>NC_134712.1:202093307-204593307 GCF_049634645.1 Pelodiscus sinensis
GAAGAGAAAAAAAATCCCAACAGGAAGATAATCATACCCTTTTAAAGGTCTTTTGCAATGGAAGACTGGATAGACTGGTAATGAGATACTTATTGAAACCTGCACTGCTACCCGAAGAGTAAAGCACTTGTAGGTTAATTACTGTTTATATTTATTAGTAAAATATATAAATTTCATTGTATATTTTCTCTCTTCCTCTTCTCTATACAAAGGTATACAATATAAATGCAACAAGATCAGGATGATGGCAGACATATGCCGTGTCAGTTCTATATTTTTATGTGTGTTGAGTGGTGGAGTTGACATTGGGAAGGTAAATGTATTGCTGAAGCAAGAGAGGGGATTAGATAAAAGGATGGGAAAATTTACGGGTAGCCTGAAGGGGGAAATACTGGGGAGAGGGAGAGTAACAGGATACACCCCATCCCACAGATGGAAAGGCTTCTTGCACTCAGGCAGGACTAATCAGGCATACCTGCAGATAGGGTTGCCAGGAATGTTTCCTCTAATCTCTTCCATCCATGTGCAGAATAATTTTATGTGCACTGAGGCATGTGGGAATGTGCACCACCAATAAAAACACAAGACCTAGCTGTGGATGCTCTGCTAATCATATAGGCACCATCTGAATGATGGTCATTCTTCTAAATGATTGCACAAGCACACAACTTACAGGGAACACTGGCTGCCAGGCATCCAGATTTCCACCAGAACACTCGAAAAGGAATCCTGGTATCCAGTCAATGGTGCAGTGGGGCTAAGGCAGGCTCCATACTTGCTCTGGCTCCATGTGGCTCCAGGAAGCAAATGTTTGTCGACTAGTTACTTCCCCCCCTTTGCTGCCTCTATCACTGCAGCTGAGCTCAGGCTGAGGATCAGTTGAGTATAGTGGCTCAGCAAAAGGGGAGAAGCTTAAGTAGCAGGCAGAATGAAGAGTGATAGGATGAAGAGCCGCAGTTTTAGGAGTGGAGTGGAGTGGGATGAAGGAGACAAACAACCAATGGCAATGGCAAGCAGTGGAAAAAATATACAGAGCTCAAGGTGCAGAGCGAGGATGATTTTGATGTGAGAAGGCAGCTACTGCTCCAGTTTCCCCTTAAGAGGGATGGGGAAGCTACAGGGTCCTGCTCTCTGGGAGGATCCCTCTAGGTCTGGGTCAGAGGATTACAGAAGAATGGAAGGCCCTGGCTTGCCCACTGCACCCTCTACAGCAGCTATCAGATACTACGGAAAACAATCAGATATTGGCTTTGGGATGGACCATATATAAATCAACTGATCTTTTCCACTGCTGGTGCTGATTTTTAAGAGAGGAGCTTCATTGTGAGGGATAACATGAAATGACACAAAATAGAGAGTTTAAAAAAAAAAGAAGCAAAATTAAGGAAGTGCCCATCAATCACCATGAACACTTAATGCATGCAACTGCCTCCTAAACATGAAGATATTTTGGTTTTACAGCCTCCAATTTTAAACCACAGCAATTTACAAAAAATAATCCCCAAAAAGTCTTCCACCCCTCCCCTACGTGGATTGCTTAAGGTAGAGAAAAAGAGAAACAACATATATTCACACTACTCAATCAACATTTTACAGGACTCTTTCCACTGCAAAGAGTGAGGTCTACTTGGCAAAGTCATACTTTGTGGGTTTTCTTCAAATATCAAATTACTTTCTTGAGTGGAAAAAAATATGAAGCTGGTGAGAGATCTAATAAATAGTTCACACAATTATGTGACTTATCTAGTTTCTCCAATCTATTATACTGTGTATCAGAATTCTTTTTCTAATTTGACTTCTCTGAACACATGAAATGATTTAGAGTTCTCTTTGCTCATATATTTATTTATTTTGCAAAAGATCCATTTTGCTTATTTAACACCAAGCTGTTTAACTGTTCTTTTTTAATTCAGACTATTCTGACGATAGACAATATTGAGCTCTAAAAATATAGTGATCCATTTGTCACTCAGAGGGAAAATAAATATTAAAATCTTTTTAATAACATAACCCAAAATTACTGTATATTATTAGCCATGCTCAAGAGTCCCTAAACCAGGGCTGGGCAAAATCCAGCCTGCAGGCCAAATCCAGCCTACCAAGCCACTGGATCCGGCCTGTGGATGCAGCAAGGAGCTCCAGGGAGGCTCCCTGATTGCCTTGCCCCACCTGCATGCCTCTCAGAAAAGCAGCTGCTGGGCCGTTTCTCATTCACAACCATGAGCCCGGAGCAGGGAGGACGGGGGGGGGGGGGGGGGGGAGGCGAGAGGGTGTGCAGGTTTCATGAGCTGCCCCCGCCCCCAGCACAATCCCATTGGCCAGTTTGGAAACAGGCAGCACACAAAGAACCACACGCCCCTCCCCTCCAGCTTGTAGTTATTCATACACTCACATGGCCGCTGCAGCTTGTGCAGCAGTGGGGTAAGCAGAGAGGCTGCCTCAAAAACATGCTGGGCTGCTGACCAGGAGTCACCCAGGTAAGTCTCCTGGCAAAGCCTGCCTCTGGCACTTTAGCCCCTAGCTCCCCCAACCCTCTGCCCCGCACTCCTGCTTCCCCGATTCCATATAACTCAAACCCTCTGTCCCTCTCCTGTACCCATGCCACCTCCCAAAACCCCTGCACCCCAGATAACTCAAACCCATGCACCCCAGTCCAGTGCCCTAGGTCACAACCACCTCTTTCACCCTAACTCCCTCCCAGACCCTTCTGTACCCTAGTCCCTTACCTCCAAGCTCCCTTCTGCACCCAACCTCCATCCCAGATCCTGCACCTCCTCCATTAATATCATGGAAGAGTGTGGCCCCTGACCAACTTCCAAAATGTTCAAGCCCATCCCCATCAAAAATTATTGCCCACCCCTGTCCTAGCCCAAATAAATCTATGGATAATATCCACTGGAATGTAAAGCTATTATTTTAGCCACTAGAGGGAGTCCATTTTAAGTTAATAAAATACGTATTTAGAATTAAGACAAGAAAACACAGAGGAATGCAGACAACCTCCCTAGTTTTTATCAAGATAAATATGGAAAATTTAATAAAAATTGGAAGTCTTTATCAAAAATGAAGAATAATACTGAATTTGTATGAGAAATGTTTCCCATGAATAGAATTTCTTTAAATACAATTGTTCATGTGTGTCTGTAAAGTGACTAGGTTAGTCTAGAATGATATTCTAATATTCCCGATGTCAAGACACTGCCCCAGATTTCCATTTAAATTAGTGGTTTTTTTTCCCATAACTTGGCTTCAAATCACTTCCATGAGTCTCAGTTCAGCTGTTTTAGATGTACTCTCGCTCATCTAACAATTGTAAACATGGCAGGTTGTCTCCAATTTACTTCTGATTCAGTTGTCTTGTGAGCAAACCCAGTTTTGGTTTTAAGATGCTGGGTTAGAAAGAAATGAAAATTTTGCTTCAATTTTGACAAAACATTTGACTTAGTAATTTTTAATCACCAAACGTAAGATTTCTTTCGTGATGGCAGCTTTCTAGGTACTGCTGAATTAGATAGGGAAATGACTCTAATTCTGAACAATCACAAGTAATGAAAAGCAAAATGTTTGTATGTTCTATAATACTCTATAACCTAATTGACCAGACAAATTAATCACTTCTAACTATATAGAGAAGCAGTTACATTAAATGAAATAACTCTACAGAACAATATTGTACAATTCTATTAGGAAATAATAAATAAAGCATCACATCCGATTAAGATAAATTGATAAAAAGAAATTATTACTCATTAATTGGCAATATCAATTTCCTTCTTTTTTCCTCTTACCTGACAGGCACCGAGTCACTTCAGTAAGAGGATTTGGGGTAGCTTTTCCTCAGACTGTCACTAGAGATTCTTTTCCACAGCAGGATTATCCATTACTGTAACACTGCAGAAGGACTGATCATAAGGGGCTTCCATTGATTTTAGTAGGCTTTAGATCAGACCCACTATGAATACTCAGGTTGGGATTTTCAAATGAGTTTTAGTGGATTAGACACCTACAATTAAAATGCATGGATCCCAGCCTAATCCACCATACATTGAAAAAGCTATATACCACATAAAATTTCTAACTAATATTTCTAGGTTGTTTCTGGTCTGAACTAATAGTTAGATGGGCCCATCTTAATATAGCTCATTGTAAAAGGAAATAATGTTAATGGAAATTGTAACCTAACTCAACAGGTCATATTATAATATACAAAGGCCACAAATAGATAAGAATTGCTATTTCCTCACTCTCAGGACAGCCTCAACAATTGATGGGACCTGCCTCACAATCCCTAACAGAGTTATTATAGCCAATACGGTACACCAAGATTTAGGTGAGGAACTAAATGGAAGTAACTGCTCTAAACACCAGTCATCTAAAGCCTGTGCTGCGAGACATGAAGGCCTTTTTTAAAAAGATGAGGTTACATGGAGTCACAATTAATGGCTGGGCTTCAATTAAGCAAGAGGAAGTATGGGTCAGTGGTTAGGGTGGTAATTTAGGACTTAAAACTTGGCTTATATTGCCTAGTCTCTCACAAACTTCCTGTGTGACCTGGAGAACGTTGCTTAGTCTCTGTTCTCAATGTGTAGAATGAGGATAATGCTTCCCTATCTACAGGTATGTGGTAAGTATAAGTACATGAAAGATGTTCATGAGCTCTGATACTACAATAATGAGGACCATATCAGAATCTCAGAGAAACCCAGCCACTACATTAATAGGACCACTTTGAGATGGGTTGGTTGATGGTGATTTGGTATTTAAACTAGAGGGCTAAGCTCTAAAACTGTGGATGAGGTAATAGCTCTAAAATGATGTTTATTCATGAAATCCCATCAGTCAGCAGATACCCCCAAAAGATCACATTAAACCTTGATTATCGAACTGTAGCTGATAGTGCTTCCAGAAGGTATCTGGGGAGCAGAAGACAAGATATTTTAGAAGCCATATGGGCTGTCAAGAGGCTCATGCCATGACTCCAGAAGTTTTGAGGAGGGAATCAAAGATGGCAAATAGCCTGTAAAGGCAATTGTTCTGGAAAGGAGAAATGCACGCGGCTTGTGAGGAAGAAAGGAGGAAAGGATAAATATGTAGTAGAGGAAGCCCTTGGGTTGTTTTCAGAGGAATTCAAATGAGAACAAGAGCAGAAGTTAGGGGCTGTGAGTTAGGATTGAAACGATAGGTGAGACGATAGGTGCAATGGGAGAGTGGTAGCAGTGGGAGTGTAGTTGTGGGGCTTGATTACAGAATCAAAGGATTGAGAAGAGGGTACAGAGCTCCAGGAAAGTCAGGTTTAAGCATTGCACTGATGGGTGGCTATATAAAACTATAGGATAGATACACTTCACATGTGTATATAATTAAATCTCTATCCTTTTTAAGGGTTTACTCATCACCATATAAATTGACCTGAAATATACCATAAATTAAAAAAGCATAGTTAAACCTTAATCTTTCAGTCACTCCTTTACATCTCCAGAATCCTTAGATTCATTAGTGCAAGACTGTAAATCAGGGCTACTCAACTTTGGAAGCCCAAGGGGCCATAATAATACTTACAGCACATCTTGAGGACCGCAGCTTAAGTGTGGTTGCATATACATGCAAATAGCTTCCTTCAAACTGATGGGCATAAATACAAAAATTAAGGCAAGACTATACAACACACAGGCCCCATTTAAGTCAGTTCTGCTGACATTAATAAAATACAATATTTACTCGATTTCAACCCTTATGACAGCACTTTTAATGAGCAATGACAGTTCAGGAATTTAACGACTAAAATGCATATCAGCAGAAGACCACTATATTGACTACTTTTTTGTTCTGGTTCCACTGGCAGGCCGCATATTGAGCCCCACATAAACCCAAACCACACCATGGGCCACAAACAAACAGGCCATGCAGCCCACAGGCTGCAAGTTGAGTAGCCCTGCTGTAGAATATGTAAAACCTGGGTTTAGAATTTGCAAAAGGAAATTGCAGACACCATTGAAAATTCTTTAGAGAAACCAAATTCAATTCTATCAAAGAACTTCTAGATTATCTGAGTCCTGATCTTGCTCAAACTTCCATTGATTTCCATGAGATAATAACTGGGCCTTTATTCAATAGATATATGATAAAACTGGACTGCATGGAGAATACACTGAGAACGTGAAATCCTGAGCACTGTTGTAGCTATATTGGTCCCAGGACATTAGATGATGGGATATTAGAGAGACAAGGTGGGTGATTTTGAGCAACTCTTGGGGGATGATATGTCTGGAATGCTCATTTACAAGCCAAGTTCCCCAGTCTCAGCATTTGACGGCAGATTATTTGCAGTTACGCTCATGGTACTTTTCAGAAAGGTGCTTTCCTTAGCTAGGTCATGTTAAATCAACATGCCACATCCAAAAGACATTAGATCAGAATTTAAAATCTTCATTGTCCATTTTGGAATATTTAGCAAAATATATTTTGAATTTTGGGTGAACAGTCAAAAACCTAGAAGCCTCTAACCCTTCGATCTTGATCCCATTTCAACAAGCAATCGCGTCTGATAACGTCTGAAAACTAAACTTAGTTTTCCAGCCAAAGAGACATTGCCCACTGATCACACAGATTCTTTTTACAACATAGCCTAAAGTGGAACTTCTGTTACTTAAGAGGAGCTAGTTTTCCCTCAGACATATTTTTCTGTATAAATTCCATCATCAAGCAGCTTGATAAATAAACACACTAAGCAAGAAACTGTTTGAGTAAACAACAAGAGTCATGCGGCGGAGGTTTGGCGCTTCCTTGCCACTGATGGACAGACAAACTGCATGCCACACACTTAGGGTGACCAGACAGCCTAAAATTATTAAGACCAATGTTAA
This sequence comes from Pelodiscus sinensis, assembly GCF_049634645.1. Taxonomy (NCBI): domain Eukaryota; kingdom Metazoa; phylum Chordata; order Testudines; family Trionychidae; genus Pelodiscus; species Pelodiscus sinensis. The sequence goes on from NC_134712.1 coordinate 202,100,171, forward strand.
GGGCTTCGTCTTATATACACAGCTATACCCACCCTTCTCCTGAAAAAAGTGTCCTAATTTTTCACACTTACTAGAGTATTTGGTTAACCTACGTACATCTATCTCAACCAACTTTTAAACATTTTCCCAATTATATTAATCAACTTGATTTTGTGCATTGCTGCTTAAAAAAAATATACTTTTCAAAGTGCTTTTCAGAAGCTTATATTTATTGGAATAATTCCAAAGTCATATTAAAATTGAATCATATTAAAGATATTGAAATAATTAAAAGTGGAATTCACAGTAACAATGGCTATACTTTATAGGATTATTTTTAAATTATATATTGTTAATCTTATATTCATACTTTTAAAAAAATAGATATTTAGACTAAGAAGGAATTTTAACAATCAAGTTAATTATATAAAATTTTAGGTATAATCAGTCTTAGGCTGAGATAATAAATTATTACTCATTTTAGTTAGTGTTACTTAAACCTGTGCATCAGTTTTCTCCTTTATAGTAAAATCTGATGGCAATACCACGCCTATATTACTGCACTCATGGTCATTTATTGAACACAGAGTTACTCACACAGTCTTCCAGTCTAATAAACAGAATCTTCTACTGAAAATAATCCAATTTATATTTCCTCTCTTCTTTGTGTGTCAAGTCCCAAGGATTTGAAGGTGCTAACTAGTCTCACAACAAAGACATCATATATATTGACAATGACTGTCAGTTTCACATGTTACTAGCCTCAGCTCCTGATACACCAATCTGGAAGCTCTGCTGGCTTTTCCAGTTTTAACATTAAAAGTCTTAATAAGCTAAAATGGTCTTTCAAATTGCCTTCCACAACTTCCTAGTGCATTTTGTTTGAAACATTTTCACCTCACAAATTCCCCATTATCATTATAAGAACAAAAAAACAAATAACCATTATTCATTCTGAAGAAAATGTCAATTTACCCAAGAAATAAAATACACTTTAACATGGTTAATCTTGCCCAATTCTAAGAACTTGCATGATTCCCTCTGGTATTTCAAGACAATGGTTTTTTTAAAGATATCTATTTATTCCCCAGCTCATGTCACAACTCTAGTTTCTACACAAGAATAACATTGACACTAAATAGATGGGCACAATGTAATACAATGTACTGCATTTCTGAAACTGTTTCATTTATTTATATACACAGTGTTGGTTCTGTTGAAAAACTCTAGGGAATAGACAGCAATGCATTTAACTTAACAAAGGATACTGAACATGCTGTGAGATTGCCAAAATCACAGATAAAAATAAAATGGGTATTCAAGATCCAGTGAAATAGTATCAATAATTGTGTGCATTACTGTATAAGTCATTTCCTACCCAAACTCTGCCTGTTTTACCTTTTCCCAGAAAGCATATTTGCTGCTCTTTATTCTCTGAGGCCTGGTCTATACTAGGACCTCAGTCTGAAATAACCCCTCCCCCAAGTTTGCATTTGTAAGCAGTGTGTCCACACTACCAAGCCTGTTACTCTAAAATAAGGGATCACAGAATTCAAACTCTGTACTCCATAAGTCAAATATAGTAAATTTGAAATAATTTTCTAGTGTAGACCTGGCCTGACAGATTACTGGACCTTTGTTTCATGCATCAATGACACACTGGGTTACAAATCACCCACTAGTATATTTTGCAGTAATTACAGATAGTTCTGGATGCATACTACCAATAAGTCCACTCAGCAAACTGCTATTACTCTTGTCTTAGTATGGCTGAATACTAATTTCTATGCAAATAACATATTTCCTATCTCATACTGCAATATTTGGCACAGCAATGTATAAACAATGTGACTGACAAAACACAAAGGATCACAACACAGACAGTGTCAAAGGAGTGGCAATGAACAAGGACTTACATGGACATCAAATTAAACTAAAATTTAATGGATAATTAAAAAAACCTGTTATAAAAGTTTCCTCCTATCTCACATGCTTGCTAAATCTTTGGGATCAGAATGGCATGTTAGCAACATCTCCAGCTACTAATCTGACTGAAATTTTTGTTGGCATCTCACTGTGGAACCTTATTGAAAATAACCATTGATCTGATGGTGCTTATTGGCCTCAGAAGAAGTGCAGGAATGTGTTAACTCCTCCTTTCTATGGTTTCCATTTCCACAATTGGCTACACAATATTCCAAGGTACATTCGAGACCAGTATAAACTTCCTGCTACATTATTGTGGTTCTCAACTATGGGCACCAAGGACTGAACCACAGTCTGTGCAGTAAAGTAGTATTAAAACACTTCTACAGTTGCTGAGTAAAATGATTTATGTGTCCAAATACCTGTATTTTCTAGCACAGTATGTTCCTAATGGTTTTACTAGGCATTTTGGAATCTGTAGCGTGGATTGCTATAAAAAAAATCCCTAAGCCCACTTAAGATTTCTTTTGAAATACACAATTGCCATGATTTATATTGCACTGGATCTTACATGCCATTAAAACTCGGTCATTTACTCTTTAGAGTGACTATAATCTTCTTTGGGGGAAAGAAAAAGCTCCCTGAAAGCAGGATTCTTGAAATTTTTATTTTGCAGTAAAACCTGCCACAAGCAAATAAACACAATTCTGAGCTAAATCTGCAGAAGCATTGAGTTTCAGTGCCACCATAAAACATTCAGGTTGGAACGAGAGATGCTGAAGAGAAAAGCTGCCTCAGCTCAACTACCCTTAGGTTACTAAAAATTCTCTATGGGTATGTCTACACTACAAAGTTAGTTCCAACTAACGGATGTTAGTTTGAACTAACTTTCATAGGCGCTACACTAGCGCTCCGTTAGTTCGAATTTAAATCGAACTAGCGGAGCGCTTAGTTCGAACTAGATAAACCTCATTTCACGAGGATTAAGCCTAGTTCGAATTTACTAGTTCAAATTAAGGGGTGTGTAGCCCCTTAATTCGAACTAGTGGGAGGCTAGCCCTCCCCAGCTTTCCCTGGTGGCCACTCTGGCCAACACCAGGGAAACTCTACTGCCCCCCTCCCGGCCCCGGAGCCCTTAAAGGGGCACGGGCTGGCTACGGGGTTTGTGCCAGTTGCAAGGCTGCCAGCACCCGTGCCAGCACACCCAGCAGCTGACACCCCATGTGCCAGCCACCCAATGCTTCCCACCCCTCCCCCTCTTCCCGGGACCAACCTGGCGGCTCCCAGGACCCTGCCCGGGGCCACAAGAGGCGGGCGCCCGCGTGGTCTAGTGCGGAGATCGTGGACCTCACCCAGGTTTTGGGGGAAGCCTCCAATGTTCACGATCTCCGCACTAGCCACAGGAACACAGCAGTGTACGGCTGCATGGCTGCCAGCCTGTCCGCCAGGGGCTACCAGCGCAGCCAGGAGCAGGTGCGCTGTAAAATTGAGGACTTGCGGCAGTCCTACTCCCGGGCCTGCCTGCCAGGGGCCGATTCCGAGGTGTGCCCCCACTTCCAGGCTCTGGACCGCATCCTGGGGGCTCATGCTGTCCCTGCCCCCAGGTGCAGAGGGACCACTCCCAGACACCGAGGAGGAGGAGGAGAGCTCTGACAGCCAGGAGCCTGCCGGCAGCCTGCCCAGGACCCAGGACCCCCGAGGCACCCCACAGAGCCGCTCGCCTGTGTCGTCCGAGGCCGGGGAGACGTCCACATGTGAGTACCATCATGCTCCCCTTATGTGTACGGGGGGCTGGGGCAAGAGGGAGCCCAGGGACCGTGCGCCTGGGCCTTGCCCACCACAGAGCAGCAGCTGGGGATCCTGCAGGGGCCCTGGCCTTGCAGAGGGGGGCTGGGTTTCACACACCTGGGCCCCTGGGGTAACTGACCGCTGTTCTTGTTTCACCACAGCTGCAGCACCTAGGACTGCAGGGCGCACCACCCCGCCTGCAGCAGCCGCCCGCGCCCGGGCCAGCAGGAGAGCCAGGAACCAGGAGGAGTACCAGCGGCGGCACCTCCAGTTCCTGGAGCACCAGCTCCGCATCCAGGACCACTGGGTCCAGGAGGACCTGAGGCTGCGCCGGAGGAGCTTGGAGGCCCTGGAGGAGCAGGGCCGTGCCCTGCGAGGCCACCTCCAGAGCCTGCTCGACTGCTTCCCAATTCCTCCTGCTCCGGCTCCTGCTCCTGCTCCTCCTGCTCCCGCTCCTGCTCTTCCTGCTCTTGCTCCTGCTTCCTCCACACCCCCCGTCCCTCCTGCCCCACCCTCCACAACCATTCCCCACCGACGCCCCCGGACCCGCAGTGTTGCGAGACGGGAGAGGCAGCCGGACCCCCACCCCTGAGCTTTCCTTTCCCTTCCTCCCTTCCCTCTCCTTCCAGCTCCCTCGTCCCAGGTTTTCCCCTCCCCTCTCCCACCCTCATTCCTCCCTCCCCCCACCCCAGTTATGTTAAATAAAAAGACGTTTTTGTTTGAAAAACAGGTGTCATTATTTGACAGTAGGTAGGGAGGGGAAAGGGGAAGGGGGTAGGGTGGAAGAAGGCCCCAGTGGGGCATGCAAGGGAGAGGTCAGTCCTCCTCCTCCACATGGAAGCTCTCCCGCAGGGCTTTCCGGATCCGGACGGCCCCCCGCTGGGCTTCCCGGACGGCGGCGGTGCGGGGCTGACCATAGTGGCCAGCCATGCGGTCAGCCTCAGCCATCCAGGCTGGCAGGAAAGCCTCCCCCTTTCTCTCACATAAATTGTGGCACACACAACATGCTGCCACCACGGGAGGGATGTTGTGCTCGGCCAGATCCAGACGGGTGAGGAGGCATCGAAAGCGGGCTTTCAGTCGCCCGAAGGCCCCTTCCACCACGATGCGGGCCCTGGTAAGCCTGGCATTGAAGGCCTGGCGGGAGGGATTTAGGTGCCCCGTGTAGGGCTTCATCAGCCACGGCTGCAGTGGGTAGGCGGCATCCCCCACCAGGCACACGGGCATGTCCACGTCCCCGACCCTGATGTGGCGGTCGGGGAAGAAGGTCCCGTCCTGCAGCCGCTGGCACATGGAGGAGTTGCGGTACACCCTGGCGTCGTGTGCCTTGCCGGACCAGCCCACATTAATGTCCGTGTACTGTCCCCGGTGGTCACACACGGCCTGCAGGAGGATGGAGAAGAACCCCTTGCGGTTCACGTAACGGGACGCCTGGTGTTCCGGGGCATGGATGGGGATGTGCGTCCCGTCGATGGCCCCCCCGCAGTTGGGGAAGCCGAGGGCGCCAAATCCCCGGATGACGGCGTCCGGGTCGGTGAGGTGGACCACCCTGTGGAGCAGCACCCGGTTGATGGCCTTGACCACCTGCGGAGAGACACAGCAAAGCGCCAATCAGTGGGGCGCCCGGGTGGCTGGGAGCATTCGTGCCCTGGCAGTGCCCCGCACCGCACTCCCGGAAGCAACCCCCCTGGCGGCGTGTAGTACGGCCGGGACAGACCGACCCCTCCGGTGCGGGGCGCTTTCACCTCCTCCCGCCCCCCCTTTGTCCCTGGGGCGGCCCGTCCCCTCTTTGCAGCCCCCCTTTCCTGCCGGCGCAGTGGCCAACGAGTGCCATACCTCCATGAGCACCGCTCCGACGGTGGATCTCTCCACACCGAACTGGTTCCCAACGGATCGGTAGCTGTCCGGCGTGGAGAGCTTCCAGAGGGCGATGGCCACCCGCTTCTGGAGGGGGATGGCGGGCCTCATGCGAGTGTCCCTTCTGCGCAGAGCAGGGGCGAGCCACTCGCAGAGCTCCAGGAAGGTGTCCCTCCTCATCCTGAAGTTCTGGGTCCACTGTCGGTCTTCCCAGCGCTCCAGGACGATGCGGTCCCACCAGTCGCTGCTGCTGTCCAGACGCTGCTGGTGTCCAGACGCCAGATGCAGCGGGGCACGCCGGTGCCGGGGCGCCGCCGTGGCTCCTCCACGGCCCCCAGGGTGGGCAGATGGAGAGGCAGGGGGCTGACGTGGACCAGGAGGTGCCAGGCAGCCTCAAGCCATTGCTGGCAGGCTTGCAGCAGCAAGTCAAGAAAGTGCACCAGAAGGTGCAGGGCGAGCTCTGGCTCCATGTTGCCACCTGCGGTGGCCCCCCCCGAAGGGAAGCACCGACACACACGGGCACAGAGACCAACGCTTTGCTGTCCCTCGGCGAGGTTGGCAAGCAAGCAGGAAAAGCTGAGAACCGGCTGTCCGGGGGGGTCCCTTTAAGCACAAGCCTCAGATAGCCTCAGACAGCAGCCACACAACGCAACTACTGACCTGATGCCCTGCCGGAACTAGTTTCAGCTGCCCTTAAATGCGCCCCTGCGTCCAATCAGTGTGGACGTGCTAGTTCAAATTAGCAAAACGCTAATTCAAACTAGTTTTTAGTTCTAGATGAGTTAGTTCGAATTAGCTTAGTTCGAATTAACTAATTTGAACTAAGTTAGTTCGAATTAGCGCTGTAGTGTAGACATACCCTATGATTCCAATACTGCAAACCCTTACTCATGTTCACAATATTATACATGTGAGTGGTCCCACTGAACTCTGTGGAGTTAAACAGATTTGAAACAGAGATCGATTAAGGCATAGGGACTAGAGGTCCCAGGCCCAGAGCTGCAGTTCTGAGAGTTATGTGGATCACACAAGAATCTTAAATTGCTTTTTTTTTCCTCTTTCTTTTGTAAGCCTCAGGTTGTAGAAAATAAAAAATGTGACCTAAGTATAAACAAGGCAGTAGGATCTGCCAGCATCTAAAGGGAGCCTGAAGTAACACCTATTAGAGAGGTGAACTGTCCTATGCATCCCCTTCAGAAAGTTAGGCCCTAATACTTTGAAGTAAATGTATTGAGTTGGGTGCACTCAATACATAGAGGGATTAGACTGTCCTCAGGCATGAATTTTAACCATTGTATGCTTTTCTTGGCCATACATACATCATCAACTATCTACTGTAGTTCTGTATTTAGCACCAGCTACTTAACACCATATTGGTGCTATTTTAAAGCCTAAGAAGTGTGCTGGCCTAGTGCCAGGGGAGCTCTTGCGTATGTACAATTGACAGAGCATTGACACAGCACAGTAATGAGGGTGGGACATCGTAAAGGCTGATGACTGCTACACAATGACACCAATGTTCCCACTAAGGTGTGAGGCTGTGCGGCTGTGCACAAAAAATTCTTCCCCCACCCACCTCCTCCAGAGAGCCGTGCAGTCACACTTGCATGGCAGATGGCTGCTGTAGCAGGTGGGGCCAGCTGATACGGCATGGTAAGGGAGCCACTGGCGTAGGGGACCAGGACCTGCCATGGCCACGTTACGGGGAGCGGGACATGCCACATGGCCAGGGGGAGGAGAGTGAGGTCTGCTCCAGTGGCTGGGAATGGGACCTGCTGGATGGCAAGAGGGGTGTCTGCTCCGCCAGCTGGGAACATGTGCGTGTTAATAAATTGGGTGCCATGGTGGCACACATCCAAACCAGCGCACATGACCTCAATATTGATGCACAAGCCAAAACTCACTCCAAAAATCTTAGAGGGAACACTGAATGACACCCCCAGCCACTTCAGAGACCATCATTGTGCATACTGGAAGATGGGGCCACCCAGTGTGAGGAGGTTTCACAATACAAAGGAGGCAAGGATCCTCAGTTAGAAGGGCTACCGACATAGAGAGAATTCTCAGTCATCAGTGAGCAGGGTCGTTAAATTGCTTTATTGGGTTAGACTGCCAATGGGGTCCATACAGATATCAGATGTCAGTTTCTTTCCCTCACCACCAGACAAGCCTGTTTCCCTGTTGAGATGCTACAATCCCCTCTCTTCTTCCACTCCCTGCTGGATATGCCTACAAAGCAGGAAACAGCTAAATCTGGCCAGGAACAGACTGGAGGGTAGCCAGGGCAGACCTAAACAGCGCTCAGTAACTACTCCTGTGCCCCCAATACACTCCAAGAATGTGTGAATGCGGCAGGAACCCTGGAAAGAGGGAGTACTTAAAACTTCTCATTCTCCCAGGATCTTCAGGCATAGGAGACAGTTGGTGGCAGTGCACAGCAGAAGGAAGGAACAGAGCAGAAGGGAGGAGATAAGGCAAGAGGAATAGCTGGGAATGCAGAGAGGTAATAGAAGGCTGCAAAGTGCTAAAAAGAGGTGGCTGGACCTGCAGACTGGCAGAATAGTGGAGGAGGCATCAGAATACTGGAAGATCTCAGAGAAGTGGCTTGTGATTGATGCTCAAGTCTTCAGCATGTGATCTCCACCAGGGCAGATATTGGGCCTATATACACCCACACGGGCATGCGTGTAAGTCTGATATGTGGAGAAGCTACATATAATGTAGCAAGGGCTGTTTCTCCATGGGGGGGCAGGAGGTGAGGGCAATTGAAGCTGCCTAAAAGAGAGAACAAAACATTATGCTGTTGCTGCTTCAAGGAGCAGCTTCCCTTGCTTCATTGTACATGAGACCATAGCAAACAAAGGAGGAGAAGCAAAACCATACACAATCCTAATGACATGACAGGGAGAGATCTGAGTAGGACTATGCTCTTTAAATCTCTCCCTAGCCCATAAGGCTACATCTACATTGCGCATTCTTGCGCAAGAAGATATGCAAATGAGGCACAGCGATGAATATTTGCATACCTAATGAGCTGCCATTTTGTGCAAGGGGCTTTTGTGCAAGAAAGAGCAGTCTGCACGGCTCCTTCTTGCGCAAAAACACCCACTTGCACAAAAACACCCACTTGCACCAGAGCCGTTCTGCTGCATATTTTCAGGAACGCACAATGTAGACGTAGCCTCAGTGTATAAAAAGATTCTAACTAAATTCATCCACACTAGTCTTCTCTTGTGATTAGTGAGGTTTAAAGTTCCCAATCCCTGGCTTGCTTACAACACCTGTTAACCTATGTGAGAGTATTTTGTCCAGTCAAACTGACTTTTCTCATCAGTGCTATAGCCCTTGCACACTGTTTTGCTTTATGACTTATCACCACACATCCAGGAACGGTGCTTGAAAAAGTGAACTTTTTCTAGGCTAGATCCTCTCACAGAAAATCCCACAAGGAAGATAAACATGTCAAAAAATAGTCATGAGTTTATGCTTTTCAAGTGAGTACAGAGCTGGGCCCACAACTCAACTTATGTGTCAAGATCTGCAAGAAAATCCCATGATTCTCACATATTCATGCAGGGTTTTGACATTTGAAAGTAATTTTAGACCTTGCTACTCCCCAAACTTCCCGTCTTCCCTTGCTCTTCGCACCAGGGCTCCAGCTGAAGCCATGTGACTAGTACCTTTCTGTCTATCCCTGAACCTCCTTTTTGCTTTCACCAGGCATCAAATACATGTCCAGGTTTGGGAATCTCTCACCTGTGCACCTGGAGTTGAAAACATAGGGACACAAACTTTGCACACACACAAACCTAAATCTGGTTAAACCCTTGACAATTTCACCATTGCTGATAACTTAATGCTTGTTAAGTGTATAATAAACTGACGTTTATGGACAGCACACTTTCTTTAAAATGTATCTCTTGATTTTGCACTGCATCTTTAAGCAACCCAAGCCATCTATTACTGTTACTTTGACGGTTCTTATGTGACTGTATTATTCTGAAGTTCCAATAGCTACAATGCAATAGTATTTTTCATGCAAGACTGATATCATATAATGATATCTCCCTTATAAAGACTGTCATATGATTTGGTAGTACGATTATACTAAGTAATGTTTCACTGGATTCAATTTGTTCATTCACTCTTTGTTATGCTAGCAAACAGCACGGTCATGGTAACTTCAGCACAATTTATATGTAACTTATTTATTACAGATCTTTTAAAAACTAAAAACACAGCTGAAATCTGAAAGTCTAATTTCATGTGGTATTTATTTATAAACACTTTTATCTGATAACATTACCAAATTTGTCCATCACATTTGAGCTAGCAGTTAGGAAGACAGATCACAGGTAACACTGTGATCAGGTCTACCATGAACATATAGAAATAGTAAACGGTAGCAGACAGTATTTGCTCACATTAGGGTTCATGTAGTTCAAGCACAAAATATACATTCCCTTTCCAAGCATATATGAATAAATATCTTTAGTATTCTTTACAAGGCATTATAAAATGGAAAGATTTTAAAATGTTATTCAAAGAATTATCCTTTACTATTTATTGGTGAACCTTGTATTTGTTTTCTTATACAGATTGCATGTGAAAAACAATAAAGACAAAGATTTTTAAAAGCTTCAGAGGGGTAGCCGAGTTGGTGTCCACGAAAGTGATGATACTGTCTACATGTTTTGTTAGTCTTTTAGGTGCTGCAAGACTATTTGTTGTTTTGAAAGATTTTTAAAACCGTTTACATGGGAACAAGCAGCATAATGCAAGTGGGAAACTCAGATCTCTGGCACAAATGCAGGTTGTGTCCATATTTGACATGTAGAAAGTCTCTAGCAATATAAATCAGCTGTCATCACTATTTAGTGAATTCATGTCACTTCAGATCACAACACAAATCCTTGATGTTGCTTTGTTGTCTCATGCAACCATATCTCGAGGGAGGGAAGAGTTAGGAAATATGAATATTTTTAATGCGGAATGTGAAAGAGATTTGTGATGTGTGCCTACAACCAGCTAAGACTGGTTACTGCTGATCATCACAGGTAACAGTTAAGGAATACACACATAAATAACTGTGATTGGGTGAATATACACCACACTAGAGAGAGGGGGGTGAAAGGCTTATAGGCGGGGAAAGCCTCACCCCTTTCAGCGGACTGGGCATGCTTCCGGTGTGGGGACTGTATAAAAGGCCTGAGGCCAGCTCATTCATGGGAAGCTGCAGGCAGGGAGGTTCAGGCTGGAGCTCCAGAGCCAGCATGGTTGGCGCAGTCGTCCCCCAAGCAGCAACCCCAGCAGCAGACCCAGCCGCCGCCAGAGGAACCGAGCAGCCTTCCTAGCCACAGCCCTCTCTGGAGCCGCAGATCCTATCGCAGGTGCCACCGCCACGATCCCATAGACTACCCCATGCCTGGGGGGCAGCCGCAAGGCCAGGTACTTCTTGCCGCAATCGGCGGGCTGACCCCCCTCCCTGAGACAGTAGGAAGTGGCCCAGGGCGGAGGAATACCCTCTAGGAGTTCTGCGTGTTTTGGGTGGACTTCCCGCTGAGCTGGCAGTGCAGTTACCTGCCAAAAGGGCCCTGGGTCAGGACCCAGTGGAGTAGGAGGGCCCTGGTCCCCTACACTCACACCAACTGATGGTTGACTCTCCAGCAGCCAGGGAGAGCACACCGGCTACTCAGGCCTCTAAGCCACTGAACTTCTGGACTAGGCCTGTGGGCCGTATTTCCCCAGAAGCAGGAGGACTGAACTTGTGGGTTAGAGCTGTGGTCCATATTCACCCTGAGTAAGGGACTTTGAACTCTTGGACTAGACCTGTGGGCCGTATTTCCCTGTAGCAGGGGCTCTGAACATTTGGACTAGGCTTGTAGGGCTGTATTGCCTCTGAGTAAGGGGCACCAGAATGTGAGGTTGGTATCGCGGAGGTGTCGCACCCCATGACAGGGGTTGCGCCCGTGACAATAACGCAGAAGAAATAGATTTCCCATTACTAGGAGAATCAGTCTCAATGGCTCAACACTTACTAAATGCAAACCAAACACTGAACAGTATATGGAAGTACTCTGTCCCCCAAAAGAGCAGTAACTCCATAGCAGCACTGCTTATGGCTACACTCTCATGTGTGAGGTGAAGAGGAGAATTGTGTCTGCTTCTGAGTACTTGCAATTCACACAATTTCCTCACTTATTTACACCATTTCTGAAGAGGAGTATACAGCCATAACCACACCTTTTTGCAGACAGTGACAATCTCTTTCCCAATATGCACTTGAGATATGAACACCACATGCACTTTGCTTTCTGCCCCATGCCACATTCAAAACTGACACATGGGGCACAGCACTTTGTCTTGTGTCACTCACTCATTTCTTTGCAGTAAGCATGAGAAAGGATGGCCTGGTCTAAAATGAACCAATATGAAAACGACCCCATACTCATCACTCTTGTCTTGCCACAGTTCATGGGGGCAGACAGAAGACATTACAGCTAACATGGGCCAGCAGAGATGTGCAGCAGGGAGCAAGCTGGAGCTACTTTTGAAAATGTTACCACCGGGATGATTCCTCCCATTTTTCCTACCTGAGAATTTTATAATAGAAAATTGTGTATTAAAAACTTGTTCCTACAAACTAACCACTTGGGTTCCTGTTACCCCTGCTTCTGTTCACAGTAAGAAGCTGATTCCTCATTGCGTCCACTCCCCATTTCTGACCTACAAAGGAGCAACAGACATAAGAAAAGCAACAAAGAAGTTGTAGGGTGCTTCCCCTGAGTGCAAGGCAGCCCTCTACCCAACTTGAATGCTTCAGCATGCATGATTGAAGGCCAACAAGAGATTTTCATGTGGGAAAGGAGACCAAAGAGATGGGTAAGAAGCTGCCAGGGGAGGGAACTCTGTGAGAACAAGAGAGTGTAGAAACCCTCTGAATGACAGGCACATTAAGAAAGAAACGTGTCAGTCAGACGCTGAAGCAAGAGACTAGATTCTGGAGCTAAATCAATGGAGGCCGTTTGATTGTAGATACTTTTTTATTCTGATGTTCTCTTGTCATTTCTTAGCCTGATATTTCTCTGGTCATTTTTGGATCCAATTGTACAAGGTGCTGAGTATGATCAACTCCAGGTGGCTTAATTGGCTCTTGACACACTGCAGTACAAGTCCCTCTGAGATTGTCACATTCTGTAACACGTAACTGTGAATGGTAATTTGGGGGAGAAAGCAACAGCTAGCTTGAATGGAATTTGACATCCTTTCTATTTGTCCCCCAAGAACATTCATAAGAGTGTTTTCCCTCATTAGAAAAGGAGAAAGGAAGGACAGTCTTCTAGTCTTCTTCCTTCTAGAAAGGAAGGATAGTTTTCAGGCTCTGAGACTACCCTCAAAAGAGTGAGATTCAATTCCCCTCTCTGCTTTCTAATAAGAAAATGATAACAAATGTACAGAGCCTCAATGATTCATATAGTTTGCCCCAATGCTATTCAAATACATTCTCACTAAAAACTATAAACTGTTATTTATAGCCAAAGAATATTTGCTTAATTAATACAAAAATAAATCTGGTGGAAGGCTTTTAGCTATATATACAAACACATAACGCGCGCACACAAACATATGTGGAGAGAATGATGAAGACTTGACTGCATAAAGAATTACTTTAAGAACCGAGGGGGTTCTTCTATTGTTTGAGGACCTTGGCCAGCATGCCACACTGCCAAGGCCGTCCTCTCCTGGCACACAGTGGAAGGCACATGTCTGAACACATTAACAAGTGGCCAGATGCCAATGGAAATCATTTCACAGTCAATTTACTTCATGAAAAAGAAATTTCTAAATCAAACCAGCAGCACCTGCTACACTTTCTAAGCCATTTTCCATAAAATCATGTTTCTTAGATGTCTAAAAGTATTTCAAACCATCTGATTCTATAACCCTTAAGAAGTCATGAGAATTCTGAGAAGCCAACTGGACTGCAGACAATGAATAACAAAATTTCGTACTATCAAATTATGGGGAATCATTTCATATACAGATGCACGCCCAAAAGCTCCCAGAAACTCAATAGGAAAACTTCTTTTGATTTCATGGGAAAACAGATAGGACTCTAACAAGAGATCAGAGCTTGTGACTTTGACAATTGCTTATCTGTCCAAAGATAGTTTTCATGCATGTTGTTCTGCCAGGCTGATTTTCATTGCCCTGTCTGATGTCATGCGGAGGAAAATAATAAAACAACTGATGCACATCATCTATACTTTTCATTTTTACACATTTTCCATGTTAGAATAATACAAATACAAGCTTTTATCTATACCAGAAATACTCAAAGGGTAGTCTGAGATCTCCATCCAGGTGGACCAAGGAAAAGTCAAGTTTTTGTTTTGGGTGTTTTTTTTTTTTTTTAAATAAAGCATACAGGATATGTGTGGCAACAATGCAGCTGAGCACAGGGCCTCACTAATTCTAAATCTGCCACTGGCTGCCTGCTCGCAGTTCCATTGTTCAAACTCAGCACAGCCCAGGCTATCCAGGAACTTCAGTGGCAGGGAAAGATCTGCGTAACCTTGGCCTGAATACTCCCACTGCAATTGGAATCTCCAGGGAACTAAATTACACAGTTCTAGCACGTCAGTCCTGAGCAGGGGTGATTTTTTTAAAAAGCCAAATTTGGGTAGATTTTCATGGGAAACAGCAAACGGCTGACACAAAGGCCACCCCAGCCAAATTTCAAGTCCCTACTCTAAAGCATGGAGCGAGGAGGGACTATATCTTCTTATAGAAAAAGTTGTCAGAATTTAACATTGCAAAACAATGTATTTCCCTAGCCGTGCTATCAGAAGCAGCTGAACTATGTTGGCTAAAATGTAAAACACACACACACACACACACACACACACACACACACACCACACCAAAAAAACAATGAGGCAACAAATGGAGGAAAGGTGCACGCCCTCCAGATTGCTCAGTCACATGGTGAAGTCAAGCCCGATCCCTGCAGGGCAGCTGAACAGGAGAGCTGGGCAAAAGAAGGAAGAACAGCTGGGAACTGCAGGGCTGGGCCACTGCTTTAATTTTGCTGGGAGAGGCAGGAGGAACAGCTGGGAGCTACAGGGAGGGACTGCTGCTTTCCAGGAGGGGGACATGATTTGAGCTATTCCAGATTGTGCCCCTCCCATCAACAGGAATGGGTCATCTCCCATGTAAAATTTCAGCCCAAAATGGATCAAGTTTGGCAAAGCTATCAGCAACTGAAAACAGGGTCTTATAATGGGAAATGTCAGGCAACCTAAATCACAGACTCTCTTACCAGCCCCACCTATATACCTCACATGAAACCCTGGCCCCACTGAAATCAATGGCACAACTCCCACTGACTTCAATACAGCCAAATTTCATTTCCAGAGAACGTTGTTTTGAAAAATAAGGCTCACAGGTCTTCCAAAGAGCATTCATCATCCAGGTCTGCTCTTTCTCTTATTTAAATCAATGGCAAAAGTTCAAAAGTTTCATTAACATCAATGATGCTGGGACAAATGTCAAATGCAGGGCCAATTTCAAGGAAGGAGATTTATTAAACAAACTATATATTGCAATATTTGTTGTGTGTGTGTGTGGGGGGGGGGTCCTCAACTGATTTTTCTGTGGGTCAGTGACCCCCGATCCAAAAAAAGGTTCCCACCCCGGTGTAGACAGCTAACTGGTGAGCTCATAATTTAACATGCATGGTTATGTGCAGCCCCCCTTGGCTGATGCGTCTGTATCAGAAGGCCACCAGCGTTGCTGCCTCTGTATTAGAGGCAGCAGCGTGCGGGGGCAGGCGGGAGTGGCACTGTCTCCCACTTGCCTCCCCACAGATAACCATGTGACCACTGACATTTAGTTTCTGGAACTGCCAGGGCTCCGTGGTTGCTGGGACTCTGCGGCTGCTGCCAGCCCCCTGCTACCACCCGGCAGCAAGGGCCAGATCTCCCCGTATGCCCCCCTCTCTCAACATGGGGCTCCTGGCTGAGTCGCGTCCTCCCCCGCCACCTGCTCCTGTCCTGCGGTCTTACCTCCTTATACCTGGACTCTGTGGTCCAGGAACATCCATTCGGATGTTGCCGGACCAGAGTCCCGGTTAAGGGAGGTACAATCTATATTGCAATTGTGCACATCAGGGTTCCTAACTAAATAGTAATTTTAATAATACTGGTCCTGATCTAGGATAAGCATCTACCAATCCTCAAAGTGATAAATGAGAATCCTTAGGCAATCAATATAATAAATACATAATCTGTAGATCAGGCTACAGACACTCGCTTTTGCTTTATTTCACAGGACATTAGAGTGTGGGCATTGCCTGCTCATGGGAGAGGTATTCTCCTCTGTCTCCTGAGGCTTTAGTGGAGGTTGTGTTCCATGCAGGAGAAGGATTCTTTCACTCCAATTCTGCAGAGTTCCCCACTGCACATCCTACCCATCCTGGTTCCAGAACTTGATCCTGTAAAGGTAAGCATCTCTGGATGCTTAGCTTTAATTCGATGAACAATGCTCATGGAAGGCTTCAGGTTTCCTTGTAACTAGATATTCCAGTTATGCCAACATCTACTGGCTGTACCTTCTGTTTCTTCCATTTCTTTTAATATGCACTCAATTTTTTATTTTCCCTGGTTGTCAGTCCTGGAGCCTGAAGTTCTCTGTCTATCAACAGAGGGTAGGAGAAGCAGTTGCAGGGCATATTTCCCCATTTGAATGGCTTGCTCCTAGTGAGGATTTCCGCAGTGTGCTCTACATAGCCAGCGTCTTATAAAAAAACAAAAAAACAAAACAAAACAAAAAAAAACACGGGTACTAGGATGGATCCTCAATATGCCAAACTTTTCATGGGCCACCTTGAGGAAGAATTTCTGGAAAAACGAAAGATATACCTGGGATATATTGATGACATATTAATCTTCTGGACAATTTAAACTCCCTCAGATTTCCACCATGGCTTCAACCACCACCAACTCTCTCTGGTCTAGAACAGTGTTTCTCAGCTTCTTTTTTATAAAGTACCCACTTTTTTTTAAAAAAAATATAAGTACCCCGTTACCTACAGTTTTCAGACACACACAAAAATGTTCTACCATAGCGAGGCGGGCAATGACATTTTTGGGTGTAAAAAGTACAAAAATAATAAAGTGCTGTAAAACTTGAAACAAATTCATTTTGCTCCAAATTTCAGTTGTTTTGACATACCCCCAGACGTCTCTGGAGTAATCCTAAGGGTACCACTGATTGAGGAACACTGGTCTAGACCATGCCCATACCAGCTCCCATTTCCTGTACACCATAATCTGCCTGGAGCACACTTACCTCCGCAGGTTCAGTAACCACTAAAAAAATGTTATATACAGCCAAGCACTAAGATACCACAAAACTTGCTCCAAGAGAAATAAGGGCCCTCCACCAGAGAAGTAGATCACATCATGGAATGGGCCACCTTAATACCCTGGGAGAACCTACTTCAATACAGAAAAAAAAACCCACTGATCACTCAGCCCTAGTTGTCACCCGCTACTCCACACTGGAACTCAGGGGAAACATCAAACAGTTATAACCAATACACAATGGGGACAACATCCTGAAAAATATCTTTTCCCAAACTCTCTCTTCTGGGCTTCAAATCTCTTTCCCAACCTCATCATTGGAACCAAACTCCCCACAGACTGGCATACACCAACTCAAAATGGCACCAGACCCTGACAGAACAACAGATGGAAAACTTGCAGACATGTTTCCACCACTACAATGATCAATCCCTCCACACAATATAGCTTTCAAGATCCAGGAGCCCTATACGTGCCTATCACAACATGTGGTATCATCCAGTACATCAACTGCACCAATAACAACTCTGTGGATGAAAACAGACAATCATTATGCTCTTAAGTGAACTCACACAGAAAAATGATAAAAGACAAAAACACCTCTGGGCAAACACTTTTAACACAATGATCACTTCATATCTGATCTTTCAAAGGAAAACTGTGCAAACACCTTCAAAAGGTTAAATTGGGAACTTCAGTTTAGAACTCTGCTAGACACCAAACACTATGGATTTAACAGGAATATTGGTTTTATGGCTCCTTACAACAATTTGTAATACATCACATAGCCTGCTACTTTTAATAGTGCACTTCAAACCCTTTATGGATAACAATCTAACCCCCAACTGCACACTTCATTTCAAGTGATGCCTCCAACACAAATTACCTCTTCTGTTTAACAATCTGTCCAAACTTGTATGTGGCTTAGGCACTCTGATTTCTCTTCCTAGACCTAAAGAAGTGTTGTGTAGTTCAAAACTTGTGTCTTCCACCAACAGAAATTGGTCCTGTAAAAGATATCATCTCTTCTGTTTTGTGTCCCTCAACCTCTTCTAAAGATATTCTGCTTGCATGTCTGATCGACTAGCCACTACACCTAAATTCAATCCAGATCTTGCCTTTGAATTAGTTACTGTCCCAAAGTGCTGACTGTGATCCCATTGCTTTCCTTTGAGGGTTCTATATGTAGCATACCTCTTTAAGTTCCAGTTAGCCTCCTTTCTTTTCAGCTATGTAGGCCATTCATACGCTTTGTACTACAAATAGAACTGATTCAGTTAATTGAAGGCTTCCCTGCTGCTGAATTTAGCCTGTTACTCCGGCAGTTTGAAACTTCAGGGAAGAGTTCCTAGAAGAGCCAAAGGCGACTTCAATTTCCTCTGACCCCATTATGGACAATAATTGTTTATAGAAGTTTTGTGATGCAATAGCTAACAGTGGCCTTATCCACCTGGAACATTAGTGCATTTCAGCTGTTAGCAGTGCTTTTTTTGTTTAAAAAAAAAAAAAGGTGCTGGTACTCCGACGGAAAAGTTGTTGAGCTCTGACTAGAGGTGCCGGTACTGCGTCTGGAGGTGCAGGTACTGCGTACTGAGCAGTACTGTCACAAAAAAAGCACTGGCTGTTAGCATGTACCACTTCACTGGCTACAGCTATAACTACTATACATATGCATACTGATAGAGCCATTTTGATTCTCCAAAATGCGATTTCCACCTCAGTAGTCAGAGTAACACAAAAAAAGAGATATAACCACTCTAGATCAGAAGATATTTATCTGCCTAAATGTGCAGATAGATGCTTAGTGAGATTTTCAAGCACTCCAATAGGAGTTAGGTTTATTTGAAATAGGATATTCCCACTGGATGAGAAAAAAAAGACACGAAGAGGTTGAGTGACAGGACTAGGAACAAAACCAGGATCTTCTGACTCCCAGTTCTGTTCTTATCCTTTGCACTGTGCTCTTTTTCTTTTTCTTTGGCATTCCATTGTTGTAATTTAGACTCATTCCAAACCCATCCATTTTCAGAGTTTCACAACTTCTGTTATTGTACCATTTTACCCCAAGTAGAATTTAATGTAGAGGTCTCAGCCTTAAATTCAACATATTTTTTTTATCAAATTTGAAGAAGGAAAGAAAGTAGTGGCTGGTTTTTTTTAAACTTAGAAATGTAAATACATTGCTGTTTTATAATTTTAAAAATACATTCTCCTGCTCCTACAGTTCAATAATGGCTTTGTCTCTGGAAATATTTTTTCCAAACCATTAAACCATTAAGAGCAGCGGTGCCTTTCAGTAATTAAAGGGGAGAAAAGAAAGCACAAATTATAAATGACTAAGTTATTTGATTTAGAAATAAGCTTTTCTATGTGTAAGCATTGATTGCTTCCCACAACAATATTCTACGGATTACAGAACAATATTAAATCTGTATCAGGAAGACTGAGCAAGGCTGATGAAGCCAAGTCAGTTTATTGAAACAGCTCCCAGTAAGGTTGTACACTAAGTAATAATGGGACTTAACTAACCCAAATATGCCTCTGTAGCTACGGTTCTTAAAAGTTTCCAAGAGACAAAGAGGAAAAGGACCCACCACCACAGAAGACAAATGAGGAAGAGCTGAGGTCTCTCCTCATCTCCCTGGTATGCACTGGAGCTCATGCTTTTCTCTTTCTTGGCACTACATAAAGGTATAATTCCAGGCCTAAGATTATAAAATCTCTTAGGGACTGTACTGCACTAGCAGGGGATTTGTGGGGGTGAGTGTTGGGGAGCGGGCTGATCTAACAGAGAGGTGAGTGAAGTGCCTAAGTGCATCCAGTTAGGGATATTTTTATATGAGTTTTCTTTTCCTCCTCCCCTGAACTTAAGCCAACCATAACTTCTTGGACACAAACTTTTGGAGACATTATTGCTCTTCTGCAGTAGGTACAAGGCATAGAGTTAACTATGGGTATAGGAAGGTGATGGGAACTATAGTCGACCACACTTGGACATCCCAGACACTTACACTGAGTACTATAGGAAAGCCTTATAATAAAAGCACATCAGGTATTTATGTGAATAAATATTATTCAGTTTACATACATCTAAAAGCAGGAAAATATTTAAAAGAATGAAAGTAAATGCGAAGCATGATGAGCCTCATGGCTGTGTCCACACAAGCATAATCCACACAAGCATAATTCACTGTCTGCCAGTGAGCTGCTCCCAGTTGGCCCTCGTGTAAGCAAGATAAGAATCATTACTTGTTTACATAATGCTAAAACGAAAACAACAACAACAACAAAACAGGTTCAAGACAATGATAGTCAAGTCTACCACTTGAGCTTTTTCATTTAGTAGGTCTTTTATTTTTCACAACAGTGTGAATTAAGGGATGATTATAAGCCACAGCTGTGCTATTTAGTTTATGGCCATTTTCAGTGAGCTAACATTATGTAACACAAATGATGTAGTTACTGTACTTAAAGGCAATTAGTCAATAGAAAAGTTAGCACAACTAGAGTCATATTATAGATATGTTAGCTAGGTATTTGTAAGGTATTTTTGCATTTATATAGAAAAACCTGAATAGGCAGATATATTTTTACAATCTTCAAGAAGTAAGGCAAATGAGCTAATCATTTTTTACTGTGCAAATAACATGATGTGCCCTAGGCCCTAACCCTGCAAAGGAATCCAGGTGGTGGACCCTTCGTCTTACAGTGAGTCCATTGACTCTTACACATGTTTGGATCCTTGTGCAGGATTGGGGCCTTAATCGGTGGAAAAAATGGGACTTAATAATTGTATCAGACTAAACCCATGTATTGGTCAGTTTCCCCATAAGATTTATAGAGGTTTCCCTCTAGGCTTCAACTCAATAAGCCAATATGTGCTAAAATACAAATGTGTTTTAACCTCGTCTACATACACCCTTAAAGATCCATAAAGACCCTAAATTAATAGAAAGGACAATTGGTAAAAGTGTCAGAAGAGGTGATGAGAGGAACTAAAGGAGCTTTGGATAATATTTTAATTCATGCAGTACAATGGAACTATTATGCAAGCTCTTTTATTTTATTAGCAGTGCTCTTAAAATTATGTTTTGATTAGGCAGGCCAGTGGTTTTTTTCCTTTGTTAGTTCCTTACTACTTTCTCAAAACATTCCCTTCCCCTTGCAAAATTACATAATACTATGTGAAGTATGGAAGGAACTGTGTCAGGATTTCAAAATTGCTTGCATCCATCAGACGTTGGCTTTATGCACATTTTTCATCAAAAACATTTCAGTCCTCATCACTAGTGATAGACTCTAAGGAAACAAATTATTTCAGAAAGAAATGGATTGCCTCCCAATTAGGAAAATTAGAGACGACAACACAATTCTAAACATTGCTTTTTCCCCGTAAGACATCAGTTTTCCTATAACTGCATGGTATCCATTATTGTTCAAACGGCTTTTTCTCTCCTAATTGGATTCCATGTCATTATTTTTGCCAAAAAGAAAGGTTTGCTGTGTTCTTAAAATAATTAGGCCTGATTGCAAATCAAATTATCCAATTTCAAAGCTCTATTTTCCTCTCTGAAAATGCCTGTTAAAGAAAGACTGCAGATGACTAAGCCTTGTGTCATCCCATGGCTTTATTAGGAGAATGTTCTGAGTCCTCCACTTTCTATGTAATCAGAACTATAATTTCTTCAGGTTATTTTAAGACACAGCTATGGCTAAAGCAGGAAACTCAATTTTATTGTGCACTCCAGACACATCGACGCAGCCAAGCAGGGCTCCAGTTTTATAGGCTATCTTCTTACATAAAGCCTAACATTGGTATTAGACTAGTACCCCAAAAGATGCCCCATGCTACCTAGTATCAGATAGCCTTCTATTCATGGAGCAAGACACTAAGGGTAGTACATTCTGTTTACAAGTCACTACTGTAGAAGTGAAAAGGCCCAATATGGCCACGGCCGTTCTCCCTTTTCTATTTATTTTTTAAAACACAATCCTGTACAGAAGGAATTTCAAAGAACCATGGTAACAGAACTGTACCCCGAAGCCATGGAATAGTAACTCAAACTTCAATTCCACTTAGTTCTCCCATATTGTTACTGGTATTTATTTCAGCAATATTCTAATAAATTATGGAAATTATCCTAATAAGGCATCCTGTTCATGCTAACACACTAATCATGCTGTAAAAGGTTATATTAATAGTGTGTAGCATCACTTCACAATAGGTATATTAAATGGTTAACTGGCAAGCATGAGGCTTACTGGTATGCCTTACTGGTTAACAGATTAACTGGTCCTTGCTAGTTAATTCTGCTGGAGACCATTCACACAAGGTTAGAGCAGCCCGGACTAGCGAGACCTCATAGCCATGGCAGGGCCAGGCTGCTTGGTGGACAGCAGGTCTTAGGATAAAACAATCAATTGGTTAAACAGTATCATTGAACTGGTTAACCATTTTAACATACCTACATTCATAACAAGTATAATCAACCTTAATTTCCATTTACTTTCAGTAAGCAAGTACACCTAACCACAAGGCTAAAAAGAAATACAATGAGCTGGTAAAAAAAGAAAATCAAATCAAATCAAAGTGCAATGAATTGTAAAAGCAAATTATCTGCAACACTGCAGCTATGAGATCTTCTTGAGGCTGTGGAAAAAATAGTATATGGTTAGTACTACACTATTTTTCAAGAGCCCAAAGAAGGCCTTGCAGCAAAAATGTCATTTTGCATCTGATTTTCTGCTGCTAGGATATAATTTAATTAACTCTTACTTTTCATTATTTTACTTTTTATAGCAGAAGTAACCCATGCATTTGCTCAACCTGTTTCCTTTGCTCAACCTGTTTTCCTTTTCTTTCTTTTACACACACACACACACACACACACACACACACACACACACACACACACACACGCACACGCACAGAGAGAGAGAAAGAGAGAGAGAGAGATATGCAGGTACTATTGCAAATAAAAAAAAGAACTTTTGACCAGTGCCTCTGGGATTACCCCATTGTCTACATTTACATTACATTATCTACTTCACTGCACTCCTTTCCTCCCATTTCTGCACCTTTCTCATTTCACTCCATTAATGCATCTCACCACACCACTTTCTTTTCTTCTTTTCTTTTAGTCTCCTTCCTGCTACTGTGCACTGAGTTCTCTCTTTTTTTTATTTAAATCTCTCCGCAGAATTGACTGGGAAGTACACAAACACTAATCCACATAAACAAAAGTACCAGGAGTGATCTTCTGCCTGCCCACCAGTAGAAATGTTATTCTAAAGCAAATCCTTCAAACTACATCTTCTAGGATGTTCTTGCCTATCTTTCTATTTAGCCTTTAGGTTCCCCAGGAAAGAGATTGTATTTTTTTCTTTTCAAACTACATATCCCCCCCCCCCCCAATTTATCAAATACTTTAGGCTGGCCAATTCTTCATGGTTTGTCTGGCTTATTCTGAATAACAATATTCTCCATTTAGACAACTTCTGTAATTCACAGGCATTGTATAACACTTTACAGAGGAAGGGCCAGACTATAGCTGCAATTTACATGAGTGCATGAGAGACAGAGAATAGCAGAATGAAGTTCTCTCCTTCTACAACAACCTCACCACCCTTGTGCAGTTAAAATTTGGAATTGCAATTATTCACATCTGGAAGGTTTTCTTCATCACTGTAAAGTTTAATTTTTTTTTAAATTAAAATATTAAACTCACAATTTCTTTTCATGCAAGAAATGCTAGTACAAGATTCTACGAAAGACATGTCTGATTCTAATCCTCTTACACAGGTCTTTCTAAATCTGTGTAAAAGTCAACAAATGTTAATGTTAAGTACAGTATTTCACATCATGAAGGAAACACTCCAGTCCTAAAAGGAATCCTTCCTAGGCCAATCTATTTGATCCCAATTCAACAAAATATATGTACATAGGCTTCAGTGGCAATACTCACATGTTTACAGTGTGGTATGTGCTTATGTACCTTGTTGAATTGAGGCCTTGATTACCTGGAATAGCTACTTATTTTATATGTCACCTTCATAATAGAGATACTTATCCATTGGTTTAAATGTTTTCAGGAAGATCAGGGCACAAGAAGAGGCCACTGCAAATACTTGCTCAGAGACATCACTGCATGACACATTTGGTTAAATCAGATATTTCTTGCTGAGTTTGATTAACTCTTTGAAGTAGGAATAAGAGATCCTCCGGAAAAGGGCTTTATTCCGGAGGATCGCGCCAGTCTAGACGCTTTTTTCCGGCTTTTCCCCAAGCCGGAAAAAAAGCGGCGGCCATGTTTATTTAAATCCCGCGGGGGATATTTAAATCCCCTGCGGATTTCCCTATTCTGATGTTGGAAATTAACATGCCTCTTCTGGAGAAGGGGCCAATGTAGACGTAGCCTTTAATGTATAACTTAGTTTGTCTACATGACAGCCGAAACCTGCCACAGAGTCACAAGGAGCTCTGTGGCTAACCATGAAGATTCTTAAAGAATGCTGAAACATTCTAAATCTCTCCAGCTTTCTCATATTCAAAATTAAAACTGTAAAATTACTGTACAATATGGTAGCAAGCTCTAGAGGAGGTTCAGGTATCTGAAGGTTCAATGTGGGTGCAGAAATAACATTTATGTTTCTCCTTTGTAATAAAGCAAGTTGCGTATTAGACAATTTACTTCATAACATCAAAAACTACTGTACCTGTCAATACAGGGGTTGAACCTCTCTAGTTTGTCCAGAGAATTTGCCATATCATTGGAGGTCAATATTGTCTAGTAGCATTCTCAACAATTCCACTGCTTACTGAGCATTTAGAAGACAACTGGGGTGAATTAAAACTAAAAAACAGCACCGAACTGAGAGCCAGGACACAAATTTCGTGGGATTATGGGAAACTTGGCTACTCATGATATGTTAATGAGCTAATTAACATTATGATGGACCCTGGATGTTTCCAGACCAGAGGGTGCTGGAACAGAGAGTTCAACATGGACTGAGTACTCTTAAAGAACCACTAACACATCAGCATTCCTGATTAAGAACAAGAAGAAACCTGGAAGGTTTGGAACACAGTAAGGTTTATCTGCTGTATTCTGCCATTGGGTTTGCAGGCTGCAGTATTCTGCCATTGGGTTTGTATCAGTAAACCAATCCCTTCCATGTTCAGCTGGAGATTCAAGGCTGTGGACTTTGACTTCTACAGATGATTGCAACCTTTCCTCCTCCTCAACTCAACATTGATCAGCTGTTGGAATTACCCTACCTACTATTATTCATCCTCAGTAGATTTAGGGCTCAACCAGGCACACCTTACATTGGACTTCTAGCGTGCTACCTTTTGTCCCACTCTGTCTTCAGAGGTAAGCAGGCAGGGCTGCTATTCTGTAATTTCAGATGTCTGTCATGGAGACGAAAAAGAATTCCGACCACTCCAAGAGAGGGAGGACTCCCTTGCCATCTCTCTTGTAGTAGCAGTTCTGAAGTGAGCTCATTGGCATTAAGTGCCTTTTATGGTCTAGCTTAGTAACTAAAGAATGCTTGGAGATTCTCCAACAATTGCATCTTAGCAATTAGAGGGTTTTCCTTCCTAGTGCATAATCTCTAGACATTGAGACTAGGATATCTATGAATTGCTGCACAAGCAACCTTAGTTCGGCATTTCCTCACTGTTGAGCGCTTGACTTAGCAATCTCATGTTCATTTAATGTAGTTTTTGTGTAGGTAATAGTGCTGCTGGCTAACACTGGATTTAATAGTTAAATATATGAGTAAACAACTGAGTAGTAAGGCAGAAGATTCCATAAAACAACACCAAACCCACTGGCAGAGAAAAAAACAATGTGTTTTGTTTGCAGGAGGTTTTATTTTTTTATTATTATTATTTTTTTAGATCAGAGCAGCAGGTCAGGAAACTAATATTCTCTTCCACTTTGCAGAAGTGATACCAGAAACAAATGCAAATGCTAATAGTTCAACAAGTACTGACATAAGTCCCCAGACAATGTTCTCTTCTGCATTCAGTTTCTCTTTTCTTCTCTCTCTGTCTCTTGTCTTTTGTGAATTTATTTCTAAAAACACCATAACAAGATTCAAACCAGTGATATGCTGGAGGGATGTTTATGACTCCCAAGATCCACCCATCATTTTGGCTCCCCAGCAGTGCAGGGGGGCAGGTGGCTCCATGGGAGTTGGCTTAAAAATCGGCTTCCCGTGCACATCAGCTCCTGCCTCCCTCCCCACCCCAATACAGAGGCAGCAGCGTTGGGGGGGGGGTAGCTGCTTGTAAGCGAGAGGGTTAACTCAGGTACACGTTCATATCCCTAGTTTAACCATGTACACGTTACACTTTTACATGCCTAGTTTGCACCCATGCTTCTTGTTTATACACTGTTCATTGTGCTATTTTACACTAACCATATACTCAGTATAATTTTCAGGAAAAAAGTATAAACCTTTCCAAAAAATATATTTAATATACATTTATTTAACAAGTGATATTGCCTAATGGGTCATGAGACAGTATTTCTCTTTAAATAATATGTGTTATCCAGTCCCCCTTCCTTCTGCAACCACAAGCTCTCTTGATGAATGGGGTCTCCCATACTGTGCTGTGCACCAGCAAACTGGAATGTGTTGAACCACAGTTATGTGGTTACCTCAGATCTCATATGAAAGGTATGGCTTTAATCCAAGGGCAACAGACAACAAGCAAATACTCTGCACTGAAGGAATGAAATAGCCACAGCAGATGAATGAAATGTCAATACTGGCTGAACATCTCTAGTCTGACACCCAAGGGACCTGACCAGTGATGAACCAGAGAATTTGCCAAACCACGGGAGGTCAATATTGTCTAGCAGCATTACCAACACTTCCACTGCTTACTGGGCTCTTAGAAGACATTTAGGGGTAAAGTAGAGTTAAATAACACAGAACACTAAGAGCCAGGACTGGTAGCTGTAAAAAAAACTCTGTGGGACCACAGGAAACTTGACCATACCCTTGATAAGAGGACATCCAACTAACTAAAATCATACCAGACCATGAATGTTGTTGTACTAGAAAACGGTGGACTAGAGAGGTTCAACCTGCACTGGGGCAAATAGATGCCAGCAACTGGACTTGATAATCTTTCCACCTTTATTTCAGAGGCATCCTAAATTACACTCTCCCTTGACAATGAATCATGTAATTCTAGGAAATGGATAGCTATACATTATGCATTTTTGAAGTCCCAAGTTCATTAAAGGCCCAGACCTGTACATTGCTGAATATTCTCTGTTACCACGAAAGTCAACTGTAACAGAGGCAGATGAGCATCACTGCAGGTATGTCTACACTACCCCGCTAGTTCGAACTAGCGCGGGTAATGTAGTCATCCGCATTTGCAAATGAAGCCCGGTATTTGAATTTCCCGGGCTTCATTTGCATGAAGCCGGCCGGCGCCATTTTTAAATGCCGGCTAGTTCGAACCCTGTGCCGCGCGGCTACACGCGGCACGGACTAGCTAGTTTGGATTAGGCATACAAGCAGGTATGGAAAGGTGCAGGCCAGACTAAGAGCCTTCAGGAGGGAGGGGGGCAGCTGGGCTTCCCTTTGTGCCATACACACACCTGGACTGGCAGTGGCGGCATCCCGCAAGGGAATTGTATCCCTCCCCGTTGGAGAAGGGGGACCAGAGGGTGTTGGAGGGAGGTGTGTGTGAGCAGCAGACACCGCTTGCCAGGGCAGGTGCTACTGAGGTCCCCTCCACTTCCTTCCCCTCCCAGCAGGCTCTCCTGGCAGGGGCTCAGTGTCCTCCACTTCACTACACTTGCCCGGGAGCGGATGCTGCCCCAAGAGTGCAGGTCTGACCCTGTGCCTGTGCAGCACTGCTGCGTGTTTCCAGGACCCCAGCCTCCTCAGAGGTGGCTTGTGGTGGAAGGGTGTCCCACCATGTGGTCAGGTCTAAGGCAGGCCTGTGCAGGAACAGTGTGAGCAGGAGCACAAGAGTCGTCTATGGCAGCCTCCTAGGACTGAGTGCTCCAGACCAATGCTCCACATGCACCCAAATACACAGGCTACTGCGCAATGCCCAGGCCAAGATGACAAAGCAAGGAGCGTTCAGCCCATCACTTGCCACCACCTCCCCCCAGGTGTGTCTAGGGACAGTCATGGAACTCACCTGATGGGCCTTCCCCTGCTTCCTCTGATCCCTGGGCGACTTCCTGAGAGGGTGGAAATGGCTCCAAGGACAGGGTAAGAGCCTGGGTGGTGGGCATCGTGGACTCCATGGTCTGGCTCCTCCTCCTGCTCCTCCACAGCTGCCGGCATGCCTTTCGGGAGGGTGATAATGGGCGTCTCCCGACCAAAGTCCACAACTGGGGGGAGGAAGAGACTGACCCCTCTTCCAGAATGCAGTGGAGCTGGTCGTAACACTGGCAGCTCTGGGATGGTGCCCCTGAGCAGGAGCTGCACTCCCTGACCCTAGTATAGGCCTTCCAGATCTCTTTCACCTTCATCCGCACTTGCTCCTGGGTGCAGATGTGTCCCCTCTGCTCCAGGCTGTTGGCCATCCAGCCATAGATATCAACATTCTTCAATCTGGTGTGGAAATCCTGGAGGTTCACCTCCTCTCCCCAGATCTTAATGAGATCCAGGATCTCCACACCAGTCCAGGATGAGGCCCGCCTCTTCAGCCCCCAGGCAGGGGTTTGGGAGCTGCCTGCAGCTGTGCTGACAGTTGTGGGGTGCTCAGGTGCAGTGCTGTGGTCTGCCATGGCAGCAGTGTAGGCAGATCTGGGCACTGCTGCGTGGCATGGTACGAGCTGGGCCTGCAGGGTGTCACACACTGTTTTCCCTGAGGCTGCACCTTTAAAGCCTGAAGGGGAAGGGGAATTATAGAATCCTGACAAGTTTGGATATAGAGCGCCAGCAGGATACCTGTGGGAAAGCTTGGAGGCCACTTATTTCAAAATAACCACAACTGCGCTGCCTACATATGTCCTATTTCTAAATAACTATTTCAGAATAGGCGTTATTCCTTGTAAAATGAGGTTTGTGGATTTTGGAATAAGCCCATTATTTTGAAATAACGGTCTTGCTGTGTAGATGCTCACTTTGTTATTTCAAAATAATGCTGCTGTGTAGAGGTGCCCTTAATGTCCATTTTTACATAAGAATTCAGGGTGCTACTGAAGAAAAACATTGCAACAATAACAACCAATACAATGGATTGGAAATAGGGTCCAATAAACAGAGGGAGACAGCTTATTTACATTTTTCAAGCAACTAAACATGTCCTTGTGAAGTCTGGTAGAAATCTGAAAGGTGATCTGTGCAATTTGAGCTGATTCTGAAAACTGCATATGTAGATAAAATGCAAACAAGTCATGACTCATATTTTTCAAGTTTTAAATTATTTAAAAACAGCATGTTTAGTTTCCCCCTCCCTCTCTTCCGACCCTGGTCAGATTTCATAACATGCAACAATGCAGAATTCAAGCATTCTAAAAATGTAATGATATCCCTAGCTCTGGTTGAGCTGAAAATTAAAAATGTGGAAACTGTAAAGGAGAAATAATGATGAAAAAGTTGAGAGTCACTTCTATAACTTTGGAAAAGGTCTATATGAAACAAGGAGACTGTCAATCAAGAACATGAAATGAATAAACAAAATGATAAAGATTTTTACAGTATAAGACAGCTGCCTCTTGGCAGAGAAAATATACGAAAACATTTATAGACAGCTCATTCAAAATTTAATAAACATTAAATGTTGAAATATGCCATGCGAGGTGCCAGAAAACTAGATTTTTCATATCTATGCCATTTTCACTTATTTGAAACCTTTTGGGATGTAACACATCCCTTTGATCCAAAAACGAAATATCACAATGGTGACAAGGCCCTCTTATGATGACTGGGAAATTAATCATTTTGATATTAATTTGATTTAGTGGCCAACTCTTGTTAGTATCAAGGAAAAAAAACATAAGTAAGGGCTATCAACTTTATATTTTATTATTTTTAATGCATAGGGGCAACAACAGTCAGTCATAACATTTATATCAGACATTTATTTAGCACCATTCAAGCCTAAGGATCCCAATGTAGCTTATTTTCCTGAATTATACAAAGTAAGTGGGATCCCTGTGGGGCTAGAATTCTCCTAGCAGTAGGGTGGCTCAGGGAAGCCAGAAGAGGCGAATACCTGACTGATATTCCAAAAAAGAAGCAGTGTGTGAAGGCCTTCATAGTACATCAGAGACACCCCTTCCCCACCTTCGAGGAAGAGAGGGGGAGCCTGGGGACCAAAGACATCAAAGGGGACAAACAGATGTGTATTGAGTCCTGTGAAGGAATATAAACTAAGGAAAACTGAGTTTTTCTAAAAGCTGCAGGTATTTAAAAGTCCATTTTATGCTAACTAGATGTCTGCTTTCTTAAGGTCACCTGTAGGCACTTATGATCTCATCTGACGGTCATCACCCTCCTCAGCAGTTTTCTCTATCATCATACTGGTAACTGGGCACTTATGCACTGTAACTAGAAGGGAACAGTACTACCTCTAGTGAACTACCAACACACAGCATTATTTACTGGAGCACCTTGCTCTGAGATTCAATAGCTACTATATATTTGAGAGTTTGTCTGTCTGTATGTTCAAGAATGCCTCCTAAACAGTAAGAGCTAGGACCACCAAATTTGGTATGCAGCTTCCCCTCATCATATCTTAAAGCAATGCAAGGTTTTGATTGTGCCAGGGAAATGGGATGTGCCTGGAATGGGATTGCTTCTCTTCAAACCAAACAGAAAAGCTCCCCCTTTCTCCTCTCCCCCCAGGTTCATAAGGGGACATTGCTGGCTGTTCCCCTTTGGCAGGGACAAGGGAAACATGCAGTTTGCTGCATTCCTCACTCTTGCTGGGGAGCACAGGACACAGATGAACCTGGACCTTCCCTAAACCATGGAGAGGTGTGTCCCACCTGGGCCCAAGGTGAAAGAGGGATGGGGTAGTCCTCTCTCCCCAGGGCACCCTGTTTACTGAACCCTCATCCCCAGCTCCATCCCAGAGCAATGATTTAAACAAAGCTTGTACATTTTCATTTCCTTTTTCAAAAAACAAACATTGTGTTAAGGAGCCAAGCAATGCCAGGTAAATCTTTTAGTATATAAATGTAGGAAAGAGAAGTGAGGAAAATTGCTCTAGGAGGTGTGGTGTCCTTTTAGCCTTCCTTTCAGGGAGAAATGATAGGCCCCCAATGCTAGTCCCATGTTTTCTCACCATCACTGTTGTAGTAAGTTACATGCAATTTTTGTGGAAAAAGCAGCAACTTGTGGAAGAAATAATTGCCATCATTCAGCTTACTTTCCTGGGTAATGTGCAAAATAAAATTCATTTTAATGCTACATATGCTCTAATCCACTCAATATAAAAATCATAGATAAAGCCTGAAAAATATGTTCATGTTACCCAGTTTAACCATCCTCTATTCCTCAACACTTCTCCCTGTGTTGCTCCCCTTAAGCCTGACCTGTTGGTGAATACACACAGTGATGGTTTTTCAGCCTCCTCCCTTGCCTGATTATCTATGTCACTGCTCGCAATTGTTCTTACTTTAAGGAAAAAGTTCTTAAATTTTAGTCTAAAATTCCCCATTTCCTATACTTGTTTCACCATCATCTGAGTACAAACAATTCCCTTCTTTCATTTGTTACCTTGAAGTTATTTATATCTTGTGCCCATGGCCTCCTGAGTTTTCTCCTTTATAGACTATAAATATCGCTATCGTAATCCCTCTTCATATGTTTTATCCTCTCAACTTTGCATCAGTTTTGTTATTTCCCTTTATATTTGCCTAGCTTTTATACCATTGAGACAAGAACTGTGCATTTATGTGGTGACATAATTACATCACTATTTATAAAAACTGTAGCACTGTAGTTTTGACAACTACAATTAAGGTTGCAGCTTCTGTCCTAACTACTTTTCCTTCTTCAGTTGCTCGTTCTAAAACAAATTGCTTTGAGGCTAAAATTTTTCATGTTTTGTCTCAATCCAGAGATTAATCTTGTAAAGGTTCAGGAAACACATTCAGCCATTTCTTAATTCTGCATGTGTGCACATTTAAAGAGAGAGCACAGGGCCAGGTTAAGAAAAGGGCTTTAGGGGTAGCAGTACAAGGGCCTGGGTAAAAAGATCTTTGGGTGTCCAAAAGTGCAGATCTTTTTGCAGAGTCTCTTTAGTCTAGGGCCTTGAAATGCCTGAGTTCTAGCCCTGCCTGACTAGGTGGGTGGGAAAGCAGTGACTGCAGCTGCAAGCACCAGGAAGATACATCCAGGCACTTCCCCCACCTCTGCAGATCTGATTGGCTGAGAATCATGGCCAATGGGAGCTGTCCACAGAACCATCCCATCTATAGGTTGGTTTGGTGCAGCCACTCAAGGCTCCATGCTTTGGGGGGGTCCTGCGATGGCTGCCTTAACTGTCCTATGGATGGGACTCATGGGGCCCAGGATAGCCTGTGGGGATTACCTACGGCTCTGGGGCTATAGCAGGAGTTGCCCCTGCCCTCCCACAGTCACTGTGGTGGTGGGAGCTGCAGGAAGCAGAGTGACACAGCAGCCTACTCTGCTCTGTCAGCTCTCCTTTGAAATGGAATAGCTCTAAACAACAGAGAAGCTCCCAACCAACAAAACTGGTTTTTCAGGGGAAATTTCATGAAATCACCTGACTATGGATGCCAGTACCTGAGAAGGTAGATCCGGACATCCTCTGACAGTCTAAAAGCTATAACAGGGCAGAAACAAACTGGTCGTCTTCAGGACCATTTTTCTCCTGATGAAGATGAGGGCAAAGAAACAGTGTATAGGATCCAGATGAATCAGGGGGCTCTGCCCACCTTTCTGAACATAGGCAATCTCCTAAGGAAGGGTGAAGTAGTGACAGGCATTGCATTTAGGATGTGCGCTATGTTCGACATGATCTGTGCTCTCTGTGTGATGGAAGAGCAATGGTGCTAGAATTCTATGAGAAGTGTTTCTCTCGCTCTGTGTTAAGTGTTTACACCTACCACGTGCTCTTGGCTAGGTGATCAGCAAGTTCACACTTTTAAGTGGAGTTCTGGGACAGGATATACTTAAATTACATGATGTCTGAGGGATCAGTATTGAGTCCAGAGGCTTATCAGCTGGACAACAGATTCCTATTCTCAGAATCCTCTGATAAACAGAAGGTCTCTGACTCAAGAGTGAGCCCACAGACTCTAAAATGGGGCCAATGCCTGCGCTCCATTCAGACCCTTGAGAATTAAAACATCTAGGGAGCCAGCATCTGGGCCTCCCTCATAGCAGTCTAACAAATGACCAAGAGAGGGTGCACAACTGAACTCACAACAAAAGCATAAATCTGAACTACACAACTACACCATATTGGGCTCTTAATTAAATTTAAACGAGGCCTGGGTGACACTGTGGACAACTCAATTAAAACATCTGATCAATATGCAACAGCCAGAATTAAAAAAATAAATATTGGGGAAATATAAAGAATGGTATAGAACATGCTAAGAACAGGGCTGCGGAGCATATATATCAGTGGAACATGTTTGC
Organism: Pelodiscus sinensis; assembly: GCF_049634645.1. Classification (NCBI taxonomy): domain Eukaryota; kingdom Metazoa; phylum Chordata; order Testudines; family Trionychidae; genus Pelodiscus; species Pelodiscus sinensis. Next base: position 202,133,695 of record NC_134712.1, read on the forward strand.
TAGGAATACTGTGTTCAGTTCTGTTCATCCCACCTCCAAAAAGACATAGCAAAAGTTTTTTTTTTAAGGTACAAATTGGATGAGAATTATGAGAGACATGGGAAGACTTCCAGATGAAGAAAGAGTAACAAAATTATAAATCTGCTTCTCATTTACAGCTTTTGCTGCTGTTGGACTATAGAGGGAATAACCATACGAACAGTAAGAGGCCAATACAACTGCATCGGGGATCTTTAATGACCTTGGAATCAATGAGGAATCTTACAAAAAGTGGGAAAAGGACAAATTGCTAATAATGAAAACAAAGGATAGACCAGGCTTCTAGGGACAAAACCCAAAGGAGTAAGGCACAGATGAGTTACACCAAACAAGTGATATAAAATGCAATAACATAAGAATGGACATACAGGGTCAGACCAAAGGTCCGTCTAGCCCAGTATCCTGTCTGCCAACAGTAGCCAATACCAGATGCCCCAGAGGGAGGGAACACAACAGGTAATCCTCACGTTATCCCTCTCCTGTCACCCATATCCCGACAAACAGAGGCTAGGGACACCATTCCTACCCATCCTGACTAATAGCTATTGATGGACCTAACCTCCATGAATCTGTCTAGCTCTTTTTTGAACCCTGTTAAAGTCCTAGCCTTCACCACATCCTCTGGCAAGGAGTTGCAGAGGTTGACTGTGTGCTGAGTGAAGAAAAACTTCCTTTTGTTTGTTTTAAACCTGTGGTCTATTAATTTCATTTGGTGCCCCATAGTTCTTATAATTGTGGGAATAAGTAAACAACTTTTCTTTATTCACTTTTTCCACATCGGTCATGATTTTATAGCCCTCTATCATATCCCCCTTAGTCTCCTCTTTTCTAAGCTGAAAAGTCCCAGTCTTTTTAATCTCTCTTCATATGGGACCTGTTCCAAACCCCTAATAATTTTTGTTGCTCTTTTCTAAACTTTTTCCGATGCCAATATATCTTTTTTGAAATGAGGCGCCCACATCCGTATGTAGTATTCAAGATGTGGGCATACCATGGTTTTATATAGAGACAATAAGATATTTTCTGTCTTATTCTCTTTTTTAATAATTCCTAACATTCTATTTGCTCTTTTGCACAAGAAGCTGCCCGTGTAGACGTAGCTAGGAGCAAAAGAAAGACAAAGGAAGTGTAGGTCCACTACTTACAGGGAATACAAGCTAATTACAGATAACAGCAAGAAGGCTTGGGGAGTTTAATGCTGTTTTGCTGAGTTGTTCTCTAAAAACAATAATTGTTGACCAGATGTTTAACATAATATTAACAACAAGGGGGAAAGAGCACAAGACAGATTATGGAAAGAAGCAGTTAAAAAGTACTTAGATAAGTTACATGTATTGAAGCAAGGTCTGACAGAATTTACTCTAGCATACTCCAGGAACTATCTGAAGCAATCTTGGAATCATCAGTGAATATCTTCAAGAACTCTGAGAGGATGGATGAAGTCCCAGAGGACTGCAACAGGGCAAACATAGTAACCATTCTTAAAAAGAGAAACAAAGAGGACCCAGTGAATTACACACCAGATGCCTGATTTTGATACCCAGAAAAACACTGGGACAAATTATTAAATAATCAATTTGTAAGAACCTAGAAAATAAAAGAGTGACATGGATTTGTCAAGGATAAATCATGCAAAAACCAACTAAATTTCCCCTTTTTGACAGGACTAATGGCTTAGTGCATACGGGTGAAGTTGTAGATGTAACAGATCTTGATTTTAGTTAACCTTTAGACACCGTCCCAGATGACAGTCTCATAAGCATACTAGAGAAATGTGGTATAGATTAAATTATTATAAAGTGGGTGCACAACTACTTGAAAAACCATACTCAAAGAGGAGTTATTAATAATTTGCTGTCAAAGTAGGAAGATATATCTAGTGGGGTCCTGAAAGGGCATGCCCTGGTTCCAGCACTATTCAATTTATTCATTCATGACTTGGGAAATGGAGTGGAGCATGTTTATACAATTTGCAGATGACACTAAGCTGGGAAGGGTTGCAAGAACTTTGGAATTCAAAATGACCTTAATGAATTAGAATTAGTCTGAAATCAACAAGTAAAATGACAAATTCAGTAAAAACAAGTGCAAAACATTATAGTTAGGAAAGAAAAATCAAATGCACAAATCTAAATGGAGAATGATTGGTTAGGCAGTAGTAATGTAAAAAAGGGTCTGGGGGTTATAGTGGATCACACATTGGATATTAGCCAACACCATGCTGTGGTTACAAAAAAGGCTATTCTAGGCTGTATTAATTGGAGTATCAAATGTAAATGAGGGAGGTAATTATCCCTCTATACTCAATGTAACCACTACCATGCAGATTTGAACCTGGAACCTCTGGAGTAGAGTATAGGCTAAAAGCCACCTGGCTCCCAGGCCATGCTGTAGAGGTCTCTTGGTCTTAACTGTTGCTGTGGTCTAGGTAGCACTTAAATTGTTCAGTAACCACAGTAGGGCTATATCTACACTTGTGGCTTCTTGTGCAAGTATGGCCATTCTTGTGCAAGAATCCGCAGAACGTCCACACTGCTCGCCTGCTCTTGCGCAAGAAGAGTTACAGTACGGTGTGGTAAGAGAGCTATGCAAGAGAGCGCAAGAGCTATGCTCTTTTTTAACAGGTGTAAGCCCTCTTGCGCAGGAACTCTTGTGCAAGAGGGCAGTGTGGACGCTCGGCAGGGATTTCTTGCGCAAGAAAGCCCTATGGCTAAAATGGCTGTCGGAGCTTTCTTGTGCAAGAGAGCGTCCACACTGCCATGGACGCTCTTGTGCAAAAGCACAGCTCGTACATGGCAGTGTGGACATTTTCTTGCTCAAGACTTCTTGCACAAGAACCCTTGCGCAAGATGTTCTTGCGCAAGAAGCTGCCAGTGTAGACATAGCCTAGGTGTGTGGGTTACATCGGCACTGGTAAGGCTCCTTCCTAGTCTGGCACCTTTGGGACCTGAGTGGTCCTGGATGAGGGAATTTGCCAGACCAGGAAAGCTCCCCTACCAGTGGCCCACCCAGCTGCCTGCTCCTTCTGCCCTGCTGCCAGCTGGGTGACATGGCTTCCCTAGCCCCACTGTGGGAACTGCTGCCCCAACCCGACTGCCGGCACAGCAGCATGCAATCCCAGCCCAGCTGCTGCAGCACCAATCTCATTGCTGGGCAACACATGCCCCTGACTGAGCTGCCCTGGTCCCTGCCAGATTGCTGCAGAGCACCAGCCTCTGCTGCCAGCTGGCATGCAGCCCCAATCAGGCTGCTGGCCTGCCCTGGCTCCAGCTGGGTTGCTGCAGCCCTGGGTCTGCTGCAAATGAACTCTGCCCCCACTGCTGAATTAGCATACAGCCTTGATCAGGCTGCCGCGACATCAACACCACTGCTGGGCTAACACCAACATGCACAGGTTTTGGGAGGTACAGCATGTACTGTGTCTGGTTTTGGGTACCACACTTTAAGAAAGAGTGGGACTAAAGAGGACACTCTGCTCTTTCTTACAGCAGAATGAATGTTTGACCATATCCATATCATTAGGTTTGTGTTTGACCATTTTCTCACCCAAAATGGTTACTGTTGTCATTTTTACATGCCTACATATCCCATTCGAACTCTGGGAAAGCTAACACAAAGAAGTCAATCTTGCATTTTGCACTGACTGGCTAGGTCTGTGGTCATACTAAGCTTGTGTGGAAAGGACAAGCCACTGAAAATGCTTTATCTCCAACTCTCACAAGTTTAACACATTGTGCAGAGAGTTTCATGGGACAAATATAGCTGTCTTGGGAGGTCCTGGCTAAGGAAGTAGAACAACTAGTATAAGCACAATTCACTTGCAGCCTTGGAAAAAAATCAAGATTTAGACATTAAACTGGATGCAATACTGAGCTCCAGAAATTGGTGAACTGCAGTAATATGCCCTTCTTGACCTGTGTTTTCTGGCCTATGGGCTGCTATATGCTGCAGTTTAGACATGTATTTGTTATTCAATATTGCTCTGGCTACAGAATATATGGGGCAGAATGTCCCTTCCTGCAGTTTAGTGCTATTACTTTTCAGATTGTCTAGAAAGTTGGTGACAGATGTTGGAGAAGAATTTTCAGGTTAGAGTAGCTGAGAAGGCACAGGTGAACATAAGAATGGCCATACAGGGTCAGGCCAAAAGTCCATCCAGCCCAGTATCTTGTCTGCCGGCAGTGGCGAATGGCAGGTGCCCCAGAGGGAGTAACTGAACAGGTACTGATCAAGTGATCTCTCTCCTGCCGTCCATTTCCACCCTCTGACAAACAGAGGCTGGGGGACACCATTCCTTACCCATACTGGCTAATAGCCATTAATGGACTTAACCTCCATGATTTTATCTAGTTCTCTTTTAAACCCTGTTATAGTCCTAGCCTTCACAACCTCCTCAGGCAAGGAGTTCCACAGGTTGACTATGCGCTGTGTGAAGAAGAACTTCCTTTTATTTGTTTTAAACCTGCTGCCCAGTAAATTGGTGGACTGAATTGGAAAAAATGCCTGGCAAAATCTTTTTCTCTGCAGAAAGAAGAATACACAAAAAGAAAATGAGGAAGAAAATACACAAAGAAAGCATGGAAGCTTTGTGTGTGCTGTGCAGGGTTTTGTGCTCTAGTTTTTTGCTACCTACACTGTACCTGAGATTGCCACAGTTCAGTGAAGCTCATGTAACCATCACTTTGGGGTCAAGTGTGTTATATAAAAGTAAAGTACTATTATAGTCTTTTCTTCTTACTGAGACATCCTGAAATTTGGTCTGTGGCTAATGAACAGTAATGGTACCTCTTTAATCAGGACAATATTAGCATATATTCCCCATACAGGAAGTGCCCTGTAACTAAATGGTGTTTAATAAGGTCTTAATGAGGTCTTTTCGTACACAAATTACTAATTATAAATTACCAATGCTACTGCTGTAGCATTTCGTGTAGACACTAATTCCATAAGCCATCTATCTGAGAGGCAGTAATTAGGTTGATAAAGAAATTCTTCCCTCTACAGTGGGAGTTAGGTCAATTTAACTATGTCACTCCAGGGTGATGATTTTTCACACCTCTGAGTGACAGTTAAACCAACTTAATTTTCTAATGTAGATTAGGCCTCAGTCAAGGACAACCTCAGTCAAGAGCAGCAGTATTCAAGTGATTCAAAGAGATCTTCCAAATGGACCCTTAAAGAGAAGATAAACTGTAAAGTCCTAGTTAAATACAAGGGAGTTTCTTAATATCTTTTTAGAGAGACATCAAATGATGATTTAAACATTGCCAGGAATGGAAAATCCACCACTGCTGCAGACCTAAAAATATCTGTAAGTGGAGGGTGACTGGAAAAAACAGTAGGTTTATAGCACTTCACACCTTCCTGTGGACCTACTGAAACCTACAAAATGAGAGAACTACCAAATAACCTTAGGAGAATGATTGGTCCCACTCGGAAGCTTTAACAAGTGTGTTTGGGCTCACCTAATCCTTGAGCCTTAGGCTACATCTACAGTTGATGCTGAGGATCTGATTTGCAGCTCATGTAGATATACCCATAGTAGCTTTAATCTGGTTGGCTCAATAAAAAGAGCAGTGAGGATGTGGCAGCATAGTCTGCACAAGCCTGCCTGACCACCCTGCACCACACTCCTGGGTACCTAATCGGTGGTGCAGCCCACAATGAAATCCATGCTGCTATGTTCTCACTTCTGCATTAAGCGAGCTAACTAGATGAAAGTGAGCATAGGTACATCAATACAAAGTGCAAATCACACCCCTGGCTTCGGTGGTGTAAATGTACCATCCAGAGTCTCTTGCATTTCCATGAATGACTGTGTGTCTGTTAGTCACCAGTGAGCCCATGTGGTATTTTAAAGATTTGGTGCAAGCATGTGTGTACACCCAACTGAAGTTTGAAAAATGTCAACCTAAAGGATCACTTTTCCAGACACTGGTATGAGAATGAAATGGCCAGGTCAGTATCACTGCCATTTATTCATCTGCAGCATCACTTCTATTAATCTTAGTTACAGTAGCCTTATCTCTCTGTTTCCTCTTTGCTTGCAGCTTCTCAACTGTTGTCACTTGCAATTTCTGTGCTTCCTGCATAAAGTTTTCCGAATGCCTCGGTATTCTTAAGAAGTAAATCAGCACAAAAATAACACATGGGTGTGAAATTCTAACTGGCCAAAAAAGATGAAGTGGAGGAGAAATGAGCGTAAGTGTTCTGGTCTAATTCTTTATCCCCACAAACCTGTGAAGAATCTGCTCTGTAAGTGCTCTATGAATGCCAAGGTGCATTCTAAGAAGAGCCCAGCGATGAAGGAATCGGTCCCACACACTGTGATACATGTACTGTGTCCTAGGAGCCCCATACTAGACAGGTAACTTAGAACTTGTCTAGATGAATGAATAGGGCATGGTAAGCTGGGGTATAAGCTGTTTTACACTAGCCTGCCACACTTTAGCTGTCCATGTGGTCATACACTAGAAGTTCCCTACTGAGCTTTCAAAACAGATGAGATCAAACCATATTACAGAACTTTTATTGCACGGCAGTACGGACCGCATGGACAGTTAGTGCCAACATATTGTGTGATTTACAGATTTACATCCCAGCTTGATGAACACTAACTGTTCATCTAGACAACCTGATGTTTCCCTGCTAAAACACTATGTGTGTGTCGAGGGGAAGGATGCCTGAATTTTGGCTCAGAACTAATTGCTTTTGAAGCCTTACTATACATCTGTTTGGGAGAAAAAAATATGCATCTGAATTTGGCTCTTACAACTTTTGTTTACGCTCCTATTTCCCCTTTATTTTTTATATCTACATTTTTTGTACAGATCTCCTGCTCTTTCAGGTAAATGTGGTTATTTCACAATAGTTTTCCCCTTCCTTATTTTAGGTTCACCTTCCTGGATGGCTAATGTGTATTTCAATCTCCCCTCTTTCCACTTGTGCAATTCCCTTTCATTTTCTGTTCTTTCATCGACCATCCTGGCAACAACGCTTAATATTTTCTGGAGGTGTACTTATAATGTTACCCTTTGTGCTCCAAATACTCTGTTTCCGAACCTCTTACATTCTTTTCCAACCATTTTATAACTAGAGTCTTAACCTATCATACTACTATAGATAAGAGCTAAATACTGTTGCTGAGGCTGAAAGGATTTCAGTAGAAACTATTCTGTCTTTAAAATGTATTTTGTTGTCCTTTCTCTGAAAAAAAAATTGCACAGAAAATGTCTTAAAAATAATGACTACACATAATAGCATAAACCCTTAAGGAAAATATACGATACACCTGTCCTGCTATTGATGTTAACAAAGAGATATACTGGCAATCTTTTCTTTCTACCTCATGCATCTTTTTGTGTACTTCAAGATATTAAATCTCTCTGACGTTAAATTTATCTCAGAATAAACTCCCCAAAAGCCTCTGTTTAAATGTATTTCATATTTGTTGTTGAAATTCATACATTTTCCACATGCATTTTAAACAATTTCAAGGTTATTTCTAACAGATTCAATTATCATGAACAACAGGCTAAACGACAGAGGTTGGTTGTTTAGATTCTTTTAGACCCATGAAAATATAATATTGATCCAGTTCAAGGAAAAAAGCCATGCCTTTCAAAATGGCAGGTGAACTAGGGATCACTCAGGTAAATTAAGAGGAGTGGAGAGTGGAGTTATGAAGGGCTAAGTAATATAGTCAATTGCTAACATTTATACTGGTTTCATGAACAACAAGCACAAACTAAACATAGTTACTGTATAACCTTTGGCATTTAGAGGCCATATTCCCTTGTCCCTGCAGTATTATTACCACGCAACACCAATAGGGTGCTGGCCTTGGGCACAAAGAAGGAAAAAGGAAACTTGGATTAAGAACAGAACAAATGAGGGAAATTATTAAATTAACATTAAGCTTTCTCATTATTCTATTCCAGGGAGCACATAAATTGAATAGCTATCATTCCTCCCAGGGGTATGCATGCCTCCAGATGCATGCCTCATGGGAGAGAACAATAACCTTTGATTGTAAAAACATAATTTAGAAAATTGGCATTTTGAAAGAATTCATTTTGTACTTGGTCTTGTCTCATTTTGATAATACACAGTCTCAATACCAGAAGGAATGTGCTATCATGAGAATGAACCATCCTGCATTTCAAACATCCTCATCAACAAAGGGCCTGAATTCTTGAAGCTCTTGTCATGTTTGTACACTTCCGGAAGCAGTTAAGTGCTTTATAATCAGGAGACACAAAACAAGTTACTGCAGATGCATCAGCTATGTTCAGATGATAATGCCAAAGTAGCCTTAAAGTAATGTACAATACTGCATTGCTGACAAAAACAAAAGTATTGCTTATCATATGCTATATATGAATTAAGCATTAATGCCTCTACTGCCACACCATATCAAGGATGCTGCCATTTTTTCAGGTGTTTTTAAACACATGCATTCCAAAGCGGATATAATCAGGGACATTTTGTTTAATCAATAATGTACACAACCACTGGGTTCACAACAAGCTTTTTAATTTGGGAAAAGATGATGGATATTTTTGCAGTAAATTTCACTGTCTCCCAGAGCAACGACCTATAGTCAACATGTGACAGATCTACAGGTACATTATCCTCATTCTTCTTTCTTATATTGCCTTCAAAAGCTACACTGAGCCTAATACTGCCCTTTGTTACATCTGTGCAACATACTAGCTTCAAGGGGGCTCACTAGGTGTAAGGGGAGAATTTAGCATGCATGTTTTAGGGGTTTACTGAGAGTATGTTAAAAAACTAAAGCTTCCAATTGTGTCTTTGCACAGAGAATTACAACACACAGTGGCAAGTAACTGAATAGGAGATGTTTCTATTGTGGTTAATGAGTTTTCACTAGAAGGGTCAATACTGGAGGAGCTATGTATGTGAGATATGTTCATGCTGAACACAGAGCTCGATAGTGCCTGCCCCTAAAAATAGAACCTGGATGTCCCTTGTTGTCATTGTCAACCGAAATCTTGTGTTCCCTGTGACATGATGTGTTAATTTGGACCCCTTTCTCTGCCTGAGCAGAAGAGAGCACTACCCTAAGGCATCTCTTTTTGGTTGAAGTGGTACAGATAAAAAGGATGTTGCATCTGTTACAAGCACACATTTTAAACGATATCATCACCCCTTAGCAGGCTGTTATCATGTTGTTTTGGCAGCAGGAAGGAATCTGTGGTTTTTCTTGAATGTTGCTCTTCTTTATTTAAACTACTAGAAATAACCCAAAAATGACAGAATGCTCTGTCTATAAATAATCATTCCGGTGTAGAGTTATATTAGGAGGTAACTCAGATGGCATGATAACGCCTAACAGGCTAAACTTAGACCTGTAATGCCATAAGATGAAAATAACTAGGCTAAGAATAACTGACCCATTGGAGCCAGCCTGCTAAAGAGATCCACAATATAGGACATGTTAGATTTTCATCTATTTAACTATAAGCTGTCATCTTCTTATCCCAGAATGCATTTGAGTTGTTCTGGGTTTTTAAACTACAGAAACCATACTAGTTTATATTGAGTTACAATGTAATGCCATTTGAAATTTCACATGGAAAATACACACATACTCATAGGGGTTGCATACAACATAGTCATTCTGCCTTCTCACAGTTTTTACTTTGTTTGCAAACACTGCATAAGAGAAAGGGAGAAAATAGTTAGCGAGGAAATGGAAGTCTGATTAAAGCTATGACCATGCAAATTGCATACTGAATGGAACAAATACTCTCCTCACACTCGCTGCATGAAATCAATGGATTCATACATGGTAGGGGTCTCAAATGCTTCGCCCATAAATCACCTGCAGTAGGAGTGATTGCACAATCCAGCCTAGTAGTACCAGTGGGCCATGTGTGTGTTGGAACCATTCCACATGCATTGCTCCCCCGCCACAACTCCGCCCCACCCTCTCTCCCTCATGGCACCCTGACCACTGAGGGATGCAGCCTAAGGAATCACCAGGAGGGCCTGGTGCCACATGGTAGCAATGTTTGCCCCCCCCCATACACCCCACCAGTACTCCTGGGCTGAACTGAACAATTGCTCTAGCTGGGGGTGGCCTGTGGGCCCGGGGTTTGAGACCCCTGATACATAGATATAAATTAGGACAGAATCTGGTTTATACCATCTGCATTTTATTGCAATACATACCAATCAATGAAGCAGAGCTGAAGATTTGAATATATGGGGCTCAAATAATATAAGGCAAAAAATAATTTAAAATTATCATGCACTATGCACAACAGAAAGTTGTTGTTGGTATCAGCATGTACCTGCAATTCAGCCAAGTAGCAGCTGTAGTAGTTTCTATGCCAAGCATTCGGATATCAGGAGACTAGCTTTAAAGTTTTTTTTAAAAAAACATTGCATATTGGATTGTTTTTATCTGATATCTATTTTTGTGCCTTTAAGAGTTCGTATCTTCACACATTTCTCCATAAATGGGGAGAACTAGAACTTCAGTAAAAGCTGAGCTTCTCATGTAATCTTAGAAATCAATGAGCTAAAGTTTAAGAAAAACACCAAATATCACTAGACAGATGATGGAATGAGAACTGGCCAATTCCATGCCCTCTTTTAGGAATGTTAAAACAGTGTCACTCAGAATGGGGCCAATAGCGCAGGTGCTCTTTGGTCCCCATGGCTGTTCACTCAGCTCACTGTAGTATCTATGTCCAACCCTGCAACTCTACAGCAAGCAGAACTTCCACTGAAGTCAATGAGAGCAAGAGAACCCATAGTACAGTATTTTGACTCTTCTTATTCCACTAATGGTGATGGCAGGCCTCAGAATTTCAATAGCTGTGACCCTGAACAGAACCTATTTTCTACCTTTGAATCTGTGAGAGAGAAATGGATTCCCTTAAGTAGCAACATGCTCACATTCTGCAGGGTTTAAAGAGTTTCTGGGTTTCATATGTACAGCAGCAAAATATTTTCTCTTTCTTGGAACGTGCTTAGTGCTCAGCTCTTCCGAGAGCTCTAAGGGAAGCCAAAAAATACAAGTTCAGGGAAACATCCAATGTCAAATCTCTCACAACAATGTTTTAATAGCCACAATGCCATTGCCTCAAGATAACAAGATCCCAACAGCCCCTTACCAATGAAAAATCCTATGTAGTATCTAATTGAAATGGGCAAATCACGTTTTCCATGAATATTAGAGTAAATCTTCAAAAGAATTGGATTCAGCCATCTTTATGATTGTTTTGCAGTTGCTTTGCAAGTACATTTGAAGCAACCAAGTTTTATAGCGAGAGAGGTGGATTTCAAAGTCATACCTGGTAGTATTTGCAGTTGACCATTGAAATTCACATGCTTATTCAACCACAGGACAGAAACAACAAATCTGATTTTCTCTACCATTCACATCTATGCAACTCAACTTGATTCTTTATCAAACCTGGCTCTCAGTAGTCTAACTGCCACTACACTGGACAGGGAGCCACACCCAGTAGGTGTGTGGATTATATTCTAGATGACGAAACGTGTCTGGAGTGTCCGAAACACAGTTGAAACCTTGGATGAGCCTTCATTTGTAATGCCGACAAGTGGAACTGAACCTCGAATCTCTGGAGCTTAGTGCATGAGCCTCTACGCTGGAGCACATAAGATACAGCCAGGAGGCTAGATCCAGCTTGCCAAGCCTTTCAATTCAGCCCACAGCCCACCCCACTGGACCCAAGGCAGGGAGCAGCCCTCAAAGTGGCTGGCTGTTCCATATGCCTCTTTGCACCAGAGGATCAGGGGGAAACTTCATGCACTGTGAACCCTCTCCTTCACCCAAACTCCCTTTCAGACCCCCACACTTTCTCCAGCATCCCAATCCCCTACCCCAAGCTCCCTTCTGCACCCGTCCTCTGTCACAGACCCCACTCTCCTTCCACAGAAAAGTGCATCCCTTGACCACTTACCAACATTTTGGAGTGGTGCTCCCATTAGAAATTATTGCCCACCATGGCTCTACAGCTTAAGCGAACAGCCAACTGGCTCTCAGCTCAGGCTGAAGAACACTCATTCTTTTGCTCTGGAAGTGGTTATAAGTGCCACTAAATAGGACAGTGAACCACACCCAGTAGGTGTGTGGGTTACATAAGCACAACACAACAGTAGAGGCTGGGAAGAGAATAATTCTTTATTCAAATAAAAATGCAGGTAGAATGTATGGAGGCTGAATGCAGGAATCCATGTTGGAATATGGCCAGGAAAGCAGAACGAACCTCCTTCCCTTCTTTAAAAAATGGTAAAAAATATTTAATGACCAAAAGGATTCATGACCTTGAGCTTACTTCTGAAAGCCACGTATTGTCAGTCCCCACAGCATGGTAAACCTACATCTTTTCTGTACACAAAAGCCAAGTTCATCACTGGTTAAACTCAATTTAATCCAATTATTATTGTTCAGTGGAAATTATTTGCCTTGCTCTAAAAAAGCTTATTAGTTTTTCACATCAATTATTATTGTTCTGGCCACAAAATTTCCCTTGCACTTTTGTCGGGAAAACTGAAAAGAGAGAGAGAGAGAGAGAGAGAGAGAGAGAGAAAGAGAAAGAGAAAGAGAAAGAGAAAGAGAAAGAGAGAGAGAGAGAAAGAAAGAAAGAAAGAAAGAAAGAAAGAAAGAAAGAAAGAAAGAAAGAAAGAAAGAAAGAAAGAAAGAAAGAAAGAAAGAAAGAAAGAAAGAAAGAAAGAAAGAAAGAAAAAAACCATGCATTAACATAAAACAGTACAGTCTTTTTCAAGATTGCGGACATTCTTATTTTCTAACATAGGGTGTAGGTGTCTGTAATTACATAGCTTCTCGACTTGATGCATATCTGGATTGTCCCATTCATGATTAGACTTTTGATTGGTACCTATCCAGATCATCCCATTCATAATATGATTTGCAAACTGAGATGAAGGCAGGCAAGCAAAGCAGTAATTAAGGGAATACCAGAAGTGCTGTTTCACATGACAGGAGTATTTCATATGCCTGATATTCTTAGAAATTCCTCAGACAGTTTGGTTAGCAAATACATATCAGATGCCCATTGGGAACTGTCTGCTTTGGGGTTGACTCCATCTATCTTAAAATTAGAGCTAAGGAATGTGTGCAGAGTAAATTTGGAGATCTGTAAGTCTAAAAATCCATTAAGTGAGTGCTACATTTGTGTTAATTCCTAGATTTCTGAAGGATTAAGGATGCACAGTGTAAATATTTAGAGGTCTATTCTCTTATGATAAATATATATAGCGCATTAACAGGAATGGAAGTTACATACGTCTAAATGAGAAAACAGACCACGAGGCTATTAATGAACATACAAAAACCATTTAGCCACACTAACACAGTCATATAGCACCCTCGTCGCCTGAGAGGCAACTACTCTTCCCTATAAGCAGTTGTGGAAGTTCTGCTGACACCATTGTGTTTCACTGGTTCTTTTCCAGTTCAAAAATATTCATTGTCTTTTATTAGATTGTATCTATTGTTGTGACATTTTCTATAATTCAGTAACAAATCCACCAATTTATGGAAAGTGCCATGTTCCAAATTTTAGGGCTGATCCTGCAAATTCCTGAAGTCAAAGAAGTGGAGGTCACATAACTGCAACACTGGGGCCCTTAATCTCATATGAAGTGGATTAAACTCTAGACTACATAAAATATCAACTAGTTGTATTTTATTTGTGTATTTTAAAGGTCAGTATAAATATTGAAGAATATTTTTTCTTCACCTGGGAAATAGTCTTTTGTCTCTCAAGGAATAAAGAAAGTTATTATTGTATCTATTGCTTCAGATGTTTTACATGTTATATGGATCTAACAATACCAGATAAAAATAAAATGTTACCTGACATTTTTTACTCCAAGAAAGGAAAAGAGCTGTAATCTCCAAGACAAGTGCAAGCTTTTTGGGGGGTTCCCAATCAGATAACTGCTGCTGTTGTACTGATGAGTAATTCAAGGCAGCATGATGGATTATGCACTCACTTTTCACCTCAATAAGACTGGGTTCAAATTTGGATTTTTTTTTTTCAAATTAAAAAGAAAAGAGTGAGTCCCTAATCTGATCTCAGGGTCATGTTGGTGTCTATTACAAAACCACCAGTCAACTATTAATCCACAAACAGTAAGCCAGTGACTATAACGATCGGTCTATGCTTAGGTGGCTTGACAGAGCTGTGAAAAAGCTTGACAGAATCTTCAGTGTCTAGCCAAGCTCTAAGCCAATGTTCAGCCTTTTACACTTGCAAACAAATTTACCCCCAGATTTTTTTTAAACAAGAAATCTGGCACCAGTGGTATAAAACCTATTCCCAAAATATAATGATACAGCCTTATGAATTCTTGAAAAAGAGACCAAAAACTGAATCACAGAAGGAGAAGAAAAGTTTCATAACAGAGTAGTACCAGTCTAAAGTTCTCTCTTCCAGTACATTATCATGGCCTGAGATTGCATTTAAACAATTTTTCAGTCTTTTATCACCAAGGGCGCCATTTTGGGAGGGTAGGTGGGCAGCAGCTGTGCGCTCTGGGGTGTGGCTGGCTTTTCATCCCCTGGACTATCAGGGAGTGAGGGGAAAGTTCTTGCATTCTGTGCATGCCTCTCACACCTGCCTGGTGAAGGGAGCTCACCGGCCAGGTGTGAGAGGCATACACAGAATGCAAGAACTTTCCACTCACTCCCTTAGCATTCAAGTAACAGGATGAAAAGCAAGCCGCGTCCCAGAGTGCTCAGCTACTACCCCCCTTACCCTCCCGAAATGCTGCCCTTGTTCATCACATCCCTAAATCTATAATTATTTCTAGGTTGCCTGAGTTTTCTGCTGTACTGTTCAGACAGGACATGTGTAAGCTTTGTCTGAAAAGGCAGGCATTCCCAGTTGACAAACTCTCACAATGCAGCCATTTATTTTAATATCTGAAATCATTATTCTACTCTTCAGTTCCACCCCAGTATGAAACAAATACAACTCTAAGCTTATCGCTAGCCACAGAACAGGAAAGGGAGCAGATATCAAATATATATTCTAATCATAGACGGTTCAACAGGTGGACCAAGGGTATGACCATTAGAACAGGCATGTTGTGAACTAGCAAAAGGGTTCTTTCAGACATACTCATACTTCGGAAAGTGGGAAGCACTGCCAAGTTCTGTGACCATTTCAGGGGTTAGACTGAAGTCGATGTGAGCAATTCACAGCATATTTCACAGGCAGGCCTGATGCAAAGCCAACTTTACAAACTAATAAAGAAGAACCAGAAACAAGCGCAGATAACATTGTGTCCCAAAACATAATGAAGTGAAGTAATGTAAAACTAAAGTCAAACCTCACAGTGTTAACTAGAGAGAGGCCAACTTTGACTTGTGCTCTGGGTTCTTTTACTAAGTCATCTGGTTAAACTCCTGCTACTTAATTTAGTGCATCAATTGTGAAGTCTAAAACACAGATATCATAGAAACTAGAAAATAGTAGGTCTTCAAAATTGGGAGATAATTTCTATTATTCTGTAATTGGTGCTTTAAAACACCTGCTTTAAAAACACATCCAACTTACATTTTCAGTGAGTCATCACATCTGTCTGGCAGAGCCAAGGTCCCCAAATACATTTAAAGGTACAAACAGGTTTAAAGTAAAGTAATATATTTAAAGTAACATGAGCTCTATGTAAAAAAAGACACAGATTTACTTCAGACTATTCAAAAATGAAAATACTCCGAAAACAAAAAAAGACTTCTACAGAAACTTCTTTGTCTGTAAACTTGAGAAAAAGAAACTTATGAATAGACCTATTCCTGCTTACAAAATTATACATGAAAGAAATGACTAAATTGGTTGTATGATTTGCAGCCTGCTGTTAAAGTCTTGTTTGATGGACTCTCATTCTGACTGAGCCTGCGATAATCACAAGCCCCCATTTTGCCATCACAGAACGAGAGGGGAAAAAAACCACACTGCATTTTACTTGCTAGTTTTCTTACTGCTTGGAAGCAACAAGCTTAAAAGAAAACCACAGCAGCAGCAAATGTCCAAATAAAAATGTTGTAGTAGATATAATAATTTAACAAGAAGCTGAATAAAATAACTTGAAATAGAACCAATTTTTTAAAGCACAAGTGCTTTACTGTGACAGTTTGTATTATCTGAGAAAAACACCCTCCAGACAGAGAAATCCTAGTTACTGAACTGCCTCTTACCTGAGCTGATCATACTGTGCATTCTTTGCTGAGCAAAGAGCTGTTCCCGTCCAGAAACTCCATCTGAGGAAAAACACGATTCGCTCTCGTAAATTGTCTGCAGCATATTCCAATCAGTCTGTACTTCAGCTACACGAAAGATTCATCACTGTGCCATACAGGGCAGCAGGAACGACCCTCTCTACTCCTACCTCTTTCACAGAGGGTGGCAGAAATAATGAACTTTGGTAATTAACAACATTTAAGCACCTGAATAAATATTTATTTTAAAAACAAAACAAAATGACAATCCATTTTTACTCTGCCCCAGGCTGCTGCAAAAAATAGGAAGGACTCAGTGGACTATGCACCTCTGAGTTGGAACAGTGGTGTTCTGGAAGCCAAGAGCAGGTGGATGAAGAAATGTATTTGTGGTTCAGGCTTTCTTGTGGGGCGATGGGGGGAGGGGAAAATAAAGCCACTTAAAAAAATATAAATCCAAATAAGCACCGTTTCCAGGGACTTCAGCCCCTAAGGCTTAGTTTCAATTACCCTCAGCCTTGACAAGTGTTTCTGTCCCTGTGCCCTCCTTTCTCTCGCTGCTCTCTATCTCCCTCGCTCTGTCTCTCTCTGTGCAAAGTTGGCTGAAGCGACTGATAATTCATTTGCATATGAATCAACAACAGTGTGGCCCATAGGCATCAGAAATAGAACAATGGCTAGCCTGAGCCAAAAATAGGTCAAGCATGGCCGAGTGATTGGAGCCTGCATTAATGCACTTAAAAATACCACAGCAAACACAGCTGTCCAGTCCTCTGTCTTTCAAACTGCAATTCTCTTGCCAATCCTGAAAAGTAATTAACCCTTTCCCACTCTCAAACCTATTTGTGCACAAATTAGGTCTGTGAGCAGCTTTTCAAGCAAAGAAATACAAAGACGGATATAAATTAAAATTCTAGATTTATATTTGACTTCTTTCTTTCTCCTCCTATCCTCCCCATGGGTATTTTGTGAAAAGAGAACAAAATGAGAAAGGCTCTCCATTGGTTCTAAAATAATACTGGAAGCTTTTGCTCATAATGTGGTTTCTGCCTCACCCACGCACAGCAATCCTGGCATTCTATTTTTGTTGCCTGTTTCTCTGGCTACGCTGCAGTTGGCTGTAGAATCTTGCTGCTGTCTTTTAGTTTCAGGACATACAGTAGGCTCAAAAAGTAGTGGCTTCTGAAACCAACCAGACTGAGGGGGGGCATATTAATGAGGGATCCATTTTTCCACTGACATTATAAGCAATGTGTTAATTTTAAGATGATTCATATAGTACTAATGTCACTTTTCAACTGCAGCACTGCATATTAGAGATGCACTGTTCTATTGGTTTATTAGAATTTGGGCAAGCCCTGAATTAGCCTGCCTCTCTCACAGCTTCAGCACTAGACAATTTTACTGTAGTTCACGGAGTTTAAAAGGCAACATGGACTCAAAATAGCAGCTTTCAGACTTTCATAGCAATGCTAAAACTATGTGTGTCTTGAAAGCTGCCGAGTGACGCAATCCCAAATCTAGCTCTTGCCAGCTCTTTTCTCCCCATACTCCCAAGAACTGTTTATGTGTATTTCAAATAGCAGGTATATCTGCAGATTGCATTTGCCAATTAAGTACAAAAGTCATTATATTTGTACACACAGAAATTGATACATAAATCAATGTTACGGATGCTGCACTTTTTTTTTCTGTTGGTTCTGTATTGCTATATAGAGTTTGCTATGTATGCAACTAGAGCAAATAACCAGACCATGTCAGCTTTCAATCACCATATGAACAGTATAAACTAAGCACAAACCTCTCAAAGATATAAGTGTATTAGAGAATTCCAGTTCTGAGAAGGGGAACGCAACCACAGTAGGTTAGTAATTACCCTAGAAAGTCAAATAAAGCAGCACATGCACATGTTCAATTGTCCTTATGAGACTAAATTAATCTCTAAAACATTTCAACCATATCTTTTTTCTCTTTTAGAGTATATCTGCACTACATGCTTATTTTTTTAAAGCTATTTTGGAACAAAAACTCCAAAAGAACTTATTTTGAAATAGCGCATCTACACTGCAAACGCCATCGAAATAGCACAGAGCTATTTTGAAATAGATTGGAGCCTGAATCACCTTTAAGGCCCCTGAAAGCACTTCAGGCAGGGCATCAGGATAGCAGTCATTTCCTATAGCTGCTGCCTGAGGCTGAGGCTCCTGCTTAAAGGGACCCGCATATACAGCCGTGTCTCAAGCACTTCACCTTTGCCTACTTCCTTGAGAGACAGCAAAACTTTTCTCACTGTCTGTTCTGGTTGCTCCCTGCAGACACCACAGCACTCCCAGCCATGAAGCCGGACTTGCTGAAAAGCAGTCGCCAGCCCTTAGACCTGCTGCCACACCTCCTGGTGCAGTTACTGCAGGCTGCTCACATGGCTCTGCAGGAACAGGATCTGCCGCTCCTTGAGGGGCATCTCTTCACCTCTCTCCATGTGCTGCTCATACGGCACAGCTCCTGCTGCCCTCCACTACACACCGTGCACTGCTGCTTCTGGCAACAAGACACAAGTTCCGACTGGCACAATGTGGTGGGATGACCAGCAATGGCTCCAGAATTCCCACATGTTGAAGGACATCTTCCTGGAGCTGTATGAGTGGCTCCCCCTTGCCCTCCGGCGATGGGACACCCACATGCAACCTCCCATCCCCTTCCAGAAGCAGGTCACCATCACCCTTTGGAAGTCTTCACAGATGGACTGTTGGGGCCCTGCTCATGAAGGCATGGCGCTCTCGGGCTACTGCCCCAGGAGAGTGGTGAACTGATGGAATGGGGTTCCCTAGGAAGCTCTCTCCCTGGAAGGTTTGTCAGTCCCGCATTCACAAAGCCCTGCCAAGGATGGCATAATTTGGGTTTGGTCCTGGTATGCGGGAAGGAGGGGTTGGGCTCAGGGCATTTCTGAGGCCTCTGGCAGCCCTGTATTTCTCTGTTTGTCTCCTTCTATGGGTGGTGAGGGCCATCAACACCATGCTGCTGTGCAGGGTCATCATCCTGGGCAAAGTTGACCCCATTGTCGCTGGCTTAGGGAAGGCACATGATGCCCACATCTTCCACAGCTCCAGCATCTACCAGAAGATGCACACTGGCACCGTTTTTCCCCGACGGCATCATCAGGGTTGGGGTCATGGACATACCCATGTGCATCATGGGGGACATAGCCTACCCTCTGCTCCCTTGGCTTATGAAGCCCTACACTGGACACCTTGACCAAAACAAATAGCGTTTCAACAGCAGGCTCAGCAGGGCCCGCGCTGTTGTGGAGGGCGCCTTCAGCCATCTCAAAGGGAGGTTCTGCTGTCTGCTCACCTGGCTGGACCTTGGAGAGCAGAACGTCCCCCAAGTGATGGCGGCATGCTGTGTCCTCCACAGTACTTGTGAAAATAAGGGGAGACGTTTCTGCCAGGGTGGAGGCCAGAGGCCAAGCAGTTTGCCAGGGGCTTTGAGCAGCCTCGCACTGCTATCATCTGGCAAGCCGATCAGGAGACTGTGCTCATCTGAGAGGCCCTAAAGGAGAGTTTCAGGCAAGGATGCCCGTGAGACTCTCCCCCAGGCCTCTCTCCCAGGCCTCTCCATGAGGGTCCTCTGCAGTGGCCCAGTGTGCTTTCTCTCCCCCTCTCCTCCCAATAAAATAAACAAGACTTTTTTGTTTTGGAACAATAAACGCTGTAATTTTTAATTGGGGTAAATATAACTGCGGAGGGACTGTGGAAAGAACCTGGAAGAGGGAGGAGGGATCTGCAAGGGTGAGGAGAGACTCAGGGATGGGGCTGGGAGTGGTGCTTGCCTTGGGTGGTATCCGTGGGAGGATAAGGGAAGAAGCCAGAAGGGTGGGGGCAGGAGCAGGGACAGGAGCAGGTGTGGGGGGACTTGGGAAGTAGCGGGTGTGGAGTGGAGGCTGCTGTACCACTCAGTCGCGGCATCTAGGTAGTTGGCAGCAGCACTGTATGCTGCACACACTCGTGTTCCGTGGGGATAGCTCCTGTCAGGTGGTACAGCGCAGCTGCAGGTCAGCATGGTGCTTCTCCGGATCTGCATCCAACCTTTGGTCCTGCTGCTCCAGAGACTGCTGTTGGGGACGGAGGCAGGCTATGTGTTCCTGCATGAGGTCCTTGCGTGGTTGGCGGTGCCTGCGGATCTCACAGGGTTTGGGTCTAGCTGTGAAAAACAAAGAAAAGGTCAATCATCCCAGGAGACACTGCATGAAGCCTACACCTCATCTCTGAGCCAACACCAAAAGGTCTTGGGTCTGACAAAGGTGATGTGCTTTGGAGCAAAGCCATCTGAGGCCTGGACAGTGGGCACTTTCCTTCATGGACACAGACATCCCAGGGGGGAACCTTGCTACCCCCATGCTCCACGGACCAGCAGGCATGGGAAGGTGCATAACAAGCCAGGAGCCCGTGGGTGAGAGGGTGGCAACAGGGTGGCTTTGCTTATCTTTTGACTGTGCACAAGCCGGGTCCAGCAGTGATGGTGTCCCACAGGGAAAGGACTTGTATCCCTGCCCTCTGGAGGAGAGGGGGGAAGGGTGTTGGGGGAGGTATGTGTGAGTGGCAAACGCCGCTTGCCAGGAAGGGTGCTACTAAGGTCCCCTCCACTTCCTGCCCCTCCCAGCAGGCTCTCCTGACAGGGGTTCAGTATCCTCCACCTCGCCACGCTTGCCCGGGAGTGGATGCTACTGTGAGAGTGCAGGCGGGACTCTACACAACGTGCGGCACAGCAGTGTGTGTGAGTGAGTTCATGATCCGAGCCTCCTTAGTGGTGGCTTGTGGTGGAAAGGTGTCCCATTGTGGGGTTGGGAGTAAGGCAAGACTGTGCAGGAATCCTGTGAGCAGAAGCGCAAGTTTCTAGTGTAGCATTGTGGCTGTATGCTCTGGACTGAAACGCCACGTGCACAGACTGCTGTGTGATCCCAGGCCGAGAAGGCCACGTGAGAAGCATGCAGCCCCTCGCCACCTGCTGCCTCCCCCCGTATGTGTCTAGGGACAATAATGGAGCTCACCTGATGGGCGTTCCCCGGTTTAATCCAACCCCTAGGAGTGGGAGATGGTTCCAGGAACAGAATGAACTTCTGGTTGGTGGGCCTTGTGTTGGTGCTGGCCACCTCCTCCTGCTCTTGCACCTTATCTTCCTCTTTGTCCAAAGCCACACCCTCCAGGAGGCTGATGATGGGCATCTCCAGCCCAGAGTCCACAACAAGAGAGGTGACACAGGACTCCTCGTTTTTTGTGTAAATACAAAGTAACACGGCTACTCTACTGGAGGTATAAACTTACTAAGCTGAAGTATGGATTCACTTCTGCTCTTCAGCCAAGTGTAGAGATCTGAATTGTTTCTTACTGAACTGACAGGATAGACCTAGTTTCTTTCAGAACAGACAATTCTATGTATCCGCATTTGTCATGTTGATTCTGTCTAAGGACCATTATAGTTGTAACCAAGTATTTACACTAGCATTGTTCTACATATTTAAATTGCAGTGCCCTATGGGAACCATCATGTAGTTCCCCGCAGAGCTCCCAGAAGTGGATTCTGGGAGATTTATGTAGGCCAAGGTGCACTGAGGGTCAGCAGTAGGAGACCTACTGGAACGTCTGCATGCTGCATCCAAAGTCTAGCTACCACTCTGGTCAAACTTGCTGTAGGGTCTACACTAGGTTTTATTGTGGATTCTATATCACAAGAATATATATTATAAGAATCTGCCTGAGGATCACCATCAACCATACTGAAATACTGATTTTTCATTCCACCCTGGTACCCCCATAATCATTAAGAGTTTGCATGATTTGGGGCATACAAAATCCAGGCAGAGTAATTCTAATTAAGTGAAAAACATGTATTTAACATTTACAATATAAATCAAGAATAATAATATTTAAATAATAGAGTACATGAGAATGGGAATCGGAGAATAGCCTGGACCTCAATTATAATTTTATACAGTGACTCTCATTTTTAATGTAAAAATGATTCAACACAAATATGTCTAAATCTGTCAACAAAAGAATAACTGTAACGAAATACTTCATTATGGAATCATAAATGTTTACTTGTGTTCTCTCTCATTTAAATTACAGTTGAGCGTTTAAATATGCGTACTACTTGTCGTCGCTATTTTCATCTGCAAATACTAACACTGATTTTTTCAGATCATTGCAATGCTCCACACCTCCTTGGCTGCATTCGATATGGTTGACACTGTTCCATCCACATCTCGTAGACATACAGGGCTCATCACTCTCACAGTATTTGCAAACGGCGACTTGAAACTGTCACTGTACATCCATCAGTTCTCCACTGGTGCAATCACTATTGCCTCTGGATCTAAAACACATTTCTACACACACGCTTGAAGATGTGCTCGTTTTACATTTTACTTGCAATGCTTCAGCTCTTAGCGAACTGAGATTTGATGTTGGTATTTGCCATTTTTCGCTTCCCATAATTTCTGCCATGCTTCTGATCTGGTGGCACAATTTGATTGTTCATAGCACGCAGCCATGAATTTCAATGATATCAGGCACTGCTGCACTGCAGACGGAGGGAAAATCCAGCAGAGGGAGGGAACATTTGCCAAGGTCAAAATAGGAAATGACAGTATCACCTGAGAATGCATGGGCAGTGAACAGTCATTGTACAATATTTTCATGTTGCTTTAAAGGAGCATGGATATCTATTACAGTTTTCTTTACTACAGGGGTGGGCAAATACCATCTGCGGACCAGATCCGTTTCACCAGGATTAGCTCCTGGCAGGTCCGCACAGCTATATTTACGTGCACACCTGCAGGTACGGGTGATCACAGCCCTATTGGCCATGGAGCACCATTGCTGGCCAATGGAAGCTGCGAGAAGTGGTGTTCCAGTCCACACCACTTCCCACTGCTCCCATTGGCCTGGGAGCTGTGATTGCTGGTACCTGTGACCATGAAGATAAATATAGCAGTAGTGGCCAGCCAAGGGCTATCCTTGGTGAACTGCCACTGTGTCATTGCCTACCCCTGCTTTAGTAGTTGGGGTTCCAAAATCACTTAAGATGATAGACTCTGTTCAAGATAACGGTGCAAATAGTGTCAAGACAAATAGTGTCATCAAGATCAAGACAAATAGTGTCATCTGACAATAAAGATTATTTCTAAGAGATTATGTTTTGCAATCATCACTGTTGTGCAAGGATGTTCTTTGCTTCCTCATGAGAGGTAGCCATGTCATTTTTATTGATCACAATATATCTCTGGTTTATTTCAGCTGGGGTGTTATTGCTGCCTAGTTTGTGCTTCACTGCATGTAGCCAGTTAGGCCTCCCGTAGGTGTTCCTCCACCTCGGGGTCAGTGGGCAGCCACTCTGTCCCACTACAGCGGGGACTAGACAAATCCCCAAGTCAGCAGTCCAAGCCCGGATCTCAGGTGAGCAACAACAAAGAAAGGCCAGTCAGTAGTCCAGTACCCCGGCCTGAGCTCCGGGTGGGCAAGAGGCAAACAGATCAGAGCCTGGCCTTGCTTCAGGGCAGGCAATAGGCAAACTACCACTGATAGTCCAGAATCCCCGGCCGGGGCTTGGGACAGGCACTAAGCAATACAGTCAGTTGGGAAGCCCTGGCCCTAGGTCAGGGCAGGCCAACAAATGCTACAGTTAGCTCAGGATCCCCAGCCCTGGTGCGGGGCGGGGCAGCCAGCAAACACAGTTCAGGCTCCAGGCCCTGCTTCAGAGCAGGGCAGCAAACAATACACAGCTATAAACAGTAGTTCATGAGCCCAAGCCTTGTTTCAGGCAGGGCAGCAAACAAACAGTAAGGGGGCAAGCCCTAGGTCAGGGCGGGGCTGCAAATAACAGTTATCACAATTCAGCATACCTTGGCCCTGGTTCAGAGTGAGCCAGCAAACAAACAATACAGTTTAGTAGTTTAGAAGCCCTGGCCTTGGTTCAGGTAGGGCAGCCAGCAACACAGTCAGGGTATGTCTACACTACAATGTTAGTTCGAACTAACGGACGTTAGTTCGAACTAACATTCATAGCCGCTACACTAGCACTCCGCTAGTTCGAATTTGAATCGAACTAGCGGAGCGCTTAGTTCGAACTAGGAAAACCTCATTTTATGAGGATTAAGCCTAGTTCGAACTTACTAGTTCGAATTAAGGGGTGTGTAGCCCCTTAATTCGAACTAGTGGGAGGCTAGCCCTCCCCAGGTTTCCCTGGTGGCCACTCTGGCCAACACCAGGGAAACTCGTCTGCCCCCCTCCTGGTCCCGGACCCCTTAAAGGGCCACGGGCTGCTATGGTGCCTGTGCCAGGTGCAAGCCTGCCAGCACCCAGCCAGCAGACCCTGAACCTGGCACGGCACAGAGCCACCCACCCGATGTCCCCCAGCCCACCCCCTCTTCCCGGGACCAGGCTGGCGGCTCCCGGGAGCTTGCCCTGGACCGCAAGAGGCGGGCACCTTCCTGGGCTAGTGCAGACATCGTGGACCTCGTCCACGATCTCCGCACTAGGCACAGGAAAGTGGCCACAGGAGCAGGTGTGCATGAAAATCAAGGGGGTCCAGTGAGACCCCCGACCCTGAGCTTACAATGGCCGTCCTGGGTCAGACCAAAGGTCCATCTAGCCCAGTAGCCTGTCTGCCGACAGCGGCCAAGCCTAGGGAGCCTGGAGGGGATGGACCGAAGACAGTGACCAAGCCATTTGTCTCATGCCATCCCTCTCCAGCCTTCCACAAACTTTGGGCAGGGACACCACTCCTACCCCCTGGGTAAGACTACTCTATGGACCCAACCTCCATGACTTGATCTCACTTCCCTTTAAACTCTGTTCTAGTTGTAGCCTTGACAGCCTCCTGCAGCAAGGAGTTCCACAGGTTAACTATTTGCTTTGTCAAGAACAACTGTCTCTTACTAGTTTGAAGCCTGCTACCCATTCCTTTCCTTTGCTGTCCTCTAGTCCTTCTTTATGGGAACTCAGGAAGAACTTTTCTGAATGCACCCTCTCCACCCAACCCCTGCTTTTAGAGACCTCTATCCTGTCCCCGCTCCATCTCCTCTTTTCTAAGCTCAACAGTCCCAGTCTCTGTAGCCTCTCTTCATCTGGGACCTGTTCCCAACCCCTGATCATGTTAGTTGCCCTCCCCTCTCCCAGCCTTTCTCTTCCCCTCTCCCACCTCCTTTTCCCAGTCTCCCCCAGTTTTGTTCAATAAAGACAGAGTCAATGTTGGAAGAAACGTTATCTTTATTTTATACATCAATAAGAAGAGGGGCTAGGGAAGGGTAAGTGGAAGGAGGTGAGGGAGGAATGGGGTACGAGCCCCCGATGGGGAGGACTGGGCTGGCTCTGAGGGCTTCTGGGGGTGGAAGCTCTCCTGCAGCCCCCCGATTGCCCCCTCTCCCCAGATGGCAGCCTGCGGCAAGTGCAGCCGGGCTGATGGCCGAGTGCTGTGATGTGCCCAGTGTGGGTACTCCGGGCAATCCAAGCCAGGACTGCTTTGAAAGCGGGGCACCCCTTAGAACTGTCTGTCCGGGGTGGGGGTCGGGTCCCTTTAAGCGCAGCCCTCGGCTAGCCTGAGACAGCAGCTCCACGCTCTAAGTCCTCCTCTGATGCCCTGCCGGCACTGCTTCCGGCCATCCTTAAGCCCTGTTCACGGTCCACTCAATGTGGACTTGCTAGTTCGAATTAGCAAAACGCTAATTCAAACTAGTTTTTAGTTCTAGATGCGTTAGTTCGAATTAGCTTAGTTCGAATTAACTAATTCGAACTAAGTTAGTTTGAATTAACGTTGTAGTGTAGACGTACCCTCAGTCTATAAGTTCAGGCATCCAGGCTTTGTTTCAGGCAGGGGCAGCAAACACACAGTAAGATGCCTGATGCTAGATTAGGGCGGGGCAGCAACTAACATAGGTACAACAGTTTAGCCATTGGTTAGCAGGTGGGTTGTCTCCTACGTCAGGAGGAGTTCAGGCAGAGAGGGGGAAACTTCCACCCAGTAGGTGGGTGGTCGGGGGGGGGGATGCAGGCCTGCCTACTCCACTGCATCCCAGCCCGGGCTCCTAATAGTAGCAGCGCGGTCTGCTGCTGGGTCACCGGGGGCTTCAGCCTGAAACACGCTGACCTGAGGCATATAACAGTCCTCACTATTCCCTGGGCTGCTTCCCTTCTCCCCTTCAGCGTGTCCCTGGGTGTCAGGCCAGTCTCTTGATTTCAGGATTGTTAGGTCCAGCTAGGATGCAGGGGGTCCAGGCCAGTCCTCGACTGCTTGCAGGTCCAGCAGTCCTAGCTGGTCCCCCGGTGCAGGCAGTCAGGCCGGTTCTCGGGATCAGGCAATGCTGTAGGTCTTGGTCAAACCTCCGCCTCCCAGGCAGGGAGCGCAGGGCAGACCTCTGGTCCTTCCGGAGGCTGGGGACAGACTGAGTACTCAGGCTGGGCTTTTATAGCTTTGGCCCCACCTCCTGGCTTCCTGTCAGAGGACTGGGCAGGGTTAGGCTTGGCCCAAAAAGGCTCCCAGAGGGGTTCCTCTGCCTCTGGGTCAGTGGGCAGCCACTGCGCCCCACTACATTGCACAACACTGCACAACTTTACTGCACAATACAATGGTGACATTTCTTGTCTTGAATGAGTTATGTATGAATGATTCCAATCAACTGTATCTTATTTTCAGTTACTAAGAAAAACTTTTGGTGGAGGAAACTGTGTAATTGTACTCAACTAGTGCACTCTTCTTGCTTCTGTAATTCTCCTAAACCTTTTGCTGAAGTCTTTGTACCTGTCAAAGACCACTTACACTTCACCTACCTGTTGGCTTGTGTTCAACGTAAACTCTGAAACTGGTCATAAGTTCTTGATTACACTACCTGCTATCTAGGGGTATGTCTACACTACAGCGCTAATTCAAACTAACTTAGTTCGAATTAATTAATTCAAACTAAGCTAATTCGAACTAACGGATCCAGACTAAAAAACTAGTTCGAATTAGCGTTTTGCTAATTCGAACTAGCATGTCCACATTAAGTGGACCCTGAACCGGGGTTAAGGATGGCTGGAAGCAGTGCCGGCAGGGCATCAGATGAGGACTTAGAGCGTGGAGCTGCTGCCTCAGGCTAGCCGAGGGCTGTGCTTAAAGGGACCCGACCCCCACCCCAGACAGATAGTTCTCAGGGGTGCCCCGCTTGCAAAGCAGTCCTGGCTTGGAGTGCCCGGAGTGCCCACATTGGGCACATCACAGCACTCGGCCATCAGACCGGCTGCACTTGCTGCAGGCTGCCATCTGGGGAGAGGGGGCAATTGGGGGGCTGCAGGAGAGCTTCCACCCCCAGAAGCCCACAGAGTCCTCCCCATCGGGGGCTCATATCCCATTCCTCCCTCACCTCCTTCCACTTACCCTTCCCTAGCCCCCCTTCCTGATGTACAAAATAAAGAAAACGTGTGGTCAAAAATAGAATCCCTCTTTATTGAACAAAACTCGGGGAGACTGGGAAAAGGAGGTGGGAGAGGGGAAGAGAGAGAGTGGGATAGGGGAGGGCAACTAAAATGATAAGAGGTTTGGAACAGGTCCCATATGAAGAGAGGCTAAAGAGACTGGGACTTTTCAGGTTAGAAAAGAGGAGACTGAGGGGGGATAGGATAGAGGTCTATAAAAGCATGAGTGGGGTGGAGAGGGTGCATACAGAAAAGTTCTTCATTAGTTCCCATAAAGAAGGACTAGAGGACACCAAAGAAAAGGAATGGGTAGCAGGCTTCAAACTAGTAACAGAAAGTTGTTCTTCACAAAGCTAAGAGTCAACCTGTGGAACTCCTTGCTGCAGGAGGCTGTCAAGGCTACAACTAGAACAGAGTTTAAAGAGAAGTGAGATAAAGTCATGGAGGTTGGGTCCATGGAGTGGTATTAGCCAGGGGGTAGGAGTGGTGTCCCTGCCCAAAGTTTGTGGAAGGCTGGAGAGGGATGGCACGAGACAAATGGCTTGGTCACTGTCTTCGGTCCATCCCCTCCAGGCTCCCTAGGTTTGGCCGCTGTCGGCAGACATGCTACTGGGCTAGATGGACCTTTGGTCTGACCCAGGACGGCCATTGTAAGCTCAGGGCTCAGGGTCAGGGGTCTCAGTGGACCACCTTGATTTTCATGCACACCTGCTCCTGGGTGGCCAGGCTGGCAGCTCTCCTGCCCTAGATGGCCACTTTCCTGTGCCTAGTGCGGAGATCGTGGACGAGGTCCACGATGTCCGCACTAGCCCAGGAAGCTGCCCGCCTCTTGCGGTCCAGGGCAAGCTCCCGGGAGCCGCCAGCCTGGTCCCGGGAAGAGGGGGTGGGCTGGAGGACATCGGGTGGGTGGCTCTGTGCCGTGCCAGGTGCAGGGTCTGCTGGCTGGGTGCTGGCAGGCTTGCACCTGGCACGGGCACCATAGCCAGCCCGTGGCCCTTTAAGGGGTCCGGGACCAGGAGGGGGGCAGACGAGCTTTCCTGGTGTTGGCCAGAGTGGCCACCAGGGAAACCTGGGGAGGGCTAGCCTCCCACTAGTTCGAATTAAGGGGCTACACACCCCTTAATTCGAACTAGTAAGTTCGAACTAGGCTTAGTCCTCGTACAATGAGGTTTACCTAGTTCGAACTAAGCGCTCCGCTAGTTCGAATTAAGTTCGAACTAGCGGAGCGCTAGTGTAGCGCCTATCAAAGTTAACTCGAACTAACATGCGTTAGTTCGAATTAACTTTGTAGTGTAGACATACTCTAGTATATTACCCAATCATCAATAACTATGCAGGTGACTTCATATGACATATGTCTAGCTGGCAACTCTGCCAGCAGCTTCTTCTTTAGGTTAGACATAGCCGGGTAATCCTTATGTCACCAAAGCCAGTGAACATTGAAATGGACACAGGAGCCTGACATTCATCCCTGATAATTGGCTCTTTTCTATCTTGAATAGATAAGGTTAGTGTTACTGGCTGGATAACAGAAATGCCTTAAGAGTTGCCCCCTCCACGTACTGATGAAGCCACAGGAGCCTGCCTTCCTACCTTCTGGGAGATGGTGACAAATTTGTATATGAACGTCAATTCTGCACACTCTCTCTGTAGTATTGACCTTCATATGCAAATTTGACATCATCTCCCTTGCCGTGAACAAAGACTTGAACTAGTTAACATATTATAATACCAGCTTTCCTTACATTCAACACTCTATAGACATTAAAAGCTAAGTATAGGACACTTCCAATCTACTCAATTAGCCTAATTACCACCAAGACTACAACTGACAAATATTTTTTTTCTCCCTCTACCTTCTTATTTTGAGCCCCCCCCCCCCTTTTTTCTCCACTCAAAGTCTAAGGAGCCACAGGACTACTAGGTTTCTAGGAAAAAATAGATATGTTTTTGCAATGAGATAACTTAGACGCACAAGCTATGAGGTTATAATGTCCTACCACAGACAGGGGAATTGCTGTTTTATCTTAATGTTGCTGGTCGAAGTAAATCCCTGAGGACTGTACAATGTGTTGGTTGTCACGTATAAAAACACACCTGTTTACTAGGGTAGACATGGCCTTAGTGTGTGCTCGTGCATTTCTTGAGTCCTCCTTACTATTGCCCCTGTTGGTGCCAGGATTCATGGTGGGCACTACTGTCACAGTAAGTCAAGAAACAAATATTGTATCATTAAGAAAATGTGCCTTGAAAAATCTTTGTTTGGAATCAGTGAGGGAGTCTTCTCTGTCTTGGGGGATGTGTGAACATGCCCAAAAGATGCCCATTGTTCTATCTTTGTTTAGACTCATTTGGGTAGCAAAATTGGGTACAACCCTGACTAAAAATAAATATGTACATACTGGCAACATGGCTGAAGACCACTGAAGCAAAAAACCAAGTGCGATGAAATTGGCACAGATCTGCAAATGTTGTCTGTCACAGCATAGATAGTAGGGCTTCTTCTAAAAATAGCATCGTTATACTTTACAATTCATTTGCCTACCATCCATGGTCCATTTCTTTCTCTACTTTCAAGTTGTATACATAAAAAAAGACTGCTTTTATATTTCACAGCTATTATCAGCAATATGATCAGAGGGCCAGATTTATTTGGTCAAATTAAGTTATCCAATATTCGTTGGACACATTTCACATGACAAACTCTAATTAAAGATTAATCTTTAATTCCTGGAGAGTTGCCGACCTATCAAATGTAAATAAAATGCTGTATTTAAACCTTTGAATACTGTCTCAGTCTTTATAGGAGTATGTATCCACACATCAAGGATAAAAATCTAATTCTCCCCCACATTGCACAGTACATGTTCATATACATACACTATGCAAACCATGCATTTTAGCCACTGGCCTCCCAAGACCCTGAAGTTCCTACAGAGCTACATGAAATAATAGGGTATGAAGGCCTAGATTTAGCACAATACAGGCAGTCACCGGGTTACGTACAAGATAGGGACTGTAGGTTTGTTCTTAAGTTGAATTTGTATGTAAGTTGGAACTGGTACATATTGTAGGAGAAACTCTAGCCAAACATTTCTCCAGAGCTCAGTTTTATTCTCCCACAACTCACTTCCCTCAGTCCTTTATTCTCAAGCTGAGGTGTCTGCTGAGAAAAGCTGCTCCGTGTCTCCCTAGTCTGCTGGGGGGGAGGGGGGCGCTAGCTTCGCGTCTCCCTGCTCTGCTGGGGGGAAGCAGCTAGTGCGGGGTTGCCTCACTCCGTTTGTAAGTAGGGATCCGATGTAAGTCGGATCCATGTAACCTGGGGACTGCCTGTACTTCACCACATGTTCAACTTCAAGCATGTAAGAGCTTAAATACTTTGCTGAACTGGGTCCTAAAACATTACATTAACTTTTATTAAAGAATTCACAGGGACTCTTTTTTCACAGATTTGTGTACACTTCTAAATACAGCAGTGGCCTGCCGATCAGCAGGACATTTTGCTGTTGCATGCCTGATCTAGAAATGAAATAGCTGGCAAATATCAACTATGTAGTCTCCAAAAAAGCCTCCAAAATAAATTAGCTACCTGTAGACCCCAGAGGCTAGCAATATTCTTGAAACTGCTTTCAACAGAAATATCAATCAAAATTTTTGAGTGGAGATCCAAAATCCTATGGAGTTATCCACCTAAATGTCATTTTGGAATGTGGTGTTTCTAGGAAGAGCATGACATAAATTGTGTCGATGACTCCTGAATCAGAAGGCAACTATGGTTCTAGCCCTCCCTGGTCTCATTTACCCAGGATACGTACTATTATATAAACATGGTTTGTGGAAACTCCAAATTCTTTGCCGTATCTAGTGACTGCAATTTGGGACTGTCCTTTCTGTTATGTGTGACATTGCTTCTTTCTGCAGGACTTTCAACAGCATTCCCTTTGGTCTCAAGGTTCAAACATATAACTACTGCATTAGAGTCGCATCATTGTTCTATTTATTAGCATTAGAATTACAGTGACAGAAGTTCTTGTTATCTTTCATATCATTATATTATTCTGTTCCATTGAAGTTATTTTTAGGAGGTTCTAAGAGGCTCCTCCTAGACAATCTATATGTCTTGAGAGTCCCATGACTGTCTAACATCCCTTAAAGTTTATAACTCTTGGTGTACACAAGGCAAATATCAGTCTTTATTTTAAAAGTTATTAGATATATTTAGGAAGCAGATTACAAGGCAGTTGAAAACTAAAGCCTCTATTAATCCCCCAAAATTATAATCATGGTCAGTTTTGATAGAACTGGTCTAAATTGAATTATAATTATGTGTACCCATGGACCAATTATTTGTTTGCTCTTCAGTTTATTAAACATTTCTTACATAAGATCACAATTCTGCACATTATCTGGAATGAGGGGGAAAGCATTTCAACTGGATTTTTATTAACTTCATCCTTTCCTTTCTATAATTTCAAACTGAGCTGATTTTCCCCGCTCTCTGATACCTCTCTTCTTCCCATTCTTGCTGTGCACTCGTGCATATACACATGCTTCTCTGCAACCTGTAATTTTCCTATCCTATGTCCTACAAGAGAGAACAATGGGAGCGTACCATTTCTGCAGTGAGAGGACAGAGTGACATTTCGGATTGCGCTGACGTCATTGGAAAGGCTGATAAACAATCCATACAATTTGGTCGCTTTGTTTGCTAAGCTTTATATTGATTTTTTTTTCCTTTTAGTAGCACGGCAGGAAAAAGTGGGTAAACAAGAAGTTCTACCATAAGTCACACTGCCCTACACATAAATGTGAAATGAACCAGTGTTGCCAATCTTCAGATTAGTGAAGGAGTTTAGAATTTTAAAATTTTATTTTTGGATACAGATATGGCAGCATTCAGTCTGATGTGAAAGAGATTGACCTGTCTCCATGACATCTTTTCAAAGATATCACTGTTACTTGTTTTTGCAAGCTACATCTACCAGCCTGAATGTGACTCATTCTCCCACTATTACCCTGAGCCAATGCTCTATTCTGCAAGCTGGGGACAAGATAACATTAGTTACTTCACCTGAAGCAATGACACACTGTACTGTGTCAGCCAGTGAGGCCTGCAGCAATTTCACTGTGGATGTGACAGAAGGGAACCTTAAGTTCTGTTCATATATTGAAAAGCAAATTTCCCTTAGTAAATTATTGGCTATTTTTAAGTTTGTGGACTTCTGGGTTTTTTAAATAATAATTTAAAAATTATTTGGAAAATGTGAAGTCCTGTGGTGTTGTTTTTAAAATTAGATACAATTTCCCTGGGTCAGAAATATTTCTGTATCCAAATCTCTATTCTAAGCAAATTGCAATTTATCAACTTTGATCACACTTATTTCAGGTCAGAACATCATAAATCACTGTCTGAGAAAATCTTGGCTATTCCCTCCAAACTAATAAAAGTTCTTGAGGTTCAAATTCTCTCCAAAATAATACAAGTTATAAAGGTTAAATTTATCAGTATCAGATTAGCTGTAACAGAGTTATAATTCCTTCCACATCAAGGTTTTAGTACTGATTTTAATAATTGGATTGCTCCATACAACTACCTCCATAGGGAAAAATGGATAGAAACAGAACTATTTAGCCATGTTTGACCAAATCTGCTTCACTGCCAGCTCTGTAACTATCAGATTTGATCCCACACTGCCCAGAAGGAAGAAATGGCATACAAATTCTCATTCAGCTCTTCCCAAAGCATGGTTCTGTGTGGTCTTATCTAATAGCCACAAAGATGCCTGGCTTAACAAGTAGGAGATATATTTTTCCAAGTTAGGGAAAGATAGAGGGGACTGTAATTTGTTCAGAGCCTTTTAGGTTTCTTACCTGTGTCCCAATGTAAAATTCAGAATTTTTTAAAAATAAATTTAAAAAATAGAAGCAGAGATACTCTTTTGGATACACAAAATGTTGAGAAACACATTCATTTGCATTTACTTCTCAAGGTGAGGGTTAATGACTTCATCTCCCCAATTTCTTACCTACATGAGCAAAAATTGGTTCTATATTTGTCTTAGTGATGTCCTGAAA
The DNA here is from genome assembly GCF_049634645.1 of Pelodiscus sinensis. Lineage (NCBI taxonomy): Eukaryota > Metazoa > Chordata > Testudines > Trionychidae > Pelodiscus > Pelodiscus sinensis. Next base: position 202,167,505 of record NC_134712.1, read on the forward strand.
ATTTTGGGGAATCAGTAGTCTTAAAAGTATCACATAAAAGGACTGCCTTTGAAAGTCCCAATTTAATAAAAGGACTCAATGGACATATCTGACAATGCTTAATGTTTTCTGATTCATCCTAATTAATTTTATATTCTTAGAAGAATCCAAACTTACTGACAGCGATTGGAAGGTAAGGAATGATAACCTAGGACTAAGATGAAAATACAGGAGCATCATCTGCATAGAGCAGGAGCAGGCAAAATATGGTTTAGCTCAAGATTCAGCCTGTCTTGCTCACCATGATCTCTGTGCCGTCAGTGCCCCATGGTCCAGCAGGATCCTGGGGCTGGCTACCTATCTGCTGTGTCCCTTACACCACTCTAAGCAGGCCAGCTGCTGGGGCCAATTTGTGCATCCTCTGCATGGCACAGCTCCCATTCACTGGAAACTGGCAATAGGAGTTTCCTGGGCAGTGCTTGCAGGCACGAGCAGCTTGCGGAGCTCCCATCCATGGAGTGCCATGCAGAGGTGCACATTGTCCCAGCAGCCCATTGACTGGAGTGCAGCAGGCAAGGAGCTTGTCCCAGGGTTCCTGGTAGGCTGCTGGCTGGGAACCATGGTGGTAAGGACCTCCCAGCCAGAGCCTGCATCTGGCATTTCATCCCCATCCTGAACCCCTACGCCTTGCCCCAGGTTGCAACCCAAACCCTCTAAACCCCCTTCTGCACCACTCCACAAGGACAGAATCCACTTCTGACCCAAGCCCCCTCCCAGGCCCTGAATCCCCTCCTGCATCCCATTTGCCTTCCCCAGGTCACACCACCTTCCAACCCCACATCCCCTCCTACACCCCAATCCCTTATCCCAAGCTCCTTTATACACCCAACTTCTGTTCCAGACCCCATACTCCCTCTATAGAAAAATACAGCGTTTGATCACCTACCAAAACTTGGAATGTCCCCTCCCATCAAAAATTATTGCCCACCCCTGGAATAGAGTATAATTGCATGCTGTTTGATGCACCCTAACATGAATCAAAGGGCAATGGCTAAGGATTCTTGAGCTAAACCAAACAGAAAAGGAAAAAGGAGGCAGCCTCCCCTTTTAGGTCTCTGTAATGGAAATTGGATGGAAATAACGCCATTGGTAGCTATCCTGGAATTCAGGTTACAATATAAAATCTTAAACCAAATCCAAATTTTGTAATATTGAAAAAAACTATGTAGTCAAAGGCTTTTTGGCCATCTAAAGAAATGACGTCTATGAGTCCTTTATAATCTCTCAAAGTGGCAATAATAGCAGCTGACTCAAAAAAAACCAAGCCATGTCTATTATAAAGGAGGCCTACCTGATGTGTATGTGTGTTTAACACGCAAGAGAGCTTTGTCCAATCACACAGTAAGAGCTTTAGCTAAATTGTTAGGATAAAACTGGCCTGTAATTACTACATAGTCCAAGGTCTTTCCCAGGTTTACGAATAACTGAAATTACAGTTTCTCTTCAAAAAGGCAGGACAGTTTGCTCATTATTGGCTTCACTGAACATATTCAATAATCTAGGTGAGAAAGTTAGAGATTTTTTTGTAAAATTCAGTTGGAAACAGTGTTCCCTATAAGCTGTGTGTTCTTGTGACCACTCAGAAGAGAGTCACATGTCACCCAGCTCATCAGCTGAGTGCCCACAGCTAGGATTTGTATTTCTACTAGTGGTGCACATTTGCATATGCCTCGGTTCATGCAAAAATTTATTCTGTACATGGATGGAAAATATTAAAGGGAACATTAGTAGGGAACCGATCGGAACCAGCAGTCTTTCCAACCTTCATTTCTTTTTTAGTCTAAGTCAGTTCTGAGATTTTGAGAGAGACATCTAAAAGCTCCTTCTGAGAGTCAGAGATCTGTGACAGAGAGAAACCACTAAGAAAGTTATCTAGGGCATCTTTCCTGATTCCCTCTTCAGCTAAATATTGATTTAATATTTCAATAAAACTGTTGAAATTGTTTATTAATATCTAACTATACTGCATATAATTTATTGCTGCTACTGTGAATTATATTTGCTTAAGACTCTCTGCAAACCACTTCCAGCATTCTCAACAGATTCCCAGTAGTTTTGCTTCAAACAGAATAAAGCAAATTCAATCCTTTGGGACAGAATTTTGTTGAGTTCATATCTTAGATTGATGAGGATGGGAGGCAGAAGCATAGTCTGCATCCAAGACCATTTCTTGCTCTGCATTTCTTTGTAAATGTGATGTAAGAAATGATACGGCAGATGATGAAGGATTTATACATTTCTGGAAGTATGACTGTTGATGGAGCAGTGAGAGAATTTGTTTTAAAAACAAATTCTAACTCCTACTGAGTAGGAATAAAAATGCTGTGTCAAACAGCAGAGGTATTCCATCTCCATATTTTGGTTAGGGATTCACACTAAGGATGATAAAAGTTTGAGTAATCAGCTAATTGAGTAGTTGATGAAATTTCCATTGCTTACTCAATGATTTGATAAGGGGTGGGGGCTCACTATTCCCACTGCACCTCTGGCTTTTGCATTTAAAAGCCAGAGGTGCAGCAGGGACCCCAGGAGCGGGGACTTAAGCAGTCCTTACTCATGCTGGATTCTGACTGCTGCACCTTTTAAGTGTAGTAAGAGCCACAGGGTAGGTTCTACATTTAAAAGGCAGAGGCACAGCAGTTGGGACCTGGCATGAGTGGGGACTGCTTCAGTTTCCCCCCCTGCACCTCTGCCTCCCATACCCCCTCCCCGGAGATGGTGCTGGGAGGAACCAGCTTTTAAACCAGCTCCCCACAACACCAGCTCCTGCTCCCCCCGCCTTTGCTGCCTCTGTGGGTGGCAGCAAGGTGGGGGAAGAGACTAGTTGAGAAGTGACTCGACTACCTGATAGGCCTAGGCTTATCAGATAGTCATCTAGTCACTTACATCCCTAATTCATACCCTGGTGGACTAAAAGAGATGTGTATAGAAAGATGGTCAATTATAATAACAGTACCAATGCCACAATCAGACACAAAATTGTTCAAGTCTTGTGAAACTAAGAACCAAATCTGCCATATATGTGTGAAGTATCTGACAAATATTAGTGTTTTTATTGGAGACAGAAAAGATTTACTGAGGTATGGGTCTAGAATTTTGTTGAAGTCTCCAGGCATAATATTAGGATGATGGACTAGGATAGAGGGAAAGGGGATTCTCTGGTTTACCATCACTTCTGAAAGCTACTTTCAGGACACCAGATTGTATTGCAAGGTGAATGCAGGGTGCTAAAGTTCTCAAGCATCCCATGTGGAAAACCACTGATCTAGAAGGCCACTCGAGATGATATAACATCTGATAGAAAGGTAAACTCTATGAATTTCTCCCTAAACATGTAGCTAAGTTGTTGGCTCTGCTGGTGGATTTTTGTTTTGATATAGACCCAGCTCAATGGGCTCTTGTCCCAAGCCAGCACTCATTCATAAAGGGGAACAACATGACTCAGACAATGCCTTCAATAAAAACTCTTAGCAGCTACAGGTAATGAATGCAGCTAAATGTGTATATTAAATGCCTAATAGCCACAAACAAAAGAAAAACCAAATTCCCTTTTGTATCTTAGGGGGGAATAACACATTATTTTTCAACATGGGGATACATATCTTGTTCTTTAAATATGCATAGATAATGGTTTGTTGAGACTGAATGGAGGAATCACTCTTATTCCATTCAGCTGTAGTTTTCTTTGTAGTCATATGCACCTGTTCTGTCCACTATCCTATACCGCCTATCCTTCCAAACTATTACTTATTTCCACAGAATTTTTCAGTTGTCTGAGGAAGGTAGTTTTGCAGGTTTGGAGACTCCAGCTGTCCTTAAATCTCCAACTGCCAGAAGCTGGTATTGGACATCAAAGGACAGATCTCTCCAAATTGCCCTGTTCTATTTCAAAAGAAAAATCCACCAGCAGCAGATATACTGGCCACTGTCAGAAGACAGGATATTGGCTTAGATAGAACCATTGGTCTGACTTAGTATGATCGTTCTTATGTTCTTAACTTCAGCCACTAACCCAAATTTAAGTGCCATCTCTATTCTGAAAATCACTGGTCCACTTCCCTCCTCCACATCTGTCTCTTTCAGTACAAATTAAAATCGCAGTCTGTCTCTCTGACATCTCCTCATGGATGCCCAGGTCATCAGATCAAGCTCAACATGGACAAATCAAAGCTCTTAATTCCCCCCATTACCTCTTTTCTCAAACATGACCTCAGGCCTATCATCTCTGACTCAGACCTCTCTCTCTCTTTAGGTCCTCACATCAAGGTTATATCTACATCTTGCAGATTCTTTTTTGCATAAAGTCTCTAAGACATGGCTTTTCCTATCCATCCACACTGCTAAAACTCTCATCCAAGCCCTCATCATCCAATGTGTCAATTACTTCAACATCCTTTCCTCCGCTTTGGCAAGTATACTCTTGTTCTGCTAATATCCATTCAGATGCAACTCCAAAGGTCATTTTCCTAGCCCATCACTTTGATCATCTCTTGCCTCTCTTCACATTGCTTCTCTGGCTCCCCTTTCTCTATCACATTAAAAAAAAACCCTTGTCTTCACTGTCAAGGCCTTTCACAGTCTATCCCTATCTTACTTATCATCTCTCATTCAGTATCAAAATTTTGATTCCTGCCACCAATCAGCCCATGATACCAGTTTCTATTACCTGCTTCTTAAACGGTCAAACCCAACTAGAGGAGCAGTGGCACTATGGAGCATGGAGACTCCCTGCTTTGATACAGATAGTCATTATAAAGAGACTGTTGTCTATGTACAGATTGAACCAATGGGTTATTATTCCCATCAAACAAATAACACAGCCCATTCTTAAAGAAAAATTAAACCTGTGTTTTTCTACCTTGCTCTATTATCTGTGACTCACACAACAGGGTTCCTCACAGGATTCCATCACGGAATCACATATCGTCTCAAAACAAAGATTAACAAACCTCTGAAAAATCAACCTCTTGCACAGAGTAACAAAAAAAGGTTCTTACTTTTATTATGGGTTGGAAACCAGGAGGGTATAAAAACCTGCTTTGGAATCAGTTTTCATTCTTCTACTCAGAGATGAATCCAGGTTTAGTTGTTAGTTAGCTATTTAATTAGTTTAACTGTTTTTAATAAGAGGTTGTGGTACACAGTAGGCGAAAATTCTTACGCCGATTAGAATATATTTGTGCAAGGTATAAGTGGGTGGAAAATAATATTTTTATTACGATTACCAACATAAAATGCCCCCGTAACAAACATGAATGTAGGGATTATGGCTCTATGGTCTTAATCATAACTTCATTCTGATGACAGTAACTTTAATCGTAACTCTAGAATTTCTCATGTGCTCCCAAGAATATCAACAACAGCATTCTTTTGTAAAAATGTTCATTTGGACGAATCCTGGTTTACGAAGCACCTTGTACCTATTGCTCTCTGTTTCACATAGTTGAGACTCCCATGATCCTTTTATTCCCTCGATAAACAAACATCTTTCCCACAGATTTCCCTGTCACTTTTCAAAGTTCTTTTCTCCTTCATGTTTTCTTTCTCTTACATAAAGTTCTTCATGATCCCTCCTCCCAGAAGCTATGATGAACGCTTATCCATTCTAATCTTCTTAGCCGACTAAAATTATCATCTATTTCGGAAAAGAATTTTTTTCTCTTTGATCCATTAATTCACATCATACCTCCGGGTCCCTTTGTTCCTCTTGTATACAAGCCTGAATAATTTTTCGTCTTGTGCTATTCAAAAACACTTCCCTCACTCACTTATTTCCATATTGTATTCACACACTTTAATCTTTCATTATACTGTATGCATACTTTTCAGTGAGTCAGTGACTTTTCCGCCTACTGATACTCCTCCTTTGAGCTCCCCAGCCAAAAGAAAACTTCAATCACAGTCAAAAACACTTCTTATCCCCTACTTTCTCTTTTGTGAAGGGTGTATGAGCCAAAGCACCCCTGGATTCACGCCCTATTCAGTACTGTAATAATCTCTGTACAAAATATACTTGTGAAATACTATTGGAAAAAATAACTCACAGGTGAAATGTGAAATATAATGGTGAAATGTATTTAGCAACATTATCTGTAAAGTTATTAATTCCTGCTGTAAGCCCAAAACCAGACAGCCCTGCCTATCCAAATGTTTTTAAATATAAACAGGGTCATCAAGATAGCAAGATAACAAAACAATTTGCATTTTGACAAATACAGTGGGGGGGGGGCAGGAGGAGAGGGAGAAGAAGAACATGGAGATCACTATGACTCCATGTCTCCTTCCTCCCTACTTGAACAGACATTACTTGAAGAAGTGGCCTCCAGAAGAATCTATTTCAAAGGTTCACTGGACTATAAAAGAATGGAACAGAAAACCCCAAGTTCTCTCTTTCATCTAACAAGACAGAGGCACCACTGGGTGTCTGGAAATGATCATGTCAGAGGAAAGGGTTAGTCCCCTTCTTGCTAGAAGACTTTAAGTGAGAAAGGCAATTCAGATAAAATCCTTAAATCAAAACGTACTAAATTAAGTTTTAATTTTTTAGATGCATGTTTTCTTGTCATTTGTATTTGCTTGTAACCAATTCTAACTTATAATAAAATGAATGTCAGCTCCAGTAAATGTGGGAAACAGGTGTATTGTCTCCTTAAAGGACCAAACAAGCCCAAGTCTGGAGGAAGCTAGAATAGGAGCTCTGGGGCTGCAGACAGGTTACTTAGGTCAGAGCTGCTGACTCAGGACTGTCCAACATGCAGACTCTCAAGCTTGGTCTGCACTACAGGAGAAGTTCAAATTAAATACACAATTCCAGCTATGTTAATTACACTGCTGGAGTTGACGTATCTTAAATTGAGTTTCTGCACCATCCACACGGCAGGAAGCCAATGGGAGAAAACACTCCCGTCAGCTTCCTTTACTCCACGTGATGAGTGGAAGAACAGGCACCAACAGGGATGCCCTCTGATCATGGCAGCATCAATCTTCCATGTAGTGTAGATATGGCCTCAGGGTGGGAGCTCCATGCTGGCAGGCTGATGCTGAGTAGCCCAGGTTGGGATCTGCAGCAGCAAAGCATTGTGAGGTACCCAAGGCAGGCAGTGAACACAACTCCTCACTGGTCTGGATTGCATGCCAGAATGTGGCATTGCGGGAGGGCATTGGGACGTGTGTTATAGATTCAGCTAATTTCAGTTTTGATTTTGTAGAAGCTTCAATTGTGTCTCATTCTTCTCTGACAAAACCTGGTTCTTCATCAGCAACATGAGAGGGCTGAGAGATCCCATTTGCTATCTACTCGAAAAACAAAGACAAGTTCTCCCTAGTGAATTATTGTATTTCCCAAATCAGTGTAATTCCAATGACCAGACAAGAGAAATAGAAAATACAAATAACAGTGGACCTGATCCTGCAAACAGTTAAGACTTCACATACACAGAAATTAATGGAACTGTTAAGTGCATAAAGCTGACCTCACAAATATGTGTTTGCAGCATGAGACCAGTAAGCCTGTTTCTTATTAATCAAATGATGCTACTGCCATTTACCATTATGTCAGAAAGTATGAAGGAAATAGAAGCAATAACTCAGAAATTAAAAAGTAAAAACAGATAAAATCAGCACTTGTTGCAGTGGCTCAGTCTGTGTTAATGATAAGCAAAACTTTTATAGATGTACCAATAACAAATATGTGTGAGTTCTATCATTGTACTAAGATCTGTAACACTAGTGTTTACAAGTAACTTCTGCCAGTTAGGAAAAATAGCAAAGAAATTACAAGCTTATATTAAAAACAAATTTAAAAGAGGTATCATGAACTTACGCAAAGCACTTGGTTAAGTCTCCCTTACAATATATTTTGGCTTTCATCTCTGGCAACTTCTTTGCTGTGCTCTACAAACATGCTGGCAAAGACTTAAAGAAGAGAGTCAGCAATACCATCAAGTCATGAATTTCTCATAGGCCATTGCTTTCCATATGTGATAAACACTACTACAATTTCTTCCACCTTTTTTTGATTTGTAGCAAATTCTGATGCTGAGGTTAAGGCAGCTTATATAAGCAATGGACTGAATTCTTTGGTTTGGCCATGTGGGAATGGAACTCAGTTAATGCAGCAGACTTCACCTCCCCAAGGTATAAGTCACCTTTCTTGTCCTTATAGTAAATACCTGGTTAAAGATATATTACAATTAGCCCTCTCCCTCTCTCTGCACACGGTGTAGACATTCACAAAGGATGAAGTGGCATATGTAAACTTAGAAACACATCAAAGCTCTGGTGTTTCCACCGAGCCCAACTTTGAGAAGTGTAGAGCACCTTTAGAAGGGAGTTCAGATACACTCATATCACATCATCTTCAACAGCAATGCAAAAAGATGGAATCTGAGGTGCTCAGCAGTGTTCCCGGTAGGGATGTAATAGTGTAACTGATTAACCAATTAACCAACAAGCAGCTTATTGGTTAATGCTATAGACTACACACATTTCTCCCCCGCCCCGCCAGTAAATTTTTTAGCAGGCTGGGCAAAAGCCTGGTTCAGTTCCAGCTTGCAATGGGTCCGGGACCTACCCCCGCTATGACTCTACATTTAAAGTGTATGAGGAGCCAGGAAGGCAGGTAGCTTGGCTCAGTTCCGGGTTGCCCGGGATCTGGGAGCTCAGCTCCCCCCCCCCTCCACCCTCCTGCACAGGGGCTGCTGCCACCCTATGCTGCTGCCTCTGTAACAGCCAGTCTGTGCGGAGAGCTGGTTTTTAAACTGGCTCCCTTCAAGGACCAGTTCCGGCTTGCCAGCTCACGCTGCTACCTCTGATACAGAGGGAGCAGCGCAGAGTGGCAGGGGGCTCCCTGCAAGTGGAACCAGAACGCACTGGCTGTTGGGCTCACCCCTGGGGCTACAGAATAGTCAACTAATCGATAAGAATTCATGAGGTTAATTTGACTATTCAATTAGCTGATATTTAACATCCCTGGCTCCCTTGTAAGCTTTGCACTTTTGCAGCCACTCAAGAGAGATTCAAATGCCACCCACTTGACTAGTGAAATGCCCACAGCTAGACTTTTTGTTTCTACTTGCACATGCCTTGGTGCACATAAAAATTATTCTGCATATGGATGGGAAAAAATCCACACATGGATGGTAAAGATTAGAGGAAATATTGCTCTGCACATTGCAGGATTTGGCTGAATGGTTGATTTAAAAACAATAGCAAAAATGAGAGACCCAGCAGAATGAAAGGGGAATTAGAATGCCCTATTGCCAAAGAGCATTACAGAGGCTTGCACTATAATTGCTATCTGTGGACATGTAGCTCCTGGGAGTGCATTTTATTCAAGGCAACTTGCTTAGGCAACAAGTTCTCAGAGATGGTTGCTAATGTAATCCTGACCTTAATTATAGTGCTTTCTCTTGACCCAGAGCAAAAACAATGACATTGTATATTAAGGCTGAGCTTTAAACATCCCATTATTCTCCAATATTTCACCTTGTATGGTATGTGAGATCAATACCTTTTCCTAAACTATTCTAAGATGCAAAATGTGACCACAATGCTAGAAAATAAAGAGGGAAAAAATCTTCTAAGCAAAATGTGTGGAGCAAACAAGACATTTGTAAAACCTCACCACACAGTCACCTTGCTTTTTAGTCCATTCCACTTTGCATCCTTTTCCTCTCCACTTCTGTTTTGAGAGTAAGGAGAATCATACCCCTAGCCTCTAGTAGGATGCGGGCATGGTACTGCACTGTACAGGCCTGAGGGGGCACCCTAGACTTGAGGGAGTGTTCTAGCAATGCAAAGTAGCTGCCTGATCAACTTTCAGACCTTGATTGTTTCAATAGTTGCTTTGTTTAAAAATAATTAATGCTGAAAAAAGATACTGAACTCTAGATTGCTACTACTCAAAACATCTGAATCTAAGGCTGTGTCCAGACTCAGGGGTTTTTTCGGGAAAAGTAGCCTTTTTCCGAAAAAACTTCCCCTGCGTCCAGACTCAAGCCGCGTTCTTTCGAAATTAAATCGAAAGAACGCGGCTTTTCTTTCGATGGCGGTAAACCTCATTTCACGAGGAAGAACGCCTTCTTTCGAAAGTTCCTCTTTCGAAAGAAGGCGTTCTTCAATGTAAATAGGGCTTCTTCGAAAGAGAGCATCCAGACTCACTGGATGCTTTCTTTCGAAAAAGCAAGCCGCTGTTTCGAAAGTTCAACGTGCAATCTAGACGTTCTCTTTCGAAAGAGGCTCTTTCGAAAGTATCTTTCGAAAGAGCCTCTTTCGAAAGAGGCTTGCAGTCTAGACATAGCCTAAGGAAGAACTGTGAAATGCTATAACATGTATCTGGGGTGAAATCCTGCTTCATTGAAATCAATGGGAGTTTGCCAGTGACTTCAGAAGGGACCCTACCCTAAGTAGAATCTATGGCTATGTGAAACACACTTATCTAAGAGCACAAAGTGCTGTAAAAAGATATATAGAAATTCTGATTTATTGCATTTTTATTTATAGAGGGACATGAAAATTCTACTGGCATACTTACCAGCTGCAAGCAATAGTCACTGGAGAGTGGGGCTATAATTTCTGTAGAGTTTGAGTACTCATTAAAAATAATGACACTTCTAGCTCTTATGATAGAAATATACGCTTATAAAAGTGAATTGCTATAAAGCTGTCTTCCTGAGCCAATAGGGGTGGGGGGAAAAGCATTCTCAACTGCTGGTGTTGCATCATTGGTCCCAAAACACACCAGACTGAAATTGACAGGTCTCTGTCAATTTGGTGGCTTTTATGTTAGACTGCAGGGCTGCTTGGATATTCACAGTGATATTCTCTGTTCAATTTTCTTCCTTTCTGGGAAAGATGGTAGAAGTAGCATAGGCAAAAGTCAATGTAATGGAACTACACAGGCTCAAGCTAAGAGTACTATAACTTGCCAAAGATGAAAAGGTAAATTCTTCACATAAAGGTTCTTTCCTCCGCCCCCACCATAATTTGATGTACTATAAGACTTTATGTGGTCTCTAGGTAACTCACAGGAAATTGCTTACAGTTGCCTCCAACTGATAAGCTCCAAAAATAGAGTGAAACTAATCCCACAGGGTGGACTGGATTGGCTGAAAAAATAGGAAAAGAAAAACTGTATTTCCTTTGGAAGGTTATGAATAAAAAATCCCCAGACCATAAAGCAACAACATCTATGTCCAATCCAAATATTTTGTTTGCCCACCTGGAGATAGGAGCTGACAATGCAATTGTTAACAAAATTAGTGCTTCATCCAGAATCTGTCAATATAAATAGGCCTGTTATAAAAAACAGGTGCATTGCCTATTACTGTTTTAAAGACTTATAAAGCCACTAAAGGCCAAGTCTGTTGTAATAAAAACAATGCAAGAATTCAGTGGCTACATAACTTATTATCACAACTAACAGAGAAACATGAACAAGCTTGATTTATAACATACATGTGTAATATTAAAACCCCACAAATGAATCTATGCAGAAAGCATGTATTTAGGCAGAAACAACTATTTATGTCAGGTCAAATCCTTTTCTTATTACTAGAAAATATTTACATATGCAAAAAGTACTACTCTGTTCAAGGGTGAAACAAGTTTTTTCACAAATATATTTTATTTTCTTAAGAGGCAGATGACAATTTTCAACACTTTTATTCCAAGTCATACCGAAACAGCAATGTCAATGTGTATTGAAAAATGTTAGCTGCATGCCAAGGAATTAGTCCCAAATTTACACTCTTGACCTTCATACCTGTTGTAATTCATTAGTAACGTAATCTCAAATCACCCTGATGAGTATATTTCTATTATTTCTAGAAAATGTGTTTTCCTCTTAGGAAAAAAAAAACCATTGTTCACTGAGTAGAAGCAACAATGTTTTTACTAGCAGTAATCTAATTTTTGCTGTACTTTTTCTACCACCCTAATGACACTACTAATCTAATATTCTATTCTAGCATTTTTGTAACTAGTGTTTATTTTCTCAGTCTGGCATAGCAAGCAGTGTAATTGGAAATGCTAACAAGGGGTTAGCATTGGACCATTTTGACAGTTAATATAAATTAATCTTCCACAGGATTCACATAAGGGTTGATCCTCCATAAAATGTCCTATTGGATCTTATGCATATGAACATTTTCACTGTAGGAAAATCCCTTGTAGAAGTGCACAATGTAAAGATATTATAAACTACTAACCATAAAAAGATGTGGCTTTTGCAAACACAGCATGAGCTCCGATGTGTTGTAACTCTACAAAATTACATGTAACTTCAGACAGGAATTGAAATTTGGTGAAAATGCTGCCAAAAGCAACAATGCTGATTTCTTTTAAATAAAACATTGTATTTAAGTTAAAGAATTAGCACAACTGATGCAGGAACAGGCCACTAAGAAGATCTATAAATTACTATGGTTTATGAAGAAGTTCACATGCAATACTTTATTAGAACATTTCCAAATGCACTATTTTTGAAGGTTCCTGTTATTTAGATTTGGCATTTTATAATGTATCTTGTTAATGTTTGTGCACAAGTCTGATGCTAGCTACCAGATGAATAAGCAACACACTCCCTGATTTAAACACCAGTGAAGTCAAAGGCTCACAGGACTCAATGTGCTTTGAACCTAAGCTTATATAATTTTGCATACTTAGGCTGATCAAGTGTGAACTACAGAACCAACACTGAGAAAAACCTTTTTTTTCTTTTGGATTTCACCTGGAATCCAAAGCTACAAATCTGGATCACCTTAAATTCAAAAGGTATTGAGAGTTGTAGTTCCTGTTTCAACAATCTGTAATATTTCATAGAGCAAACCCAATATCAACCCTATCAGTTTACCAAAGGAGTGGTAAAACCGTAAGATGGGGTTCATAAGATTTCCCTTGTGCAAAACTTACATTCATAAACAGTATATTGTATAAGGGATGTTTCTGATTGATGGGAATGTCTGTCAAAGTGACAATGAGATGCAAGCTACACAGGAAACCTAGGTAAGACAGTGCAGGTAACAGGCCTGGAATGAAACAGATTCAGTAACAAAGTCCAATGTCTGTGATAAAGACATTAGACAGAGATAAAAAACCAGATAAAGACAGAGGAAAAACTGAAAAAGACTCATGGATGATGGATAGGGTATAGCACAGTAAAAATGATCTTATTGTGTGATGTCACTACACATAGAAGGACAGTAATGGAAAACCAGGGATGGAATCATGCCATATTTTATAAACCATGAAAAAGTGTATTTAGTATGGTTACAGAAATGTGCACACTGAGTATTTTGGTTAAAACAATAACTCAAGACTAAGATGAAGCCACTGAGAAGATCTCAATCAAGTACCTACCATCCTGTCTTACAGACAATCTGAGATACAATAAACTTATGGCTGGGAGTCAAACACCGCAGCACAAACTATCCCCCATTTATTTTCTATCATCGCCAATAAGTTAAAGAGAAACTGTCTCTATAATATTATACTAACAAACTCTGATACCATGAAAACCCTACAGTTACCAAATCCCCATACCCCCCCCCCCCGCCCGGGTCAATGAATTGTATAGTTTTAACCAGGGAAATGGTTGCCTGGTACCAAAGATGTTCACACCCATTATAAAACAATCTCAGAATGCCAGGAAAGACTGACTAAAAACATAACACTAAAAGCTTTATCATCTTTTTACACTAAATTCATGGACATTCAGGATTTCTGCAGGGAACTTTGGACTCCAACCACTGAAGGAGAAAAGTACATACTTCTCCTGAATCATTTTCATTTAAATTCATATTTACATAATTTGTGGATACCCTGTGAATTGTTTTTAAATTTTTGCACGTATGCCACCATGTTTTTGGCATTTTGGTATTAAGAAGAATCAGAAAATGAGAGTGAAAAAAGATCTTTGTAGTTTAGTTTATGTTTTACTTTAATGTTGTACAAGTGAGTTTGTAATGGTAGTATATGCCTGCAAATAATCAAGTGTAATCAAATTCCATGCAAGTAAAGCTAATTCTCAGGGGAAAAGAACATAGTCCAGAAAATTGTACTTAATTGTTGTTAAGCACTGATGTCGACTAACTGTACCACTGAATATGCAATGAATACAAAGATAATCCCCATGGGTATTTTCCTCAAAGGTAACCCCCAGGTAAACAAAACCACATTTTAACTATCTCTTTTGATCTAAGAATGACTAGATGTGGCTCCCTTCACACAGCTTGCCAACTTTCACAATTTATCATGGGTCTGGTGATATTCAATTTTTTTCCATCAAGCTGTGCCTCTTGGAAGCATGAGATTAGATGCAATCTCTGCTTTTATTTAAAAAAGTTTCTAGTCTCAAGGTCACAAAGAAAAGCTTTAAAACGTGAATTAAGTGTATCCTAAAGACAGAATAAAAAACAAAAATGAATTTTAAAAAAGAAATACTAGTTCAAATGAGTTTTCAACTCTCAATTTTAAGCCAGTCAGAAGCATTTGTGAAATGTTGAGGTTGGTAATATGGTATCATAGCCCATTAATATTATGTCTGAACTGAACAACAAAGTCATAGTGAATGACATGAGTCATCCAAATGTACCTCCTCCCAGAAACAAGAGGGACAGATCTGGCCACTTCTCCCGAACAGGAGCGTAAGTGTGGTCAACAACACTATAGGGTCAGCCAAAACAAAATCTTCCCTTTGGTTTCCAAAATAACATTATGCATTTAACAAATATTTGGGGAAAAGTGGGGTGTCCCTCAAACATATGTTTGTCCGTGTTTATTATCAGTGGTTGGTAACGAGCAGCTTCTCCCAGCCACTAAACAGAGTTCAGAACTCCCACGCCACTGACTCAATTATACAGCATGTGAAAAAAAAGGACCATTCTTGACCACAGGATTTTCTCCTTAGGAAATGACTGCTAAACAAAACATACACATTTTAAGCACAATTCTGAATCACAAGCCATAACATCTGAGGTTTAGCAATAGTTTTTACCTGTAGTAAATAAACTGGATAGTTTCACTGTGAAGGAAACATCTCTACCAAACTATCTTAGGGAATATCTACATTTGCAGTCTAATTTGAAATAGGGCTGCAAATGTAGGCATTCGAAATTGCAAATCAAGCCCAGGATTTAAATATCCCGCATTTGATTTGCATCTTCCCGGCTGGGCGCCATTTTTTTTTTAAATTGACAAGCCCGGAATAACTGCCCGCATCTACACACAACAGTGAAATGGGCATTCGAAATAAAGCCCTATTTTGAAATACCTATTAAACCTCATTGCAGGTTCAAAATGGTACGTACAAGGAACAGAATTATTTTCTAATGTGAGTTGAAATGATTAGTGCAATTGGGAATAATGCTTATTCTTTGTGTTCTGATACAACTCCCATTGAAGTGAATGGAAAAACTCCCATTGACTGCAGTGGGGCAGGATCAGTTCCGATATGTGCAATTTTGTTTCTTCCCTGAAATTTTCAAGCAACTTACGACTAGAATTTCAATCAACTCTGGAAAATAGTTTTGTGCTGGTAACTGCACACTGATCTGCCTTTATCTTCCCCTTTATTTACATATGCCTCCACTCCAGCCTATCTTATTGTATATCATTCCCCCAAGATTGTAACAGAGTTTCTACTACCTCCTTGTTTCTCTCCTCTTTACCTCAGAAGAAAATCAGCAGCAAGTTAAAGATCATTTTTAGTTATGCTAGAGCCAAGGTGTAATTTAGTTTAATCAATACACCTTTTGTTTTCTAAATCTCCTTTAATTCCTCATAGATGTCTTTGTATTTCAACTCTACTAGCAGGACACATAGTTTCTCCTTTCTCATTTTCATTACATACAATGACAGCTACTGTAAACCCTTCCTCTCTGGCCTTGATGTCAGCCATATTTTTTCCTCCTTGAGTAAATTCTGCTGCTAAGATCATCTTCCAGGTTTATTATTCTGACCTTATCACCTCTTTCTTTTTATTCCTCCACTGGTTCCCCATCATTCATCACATCAAACACAAGCACCTTGTCTGCTTTCACCATTTAGCACTATCCTAATTAGCAGAACAACTAGTTTATCAAACCATCAGCTTCTGTCCACTTCTCTTCCAGCACCTCTGCACTTTCTTCTATGCCTCTGTTGCAGACGCAAAATTCTCCCCAAGAAAAATCACAATACTTTTCATGCAGATTATCATCATGATTACTAGTAACCATTGCAAAGAATTTCAACCATGTGTGTGCACGTGTGTGTGAGAGCTGGGGAAGTGTGTATAATTTTATATAATTATTTTGCATTTGTTCCTTCTTTTGGTATTTTTCTGTTTGCTTATTGAAACCATGAGGGCTTTTGTCATACTGAATTTTTTATGCTTAGAATTTTTTTTTTAAAGTTGTGCCACATGTTAACATAGAGAGCAAATACTGGGCAGGAATACATTTCGCAACACAGAAATGCAGTTCAGGAAATTCACTGCAATGTGTCTAAAATGATAGGGATTATCAGTACTTTTACCACTTCTGCAAGGCAGGCAAATGAGCTGCAGTGAGAATGAACATAGACAGCACGTAGAGTGCAGTAGCAACAAAATTGAGGTTAATATCGTAAACCAGATTTTTGGCAATGACTTTAGGAAATGTTTCTGCAAAATGTAGACAACACCATATAAAAATAAACTGCTAAAAGCTATTGCTCCTTTAAAAATATCATAAATATGAACAGAAATCACCCTAAATTTGTGCCCTGTTAAATAAGTGGTTATATGGTACAATCATTTACAACAGTTGAAAAAAGAAAGCTAAGAGTAAGGGATTCTTAGTGCCCAGAGCTCTCCCCCAGAAGTCAGAACACACAAAGCTTGAATCCTGCATGCAGTGTGCATGGTTGGATACCTGCTCCCATGAGAAGACCCAGTGACTTACATGGAAGTCCACATGTGTGAAAGTCTATCTGCACACACCATGGTACTGGATCATACCCTTGTCTGCATGTATTACAATGATTTTATTTAAATGGGTATTTTTTAAACTGATTTCATTAACCTGGAGCAACCTGTGACCACCCTTAATTTAATTCTATTTAAGACTGGCTTATTTCGGCCTAGTTTAAATTGGTCCCCACAGACTTACGCTAAACCAAAATAAGACTAATTTAAAGTGAATGTTCATGCAGGGATTGGACTCACTTGAACTAAATTGGTTTAAATTCATGTTGTAAATTGAATCAGTGCTATTTTTTTGTGTGGACAAGCATGGATTTCTGTGGCGCTAAGCTCATTTAACCCGCTGAAGACCTGGCCTATTTTGAGTCATCAATAGAGGGCTTGCTATTTTGTCTAAACTATTCAAAATCACGAGTTCTGAAAAAGAGTAAAAAAACTGTCACAGGCTGGCTTGCTCAATGGGTTGGAGAGCCTGGAGCTCAGCCAGCCCTATTTATGGTCTGGACTCCACCTGAAAAAAATCAGGTATTTCTTGTATCAAAGGAGCCAGGTATAAGCACGGAGAGGGCCAAAGTGAGGAAAAGCTAGATAGAAAAGACTGTGGGAGCAAGGAGGTACCTGAATGCTCCAATGGGCATGTCAACATTGCAAAAAAATACCTGAGGCTGGTCTGTGCCACCTGACTCTACTATAACAGAGTAGTGTAGATGATCAGGGTCTGGAACACTAGGAGAGAGGAAGGTCCCATAGTCCAGGCTTCACTCAGAGGCCAAATGCCTACCCAGCAATTTTACAGCCTTCAGCATGAGCCCCATGAGCTCACCTCATTTGTCACGGGCCCGTCATGGATGTTTTAGTGCAGAGTAGAAATACTGAGTCATCAGGAGACCTGAGAGATCCAGGAGGCCAGGTGGCTCCAGGGAAAACTGTAATATGGGTACGGATATGGGTAGCTGTGCAGTACACTGACCTAAGCTGAAACCTAGAGTCGAGAGACGTATGGCATTTCCCTACTGACCCCAAAGATTAATTGAGCCCAACAAGGGGAATGCACACTGAACATGACCTAGCAAAAGTAAACGACTGAGAAACTGGAAGCTTTTTGTTTCTATTAAAGACAGTTTTGAACTTCACTTTGGACAACTGATTGAGCCTTAATCAGAAGGAGGGGCTATTAGGCAGTCCAGGGCTTTATAAAGGAGTGAGTCAATGACCAGGGAGTTTGCGAACAGGGGCTGTTAACAGGGAGTTTGGAGAGGGAGTGGGAAGGGGGTAAGATACACTCATCATTCTTTAAAATCGTTTCACTACACTCCTCCCCTTCAAGAAGGCATTTAATAACATCTGAGGAATCTCTCAGAAGCAAGGCAGATATAGATGATGATAGGTCTGCTGTTGTTATCTGCACAGCACGTGCCATGTTTGTCTTCCTCCCGGAAGAAAGAAGGGATTTCAGCTGTACTAAGTGCAAACTGGTCATCATTTTGGAAGAAAAAATTAGAGGACTTGAGTATTGACCCTACGTTCCATCAGAGAGGATGAAGATTTCCTCAATAGAAGGCAACATTTAATCCTGCAGGCACAGCAGGCTGAAGAGCCAGTCAGGGCAGTACAGGACAAGGAAGAAAACTAGCAGCATGTAAAAGAAGAAGAAGGCCAACTCAGGTATCCCCCATTCATGTAGAGGTAAGTAACCACTTTCAGGCTCTCTCCACAGGCAATGCAGTGGAGAATGCTTTGGCAGGAACCTCTCAAAGAAGAAATCAGAAGGGAATACCATCTACCGGAAGGCATGGGATGCGTACTCCTAGAGATGAAGAAGATGGGTGGTGGTGGTCGGGGACTCCCTCCAAAGAGGGACTGAGTCAGGGATTGATTAGGGAGCTGGAGCGCATGACCTATGAGGAGAGACTGAGGGATTTGTGTTTGTTTAGTCTGCAGAAGAGAAGAGTGAGGGGGGATATGATAGCAGCCTTCAACTTCCTGAAGGGAGGTTCCAAAGAGGACGGAGAAAGCTGTTCACAGTAGTGATGGATAGCAGAACAAGGAGCAATGGTCTCAAGTTACAGTGGGAAAGGTCTAGGTTGGATATTAGGAAAAAATATTTCACTAGGAGGTTGGTGAAGTACTGGAATGGGTTACCTAAGGAGATGGTGGAATCTCCATCCTTAGATTTGTCAGCTTGACAAAGCCCTGGCGGGTAGATTTAGTTGGGATTGGTCCTGCCATGGGAAGGGGGCTGGACTTGATGACCACCTGAGGTCTCTTCCATCTCTATGATTCTAACTGGGTCTCCAAATGGGGTGGATTAAAAACCGCCTGGGGGGATTGAGTTTCCTGACTCAGAGTGTTACAGTTCATAGCCTTCTGTTCACAAGACTATGATAAATTTTGTATAAAGTGTATCTTGTGAAGTATCATCTGAAAACTCATAATTTGCTGGTCACTACTGTCCTGGTAAAATGTGTGTGACAACATTGTGTATATAGATATAAGATTCTACTGTATGATTTTACTGAAACGTGCTCCAAATTCAGAAGAGTAGGTATAAGTCAGTTCCTCAGAGATAAGAAGCAAACTAATGCCTCAGCTCAGTGTCAACAAAATAAAATGGACTGTCATCCAGTTAAGCAGCCATTCTTGGACAGGAAGAGAGTGAGTGAGAAATCTAGATATTGGCAACTGAACAGCTGGAGGTTCCCATGGAAACAGACGTCACCTGAACTCCAGCTGGAGGTGATTATCAAAGAAAAGGAAAAGATGAGAAAATGTGGAACAAGAGTCCTCAAATCATCTCTCTCCCCTCATCTCTACCCACAGCATCAACAATGTTTGAATGACAGAGAAAGTATCATTGAGCTGGGTGAGGGGTCCTGGCCAAGGAATCCAGCCAGACTGCTGTAAGCACACAGCTTGAAAAACCTTTTTGCTTTTTGTTAGTGTTTTACCTTTTATTTCTTTGTAATCAGTTCTGACTTTTATGCCTGTGACCAGGTGTATCAACCTGGCACTGAAGCTAATGGAGTTTTCTCGGCCCAGCTGGCTAAGAGGGCCCCACCCCCACAGTCCTGCTGGGCATGCTCCAACAGGAGACAGACTATAAAAGCCTCTGGAGCAGCTCAGTGAGGGCTGATTGCTGAAGGGGAAGAAGCTGCTGAAATATCCTAATTTGAGGGTCGGGGGTACAAACTAAGTATGTTGAGCTGCCACAAGAACTCAGCAGTGGACCCACCAAGATCAATGGCTTCAGCAATTAGCAATGCTGTGGAGGTCAGCATCAGCATCGGTTACTAGCCTAGCAGGAGATGGGGTCATGGGCGATGTGCAAAGGCTGTCCATCTGCCTCAGCAAGATGGGACCCAGTGATGATGCTGAGGCCTTCCTGGTGACCTTTCAGAGGGACACAATAATGGGCGGCCAGATGGCCAGAGGAACATTGGGCTACTATATTAGCTCCATATGTGACAGGGCCTGCTCAGATGACATACCATAATTTAGACCCCTGAGATACCTTGGACTATTACAAGGTTAAGGGGTCAATTTTAGACCAGACGGGCATTAGCCCAGAAACTTAGCGGCAGTGATTCTACCAAGAATGATACCCCTGGGAGCCAGACGATGGGCTGTGGCACAAAAACTCTGAGATAATTGATAGCAATGGATTGAACCCAAGAGATGGAGGGGGATACAGGTTGCCGAGGCAATGGTCTTGAAGCAATTTTCACAAATCCTTTCCACTAGGGGCAGAGATGGGTGAGGTGGCACCTCCCGAACTCCTTTAATGGGGCTGTCTTGCTGATGGAAGACTATTTAGCAGCAGAGGACCCAGATATGAGGGACTGGGGAGCGGACGAAAGTTCCAGGTACTATTCCTGGATAAAGTGGCCTGGTGTGGGGCTGGCAAGGAGGCAACCAGCAAGACTTCCCCTGGACCGGGTGTAAGAACACTTACCCAAATGAGGCAGAGGAAGAGAAGCCAGGAAAGCCGGAAGGAGCCAATCAGGGCAAATGTTATACATGTGGACAAGTGGGACACTTTCAGCAAGAATGCCCCTCTGTGGATTATAGTTATAGACAGGTGCTGATGGCAGGCCACAGGGCCAGGGAGAGAGGCCCTGCTAAGTTGTTAGTGAGCCTGAGGGTAGAGGGGACCCCTGTAACTGCCCTAGTTGACTCGGTGCAGCCAGACATTGGTGCAGGCTGACCTGGTGGAGTTCCCTCAGCCTGCTGGAGCACCCATCCTAATGCAGTGCAGACATGGGAATGTGCAATCATATCTGGTCACATTGGGCTGGCTCCCCAACTGGCCTACCTAGTGATTCAGGGCTAGGTTTCATGGGGATTCTGACGAATAGTCAGGGACAGGAGTCAGCAAGAGCCAGAAGACTTTACAGCCCACCCTAGAAGGTAGGGCTGATGGCTCAGGGGAGCAATGGGACACTGGAGGGAGGCCCCCCATCAGAGCCTTCCCCGGCCTTACATACCCAACACCCAGGTCAACAGGGATTTACATATGGACTTGGTCCGTATTACCCTGAGTAGCAAGGACTAGCATATGGACTCATGCCACAGGGCCAAAATTCCCTGAACTGAGGATCGAGGGGTACAAACTGAGGCCGTTGAGTCATCCTGTAAATTGACGCGGCAATGGGCAAGTCACCAATCATAGTAGATTAGGCTCGAGGAGCCTCTACGGGTAGGTAGTCCCTTGACAGTGCCTCACTTAAAATCTTTCTTTCTGTAGTTTATAAACTTTTTTAAGTGTATTATCTAAGCCAGTGTGTTTGGACTGAAGTGTTTGGAAACCTCCACTTGAGAATGATAGGCTTTGGGGCACATCATTTTCTATTAATATTTCTATGAGCTTGTTTTTCCAGGAAGGTGCAGAACAGTGCAAGATGCATATTTCTGGTGAGAAGTCTGGCACTGAAAATTGGCCGAACTCTCTCTGCAAGACAATTCAGGAGTGACAGGCACTCATAATTCAGCTTGCCGTAGTTTTTGCACACTAGAGGCTGCATGTGAACAAACAAAGATGTTTAAAACTCCAGCTGTTGTAGCCTGGATAAAGTCACCCAGAGAAACTATCACAGCACTGGAGTGACTATTGATAGGGGGTGCTAGAACAGCGAGGCACTGCTACTACTACGCACTCCTCCTAGTTAGGCACAGTGTAAGTGGACTCATACAAAACCCCTCACTAAATAGTGAATAAACTAAGAAAATAGTTTTCCTGCTATTAATCCTCATCTGGAAGAAAAATGCACACGTATGGATAAAGCTTCATTTCAGTCACAGGTTTTTTAGTAAAGTCAATGAAGGGTCATGGGCAGTAAACAAAAATTCACAGCCTGTGATCTGTCCACAACTTGTACTATATACCTCAAATTAAATCTGGTGTGCTCTAGGGCAGGGGGCAGCCCAGGTGTGTGGGTGCTGGGGAGAGGGGCTGGCAGCAGGCACATAGTCCAGAACCCCTCCTGTTACACTGTGAGCGTGGGGTTGGGTGGCAGTGCACAGCCTGAGGTCCTGGTGGTTGCTACTGTAGGAGGAGGAATGGAGGCAGCACATATCCCAGAAGCCCCCGACTGCTGAGGGAGAGGAGTCTGGCGGCAGCACACAGCCTGGGAGCTCCATTGCTACTCGAGTAAGTGGGGCACAGTGGCCAAGACTGCCCGAGTAGCTGGCAGCTGCTTGAGTTCCAGAAAGTCACGGAATCTATGACCTCTGTGACATATTTGCAGTCTTACCTCTGGTTTTCAGCTCTTATAAAATATAGGTTTTAGCTGATCAAAAGTGTTCACGTGAGAAATTCTTTTCATGCTAAATGACCTTTTTTTCCAAACTGAAAGATCTTGGGGAAACTTTCTTTTTGAACTTTACTTTATTTGACAAAAAGTTGACAGGTTTGACCATGATATACTTGTATCTATAGATTTTTTTTTAAGTAAAACAAAACACATTTGTTTCTTTCTAAACTTTGTGTGGAAAATATTTATTATTTTTATCAAATATTTACTACCATTTCTAGTACAAACCATTTATCCTTGGTTGACGGATGAAAACAGCCATAGGACTGAACATTTTTGAATACACAGAGACAAACTACGCATTCTACAACAGCTTTGTGACCCCATATGTTTTCACTAGGGTTTCACATAGCAAAAGAGGACACACTGTGGCTTACAGGTTTTTTGGATGGAAATTTTGAAAGTGTTTGAAATTCTGCTCCCTCTGAAACCAAATCTAATTCAATGGGAGCACAATTTAGGCCACAACATTTTTGAAAATGGCATCCCTAGGGTACATCTACACTGCAGTGCTATTTTGGGATACTTCCAGTATCCCAAAATAGCATTTTCTGCATCTTGACATTGCACCCATTATTTCAAAATGTAATCAAAATAACAGGCATGTTATTCTGATGTCCCGGTAAACCTCATTCCATGAGGATTAAGGGACTTGTTGAAATAGCGCTCTATTTTGAAATTGGTGCTGTCTCCAAATAAGTTTGAAATAAGGTACGCATTTGTGTAGCTCAAATTGCGCAGCTTATTTCGTGCTAGAATCACAGTATAGACGCTCCCCGAATGTTTTTGAAAACTTCTAGTACTAATTAACTTAAAACTGATTTAAAATTTCATTATTTTTAAAAAGGACTTTAGAAAACAAATTATTTTTTTTCTAACCTGGGTCTAAATACAAATAAATTTATAGTGAGGTCCTGAACTTCATGGAACTATGCCAGTTTACATGAGCAAAGGATCTGGCTTGAAATTAATCAAACAAGCACGCTATCCTCGTGCGAGAAACATGGATCTTTTAGCAACAAATGTCAATTCAACCCAATTACACAAACTGAAAAACTGCTATTGAAGAACAAAATAACATTAGCTTGTTTAGAAACAGCTTCTGGTTCAGCAAAACATTCGGTGGACAACAATGAGGTATTAAGTGGCAAAATTAAAGTAACATACTCTAATTAGATTTAAGCTACTACTTAAAGAAAGTTTTGACTTGACACTAATAACTAATTGTACCTTCCATGATCAGTGCAAGCTGATTGCACTTGATTAAGTACATAATCTATTGGCTGTGACATGGTTATTGTCTTAAAAACTGCATTATTCATTTTTCTGCCACTTCAAATATCTCTTAATAGAAATGCAAATCACACTGCAAACAATAATAATTTGTAACCTATTCACAATTATGGGAGACCTTTTGGGTTATAAGGTGATCATTTAAACTCTACCACAATTGGAGAAACTCATGGTTGATCACAGATTTTAAAAAAATATTGGTATTATTCTTTATGGGCCTGATCCTAAGATATAAGCAATTCAGAAAATGCAGGTGTCTGCAGTTTCCAGTAACTAACTTTATCCAAACACAAGAAATAGATAAAAGTTATAAAACTCTTATCTTTCAGCTGACAGATTCTGTGGTTTCAAAAGGGTCCAGTGAATAAAATGATATTGAGATTATCCATCCACATATCCCTTTTCATTTAGACCCTTGCATGAGCAATCCTCTATCTAGTTCCACTCACAGCCCTAGCTATATGGACAAAAGTCATGGAAGTGACAATATAAAAGGCAGATTGGAGCATTTAGGTGGGATTGACAAAGAAATAAGACCAGATTCTAAATAGTATCTTAATAATACCATATGCCATAAAAGGTCCCATTGACTCAACTTGAGTAAAGAGATCTGAATCTGGCCATGCTGTTTTGCTCCATTTATGACACATATACATCTATTAGAACGTGGCAATGCAGTGTTCCCTCCCTCCAGGTTTTAGTGACTCTTGATCTTCAGTTCATATTCTAAATGCTCATGCTTTGTGTGTGTGTGTCCATGTATGCGTGCACACACTCTGTTAAGAGTTAGTCATCTCTATGGCTGTGTCTACACTGGGTCACTTATTCCAGAAAATCAGCCGCTTTTCCGGAATAAGCTGCGAGCTGTCTACACTGGCCCTTGAATTTCCGGAAAAGCAACGATGCTCTACTGTACATAATCAGCCGCTATTCTGGAAAAACTATTCTGCTCCCGCTCGGGCATAAGTCCTTATTTCGGAACACTGTTCCGGAAAAGGGCCAGTGTAGACAGCCCAGTAGTCTTTTCCGGAAAAAAGCCCCGATCGCGAAAATGGCGATTGGGGCTCTTTTCCGGAAAAGCACGCCTACATTGGCCACAGGCGCTTTTCCGGAAAAAGGGCTTTTCTGGAAAGGCAGCCTGCCAATGTAGATGCTCCTTTTCCGGAAAAACTGAAAACGGAACAGTATTCCGTTTTAAGCAGTTCCGGAAATTCATGCCAGTGTAGACACAGCCTATTTGTGTGTACATAGGAGCATACAGTAAGACATTTCAAGAACAGGGAAAGGACATCTGGCCCAATATGCCTGCTTTTTATGGTTTATTCAGTGCAGTGTAGTTATTTTTTATGTAGAGTTTTGTTCTTATCTGGAATTTTCTGCATCTGGTTTACTGAATATACAGTAGGATTACAGAGGGCTAAAGCTCCTGGCTCAAACTGAATGTAAATAGAGTATTTCAATCAAACCAGTATGACTGGAGTACTTCAATCATATTACTTCAGATTTATAGTGGTATAATTGAGGATTGAGCTCAGGCTCTCTAGGTCTGAATAATCAGACCCCCTTTTGTTTGTGTCCCTTTACTATGTATTATAACTTCAGAGTGCAGGGCTATTATACTGGTTTTCTTCCATGGGGCACTGTATATTGGTCTGTGGTCTACAGACCAAATGGCGAGTTCCATCAAAATTCTTTCACGTTTCAAGCAGCATTTTTGGTAAACACAACATTCCAAAAACTATATGTTGAGAACTCCTACAGCCTGCACGTGCTGGTCTCAATTCAATAAAAATGGCTGAAGTAAAACTGACCAGTTTCCTGAAATCCAAACAATTCATTTTCCTTTGCTAACTTGAGCAAGCACCTGAAAACGTCTCCTGTTCACAAGCCTCTCTCATCTCCCATTGCTGGAGCCTTACAAATTAATTCTGGCAAATCTGCCTCAATTTCCAAAATAAATCACAACCTTACTATTATTAGTAAAAGTAAATGTACATCAGAAATGGGTGAAGAATGGTGTAAACTATTGTCATTCATTTGGATGACCTAGTATAGTGACCACACAATTTTTCCTGATGCAAAGTTTAGGACAACATTCAAAAACATGAAAATAAATATGTGCCTCAAATGGTATACTAAATGTTACATTAAAAGCTACAGGGCCAAATTACAGTCACAAGTACAACAGGATACCTCCAGAGGAACTCCCTTGTTGTCAGCTGATTTACTCTGGATTTATCCCATTGCAAATGACTCCAGACTTTGTCACATTATTTTTCTGTATATTTTTAAAAAAGGTCTGAGTGGTAAAACATTTAGAGCATGAGAGTCATGTATTACCCATGTGCCTTGTAGGAACCTGTAAAATGAGTCTGTGCATATTAGACGTATGCACACACTTTTTAAGAGATACATTTAGGAACAGTATTTTCAGACATGCCATATCTCACTGTAAATCAAAAGAACATAAGAATGGCCATACTGGGTCAGACCAAAGGTTCATCCATTGCCGACAGTGGCCAATACCAGGTGTCCCAGAGGGAGTGAATCAAACAGGTAATGATCAAGCTATCTCTTTCCTGCCATCCATCTCCACCCTCTGACAAACAGAGGCTAGGGACAGCATTCCTTACCTATACTGGCTAATAGCCATTTATGGACCTAACCTCCATGAATTTATCTAGTTCTCTTTTAAATCCTGTTATAATCCTAGCCTTCACAACCTCCTCGGGCAAGGAGTTCCACAGATTGACTATGCGTTGTGTGAAGAAGAACTTCCTTTTATTTGTTTTAAACCTGCTACCCATTAGTTTCATGTGGTGGCCCCTATTTCTTCTATTATGGGAACAAGTAAATAATGTTTCCTTATTCAGTTTCTCCACACCACTCGCAATTTTATATACCTCTATCATATCCCCCCCCCCCCTTAGTCTCCTCTTTTCCAAGCTGAAAAGTCCCAGTCTCCTTAATCTCTCCTCACACGGGACCTGTTCCAAACCCCTAATCATTTTAGTTGCCCTTCTCTGAAACTTTTCTAATGCCAGTATATCTTTTTTGAGATAAGGAGACCACATCTGTACGCAGTATTCCAGAGGTGGGCGTACCATAGAAACTTTTCCCTTTTGACAAATGTGCCAATGTGTCAGTCCTAATGGCAGGCCAGATTCACGAGGAGTAACGGTAGTTCGAACTAGGAAGCCTAGTTCGAACTACCTAGTTCGTGCCCCATGTAGCCGCGCTGCACGGGGTTCGAACCAGCGGGGTTTTAAAAATGGCGGCTCCCCGCTTATGCAAATGAAGCCCGGGAAATTCAAATCCTGGGCTTCATTTGCAAGTGCGGTATGTCTACATTACCCCGCTAGTTCGAACTAGCGGGGTAGTGTAGACATACCCTCTGTCTCAGGCTGAATATTTGGAAAAAAAATGCAGATAAAACAGTTCAGTTCTTCCTCAGAAGGAAGTTGGGAAAAACAACGTATTTGTCTCTATGTTACAAAATTCTTATTGTGGTTTCACTGAAAAGCTTTAAAACCTCCATGCTTTGGAAGAAAAGCTGAAAATTTGGCAGGGGAGTTACCCTGTGTTCAGAAAAAGAAATTTTGCCATTTCCCCATGAATATTCACACTCATCTAAGATTTCAAAAATCACTATCTGGACATACTGCATGGAGGGCAGTCAGTTAGCAGAAGCTGGCAGTAAAATTTCCTAAGCATTTTGCCTCTATTGCTCATGTTCCACCTCAGAGAGCACACTGAACATGTGTACTACAGGCCAGGGCTGAGAGAGACTTTTCTTGCAATTGCACCTTTGGGCTTCAAGGATTTTCTGTGGCAATAGACCTGTGAATTAAAAGACAGTCTCTCCTGTACTCTCTATGTGGAAGGGTGATACCAATTCTTGTGATAGATTTTTTTTCCAGTTTGTGTTTAAAATTTTTAGGAAATTATAGCCAAAAAAATGTGAAAAGAATATTAAGTGTGCAGGCTCATGCACTGAAACAGTAGGAAATGCTAGAATTAAGGTTGCCCGTGTAACCTTCAGTTGGTCCTCTTGTAGGTATGCATGATGATGATACAATCTTTTAATTTACAAGATCACATACTATTTTTTCCACGATTTCTGCCTCATTCAGTGCATAGGAAGGATGGTGCTCAGGAATTGAAACACAGCAATGAAGTGAATGTTGCTGTAGAACCTCCACCTTATTTATTGCAGAAGAAGTTGGAAGGTGCATAGTGAATGAGAAAAGGTATGCAGGAAGAGAAAAAATGGCCTCCTGGCTAAGGCAATGGAATGCTGGACTGGAAAACTATATTCTAAGCCTGTCTTTGCCACAGAGTTCCTCTATGTTGGTCATTAAAACCAAAATGTTAACAAGTGGCCATAGGGTATTCCTCTTTTTCTGAGTGAATGACTTGAGATACTTTGGTTCGGATTTGCAGAATTTCCCAACTCTCAGAATTGCAACTGAAATTGAATGGAGGGTAATATGAACATAACAAGAATTAAGTACTCTGCAGTATAAGACTATAGCCTTTTAGTGTTGCTCACCCCAAATTCATGGTCAATTTTGTCCTTCATCTGTGAGTCTCGATTCCCCTTTTATAAATAACAGGGATACTGTCCCACCTTTCAAGGGTGTTATCAAAATAAATTACGTAATCTTTTGGAAGCATTTAGATATCATGGTCATGAGCACCATATAAATGCCATGAGGAAATTAATAATTCTGTGTTCAATACAAGGTTTGGATGGTATGCAATAAGGCAGCCTGGGGCCAGACACTGAATGAGTAGAGTAAAAAGTAATATCGAATAGCAACCTATTCAGCAAACACTGTCCATCCTGTGCACTGAATTAGATCCTGTGGGGGAAAAAAAAGTATGGAATCATGTAATTGACTGCCACATAATACACATGCTCAAAAGGGGAGAGTTAGATCATATAGCAATTTTAATGTTCTAAATTTTTGTTTCGTGTTATGTATGTACAAAGTCATACATTCATATATGAATATATATTTAATATATTTTCTTCAAAGTCATATGTGAATATATATTTAATATATTTTCTTTATTTCTACCCGATTAGAACATGGAAAGGGACTATCTTCCTTCAGAGTGTATATTTATGCTCTTAAGCTTGTTTATGGTATTTGTACCATGTTTCTAAAACAAACAAAAGCAAAAATCCCAATTTCCTAGGTTGGGATATTAAAGTTCTATTTATGCATAGAGTTGCGTCATTACATCTCATTCCAAACCAGTTAGGCACAGAAGGTTAGCCCTATTTATAGACGGGGAAGCACAAGGTTTTTTTGGCATGAAGGTCTTAGAGTCCTTACCTGATTTCAGATTTAAAATGACAGATAACATAGAAGAAAAATAATGTAATTATTTCCCACAAAGAAAATTACCTTTGCTAAACTCAAAGGTAATCTATTTTAATTATAAAAGACTTAATCACAAGTGTGTATGTACACACACATGCAGACTACTTACCAAAGATTATTTTAGTCAGAAATCCAAATGAAATTGGGGCTAACATCAGCTTTAATTAAAATCAGCTCAGTAAACCTGATACTGGATTTCCAGTGCTAAATGGAGGTTTACAGGGCTTTAATTAGGATATAAAGTCTCTGTTTCCAGTGGAACAGATCCTCCCTAAACCCCTTTGCTATTCCATTATCCCCAGCCCAGCATGCGTCATTAGATGCCTCTGTCTATTTTAGCCTTATTAATGTGTTTAGGCACATACATCAGTGAATTAGCTCTAACTGGTCTAGAGTTTCAAGACTGGGGAGTCAGTCATTTCCATCGCATCAGCTTTACCTCTCACCCTTCCAGAAAAATAAATACCACAAGCCACTCCTGGTAGTTTCCTTAGTTAACTACTTTAGATATACAACAGGTTTCATAATAAAAGATTGCATTTCAGCAAAGGTTTATATAACAAATACAAAGTTTCTTTTAGAAGGCATATAAGGCCCAAATAATCCATTGGTATTCTGATTTACAAGAGAGACTTACTGTCAGGACATGGGATATTTTACCCTTTCAAATTTAAAGAAGTCCAAGAAAAAGTTTACTTTTAAAAATCAGCATACTCTTTTCTCTTGTGGCTAAAATTCCATCAGATAAATATAAAGCTACAGCTCTTTATCACAACAAATGTACAAAAACTATTTTAAAATTATTCTCCTGGCTCATTTTTGACCCAAAATATTTAGCAGGGAGCACATAGCCTTTTTATGAACAGAACTTCTCATTGACAGAATGAAGTATTTTTGGTCAGAATATATCTATTACCAAACATATTTGATCTGTATTTTCCAGAATGACAAGTCCTAATTTGAATTTTCAAGACATTACAAAGCCATTTTGAACTCCAGAACATCCACACTCAAGTTCAACACTCGAGTAAGAAGAATCTTACTTTTGTTGCACCTGCTGCATTTGCTTTTCAACTAAACTGAATTCTGAAAAAACGGGGTGGGGAAGGGATCACAAAATGCAATGAATAGAAATTAGATGTTAATTATGTACCCTGAACATGGTAATTCTGATGTGGTCAGTCAATGATGCACTAAATACCCCAAAAGTAATTGAACTCACTTTACCTATACATTTTAAGGAATAAGGGATCTTTCGGAAAAGGCTTTATTTTCCGAAAGATCCGCATCTAGACTGGCGTTTTTTCCGGCAAAGCTCCGAGCCGGAAAAAAGCGGCAGCCATTTTTATGCTAATGAAGTGGGGGAGATTTAAATCGCCGCTTCATTTGCAATTGCAATATGTCTAATTTGCATCCCTTTTACGAAAAAGGGATGCAGTCTAGACACAGCCAAAATGTTTTGGACAACCTCATTCTGCATTTTTAGCCAAAAAACTGTGCACAGCTCTACTGCAGAGCACCTCTACAATGAAAGCCACTCTTAGTATCAATTCAATTATCTTAGTATCAATTCAATTATGTATCATTAGTTAAGTATTGATTCAATTATCTATTATCTGTCTATCATCAGACTACAAAGTATGAAAAACTTGACCTTAACTGTTGTTTCTAGGGGTACCTCTAGGCTACAGAGCTGCTGCGGGATACCAGAGATATCCCGGAAAAGCTCTGCTGCATCCAAGGAACGCTTCTGCTTTTCTGGGGGAAAAAAAAACCCTCAGAAAAGCAGACACAGTTTTTGGCATCCCTGTAAACGTCATTTTACAAGGAAGAAGGGATGTTCCAAAAAAGGTTTTTTTCCCGACATTTGGCCATGTGTATGTGGGCCAAATGTCAGAAAAGCTTCTTTCGGAAGAAAAGCGGAAAAAGATATGCAAATTGCAAACCGCAATTTGCGTATCTTTTTCCGACTTTTCGTTGTAGTGTAGCTATAGCCTTGCTTTGCTCTGCAACTTAAAGATGCCATGGCACTTTTCATATGAGTAGAGATTTGCGACTTTTCGTTGTAGTGTAGCTATAGCCTTGCTTTGCTCTGCAACTTAAAGATGCCATGGCACTTTTCATATGAGTAGAGATTCTTGGTCAAAATGCCTCCTCCCTGTATTGGCTACTTGCCTGGCTCAAAGCCAAAGTTATCTACAGGTCAGTGGTTGTACATGGGTATAGTTTATAAAAAGTTTGGGGATTTTTTGAGATAAAAAGAGTATCTAATATAAAACAGCGTTTGTGTTCTTGTTAGTGCTGAATGTCATGCCATAGTCTTGTGTTCTCTCTGAAGAATTAACCTACTATTCAGACTGATAGGATGTAATTACTTTTGCAAATACAGTCAATTTCAGAAATGTTCATCAGATATTGGGCTAAATACGGAGCTGGGTAGAGTGATGTAAGTTACACATCAATAAGGAATACTGCATTGACTAGACTTATAAGGAACACAGTGTTAACTAGTCTTATCTACCAAGGGTTAGAAGTGATGGGAAGATATAAGTTAAATTTGAAGCATGAGGGGGGACTAAAATATCTCAATTGCTGCTACATGCAGATCTTGTGGCCCCTTCTCATGGAAGTTACACCAACACAGACTCTATGAAATCCTTTCTTACAAATCATCCTAATGTATTCCATAATATCTTTGTTATCATCAGCCAATTTCTCTCTGGGTACATCTAGATTACATCCCTCTTTTGACAGAGGGATGTAAATTAGACACTTCAAAATTGCATATGAAGCCGAGATTTGAATTTCCCACACTTCATTTGCATATTCGTGTCATGGCGCTCTTTCGAAAAAGCGCTATTTCGAAAGTAAAATGGTGGTCTAGATGCAGTTCTTTCGAAAATAGAAGCCTTTTTAGAAAGCTCCTTTAAACCTTGTTTAAAGAGCGCCATGACGTGAATATGCAAATGAAGTGTGGGAAATTCAAATCCCGGCATCATGTGCAATTTTGAAGTGTCTAATTTACATCCCTCTGTAGAAAGAAGGATGTATGTAATCTAGACAGAGCCTGTATTTCTTGAGAGGGACAGTTTGTTTGGGAAACACAGTATACACCTGGAAAAGGAGATTTTATTGCTTTCTGAAATGTCCTATAACAATATAGGGATGGGGCAGAAACAAGGCTTGCTAGCAAGCCTGATACTTCTGAACATGAAGATCTTCTCAGGAAGGGGAAGGTAGTGTCTCTATGAACTTCTGAACATGAGCAGAAGACTAAATTAGTAATTTACTACTATTAAATATATTTTTAAACTTAAAAAACAACAAATAGTCTGGTAGCACTTTAAAGACTAACAAAACATGTAGATGGTATCATGAACTTTCGTGGGCACAGCCCACTTCTTCAGATGAAACAAATATTTTTGTTTGCATTCATTTCAGATTTTGTTTTCAAATTTCCCATTCCTTTCTAGAGCTGCACAATGCCAGAAGTTCAATGTATAGCCACTGATCCAAATTCCTCCACCTAATAACATAGAATTCAAAAGGTTCATCTGGGCATATGTTGACCTTGTCATGTATTCTTCATCAGTGTTTGTTGATGGTGTCACTCACAACCAATATTTTGTGCTATACAATTAAATGACTAAGTAAATTAAAATACATACAACTGTTTTAATACATACTTGGATGAGCAGTTATATTTCCATAGATGCTTGTAAACTGATTTTATTAGCAGAACTATGGTAATGCCTAAAGGTCCCAAATGTGATCAGGACTGAATAGCACTAGGCTGTACATACATAGAGCCAAGAAAGAAATTCTCCACCAAAGAGCTAACAATCTAAACAGATAAGACAGACAAAGAGAAGAAAGGAAAATGAGGCCCAGAGAAGTAAGATGACTTGTCCAAGGTCACTAAAAAAATTGATGGCAAAGCTGGGAATAGCGTCCCAGCCCTCTGAGTCCCAATCCAGTGTCTTGACTACACTGCCTCCCAAGGTTGAAGGTAGAAAGTGTCATATGCAGTAAAACTGAAAATTGTTTCACAAACTTATCAAGAGATGTGGAAACAGCTTAAATCCTTCTACCCATTAACAATCGTATCCTTTTATGAATCCATTATATAAATGTGCAGTTTACTGTATTCAGATAAGAAAGAATGAAAAAGGTAGCATTTTGCTCTAACTATAGTGAGTGTAATGATGTACTGTATGATTCAAAGAATATCTCAATTGATGCATCATATTTGTGTAAAGAAATCAACAAGATGTAAACTTTCAATTGTTGCCAAAAATCCATGGAATTTCAGACATTAATTATAAATATTCAATTACCTACTAAACAAAAGTCTATTAGGATACTATAGTAGCTGTAGCGGCTGCTTGCTAGCTTTCCAGAATGGCAATAAAGCATAGGCAATGAATATCATTGTACTGGGGATCAAAGAGTTGAGCTCCTACTGAGAAGCAAGTGTATATACTGCCAATATTTCATCATTCAGAGCCACCTTCCCTCCTCTACCTAATATGAAAGCTATAAAAACAAAACAAAACAAAAAAAGCCCCTGAAACTGTTATTGTTAAAGCCAAAAACTAATTAGTCATTGCTTCCCAAAGTGTTATGTGAAAAGTGGCTAGAAATAATGGGCTGCATTCTCAAATTTTATAGGTTTACTGAGTCTAGTGTTCTCTGGTATTTCCTGTTTCCCTTGCTAGGGAAGATTGAGTAAAGTTTACAAGTCATCTTGAATAACACACAAACCTTTCAATAAAGGCAATAATTTGTGGATTCATAAAGTGCACAACTACACTTGAAATACAGTCAAGGGTGGCAAATAAAAAAGCAAAGGTTGGATTATTGTTTGTTTTGATTTTTTGTAACAAAGATGTCCAGCATCATAAAGCTTCTTTAGACAGTAAATGAGTTTCCAGAGTTGAGATTAGGTGACAAACTTTTTAAAATTGTCCTTGTGAATATTTGGTTTTGATAAGAACAACATTATTAAAATTCATTTAACAAAGAGGCCCATATAAGTTCAGACTCTCCACATACATATACAAGCACATACTTCATAGCAATTCCAGACTGATAAAAATATAAAATAATGAACAAAGAAAACCCCTGACATGTTTGAGACATTTCATCTAAAAATCCCAAAGCACTCAACAAGCTGATGACAACACATACTGAGACCATTTCACCCATACTTGAAAACACAATCTTGGCACTCACTCGAAAGATGTTCAAAGCCATGAACAGTGCATGAAAAATTCTAGAAAAGTGTTAATAACAGGAAATGCAGCATACCTTCCTTTCCAAAAGAAGCTATAAAAGAAGCATGGTTAAATACCACTACTCTTCAGAAAAGTACCATGGATGAGTGAAAACCTGACCCCATTGAAGTCATTGGGAGTTTTGCTATTGATTTCAGCAGTCAGGATTTCACCCATGAACTCATTTAATGATTCCATGTAGTCAGGACCTTGGTTTTACATCTGAAGAATTCTCCAGCACAAGATTGTGAGGCATAATATTGTTGTTGGGCATTGGTTAAATGCTGACTCGAAGGGAAAGAGTTATCTACTGGATAGCCAATAATAATTCTTCCAGCATCTGGGTCACTGGACAAGCATGGCCCAAGCTTGCGTAGGATAATGATATCAAAAAAGATTACAGCCCAAGGGACTCTGGCTGATACTGTTTGGTTCTTTATTTTGTTTTTAACATTTCATTTTACTTTGCCTTCAGCTGTATAGACTTATAGAAATATATGTATATTTTATGCAAATTAGAAGCAATGCTTGAGGCCCTGGTAAGTTGTCTACATTGTCATTGGTGCTGCAAAGACCATGCACCACTGATGTGGAATAAGTTAACAAAAGTCTGAAATAAGTCTTTTCTTTTTTAGCCAGAACTGCTTCATTTTGGGATCTGGAACAATAAGCACAATCTAAATGTGTGACAATAACTCAGAATGTCCTAAAATGTCTATGTATTGTTTTTAACACAGAGAGCTTTTTGGTTTTAAAAGTTCATAAAACATGTCAACATATTTTTTTAAAGAAATCCAAGATACCTGTTTTGAATAAACTGCTGTGTTCTGAGGTAATTGGATTGTAAAAACAAATATGAGTATTAATAAAAATGTTCCATCCGTTTAAGCCTATTGTAATTTAATAAAATACAGTACACCCACCCACTAATGCCGTGCTATAAAGTTACTTTGGCCCTAATACTGATGTATTTGTGACTGCAATCTCCATTATAGTCCATTTATTTGACTTCCTTCTAACATGCACCATAATGCTGAAATTCTTTTTGATCCTACAAATAGTCCTGCAGAGACATGCTGGAATTACTAATATTAGTTAAAGATGGGTGAGTTAATTCATGACAATAAAATAGGGGGAGGGAACCCTAGCCAAACAATTTTTTTCTTAATTGAATATAGGTATTCATTTATCTGAGAACTTGCCTTTTCCCTGATTGTCAACAAGCCAAAGGCATAACTGTTCAGGAGTGCCAAAATAGAAGTGGTAGCCTTTCAAATAATAATAAAAAAAGAATGCCAGCAGTGAGTTCACAGGAAGAATCCTGCCAGTTGTGAAATCTCAGCACTGAGTGATCCGAATAGCTGTGGAAGTTGCAATGTCCCTGAAGAGAATCCTTCTTCTTGGAGGATTCTCAGTGCCACAAACCTGAAGAGGAATGGTGAAAAGCACTATTTGAAAAATAACAGGAGAGACCTTTTGTCCTTCCTCCCTACACTTCAATAGATGACAACTCCCTCCCTATTTTGAAAAAAAAACTTGTTGGACACACTATTGAATGTAAGATTATAACAGCCAGTGACCAGCAGAGGAAATGTATTACTACAGAATGAAAATGTCATAAGCATGAAACAGGACCCTGGTTTTTTTGGGATACTATATGAAGATCACAGAGGAAATTTAAGGTTTTTTTTTTTAATTTGGTTTTCTTTGGACTAGCTTCAATAAATGTTTGTTCATGGACAATGGAACAAAAGGAGGTGCAAACCACAGGGTACTGAAAACTATACAACATCCATGAGAAGCAAGAGCACAATTTGGGGAAATCTCATAATTATTTCATAACAATGATTATCTCCATAAATCTATCACTGGGTTATATACCCCCATAAATTATTGAGATTTCCCACTGATGAAGCCTAATGGGACTATGGATGAAGTATTGCATAATCATTTGCAAAACCAGTCTTAACAATTAGTTTGCCTTTTCTTGGTTGTTTAGTATCTCCCTCCTTATTTGACAGAGTGGCTATTTCTTTCTGGGCCATTAGGCTCAGTTTCTGTTTATTATTATTATTCTTTATGTTCTTTGAAATGCACAGATATGTTTCTAAGGGCACAATATAAATAAATAATCTTCAGTTGCCTTACACTGGAGGAAGAATGAAGTGACACGCAAAGCCTGTTTGGAATTAGAAGTAGTGTCAAATTAGATTTTTTTTTTTAAAGAAGATCAGTTTCTTTAAAATATGTGAGAACAACCCTAGGAGGATAACAATATTACAGTAAAACTCCAATAGTCTGGCATCCAATAGTCCGGCACTCCTGGTAGTCCGACATCAAAATGGCAAGAGCCTAGTGAGTGAGCTTTGGCAAAAAATGAGTCACAAGGTAACAGCAGCAGCAGCTGAACTGAGCAAAATGGGTAAAAAAGCCTTAAAAAAACTAAAACATTACAGTATACTGTATACAGTATGTACAATAAAAGGGGCTAGGTACACTTTATATACTGTATATAATGTATACAGTATATATATATAACCATCTTATAGTACCTCCTGATAGTCCGGTATATTTGATAATCCGGCACCACCTAGGTCCCATAGGTTCCAGATTATCAAAAGTCTATTGTAATTAATTCTTACATAATATTTTTCATCCATGCAGAGACTCTGCAAGGGCTTGATGGGAACTGGTCAGTGCAGGAAGGATAGAAGAAAAGGAACTTTTGGGTTCTGAACCTGACTGTGGGGAGGTGTTTCCCCAAGACACTACTTCAGTTAGCCCAGTTAATTGGCACTAAATCACCGTGAGAGTTATCAGTACCTTTAAAAAAAAAAAAAAAAAAAAAAAAAAAAAAGGTAAAGTAAATTTAAACATCAAAACAATGAGGGCAGCAAGCCAGGATCAATAGATGAGAGGTAGGACATTCATTGTTCTTTTATTACAAGTGTATTTAGGGCTCACTACTGATAATGAATTTACTTTGCATTAACACAGATAGATCATTGTCCTTTACTAGTGCAGCACTGTTTTTATGTACCATAAAAACATAATGCGGATGCTAAAGGGAACTGGATGTACAACAAGATGAAAAGTTCTAGCTGAAAGGAGGAAGCAGGAATTTATTTGGGCCTCTACTCAGGAAGCATAATTCAAACAGAGACCAAATGACCGATTTTACTATTCAAAATGAAAGTGTTTAGGAAGGGGGATCCTGATAATGTGATTTAACCCTCCTTTTCAACAAGTGGCATCTGGAAAGGGCAAGGTTTTTGTTTTGCTCATTTCTTCACTGAAATGAGAATACAAGGGGTATCAGACATAATTGCATCATCTAGCAGCAAGTTTTATGAATTCCTTGATTATATAAAAAACTTTCAAAATCCATTTAGTTAAGCCCATGCAAGTATCTAATGTAGATGCACCTTTACTGATTTAATCCTTGTTTATAATGATTTAGCTTGTATCAATAAATTATTGAATTAAGCTAAACCAATGAAATAAGGCTTAAATTGGTTTAAGTGCATCTATATAGGCTTAAGTGGTGTGATTCGAAATTGATTTCATTAAACCAGTAAAACTTTTGTAGTTACAGACATGGCCAAATGCACTCTCCTTGCAAACACTTTTATTCACAAATAGCTCTATGGCTTTGAGCTCTACTCAAGTGTCTATGAGTGCGTCTACATGGCATCCTTACCTCGAAATAACCTATGCAATTTGCACTATGCAATTTGCAAACTGCATAGCTTATTTTAGGTAAGTTTGAAATAAAGCACTATTCCAACAAGTCCCTTAAGCCTCATGGAATGATCGTTACAGGGATGCCAGAATAGCACACCCGTTATTTCGAAATATATCCTTAAAAAGCCCCGCTGTCTAGAGGTATTCTAAGTGAATGAGACTATACGGAATACAATTAAAAAGAATAGTCTATTTTGTACCATTACATCTAGTCAAGGAATGTGTGCAAATTTGTTAACAGTCTTGTTATTATTTCTCACTCTACAAGTTAGTACTTTGTTGGTGACACATTTTGAAACTTCTGGAATCCCTACATATAATACTGGGAGCATTTCTAATTTCTATTGCCATGTAATCCATAAAATTGCATAGAGAAAATATCTTTTTGTGGGAAACAAACAATCATCTTTTGGGCTGTCTTTGTATCAAATGGATAATTTTCTTTTTGATTCAACAGGTCATTCATTATCTGCTGGGTTTTCTTCTGTTTTATGCAATTTCACAGTGTATTATGTACTAATCTAATTTAGTGTTTTCGGTATTAAATCTCAAGAGTTTATTTAACAGATATGTCTTATCTTTTTTGGAGTGTTGCAAAGATCATGAAGAGGTTACAATTTTTTTTATTAAAAAACTGTTAATTCACAAAAATTCTTCCAATCTTTCAAGGTTACAGGAGCTGCCAGTTCTGTTATGAAATTTTATGGTTTCAATTTTGCATCCTTTAAATCAAAAAGTGATATAACATAAGTGAATTTATTTAACTGTCAGTTGCAATAAGCATAAATTAGTCTACTCATTAGTTAGTCATCTATCTTCAGATCTCTGATTGGAAACAACCCATTGCCATATTTGTAATTATAAATAAAATATTTTAGGAAGGGAAAAGTGAAAACTTTCCGGTAACCCAAGTCTAAAATAATTTTAAAATATCACTTATACAATTGCCATCCTTTAACATGAAATCTAAATAATGTTTCATAACTTTTATAGAGGATTGTTCCACAATAGGTTTTTAAAGTTAAAGCTTTTATCTATTTCCATTTTTTTCATTTTCTAAATATACAAAAGATAGGGTATATGAGAATTTCTTACTAAATTATTTTGCAGAGTGAGGTTAAAATCTTGAGCACATGTCAAAATATACCAAATAAATATGAAAAACAATAAGTAGTCCTGTGGCACCTTAGAGACTAATAAAATATATACGATTATGTAACTGCATATTTATTTGTTTTCACAGGCATTAAAAATGTTATAAATATAAAATATTCCTAATGACTATGATATATTCCTTATGATTATAACTTTCTAAATATGAAGTGATGCAATACTATTGTAGCAACCTGAAAAATAGTTCTAAGATATGCGTGAACTACCACTAGTTAATCTTACTGGAGTGCTAATTGAGATGCTTAAGAAGAATATTGAAAAGTCATATTTTCAAATGACCTTAGTATTCAATCATATGCTTAAGCTGTCCATGTATTGTCCCCATTGGAAGAGCAAGTGGTCAAACAAAATACAGGAATCTTAAAAATGTTCTGCATCAGATTTTCCCCAACTGAGTGAAGCCGGCTGGAATGACAGTTTTATTACATTTAGAGGCCAATGCTAATTTAGGACACTTACTCATGCTGAATAATACCTTATTCCAAAAGAAAACAGAATCAACCCATAGCTACTGCAGAAGGGTTGGAGACAATCCTTCAGTCTTTATACAAGCCTCCCACATTCACCTCCAGATCTCCTGTGAATTAAGGGCAATATGTGGTCTTAAAACAAGGGTGGGGAACTTAAGGTCCATGGGCCGGATGTGGCCCTTGGCTTGCCTGGAGGCAGCCCCCAAGGCATATTTCACATATACACTTCCCCACCATCCTCCCATAGGGATGAAGCTACAAAATCTACTAGCCTGGGCCCCCTAGGCTCTGGTGTCTGCAGAGAATGTGGGTAGGTTCTTGGCCCCCATAGGCTCTGGTGTGTGCAGAGAATGTGGGGGAGTGTCTTTCTCTCAGTTAGGGGTTACGCCGGTGAGGGTTTGATTCTGATTTTTTTTCCTTCTCACTTGTGTGCAGCCCCTGACTGATTTTTCTGTGGGTCAGTGGCCCCCTTTATTCCAGAGTTCTCAAACTTCACTGCACTGCAAACCTCTTCTGATAACAAATATTACTACATGACTTCAGTGTTCGGGGAGTGGGAGCGGAAGCACCCAA
Organism: Pelodiscus sinensis; assembly: GCF_049634645.1. Taxonomy (NCBI): domain Eukaryota; kingdom Metazoa; phylum Chordata; order Testudines; family Trionychidae; genus Pelodiscus; species Pelodiscus sinensis. The sequence goes on from NC_134712.1 coordinate 202,208,218, forward strand.
AACCCAAGGACTTCAGCCCCAGGTGGAGAGGCTCTACTATAGGCTCCAACAAGTCTTCTATAGGCTCCCTGCCACCTTGTTAGTCTTTAAAGTGCTACATAGTCCTGTATTTTGTTTCAGCTACACCAGACTAACACGGCTACATTTCTATCACTAAATCCAAGGTTGTGCATCCACAATAACGGAGTCTTCCTCAAACTAATTTCAGTGCTTCTCTGTAGTGAGGACACGCTAGTTTTAATTTGTTAAATCAGGAGTTCTTAAGTCGAATTTAGTGATTTCAAAATAGTTTCCTAGAGTACATATGGTTCCCCCTCCCCACCGCCAATAAAATGGCTCATTCTTATACTAAACAGTGATTACATATTAATGAAGAGACCCACTGAAAGATACTATTAAAATAGCGAAAAAACTGAATGCAGGGAATCATATTTGTATTATTCAGAAAGAGAGAGATACACTCAAGAGGCTTCTGATATTTTAAGAAAAAAACTAAATCTGTTCTTCTGCAGGTCTGAGCACAATACATTTTTATGTACTATATATCTGGATAAGGCTCACCAGATATTACCATGTTATGTAGTCATTTGATATGTATAAAAGGTGCTCTGACAAGCATGACCAGTAAAAATTCTGTAAAGGCAAAGAATGTGCATACAGTGGATGTGTAGGAGATACACAGAAGGGAGTGCCAGCAACCAAAACAAAGCAGTCTTGTTTGAAACTCCAGGGTTTTTGTTTAACTGCATGGAGTGATATTTCCTTGGAAGAAACATCTCAAGTGTACTTGCTCTGAAGAGGCCTAGCCAACATTAGCCAAACAAATCTAATTTTAGCGAAGATGTTCTAAACCTTCGAACGTGCCTCCAAGCCTCTTTCCGTTGTGAGTTGAATTATGCTCAGAAGCTCAAAGAAACTCTCATGGAAAACTGAGCATGGAATTTTTAGCATCAGGGAGCATAAAAGGATAGTCTGTCTGAGTATATTTGTTTTACAAAAGAGTTGTAGCTATTGTGCCAAACACTAGCAACCAAGGCATGGAAGATTAAAAACACCTCTTTGGTCTCACAGATATAACTGTTTTCGCTGAATAGACTATAGATAATATGGAAAATAACGCCATAATTCTGAATGCAAGTATTCTTGATGTCACATGAAGATTAAAATGTTGGAAAATTACTGGTTTTATTTTTATTTATTATTTTGAAAGAGGGGAAATGCCTGCTACCTTGGAAACTGTTTTTGATAAATTATCATGCTGCAAAGATAGATAGCATAACCCAATTGTTAGACATTAGTATCCAATAGCAATCCAGAAACCAAAGACTACTTATTGTAAGATCACCACAAGAATTTATGTCCAAAGAATCCTAAATCTTTGCCCTAGCCTCAGATTTGACCCTGCACTCACTGAAGACATCATAGACTTGGATGTATATTGCTTTACTATGCTTGCTCCAACATTGAATCATAGAATACTAGAACTGGAAGGGACCTCAGAGGTCATCAAGTCCAGTCCCTTGACTCAAGATAGGATGAAGCACCATCTAGACCAGTGTTTCCCAATTTTATTTGGCCATGGAACCGTTTAAAAAAAAACGCCGGGGAAAACTGGTGAACCAAAAAAAATGCGGGGGGAAGGGGAGAAGTGTCTAGCAAAAAGAAAATTTGAAAAAAAACTGCTAGGGAAAACTGGTCAACCAAAAAGAAAGGGGGGGAGGGAGACTGTCAAGCAAAAAGAAAAAAAAACGCCAGGCCAACTCTAACACCAGCAGCACCTTGAAAATGGTGGCCACAGGTGATCGCCCAGCTTGCCCGCTCCTAACACCAACTCTGTGGGGAGGAGTGATCGGGTTCTCGCGGAACCCTTTCTTTTACTTTGAGGAACCCCGCAGTTTCACGGAGTACTATTTGGGGAACACTGATCTAGATCATTGCTGACAGACATTTATCTAACTTTCTCTTAAATATCTCTAACGCTGGAGATTCCACAACCTCCCTAGGCAATTTATTCCATTGCTTAACCACATTGACTGTTAGGAAGTTGATCCCAGTGTCCAACTTAAACCTCCCTTGCTACAATTTAAGTACTTTGCTTCTTGTCCTATCATCAGAAGTTAAGGAGAATAATTGTTCTCCCTTTCTCCTTTTTACACCCTTTTAGGAACTTGAAAGCTGTTATGCCCTCCATTCAGTATTCTCTTTTCCAAACTAAACAAGCCCAATTATTTTGGTCTTCCCCTATAGGTCATATTTTCTAGACTTTAATCATTTTTGTTACTCTTCTCTGGACTTTCTCCAACATTTTAAGAGAGATCACCTGCAAACCTGATAGTTACATGAGCATACAAAGAAGAGAGTGTAATAAGGCCCAAATATCAATTGGTTGTCTCACTAATGAAAAACAGTTTAACATAAAGAAAATAAATAAGGAAAATGGATGCTTTTCATGAACAAGTAAACTATGTTTAACTGTCCCCTCATTCAGGGTCACTTTTCTACTAGAAGGATATTCAGAACTTGAACCATTCTTCCTTAGATTAAGACCTTTGTTTCATTTACTATTTTTATTTTAATGATTTTACTTTTTAGAAAACACTGCCTCACAAGAGTGTTGTAAGCAAGACACGAGAAGTCATTCTTCCACTCCACTCTGTGCTGAATAGGCCTCAATAGGGCTATGTCTACACTGGCATGATTTTGTGCAAGAACTCTTTTGCGGAAGAGTTCTTGTGCAACAACTCTTCCAAAAGAGAGCGTCTACACTGGCATGTGCTTTTGCGCAAGAGATGTGCTTTTGCACAAGAGCATCCTTGCCAGTGTAGATGCTCTCTTGCGCAAGAAAGCTCTTTGGCCATTTTAACCATAGGGCTTTCTTGCACAAGAAATTCATGTTGCCTGTCTACACTGGCCTCTTGCGCAAGAACAGTTGTGCAAGAGGACTTATTCCTGAGCGGGAGCATCATAGTTCTTGCGCAAGAAGCACTGATTTCATACATTAGAACGTCAGTGTTCTTGCGCAAGAACTCCCCGCCAGTGTAGACAGGCAGCAAGTTTTGGCGCAAAAGCAGCTGCTTTTGCACAAGATCACACCAATGTAGACATAGCCATGAAGTAGTGTGTCTAATACTGGGTACCACATTTCAAGAAAGATGTGGAGAAATTGGAGAAGGTCCAGAGAAGACCAACAAAAATGATTAAAGATCTAGAAAACACGACCGATGAGGGAAGACTGAAAGAATTAGACTTATTTAGTTTAGAAAAGAGAAGACTGAGAGGGAACATGATGACCGTTTTCAAGTGTCTAAGAGGATGTCACAAGGAGGAGGGAGAAAACTTGCTCTCCTTGGCCTCTGATGATAGGACAAGATGCAATGGACTCAAATTGCAGCAAGAAAGGTTTAGGTTGGTCATTAGGAAAAACTTCCTAACTGTCAAGGTGGTTAAGCAATGGAATAAATTGCCTAGGGAGGTTGTGGAATCTCCATCATTAGAGATATTTAAAAGCAAGTTAGATAAACATCTGTCAGGAATGATCTAGGTGCTTGAATCAGTCATGAGGGCAGGGGACTGGACTTGATGATCTCTCGAGGTCCCTTCCAGTACTAGTATTCTATGATTCTATAATTCCATGATTCTTAAGAGACAGCAATAGATCACAGATATTCTCTTGGATGGATGGACATTCCCCTTTTCAGGCTCACTATCCTGTCTGGTTAACTCTTTGGGGGTATGTCTACACTACCCCGCTAGTTCGAACTAGCGGGGTAATGTATGCATACCGAACTTGCTAATGAAGCCCGGGATTTGAATTTCCCGGGCTTCATTAGCAGAAAGCCGGCGCCGCCATTTTTAAAAGCCGGCTAGTGAGAACCCCGTGCCGCGCGGCTACACGCGGCACGGGCTAGATAGTTCGAACTACGTAGCCAGTCCGAACTATCTGTACGGAACGAGGAGTACAGATAGTTCGGAATGGCTACGTAGTTCGAACTATCTAGCCCGTGCCGCGTGTAGCCGCGCGGCACGGGGTTCGCACTAGCCGGCTTTTAAAAATGGCGGCGCCGGCTTTCTGCTAATGAAGCCCGGGAAATTCAAATCCCGGGCTTCATTAGCAAGTTCGGTATGCATACATTACCCCGCTAGTTCGAACTAGCGGGGTAGTGTAGACATACCCTGGGGGATTTACACACATACATATTATTTGTACAACTTAGTAAGATTTAGATCAGATAAATGCATCAAGGAGATATTTCACAAGTAAAAACAAAAGTGTGTTCTGTCCTTTGCTCTGAAGCAAAACCACAGCTAGAAATGACTTATTTGTGTCACAAGCTATATGGTATTGAAAACAATGAGTATTAAGAGCAATAACTATTTGTAGATGTTATCTCCTGCACAAAAAAATTATACTGGCCCCAAGTAATCATGTTTTCTATGCTCCTGAAAAAACACTTTGTGGTGTAGGGACCAAACATTATATAGTATTGTTTTTTTCTGTGACGAGGCCCTTTTAAGATTCATATTCAGGCATCTTATTTTAGATATGGTTTAAACAAAAGAAATGACCTATTTAGCTTTTGCTTCAGCAGTTTAAGACATGTTTTGCATGTGTTTGCTGGTACTATTATCAGTGAAGTGACACTCATTTTCTGCAAACGGCCCCTTCATCAGCCCCAAAACAAAATGACAGCTTAGCTACAGAGGAACTTCAAGAAAAAAGAAATGGAGGAAGGTTCTTGGTCATGTTAGTTTTTTCTCGAGTAATTTAAGTTTGTCATGACTCTGAAATATGCACATTATGGATGCAATAAGCCATGTTTTTTATAGTGTTATAACATACTGGAAAACTTAAGAGTCTTGCCACATTCTCCTCTGCAGCAAAAGGAACTCTCTTCAGTTGTTTTTCCTCCTAGTCTTGGTTACCTACCAGCTCACTGCGTTTACTAAAATCTGCCTTCCTGAAATCCATTGTCTCTATTTTGCTTTTCTCTCTTCTACCATTCCTTAGAATCACGAACTCTATGATTTCATTGTCACTTTCTCCCAAGCTGCCTTCCATTTTCAAATTTTCAAACAGTTCCTCCCTATTTGTTAAAATCAAATCAAGAATAGCTTCCCCACTAGTAGCTTTCTCAACCTTCTGAAATAAAAAAATGTCTCCAATGTAGTCCAAGAATCTGTTGGAGAATCTGTGTCCTACTGTGCTAGTTTCCCAACATATGTCTGGATAGTTGAAGCCCCCCCATCACCATCTAATCCTGCGCTTTGGATGATTTTGTTAGTTGTTTAAAAAAAGCCTCATCTATCTCTTCTGCCTGAGTAGGTGGTCTATAGTCGACGCCTAGCAGGACATCACCCTTATTTTCTATCCCTTTTAACCTAACCCAGAGACTCACAACAAGTCTGTCTTCTATGTCCGTCTCCAACTCAGTCCAAGTACAGTAGACTTCCGATAATCCGGAACCTATGGGATTTAGGTGGTGCCGGATTATCAAATATGCCGGACTATCAGGAGGTACTATAAGCAGGTTATATATATACTATATACATTATATACTGTATATAAAGTGTTCTTAACCCTTTTTATTGTACATACTGTATACAGTATACTGTAATGTTTTAGTATTTTTAAGCCTTTTTTACCCTTTTTGCTCAGTTCAGCTGCTGCTGCTGTTACCTTGTGACTCATTTTTTACTGAAGCTCACTCACTAGGCTCTTGACATTTTGATGCCAGACTATCAGGAGTGCCGGACTATTGGATGCCAGACTATTGGAGTTTTACTGTATATTCATTTTTAATATATAAGGCAACATCTCCTCCCTTTTTTCCTTGCCTATCCTTTCTGAGCATGCTGTACCCTTCTTTACCAATAATCCAGTCATGTGTATTATCCCACCAAGTCTCTGTGTCATAGTTGTGTTTATTTACTAGCACTTCAAGTTGTTCCTGCTTATTCCCCCTACTTCTTGCATTTGTGATGAAGAGGGGTCACTTCTCCATACTATAACTCCATCCTCTAGGTTGCACAATTCCAGCAGAACACACATTGCCATTTGATGATTTTCAGAGCTGCAGCACAGGGGACTTCACAGGAAGCAATGCTGCCTGAGTCAGCGTTAATGCCCGATGATGTATCCATAGGTCAAATGGGGAGAATGACCAAGGGTGGAATTTTGAGAGAGTAGGTAGGGGGCAGCAGCCATGTGGTCTGGGATGCGGCTTGCATTTCACCCCATTTCACCTGGACTAGAGTGAGGAGAAAGTACTTGCATTCCGTGAATGCCTCTCACACCTGGCTGACGAAGAGAGCTCACCAGCCAGGTGTGAGAGGCATACACGAAATGCAAGTACTTTCCCCTCACTCCCTTAGTGTCCAGGGATGGGAATGAAAAACAAGTCACGTTCCAGAGTGCATGGCTGCTGCCCCCAAATATACTCCCGAAATGTCACCCTTGAGAATGACGTGACAGGTGCAACCCTTCCCTGCCATGATCTCTAGGGCTCTGTAGCTTGACTCCACAAAATGTCTCCCTATGGGACTTCCAAGAGCTACTAAGGATATATTGACAATATTAAGGAGGAAGCACTCTTTCTCTGCCATAGCTAAAGCGGCATTTGCCAAAGCCTTTCCCAAAAGGGGAAAATATGGGCCTACGTCATTATTATCTGTCTGATACTTGCTACTCTGTTAATTTCCACTGAATGTAGTGCTATGACTGGAGAGAAAACAAATGCCAAGAATCATTACCTCTCACTAAGATCACGCTAGAAACAAACTAGTTAATCTGAGTTAGACACTTCCCAGGAAATATGTAAAAATGTAACTACAAGAGTTGGTACTGGGGAAAGACATTTTTAAAAATGGTTTTAATTCCATACAAAAAGAAAAGCTTGACAAAAACTGCTTGATAACATTTTTAAGAAAAGCTTTGCAAGATTTCAGTTGTTGGTTTTAGTGCAGGGAAGAAAACTGGATTTTATAAAATGTAAAGATACAAAGGGCTGTTTACATTATGAAATGAAAAAAAAAAAGTGCAAATAGCCATGAATGGAATCTGAGTTCAGAAGCCAGAGAGAGAATTTTAGCAAGAATCAACAAAATCAATAAAATATTTGGAATGCAGTATGTCTACCCAAAGAAGTAGTTTAAGACAACATTTTAAGTCAGTGACTCTAGATAGCTCTGCTTTCTGTATGAAAAATGTCATTTTGGATAAAAATGATGATTAAAATATCAGTGTATTAGACAAATTCAAACTATATCTTTATCATCTCATTCAGAACACAGATTTAGGATTCAACTATGGATGATGTTCCCCCTTCCAATATCTCCTTCCCTGTAGCATATGTGATCAGATAACTATAACTACTCCTAGGGAAAAACATAACAGACAGACATATCACTATACCAATTTAAAGTTGGCATGACTGATCAAAATAAATACACATTTAGTGAACTGAACTCATCCATTTCCCTCTAACAATAATTACTAACGTTTCAAGAATATACATGAATAGGGCACATCTTCAAATTCAGAACATACTGCTCAATTATCTTGTCCTGTAGAAAAATCTACCAGAGACAAAAAGTATTCCACAGCCTCTGCAGGAAGAGCCTCAAAAAACTCCCTTCAAAAATTCTATGAGGAAACCGAACTGTAGTACCCAGGGATCCCGAAGCAACCAACCTGAACATACTTAATTGAACAAAGTGCTGGACAGGGCTTTAATTATATTTTCTTTAAGTTGTTATATTACCCTCATCACCCTAGTATCTGAGTACCTTCCATTAATGGATTAAAGAGACACATTGGTTGAGGCAGTATCTTTATTAGGCCAACTTCTACTAGTGAAAGAGAAAGTTTTGATCAACACATAGCACTTCTTCATTTGTCTCTTTCACCAAAAGAAGTTGGTCCAATAAAAGATGTTACCTCGTCTACCTTAACTCTCTAATATCTTGGGAGTAAAACAGCTGCAACAAAACAGCAAACATTAATGTGGCAAGTCATGTGACTAATTGGGATATAAAATACCAGTTAAAAAGTTAACTAGTTAAACAATATTTAACTAGTTAACCATGATCCTGTGGCAGGGGGGCACTCCAGCTCTGGCAGGTCTGCTGAGCCACAGGCTGTACCAGCCAGACAGGACCAAGGCTGCAACACTGCACTACGGGCAGGGGTCCCACTGGTCAATCTGGGCTGAGCCCACTGCACCATGCCACGGGACCAAGTTTACCAGGAAACCAGTTAACCCTTCTATCCTTAGTGGCTAACATCTAACCAGAACTGTGTTTGAGCAGAGGGAGTATTATGCTTGCAGTGCAGTATTCTGTTTAGTATTTGAGCGTTTTGGTTTTGAGGTTGGTTGATTCATTTGTTGGGGTTTTTTAACTGTACACACTATTGTATGTTAATGTTAAAGAAGGCTTGCATTTGGAACAGAAGGCATTTCCTGAGCGTTATTTCCTGTGAGGAGTCTGTTCCATAGTCCTGAATTGGCTCACAAGATAGATCTGTCTCCTATACAGATTCATACATCTTACCCTTATGGTAAGACATTCCATTGTGCTTGACGAGCAGAGTTGTTGACAACAGTCCTCATTACAGGGCTGTAGATGATCTTTAACAAATCCTGGGCCCAGGCTATTTAAAACTTGGAAGATAAGGCTCAAGACTTTAATCTTGATCTGATATTTTATGGGAAGCAAGTGTAGGACAGAAGACAGGGCTGATGTGTCTTGGTAATCCATGTTGTGGAGGAGATGTACTGCAGAATTCTGTACTTGGGTTTCTGTGGGCGTGGGGAAGTATGTGATAGCTCCATTCCAGCCCCAAATTTCCACTTCCTTTCTCCTGCCTCTGCCAGCAGAAAGTGAGGAGAGCCTTCCAAATTATGGACAACATTTTGTGCATAACACACATTTAAGCTCAGAACTGATGGGTGCAGTTAGACACCCCACTACTTTTGTTATGCCAAAATGGGTACCACTGAGGCTAATATTTTTCTGTGTTTCTGTCCATAAGCATTATACTTTTCAATGTTCCCAAAGAAAACCCTTAGTTAATGAGATCCATAAAGATTTCTTAATCAGCTTATATTATGAAAGAGTATTAGAGTCTCCATTTTCACAACAGGCACATGAAATATACAGTTTTATGATATATTACTAACATGGGAACTCACCTTCCCCTCCCCCTGAACCACCTGCAATTTTTAATAGTCATGTATCACCAGGGTACCAGAAACTCATAAAAGTTTAACCTGCCAATTAACAACTAGGTAATGTTCCAGCCTTGTACAACATTTTGACTGATTCCTAGAGCTGTTCACAACATATAGCAAAGATTCCCTTCAAGCCATCAGCCAAGTTTTGATCTGATCTAGTTCAAACAGGAAAAAAAGAAAAAACCCTAAAAGAACAGTCACTGTTTATATAGGGCAATGGATCACAGAAGCAGCAAACCCAACAGTAGATAGAAAATTGTCTCTTTTATGCAGCAGAAACATTCATTCCAATATTTCCTGTAAGTGGGATACACAAAGAATGGAGAGTGTTCAGATGTTACCAAGCTTTGTTAATGAAGATGTGAAGTACTATAAAATGATATTGTTATAAATAGACAGTATAGTAAGGACACTAGAATGAGGATGAGTCAGTTTCATGTGTTTTTTTTTAAGTTCGATAAGAAAGTATAGATCTCAAACTGTTTTCAGTGACATACCATTAAGTGTAGTCTAGACAATAGAGCTCAGGATGGAGAAATCAGGATTCCTGATTCAATTCTAATCCTGGCTCTGTCAGTAACCAGCAGTGTGTCCATGGGCATCTAACTTCTCTTTTTTATGCCCATGTTTTCCTTTTTATTTGTTTAGAACAGTGATGGCAACACAGGCTAGTGAGTGAGCTGCGTGAGTGATCCTCCTACATCTAAATGGGCCACAAGATTGTCGTAACCAAGACAGTCTGCCAGGATAGGGTAGTATTGTTATCTTCACTTGTGTACCTAGAATTTGTGTGGGGTGTGCCAATTGAACCATAACAGCACCTTGATTAGATGCAGAGGGAGTGCGCAGTTCTCACAGTCAGCGTTGTGTGCAATCAGCATGCACCTCCCTTCACATGCCCTTTTTTTTATTTGTGCATCATTTTAGTTGCACCAGCAGGAAAAGAACTATGTGGATGGAAAGCAGAGTACTCTGGCAACCCTGCACGTAGGCAACAGTAAACAAAATGTCTTGCTGGCCACACAGAGAATCCTAATGGACCGCTATGGGTTGCCCATACCTGGTATAGACTGTAAAACCTTCAGAGCAAAGAGTGTTTCTTGCTGTGTCTTTAAACAATACCTAACACAATGAGACCTTGTCTTAGGGGTACCGAAAAGGTAAAAAACGTATGGTCCAATCTCTTACCTTCCTACAGCAGCCTGCAAAAGTATAAGATAGCAGTGCAATGATAAATATTAACCACATACCCTAGGCACAATGAACACAGTTGCAGTTCTGCCTTGCCTTGGATCAATAGTTACTTGGACTTAGAAGTCAAAAACTCCAATATAAGGAGCAGCATGCAAGTTACCACAAGCTGGTTTAATAGCTATGGAAATGTCCTACATACTGCATACAGGCTGGGGTGTATTCCAAGCTTCTCACCCCATTTAGGCTTTGCAGAGAAAAGACAAATTTCACCCCACCGGAGAGGTTTTCTTTCATACTATTGTTACTGATGAAAGAATTAAGAAAACTGCAGTAAATTTCAGTTCTAATAACTCTTAACTTTATCACAAATCTTGAAAGGGTTGGTTATTTTCTGATAGCCTCAGTTTTGGAGTCATTCCACTATATCAGAATTAGGGATGTAAAATCCCACTTAACTGGTTAACTGGTTAAATGTAGTCTACTCCATACTCTATTTGGAGCTAAGCTAATTTGAACTAACGGATCCAGACTAAAAAACTAGTTCGAATTAGCGTTTTGCTAATTCGAACTAGCATGTCCACATTAAGTGGACCCTGAACCGGGCTTAAGGATGGCCGGAAGCAGTGCCGGCAGGGCATCAGATGAGGACTTAGAGCGTGGAGCTGCTGTCTCAGGCTAGCCGAGGGCTGTGCTTAAAGGGACCCGACCCTCATCCCAGACAGACAGTTCTCAGGGGTGCCCCGCTTGCAAAGCAGTCCTGGCTTGGAGTGCCCGGAGTACCAACACTGGGCACATCACAGGACTCGGCCATCAGACCGGCTGCACTTGCCGCAGGCTGCCATCTGGGGAGAGGGGGCAATTGGGGGGCTGCAGGAGAGGTTCCACCGCCAGAAGCCCGCAGAGCCAGCCCAGTCCTCCCCATCAGGAGTTCGTACCCCATTCCTTCCTCACCTCCTTCCACTTACCCCTCCCTAATCCCCCTTCCTGATGTACAAAATAAAGGACAATTGTGTTCAAAAATAGAATCTCTCTTTATTGAACAAAACTCGGGGAGACTGGGAAAAGGAGGTGGGAGAAGGGAAGAGAGAGGGTGGGAGAGGGGAGGGCAACTACAATGATCAGGGGTTGGGAACAGGTCCCATATGAAGAGAGGCTAAAGAGACTGGGACTTTTCAGCTTAGAAAAGAGGAGACGGAGGGGGGATAGGATAGAGGTCTATAAAAGCATGAGTGGGGTGGAGAGGGTGCATACAGAGAAGTTCGTCATTAGTTCCCATAATAGAAGGACTAGAGGACACCAAAGGAAAGGAATGGGTAGCAGGCTTCAAACTAATAACAGAAAGTTCTTCTTCACAAAGCTAAGAGTCAACCTGTGGAACTCCTTGCTGCAGGAGGCTGTGAAGGCTAGAACTAGAACAGAGTTTAAAGAGAAGTGAGATAAACTCATGGAGGTTGGGTCCATGGAGTGGTATTAGCCAGAGGGTAGGAGTGGTGTCCCTGCCCAAAGTTTGTGGAAGGCTGGAGAGGGATGGCACGAGACAAATGGCTTGGTCACTGTCTTCGGTCCATCCCCTCCAGGGTCCCTAGGGTTGGCCGCTGTCGGCAGACAGGCTACTGGTCTGGATGGATCTTTGGTCTGACCCAGTACGGCCATTGTAAGCTCAGGGCTCAGGGTCGGGGGTCTCAGTGGACCACCTTGATTTTCATGCACACCTGCTCCTGGGTGGCCAGGCTGGCAGCTCTCCTGCCCTAGATGGCCACTTTCCTGTGCCTAGTGTGGAGGTCGTGGACAAGGTCCACGATGTCCACACTAGACCAGGCGGGTGCCCGCCTCTTGCGGTCCCGGGCAAGCTCCCGGAAGCCGCCAGCCTGGTCCCGGGAAGAGGGGGAGGGCTGGGGGGCATCGGGTGGCTGGCTCGAGCCGTGCTAGGTGCAGGGTCTGCTAGCTGGGTGCTGGCAGGCTTGCACCTGGTACAGGCATCGTAGCCAGCCCGTGCCCCTTTAAGGGATCCGGGGCCGGGAGGGGGACAATAGAGTTTTCCTGGTGTTGGACAGAGTGGCCACCAGGGAAAGCTGGGGAGGGCTAGCCTCCCACTAGTTCGAATTAAGGGGCTACACACCCCTTAATTCGAACTAGTAAGTTCGAACTAGGCTTAGTCCTTGTATAATGAGGTTTATCTAGTTCGAACTAAGCGCTCCGCTAGTTCGAATTAAGTTCAAACTAGCGGAGCACTAGTGTAGCGCCTATCAAAGTTAATTCGAACTAACGGATGTTAGTTCGAATTAACTTTGTAGTGCAGACATACCCTTTAAGACTTCACATACTCAGAGAAGAAACTGTAACCACTGCATAGCAGAGTCTACGCTGAGGCGGGCAATAATTTTTGGTGGGGGGCCACTCCAAGATTTTGGAAAGTGATCAAGGGCTGCACTTTTCTGTGGAGGAGGTGTGAGGTCTAGAATGAAGGTGGGGTGCAGAAAGGTGCACAGGATAACGGACTGGGGTGCGGGAGACAGTGTGAGGTCTGAGAGGGAGTTTGGGTGAAGGAGGGTGTTGTGACCTGGGTCAGGGGATTGGGATGTAGGGTCAGAGAGGGAGTGTGGGTGCAGGAGAAGATTCTGGCCTGGGGGAGGAAGGGGGAGGGAGAGTACAGGGTCTGGAAGGGAGTTGTGACCTGGAGCAGGGGAGTGCAGAAGGTTTGGATGGTGACCTGGGGGAGGGAGTTGGGGCACGGGACAGGCAGGAGTACCAGAGGCAGACTCTGGCTGGGAGGAGCTTACCTAAGCCTCTCCCAGCCAGCAGCATCTCCAAGGCAGGCTGCAACCACAGATTACTTAAAACTGCAGGTTGTTCCCTTCATGTGGCTCTTAGCTCTGGGAGGTGGGAGAGGCTTGCGCTGCCCCCCATTTCCCAAGCCAATCTCTCAGCTCCTATTGGCTGGTTGTTTCTGGCCAGATCCAGTGGGTTGGCAGCCAGATTTTTCCCGCAAGACGTATCTTGCTCGACTTGGTCTTTACTCTCAGCTGACGGAAAATGGCATAACTCCATTGAAATTAATGGAGCTACTTGATGAAATCAATCAACAAAAGCAAAGCACAAATTATAATACATACAGCCCTCTTGCTTATTAAATAGTGTTAACACTGCTCAAGAGTTTCATAAAGGGCCTACAATATTTTTTGCACTAAACATATATCTGATATTTAGTATGTTCAAACTATAGAGTCATAGAAATACAGGACTTGAAGGGACCTTGAAAAGGCATCTAGTCCAGCCCATTGTGCTGAAGCAGGACCAAACAAACATAGAGCATCTCTGGCATTCCTCCATTGAAGTCCACTGATTGAAATTATAGCAATTTACACCAGCTGAGGATCTGTCCTTTTGACACCACCCCTGAAATAAGTCTCATCTTAGGGTGGACAATTTTGGCAATACACGGACATTGGCAAGGGACACATGGTAGCAGTTCCAGTAGCTCCAGAGCCCAGTCTGGAAGGAAATTTAGATCAGAGATAGTTCCCTTGTAGTTATAATAATCCCATCACTTACACAAGGCAAATTAGGCATCAAAATAACACCATCATATAATAGGTCCTTTTCATAGTGTTGTGACATTTTGTTTCATACTGATATTCAAATTCTATGAACAGCTGAAGTCGTCCACACAAGGCAGTTTTTGATTCTGCAATTGATTTATCCGGCTTTTTAATTATGAGAATCATGGGAGATTTTCCTGTTTGTCATACTTACACCTGACAATGTCCTTTTTAATTTCATGTTCGCTGAGGAAAATGGATCATTCAGTCACCATATTGTTTTACTCAGTGTATAGAAATTAGCTTTGTCACACACCAGTGACCTCCCTGTCATTTTTCAGCTTCATAAACAAGTCAAAAGGAAAGGAAATCTATTTTATTAGCCCAATTTCTCAAACTAAAGCCATATATAAAAGCTGTATGCTTCACTCCATGGAGACCACTGGTCACAGGAAAAGAAATCCAACTGCAATAAGTTTACCAGTAGGTTGCTTTATTAAAATCTATAAGGTGAAATTTTTCAACACAATCAATTCATCATAAAATATGTTATGTATTTATGGTAAATTAAACTGTTATTACAGTCCTTCCTCGCTATGACACCACCCATGGGAGCAAAAGGATTTTGTAGGTTCCAAATGTGTTATTGTAAGGTGCTGCTCTAGTTAAGGTTAACTTGCATTTTCCATTATAAATGCTTATTTCCAGAGGTTTATTACTCAGCCATAAAAATCAGCTTGGGGCTGAAATGTGGTATGTAAGGATAGCTCAACAGCATTTTATTTTATTTTATTTTTCTTTCCCTCTCTGTTTTTTGGCACTGAACTTAAAAAAAAAAAGTAAGGAAAAAAACCCTTAAATTAGACAAAAATCAACAATTCCATACAAGCAATGATCTGAATTGGGATCCAAAGTATGGTACCAAGCTTTCAATGACGACAGAAGCTGACAGCTCTGAGGATGGGATTTATCTACCTGATGCTACTCCAAGCAAACTACTCCACTAAATATGCTACAGGTTGGACCTCCCTGGTCCAGCACCCTCGGGATCTGACCCGTGCTGAATGATAGAATTTACCAGATCCCCTGACACTGGCCCTCCCCGGATACTGGCCCAGCCTCTAGCTGGCTCCACTCCAGCCCTGCTGCTACAGGGCTTCAGCTTGGCTCCGGCCCACTGCTGTCATCCAGCTGGGACTCTCCAGGGACTGAGCTTCCCAGCTGCCATGGCCCCACTTCTGTCCTGCACAGCCAGGGCTTCCTGAGAACTGGGCACCGCGGCTGCCCCGCTGCTGCTGCGCCTGGCTGGGGATTCTTGGCAATGGGACGCCACATCTGCCCCACTGTTGCCATGCCAACTTGGGGCTCCATGGCTGCCCTTCTGTGCTGCACCCAGCTAGGGCTCCCTAGGATGGGGCTGTCCAGTGTCTCAATGGAGGAGTTCCCAGCTGCTGGACTGCTGACCGGCTCACTCTACTGGATGCTGGATCTTGCTGGACCACGGATGTTGCCTGACCAGAGAGTCCCAGTTTTAGAAGATTCAATCTGTAGTAATTCTGCTCAGACTTTCTACTGCTTGAGCCTATACCCAATGAAGTCAATGCCTTTGACTTCAGTGGTGCAGAATCAAGCCCATAAGTTAGTAAAGGGGTCATCATGAGTTGCACAGTGGCAGATAGTCAACAAAGAAAATAATCCCCTCTTTCCAATATCTTTTATATTTTGCATTTGTATCATACAAACACAACTTCAAATAGGCAATTAACCCAAAATATGATTTTATCCGTTTCAATCCTATGGAAAAAATTAAATGTCCACTCTAGAGAGATATTTTATTATACGTTTGAGCCTTGGGAGTTCAGAGTTGCACTGCTGTTGAAGTTCTAAACTGAAGACCAATTGCATTATAATCCCATAATTTTCATCTGATATACACTTCTGGAAAGAATATTTTGAGCTGAAATTTCTCTAGTTATAAAATACATAATCTTATGTATTTTATAACTAGAGAAATTTCAGCTCAAAATATCTTATTTTTAGCACATTAAGCACAAATGATTCGGAGCCATTGTAGTTTCTTGAATACATAATCTACATATGATTAGACACAACCCCCCATTGTGTTAGTAGAACATTACTGAGTCTGCAAGATTAAGCATTCAAAAGTTAGAAATGTGAGAATTAAAGTTGCCTGTGAAACTTTAATTTGGCCTTCTTGTTCACATACTTTATGATACAGTCTTTAGTTACAAGAACATATACTATTTTTCCCATAGGAGCCCGTCTCATTTCGTACAAAGAATGAACTATATTCATTTGAATAGCTACTCGTCATTTGTTTTTTCCTCATTGTTCAATGTGTACCCCATGCCTTAATTACTGCACATTACTCAAACTTTGCTCTGAAGACAGAATTATTAATTTTCTCATGGGCTTTTCTAGGACACTCATTGCTATAATATCTGAGTGCATCACAAAACATTACTTAATTTTCACAACACCCCAATGGGGACTCTTGAACATTTCAAAGGAGGAATGCGGAACTCTGCATACAGAGGAACTCTGTGTACAGCCCAGGGCCAGCAGGATGGAAGGAGGAATGCGGGACTCTGTGTACAGCCCAGGGCCAGCGGGATGTCCTGATGACTTGGGGCTGCAAGGAGCTCCCCAGTAGGAGCTCTTGTGCATTTTGAAGCTGCAGCACAGCATGGAGCCCGGGCTCAGTGGGGGACTCAGAGCTGAGCCCGGGCTCCATGCTGTGCTGCCACTTTGAAATGCCACACAGAGCCGGGGTCAGCTGGGGACTCCCCAGCTGATCCCGGGCTCCACACATGCAGCTCCCGCACAGTTAAGCTTGGCCTCAGCTGTGCAGCGCTTCCGCTTTGAAACGCCTAGGCAGCGGTGCTGTGCTGCTGCTTTCAAGTATCCTCCTCTTCTCCCACCCCTTTGCTGCCTCTAGCTCAGTGTTTCTTAAACTTAAGCCCGAGGAACAGCAAACAATACTTTTTTTTATGGAGAACACCAAGGATTTTTTTTGTTGAGGAAAAAAAAAAGGAGTCTTGCACCTTTAAGGGAGGCCATTCCCAAGGGAAAAGTTGTTGACCAAAAAAATAAATAAATAAAAAAAACCAGGGAAAGGTTGTTGAGCAAAACAAACAAACAAACAAAAAGGACGGGGAAAAGGGAAAAGAAATTGTTAAGCAAAAAACCCGAAACAGTTTGCCCTTTTATCAGGAGAGCAGGCATTGGCCTTTTAAGGGAAGCCATTTTGAACTCTGCTCTCTGCGGTACACCTCCAACTGCCGTGGAACACACTTTAAGAAACGCTGCTCTACCTGATAGAGGCAGCAAGACTAGGGGAATTGACTAGTCTTTAACATCCCTCCAAAGGAGTCCAAGTAACGCGTCTGTCTCTCCTCCCTTCTGCAATTGAATAAAATAGCTTCCTTATCCATGCTATCTGGGGCCAACAGAGGGTCACAGAGAGCAAAGGAAGACTACACAAACCACTGAAAAAACTTTGTGTTGTATTCCTACTCCCTTAATGCTCCCCCTCCCCCATTTGGAGTCAAAATGTGATTTCAGGTATCCTCTTCCTAAAGATTTTAAGGCCTCTTGTGAGAAGCTAAATGGAGATTATTTAAAGACTTAAATACACAGAAACCTGACACACTCATTTTTAGTGGACAAGCAGACTGCTGTTTATTTACTTTTTGAAATCTAGTCTAAATTAAGCTTTAAGAAAGAAAAGAAAAATGTAGGTCGTGATTAACAGATTGTCTTCTACTGGTCAAGGGATAATTTGAGCTTGAGTAACACACGTCTATGAAGTAAAAATAACAGACCGGCACTTCATCAAAATTCATGCTGCTTTGTATCAGTCCAGTTATCTGTAGTTTTGTTTTCTAGTTAATTTTACATTGGAAATTGATACAGTCAATTGATTTTTATAAGATATCAAACAACATAAAACAAGAATGATTCTTATTACAAATTATTGCTGTCTAAAATCAGTTATCAAATCTTTTTCCATTGTTCAGCTTATTAATAATGCCGTAAAGAAATCAGAGCGGTATGGTCGAACTGATAGGAACAAGATATTTCCATCAGGAATATATCAATGCTAAGCAAAGAAGTAGAAATATTATTGTAAGAAAAAATGATGGTTTTTATAGTGTGTGTCCAATATGGAAAAGGTCTGATTTCCATCTGCAAGAAACTGACCTTGACCAGTACTTACTTGTGCCGGGAAAAAAAAAATCCACTCTCAACAAAATACATTTTCTATAAAATCCTTGTTTTTCACAAACAAAATAATTTTTTTAAAATAAAACTTTCTACAATAAAAATACTTGAAATTCTTTCACTGAGTTTCTGCCACCATTACTCATGTTGTATGTTATCTTATTACACATGGGGAGTCCCATTGAATTCAATCCAGCTACCTGAAGCAAAAGCTGCTGTTCAACAAGAATAAGACTTTCAAAACATGGTCCTTGGTTATGAGGGTTAGGAAGAAGTTACATCAATCACTGTGGGGGCAGAGCTGGGAATTAAGGCTAGGCTGACACATGGATTTTGGGACAATGATTTTAGCAATACAGTAAAACTCCAATAGTCCGGCATCCAATAGTCCGGTACTCCTGATAGTCCGGCATCAAAATGGCAAGAGCCTAGTGAGTGAGCTTCAGCAAAAAAATGAGTCACAAGGTAACAGTGGCAGCAGCTGAACTGAGCAAAAAGGGTAAAAAAGGCTTTAAAAAACTAAAACATTACAGTATACTGTATACAGTATGTACAATAAAAGGGTTAAGAATCCTTTATATACAGTATATAATGTATAAAGTATATATATAACCATTTTATAGTACCTCCTGATAGTCCGGCATATTTGATAGTCCGGCACCACCTAGGTCCCATAGGTTCTGGATTATCGGAAGTCTACTGTACTTGCAAAACTACAATGGGCAGGAGATATGCCATCATTTGGACTCATTCTTGGAGGATTGGCATCAGAGAGGACATTCATGCACTGCTGTCTGTTGTAGCTTCTCATGCACCTGAAGACAATCCAGGTTTTTAACCAGGCTGTAGTGTTTCTCCTCTAAAGGTACAGGAAAAATTATACCAAATAAATAGCTTAAATTCTCCCCCTTTAAATAGAACCCCTAGGTTTGTAAGTCTCAAATACTTAGTAACATAGTGAGTTGGCACTAAACACAATAAAGTGATTTTAAGTACAAAGCCACTAAAATGAGGGCCAGTCAGGAAACATGGATATAAAGAATCTACTGATTCATAATTAGTATGAATGTTTTCTGTGATACAACCAGTCATAGGGTTTGTTCCACTATTCCTTTAATCTATTAAGATAAATGGGCCCAAACCACAAAGCTAAGATCCAGATCTGAACTACTCATCTCTGGTTAATGTCTGCTCAGCACTTTTTGAGACAAAGTGCTCCATAATTGTTATTTATTATTATTCTGCTTCAGTTCAACATTCTGGGGGAAACCATTAATTTATTAGTTTGGTGAACAGATCCTATGCAAAAGGATGATTGATAATTTTTTGTTCAGGGTTTTTTGAGATATGCATGTGCATAGAAAATGTGGACTTGGAAGAAGCCCTGGCTCTCCTGAAGTTAGCCCTGGCTAACAGGAAAATGTATTGAACTTAAAAACCACTTTTTGTTCACCTTGAAACTAAAACACTAGGATTTCGATGTACTGCTGATACATTTGTGTTACCTTGTAGGAAAGTGTAGTTATAAATTTTAAAACCATTTGTGTATATAAAACAAGCTCAACTTCCTGTTCGCCTCCACTTTTAAGTGAAGGGTCAGAGGTCACTCCACTTGTTCAAGGGAAATGCTTTGTTGTTCCAGCTCTTTAAACTATCTTACATCCCTTCTAATTCCCTAGTGTCTCCGTTTAGGCATTCTCCCCCCCCCCCCTTTTTTGTCTTGCTTTGAGGCCCCTTTCTTATTCCTCCAAACATTATACACACCGCTTGGAAAACAGCTGATTACACAGATAAACAACATTTGCTGTTTGTGGTTTTCTAACCTTTCTTTAACACTTACTCATGCAGACAAGCCTTACTTATGTGAGTATCCCCATTCAATAAGCCAGTGTGGTCTAGAGAGGTTTCCAAGAGTATGCCAAGTCAGTGGAGATACTCACCTCAGTAAGATTGCAAGATCAGGCCTAAAATTCCAACATACAGAAATGATACCCTTCCTTTCCTCAGAAAGTCGCACTGTCTTGTATATTACCACAATTAAAACTTTTGCCTTTATTAGAACCCCACTGGTCCTGGCTCTTGCTCAAGTGCACATGAAGGCTTCTCTGCCCCTTTCACATCCTACACAGGAGCTTAAAACAGTGTGCTCAAGGAAGTACAAGATTGAGCTCTCCTTGGGACCCAGAGGTGCACATTGCCTCAGATGGCACTCACACAGCATGTTGATTAAAACAGTATTAAAAATTAGCTAAAATCAAAGGGTCAAAAGAAGCTCTGGTCTTTTGTTTCCCATGCCCTACCCAGCAAGAGCAAGCTGACTTGTCCTGTGCCTTGCAGATCACAGATGTGGGGAATTTTGCAGTTTCTGGGTAGGGTTGCCAGGTGTCTGAATTTTCTGTTTTTCCTGGAAGGCCGCCTGGGACACTCTTCCCCTGCCACATCTGGGCGGGGGGGATTTAAAGGTGCAGTGACTTTTGTTTTTTTTTTGCTCAACAACTTCCTGGGGGCCTTTTTTTTTTTTTTTTTTTTTGTGCTTAACCAATTTTTTCCCCGCCATGTTCGGTATTTTTTGTGAAACTATTTCTGGGTGGTAGACAGAACTTACAACTTTGCTCAGATTTGGGGCCCAGTGTGATAGCAATGCTGGGTTTGGGACACAAGTGATGGCAATTTACAGCAAGCTGCAGAAGTAACTAGTGTAAACTTGTCATAGGATAAGTAGTTTCTGCTTGAATACAAAGACAATTGCATTGGTGAAAACTTTAAAAAGTATACTACAGAAGTTCTATTTGAAGGCTTAATTTGCATACTAGCCAACTCTAACCATTGCTAGTAGTGGCTCTGATGGTTTGTAATGCGGTGTACACAGGAAAGAGCTTCCTGTACAGAAGTCTGCATCACTGCTGAGGCCTCCCTTCCCTAGTGGCCTTCTCCAAGTTTTAAGTCACAGCAACAGAAATGCTGAGCATTCTGCCTGGCCAAGGGCAATGGACATGGGGCTGGAAGTCGAAAAGAGCCAAATTCTAATTACGGCTCTGCCACTGACTCACTTTACTGCTGTGTCTTGAAACACTTAATTCACAGCAGCATGGGAGGTTTAAATTAGCTACTGTCTGTACGACGGTTGAGTATGTATAGCTTAGGTAAATGCTAAGTATTACTGCACCAGATGGTTCCTGTTGTTCAAGCTAAGAAAAACACAAAAGGCAAAAACAGCAATAAATTAGATTTACCAAATACTTTCACTTTAATAACTGAGGCTGTTGTTTTGTAGCATTTTCTAGTTAAAATGAATTATTTTTGTAGCTATCTTTGGTTGTAAGTTATTCACTGTCCTAGTTATATACTGTCATATACTAATTAATGGCCTGATTCTGATCTCACACAGGGCTTTTTTAACCCATTACTTCACTGAAGTTACACTTGATTTACACTAGCATAAATGAGATCAGAAGTAGACCCAAAATCAGAGCTTAAATTCATCCAGTGGTGTCTGGAACGGAGCTCTGGTAAATATTTACAAACCCGCAAGAGCCCTGCAGCACTCTTTGGGGCAGAAGCCCCAGTAGTTCCCCCTCTACCTGACAGGATAAGGCACCAAGCCCTGGCATCACCATCCCCACCCCTGTGGAGCTGAAGCCCTGATGCTGACACACCCACAAGCCTCCCCCTTCCACAGCTGCGGACCAGAGGCCTGAACACCACTCACCACCCCATGGAAATCATCTGAGAGAATTTAAACTCTGCACAACATGAATACTGCTCTCTGAGTTACAGAATGAGAAGATGATCTGCAATTATCCATTAAAAATAAAAGAAAAAGTGTGTGCATGCGCGCGCACACACACACATTTATGACACTAAAAAATCTGCCAAGAAACATCACTCTTAGTTGTCTAGCACAGGCTGGAAGGGAATGCTGTAGCCTGTGCAAGCTTGTATCAGAAAACAGAACTGAACTGGCTAATTAACAGAGTCACCAAAACCATTCTGTGGATGGATTATCATTACTTCTAATGAGATGTCCTTACCAGAACACAGGCAGCATTTCTACTGAGAGAGCCAAAGTGAAGCCTCCCTTGGCTAAGCCAGGAACTGTGAAATTGAGACTCATCTGGAAGTTGCTCTATCTTATGTGTCTAACTTTACATTTACATTCCTTAAATTTGGGATTATAATTGGGGAAGCCTGCAGAGTGTACATCTGCTTCTCCACTGGAGGAGATGTCCGTGGCACACAATGTTAATCTGACAGAAGGCAACATACACTTAACACACAAGTCTGCATAGGTATCTGTCCTAGGCTACTTCTATGATGCATACCTCTTGCTTGCTTGTTCACTGTGTGTAGCTGCACACCACAGTAAAAAGCAGGCTGCGACCGGGTTGCAGTAGATGTAGTGTGAGTGGAAAGTTTTGGCAGGGGGAGGCAGTACAGAAAAGTTTGACAGTGGACAGCTGCTGTAATCTTTCCTTACTGTTTCTCTCCTGCCAGTCTTTCGCTACGGCGGGGGGGGGGGGGGGGGGGGGGGCGGCAGAGGGAGGAAACAGGGCTAGTCTTAGGGAAAATGGTACCTCATGAGAACTTGCATTATAACACCCTAGCAACCAGTGCCTCCCAGGGCTGTCTGCCCATCCTTCATTACCTTCCAACTTATCTCCCCATCCCCCTGGGCTCCACTGACTCTCTGGGCTCCCCACACATCCATTTCCTCCCCCACATTGATCCAAATGCCCTTCCCTGAATTCATACTCCAGGTCCACCCCATTCCTTACTTCAACCACAATGCCTCCCTGACCATGATGACCTGCCCAGGGTAAAGGTCCACTCATAAGGCCTACCCAGGGTAAAGGCTTCCCTAGTTCCATATGGTGGTGAAAGTTTCAGGTAATTCCCTGCAGCAGTGAAAGGCTCCAGCTGCAGGCGGCTGCCGCAGTCTCTCTCTATGGCTAGAGCTTTTCCCTGAAGCTAAAACCAGTAGTGTAAACAGAGGTGGCACTTGGGTGGGGAAGGCACTTGAGTGGGATGTATCCTGCAGAATACACCCCAGATGGTTCAGGCCTGTTAGAGCCTCACCAACCACCCTTCTATATTTACCCCATCTGCAAGGCTTATAGTGCATGAACACTACAAGGAGTGTGCAGTGTAGACATACCTTGAGCTATATGGGCACAATCCTGCACTCTTTGCACAAGCCATCTCTGCTCACAAGGTGAGCTCTACTAATGTAATCTTAGTTGGGCATGAGACATTTATGTTAGGTACCATGCTCATATTTTAGGTGAGAAATGTAAATGCCATTTTCTCCATGAGTCCCTCCTTCCTGATCTTGTGTGTGCAGATTTCAGTTTTCTTGAGTGGAACAGGGACACTATCACTTCAGGAACAGTTTTTCCACTGTGCAGAGAGTTCTTTACAGGGTCTGTGGAAGGGAGGAGCTGGGAGGGACTCTCACAAAGGAGGGAGGGCACTGCTGGCAGGCCAAAGGGTTCCACAGAAATTACAGAGGAAAGAACATACAGCCCCAGGCTTTGGGGATTCCACATTAAGGGGAAAAATAAATCAGTCTGATGATGGATTTGGGGGAAGGGGTGGTCCTCCACAACAGCTGCAAAAGCCATGGAAGCCTGGCTCTATTTGAACTGCAACAGAAGGGAACACAGTATCTGTCCAGGGAACATGGTCTCAGCACAAATGCCCCCAGCCTCCTGCTGATCACTAGTGATCCGTGCATTTCGTGGGTCACAGTCTGTTGCTTGGGGGAGGCAGAAGCAGCATACTCTCCTCACCTCCATTGCAACGATCAGAGACAAACATCAGATTTCCTGCCCTTTAGCCCCTTCAAAACTTTTATTGCAGAAAGAGGTGATCAGGCCCATTAGTTTTTATTCTTTTAGGTAGAGCATTAATTATGGGTAGCGTTCCTTACTTGTTAGACCAGTCCACCCAGAGTCAACTAAAATATATAACTATACGCACACATCAGACATTTAAATTAAGTTATGGATAGTTATTGTATAATAGTGCTGGAAATGCTGCAGAATTCACACTGTGCCACAGAACGTTCTGCAGATCCAAGCTGTTATTTAAAAATGTTTCTAGCCTTGATGGTTGCAAAGAAAACAATGAGCTTATATTTTCCAAGTTAAATGAAGCAGTGCTTTGTTTTTGAGTCTGCAGACAGCCAGCAACAAAAGAGATGAGAGATATGAGCTGTTACACTCATTTTAAAGGTGATGGCTCTGGAACCTAATGATTACCACATTCATGTACACTGTTAATCTTTTCTTTGCTGGTCATTTTCCTTACAAACATCTTGCTAGGGAATATGCTCCTGTGATCCCAACCATACTTGGTGCCAAACCCCCCCAAATGTCCTTTTCACAGCAACCAAAATCTTCAGCTTGCTGATGACAACTCTTATGACTTGGTTATGTTTTGTCAATGCAAAAACAATGCCACACTGAACACTGACATGACAGAGACAATGGCAAACTAAAACGGAATGTAATGCATTGATCAGTTTATCACATTTTCATATACAATTTGAAATGCTGATTTTTAAAGAATTGTAATCCACTAGAGTATTTACAGAATTTCCTAAAATACTGATTAATCTGACAGAGTATATGGGGCTTTGGTTATTTCTGTAAATTCCTATTAAACTTTTATAAGTCAATTGAATGATCAGAGACAGGATCTTCTTCTTTACTGTAGGATGTGCCTATATTTCTAGAGGCCCTTATATTGTATATGGGACTATGGTTTTAAATTATTATATATTATTGTTGTTGTACATGCGCTGACTGCGTATGGCAGTGCCCAAAGGGCCCATCTGACAACAGGCCTGCATTGTGTTGGGCACCATTCAAACACACAGTATGAGAATAGTGCCCTGAAGACCTTTCAAGCTAAGTAAATGAGGAAAACAAGAGTGTGGTATTATTCCTTTTATACACAGAGGGAACCAAAACACCATGGCTGTGTCTACATTGGCACCCTTTTCCGTAAAAGGGATGCTAATGAGACACTTCGGAATTGCAAATGCTGCGGGGGATTTAAATGTCCCCCGTGGCATTTGCATGAACATGGCTGCCGCTTTTTTCCGACTCGGGGTTTTGATTATCCGATAGTCGACTAGTTGTTCACATCCCTAATTAAAAGACTTATTTAGGTTTTCTTCAAGCACCAGTCTGTGTTCCAAATGAAGCAAAACACCTGTGGAAAACTTAGTATATATGTTCATGTAATTAAAGACTTTATAAATATATTTGAGCAACTTTGCGCATCTCTCGGTGTGTCTGTTTGTTCAAGAATTCCTCCTACGTGGTAAGAGATAGGACGACCCAATTTTGTATGCAGCTTCCTCTTAACATATATTAAAGCAAGATATGGGTTTGGGTGTGCCAGGAAAATGGGATGTGCCTGGAATGGAATTGCTTTTTATAAAACCATACAGAAAAAAGACAGAATCATCAGGCAGGTGAAAGGAGATGGCTGGAGGCACACTCCCCATGTCCAGCACTGCCCCAGCCCCAAGCCTCCCAACTCCCCAGGTGCCACTTTGGGAAGGGGAGGACTTCAGCCTCCCAGTCACCCTCCCCGCCCCAATCTGTACAGGAACATTGCTGGCTGTTTCCCTTTGTCAGGAAGCGAGGGGAAAGTGCACAGTCTTCTGCATTCCTCACTCTGGCTGTGGAGTGCAGGGGACTGACAAACCTGGACTTGCCCCAGCGAGGGGACATTTACCCTCCACTGGCTATGCCTGCTGGAGCTGCAGCAGCCATGGAGAAATGCTTCTCACCTAGTCACAAGCTGCTGTTGAGATAAAGGGCTGGGGTTGCCCTCTTTCTCTAGGGCAGCCTGCACACGGAACTCCCCAACCCCACCTCAGAGCAATGATTCAAATGGAGCATGTACATTTTTCATTTTATTTTCCAAAAAACAAAAATGAATTGAGTTAAGGACTTGAGCAACACTGGATAAATCTTTTAGTAATTTATATGCACAAGGAGACAGAATTAAGGACTGGTGGGCAACTGGAATCTGATATTTCTTAACTTCAATCTGAATCATATTCCTTTTGTGTCATGTTTTATATATAATTTCCTAGAGATTTGGGTGTGCAATGGGGTGGGGGAGCATTGATTTTTTTAAGGTTAAAAAAAAATCAACCAACTGTTCTGTACAACTATAACAATCCTCACGTCATGAATCTGCATTTGAACCTAGTGACTTCAGCACTACAACCCAAATTTCTACCACTACAGGACTAACAACATTATCTGGGAAGAGCAGAGGGCAGTTGCCCCATGTGGTGGGAAGATGGGTCACTGATGTCATGTGCTGAGGCTGCAGGAAAGGTCAGAGGGAGCCTCACTACCCCAGAACAGGGCAGTACAGGTTGAAACTCTAAAATCCAGTACTCTCTGGTCCGGCAACATCTTGCTGAACCAGGGAGCCTGGCTGGGAGTGGGGATGGTCAGGGTCAGGAGCCCTGGCCAGCAGCAGTGGCTAGGAATACAGCCCAGGATGGCAGCGGAGAGCACACCCCAGCTGTAGCTGACGGCAGAAGAGCTGGTGGCAAGGAGCGCAGCCCAGGCCAGAAGCCAGGAGCGCAGCCCCAACTGGGGCTGGTGGCCGTGGGACCAGCAGTGGGGAACACAGCCCAATCTGGTGACTGGGAGAGCAGTCCCATCTGGAGCCTGGAGCAGAGCCCAGTGTCTAGGGCTGGTGCCCAGGAGCAAGGCTGAAGACCAGGAGGGGAGCCTTTACTGTCCCTGGTCCAGAAGACTCCCTGGTTCAGGACCACTCAGGTCCCAAGGATGCCAGACCAGGGAGGTCCAATCTGCACAGAATTTATTGTCAAGGTCCAAATTTCTTGGTCAAGGAATAGCCAAAGTCCAGACTTAAGAGGAAAAAAACAATAATGATAAGAAGCAAATAAAAGATTTTGTGGTCAATACAAAAGTGTCTAGTGGTCTAGATTTGACCTGTGTTCTGCCTCTTGATTGCCACTGCCTGAGGAATTGGGTAGCTCCTGACTCATATGTCCCTTGATCACTACAGCCATATGCTGGGTTTAGAGGTTCATCAGAGAGGGAGTCCTGCCTGCCTGCCTCTCAACCCCACCACTCCTTCAGCTTCTGTGGCAGCTCCCAAGATTTCCCACCAGTCTATTGCTGCTGCTGCTTGGGCAGCACAGATGTCAGCATTTTAGAAAGTTTTTGTTTGACACATGCAACAAGAAGAAAATGGTAATTTTTAACTATTTATATTTGAAATAAGCCTGCCCAGAAATTCATGGGGCAAACTAAAAAGCACATCTCTAGCCCCAGGACTTTGTCCCCACTCAATTTCAAAGGCCTACTGCACACAAGACCGTCTCAAAAGAAGGTTGCAAGAATCTTTTATAATGGAAAGTATTAGGAAACTTAACTATAGGGATTTTCTACCAGCTCACTCTACAATTATGTATATGCATGCTATGCATGTATTCCTACAACTAAAAACACATACTCATGGTGAGTTTGAATGTTTGGTATCTGATGGTATCTTCAGAAGAAACAGTCTCATCAACAAACGACTAGTGAACTACGATCTTAAATCCAGAATTTTCTCTAGTGATTCTGTATGTGACTCTTTCACTCATTTAAACCACCTAAAGTCATTTAGATAATTTTCAATTTTGTTTGTATAAGTTAAAAAATAATAAAGTGCTTAGCTGAGGGGACCTAAATCCCATGAGTTCCATGATAATACCAAAGCTGTATTTTAAAATTTTTCTAGAAATTCATAAATACTTTTCCTTGTATATCAGAAATAAAAAAGGATTGTCATATACTGTTATTAGTGAGCTGGAAAAGCCAAAATAGCCTAGTGGGAAAGAGAAACGTTAGACTGATATGATTATGAGTCAATGCAGTTTTGCTTGAATCTCAGCCATTTATTTGAAAATCTGCTGTCCCAAAATATTTTTTAATTTACAAAACCTTTATTTTTTTAAAAGGTCTTTTATATAAATTTGTTTCCATCACTTTATTCTCAGGAATTTTTCATGTTGGCCCTTATGTAGTATGATGCCAATAACATCCAAAACAGAGGGCTCCAGGCTGTCTGCCATAAGAAAATATACTGGTTTTCTTTATTTTTAAATATTAATATAGTTGGCAACCATGAGGACATGAATGACATGATTTACAAGTTTGTGGGCCAGACAAAGAAGGATCAAAAGATTATCTACAAGCAAAGAGTCAACGTTCCAAACTCAGCAAATAGAAATAGAAAAGGCATAGATATACCCAGCCCAAATCTTTTCAATAGCTGAAGATAAAACACCAGAGATAAAGGGAAATCTTCTACTATAGCTCCCTCTAAAGGAGTTAATGTGTAATCATGTGTTAGAAAAAAATAAAATTAAGGCTAACCACCCCTTTTTCAGATCATTCTCTGCCTAGCTAGGACACCAGTAAAAACTGGGTTCTCTTCTCTTGTCTACAGATAAATGAAGAGGGTGATTTCTGGCTATTACCTCTGCAGTAAAATTGATGTTTAAACTCTTCCGGAGATAGATGAGTCTTTTTAACCAAAAAATCAAAATGCTTGGCCAATCTTTTCACACCTTCCCTATTTCTTCCCTTCCAACTTCCTAACTAGTTTCCCTTGTCATCTTAAATTTCTTTAATTGCAAAGAAATTTTTATCTAATTTATCCTGATTACCTCTGTGGCTCTCAGTCCACCTCTCTCACCTACAGCCAGGGGAATAGAAGTATATACACTTACTGTACCTCCTTTCTCCCAGATCCTTCAATAAATGTCTCTCTGCTGTTACCTTTACAACATGAGATAGGAAGGAGACAGTGCAGAAGAGACATCTTCGTCACAATGAATGGTAGGGATAACTGGTCACAACCCAACAAAAATGGATTTACAAGGTCTCATTTTATTTGTAAATTCGATCTTTGTGGGAAAGAGTCACATTGTAGAGTCTTTGTTCTCTAGGTCCTAGATCACTGGTGTGAATGCAGCATAGACTGGTTGTGACTTCAAGGACTGTTGATGGTCAGCTTAGTTATTGGCCTCAGTATTGTTCCTAATGAACAGTTGTCCACAAGCTGACCTAGCTTTCAATGCCTACAAAATCTGAATGAAAGAGAGTTTCATATTACCAGTTCTGAAGAAGAGTTTGTATATTATGTGTATTTTTAAAAATTCTGAAGAGTGATCTCCTCCTTGTTTCTAGCTATTTTTACAGATCTCCAGTCTCTTCTTTGCAATTAGGAGCCTGGATACCCAAAGAAGGAGTTGAAAATGAGGAAGAGGAGATATCATAACTTGATGAGCCAGCCTCTACATAGCTGCAGTGGTCCATGGACTATTTGGGAACCAATATTCTAAGGAGCATCCCTTAAATTCTCTTTGATAGACATCTGGCTGCTGTTTCTGCCATCCCCACAGGAGGAAATATTTCTGTCATTCCCTCCCTTAGATCAGTCAGGAATGCGAAAGACAGTTTCTCTTGCCCCTTTTAGTAGGGAAATGGAAAGGAGAAAAAGCAAGAAATGGATCACAATGGGAGTGAGATGGAATATTATGGGAATATTCAGCCAAATCAAATACCCTCTGGAGATCAGAACAGTGCACAAGTCTCTCAAACAAAAGTAACCTAATGCTGAATATGCAACCCTGCTGATTTTATGAGCTGTACCATGAGTATCATGCAGGTATCCTTTCAAGGACATGTACCATTTATGAAAGAGCCATTACAATCTTACATAAACACACACTTTTTAAAACAGTTTTCCCAGTGGATTGTTGACACAATATAGGGCTGAACATAATAAATTTTTCTTCACATTTCCAGATTTCTCTCTTTCTGTACCCAAAAGAGAATTTTCTGAATGCAGTGATTGGGTAAACTGGTCTTTCCTCTGGAGCTCTGCAACCATTTATACATGCAGTCCCATCAACTGAATAATGAAAGGTCTGTGTTTATGGAGAAATTGTTTAACCAGATGGGCACAACTCCAACCTACAGCTCTCTCTACCAGCAAAGTCAAAAAAAGTTCAAAAATGTGAAATGGCAGAAAGTGAATTGGTTTTTTTTAACAGAAAAGCACCAGGTGCCAAAAAAAAAAAAAAAAAAAAAAAAAAATTCACCACAGCAGCAACATTTCTACAGATGTGCAAGAACTTCTATTCAAAACTGGCAACAGCCTCTAAAGATGATGACCATGACAGAGTACCTCAGAATATAGTTGATCAGTGGACAGCAAGGATGCTGGTGCATATGCTCCAAAGCTACTATTTAAAACCTTCTACTCACCTTAAAATTATTTTTAACACACATTATACATTTTTCACATTTTGTTCAATAAAATGAAAGGAAAATTCTTCCTTGGATGCATGTACAAGGCCACCATTAACTTCAAAGGGAACTCAATGAACACGTCTGAGAGCTGAATTTGATCCAAAGGATTGTTGTTGTTCTTTTTTTATTCACAGCATTGTGAAAAGCTTTCGAGAACAATAAACCATGGGTGCATTGGAATTAGGTCTTATAATATATTACATGTGCATACCATGCCTGTTCAAACACACATGAACAGGCATGGTATGCAAGTGTAAAAACACAACCAAATTTATCTATCCTATGGCTCTGCAATTTATCACATGGAGATTATCACCAAGTGTATACATATTATACACACATACACATGTGTAAGGCACACATAGCTAGAGATTATATCCATAGGATAGATCCATTTATCTTTGACCACTTGACCAGCCCTCTGGCCACCCATTTATCTGTACCAGGACTACGTTGAACATTCTGAAATGTGAAACAATTTCAAATAGTCATTCTTTTTCTTTTTAAACTCAACCATCCATTAAAATTGTTCCTTATTGCCATCCATACAGCTGTAGAAATTTTGCCACCCTCCCACTAGGCACATTTATTTAAACCTCCGCATGACTCAGGATAGGAAATATTCAACCCTCACCTTATAACAGATGCACGGTACAATATCTATGGATCTAAAATGCAGCTTCGCAGCACTGAAAAATGGGAGAGTCCCAGCTTCCCAATGAGACATGCAATCCATGCTTCTAATTCTGGAAGATTATGTTAATCTTAGAATACTCCAATATATTTATTGAAAAAAACCACTATTTTAGTTCACTGTTGTTATGATCCTGACTTAATCCTACATTTAGACTCATGCTGTAGCTCAGGCCTGATCTGACTAATTAATACAAGGAGGGAGGCCCCATTGATTGGAAGACAGAAATAGGAGGTGAACAGATCATTAGACTGAAGTAAATAGGCCAGCAAGCTAAAAAGACAGAGTATATCTACATAGCAAATAAAAACCCATGCCTGGCCTATGCCAGCCAACTCCAGCTTGCTGGGCTTGGGCTTTGAGGCTGTTTCATTGTTTTGTAGCATTCAGGACTCAGACTATGTCTGGGCCCCTGCATGGTGTGAAGGTTCCAGATATCCAGCCGGAGCCCAAAAGTCTATGTAGCAATGAAACATCCCTGTAGTCCAAGCCCCACAGGTTTTAAGTTGCTGTGCATGCCAGCCCAGACCGTCTGAGCCAGCTAAGACAGAAGGGAGAACATCCAGGGCCCCAGTTATTAACAATGGACAAAATAAATTAGGAACGTAAAGAGGAAGGCAAGCATGGATGACACATGAACAAAACATACTGTACAGAGATTGGTTACTGCAAAATGATGAATCCAATCCAAAAATGTATGATGTACTGTATGGTAAATGCAATAAGTTATGTGACTGTATATGAACTGAGAGGGTTTCTGTATAACTTTGGATGTGTGGCATGCCCGATATATAGCCTTGCACTTCAGTCTGATCAACACAGCATAGCTTTGTTGCATGCCAAAGACAGAAACATGAGTGACTAAATGTGGAGTCAAACCAAGATTGTTAGATTCCAGAAAACGGGATGAAGTGTTCTCCCAAAACTAGACAAGGTGTTCTGGGTAAGCTGAGCAGAGAAAGTCTGTAATGGAATCCCAGTACATGTTAGCTCAAGCAACTGGTTTTAAAATAAGTAGAAAAATAGTTCTAATAATTCAAAGTACAGCCGAAAAACTACAAAATAGAGTTTTCTATTATGTGTGTAGCACATGCAGAATATATAGTAGACTGGAGTGCTATAAAGGCTTTATTAGTTCTCCTTTTGTGTTAATCATTTGTTGCTTTTCAACTTATGAATAATGTGGCCAAGCCCTGTCCATCCAGATAAAAACTCTCTTCCAAAAACACATGCTTATATAAGCCTCTTTTCGTCTCCCCATTCTCTTCTACAATATACATAATATGTGTTCTATATCATACACACTATTTATATACACTATCATACACACATTTATAATGTGCCATCTCATCAAGTATAGATGACTGGATCTTATTATTTAATTGTGAAAAATACTAATGGAATGAATTTTTATGCCAGAAATTTTTCAGATTATATCTACTGAAATTATAACTACTCATGTTTTCAAGTCAATTCATCCAACACTTTTATAGAAGATGTGTGGCTAAATCCCATGCACTGCTTTGAAAATCTCAGTGGCTGGTAAACAAATGGAAATGAACCACGAATAGACATCTATATTCAGCTCTTTCAGACACAATAAATACTGGACAAAATTTCTTATATATATATATATATATATTGCTTGAGTACTTTAAAAAAAGTTTCAAATTATTTATAATAGACCATTCTGGGATCTTTGTTTTTATTAATTCATTAGTTGTTGATTGCATAAGTGATATATGCAATTTACTTTATCTTTTGCAAATTTCTGCAGAAAAAAGGTTATTAAAATTCACCCAGCTGTAGACACCTCTTTAAGCTAATCCCTTTTAGTTTATCCTTTAACCTAAATTCAAAGGTATGAATCTGACATTTGAATTATGTAAGAATCTTTCATTTAATCCATGAAGGAATTAAAGAGAGAAAAAAAATACTAAATATACATATATTACTATATGTTCACTCCTATTTATATAGAGAATCTTCATGCTTATTTAGTCATCTCAGGAATGCTGTACACAATCCTTTAAGCATCAGTCTACTGGCAAAGAGGAAATCTATGTTTGCTTTCATAATAATTCATAAACCGGACTCAAGGGACACACCAAAATTCTTTTAGTCACCTGCAAGTTACTTTAACATATTAACCATATCAAAAATAAACTATCTTTAACTATACAGTCTCATTTTCAATTCCCTAGCTTCCAGTCAATAAATATGAACCAGTCATAGAATAAATAATCAAAACCCTACAAACATCAGCTATTCCAAACACTTAGCTTTGGCCTTTATTGTCTCTAATGCTTACATGATAGTTGTTTCATTTTTGCTGATTGATCATTTAAACTCCTATCTATTATTAAGTCTTTGTGCTTTAGGAGTTTCCGTTCTAAACTACCAAGGAATCTGAGATCTCCTTTAGGTTTCCTGGAATGAGAGGTTAAATATTTTTCAAGAGGTGTGAAAAATGAACCATTTCCTTTAGCCTGTCTGCGGATAACTCTTCATCTCTTACCAACAAAAGCAACAGGATAAAGCTATGCCAGAGTAGCATACTGTCGTCTTTAAAACTGAATTACACAACTCGGAAGTAAGATGCTTTAGACTTCTCAAAATGCAGATCTTGGCAGGTGTAAAAAAAGAACATATTGTTATTAACTGTTTTAGATCTTAAAGCCTTCAGAATACCTTTGCAGTAGTATGTTCATAGAGTTACGCATATGTTTCTAATGACAATGATTGATAGTTTAGTGTAAAATATTCTCTAAGAAATAAATGAAAGCCAAAATTTGAGGTTTTCCCTAGAAATGGTCCAATTTAATAAAAAAAAAAGTTTTAAATGAAGACTAGGATAACATTAATACAAATGTAATCACATTCCTCAAAAGAGGCCTAATTTTAAAGCAAAAACCTCATTATCATTTAATTCACTTCAGAAGATGATCCATCCTCTTTTCAAATATATGTGCCCAAAATTGAATGTTTGCATATTTTGGTGCCAAAATTCTATTTTATGAAATTTTGTAAGAATACACAATTCTGTGGCATGATATCACATTATTTCACAGCTGCAGTAAATGCTGGGCATGTGTGTTTATTCCATCATGGAATATTTACCAACATGCTGTCATTTACATTCAAGTAACGATAATATGAGTATCAGGTGTACAGAATTTTCAGATCCTCAAAGATGAACATATTCAATGTAATTCAATTACAAGCCCCACATCTGGAGATATTCCACTGCACCATCGAGTCCCACTATAGTCGCTTGGGTTCTGCATGTGTACAACAGCATACTTACACGTTACCATTTGCAATGTCAGGCCTAATTTTACAAGTCAGGGGCACATGATCAAGCACTTTTACTGTACTGCTCCCCAGTGCTAAATAACTGACATTTATCTACCTATACAGCTCCAGTCATATCTACTTACCCTTAGACCAAGGGTGGGGAAACTTTTTTAGGGTAAGGGGCCGCTAACCCACAGAAAAATCAGTCAGGGGCTGCACGCAAGTGAGGAGCCAAAAAATACCAACCAAATAAAACCAAACTGAGAAGGAGAAGGAGACACTCCCCACATTCCTCTTGCTCACCATAGCTTACGGGGCCCAGCCTAGTAGATTTTCTGTGCTACAGCCCCACAAGGGGAGGGTGTGGAGGCTAAACCACCAGCATGGGCTCCCCAATGTGGGGGGCAGAGCCCTTAGCCTCGGGAACCAGATTCAGGCAAGCTGGGGGCTGAATCCACCCCCCCACACACCCCCAGGCCTTAGGTTCCCCACCTCTGCCTTAGATCTTAATCAGTGGTTTCCAGCCTTTTTAAGTGCAAGATCACTTTTCCAATTTAAGTCAATCCAGGATCTACTTTAAACCCAAATATCCTTGTCCTACCTCCTTCCCTACCTTTTCTTCAAGGCCCTGCCCCACCACACCCCTTCTCCAAAGCCCCACCCTGCTCATTCTGTGGAGATGGGGTACAGAGGTGGGGGGAAGAGAACACCCTGACATCAGTGGCCCCACTCTTCTGCCTCCCCCACCTTGAACAGCAAACAGAAGACCACGGGGGGCAGGGCGGAGGAAGGGCTGTATGTGTGTGGGGGGAGGAAGCAGTTCCAAGGAGCAGCACAGAAATGGAGGAAAGAGCAGCTGAAGTGCTCTAGCTCCAAGCCAAAGTAGTCAGGATCATCGGTCACAGGCTCCAAGATCTACTAGTAGATTCCGATCTACTGTACTGGTTGGTGACCACTGCCTTAATCCATCCCATGCTTTTCAGCACATTGAACTACCTACATTCTCCATGCTTGCTTATCAGCTGCCATGTGACCTAAGTCCTCCCATATCAAATTAATTTTTCCTATGTCATTGATAATCATACACTTCCAAATCATCCTAGGTCTACCCCTCTTTCTTGTTGGATTTTCTGGCTTCCAGTTGAGAGCCATAATCGGCAGTCAATTATGATCATTCATAACATTTGCCCTAGCCATTGATGTTGTCTCTTACAAATTATTTGCGATAGAGACCTCACTTTAACCATTTTTCTGACCTTGTTTATTTTTCTTTCCTCATAGCTTACTCCGAATATTCTCTGCAAGCTCTCATGATGAAATTCATCTAACTTCTGAGCATCTGTTTTCTTAAGATACCAGTTTTCATTGCCATAAGTTGCTACAGCTACAACTGCTGAGTAGACACTTAGGCTATGTCTACACAGTTGAGCTATTTCGGGATACGTCTGGTATCCCAAAATAGCTATTCTGCATCTTTAAACACGCCTGTTATTTTGAAATACATTTCAAAATAATGGGTGCGCTATTCCAGCATCCCTTTAACCCTCGTTTCACAAGGGTTAAGGGATTTGATGCAATAAGCTATTTTGAAATAACCTTGAAATAAGCTACGCAATTTATGTAGCGCAAATTGCATAGCTTATTTCAGGGTAAGGGTGCTGTGTACTCGCACCCTTAGTTTTGTATGTAAGGCTACTGTATTAAGTTTCCAAATATCCCAAAGTGTACCGAAGGTTGCATTCTCTTTGCTGACCCTTATTCTTATTTCCTCAGAGTATGTACCATCTTGTCTTATTGTGCTTCCAAGATGTTTGAATCCATCAACCCACTCTAGCTGTTCATCATCAATTTTGATGATGAAATACATGTCTCCAATTACCATGGTTTTACATTTCTTTACACTGAATCCCAGTTACATCTTCTCTATCATTTCTTTAACTTCATATGTGCACACTTGAAATCCTTCAGCAATGTCATCAGCAAAATCTTGATTGAATAATCTTGAATGATCCCACATTAACCCATATTGATTATTCTTAAATCACTTGAGGCCATAATCAATTATGAGAAAAAAAAAGAATGGAGACAAGATGCATCCTTGCCTTACCTCTGTCTTAATTTCAAATGACTTACTTAATCCTCGATCCATTTTAATACATTTAGAATTAATACTGAATAAATTATAAACAAACAACAACAGAGTTTACTATATAATAAATCACTGTGGGTGAAATCCTGACCATTTAAAGCCTCCATTGAAGACAATAGGGAAATCCCATTGACTTTAAAGGATGCAGAATTTCACCCTGTATGCCTAATTACCTATTTGTTTTCTAGATTAAAGTAGCAGGGCTAATACTCCATTCCTCTACACTAGTTTTGAAGTCTGAGATTGTTATGTAGGTATAAAATCAATGCAACAGAGTGGACAATCAAGCCTCGTAATTAATAACACTGATCAATTGTCACACTATAGCTCAAATTCAATAGCCAACTGCAGAGGCAAGACGGGTTTTCACACCAGAGCTGCACTACAATGTCATAACTGGGTAATCTAAGATGGAAGTAATTATGAGACTCAATAAAAGATATAAGATATAATCTTTATTTCTGGATGTCTTCGATTTTATGGCTAATTTTAAGTCACACCCTTGAAGATTTTTAGCATAGTTTTTATATTGAACCAAATGAGAAAAGGACCAATGAGTTAAATCTCTTCATTTCCAGTGTTCCAGTTTTCATACATATTTTTTAAATAAAAGAACATGTTGCACCAGAAAGCACAGCTCAATAGGTTGTGGCAGAATACAAAAATACCAAGGCTATACATTTGTTTGAAAAAAGTTAAGTTGCTTACAAGAAATGTCATGATCTTCAAGCAAAGAATATGTTTACCACCAAACCTCATCCACAGACAACTAAAATTTCAAGGAACAGCTGCGGAATGGTAATGATCAGTAAAGATGATTTACCTCACTGGTTCGAAGTTGGAGAATGGTATTACATATATGCCCCTTGCTGATATTTTATTTCACTTATTTACACTTTAATTTTGAAAGGATTGGTATTGCAAATTGACATTTCAATAACACAAGATTGAATTCTTTTGCCACAAAACTACAAAAGACACTGCTTTTTCTGGAAAAGGAACTCAAAATCAAGAGCCTGTAGCCAAATGAAAGACAGCAGATAAACTCTTAGAATTTTGGTGCCAATCTTAATGGTTTTAAAGTTTACTGACAACAGTTCTGGGGCTTGAGTAGGAAAGAAGTATCTGTTTCCACCCTTGTATCATTCATAAAGTAAATTAACAAGATCTGTAAAAATCTGTGTAAGTCTGAGACTCCCAGTCTTACACAAACACATCAGTATGTCTGCAGCTACACAGATAGAAAGTTAAAATTCCTTTCTTAACTACATCTAAATATTGACAGCCTGCTGTTAGTTGCTCCATTAGCTAACATTTCAAAACAACGGATCTGATCCTTCCTCAACATATCAAGGATGGGGAAAAAGTATAGGACCAGGGTATGTCTACACTACAGAGTTGTTTCGTAAAAATGACCATTTTTCCAAAAAAACTTCAATTACATCCATACTGCAATCCTGTTATTTCAAAAGAAAATTGAAAGAACACAAGGGGTTTTCTAGCATTAGTAATCCTCTTTCTATGAGGAAGAAGCCTTTTTCCAAAAGAGCTCTTTTGGAAAAAGGCACATGTGGATGGGGAAGAGGGTGTTCTTTGGGAAGAAGAGGAAAGAGAAAAAAGCACAGGTACCCTGGTGGCCACTCTGTCCATAGTAATCACAGTTCAAATGTGAGATAACGTCCATTCAGTCTGGATGCTATCTTTTGAAAAAGCAGATCGCTTTTTTGATGTGCTTTAGAAGTGTGGATGTGCTCTTTCAGAAGAAGTTTTTTCAGAAGATCTCTTCTAGAAAAGCTTCTTCCAAAAGAAGCATGCAGTCTAGACATAGCCTAACTGATACTAACTAACTGATATCAAGAGAAGAGCTAAGAACTCCTGTTTAAGGAAGGACAGACAGAAGTAATCCAGAAAAGGAAATAAAAAGGGCTCCCGAAACAGAGTGCTCACATGCTTACGAAAGAAGAGTCTTCTGAAGATAGATGCCAGACATAGGGACCAACTTCTCATTTTCCTGGGGGGAGGCATGACCATCTCTGCCCTACCTCTTCCTGCCTATGCTTCGTCTCTGCCCCACCTCCTCCCCCAAGCATGACCCATCCCTGTTCCTTTTCCTCATTTCTGGAGCCTGAACCTGCAAATCAGCTGTTTGTAGCACTCCAGAAGTGCTTGGTGGAGGTCCAGTGCCCATGGGTGCTGGAAGGACTATAAAAGTATGAGGGGAGAAGGTTGAAGCAAACCCAAGAGTCACAGTGCCATGCAAATTTGACCAGGCTGCCCCTCCAGCAGGGAATGGGTGCCACCATTAGGAACTCACTCCAGTTGGCACCGATATTGTGCCCTTGCTTATCAGCTCAATATTCAGTAAAAACAGACAACTTGTTTACACAATCAGTTTTAGAATGGCTACACAAAATGTTTGGGGGTGGGGGAGATGTATTCTATTTTAGGCTCTGGTTAAACAAATAAATAAGCACATACCTAATGAGAGAGTAGTCCCATTGACTTGTAGAGGACTACTCTAAAGCTTAAAGTTTGACATGCCTATGTAAATTACTAAATGTGGGTCTAAATATGTATTTGGATGAAAATGCACAAGAGACACCAACACTTTTATAGAAGCAAGGGAGTCAGATCATACAGGTGCCTCACTCTGTAAGCTTTATGATCATTTGGGATGCATCTGTTCTAGTTTATTTACTCATCCCTGTGCAGTGAATATTTGTCTTAGGCTTTTTTTTAAATATAGAGCATATTTTTACTCTTACTAGAACATCTGATTATTTTTAATTCCTCATACCAAACCTCCAGGCACCTTGACAAAGAATATCTACAAACAGTGTTTAGCACAGATTGGACAAATTGCCCAAATGTATTCCAGGACATGCAAATACTAAGAAGTAAGATATACTCAGATAGAATTCTTCTCTTACTGTGGAATGAAGAGCAGGTCCTGACTTAAATTACAAGTATCCTCTGGAAAGAGGAGCAGGGAGTATGGCTGAAGTTAAAGTCTGCAGTTAAAATTACAAATTGTCCAGTTCTGGAGCCCTGCAATCCATGCTAGCCAGCCTCTTTCTATAGGTCCTAATCAGTTTCTTTTTGGACCTCATCCTCTTATGGGTCCTTTATCCTTAACATATCCTTTTACCCATTCTTATACACCTATTTTGTACATGGGTTTTGTTCAGCAATATGGGTATGTCTACACTACTACCCTAGTTCGAACTAGGGTGGTTAATGTAGGCAACCGAAGTTGCAAATGAAGCCTGGGATTTAAATATCCCGGGCTTCATTTGCATCTTGCCGGGCGCCGCCATTTTTAAATCCCCGGTAGTTCGGACTCCGTGCCCGCGGCTACACGTGGCATGGAGTAGGTAGTTCGAATTAGGAACGAGGAGTACCGGTAGTTCGAATTAGAAAGCCTAATTCGAACTACCTACTCCGTGCTGCGTGTAGCTGCAGGCACGGAGTCCAAACTACCGGGGATTTAAAAATGGCGGTGCCCGGCAAGATGCAAATGAAGCCCGGGATATTTAAATCCCGGGCTTCATTTGCAACTTCGGTTGCCTACATTAACCACCCTAGTTTGAACTAGGGTGGTAGTGTAGACATACCCTATGATACCAGCCCAATGAATAAAACATTCAGGAAGAAAAGTATTTGTGGAAATTTCCTTGTATTAAACTGAAATGCAAAAAATTAAATGTTTCAAAAAGAAAAATCTTTACAATAATAACGTAACCATTATTCATTATGTTTATTGTAGCAATTTTATTTAGGGCAGATAAATTCATTTGTTAATAATGAAAATGCCACGCATGCTTCAATGGGATTCTTTTGCTCAGTAGTCATTAAAGGACTATTATTTTAAGGGGCTTCCAAAAATATTAATACATGATGTTAAACTGAAATCCATACTTCAGTTATGTTTGTGAAGGAACTGGCAAGGTTTGCTTAAGAAATTTCATGCCCAAGCTTCAGAAGTGTGCACCCTAACCTTCTTCGACACATAATTCAAGATAAACACTTTCTTCATGACAGACATTTCAAGAGATCAAAGAGGGGAACAAAGGCAGAGGGTGACATAAAGCACAAGTTCTGGACTGTTAAGATGAATGGATAGATTAGCTGGAAAATTCATGATGACACATTGGGCTGGTTGAAGTGGCTCTGTTTATGTAATTACAGTTTGTGTCCTTAGAGGATATGAAGCTCTAAACAAAAAATTTACAGTAGTAGCCCTGTAAGAGAGCTTCTGCAGTATTTCAGCAACCTGTCCATCAATGCCAATCAATGCAATTCACTTCATTACAGGTTTTAATCAGTTAAATATTATCTAAGAGAGTACAACAGTTCATTGGAAAAACTGATGGAACAAATTGAAAATGTACTCCAATGTACTCAAAACACTGTTCCAAATACAACCTTTCAGCACAACAGTACAAACAACACTGAAGTGTATTGCCAAATGGTCTGTATAAAAGTCAAACAGGATAAATTAGCTATAATAGAGTGTGCTCTGTTTAGCCTATTTGGCCCATGTTCATGATTTACTGAAAACCTGCAAGGCCTAATGTTTTGCTTGCTAAACAAAAGGTATTTTACAAGGCATAGCCCATAGACAAAGAATGAGATTGGGAGTGTTGCATTCACCTCTGAAGCTTTCTTTATGATGTGAAGAAGAAATGTAGCAACGGTTTGTTTTGTTTGCTGAGGCTCAATGTGTCCAGCTCACTATCTAAATCAATGTTTTCAGCAATGTTGTAGACCATAATACTGATTTTAGAGCATGCCATGACATCAAAAACAAGGCCAAGATTTCTCTTTCAGTGGCAGTTTGAAAGGATATGTACTTAATTAAAAGGGTGATTTATGAGATTCTAAGTGCAACCACAGTCACTGATTTACTGGTGATTGCAGGAAGAAAGCTATCCACATAGTTGGCAAAACCTACAGTGCTGGAATACAGAAATGGTGGGAGAGAGCTAGGGTTTCTTGAACTTGTTCACAGGTGTCTTCCATTGCTCGCTATCAAACAGTTGCACATTTCTTTTCATGCTAGGAACTCAGCTTCACATTTCTCAAAAAAGCAACAGGGCTCTTCTAAAGTTAAAAGTCCCTCCCCTAAAAATGAGAAAGTGTAAGTGATAGGGAGCAACTCTGCAATGGCAGCTGAGTGGTTCCCCAGATTTCCCCCCATAAGGCAGACAGTGTAACAACAGGGAGATTGTTGGCTGTTGCAAAGAGAGGGACCACCTTCCTTTTCACTCACAGTCAGGTAACATATGAATAATAATGTATTTTTAGATTGTTTAAATGCCATTTAACAGCTGGAAAGGAGGAGGATAATCATTACCATGTAGCCAACCCTGTAATGCCAGCGAGATCTCCTCAGACCCCAGTTTACATTGTAGTCTAAATGTTTGGACCATGTGGGAATTGCTGCACTGGATGTCCTCATAGGCATATCTCATTTCTAATTTGTACTGCTGTTTTGTCACTGTGGGTATCAGTCACAGCAATACAAAGGGAAGCATTATACCACATTAGCAGGATTTATGGGTCATAATGTACAAGCAGCTGAATGTAAGCTTCCAGACCAATACTATGGCAGATAGGGTTGATGTGATCCTTTGCTGTATAAACAGGGCAGCAGTGAATAGGAATATTGGTGAGTATATTTGAACACTGAATACAGCTCTGGTGTCCATATTCAAAAGGATGATGAAAAATGGAGAGGGAAAAAAATGCCACAAATATGATTGGAGGACTGGAGAAAGTGCCTTACAATGAGAGACTTAAAGACCTCCATCTATTTATCTTTTCAAAAGGGGGACTGAGCAGCCACTTTATTATAGAACATAAAAGAACTTTCATGGGGAGAAAATACTGGTAGTATTCTTTAATCTAGCAAAGAAAGGCATAACACAAATTAATGCCTGGAAGCTGAACCCAGACAAATTCAAAACAGAAATCAGGCACACATTTTAAACAGTGAGGGTGATTAACCACTGGAACACACTACCAAGAGAAGTGGCAGACTTTTCAGCTCTGTCCCCAAATCAAGACTGCGTGCCTTTCTGTCAGATATACTTAAACCAAACTTAAGTTACGCTTTAGTCAAACACAAATTATAGGGCTCAATATAGGGGTAGAGTGGGTGAAACTTACTGGAGTATGCTAAACAGGAGGTCAGACTAGATGATCTAATAATCCCTTCTGGCCTTAAACTCTATAAATCTATACAGGAAGATAATTCAAGCAAAAATGGTGAAATACTAGTTCTGAACATGAGTGTTAAACTGAAGTGACCGTATAATGCATTTCCAGTTTTGGGTTTGATCATGGGGCAACTTTCAGCTGCTTCATTTCCTCAGGACTGCCCTTGGCTTGGTGGATCTGGCCCCTGTATAGAGAATGCCAGAGCAGAAAATATAGCAGGGCGAAGAGGTAATTGCCAGGATTTTCCAGGCTCCCTTAGCAAGCTGAGGAGCAGCCCCAGGCACCTGTGCATACATCCCTCCTAGCTGCTCTGACTGCTCCTCAGCCATGGCAGGAAATCTGATCAAAAGCACACTCTCCTTCAAGACCCTGCGCTGCTTACATACATATCTTTTAATATTATATATGTTGTCAACTGTACTCATAGTCTCTTGCTCCAGCAAGTCTCACT
Organism: Pelodiscus sinensis; assembly: GCF_049634645.1. NCBI lineage: Eukaryota > Metazoa > Chordata > Testudines > Trionychidae > Pelodiscus > Pelodiscus sinensis. The sequence continues at coordinate 202,251,613 of NC_134712.1, forward strand.
GGTATAATGGCACCATTATACAATAGCATAACTTAGAGCAAATCTTAGGTTATTTGGGAAGGCTGTAAATCAGCTTAGAGCCACATATGCCTCCCCACAAATTATGTCAAGCATAAATGTTGCAACTAAGAATTGCCCTGCATCTGTAAAGCACTGTGGGCAGGTTCAGGATAAAAGATACTATGCACTGTAAAATTATTTGCATCAATATTACGATTTTTGTCCTGGAGAAACCATATTGTCAGGGTTTGAAAACAAAGAAAGAAGGGATGCAAATACCATTTAATACTTAATGTGACATTAAGTCATCATTCTGTTACTAGTATGAGAGATGCTGGCTGCACTACTAATGTTGAGAACTTAACATACTTTTTTTTATGCATTGTCATATAATCAGCTGGTAGAATGCACTGCCACAGAACAGTATTGATGCTAGTTATTTAATTGGAGAAAATGATTAGATATGTATATGAATATGGAACAGCACTGAAGTACAAGTGAAGTTCTGGCTACATTAAAGCATAAGCAATATCTGTCCTCGTGCTTCAGGACATAAATTGATTGCCATCTGAGTTAGGCAGGAATTTCTTGCCCAGTTTATAACTGGCTAGGTCCATTATGGGTTTTTTCACCTCTCTGCAATTCATATGTTATAGTATGCATGACTGGCTAGAGGCATACAAAAAATAACATGTTTTAATATTTTTGTATAACACATAATATACATTTAACTTGCCTGAAATATCTTTTGATTATATATTATTTTAATAGTCTGGTAAGTGAAACTTTCTGTTGGTGTACAATCTAGAAAGGACACAGAGAGATACTGATAACCATAATATGTAATTTGGCAGTATGAGAGATGTTTTGTACTGTTTGTACAGGACAAACAGGAATCAATTCATCATTACATAAAGTCCTTGCAATTCAGGATCATTCTTCAAATCAAACTGCATGTGTAATGCACCTCACACCGACTGGGTGTGATTCACTGTCCCATGTAGTGGCATTTAGACCACTTACAGAGAGAAATAACGAGTGTGGTCTTTAATCTTAGCTGAGACCCATGGCCTAAGCTCCAAAGGTCCCGAATTGGGTTGTGCCTGTCGGCATTACACATGCACAGGATTTAAATTTTCTAAAGTAAAATGTTGGTCCATCTGATTACTTTTATATAGCATGTCCTGGTATTTATTCTACTTTTTCCATTTTTAGGACAAATTCGCTCATAAGTAGCTAATTCATCAAAGCAAAGTTTATCTGGGAATTCTATGACTGAACAATGCCATATACAGGCAGTCCCCAAGTAACGCGGATCCGACTTATGTTGGATCCGCAGTTACGAACAGGGCTTTTCTCGCCCCGGAGGACGGGAGCGGCAGGACGCCCAGATGCGCCGCGGTCCGCCGCCCCCATCCTCCGGGGCGAGAAAAGCTGCTCCCCGTCTCCCTGGTCTGCAGGGAGACGGGGAGCAAAGCCTTGGAGCACGCCCGCAGCGGGACAGCCCAGGCGCGCTTGGGCTGTCCCCCTGCGGGCGTGCTCCGCGGCTTTGCTCCCCATTTCCCTGGTCTGCAGGGAGACGGGGAGCAAAGCCTCGGAGCACGCCAGCAGTGGGACAGCCGCGGCGCGCCTGGACTGTCCCGCTGCCCGTGTGCTCTGCGGCTTTACTCCGTGTCTCCCAGGTCAGCAGACCAGGGAGACGGAGCAAAGCCGTGGAGGACTTGGGCGGTCCGCCACCCCCATCTTCCTGGTCTGCTGGGGGGGGGGGCAGCCAGTGCCCCCCCCCAGCAGACCAGGCTTTTCTTGCCTACCCCTAGCTGCCGGGTTGGTCCCGCAGCGCCGCTCTGGACCAACCCGGCAGCACCCCAGCTGCTCTGCTCCAGGCGTCCTGATTCAGCCGCTGCTGGTCAGTTTCAGCAGCGGCTGAATCAGGACGCCTGGGGCAGAGCAGCTGGGGTGCTGCTGAGTTTCTCCAGTAGCGCCGAGGAGCCGCGCTACTGGAGCAACCCAGCAGCACCCCAGCTGCTCTGCCCCAGGCGTCCCCAAGTCAGCCGCTGCTGAAACTGACCAGCGGCTGATTACAGGAAGCCCCAGGCAGAGTTGCTCTGCCCCAGGCTTCCTGGAATCAGCAGCTGATCAGTTTCAGCAGCAGCTGACTTGGGGACGCCCGGGTTTCTTAAGTTGAATCTGTATGTAAGTCAGAACTGGCGTCCAGATTCAGCCGCGGTTGAAACTGGTCAGTTTCAGCAGCGGCTGACGCCAGTTCCGACTTACATACAGATTCAACTTAAGAACAAACCTACAGTCCCTATCTTGTACGTAACCCGGGGACTGCCTGTATCCCTAATTTAAGATTACCTAATTTACAATGATTAGTGTGCCTGCTTTGAAAATGATAAAGGTTCTCCACTATTATGAATTGTAAAAAATCCATCACTGCCCATGAAGAGATACTTAATGAAGTGATATTGATATAAACCTACCTTTGTACACACAAGTAACAGATTGCTTCTGTTTATATCATATCTATACTTAGAAAAGGGGAGGGGGGATTAAGCAAGACCTGTTAAATAGACATCAGTGGCATGTAAGAGTTTAAAACAAATTGTGAAGGAACGAATAATTAAATTCATGGAAATCTGGACTAAATAAAGCACTTGATTGAAGCAGTACTAAATGGGAAATTATTAGTTAAATTAGGGACGATGGAGAACATTTCATTGCATGGTTGATAAAGAAAAGGCTAAAGGGAGAGGACAACAGGATGTGCCAGAAGGTGAATTATCAGAATGAGAGAGGTTACTAGCAGAGCTCCTAAAGCATCAATCTTGGGACAAATCAGTGTTTTTTTTATTAATGGCTTTGGTACAAAAAGTAGAAGAATGTTAATGAAATTTGCTGATGATACAAAATTGGGAGCCATCATCAATACAGATAAGGATGGAATTCATAAGAACGGCCATACTGGGTTAGACCAAAGGTCAATCTAGCCCAGTATCCTGTCTGCCAACAGTAGTGGCCAATGCCAGATGTTTGTTTCAAACCTGCTGCCTTTTAATTTCATTTGGTGATCCCTAGTTCTTACGTTATGGGAACAAGTAAATAATTATTCCTTATTCACTTTTTCCACACCAGTCATGATTTTATAAACCTCTATCAAATCCCCCCTTAGTCTCCCCTTTTCTAAACTGAAAAGACCAAGTCTTTTTAATTTCTTTTCATCTGGGACCCATTCCAAACCCCGAATAATTTTTGTTGCCCTTCTCTGAACCTTTTCCAATGCCAATATATCTTTCTGAGATGAGGCAACCACATCTGCACGCAGTAGTCAAGATGTACGAGTACCATGGTTTTATGGAATATTACATAATAAGATCTGGATGACCTTGAAGATTGGTGTGTCAGAAATAGGATGAAATTCAATAGTACAAAGAGGAAAGTGTTAGGGTTTAACAAAAAGAACGTCTGCTACAAACTGTGAGATTGTCAGTTGGAAGTATCATAGGAAAAGAGAGACAAGGGTATAGGGGTGTAAACGGGATATCGATGAACCATCAATGTAACAGTTTGTGGAAAATGCCAGACTGCATTAAGCAAGGCATTTCCAATAGTGATTGAGAAGCATGAATACCATTGTACAAGTCACAGGTAATACCTTATTTGGCATACTATGTGCAGTAAATACATCAAGGAAGATGAATTTAAACTGGAACTGGTGCAAAGAAGAGCCAGGAGGATAATTTAGATTTAGGATGACAGTAGCCTTGTTTAGTGTAGCAAAAAGCAAGGTGAGAGGGAATATGCATTCACTGGGTATACAGCATGGAGACGGAAGAGATATTTATAGCAAAAGGACATTATTGGCGCAAACAAATTCAGACTGGAAATTTATATCCATTAGAGAGGTGAGGTTTGGGAGTAGCTTCCCAATAGGAGTTGTGGTATCAAACGACTTAATTAGTTTGAGAGACAGCTGGACAAATGTATTAGTCCAACTGTATTAGGGGTTGCATATGATGGTAACGGGCAAGAGCTCATTTCTGGTTCATATCTTGTTTTCCTAAAACCTCATGGTCCAGAGCTTCAGTGGGTCACCTCCAGAGTATTCTGAGTTTGTTTTAATTTCCTTTCTCTGATGCACCAAGAATGGCCACAGTTGGAGATAGGACATTGGACAGGGAGGGTCAGTGCTGTGAGGTGGCCTGGAGCATATTCCCTCTCAGGTGCTTAGCTGGCTGGTTCTTGCTCATGTGTTCAGCATCTAACTCAGGGATGGGGAACTTAAGGCTTGAGGGCCGAATGTGGCCCCCAGCTTGCCTGGACCCAGCCCCTGAGGTCCAGGGTCCTCCCCAGCATTGGGAAGCCTATGCTGGCACTCCAGCCCCTACACCATCCCCTCGCGAAGATGGAGCATGCAAAATCTTCTAGCCTGGGACCCCTAGGCTCTGGTGTGCAAAGGGAACATGGGGAGTGTCTTTCTCCTTCTCAGTCAGGGGCCACATCAGTGAGGGCTTGGTTTGTTTATTTTTGCTTCTCATTTGTGTGTGGCCCCCGAATGATTTTTCTGTGGGTCAGTGGCCCCCAGCCCCATAAAGGTTCCCCACCCTCTGATCAAACTGATTACCATATGTGAGATCAGGAAGAAATTTTCTCCCAGGTGAAGCTGGCCGTGATCTAAAAGAGTTTTCACTTTCATCTGCAGGGTGGTGGTGTAGGTCATTTGTTAGGATTACAGGCAGTCCCCGGGTTACGTACAAGATAGGGACTGTAGGTTTGTTCTTAAGTTGAATCTGTATGTAAGTCGGAACTGGCGTCAGCCGCTGCTGAAACTGACCAGTTTCAACCGCGGCTGAATCTGGACGCCAGTTCTGACTTACATACAGATTCAACTTAAGAAACCCAGGCGTCCCCAAGTCAGCTGCTGCTGAAACTGATCAATGGCTGATTCCAGGAAGCCTGGGGCAGAGCAACTCTGCCTGGGGCTTCCTGTAGTCAGCGCTGGTCAGTTTCAGCAGCGGCTGACTTGGGGACGCCTGGGGCAGAGCAGCTGGGGTACTGCTGGGTTGCTCCAGTAGCGCGGCTCCTCGGCTCTACTGGAGCAACCCAGCAGCACCCCAGCTGCTCTGCCCCAGGCGTCCTGATTCAGCTGCTGCTGAAACTGACCAGCAGCGGCTGAATCAGGACGCCTGGAGCAGAGCAGCTGGGGTGCTGCCGGGTTGGTCCGGAGCGGCGCTGCGGGTCCAACCCGGCAGCCCCCAGCTGCTCTACCCCAGGGGTAGGCAAGAAAAGCCTGGTCTGCTGGGGGGGGCACTAGCTGCACCCCCTCCCCCCCAGCAGACCAGGGGGACAGGAGCAAAGCCGCGGAGCACGCCCGCAGCGGGACAGCCCAAGTGCGCCCGGGCTGTCCCGCTGTGGGCGTGCTCCAAGGCTTTGCTCCTGTCCCCCTGGTCTGCTGGGGGGGGGGGGTCCAGCAAAGCCGCTGGACCCCCCCAGCAGACCAGGGACACCAGAGCAAAGCCGCCACCTGGGCGGCTTTGCTCGTTTGCCCAGGAGCAAAGCCGCCCAGGCGGCGGCTTTGCTCAGGTGTCCCTGGTCTGCTGGGGGGGTCCAGCGGCTTTGCTGGACCCCCCCCCAATAGACTAGGAGCAAAGCCGCCCAGGCGGGGGGAGTCCCGCTGCCTGGGCGGCTTTGCTCCGGGGCAAACGAGCAAAGCTGCCCAGGCAGCGGGACTCCCGCCGCCTGGGCAGCTTTGCTCGGGTGTCCCTGGTCTGCTGGGGGGGTCCAGCGGCTTTGCTGGACCCCCCCAGAAGACCAGGGAGACCGGGAGAAGCTTTTCTCGCCCCGGAGGACACGTGTGGCGATCCGCCGCCCGTGAGCTCCGGGGCGAGAAAAGCCCCGTTTGTAAGTGCGGATCCGACATAAGTCGGATCCGCGTAAGTCGGGGACTGCCTGTATCTGTTTATTTCTCACTTAATCATTTCTCTACCATTGTATGGGCCTCACACACTGGGGCATCTCAGTCCCTCCTATTCTCTGCCTGTGGCACACAATACTCTAGTCTCCTGGGGGCTGTGATATTTTGATATAATTTTGGGTTGGGATTTAGAGTGCAGGTTCTGGGTGGTGTTGGTTACCTGTGCAGGCCTGACAATGGGAGGCAAGGAGGCAAAGAGGGTAACTGCCCTGGGGCCTAGCGATTCAAAAGGGCCCAGGACTCACGTCCTCTGCTGCTGCTACTAAAGCAACAGACAGAGACCTGGGTGCTTTAAATCATTTCTGGAGTACCACTTAAGGCTGCCTGGAGGATGCCACATGTGCTCTGGGTGGCACTGAGAGCTGCCTGGGAAGGCTACATAGAGCGGTCCCTGCCCCACCCCTGTTGCCCAGAGGCCTGGCACTCTGTCAGCCCCACTACACCTGTGATATAAGGAGGCCAGACTAGTTGATCTGCAAGTCCTTTCTGACCTTAAACCCTATCTTTCTATGACTAACAAGATCATTCATTCATTTTGTGGCCTAGAGTCACAAGAAGTAGATATACTGCTCTGGTGCACGACAAACACCGAGGGGCCAAGTATTCCAAACTAAAGGTTTAGAATGTATGGCGATTAAAAAAAAACAGACTATTTTCTTGCAACCAAAGAGCATCAAATGGGAAGAACAGGTCCTTTGGGACTTTGCTTGGAGTGCCATTTGGTCTATCTATGGATACTAACTCCTGTAAAAACTCCCGTTAACTGAAGAGCTAGCCAATGCCAAATGAGCATTTGGACCAAAATAGCAAAGAAAGGGAGAGAATCTCTCTTATAAGAAAAAAAAAAGACTGCAAGTTTTTTGCTTCTGTCAGTAAAGGATTGGCAAAAAACAAAACAAACCCCACACCTATGTGTGAAATAGAAAAGACAATGCCACATTAATCATTTTGCAAAATATAGATTTAAAAATAATCTTGAAGGCACTGTTTCTTCAATGGCTTGAACTTACCTCTTCTGCTCTGTTAACAGACTCGGGTCTCTAAGCCGCTCAAATCTATACAGTTATATGGATCCTGACTTCATGTACCTCCTTTTGAACGCTGCCAGGTAGGCTAGGCCAGAAACAACATGTGATTTCCTTCCCCCAGTTCAGAGGAATTTGAGTGAAGAGTTTGCAAGAGGGATAACAGAAAGATTCTTATGCTTGAATTTGATTTAAAGATGCAGTTTAAATCTGCAGCTGTTATTTTTTTAAAAATGGGAAAATAGCTGACAGGCATAAACTCAATGCTCAGTGCTTCTGGCTAAACGTTCACTAGTGATCCAAGCTCAGTAGTGCCAGGTCCTACCATGACAGCTTGTCTGCTTCCAGCCTTTCTCTCCAATGGACTGAAGAGCCAGTTGGCTTGTTAAACTTTCCATTAGGTTAGGAATAATCTACTCTCCAAATCACATAGGTACTGTAAGTGATGCCATTAATTTAGTCTGATGTGTAGTTATTTGCCTTTTATTATAGTGGGCCCCCTACCTACCCTGCTCCACTTTTATAAGCACTCAGCAAACTGAAAGACAATGGAACTAATTCCCCATTAGTCTGCCTCAGATGTAGACCTTGACACCAGTGCAAAGTGCATGTAGAAGACAGCCATTCTGATTTAGTAGTATTTACACCCACTTAACTCTGGTGTAAATGACTGCAGGTAAATGGAGAATTGGCCTAATTATACATTAAACTTCCTTTTGAGGAGTATGTATAGTTAAGTATAAACTATTCTTTCCTCTATTTAATTCAAGATGTGTTGCTTTAACTCATTAGCCAATTGCTTATCTAATTTTAAAAGGCATTCCTTAATCAGAAAGCCAATTATGTTGGGTTATTCTTCACTACCCGAGGCCAATAACCCCCAGGTAGTGAATTCAAATACACAAGTACCACCTCAACAGATCTCCACAGGGAGTGGATTTAGGGTCACATAGCTAAGCAAGGAGTCTCCACAACATCTGGGTAAAAAGCACCTCAACTTCTGGGTGCTAAAGCAAATTTAATTTACAAGGGACTTATGCAAATGTGTTGAAATGCTCACTTAGCACTAGTTTTACTGAGCTATCAACTATACATTTTTACAATAAGTTAAATTTTTGTAGCCATGAACAGTTTTAAACTAATTGTGAAAAGCAGTCGCATTTGAGGTGTATGTTTTTCTTTAAAAGGCATTGAGGGCTTTAACAGAAGAATTTAATTCTTCTTTAATATTAATATCTGACCTTATAGCTAGCTTATTTCACATTGTGAATTTGGTGATCCCTATTATGTCTCCTAATAAAAACACTTCATTTCCCTCTAGAGCAGAGGTTCTCAAATTGTGGGTCAGAAACCCAAAGTGGGTCATGGCCCCATTTTAATGGGGTCAGCAGAGCCTCTTTAAACAGGCTGGAGTTTGAGGACAAACACGAAGCCCAAGTCCCACTGACTGGGATGGACAGTGGGGCTCAGGTTATAAGCGCCAGGCCTAGTGCTGAAGCCTTTGGACTTCAGCTCTGCCTCCCACCCCATCTGTGTCAGTGGAGCCTGGTTGAGATCTGGTCCCCCTCCTTGGGTCATGTAGTGACACTTGTTGTCAGAAGGTAGTCATGGTGCAATGATGTTTGAGAATCCCTGCTCTAGAGGTACCCTAGCAAAAGGACTCAATCTATTGGAATTCATCAAAATAAATAAATACAAACACATTGACCCTTAAGGCTTTGAGTATCAGATTGATGAATCACTGATGTTTTTCAACTCCCTGTATAGGACTTTACACCTCCTAATTTAAGCAGAAGTAATAGCAATAGAAAAACAACACAAAATTGTCTTTGAACTTAAACTGAATGACATGGTCTAAAATTTTCCCTGGAATTTGTTTATATTTTAATTTATTTAAAGCTGAAATTACATGATCAATGGAGCTCACAACACATATATAACAGGTAATCTTCAAGCGAAATATGTTCCATCCAGTATTTCATTTTCATCTGAAATTAATATTCATTATTACCATGCTCTATGTTTTGAAAAAAAAAAAAGCATTTTAAGGACATTTTGTTGTTAATGGATTTTTTTAAGCACAGTGGCATTGCAGATACAAGTAATCCAGATCCAAGCCACGATAATTGGATTTGAATTTCACCTACGTTGGGGAGCATGTGCTTGGATCAGGAAGTTTGCTCCATTTCCAGTTGTGGCAGTGAAGACAGCCATTCAGAAAAGGCACAGTTATTATACCTGTGGTCCAGTGTAATTCCCTAAAGTCTCATTAGTTAGAATCTCTTAGTTTTTCTCATTCCAAAGTTAGTAGGGCTCAATCAGGGACACATTTGCCTCTGGGCTAGAACAATAGTCCTTAAGGCTGCACCACTCTCCATTTTCAAAACACTTTACTAACATTAAATAGTTACTTCTCATAACAGCTATGTGAAGTAAATCAATATTAACCCCATTTTACACCTAGGTTAGGTCTACAGGAGACCCATCAGTTCGGCATATGGCAAGCAACTACAGCTACGTAGAATACCTTAAGCCGAGCTTGGCAACGTCCCCACAGCAGGAGGCCGATGGGAGCAAATACTTCCATTGGCTTCCCTTACTCCTTGCAAAAGGAGGAGTACTGGACACAGGCGGGGTGCCCTCTGAGCTCAATTTAGCAAGTATTAACTAGACTCACTAAATCAAACTCCAGAAGATTGATCGCAGCAGCAGTGATCTTCCTTTGGGCGTAGCCAAGGCCCTAGGAGGCAGAGTTTGTGACTTTCTCAAGATCACAGAAATGGAGCTGGTCAAGGTGAAAACTACAGGTCTTACAGCACTTTTTGTTTCTTAGCTAACCCTCACAGATAAATAGGCTCTAGAGCCCAGAATATAGGCACTCATTTGCCTACAGAATCCCTGCACTGTAAGTAGGTAAGTAATTGCATCCAGTGCCTGGAAGTATCTTGACATAAAAAAGATCCTCTACCAAGCCTACTTCTGTTTTATTCTATACCAGCATGTCTAGATAGCTGAATGTTCAAATAGTCATCGGGCACTGGGATTTATTAGCCATTACAAAGTTTCATGGGATAGAGGAGAACTCAAAAGGTATTTTACTATAGATAATCACTTTTCTTTATGAACTGGTAACAAAATGCAATTTAAATTCTGAAGGAGATTCATGAACACCACTATGGTCACCTGTCACATATTCCATATATCACACTCAAATTCAATCTCTCCTCATAATGAAGTAAAATGTGGAGCAATTGTAACATGGCTGCATTATGGTATCATGTAATTATGTATGAAAGGTATAAAGCTACTTGGCAACTTGAGCACTATAATGAATAATGAAATCAATCCAATAAGCTAAACAAAGGTTTAGCTTATTAGCCACTTTATTTTGAGTCAGGATTTTTTAGAAGACAAAGTTTCCTTTCATTTTCACCATGTATTTATACTGTGACGAACCTTTTTCAACATTAAATATGTGGATTGATGCATCATCAAGCAGCACCCTCCCCAACCAAAACCAACAGAGCACCATCAACTGTTCCACAGATATTCATCCACCACGATGCATCTGGCATCCTTCTGCACTAGCTCCTGCATCTGCCTTTAGAATTCACGTCTGCATATTAGCTACTGTCAGTCTTTTCCTCCCACTTTCTAATAGTGTGAAGTGAAGTTTCATAAACAGTGAAGTGTGTTAATTCAAACAAAATACAAGACAGCAGTTCTTTCTAGGCGGTAAAACCCTGTCTGCATTTTTCAACTGTTGCATAATTGTTACCTTTAGCCCATAAACTTCAAGGTCAATTCAAGGTCAAGAAGAAGTGGTTAGCACATGTAACGGGAAGGAATGTAGCTAGAAAGAATACATTTGAGAAAATACAATGATTATTTTTGAATTTGTATCAAGTTTTCTTACAGGATGTACAGTTATACGGTACTTTCAAGTAAAATGTACACATGTATTTACTATTATATGTGCAATCCTGTATATCTAAAACACAAGATAAACATATTATTTCTATATGTCACATTCCTTAAAATCTCCACTTTAAGCCTTCTGTGTTTATGGTTGTAGAAGGGCAGAATTCAACTGACCAGTCAAACATGGAAGCATTTATTCACAGGGGCCACGTCTAATCATTGAATGTCCTTATGAAGACAAAATACTGTTGAGACAGGTATTCCAAACAAGTTCGTCTATATAGAAAAAAGCTATTGGTGTTATGTTTCAAACCAGGTACATAACATTTTATGCACTTTTTATTTTTCTCCATCATTTCTAAATGATTAATTCTATATGCCAGCCAATGGCTAGGACAAGCTTCTCATTGCAATATATCTGCTCATACACTGAACAGAAGAAAACATACAACAATATTTAGAAATATACTGCTGCCGCGCATGTAAAGTATTTGTTCAAATTTCTGCTAACATGAGCCTACAAGCAAAAGTGGTTTTGAAAGTTGACTCTTTTATGCACCATTTTCACTTTCATGCTTGTTGATACCCAAGATATAGCAAATAATGTCATCAATTTCCTTACAAAGGATTAATTTACTCCCAGGGAATAAAAGGTTGCGACAGTAGCTTTTGGATCACTTGACAACAGAATCCAGCATTTATAACGAGGCTCAGAAGCACAGGGGAAGGGGGAAAAAGTCATTTACTTGGCATTCTTTAATTCTTTGAGGTATAACAAGAATATGTCATGATTTATGGTTGAATAGCACATTTATTTTGCTCACGAGAAAAACCTTTCATAACCTGCTCATTTCTGTGGCACATTAGAGTTATGAGATCTAAGTCCACTCATAAATGTGGTGTCCTGCTGAAAGCTATCAGATAGCCTTCCTATTTAAAAAAAATAGTTGTATGGGCTGCAAGATTTCTAAGTCTCTGGGCTAAAACACCTAAGTATCAGAGTTTGTAAGAGTGTATTGAATGTTGCTGTATAAAATTATGTGTTGTATTACTTGTTTTGGAATATGGGGTCATTTTATTTCTAATTAAGCATTCTTCTCCTGATTTGATTACATATAGAGCTACTTTTGTAACACAATAGCACATGAAGGTCAGTATGGGTACAGGAGAAACCTTATATACTGTGACAAATCCAATAACCATCAGGGTATTTGGTTCAGAGAAATACAGCATTTCTTAAAATATTTTGCTGATTCGCTAAGGTATTGGTAGACATTTTGCTGACTGTGGAGCCTGACCTTCATTGAAAAGGCACACAGAATATAGTGAAGCTGTCAACAAATTTGCTTATGAGATGAAAGTTTGCACTTTCGGGGAGCCAAGGGTATATTGGCAGAACAAATGGATGTGAAGTCACAGGAGCTGCTGGAAGAAAAAGGAAAGGAAAGGAAAGGAAAGGAAAGGAAAGGAAAGGAAAGGAAAGGAAAGGAAAGGAAAGGAAAGGAAAAACAGCTGCTTTTGATCTCTGATTTCACATATCTGTCTATTTGCAGAAACTGGAAAAAATTGTGTTTTCCTTTGCTGGTCACCCTGAGAGATATTTTTTGCATTGTTATATTTACACTTTTAAAATTTGCATGAACTTTTAGAAAATGTAAAGGCGTGAGGGATGTTAACCATCATTACATTTCAAAGAGTTAAAAGAGCGGTCGGCAACGTACGGCACATGTGCCATAAGTGGCACACAAGATGATTTTGAGTGGCACGTGGGGACCTCGCATAGGTATTGGAGCCTTACGGCCAGGGCACAGCCGCAAGGCTGCAGCACCAGCTCTGGGGGTAGGTGGGAGGTGAGGAAAGGAAAATCACCCCCCTGTACAGGCCGCAGAGCTACACATGGAGGAGAACAGCCCCGCCCCACCCCACTCCATGGAAAAGTCCTGCCCACCGCTGGGCTTCTGCCTTGGTTTCTCCCACAGGGCAGGCTTCAGACTGGGCTGCATGGGGCTTGGTCAGGTAGGACGGGTTTTCATGGTGCATGAGCGGCCGGCACCCTCCTGCCTTTTCTGGCAGCAGATTAGGCTGCGCCACACCCAGCAGCCGAGGGAAGAGGTGGCACTGGGGCTGAGGACCCTGCACACAGAGGATGCAGGTAGGGGATTGGGACCCTTTGGGGCTTTGCACTCATGGGGACTCAGTTGGGGGACATGCAGATCCATAAATAGAAGTGAATAAGTTAAATCTGCCATGCCACTTCTGAAAGGTTGCTGACCCCTGAGTTAAAACATGATTGTGATCAGCAATGCATGCATCAGTCCGCAATTTGTTGCTATGATTGAAAAATGTATTTAAATACAGTATGTTTATAATTCGAAAATAACATTAGAAAAAACAGTATGCTGGAGGAATACACACTAACATATACCAGAAACTAGTTTCAATTCTTTGTAAAAGTGTCTCAAAACATTAAAAATAGTTATAAAAAAGTAATAATAAGACTTTAGCTCCCTCTAGCGGCTAATAGCTGATAGCTGGCTTTTTTTCCGTTTATGTTGATGAGAGAAGTAAGAGAGAAGAAATTCATATTCAATACACTAGCTGTCAATGCTTATTGATTTTGTGTTTTTAAGTGACATGAGACTGTTAGAAAAATATAAGGAGAGAGGTACAGTCAAAATAATGTTTGTGCTAGCAAAAATAATTGCCACCTCACTAAAAACGAATGAAAATGGTCTGATTCAAAGGCCTCTGAAGTCAACGGGGGGAGGGATAGCCTGCTAAACCCAGGGTTGTGAGTTCAATCCTTGCGGAGGCCATTTAGGGATTTGGGGCAAAAATTCATCAGGGATGGTATTTGGTCCTGCTGTGAAGGCAGGGGACTGGACTCGATGACCTTTCAAGATCCCTTCCAGTTCTAGGAGATAGGCAATCTCCATTATTATTAACAGGATATCCACTACATATCCACTAGCTTGGTCCCTATCCCTACATGTTTTCTGCATTGTGGGCCTTGCTGCACAGAGTATGGACCATTTGTGTCCATCTTCTAGCTCTTGCCTCACTGTACAATAAAATCACTCAGGGCCCCCTGCGTCTGCCAAGAAAAGACAGTCAGCAAGTGTTTCCAGCATGATTAAAAACACTGGTTCTCATTATTCGAATAACACGTTTTACTGGCAAATGTACATGGTCTTATTAAATTTAATCAGATATCTCTACAATGATAAAGCTTGGTAGACAGTCAAGTCCAGAGGACTCCAATATCAAACCACTGTAGCTCAAAGCTTAAAAGTGGGTCAAGACGAAACAAGACAACAACAAGCCATTGCACGCATGGTCACTGTATTTATGGAGATTAGTGGTGCATCAGGATTCCATGGCTGCACTTGCAAAGCTTCCTATTGTTATGAGTTAGTATCCTGCATAAATCATATTCCTTCTATTTTAAAAGCAAAGTCTAAATAGTTGTGCCCAACTAAACCTGGATTCCTAGGCTGTGCCACCCCAACCCCTTGTGGCAGGGCTTCTCGTGATTACATAAGTAGTAGGGATGTAAAATCCCATGTAATTAGTTAACCAATTAAAAGGAGAAGGGTGGAGTGTTCTAGCCCAGTTGGGCTGGAGCATTCCTTCCCTCCCTCCCCTGCTGGAGTGGGCAGGGTCCGCTCCACCAAGGCTGGAGTGCCCCCACAGGGCTGGAGAAGCCCCCTGTAACCGGTAAGTATCATCTGGTAAGGGTGATGCTTACCAGTTAACCTGTTCACAACCCTAATAAGCAAATCTGAAATTCAAAGATCCTGTCATTCATAAAAGGTTTGGTTTTGTTTTCAGTTTGGAGGGGGAGAATCTAATAGCATGAAATCAGAAAATTCAAAAAGAATATATGGCTCATTATGTGAGTACTTATATTCAGAAATAAGGAGAACACTGAGCTGTCCATCGGTTTAAACGATTTGAATACCTTGGTATGTCAAATAATGATACACTGTACAATAAACCAAAATAATAATAATAGACTCATAGGACTGGAAGAAACCTCGAGAGGTCATCAAGTCCAGTCCCCTGCACTCATGGCAAGACTAAGCACCATATAGACCAGGGGTGGGCAAAAGGGCCTCCACAAACCAGATTTTGCTAAGTGGGTTTATCTAGCCCACGGACACCCTGCTGCTCCCCTGGCCCCCAGCCAATCAGGGCCTGGGGACAGGGAAGCGAGTGAAGTCTCTTCCCCCGCCAGTGACACTTGGCACTTAGAGTCAACCGCCAGCTGCTCAAGCAGTTTATCAGGGACTGGTGACCCACGGTTGACTAAGCACAACATGCCCCTTGAAAGGTGGGGGCAGGGAGCAAGAGACTTTGCGCACTCCTTCTGCCCCCAGACCTGACTAACCTGGGGGTGGGGGGAGCGTACGAAGTCTCCTCTTACCACCGGGGCATTGGTGCCTTGAGGGGCCCACCAGCTATTCAGAACAGCTGGCGGTTCTCTCTGGGGGAGGAGTCGGAAGCAAAGACTTCACGCACTTTCCTCACCCCAAGTCAATCATGCGTCCTTACCCTGCTCCTTTTGCCCAAGGCCCCGCCCCTTCCGGGGTGATCCAGGACTACTTCAAAAATTTCTGAAGTGGTCCCCCCAGCTAAAATTATTATCCACCCCTGATCTAGACCATCCCTGACAAGTGTTTGTCTAAACTGCTCTTAAAATCTCCCTGTCTGGGCAATTTATTCCACTGCTTAACCACTCTGACAGATAGAAAGTATTTTCTAATGTCCGACCTCAGTCTCCCTTGCTTCAATTTAAGCCCATTGTTTCTTGTCATGTCATATCAGGTTGAGGAGAATAATTTTGCTCCCTCCTCCTTTTAGGTACTTGAAAACAAAAGTAAAGTGATCAGTAAAGTCCCCTCTCAGTCTTCTCTTTTCCAAACTAAACAAAACCAGGTGTTTCAATCTTCCCTTGTAGGCCATGTTTTCTAAACCTTTAATCATTTTTGTTGCTCTTCTCTGGACTTCATCCAGTTTGTCCACATCTTTCCTGAAATGTGGCATCCAGAATTGAACACAAAACTCCACTTCAGTCCTAATCAGTGTGGAGCACAGCAGAAGAATCACTTCTTACAATACTACTGCAAAATATCACTTGTCCATTAGCATAAAGAGAATTTTTTTGGCACTGCTCCAGAATTCAATACTGCAAGTCCCTAGTCTGGTATCAGTTTCACTTGCATTCCTTGATACTGACAGAGCCTCATTGCCTTCTTTTTCTCATGTAACAAGATGACTGATCTCCCAAATTCTCTGAGACTATGAGGGAAATGTGTGTTTTGGTATGAACCTAATCTTATAGCTGCACCACATACAGAAATGCTCACTTACATCACAGCAGTTCTGTGCACAGAATAACTGCATAACTGGATCATAACCATGTATTGGGAATAATATTTGCATTTTTTACCTTTTCACTAGGCAAGTTTATAAGAATGCAAATTGGTCAGAAATCTACTTTCATTTTTATATCAAAGAACAGAAATACTCAGATAAATGGACAAACAGCATATAAAATGTGCAAGTTAATCTAAATCAGTGACTACGAAATATAAACAAAAATATTTTCTGTTCTATGAATGGGAAATGCCACGGAATTTCAAGATAAATTAGAGTTAAAGCTGATCATGGTAGGACCCTCAGATATGAAATATTCTGCCTCCCAAAACAACAGCGAATAGAGAGTAATTGTATGGGTACTCAATTAATAATTAATAAAATGTATCTCTATAATTCTAATTTATTATTTTCTATGTGTATTGCAGAGGCACCTAGCTCCAAGCCAACACCAGGGCCCATCATGCAACACCCTATACAAAACACACAGTAAAAATCATCCCCTGCTTTGGGTTTTTATTCCAAATAGACAAATCAGTCAAAGGGTGATATCAAGGGGAAAATATACAAACTATTGGAAATTGAGCCACATAAGTCCAGAGAATGGCCTTTGGTCATACTGAAACCTTGTGGCAGATTTGGGAGTATCAGACAGATTCCTGAATCCCAGTCCAATGTCTTAACCACTAGACTATTTCTCTTACTTCTAGTTTATGGTGTAAATCAATACTGGGTAATAAAAATATGAAGAAGGACGCCTGAGCAGAAACGGATCTGGCTACAAAGGAAGAAGATCATCTTTGGATACAGACCTGCTAACTAATAAGGAGGGCTTTAAACTATGATTGATGGGGGCAGAAGACAGGTAAAACATGGAGGCCTAGGAGAAGGGTGAGAATTTGAGAGGAGTATGGAATAAGTGTTTCTTAAACTTTTTAAGACCGAGGAACACTAAACAATATTGTTTTTTATGTGGAACACCAAGGATTTTTTGTTAAGGAAAAAAAACGTCAGGGAGAAGTTATTGAGCTTTAAAAAAAAAAGTTGCGTGCCCCTTTAATGGCAGCCATTTGGAAAACAGAAAGGAAATCAAACCAGTATCTTAGATGTCTGTAAACTAATGCAAGAAGTAAATATGGGAAATAAGGAGAAAGAATCAGAAATGCTCATTAATAAACAAAGTTATGACATAGTTTGCATTGCAGAAACTTGATGGGATAACATAGATGACAACTTGCTCACAAAAGGCAGGAAAGGAAAAATGGGAGGAGGTATTGTCTTATATATCAAAGATATATACACACAGACTGAGGCTGAGATGGAAATAGGAGACACACCTTTTGAAAGTCTCTTGGTAAGGATAAAAGAGGTAAAAAATAAGGGCGATGACATGGTAGAGGTTTACTACAGAGCAACTAACTCAGAAGAAGAGGTAGATCCGGCTTTTTTAAACAACGTACAATAACATCCAAAGCACAAGACTTGGTGGTGATTGAGGACTTCAACTACCCAGACATCTGTTAAGAAAATAATACAGCATAACATAGATTATCCAATAAATTTTTAATGTATTGCAGAATTTTATTATTTCAGAAAGTTGAGTGAAAGTGATCATGAAATTGTAGAGTTTAACAACAGTTTAAGAAATGGTAAATGGGAAAACATTACAGTAAAAATAATGGATTTCAAAGGGGCAGACTTGAGCAAATTTAGGTAGCTGGTAGTAAGATCTAATGGGAAGCACATCTAAGGCAAAAACCAGTACAAGAGAGTTGGCAATTTTTCCAGAAGATATTATTAAGGACAAGAGAAAAATATCCCATTATGTAGGAAAGATAGGAAGTATAACAAGATACTACCTGGAATCAAGCAGGAAATCTTCAGTGAACTGAAACTCAAAAGAGGATCCTACAAAAAGCACTAAAACCCCTTTTTAATCAAGCAGAAGCTTAAATGGGTCACGGGCTTTGCTTCCCCTTCAAAAATTTCTCTGAAAATAAACAAATAGATGTCTTGCTTTAGAGCTAGTTTAATACAGGTCTTCTGTGAAAACCATATATGACACCCTTCAAAATTTCAATCCATTCTCAGACAGAAACAAATGTTATTGGGAGCCCTGCCACTGTAGTGATTTATGCCTGCAGTAGTTTTATTAATAAAAATGAAGAGGAGCAGTTGTATTAGAGTTGTTTGATTTGAGAGCAGGAGGATGACAACATTAAACCCTTCCACAAAAGCTAAGGCCCCATTGTGTCCAAAAGACTAGGTTGTGTGCTACAAAACAAGCTGGCATTAATGCTTTCAACTTACAGTACCTCATCCACCAATTTGAAAAAATACATAGTGTGTTTCAGTCTTTCCCATGTTAACCTCTTAGTGCTGGGAATTGGGGATTTCTATACAAGACCCCTTACCAATCTACAATGTAAAACAACATATGCTACAGAGAGCACAGTAATCCAGCATTCCTGAGAAATTAATTAGATGATACTGTATAATAGTCTTTTCTATCTCTGATTTCTGTGCTTCTTTAGTTTTTCAGAACTTGAGTTCACTAGAACTTGGGTTTTCACAATATGTGAATCACTAAGTTAAACCTGATGCAAAGTTGAAGTCACATTAGATCACTGTTAACACACGTTATTGAAAGAGCTTCTAGTTTTACCCTGCTTTGTTGATTAAGCCCCATAGATAGACTACTGAAATTAAACACATATTTGACATGATCTTCAGTAAGCAAAGCTAAATATTAAACTAATATTATAATGGAATTTAGGTTCTAAAACCTCAGACCCTTTTTAGACTATGTCCAGAAAAATTGGTGGATTTTGAATACTGAATACTGCCTTCTGTCTGTGCAGCTACAGAAAGGGAGGAGACTATCCCGCTGCTGGTGAACCAATGTACATGTAGCTCCATTAGTTGTTGCTTGCGGAGATTATAGCATCACAGGACTTGTTTTTGTTTTGTTTTGTTTACCATGTAAGAAGGAATATGGGCCTCGAAGCAGAAAATGAAGAAACATTTAATCTTTAAATGAAATGTAATCTCATTAAAAACTATCGGTATAAAAGAAGCTAGGAAAAGGATGGAAAGGGGAGTAAAGCTTGAAAGTAGAATTCTCAGTGCCTTCAATTATAGTGTTAATGGAAATAGATTATATTTTTCTGGGCTGTGTATGTACAGCTATACATATAGGCATGCATAGCAATATAGATATTCATGTACACACACGCTTTTAAAAACAATTTTGAAGACTTCACTGAGCTTTTGTGCTTTTCTAAAAAACATTTTTTTACTAAATGATGGAGAACAAATTACACCATGTTAAGAAAAGATATCTCCTTCTTAGCTCAGCACAGAAAAGTTTTTAAATAAAGTTTTAGTGGGTTTTTTTAAATAAAACCCGCCACTTCCAGCACTTATTAGAACAGTTTGATCTGTTTTAACCTCCTATATTATCAAAGATTTTCTAGCAGTATCATAAGCAGTGACATATTGTGAATATGTTAGTATGTTATCCATTATAATATTAAACTTTAGTGTTTATTCTCATTATATCTGTAGCATAAAAGATACTATTCAGGAAGGAGGCTGCTCTGAAGATACGCTCAAGCAAATTATTATTTGGAAAAAGTTCAATAATATGATCAGCAGGGGGAGCTACAATGCAAAAATAACTAGTCCAGATGCAGAATAAGTGAACAGGATAATATTCAAATAACATTTGGATTCATTTGGGTAATGTTCAGGCATCCAAGGCCAGTTATTACACTCTGCAACAACCCATTCCAATATCCCAGAATACAAATATGCCAAAACGAACTCTTCCAGAGAGGTTCTTCAGTATCTTACAATCCTCCCCTCCTGCTTCAGTTCACATTCCACATCCCATTCCTCCTCTCAAGCTCTTTAGGGGGTGAGGACTTGCATATTATTTTAAGAGCCCAGAGAGCTCTTCCCTGCCTCATAGCAGCTGACAGGCAAAAGTTCACTTAGAAGGCTAAACTAGCTTAAGAGTTGCAACACAGCATTTACACTGTCGGATAGAGTAACAGCATCTCTCAACCCCACTTCCAGTGTAGGGCTGGGGCTGGGGCTGGGGCTGGACTAATGTCAAACTCACAACTGCAGGATTCTCCCCATAAAACTTACTTGTGGCTTTTGGTGATGCTGGAAAGCAAAGAAAAAGAGAACATGATAAACAAAACTCCCAAACCCATCCAGCCAAGCCACCATATATCATACCAAATCTGCAAAAGTTCTTAGTGAGTACAGGAGAGACCTTTCTGACAATATTTCATGTTATATTTAATCTTGTGTGAATGATTAATTCATTCATTATAATCAGGAGGGTAATCCAGGGTTATATAGCCAGTATTTTTTATTTCTGATTATCTTATTGCGACACACTTTGGGCAGAGCACTCTGTATAATTATTGCACCACTTTTTAATTTGCACCATTCTAACTAAGCCGTTGTGCTGCATTACTGCATGATTTCCCTATTTAATTTGCAACACTAACAGACTAATAATTGGGATCAACAACATCCACAGTTGAAAGAATAATTTATTTGATGATTCCAGCAATTTCACAGACCCGTTGGAAACATGGCCTTCCTCTATTTCAAGGGTTCCGAAACTTTTTGACACAGGGACCAGTAAATCCATTCATGAGCTTTTGGAGGGCTGGTAACTTTCATTTGCATATTTGCATATTCATTACGCAAATGATGAATATGCAAATGAGTTGTTTCTGGTCTTCCCAAAGCCCCCAGTGCCAGCTTTAGCAAAGTTTTTGATATGGTCACCCACAATATTCTTGCCAGCAAGTTAAGAGAATATGGATTGGATAAATGGACTGTAAGATGGATAGAAAGCTGGCTACACCAGGGTTTCCCAAACTTTTTACTTTAGTTGAAACCCGGGTTTTTTTTTTCAGTACTGTTTTTTGCAGCCCAGGAATATAAACACATATAAAAAAATAATGAAAAATGAATAAATTTTCACTGTTTCACCCAGCTGCATCATCCGCCCAGCCCGGGCCAGGGCTTGGGGGAACCGGCGCCGCACGGGCACTCCGGGAGGCAGGATCAGGAGCAGATGGGGTAGGGTATCTGGCTAGGAGGGAGGATGCAAAGAGGAGACTTGGGTAGGAATTGGACCTCTCTGGTCTGGCACCCTCTGGACCTGACTGGTCCTAGATGAGGGATTTTTTGGACCAAGGGAGATCATTTCAGGGCTTCTGGTTCCCCTCCTCCCCACTAGGCTTCTTTGTACCTCCATCCCCTGCAACCCAACTGAGCTGCCCATCCCCGCTGGTTCTTTGCGCCTCCTTCAAAACCATCTCCCACAATCCAAGGGAGTGCAGCACCAGTTCCCTGCAGCCCCTCACAGCCCAGCTGAGCTGCTGCCCTTCTGTTCCCTATGCCTTCCCTCATCCACCTTAGCCCAGTTGAGCCCCGCAGTGGTTCCCTGCATGTCTCCCCCACAGCATAGCTGAGCCGTTTCCCTGCACCTCCCCCCAACCTCAGAACTGCTGAGCCCAGTTCTGATTTCCTGACCCTCCCTCCCTCCCTCCCCTTGAGTCTAGCCCCAGGTTCCCAGTGCCCCCCTCCTCCTACAGCCAAACTGAGCTCTGAGCTCTGCACCTCCGCCCCCCCGCCTCCGCAGCCCAGCCCAGCCCTGCCCCCTGCACCTCCTCACTCCCACAGCCCAGCTGAGTTGTTTCCCTGCACCTCCCCCCAAACCGCGCAGACATGCAGAGCCCAATACTGATTCCCTGCCCCTTCCTCCCTCCCCTTGAGTCCAGCGCTGGGTTCCTGGCACCTCCCTGCTCCTGCAGCTCAGGTGAGCCCAGCGTCCCATGCCTGCCCCCCCCCAGCCCAGCCTGGCGCCCCCCTAACATGGCGCCCAGGGGCTACTGCCCCTCCTGCTCTCCCCCTTGCTACATGCCTGCTGGGAGCCTGGAACATCCAGCTGCATCCTCAGCTCAGCCCAGCCCAGCCCAGGGCTTGGAAGACCTCGCGCCTCACGGGCACTCCGGGAGCCCGGAACACCCCGGCAGCCATGCTGAGGCCCAGTATTTTTTTCCCGTGGACTGGTACCGGGCCGCAGCCCATAGTTTGGGAAATGCTGCTTTATTTCATTACACTAAATAGAAAATTATGAGAACCAATTCATCACTAAAATAAAATATCTTAATTTTCAGAGTAGTTAACTAAATAATGTGTCTAATGCATGCAGTCTCTACTTGGTATTTCACAGATATTCACAAATCTAGAGCAATGCGGGGGCTCAGCGGTATCACATGCAGTACCCAAAAGTGACAAAAATTCTCCTTCTATACATTACATTTTATTATGCAGTGTCCTTGAACCAAAACAGTGGAAAAAAGTAATTAATAGAAGGATACGGCAATAAAACAATAGAAAAAAAATGAATCCACAACTGGTGCTCTTGAATGAGAGCAATATATTAAGTTTATAATAAGACTACCAGTAAAAGAAAAGGAAGGTGTACAATAACTATAGTTTGAGATGTTTCTCCCTCTTAGTGCTCCAGTTAAGGTATGCATGCACCTCTTGAGCTCTTGATTAGAGATTTATAGGTAGCAGTGTCTTTTTGGCCTGTGCACACACCCTAAGACTCTTTGTGGCAGACATTGAGGCTATATAGGAGTATGCAAGAGAAACAAACCCTCAGTTCCTTTACTATCCAGGCATCCTCTAAGGAACAGTCAAATTAGAGGGGAAGAGGAATGGGTAGTGGAGTACCCATAGGGGGACACACCTCAAAGAGCTACAGTTATTGCACAGGGTGAGTTATCCTTCCTTCTTGCCCCTATATGTGCTCCATCTCAGGTGACTTCCAAGCCATACCTTCAGAAAGAGGAGGGAGCTTCGGAACAGAATGCAGAACTGAAGATGGTACTGTCGAGGCAACTGCTGCATTGGATCTGATGGTTCGGACCCAGCAAAATGCTTTGAAAACATATAGATTGAAGTTCAAGTAGTGGCTCTCTATATATACTATACAGCCTGTCTCCGACTTACGAACCGGTTACAGACCAAGCAATTGGTCATAACTCGGTTTGATCGTAAGTCGGACCCCTTAGAGTTACATGCGACCGTGCTGTTCGTAAGCGTGGATCGCATTCATAACTGGGGATCCGCCATTTACGACACCTTCGGTCGTAACTGCGAACAGTCGTAAGTCAACCGTTCACAATTCGGGGACCGGCTATATATCAGATAGTGAAACATTCTTCAGAAATGCAGTAGATACTGCTTATAATCTGGGGCTGTGTCTAGACTGCATCCCTTTTCCGTAAAAGGGATGCAAATTAGACACATCGCAATTGCAAATGAAGTGGGGATTTAAATCCCCCCCGCTTCATTTGCATAAAAATGGCTGTTGCTTTTTTCCGGCTCGGAACTTTGCCAGAAAAAAGCGCCAGTCTAGACGCGGATCTTTCGGAAAATAAAGCCTTTTCCGAAAGATCCCTTAATCCTCTGAATGTGTTTTCAACACTAGAGAAGCTAAGCACATGCAGACTCATAATAGAGATAAAAATCCAACATCCATTTTGAAAGTCTGAAGAGAGACAGGAGCCCCCTGAGACCTATCTGTGAAAGAAACAAACAGTCTAGGTGATCTCCTAAACTAATCAGTTCTATTCAGTTTGAAGGCCAAGGTTCTTCTAAACTCTGCAGTGCTGCTATGACATTACTCAGTACAGAGAGCTCACAGAGCTACTCATGATGCTGATGCTACTCCCAGCAGCTGAGAATGCTGCAGGAGAACTCGGAGGGAATCCTAAGACGTGCAGGGATCAGCTTTACTTTCTCACAACGCTGCACTGTGGGATGCTTACCCATGTTGCTTTGCACTATATGTCAACAGGGTGCTAGCACTGTAGGCATGAAATGTCAACAATGGGAGGCAGAAAAAATGGTTTGATTGTTTTTCACTTTTGGCAACTTTTGCATTATAGACATAGTATAGACATAGCCTAGGTCAGGAGTGGGCAAAGGGACCTCCATGGGTTGGATCCGGCGCACCATGACAGTGGATTTGGCCCCCGGTCATCATGTCATCCCCCACACCCAGGCCAATCAGGTCTCCTCACCCCCGCATGAGCATGCCTCATGCTTTTGGCGGTCAGGGAGCCACTGGTCTCTAGCCACTGCACAGTATTTTCATTCTACCCCACCTCCATTCCCTGATTGGCTTGGGGACATGGAGAGCACAGGAGGTCTCCTCCCACTAGGCACCTGGAGGGAATGCCAATGATTTAAAAACAGCTGGTGTTTCTCCGTAGGGGGCAGGGCGGGGACGGAAGAGGGACAACTTCTCGCGCTTCCCTACCCCAGAGAAGCAAAAGAAGGATCCTGGCTCTGCCCCTTCCGCCTGAGGCCCTGCCCCTTCTGGGGCTGCCCGGGGCCACTTCAGAAATTTCTGAAGTGGCCCCCTTTTTAAAATTATTGCCCACCCGTGGCCTCAGTAATTATGCAGGGCTTCAAGTGGTCTTGTACAGCTTGCACGGAAGGCTGTGCTGCCGTGGCTTCCCTGTTTCAGTACCCAGGATAGCTAGCTCAGTATTGCAACCTGTGTGGTGTAGCCAAAGAGTGCTAACAGCTCCTTATTATTTGACTTCTCTTTCCTTCTTCCTATCTGCATAATGGGCAGACATTTTATAATAGAGAAAAAAAACTTAGTCTCAGCATATTTTTTTTCCTGCATAGGTTTGGAAATGTTTTAATATTGGCTACACATGCAGTCTACTTGGCTGCCTTGCACCGCAACAGTGGCCTAAAGGATACAATGTTTACAAGATGTAGACCCTCACAACAGTTCTTCTAGTGATACCCCCAATCAGTTAAGTACCATGGATCAGATCTATTGAGTTCTGACAGTTTATACCAGCTAAGAATCTGACTCTCATACATCTGAGACAAGATATGACATAAAAGATAATTTACTAGACCGTAGTAGGCTTTTGTTAAGAAATAATCTGTATAAAAGCCATAACATTCCAAATAGTATATATTTATATATTGCAGGTGTCCATGCAGGAAAAATTATCTTCTCTTGAGATTTAACTGGCATTTTTTGTGAAGGTAGGGGAAGAGAGAGTATTTTACTAGATCTGAGCCTAAATGGACAGACATTTCTGTATCTCTAGTCAATAATGTAAACAAATTGTAACACTCTGACTTCACTTTTATTCCAATATTCAATGAACTATGGTGTTCTGCCTCCCTTAATGTATGGTAACATGGCATAACTATCTGTGGCTAAATATAGACACTTACACCATGACTAGCTGGAGTTGCTTGGGAAACTGGAGGAACAAAATGTAGAAAAACAGTAGTTCATTATCTTTTTTTGAATGGTAGAAATGTTGCATTGATTTCTATAGGGATTAAAATATAGGTCCGCGTCATCCCCGGGGGGGAGAGGGGTGTGTGTATGACCCTGGGTGGAGCGGAGGTTACATGCAGGAGGGGCGCCCCAGCTCACACCTGCAGGTGCCACGGGGGGCAGGGCAGGTGCCCGAGCAGTTGTGCACGTGGGGGTCAGGGCACTGCGTGCCGGCGGGGTGGGGCGAGGCGGGGCAGGGGGGAAGGGTCGCTTATGTAACCTTCTGGGCGGGAGGGGCCGAGTCCCGGATGGTGCTGGGGCCTGCAAGCGATGGGCACAAAACCTAGAGTGGGCGGGGCAGCCTCTGCAGTGCAACGTGGCGGGTTACTTTTTGATTTTTACAGCTTGAGCTCAGGCCCGACTGGGTCCAAAGTACCTCAAAACCTTTTCCTGGATAAAAGGTTATTCCATGCAAAGTTTGGTTTCAGTAGATCTTATAGTGTCCAAGTTGTTAGCGCACAAACTTACAAACATTCTCCTTTATATATTAGACTAGCTGGAGTTACCTGTCGTTGCACGGTAAAGTTGATATAACTGAGGTGAGGAGCCTGAGGGGAGGGAGGGGGAAGGAGGCCATGTGCCTGCAACTGGTGCCTGAGCCCGCCCTCCACTTCCTTGTTCCTCCGCCGGCCTTAGAGAGTGACTGTCCCCGCCGCTTCCTCCAGGAAGCCGCTTCTCCCCACACTGCCAAGCTCCGTGTAGCCCAAGGGAGAGGCATCGGTCTTTCATCTCTTCCCTCCCACAATACCTTAAAACCTTCTCCTGGAGGAAAGTGATCCCATGCAAAGTTTGGTTGCGGTAGCTCTTATAGTGTCCCAGTTATTAGCGCACAAACTTACAAACATTCTCCTTTATATATTAGATAGAAGAAGATTATCAATGAAAACAAATAGCAACAGTATGGAAATATAATACAGCCTTTGGTTCCTGAAACATGAGTCTATCACCCGAGACTCTCTACACATTGCTTTTCCATGCCACACACCAGTGGGCACAGTGGCCCACCTACTAGGGTGTTCTAGTTCTAGCCAGAAGAGGGCAGCAGTAAACATACAAACAAATGATACATAACATACCACACTGTTTTAGAAACTGAACATCCTCTTAAAGAAACATTGCTGTATTTTCAACTACAGTACAGTGTTTTGGATATATTTATTTTGAATAGATCCTTGTATGCTTGACTTGTCAGAGTGGTAGTGTACAGCATCAAGAAAATATATGTGATTAGGTGAAATGTGACAGACTTCTAGTATTTCCAATCATATTGTAGGTCTGTCATTTGGAGTTATTTACTTTGTGTGAAAAATGTTAATTAAATATTATGGCTAAGAATTAAAATGCAGAAAAGTCATGGCATTCAGACTTATGGTTCCCACCGAAGCAATTACTCAGACCTTTTCTGTTCACACATGCTGTTCACATATGCTGTTATAGGTATGCCTTTGATTTTTTTTATTTAATTCTATTACCATTTATAAACTGTGCCCATCTCATGCCTCCAGATGCATGTATAAAGTCAATTTAAATACCAAAACCATGTATCAGCTGGCATGAACATATGAAAATATCACAATCACACACCCACAATCACCGTTCCTAAGCAAAGACCTCAGCCAAAGTATCAGAGCTTACAAGAAGAGTGAACACTGTTGCCAGCTCCTGCAATATTAATAACGAGTTTCAGGATATTGGATCTGTTTTTTAACAGTCTCAAAGATCTGGAGGTGTGTTGTAAGTATGTCAGATTTCATCTTTTAAAAAGTAAGCCCTCCTGGAGAAATGCTTGAAAAAAATATGGCTCTTAATGGTTTAAAGAGGCAAATAAAAACAATTTAAAAAATCTCATTGTTTGTAAATTAATCTCACCATTCTGGGGTCCAAATTTGAGTGTCTGGGGTTGGCATTACTGAGTAATTTACAGAGATGAGGGCCACCCATTGAAGATGCTCCATCTCCAAAGTTACAGCATGCAAATCTCAGGACTCTTGGATGAAATACACTGATTGAACTCGGCTGCCACATAGGGCAAGAATTTGTTCAAGACCCAAGCCAACTAGGAACTGGTAACTCATAGTCAACACCCTGCAGTGCTAGTGGAGACTCCACAGAAATGTCTTAATATGTTCTCAACAGTTTATACAGTTAGGTAACTGAGCAAGGTTAAGCTGAACCCTGTCCCCATTTGTGTTCTGTATTGTCATACTTTGTGCAGCAAGAGGGTAAGAACGGAGCACAGGCACAGAACGGGTATTGCTGCTCCAAAATCAAGACCTACTGGCTAAAAGTTTTGTAAAAGTCCTACGTATGTATGTACTTACGAAGGGATCACAATGGACATAGACACTACAACGACGCATACTCAGTGCTCCACAGCTGTCACAGTGGAAGGAGACAGTTATCCCCTTCAACGTTCACTCCCTTACATGAATTCCAACAGCTGAAGCACTTACCCTCAATATCATGCCTGTGATTCCAAAGGCCTCTGGCTACATCTTGCACTTTTAATCTTGGCGGACTCTCTGTAAAAGGCCAAGGTTGGCTGTGGTGAACAGTCTCTGTAAAAGGACAGAGTTGGCTGTGATGATGGAGTATAGAAGTGGTTAATCATGCCCTGATCTGGAAAGAGGTGAGTCCTTCAAGGACCAGAGATACTGCATGAGGTACAGCCAGTCAGACAGGAGTTGCAAAGAGCAACCAATCAGGACCCAGGAGGCTTAGATAAAAAGGAGCTGAAGAAGAACAGAGTGCATCTGGGAGCATAGAGAATAAGGATGGCCAACCTGGAGGGCTGAGAGAACGAATCACTTGGACAGAACAGCAGGTGTCAGGGATAGGGGCAGTGAGAGGGAGCTCCTGGCTGGCTTCGGGGACTGAGCATCTGAGGGCCCAGATATAAGAATGAAGAAAGTGCTGGGACCATAAGAAGTGGCTAAGGGAAATGTAGCAACATTGACATATGTTTCAGAGGAGAAGCAGGAGGTTGCTATTTACAGGGTCCCTGGGCTGGGCCCTGGAGTAATGGATAGGCCTAACTCCTGCCCTTTGACTTTCCACTGGAGAAGTGGCTGGACAGAAATGCCCTCTCTCCCAGAAGGGGAAAACGCAGACAACCACTTAGTGAGAGGGTTGAGCTGCAAAGAGGATGCTGAGGTTCTGGGAGCTGAGAAAGGAGCCATCGGAATGAGCAGAGAAAGTGCTACTGTACACACCATGGACATAGGGGCTGGCCTTAAGCTAATCTCCAGTATGAGCAGGAGGAGGCACCAGTCTTGTGGCAAGGGATGATCCCCATGGCAATGCTAATCATGGTGATCTAAATCATATCAACACATGGGAATAAAAATAAGAAGTTTTAAAAGAACTATGAAAGAATAATATTGAAACAGGATATGAACAAGCTCCCTAAAGGCCCCAGCATTATCCAAAATAAAGGCTCAATTATGCAGGTTGGAGCAATCTGGTCCAGCACCCTCAGGATCTGATGGGTCTCAAACAAGGGGATTTCCTCAACCTGGGGAGATCCCCTGCTACCAGCTCCCCAGCCCACCACCACTCCCCACTGCCAGTCCCAGCCCCCCTGCCGAGTTGCTGGACTTCCGTAGCCTGGGCTGCCGTGGCCCCAGCCTTACTACTGGTGCTACAATAACCTCAGCTGTGCTATTGGGGCTCTGGCCCTAGTCCCAGCCCCACCAGGCTCCCAGCCACCAGCCCTCTTGCTACTGGGGCTTCCAGCCAGTACTCCCTGGTCCAAGAACATCCGCTGTCTTGTCAGACCACGGATGTAGCTGGACCAGAAAGTCCTGGTTTTGGGAGATCCAACCACTATAACAAAAGCTCAGAGGAACTGGATCCTGTTCTCCCTTTACTAGAACAGTTTTCTAGATAGGTAGCACTAAGGAAAGTGATCTGACAGTGTGAAGGAGGTCAAGGAGTCTTGGATAGAAACGACTTCTTGGAGACTGTAGTGTGGAGAAAATGGAAGACAGATTAGATGAAAATAGGACTAGAGTGGCCACATCTAGGGATTTGCCTGTGGCCCATATCCCAGACTTCCTTGTGCCCTCCCTAAATGTGTCCACTCTAGTCCTTTTTTTCCAGCTGTCATATGGGAAAACACAACTGTCCACCAAATTTGACTACCCAAATAATAAAGAAATTCAGCCTGTAAGACTGTGGGATACTTCTGACAGACTCCCAGAGAACGAGTTCCATGGAACTTAGCCTACACTGCAAAACAATAGGGTTGAATCCTGCATCCCAGTTTGACTTAAGCTCAGACCCTCT
Organism: Pelodiscus sinensis; assembly: GCF_049634645.1. Lineage (NCBI taxonomy): Eukaryota > Metazoa > Chordata > Testudines > Trionychidae > Pelodiscus > Pelodiscus sinensis. The sequence goes on from NC_134712.1 coordinate 202,281,626, forward strand.
ACTCTGTTGGGTCCTGGGTCCAAGTCGTGGGTTAGTAAAAAGTGTGTGTAGGTGAAAGAAGAGTTAGGCTTGATCCTCAGTTTGACTCTGGGTCTGGGTCTATATTGCAATACACACACACACACACACACACACACACACACACACACACACGTTGAACCTCTCTAGTCGGACACCCTCAGGTCCTGACTGGTGCTGAACCAGAGAATTTGCCAGACTACAGGAGGTCAATCTTGTCTAGGAGCATTACCAACACTTCCACTGCTTACTGGGCTTTTAGAAGACATTTAGGGATAAATTAGAGCAAAGCAACAGCACAGGACACAGAGCCAGCACTGGTAGCTGTAAACAAAACTGTCCACACCTATGATAAGTGGACATAAGCTAACTAAAATCATGCTGGGCCATGGATGTTGCTGGACCAGAGAGTGCTGGACTTGAGGCAAGGGGAGAAGGGAAATGGGATAGCAGCTGGAGTGACAAGTGGGTTCAAGATTTTTTTGCAGAAGGGGATTCATTGTGTCTTGATTTTAGTATGGAGACACTAGATCATGCTTATACACAGATGGAAAAGCACTTGAAGATAAGATGAAAGGAAAACAAAATGGTTGGGATGAGTGTAGTGTACAGAGAAGACAGTAACCACGAGGAGATGGGATTCAGGCAGAACTGTAGATGCGAGGGGAGGGGAGGAAGGAGGAAAGAGAGCAATATCCTCAGGGCCTGGCAATTTAAAAGGGTCCAGAACTCCAGGTTGCAGCTGCCACTATCGTAGCAGCAGTTGTGGCCGGAGCCCTGAACCCTTTAAATCAATGCCAGAGCCCCCCTCAGCACGATCCGGGCAGCACTGAGGACTGACTTCCCTTAGCTCCACCCCTTCTGCCTGAGGCCCCACCCCTTTTGGGGACCCCAGAGCTGAGTCCCTGGCTCCTCCCACCCACCCTCCAACACTGCCTAGGCCAATGTAATTCAGGACACAGGTGGAGGATTGATGGTGAGAACAGGAAATATATCTCAAAGTGACTGACAAAGGAGGAAGTAATATATAAATGAGTGTAAGCAGGGGCTGAACTGCTGCTTGCTATCAGCCAGCTAAAAGGAGGGATGGGTGTGCCCGCTACAATTGTTTAGCTTTGCAAGGTAATTAACTGTTAACTGTTGATATGTAAATACAGCTCAGGAGAGAATACGAGGTGTGGCTATGTAAATCCCATTCAGCCAGGAGAGGAGTGGCAGCAGCAGGCAAGGAGTGGTGGCAGGCGACCAGCGGAGTGTCCGGTGGCGTGGGACGAGACAGCTGGTGGAGTGTGGCGGAGTGTCATAAGGTGCCCCCTATCTATCTCGCCACCCCCATTTCTACCCAGGTTGGGAGGTGAAACCCTGCGGGTGAACTCTGGGACTCTGGATGGCACGAACCAGGGACAGAGACTTTTGGGGTGTCGGACTCTTTGGACTTCAGGTGATTCTTGGCTGGGGGGTGGGGCTTAGCTCATGTTTGGGTTATGAACTCTGTTTGTGGTGTTTCCCCCAAGTTAATGCCGTATGACTTCTCTCTCTGTTTCATTAAATGTTTCTTTCCTACACTCAGACTCAGTGCTTGCGAGCGGGGAAGCATTGCCTCCCAGGGGTGTGTGAATTTCCCAGATGACTGGGTGGGGACTTGAGCCGGTTCTGTGTGAGATGGACCCCAAGATATTGAACCCAGCCCTGGTTACTGCCAGGCCTACCCAGCAGAAGGGTTACATGAGGAAGTAAGAAAAGATGGCAGACAAGGATGGGGCTTGGACAAAGGACATGTTTGATTTTGTCAGTCTTTTCTTGAAGAAGTTAGAAAGATCATGGGTAAAGACCACTATATAGGAGTTACAGATGACACTATAGTTAGTGAGTGTCACGTTACTGAATTTGAGGGAAGCAGCCAGATCACTGCTGCACCCATCGATGGGAGTGTTGGCCCCAAAAATGGTATAAAAGGGGGCCATGTGGGGTGTTGAATAGAAGCTTACTGTCTGCTAATCCTATGTACACTAGTCATGTAATTGTATAATGTCTGTGTGTGTAGTTAGGAATCTGTAATCTGTGTGGATACTGAATATTTCTCTGCATGTGTTTGATCATTGGGCAGAGCCCGGCCTATAGACATGCTAATTAGCGAGGCCCTGTGGGACAATGGCACTCAATGGGCCAAGGACACAGCTAAAGAATGAGGGCTGACACCTAAGGGCTGCCAGCAAGGAACACAGGGATAGGCCGCTGGCCAGGTAACCTGCTACAGCCAAGAAGAGACCAGAAAGGATGTATAAAGAGGCCATGTGGCGGACTCCATCTTGGTACTCAGCTCAGCACTTCATCCCAGAGGCAGCAGTGCAGGGATTGTAGAGCTGGAAAGAACTGTGGACCCATCCCGACCTAAGATGTGCAACAAGGACTTTTAAGCTAGCAGCTATAGCATCTCTGCTAGAGCTTGCATCGAGAACTGGGAGATTCGATGCATGTAATGTATGATACTTTAGCAACCTTGCTCTCATGCTTTTCTTTCTTGTAGCAATAAACCTTTAGATGTTAGATGCTAAAGGATTGGCTCAGCATGATTTGTGGGTAAGGTCCCGAGGGTAAATTGACCAGGGATCTGTGGCTGGTTTCTTGGAACCGGACAGAACTTGTTCAGGGTGGGTGAGATTGGGTTCTAAGACCCCTGTGTATGAGGCCTGGGACCATCTGGGGCACGGATATTGCTGGGGTGTCAGAGGGGTTTTGCTCGTGAGGCTTCAGGCAGGCAGCTGAAGCGCTCTGTGGGACTGGTTTGTGGCCTGTTTGGAAAGATCACCAGTCTGGGGGCTGTAAGGAGTCCCGAATTTGAGCAATTCGCCCTGAGAGGATGCCCTCAGCTGTGCCCAGACATGTCCTGGTCCGTCACAATGAGGTCTATCAATTTCTTCCCAAGAAAATGTATTTTCCAAAGTTCCTCATCTCCAAGGCATCAAATATCATCCCTCCCCTTGTCTTTTCTCCTTCTCTGCTTTAAGACTGAGTGTATTACTTCTGCAACATATGATTTTTTTCCCCCATTGGCCGGGAGGCTTGATTACTAAATTTACTTCCAAACCCAAGTCTCACACAAAGAAAGCACTTGTTTCTGCAACATGATTAGTTGTGTGATAACTACAGATCATAACAGTTAAAAAGGAACAAGCCAAAAAGAGCTGAAACAGATTTAAAAAAAACAAATCCGAAACTGATATTAGCAGTAGTAGGTTTCAATAGCTCCATCTAGGAGAAGCTGGGGAGCTAATTTTCCTTCCAACAGAACATTAATGCAGTAAACATTTTCAAATATAAATATGCTGTAATAGATACAATGCCACAAAGGACAGGCATTTCTTTATCTTATTGCTATCATAGCATGTCTTTATTTTGCAGGGGGATTTAAACGACTGGAAAGAGACTTCAAGAAAAGTCCTTCCCGCTTCTTTTCTTTTTCACCCATTAAGCTCTTTTAAACAAAGCCATGTGAGATATAGGAAGTGTTTATCTCATTTTGAATGGAATCAAAATTTGAATAGGATATTAAATGCTACTTTAGAAGAGAAAAATGATTGAGGAGAGGAAAAAATAAGAACCGTTTAGTTTACCATATCAAAGAATTTAGATCTTTGATTCCTCCGCACCCTTGACTTAAAGCTAAGCAGGAGAGATCCTAGCTAGTAAATGCCATCAAGCTCATTTTTAAGAGGCTTAAGAAATACTATCATTAAAATGTTTTTATGTAGATTTTTGCAATAACTAACAAAATGCACACATTTTAAATGCATATGTTAAGTACTCTATTGGAAAATTTTATTTAAACATTTGAAACCAACTCAAACTGCTCAGAGGATTTATTACCAAAATCCTTCAGAATACACCTTTGGAGTATCAATATAGATATTGTTGTGAAGAAAAAAGACAGTCTCTTCTTGTGATTGACTAAAGGCTGCATGTTATGTGACAGAAATGGATTTGGGCGGGGGGAAACCTCCGTGCCTGAGTCTTCTACCAATGAACTGTTAGTTTAAAATGACAGCAGTGGATTTATCTGTATAGCTTGTGATTTATTGCTAAAGGTTGAATAGACATTAATTTCCTTATCAGATATGCCGGGACTGGTGGAATTCACTAATACTGAACTAGTGTATCAAGCTTGAAATGATTGCACTTACACTCTGCAGTACTAAAAGTAGGTAAAACTAAGGGCTCCCTTGATCCCTCGCACAGGTCTGTGAGAGTTTGGAATATTCTTTAGGAGGCTGGGAAGAGAAGACAGAAATGAAAGATGGTACAGGGGAAGGTAGCTGAAGGAGGCAGAGCTGGCCTAGAGAAGAGAAAAATAAATGTCATTCCAAATAATTAACCCCTCCTCCCCAAAATAACTGAAATATAAACACCTATCCAACACATACACCGGATAGAACTTAATTCCCATGGGCTCATACGTAAAACTAAGATAGAGCAGCCATAGCTTTACAATTGATTTTAAACACTGCATCAAATGGCATCCGCTACAGTACACAATGTTCTTTTTATAGAAATAAGTATTCATGTGTCCCAGAACTAAGCAATCAATTTACACTAGAAAAATAACCAACTCTGTCCTCTAAAGACTGAGGCCAGAGCAATTAGAACATATTAGAAAATAGCTCAAAGGTACTTTAAGCCAATTTCAGTGGAACTCCCTCTTCAGAGCAAGAAAACAAGTGAAAAAAGGTCACATTTTGTTATAAATAAATTGCAGAAGTATGGAAAAGGGATATTTGAAAAGTTGGCTGCATTTTCAGTTCCTCCTTAAAAATCCACAAAATGCAATGTAGAAAAAAAATCTAATATAATCCTTTTAATGCTAATGCAACAGCTAGTCTTTTTATCACATTGCTTTGGCTTGCTGTCTGAACACTATGTTAATGTTAATACTACTCACCTTGAAAATACAAGAGAATCAGAGTAAAGGAATTTTAAAAACATGGTAATTCCATGAGTAATTTAATAGCCATTCTGATTATTAGTTTGGCCATAATCAAATATTTAACACTTAGCATTGTGCTTTTCTTGACTAGATCTTAAAATGCTTTACAAGTGAAAGAAAGCATTTTCGCCCACATTTTAGAGGTAACTGAGTCAAGAAGAGGTAAGTGACTTGACTGTGGTCATAGAGCACATCAGAGGCAGTGAGCAGTAAGTCCCTGGTCTCCTGGCTCCCAAGTTGTGTTTACAATCCACTGAACCTCAGATGATTCCTCTGTCAACATTCATTGAAAGAAATATTTAGTATTCTTCCTTGAAATGAAGAGCTTGCCCACACAGAAAGTTAATGTGAGACAAACCAGGGTGTGAATCTACAGCACACTAACTGCTGTCTCACACAAAAGTTCTCTGCCTTTTGATGTGCATCCATTTGAAACAACAGTGTGTCAAAGTGGACTATGGCATATTTAGTGGGAGGTAAAAGACCCAAATGGCCAATGGATACATGACAAGCTAGTGTGCTGCAGATTCACATGCTGGCTAGTCATGTACTCTCAGCATGAAAACCAGACCTTAGGGCAGGGGTGGGCAATAATTTTTGAAGGGGGGGGGGCACTTCACATATTTCAGAAGTGGCCGTGGGCCAACCTGGAAGGGGCGGAGCCTCAGGTGGAAGGGACAGAGTTGAGAGCTACTCTACTGGGAGCTTTGCTTGGCCTGGAGTCCCTTCCCCGGACTTCTGGCCAATGGAAGAGACCTGGAGCACATGAGAGGGTGCTGGGAGCTAGCCTCCTCCCAGAGTTGTCTGGGATGGAGGTTTAGAATTCACATAACGCGGCTGGCAGCTCCTGGCCCCCACTGCTAACCTGTAGCCTGGCGGCCGCACAGCAAACACAAGGCCTTTGAACAGAAGCAGGTGAAAGGGCTCGCACCAGCCAGGCAGCTCACAGGCAATGGGCCAGTGGAACCGAGAGCTGCCAGCCCTTTCAGTTGCTTCTGTTTAAAGGCCTTATGCCTGCTGGGTGGCTGTCAGGCAATGCAGCCACCCAGCAAGTACGAGCCCGTTAAATAGAAATAGTTGAAAGGGCTCGTGCATCTCCAGCTCCCTAGCAACGCGCTAAAGGTGCTGGGAGCTGTGGGCCCTTTAAACTGTTTCTATTTAAAGGGCTCTCATGTTCCCTGTGGCTGACAGGCACAGGGAAGGCACAAGCCCTTTAAACAGAAGGGCTGTGTCTAGACCGGCAAGTTTTTCCCAAAAATCATCTGCTTTTCCAGAAAAACTTGCCAGCTGTCTACACTGGCCGCTTGAATTTCCGGAAAAGCACTGACGATCTCATGTAAAATCATCAGTACTTTTCCGGAAAAAACTATGCTGCTCCCGTTTGGGCAAAAGTCTTTTTCCGAAAGACTTTTGCACAAAAGGGCCAGTGTAGACAGCATAGTACTGTTTTCCGCAAAAAAGCCCCGATCGTGAAAAAGGCGATCGGGGCTTTTTTGCGGAAAACTGCGTCTAGATTGGACACGGACGCTTTTCCGCAAAAGGTGCTTTTTTTCCCCTGCCAATCTAGACATGCTTTTCCGTTAAAAGCATTTTCAGAAATTCATGCCAGTGTAGACGTAGCCAAGCAGTTAAAAGGGCTCGTAGCTTTGGTGCTGCTAGCGCATTGCTAGGGAGCCAGAGACATGTGAGCCCTTTCAACTGCTTCTATTAAAAGGGCTTGGTCTTTCCTGGGGTGCTAGGCAAGGCAAGCGGAAGATGAAAGCCCATTAAATAGAAGCAGTTTAAAAAGTTTCACGCATCTCTGGCTCCCAGGCAATGCGCTAGGGGGCAGGGCCTGGAACTGCCTCATGGGCTGGATCAAAGCCCTAGGTGGGCCGCATCTGGCCTGTTGAGAGGCTTTTGCCCACACTTGCTTTAGAGTCTAATAGCCTAGCTTTACTAAAATAGCTTTACTGGGAAATCCTCTTATTGTAGGCACATCTTCAACAAGCAAAAGTGTGCAAGAACAGGTTATACCAGCTCCCAGAATGAAATATATTGACAGAAGTATTTTTGGTTGGTATAACAGTATGTACACTAGGGCATTTTCAGGTTTACAAATATAAAAAATAAAAACATCAGGTCTCAAACCAACATTATTACTGGCAAATATTTCTAAAGTAGTCTTGGCCTTTAGCTTGCATTTTTCATTTGTTTTGTCATTTCTGAAATGTTTCCTGATTTATGCCAGACTGAACCTAAGTGACAGTTTTTCTACAATTATATTGTACATGCAAATCCTGTTTGTGCATGAAAATATATGGATAATAATTAACATAATAATCTAGGTTAGGGGTGAGCAATAATTTTTGATGAAGAGCCACTCCAAGATTTTGGTAAGTGGTCAAGGATCTGAGATGGAGGCAGGATGCAGAAGGGAACTCAGGTTAGTGCACTGTGATGCAAGAGAGGGTGTGGTGTCTGAGACGGAGTTTGAGAGAAGTAGAGGGTTATGATCTGGGGCAGGGGTTTCGGGTGCAAGATCTGCGAGGGGGTATGGGTTCAGGAGAGAATTTTGGCCGGGGTGTGGGGGGTACAGGGTATGGGAGGGAGCTGTGACTTGGTGGAGGAGGGGAGAGGAGGTACAGAGGGTTTGGATGATGACCTGGGGCAGGGAGTTAGGAGGAGGAAGGGATTGGGGTGCCAGAGTCAAGCTGCAGCCAGTAAGCTCTTAACTAGGTGGTTCCTGGCCAGGAGCCCTGTAGGACTTTGAGGCAGGCTCCCTACCTGCTGCAGCCACAGGCTGTTCAAAATGGTTATCTGCTCCCTATGGCTCTCTGCTCTGGATGCCAGGGGGAGGCTTAACCTGCTGCCCCCACCCTCAGCAAAGTCTCTCAGCTCCAACTGGATCCCCCACCCCCTGGCTTCTGGAGCAAAGAGCCACAGGGACCAACTAACCACTTAAAGCAGTGTGGGGCTGCTCTAAAGCAGCTGGCTGGTCAGTGCCTGAGAGTCCCAACAGGGCAGCCCATGGGCTGAATCAGGCAGCCCTAAGGCTGTATCCAGTGACTTGGTGGCCAGATTCAGCCCACCCCTTGACCTAGTTGTAGGTACAAATGACAGTTGCATAAAAATGCCTAGTTTCCACATTCAAAGAGCACACACACACATTTTACAGGCACCCCTTAGGTGTCAAATTTTCAAAATATTGCCCTACTTTTTTTTTTTTTTTTTGGAAAGTGACAATGCATGATTCAACAACAATGATTCTATCATTTATTTCTTAAGTTTGTGTGAAGCCAAGTGTAATTAATCAATACTCCACAGGAAATAGTCATTGTTAGGAAAGAAATCATAAAGAATATTGGGAACCAAACCTTTAAAACTCAAAGATTTTTTAAAAACTCAAACAATTCAGGTTGTGCAATTTAGACGAGTAATTGTTTCATTAGATTTCAAAGGTCAATGACCTGAATGATCCTACACCATTTGAATATTTACTCATACAGGCATGGAAAGTAATTTCTGCAAGATTCGTGAATTTCATTAACATATCAATGAAAAATTAACAAATACAAAATTCTAAAACTCTAATAATACAGGGGAAAGAACTCTAATGAACTTTGTGTTCAAAAGCTATTTAAGTTCAAAATACTGAAGACAGTTTCAAAGGCACACTGTATTTTAAAATAAACTTAAAAAACCCAACAAAAAGTCTGGTATCACTTTAAAGACTAACAAAACATGTAGATGGTATCATGAGCTTTCGTGGGATGGTATCATGACCTCTCTGAAGAAGTGGGATATGCCCACGAAAGCTCATGATACCATCTACATGTTTTGTTAGCCTTTAAAGTGCTACCAGACTATTTGTTGCTTTTTAAGTTTATCCTGTACTTACTAACTCGGCTACCCCCTGAAGCTTTTGTATTTTAAAAAGTATGCTTAAATACCCACTATTCACTTACAAATTAGTGCTTAGATTTTTTTTCCATTTTAAACTTTAAAAATATCTGTATACTTCTCTTCCTACCCCCACTTTTTACTAGCTACTTCAAAACTTTTATATATGCAATATTTATTTTGATGCTGGATCTGAGAATGTCCATATCTGTTTATCATTACTATTATTTCTCCCTTTGGATATAAGCCAGAACTGGAGTGGGATTTCAGTTAACTCCTCTCATAGGGAACACAGTTTCACAAAAGTAATAGAACCACTTCTCTGAATTATCCTAATTCTACCCTTAAAATATAGGGTATGTCTACACTACAGTGTTATTTCGAAATATCTTATTTTGAAAAAGTTATTTTGAAATAACGCGTCTACACACAAAATGCATTTCGAAATAGCTATTGCATTTTAAAATTTCGAAATAGCATATCCACACTGAGTTGACTCTAAATCACATTTAAGGCTGGCCAGAACCAGTTCTAGCAGGGCTCCAGGTCAGGAATTATTGTGTAGGACTGCTGCCTGAGGCTACCTGAGGTCTGTGCTCAAAGGGACCTCCCCCTGGACAGCCAGTTCTCAGGTTTCCCTGCTTGCTTGCCTACCTCGATGAGGGACAGCAAAGCATTTTGTGTCTGCATGCTCTGGTTGCCCTCACTCGGGACACTACAGCACTCTGCAACATGGAGCCAGAGCTGCCCCTGGGCACTCTGGTGCTTCTCTTGGACGCGTTGCTGTTAGCCTGGCTGCACTTTCTGCAGACTGCCATCTGGGAGGTCCATCGGGGGGGCTGTCAGGATCCAGGAGGCCCTGCGGGAGAGCTTCCACCCTGAGCACTAAGAGCCTCCCTGGGTCTACCCCACTGGGGGCTTGTGCCTCATTCCTCCCTCACGTCCTTCCACTAACCCCTCCCTAATCCCCCTTCCTGATGTCAAATAAAATACACGTATTTTCATGAACACAAACTCTCTTTATTTAACAAAACTGGGACAGGAGGGAATGAAACTCTGGTGAGACTGGGAAAGGAGGGGGGAGAAGGGAGGAGAGGAGGTGGGAGAGGGGAGGGGGAAACCTGGAAGAAGGAAGCTGGAAGGGGGAAGCAAGGGAAAGAAGGGAGAGGAGAAGCTCAGGGTTGGGGGTCTCACCGGACCAACTTGATTTTCATGCAAACCTGCTCCTGGGTTCTCATGTGGCCTTTGGTGGCCAGGCTGGCAGCTATCCTGCCATAGACAGCTGCGTTCCTCCATCTAGTGCGGAGATCATGGACATTGGGGGCATCCCCCCCAAACCTGAATAAGGTCCATGATATCCACCCTGGACCAGGAAGGTGCCTGCCTTCTCCAGGCCCTGGCAGGCTCCTGGGAGCTGGCAGACTACTCCTGGGGAGCAGTGGAGGGCTGGCTGCCAGTGGCTTGCTAGCTTATGTTTTGGGGCCACTGGGTCAGGGGCAGTGACTGCTGGCTCTGGGTTGGCGGGCTTGGAGCTGGCACAGGCACTCTGGCCAGAGTCTACCCCTTTAAGGGCTCCGGGGAATGGGGGAGGGAGAGCAGTGTTCTTGGTTGAGGCTGGAGTGGCTACCACAGCACCCTGGGAAGGCTATTTCGAAATAAGTGTCTATATAGCACTTATTTCGTAACAGCTATTTCGAATTTGGTGTTATTCTTCGTAGAATGAGGTTTACCAATTTCAAAATAAGTGCTCCACTATTTCGAACTTATTTTGGAATAGAAGTTGGTTGTGTAGACGCTAGGAAAGTTATTTCGAAATAAGGGCTGTTATTTTGAAATAACTTTGCTGCGTAGACATACACTTACAGAAAAGCTAGAGAGAGCTCTTTAGCACATCTATTTCCTTTAAGATGCCCACTCACTTATTTTTAATACAGAAAATTATCTTTGGCTAGCTACTATCCTTTTTTGCTGCTGGAGAAGTGGAACACAATATCTTATATTTGGGTCTAATTCCACAAATCTCATTCACAGAAACTGCACAAGCCTTACTTATATGTTTCCCATGCCTGCTCCTGTCTTTATCATCAATCAAATGAGTTTCTAGTGGGGTCCTGCAGGGATCACTTCTTGGTTCCACACTATTTAAAATGTTTATCATGACCGGAAAGAAAACAAAGTCATCACAGATAAAGTTTGCAGATGACCCAGAAATATGGAGAGTGGTAAAAAATGAGAAGGACGGGTCACTGGTACAGAAAGATCTGGATTGATTCATAAAATGGAGGCAAGCAAATAGCTAACGTAAATGTACACATCTAGGAACAAAGAAGGTAGTCCGTACTTACAGTACAGGGAATTTTTATCCTAAGGAGCAGTGACTGAAAAAGATTTGGAGATGATAGCAGGGAGTCCGCATAAGCTCCTAGTGAGATGCAGTGCCATAAGGCCACTGCTGAAATAATGTGTTTAGGTCTGGTGTCCACAATTCAAGAATGATGTTGATAAAATAGAGAGAGTTCAGAGAAGAGCCACCAGAATAATTAGAAAACCTGTCATACAATGAAAGAATCAAGGAGTTCGATAAATTTAGTTTAACAAAGAGAAAGTTAAGGGGTGACTTGATTGCACACTGTAAGTACATACATGCAATGGGCTCTTCATTCTAGCTCAGAAGAGCATAGCAAGATCTAGTGGCTGGAAGATCAAGATGAGCACATTCAGTTTGGAAATCAGGCATACATTAACCACTGGAGCAATTGACCAAGAAGCATGGTGGACTCTTCACCACTGGCAATATTTATCGAGATTTTATTTTGGAGAAGTTGGCCTCTGTTATACAGGATGTCAGACTACGGGTACATCTACACAGCAACGTTATTTTGAAATAACTAGTGTTATTTCAAAATAACTTAGTCTGCGTCTACACAGCAAGCAGTTATTTCGAAATAACGTCAAAATACTATCAAGCTGGAGGACTTCTTACTCCGACTCCTGTAATCTTCATTGTAGAAGGAGTAAGAGAAGTCAGAGGAAGAATGCTCTATTTTTAAATAAGTGCTGTGTAAACATTCCCAATTTTGAAATAAGCTATGCAACTGACATAGCTCAATTTGCGTAGCTTATTTCGAGTTAAGCCTTGCTGTGTAGACACACCCTAGATGATCATTGATAAAAATGGGCCTTTCGGGCCTCAGAAACCATGAATCTTTGGGTAATCTCTTGCCTCTGCTCTCTCTGGGCTTGTCTACACGAGGAAATTATTTTGAAATAACTAACTCCCAAAATAACTATTTTGAAATAAGCATATTCCTCACGGAAAGCGGGAGTTATTATTTTAAAATAACCAGCCCTTTATTTTGAAATAACAGGCTTGGTAGTTTGGATACTCCATTTGTTATTTCAAAGTAAGGGGAATTATTTTGAAATAACTCTCTAATACAGAACTCTTCTCCCCTGAGACAAACCATCACGTGATCTGTATTCACTGTGAATGCTGTAGCTGTGATTCCCAAGAGCAAACAAGAATATCTTCAGTTTTATAGGGTTTTGATTTCCAGCAGTGCTATGTTATTCTTCAACAGCTATGTGAAGCTGATGAAATTAAGAAGAAGAAAAGCTAAACACCCTGCTAAAAAAGGGCAAACAATTCTGAAGTCATAAATAAGATATTTCCAACTGTACCCCCAGGACAGGAAATGCATGATTAGGCTACTCTTCTCTTTATACTCAGTCCCACCCCTACCAAGAGCCATTAGGAATTATTATTACTTATAATTAAGTGTGTTTGGTGCAAAGTCCTTTACAATAATTCTACTAACTATTTAATTACTAAAAACTCTTCTTGCCATTATGCTGGTAACAGTTGAGATTAATAATAAAAGCACAAAATAATTAAACAGGAATATTTAAACCAGATGGAATTCATGCATTTATTACACACTTAGTTGCCTGAATAAAATTAGGCAACTAATCTGAATATGACTGATGAGAAATAACAAATGAAAGAATAAAAACAAAGCAAAAATAAATGCAATGTTTTGTTCTCTTTTTACCATACATGCCATTTAAATTTCTTATTAAATAGAAGTTATTGGTTTCTAGAACATTTCATATAACTCATGAATCTGGATTTTAGTTAGGCTTGCATTTGTGTGCTTCTGTGGATTTATATCTTTTGGTTCTGGGACATTCAAGAGCAAATGAATAATGAATGAGCTGTTACATTTAGAAAAAGTAGTTATCACATATGTGTATGACAGCACGTCATTCAAACATATGGAAGAAACCATTACTATTTGTGGCCTAATTCGAATAGAAGCTCTATACTTTTTATATTCTACACCTAATTTAATAAATTATTTCAGGTCTCTGCCCATCTGAATCACTTGCTATTTTCATGAGTGCCGGCACTTCCAATTCCTATTAAGATCAGTGAGGCGCTAAAACGATGGCAGGACCACTGTCAGTAGAGTGGCTGTCCCACTCATTTTTAATCCTGAAAAGGGCTGCAGACTCTATCTTAGGTACTTACATGGCCACCATTACTGTATGAGCTGAGTGTCTCACAACTTTTAGAGTATTCATTAAGCACCCAGTGAGGTACGGAGAGACTAATTAGCTTTGCCCAAAGTCAAGCAGCCTATGGTGGAGCAGGGAACTGGAATTCATGACTTCCATGTTCCAGGTTTGTTTTCTAACCACTACTAACTAGATCATCCTTCCTCTCTCTGTAGAAGGATCATCCTTCCTCTCTCTGTTGATTCTTCCTGACTTACTGGGTAGGTGTGACTCATTAATGCTACCATGGATATAAGGGAAGTTGGAAGTGGCCCTCTGGGAAAAGGAGCTAAGGTCTGGGGAAGAAGCTTGGTTGGGCTTGTTTTATTTTTGAGTTACCTTGTATGAAAGCCAAACTGAAGGGGCATGGGGGAAGGGGAAGAGGAAGAGAAAGAGTGCATGTGTTCTGTTTTGTTTCCTGTGAAAGAGCAGGACAAGTACACAGACCACACACAGGACTTGTGAGGGTCTCAGTATCTCTGAAAATTGATTAGGATAACCCCCTTATCACCCACACAATCAAAATGTAATAACAGCAAAAACCCAGCCCATAAATCAATAATCCTAATCCCCAAAGAATAAATGACAGAGTAAACCCTTAAAATAACCATGCCAATTTTCAAATCACCCCACTTTGAAATCTCAGGAAATAAATAGTTCAATTGAAACAGAGATACTAGTTTCTTTTCTTTTGGGGAGTTTTATTATCTAAAGGAAGGCTGTACAAAGCCTAGTATACATAGACATATTTTCAGAACTTTTGGAAAATATCAAATGTAAAAAACAGTTAATCATTCCTCTTCAATTAGGAATATAAACTCAGCAGCTCTGCATTAATGCATGAAAATTGGGAAGTGAAACTGAAGCAAAACTAAGTAAATATTCTTGAACAGAATAGGCTTGTTTCCCTCTCCAAATTGCGGGAATTGTGAAGAGCAAACAAAAAAGCAAAAGGGGAAAAAAGTAAATGAGATTTTTACAGTTCTTTCAGTTTTAATAATCTGTTTTAAAATATGACTTTTACATTGTTGAGACCATTTTTGGAAGGATATCAGCAATCTATAAGCAAATATTTTATTGCATTGTTTAAATTAACATTACAAGAAAAATGTAGTAAAAATAGGTAAAAGAAACTATAAGGTTTGGTTTTAATAAATATAAGACAGGAACTGCAGTTAACATTGACATTCTTGTCATCCCACTCTGTTGTGGCCAGTTAATGAAGCTTATATGGTCCTCTGAGGAGTGGGTACTTTTATATACATTGGCAGCGATGACGCATTAAGGAAAACGGTTTTAGTATTTTCTGGCTTCTCTCATTTTAAGCCAGATCCTTAAATACTATTTTAATTTAAGTTCATGTGTGTGTGTCACTTTCTTCCCTTGTGTACACATACTTTTGTATTGTTTGTTTCTAAGCTTTGGTGTTGTTAGGTTTTATTGGCAGGTTTTTCCTCAGTAAGAATACGTTCTTCCTTTACTTTGTACCATAAATGAGCTCTTTGGTGAGACTTCCTTCTTGTTAGAGACTCTACTATTTGAGGGCAGGAAGTCAACAGTTTATTTTGTTCACAAAGAGTTTTGATATACCATATCAGAAAAGTAAGCTTTGTTTGCTTTACATTTTTTGTAGTTGTTTCCAATGTTATACAATATATGCCTGAATCAAGACAAACATATCTTTGCAGCTACTGATTAACAAAAATTGCTCTATTTTAGTCCACTTACAGTTACTTACTTCATACAAAAATAACCAAATGTACCATCACTTAACCAAACTGATTTTACAACGATCACCTAGATCAGGGGTGGCCAACCTGTGGGTCTTCTGAAGTTAATATGTGGCTCCTTGCTCAGGCACAGACTCTGGGGCTGCAGCTACAGGTGCCAACTTTCCAATGCTCAACTCCTGGCTCCACCTCCTCCTCCAAGTGTATTTCGCCCCCGCTCCTTCTCTCCCCCTCAGAGACTCTTGAGTGCCATAATACAGCTGATTGCATTGGCCAGTAGGCATGGGGAAGGAAGAGGAGGCACTGATCACTGGGGCTGCTGGTGGGCAAAAGATACTGGAGATGGGAGAGGAGGCACCTGATGGGGACTGCTCACAAATTACTGTAGCTCTTTGGCAATGTACATTGGTAAACGGTGGCTTTTTCTCAGGCTCAGGTTGGCCACACCTGACCTAGATAATCAATGTCAGTTACAATGAATCCTGTAATACTGCTTTCTCATAGGCATATGATTTATCATTAGATTTAATCAATGAACATTTTAGAAAAAGGTACTAGATGATCCATTTAAGTTTTAGGAATATTTCACAGTTAAATTTCAAGGTAAAAACTGACTTCTAACCTTCTCCAAAATATACAAAAATCTAAGGAAGGCTGCAACATGAGGTACATTGTAGACACCATACTTGTATCACTCAAAGCCCGTGTTTATATTTAAACATTGCCGCATGGTAACATGCTTCAATTAACAGAACGCTAAACACATTTTCCTGCCCTTTGTGCGGACAAAACCAGTAATGTTTAAAAACATGTTAGCCTGTCATGGTTAACTGGAAGGGTAAAAATCACACTTAACATACTGCTAGTTAAAACATCTTCAGCTTGTTTTCCAACATGTGAAATGCAACAAGTAGAAACCAGGCAAAAAGTGCAGTCATTGGTAAAGCTCCTACAGTAAGCTGCACTGCACCTGGGAACAAACCTTCCAGCCCAGGCAGGTACAACAGCAGGACTTGCACCAGCAGGACATTGTGGCACCTGTGTTGGCTTGATATAACCACCTGAGCTCAAGGTTTTCTTACCCCCTGGGTAGGGTTCCCAGGTGTCCAGTATTCACCTGGACAGTCCGGTATTTTTGCCTCCTGTCCAGTAAAAATATCAGAAAATACCAGACACCTGAAATGTCCGGTATTTTCTGATTTTTTCCCTGGCCAGGAGGTGAAAATGCCAGCACCTGGCAACCCTACAAACACTCAGCGCCCAGCCCGCCTCCCCCCCCACCCCACCCCAGCCCCCACGTTTACCTGGTTCTGCAAGGCTGGTGGCACAAAATGGCTGCCGGCAAAAAGACCAAGGGGAAGCAATACCTTCCCTGGATCTTAGTGCTCAACCTCTGCCTGTTCCTATCCCTGCACTCACTCTTAAAGGGGACATGCTGTTTTATAGTCTTGGGGTCCTTTTTTTTTTTGCGCTCAACAACTTTGGTCTCCCCCTCCTTTTTTTTTCCCCCCTCAACAACATTTTTTCGCGGTTTTTTTTTTGGGGGGGTGGGGGGAGTGGAGGGAGGTTCGGTATTTTTGGTTCAACTATCTGGCAACCCTACCCCTGGGTCCAAGCACAGGTGGATATCTCAAACCATCACACATGCCCTGCTAACACAAGTCTATCTATCCAGATTGGATGGCTCACTCCCAACTACTGATGTGCTTTCAAGGGTGGTGATGCTGATGTGCTTCAAGGGTGGTGCAGGATCAAATGGTTGGAAAAACTGAATACCATTTGACAAGGTCACTGAATGGAAATAGATAAGAAATTCTAAAGGAACAATCCTTGCAGGCTAACAGTAAAAAGAAAGTTTTAAAAAAATGCATCTAGCCCCATTCCATCCTTAAATTAACACAGTGGCTGTGTCTACACTGACCACTTATTCTGGAAAATCAGCCGCTTTTCCGGAATAACTTGCTAGCTGTCTACACTGGCCCCTTGAATTTCCGGAAAAGCGCTGATGATCTAATGTAAAATCATCAGTGCTTTTCCGGAAAAACTATGCTGCTCCCGTTCGGGCAAAAGTCTTTTTCCGGACAATTGTTCCAGAAAAGGGCCAGTGTAGACAGTACAGTAGTGTTTTCCGCAAAAAAGCCCCAATCGCAAAAATGACAATCGGGGCTTTTTTGTGGAAAAGTGCTTTTCCGGAAAAGCATCCTGCCAATGTAGACGCGCTTTTTCTGGAAATACTTATAACGGAAAACTGTTCCGTTTTAAGCATTTCCGGAAAAGGGTGCCAGTGTAGACGTAGCCAGTGTGAGTAAGCAGTCACTGGATCCCAGAGCAATGGATGATGATATTGCAAGTGCGATAATAACTGGAACAACAAAGAGAGCTGAAGATGAAGTAGCATCTTCATTCATATAGAATTTAGGCCTTGAACCTGCAGTGAGCTGAATGCAGGCAGGTTCCTGTGGTTGTGTGGAAGCTTCAATGCACCAACCAGAGGATCTGCCTGGGATGAGTTCACTGTAGGATAAGAGTCTTACAGTTTCTTTGAGTCTTTTAAAAATGGAGATATCTGGTCTGTGCACAAATAGGTGCAAAACCTGTATTTTTACACACAATTGCTATGACTGCCTATGCAACACATATGGTGCTAATTTAATTAAAGTAAGCAAAAAGAATGAAATATTAGTTGAAACATGAAATATAACAACATTTAGGCAGTAGGCATATAAACTGAACTGCTAGTGTCAGCTCAGTGAAAGTTACAACCACTGAATTGTAAACCATTTAAAAATAAAGATTATAATCCAAACAATTCACAGAACCCTCAGTATAAAAATGCACCTGGGCATAATTATAATTAAAAAAATGTAACCTTGAACACATCCACTTCCACTCTGGTTATCTCTACAATGTTTGTCCATTTTATCTACTGAATGATGTTTTTGCTATTCTCAGCAACCCAGGTTTAACATAGCTGAACAAAACACAGCTGCGTTCACTCTACTTCATAAATCATCGTCACCTATCAGAGAGAATGACAAAAATAATCTAATTTTGACTTTTCAGCATTTGCTTGTATATAAAAACTAAATTAGGTTAAAAGTAAGATCCAAGTGAAACGCAAAAAAAAAATTGCAGAAAGAGTCAAAAGTCAAGGTTGAAATGAAAATATTCTCTTACATTGAGGCACAATATCCAAGCATTACATTCAGTATATCCTACTTCTGGACGACATACGGTATATTTTTACTTTTTAATTCCAAACTTTTATTGGATTTAATTAGATTTTAATGTTAAATTACAACTACAACCACTATCACACTATATTTTCATCGGAGTAGTTAAAGGGACAAATAACATTTTTGTAAAGTTTCACTTTTTTCCCCTATGCTCCTTATTAGTAAGAGCCTTAAAATAATTTGAAGACAGATTTCTTTCAACACTGATTTTCTTCTTGTTCAACTGAAAACATCATTTTCAAGGGGGACAGAAATCTTATAAATTATTTCAGTACTCAAAATTTTAGTATGGACATTACTGAAACATCTTTGCCCCAAAACACTAATCTCTAATCTCTAAGATCTGATGCTGAAAACACTAACATTCCTGATTAGTTCCACTGAAATAACTGGGATGCTCATGGGCATAATGTTACTCACAGGAATGAATCTTTGCAGGACTGTTGAGGGACAACCGGTTCTTGGAGACCTTTCGGACTTACAGGTGGCCCCCGACTTGCAACGCGATTGGTTCCCGGGGAAACGTCGCAATTTGGGGGCGTTGTAACTCAAACCCTCATTTATGATAGGTGCCATGTGCCATCATAAATGCGAGCCAAGGACGTAAGTCGGGGGTTTTCGGTCCCTTCTGCACTTACAAAAATAGCAATTGGAAGTCGGGGGTTTCCTGTATTCTCTTAAATTGAGTGACCTAGCACCCCCCAATGTATTTACAGAATGGCGCAACGGCCTCAGTCAATTGGCAAGTCTCTCTGTTCAGGGTATTATGGCTCAGCAGCCTTAGTCCATACAGAAGCCCCTCTAATCATGGTATTACGGCCCAATGGTCTTAGTCTGCCAGTTGGGGTTGTCATGTGTCTTTCTAGAACCAACCACTGTTTAGACTTAAAGGACAAAGAAGGCTGTTCTCAAGACATTAAGTCAGTCATCCAGCGTTGAGGTGCTCGAGCATTAAAAACACTCTGGATGGCTTTCATTTGCACATTTAAAACCATAAAACCTTCCATCCCCATATTTCTAACTTTGTATACAAAAATGATATATACAACAAAATAAGATATTCAGATCCAGCTGATTAGGACATTAAAATTGATAGGTTACATGAAGTATTTTGTCCAAAGCATCTTCAAGTTATGTTGATTTGTATAATAAGACAACTTCATACAGCATGGAGTGGTCTGTCTCACAGAGATATTGCTTTAATTACATATATTTTGTATTCACAATATTTTACATTACAAATCCTCTTCACGTTTCAGTTTTTACTTCTGGTCTGATGTGATGTCTGGGCCCCACTCAAATAGATAGCAAAAGTGGATCCCTTTGCTGGAGTAAAGCCATTTTATATTCAATATATAAACAGACATTGGGACAATCTCCCCCACCCTTATTAAATTAGTCTGTCATGTCAGATGCACAATTTATGTGAAAGTAAGTGAAAAAATACCTCCTAATAATGGTCAGGTTGCAATAGGACAGTACCTATAAGAAATTGAAGTAACTTTCACCCCTGAATAATACCAACTACTACACCCTGAACCTCTGTTCATTATATTAAGTCAGATCAGTGCAGAAAAGTTTCTCAAGTGCTATTGCTGTGCTGGCTTTTGAAGATGTTTAGTTTGTTTTAATCTTATTGCTACCTAGAAAACATATCTTGTTTTAATTAATGTTAATCATTTCAGTGATGAAATCCATGTGGGTGCTTCATGATTCTTTGATTCACAGCAAGGTAATAAAATACTGTTTTCAACTAGGAACTTAAAAAGGTAGTAGTCACTGAAAAGGACAAAAATATCACCTTACCAGCTGGAAATGTTAAACCCCTCTAAGAACTAAGCTAACCATTGCAAGCAGAGGCATTTAAATTGTGCCCTACTTTTGGAATGAATACCAAATAAGAGATTCAAAACTGCAAAAACATGCTTTGCCTAGACCTTTACACCAACAAACTTCCAATTAAGAAAATAAGGGGCTTGTATTAAAATCTTAGGTCATGAGGTTTTCTGCAGGCAAAACTCTTTTCCTGCATTTGCTTGTTCAAGAGTATAGACACTGGTTTAATTCAGAATCATGTATCCAACATTTGGAATGTACATGCCTAGCATCTATAAAACTGTAGTGCTCCTGAATCCTTCATCCCTCATTCAGTACATCTATCTCACTCACCTACTGTCACAATATTGTATTAGACCCTGTCTGGATCAGCTCTAGGGGTTCTGCTACCATACGCAAGCCAGGATTATGGTCTGCACCTACTAAAGAAGTTCACATGCTACAGACGCTAACTGGTACAATCATTACTCAACTCCTGGTACCTCTGCTACAGCAGTGGTTCCCAACCTTTTTGATACCAGGGACTGACAAACCCATTCGCAACCTTTTGGCAGACTGGTAACATTTTATTTGCATATTCATTATGCAATTAGTGAATATGCAAATATGCAAGTAAAATTTTACTGGCCCACCAGAACCCCCACTGCCAGCCGCTGACCCCAGAGTCCCCTGCACCCAATCCTCCCAGTGCCAGCCCCCATCCTAAATGCCTCAGTGCCAGCCCCCCACCCCTTAGAGACCCCCACCACCAAACCCCACAGTACCAGTCTCCTGTTTCCAAAACACCACTGCAACCAATCCCACCAGAGCCAGCCCCCAATATTAGCCCTGCCCCCCGAGCCTCCCAGTGCCAACCTTGCGCCCATAACCCCCCCCACTACTAACTCAGCCTCCAGGGTCCCCAGCACTAGCCCCACGCCTGAAGCCTCCAGTGCCTGCCCCACCACTCTCACTTAGCCCTGCACTACTGCCCGCATAGCAGTGGCTCTGGGGCCTAAGGCTGGGATACACCGCCCAGCACTTCCCTTCCTTCCACGGCTGTTGGGAGAGGCATGTCCTGCCCCGTCTCCCAGCCAATCAGCACCAGACAAAGGGAGGAGTCCCAGTCTCCTCCCAGAAGCAAAAGTGTGGTTAACTGCGTGGGGAAGCGCTCTTCTGCAGCTGGAAGGAGACCTTTCCCTTGTCCAGCACTGGTTGGCTGAGAGGCGGGGCAGGACATGCCTCTCCTAACAGCCAGGGCAAGAGCCATGTACCCCAGCCCTGGCCCCCAGAGCCGTCGAGGATCAGTAGCCAGAGGTCCACAGCCTGGCCGCAGCCCAGCAGTTAGGAATTGCTGTGCTAGAGAACACCCTCTCCCACCATTGTTAGGCCTACACTTTCTGAAATAACGTTAGCTCCACATGGTAGGTAAAGGGAGATATAGTGGCTCCAATCAGATATGCATACACTGAATGCAGAAGGCAATCAACAACACTGGTAGACATACTTTATGGAACTACATCCACAGCAGAGTGAATTTTGGAGTGCAGAGAAAGGAATGGAAATATGGAAACAAAAAGCAGCTAACTTTTTTTAAAATTTAGTTTTTCAGTATTTCAAGTACTGGTGCTCTCCCTCCAACACTGCCTTACCTTCAGTCTACTCCTGCACTGAAAACAGAAAACAACATCTGTGACCTCAGAACCCATAAACATGGGAATTAACTATTAATTAGGTGGCGGCCAAATTCAGATATCTTGTGGAAAGCAAAGGCCAGCTTGAGTAGAAGGAAATGAGTCATGAGGGAACTCAACTCAATCAAATATGTATTTTTGAATCACTCACAAATCCAACATTCACTATATAATATCACAACAAAAAACACAAACAAAAACAAAACAACACCCTACAAAAAGTGATCAAATGTATTGCTAAATCTGATACTAGGGAACTGCGCCCCCTGCTCACTACGTCCACTAACACCCCCTGGCCACTATGCATGCCAACCCCCCTTCTGCCTATTATGCTTGCCAACCCCCCATTTTGATTGGTATGCTTGTCAACCCCCACCCAGGCCAAGGTGCCCCACCACCAGCCTGCTCCCACACCCTCCTCCTTGGCCCCACGCTCTACCCCCAGCCTGCTCCTGCACCCTCTCTTCTGGCCAGAGTCTGCACCCTAACTCCCTCCTGCACCACACCTCCTTCCCATATCCTGCACCCCCACTCGCAGAGATGAGAGGTGGGGCGCACTTGGGAGGGGGCGGGAGGAGGCCACATGGCTTCTGCCTCCCCGGTCCCCGGAGCAACTGGGAGGGGGAAGGACGGAGGCCACGCAGCTCCCACCTCCCCAGAACACCTCTATGCTGATCTTGCCTGTGCACAGCTGTGACAGCAGCTCCCACATGGGACGCTGGGCAACCAGAGGTCAGGCTCAGATGGCAGAGGGGCCCCAGCAGCAGCAGCAGCTGCTCCTTCCTGGTGGCACAGCCCTCCAGCGCGTGACGTGGGAGCCCGAGCTGGAGCAACCCATGTCTGGAGGGGAGGGACCAAGGCTGGCCACAGCAAGTGGCTGAGGACAGAGGCGGGCAGCAGCGGCATGAGGATGCAGATGATGTGATGACATCACTCTGCTGTTCCTCAGGAATTTTGAGAGAGAGAGATAAGTGACAGTTTTTAATATCTTAATAAGAAATATTAGGAAAAACAGCTTCAGAAAAATATCTTGCTTGATCATTACTTTGTTCTACATGCAGGCAAATTATTTAATGCATAGATTATGCTTTTGATAGCAGTGGCAACTCTTCCCCCGAGCAACTGAATATGAAATCATTTTGAGTAGTAAGGTGCAGATTTTACTTCACTTACACTGGGGTAAATCAATAACTTCACTGACATCCACTTACGCTATTGTTACAGTGAACAAAATTTGGGTAAAGACCAGGGATGTGAAAGTGTAATTGTGTACACAGTTAACTGATGAGCCTGGACCCATTGGTTAACGTTCCCAGTTACATGCAGGCTACTGGCCTCCCCGCATGCACTGGCTCCTGGGGAGCTGACTGCCATCCTACGTGTAACTGCTGAAATGTTCAGTGGTTACATGGTTACTTAATTACACATACTTTAACATCCCTAGTAAAGACCCCTTCTCCTTAGCAGAGCAGGCTGTCAAGGCTGCACAACACACAGTTCAAAAAGTGCCAACAGAGAACAATTACTGCCAGATTAAATACAATAGGTTTTAGTTGCACAGGACCAGAGTCTGATCCCTTATTCATGTGGAAGAACAGCTTACTGCATGAATCCTTCCACTGACAACAAAGGAACAGCTTTTGGAGTAAGGTGCTGTTCAGCTCCAACGTGGTTATCAGAACTTGGCTCAATGGAAAACAAAAACAAGCCACCACCTTTGCTCATTTCATCCTGACCAGTCAAGAAGGCAAACTAGAATAAGTTATGTACTTTCTTTGTTTTAAACAGTACCTGCAGCTAACAGGAAAAGCAATCAATGCATATGTACATATTTCTACTTGGCTGGAGTGTATTCTTGGTTTATTTCTCTCTTCAACCTAAGACTGTTAATATTATCTGAGTGTGACAGTTTCAAGATTACACCAAGTCTTGGAGCCATTAATGTTGCATGTTTCTATATTTATATTTGGTACTCGATAATAGGAAGCATGAGAAAAGTGCTTTAAGGGTACCATTGAATTTGAAAAGCACAGCTTCAGCGTATTACATGGAATTTAAACCTACTCATGTAATTTTACTAATTTCTGTAGCATCTGATAGAACAAGAGAGAGACAATTAACCAAATGCTAAACAAAATGCTTTGCATCATACCCAGGGCATAGCTAGGTTACAGCTTTAATGAACTGCACAGGGAAGCAAAAACTATTGCCAGGAGAACGAATCTATAAGGCGACACCGGAAGGCATTCTTTTCAAACTCACCGATAGCAACTACTTAATTTTCAGTGTTGTGATGGGGTATGGGATGAGAAGCAAATCTGTCAGTTAACAAGATTGCGGGGCCATTCAGGGCTTTGAAAATCATCACCAGCAGATATGGAAAAGAAGCCAAAGCAGAGATTTGAACACAGGTGCCATCGATTCAGAATTTTCTGTGTGCTACTCTGTTTTTACACAATGGGACCTTGCTCTCAGTCGGTCCTTAGTCAGTACCCAGGTGACTTGACAGGCTTTGGGCAAGGTGGGATGGGAGGTCGCCTCTGAACTTCCAGAAGGAGAGGGGCCTGAGACAGCCGGTCTTCAGTGCATTCCGGAGTGGGTCACCCAGAGGTTTGCAGAGTGCCACATGGGTCTCCAGCAGCAATTTAAAGGGCTCAGGGCTATGGACACTGCTACTGCCACAGTAACAGGAGTGGCAGCCGGGAGCCCTGGTGCCTCTTTGAATCGCCAATCCTGGGGCAGTTGCTCCCTTTTATCCCCTGCTGGTTGACCAATTTTAGTTGCAGGTACTGCTACTCTACGGGTTAATCAAGGAGCAACAATGGAGCCTCTAAGTCCACCAGACAGCAAGCCATTCCAATGAAGGTCAATGTAATTCAATGTTAATTGCTGGTATTGATGAATTATACTGAAATGACATCATGGACTGTGTAAACTAGTTTCTGCCCAATAATTCCCTACCAACAGACATCATTCCAGAAGCAAGACAGAACTTGGCCATTACAATGATGGGTCAATCAAAAAAATCTACATTGGATACAAACACGCTGCATCACATCAGTTCACCTTACATTGATCCTACTGCAGAAGTTCTGCCAATTCTCATCTCTTTGAAGTGTGCATGATAATGTTAGAGCAAAATATTTATTATAAAGAGAGGCTTCTGGATAACAGAATTATGAGCTAGAATTTGCTGGCAGGTTCAGTTTCAGGGTCCATTTTCTACACAAAGTCTCAGAAAGTTTAGGATGGGGCTCATCTGCCATACAAAGCAAGAGCAATAAATATTTCATTCTGTCTTAGGCCACAACACTCAGAATCAAAGAGATCAAAGCAAAAGGAAATCTTTTAAAAAGGCAGGTGATGTGCTGAATGCTGATGACCTTTAGTACAAGAGAAGAGACAGATGTAGCATGCTAACTACAGATCACACAAAAATCAACACCCTTACAAAGAAAAGGAAATTACCAAGAGAGTTGAAATAACCATTCAGGTCACTCTCTACCTTAATATGTATTTTTTTATAAGGGGGAATGCCCTGAAATCAGATTGCAATGAAAAATATTGGCAGTCAGCCCAGCTAACGTTGTTGCTTTGAAGCACTTTACTTGGTTCATTTTTATATGACCTGGAATGCAAAGAGTTGCAACAAAAGCCAGCAGAAATAGATCACAAAAGACAAATATGGGTCTTCAAGCAGGATCATGAGAGAGTATGAGATTATGAAACCTAGACCACTCAACATTCTTATTGAACTGATCTAAAAATCTAAGGGTATGGCTAGATTGCGGGGGAACAGAGAGGAAGGAAGAGGGAGGAGGGATACCAGCGGTATCCCGAAAAAACTCTGCCGAGTCCAGGGAATGCATTTGCTCTTCCACTTTTTTTGCGGAAGAGCAAACCTTTTGAAAGAGGTTTTTTTTTTTTTCAAAATTCGGCCCAGTCTAGACGGGCCAAATTTCGGAAAAGGCTCTTCCGACAAAAGTATCAGGAATAGATATACAAAATGTGGAATGCATTTTGCGTATCTTTTTCCGATAGATCCTCACAGTCTAGACATACCCAAACTTCTCAGCACATTGAGTCGATTATGAAAGGCATGAGTCCAAACATATATGAAAATGTATTTCGGATGGTAGCTGGCCTGTTTATCTTACTGTAGTTTTAAGGGACCAAAGCTCATTAAAGTCAATGGAAAGACCCTATTGACTCCTGAATTTCAATGAATGCAGGCTAGAAAAACAGCTATTTCCTTATTAAAAGAAATAAAAAGTATTATCTTTAATCTAAGTTTATGAAATAAACTAACAACATTGAGTATTTTAGTTCGTCCCAAACGAACTCCTGGGCAGAACTGAATGTTTTAAAGTCTGCTGTTTGCCTGTGGCAAAGAAAACTGTGAAGCAATGGCTGGGAAATCTCTCTCTATATATAATTTGAGAGATTTGTACATCTGTTTGTCTGTGAGCCCATCTGTCTGTGTGTTTGCCTGTGAGTCTGCTTCTTCAAGAACTTCTCCTAAATGGTAAGAGCTAGGACGACCAAAGTTGGTATGCAGCTTCCTCTTCTCCTAACTTAGGGTGTGTCTAGACTACTGAGTTTTGTCAACAAAAGTGGAGTTTTGTCGACAAAACTATACCAGCGTCTACACTACCGCTGAGTTCTGTCGACATAACGTCGACAGAACTCAGCAGTTTTGTCGACGCTGGTAAACCTCATTTTATGAGGCATAACACCTTCTGTTGACAGAGTTCTGTCGACAGAAGGTGTTATTGCCTGTAGGGTTGCATCTAGACTACAGGGTTCTGTCGACAAAGCAGCTTGCTTTGTCGACAGAACTCAATCTGTCTGGACGCTCTTTGTCGACAGAAGTTTTGTCGACAGATACAGTCGACAAAACTTCTGTCGACAAAACCCGGTAGTCTAGACGTACCCTTAGAGAAAGGTCAGGGTTTGGTTGTGCCAAGAAAATGACATGTGCTTGGACGTGATACCCACAGTCACCACTGGGAGGAGTGAGTGCAGGGGAGAGCTATCCTGCAGTGACCACTCAGGGCAGCCACACTACCAAAGGAGTGGCCAGCTGTGGACAGGTCTCGCAGTGTTTTTAGTTTGAATACAGTGGTTTTCTGAGAAAACAGATCTGGTACTTAACTAACAGAATACCTGTGAGTGTCTTGCTGAATGTAAAGTTAAGCAAACAACTCAGTTACCAAGTATTTTACTAGTTTTTCCAAGTCTGCCAGTGATAGATGGTCCTACATCGCCCCCGAAACAGCACTCCATTTTTGCTTGATTTTTCTTCAGCTCCAGTTTATCAAACCTATCAAAACCTAAATTACGGTTCTTTTCACACAGAGCTGGAAAGCTACTACAGCTACCTGATTCTCTGCCTAGCCCTATCCCCACTATTAGGAACTGCTCTAACATGTGTCTTTTGGCAACAGCCCCTAAAGCCTTGTCCTCACATGAGAAAGATTTGTGATTTTAACTGCACTTAGCTAACTCCAGGTAAGTCCCAGCAGAGATAAGGCCATTTGCAGTTTTCACACCAGTTAGCAGATCTTTCATTCCACCTTCTAACTTGCAGTGGCAACTGAAAATGGTCTTGTCTTCATTAGGCTCTTATCTCAAGTTAATCAACACAACTTTTTTTTCTAAGGGATCATCTAACAGTGAGGGATAGCTGGAGTACATCAATTTCTGCAGTTCTGCCTCCACACAGGAACACTGGTCTGTCTCAATGCGCCCTCTCCACTAGAGACTGCAGAAAGGAAGGCAGAGAAGCCAAATACACCAGCTAGGAGTTAAGGCTACAATCAGGAGCCAGGGTCTGAGGCCAGTGCTGGGGCTGGGACCGTGGCTAGACCAGGGACAGAAGCAGTGGTCCTTGGCCAGGGCTGGGCACCAAGTCCAGGGTCAGAACTGTGGCTGGAGCTGTGGATGGGGCTGGAGCTCAGGGCAGTGCTGAGGGTGGCGCAAAGCAGGGTGATACTCCCTCCCTGCTCCCCATGTGGGTTGGTCCTGATTCCTCCAGATCCCGCCCCCCTAATAGTCCTCCCTACATCTATAAGGGGATACACCTCACTGTTTGGGTACCACTGCTTTACACGCTTCCTTGTAAAGCAGAGCTAGGATAGCAAAGACATGCTTTAAAATTCCATCCTCTGTTCACTAAAACAGAGAGAAAAATACAGGTTGGCTTTAGATGAGTCCAGCTCTACCAACACAAACCAAAATGACATGAAAGAGGGCCAATGGAGTGAGACTCCTGTGCACATTGTATTTGCTGTTACCTATCATTCATTCATTTTTCATTCTACAATCTTCCATAACATGGAAAATACTGGTTTCATTATTAATTGTGCCTTCTATTATGATTTGTTTGTTTGTTTGAATCGAATAAGTGTCTAAAAGAGAAGAGTACCATCTGGGAGAGTCTCACACATAACTCCAAATTTTTGGCAGATCTCTTTATATAATCAGGGAAGCAACAGTAGCAAATTGGCAGTTCCTACTTTAGTTACCATACTGCCATTCTAAAACCCTCATTAGAAGGTTAGGAGATTCCAGTGAAGTCAGATTATAAAACAGCTCTCTCCTTCCTATTTTTTTATGTATTTATGTATTTTATGACAGAAGGCTGTGAATAGTCAAAGGGCAAACAAACAAATAAAAGATCGGAGCTCTCTGGAATTGCAGTCCCTCCCCACTAACTCCCAAGCACAACCAAATATTTTATGTTTAGCAACTTTTGCAGCAAATACAGCATATAAATGTAACTGTTGGAGGGATCTATTTCTGACATGGTAGGTGCTAGTAGCTAGTCCCAAATCAAGTGACAGACAGACTTAATTTTGAGAGCACCGGTGTTTGTTGACCTGAGCAGCTTCTCAGAGTTTGAATATGTGTGTCATTCAGTAGGGAATGGAAATTGGTGATAGACAAGTATTTTTTTCTTTGATGCAATCTTGTTTATTTATAAGGAATTGTTTGAAGTACTGGGTCTCTAAACGTAAAAGGAACCAAGAACAAAAAAAGAGCTATTTCTTAGCTTACTGGTGCCCAACTCTCTTTAGCCAACACTAGACCCAGAAGGTCTCTCAAGTTCTCTCCCCTTTCCCCTCCCCTTCCCCCCGTCACATTGTGCTTACGTGTTCCTGCTCAGCTTTTTATTGCTATTTACTGTTCTTGTCTGTGACTTCTGACAACAGTAGGTGTGCATTTTCTCACACTTTCACACTCATCTGCAAAATCAAGACTCACCCAAAAGCTTCTGGGGCAGTTCACACACTCCTTTTGTCTTATGCAAGGCTTATGTTTACAGTTATGTTAACTGAAGGATGAGTTCAGACCTGGATGGGTTTTTAAGCCTATCTCTAACGAGGTTTCACCCAGCACATAACATTACCATCCACCTCAGCTTCACTCATCATAATGAGGCCTAAAAGTGGTAACAACCAACAGCCATCTCAAACAGAACAAAATTGTTTAACAAATGATAAGTTATACCAGCTCAACTATTTACACACGGATAGGGGCTTTCTGTCAAAATGTTTTCACATCACCGATCTATTCCCATCCAAACCTCTCTGGAGCTCTGCCTGGATTTCATTTAAACCCTGGGTGGCGGGTTACAAAGACTGGGGCAGGATGAGCTTCCCCAAACAGCAAGGTGTGATCCCACCCACAATCCACCAAGCTAAGTCCTGCCATTCTCTCCAGTGTCCTTGTGCTCCATGCGGCGCTAGACAGTCTGGGTGGCATGCCTACCACACCCTGCTAGAGCTGGAGCTGGGGAAGCTGCAGCACTGCACTACCCAACTTCAGGGCTAGGGAGGGCTAGGGCTATATGCTATCCACATTCTTCGTGCTCCCTGGGCATTGGGGAGGCTGTAGCCTCATGCCACTCACTCTCCCCACACTCCTCGGGAGCTGTGGAGGCTAGTCTGGACTGGGGCTGAGGGCTGGTGGCCATGCTCAGAAGGGAGGGCTGTGGACTCTGGAAGGGAGTGGAAAGGGTGGGGCTCTGAATAGATGGGGGGGGGGAGAGGGTAGGGGCAGCCTCCGCCAGCCAGGAGTTCACATGCCGTCCATGCTTTCTTTGAGCTATCCCCTGAGGAATGCCTATTGTTTCTGTGCAATTTGCTAGCTGAGGCAGACCTGCCCATTATGTTCAAATGGAGGATTCATTATGGTTGCAGCTTTTACATTCTGAGATTCAGGCATCAGCCATGGTGAAATCTAGCAAACAGTGAATTGCAGCCAATAGGCACTAGGAGGCAGTAAACACTGTTAGCAACTCTCTCAACATGGGCCCGCAGCCCACTTTGCGAAATATTGCTTTAGAGAGACTTTCTTTAAATTTCTATAGTCCACACAAAATCTGGGTCTGCTATCTTTTTTCTTAACCCGAGCTATTAGTAAGATGCAGGGGCTAGTTGAAGGCTCTGTAATGCCTTTGTGACATTTCCTCAAAGGCCTTAGTACTTCTTCCCTTTTAATTACTGGCAACTGCAGAGGTGTCTGCTGAATGGGTCAGTTTAACTGAGTTGGTTACTTTAATTTCCGTATTATTGTTGATTTCCTTTGGTTTACTCACTACATTTTTCATTTGTTCCACTCACTCCATATAATTATGAACCAAATTTGAATCTCCTCGTTCATCATGCATGTTGTATGCAGCGCTGTATTTACATGGCTTATGGTTATCAGCATCCATCTTCCTCACTAGCAGCTGCTGTTTCTTTTGGTGAACTGCTGCAAGATAGGATACAAGTTCAGGGACAATTTCCCCAGCCTCACAGAGTGTCTTTGGCCGCCTTTCACTGATCTTGAGCTACAAGTCCAACTGAGCATGCATAAACTGTTCCATTTTCAGTCTATCCTGGAGGGCCTCAGTGGTACCTGGATATCCCAGGAACATGTGTCTCAACAGGTCCTCTGCCAATTCAGATAAGGTTTCATCTTTCCCTCTCCCTCTAGGTCTTAGCTGTCCCCAGGCCAGCTCAAAGTGATGGCTAGCTCGATACCATATGTCAAGGCTTCTGGAGAATCCCATCTCCTTTCTGGAGTTAAATTCTGCTGTACCATCAGAGCAGAGCTAATGGGCCACCCAAGTTAAGTGCTAGTAATCCCCTTTTCTGTCACTCCTCCCTGCCATTCATTTGAGGTATAATGTTGAACTGAGCCAAATAAGCCTCCCAGGGCGTTTTTCCCTGAAGAATAGTGGTTTTCTGCATTATTTGAGCTCAGAGAGCCTGATGTGGCACCTGTGGGCCTTTGTGCATTCCAAATAGGATAGGAAACTGCTGTAAGTTCACCTGCTGGCTCAATTCCTCATTCAGGTGGCTGTCTTCCACTGTGGGCAGTGATCCTTTCAATTCCTTCAGTAGATAATTTTTCACTCCATAAATACTTGATGCAGATCATCCTAATTGGCAAAATCCAAATTGAATAAAGCTTGCTTGGTCTTTGCTATTTCATGGAAAACCTTTGCTCTTTGCAATCAGATTGCTGGGAACATCATCTACCCATTCTAACATTACAGTTAGGTTTCCCAATCTCTCCAGCAACTCTGTATTTTGCTGCTCCAATAGAGATCCCATCTCAGCCTGCAAATTATATCTGAGCCTCATTTTAGCTCTTAATTCCTTTTGTTAAGTCTCCAGCTCCCATTTTATTTCCCACTGGATATTTTTTATTTCTACAACCAATTCCATTATGTGTTCCATCTTGGTTTGCGAGGAATATTAACTCACAGACTCTCTCCTTGGAAACTTGATCCCTTTCCTGACAACAATGATGACCCAATTGGCTAGTCAAAGTTCAGGGCTCTGTGGGTGCTTCCCTTGAAAGTACAAATTGGGGGTAACCAGGAATTTCTTGGATGCGGTCTTGTTTATTTTAAAAAAACGTACAAAGTTCTATGTCTCTGTACACAGAAGGAACCTCAAGCAAAAAGAAGCAGTTTCTTAGCTTACCAAGCCAGTCCCCCATCCCATCCCAAACCCAAT
The DNA here is from genome assembly GCF_049634645.1 of Pelodiscus sinensis. Classification (NCBI taxonomy): domain Eukaryota; kingdom Metazoa; phylum Chordata; order Testudines; family Trionychidae; genus Pelodiscus; species Pelodiscus sinensis. Next base: position 202,313,555 of record NC_134712.1, read on the forward strand.
TAGTAAACAGCAGACTCAAAAGGTTTTCTCTCTGTTTTTGTCCCAGAGTCACATTGTGCTTCCACAGTCCTTAAGCAGGAGCCTGTGTTTTGGTTTGGTTTGGTTTTTTTGCCTCTTTTTCTCTGTCTCATGCGTTCACACTGTTTTAGCCAACCCAAAATGAGGTTTAATCCAGCTGATAACAGGGAACTTAAAATGTATTTAGTGTTTGTTTAGAGTTTTTATACATTCATTTATACATTCGATTCTGACTTTCAGTCCTTATCTCAATCAAAAAACATTCTAGCCATTTTCCTTGTGTAATATGTACAACTGTGCTGAGAGACCAGGATCCCAAAGATAAATATATGAAAAACATTTCCAAGAGGAAATGTCTTACAATAAACAGGTCAACTATCATCTAACACTTATGTAGTTCATGCTTACTGTAAATGAAGAAGTCAGAATTTGCATAATTCATTGCTATTGGTAATGAATATCTGTGGTGTGCGTGCGTAAGTGAAGAGCATATTAAGTACCTACTTTAACATTTGTGGCATGCTACAATGGTTGTACAATGCCTCATGGTTTCGGAGAGCTAATAGTCATCATCAATACACAACCAAAAAACAGGAGACAAATCTATCAACTCTCAGGCATGCCTGTCACATATAAGTGAAATGCCTCACTTCTTTGATGAACAATTTCCATTGTGCTACATACCCATGCAAGAAGTTTGACAGCACCCAGCCTTTTCATCTCCAAAGTCTAAGCTTTCAATAATGAAGGCAAATTAATTTCCAGGTATATTTCTTGGTTCACACAGGCTAAATGATTTTATGTTATTTCTTACTCTAAGCAGTTTAAGGGGATGTAGCCCCTTTCTGTGTCAGGAGAGGACATGCTATCACTGTGTCTCAATTCTGATTTAGCCCTCAGAGTTCAACTGAAATATGGAAATTTGACTAATTGTATCTATTTTTAGTAAGGTGCTGTCTTGCAACATCATAGTCCTAGACTCATGCCAAGATTATGTCACATTTTTCTATAGCTATCCCCATGAGCAGGTTCCCAAGGTGGAGAATCTGCTTGGACAGATTGTGGCAGCAGAAAACAGCTGAAATTTCCCTTCCATCAAGAGAGCAAGCTTGACCCCAAAAGCTGGCAGCTCCACTATTGGAAAAGGACTGAGTAACTGAAGAACAGAGTCAACATGTCCTCTTCAGAAGCCTCCACTTAGGCTCCTGTGGAATCTGGCAGCAACTTAAAGCTACTCTCCATGGTGGAGCCCCAGAAGAAGGGCAGATGGCAGCAACACCATCTACCGTCTATCTAGATTAATTCTCTTGGAATAAACTGGATGTGAGAGGTGAATCCAGATTACTGTGCTCTGCCTCCCATTTCACGGCTCTATTCTATCCAAGTCACACAAATCCGCACCCTTCAGGTCCTCCTCTCACTCTCTCCTATTCCATGCAGGGTCAGGTCCTATGCTCACAAGTTTCTCCTGGTTCCACCCCCATACACAGTCACCTCCTCCTCCATGTCTCTTTCTCTGTGACACACTGTTTCCAGGATGAGAATAATGGTGCTTCCCCTTTGTCTTTTCTCCACAACCACTCACAAAGAAATGTCTGTTAAGCATCTCACAGACACTGGCACTATATAAATATAAACAGTAACAAATATAAACAGTGAGTTGCAAGATAAATTTCCCTATTTGGTTTTGTTGCTACTTTAACAGTTGGCAAGCTGTGTTTCTAGTAGGTTAAACATTTGTTTGCCCTGCGATTTACTGTACAAGATAATCATAAACAGGAAAGTATAGCACTATAAAGCTTCAGCTGAATAGATAATCTCTTATTTGTACAAATAAATCTTCAGGTATCTGTCTGCTCTAATCAGATCTACTATGATGTGCAGAGTTTAGTTTTCAAGCCTGTTTGAATAACTTGGGTTTACATGCAAAACAAATAAGATGACTAACATTCACAGCCGTCAAGTGCCATGATAGATGAAAAACAAGTGAAGGAAAACCAAGAGCAAGGCTTCTCTTTTCCTTGTTTATATTATCTGTCAGATAAATTTTTTCATAATGCTTTCAAATTATTTATCCACAAGTAGAAAGAGTCCACTTCAAAACCTATGATGGAGGACTTCCTTCAGTTTCATAGAGCAGCTATACAAAGCCATGGAACACTTCACATAACTTGACAGAAAAAATATTCCTAATAAGACCACTGGTTTTAATGGCTATACAATTTCAAGATTTACACAACACCAATTTATTCATTTTTTTTCCAGTGGATAAAAATGCAGTCTAATGCAACTCTTGGAATGTCCCTATAGATGTTAAAAGTCCTAACACTGAAACATAACTAAGCTGAAACAATGGCATTTAAAGAAAACTTAGAAACTTACTTCCCGCACTGTAAATCCCCTTCTTTGTCTTTTTCACAGGACTTATTCACTCTCCCAGGCTGTGTCTACATTGGCACCCTTTTCCGGAAAAGGGATGCTAATGAGACACTTCGGAATTGCAAATGCCGCGGGGGATTTAAATATCCCCCGCGGCATTTGCATGAACATGGCTGGCGCTTTTTTCCGGCTCGGGGTTTTGCCGGAGAAAAATGCCAGTCTAGACGGGCTCTTGCGGAAAATAAACCCTTTTCAGGAAGCTCCCTTATTCCTACGTTCCTGAACCCTGTTAAAGTCCTACTTGAAAGTAGGAATGAGGGATCTTCCGGAAAAGGGTATATTTTCCTCAAGATCCCGTCTAGACTGGTGCTTTTCTCCGGCAAAACCCCGAGCCAGAAAAAAGCGGCAGCCATGTTCATGCAAATGCCACGGGGGATATTTAAATCCCCCGCGGCATTTGCAATTCCGAAGTGTCTCATTAGCATCCCTTTTCCGGAAAGGGGTGCCAATGTAGACACAGCCCAAGTGTCTGGAACCCTCCTCCTGTTTTGATTCACCATGCTTTAGCCTACTTCAAGCCCTTTCTGAAAAAACATTTCTGCCAATAAGTGTGCAAATGCTAATGCCTATTCAACAGAATTAACATAAGAACAGCCATACTGGGTCAGATCAAAGGTCCATCTATCCCAGCATCCTGTCTGCTGACCATGGCCAATGCCAAATGCCCCAAAGGGAGTAAACAGAACAGGAAATCATTGAGTAATCCCTCTCCTGTCACCCATTCCCAGCCTCTGACAGAGGCCAGGAACACCATTCCTACCCAGCCTGGCTAATAGCCATTGATGGAGCTAACCTCCATGAATATCTAGTTCTTTCCTGAACCCTGTTAAAGTCCTGGTCTTCACAACTTCCTCTGGCAAGGAGTTCCACAGACTGACTCTGTGCTGTGTGAAGAAAAACTTCCTTTTGTTTGTTTTAAACTTACTACCTGTTAATTTCATTTAGTGACCCCTAGTTCTTATGTTATGGGAACAAGTAAATAACTTTTCCTTATTCACTTTTTTATAGACTTCTATCATATCCCCCCTTAGTCTCCTCTTTTGTAACCTGAGAAGTCCCAATTTCTTTAATCTCTTCATATGGGACCCGTTCCAAACCCCTAATCATTTCTGTTGCCCTTTTCTGAACTTTTTCCAAAGCCAATATATCTTTTTTGAGATGAGGCGACCACATCTGTACTCAGTATTCAAGATGGGGGCATACCATGGTTTTATATCGATATTCTCTGTCTTATTCTATGACCCTTTTTTTTAAAATGATTCCTAACATTCTGTTTGCTGTTTTAACTGCCGCTGAACATTGAGTGGATGTTTTCAGAGAACTATCCACAATGACTCCAAGATCTCTCTCGAGTAGTTATAGCTAAATTAGTCCCCATCATATTTTATGTATAGTTGGGATTATTTTTTCCCAATATGCATTACTTTATATTTATCAACGTTAAATTTCATTAGTCATTTTGTGAGATCATTTTGAAGCTCTTCACAGTCTGCTTTAGTCTTAACTATCTTGAGCAGTTTAGTATGATCTGCAAATTTTGCCACCTGTTTACCCTTTTCTCCAGAGCATTTACAAATAGACTGAATAGGATTGATTCTACTACAGACCCTTGGGGGACATCACTAGTTACCTCCCTCCATTCCAAAAATTTACCATTTATGCCTACTGTTTGTCTCCTGTCTTTTAACCAGTTATCAATCCATGAGAGGATCTTCCCGCTTATCCCATGGCAACATACTTTACTTAAAAGCCTTTAGTGAGGGACCTTGTCAAAGGCTTATATCCACTGGATCCCCTTCTCCACATATTTACTGACTCCCCTCAAAGAACTCTAGTAGATTAGTGAGGCATGATTTCTTTTACCATGCTGACTTTTCACCAATACATTATGTTAATCTATTTGTCAGAACAATTTTATTCTTTACTATAGTTTCAACTAATTTGCCTGGTACTGACGTTAGATTTACCAGTCTGATGTTGCCAGGCTCACCTCTAGAGCCCCTTTTAAATATTGGCATCACATTAGATATCTTTCAGTCATTAGGTACAGAAGCTGATTTAAAGGATAGGTTACAAGTGATAGTTAGTAGTACTGCAATTTCACATTTGAGTTCTTTCAGAACTCTTGGGTGAATGCCATCTGATCCCAGTGACTTGTTACTGTTAAGTTTATCAATTTGTTCCAAAACTTCCTTTAATGACACCTCAATCTGAGACAATTCCTCAGATCTGTCACCTAAAAAGAGTGGCTCAGATTTGGAAATCTCTCTAACATCCTCAGCCATGAAGACCAAAGCAAATAATTCATTTAGTTTCTCCGCTATTACCTTATCGCCTTTAAGTGCTCCTTTGGCATCTTGATCATCCAGAGGCCCCACTGGTTGTTTAACAGGCTTCCTGCTTCTGATGTACTTAAAAACATTTTGTTATCACTTTTTGAGTTTTTTGGCTAGCTGATCTTCAAACTCCTTTTTTCCTTTCTTATTATATTTTTACACTTAATTTGACAGAGTTTATGGTCTTTTCTATTTTCCTCACTAAGATTAAATTCCACTTTTTAAGCAATGCCTTTTTACTGTTTCTTTTACTCGGTTGTTAGGCCACAGTGGCACTTTTTTGGTTTTCTTATTTTGTTTTGTTTTTTTATTTGGGGTATACATTTAAGTTAGACCTCTATTATGGTGTAATTGAAAAGTTTCTATGCAGCTTGCAGGGATTTTACTTTTGTCATTGCACCTTTTAATTTCTGTTTAACTAACCTCCTCATTTATGTGTAATTCCCCTTCTGAAATTAAATGGCATAATGTTGGACTCCTGAGGTGTTTTTCCCACCACAAGGATATTGAATTTTATTACCTTATGGTCACTAATTCCAGGCAGTGCCGTTATATTTACCCCTTCAATCAGATCCTGCACTCCACTTAGGACTAAATCAAGAATTGCCTCTCCTCTTTCGGGTTCCAGAATCAGCTGCTCCAAGAAGCAGTCGTTTAAGGTCTCAAGAAATTTTATCTCTGCACCCCATCCTGAGGTGAGATGTACCCAGTCAATATGGAGATAGTTGAATCTCCCAGTTGAATCTCCCACTATTACTGAGTTTTTAATTTTGATAGCCTCTCTAATCTCTGTTAGCATTTCATAGTCACTATCACTATTCTGGTCAGGTAGTCGGTATTATATCCCTACTGCTATTCTGTAAGGATAGGAATTTCTTAGATAGAAAGAAAATCACCACAACTGAACCCCACCGCTTTTCAGCATTTTTTAATTTCTACAAAGATTGTTTAGATGGTGAGCTATTTGAGGAGAAGAATTTGGGCACATTTTGAACAGGTGTAAATGAGTGTCCACTGATCTCAGTTAACACCTTTGTCAACCTGACCAAATATATTCATAACTGACTGTACAAGTACCTAACCCATTGCTAGTGCCTTATAAATAATTACATGAATTGGTTATGTAAATATTATATTTCTAAAAAATCTAGACAAGACTAATCTCCTAGTGATACTTCTCCACACTGAACACTGTCTCTTTTTAACTTTAATAATGCCTCCAACCATACTAGCGGGATGTCCTGAAAATGCACTGAATGGTGGACAACAGCAATTTTTGCCAGAGCTGACATCTCAGATCCCAGTACAGTTGGTTTTCAAATATATAACTCACAGTGGAATCACAGTAAAAATTGTCAAGCTCAACATCACCAGCTAATGAAAACTAGTTTTAATGGCTGGACTATAGATTAAGTATTTGGCATTTTAAAACACAGTAACTCTCTCCCCCAGGAAATAATACAATAAAACAGCTAATAAAAATGCTGTACTATCAGAAGCCTGCAAATTTTGACCATAGAAAGCACCCCTTTTAATATGAAAACACATCATTATGTCCATTTTTCTATACTAGTTTTTATCTAGTGTTACCATGCAAAGAAAAAAAGGGCTATGATCTCAGAAGACTGACAACAGACAGCCTCCATTGTGTGTCCCTGCTATAATTACAGGATGCTGACTTTTATCATTATCAATAATCTGTTAGAGAAATGCACTGAATACAGTGTTCACATTAACAAGAGCTGGAAAATTCAAAGGCCTTAACATGTGACATCAGAGGCCAAAGTATAATTTTCTCATGAAAGTAGACTTTCCAATTTACCAAAAATAAATGAATAAAAATATACCATGCACATTTAAATCATCTTCATTTTAAAAAGTTTATTGCTGTTTTCTGTTCAGAACTGATATACTTTTTTTTTTTAAGATTATTTGGATGCAGAAAGACCTTATGCTTTACTTTGTCTCCCTACTTTCTATTCCACATAGAGAAAGCTCAAGTGACAAATTATGACTCTGATGTGAAAAGCTAAAGGAAGGTTTTACAGGAGCATGCATGCTTCACTTTGCATATACAGGGTACTTAGCATAAATAACTACCCATTGAAGGATGAAAATAGATAATTACATGGACAATAAAAGCAATAAAGTTTAATTCACATTTCTACATTTTGAGATGTAAATTCATCTTAAAGGATCTTGTTCCCATAATCAATGTTTATTTGAAAGGCATGCATTGTATATGAAGTATTCTGTCAGTAGTTCAAGTAGTTTTTATTTAACACAATCTTTGTCAGCCATTTTATCCATTCTGTTAAGAACACTAGAAATGTCTACTAAAAGTCTATGCATGCAATCAAACTTCAAATGACAGCATCAGATGCTTCACTGCCTTGTAATATTCTAACTAACTCCAAGCTTAATGTTTGGGAAAAAGAACTGCAAAAGAGTAATGGAGAAAAATGGAAATTCTGTTAAAGATTAATTGAAGCAACAGGATTTTTACAAAGCTGATTTCTATAAAAGCTCCTAAGTGATGAGGTCTATCTAATATAAAGCAGTTTTTGAACTCTGAAATACAGCTGATTAAGTAAATTATACTTTTTCAAACTGGAAAATCCTCTCAGTAAAAAAAAGATTGGTTATTAAAAACTATTAACTTGATTGCATAGTTCAGTAACAAACACTGAATATTATGGGCCAAATTAATTTCCAATGTAATTCCAACTGAGATAATGGAGTCGTGCTAGGGTACATTTGACCCTGACTTTTCAGCAGATCAAACTCATTTAGACCATTTTATTTTTAAGAGTTCAATCCATTACTCAATGGTGGAATAACTGTTTTGTGTACATAAAAGCGGATACACATACGACAGGAATGAAAAATTATCATGCACTTCTTATTCTTATTTATTCAGATTATTCCCTGAAACTATTTCAAAGTCTATAAAAGCGCCACAGAAAAGATACATCCAAATGTCTAAAATAAAAGGTCCATGGTAAGATGAAACAGAATCTTTTAAAGAATTCCTAAGCATTTGATATTATTAGTTCATCTAGGCTCAAGATTGGGGTGCATTAGAAAGATGCACAGATGAGGCGTACATACCAGACAGTTGACATCATGAGAATATTGTCAACTGTCATGTGCATTGTCCCGGTAATGACAGAGTGCTTCCATGGCAGTGACTTGCAGTGCGTGGCTATTTGTGTTAGCACATCAACCCTGGCAATCCAACATAGAGTCAATCTCTCAATTTTACTTTCAGCTTTTACTATGTGTGTGTGCGGCAGAGGGAATATGTGCACAGTATCTACAGATTTGCATCCTGTTCCCTTCTTTCATGGGGGAGGGAGGGGAAGAAACAGTACTATACTTTCACCTTGAATTCTGCCTTCTTTTCCATTCAGGGTCTGCTTCAAAGCCCATTGAAATCAACAGAAAGACACCCGCTGACTTCAAGGTATTCTGCTGTATTAAGTCCTTAATCCTTACTAAATATGAGATCAAAAATTTCTGTTTTCCAATGTATCACTATACTGTAGTACGTGAGCACAGACCAAATATTAACAAACTGATCATCACATCTATGATACATACAGTGCAAGATGGGTATAATTAATCTCTATATACCAATTGGGAAAATGGGTTTAAACAACTTGTGCTTGTGGCAGAGCTAGGAACAGACTCTTGACTACCAGTCACATGTTAATCACAAAGTACTCAGTCAGTTGTAGCTACAAAAAAATTACATTTATTAAAAAGCATTCAACATTGGCTTATTCATTGTTCCCCATGCAACGTCACAAATGCCAATAAGGTTACATGAATAGGCAGAATTTGGCCCAGTCTTTTGAATAAGGTTGCCAGATGCTCTCCCAAAAGATACCGAACACGTGGGCTAAAAATTTTTGTGACTAGAACACAAGAATGCTCTTTCAATTTGAAGTTTTAAAATATGTTTCAGCTCAGCACTAGAACAAATACAAGCCTTTTTTGAAAATTTTGGCCAAAACACCCATCTCCCCACCTGCACACACACATTTGCCTGATAGGCAAACATCCAAACCACTGGCCTAAGGATCAGTCTCTCAATAGCTGTTCTATTTTGAACAGTCTCTCAGGAGCTGTTCTATTTTGCATAAATAATTAAATATTCATTTGGCCAACAAGATAACGACTTGATAGCCCAGTGGTTAGAGGCCCTAAATTAGGGCACTCACGTGGAATGCAAACTTAAACTTGTGGTTCCCATATTCTTCATGAGGATGGCTGAGTACTCTAGCTCTTGGGATAGTGGCTAATCTAGGGGCTCTGTGTATCTCTTTTAGACCAGAAACTCAATTCTGGGCCTGATAAACCAACTCGATAAATCAGACTTTCTGATGAAAAATGCTTAATTGAAAAATTCCCAACCAACTCCACTCATTGGGACAAATTCTACCTTGTCTTAAATCAATACCCATGCAGCAGTCAATAGACTTGACCAGAATCTGGCCTTGCAGTGCTTACTGAATTGCAGAAAAACACAACAACTATTAGGCTTGAATTACAAGTAACAAAATCAAAAGGATTTTTAAAATAATAAAAAGGATAATATTTCTTGCTTATGGTTCTGTACGTCCTTTGCATATAAATAAATCTCCCACAAAAATCTCCTTTTCTTGTCAAAATATGGGAATATAAAAGATACACAGCAATGATTAAAACAAGCATTAAAACCCAAGCATTTCACAGAATTAGAGACACATCTGAATGTGGTATTTTCAAAGATAAGACTAAATCTACCTCTTTCCAAATTTTTTCTACCTCAAAATAATTGTGAACTGAGATTGAAACATTTTCCCACTGCCAAAATATTTAAAGTAGAATAAAACTGGTGGTAATCTGTCAAAATATTTAATTGCAGATAGTATCTAAAATTAAGCAAGAAGCTCTTTGATATATTTAAAATGAATAAACTGTCAAAGAAACAAAGCATTTTTAGAAAAGTTTGCAGTATTTTGCTGCATACGTAATGAGGTTATTTAAACTGACTAGAAGACTGGTATGAATAGTAAAATGTATAGAGAGTGAATGGTGTGCTTCATTTTCTGCTTCAAGGTTCCAGGCACTAGATTACTACATATACATTAAATAATGTACCTTACTACAGAAATGCTTCGGGGAATGTACATGATGATCTCCCTTTCTGCTTTCAAATCCCTCATTTAAAACAAAAATCCTCTTCTTCCATGAAGATTTTCAAAAATACCCACCAAAAATAATATGAAGCAAAAACATCAGAAATGCACTTTTTATGGCTCTATTTTCAACCTACTGATTTTATATGGATTTTTACACAAAAGCTGTGTTAAGAGTCAAGCACTTAATATAGTTAAGAAAATATAATAATTAAGGTTGCCTGGACAACCTTAATTTCCCCCTTTTATGTATGCATTATGATGTAATCTTTAATTACATGATCAAATATTTTCACTAGTTCCACTGCCTCATTCAAAGCACAGGATGGTCAGTGCTCAGTTATGCAATATTTTATTTCCTCCTCATTTTTCAATGCATGGCCCCATATCTTATTTATTATACACTATTCAAACTCTGCTTTGAAAACAAAATTATTAATTTCCTCATGGGCTTTTCTGGACTACTTGTCAATATAGTATGACTGTGCTTTGCAAACAAATATCTCCAGAAGTCCCATGAGGTTAAGGAGTAAGGCAGGGTGGGGGTCAGGAGTTATTGACCCAGTCAGGGGCAGACACAGTCCTCACCTCACTCAACTTGGGGTGTCAGAGCTTTGCTCTGGTAATGAGGCTCATGGCTTCCGCCTGGAGCAGGACAAGCCAACATTTGCACTCCAGCCCCAATGTGGGGGAAGGCTTAGGCCTGGGGCTTCCAGAGATTTGCCATGGATCAAACTAAGCAGAAGGCTGGATCCATCCCTCAGGCCATAGGTTTCCCACCTCTGGAGTAAGGGATTATCCCCACTATAAAAAAGCTGAGGTGCAGAGAGAGTAAGGAAAAAAGTTTCTATTAATTTGGCATACCTAGGGCTTGATTTTTCACAGTATTTAATATTCTGTAACAGTTTGGATGTTCCAAGAACAGCTCCCATTGACTTCAGTCACACATGTGATCTTCAATACATGCCAGGGGGTACCAATTCAGGAAATTATGAACACACAATTAGTGAACATCTCTGAAAAGTTTGTCTTAAGTGACTTTGCCCAGCACTGTGTCAGAGAAAGGGATATAACCTAGTTCTCCAAGTCAGCATTCAGCTGCCTTAGCCAACAGAACATTCTGCCTCTTCTTACAAGCCCCTGCTCCATTCACTGAACAAATGAGCTTCTTCAACAAATGAGTGAAGGGTCCTATAGACAACATTGATCTGAACAGCTATCAGTCATTTTCTGAGCACCATCCATGATAATGTAATGTATATGTAATGTATACGCAGAATTAAGATTGCACAGTCAAACAATTCCAGCATTTTTGAACTTTTGAATTCTCAGTTCTGTAACCTTAATAGTAGTTTAACTTTATTTTTTTTAATGTGCAATTACCTAGGGTTAAAAAAAAACAGAATTATTTGTCCAATTTGTTTATCATGTGGCATCATTTTGACATCCACATAGGTCATCAGCAGCACAGCTCCAACACATGGCCTATTACCCAACCCCACTCCTGGAACAGCCTCTAACTAGAACTTCCAAAAGAGTCCTCGGAAGGCAGACTTATGGCTCCCTACTGCAGTGTGCGCACCACAGGACTCCTCCCCACATTGGACCCAGTGCTTTTTAGGTCCTTTTATAGGCAAGGAAAGGAGAGAGGATAGCCTCATTAGTAGGGCTCGACAAAACACTGAACCTACTCGCCACAGGCGAGTAGATTTCAGCCGGTTGCCCCATTCACCAGTGGCACGCACATGCGCAATGCGGGTCTTGCTCATGCCCAGTGCAGGGCTCTGCTCATTAGGTCCAGGTGCACAGATGGAATTCTCTGTCCGCTTATTCCTTTCCTAGATTAGAAAGTGGTTAGGGAAAGATAAGGATTGGGGGCAGCTGAAATACAGTCTTGTTTAATGTTTCTAATTTGCTGGCCACTGCAGCTGAGTCAGCACAAGGAGGATGATCATTAATTACTGGTACAGATCAGCTGAAAATTAATATCCTCTGGGAGCAAATGTGATTCAGTTACATTTCTGAGGTCCAGTGTCTGCCAGTGCTACTCTTGGAGCTTATACATTATCCCTTTTTCAGGACAGCACCTAAAGGTACTTTCTACTCCTTAACCTCTTTGTTCCTCACATACTCAACTACTCAACTGTTTAACAAGGGTGTTGAAGGCTTAACTCGTTCATGTTGATAAAGTGCTTTGAGATCATTGGAGAGAAAGCAGTATGGAAGTGCACAGAGGTATTATAGGGTACATCCACACAGCCGGGCTAAAGCCGAAATAAGCTATGCAACTTGATCTACGTAAACTGCGTAACTTAAGTCAAAATAGCTTATTTCAGCTTTTGGTGCTGCCTACACAGCAGGAAGTCTGAGTCAGAGCACTCTTCCTACAACTTCCCTTGCTCCTTGTAAAATGAGGGCTATAGAAGTTAGAGTAAAAAGTCCTCCATCTCAATATTATTTTGACATTATGTCGAAATAACTGCTCGCTGTGTAGATGCAGACTATGTTATTTCAGAATAATGACAGTTATTCCAAAATAATACTGCTGTGTAGACATAAACATAGTGATCAAATGTGCACCAAGAAAAAATCTGTAATATGTATGGGGCATCGTAAGTGAGGATTTGCCAGATTTCATTAACAGAATTAGGTCCATAATCCATGGAAGCTACATTTTAGCTAATACTATTGACATGTATCATTTTAATAGACAGCTTCTACAAGGTGGGATTTTCAGTACAAATAAAATATCATTGGTCTACAACAATAACTACCTTTTGCATGACCTTCTGAATTAAGCTGAATTTTTATTGCTTCTTTGCTTGGGTATATTAAGTGAGACAAATGCTGTTTTTCTCCTAGACATCTCTCTCTCTCTCTCACTCACTCATTCTCTCTCTCACACAGAGAAGCTATTTTCAGATAGCCAAATTTGTATATGTTTTCATAATGTTCTGGATTGAAAAACAGAATTTCTGCAAACAAGTTAATCAATTCAACTTCTGCCTCCAGAATCATATCCCTGTCTATTCCACACTCAGATCTCCATGCTATCTGAAAAAAAATCCATTGTACATTTACCTCGAGTAATTTAATATGCATCTAAGTAACTAAGTAGGCAGTTGGTCATAGAAAACTTGCTCATTTGCCTCACTTAAGATCCAATCTTTCAATTGATAGTGCACAGACAAACAATTGAATCTACTGAGTTCCCACTGAAGTCCATTTGTGTGCTGCTATCTGTTGCAAGATCTGGACTACACTTTCCATGTGCAGTTAACATGACTGAATAAAAAAAATAAACAATTGTGAAGGCTAGCAGATGAATATGGTGCCTATTTTGTGTAGACAATTCTACATAGAAATTAGATATGCAACGTCTTTATTTATCAAATAGAAGATTTGCCCTGCATTGCTCAGGTCCTTAACTCAAATACATTTTGTTTTACTTCATTTAAATCATTGCTCCGGGGTGGGGCTAGGGATGAGGGTTCAGTATGCAGGCTGCCCTAGAGAGAGAGGACTACCACAGCCCTCTCTCAACCACAGCAGCTTGGGCCAAGTGAGAAGCACCTGTCCATGGCTGTTGCAGTGGGCATAGCCAGGGGAGGGGTACATGTCCCCTGGCTAGGGGACAGACAGACACACAGACAAACAACACACAAACAAACAGACAAACTCTCTGAAATATATAGTAGATAGCGGTTCCTATCTTCACCCCAGTACTCTTCTGGCACAATGGGGTTATAGCCCCATCTCTGGCCTCTTGCTGCCCCCTCCGCCCCCCCCCCCCCCCGTAGTCATTTCACAGTATAATTGTCCCTCCTATTAGGCCCCTCTCTTTCCATTTTATGAGGAAACAATTGAATTCCAGGTACATGCCATTGTCCTGGCACAAACAAACCCTTACCTTGCATTATGCTATGCTAAGAGGAATCTGTACACCAAATTTGGTGGACCTAGCTCTTACTGTTTAGGAGGAAAGCTTCAGCGGGGTAGCCAAGTTAGTATGTTAACAGGAAAAACTTAAAAAACAACAAATAGTCTAGCAGCGCCTTAAAGACTAACAAAACATGTAGATGGTATCCTGGGCTTTCGTGGGCTCATGGTTGTACCCTCAAAAGGTCAGGATACCATCTACATGTTTTGTTAGTCTTTAAGGCACGGCTAGACTATTTATTGTTTTTTAAGTTTTTCCTGTTTAGGATGAGCTCTTGAACAGGTGGACCCGCAGATGGATGGACACAGGGACATGACTGAATAAAGAAATGACACACAAATTCTCCAAAATATATAGTAGATATGGCATATTTGTTTTGTTTCCTTACACCTCTAAAAGCCCCCTGGTTTGTAGTATTGTCAAAGGCTGACACTGGTCCTTTAAGAGGGAGTAGGGTGAGTTTACCTATGACTGGTCAGCTGACCCCAGCTGAATGTTAAAAGAGTGTACCTGAACTTAGAGGGAGACCAAGTGAGAAAGACCCTGAGAGGGGGAGCTTGGGTGAGTCAGGCTTACAGCTGGTCAGAAAAGGGGCAGACAGAGTAGTTACGTGGCACTCAATGCTTCCTGCTCCTTATGAATAGGGACACCTGGAGAGCAGGGCTCTAGAGTCCTGTGGGAAGAGAAGCAGAGAAGCAGTACTACCAGAGTGGCCTAGCAGGGGTGACAGGAGAACCCTAAGATCTAAAGGAGGAAACACTCATGGGGTCACTCCCCACCCTTCTCAGGACTGTTTATTTGTTGAGTCATTAGCAAACTGGGGAGAAACACGGATGTGTTGCAAGTTATTATTCACACTGTGGACCACGTTGACCAAAAAAAGATATGCACAACATGGATAATTTTATACCAACAACAATTATACACAAACATTTTCAAGAGATGATACTTAACAACATAAAAACAACTGCATTGCTAAATGAAAAATTCTATAAATGGGTGGCCCTTGGGGTTTCCAGCTATTTAAGAGCATAAGTGAATTTTATCTGTAAGAAAATAGGAATCATTGAGGTGCACTCCAAGCAGTAATTCTTTCTCGATTTCCACAAATCAAGTTACTGAGCAATATATTTGCTTGTTAATGGAGAGAAAATACTGTCTATGAATTCAAAGGTAATGTATAATACAATACGTTTGTTAAAAGTTCAAAAGTCAATCACAAAATAAAAAAAATCACAAAAACACATAAGAAAAAGAGATAAGTTTATCAAAAATAAAACTTTATTATAACACAGAATGAATTACCAATCCATGTCTTATCCCCATCACAGCTGACTTTGCTTAAGAACCTTTTGTGAGGGACTTTGTCAAAGGCTTTCTAGACACTACATCCAGTGGATCCCCCTTGTCCTCATGCTTAATGACTCCCCCTCCCCAAAGAATTCTAGTAGATTGGGGATGCAGGATTTCCTTTTCCCAGAACCATGCTGACTCTTTCCTATGTGTCTGATAATTTTGTTGTTTGCTATAATTTCAACTAGTTTGCCCAATACTGAAGTCAGACTTACTGAACTGTAACTGAAACTCTAGAGCCCTTTTAAAGGACTGGTGTCATAATAGCTATCCTGTCATTGGTACGGACGCTAATATATTCCAAACCAGTTAGTAGTTCTGTAATGTCACATTTGAGTTCCTTCAGAACTCCTAGGTAAAACCCACTTGGTCCTGGTGACTTATTACTATTTAGTTTATCAAAGTGTTCCAAAACCCCCTCTTGCATGCACAATCATACAAAAACTTTACTGGTATCTACTGTTCTCAGACAGTCTAATATTTGATGTGTTATCCTGCAGCCCAAATAAATATGAAAATATGCTATGTAAATAAAAAAATTCTCATACATATCCATCATAGGCCAGATTCTACATTCCTGGTTTTGCCAAAACTCCCACTAAATAGAATGACAAATAACAGTACTTAGCACCTTGCAGGATGGAGTCCTAATATGACTGGTCTGTGTAACTGGTCAGCCAAAATAAAAACCTCATTTTCAGTTACACTCCTGAATAATTTCCCACAATAAGGATGGGAAACATCTATCAAAAATAAATCCAAGTATTTAATAATGTGTCAAGTATTTCCCCTGAACTACTGCATTTTGTAAAAGTTTGTCTTGGCAAGAATTGAGGTTTAATTTGATAACACTGCAGATACACTCTAGAACAGCAATCTCTCACTTTGCAGTTGTTACTTGCCCTGAGAATTGTGTAGACAGATATCAATTCTGATATACCTTCTGTATGCTTACATAATGACAACTTATTTCTTCTAGTGAAACACAACAAATCTGTTATCCAGAAAAAGTGTATTTTCCTACATATCTAAAAATAGCTGATCACATTTGGAAAGCTCACTCACATCTGCACATTAATTTCTGCCCAATCTAGAAGGACTTTTCTTAATTTCTGTGCTATTTGTAAGCAAAATACAATGTTTTATAATATCCCTGTCTCAATCTAAGCAATTAGTTTGTTAAAATAAGTGACAGTAGTGACAGCAATATTACTATTTTAAAATAGAGTAAAAACAAGCAATAGGAAATTGAAAACCATCAACACTGGATTAATTTTTTAAACTTGCTTCATTCATTCTCATTACCAAGCATAAAACTGCTTTGTAGCATGGATGAATGATCTTGGAATACCATATCTTGGTATCAGAGGAGAAAATCCAATGTAATGAGGACAAATATATTTGTCAAACACTTGTACTCTGGCTTAAAATGTACGGATAGTTGTAAGCAAGTATTTGCATTACTTACCATAGCCCCACAGTCTATTCCAATACATGGTGGGAAACACTGTAGAAAGGCCCCTCTGAAGGCATCCAAATGGTTCTGGGTAGTTAAGATGCTTCTCAAAAGAGGCTTCTGTAATGCATCCCAAACATTTTCATTCTAAGTTCATTTTAGTGCAAAGTAAGAAAAACACTTAGTACAGGAAAATGAAACAATTTTGATTACAGTCAACTTTCTCTACCTGAATGAACAGTTCATATTATGTTCCTCCGAAAGCAACTTCTATTTTATATGTAGCAACTTCTCACATACCACATTACAAACGATAGTTATATAAAATACAGGATATACTAACAATGGCTTTACAAAGTAAAAATGCAAAAGTCAGTCTTTTGACTTATACCTCAAGAGAGAAAATACCATTTTGACCATATACCACACTGTAAAATAACATTTTGAAGAGATTGTTTTTAGTATTTTTTAGGGATGTGAAAGTGTAAACATGTAAATGATTAACCGAGGAGGATTAACCTGGATTCATCGGTTAACCTTCAGGATTACATGCAGCTCCTCAGCCCCCCGACCCTCTCTACTGCTGTCTCTGTATCAGAGACAGCTGTGCGAGGGAGGGGGGAAATGAGAGGAGCAGGAGGCCAGACAGGAGCCAGTGCTCACAGGGAGATGGCTTAAAAGCTGGCTTCCTGCAAGCACTGGCTCTCGGGGAGTCCCCCCACGTGTAAATAATGTGTGACCACTGAAATTTTTCCATGGTTACATGTTTAACATAATAAATGCATTTTAATATCCTCTAGTATTCATCTGAATTAATTACTACAAATTAGAAGCTATACCCTCATCCAAACAGTATTTCTTGTCATAAAAATTATTTCAGAAAACCTCTATGTGAACATCTACACACACACTGCATTACACTGGTGCTACTGTACCACATCTGATGGAGATGAGGGCTCTCCTGTTGACACAATGAAATCCTCTCTACAAGAGGCGTTAGAAGAAGCTCTCCTGCCAACATAGCACTGTCCACACTGGTGCTTATCGCAGTATAAACTTACGTCACTGGGGTGGATCCCTGAGTAATGCAAGTTATGCTGACATAAGCTGTAGACAATTGCTTTGTGTCTTCTATAACTGTAGCAAGAAAACACCAATAATGAAACTGACACTGAAAACAGACAAATTTTTTTAATTGCATCTAATTAGTAAGACGGCAGTGTTGGTCTTTCCTTCATTACTTTTGCCTTCTTTTATTAAAGCAGACATTAAACTTTAGATCTGATGTTAGGAATCATAACTTTCACTATTAACAATGTTGCCACAATAAACATGACTGGTTTTATTCATACAGTCAAGAAAGCTAAACTAAGCTATAAGGTTTATGTGTCTTTTAATGGAAATTACATTTTGCCTTTTGCAGCTTCATAAGCATTTTATGCTTCCAAGGGTTCTCTCTCCTGGCAGCAAATATGTAAAGCAAGAACAAGTGCCTTCTTAAAAAATTCCAATCCAGGAGAAATTTCCACACCCCTGACAGAGGTAGTTAAACTAACAGAACTCATAATGTTGACAGATGTAGTTTTGATGGAATAATCCTTCCTTTGATCTACCTAACACCTCTTGGTGAATTACATAAAGCAACAGGAGAATCCCACCTGTCACTGTAGTAAGTGTCTGCACTTATGATGCTACCTCAACACAGCTGCAACTGTGCCACAGACAGCATTTTAAGTATAGACTATAGCCTACAATCTGCCTAAGATAATACAGATCTATTTAAATTATACTAGTGGTTAATAGGTCTACCACAATGTAACAAACAATACAATTTTTTTTGGCTGATTTGCTCTGGAAGAAATTTTAAAAGGTCCTCAGGCTCTTCACAGTTTGGAAACAGAATTAGAGAGACAAGATGGGTGAGGTTATGGGTGATATCTTTTCTCAGACCAACTACTGCTGGTGAGAAAGACAAGCTTTCACACTTACACAGAGCTTTTCAACAGATCTGGAAAACATATTCAGGACATATCTACACTACAAAATTAAGTCAACAGCAGCATATTACACTGCTTGTAATTACACTGCTTGTTTGTGTCTATATTTCATGCTCCTTTGGGGATTTCATGCCACTGTGAATGCAGAAAATGTGCAGAATTAATGTCCTGTGCAGAATTTCATTTTTCTGGACAGAATTAGTGGTGCACAGGTGCTGGTCACCACTAGGGGCCGCTGGACCCAGCAGAGTCTGTCTTTCCATCTCCTAAGACAGGACACTGTCAGAGAAAGACAGAGAAGGAGCTGGAGGGTTCCTAGAAGCTGCAGTTCCTGGCACATCCTGAAGGAAGGAGGCTGAGTACAGGAAGTGTTATACAAGCCTAGGACCCAAGATCAGGCTATTTTTCTCCCTGACTCCCTGTGCTCTGAGGGGTAAGGAAAGTGAGTGTCAGTCTACTCTAAGGGATGCCCTGTAGCTGGACTCTGAGGGAGAGGAAAAGGTGCAGGTGTATGAGATGTGGGTGTAACCTATGGCTAGGCTCTGGTAAGGGGTGGGGTTGGAGGTGCAGATGTCTGGGTTGAGTGCAGGGCTCTGGACAGTAGGAGGTGCTGATACCAGAGGGACAGAGATTTATTTAAAATAGGGGTCTCAAACTTCCAGCCCCTGGGTAGGGTTCCCAGGTGTCTGGTACTGGCCTGGACAGTCCAGTATTTGCAACCTCTGTCCAGTAAAAAATACAGAAAATACCGGACATGTAAAATGTCTGGTATTTTCTGTTTTTCTCAGATGGAAGGCCATTTGGAACATTTCGCATCTGGTGGGGCTGAGGGGAGTAGGGAGTGTAGAGATTTAAAGGCGCAGGCACTTTTTTTTTTTTTTTTTTTTTTTTGCACGCGGTGCTTTTTTTCCCCTCTCAACAACTTTGGTCCCCCTTTCCCCCCCACTTTTTTTCCCCATGTCCACTATTTTTTGTGAAAGTATCTGGCAACCCTACCCATGGCCATTTATAAGCTGGAGTATATTTTCAATCTGGTCCGGGGATGTGCCTGAACCGGTCCCCCTAAGCCACGCCCCTTCCTGCCACTGCCATGCCCTCTCCTTCTATGGCACCCTATCCCCTGAGGGACCCGATCTCAGGAATTACTAAGGGGGCCTGGCTCACGGTGTCAGCAGAAGTTGGTCCCCACTCTAATCTCTGCAGTGGCAGGAGCCACAGGGAAACGGAGCACACACGGTGAGTGCACTCCCTCCACTTTCCATGGCATGACAGGAGGGCCTGACTGCTGCAGGCTCCCTTTCCCCTGCCCCCATAATAATCCCAAAGGCCAGTTCCCTTGGGGAGCGAGGTGCCATAGGTTAGGGGTAGGGCGGTGGTGGGAAAGAATGGGGTTTCGGGGATGTGTTTGGATATGTCCCCCTGGGTTGACGGGTCTCCTGGGACAGGTTGTGAAAATGCTTCAGTCTACAGGTGGCCTGCAGGCACGTGACACACCCAGATTGAGGCATCCAACAAAAGTGTATCAGGGAAACAGGAATTGGGTTGTCATAGGGCAGGGATAGAGAATCATTTATCTATCACAGACCATTACCCCACAGCCAAAATTAATCGCAGGCCACACACAGCACCATAGGGGAGGAAAGGTCACTGAAGCTCAGGGCTTCACCTGCAGCAGGTAAGCAGGTACTCAAAAGTTCTGACATGGGGCTGGGCATGAGGGGGCTCTGGGTGGAGGCCAAGGGTATGTTTACACTACCCTCCTATTTCGAAGTAGGAGGGTAATGTAGGCATACCGCACTTGCAAATGAAGCCCGGGATTTGAATTTCCCGGGCTTCATTTGCATAAGCCGGGCGCCGCCATTTTTAAATCCCGGCTGGTTCGAACCCCGTGCCGCGCGGCTACACGCGGCACGAACTAGGTAGTTCGAACTAGGCTTCCTAGTTCGAACTACCGTTACTCCTCGTGGAATGAGGAGTAACGGTAGTTCGAATTAGGAAGCCTAGTTCGAACTACCTAGTTCGTGCCGCGTGTAGCCGCGCGGCACGGGGTTCGAACCAGCCGGGATTTAAAAATGGCGGCGCCCGGCTTATGCAAATGAAGCCCGGGAAATTCAAATCCCGGGCTTCATTTGCAAGTGCGGTATGCCTACATTACCCTCCTACTTCGAAATAGGAGGGTAGTGTAGACATACCCCAAGGGATTTGGTGTGTGAGAGCAGGCTCAGAACTGGGGTAGGAGTCAGAGTGAAGGGTTTCGGAGGCAGTTTGAGTGTGGGAGGGGGCTCAGGCCAGGAGATGGTAAGAGTGAACTGTATGGGTGGATGCTGAGGTGTGAGAGGGGGTTCTGACTTGTAGTAGGAGGCTGGGGTGCAGCTGTGGGGTGCAGACTCTGGGAGGGAGTTAGGTTGCAGGAGGGGGCTCAGGGCTGGGGCAGGTGGCTGTGGATGCAGGAGGGAGTGCATGCGTCAACGATGCCTATCGTCACCAGGAGCGCTTTGCACCAACTGAACTGTCAGTGTCAGCACAGGATGGCTCGGGGTGGCCACCTTGAGCCCCACACTTCGGGGGAGCCCCACGGGACCAGTGTGGCCTGAGGGACTATCTGGGGGGCTTGTGGTGGGCAGCACAGGTTGGGCCCACCCACACACTCACCAGGGGCTGCAAGAGCTACGGGAAGTGGAGTGATCCAACTGCCTGCTCTTTTCCACCACTTCCCAGCCTGGTCGCTCTGCTTCACTGCAGCGATGGGAAGTAGAGCATGCTGGCCCCTGCCTGTTATGTTCCCCGAAGCAAGCACAGTGAGGTGACATGGCCTGGCTGGGAGATGGCAGAGTGGAGTAAGGCTAGGGCTGAGTTCCTTGGGAGAAGGGGCACAGTGAGGGTGGGAAGAAATGGGGTGGGTGTTCTGGGATGGGAGTGGCTGGGGGTCAGAGCTGGGGCAGAGTGGAGGGGGGTGTGGTAGAGCGCCCAAGGGCCTGGAGGTAGCCCACACCTATGTTCTTTTCCTGTACTTAGGCAGCAGCTGTTGACCACTGAAAAGGGAAATATTTCAGGTCTCTTTTTCCAGGTGAAGGTAGATATTTGGTCTTCCCACTGCTTTAGTACTGTGTGGTTCCATTCCAGCCAAAGGAAGGAGAAGAACGGGACTTGTGAACCACACACATGAGATATGGACTGATTTAAACCAAAGCAGTTTAAATCACCAACTTTAACCATGTTTTAATTCAGCAAGCAGGAAACCTTGATTTAAGTCACTGATTTTAATTGGATTTTGCATTTGTACTTAGTCATTTTCCTAAAGAAAGGTTGATTCTCATTGGTTAATTACCATTAAAATATGTTCACTGGCAATTACATAGCACTTTCACAATAAATTTGGTACTGCTCTGTTAACCATAAGGATGCTACAGCTATACAAATTAATTAAAGCAATTATACAGTTTGATTTACATTAATTCTTAATTTTTACATTTTTATTATATGAGAAAATGATGAAAGATGTATTTCTTATTAATAGATTATTTTTCTTGTGATTTTGTGAAGCTCTATTTGAATGGAACAAAATATTGCTGTCAAAAACTGGTTTGGATGTTAGTCAGTGGCTTCAACTAGTTCAGTAGTCTGTGTTCTTTAAAACTTGGCATAAAATATGTACTGCTTAATATTATTTTTGTACATAATTTAAATTATTTATGAGATTGACAACCCATTTATGGCATAGCTTTATTATAATCTCAAAACTTATTTCAAATGGATTTTTTTAAATCCATATTTTATTTCAATAAAACATAAATATAAAAGTAGAAATTCAAATTAAAAAAAAAGATTTTTTTATGACCAATGGGGCTCACTTAGATCTTTTCCCCCAAACACCTTTGCAGCCCACTGACATGAAGCTGTGTGGTGTTGATTTTACCTTCTGTGGCAGGCAGACTTTGCCAATGGCTAAAATAACACACACAGAGGCAAAGTTTGCACTTTAGGTGTTCTGGAACCCTACTCATTTATACTCAGCCAACTCGAGTGTGTTATGACCACCTACAAAAAAGTGAAAAGTTATTTTTGTAACAAAAAGCGGCTGATTAAGCCTTACTAAGTCATGCCAGCTGACTTCAAGAGAAGGCCTTTTTGTATCACTGGACACAGTTTGCTGGTAAGGCACCCCAGTAAATAGACTGTAGTATCATTAAACATAGGTCTATATTTGAAGGCTAAATTAGGCAGATGGAGTGAATAAACTATATCTTTAAATGTGATAAGGTTCATTTACGCTCCTAGATGAGATTACTTTTTTTCTACCATACATTTGTACTTGCAATACAAAAGTACTTGCAAAACAGAGGAATATATCATGCTGGTGTTAATCAGAACTTTAAGTAGGTCAAATTTTAAAACAAAACCTTAAAATCTTATTCAGTGTTACCAAAAAAAAAAAAAAAAAAAAAAATCCTGAGAGTTGTACTGCTAGGGTGCTAATCACTTTTTAAGATATAAAAAGACTTACTTTTGCATAAACATTAAATGTAGCACTTTAAAATGCACAGTCACACACCTAAGGCTGTTCTTTCACTGTCATTTTAATTTAGTGTTTAATAACTAACTGAATTTTAATTAACTCAATTGCTGTTTTCATTAATATATCTGGAACTTCACAAAAGATTGACTTGTTGTCTGACATCCACGCTTTCTGTCATGAAATTGCCCCCTTTTCACAAAAGTTTTGGGATACTGGGAATGGTTTAGTTCTTTGGTGAAAAAGAAATTAGTGTTCCTTGTGTTTAAGATATTGCTGCTTTGCCTACTTTTATTTATAGTTTGCATATTGCTCCTGTTAAGCAGAATTGGACAAAACAGTAAAACTATCAACTAAAATGAAACAGAAGTAGCACCACTGCCAGAGCTCCAGAAAACACAGCTCCAGATTCAGGTTTCATTCAGACAGCACTTGCAGAAATCCAAAAACATGAAAATCTCTTTGTGCAAGTGCTCTGCCAACTCCAGTGCCTGGTCAACAACACCAGGAAATGTATCCATTGCTAACAACTAAAATGAGTCAGTGACAAAACTACCATTGGTTTCAGGGAATCCAGGGAAAACATCCCCAACCCTGCACTGTCATAGAGTCATACAGTTTAAATCCAGAAGGGACCATTAGGTGATGTAGTCTATTCTCCCATTCATCACAGACCACCAATACCACTCAACACCACACACTAAACTCAACAACCAAAATTAGATTAAAGCATTGCAGCCATCAAGAGACTAGACTAAAGAGTCAATTCTACCAATACAGTTTGGATGTCCCAAAACCGAAACTCCCTCATCTGGAAACATCCATGGACCAACAGGACCACAGATGTTCCTGGACCAGGAAATTCTACCTGGGAGCCCCAGTAGCAAGGAGGCTGGAGGGGGAGAGCCCAGCAGGGCTGAGACTGAGACAGGGCCAGAGCCCCGGTAGTGCACCCAGGGCCACAGCAGCCCAGGTAGCGGAGCCGGGGCAGCTGTGGCAGTCCCAGTAGTACACCCAGAGTCGCGGCAGCCCGGGTAGTGGGGCGGGAGCCGGGGCCGTGGCAGCAGCCCTGATAGCAAGGCTGGGAACACGGCTGTCATGGCAGTCCCTGTAGCAGGGCCAGGGCAGGGGATGCAGCTGCCATGGCATCCTGGGCTGCCCGGGCTGAAGTAGCATGGCAGCATGGCGGGGAAGGGAGGGGAGGAAGGTGGCTGGAGCAGACAGCAGGGAGGGGTAGTGGGTTGGGTGACTGGTAGATGGGGACCTTCCCTGGGCTGGCAAATTCCCTCATTCAGGACCAATGTCCAAGGCCTGCAATGGTAGGAAAATGATTAAGTGAGATACACCCAGATAATCCTAAAAAGTGACACCCCCCCCCACACACACACACACCAGAGGAAGGGGGGAAACTCCAAGGTCACTGCTAATCTGACCTCAAGGAAAATTCCTTCCAGACCCTACATATGGCAAGCAATTTGACCCTGAGCATGTAAGCAAGAACCAGCCAGCTAAGCACCTGAGAGGCAGCACATTCGGTGCAACCTTAGAGCACTGGCCAATTGCATCCAGTGTTTCATCTCCAGCCAAGGGCATCTCTGAAACTTTAGATAAGCATTTCACATATACAAATCTTGGCAGCAAGCACAGAAATGTTTGAATCCTGTTTTATAAACATTATTCAGCAAATGTTGCTGTTTTTCTTCAAATTATTTTGATGAATTTTTAAAATTATTAGACAACTCTATTGAGCCCTGAAGCATTTGTTTCATATATCTATTTGTTTCTTATCTCTCTGTTTGTAAAGTATTGCATAGAATTTTCATACTGATGTGGTGTGAAACAAAGTAGTTGCCCTTTGTCAACTTAGTAGTCTCCTATAACAATAGTAATAATAATCACTTGGGGTGTGTCTAAACAACATGGCTCCATCGACGGAGCCATGTAAATTAGGCTGATCGGCAGAGGGAAATGAAGCCGTGATTTAAATAATCGCGGATTCATTTAAATTTAAATGGCTGCCGCACTCTGCCGACCAGCTGATGATCAGCTGTTTGTCAGCAGATCGGGGCAGTCTGGATGCGCCTCGGTCGACAAGGAAGCCTTTGTCGACTGGTACGGGTAAACCTGGTTTCACGAGACATACCTGCACCAGAAAAAGAAAAGGAGAGGAAGTCTAATAATAAGATAAAAACACTGCAGCCTCCACTCTAGAGCATTCTCAAGTAGGTATTTTAAAACATCCAGACAAACTCATGTGATTCACACACCTCAGGATTAGTTTATTGTATAGCACACCTTCCATTTCCCTGTAACTGGATTTAGAAAGTGACCCACAACAGAAATATCTTTGGCTAATCATGCTAGTTAATCACCTGTATGTTTAACTCTCTCTACTGGTGCTTTACATTTATATTGCCAGATTACTCTGTTGAAATCACCTTGATACTGTAGGAGCCATGTTTGCAGCTGTAGAAATTTTCAGAAAAACAACAATATGCAAAAAATTGTTTCTAGGCTGACACTGTAGATACTATAAAACATTTAGGGAAATGACGCTAGAAAGTAGAGCTCAGGCAGTTCTTGATCTCAAAAAAATTATGTTTACTCTGAGAGGCACATAATCTGTGTATGTTACACTTGCATGCAGCCATACACTCACAATTAGGGTGCATCTAGACAGCTACCTTCTGTCTGAATAAGCTATGCAATTTGTGTTATGCAAATTGCGTAGCTTATTCTGAATCTAAGTCAAAAGAGCTTATATTGAAATTTTGTGCTGTTTACACAGCGCCAAATTTCAAAATGAGGCACATTTCTGACAAATCTCTTACCCTCAGGGAACAAGGGTTACAGGGACACCAGAATAGTACGCTCACTATTTCGGGAAATAGCAGGCACTTTTAAACGTGCGGCGTTGCTATTTCAGAATACTTCTGGCATCCCAACATAGCAACGTAGTCTAGATTTACCCTGAGGAAGCGTTGTTTCAGGTCAGCCATAAAAATGTTGGCGTATTGTGGGGCCATGCGGGTGCCCATAGCAGTGCCACTGGTCTGGAGCTATATGTTGTCACCAAATCTGAAATAATTGCGTGTGAGGATAAATTCACAGAGTTCAGCCACCAGCTGTGCTGTGGCATCATCAGGAATACTGTTCCTGACAGCTTATACTCCATCTGCATGTGGGATGTTTGTGTAGAGAGCTAGCCACCATGGATGTAGAGGCTTTCTACAACGCTTCCTCAGCTCTCGTCCACTTACACCCCTTCTCTACCTACGCTATATCGATGACATCTTCATCATCTGGATCCATGGGAAGGAGACTCTGGAAGAATTTCACCATGATTTCAACAGCTTCGACCCCACCATCAACCTCAGCATGGACCAATCTACACGGGAGGTCCATTTCCTGGACACCACGATACAAATAAGTGACGGTCATATCAATACCACCCTATACTGAAAACCTACCAACCGCTATACTTACCTGCATGCCTCCAGTTTCCATCCCGGACACACCACACGATCCATTGTTTACAGCCAAGCACTGAGGTACAACCGCATATGCTCCAACCCCTCAGACAGAGATATACACCTACAAGATCTTCAACAAGCATTCTGTAAACTGCGATACCCACACGAGGAAGTGAGGAGACAGATCGACAGAGCCAGACGTCTACCCAGAAGCCTCCTGCTACGGGACAAGCCAAAGAAAGAAACCAACAGAACACCACTGGCCATCACCTATAGTCCCCAGCTAAAACCTCTCCAACGCATCATTAGTGATCTACAACCCATCCTGGACAATGATCCCTCGCTTTCACAGGCCTTGGGAGGTAGGCCGGTCCTTGCCCACAGACAGCCCGCCAACCTGAAGCATATTCTCACCAGCAACTACACACCACACCATAATAACTCGAACTCAGGAACCAATCCTTGCAACAAACCTCGGTGCCAACTCTGCCCACATATATACACCAGCAAACCATCACAGGACCTAACCAGATCAGCCATACTGTCACTGGTACATTCAGCTGCACATCTACCAACGTAATATATGCCATCATGTGCCAACAATGCCCCACTGCTATATACATCGGCCAAACTGGACAGTCCCTACGTAAAAGAATCAACAGACACAAATCTGATATTAGGAATGGCAACATACAAAAACCTGTAGGGGAACACTTCAATCTTCCCGGACACACAATTGCAGATCTAAAAGTAGCCATCCTGCAGCAAAAAAACTTCAGGACCAGACTTCAAAGAGAAACTGCTAAGCTAGGGTATGTCTACACTACCCCACTAGTTCGAACTAGCAGGGTAATGTAGGCATACCGCACTTGAAAATGAAGCCCGGGATTTGAATTTCCCGGGCTTCATTTGCATAAGCGGGGAGCCGCCATTTTAAAATCCCCGCTGGTTCGAACCCCGTGCAGCGCGGCTACACGGGGCTCGAACTAGATAGTTCGGACTAGGTTCCGACGAGGTGTACCGGTAGTTCAGAATAGGAACCTAGTCCGAACTACCTAGTTCGAGCCCCGTGTAGCTGTGCTGCACGGGGTTCGAACCAGCGGGGATTTTAAAATGGCGGCTCCCCACTTATGCAAATGAAGCCCAGGAAATTCAAATCCCGGGCTTCATTTGCAAGTGCGGTATACCTACATTACCCTCCTAGTTCGAACTAGGAGGGTAGCGTAGACATACCCCTACAGTTCATCTTTAAGTTTGACACAATCAACTCTGGATTAAACAAAGACTGTGAATGGCTTGCTAACTACAAAAGCAGCTTCTGCTCTCTTGGAATTCACACCTCCAGATCAGCTGCTAGAAGTGGGCCTCATCCTCCTTGATTGGATCCACCTTGTCATCTCCAGCCTGATCCTGGCCTGCATATTTATACCTGCCTCTGGAAATTTCCACTACATGCATCTGACGAAGTGGGTCTTTGCCCACGAAAGCTTATGCTCCTACACTTCAGTTAGTCTATAAGGTGCCACAGGACTCCTCGTCGCTTTTGCAGATTCAGACTAACACGGCTACCCCTCTGATACATGAATATCCAGAGTTATAATTACTAAAAATTGCTAAAAGGATATTGACTTTCATGCTTCAGGGATTAATCCAACACTTAACTATTAGGGTACATCTACACAGCAGGGTTAAAGTCGAATTAAGCTAGGCAACTTCAGCTATGTCAATTGTATATTCTTAAATTGAAATAGCTTAATTCGCCTTTTGGCACTGTGTACGCAGCAGGAAGTCGAAGGAAGAACACTCTTTCTTCAACTTCCCTTACTCCTCATGAAATGAGGGTTACCATGAGTCAGAGTAAGAAGTCCTCCAGCTCAACATTATTTTGAAATAAAGGCTTGTAGTGTAGTTGTGCACAATGTTATTTTGGAATAATTTAAGTTATTCCAGGAGGACTAGGAAACAAAACACCAACCACCGGATCCTGAACTGGGATAAATCATCATAACTCAATTGAAGTTAATGAAGCTATACAATTTACACCAGATGAGGATCTGACCCCACACATTTTAGTAGAGGCAACAGAGTGAAGAATCAAGAGTCAAAATCTAGTTATGACACGTGCAATGTGCAATATTTTGGGGGATTACAGGGAACCATGAAGAATTTTAGAAAGAACTAATGGAATGAAATAACTGGGAAAAGGAATAATAAAAAAATTCAATGTAGACAAGCACAAGCTAATGCACGTTGAATGCACCAATCTCCCCTAAAAACAGGCCAGATGAGATAGCTAATTCTGATTTGTGTTAAATTATTTTATGACAACACTGTATGTCTCTTCACTTAACTCAGATGACTGAGACCAATCACCTTAAAAAGCAGTGCATTCTACAGCCACTACTATTGCATAACTTGTTTACTACAAGGATTGTGATCACTCCAGTTTGTTCCCTTATCTACTGGATTTAAAATTTGCTTCATTATGGTAGTGCCCTCTAGTGCCGTTAATGTTAAAAATACTTTATTATAAACAAGTATTTTATGATAAAATAGTTTAATTAGAAAATAGGACCCCACTATTCTACAGCTGGCATATAAACATTTGCCCTTGGCAGAAACTCAACGTACAAGTGTCCATATTTTGTCTTATACTAACCTCTATTTAAATTAATTTTACAATTTTTCAGTGAAAGAACATCAAGCAAAGAAAACATGTTCAGCGGTTTCAGATGCAGTGGTTTCCCTTCCTGTAATACCTCTTTTTATTGTCATTTAGTGGAATTTAAAACAAAAAAAGCCAAATATAAAATAGCCAATTATTATTTTGAATTTTTAAAAAAGTGATTAGTGGCAAAAAGAATAGCCACTTGAAAATATATATATATATTTACTTAAAAATAAATGTAGGAATCTGAAACAGTGATGAAGTAACCACCTAACTAGAGAGTTTAACATCTGTGCCCACATAGCAACTACAGTATAATGACTCCAGGTAGGCATTACCACGGATGATAACTCCTAAAAAGCCAGACAGACATATACACTAGCTCTGCTCTTATTAGCATTCTAGAAACAGCACTGTTGCTGGGGTATTATGGGTGGCAGCTTAGGTTAGCTAATATGTATCCCAGGAACCCAGGTGGGTGCACTCAGGCAATTAGCCAGAGCTGTTACCCATGCTACCACTTGTGACACTGATATTTTTTACTGCATGTCTATCTACCTATGCTGAGAAGCATGTTTGTCAACAAGGTACACACTAGGTAGAAAGAGTACTAGTGTGTTATATCTCCACAATGGATGGGGTAAGAGGATATTTCAACATACATTCCTTGGCCACTGCTTAGACAAGCTACACATTTTCAAATTACAATTGAACCTCACAGTTGAAAATACCAGAGTTATGAATTGGCTGGAACCAGAAGTATGCAACTGAGCAGGAGCAGAGATTTTTTTTTTAAGTGCAAAAGAGGTCTAACAAAGTAAGTTACCTGTGTCTGTGGTGTTTCACTGAAATTAAGATGATTAAATGCAGCATTTTTCTTCTGAGTAAAGATTCAAAGCTGTATTAAGTTAATATTCAGTTGTAAACTTTCGAAAGAACAACCATAACCTTTTGTTCTGAATTACAAACATTTCAGAGAGTTACGAATAACCTCCTTTCCTAAGGTGGTCATAGCTCTGAAGTTCTATTGTAGCACCAACAATGTGGAAATTCCCCGCTACATGAGCGCTTATTTACTATGAACTGGATGGAGACCACCAAATTAGACATGTCATCAAGCCACCAATTAATTGTAGGAGAAAATGAGGCTGCATTGAATCAAGTGACAGGGAGGCAAAGCGCTGCATATCATAAAGTACTAATATATAATGTTTATATGATTTACCTTTTCAACTCACTGCAAAAAGATCAACTAATCATTTGATCTCTGTCATCTACTCTCCCCCAACTCAGGATTGTTCCTCTTTTTTTTCCCTTTTTTGCTTGTAATACTTTGTAGAATAAACAGCATTAAGAAGAATCAGTAGTTAAATACACTTTCCCTCATCATGGGAAAGGGGACCCACGTGGACAGTATGGCCTCCTTTTTTATTTTAGCAAGTGTCCATTCTTCTGCATTATAAAATCTCTAACGTTGTATTTAAAATGATTATCCAAAGGCTGCAACTTGTAAAACATAAATAATGTTTAGCTTTAAAACACTCCACTTAATTTCCATTTTATCCTTCAATGTAGATCTTAAATAAAAGCAACTTACCGGTCTGAGTGTACATTTGTCTCATTTATATAGCTCACGGTGGTTTTGAAAACTAGCAGGGCTCTGCTAATATTATATGTGATATAAAAAGTTAAAAGTAACAATGAAGGGAAGTGGTTAGTCAGCTTGCTGGTTTTATTACTACTCCCTCCTACTGTAACATTACCTGATGCTGTAGACACATCATTCAACTTTCCTCAGTTCCTCCTTTCGATTGTTTTTAAAATGTAACTAGTTTTCAGGGGGTTATATTCAGTCAGCAATGCAGCTGTTACATGATTATGGCCAAAATACAGCAGAAGCTACATACAGACTGTCCAAATAATACACAGCCTCTTTGCTTTTTAGAATTTATACCAATAATATTTGTACCACTCTGGGAATGGAAGAATGTGCTATTGTGTATTACAGTACTTTTTACTGTTCATACTTTGGAGTCAGTCAATACAAACTTTTAAAGATCCTCCAACAAGCAGGAATTCAAACAAAGCAAATTAATGACCCCATCACACAACAGTGTGCGCTGTAGTATGGAAAAAAATCCGGTGTTGCTCTTGCATACCTCAGAGGACAAAACTGACCCCCAAAGATCAGAATCACTTATGTAAATCTCTTCCTTTTACACACTCAAGTCAGCATTTTAAAACAAGAACATAACTCTCTGTCCAGCTGCAGGCTCACATTACCATGGGAAATACCGAGACGTGTGATTTCTGCTGAGAGCTATAAGAAGGTGGAGAACATTTTTAGCAGGAAATAATGTATTGTAAAGCACATTTTCCATCATTTCCTGCAGAATCTCATGAATTCTTCTCATGCAAAATCATAATCCTTTGCAATCTCACAATCAGTTGCTGACAATATTATTATGAAATCAAAATGGCAAAGAGAATTATTAGTTGAAGCAAAGGCTAAAAATAAAAAGCATGAGCTGTTTGATTTCTAAGAAGCAGAAGTTTTCTAGCTCAAAATAGAAGGTGCGACTCTCCATTGCTTTGCACTTAATGCAATCATTTACATGTGTGCAAAGTGAGTGCAAAATGTATTTTACACCCATGTTGGCAGAGATATAAATGAGGATAGAAAGAGCAAAGCAGGGGATAGATGGGTTTGAAGATGCATAAGCAAAATCACTGCTGAACAGGACATTTTTCAAAAGGTTTCTGAAAGCCATCTATGCACACACCTTTCCTGAGCTGCACTGTGTGTTTCTTGGCTTCAGCTACTGTAGCTTAGTAAATGTACCTTAACGATTAATATGCAGCATTTCATTAGATCATTTTATCACATTAATTCCTAGAGTATTTACCCATAGGATATCATCATATAGTGCAATTTTCCCTCACCCATGCCCTTTCCCTGCCCAGCTGTGACGCCCACTGAACTCACAGAGCTTTTACCATGTGGAATCTGTGAGCATGGACTTCTACACAGTAGGAGAGACATGAAAAGATGGCAGTTTGAAGGGATGGAGCTAAGCCTGATAGCATTGGGGTTGTTTTAGAGGATCTTCCATTACTTTAATTGCTTCTGCAACAAAATTGAGAGAGGATAAGATAGCCTGTCATCAGGACACAGGCCCCAAGAAAGTCTGTTCATTTCTAAACAAATTATTGCAGTGCACCCTGGGAGCCCCAGCCAATTTATAAAGTGTCATTGCTGTTATATGTCGGTGCCACATATGCAGTTCATGAAACAACCATCATGCAAGAAAATCCTACATTCCTTTATGCTTTCAGATGCAGGTGGTGAATCAGATTTTTTGCATGCATATTGGAGAGCAGAAACCAGCTCTCTTGGATTTTTTTCTCTCTCTTTTTATATTTTCCGTCATATGACTTTTCACAAAATATATTCAGGTTCTTATGTTGACTGAATCCGTATAACTGCTGGACCATTAAAATCTGGCAGAAGTATTTAGAATTTAATTTGATTTTTAATTACCTGTGCCAGCACAAATAAAATTTCCAAGATAAGGCACATTATATATGTTATTGTGACGGGGCACGTCACCCCACACTGACAGCGGCGCAGTGACTCTCTGGGGAGCCCGCTGGCCATCACGCCAACTCTGCTGCGCATGCTCAAAGGCAGCTAGAGCGAACCCGAGAATAGCTAGGACCCAGGGGGGGAAACCAGGTCCAGAGGAAAAGTATACTAGAGGCCCAGAACACAGACCGGCCAGGGCAGTGAAGCCCAGTCCCAGAGGGAGGGTGTGTGACAGGGTGCCTGCCCTGCACTGGCCCTTTAAGGGCAAAACTCAGGCCTGGAGCAGGGGCTGAAAGCAAGACCCAGCAGCTGAGGCTGTTAGGGCTAATGAGAGCCCAGCTGGGGGCTATAAAAAGAAGGACAGTTTGCTAAGGCAGGGAGAGAGCAGTGAAGAGCTAGCAGCAAAGAAGCAGGAAGCTCCCAGGAGTGGGAGCAGTGTTGGGGTATCCAGGCAGGGCTAGGGGAGGGCCGGCCAAGGTGCTCCTTGGCTGTAGGGTCTGGGGGCAAGGCCCAGGGCTTGGAGGGTGGAAGTAACGCAGCCCAGGGAAGCGAGGGCAGTAGATATACACCCTGTGCTGGTGATGAGTGGCCCGTACAGACTGCAGCTGCCCTGAGGTGGTCTAGATGAAGACAGTCAGTGGGTCACTGAGGCATGGTGGTGAGTACGCACCCCAACAGTTATACCTAGGGAAAAAGTAGTAATAGTGACTAATTCAGGACATCCTGAATTAAATACAGTGTTTGAGCTATGCTTATAAGGCTAAAAATACTGGCTGTCTCTAAACTGGCCAGTTTTTCCGGAAAATCAGCCGCTTTTCCGGAAAAACTTGCCAGCTGTCTACACTGGCCGCTTGAATTTCTGCAAAAGCACTGACTTCCTACTGTAAGAAATCAGTGCTTCTTGAGGAAATACTATGCTGCTCCCGTTCAGGCAAAAGTCTCTTTTGTGCAAAACTTTTGCACAAAAGGGCCAGTATTGACAGCTCAGATTTGTTTTCTGCAAAAAAGCCCCGATCGTGAAAATGGCGATTGGAGCTTTTTTGCGGAAAAGCGCGTCTAGATTGGCACGGACGCTTTTCCGCAAAAAGTGCTTTTGTGGAAAAGCTTCCGTGCCAATCTAGACGCTCTGTTCTGAAAATGCTTTAACGGAAAACTTTTCCGTTAAAAGCCTTTCCGGAAAATCATCCCAATCTAGACGCAGCCACTGGTATTGCACAAAGTGATGGTTACACAAGAAGGCATTTAGAATACAATTCAACAAAAGTTAATATAGTTGACTGTTAAGATGTATAGTATGAGCAGAATGATCCTGTACCTGCTTTTCTCTTCAATGTAGTAAATCTAGTGCAAGCCTTCTATAAGTATATGAATTATATATGAACACGGAGTTAATCATATCAGGAGTTGTATAAGTCAAGAAATCATCCAGGCTTATTTGGGTTTCTCCCCATATTTAGCAAATCTACCAGGATTTTAGATGTTGTATTTCACAAAATAGCCCAAAGTCAATTAAACTCTATGGACCAGCTCCTCAGCTGATGTAAGTCTGCATAATTTCAACAGAAATCAAATTTGCACAAAATCAATCCCAGTATTTCACAGGGACATGTTACAGAGGTTAAGACTGAACAGTGCATTAACCAATATTCACTATAAAAATTACTGCTCTTCTGGGAGAAGTCAGAACGTTAATTTGCACAGTCTAATACTACATCGTTACTCCCCACCTGTCCTTCAACAGAACTATCTACCAGCATATCCACTGCTGTTTCCATATTGCCAACACAAACACCACTGCAAGGCTAATACATGTTAAATGTTTCAAAAGGATACATAAAAGGTTCTCTCAAAATAGTCTCTAAATATAAAATGAAAGAGACTCATCAATTCATTAACCATAGCTATTCCCCATAGAATATAAATACCTTCAGGTCAGCTTCCCAGCCACAAATTTCTCTTCAGCATCCACAACAAAATAAACCCTATCAAATCCTTTCACCATGAAAAAACAGACTCTTTCAGAGCATCCTCAACATTGCCAAATCTAGGCTCTTTCGAACCAAAGAGAAAAGCAAGGTCCAGATCATGAAAACAATCCAATTTGAAGGCAACTAAAACACAGTTAATAATGTTCCAGGCCCACATCCACAAACTGGCTGCTTACCTGCTTCTTAACAGGAGATAACAAAAAGTCCATAACATCAGCTGAAATCCCAGTATTCAGGAAAATGTAAGGATACAATATATCTATCTGCAGCCACTTTGAAACAAAGTTCATATAATAGGTTCCACTCATTTTGGGAGTACTAGGGTAGCATAATGAGTATCATTTCTTCAGCTGCAATAAACAATTTAGAATCAATAGCTCAACATCCACCAGAAAATTTATGTTTACATTAGTTTCATGAAATGTATTGGCATCCCTTATCTATACTATTCGTTATATCTACACACAACTGTATTTATTCATCTGTTTCTGTTTAGTTAACAATGCAATAGAAAAAAATTCCAAATATAAGTTAGCTATTTTAAGCTGTTTAATTTGTAATAGATAATTATTTGCTGTGCTGAAATAAGTAACATATAACCCTATTTCTTTATATATTTCTTCCTATTTAAAATATTTAAAAACAAAAAAAAAATATCTCAACTGCTCCAATCCCCTTTTAGACCAGTTGTTATGTATTGCTGAAATTCCTTGAGGAAGTGCAACTTTCAGAAGCTGGACAGCTTGTTTCATTTCCCCATGCTGTCTCTTTTTAATATCTTTGCCTAAAAAAAAATTTTTTTTTGAGAAACTAACGTCCGTGTTGACAGAACATAAACTGTGTTCTTAAAACTGACCATTAAATATTACTAGTAAATATTATTAGTAAATCAAATTACTATAAAACAATCATGGAGAAAGAGATAAGCATCATCCTATTTTACGGTCTTGCTTTCTAACAAACAGGGATAAGGTTCCATGATTTTATGAGCAAATTAATTATTTTACAATCTGTTCCATGTATGGGGCAACAATGCTTAAAAATTAAAATTGATATTATCTATGGAAATTATAAAAATTAAAAATCAACTTCGCCAAATCTATATACAATTATTATTCATATTAATGGGCCTGATCCAATAAGCAGGCAGAACTTCCATTTGCCCGTCACCTATCAACTTACAGCTGAGAGGGCTAAAAACTACTATAAAAGTTCTAGCTGTATTTTGCACTTGCCTCTATTACAAAGTCAGAGGCAGTTTTTGCAAGACCCCTATTAAATGTGAACATCCTCTTTGCACAGTTGTACCAGCGTGACAACTTTAATTGTTTTCATTGTATTTTGTAGAAAATAATATTTTTGAGCCTGATTCTTATTTATAGTAAAGCCCCTTCACTCTGGCAATGCGAAAGGGCCCAAGTGGTAAGATTCTGTGCTGTGCCTCTAAAGCAGTCATTCTCATACTGTGAGTTGGGACCCCAAAATGGGTTATGACCCTATTTTAATGGGATCACCAGGCTGGTTTAGATTTGCTGAACCCGAGGATAAATCACGAGCTCCAGGCCCACCAATGGTGGAGGATAAGAGGTGCAAAGAAGGCAACTGCCCAGGGGCACTGTGATTCACAGGGGTCCGGGATTCCAACTGATCCTGAGGCCTTTAAACTGCTGCCAGAGCACCACAATTTGATCTTAGAGCTGCTTGGGAGGTGGGGGTGCTACACAATGTGCTCCAGGCAACACTGGGGGGGAGGGGAGGGGAGGTGATGCTGAGGGACGGCTGCCTTTGGCCATACCCTTTCCACCTGAGGCCTTGCCCCTTCCAAGAGCACAGAGACAGTTTCCCCCACACTTTTCCCAGGGCCGGTTATAGTTATTTGCTCCCTTGCTGAGCTCCAATCCCCAGGGCCATATACTAATTTTTGCTGTGCGAAGGGGGTCACGATGCAATGAATTTTGAGAACCTCTGCTCTAGTCTGGGCAGAACCAGAAATACAGTGCTGAGAGATTCCAGGAAGCTCTACCGTCTGTGGGACAGCTTGTGGGGGATAGGGTTGCCAGGTGTCCGGTTTTGAACCAGACAGTCCAGTGTTTGAGCTTTCTGTTCGGGCAACAAATTGAGAAAATGTAAATGAGAAAAATGTCTGGTATTTTCTAAATAAGATGTAAATGTAGATTGTGATGTACAGGCAGTCCCCGGGTTACGTACAAGATAGGGACTGTAGGTTTGTTCTTAAGTTGAATCTGTATGTAAGTCGGAACTGGCGTCCAGATTCAGCGGCTGCTGAAACTGACCGCCAGTTCTGACTTACATACAGAATCAACTTAAGAACTCCAAGCGTCCCCAAGTCAGCTGCTGCTGAAACTGATCAGCAGCTGATTCCAGGAAGCCTGGGGCAGAGCAACTCTGCCTTGGGCTTCCTGTAGTCAGCGCTGGTCAGTTTCAGCAGCGGCTGAATCAGGACGCCTGGGGCAGAGCAGCTGGGGTGCTGCTGGGTTGCTCCAGTAGCGCCGCTTCTCGGCGCTACTGGACCAACCCAGCAGCACCGCATCTGCTCTGCCCCAGGCGTCCTGATTCAGCCGCTGCTGAAACTGACCAGCAGCGGCTGAATCAGGACCAGAGCAGCTGGGGTGCTGCTGGGTTGGTCCAGTTGCGCCCAGAGCGGCGCTGCAGGACCAACCGGCAGCGCCCCAGCTGCTCTGCCACAGGCGTCCGGAGAAAAGCCTAATCTGCTGGGGGGGGGGGGGCGTACTAGCTGCGCCCCCCCACACCTCAGCAGACCAGGAAGACGCGGGCGGCGGACCGAGACGCACCGCGGTCCCGCCGCCTGGGTCCTCCACCGCTTTGCTCCCAGTCTCCCTGGTCTGCTGGAGACCAGCAGACCAGGGAGACGGGGAGCAAAGCCTCTGAGGACGCCGGCAGCGGGACAGCCGCGGGGCGTCTGGGCTGTCCCGCTGCCGGCTTTCCCCGCGGCTTTGCAAAGCCTCGGGGAAGCCGGCAGCGGAGCAACCCAGGCGGCCTGGGCTGCCTCGCTGCCCGAGCCCCTCCGCGGCTTTGCAAAGCCTCGGGGAAGCCGGCAGCGGAGCAGCCCAGGCGCACCTGGGTTGCCTCGCTGCCCGAACCCCCCCACAGCTTTGCAAAGCCGCAGGGGGGCTCGGGCAGCAAGGCAGCCCAGGCGCGCCTGGGCTGGTCCGCTGCCGGCTTCCCCGAGGCTTTGCAAAGCCGCGGGGGGGGGGGGGGGGGGGGGCTCAGGCAGCGGCTTTGCTCCGCGTCTTCCTGGTCTGCAGACCAGGGAGATGCGGAGCAGCTTTTCTCGCCCGGAGCAACAGAAAGTCGGATCCGCGTAAGTCGGGGACTGCCTGTAATGTCAAGTGTGTCCGGTATTTTTGTTAAAAGCATCTGGCAACATTATGAGGGGAGGTTTTGAGTCATCTTTGAACTCCACTGATCCTGGGCTGTTCTGGGGTCTAGAGAGGTTTCTAGGTTTCCTATTTATATTACAAGGAGATTCCCCAGCCATTGCCTTGAGTCTCGGCAGCCCTGTGCCTAGCATGCATAGGTTTGTGAGAGCAGCCTTACAGCTCTCCCCAAGAGACCCCTACTCAGCCAAACATGGGTTTTTTGAAAACTCTTGATGCCACTCCAATTGTTTAACTTATACAGAGTAGGAGCTGTGGTGTTAATGGCCACTGCTGTAGAAGACGATCAGCACTCCCTCTTTTTGTTCTTTCAGTTTATTTTTCTAGCATGTTCAAATTTTAGGGAAGTTTTAAAGAAAATAAAAGTTCCAAAGGATCAAAAATAAAACATCCAGTCCTCAAACTGATCCTGGGTGCAGTCTCTCCATGAGTGTTCAACACTGCATGTTCGCCATTTCCCCCCAGTGAATCACATTATGCTGTTGTTTCTATCCCTATGGACTGAGCAGAGATCATATTTCCCAGTTCTACATTCCAATAATGTGCACTGAATGT
This sequence comes from Pelodiscus sinensis, assembly GCF_049634645.1. Classification (NCBI taxonomy): domain Eukaryota; kingdom Metazoa; phylum Chordata; order Testudines; family Trionychidae; genus Pelodiscus; species Pelodiscus sinensis. The sequence continues at coordinate 202,352,482 of NC_134712.1, forward strand.
GTTGGAAAAGGCAATGAGGTTCTCACATCTTTTGCAGACTTTCAGACACCTTAATTTTCTCAGAAAATGTCTTTTCTCATTATCTAACATCTCTGTTTCTCCCTGTGTGATCTGGTCCAAACTCCACAGCTGGATTTAGAAACAGGAGATGAGTGGAACACTAAATGTCAAACTGTTATGAAAGGTTGCAGATCTGAGTAAAACTCTCCAACTGCTATGTACTACTAGGGAGATGCTAGCACACTTTTTCTATAAATTAACATTCTGAGTGCAGACCTGTCAAAACCCACTGAGATCAGCATCTAATGTGCAAAGCCAGCCCATGGATGGTTAAAGTTTAATGGTTTTCCTATCTGCTGTGCAGTGGTATCTCATTTACAGGAACGTTCATATAACGAAAAGCTTCAGCTTCACAGTTTTCCACAAGCATCTAAGTGTGAAATGATAAGATCTTTTGCAGCATCTCGTTCTTATGCACTAACCTTCTATACTACTTTTACTCTATTTTCAATACTTTAGGTATGGAAGAAGACCGGTCGAACACTAAAAACTGTATATAATCCCATTACTCAAAATGACTCTGTTGGAGGCCACCTGGTGTAAAAGTTTATAAATTACTAGAACCTTGAGGATGAACTCTGGCCCTCGTCCACCTTGATCCAACAGTGGAAATGGGCCAAAATCAAAATAGCTCTATTTGTAAGTCAGATCTGGAGAGTATTTCCTACCAAAGGGCAAGAACATTAAAGTAGGCCAAACAGCAGACTTAGATAGGTTGCCAAAGGTCCTTTTAACTTTCCTTTAGCTTTTAGCTAGTAAATTGAATTTGAGATGAAGGATTCAAGTGGCATAGTACCATGTTTTAGATTTGCTGTCCAAAGAATTAGTGCCCAGTATTTTCAAAAGTGACTAGTAATGTGCGGTACCCCATCTGAAATGCTTTAGGGGGTCTAATGTTCAAAGGGCCTGAGCTCAAACCTTTTCAAGTGCCTCAAGTTGAGCACCCAAAATTCAAGGCACTGAAAATCACTAGTGACTTTTGAAAATTTTGCTCCAGTATATTTGGGAATAAGAGTGTGGGTGGGAGTTTTAATTCAGATTGGATCTGTTGTTTAATATGAGATGTGTGGGGGGGAATATGGATATTTCCCCATCCCCGTGCGCGCGCACACGCACACGCACACACACCCCCATTATCTCCCGTATGTTCTTTTTAGGCAGCACTTACTATAAGGGAACCAGACCTTCCTTTCTCAGGAAACGATAAATGAAGGAGCTGCCATTGTTACTACACTTATCTTGTCTCCTAGTCTTTACCCTTCACAGAGAAAATTTTTGGTGGGGATTTCCTGGTAGGTATATTCCCCTCTCTCCCCATTCTTTTCTAACGTCTCAAACATTCTTTTGTGGATATTTTTTTCCTTGGGGATTTTAAGAAAAATAAAGAGAGAAAAGGCAGAGTGGGGATTCCATGCCACTTGTCAACTGAATTTTCTCTCCCCAGATCTTCAGAGACGCTTGCTTACATCTCTCCGGTTACACTGCATGATTCCTGCATAATCATCTATGTCATACAGATTAAGAACAAATGGCAGAGCAAGTGGAATTTCAGTTTTGGGGATGCATAGGGTCCAAGGAAACAGAGAAATTCCCCTCTTCCCAAATCTAAATTAAAACTGCTTTTTGCTTTTGACAAAAAACTGTCCCACAAAAATATTCAGATTTTTCAACCTGGCACCAAAATCCTCTAAAAAGCACAATGTAAAGATGGCAGTCAGTGCCTACCTATATTATATGACTTCTACTGTTATTAAAACTTGAAGACCATCAAACAGAATGATCAGGCCTTAAAATGCAGAGCAGTCTTTTGCTGAATCTCATTAATAGGGGTTTTAGATTTTAAGCAACTCTAGTTATAACAATTCTGATTGCAGTTTGATATCTTCGGTGCTTTTACTGCTCTGGAATAAGACATATAAACCAGTTCTTTAACTATTATGCTCTGTAAGAGGCTTAAAAGGATCAGTGATCAGTTAAAGACAAGGATTTTTGGAGTAGTGTGCTCAATTAATGATGGCTAAATGGATAAAGAGATTGGTGGCTATTGGTCCCTTATTTACTCTCGTGGCAAGAGAATCCCAGAAGTATACTGTGCAAAGGAATATTTTGTTGAAACCAGCCATAAAATAGAGTACTTTCTATAGCACTCTATGGAAAGAAGCGTTTTAATCCCCAGGGTATTTTAACCCTCATTTTACCACAACTTGACCATTCTATGCTCTCTTGTCCCCTGAATTGTACACTCCCATTGAGCTGGCTCTCACAAGTGATTGCGACAGGGATAGGAGTGTTGTAACTTCTAAAGCAGGGTTTCTCAGCCCCTAGGTTTGGACCCCCAATTGGGTCACCAGAATGTTTCAAAGAGTCACATGGCAAGTCCTGCGTTTCCTGTCTCACAGGGCTGGCTGGGCTTGCTTTTCAGCTCCACACTCTGCAATTTCTAGGGTCCCAGTGCCACTCAAGCTTGGCTCAGACCTCAGGATCTGAGTAGGCCAAATTTGAGTGAGTGGCACCCCCAAGAGCCTGGTCACAGCTACAGTCACATATGTTTGATCTAGTCAGAGGGTGGAGACAAACCTAATCATCACTGAAACCCTGAAGGTTGCAATGCCCATAACCAACTAGAGCAGTGGTAGGCAACCTGTGTCTCGTGGGCCACATGCAGTCCATCAGGATAATGTGAGTGGGCCACAAGACATTTTATTGATGTTGACCATCCACAAGTACTGCCTGCCACAGCTCCCAATGACCATGGCTCTCTGTTTCCGGCCAACAGGAGGTGTGGGAAGTGGCGGCCAGTTCATCCCTGATCCTCCTCCACCTGCAAGTTTCTTTTTCCCACAACTCCCATTGGCCAGGAAGAGAGAACTGCGGCCAATGGGAGCTGTGGTGGGGTGGCGCCTGTGGACGATCAATGTCAGCAAAATGTCTTGCAGCCTATTATCAGATTACACTAATGGGCTGCAGGCTGCCCATCACTGGACTACAGCCAAGTCCAGGTAGCCCCACAGCACTGGAACGGCAGGAGCCATCATTATGAGGCGAGTACTGGGTAGGTCCCAACCAAATCTATCCTGGGACCTGTGCCCATAACTATTTATTGGTTCTTGACAGGCCATAAACTTTTACAAATGGATCCTAAGCTCAAAAAGATAGAGAACTATTGCTTTAAATCACTCAAGTCTCCATGATAAATATTTCTTTTAAACCTTCCCCATCCTGTCCAAGCTCTCCTATGATTGACCTCTCATTTGTACATAGTGACCTGCATTACTGGCTAATAAATTACAGCCAAATCCCTAATTAATAACCCCCCACCCTCCACCACGCACGCACGCACACACACACACACACACACACACACACACACACACACACACACACACACACACACACACACTTCGACTATGTCATTTTATAATCATTAAATACCTAGAAACAGGTTCTACTCAGACCACCTTCATTTTTTCCTCGCTTGATTCCCAGCTAAATTGTTAAATGATCCATTATGACATTTAGTAAGAAGTATTTCATTCCATATGAGAATGTACTATATTATGGCAAACACATTTCTGTGTCATTTCAGAAAAGCATCCATATCCTTATGCTATCCACTTATGCTATTCTTAAATCCCCTCCACTTGAATGGGATTTAAAACACATACTCCAAACTAACCCTGTTCAGGAAAACATTTTAAGCACATGCTAACGTGTTTGCTTGAACTTGGACATAAGATGTACGGTTGCTTTTGATGACAAGATTTGAACAGGAGGCAAATAGTTCCACAAAGCAACTTCTGTACAGTTCAGTAGATGAAAGGTATGTAATTTCCATTATATTGCCAAATCTAAGGAAAGGTCCATTCATTTTAAAGCAATGGCACACTATGTCTCTTAAAGCAATGTAATAGCTTACCGTGATAGTGTATATTTAAATGCCCCCACTCTTTTAAGCTGAGACAACACTTAAGGACTGCTTGTAATACAGAACTTGGAGCACTAAGCCACTGATCTTTCTTATCCAAAATTTATATTTAGATAAGCAACTTATTTTATCTTTATACCAGTTTCTCATTATTACAGAACATAAGTTCTTCCTCAAAATAACTTGCTATTTTTATATCGTCACTCAGCCACATACTTCCACAAAGCTGCAAGTGTTACTTCAGATAAACTTATAGTGTTTTTGGCTAGTTTCCATATTACTTTACACCAACTTTACTTACAAGAATGTTAATTTAAGGAGGTTTGTTTCTGGTACACCCTCCACCATTACTCAAAACTAAAAAAGAATCAAGAACTGATTTCTTTGTCCATCTTCAAAAAATCTTATGAAAAATGTGAGTTTTATGTGCATTTTCCTCCTAATGGAAACAAGTCCAAAGTCAAAACTACTCATCTGGCTTCCTTTTGCTGCAATGCAGACTGTTTCTGGAAATAAGATAGTAGTGTTCCAAATATCAATATTATCCTGCCCTAAGAAGTGATTTTAAAGAGTTCTAAGAAAGAGTTCAGCCTCCTAACAAAATTATTAGTTTAAAATTCTGATAGTTTAAAATTCTGAGAAACCTTTACTTCTAAATTGGTTGATTTTTTGGGGGGGCAGGGGCATGTATTTACCTGGCACAACTGGAATAAATTAAAAATTCTTCAAACTGAATTCAATGACCATATAGCATTTGAACACCAAAAAGTCAGCCAGTGCTACTTTTACAAACATGCATTCTCTTGCAGGTTCAGCATCCATGGAAATTCTAAACAGTAACCCTCATTGTCAGTGAAACATTTTATTTACTCATTCACAAATATCATGGCAATACCAAAAAGAAATCCAAGACATGTTTTGAGCTCCCCAAATTTCACAAAATAAATATTTTCAGCCCTACAGTGCTTTTACTTTTGGGATGCTAATTTTTTTTACTTAAAAATGTCTTATCCATCTTAGAGAAGCAGTAGTAGCTATATCGTTCCATTATTCTTTACAGGAGTCATTAACTTGTCTTCCAATCATGTAGTTAGGAGGAGTGTATTTTGATAAAAATGACCTGTATGTGAAAAATCTCATTAAAATAAATAAGAGTTGTGAACACAGGCTGACAGACATACTCTATATATTGCCACTTACAACTATCATGACGGATTTAAATATGCATTGGTAAAGAAATGCACAGAAGTATAGATTATCTACAAGTACATTACTGTACACTAATTTTATTTTCTCTTTCAAAATATTCTAAATAGTAAATGCAGGCATATACACACATTTCTTACCAATTATACACTTTTGTTTATATAATTACCTTGGGCATAGCGTGCAATCCTTACACAGAATAATTCATACTCACACACACAAAAATCTTAAAAAACAACAATGGTCCTGTAGCACCTTAGGGTGTGTCTAGACTACATGCCTCCTTCGACGGAGGCATGTAGATTAGCCAGATCGGAAGAGGGAAATGAAGCCGCGATTAAAATAATCGCGGCTTCATTTAAATTTAAATGGCTGCCCCGATCTGCCGATCAGCTGTTTGTCGGCAGATCGGGGCAGTCTGGACGCGACGCGCCGACAAAGAAGCCTTTCTTCATCGGCACAGGTAAGCCTGGTTTCACGAGGCTTACCTGTGCCGATGAAGAAAGGCTTCTTTGTCGGCACGTCGCGTCCAGACTGCCCCGATCTGCCGACAAACAGCTGATCGGCAGATCGGGGCAGCCATTTAAATTTAAATGAAGCCGCGATTATTTTAATCGCGGCTTCATTTCCCTCTTCCGATCTGGCTAATCTACATGCCTCCGTCGAAGGAGGCATGTAGTCTAGACACACCCTTAGAGACTAACAAAAATATACAAATATACAAATTGCATCATGAGTTTTTGTGGGCACAACCCACTTCTTCAGATACAAATATGTAGCAAAATCACAGAGTTTGAAATATAAAGCAGAAAAAGGAGAATGGGGGAGGAGAAAGAAAGGGAAAAAAAAAGGGGGGGGGGGAGACCTATCAATAAAATGTCCATGCTAAATGAGGCTAATAGAGAGGGCTGTAAGTGTCTGATACTTAGCTTTTGATGTCATTAGGGTGTTGACTATAACAGCCTGTCCCATAAATATCTTTGTTCAGTCCCTGGATAAATGTGTCAAATTTGCATATGAAGGCCAGTTTCTCTCTCTAGTTGGTTCCTGAAATTATTCTGCAAGAGAATGGCCACTTTTAAATCCATTAGTTAGTGCCTGGGCAAGTTAAAATGTTCCCTGACAGGATTCTGTGTGTTACCATTTCAAATATCTGATTTATGTCCATTAATCCTTTGTCGTAGAGACTGTCCAATTTAGGTAATATACAGCCTGGCCAATATACAAATACAAATGAACAACGACATGAACTGGATGGGCCATTATATTCAACACTGAAATGACATCAAAATCTAAGTATCAGGCACTTACAGCCTACACTATTAGCTTCATTTAGCATAGACACTTTAATTAACAGGGTTCTCTCTCTCTCTCTCTGTCTCTCTCTCTCTCCCCCCCCCCCCTTCCTCTTTCTCTGCTTTATATTTCAAACTCTGGGCTCCATATTTGTCATCTGAAGAAGTAGGTTGTGCCCACAAATTATTTATATATTATTTATATATTTTTGTAAGGCTCTAAGGGTATGTCTAGACTACATGGCTCTGTCGACAAAGCCGTGTAAACTAGTTTACCCGGCATAGGCAAAGAAGCAGGGATTTAAATAATCCCCGCTTCATTAAAATAAACATGGCCACCGTGCTGTGCGACAATCAGCTGATCCGGCACAGCTCGGTAGTCTAGATGCAGATCGGTCAGCTTGGGAAACCTTTGCCGACAGATCCTGTAAGCCTCGTTTCACACGGCATAAGGGATAGGTTGGCAAAGGCTTCCACAGCCGACCGATCCATCTCTAGACTACCACGCTGTGCCGGATCAGCTGATTGTCGGTAGAGCACGGCGGCCATGTTTATTTTAATGAAGCGGGGATTATTTAAATCCCTGCTTCTTTGCCTATGCCGGGTAAACTAGTTTACACGGCTTTGTCGGCCATGTAGTCTAGACATACCCTAAGGCGCTACAGGACCATTGTTATTTTTTAAGATTTTTTTAGTTACAGACTAACACAGCCACCCCCTGTGCAAAAAAATCTTATTAGTGATACGGAACCATTTAAAATTTAAGGTACAAGATATTTCTTTAACCACTGACTATGAAATTCTACTTTTTCAATACCAAATAGTTTTTATTACTCATATCCTACCAAGTTTTTACAACTAAGTAGGTTTTCTTACAGTATTTTTTATATTTTATTGTGATTCTCTCTTAGAGCTCTTCTTTTTACATTGCCCTATATACCTGTGATCCCAGCTAAGAGAAAAATAAAGGGATCTGTAATTTATTCACATCTGCAAGACTGAGTTAACACTGTGATGTACGTGACCTACCCAGGAGCCAGTAATCTGCCTTAGGAGTCTGTCCCACATCGCCCAATTAGTTTTGGAGGGTGCAAACAATTAACAATTAGATTTACACCCTACTGTTCACAGATGTTAACACTGCAAATACAATTCAGTGCAAGAGCAAAGCTACTGAGCAAGAGGTGCAGTTTTATCAACTTGCTCATCTGAATCTCTCTAGGTTTCCTATTGCTGGTTGTTAGTTAATTAGCTAGATCATAGCCTATTTCTAATCAGTCAAATTCTATTCTGGAGTTCGATTGATTCTATGACCCAGAGTACACTGAAACCAACAGAAAAATTAGACAGCATTGAAGTCCACCTACAGTATCTTCCCAGTTTGAAAAACTGGCTGAAGAAAAAGGGTCTCTGAAAGTTCTTTTAAAGAAGTTATTTTAGTTCTGCATATTGATGCTAAAACTCTTTAGGAGAGGAGAAAATGGGGTCAAGTTTTGGGATGCGGACAGCCTTTTCTATTCAAGAGTTTCTAGAAATTAGCAAAGAATAAGCCACATGGAATCTCATCTTAAAAAAACAAACTTCTCAGATTTATTAAAAATAACTATCTGCTAATTAAAATTGCAGGCATCTGAGAACCAAGTCAAGGTTCAAGATAGCCATAGCTTGGGAATTCCAGTTGATGTTGATCTTGAGCCCATGCCACAGAAAACTCCATACCTACTCCTAAAATTGTACATTCTGCTGCAGAGAGGAATGATCAAATCTCTACACACTCAAACAGTAACTGAGAACAATTGAAGCAGTTCTTCTACTTCTCTCTTAAAATTCTAGAAGATTGTTAACTCAGAAGAATAGCCATTTATAAAGTTCAAGGTATTGTTTTTCCTTTACCTTCAAAGAAGCATATCAGAATGAGTTTGCCCCTCTTAAATGGGCATATGCAAACAGCTCTATAGTTCCCTGAAAAATCCTGGGTTATCTACAAATTACAATTCTTAGGGTGTGTCTAGACTACCTAGTTTTGTCGACAAAAGTGGACTTTTGTCGACAAAACAATACCAGCATCTACACTACCGCGGAGTTCTGTCGACATAACGTCGACAGAACTCCGCGGTTTTGTCAACGCTGGTATACCTCATTTTACGAGGCATAACACTTTCTGTCGACAGAACTCTGTCGACAGAAGGTGTTATTGCCTGTAACACTGCATCCAGACTACGGAGTTCTGTCGACAAAGCGGCTTGCTTTGTCGACAGAACTCCATGTGTCTGGATGCAAATTGTCGACGGAAGTTTTGTCGACAGTATCTGTCGATACAACTTCCGTCGACAAAACGCGGTAGTCTAGACGTACCCTTAGATCCAGGTTCTCAGTTGTTGAAAATCATCATATGTCAGTAGAAGACAATGTTGCTTGCTGATCCATACCAGCTAATAATCTGACTCTGTCTTCTGTGATATTAATTTGGTAAAGCTTTACTGGAGGAGATCCTGAAAGCTAGCCAATCCTGCTTCGAAATTCTCAGAAGCAGAGGAATATGAATATGTTGATATTTTAATAATTTTTCCAAGTGAGAAAGATGTATGTCCAAATTCCCCTGTTTACCATGTGCCTTATCCCGGCAGAACTTGCTGTCCATCGTTTTCCCTGAAGCGCCTTTGATTTTTAGGGTTACCCTAAAAAAGGGTTTTCCTGGACATATCCTCCTTGTCACTTATTAAATCTCCATCTGGATGGCTTATTTAAATGGCTAAAAATTTCTGGGATTTTGCCCTGCAAAGGAGATTGGGGAGGAGGCAGGGCATGTGGCTGTCACTCAAATTGAACATTCATAGCCGCGCACTCGGACGTTAACAGCTGCTCTGTGCACGTGCCCCAGCACCTGGAGAGAAAAGCGCAGGACTGAAATGGTGGCAGCTCCGGTAAGACCCAGGACAGATCTGATGTGTATGTGGGGGGGGGGGGAGGGGCAGTTGGCTCCTTCCATCGAGTCACCGCATTACCCTCCACCACGCTAGGTTATGTCCCTGGCTTTGCAGGAGGGGAAGAGCATTGGGTAAGAGCATAGAAATACTATACGTCCATTTTTTCCTGGACATGTCCACCTTTTCACTTATTAAATCTCCAGCTGGCCAGCTTTGTTAAATGGCTATAAATGTCCAGGATTTTGCCCTGTAGAGAGGATTGGGGAGAGGACAGGGCAAATGCCTGTCACTCAAATTGAGCATTCAGATCCACATGCCCCAATATTAACAGCTGCTCTGCACACACGCCCCAGCACCTGGAAAGAAAAGCGTGTGCCTGAAGTGGCAGCAGCTCCAGTGAGACACAGGGCAGGTCCAATGTGTGTGTGCAGGGGGGTTGGCTCCTCCCACGGAGTCACTGCATTTCCCTCCACCCCACTAGCTTATGTCCCGGTGCTGCAGGAGGGGAAGGGCAGGGGAGTGGGGTGTCAGGCTCTAGGGGAGGGGTGGGTACATTTGGTTAGAGCAGGAGGGCTGGGGGTGGCTGGTTCTGGAGGAGGACAGGGGCACTAGTTTAAAGTAAGGAACTGGGCATTAGAACTTCTGGTTCCTTTCCTGTAGGTGGGCAGTGGGTTTGTTGGTTAGATTTGGGGGTTCCAGTCTCAGCTCTGAGAGGACTGTGGCAGCTGGTGCTTGGTGGGGCAGGCAGGAGAAAGGAAGAGATTCTGGGAAGCAGGATTCCTGGGTTCCTTTTCTAGCCAAGCCACTTCTTCCCTTAGTGCCTTTAACTTCATTCCCCAGGACGAGCCCCAGCCAGCAGCCTCCTTGGCCCCACTCTCTCCTCCTGGCCCCACAGCATCCCAGGCTGCCAGCTAGTTGGCGGCACGCTGGAGCTTGTGTTGCCACGCTTCTTGGGGCAGTGCAACGGGAAAGCAGCAAGGCGGAGGCCAGAGCCCCGAATTTGGCGTGTGTGGGGACAAGTTTGTCAGCTCGCGAGCCTCCTCTGTGAGTGGAGCAGGTAGGGTTGCCAGATGGTTTAACGAAAAATACCAAACACCCCCCCCCCCCCATACACACACCCAAAAAAACAACATCGGGGAAAAAATTCTGTTGAGGGGGGGAAAAAAGAGGGAAGACCAAAGTTGTTGAGCAAAAAAAAATAAAACAACATTAAAACAGCTTTAAGTGCATGCAGAGTCAGAATAGGAATAGCAAGAGTGGAGTGGTTGAGCCCTTGCTTCCCCTTGCTTCAGTTCTTTAGGCTTTTTGCCAGCAGCCATTTTGTTTTCTTGATGGAGCCAGAACGCAGCTTCCCTGCGGAATCAGGTAAGCAGGGGGTCCTGGGATGGAGGGCCGGGTGCTGGGTCCAATTGCCAAATGTGTTGTAGGGTTGCCAGGTGTCCAGTATTTTCGCCTCCTGGCTAGGAAAAAAAATCAGAAATATCAGACATTTCAGGTGTCCAGTATTTTCTGAATTTTTTAACCAGACAGGAGGCGAAAATACCGGACTGTCCAGGTCAATACCAGACATCTGGCAACCCTAGGAACAGCCGTCACTGCAGTGGCACCGTCAAGTACTTTTTCACATATAAATTATCAAACACTATTTAAGAAAATAAGGATGCCTCCCCCCCATTAAAAATACCTTCCTAAATGATTTTGCATTTGTAGTGTGACACTGCAAGTTTAAATGATCGAATCATACAATGGTAAATATTTCTAGAGGCTTCTGACTACAAATCTGTATATAATGGCATATTATGTATGAGCATTTAATTTAATAAACTGGGTCATACTTCAGTATATTAATTTAAGGATACTGTTGAATTCCTTGTACATTTAAGCATAACAGGATAATAATGAGCAACCATTTATTCATTGTTTTTTAAGTTTTAACATACAATTTCAACCAACATTATACCCAGTTTGCACCAGCACTACAACTTTTAAAAAAATGAGGTGAGTGTGCTGTGCTATTTCAGTGTAAAGTAGGATAGAAAAGAGAATTAGGAAGGAGGGCACAATACTATATACTGTACAGCATAGCAAATTATTCTGAAGAGAGAAAACTGTTGCAATCCTAAAATCTTACTCATATTGAAAACATTATGTTTTTTTAAACTAATAGGCAACCCACAGATTAGTCAACGAGGAAGTATTTACTATTTATAATATCATCAATATTGACTATTCTAGAAAATTGGGAAGTTATCTAGTTTGAATAGCAAATAACTGTATAGTACTTGTAAATATTTAAATACTAATGGAAAAGATTGATATTTAAGGTCCAGTCATACCATTTTATGGAAAAGTCCAGAGGAGATGAAAAATCTCACTGCAGGTTAAACCTTTCTTCCTTTCAGGTCTTACACCCTCAGGACCTGATCAGTGCTGAATCAGACAATTTTCTGGACCACGGAAGGTCAATATTGTCTAGAAGCATTACCCCCACTTCCACTGTTTACTGGGCTCTTAGAAGACATCTAGAGGTAAATTAAAGCTAAATAACTACACAGAACACTGTAGAGCTAGGATTGGTAGCTATACAAAAAAACTTTGAGACCGTGGGAAGCTTGGACATGCCCATGACAAGTGGACATCAGGCTAACTAAAATCATGCCAGACAATGGATGTTTCCAGAGAGTGCCAGACTAGAGAGGTTCACGCCGTAGTAGTTGTATGTAATAAACTTGCAAGATATTCAGTATAGTACAATATTTGAAATTTATATGCAGAAAGGTAAGCCTTTTAATTTTAAGGTTGAAGCTCTCTAATCCAGAACTCTGTCATCCAGAAACATTCCTCATCCAGAAAGATCTTAGTTAACTGGATGTCTACTTTTCATAAGCATGGCCAAGTTTCCTGTAGTTCCATAAAGTTTGGTTATAGCCACCAGTCCTGGCTTTCAGTGTTCAATGCTGTTATTTAGCTCTAATTTACCCCTAAATGTCCTCTAAACAGCTCAGTAAGCAGTGGAAGTGTCAGTAATGCAGAAAATTCTCTCATTTAAAACTTATCACATCCCAAGGGTTCCGGAGTAGAGGGGTTCAAATTGTATTAGTGTATTTCCATGTCACGTACTAGAATTGCTTGTCTAATTTCTGGAAAGCTACACTATTTTAAGATTATTCTTATAAGTATTTGATCAATATTCTTAATGGTGTTACTACAATCTAGGATTTAAAAAAATACCCATTTCTTATCAATGAAGATGAAATAAAATAGTGATACAGAATCCAGTACAGTATTTGAAACTGGGATTAGCAATATTAGTAATTTCTCAGAAATTAATAAGTAATCTTATCTCTCCAAGAACCCCCAGGGACTTGATCAATGCATGCATATGAGACATTTGCATTTCCCTTTCCTCTAAACTGTTAACATTTCCACCAGATTAGAAAATCTGAGCGGGAATTGAAAGATATAAACACTCAATTCCTATGAAGCTATTTCCAACAAAATCATTTTAATTTATTCAGGATAGAAATGCAAATAAATCTTTTCAACACATACTGAGCACAGAAGATTGCCCTGAGACTTAAATATAATTATTCTGACATTAGAGTAGAAAATTGAGAAAAGTATTAGCATGGCAGCTTAGAAAAGAAACATTCAAAGCATGAGTTCATCAGATAAGCACTGACATAGGTCACATTGTCACTAAATCAGCAGTAGTTTTCAAACTACTACCAGAAATCCTAGGGAAACAATAGAACCCTTTAGCACAGAAGCTTGACAGGCAAAAATGTAGGAGAGTAAAAAAAACAATGTCATAATATTTTTAATGGAGTCAAGGTGATGGTAGGCAGTATGTCTTATTGTTACTTGATGCTGAGCAGCTTTGGGGATGGATTGGACAAGCTTATCTTCTCTCTTTTTTTTCAATGCACTTTTCTCATGTAAATTCAGGGCACAGTTTTATCAGATGAATTAGACCATGTTACTTATGCCTGAAAGGAACTGTGATAATCTTAGAGTCATAGAAGATTAGAGATGAAAGAAAACTCAGGAGGTCATCTAGTCCAACTTCACCCCCTCCCCCCGCAAAGCAGGACCAACCCCAACTAAATCGTTCTAGCCAGGGCTTTGTGAAGCCTGATCTGAAAAGCCTTAAAGGATGAAGATTCTACCATCTCCCTAGGTAACCCATTCCAGTGCTTCACCACCCTCCTAGTGAAATAGTTTTTCCTAATAGACAATCTAGACCTCCCCCACTGCAACTTGAGTCCATTGCTCCTCATTCTGCCATCCGTCACTACTGAGAACAGCCTCTTCCATACTCTTTGAAACCTCCCTTTAGGTAGTTAAAGGCTGCTATCAAATCTCCCCTCACGCCTCACTCTTCTCTTCTGCAGACTAAACAAGCCCAAATCCCTGAGGCTCTCCTCATAAGTCATGTGCTCCAGCCCCCTAATCATTTTCATTGCCCTCTGCTGGACTGTCTCCAATGCATCCACATCCTTTCTGTAATGGGTGGGAGGGTGCAGAATTGGACACAAAACTCCAGATGTGGCCTCACCAGTGTGAATAAAGGGGAATAATCACTTATCTAGATCTGCTGGCAATGCTCTTCCTAATGTAGCCCAATATACCATTAGCCTTTTTGACAATATGGGCACACTGTAGACTCCCATCCAGCTTCTTGTTTATTGTAATCTCTAGGCAGGGAGCCAACAGCTTCCAGGGGGCCCCCAAGCAAGGTTTGGGGGAGCCTGTCTGTGTGTCCCCAGAAAGGCAGAGCCTCAAGTGGAAGGAGTGAGGTCAGGGAAGAAGTTGAACAGGACCAACCCCTGGGGCACTCTGCTTGATACCAGATACCAGCTAGAAATCAAGCCATTGATCACTACCCATTTAGTAGTGGTGATCTAAAACAGCTTATAGTCCATAGCTCTTTAACTTGCCAAGCCATAGCTCTTTAACTTGCTGCCAAGCATACTGAAGGAAACCATATTAAAAGCTTAGCTAAAATCAAGGTATCATCACATCCACCGCTTTCACCATATCTACAGGGCCAGTTACTTTATCATAGAAGGCAATCAGATTCGTCAGGTGAATCCATGTTGACTGTCCCTGGTCACCTTCTTCTCCTCCAAGTGCTTCCAAATGGATTTATTAGGTCCAGCTCCATGATTTTTCTGGGGATTCAGGCAAGGTTGACCCATCTGCAGTTCCCTGGATATGCCTTCTTCCCTTTTTTTAAAAAAGATGGGCACTGCATTTGCCTTTTTCCAGTCGTACAGAACCACTCCCATTTTCTAAAATAATGGCCAATGTGGCTCTGCAATCACATCAACCGACTCCCTCAGCAGCCTTGGATGCCTTAGATCAGGCCCCACAGACATGTAAATGTCCAGCTTTTCTAAACAGACGTTAACCTGTTCTTTCACAACTAAGGGCTTCTCACCTCCCTTCCATACTGTGCTGCCCAATGCAGCAGTCTGAGAACTGACCTTGTCTGTAAAGATCAAGACCAAAAAAAGCCATTGAGCACTTTTCCATATCATCTGTCATTGACGTGCCTCCCCCATTCACAAAAGGTTCTATACTTTCTCTGACCACCTTCTTTTTGCTATCATGCCTTTTTGCTATCAACCTTTCACATTCCTTTCTAGCTACAACTCCAATTGTGCTTTGGCCTTCCTGATTACACCCCTTCAGACGCAAGCACAATTTTTATACTCCTCCCTAGTCATCATTCCACATTCCTACTTCCTATAATCTTCCTTCTTATGTTGAAGCTCACTGAAGATTTCTCTGGGCATGTCTTCACTATGGGCTCGATTGACAGGCAGAGATCAATATATTGTGTCTATTAGGGTATGTCTACACTTGCACCCTAGTTTGAATTAGGGATGAAAATGTAGGCATTCGAAATAGTCAATATCCTGTGCTTCATTAGCATGATTTCGCCGGCGCATTACTCCAATCAACAGCTTTTGAAAGTGAAAGTGTGCACCAGGACGCATTAGTTCAAACCAACGTTACTCCTCAAAAAATGAGGAGTAATGTTAGTTTGAACCAAGCAGTTTGGTTTGAACTAACGCGTCCCAGCGTGCACTTTCACTTTTGAAAGCTGTTGATCGGAGTAATGCGCTGGCGAGATCATACTAATGAAGCACGGGATATTTAAATTCCCGCTTCATTGACTATTTCGAATGCCTACATTTGCATCCCTAATTCAAACTAGGGTGCAAGTGTAGACATACCCTTATAGACATGGTAAACTGACCTCTAAACATTCTCCCATCGACTTAGTCTTCTCGTTTTGGTGGAGTACCAAAGGGGAGTCGATGGAAGAGCATCTATTGTTGACTTACCACGGTAAAGATAACACAATAAGCAGACCTAAGTACGTCAATTTCAAATGTGTCACGTCGTTGACGTTCTATAACTTAGGTTGATGACCCACGGTAGTATACACAAGATCTCTGTTAAGCCAAGCTAGTCACTTACCATATTTGCTAATCTTTCTGCGCATCAGGATGTTATGTTCCTGTACCCTCAATAAGGCTTCTTTAAAATTTAGTCAGCTCTTTGGACTCCTTTCCCGGTCATATTAGCCTCCCAGGGGATCCTGCCTATCAGTTCCCTAAGGGAGTCAAAGTCTGTTTTTCTGACAGCAACTAAAAAATGCCTACAAGAGATTTAAACACATCATATGTCAAGGAAGAGGCAGAAAAAGGTGACCCTTTCCTCTTCTACATCTACCAGAACAATAATCTTCGTCATTATAAAAAATAGATCCAGAAATAACAACGATTATTTCCCATCAAGATGACATTTTGTTATTTATTAAAACATAACCATAACTCTGTCATAGGAATTCCACACCTTACTATTAACTCAGACTTTGACTCAAATTACTCAGATAGAAATTTGCCCACATAATTCAATATTAGGTATTCAGGATACTTATTACTATCAATTTGCTGATTTAATTTATACAAAAACAGCTTTGTTTATTAAACTTTAATATGAGCTTCTGCCTAATTCCATATGCCAAATTCAATGGAGCAGGGAAACTGTAGTCTCAACTTTGCCATAAGATCAACATCACTTTTAACATCAAGAGTTAAAAACAAAAATTATGAAAAGTCACATTATAATACTAGCAGTCACTTTATTAAAGGCCTCACAAAGGCCCAGGAAAAAAAATCCTACTAGACATGTTAAATACAAGGTAACTCTATGTATATCTCATTATAAATGACCTAACATGTCAACTGTTCACTAGAAAAGTGACTGAGACCATCATTTTATTTCATATAGCCCACCAAAAGGCAGCAGATGACAATGACACAGTACCTCTACCAACAATGGCCCAGTTCAAAGCAGAAAACTAGAAGCCAAAATACCCCCCACATTCCAGCGTTATGAATCTCCTAAATCTGAAAGGGTCTTTAATGCCTAGTGTTGTTTAATAAGAAATACAATATTGAGTTTTACATGAAAATGGACCATTGAAAGCCATAAACGTGCCAGATTACAGTGAAAATATAGAAGGTTATAAATGTATATCACACTATTCCATTTGCTCAGTCACTATCCTTATCTAAATTTAAGGGCTGAAAGCAAACCTTTGTGAAAAATATTGCTAATGACACCTAGTAAATCTGCAAGAAGAGGTATCTAAATAACTGTGAAATGTGTGAGTGCAGTTGATGTTTAGGAGGAGCCAAGTGCGGAAAAAAGAGAGTGCAGCAGTTTTCAGACTTGGAACTACCACTCTAAGATATGTTATGAAACTGTTTTCTGGGTGTTTTCTGACATGACACAATTTGTAATAGGGTAAGTTCCTATCTTACCCCTCCTGGTTTGAAAGATAAAACAAATTGAGATCATTGGCTGCACCAAATTAGGAAACGTGCAAAACCTTTTCAACAAAAATTCATAAGACGAGACTGGGCCATTTGGACAAAGCCTTCTTTGTGGCTTGTGGCAAGTAGGTGCACCACAGTTCAGTGAGCATGAACAGGGACTGTGCCACAGGCGCAGTTACTCCCAAGGCTGCTCCTCCTGGCATGCTTACCTTACCCTGTAGGCCAACGTGGAGAGAACATGGGACCACGATCTCACTTCCTCTCTGCCTCCTATTGAGTTAAATCTGGGGCAAGAGAAGGAATAGTAAAGATTCAGGAGTCCCTTTCTGTGTGTTCATAATCTGATCCCATAATTCATACTCTTTCCCCGTGTATGTTTTAAATAAGATAGCAACATTAAACGCAGGCAGCCAGTTCTGCACACAGTTACAGTGTTGCAAATTCAGACTAACCCCAGATAGGTTGCAATGGGGTTTCTCTGGATTTCAAGATCTGTAGATAAATACTGAATTTGGTTCTCGGCATGCCTATATTTACTCAAGCCCTAAAAGGATCAATGATCTTAAAATATCTGGCATATTATGTATTATAGTATTTTTAGTAATTTTGACTGATACATGACACATGATTCTGAGAAATGTGATAAGAGAAAATCCTGGGTGGTTTTAGGAGCATAAATATTAAGTATCTCTGCTGTCATGTTTAGAGTCTTCAGAATTTCTCCCAAATTACTGCAAAACTTGATATCTTTAGAAGTGGGACATAATCTGAAAATATGAGTTTTAATTAAAGAGAGCAGAGTCTGTACTAAAAGGGAGACAAAGGTACACTTCTGGTATAATAAAAGTAATTTCATGCTACAAGTTTCATATTTTTTTCCCTCACCAGAAGGAGGATTTCCTGCTCAGTCTAAAATCAGATAAAATATGCAATATGCAGATGTGCCTGGACACTTATTTTTATGTGGGAAATAGAGGAATCTGTGTTTCTGTTGAAAACTCTAAATTTAGCTATAGAAAAAAGAGGTAGTGCAAGTGAGAAATCTGTGGTCATCTTGGAACTTCCACAGCGTTTAACTTCTTTCCTTATCCAGATAAGGAAACTAGCTTTAGACATGTACAACACAGAAACTTGGGCAAGCTGTAAAATACTCTAAGTTGATCTACTAGCTGTAGGAACCTCCAGAAGGTATTGTCCATATAGTTCCTAAGACTCTGCATAGCAAAGAAACTGTCATTGATAAGTCAGACATGCCCTGGGGACTGAGAGGGAGTCTGAGTTGAGGGGTAGTGCTCAATTCCAAGCATGCCTGCAAGGTGCTGGATGCCCTCAATTCCAGTGCCATCAAGCCCATGTGTCTTAAAGCTTGATTTTACACTGATTTAGTTAAACAGATGCAACTTTGTGTGTGAAGAAACGTCATTTCTTCCCAGGTAGAGTCCCCCACTCTCTAAGTATGGCTACATTTGTGTGTGGACGCTCTTACATCAGAGTAAACCTGACTTACTGTGACTTGGCATGCTGCTGTTTAATAAGGAGGTCAGATTCATGAGTCCTTCCCTGTTCACAGATTCCAAGGGCAGAAGGGACCATTGTGATCATCTGGTCTAACAACCCGTATAACACAGGCTACAGGACTTCACCAAAATAATTCCCACAGCACCTTAAAAAAAAGCCAGTTATGGAAACTCCATCATAACTTTTGGTATATTGTTGCATCAATTAATTGCTGTCACTCTTAAAAATTGATATCTTATTTCCAGTCAGAAGTTGTCTAACTGCAACTTCAAGCCACTGGGTGAAGTTATATCTATCACTGCTATATTGAAGATCCTATTATCAATTATTTGTCTCATATATAGGTACTTATAGTCTGTAATCAAGTCACCCCTTAACCTTCTTGCTGTTAAGCTAAATAGACACTCAGAGAGCTGAATCACAATACACCATGCTTTCCAGTCTTTCAATCATTCTCATGGCTTCTCTGAACTTTCTCTTAATTTATCAACATCCTCCCGAATTGTGGACACCAGTAGTCCAGCAGCAGTCACACCAGTGCCAAATACAAAAGGTAGAATAGCTTCTACTCCAACTTGAAATTCCCCTGCTTGTGTATCCAAGGATTAGCCCTTTTATTGACAACGTCACATCGGAGCTCCTGTACTGCTGATTATCCACCACAACTGCCAATTTTTTTAACGTCATTTCTTCCCAGGTAGAGTCCCCCACTCTCTAAGCATGGGCAACATTTTTTATTCCTATCTGTATAGATTTACATTTAGCCATATTAAAACACATAGTGTAGGTGGACCCCAACTTGCAACGCTATTGGCTCCTGGGGAAGCGTCGCAAGTCAGGGTCATTGTAACTCGAACCCTCATTTACAATAGGCACCATCATAAATGCAGGCCAAGGACATAAGTCGGAGGTTTTCTGCCCCTCCTGCACTTTCAAAAATGGTTGTAAGTGACGGGGGGCTGTTGGAACACGGTCGGTCCCATGTTGGGGGTTTCCTGTATTTGCTTGTGCCAAGTTTCCAAGCAATTCAGATTGCTCTGTACTTTGTCACCTGTATTCTTCATTACTTATTTCCCACACCCCACATTGTGTCATTTACAAACTTTATCAGAGATTGTTTTGTTTACTTCCAGGTCACTGATAAACAATGTTTAATAGCACAGGGGCAAGAACCAATTCCAGCCAGACCTCACCATAAAGAGATATACAATGATGATTCCTCAAAGACAAAGACAATTACATTTTAGTTCATGATTAATAAGAGGCATATTCATTTTACATCTTGGTAATGTTGTATATTACCAAGTCAAATGCCTTACAGAAGTTTAATTGCATTCTATTAATACTTAACAAGTTTGGTTGATCAAGGTATCTCATTAAAAAAAAAGATATCAAGTTAGTTTGGCAAGCTTAATTTTCCATAAGCCTGTGCTGATTTGCATATTAGCCTCCTTTAATAATTTATTAATTGAGACCCATATAAGCTTCTACATTATCTTGTCCATCATCAACATCAGAATGACGGGCATATAAATTAGCCAAGTCATCACATTTATTTTTTTTTAAATACAAGTTGAACCTCTATAGTCCTGCATCCTGGTGACCTGACCAGTGCTGAACCAAAGAATTTGCCAAACCATGGGAGTTTAATATTGTCTAGCAGCATTACCAACACTTCCACTGCTAACTAGGCTATTAGAAGACATTTTGGGAGTAAATTAGAGCTAAATAACAGCACAGAACCCTAAGAGCTAGGACTGGTGACTGTAAACAAACTATGGGGCCATGGGAAACTTGACAACACCCATGAAAAGTGGATATCCAGTTAACTAGCATCATGCTGAACCACAGATGTTGCTGGACCAGAGAGATTCAACCTGTACTGGCAGATCATTAGTTTTCTTCCTGTTTTCTGCAACTTCCTGATGTTCCAAAACTTATTAAGAATCAATGTTAATGATATAGCAACCTCCTTAGCCATCTTTTTTTAAAACTTTCATGTATGTTTTTCAAACTTGCTGATTCAAATATGTCTAATCTAAGTAGCTACTCTTTCACAGCCTTCTGAGATGCTAGTGAAACAGAAAGACTTATCACAAAATATGATTATCATCTTTTCCCCAAATATAGAACAGAAATGTTTATCTGTCTTTTCTGCATTATTATTGAGAATTCTACCATTTCTATTTTTAGGATTTTTTTCTTAATATCTTTGATAATTTACTGCCCTTAACGCTAAACCTGTCAGTTCTTACTCAATTATGGAATTGTGGTTTTTGGAGCATTTAATAAATTGTTCTTCTATAATTCCCATTTATCACTCACATTTTTCTGATTAAATTCTTCTTCCAAGCAGATTCAGCTCATAAGTGTTTTGTGAAAGTGGACCTTTTAAACCACCAAATATATATATATATATATATATATATATATATATATATATATATATAACTTTGTACTTTATGATATTTGCATGTTACAGATGTAATCCAATCATGATCACTTGTACCTAAGCTATCATTATTTTTTTTGTTCTGTGCGTGGCTCCTTTTTATCTGCCAAGATGAGGTCTAACATTGAATTCCCCTATGTTGCATATACCACTGAGCAGGAAATTATTATCTACAACATTCTGTATTAATGCCTCTTCTCCTGGGTGGAGAGGGTGTAAAGTAGGCTGCAATTACTGAATATAGCCTACTCCAACCCCAGAATAAAGCAAATGCTCTGTCATTCAAGTATAAGCAGGGGCCATGATTCTAAACTTGTATGTCTGTTTAGAGCAGGGGCAGGGAACCTTTTCTGAGTTCGAGGCCGCTGAACCACAGAAAAGTCAGACAGAGGCCTCCCCATATTCCTCTTGCACACCAGAGCCTAGGGGAACGCGGACTAGTAGATTTTGTGGGCCCCCCCAGGCTCTGGGGTGGGGTTCTGAGCCTTGTGGGCTAGATCAGGGTAGCCAGGGGCTGGATCTGGCCCCCTGTCTGTAGTTCCCCACCCCTGGTTTAGAGATGTGACCACAATCATCCTTAGTAAAGGAACTGGAAACCATTTATATATGGCTGGCTAAGTATTTAACTAAAAAAATTGGAGCAATCAAACTAATCACAGAACTGCTCTTACAGCTGGGGTGATCTAAATCCGGAAACTCATCTGTTTTAAGACCCGATGTCATGCAGTTATGTATACATCTACTTTAAAAATTCCATCTGCGTAGCTTTATCGTTGCTCCTGTCAAAAACTAATAAATACTCAGAGTTTGATTTTCCCCTCAGACATCTTAGAACCTGACTACAAGTGGTACTATTTTAAGATTCACTTGTAAATGGTACATGTAATCATATGCAGGAGAAGTCAGATTTGTAAGTTCTTAAATCACTTGTTTCAACCACTTGATTAAAAAAAAACCCCAAAAACTAATATAATTCTTAAAAAAAACACACATACACTCACAGACAAAGTCATTCACTTCCAAGTCACTTTCAAAAGTTGTTTTCATGCATTCATACTGAAATGCTTCCAAAAACTTCTTATCAGTTAGCACAAAAAAACTCATCATTCTTGATGGGTGCAAAACAATTACTTATCAAGGAGATCATGCCAGGGGTTTTACCATAAAGAGTGATAGTATCGTAGTGTGACTATATCTGAACACAAGTCTTTTGAAAAGGTTAATGAATTAAACTATGGTGTCACTTTTTATCCTAGTGCAATTTTTCTGAGCCTCTGAAGCTGCCATTGGAGACAAGTTGGTAGTAATGTGTGCTTACCTACGCTTACAAATACAAGTATGTGCATCACAGATTACTTATAATTGCTAATAGTGGGAGGTGGGGGGAGGATGGGGAGAATGAGTGAAGACAGCAGCTTCAGCAGATATTACTGAGCATGCTCAGTCCACATGAGCATGCTTAGTATAAGCCACAGCAATGTGACCCCACATGCCTTTCACCCCTGCCCCTCCAATATCGCCTCTGGTTTCCATTCAGTTGTCTGGTAGAGTGGGAGGAAGGAGTGAAGATGCTGGTGGCTGAACAATTTTGAAGGAAAAAAAAGGTGTATATAAGTTTTCTTCTTGAAATAAAAGGCAACAGCTAAAATTAATTAAAGCAAATAGCAAAAGTTCTTTAGTATAACAACAAAACAAACTAACAGAAAATGAAAAAAGTGATGGGACAACGGTAGGGAAAACATTTAATATCAATAACCATTGTTTTCATACACATGAAAATATGACAGTATGCCTCCTCTGCATAATTTACCTCAGCTGTCAATAAAATAGCAGAAGGGCTAGTCAGTATTGCTAATCAAAGCCTGTAATACTTCATTTGACTTAAGTTCCCTCTCTTTGAACCTTGGCCATAAAGAGGATCTGTTCAAACATTATCAATGTTTACCACCATGTTTCAAGAACAGGCACAGTTTGGATGTTGCCACAATGGCACTACAATAAGCCACTTGCTTCTCCCCGGAGTTTTTCCTATTTGGTTTCTCTTGCTTTAGAAAAAAAACATTAAAACCTATTTATTATAGATATTATTTTTATTTTGACTATTCTTGGCTCTATAGTATTTCACTTTTTCTTTTCCCATACCAAGGCCTATGTGATTTCATTATTCTTATTAGAGTTTGATTTGGCTTTTATTTTAATGTACTTTACATAATTCTTATGATGTATATTACACAGAGTTCTTTTGGTACTTAGTTCTAAGTGTTCTAAAGCTAAAGAATATTCAAATCTGTACATGCAAGTACAATTACAATGAGATACTCAGATTCTACACAGAGAAACATTTGAAAAAATAAAGAATAAAGATTAGTCACCGAGAAATATTGTAACATTTTAAAGTCCTTTGGGACAGAGGACTTGCAAGTGCATGGCACCTATTATTTGAGTTCATCACCAGATGACAATTCTATTTCACAGCAACTTTTGTAATCTGCTTTTATTCCACATCTGTGAAACTGTAAATATGAGACAAAAGGAGAGAGGAAGGGAGGGAGGGAAAAAGATGCTATAGCTGGGTGGTTTTCAAGTGTTGGGCTGGGCTTTCCACAATATTTTTACTGGGAAAGTGTTTGGGTATGGGTATAGAATGGAAGACAGTGACTACAGGTGGTTGGTTTGGATACCAACCAGCGAGGTGGAAGACCCAGGTTGAAGTCCATGCTTTGCCAGATTCATGAGAGTACTTCCCCAGGTCACTCCAAATCAATGACTGCAACCTTAATATCACACATCGTAGACCAGTACCTACCAACCCAACTAGAGAGTATCTCACACGTTCTCCTTCTGGGGACCTGGACCCAGAAACCTTTCCAATAAAAGTTGTGTGGAAATTGCTAAGTCTTTTATTTTAGCAAAAATGTGTCAACTATATCTATTACAATGAAGGCCTGATTTTGCTAAGGGTTTTTGGATATGTTGAAAACATTAATATAAATATTAGTACAGGTTGGACCTCCCTGTTTGGCACCCTGACCAGTCCGGATGTGGGATTTTGCCAGACCAGTGGAGGTCATTTCTAGATCTCTGCCACTGGCCCAGCCCGCCGGCCTCTCAGCCAGCTCCCACCTCCTGTTGTCCACACTGCCCTGCCAGCCCCACTGGGCAGCCATCACTGCCGTGGCTCCCGGCCCTACTGGGAAGCCGCGCACCATGGCTCTTGGACCTGCCAGGTAGCTGCGTACTGTGGCTCCAAGCCCTGCCAAGCCACAGCTACCATGGCTCCCAGACCCAACAGGCTGCCAGGTCTTCCAACGCTGCTGAACAGCCCCACCATCAGCTCATTCTGGGCAGCCCACTGCCCTGACGGCCCCCCCGGGGTCCTTGCTTCTGGCCTTCCATCAGGACTCTCTGGTCCTGCAACATCTGTGCTGGACCATGGATGTTGCCGGATGAGAGAATCCCAGTTAAGAGAGTTTCAACCTGTAACTATCTTAGGCGAGATCCTGATACCCCTATTCATGCTGATAGTATTACTTTAAGTGTGTCAAATTTTGGCCCATTGCAAATAGGGCTTTTCTTGTGAACATAGGGGCTGTGTCTACACTGGGCCACTTATTCCGGAAAATCAGCTGCTTTTCTGGAATAAGCTGCGAGCTGTCTACACTGGCCCTTGAATTTCTGGAAAAGTAACGATGCTCTACTGTACAAAATCAGCCGCTATTCCAGAAAAAATATTCTGCTCCCACTCGGGCATAAGTCCTTATTCCGGAACATTGTTCCACAGAAGAGCCAGTGTAGACAGCCCAGTAGTCTTTTCCGGAAAAGCGCGTCTACATTGGCCACAGACCCTTTTCCGGAAAAAGGGCTTTTCCGGAAAAGCAGCCTGCCAATGTAGACGCTCCTTTTCCGGAAAAACTGAAAACGGAATAGTATTCCGTTTTAAGCATTTCCGGAAATTCATGCCAGTGTAGCAGCCATATAGTATGTTTCTATGAATTTATAATTATGAAGCTATCTTTCGACTTATCCATGTGTTGAAATACTAAAATAAATTAACATTTTTACTCTCTCTCTCTAATTGGTAGTGGCTGTTCCAAACAAATGTGTTTATCAAACAGTTTGATGGGCAAAATATATTACTGTAGCTGCAGTTACCCAAATTACATGCTGTCTAAAGCAAAAAGGGCAAAAGCCATCTGGCTCATATAACTTACATTTTCTAGACAGCTTGCAGCTGGTTCTGATTAAGCAGCATCTCAAAACTCCCAGAGATCTATTTTTATCTCTGTAAGTTTATTTTTAGGGCTCACACATCCAAGGCACATGGTGTTTACATTAATAAATGAACAACCGCCTACAGTTAAGAAAAGGTTTGTGCAATTCTTGTGGCACAGTCACTGTTCAAGATGGATAGAAGGATGAATAAAATAGCTTGTGTCCCTATTAAAAGACCTATCTGTTTCCTGGCTCTTTACAGAATTGCAAGGGTTGTTTGGAAATTTGGACACTGATGGAAGAAAAACATCCGGGATAAAAACTGAGTTAGATAACATTGTATTAAACGCTTTTCCCTCTGCATGAAAATCTTCATTCATATGGTTTACCTAGGTAGTGAACATGGGTTTAGTTGGTATTCATGTTTCTTTAGGACATTAGTACCAAACAGAAAACTAATATACAGTTCAGAATGATTGGCAGTCCCTGTTCAAGACAAACCCCAAGAGAGTTATGAGAAAAGACTGAGGAGTATTAGAAGGCAAATATAAAGGGACCTGTTAAATATTAGATTTTCCAGTACTGTCAGACCTTAATTTTCATGCATACCAAATGCATGCAGAAGACTAACATTCAAGCCAGGATGTTGAATTTTGTATTTATTACTGATAATACATCATTATATATTCAAACAACAAATGAGATGCACAGCTATAATGAAATCAAAGGCAGCTAGAACTAAAGTAAGTTAGCAATTCTGCACATGCAATATTTGTTTCCTTAAGAGCAGACTTATTCAAAGAAAGAAATTGGTCTGAGGCACTAGCATATACAGTGCATGATGGAAGAGTAAACAAAACAAACAGAAATAAGTAATCATGATGAAGACCATACCTGAATCATCATATAATCTTCAAATAATTGTGGCTAATTTACAGAAAAGACATGGAAAATTGTAGAACACTAATAATAGACTTTTATTAATAGCAGGCCCAATGATGGGGAAAGTGAGGGAGAGGAGAGGAAAGGGGACAACTGTCCTGGGGCTTAGTGATTTAAAAGGGCCCAGGGCTCCTGGCTGCCACTGCTACAGTGGCCATGGCAACTGTTGGTGCTCTGGTCCCTTTACATCACTGCCAGCGCCTCAAGCAGCATTGAATGGCTAGGTGAAGGAGGCTAGCCCCCAGCCCTGCCTCTTCTGCCTCAGGCCCTGCCTCTTCTGGGAGCACACAGCTACCCTCCTCCCCCCGCCTAGTAGCAGTAATTTGGAATGACATACTAGACTTATTTAAGAAAAAATTACTAGAATGATGTAAATACTCAACTACTATGTTACATCTGCAAATTTCCTGATAACTAGAAAATGTGGTGTAACTATTTCAAATTCCTTTTAAAAAAAGTAACAGGTGCACATCCAATGGAAGTGATAAACAGTCCCATACAACAAGAGCTGGAGTGACAAGTCCCTACCACAGCAAACACAAATTCTGAAGTTCAACTTGAGAAAGTGCCTCCAGAAATCCTCAATCTTAATCAGTTTGTTTTAGAAAAAATATTGTTTTAAATCTGCCCCTTTGATGGAGTTTATTGTAGCATTCAAATCAGGAAAAAGTGAAATGTTATGTTCACATTTCTGCTTTTTCACTATGTAACAATCAAATCAAGCAAGTGGTTTATTACTGTAAGATGCACCTCACTTTAACTTTCATGTATTGTCACTCACTCTCCTGGTAAGTGCTTTCCCAAATATATCCCTCCCATCTACTCTATGATCTGCATTATTACAATTTGATTGTATAAATCAATGATGCATCATCCTCCAAAATACACTGTGCTGTATTGATCACCTACTCCACCTCAAAAAAAGATATTGCAGAATTGGAGATGGACAACAATTGATATTGATGACATTAATATCTAAGGGACCTGCAAGCATTTCCCCATAACATCTTTTTTAACATGATAAAGGGGCTGTCCCCCCGCTTACTATGCTCTCCACCCCCCATCTCTCCACCACAGCCAGATGGTGGTCTCTCCTCCTACCCATTCCACAGCAGAAGGGGGCTTCCAGTGGCCAGATGGGGGCTGGACTGCAGGGCCTGCCCCAGGATCAGGGCTGGGGACAGAACGCTGTGCCAGATGAGGGCTGGGCCCCGATTGGGCAGGGTGTCTGGCAAGGGGGTAGGGGACAGGAGCAGGCAGGGAACAGGGTGTCTGGTCAGGGGAGGGGACAGGAGTAGGCTTGTGGTGTGTAAGGTTCTGGGGGTGCAGGGTCTGGGCATGAGAGGCTCGGGGGCACTTACTTTTTTTCATGCTGTGCACCATTCCCAAGCACTGGAGGCTTTCCCTGATGCTCTGATGGGGAAGTCAACTCTGGCCCCACTTCTACTTCCAGGTCTGGGGCTCTGATTCTCCACAACCCAGCAGGGAACCACCACCTTCTTTAGGCAGGCACCTGCCTGGTGCTTCAACCTCATGGCTCCCCCCTTCACAATATTATAGCGCCAGCTTCCCGCAGAGAGAGGGAAAAGGAGAAAGCCCCAAGGCTCCATGCCAGATCTGGCTTGTAGGGAAGCATGCGTGCTGCTGTGGGTAGGAAGCTGGTGCTGTAATCTTGTGGAAGGGAAGAGAGCACAAGGCTGAAGCACCAGACAGGCAGTGGCCCAAGGCACATGGTGGTTACCTGCTGGATCATGAAGCATCAGGGCCCCAGACACAGAAGTAGAAGCAAGGCCAGAGGCAGCCACCACCACCGCTGTCCCCTGGCTCTCCTGCAGGGAAGCCAGGGCTAGCAGAGAGCCCAGAGCACCTCCCAAGGAAGGGCCAGGGGGAACCCTAAGACATTGCTGCTGCTTTTGACTCTGTGAAGGCTGGGGGAGGGGACAGGGTGATGTGATTATGTCACATTGTGCAAAATCTCCCTCTTGCACAAGAGCCGTTCTTCCTGAAAAAATGAGGAAGAATGGCTTTTGCACAAGAGGGGGTTTTTGCGCAAAAAAGAGTGGTCTAAACAGCTGCTTCTAGTGCAAAAGCCTCTTGAGCAAAAGTGGCTGCTAATTAATTATGCAAATGAAGCATGGTGATACTCCATGCTGCACTTCATTTGCATAAGCTTTTCTGCTGGAAGGCTACAGTGTAGCCATAGCTGTCTCCAGTAAACAAAAGCCCTGTAGTCTTTTATTCATGCACAAGTCTCACTGTGATCCCTGCAGGATGTAACTGAGCAAAAATCCACAGGACTTGCCCACCAGTCTCAGGAGGAAAAGGACTTCTAATGTAGTACCAGAAGTTAGTGAGCTTGTTGTTTCCTGTAATAGTTAATATTTCTTTTTTGTTTAGCAATGACTGATTCACAGAATACAGAGCCAGCAGGATGAGTAACAGGTCTGTGCACCTACAGAAAATGAAGCATGTCCTTGCCACACCACTTTTCCCAGCATTAGTCATTCATAAATCTTACACTCATGCTTGCAAGTCTAGAGTTATTAAGCTGGCACAATATTAATGAATAACTTTCTCTGTAGCTTTACTTCTGTGAATTTATACTTTCTGCAAAATGAAATTCTACTTCAACTAGTGCCTTTCCACAATAAATTATAACAGTTAAAGTCCCAAGGTCAAGCAATCTGGACAATTGGCCCAGTAAAAAACCCAGTAAAAAAAATTAGTATTAACGGCTAAATAGATGATGGATGTGTATATGATAATTTTCTCATTGATAGCTCCCTACACAACACACAAAATTCCACAAAGGCAAAACACCAAAATGTGGCTTTTGAAAGATATATTAATGCAACGGTCTTACAAGAAGTTGAAATCATTTCCTTAATATGCTTTTCCCATAAAGAACCTTCTCTAACAAATTTAATGCTTCATCATTTATGGCATGAGGTGATTTGAGCAAAGATAAAATCTGTGTCTAAAAATAGTTATGAGTAACAGTTCAGAGGTAGCATGCTTAAAATTAATTATAAGCCAGCATTCTAGTCACATTTTAGAGCTATAGAATCATCGTATCATAGGACTGGAAGGGACTCGAGAGTTCATCTAGTCCAGTCCCACTCATTTTTAACTAGACAACCCCGAACAGGTGTTTGTCTAACCTGCTCTGAAAAATCTCCAATGATGAAGATTCCACAATCTCCCTAAGCAGTTTATTCCAGTGGCTAACCACTCTAATGAAAAAGTTCTTTTAAATCCAACCTAAAACCTCTCCTGCTGCAATTTAAGCCCATTGTTTCTTGTCCTGGCCTCAGAGAAAAACAATTTTTCTCCCTCCTCCTTGTGACAACCTTTTATATACTTAAAATTAGTTATGTCCCCTCTCGGTCTCTTTTTTCTCCCAGACTAAACAACCCCAGTTCCTTAATCTTCCCTCATGAGTCCTTTTCCAGACCTTTATTCATTTTTGTTGTTCTTCTCTGGACCTTCTCCAATTTGTCCACATCTTTCCTGAAAGGTGGCATGCAGAACTGGGCACGATACTCCAGCTGAGGCCTAATCAATGCAAAGTATAGTGGAAGAATTCTTGTGTCTTGCTTATGACACTTGCTAATACGTCCCAGAAAGGTGTTCACGGTTTTTGCAACATTACGGTGAGATGCTTAATACACTTTTTTGCAACAATATTACATTTGATGCTCAATACACTGTGTCATTTTATATGCTGTACGACTTCAAAATTGCACCAGTGTCCACATCAAGGTGCTACAAAATAGCCTTTGTGAGAGTTAATCTGCAAATTACCTGCTATAAGTATTCTCATTATTAGTACAGAATCAGTTATTCTGCAAATATATCTGGGCTGTCAGAGAGAATTGTAAGTGGTGTGTGGATGGAAAAAAATTAAAAGTTGTCAAGCATACTTTCTTTGAGGTTTTAACATAATCTAATGAATTCAGAAACTAGAGAAAAAGTTTGAGATGCTAGAACACTCCCTATTTTGTATTTTATTTGGGGTGTTTTTGAAAGTTTGTGTATAAAACTTCTGAATTCTGGAATTATCCATGTATCTGTACACTGCCCATGTATTTGACATCCATGTGAACTGCAAGACCCTGTGATTAAAAAAAATACATCCTGCATATACTTTCAGCTGTTTTGTGGTTGGTGGAGCTTTATGACCCCAGCTAAATTTGTGTGCAGCTATGCTGAAGAGTTCAAAGGATTTGTTATTTGGTAGCCACTGTAACAGTTGGAGAGTGAACCCAAGAATGAATGATGTAGTTTGTAAATAAAGACCCACTTACTGGGCCATATGACTATTTTTCATTGTTACTGTGTTTTCTTGCTGTCAGTCTCATTCATTAAAAGACTTTGTAGTTGATTAAAAGGGTGTGATTGGCTTAAGAAGCACATAAAAGATATAAAACTCTTCAGGTGCATCTTTGCCAACCAGGATTACTAGTACCATGCCAAACTCTGAGTAAAATATCAAGCAACTGGATCCTGTTTTTTCTTTTAAATAACCTGGCAAAGAAACTTCTGCCTTCCTCTATAACCCTACGAGGGTTCATTCCTGGTAGCATTCATTCCTATATGGGACAGGAACAGGAGCTTTATAACACTGGGCAATTCCTAGTTTTCCTCTTTCCTCACTGTAAGAAACCTCACAGAGAAAGTTAGCAATATCCAACCATCATTGCCAGGTGGTGGTCACTAGACTTGACTCTGCTCACTGACACAAAATCCTCCCAATAAGACAGAAAATAGGATCAACTCTGACTTGGAAGAGTCCTTGGAAGCTGGGCACTGCAAAAGCAGCTCCTCCAGGTGGAGCAGTCAGGATCAATAGGTACAGAGAATAGATGCACAGCTGAGCTACCAAGTTAAACATTGAAAAAGAAATTGCTTAGGAAAACTGAACTGTAGCTTAGAGACTTTCACAGAAACTGTCCATTAAGGTTAAAAAATAAAAGGGCTCTAGGAGAGCCTGTTATGGCACATACCAACTGTAGAGAAAACTGAAAAATATTGCTAAGGGGCACAGACAGAACTGGACAGACAGGGATGCTACGACCAAAGCAATAGTGGAGCTAGAGCTACCAAACCTCCCAGAGTAGCCAAGAACCTCCAGACAGAGGTGTTGTTACTCCAGGAGAGTTTCAATACCAAACACTCTAATTGGCTCCATTATGGTTTGCAAAACCATTGTGCCAAGATCCAAAGCAAATGCTAAAACTAGCCCAGAGGATGTGAAACCATCAGCAGACACAAAGAGCAGGAGCCACAAGTCAGCAAAAGCTTTGAGGTATGGGGGGAGGAGGTAAAGAGACAGAATACAGAGGACATAAGGTCTGTGTCAGGGACCAAATATCATAGGGGCAGTATTAGACCCAAGACATACTGGATGAGCACGCAGTTTTAAAAAAAAAAAGGAACCATTTATGAAAAGAAATGTTATAGGTCTCAAAAAAAAAAATTCAACTGACATTTTTAAAGGACAAATGTAAGGATGTGTTTGTTTGTTTAGTTACAGGTACCTACAATACCAAAGGGAAATGGTAAGGGTAATTAACATTCTGTTAATAAGATTAAGGAGATATGATTGTTTCAACAAAGCAAAAATGTTTCTGCTTAACAAATTTCTATCAATTTGCAGTACATGTGCACCCATGCGTATAAAAGTCAGAATCAGAAGTAGAATCAGAAGTAATATTTAGCCGTTAAAAAAAGAGAGAGAAAGAGAAAAAAAATAAACACTGCATAAATTGGCTGGCTGATGTTTTTTAAAATTCCATAAACAAACAATTGTAAATATGAATCATCACCATCCACTGTACTCGTATGCTTTAATGATATTTCCTTTCATACCTGCATGACCAGCTCCCTAATTTTCTCTTATCCAAGTACAGGCAGTCCCTGACTTACGTCGGATCCGCACTTACGAACGGGGCTTTCTCGCCCCGGAGGTCGAGGTGGCGGATTGCTACCTGCGAGCTCCGGGGCGAGAAAGCCCCGTTCGTAAGCTGCTCCCGGTGCCTGTGGTCTGCTGGAGACCGTCTCCAGCAGACCAGGGGCACCGGGACTGAAGCCGCAGCAGCGGCGGGTTCCCGCGCTTCTGAGGCTTCAGTCCCGGTGCCCCTGGTCTGCTGGGGACCGTCTCCAGAGCAAAGCCTCAGAGGCGCGGCACCCCGCTGCCGCTGCGGCTCTGCTCCCTGTGGCCCTGGTCTGCTGGGGGGGGGGGGGCGCAGCTAGTGTGCCCCCCCCCCCCAGCAGACCAGGCTTTTGTTGTGGACCCTGGGGCAGAGCAGCTGGGGCGCTGCCAATTGGTCCTGCAGTGCCGCTCTGGGCACTACTGGACCAACCCGGCAGCACCCCAGCTGCTCTGCCCCAGGTCCTGATTCAGCCGCTGCTGGTCAGTTTCAGCAGTGGCTGAATCAGGACGCCTGGGGCAGAGCAGCTGGGGTGCTGCTGGGTTGGTCCAGTAGCGCCGAGGAGCGAGGAGCGGTGCTACTGGAGCAACCCAGCAGCACCCCAGCTGCTCTGCCCCAGGCGTCCCCAAGTCAGCCGCTGCTGAAAATGACCAGCGCTGACTACAGGAAGCCCGAGGCAGAGTTGCTCTGCCCCAGGCTTCCTGGAATCAGCCGCTGATCAGTTTCAGCAGCAGCTGACTTGGGGACGCTTGGGGTTCTTAAGTTGAATCTGTATGTAAGTCAGAACTGGCGTCCAGATTCAGCAGCGGCTGAATCTGGACGCCAGTTCCGACTTACATACAGATTCAACTTAAGAACAAACCTACAGTCCCTATCTTGTACGTAACCCAGGGACTGCCTGTATGTAGAAAGTTTGGTATATGTTGCATTCTTGTGGTAGGGCCTATATGAGCCTGTTACCTCATAAACCCTTAAGCTTTTGCTTGCAGCATTCAGCAATGGACTATATAGTGAGCCTGAAAGCATCTAGGAGGACTTTTGGATTGGAGATTAGTACCTGGATAATCTTATGTGACAACTTTGATCCCAGGCTCTGTTCTTCTCCAATTGCTGAAGTTGTTACAATGGTTAATTATCTCCCCTTCTACCCCCATTAAAAGCAGCCTATGAACACTCCACAGGCAGCCAAGTGGAAAAAGGCTGCATGGAGCAACCAGTCAGTGCCTAGAAGGCTCATGTAAAGGCAAAGTAGAGTCAGTTGATGCAGGGAGCGCAGGGAGAAAGGATGGTGTTCTTAGGGAGCTGCAGGAAGATAGCAGTTGCTGGCATAGACTGGTGGAGTTGAGGAGAGCTCTTCAAGGGAGAGCAGGGAGGGCAGCAGCAGTGCATATCAGGAACCAGCTTGTTTCTCTTCCCATTCCCCTTACAATAAGGAAATGAGGGGAAAGTACTTGGATTCTGCGAATTACTCCTCTGCCGCCTCCCACAAGATGGGGTATTGGTTGTATTGTTACAAATTACTAAATTATACCAAGACTAGGGGGAATATGATAGAAGTCTATAAAATCATGACTGGTGGGTAGAAAGTAAATAAAGTTGTTTACTTGTTCCTATAACACAAGAACTAGAGGTCACCAAATGAAATTAATAGGTAGCGGGTTTAAAAGAAAGAAAATGAAGTACCTCTTCATACAACACACAGTCAACCTGTGGAACTCCTTCTCAGAAAACATTGTGAAGACCAGGACTTAAACAGGGTTCAAAAAATAACTGGACAAATTCATTGAGGATAGGTTCCTCAATGGCTATTATCTGGGATAGGTAGGAATGGTGTCCATAGCCTCTGTTTGCCTGAAGCTGGGAGTGGATGACAGTCACTTGCTCATTACCTGTCCTGTTCATTCCCCCTGAGGAATCTGGCATTGGCCACTATCGGAAGACAGGATACTGGGCTAGATGGACCTTTGGGCTATGTCTACACTGACAGCTTCTTGCACAAGAACATCTCACGCAAGAGTTATTGTGCAAGAAGTCTTGCGCAAGAAAACGTCCACACTGCCATGTGCGCGCTGTGCTTTTGCGCAAGAGCGCTCATGGCAGTGTGGATGCTCTCTTGCACAAGAAAGCTCTGATGGCCATTTTAGCCATACGGCTTTCTTGCAAAAGAAATCCCTGCTGAGCGTCCACACTGCCCTCTTGCACAAGAGCTCCTGTGAAGAGGGCTTATACCAGTTATAAAAGAGTGTAGCTCTTGTGCAAGAAGCCCTCTTTTACCACACGGTACTGTAAATTTCCTTGTGCAAGAGCGGGCAGTATGGACGCTCTGCGGATTCTTGCTCAAGAACAGCCATACTTGCGCAAGAAGGCACGAGTGTACACGTAGCCTTACCAGGGAACAGGATGGCCAGTCCCAACTTATTACCCACAACAGAAAAGCTCTGTGCTCCTGTGGACTTCAATGTGAACTAAAAAGTGATACCTGAGATTTAAGCAATCATGACTTGATCAGATATATAATGTACATTCTAGAGATGTTAAATTTAGTTTAATCAACTGAGTAATCAATGGATTTTCCATTGATTAGTCGATTAGTGGGAGAGCTGCAGTGGGATTAGCTCCTGGCTCCGGGAGCTAACCCCGCTGCAGCTTTGCCTTTTAAATGTATTAAGAATCTGCCGGCTCTTAATACATTTAAAAAGCAGAACTGCAGCATCTGGGACTGGGTGTGAGCCAGATCCCTGCTACCCCCCTGCCTCCCCTGCTCTCCCGTGGAGACAATGCTGCAGGGGACTGGCCCCTGCTCCCCACCTCTGATAGAGGCAGCAAAGGGGTGGGGGAAGTGACTAGTCGAGGAACTAGTTCACTACCTGATAAGCTTTTGCTTATCTGACTGGGTGGGGCTAATTAATCATTTGTGAAGCTGAGCTGCTGCCCAGCTTAGAGGGAACACAAATCCAGACCAATAATATATTGTGATGAGCTGGGTGAAAATTTGTCATAAGTGGGTGGTGCTGAAGGCTGGCTGTGGGAGGTGCAACATGGTCCGAACAACACTATGAGGTGGATATCCCTAGCCCTCCCCCTTCTGCTCAAGGCCCTGCCCTTTCCCAGGCTTAGAGCTGAGCCTCCCTTCCCCCTTTCCTCCCCCAATATTGCACAGGGCCTGGTGAAATCTGTCAGCAGCCCTGTGCATGTGTCATGCACATTCACAGATCAGCTCATACTGATGAATCATACCTGGTGATCCACCTGTATTTGCATAATCATAGAAAAGTACCCTTTTCTGCTGAAATACTCCTTGGAAAGGTGGTCGGTTGCTAAAATAAGGATATGTGCGCCATCTATTGCACTACTGCAGTTTGGGAACCCCATTGCTGAAAAAATGCTCAACTACATCCTGCACATTGCCAGGAGTCACAGCCCTACATAGCGGAAGGTGATTAATGGCTCTGCACACTTGCATGATGCCGGCCACTGCAGTAGATTTCCAAACTCCAAAATGAATCCCAACTGACTAATGGCGTTACAGGTTTTCACAGTGTAATTGCCACTTGCTTCCCAACTTTCAGCACTCCTTTCATTTTGGTGTCTCTTCTCTGGAGGGCTGGAGAGAATTTAGTGCACAGATCAAGAAAAGTTGTCTTGCACATCCAAAAGTTCTGCAGCCACTGCTCATTGTTTCTTTTTTGGGCTGAGAACCAGTGCTCCACTATCTCCAGCTGCTCTGTGAATGACACTGACTTTGAACTGTTTCATTCCCTATCTCACAGCAATTTAGCCTACAAGAATCTGTCATGCATTAAGCATTCATTTAAAAACTGAAAAGTGAGCATGGAAATCAATAGAAAGGAATCTATAGGCATGCACAAAAATAACTACAAAATAAGGGCAAGGAGTAGGAGAATCTTGCATTTGATTATTTGTTTTCTGAGGAAAAGTGTGTGAATTTTTCAATATGGAAAGGAAAAATTAATTTACTATTGATCATATAACTATTAATAATATGCGTGTGCTTATGTAGGAGTCAAGCAGGCTTCTAGTCATCTGTTTGAAATCTTCTAAAATACTTCTAAGGGAGTGGAAGGGGAAAAGTAGCTGAACAGACATAAAAAATGCAACATCTTGAAACAAATCTTTAATTCACACTCAGTTGTTATTCGGGAGAACTCCCACAATGTTGGAGTAAGGACTTCAGGATTCAACCCATGATAAGAAAAAGAAAGATATGTTCTAGAAACAGCAATTTCTTTCAAACCTCACCAAGGGACAAGTCAGATTGTACAGTCAAACTAAGGCTATTTTGGATGTCTGCAAGGAGATTTGAAAAGGTCAAAACACTTGAGCTGTGCTTTGCATTTAAAAGTTTAAAAAATGAATCTTCCTTTAACCTGTTTCAATCTGCAGGAGCTTACAGAATTTACTTTAATACACAGTGCAGATGCAATAGCAAGCCAGACATAAATTCTGTTAAGCCATAATAAGGGTCTATTAATTCTGATAATTAGTGTGCCAAATTCAACCATGGTGTAAATCACTGCAAGGCTACTGAATCTCTAATGGTCTTATACTAGGACTAAATTTGGCTCAGGTTAAATCCAAAGATGCTTTTGTATTCCACTTATGGCAAACGAGAAACACATTTGATTCCCTCAATGTGTAGTTAGGCCCCAATTCAGGAAAGTATTCAAACACATGCTTCAGTTCTACTGACTGCAATGGAACTTACAGCACACATGCAGTTATGTTGTATCTGTTCTGTGTTTAAACAGAAGACGTCATTCTCCAGGTCTACCCATCAAGCACCTTCTGTGAACAATAATCCTCCGAAATATTTTTCACAGTGACTCACGAGGATTACCTGGGATAATTATATATTAAAAAGTGGCCATATACAGTACTTCCTCAAATTTCCCCAGCTTCATTTGTCCATGGTATCAGTTGCTGGGTTGATGGTATCAGGAGTCTGGGGTTACTCACCCAGTGCTGGGATGTTAATAATTATCAGTAGAGGAAGGAAAATGTCGGGATAAGGTAAATTTTCTATAAATTTAAGGACCAAGACAAAAAGATTTTTAAAATAAAAAGCAAACCAGAATAAGAAAGCAGCCTAGGACAAGAAAAGTCAGTAACAGAGATGTGGGAGTGGGCACTAGGGGAGAAGATAAAGGCAAGCTATTCTACAGCAGGGGAACATTAAGAAGAATCAAGACTGGTACCAAAGCAAAAGAGCAAGGTAACACAGGGGAGATCCAGAAGTGGGAGAGGAAGAATTCCACAGAGGCTTTCAATCTTTTTTCATATTCCATCAAGAAAGTCTGATTCTGATTAACTCATTCTGATAAACTTCTTGCAATGTATAAAAGTCTTTGAAAGGTTAACACTGTTACTGGAAAACAGGAAGGAAGTGTGGACAAAAACACTAAAGAGGAGGAAAGACAAGAAGTCCTAACTGGCCAACAGGAACTTCTACGTGCTGTTCTCTATGTTGCTTCTCTGAGGGGTGTCACTGTTACTTCATCTTTGTCATAAGTCCCTCCGTACCACATCTGGAATAAAACACAATCACAAAAACACGGGGGGAATTTGGTCAATGAGAAACCATGTGATTCAACAGCTTGTAGTTCAAATCATGGAGAATTTTTGTTGATGGAGAATTTAGATGTTTAAATAGCTACTGAGATCTCATGAAGTTAGAGAAAGTGAAAGGAAATAGGAAGAGGAGAGAGAGAAAAAGAACAGTCACAAAGAATGAAGCCAGGAATCAGGAACTGGAAAGGTCAACTATGTAGGTGGGATAAATGTAAAAAACATTTACAAGAAGATCATGTAAATAAGATGATATGGAAGCATTACCTGAAAGGAAAAAAAAAAACCTATTGAATTAAATATACTCTAAATTGGCCTACTAGAAGCAGGCCCCACAGCCAATGGGTAGAGTGATCAGTAAGTATGTCTTGAGTGAGAATAACAATTGCTAGTTCCTAGACTTGCTGAGAAAAAACATCATTGTACTGTACTCTGCAGCTAAACTGATAGTCATTGCTATAGAACCCGGACTCTTTGTGCCACTGGACTGTATTATGTGGCTTCCATAGTCAAAAAAGAAACTAACTAAATGGGATATAGACTAGTTTTGCTTTAACTTTGAAAAAACAAAATGGAGAACACAAAAACAACACATAAAAGTGTCATTTAGGCCACTGAGGCAAAATACAGGACTATGTAGCACTTTAAAGACTAACAAGATGGTTTATCTAATAAACCATTTTGTTAGTCTTTAAAGTGCTACATAATGCTGTATTTTGCCTCAGTTACACCAGACTAACACGGCTACATTTCTATCATTAAGGCCACTGTCTTTTAGCGAGGCAAAGAGATGGAGAAAACAAGCTCAAAACTACACAGATTAAGCAGACTTTTGCCCTCTCTGATAGACCCTTGCCTAAAATGGACAACAATCACCAATTCCAGACTGGTAAACTGAAAAGGATGCAGACAAGGCAGCATTTAAGGTGATGGTCTACTTGTAATAAAAGCATAGAATAGAGACTGGGACTGGGCAAGGTGTCTCAGGACATTTCAGTATAAAGCCACTACTTGGTGGGTTTATACTGGAAGAGAAGCAAGCCTCCACACTGCCAGAGACAATTTTAATGATTTTGAACAGACATAAAAATGGAATTGCTTCCCGTAAAAGGAAGTCATCTAAGTTGTTCAAGAGGCTTCTCTTCCCATATTTCAAAATTTCCTCCACACCCCATGAAAAAAAAAAAGCAGATTTGAAATATAACAGGGGTATTACCTATCAATCCCACATGCTGGCAATGACAACCTTTTGGGCAACATTGGATAGATCACATACAGGACATACAGCACAAAGATGAAGGAGGCAGCATGCTACACAGCAGCTTGGTATTCAAGCCCCTTTTCAAAATTCTTCTGTTTTATATCTATATCTTCTTTTCAGACCTACTTTTCAGCATGTGTCCACAGGCTTTTGTAAAGGGAGCAGACGATATTAGAAGATCAAAGTCCTTGACAGTTCAGGACTGTCCATTTCCTTGTCATTAGACAAAGACAGTAATCACACCCTTCTATCCAACAAGTGACTCCATCTTATCCCCTTCTTCTCATGACTTTTGGACAGCTGCATAACTTTTTTTTTAAGTTTCCTCATAAAAACTGATGTTTTCT
The DNA here is from genome assembly GCF_049634645.1 of Pelodiscus sinensis. Lineage (NCBI taxonomy): Eukaryota > Metazoa > Chordata > Testudines > Trionychidae > Pelodiscus > Pelodiscus sinensis. Next base: position 202,392,005 of record NC_134712.1, read on the forward strand.
TCACTTCCCCTTTTTTAGAATAAAAATGTCATATAGAACTTGAAGCCAATATTTCTAATACCATAAAGCTTCCAAATAATACATTATGTTCATGTAGGTACTTTTAGAGTGGCATGCTGGTTAATAAATGGGGGACAATAATAACACCTATTGGGGGGAGGAATGCCATGTTTTTACATAAACCTCCTTTTTGCAGGCATATTAAAAGTATATAATTTTTTTCAGATGTGCACATTTTACTTTCCCTTGAAAATATGGACAACTGCATTTAACATTAAATAACTAATTTTTTCATAGTCACCCAATTTTATTAAAATGCTCTTCCAAGACTTAGAAAAGCAGCATATTGGCAAGAGACAGAAACATCAAAAACTGGACTGGTATTCATCTGATATAACCAAGCCCCAGCGCCTCAACCATGGATTATTACAAAAAAAGAGTCAGATAATGACTATGTATTATGAAGTAAACACAAACACCTCTAAGCATCTCTTACTATGAAAAAAAAATCCATGTATATATATTAATCCACCACTGGGCTTTTGCTTATTTAATCACTATTAGCAGGCAAACAATGGAAAAAAACTTTTCCACAAACAATAATAGGTTAACCATCCCCTTTAAGAGCAAATATTTTCTTTTCTTTTTTTCTGGTTCACTTTTATGTACATGGCTTGGTTAAGAACATGTAATAGCAACAGGATGTAAACACTTCCTTAATGATCTTACAGTTTATAACAAGCAAAGCAAACAATCAAACACAGGCATTTTACCCCCTATTGGGATTCAGCATTTACTTTATAGCTACATGAATTAGCCACTCATTTAGTCAGGGCCTGGTCCCTAAAGGTTCCCAGAACTGCGTTCAACCTACTGGGTTACGGTGTTGTTGTAAGTAGATGTTGCTACACAGGAGACCTATTTATTGCATCATGCGGTATAAGGAAATATTTATTATGTGAATTGGTGCTGGAAATAAAACTACCCAAAGAAGTTCCTTGGATATCACTTGGTTAAAACATGTACAACTCTTGCTTGGTCCACATCTGTTCTTTCAATGGGTTTTTTGGATGAGTTTACAAACTCAATATAAAAGGAAGCCTGTTAAAATACAACTCTTCTAAAGAAAGACCTCTGCTTACTACTCCAACTGTCAAAGTTTCTAGCAATACCCACGCCCAAAACACTTCCACAGCTCATGTTCTGAAGTGATAAATGAGTTTAGCAAAACATTTTACACTTTAATAATATCTAAAGTGATGTAAGAAGAGGATTAATAAATAATGAGTATCCCACCTACAAAATGGATCAGCATGAAACATTCACTTACATACCAGTAACCACTTAAATTTATGACACTACAGGGGGGAAAACCTGCTATTTCACTTATTATTGTGATTTACACAGAAGGTGACAGCATCTGTGTTGTTATTTTTATATAAATAAATGAACCGGTTGTCTCCAAGATAAAATGTAAACTCACAAAGCTGATCCTCTTTTCTCTGAGTCAACTGCAGTGACCCAAAACGCTACCTATTCCAATAGCATTCCTGCAGTTATTTTTAACCATGTCTGTAGGGTATGGTGGGTTTGTTTTCAAATAAAGGAACATTCCATTTCTCAACAAGGGAAATATAACAATATTGTTAACACTGTAAACATGACAGATTAAGTCCAACCATCATTTCCTACTGCAAAGAGATTTAAAATCCTCCCAACTTCTGGCTCTATTTGCACATAGGGCCCCTGGAAGCATTAAAATCCACCAAGAATGGTAGTGCAATGGAGCCAGATACCCACAAGCTCTGTGCTAGCCTACCACAGTCTGCTTCAACGCACTTCCTGTGAGCCTCTGCCAGTGGGGCAGCTCTGGAGCCCGACAGAACTTGCTACTTCCTCTGGTGCAACTGACAAGAGAAGGAGCCAGTGGTACCAATGCTGGCCCTCCTTAGGGATGGATTCCTCTGCAGTAAAATTGCTCCCACTGGTGGAATGGGTGCAGTTTATGTAAGCAATACAGACTGTAACAAAAAGAAATATGCCCCTTCCACTTATAATACCAAATATTCCCAACCATGAACCACTCAAGAAAATCACAAACCAATTCCCCCTCCTCCCCTGTTGTGAAATTGACTTAATCTTATTTGTCTTGTGATCTTGTGGCCTCTACGGTTGGTGTTTTCAAGCTTTGCTCCACAACCATAAAACTTATTTTTTAATGAAAGCTGCGATTCTTTTATATTCATGAGTTCAAGAGCCAAGATTTTATGAAAATTTACCAAAATGTGCAAGGGTTGGCGATAATACTTCCTCAGTATTTCATTATCAACATAGAATTCTGCTTGTTAGTACTAAGTGAATACACTATACAAATTCACCAGTTCTGCCACTCGTACTCTGGGTACATCTAAACTACATCCCTTTTTTCAATAAAGAGATGTAAATTAGACGTATCGAAATACAGTACATAAATGAAGCCGGGATTTGAATTTTCTGTGCTTCATTTACATAATGGCGGCCATGGCTTTTTTCCGAAAAACCTCTTTTCAAAAAAACAGAAACCATGGTCAAGATGGAGATCGTTCAACAGATATGCCCCATTTAGAAAGATCCTGTAACTCTCCATGAGGTTTACAGGATCTTTCAAAACGGGGCATTTCTGTAGAACGATCCCCATCTTGTTTTTTTTCCGAAAAGTGGCTTTTTGAAAAAAAAGCTATGGCCGCCATTATGTAATGAAGCACGGGACATTCAAATCCCGGCTTCATTTACAATTTCGATACATCTAATTTACATCCCTTTATCAAAAAAGGGATGTAGTTTAGATGTACCCTATGGGTAGGCAAAGGAGCAACACAAAGTCCTCTATACTAGTGCTTCTCAACCAGGGGGCTGGCATCTCTGGAGGCTGCAAGCAGTTTTCAGGGGGACCACGAAGCAGGACCACTGTTAGACTCACTGGGACCCAGACCAGAAAGCCTAAGCCTTGTCATGCCTGTCAAGAGGCAGAAGTCCAGTTGGTGAATCTAAAGGTTCCAACCCTGCTGATAACCCATGTGGGTGTCACTACAGTATGTCATGATGGAATTGGAAGGGGGGATCCAGTTTGTTTTTTCTTTTAAACCTAGGAAGTTACACTCAAAACCCCTATGTTAAATGAGCATTAGGTATGTAAAATCAATCATTCAAAGAGTGACTATTTGGCACAATTAAGGTTGCCTAGTTTACCTTAATTCAGACCCCTGATGTATATAAAGGTGTCTTTAATTAGATGATCACATACAATTTTTCCATAAGATCCCTGTCTCATTCAGTGTATAGACTTCACGGTGGTCACTTATTAAGCAGCTAGTCAATATTTTATTTTCTCCTTCTTCGATGTACAACCCCATGGCATTAAAAATATACTCAGTGAAATCCTAACTTCATTGAAGCCAGTGAGAGCCAGGATTTGAACCAATGTAATCTCCAATATAATCTTAATTAAAGCACAAGAACTTTCCTTTGGATGAGGCACTGATACATTAAGGTGCAGCTACCTTAGAAATACAATAGATCAAATCTTGCCTCCATGAAAATTCTGATACTGCACATAAGCTAAAAACAATGTAATGTCATACCTTGAAGATTTATAATGTAAAAACGTGAAGATTGCAATTTACAAAGGCTCCATATTATATAGATGAATGTAAGAAAGAATTAACCATTTTCTAACATCTATATGGAATAAGAATGGAAACCACCAAAAAGTTAAGTCATTTATACACAGATCAAGTGCACTAAGTGGTTAATACCGTATTTTTTGAAGACGTCAACTGAGACATGCACTTATTGTTCATTCAAAACAGATACAATCTAGTATGTTACTCCCAAGATTCTGGGGAGTTTTGATTTTTTCCTCATCTTTTTATTGTGTAGCAAATCAGGAGAAGTTAGGAAGCTACCCAACTTGGGGTTATAACCATTGTTAGTTACGTAACTTCTCCATTTTTTTAATCCACTTTCCAGTGGAATGCCTTAATTATCAGCAATGAAGCATAACTGGTAGTTTCAATAAATCATCCACACAAACCTTTTGGTGCTGTACAGTGATTGCACAGTACTGTATACCCTCACTATTACACCCTTCATTATTATGAGCCTTCGGCTATAATGAACCCAGTTCCTGGATCCCTACTACAAAACAAGGGGGGGGGGGAGATGTTGCACACACATGCACCATTTTTATCTAGCCTCATATGCTGGGATCAAAGACAGAAATTAAAGAGTGGCCCTCAACATTTCCCCTCCTCTGCAACTCCCAGGCTGAAGCCAAAGCCCCAGGTACAGACAACCAGGGAAGACAGCTTGAAGCTCCAAACCCCACACCACTGCCCTTTCATTTTTTATTTTCCTTTTGCTATAGCAGACCAAAGGCTTGGATCCCAACAGGTTCATTATAGACCAGGTGTACTATAGTAAGATTAGTGCTGTTTTAAATTTAACAGGGATTCCATTTTACAGATAGCCATTTTTGCCACAAAACAATTTTACTGTATGACCTTCACATACTAATTACAAAATGGTTAGACAGCCTAGAATACCATGGTGGGACTTCACAGAAAAAAAAATGGACACAGAACCTTTACACAGAATGGAATTTTTTTTTCAGGGTGAGCACTGACATACATCCCCTCACCCAACCATTTATTTTAATAAATCAGAGTTTCAGTTATAGTCGATTAGGGATAAATACTCAGCATGAGGCACAGTCATAAACACACAACTCTTACCATTAACAGAAGTCAATTAAAGACCTACTGGGAATTGAGAGTGCTGTGCATGATATATTTCTTCATGCATAATCCTGTATTCCCTTTTATATGAACTCATATCACTACCACCCTGCACATCACATTGAATAGTTCTCCTTTATGGCATTTGGAATGACATCAGAAATGTGAATGGGTATCCATAATCTTCTCTCCTGGTAACAAGTGTCAATTAGACACCTTGAATTAAGAGCCAAATCATCTCCAAATGCAGGTGAGTTACACCAGCAATGAATTCAACTCAAGATCAGTAAAGTATATTAGAAAAGCACAATGCAAAGTAGAGGGCTGCCATATGTACAGTTCATTAGAACACCACAGCAATACATTATTTCATATTTGTTGCCAAGGGGACACATACAAAACCAAGAAACTACAGAACCAATAGCACAGCACAACTCCTTCAAGAACATAGACGGGGAAGTAAACAACAGCCCTAATGTTTAGATCGTCCAGTCATCTTCTACAAAATTTGTTCGCCTCTGACCCAGAACAACATGGGCTTGATTTTTAAATCAGGCCTCCATTATCGGGGTATATTTTGTATATACAAGAAATTACATCCACCGGTTTTGATCGCAGGACATGCAAGCTTTTTCCTGACAATTCACAGCAGATACAAAATTGTATTTCCAAAAATGGAAGTCAAGTTTGAAATCCAGGCCACTTTTTACTGCACTAAGATGAATGCTGTCATGTCTCTTTTCTAACACAATATATCTGACGTGTCTTTCAAAAAACTGTAACTGAAAAACATTCACAAATTGCGCTGCAAGATAGCCCACAAGAAAACTAAGAGCCTGGCTAAATACTACAATTTCCTTCTGGATGTTTTATGCTAATTTTCCAAGCCAAAGCAGACAGAAATAAATTACCTGTACAGGATAATGTCACTAAAAGGACAATATGTAAGATATTTAAAATGGGAGTAAACTGGAATGTGGGCCATATGGAACGTTGTGCAGATCTCACTTAGGAATTTTCACTCAAAGCAGTGGAGAGTAGGAGTGTTCCATATGCAACTTTTCTTTCTCTGGAACTAGGGATATTGGCTATACTGCTCATAGTTCATCTCCTGCCAGCTGAACCAGAACTAGCTAATTCTACTGACATCATATAAAGCAGGTGCTTAGAGTTATTTTAAACAAACATGTATCTACAAAGAGAAAAAGGTAACTGAGGGTGATTACATTAGCAATTATTCTTCCATTAAAAGGGATTAAGAAAGAAGGGACAGAATGCAGCTCACACTCAGATTGTTCAAATTCAACCACAACATAAAGGTGCAGAATAATGTAATGCATTAGGTTATACAAATATTAAGAAAGAATAAAAACATGGTAAATATGGCTATTTGTATTTAATTATTATTATTTGGCTCCTAAACAAAACAAGTCAGATGGAAACAATTACACAAGAATTACAGAATCATTCCATTTTAATCTGAGCTAATAGGTCCAGACGGTACAATTTTTTCATGCATAATTCTGTATTTCATTTATATGACAGTCAAATCTTATTAGATGAAACTGGCATTTGAGTGACTTATCACTTCTATTTCAGCTTTGAACAGAGACACAATGAAGAATTCTGCAAAATTATATTATGTTACTTTTCTGTGACATAAAAAAAAAACTGACCTGGCTGGGTTGTGGAGCTCATTGTTGTAGATGAGAAAATTGCTAAAAGGTTGAGACTGGATCTCAGCAGCAGGAGGTCCAATTAGAATGTTCTGGCCAAGATGAGGTGAATCTGAAGCTGCAATCTAAAGATGAAACATAGATCTGTGCATTAACAATATATTATACATGCATATTAGTTAACTCATTCTTAGAAGTAATATTTCTTCTGTCATCATGCTCTGATGTAGCTATGGCTCCAATATCCAAAACCTTAGATCTAAACAGCCTCAAACTTTAGAAAAGTTCAAATACAGTTCTAAATTTGCAGCTGAGGCCCATCTCAAGTTTCAAAAATAGCTTGAAGAAAATAAAAGAGATGATTCCTCTAACCACAAGGTTAGAGGATTAACTGTGAAAACTGAATTGCCTGATGACAAGGTAGGTGGATTACTATCTTTCAGTTAAACAATGGCTAATTCACAATCTGTTTCCTAATTTCAGACTTTTGGTTGCTGAAACAGTTTCAAATTGGGAACTCTTTCTAGAAAATGTACTGTCTTAATTTCTAACAATTACACAGTTCAGAGCTAGACAAATTATTCAAATTTGCATTAATGCTGAATGGGCTTCCCAGTAACTAATAATATCCCTGCCACTGACAGTTGCTAGTAGTTTGGGCTAGTTTGAGAACAGGTCAAGAAAGTTCTGCTATTAGATGTAATTCTTTCATGTCCTTCAAAATATTAACGGCAGAGCAAAAGCAAAAAGCAGCAATGATTCTATAACAATTTACCTGCTCAGAACTGAAAGCTGCATATGTTACATTTTCAGAGGTATATTTTCATGCAAGCACAATACAAGCAGCGTAATATACAATCTTCTATCTCCAGCTTTGTAACTGTGACTGCCTTATTCAATCAGTGCTCTAGATGTGTCTAGCTGTTTGAAGATAATTTTCATGCTGTACCTTTTTGCAGTTTTTGTCAAAATGTTTTACATACCAAGTTCAGATGAATTTCAGCTAATATATCAGAATGACAAAAATGTGGTAATTCTGGATTATCAACATTAGTTAATGGGGAGGGAAAGAGTCATTTATTTGGATCAGTGGTTCTTAAAATTTTTGGCCCATGGCCCATTCTGCTCAACATAGACTTTTCCACACACCATCAGTAAAACAACCATGATGACAAAATGGATGCAGGGAGAAGGGGTCTAGCCAGCAGGCAAGGGCAGGATGTGTGTGGGTGGAGTCTTGGTGGGAGGGAAAGTGCAGGAGCAGGCCAAAGGTGGAGGAGTCTGGGAGTGAGGGAGGGTGCAGGAGCAGACTAAGTGTTGTGGCTGGTAGGGAGGAGTGGTGCATGAGGATGATAGGAGTGTGGGGTCTTGGCATGAGGCAGGCACTGGTGTTAGGATGATAGGAGTGTGGGGTCTTGGCATGAGGCAGGCACTGTATCCCGCTGCCCCCATTGCCCATGATTCCAGTCAATGGAAGCAGTGGGGAGAGCTTCCAGGCAAGTGGTTTCCTGTGATGCTTTCCCCCACAAGCTGGATTCAACCTGTGAGTCTCAGCCCCCTGCAACAGGAAGCCGGCACTGGTGTTCCATCCTCACAGAGGAAGGGTCAGGATGGGGCACCAGCAGCACAGACTCTCCGCTGCAGGGGAGTGCAAGCCCCGAGCCTATGGCCCACCTGCAAGATGGTCATGGACCACACATTCAGAACCAATAGGAGAATGTTATGAAAAGATAAACATTTACAAAATTATAATTGAATCAACATATTTATTGTGGTTCACATCAAGAGTCAAGTGTCCTCAACTCAATGGACCTCAAATCGGTCCCAAGATTAGTCTGAGTTTATACATTTTTTTCTCCATTTACAAGGCTAGAGTAAATGCTTCTATGGGGGAGCACTATTCAAGACTGAAGGTTTCACACAGAACAAGATAAAAAGATAGACAAAAACACATCTTTTAAAGTAATAGTACCATGGCTATTACAGATGGGTAAGTCTAACATCAGTACCGGGCAAATTAGTTGAAACTTTAATAAAGAATAAAATTGTCAGACACATAGATTAACATAATTTGCTGAGAGAAAGTTGGTTTCTGGAAAGGGAAATCATGCCTCAGTAGAGTTCTTTGATCAACAAAGAACATGTGGGGTCAACAAACAAGGGGGATCCAGTGGATATAGTATAATTAGATTTCCAGAAGCCTTTGACAAGGTTCCTCACCAAAGACTCTTAAGTCGAGTAAATTGTCTTGTTCTCTTGAAATGGATGACAGGAGAGGGATCATGTAATGATTACCTGACGTGTTCCCTCCCTCTGGGGCAACTGGTATTGGTTACTGTTGGCAGACAGAATACTGGGCTAGGTGGACCTTTGGTCTTACCCAGTATGACCATTCTTATGTTAGGTCTTGTCTTGGATTAGAACAATTATTATTCAGTTCATAGAGTTCAGAAATGTGCTTGTGGCTCCACAGCAAACAAAAAAAAATACAATTTCTCTCTCAGAAAACTAACAATTTATCTACCAAATCCTTCAAACACTCAAATAGGAACTAATACAACAAATACTCCTATTGGCTTGACTACAAGGCTGCGCAAAATCTTGCCGCCTGTCTACACTGGCCACTACACTGGCCACGAGTATTTGCGCAAGAACACTGACTTTGTAATGTACAAAATCAGTGGTTCTTGTGCAAATACTCAGACGCTCCCGCTCAGGGATAAGCCCTCTTGCGCAAGTATTCTTGCGCAAGAGGACCAGTGTAGACAGCAATGTTAATTTCTTGAGCAAGAAAGTGCGATGGCTAAAATGGCCATTGGAGCTTTCTTGCACAAGAGAGCGTCTCCACTGGCATGGATGCTTTTGCACAAAAGCAAATCTTTTGCGCAAATGCACATGACAGTATAGACGCTCTCTTGTGCAAATACTTTTAACGGAAAAGTTTTTCCGTTAAAAGTATTTGCACAAAATCATGCCAGTCTAGACGCAGCCCAACTGTTTAGATAGCCGAAGTAACATGAACAAATGTTTCAGTGGGGTAGCTGAGTTAGTCTGTAACAGGAAAAACTTAAAAAGTAACAAAATAGTCTGGTAGCACTTTAAAGACTAACAAAACATGTAGATGGTGTCCTGAGCTTTTGTGGGCACAGCCCACATGCTAAATGTTTTAACCACGAAGTCACACATTTCAGACAAACAAGAAGGAGCTAGTGCAAGAATGAATGAGGTTTACAGCAATTATGTGTCTGTAATAGATATTTCTAGTAAAAATCAAAGGCAGGTTGCAGGTGATAAACACCCACAATCTGTCCCTAATTTTTAGTAAATATACTTGGGCAGTGAGGGGAGATAGCAAAGAGCATGCTGCCAGGATATGCAGCTGTTCCAGCCCCACTGCTGCTCTGTGGCAGGGGGATGATCCAGCCACTGTTCCAGCAGCCCCAGAGCAGGAGAAGCTGCCATCCCTGTCCCAGAAGTAGCCAAGGAGGTCCCCAAATGTCATATGAATCATGACCTTAATTATGACAGATTCATAGCCTTAATTATGGTTACATAATGATTCATTTTTAGTGCATGCATATCTTAACAGTTTAGATAAAGTTTCTTTCTGGATGAATGACCATAATGGTATAAAATAATAAATGTTAATGACTCATTTTCTGTGGGCATCATCAAAGGCTCCCTAGATATGGTGGCTGAAACAATGTTTTGTAGTCTTTTCAAGGAAGGATTTTAAGTCATGCTTTGAAAAGTAGAACGAACGTCATATTGGGAGCTACAGTATAAAATGCAGAACCAGATGCATTTTAGTTTTTGAATGGAAGAATTGGCAAGTGCTGACATTAGGTCAAAATGTTAGGTGGGGCACTCCAATTCTCCTTTAAGGGTAATTCCATCTTTTCAGCTCTCTTGCAGTGCATCCCCAAATAGAGGTGCAAAAGCTTTGACCATAGCAGAACCATCAGGGTACCAATGCACAAGGAAAAATGCAGAATTCTACAGTCCTGTACAGATGATGGGGGATGGTGAAGGGTAGGGCAGTGCAGGTGCAATGGCATTCTCTTCACAGAAAGGGAGGGAGTGGTGAAGGTGTGAATCCATCCCTGCAAGGGTTAATGCAGCCCTGACCAGCCTCAGAGGTGATCAATTTCCTTTCCCTGTTGTCATCAAAGCTTAGGTGCTTCTTGGGACTATAACTAGGTACATTTTTAGACAGAAATGTGAATTTCAAGTTAACATTCCTTTAAACACTGTCATCTTCTTTTGCCCCAATTCCCCAGACCATTCAGCCATTCCCGTTCTTTATGCTGTGCCTATGTTATAAAACTTCTGAGAAGAGTTTCTAAAATAGGGTGCACTGACTAGAAATTAACATGTTAGAAAAAAAATAGATCCCTCTATTTCTGTTCTTCCCATCCTAAGCAGATCGACTTGTATATGCTCAATTTCAAAACAGGGATGTTAAATATCAGTTAATTGAACTGTTGAGTAACCTCATCACTTATCAACTATTCTATAGTCCTCAGGGGTGGGGCCGGCAGCCAGTGTGCTCCAGCCTCACTCCTGAGGAGCAATCTGCCACTCTACATGGCTGCCTCTGCCTGGGGGTGCAAGGCAGGAGCTTGTCTGTGAGGGGAGCCAGTTTAAAAAACAGCTCCCGGCACGGACTGGCTGCCTGTTGCCCTGTGCTGCTGCCTCTGATAAAGACACAGCAGCGTGGGGTGGCAGCAGCCCCTGTTTGGAGAGGGAGTCTGAGTTCCCAGACCCCGCATGAACCAAAACTGAGCCAGGCTGCTGGCCAGCCTGCTAAAAGAAAACTACTGGGGGAGTGGGAAAGGGGATAAGCTTTTGCTGACCGGTTAATTAACTACACCATTACATCCCTATTTCAAAGCGCACCCAATGGCATGTGTTTTTGAAATATTTTTTTAAGAAGGAAACCTCCAGATCCCCTTCCAGAAGGATTTACACCTGTCTCTAAAATACCTTCCTTTGAAAAGTGTATGGGGAAATCATTATTGCATAGGTTTTATAAATAAAATACGGCATTCTATACTCCCTGAAATTATATACAGGTTGGCACCCTTAATAATACATTATCAGAAGCCCTCTCCCAGCTATTTTGTTTTACAAGTGTAGCTTCTGCTTATTATTTGCTGCAAAAGTTCTTTTATTTTGACCTAAAATGCTCTGGTCCCTTGGGCTTAAGTAACACAGAAAATACACTTCCTCCTAAAACTGTTCTATATGAATTTTTTAAACCCAAATCCTTTGTTAGTGTTGTTGTCCGATAATACGGGTTTTGCAGTGTGTCACAGTTGGAAATACAGTATTGAAAAAATCCTAGGACTTGAAAAACAAAACAAACCCTTACCACCTTCAAAAACTACTGTTCCTCCAGAACAGGCCCCTTCAAAATAGAAAGTAACTTAATCCAAATTATGGAAATGTATACTATAATTACAAAGAGGGACCAATATCATATATATAGAACCTGCTCATAAAATGCTCTGAAACTGAAAATCCATTGAAGTTTAAGCAGAATCAAACTAACGGATATATTGTATAGCAATTCAGGTTACAGCAAACTTCAATACTTAAACAGCAGTAAATTGGCCCCTGTGCAGCACAGAACTTCAAAGCTACACCATTCAAGTCCGCATAAACCATCAAAACTGAACTAGGAAATAAGATGGTAAAGGGCCATAGAGACAAGCAATTCTAGGGTGGTGATCTGGAGTTGAAAGAAATTTATATGTGAAACTGAAGCACACTGGTTTTTAAAAATACCTGTGTTTATTTTGGTTTTACTATATTTTACATGTAAACAATGTTAATATAGTAAGACAAGAATGAAGTATGTGTTAAGCCATTAGGCATGGGACCTGTTCATACAATGCAATATGCATTTATTTCTAGCACAAAAAAACCCCAGAAACTATGGCCCAAATTCTGCCATTACCTCTGGACATCAGACTCTTGCATCTGCACCTTGGTCACTGTAAGACAGGGGCCAAGACTGGGATAAGATACTGGTAAAGAAAAAACATCATCCCACCAAGTCTGTGCAAAAAAAAAAAAAAACTCACCCTCTATGAAATAATCAGAAGTTACTAAATATGCATTAAGTATGACTAGAAGTAGGAACATTCCTTTAACTAGGGAGTCAAGAAATGTAGATCTCTCTCTGTCTCCATATTACATATGTTATTGTACTTTCTGCAATTTATATGCAAGATAAAGAGAAAGGAATGAACTTTTTACCACTTGAACAACTCATTCGCCCAATCATAAGTGGGCAAAGTGTTTGATTTCTATCTCCTCTGCTTGGCTTTTAGCTTCTAATATATATAAGGATCTGTCACTGTCTGACAACAATATTTCACCCTCTCATCCTAAAATGCAAAGTGCATGATGGTTGAATGAGCATTTTTGCTCCTGAGGTAAGAGGACTTATCCCCAGTACTGATTCACATGTTTAAAATTTAAGCACAGGTGTAGTCCCATTAAAGCCAATGGAACTACTCATATGCTTAATTTATGCTTGTGTATTAGCACCAGTCAATGGGGAGGGTGCCAGCAGAAAATGGGGGGAGGACAGGACAGACACAAAACATTCAGAAGAACCCACAAGATTTGTGGGCAGTCCTTATAGCATGTTCCCAACTGGTGTCCTGTTTCCCCTTCCCTTCCCTCCCATAACTCTGGACACAGGAAGAAACTTATGCAAGTTGAACTCTGGGAAAGATGTTTTCTGATGTAGCTACTTCCCCAGAGTTTCACAATAAGAAGTAGTATGGCAGAGTTGGCTACTGCACTCAGTATTTTATTACTGACTGTTTTGAAATATCTTTCTTTCCCCACATAGATTTTCCAGAAATCAGACAAAGTAAGAAAATTACATGAAGTCTGGACTAGAGTCCAAGGAGCACATCCCAACAGAGCTCATCTGCTTACATTCATGCTGACTCTCCCTGTGACTGTGTGTACCAGCCTTGCACTGGGAAAACTGAGCTTAACCAGGCTCATCTGGCTGAAGCAGCCCTGCCCCCACAGCCCTGCCAGGCATGCTCAGACTGCAGCCCAGGTATAAAAGCCTGGAAAGAAGCTCAATCTGGACTGGCTGCTGAGGAGGAAGAAGGTATTGCCTGAGCTCTTGCAGGTGACCCACCAGGACCAGCCCTAGAAACCAGCCAGCAAGACATCAATGCCACAGCAGGGGATATGGAGAAAGAACCCTGGAAGGAAGCCAGCGGACACTGGTAGGAAGTAGCCCTGGGTGGGATATTGTAACCTGTGGCTCTCCGCATGTTGTGGTGGGATTCCCCGCTGGGGCTATGTCTAGATTGCCACCTTTTTTTCTGGCAAAAGGTATGCAAATTGCGGAATGCAATTTACATACCTTTTTCCAATGGTTTTTTTGGAAGAGGCTTTTCCAAAATTTGGCCTATCTACACTGGGCCAAATTTTGAAAAAACCTCCTATTTTGGAAGAGACCTTATTCCTCATAAAATGGGGAATACAAGGCTTCCAAAAGAGCGTTTCTTCTCTTCTGCAAAAAATGTCGGAAGAGCAGATGTGTTCCATGGACACAGCAGAGTTTTTACGGGACAGCTTTGGTATCCTGGAAAAACTCCATAGTCTAGACCTAACCTGAGAGAGCAGTGGACCACACCACTGCTAAAAGGGCCCTGGGCTGGGACCTGGTAGAGTGGAGAGGGCCTGGATCTCCCTATCACCTCCTCAATCCCCAAGCCGGGGGGCCAACATCTACTTATTACTGACTCCGTCTGCTAGGCCACGTTGCCCTAGTCAGAGGGCGCAGGTGTATAACCACAGTTGCATGGCAGGATACGCAGGGCTGGATGCGATCCCAAGAAGCCCCAGGGACACGGCCACTGCCCCTGGTAAAGGGGTGAGTGTGACACCCCTACAGGAAGAAATTCCCAAATACATCTTCCTGGCTTCTCCTCTTTCAGAAGTGAAATATTTGTAATCATGTGTGTTATTTGACTGTACTGTGCCTGAGCATTTCAGCAAGGGGACTATGAACAACACAATTATCATCTTTATGACAGTCAATAATGGTTGCAATTATTGGTTTTTGTCTTAGTAGTTCTTCCTCATATGTAATCCTCTAGTGTTTTCTTGCTTTAGACTTCATTGCTATCAAGAATGTTTTTTTAACCACATAATCACTGTTCCCTCCTGTGTTCTTTCAAACTTAATGCAGAGTTTACAGTGCTTCCATTTACACTGATTTTCAGCAGTACTCAGATTTGGCCTAACTGCTCCTCATGAAGTCAAGAGAAGTTTTACCAAAGTCTTCCAACAGGAGCGGAGTTAGGCCATAGCTGAGGACTTCTGAAAAAAATCCATGCTAAAAGCATAAAAATAAAATATTTCTCCAATTTTAATGTGATTAACTGTAACAATTCTGGGGCTCATTAAATAACAAACAAGTGGTGATAAAAGAATACACCTTTAAATAAAAAAAAAAACTAGAGAGATCTTTGTTGAAGTGTTTTCTCAGAACCATGCAGTATTCCCAGCTTCCTCCTCCATTTTAATCGCCATCTTCCTGAGTTCATAATACTGTCCTTTATGATGGAGTGTCTATGAATTATGATCTCCTACGTTCCAGTGTTAATCACAAGGCTAACCCTTCTCTCTCTATATCCAATATGAAACATCATGAAAAGGAAGAGGCAGTTTCATTTTATAATGCAGGATCATGCACGAGATGGTGTTCGGGGTTGCTTTCTGAGAAGTGAAGAATGGCTTCAGAAGCGAAAAGGCAAAGTTAATTGAGAGATTCGCCCTTAGCAAAAGTTTCAAACTACCTGCCTCCCAATTAAAGGGTCAGTTCCCTGTGCTATATGTAGAATCCCTTGCACAGTATAGAACAACATTTCTCAAATTTAATCTGATTTAGTTTGAAGTTTAAGAAATCTGGAATGATTGTGTTTCTTTCTGGCTTCTGGGAAGATAGAAGCAAAATGCAGGACAATGTAGCACTTTAAAGACTAACAAGATGGTTTATTAGATGATGAGCTTTCGTGGGCCAGACCCACTTCCTCAGATCAAATAGTGGAAGAAAATAGTCACAACCATATATACCAAAGGATACAATTAAAAAAAATGAACAAATATGAAAAGGACAAATCACATTGCAGAACAGAAGGGGGATCCGGGGGGGTGGGAAGGGGGAGGAAGGAAGGTAAGTGTCTGTGAATTGCTGATATTAAAGGTAGGGAGAGTGGGATGTATGTGAGTTAATGGTATTACAGGTGATAATTGGGGAAACTGTCTTGGTAATGGGTGAGAAAGTTCAAAGTCTTGTTAAGTCCCTGGTGGTAAGTGTCGAATTTTAACATGAATGACAGTTCAGAGGATTCCCTTTCAAGTGCAGATGTAAAAGGTCTTTGTAGCAGAATGCAGGTGGCTAAGTCATTTAGAGAGTGTCCTTTCTGGTTAAAGTGGCAAGAAACTGTTTTCTCTTTGTGATCTTGTCTGATATCTGTTTTGTGGGCATTAATCCTTTGGCGAAGTGTCTGAGATGTTTGTCCAATGTACATAGCAGACGGACACTTTCGGCACATGATAGCGTAGATTATATTTCTGGATGCGCAGGAATATGTGTTCTTGATCTTATAACTTACTTGGTTAGGTCCAATAATGGTATCAGCAGAATGAATATGTGGACAAAGCTGGCAACGGGGTTTGTTGCAAGGGAAGGTACCAGGGTTGGTATTAGTGTGGTATGTCCTGTGGTGGTTGCTAAGAATCATCTTGAGGTTAGGTGGTTGTCTATAGGAGACTATGGGTCTGTCTCCCAGAGCCTCTTTGAGTATGGTATCCTGTTCCAATATTGGCTGTAGTTTATTGATAATGTGTTGGACAGGTTTTAGTTGGGGGTTGTAGGTGATGACAAGTGGTGTTCTATTGTTGGTTTTCTTGGGTCTGTCTTGAAGTAGATGGTTTCTAGGTATTCGTCTGGCTCTTTCAATTTGCTTTTTTGTTTCTCTGGGTGGGTAGTTGAGATTTATAAATGCTTGGTAGAGATCCTGAAGCTTCTGGTCTCTGTCAGTGGGGTTAGAGCAGATGCGGTTGTATCGAAGGGCTTGGCTATAGACGATGGATCGTGTGGTGTGTTCTGGATGGGAGCTGGATGCATGTAGGTAACTGTATGAGTCAGTGGGTTTTCTGTAGAGAGTGGTGTCTAATTTTCCATTGTTGATTTGTACGGTGGTGTCCAGGAAGTGGATCTCTCGTGTAGAATGGTCCAGGCTGAGGTTGATGGTGGGGTGTAGGCTGTTGAAATCTCTGTGGAATATCTCCAGTGTTTCTTGGCCATGTGTCCAGATCATAAAGATGTCATCGATGTACCGTAGGTAGAGGAGGGGTGAAAGGGGACGGGAGTTGAGGAAACGTTGTTCTAGGTCAGCCATAAAGATGTTAGCATACTGTGGGGCCATGTGTGTACCCATGGCTGTGCCGCTGATCTGGAGGTATAAGTTGTTCTCAAACCGGAAATAATTGTGGGTGAGAACAAAGTTACATAGGTCTGCTATCAGGTTGGCAGTAGTGTCCTCTGGGATAGTGTTTCTAATTGCTTGTGGGAAGATAGAGGCACACTTATTTCAGCTGGATATGACTGCTTCTGTTTCAAAGAAAGCAGAACATATCGAATGTTTTAATATTGATATGCCATAAAATCCAAACTGAAAAGTGAATATTTGGATTTATGATTCACTGGATTATGTCATTTTTATACTGATAATGCACGAATTCTCTAAGATGATTAAAATCATATTAGAAACATTCAGGAAAATAGTTTGATATAAAAGAAAGCTAAGGACTTGTCTTGTGGGACTCTCAAATTTATGGCATTTTAAAAAGCTGACATGACTACAGGACAGAAACTGCTTGCACAAGTAAATACAGTGTGAACCAAGAAAGAACAGTCTGATACAAGTGGTCATGTCTACAAGATGTTGATCAAGGAATTAATGGTCAATTATTTTTATATTCATACTAGGGGGCTGTGCCCCCTGCTAGCTATGCTCGCTACCCCCCCATCCCCTCGGAGGCTTTCATGGCAAGAGTGTGAGAGCTACACTCACCAGCCCCCCCCCCCCTTTTCTGGAGATAGGTGTCTGGCCAGGGAAGAGGGGACAGGAGGTCTCCTCCTGGGGCTGCAGGGTCTCAGTGAAAGGAGTAAGTGAGGGGGCTGGGGCTGCAGGGTCTCGGCAGAGGGGGTGAGTGAGCAGGCTGGAGGTTAGGGGTCTTGGCAGGGCAGTGAGTGAAGAGGCTGAGGCTGCACTAGAAGCCTTCCCACCAGGGGCGGATATAGGGCAGGGTGAACGGGGCAGCCGCCCCGGGCCCCGCACTTCAAAAAGCCCCGCGCATGCGCCGTGGCGCCACCGCGCATGCGCATGGCGTCACCGTTCATGCGCTGTGGCAAAGGGGGGGCCCTGCAGAATTATGCTGCCCGGG
The DNA here is from genome assembly GCF_049634645.1 of Pelodiscus sinensis. NCBI lineage: Eukaryota > Metazoa > Chordata > Testudines > Trionychidae > Pelodiscus > Pelodiscus sinensis. Next base: position 202,409,955 of record NC_134712.1, read on the forward strand.
GCCCTGCAAAACGGTCATCTGCTCCTGCTTCCCATCAAGCTTAGACCCCCTCCAGCCCCCCTGTAGAACTGCAGGAAAAGCCTCCAGGAAGCATGTCCCTGCACTGCTGTTTCCCCAACTGGGGGAGAGGGAAGGGAAGTGGCTGCATGTGCAGCTGCTTCTTCCCTGATCCAGCGGGGAGCCTTGGGGTTTCTCTCCCCCACCCCCAGCAATGAGCCAGTGCTGGCACTTCAACCTCATGAGGTGGGGTGGGGCGAGGCTGGATTGCCAGTGCAGGCTCCCTGCTGTGGAGGGAGACGAGGGTGGGGCTGAGCTGGAGGTGAGAACGGCCATATTTGGTTCTGGAGCCATAGGTTGCCTACCCCTAGCATATGAGGTGGGGCTTTCATTGCAGCTGAGTGTGAGAGCAGGGTGATGATGTCATTCTGTTGCCTGACAGGCAGATTCTGTCATCCAGCAGAAAGAACTTCTCTATATAGAGAGATTATAGGAGTAACTAGAGGTCTCAACTTTTACCAGGGCCCCCACTGTATCAGGTGTTGTACAAACACATAGGCAAGACAGCCCCTACCCAAAAGAGCTTTCATCTTAAATAGACTGGATAGACAAAGGATGTGAAAAAGGGATTAAAAAAAACCAGGTCACAAGGATGGCTATCAAATGTCATTTTAAATGCACTTTCTTTCAAAATATTGACTTTGTTTTATTTGTAATGTGGGCTTTTAAAAAATATGCAGAGGAAAGTATGGGATGGGTTAACAGGACCAATGAAGAAAAGTCAAAAGCAGAAGATGTACAGAGGGAGAAAAGATGAGACAAAATGAGTTAAATTCCACCCCCAACAAGCAGCACCTACAAGTCTCATTGACTTTTGTATGGGTTATGTACAGGTTACCAATATGTGAAATTTTGCCAATCTTAGAGGGATGTTATTTCATATGCTATAAACAGTCATTAATAGCTACTAGTCAAAATGTTTGCTATTGATGGAAAATTGGGTTTTTGATTAAATGACAATTTTCACAAGGAAGTGTCTTTTTCCCCCTTTTTTTGAAGAAAGCAAAAAGATGATAAAAAATAAATCCTGAAAACTCAGAACATCCCAATTTTGTGTTTTTTACGGTTTTTGTCCAACACTCTGTGGTTTTAGTTCCTGAATATGACAAAAAGTAGAAGTTTAGAGAAGGCCAAGGCACATCTGCCTTAGAGTGCAAAATCCTACTTCAGTGCCGCAAAGTGGCTTAACAAAGACCCTGGTTTGTCTGACAGCAAGGAAAGCTGAGTGCATTCTTCAGTAGGATCAACGAAGATTTTAATGTCAGACTTCCATCCCAGGAACAGGAAAGCTGTCCTCTTTCCTGAGACTGTGTGCTACCTAAATTGAGGAGGTAAATGTGCCATTCACAGCATAGCCAGCAGGTGGATGAAGAAATGGCTAAAATATGAATAAATGGATCCCAACTCCTCAATCCATTCTATGACAGTAGGGAGTTCAATCAGTGAGGCTGTGTCCAGACTCCATGCCTCCGTCGACGGAGGCATGTAGATTAGCCAGATCGGAAGAGGGAAATGAAGCCGCGATTAAAATAATCGCGGCTTCATTTAAATTTAAATGGCTGCCCCGATCTGCCGATCAGCTGTTTGTCGGCAGATCGGGAGAGTCTGGACGCGATGCCCCGACAAAGAAGCCTTTCTTCATCGACACAGGGAAGCCTGGTTTCACGAGGCTTCCCTGTGTCGATGAAGAAAGGCTTCTTTGTCGGGGCATCGCGTCCAGACTCTCCCGATCTGCCGACAAACAGCTGATCGGCAGATCGGGGCAGCCATTTAAATTTAAATGAAGCCGCGATTATTTTAATCGCGGCTTCATTTCCCTCTTCCGATCTGGCTAATCTACATGCCTCCGTCGACGGAGGCATGGAGTCTGGACACAGCCTGAGAGACTATCAGAATCTCAGGGAAAAAGCAACTGACCCTCACAAAGAGGGTGATGGAAAGAAGAATCCAGGGAATTTCAATTTGCAATCAAGTCCTAATGAAGTGATTAGACAGAGTGGAGTGCAGGATGATGATGATGATGATTTTTTGAAAGCAGGTATAGTAAAATGCAATGGGCCAGGCATGAGACACTGACAGTCAAACTGCAGCTGCTGCTGAGTTACCCTGGGGAACTGAAAAGATCATTTGGCAAACCTCCAAAGGCATGGAAATATTTTATCATGAAAAGACATGGCCACACATTGAGAAGGAGGGCCAGGATATGAGAAGAACGAAAGAAGTGTTCTGATTGGCGCAATCTACATGAGGGCCGAATGACCACATAGAGTAAGGTAAATCAAAGTGATTAACCACTTAAATTTTTAAAATTCTCACCCACTTGTAATTTTAAATGCTCCTCATTTTAATTCATTAATTTCTCTGAACTTGGAGGACGAAAACTTTGTCGGCTTCTATTTATAGTCATTTTCACTTTCAGATTCTCAATGCTGCAATATTTAGGTTTCAAACACCATAAAAAAAAGTTTAAACATATAAATAGTCATGGTATAAACAACTATTTGCATTCGATTTTTAAATTTTTATTCAAATTAAAACAAACCTTGTTTTCACAATTTAAATTATGGAGTAAATATAAATTGGCAATACCCCTTCACTTGTGGATTTCTTTGCAGTGGTTGGCTTGAGTCCGAACAGTAATGTTACTCTAATATAACTTACTGTATGGTAATGGGTACTTTGGCAGGCATTAAGTAACACAGGAAAATTGAATTAATGCTTTAGCATGCCAGACACAGAACGTAAGCAAAGAAAATTTAATTTCCAGCATCGGGTAGTTAAACTGATTTCTCTGAGGGATCTGGACTAATGCTTTCAATACAGAAGGAAATTTCTGTGAATTCACCAATGTGCATATTAACAACATTATCTGGGATTTCAATTTCTTCTCATAATTTATAAGTTATTTCTGGAATACTGCAGATAAGGTAACTTCATTCAGGAGTAACTGACTTCAGTGGTTGCAGTATCAGGCCTAATCAAAAGACTTCTATTGATTTCAATGAGTGCTGGATCTAACAACTGAACAGAACTTAAAAGGAAAACAGTGTGCGTCTGCCACAAGTGCAAAGGGTGCTTTGGCAGCACTACCAGAGTGGGGCAAAACCACATATTGGATTCAGTGGATACAAAAATTAAAGGGCAGGAATATAATTAATGTCAGTCAACGTGTTTTATGGCAGATTCCAAATCTGATTTCTTTTTCTACAAGGTTACAATTTTGCTTGTGAGACAGTGTGCAGTCACCTCTCATGAGCACTTCCCAATATAGGTGGGTGCAAACCTGAGCTCCTTGCTCACAGTGGCCTATTGGCTGTTGCCCTTGTTGGGTGGGTTAATAACTCAGTCCTCTAACAAAGTCACACAGTCTCAATATATGAAAGAACCACTTCTGGGGTAAAAGGTCCAACAGGTTCTGTCCTGTGCCCTTGTTACCATCTTTAGCCTGGTCTGTGAGCTCAGTCCTCAGCTTTACATCTATGCTCATCCTGATACAATGTATTTTCCCCAGGGCTTTCTCTCTGAAGACTCCATGGCTGCTTCTAGACTGGCAAGTTTTTCTGCAAAAGCACCTGCTTTTGCGGAAAATCTTGCCAGCTATCTACACTGGCAGCTTGAATTTCTGCAAGAACACTGACGATCTCATGTAATATTGTCAGTGTTCTTGCGGAAATACTATGCTGCTCCCATTCGGGCAAAAGTTCTCTTGCGCAAATGCTTTTGCTCAAGAGGGCCAGTGTAGACAACGTGGTATGGTTTTGCGCAAAAAAGCCCCGATGGCGAAAATGGCAATCGGGGCTTTCTTGCGCAAAACCGCGTCTAGATTGGCACGGACGCTTTTCCGCAAAAAGTGCTTTTGCAGAAAAGCATCCGTGCCAATCTAGACGCTCTTTTCCGCAAATGCTTTTAACTGAAAAACTTTTCCGTTAAAAGCATTTGCGGAAAATCATGCCAGTCTAGATGTAGACCATGTGTCCTTTTGAGTTCCTTCATTTGGGCTTTTTAAACAAGACTTATATCCTGCTCAGGGCTTGGGCCACCTCCCTATTGTCTAATGGAGGGGACCAGGCTCACTTCTTACTCCAGGTCCCAACCCAGGAACCATACAATTAGCAGCTACATGCTGCTTCATGTAATAGCTTCTGCTGCTACAACTATTCCCTGAGCCATTTCCCATGTAGTTCCTTCCTCAGGGAATATGAGTGTCCCCAGAACCCACCTTCTGGTTCTCCCTTGAGTTATAGCCACCAGCAAGAAGTACCTTTCCTTCTTCTGCTGGTACTAAGGAACAGATCTGCTCAGGCCCTGTAGCTCTGTTTACGTGAACCTGCTGTGCTCTAATGGGTGCTTGACACTATTGAATTATCTGGAAGCAATGACAAAATCAATGCTGATCTATATATATGTGGATGACACAGATTGGCAGAATGGTAAATAACTGAGGCTAGAACAGTCTTTGAACACTTGGAAACCAGGATCCACTCAAAATGCCTTTTTTTAAGTATCTGTGAACCTGAGGATGCAGACCCACCACGCCTACAGAATTGGCATCTAGATCATGGAACAGAGAAACTCAAAGTATGTAGGGGTCCTAGTGAACAAGAAATGGAACATGAGCTCCCCCCATGTGAGTGAGGCATATGGTAGGGATGTAAATGATTAACTGATAGGGGCTGGAGCAGTTCTCTGCCCACTACAGGGCCCACTGCAGGTGGGGACACCAAAGCAGCCCTTGTCCATGGCAGGCCCAGTCTTTGCCCCCACCTGCCGTAGACTGCATGCAGACTTCCTGGGAGTAGGGCCACAGGAGCCAGCAGCAAAGGCTCCCGAGGAGTGGGGCCCACAGAAGCTTTCAGCACTGTGGGGAAGGAAAGGATGGCGGGGGAGGAGGGAGAGAAAGAAGGATGTTGCAGAGCTCATCTCTTCCGCCCTATCGCCTGCCACTACTACTGTGTGGCTGGAAGCAGCTTGTCCTTTCCTGCCTGCACAGTAATCAAAGCATTATAGTACAGAGCCCGTGGCGTGTGTAAGCATGTAACCACTAGGATTTTTAGAGGTTACATGGTTACATTACTTTTTACATCCCTAGTGCAGAGAGGGAGAGGGAAAGAGAGCCCGAGCCATCCCTATATAAACCCTAAAGCCTTAAAGACAAGGTAAATTTTTAAAAAAAATCTAACTACAGAGTAGTTCTTTTAAACAGTGGCACAGTCAATGTGATGTTAATTTGAACGTTTGTATGACTAACTGCCATTGAACTCACTTGGATATGAAGTAATTTTATTAGGTGTCTTATGTTCAGCATAGGGAAATATGGTCCCCAATGACTAGGCAGAGGCACAGGAGGGTCAAGTGACTTGCTTATAGTCGCTCAGAAGACCTATGGTACATAGGGTTACCAGATGGTTTAAAAAAATACCCCCCATTCTGAGATCAAGTGTGTCTGGTAAGGGGATCGTCCGGGAGGGGAGTGGAGCTGGCCAGGAGGAGGTTGGGGGGGGGGGGGGGAGAGAGCAGGGCTGGCCGGGGAGGGGAGGGGAGGGGAGGGAGAGGGGGAGTGGAAGTGGGGAGAGGGGGAAACCAGTCAGCAGGGAGCAGGGCTGGCTCGGGCACATGCAGATCCCGGGGTGCTGCCCATCCCACGTATGGCCCCGGCGGGGCACATGAGCGAATCTAGCCTCAGGGATTCCATCTGGCCCCGCCCTGTTCCTCTCTACTGCGTAGTTGCATACTGCCTGGCTGGAAGATACTCTCACACAGTATGAGCGTGTCTACCAGCCAGGCAGTACACAACTATGTACTGATACTCATGATAATAATACAAACCTAATTCAAAAATACCAGCCATTTATATGTCTGGTATTTTCTCAATTTGTTTCCTGAACAGAAAGCTCAAATACCAGACTACAGGCAGTCCCCGGGTTACGTACAAGATAGGGACTGTAGGTTTGTTCTTAAGTTGAATCTCTATGTAAGTCAGAACTGGCGTCCAGATTCAGCCGCTGCTGAAACTGATCAGTTTCAACAGCGGCTGAATCTGGACGCCAGTTCTGACTTACATACAGATTCAACTTAAGAACCCCAGGGTCCGCGGCTTTGCTCTGCTTTGCTCCCCGTCCCTCTGGTCTGCAGACCAGAGGGACGGGGAGCAAAGCTGCGGAGCACACGGGCAGCAGACAGCCCAGACGCGTCTGGGCTGTCCACTGCCCGCGTGTTCGGCCGCTTTGCTTCCTCTCCCTGGTCTGCTGGAGACCAGGGAGAGGGAGGGCCCCGTTCGTAACTGCGGATCTGACTTAAGTTGGATCCGTGTAACTCGGGGACTGCCTGTATCCGGTTCAAAACTGGACACCTGGCAACCCTAAATTGGTACATCTGGGAATAAACCTAGTCTTCTGACTCAATCACAGGCTCTATTCTTGGACAATGCTGATTCCAGTAAGCAATAGCTGATCAAGTATTTCAACAAGTGGCATTTCATATGTCTAAATGTAAATATTAAATGTAATTAGCACACTGTAACTACATTACAGCAGCTGCAGCCTACCTTTCCAGGAAGGCCATTTTTTTTTTTTTGCAAGGTTTCATTAAAGAAAGTGAAGATATATAGGGTGAAGTTTTTAAAGGGGCCATAACCCAGCCTTAAATTTGTGGGACTGCAACTTTACACAAACAACGTTACTTGTATATGCATTTATTTGTTCTCTATCATTAAGTTCACACAGAAGTTACAATATGTACATCTGAATTTCTTTAGTACCCTCTTGATGCAAAGTCCCCAAATATGCATTCACCAATGGAGGCCATTTTTCAAAAATCTAACAGAATAGCAAAAGTGAGTAATGAAAAATATCCCAGTTCTTCCACAGTCCAGAAACGTAAGAAAAATCCAACAATTACTAATACTACTGCATTTAGATTTTCAGAGCCTACTGTCAAGGCTTGTGGAAAGTAGATTCCAGTTGCACAAATAGGAACAGATTCCACACTATTTTACTATTGAGCTCTTACAGTCTGTTTCAAAGTCTACACACACACTGCTGGTGATCCTACCAACACTACTATTTGTTTACCACAGTAGGGGGACTATTATACCCATCAAAGGTTTAACATAAGCACTTTGGGACAGAGGCCAAGCCATCTTGTGTCTGTACAGTACCCAGCACATTATGGAATTACTGCTTGTTTCTAGTAGGATTCACAAATGGAAGCTTCATCATCATGTTGCCCTTGCAAACTCAGAATCAAATGGCACACACACAGCTGGTACACATCACACCTGTGCATTTGCTAATGTTCCTGGCTTTGTTCCATCCTAATATAGGCTATTGTAATGGGATAATAAAATCCCTCCTTTACCTGAGGGTGACAAAAAGCTTCATGTTCAGATTACCATAATTCAAGTCAATTTAAAATATATCTAATAAAAACAGCACAAATGTATATTATAATTTTCTGTTAGAACACAAGAAATGGCTTAAGTCACAATGAACAAAAAATTCATTGATATGAAATAGACACAAACATTAATTGCAAGGTGCCATCATGTAATGAAACAAAGCAAAGATTAGGAGAACTAAAATCCTCTATTGACCTTACTTTAAACCCTACTTGTTTATTAGGGAAACAGAACTAAAGCTTTGTGCACACAAAAAAATAAAAAGGTGAATGGCAAAATAAGCAGTTAAGCAGAGCCACACTTTGAAAGAGTGCACGATTCTTGAATAACCTGATTCCTAACCACTAGGTATGCCTCAAGGTCCTGCATGAAATAAGTTTGTTGACCTCATTTCACTTCTGGGGATCTCAATCTATTTAAGAAACCCACTCGAGTTAATCTCAATGAAAATCATACTCAAAATTAAGTGCCACGAAACTCTAATTTGTGGCACTCTCTCTTCTAGGTTAGGATGAAGTCCCTGGAAGGAGCAGTGACCAGGCCTGATGATAACTGATTTTTTTTTTTTTAAGGAAACTCTTCAGTTCTAATTTAGCAGTGACTTAATAAACTATGTTTATGAATTTCAGATAGAAGCTTGGCGACTCTTAAATATCCTAAAAATCACATATATCTAACCCCCCCATATAAGATTTAGTACATAAATGGCTTGATCCTATGCTTATTGAAGTCAATGATTTAATGGTGCAGGATCAGGGCCACAGTAACTAGCATGATATTTTGATCCCCAACTGGGCCTTCCTGATGCTACTTCAACACTATTATTGAACTAACCAATAATAATAAACTGGACTGTGGTATACACCACCCTAGACATTCCAAGCAATGCAGAAAACAGAACAAATCTATATCAAAGGAACAAAAAAGCCTTCCAAGGTTCACATACACGGATGCAAACTACATAGCACCACAAGAGTTAGGTGAGAACCATCTGTAAAGAGAAAAATAAGATTTTTTTTAAACAGTAAATGACCCAATTTTTTTAGGTTACACTTACACTGAAATGCTATTTTGGCATGCCAGAATATCCTGAAATAGTTATCCTGTGTTATAGTTATCCCGAAATAGTTATCTTCACAGCAAGCCCGTTATTTCGAAATACAACAGACTCACTATTCCAACGTTCCTGTAAAATTCATTCCATGAGGAGTAAGGAACATTTTGGAATAGCAGGTTATTTTGAAATGTGGTGAAATAAGCTATTTCAAAATTGACTCGAAATAAGCTATACAATTTGTGTAGCTGAAATTGTGTATTTTATTTCGACCTTTGATGCAGCGAAGATGCACCTTTAGAGAGACAAGGAAAAAGATCCAGTTGTAGACAGTGAAGGGAAAAGAAGAACTTATAGCTGCAGAAACAGAGCAAGAGGACAGGAAAGTAGGTGGATATAGGGTCAAAAAACTCAGTAGATTGAGTCCATGGTGAGATTTAAAAAACAAACAGGACAATTCCCAACTGTACGGAGAAAGGCCTTCAACCGAGACAGTCAATAACACGTAATAATATAAGAGGACAAGGCACAGAAGCAGGGAGTAAGACTTTAAAGGTGTTCAAAAAGTGGAATTTTAATTCACAGATTACAGGATATTCCCAGATGCATCAGAGGAAGAAATTAGTGAAAAGGCTTTGTGGCAAAATTGTACAGTAAGGGAACCAAAACATGTATGTTGTCCTGTATCTTGTTATGCTAAATGGAACAATATGGCCATTGACTCAGTGTTCACTGAAGAGAAGATTGGAAAGAAAGGTGTTTTGGGGGAAAGTAGAACTGGAACAGGTCAATAATCTTCTGTTCATGTATTAAAGATTCATTCTGTGCCCTTTGAAACCAATGACAAAGCTTCTATAACAACAATGGTGCAGATCAGAGCTTCCAGCACTAACACCAGTTACCAGTACTCTCATTTCTCAAGAGCAATTTGGACCTCACAGTCTACAGAGAGTTTAGAAGATGGGAAGCTGAGCCAGTTACAATCCCAGGGGATGACAGTCTTCTGCTTCCCCATCACGGGTCCAAACACCAGAAACTGCATTCATGGAACTAATAGCGAAAGAATAGCTAAAAGGTAAGGGATTGGAGAGCAAAATATAATAAAGTATAAATCAGTGGCTTCTCTGAAGTAAACTTGAAACAATGTAAAGGAAAATTTTACAGTCCATAGTGTTTAATGTTTCAACATACAATGAAACACATAAAAATGAGAAAATACATGTTAATTCTGTGTTCAAATATTTTAGACTAGAACCAGGAAATATCAAAGCATCATTTACTCTTTTTAAAAAAAAATGCTGCTCATTTCTCCCACCTTGAACAATGAGGAGATGAGGTAATTTTACTTTCAGTATCTCCTACAAAGCTGAAGCTTGCCAGTTGCAAATACCACCAGCAAAAGAATGTTTAAAACTGATTTTTTAAATTAATGGATTATTAAAATCACTTACACTAAAAATCAGTTTCAGATCTCCATTTGATGGCATATGTAGTCTTTAAGAGCTTTTGTTACAAGTTGTGCACCCCTAGGGCAATGTTGAAAACAGACATTTTCTTGCTTTTTCAACAAAAGGAAAAACTGAAAAATATTGTTGTAGAAGGCTCTGACCTTGCAAATGAAACCACACAAATGGTACCACATACTAATTGGCATACAAATTATGTACAATAAGGAATGAGTACTGTTTTTTCTTTAGCTGTCTCATTAATCATGGGATACTACAAGAAAGGATTACCCCCACTATGAATAAAGAGAAAGGAAGAGAGTTTTTGTTCCCTTTGTTGTTTTCTTCCTGGTGTCCTCCTCTGACTCTCACCACCTCTTTGCCCCACCATTAGTAAAATAAATCTTTATGGAGTGGTATTTACAACTGAAAAAGCTAACAAGCCATGACCTAAAGAGAGAGAGAGAATACTCTTTCATGTTCTTTGTTTATTTGTTTCTGGCAGTGAATAACAAACAATTAGGAATGTGCCAGCAAAAAGATACATAAATAAAATAGATGTTGAGAACTTATTGTATTTAAAATAACTTTTCCAGATGCACACGGGAAAACTACATGGAACAAACTCAATTAAGGGTTCAAAAGAAAAAATAATATAGTATGTCTTTTGTAACTCAGAAATAGCTTGTTAAATCTCTGCCAATGAGCAAGACACCTTTCTCACATGATGGAGAAAATTTAGTGACTTATATTTAGCAATGGAAGTCACAATTAAATAGAAGTGTCTGCCAGAAAAAAAAATGCATGAAACTATAGCAGCTGCTTTGATGAAAAACATGTTCTATCACTGTTTCCCTGCCGAAGCTAAACCTGGGTTCAGATAAGGAGGCAAAACTACAACTCTGTTTTCTGAAAATGAAATCAACTAAGCTACTCTCTTATAATAATTAAACTATAGACTCCAGAGCTTATTTTAACACCTACTTTTAGAAAATTCTTCACTGGTGCTTTGAATACTAATTAGCAGAGTATGAAATAAGTAACATTTTGATATTTTATAATATTTCATTAGAGGATCTTAAAATATTTAACATTAGCTTTGTTCAACATTCATGTGAAATAAGAGAATTTGGTCATTTCTGAGAGGGGAGACAGTGAGGCAGAGAAACTGGAAACCTGTCTATAATAGGTACATCTCTGTAGTTTCTGAATGCCTCACAATTTCTATTTATTCTCACAACACCTTATGGAAGAAAAGAAACGCCTATTTTACAAAGAAGGAACTGTTGCAGACAGACAAAGTGACTTACCTAAAAACACACAAGTAATCTGTAATGGAATCTATTCGGTTCCTAAAAGTCAGATACCATGGTACAATTCCTGATTTAGCTATGAAACAGACACACATAAAACACCAGTTGAAGCAGATTACCACCAACTGTAAATAAGGTAACTAGATTATGGGTTTGATCAAACATCCTCATCTTAGATCTTAGTACCTCCTGTGCCACTGACATGTTAAGTAGCTGAGTTCCTCTATGGATTACAATCACTCTCTAGATCTGGTCCCTTTTTTCCCCCAGGTGAAAACAGAATATTCGTTAACTTCTGTCGCGGTCTTTTGCCAGTTCTTCCTTAGGCTTTCTTATTTTTTCTTTCCTTCTCCAAGTGTCCAATTCAACACTTGCTCAGTTGTCTCCTACCTTCCACAAAATGTACATCTCCCAAAATACTTGTGCCTTCTTTATTTTTAACATGTTCTGCTCTGTCAGAAGCCCCATTCTCACATTTATTATTCTGTCTTTCCATGACATGAGTAGTATCTTCTTCAGCCATCTGTGAGAAGTGGCCTCTGATCTCTTTGTTAGCCACTGTGCAACAGGGTGGCACTCTTGCAAATGCCTTCTGGCCAGGCATGTGTCTGCATCTCTGTGCCTCTGTGGTGACACTTGTTTGTGATTTCTCACGATTTAAGAAACTCAGCCCTCCAGCCAAGTCACACAATCTGTGTGAAACAAAAAAATAGACCCCTTATGGGGTAAACAGTTTACTGGGCCTATCCCAAGGCCTCTCCGGCTATATACAGTGTCAACTCTCATATGGGATCATGACTCCAGGGCTTCCTTCTAGGAGGTAACAGTTTTGCCCTCTCTGGGTCCTTCTGGCCCCCAGTAGGGCAAGGTCAGGTCCCCTTCTTAGGTGGTATCAAAGTCCAATATTCAAACCACTTTTCCAGTGGTTAATGGGGGAGAGGAGAGTACCCAGGCCCACTCACTAATCTGGGTCCAGCCTAGGGACCCTATAATAGTAGCTGACCACTGAATCTGTTTGACTACTCATGATGTTGCTATGTTTCTCTGGGCCACTTTCCCACAGCCCCATCATTCACTGCTGCTCTGTCTTTACCATATGGCTCTTCTATCGATAGTCCCAGCAGCCAGCAAAGCGCTCCTTCTTGATCCCTTTATCTACACAGCAAAGTTATTTTGGGATACCAGAGTTATCCCGAAATAGCTACCCCACATCTTTTGAACACGTCCGCTATTTCGAAATATAGTGGACGTGCTATTTCGCCATCCCTGTAAACCTCATTGTACGAGGAGTAAGGGATGACTTGAAATAGTGCTGTATTTTGAAATTCGGCACTGTGTAGACAATGCCAAATGATGAAATAAGCTATTTCGAGTTTTGGGTGCTGTGTAAACACACCCTCAGTGTCTGCCAATGCTGCACTATCCACGGTCTTGTAACTTCTTTAGATCAGCCAGGAGCACCATCTGCACACTACTGACCACAGCAAGGAACTATACTGAAGCTCTGCAGCTCCTTTTACATGGGCCTCCTGGGCTCTGATTAGCTGTTCCCTGCAGCTTCTCTCTGATTGGCTTCCTCCCCTGCAACCTTTCTAGGCATCTTAGAGGATTTAGGTCCAGGGCTCCTTTCTGGGATGGGGTGTAATAGGACCTTGAGACCTTCAGGACCCTTTCACACACTTATCTCCTCAGACAGTTCTGAGGTGGTGGTCCTGCTGCCGTAATATCCTGGTCCTTTTGCCCCACTCTGGCATGGTCTTTCCCTCCTTCTCTCTATCTGCAGAGCTATTAATAGGATCTATGCCCTATTCTAAAAGGGTCCCTTTTAATCTTAGGACTCGCCACCTTGAGAGTTCATCTTAGTCCTTGTCCCCTTTTTAATCAGTACTCCTGTTCCTAGAGTAGTCTTTGCCCTAGTCTCTCAGGGTCTATTCTCCCAAGTCTATCTTACCTAGAGAGCATGTTCACAGTCCTTTGACTCACTTTCTTCTCCTGGATTTCGGGATGTATCGACCCTGAGCTTTTTTCTGTGTCTCGTAATCGTACACAGGAAGGGTGGGCAAAAAGGCCTCCACGAGCCAGATCCGGCTGGCCAAGCGGATGGATCCAGCCTGTGAAGGCCCTGCTGCTCTCCTGCCCCTAGGCCAATTAGGGCCTGAGGGCGGGGAAGTGCCTGAAGCCTCATCCTGCCCTGCCAGGAGCATGTGGAGCTTTGAAGCGCCGCACACTGCTCGCAGGGCGGGGGGAGAGTGGAGGAGGCTCCGTGCACGCCCCTGCCCCCAGGCCAATCAGGGCCTGGGGAGCTGCGTGAAGCTTCCTTCGCCCTGCCCCGGCCCTGCAAGGAGCCCACAGCACTTCAAAGCGCCATGCACTGCTCGCAGGGCAGGGGGGAAGCTTCCCGCGCTCCCCCGCATCCCGGCCCTGATTGTCCTGGCGGTAGGGGAGCATGCCAAGCCCCTTCCAGGTGCCTAGTGGGAGGGGGGGGGCAAAGGGGCTCCCCCTATCCCCAGACCAATCATGGTCTGGGGGTGGGGTAGCCCTGCTCTTCCTGTTTAGGCCCCTCCCACTTCTCGGGTGGCCCCCGGGCAAAAATTATTGCCCACCCCTGGTATACAGCTTAGATCAGGCACTGTTTTTTGTCCTCCATGAAATGGAAACCTTTGGCCAGAAGCTCCTTCTGACGCTTGAGATCCCCCAGTTACCTCTCTGCTGCCTCAAGTCATTGTCAGGTCATCACCCTTAGGAGGGAGCTCATGCAGCTTCCCTGCATTATTCCCTGTCCTAGGGTTCTGTTCTCTACCCCAGCCCATCTCTTTCATCTCTCCCCGCTGGGTAATTCAGTCTGGACCTCCGTGCTAGTTAGCATAATGGGTATTTTAGCTTGGTCCCTACAGTACCCTGCTGAACTTTGATATCTGTCTGGGTCTCTGCTGTAGCCCCCTGAGTTTTCTCCCACTGATCCTGGGCCAGTTCCCTCTATGAAGCTAGGCATTGGGGGCGGGAGAGGGTTGTTTTCGTTTTTGTTCCTCAGCTTCCACCTGTACCCAGGCCAATTCCTGTTCTATCCGGACCAACTGGCCAATGATTTTGTCTCATTAAGCATTAGCTTTGTCCAACTCTTAGCACTTTCTCAGCTGTTATCCGAAGTCTTGGTCATTCAGGTTTCACCTCTGAGGTCCTCTTACCCTGGCTCCTAGAACCTCTCCTTCCTTTCAACTGCATGTCATTATCTGACCTTTAGCTTGGGGTAGATATTTCCAAAAGTGGTATTTGCTTTTCTCACACTTGTATGCATATCTCCATCATAGCCACCTTCCAACTCCCAACATAACATCTCTCTATCTCTTTGATCTTTTTTTCATTCTTTTCATCTGTTGTCCAGTTTCCTACCTTTAACTCATTTTTCTCTGAATTTTATTTTCAATCCAACGTTTGCTGTTTCCGGTTCTATCTCTGGCTATTAGGGCAATTGTTCCATTACATGTCATTATCAAAGACAAGCTCATGTAACATCTTTGCTAACCGATTTTACATAATGCTTTTTGTTGTATGCTTCATCACTTAGCATATTGCTAATGCAAAAAGGACTAGCAAATACTTGAATACTGTAAGCAAAAATGGGCACCAAAAATGATTAAGGGCATTGAACATCTTCCACATAAGCAGAGATTTTAAAAAGACTGGGATTGTTCAGCTTGGGCAAGAGATTATTAAAGTGGGATATGACAGCAGTGTACAAAATCACAAATGGCGTGGAAGAAGTGAATAAGGAAGTGTCATTTATTCCTTCACATAACAAGAAGTAGTGGTCATTTGAGGAAATTAATAGGCAGCAGTGTTAAGTATTTCTTACACAATGTACCATCAACCTGTAGAGTTCATTGCCAGGGGATGTTGTAAAGGCCAGAAGTGTAACTGGATTCAAAAAAGAATATTAGTTAGGGCCATCAATGGCTATTAGCCAACATGGTTGGGGATGCAACCTTGTGCTCTGGGTGTCCCTAAGTCTTTAGCTGACAGAGGCTGGGCCTAAATGACAGGGGATAGATCACTCAATGACTGATCTGTTCTGTTCTTCCCCTGACAAGACAGGATACTGGACTGGAGGGACCAGTGTCCATTAAGGCTTATTTCAGGGCAGTGTTTCTCAGTGGCCCATGAAACCACTGTGAGAAAGCTGCTAACTGGCCATGCTGGTGTATTTATTTATCACTGCCATGAACACAGAGCCTCCCGGCTCCCATTGGCTCTGGTTCACCATTTGCAGCCATGGGGAGCCACGGGAATTGGTGTGGGCAGGGCAATTACTTCCCACGGCTCCTCTTGGCTACAAATGGCTCTGGTTTGCCAATAGAAGCTGTGAGGCTGGGCCTAAATGACAATGTGTCTGATTTAAATAAAAATCATAGGAAATCTTGGGAATGAATTTGGGATGCAATCTCAGGGATACCTAGTTTCTATGACCGAATATATAAATGAGGAGCCACCATTAGGAACCCCAAGTTGACAATTGTGGTAGGCAGCAGGAGGCCAGAGGTTCAAAATGGTGAGTTCATCAAGGTAAGAGAGTACTGGATTCAGATCCAAAGTCAGTACTAGCTTTTATACTGGTGGGACCAGTCTCACAGTGCCTTATTGTTGTTGGGTGAGTAAAAATTGAACAAGTGTTCCATTGGGGGATGGAAGGTATTAATGGCTACTAAATATATTTACAGTGAACAGAGTGAGAGGTCCAAAGATTTTAGGGAGAGGTGACTAGTCCAAAATCAATTCCATCCAGTTGCCCCAGAACACTATATGCTTATACCACCATATGGAAAAGAACTTTCATTTGGCTGTATAAAACTTCCTTGTGGAAGACATCCTGCTATTGAGGAAGATGGCTTGGACCTCCTTCAAGCTCACTCTTTCCAAGTGTGTTGACTATCCAAAAGCCAGGCTGTCAGATGGATCAATGCCAGTTTGAGGTAATAGGTTCTGCGACACTCAGTTTGAAAAGAAGTCATCTGAGAGCCATCATGAACCAGAGAAATTATTACGAAGATGGTCACCTTACCCATCATGATTTTCTTAAGGGCGTGAGATGGGGTAGGGGGAATTGGAGGGAAGGCAAACATCATAGCATCTGATCATTGCATTAGGAATACATACCCTCTGCAGCTGCATCTGATGTGTTCTGAAAGCAGTAAAGTTGGCACTTTTCATGTGCCTGAGTGGCAAAGAGGTCCCAAGATGGGACTCTGTGATGGGACATCTGCCCTTTAAGGGTTAAAACCCAGCTCTTAGAGAGGGCTGGAGTGGTGAAGCTGTGGGGTCAGAAGCTGTGGCAGGAATTAGCCAATTAGGGCCCAGCTGAAGGCACTATAAATAAAGCCTCTGGAAGGATAGAGACAGACTCACTCTTGCTAGGAGCAGGAGGGGCCTGGCTGCCAGGGAAGCTAGAGGCTTCCTGACTTATAGCAGGGCTGGGGAAACTCTGGCCAGGCAAGCTCCCAGGGCCTGAAGTAAGGCCTGAGGATACTAAGGGACACAGCCAGGATAGCAGCAGGTCCATACCCCCTTGCCAATGATGAGTGGCTGTTTCAAACTGCAGTTTGCCCCTCAAGTAAGGGACTAGATGAAGACTGGCAGTGAGTCACTGAAGCAAGGTGACCATAGTGGGTTGGGAGTTCCCAGAAGGTCTTATTGTCTTATCCCATCCACTCATCTCTAAGTCAAGTAAAAGCAGGAATTATTGACCTACTCTGTGTATTGCTCACAACATGAGGTGAGTGATGGGAATAATCAAGTATTGGGAGCAAAAGCCCTTTCCCTTGTGTAGATGAGGTATGGGCTATATGGCGTCTAGTTGGATTAGTGAGCTCCCTTCTTACCTGAAGATCTTCTAATGAGAAGGGTTTTGGAGGAAATGTAGACAGGAACATAACACTCCACACAACAGACAGGAACTTGTCTGAAGTTAAGGACTGCCAACTTGGAAGGAAACAGGCCAAGTGGCCACTGAAAGGGAGTGAGACTGGTGATATGGTGACTAATCAACTCCTCTCGAATGTCCTATCAAGACACCTTGGGACACAAGTCAGGTCTGGGAAGGAGATGGTAATGGGACAATGTCTCTGCTGCTCTGAAACCTCTGGCACTTTCTCAGTGGTTTGTAGGACATCTGGTAGTAGAACAAAAGTGGGGCTGCTTGGAACCTATCATGTGGTTGTCTGGAATGCTTCCTGCACAGTGCTGGGGTGTATATTCCCAAGTGATGCAGAAGAGAGCGATTGTGAGTGGAATGATTGTTTTGTCTTCTTACTGAAGAAATTGTTACACTCAAGAGAGGTCCTCCACTGTCATCTGGATTTCCCTGGGAAACCCTAAGGATTACAGTTAGGACCTCAGTCTCACAACCACGAAGGCTGTCATAGCACAAGAGGCCATATCCATTGCAGCTAGTGATACTTAAAGTAATTATCTGGTCACAAGCTTCCCTTTATGCAGAATGATCTGGAATTGACTCTTACATTCCAGAAGTACTTTATGAGTAAATTCCAAAATCTTGTTATATAATTCATGAAGTTATATTTTGAAATACATGCCTCGAAGCTCACAATCCAAAGGAAGTGGCATGCCAAAGAGAAGTTCTTTCTGGAAAGAGGTCTCACCTCTTGGCATCCTTATCCACAGAAGTGACCTTTGTCTGGTAAAGCCTGTTTCATTCCATGACCGTTTGGACTACCAAAGAGTTCAAGTTTGCACAGAAAAATAAATATTCTGCTCCCTCACAAAACAGTTTTCCTCTTTGGGACAGGACAAGAAGTGGCTGAAGTCTGCCAAATGTTCTAGATCAATTTTAAAAAGGGCCTCATTTATAGGAAGTGCCACACTGAGAGGGAATCACTGATGAATACACAAGACACTAACTGTCAGACCTGAACTTCCTCCAGCAGGATCTAGAGTTTCAACAATGCTCCTCAGTAGTTTCTGGCATTACCAGCAGTCTGGTAATAGGAAAGAGGAAGAACGAGGAGATTGGCACCATCGCTTACTCTGAAAATGAAGAAGCTGTCAGCAAATCTGGCATCACCAGCTGCTACATCTGGGATGAGGTCAGTGCCCCAGGAGTTCAAACTCTGGTGTTTGTTGCTAGGCATCCCATGTGACCATAAGAACAGCCATACTGGGTTACATCAAAGATCCATCTAGCCCAGTATCCTGTCATCCCACAGTGGCCAGTACCAGAGGGAATGAACAGAACTGGCAACCATTAAGTGCTCCACCTATTCCTGGTTCCTGGCAAACAGAGGTATCCGTGCCCATCCTAGCTAATAGTGAGTGATAGGCCTATCCCCCATGAACTTACCTAATTCTTTTTTGAACCTTATTCTTGTCTTAGCCTTCACAAGATCCTCTGACACAGAGTTCCACAAGATGGTTGTGCATTGTGTGGAAGAAATACTTCCTTTTGTTTTAAACCTGCTGACTATTAATTTCATTTGGTAACCCCTAGTTCTTGTGTTTTAAGAAGGAGTAAGCCACACCTCTTTACTCTTTCTGTAACAGTCATGATTTTATAGACCTCTATCATATCCCCCCCTTAGTTGTCTCTTTTCCAAGATGAAGAGTCCCAATTTTATTTACTTGTCCACAAACAGAAACTAGTCCTTACACCTAATAATTTTTGTTGGCTTTCCACTGTATCTTTTTCCAATAGAAGTATATAATTTTTTAGATGAGGCAACCACATCTGCACATAGTATTCAAGATGTAGACATATCATGGATTTATATAGCGGCAACATGATATTTTCTGTCCTATTATCTATCCTTTTTCTAATGATTCAGAACATTCTGTTCTGCCACTGCATATAGAATGGATGTTGCCAGAAAACTATCCACAATTACTCCAAATTCTCTTTCTTGAGTGCTAACAGCTAAATAATACCCTGACATTGTATATGTATAGTTGGGATTATGTTTTCCAATGTGATTACTTTGCATTTATCAACACTGCATTTTATCTGTAATTTCATTTCTCTCTCATTTCACCAGTCACGCATTTTTGTGAGATCCCTCTGTAACTAACTCTTTGCAGTCTGCTTTGGATTTAACTATTCTAAGTAGTATTATATCATCTGCAAATTTTGCTACCTCAATTTTTACCTTTTTTCCCATATCATTTATGAATATGTTGACTAAGACTGGTCCAAGTATCAACCCCAGGGGAATACCACTAATTACTTTTCTCCATTCTTAAAGTTGACTGTTTAGTTCTACCCTTTGTTTCCTATCTTTTAACCAATTACTGATCTAAGAAAGGATCTTCCTTCTTATCCGATGAGGGCTTACTTTGTTACAGAGCCTTTTTGAAGAGCCTTGTGAAAGGCTCTCTTAAAAATTAAGTACATTATATCCACTAGATCCTTCTTCTCCATGTGGTTGTTGAGCACCTCAAAGAATTCTACTAAATTGGTGAGGCATGATTTCCCTTTATAAAAACCATATTAATTCTTCCCTAACAAATCATGTTAATCTAGGTGTCTGATAATTCCATTCTTTACTATAGTTTTAACCAATTTGCCTGGTACTGATGTTAGCTTTCCCAGCTTGCAATTGCCAGGATCACCTCTGAAGCATGAGCGTCACATTAGCTCTCCTCCAGCCATCCAGTGCCGCAGCAGATTTAAATGATAAGCTACATACCACAGTCAGTAGTTTTGCAATGTCACAAAAAGTTCCTTCAGAACTCTTGGCTGAGTGCCATTTGGCCTTGGTAACTTATTACTGTTTAATTGATTTGTTCCAAAACCTCCTTTAATTCAGTGTTCCTCACATACAGCCACATACTGGAGGGGAGGAACAAAGCAGTGGCCCCTCCAATAGGGATGTTAGATGTTGAGTAATTGATTAGTCAAGTAAACGCATGGATTCGTATCGGTTACAGGACTATTCGATAGTCTCCAGGGGTTGGGCTAGCAGCCAATGAGCTCCAGCCCCACTCCCAGGGAACCCCCTGCCACCCTGTACTGATGCCTCTGATACAGAGGCAGATGAATGGGGTGATAGCAGCCCCTGTCTGTGGGGGTCCAAGCAGCCTCTGTCTGCAGGAAGCTCAGGCCCACCATGGACAGAGGCTGCAGCCTGGGATGAGGGGTGGCAGACAGCACCACAGAGTCAGTACTGGGGGAAACTAGCTTTTAAGCTGGCTCTCCCAAGCACCAGCTTCTGCCTCACCCTCCTCCCACACACCTTGCTGCCTCTGATACAAAGGCAACAAGGGGGAATGGAAATGCATGTAGTCAACAAGATTAACTGATAAACCTAGCCTTATCAGTTAATCATATCGTTGACTAGATAGTGACATCCCTACCTTCCAGCAGGGCCACAAGCAGTAGTTGGGCCCTGCCTCCTTCTGGAGACAAAAAAAAAATGGAAGAGCAGGTATGAGTTCCCCACCTTCTCAGGATAGTGGTGGGGGAGGGTTTCAGCACTGGGGTGGGGATAGCAGGCTCCGGCCACGGGCTTTGAACTCCATTCCCCAGCCACATGGTGACGGGGCAGATATAGGGCAGGGCGAGCTGGGCAGCTGCCCCGGACCCCGCGCTTCAAGAAGCCCCCGCACATGCGCTGTGGCAAAGGGGGGCCCCCACGAAATTGTGCTGCCCTGGGCCCCGCAAAATGTTCATCTGCCCCTGCATGGTGACACACTCTGGATCTGAGCTCTGCCCTCCATCACTCCTGCCTCTGTACCCTCCTTCCCATTCATGACTTAATTTGTCCCCAAACTTGCTGCAGTTGAGTAAGTCTGTTGTAAAAAGTGATATTTGTCGGTGTGTTAATATCACTTTTCACAGCAAGTGTTTTTTTCAAAGCAACCAAAAAAGCAAAAGGAAAAATGAAGGAAAAAGACAAGAATATGCAAAGCATCTTATTTGTGTTTCTAATCTTTTTAGATGCAGTAAAGAATAGATACACTGCAAATTAAATTTTATTACTAAGTCATCAAAAAAATCCCACAAATAAATTACTATGCTATATACGCATATCTGTTTTTCCTAAAAATAATTATGTATTTCATGAAAAATGTCACCGTGGCTACCAAAATATTTGTGGCAAGAACCCCTGCTCTAATGACACTTCAATCTGGGCTAGTTCTTTAGATTTGTCACCTAAAAAGAATGACTCACATTTGGGAACTTTTACATCCTTAGCTGTGAAGACAGATACAAAGAATGTGCCCTTTATGGCCAGTGTGTGGAATCATAAAGATGGAGTAGGTCCCTTGTTGATAGCATTGCTACCAGGTTGTCAGATATGGATTCCAGGATTCAGAGGGTTTCCAGATGCTCTATTCAGGGTAGCCACTTGTGACCAAACTTAGCAGAATCAGTGGTACAGTCTCTTATCTTTCCTCTTACTCAGAATCATCTGACTCAAAAGGTGCAGCCATGGTCGCTAGCTATGTTAAGATTGCACAGAAAGCGTCAGAGTATTCAGAGCTCTGCTAGAGCTCAGTACTAGTGAGTGGCACATGGACCATTTAGTGATGTCCCTCACCAACACCAGGTCTGTCAGGGTTGGAGACTCCAGATCTATGTAGATTGCCAAGTCCATGAGCAGGGCATGCCAAGGTTTACCTGTTGAACTGACAGAGACTTGAGATCTGGGACTCTTTGGTGTAGTGCTTGGGAGCACAGCGTGGTATGTTGGTGCAGCCAGACAGGAACCCCCTTGTAACATCCATTTTTGCTTGCCTGGAGCATACAGGGCACACAGAGCAGAAGGCCCAGGCTGTGTGACTGTGAATGGCTGTAAACAGAGATACGCCCATTGCTGACCAAGAGGCTGCCAAGGAGTGCCCTTGACTTAACCCATATTGATACGAACACACAGCCGTCC
Source organism: Pelodiscus sinensis (assembly GCF_049634645.1). Classification (NCBI taxonomy): domain Eukaryota; kingdom Metazoa; phylum Chordata; order Testudines; family Trionychidae; genus Pelodiscus; species Pelodiscus sinensis. The sequence goes on from NC_134712.1 coordinate 202,432,106, forward strand.
GCGGGGGGAGGAATCTCTCCCCCAGTAAAAAAAATGTCTAGTACTCACAATTTAGTTCTCTCTTGCAAGTGTAAATTAATTTGAAACTTGCTTGTAAGAACTGGTGCCACAAAATGGACCAGTACAATTTAGCCTCTTAGATAAGAAAGAGGATACGGGCCCCCAGGGGTATAAAGATGGGTCCAGCAGCACATTTACTCTGAGCGTCATTCTACCATCTATCTGCTGGTCGGGTTAGGTGTTTGATCTCCCGAGGTTCCAGAGGGGACGCCCACCTCGTATTGTCTTTCCTAGGAATTGAGAGACCGGCCCTGGCCTGACACGCTGGAGTCGAGAGGCACAGAAAGGGATAAAAATTGTACCTGGATGTGGTCCTTTATCTTAGTGTACACGTAGACTTAGAGCTCTTTAAAGATTAAGCTGTCACTTGGTACCATTATTTCTATTTTCTATCTTTATTTTCTTTGTAACTATTTTTAAAATCTGTATTTGCTAACAGTAAAGAAAGAGAGCAATAGCCATTGTAACCATATGCTTTTATAAGTTTTTTTTTAATAAACCTGTAACTGTTTAAGTTTTTAAACTGACTCCTTCAGTTGCTGTAACAGTACCAAGCACAATTTAAAAGAACTTCAGCCGGTCATAAAGGACAGGTATAGGAAGAGCTTGGGCATTTGGATTTGTGTCACTCCCAGGTGACAGGTCCATTGGGGCACCTTTCAGTCTTTCCCTAAGGCTGCCCGCTGCGAAGGAATCTTGCATTCTAGCAGCTAAAATCTGAGATGTAATAAGCTCTTCCTATAAAGGGGCGTCTGTTGGCCTGCTGGCTACCCTCTGCGACGGGACCCCAGTCCTAGCAGTAAAGACACAGACGTTAAACCTTTTCTCAGAAACACACACACACACACACTGCCCTGACCGTCGGCTGACAGTTGGTAATGCAGAGGCTAAGCAGTCTTTAATGTCCTTGCATGCTCTGGTCAGCAGTTTTGGAACATTGGAAGCTCCCAATATTGTTGGTGCCTGCCCACATACCGTATGAGCTCTGGGCACACCCTCTGCAGAGCGTGGGGTCCTGCTCAGAGCTGAGGGAAAAGGAGAAACCATTTATCTTTGAGAGGATTTGTCTGGCCTCTTATGAGGGTGCCTTTCCTTACCCACATCATGCTTCCATTGCATAGAGTCTTTGGATCTGCCAGAGAGATTCAGTGGGGGTACTATTCAGCAGATCCAGCTGATGAGGCAGGTCTCAGGCTGAACAAAAAACTCATACTGAGTTCCATTAGGTTCCAGCAGAGTCTGCACTCCTGAGACTGCTTAATGCAAAAGGGGAAAGAGCAGCAGAGGCAGTTCAATGGAGGTATGATTCCCTGCAGTTGTGGAAGAAATTTTTGTTCAGACTGCTTACTGGGGAGACCCAGGAGCAGACAAGACAAGGCCTGAAGCCTCAGACCTATGGCATAAGTGCCTGGCATTCGGAGAACAATGGAAGAACCCTCCATACTGCATTGAATACACTAGGGCTGTGTCTAGACTGGCCAGTTTTTCCGGAAAATCAGCCGCTTTTCTGGAAAAACTTGCCAGCTGTCTACACTGTCCGCTTGAATTTCCGCAAAAGCACTGACTTCCTACTGTAAGAAATCAGTGCTTTTTGCGGAAATACTATGCTGCTCCCATTCGGGCAAAAGTCAGTGTAGACAGCTGAGATTTGTTTTCTGCAAAAATTGCTTTTGCGGAAAAGCGTCCATGCCAATCTAGACGCTCTTTTCCGAAAATGCTTTCAATGGAAAACTTTTCCATTAAAAGCATTTCCGGAAAATCATGGCAGTCTAGACGTAGCCTACGATTACTAAGTAATTAGATGATACAAATACTAATTAAATAATTTATAATATTTATCTGAGTAGAGTTTTGAACAAGCTAGAGAGTACAGGCACAGGAGGATTCCATCCCAGTCTGCAAGAGGTAAAAGAGCAACAGAAAAGAGGTGGGCCATCTGCACTGCCTACTATGCTGTTTGCTTGCAGCACAAGGTGGCACAGCATGCAGGCCAGCAAACACAAACACTGAAAAATTTCCAGTACTGGGCACCCAGAACACAAGTGCACTCCCACAGTGTATGCCCAGAGGGCCTGGCACTTAAAGAACTCTGAACCTGCAAATTATGCAAATACAGCCATTCCAAGTATGCATCATTCTTATTGGTAGGTACAGAATACATACCTGAAAACACAAATGTTGATTTGCATTCTCAATTACACCTTATGCCTGGGCTAAGCGCTTGTACTCATATAGCTGAAGGAGGCAATTAAGGGGCCTCCCATTACATTTTTAAATTATTGTATTAGTTATTGGAAAGATATTTTTTTTCAGTGCCTAAAAATAAGCTTGCTATAAGAAGTGAGTGATAGCCAGATCTTGTCCTCCACTGTTAAGGTACCTTTATTAAATAATTTTCCTTCAGTGGTATAGTCTTTCTTCCAAGCCACATTGAAGTAGTCAGCATATTCGCTGGTTTTCCAACCTTATGGTTCTGCCCCGCCCACCCCCCACTTAGTAGTCCCCAATCTTTTGGATATTTTTCCAACATCCCAAACCTGTGTGTGTGTTAAAATCTTCTACTCATGGACTTCTTCCAGAAGAATGCGCTAGAAAATTACATGAGCCTCTTACTCTTGCTTTAGCCAATTTACTTGTTGTTGTAATCCATCCTTGAGAATGTAAATGATCCACAGAGTATGATTTTCATTAGCACTCAAGGCCAGGCCTAACTGCTGCTTCAGTGGGACCTGAATTATGCTAAATGCTAAAATGCACTATACACTGCTGTAAGTGGGGTTTTCATTTAAAAGATCCCTTGACAGCCCCCCTGCTTATTTTAAAGTAGTTTTCCTGTTTATTACAGATTACTGCACTGACAACCTTGAGAAACTGCTTATTTTTACACAGCAGGGACAATATCAGTGTGAGCATCTCTGCACTGCCCTAACAACGTGCTTCAAATCTAACCTGAGGGGACTGTCTCTAAGTGGTAAGAAGCTAGTTTAGTCTCCATGGTGATCCAGACTTGGGCATCCAAGTTGTAAGTGCCAAGCGGTGTTGATAATAGGTTGGCTTTGTGATGTGGAACATTAGCTGATCAGAACAGGACAAAGATCAGTTTATTAGTAAAAACAATTAAAAAGGCATATACTACAGATGGAACCTCTCTAACCTGGGACTCTAGTCTGGCAGAACCACAGATGTTCCATGACCAGCGAGTTCTGCTGGAGGACTGGTGGCTGGGAGTCCTATGAGCCTGAAAGGTAACAGGATATCAGCAGCAATCTGCCAACTGTAACTGGAAGCCCAGCACACGGCAAGGGGGCTGCCCAGTGGGGCTGGAAGCCCGGCACATGGCAACCCAGTAGTGCCAGGCGTCCAGCATGTGGCAGTGGGGCTGCCCAGTGGGGCCAGAAGGGCTGGCGGCAGGTGGGCCAGGAACGACCGCCCCTGGTCTGGGAAAATCCCTCTTCTAATTCCAGTCAGATCTCAAGGGAGGTCCAAACTATACAACAGTACTTTGCTTTTCTATAGCCCCTCCAACTTCACCCTGGTGAAGACCAATTATCTCAATTTTACAGTTTAGCAGGGAATGGTTAAATGTTTTAACCAAGATCACACTGCAAGTTTGTGTGGAAATAAAACCCAGATCACCTGTGTATTTACTACTAAACTTGAGTTCCATTGCTATAAACATTATATAGTACCCCTTGAAGAAGCTGTCAAATGGTACCAACTGAACTCACTACAGCAGCTTAGAAATGGAATAACTTAGGGATATTAATAAACATCCATCTTTTAAGTCAGCTCCCTGCAAGTACCAGCTCCTGCCTGCTGCCTCCAATACAGAGGTATCAGCACGGGGGGGCAGACCTCTCTGCAGGAGCCAGTACACACAGAGAGCCAGCTTGAAAGCTGGATTCCCGCATGTACTGGTTCCCACCTGCTCCTCTCCCCCCAGCACTACTGCCTCTCTATCAGAAGCAGCAGTGCCTGGGGAGGGCAGGCAGCTGTGCAGGAGCTGCTGCTCTGGGGGAGTTGGCTTTTAAGATGGCTCCCCAGAAGCACTGGCTCCTGCCTGCCCCCACTCTGCTGCTGCATCTGTGGGAGTTAGCAGGGGTGGGAGGACGCAGGCTGCTCTGCCTAAAAGGCCAGCTTAAAAACCAATTCTCCCCCCCCCCCATATGTACCAGCTTCTGCCTGCCTTCCCCCCTTCGCTCCCCCCACAATGCTCTGTGGATGGCTGGGGCAGTGGCTCCATGGGAGCTGGCATGCACAAAGAGCTGGCTTAAAGGCCGGCTCCCACCTCCCCAACCTTGCTGCCTTTGATACAGAACCAGCAAGGGAGAATTGCATGTATTTGTTAGGATTAACTGATGAGCCCTGGCTTACCAGTTAATCATGTAAACGGGTACATTCTAACAACCCGAGAATAATTATGTATCCCATCTACAGTGGGAATCCATCTCAGAAATCAGTGAAATCCATCTCAGAAAATTCAAAGATCAAGAGTGTGTGTGTGTGTGTGTGTGTGTGTGTGTGTGTGTGTGTGTGTGTGTGTGTGTGTGTGTCTCTCTCTCTCTCTCTCTCTCTCTCTCTCTCTCACAATGAGGCTAATTCATCTCTACTGAAACTGTGCAAAAATCACATCACCAAGTGCCATGCATACATTTTCAAAAGAACCTCAGCACAATTTTAAGAAGTGAAAGACAACATGGGTTGGAAACGAAAGCATGTATGACAACTTTGAAAATGTAATTTAGGCACTTTTTAAAAATGTACCCTACATCTACAAAGTGAAGATAAAAGTTTTTAAATATCAAGTAAACTCTGCGGGAAGGGAAACGAATCAAAAATGGAAACCGAGCACAAATTTCAGAAACCATGGTAATCATATCCATATTGTAATCTACAGATACAGAAGCAATTTCTTCTGCTGGTATCATGGTATATTTTCAGACTTCCTGAGAGACGTTGCCCTGCCATTATTGATTTTTAGAAATAATATCTTGCAGCTTCATGGCACATTATATGTTAGAAATAAGATATTGTGATGAAATTAATGCATTTGGCGCTGCACTGTTAATTCATGAATACTGTATATTGACTTGATTATTGGATTGTTTACTGTACAAATATATTATTTTAGTTTAACTGGGGACTGTTGAAAAAGCAAGCAGGAAGGGAAAGAACAGCTCATACCAAGCTACACCTCGGTAAACACGTGAGGGTTGTTATGGGCCAGTAGCATAACCATTGGCTCTGAGGCTTCTGCCTGAACACCCCGATTGTTCAGGATTGGTTCTGTCCAGAAGGATCAAGAGAACAGAGAAAAAAAACAAAGAACAGGCTGGGTTTAAAAGGAAATCTCTCTCAAGAATCAGGATCGAACACAGGGATCCACTGAGGAGTCTGAAGAAGTTAGGCCAACTGGGGTTCAGAGGATGTTAAACCTTTAGATTGGGGGAGGGTCAGGCATCCAATTTTCAACCAGAACACCTGTTCAAAGAGGTATCCTGGTGGCTCCAGTCAGAAAGAAAGTGAGGGGGATGGGGCTCAGGGTAGGATTGGGGCGGGGGGCAGGCCAACAACCAGGGTCTGGGCAAGGTGTGGAGGAGGGCAGCTGTGCACTCCTGGAAGGGGTGGGTCCTTGGAAGGAAGTGGCAGGGCAGCCAGCCCTCAGCGCTGCCTGGAGCACATCATGCAGTGCTCCAGTGGCGATTTAAATGGCCCGGGACTCTGCAGCAGTGGCAACTGGGAGTCCCAGGCCCTTTATAATTGCTGGGCCCCAGGGCAGTTGCCCTCTCAAACCTACCCCGCACCAGCAGAGTTGGGCAGGACAAAGGTGTTTGCTTTTGTGCCATTACACAGTTGGTAATCTAAAACAAAGGTGTGTAAGTCGGTTTCAAAATCCTTTTCATTCAATGCCTTGTTTCCTATTGTTAAAACAAATGACAGTCTTCTCAAACCAAAGTGTCTGTATATCATTGGTCACAGATTCACGAAGGGAAAAAGTGCCAGAACTCAGTCAGATCTGCTGGGTTGATACACAAGATACAGCAGTCCAGGGTCTGGTCCAAGAGAGGGACTATTATGGAATTCCCACACTAGGAAAAGGTTAAAGACTTCATACAACTTCTATTCTCTATTGACAGTAAGATGAGAATGCCACCAGCTTTCTCGCACACTATGGCTTTTTGCCAGCATATTCATCATTAATTGGCTGAGAATCTCACTGATGTGTGATAGAACAACAGAAAGTTATTCTTCCCTTCCGCAACATGGAATTACCCAAAGGAGAGTGGTAAGATTTGGAAACACTATGAGCAGAGCCATTTCCTTTTATGCTAGAGAACAGGTCTGTAGTGGTTTTTTAAATACTATCAAAATGGATTTGGAAGCAGGGTGGAGATAGGTGGATGAGACTACACAAAACCACAAACTATTATTTCTTGGAGTGCAGTAAAAGCAAAAACTAATGTGGTTTTAATTCAGAATAACTATGGATTCCCCAGCCATCTCCAACACAATTACCCAGACTGCACTGACCACAGGCTTCAGATGATAGTGATCAAATGCATAGCCTCTATTTTTTGCTTTCCACACCCCCTTTTGTGACATTTAGTTTTCTTTTTGTTCTTGTAATGATTTGTTTTGCAGTTTTTATTATTCTGCAAACAGTTCTTTGAACAAAAGTCACATTTTTTCCTCTTATGCTATAATACTGCAAGAAAACATGAATAGATCTTTGTTAATATCCCTAGTATGTTGTAAAAGAAAATCAATTAATTTACTTTGAAACATCAGCATTATGGCTTCTAAAGGTATTATTAGGAAATAAGATCCCATTATAGTAGGTGCCATACAAACATTCAGTTTGAGGACCTAAGTGCTTCCAAGCCTATTCCAATTGTAAAAGATAGTTCCTGTTCTCCTGTCATACGTCTCTCTGTTTTCATTGGCATCAATTTCTCTGTATTAAACAAAAAAACATTTTTCCAAGACGAAAACTTAGGGTACATCTGCACGCTTATTTCGAAATAAGTTATTCCGGAACAGTTATTCCAAAATAGCTTATTTCAAAATAACATGTCTACACTGCAGGGACACCTCAAAATTAGTCCTAGGCAGGCTTCCCTAATGTAGATGTGCTATCTCAATTTAGAGCCCCAGGAGGCACTGGGGTGGAATAACTTAGAATAGCTATGGTGAGGGGCTATTTTGAAATAGCAGCAGTAGAGCGTCTATATATTCCATATTTTGAAATGGTTATTTTGGAATCGGCGTTGTTCCTCGAAGAATGAGGTTTACAGATTTCAGGACAAGCCATCAGTTATTTAGAAATTACTTAGAAATAACAGAATGGCTTTGTAGACGCTCGTACTGTTATTTTGAAATAACACTAGTTATCTCGAAATAACAGTGCCATGTAGATGCACCCTAAGTGAAATACAAGTGGTTACAAGTACTGATTCAGGCTGTCTTCAATTATTTTTGCATACGTTCACTATTTTAAGCTTTGGCCCAAACAAGCAACCACTAACAGAGAGGGAGAGAACCGCCTGAATTCTGAATTATTTTCTGTACCTGAAATTTGCAGGAAAGGAGAACACACCATAATCCTGTGTGATAGCCAAGACTCCCTCGACATTACAAAGCTGTGATTTTCAAATACTGCCTACAGGATTTAGAAAATCATTCACCATTAAAAAGTAAAGACATTTGTATGCTGAATTTCCATAGGCAACTTTGAAAATTTCATCTTATTTTTTTGATGAGCTAAATATAACCTATAATCAAATATTTTACAGCTTGGATATAAGAGAATGGAATATAAGCAGGAATGAAAACAAAATGGAGTTGATGCAACTGACCTTTATATTTCTTTTGCCATGAGACTCGTACTTTCTGTGTCCCAAACACAAGTTTCACAGTACATAGCATAGAAAAGCCTTTGAGTTTTGTCAATAGGCATGTGCCTCCATGTCTTGCTGTCTCATAAGGTGTATCCCCTGATTCTTTTTAATGAATTCATTGTACAACTAATGACCATTGATGGAGTCCACAAGAGTTGTAAATACATTGGTATCACTAGAGAATCACAAGGGGATGATAAGAATACCAGCAATGTAAGCCAAAGGCAGTGGGGAACGGATACATGAGTATAGGTCCCACGCAGTAAAATTACTCATGTGCATAAGTGTTTTAAGGATCAAAAGATTATGCACCCATGATGGGTGGGGGAGTTGTGTATTTTACTTCATTCTTCTGCTCTTTGACATGAACAACTCCTTGTGAAATCAAATATGAACATTAAGATAAACAGTTTAAAACTCAATTCTGTTCTTAGACACGTGTATAGAGCTCCAATTCTCTCTCAAAATGCATTATTATGCAGCTATACTATAGAAACACTGGGATAGGCACTCTAAAAAAAAATCTGAAAGATAGACTCATCTGATACTTGAATAAATATTTTTTGCTTTATCTTAAAGCTAAACAATTTCATGCAAGAAAATGGGCTTTCACCAGAATAAGCGAGGAAGATTTGTCCCTAAAGTGTTTTTAAAAATCTAATTTACTTTTCACTTGTTTGCCATTTATATTTCTGACAGTCTCTGCCATGCGAAAATAGATTTTTACATTCTCAAAGCTGCAATATTTGGATTGCAAACACTGCAGGGGATACAGATATTTGTTTTTAATTTATGGAAATATTTCTGTTGTCTAACCTGTCATTTCTGTTTTAAAAACCTAAACTATGGTCCAAATTTCACCACTCCAATCTCTTTTTGCGGATATAGAGGAGCCACAAGACAATGAGGATCCTACCCATAAAGTATGATATACTGACCTCCTTCATTATATGAACCCATGGAAAAGAGACTCTTGAAGAATTTTGCAAGGATTTCAACAACTTCTACCCCACCATCAAACTCAGCCTGGACCAGTCCACATGCGAAATCTACTTCCTGGACACTACAGTACAATTAAATAATGGACTAATTCCCCACCCCCACCCCCACTCCATACCAGAAACCCACCAACCGCACATTTACCTTCATGCCTCCAGCTTCCATCCCAGACACATTTCTCAGTCTATTGTATACAGCCAAGCCCTAAGATACAACGGGATTTGCTCCGATCCCACAGACAGAAACAAACACCTACAGGATCTTAATAGAGCATTCCTAAAACTAAAATACCCACCTGGAAAAGTGAAAAAACAGATTGACAGAGCCAAAAAAAGTACCCAGACATGAACTACTTCAAGACAGACCCAAAAGGGAGAACAACAGAATTCCACTTGTTATCACCTAGGCTATGTCTAGACTGCAAGCCTCTTTCGAAAAAGCGCGTCTAGACTACAATACGCGGATCAGAAAAATCGCTTTTTCGAAAAAGAGCGTCCTGACTGCTGACGCTCTTTCGAAATTAAAAGCCACCCAGAACCGCTTCTGCCAGGGCATGGGGGCAGCATTTCCTTCCGGGTACTGCTGCCTGCCCTTTGCAGAGACGCGTGGTTAAAGGGACGCCCCTGAACACCTGTTGCTCTGCTTCTGCAGCTGCCTTTGCTGTCCCTCTAGGAGGTAAGCAAGGCATTGCAGTGCTGGTTTGGAGTGCTCAGCTTCCTGGGACACCCCAGCAGGTTTTTTGTTTGGAGGTTTTTCTGTTTTAGACCCATTTTTTTCGGCATGGGACTGGGAGGCCTGGGGGAGAGGAGGGCCAGGGGGAGAAAAGGGCTGGAGAACTGGGGGGGCTGGGGGAGAGGGAGGTCCAAGGGGGGAAAGGGATGTTGCTGTGGAAGGGGGGTTTGGTGGGGCTGGGTCATGGGGTGCTGGAGGAGCAGGACTAGGCACAGGAGCAGGCAAGCCGCAGACCTCCCTGAGAGTGGCACTCAGGGACGTGCGCTGCTGGACCAGCTCCTCCGTCATGCCACCGATCCTCTGCCTCCGCCCTCTCTCGCAGGATGGTGTTGAGCTCCTGCACGGCCTCCACATGCTGCCTCAGGATGTCCGCATACACACGCCTGTGTCTGCGGCTCCCATGTCCCCGAGATGGAGGTGGGGCTGGGGTGCTGCGGCCCTCTTGCACGGCTGGTCCGGCTGTGGAGGAAAAGAGGAAGACACAACCAGTCCTAAAAAACTGGACTATGTAGCACTTAAAATACTAACAGGATGGTTTATTAGGGGATGAGCTTTCGTGGGCCAGACCCACTTCCTCAGATCAGAGTAACACGGCTACATTTCTATCACAATCAGTCATGTGTGCAACAGCTGTCCAAAAGGGCATGCCCTCTCCTTGAGACAGGGGAATCAGACATTCTGAAGGTAACACCGTGTGTGACCTGGGCATCAGCCTGAGCATTACAGGTTTCCCTTGTGCATCACCCACTGTGCACCCACCTACCTCCCCCTCCCCCGGGTGTTACACAAACTCACTGCACTCACCTGCTGCTTCATCTCCAGCGTCAGATGACACCTGGGAGGCCTCTGGGGTCTGTGTGACTGGCTCCAGGGTGAGGGTCGCTGTCTCCTCACTGTCCTCCTATGGCACCATGTCCCCATCTCCTGACTGCTCTGGGTCCTGCTCTGGTGCGTCCACCACAGGGTCCGCCAAGCCTGACTGCACGAGACGCCGTGGTGTGTGTGCTTCACCACCACCCAGGCTCTGGTCCAGCTCAGTATAGTAAGGGCAGGAGTGGAGGGTTGCCCCAGAACGGGAGCTATCCTCCCTGGCCTTCACATACCCTTGGCGCAGCTCCTTAACTTTGGAGCGCACCTGGTCCTGGGTGCGGGGGTAGTGTCCTTTCTGGGCCAGAGACTCTGCCATGCGGCCATAAATGTCTGCATTTCACCGCCGGCTTTTTAGGACTTGTAAGGCCTCCTCCTCTCCCCAGAGCTCGAGAAGGGTCTTGAGCTCTGGCGCAGACCATGACGGTGCCCGCGTTTGGAGCCCCTGGTTGGGTCCCCAGAAGGCTCTCTAGAAGGGCCAGGAGGGTCTTGGGGCTGGGACATGCTGCATTTCACCAGCCGTGTGCTCTGGCTGCTTTGCTGCCACAAGTGGCTGTGAGGGTGCCTGTCCCTTTAAGAAATGGCTGCAGACAGGAACCAGAGACATGCAAGGCATGCCCCAGATTGTCCACCAGGGCTTCTTCCTGGAGGCCATTATTTTCGAAAAAATGGCCTCCCCGCGTCCACACTCACTTATTTTCGACGGATCTCTGTCGAAAAAGGCGTTCTTCCTCGTGCAATGAGGTTTACCGCCGTCGAAAGAAAAGCCGCGTTCTTTCGATTTAATTTCGAAAGAACGCGGCTGCAGTCTAGATGCAGGTGAAGTTTTTTTCGAAAAAAGGCTACTTTTTTCGAAAAAACCCCTGAGTCTGGACACAGCCCTACAGGCTACAACTCAGACCCCTTCAACGCATTATACACAATCTGCAACCCATCTTGGAAAATGATCCTCCCTCTCAGAGGCCTTTGGGGAAAAGCCCATTCTCACTTACCGGTAAGCCCCCAACCTGAAACGAATTATTTCCAGTAACCAAGCCACACAACAACATCATAAACATCCAGGAACCCAGCCCTGCAATCAGCCATGGTGCCAGTTCTGCCCACATATCTATACAAGCAAATTCATCACTGGAGCCAACATCATAATCATGCGGTCTCGCATGATATTCTTATTGATAAACTAGGCAAATATAACTTAGATAGGGCCACGATAAGGTGGGTGCATAATTGGCTGGATAACCATAGTCAGAGAGTTGTTGTTAACGGTGCTAAATCCTGCTGGAAAGGGATAACAAGTGGAGTTCCGCAAGGGTCTGTTTTGGGACCCGTACTGTTCAATATCTTCATCAATGATGTAGATATTGGGATAGAGAGTACGCTTATTAAGTTTGCAGATGATACCAAACTGGGTGGGGTTGCAACTTCTTTGGAGGATAGGGACATAATTCAAAATGACCTTAGCAAGTTAGAGAAATGGTCAGAGGTAAACAGGATGAGGTTTAATAAAGAGAAATGCAAAGTGCTCCACTTAGGAAGGAACAATCAGTTCCATACATACAAGATGGGAAGCGACTGTCTAGGAAGGAGCATGGCGGAAAGGGATCTAGGGGTCATAGTGGACCACAAGTTGAATATGAGTCAACAGTGTGATGCTGTTGCAAAAAAAGCAAATATGATTCTAGGTTGTATCAACAGGTGTGTTGTAAGCAAAACTCGTGAAGTCATTCTGCCGCTCTACTCTGCACTAGTTAGGCCTCAGCTGGAGTACTGTGTCCAGTTCTGGGCGCCACATTTCAAGAAAGATGTGGAGAAATTGGAAAGGGTACAGAGAAGAGCGACAAGAATGATTAAAGGTCTAGATAACATGACCTATGAAGCCAGGCTTCATGAACTGGGCTTGTTTAGTTTGGAAAAAAGAAGATTAAGGGGGGACATGATAGCGGTTTTCAAATATCTAAAAGGGTGTCACAAGGAGGAAGGAGAAAATTTGTTCCTCTTGGTTACTGAGGACAGGACAAGGAGTAATGGGCTTAAGGTGCAGCAGGGGAGGTTTAGATTGGACATTAGGAAAAAATTCCTAACTGTCAGGGTGGTCAAATATTGGAATAAATTGCCAAGGGAGGTGGTGGAATCTCCCTCTCTGGAGATATTTAAGAACAGGTTAGATAGACATCTGTCAGGGATGGTGTAGACGGAGCTTGATCCTGCCTTGAGGGCGGGGGGCTGGACTCGATGACCTCTCGAGGTCCCTTCCAGTCCTATCATTCTATGATTCTATGATTCTATAAGCTGCCAAATCAGAGGATCATTCAACTGCACATCCAGCACTTTGATCTATGCCATCAAATGCCAGCAATGCCCCACTGCTATATATATTGGACAAACTGGACAGTCCCTACAGGAAAGAATCAATGGACACAAATCAGATATACATAAAGGAAACGTGCAGAAACCTGCTGGAGAGCACTTCAGTCTACCCAATCACTCTTTAAAAGATCTCCAGGTAGCTATCTTAACACAAACCAATTCTACAAGTCAAATATACAGAGACATGTTGGAATTACCATTTATCCACAAGTTCAATTCTCATGCTAATGGCCTCAATCGAGATGAGGGATGGCTGGGTCATTATCAACCTAACATTCAATGAAGGTGAAAACAGCTCTTTGTCTGTGTAGTCTCGCTATTGCTATCCATTGATCTTTATCCACTTCTTTTTAAGCTGTCCAATCTTCAGGTGTTTATAGATCGCAAGTTCTGCCTACTTGTTTTTCCCTTTGATATTTTCATACCCTCTGCTCCTTTTTTCGCCACCCCCCCCCACACCACACACACACACACACACACACACTCTCTTTTTTTCCCTCCTTCCCCCATCTCCCCTATTTATTTTGGGTCTGCACATACTAAACTCAAAACTCCAGTCAGCTGAAGAAGTGGGCTATGCTCACGGAAGCTCATGATACCATCTATATGTTTTGTTAGTCTATAAAGTGCTACCGAACCATTTGTTGTTGTTGTTTAATTTGACCTTCTTTAAGTCAATGCTAGAATCTCTATTGGATGAAATCCAGGTTCCATTCAAGACACAGTCTTAACATTATTCTGTTTAAAACAATGTACTGAGAAGCAAGTCATTATACACTGTAATCTGTCTGAGCATTTTATAGAACATAAACTGCTCACATTAACTCACATACAGATTTCTCACCTTATCACCTTCCTCTGTAGCTCATTTAACCTATCTGTAAAACTTGTAGCAACATCATACAGAGAAAAAGAGAGGAAGATATATCAGTTATCTGATGAGTTAGTGGAACAAATCATATCACATTGGTAGTGCTCCAGTTTTATCTCAATGCAATTCCACTGAAATCCATAGAGTTACAAGAGTATAAAGCTACAGTAATGAAGTGATGAATCAGACCAACCCCACCACTCTTTCCCTACCAACAGCCCCTGATGAAAGCCTACTGGTCCAAGTACCACTGCTAACTTTCCTTCCTAACTTAAGATTGTTTGAAGCATATGGTTCAGTTATGACTGAAGCATACTGAATTGTAGTGATAGATTAGTATCACATGACCCTTCTCTTCTTTCAGATGAGGGGGAGTACATTTGTGATGAAGGAATGATTAAGTAAAGTCCAAGAGCAGAAATTCTGTTTTCCTCCATTCCTACAACTTACATATTATCTGGTCTTAAAGAAAATAGTTGTTCCCTCTCCCCAGATTTAAAACTCTTGCTAACATGAGAAACATGTGGCTAACTTGTTTTCAGTAGCTGGAATTAACATGCCTAAAAACTATTCTCCTTTTTTTGTATTACATTCAGGAGTGAAAGTAACTTGAATGTATTTCACGTCTTCCTATCACAACTCAAACCCTTGTGAGTGAAGGGGTGTATATATTCTTAGGAGGTATTTTTTCCACTTTCAACTGTAAATTGTGCATCTAACATAACAGACCAATCTAATAAGGAGGAGAATGTCCCAATCTTTGTTTATATACTGAATATAAAACTGCTTTCTTAGGCAAGGAGATCTGCTTTTACTGTCTGTCTGAATGAGGCCCAGACAATATGGTTATACCGCATTGGAGCAAAAGTGAATGTATTCCACCTGACAAAAAGTGAAACCTGAAGAGGATTTGTAATGTTAAATATTGTGATTGTAAAATATATGTAATTAAAGCAATAACTCAGATTTCCTGTTATTCATGCAGTTTCATTCCCATTGGAGTGTGTGCAGATGTGAGGAGGCTTAGGGAAGGGGGCTGGGAATGTAGGAGGCTTAGAGCAGGGGGTGGGGAGCTCAGGGCAGGAGGCTGGGGTGGTGTGGGAAGTGCAGGAGTCAGGGCTGGGGACAAACATGGTTAGTATTCCAAATTTAACTAAAGGGTCCCCTAGATACAGCCCCTGGGGGGAAAAAATAAAAGTTTTCTTAAAGCTGACAGTCTACCAATATATTTTTGCTCAGGCCTGGGGATCAAACCATGGTTTTGACCATAGTACAAGGATCTTACTCACTTGAGGTTTGCACTCAGAAAGAGCATGGCACCCACTGTCATTTTATTAGCAAAATAGTTCACTTCTTCAGTTAGTCTTGTGCCTAAGGCTCATGATGCTAAATGGATCAGTGGTTTTCAGTCTCTCTTTTTCACATGCCCTAAAATTTGAGTGGAGGTGTAGACCCCCATGGAAAACATTGGCATAGTCTGCTATCCCACAAAGGTCTGCAGACCACAGGTTGAAAGCCATTTGATTACAGTGAGCATGTGCAGAGAAAGAGCCAAAGAGGGGTGAAGGCCAGCTTCACTCATAGCAAATGTGTGGCTCTGGGGAAGTGGTTCTCAATCTACAGATCACAGACTGCTAGCATTCCAGTCAGCACACAGCTGCAGCACATGTAACATCCTCAGGGCCATAGAGTAGTGTATTTTATATAAAGTGTGGATGTGGCCCACACAACACACAAAGGCTATGTCTACATTGGCATGATCTTGCGCAAATACTCTTTAACGCAAGAGTTCTTGAATTAAAGTAGTTGCACAAGAGAGCGTCTACACTGGCATGTGCCGTTGCGCAAGAGAAGTGCTTTTGTGCAAGAGCATCCGTGCCAGTGTAGACGCTCTCTTGCGCAAGAAAGCTCTGATGGCCATTTTAGGGTGTGGCCATTTTAGGGTGTGACCTGAACTGGTGGTTGGAAAAGCTGCAGTACTCAGGACTAGCTGTTCCACCTGCCATTCTTAGTCCCTGCTGCGTGTTGGCTTCTGGCCAACAGCTCCCTACCCCATCCTGCTTCCAACCAGCACTGGCTGCTTGCTGCAGTGGCTGGTGAGTACATGCACGTGGTGGCTTGTCAACTCTGCTCTCCATCCAGTGGCCCTTTATAAACTCCTCCTCTCACTGCCCTTTTGCTGCTTTGCCCTTTCACCCTTCAGCCCCATTGTTCCTCTATATACTCCCACAGGGCGTGACCTGCTCCTGGCACTGTGCAGGGAGCGAGTTCCTGGTTAGATCATTTAGATCACCAACAGCCTGGCTAACAGGCTCCTTCCGTCCCCCACTGCCCTCTGGCCTGGGGTGCTGGCCAGGAGGAGCCAAACCCTGCATGTGTCAAAGTCCCACACAATCACTGGCACAGAGGAGCTTCTCTGCCTCTTCACTGGTTTGGTGGGGGAGGGTAGCAATTTCCAGACTGTTTGTGCCCTGACCCTGTAGGCTCTTTCTACAGCAACACCTGAGATAGGTGTGCTTTGCCTAGCACCCTCTTTACACACAGCCCCCACCCTAGATTGTTCTGTCTCCTAGGCATTCTTACCTGCTGAGTCACCTCTTTGGCCTGGTTCACTGAAGCCCTTCCCCTGGGGTTCTCTGGGCCCTGGTGCACAAGGCATCCTTAAGGCTTAACCCCTTTCTGCCTGCTGGCTTATGTCAGTGGCCAGCAGCAGCTTGGAAGAGGTTAGCTACCTTTCAATTCTGTGTGGGCAGGAAGGGACAAGCTTCTTCTAGGCACAGGGGAGTGGGGCAAAAGGGGAAAGTGAATCTCTGCAAAGACATGGGCATCACTTCCCTGCAGCAGGAAGCAGCTCCTATATTTTCCCTCCTGCACAGTACCAAAAGGCTCCTGCTAGCCACGTTCTGGTGTGAAAGAAATATGGAGAGGGGGACTGTGACCCTGCATGCCCCCATATATTGCCTTGAGAAGATGCAGCACTAGGTGCCAGGACAAACAGGTTTGTCCGGTGGGCCCAGACAGTCATGGAGGGTGGAGAGCAACAGGCAGGGAGGGTTGGATCAGATTGGTCAGTCATCTTTATTCCCTTGTGAGAAGAGTGTGTCTGTGTGACCTCTCCCTGTGCAAACCTTAAAGATAAGAAAATAAATAAAAAGACTCCAGCTATGCAGCATTTGTTTTTAATGGTTCAGCCAGCTTGATGTTAATTTGAACATTTGCACTACATAGTTCTCTTTGATTGCCACTGAATTTGCCTGAACATGAGTACCAGATGTCCTATATTCAGAAAAGGGAAATATGGTCACCCTAACATTAGGGCTACATCTACACTGCGGAGCTATTTCGGAATACCAGAAGTATCCTGAAATAGCTATTCTGCTTCTTTTGAGCAAGCTCGTTATTACAAAACGTAATGAGATCACTATTCCAATATCCATGTAAACCTTACTCCTCATGGAACAAGGGATGTTTTGGACTAGCGCTTTATTTTGAAATTAACTTGAAATAAGCTATACAATTTGTGTAGCTCAAATTGTGTAGCTTATTTCGAGCTCCAGGTGCAGTGTAGACGCACCTTAGATGATTTGCCCGAAGGACAGCAGTAAGTAAAAAAGGTAATGATAGCTTTCAGAAATTTGGACTTTGGGTTGACTTGATCACCAAACTTCATAGGATTAGTACTGCTACCTTAAGGACGGACTTTCTGACTCCTGGCTGTCTATGTTTTTTGGTGTTTGTTGTTAAATGGCACTTATTTACATGGACAATCTCTTGGATATCAATAAATATCAGGTCAATTCTAAATGTAAACAGTGATTAGCTGTAGTTTAGTCAAATACTACCTTGGCTCCCGTGTTCCCCCCAGCACAGTTTCACAGGTAATTAATCAGCCCTGACTCCCCCAGTTAGAGGCTCAGGGCTCTGTGCACAGAGCTGACTGACTAGGTGGGGCTGATTAATCACCTCTGAAGCTGTGCTGCTTAGAGGGAACACTGCTTGGCTCTTCTTCCACATTCATCTCCATTCCTTCTTGCACACTGCCTCTTATGAATGGACCATCCTCCAAGAATTAAAGCATAAACTTTCTACCCTCTCTTCCTTCAAATAATTCCTCAAACCCCCCTTCTGCAGTGACACATTACCAATAATGGGTTGGTTGCACTTCATCTGGGGAATAATTTAAGATGACAAACATGCTCACTTGAAGCCATCAAGCCCCTAATAGCTGTGCCTATAGCTAATTTTGTAACCATGTAAACTTAGTTGTCCTCCTTGTCTTCCCTGTTTTCTCCTTTCATCTGTCACACATACACTTAGTGATAGTTCTTAGAGACAAAATGCAACATCTGTCTGTGAAGTCTTTAGTCCAAGAGCCCTGTTCCTAACTGGGGGCTCTGTGCAATATTGTAATAAAAATAATAAATAGTAATAACACATAGCTTAAGTTGACTAGGCCTATTGCAATATTTTAGCCAAACT
The DNA here is from genome assembly GCF_049634645.1 of Pelodiscus sinensis. Taxonomy (NCBI): domain Eukaryota; kingdom Metazoa; phylum Chordata; order Testudines; family Trionychidae; genus Pelodiscus; species Pelodiscus sinensis. The sequence continues at coordinate 202,450,379 of NC_134712.1, forward strand.
ACAATTGAACTTGTGTTTTATAAAATGGCATCGTCAAGACAGAATTATTGTGGTATTGGACAGAACTGACAATGAAGTCAGAGGACAAGCACATTCTTTACCCCTTGATTTTTTTTCTTGGAAATTCCCAGAGATCCACATTTGAACCAAGAAGAGTATACAGCTCTATGGGACTTAGCAGAATAAGATAAAGAGCATCTCAGAGAAAAGAAGATCCACACAGCTGTTAGATAGGGCTAAGTGAGGAGGCAACACACTCATTTAAGGAAGCCTGGAGTCACCTCAGCTCACCCGGAAACAGTCACCTTTAAGGGGAGTTTCTGTTGGCATACAAAAGGGAAAATCATCCCACAGAAGGGAGATAGTAGTCTGAATCTGAGGTGCTTCCGGGGGTAGCCGAGTTAGTCTGTTACAGAAAAAAAAAAGGTCTGGTAGCACTTTATAGACTAACGAACATGTAGAAGGTATGATGAGCTTTTGTGGGCACAGCCCACTGGTTTCAAATTCAGCCAGCTTGGCCTACATTCTCTGAATTATTCACGTAGCACATCTGAGCTGTGCTTGTGGTGAAGGACAAACACATGGCAACACTAGGAGCTCTTTTCCTAATTAGGAGGCCCCAAAACAGCAGCTTCTCTCCGCTTTGCTGAATTGTGGGAGGGGAGAGGCTAATTTAAATGTCAGCTTGACTTCATTTACACTAAGGGTCTCAAGCTTCCGTGCCCCAGGTCACCCCTAGCTGGAGCAGTTGCTCAATCCAGCCCAGGAGTCCCAGCAGGCAGGAGGGGAGCTGTCTGTTACTGTTCCCCAGAGCTTCAGGGATCACCAGGGAGGCCTGGTTCAGAGCACCAGCAGCAGTGTTTGTGGGCCCCACACTCCCCACGGCAGAAGGACCCACAGGGCTGTGGAGTGCAGCAGAGGAAGTGAACCCATCAAATGTGCTCCACTTCCTGGAATGCCTACTGCCCTGGGGATGTGACCACTGGTGACATCTCACACCAGGCTCCTCTGATGAGGCTGTCCCCAAAGCCACATCCTCAGGGGTTGGGATGCCATGGGGGGAAGAGGGCAGGGCAATGGTGGGAAGAGGTGGGGCTTGAGAAATAGTAATACACAGCTCGCCCCTATGGCCCGCTGGAACTCTCAGGCTGGATAGCACAGTCGTTTCAGCCAGGGATGGCTTGTGGGCCAGGAGTCTGAAACACACGATTTGTATGTTGAAACAAAGGGGGAAATAGATTTCCTATAAAGATATTTAGGTTTTTCAGAGAAAATTGAGAACAATTTGATTTTTGAAACAGAGAAACATGTTCATTTTTGCCTACATTCATTTTCAAAAATGGAAATTTTAAAACTTTAAAAAAAATGTTTATGGCTTCTGGTTTGTTTTGACAACAAAAAAATACAAGTTTGGCCGGGGTTGTGCCTGCAAAAACCTGGGTACCTGTGCCATAGGAATATTTATTCCTAACCTGCTTCAATTGTAGTTGACTTATATTTCAGTATCTACCGATTTATATCCTTCTTATGTCCTACCATTATTATATTATGAGAAAGGATAAAGGTTACATTTTCCTTGTCTTGTCACTAACTAAACACTCCAAATCTGTCCCGAGAAGACAGACACACACACTAGGACTGAACATAAATTCCAGTTGAGGATATGCTATTCATATCATCTATATTATTTCCCATTCTTATCTTTAATTTGAACATATCTGAATGTTTTCTTTGGTTTTTAATTATCAATGCAGACTGAGCAATGTTTTATTAAATTGTCTAACAATGAGGCACCGAAATGTTTTTGACATTTATTTCTAGCATTTGTTTTAGCCAACTATGTTCAGATAGAACAAGGAAGATTTCCCACTGGTCAGGTGCATCAGCTTAGGACGTGGTGATACAGGTCCAATTTCCTGCTCCACCACAGGCTTCCTAGGTGACATTGGGTTAGTCATTGAGGGTATGTCTACACTACCCCACTAGTTCGAACTAGTGGAACGAGGTGTACCGGTAGTTCGGAATAGGAAGCCTAGTCCGAACTACCTAGTTCGAGCCCCGTGTAGCCGCGCTGCACGGGGTTCGAACCAGTGGGGTTTTAAAAATGGCGGCTCCCCGCTTATGCAAATGAAGCCCGGGAAATTCAAATCCCGAGCTTCATTTGCAAGTGCGGTATGCCTATATTACCCTCCTAGTTCGAACTAGGAAGGTAGTGTAGACATACCCTTAGACTCTCTAAATCTCAGTTTCTAAACCTATGAAATGCATATAGTAGTACTTCCCTATCTCAAAGGGGAACTGTGAGGCACTCAGATACTATGGTAAGGGCCACATAGTTATGAAAGTATCAGAGGGGTAGCCGTGTTAGTCTGAATCTTCAAAAGCGGTGAGGAGTCCTGTGGCACCTTATAGACTAACTGAAGTGTAGGACATGCATCTGATGAAGTGGGTCTTTGCCCAAGAAAGCTTATGCTCCTACACTTCAGTTAGTCTATAAGGTGCCACAGGACTCCTCGCCGCTTTTATAGTTATGAAAGACAGGGTGCTGAATGACTTATATACTTATTTCCTTGCTGTTTGCACTAATGTAGTATGCAATCTAGAAACATTAAGGCTGTGTCTACATTGGCGCGATCTTGTGCCAAAGCGGCCGCCTTTGCGCAAAAACATGCTGCCTGTCTACATTGCCCGCGAGTTCTTGCGCAAGAACACTGACGTTCTAATGCGTGAAATTAGTGCTTCTTGCACAAGAACTATGATGCTCCCACTCAGGAATAAGCCCTCTTGCGCAACTGTTCTTGCACAAGAGGCCAGTGTAGACAGGCAACATGAATTTCTTGCGCAAGAAAGCCCGATAGCTAAAATGTCCATCGGAGCTTTCTTGCACAAGAGAGCGTCTACACTGGCATGGATGCTCTTGCACAAAAGCACATTTCTTGCACAAAGGCACATGCCAGTGTATACGCTCTCTTGCACAAATACTTAATGCAAGAACTCTTGCGTTAAAGAGCATTTGTGCAAGATCATGTCAATGTAGACGTAGCCTTATTGTGTTGAAAAATAAATATTTTGGGAATGAGTAGGAAGGGAGGATTACCCTAGCTGTATTATGACAAGTAAGACTCTTTGTATTCCACTCTACAAACCTCTTTTAAGTGATACAGAATAATTGTTCAGTTTTCCTCCAAAGATTACATACTCCCATCAGCTATTTTATGACTCTATACTCTGATGTAGACTGGACACGGTTTCCATGTTTCAGGATATTGGAAAGTACGTAAGTAGACGGTTTGCAGGTTTTTCTCTTATACCTATCTTCTCACGGGGCCTTTGTTTTGTGCAAGTTCTAGAACATTATCTTAAATAAAAGCTAATCATTAAACAAATGGAAATCTTAAATACTGTACTCACCAGTGAACTACAGAATATTATTTCCATGCAGATTCACTGTTCCTTTCATACTATCTTTTGCATTTTTATTTAATGTGTCTACTGAAAATACAAAAATAACCTGGTGATTTCAGTTTCAGTGTAAAATATCTAGCTGCCACTTTAAGAAATGTATAATCAGACTTGTTAGTGCATGGGGGTTATATGATCTATAGAATAGAGGTAGCTGTAACTTTAAAGTAATAATTATATCTACAGCATTCTGTCAGGGTACAAAGTACTTTTGAATCATTAGATGTTTCTTTTAAATCAGAATAACTATAGAGCCTGTGTAGAAAACATGATTAAACAGAGCAAATGTTATTAAGGGAATGTCTACACTGCAGCAGGACAATTATAGCACTGCAGCTGTGCCACTGAAGCATAGATACTCCCTACATCAATGAAGGGGAGTTTTCTGTCAATGTAGGTAATCCACCTCTCAGAGGCGGTAGCTAGGTCAACAGAAGAATTATTTCACTAACCCAGTTGCATCTATAGTGGGGGTTAAGTAAATTCAACTACATGGCAGAGGGTATAACATTTTTCACAGCCCTGAGTGATGTAGTGAAGTTAACTAAATAATAGATGGATACAGGTCTAAAGAGGAATGAAAGAGTTCAAATCTTCTATACATAAGGGCTACGTCTACACTGGCCCCTTTTCCGGAAGGGGCATGTAAATTTCACGAGTCGTCGTAGGGAAATCCGCGGGGGATTTAAATATCCCCCGCGGCATTTAAATAAAAATGTCCGCCGCTTTTTTCCGGCTTTTAAAAAAGCCGGAAAAGAGCGTCTAGACTGGCCCCGATCCTCCGGAAAAAGTGCCCTTTTCCGGAGGCTCTTATTCTTACTTCAAAGAATTCCCCTGAGCTTGGTTTAAGTTAGGGTATGAGAAAGCTGCATACCAAATTTGGGGATCCTAGTTCTTAAAGTTTAGGAGGTGTTCTTGAGCAAATGGACTCTCAGATACACAGACAGATGGACATGCTCTAATATATATATTAATGTGAAGTGCTTTGCCACGGTGTATGGAATATGTAGAGGGTTTTTTATTTTAAATGTATAGAGTTCTGAAAGGCAACAGAAATAGAGTAAAGCAATTTGTGATAAACATTTTTCAGCAAATCATTCAAAAATTCAGGTCAAATTTGACAAATGGTTCCAGCCAAAAAAAAAAAAAAAAAGCACCTGAAAGTCAAAACGTTTCATTTCAACAACTGTTTCATTTTCACTTTTTCCCTTTCAAAATAGCATTTGAAATTCAAGTGTAGCCATGTAAAACACGAACACACACACACACACACACACACACACACACACGCCAGGTGAAAAACACCTGAAAACCAGTCAAAAATCACTTAAACATTTTATTCGACTCACAGTGAATCAAAAAACTAGGGGAGGGAGAAGATGTGTTTAAAAATCAATGCAAAACCTTTCAGTTGATCTGAAAGTATTTTTTTTGCAATTAAAATAGAAAGTTTTACTTGAATCAAACTAGATTTTTGGGGGTTGGTCCCAAAACTGAAAATACATTAGTCACTCAACTCTAGACAGAAGGAAAGCATAAATCAGGAAAATTAGACTTTCAGTTTGGAATGACCGAAGAGACTTGTCTTCTCCTAAGACCTGACCCAAAGTCCACTGTAGCAAATGGAAATCTTTTAATTGTCTCCATTGGTCTTATATCAGTCCCCTAGTGCTACATTTCCAATGCCTACTTCCTAAACAAATTAAAATTAAAATATTAATTGGAGAAAATGCCTAAAAAAATTAACAGTTTTTATATGTATGCTTGCAGATTAATCCCAAGGATGTGTAGTTAGGACATTTAGGCTATGCCCTCACTGCAGAAGTAACTCCTCTCAAGTTAACCTAGCTAAAAAGAGAATGGCCATACTGCAAAAAAGACATTTAAACAACACAGAGAATGCCTACTCTGCAATCACAGGATGTGTAATTGCACCTCAGCTAGCTCTAAAGTAGATAACCCTGGTATGATAGCACCGAAGTACATGCTGTTGAGGTTTCACTATGGGCTGTACCTTCCCACCCAGAATGCTTGTTATTACACGGAGTTATACAACACAAAGGAATTTTTGTTTGTTGCCAATATAACTACATCAAGACTGGGCTTTTGCCAGCACAGCAATGTCAGGTAATGGGAGGGAACTGCATCTCTGACTAGTCCTAAAATCATTATTTAAAACAATTTTAGTGAAACTCATAAAATCCCTTATGTGGCGCCCTTATTCCCAAGAATGGTTTCTTTTGATTTAACTTAAAGCAACTCTCTTAATCAGTTTATGATGAGCCAACGTTTAAATTGAAATAAGCATCTACACTGCTATAGCTGAATCTGTTTGGTTTTTTTAATCACCAGTTACATTAAATAAGTGCTTATCTTTCTTTCATCAGGCAGTATATCCTAGTGGATACAGCACTGGACTAGATGCAGGCAACCAGAATTCTGTTCATAGTTCTACCACTGAGCAACAGGGTACCACTGGGCAAATCATTTTAGGAGAGAGAGACAATGACACACCTTAGGACCCTGAGGCTATATCTACACTGCAGAGTTTTTGCACAAAAATGGCCATTTTTGTGCAAAAGCACACGGAGCTTCCACACCTCAAGTGAGTTTTTGTGCAAGAAACTTTACAGTGAATCAACAGAACAGAGGGGTTTTTGTGGTGTAGGTATTCCTCTTTCGATGAGGGATAACTCCTTTTTGCGCAAGAGCTCTTGAACAAAAAGGTGTGTGGGGACCGGAAACGGGTTTTTTGCACAAAAACAGCCTATCGAAAGAAGCACAGGTGCCCTGGTGGCCATTCTGTTAATGGCAACCAGCGCTTTTTTGCACGAGAGCATCCATGCAGTGTGGACACTCTCTTGCACAAAAGCACATCGCTTTTCCAATGGGCTTTTGCAGTGTGGATGCGCTCTTGCACAAGAAGTTTTTGCAGAAGATTTCTTCTGCAAAAAGATTCTTGTGCCAGAAGCCTGCAGTGTAGACATAGCCTGATGGAGAGATCCCAAATTTAAAAGCCACAAAACAAAGTCCCTGAATCTGATTAGGCAAATCTCCTGAAGGCTGAGAGAGAAATCACTACACACTGCACCTTACATGGCTTCTATTCCTCACTCACTTGCTTAGCTTCCTGTTTGGCCTTCTGGCAACACGGGGGGAGAATCAACAGCTCTAGGTTCTACAAACCTGGATTCTTTTCAGTGTTTTTCAAATGTGGCCACCACAGTCACTTGCAACCACCTGGGGCTTTTCTTGCAGCCACTGCCTCCTAGGTGGTGACTGAGTAAAGGACAAAGCAGTAGCCCTTCTCCTGGGGCAGCAGGGAAGGGTTGGGTTGGGTTGGGCCACCCCCTCACCCTGGGAGCCAAAAAACCTGAAGGAACAGATGGGCAGGGTGAGTTCCCCACCTTCTCAAAGACTGTGGGGCTCAGACTCTGGATTCAGTAGTAGTGGGCAGCAGGCTCTGGTTGCACAGCAGCAGATTCCAGCCACAAACTCTAACCATAGGGCTTTAGGTTTTACCTGTGCAGCAGCAGGCTCTATGCTCTGGCCTCTGGACTTCATACTCACTCCTTATTGTCCATGGACCCTACTGTCACCACTCACCCTGCACCTATCCACTTCTTTGTCCCTGGCTCTAGCTGCCTCCTATCCACCTCCCCGTCCTTAAATTGTCCCCTGACTTGCCAGAGCTGAGTAAGTCTGTTGTGAAAAATGATATTTGTATGTTTGTTAATATCACTTGTTTACTGCCTTCCAGCTAGCTAACACGTCCTAGGTCCTTACACATACCAAGCCCTGTTCCTGTTTAAATAGACTAGCTCTAGGGCAGGGCACAGCCTACCTGATTATATCACAAGCTGTTCAAGCCATGAAGCCAGCCTATTCCTTAAAAGCATCGTACATTCCTTCACAAAGTATTTCTTTTGTTTGTCTCTTTTTCCTTGCTCCAGGTAAGGTGTGAGGTAACTGTGGGTGTGAGAAGGCAGGAAGACAAGAGATGATATAAGAGGGCACCTCTACCAGGTGACTGGAGCTTACAGAGAGGGAAGCGAGTGCAGAGAAGTCCACGCAGAAGAATAGGGAGAGGGTATGAGAGGGCGCCCCACTTATCAATTAAAAGTTTGGCAGGGCTCAGGGGAGTGGTGCAACTCCTAAGCAGTGTTCCCTCTAAGCTGCGTGGAGGCTCAGAGCTCCATGCACAGAGCTAACTGACTGGGTGGGGATGATTAATCACCTGTGAAGCTGTGCTGCCCTGCAGTTTAAGGGGAACACTGCTCCCAAGTGCTACCACAAGTCACCTATATTACCAGTAAGGAATTGACAAGTCCTGGTTACCCTGGTAGCAAGGTCAACTAGGTATAGTTTATATTTTAAAAAAAATGAGCTAACAATAACCTAGTAGACTAGAAATGGTAACTTTGTAATAATACATTTTAAAAACGGAATTACCGAAACATCTGCCAGTGATTATCCCCATCATTTTGCTTATACAAGTTGAATCTCTCTAGTCCAGAACTCTCTGTTCCAGAAACATCCGTCACCCAGAATGATTTTATTTAGCCAGACGTTCATTTTCCTGGGTGTGGGCACGTTTCCCACAATCCTATAAAGTTTTATAGCCACCAGTCCTAGCACTCAGTGTTCTGTGCTGTAATTTAGCTCTAATTTACCCCTGATATCCTGTAAGAGCCCAGTAAGCAGTGGAAGTGTTGGTAAAGCTGCTAGACAATATTGACCTCCCGTGGTATGGAAAATTCTCTCATTCAGAAACAGTCAGGTCCCAAAGGTTCCAGACTAAAGAGGTTCAACCTGTACAAAGTATTCCTTTCCCTTATCCTTCTATTTCTTGTAAGACCTTCAAGTCAGTGACTATGTTTATTTGTTTGGTGAATCATCTAGGGCATGTCTACACTGGGGAGTTATTTCAAAATAACTCCTCTTATTTCAAAATAACAAGGCGAAAGTCCACACAGCAAGCCTGTTATTTAAGAATTATTTTTGAAATAACAGGCTTGTTATTTTGAAATAACCCCTGCTTTTGATGAGGAATTAACCATTTTGAAATAAATGTTTTGTGGGAGTTATTATTTCAAAATAGCTTTTTTCAAAATAATTTCCAAGTGTAGACATAGCACAAGTGTGCCTTCTGTGAGGTACAAACAATACAAACTCAGTAGTCTGGGTAGCCATCACTGATCTAGACACAGGTTGAATTTGTTTCCACTTAAAAGGGCCAGTCACCCTTTCACACAGTGTATAAGCAAACAAGAGGATGAGTTTGCTTCTTTCTGCAAAATACTCTATGATGCCCTCTGAATGCATCCATTGACTTAAATGGGAATTTTGCCTGGGTAATGAGCATTCTCTCAAACCTTTAGGATCAAATCCTCTTGCTGCTGCCCAGCCAGGGTAATCAGGTCACGCTGTGATTGGGTTCCTGGATACTCTGTTAGAGATGAACAGAATCCTCCTATCAAAGGCAAGAGAGTAATAGATCAGTTGCTCTCTGGCTAGTAGAAAGCAGCTCTCTGGCCTCAAAGCTGAAGAAACTAGAGTAGAAGCAGTTGAATCTGTAGAGTCATGGATGATCTAGACCTATTTGGCCCTGCCATAAGGGAAGGGGACTGGACTCTATGACCTCTCGAGGTCCCTTCTAGTCCTAGTGTTCTATGATTCTATGACCCCCTAGCCCTCCTATTGTCCAGCAGTTGGTGCTGTTCTCTGAAATGCCCTTGCACATGGTAGCATGGAGGAGCACAACTTGGCACTCTAGTCCTCTAAGTGGTGTTCCTTAACCTCATGCACAGACTGCGTTCAAGGCCTTTTCCTGGCCACATGGAAAGTGGAAGATTTATATCAATGGTATTTTACCACCGAAAGAGTGACAAAGGTGTGCAGAAGTGTTACTATATAGGGCTTACTATATATTTTAGAAATGTGTTCTGTCTTTTCATCCATCTGTGGGTCTCTTTGTTTAAGAACTCTTAAATGGTAAGAGTTAGGACCATCTGATTTGGTATGCAGGTTCCTCTTATAATAACTTGAGTCTGGGTAAGGGTTTGGTTGTGCCAGGACAATGGGATGTGCTTAGAATTCGATTGTCTCTCCTCCCAGCCCTGTCCTTTTCCATGTTATGAGAAACAGTCATACTGTAGAATTACCACAGGGGCCAGAGATGGGGACAGGGAAAGCTATAATCCCATTGGGCCAGCAGGGGGCAAAGGTGAAGAAATGGACAGTTTGAGTTTGTCTGTTTGTGTCTGTCTGACTGTCTCTCCCAGCTGGGGGACACGCAACGGGCATGGACATGCACTTCTTTCCTGGTCCCAAACTGCTGCAGTGAGAGAGAGGGCTGGATTGGCAGCCTGCATACAGAACCCCTCATCCTCAGCCCCACTGCAGAGCAATGATTTAAATGAAGAAAAACAAAACTTATTTGAGTTGAGACCCAAGAAATGCTGGGTAAACCTTCTAGTGCAAAAATAACGGGAAAATTCAACTCACCCGCTATTGACTGGATATGTTTCTCCTCACAGTGGGATGCAGAAATAACCAATCACTAAGTAAGCCAATATGTAAAAAAAACTGTAGTTCTAAGATTGGCGTTTTAGAATGTCATATTTTTAATGTAATAAATTCAGTCAATTTGATTGTATGTTACTTTTCTTTATGCACTTAAGGTTTTATTAAACCTTGTTGTATTCACTCCCTAAATATCATGATCAACAAACCTTTTTGTTTTAGAACACAGTTGTCAATCTAACTAACATTCAATATGAAAAACAGTTGCCATTCCTTACCTGAAAGCAATAGATATAAAACTTTACCTCAGTAAAATGACAAGCAGAAGTTGGTAGGATTTGGCCTTTAGCCCTGTGAAGGTGTGCAGTTTTTCAGCAAACTTGTGACATGTCACCATATTTCTAGAAGCCTTTTCTCCTTGATTTCTTAGATTTCATTATTGCCATTATCTTATTTTAAAAGGGCCTGATCCAAAACCCACTGAAATTAATAGCTGGCTTTCCAATATTTCTATGAGTACTGCCTCAGGCTTAAAATAAGTGGAGTTGGATCTTCAGCTCAATATATACTATCATACCTAAATCGACTTCAGGGGCTTTTAGGACAATTTACACTAACCAAAGATCTGGCTCTCTGAGCGATGTTGGTAAGCAACCCCTATGAGATAATGCAGCAGTTCAAGGAGCAACTACCTTGTTCTTTCATTTTCTATCTTTGGATATCACTGGGCTATAGTCTAACTTTCTAGGTTTTTACATTTTAATCACTTCAGTAAGTATAACCTCTGTGTTGGCTCAATTAATTTTCAAATTAAAATTCTCCTTTTAAAAGACATTTGTATTCACTTTTATAGTCACGCTTGTATTATAAATTACCATGAACCATTCACACTACTACAAGTGTTTGAATTTGATCATGGTTCTCGGCATATAAATTATATCCTTGAACAATACATAAAACCTTCTATTTGAATTAACGAGAGGATTTATCCAATGTAGCTTGGGTCCTTAGCTCAAATATGTTTTTCCTTTATATAAATAAGTGCTCTGGAGTGGGGCTAGGGATGAGGGATTCAGTACACTGGCTGATCTGGGAAGCGAGGGCAAAACCAGCCATCTCCTACCACAGCAGCTTGGCGCACAGGCAGGGGAGGTGTGCATGTTCGTTGGCTGGAGGACAGACAGACAGACATAAACAGACAGATGGACACAGAAACTCTCAAATATATAGTAGATCTCTGTCCCATGCTGGCTCAATGGGGTTATAGTCCCAGTCTCCATTTCTGGCCCCTTGCTGCTGCCCCTGTGGCCATTCTATAGTATAACTGTCCCTCCTAGCACACCGCTCCCTTTCCATTTTATGAGAAACAATCCAATTCCAGGCACATTCCATTGTCTTGGCACAACCAAACCATTACCTTGCTTCGAGTTATGATTTGAGGAAGCTTTGGTGGTCCTAGCTTTTACCGTTTAGGAGGAGTTCTTGAACAAATGGACTGACAGAGGTGGCAGACATTTCTAAAATACATAGTAAGATTAAGGTGTTGTGATAAACAACTGATATTTCCCATTATCTGAAAGTTTCTGATGTCCTAATTTTTAGATATTTTCTTTGAAAGTGACCGTTTTTATATTATTCCCTTTGAAAAACTGATATGCGATAGATATTTGACCTTAAGTTTTTTCATTATTTAATTATTTTTCCTTTACAGCTCTAAAATAAACATTTGTAGCAAATATCTAAAGTTAAATCACAAGTTCACTTTTGTTTTAGAGCCTTCCTGGCAGATGAAGGAAGGTGGTGGTGATAATAAATTAAAAGCGGAATTACTGTTCCTCTTTGCTAGTGAAATTTTCACTAAAGCCTGCTACTCATTTATGGATAAGTGCTAATTTACAGAACGTGAATGGGAAGCCAGGAGTCTTTGTTTTCACAGTTGGTATTTTAGTCTTGATGAAAACTTGCATCTCTGTGTGCATTTTCAAATATAAGAATGAAGAAGTGTTTTGAGTAAGGCTACGCTGCCTTTAGTGCTAAATGAGAGTCCCTCAACAGCAGAAGAGATAGAATGGAGTGCTTTTCCCTGCTACTAGAGCCTTTCACTGTAGAGAGGAAAGGCTCTGGCAGGCAGGAGGCAGCGGGACCAATGCCTTCCCCTTGCCAGAGCCTTTCCCTATTTCAGGGAAAGGTTCCAGCAATAGAGAGCTCAGTTGACAGCGCCTTTCCCTATTGCGGGAGTACTGGAAGGGACCTAGCACCAGGGAGCTACCAGAGATTTTCCCAGTAGCTTCCTCACTGCCAGAAATTTTACCCACTGCCAGGATCCTTTTCCAGTGGTAAGGAAAGACTCCAATAGTAGAGAAACAGTGGAACACTTAACTGCTAAAAAGAGCAGAGTAGACATGGAGGGACAGATTGAGCAAGAATAGAAGCATGTAGGGTGTATTCTTGAGTACAGACCTACACTCTTCAGGCATATTTTTATTCAGCTAAGCTGCACCTCACCAACTATACTATTACATGGGCTACCTAGTATGCATATAATGTAAGTACACTACCCACTCCTGAAAGAAGGGTGCAGTAAAAATGCTGGAGCAAAGATATTTCAGTGTGCATATGAGAGGGCTAGTACCAAAGGTAGTACTATATGGCCCAGAACCCTGTACCTTCCCCCTGGGATAAAGGCATGTTTTTCTATAGGCTGGAACAGGTCTGCTGACTGACATAATCAAATGGAAGTATTAAAATTTGTGTGCTGTTGAAACGTTAATTTTATAAATGTGTTGACAGAGATCTATATGACTTTACTAACTATATATGTATAGCTGTAAAACGATACAGCTTTTCTGTGTGAGGGCAGGGCATTGCCTTCCAATAATATTCTGGTACTATGTTAGAGCATGATTCTGAACTAAATAGGAGTTTTGGATATGAAGCAAATGTGGGCCTGCCAAAAGGAATAGGTGAAGTCACTTAGCTGCTTGGTCACAGAAAATAAAAAAAACTCACATCTTCCTGAAATTAAGAATATAAGAGTATCATATGAACATTCAAATTAGCATCAGGAAAGTCACCTCCAATCTCCCTATCACTGCATCATCCAAATCCTTCTAAAATAGCTACATCCGGCCCCTTCCTATTGTTTAACCAAATGTCCCATTACACCAAGAAAGCACACCTGAAAACAAATCCCTACAGGTTGCAACGACTGTATAAACCACTTAATACTGTGCCTACAGCCCGGAGCTCTTCCACCTGTTTTGCTTCCCACTGCACATCTCCCACTGTGACACCCCAGTGTAGGTTTTAATTACCCAGTTAACCTTAACGAGCGTATAATTTACTGTTCACCTTCCACCGGCCTAGAAATTATTCCTGTCAGCTGTTGAACTTTCACGAGAACCGGGCGGTTTTTATGGACACCGTGGCTGGCTGTGGCAGTGCACAGCTCAGTGACAGGCGCTGCTGGGTGGGGAGCGGCAGGAAGATTTCCCTTCCACTACAAAGTGTATCATGTTGACAACAAAAATAAACCCCTCCTTGGGTGCGCCAAAGAAATGTAAACTTTGGTGGAGAATAATTGTCCCCAGGACTAGTTCCTCATCCCCTTCTCACCCCCCCCCCCATCACATACACACACACACACACACACACACACACACCCTGGCGCGAAAGGGCCATGCCAGCCACCCCCCGGCCAAGGGCTGAAGTTCTGCCCGCCTCGCGAGTCCGGGCAGGGCACAGGCGGAGAGGAGGCACCAGGGAAGAGCCAGCCCCTGGCTCTCAAGACGGATGCATCCGAGGCTTTTGCAACCTGGCTCGGAGGAGCCCCCCAGCACAGAGCCCCCCGCGGCTCCCTGGCATGGATGCCACTCACCTTCCCCGCCGCCGCCTCTCACCGCTCCGCTCCCGGGCTGCAACTTCCAGCCCTTCCCCAAACTGCCATCTTCCAAGGGCGCGGGAAGGGAAAGTTGCCGCGGCCGCCGCTCCGGCTGCTAGAGCTTAGCTGGCCATGGCCCGGGCGGCAGCCGGGGCTGGCTCTGGGCGGGGGGCTGAGGGGCGGGAGCGAGGGAGGCAGCCGCGGCTGCCAGCAGCGAGGGGCTGAGCGATGTGAGCGCAGCCCGTGGCGACACGGGGAGGATTTGCTAAAAATAGCCCCTCGCTCGCGGGAGGAGGAGAGGCCGGCGGGCTGAGCCAACCCGCCCCGCCGCTGGGGGGGCGAGCGCACGGACGGGAGGGGGGAGGGAGGAGTCGAGGGGGGGGGGGGGCGTTACAAGGGGGGGACTGGCGCCCTAGGGGCCGGGCTGTGCAGAGCAGGCGGCTTCCCGGTGCCTGGCTTTCAAGTCAGGAGAGCTAGGTCCCCCGGGCAGGCAGCTCAGGCTAAAGCCCAGGCCAGAGGGGAGACTTGTTCTACGGGGTCCTTTGCTAGAGGCAGAGCCCAGTGGAGCTCGCTGCGCCCTAAATACAGTGCCCTGTCTGTCCCCTTGTCCCTGCTTGCAGTACCCTGGGGCAGCCCGAAGAAAGGTCTGGGCTGAGGACAGGTGCCCTGGGAATGCAGCCCCTGCTTTGGGCTATCATCTCATCTTCTCACTACGCCCTGTGTAAAGCAAAGTGAGGTGCTGCTGGCCAAAGTGCCCCCGAGTTCTCCTTTACCACCCCTGGGCACCTCATTTACTTTATCCTTCTTCTTTTTAATCTGACCTCTCTTTGGTGAAGTCTGACACTTCGTTACTCTTAGGCTTTGTGTTTGCTGCTCTTTCTCTTCTTGTATGTCTTCGTGCTTGCACCTACAGCAAGAGGTCTAATGTAGACAAGGCACCAGCAGCCACCCTGCTGTTCACCTCCTGCCCTATGCAGACCTGCACCTTGCAGGAGAACATGGCATGATTTGCAATGCTTTCAGCTGGCCCACATTAGCACTTTCACTAGTGCTGCAACTGGGGGACCTGGGACAGTAACAAGTTTTAGCAGTACAGTGTAATAAATACACCGATCTCCAAAATGAAGTCACCTCCGGGGTGGCATCTTCCACTGGTTCTGTCCATCTCTAACTTTCAAGTAATGGAAGAAGCATCAATTTTAATGAGCTACTTTGCAGAATAAATAACTTCATTCCCTTGGGTCTCTGCAGACCTTTTCACCTACAACTTTTACTCCTTTTTTCAGCCTCAACTTTATTGTTTCTGCCAAATTGCTATGTTTGGAACAGTCTTACTATCTTCATCCACAAGATGCCTCTCTTCCTCCAAACCCTTTCTTATAGCTCTCTTTCTCTAATAATTAACAATCCCTACAGCCTCCCTCTCCTAAAATATTGTCCTAAGTATTGTTTTATATGCACTATGAGCTCTTTCAGGGGAATATGTTTTACTTATGTTTAAATCTCAGCCTCTCTTTTGCCTAGAAAAAGGCAAGCTTCTATTTTTTATTTTGTCCTTTGAAGGAAAATGATAGCTGCAAAGCATTTTTATGCTCAGAAATTGTTGAACAATCCAAAAGCTCATCAGATTTTTCACTAGCTGCAATAGATGTCTCCTGGAGACAAGCTTTGGAATTTTAATTTGGATTTATATTTGTTTGGTTTATTTCACTGTGGAAATCTCTAGGTTTTGGGAAACACATATTATCTATGTATTTATGTTGATTAGAAGAGAAGTTTAATCTATTTTGCTTTTTTTCTATTTGATTAAAACATTTATATTTATTCTTACTGTAGCTTATTTTCAGATTTTTTTTCTTTATGTGACAAAAATGTTTAAAAATTCTTGCTGTACCTTAACCTTGTTTTAGTCTCTGACTCTGTCTGAGAATTGGTTCAGACTAAGAGATAATCCCTGGCTGTAGAGAAGAGGAATTGGATCTTTTTGGCATGAACATCCATCACATACACACAACCCTCTAGTAGACCTCCCTTGACTGGTCACACAGCAGGTTGGGACCCACCTTAAGTGGGTTCTATATGCTCTTAACTTCCTGAGCAAAAGCTGGGCACTTTCTCCCATTCTGGCTCTTTAGACAGATTCTCAGGGTACAGATGCTCTTCAAGCATCCTCTTCTGAGAGTTGAGAGCCCCATAGGCAGGATGAAAGAGGTGCTGGGCTAAAACAAACAGGTGCTGAGGCTCAAGCAATATTTTTGACATCTATAACTGACACAGTAAGTCCATAGGTCCTAGAGCTATGAACTGCCAAGCCTCGGGGTGCTTGAGTTCAGTCTTGGCAAGCTCAGGCACAAATTTAGCACTAGTTCAACTGCCCTGGCCCTAAGTCAAGAGCTGGCTTGTAAGAGAGTGTCATCCCAGTGACACCCCTTTACAAAGGGCCATGGCAATACACAACTCTGCCTCAGCTTTCCCACATGCTGCTCAGCCCACTTGCTCTGTGCACGCAACTTGGCCTTCAACTCAAGTTGCTTCAGGGAGTTCAACCTCATCTGGGGCAACCGAGTCTTTTATTCAAAATTCTACAGTGGTTTCACATTAATAAAGTTTGTGATAGTGTTCCAGCCAGCACTGCATCTGTTTGCTTCTGTTGGTTATGATGTCTCCATTAAGAGAACCGAGAGGAGAAGTCTCCATGAAGGAAGGACCTGTTGCTTTTTTGATTTCATCTTACATACCCTTTGGATCTCCAGACTCCAAGAATGTTTGTATCTTCTCACATAGATTTTTTTCATTGCAATGTGCTCTAGGTCACAGTGAGGATAGCAAATTTCTCAAGAGTGGGGTTCTTGTTGTGGCAGGGATACACTATGCATCTTGTATCAGCAACTGGAAACGTATTCAGAGTATGTTGCAAATCAGTCTTTATCTTGTACAGTCTTTTTACCAAAAGCTAAGGTTGCTGCTATATGGATGTTCAATCTGAGTGCATTCCATTCAGCATCAAAATTCAAGGGAAAGCATAGTTGATGACAGTTTTCTTGAGATTTATAGTGAAATGGAGACATGCTCCTTCATGTTTTGTATTATTGATTTAATGTGTGGGCAACAGTTTTGTTTGACATTATGGAATTTCTGTAGTGAAAGCTTTAGTTTTCATCATACCAGTCCTTGTCAGTCTGCACTATGAAAACTGAGAGTATGCAGAACTTCCTGTGTTTTCTGTGTCTGACAATTAATCCCAGTTGATGCCAATGTCTAGATCTGTGGTGTTTCAGTAAGACCTTCTAGCAGTGGCAGCCTTGGAAGTAAATATTGGTAACGCACAGTCTGTGTGGAGTAGAGCATTCCAGTGGTCTTTGCCCACTGTTGTTCATTTTTCCAGCTCCGTGATGGCCAATGCATAGTGACCATATCTCATGGTCTAAGCCAACTCTAGCACTGAAAGGTCCCAGTAGATACAACTCAATGGTAGCTTGATAATGCTGCTGAATTGCTGATAGAACAAGCCCATATCTTCAGAGATGAAGGGAAGTGGTAGGACATATGTACTGATGATATTGACAAAGCCATCTGTAGTTAATATTTTAATGATGTGATATGTTCTGATGTTGCAACAGGACATTAGAACATGAGAGTTTTGAATGTAGTACATCTCTTGGCTCACAACAGTCTTGTTTGCTATCTCCATGCCAGAAAAAAAGTGCAATGAATCTTGTGTATAGAGCCCATGTCAGCTATTCTGGTTTCAGAGAGAGCAGCTACACAAATGTCTAACTTCTCCAACTGTCTCTCAGTGCTGACAGACTTTCTAGACTCATTGATTTCTTTTAGATAATTTGACATACCGGTGCATATTGTTTTCACATTCCAAGAAGCAATTTTGCAGAGAAAGACCAACTTACACAAACTTTTGGTGTATGTGCCCAGGCACAAAAAATAAGGATCCAGATCCTTGCCTTAGGATCAAAGTCCTCCATTTTATGGTACTAACTGAGCACAAAAGTTTGGAGACCAACACATTTGGAATTCAGCATGGAGATGCTGGAGAACAGAGCTGAGCTGGGGAACAGAGCTGAACTGCAGTGCCAAACAACTGACATTTTCTCTGCAATGGATCTGATTCAGGATTTTCTCCTCTAGCCTTTGTTCAGCCAAGAACTACCTGTAGTAAGGAGGCACCAGATGAAGTAACTTTTTTGTGGATATTGTTTTTCATTCCAATGGGTATCTGGTAGGGGGATTCACAGGTTAGATGCTGAACACCTGATCCATAGTGGGTTGAACTGCATTAAATGGTACCAGTAGAAGGTTCCACAATGTCTGTTGTTGCTTTCTTTCAGTGTTCCTGTGTTTACTTTGTTTCTCTCTCTCTCTCTCTCTCTCTCTCTCTGTATTGATTGATTGATTGATTGGGAGTGGTATTAGCTAAACAGAGAACCAAAGAAGTAGGAAAAAGGAAGATGAGGGAAATAAAAGAATGACAGAAATGAGCATGGAGATATCTGGAGTGATGCTAAAAAGACTATGCAGGAAGGGAGAAGAGGGAGTTGGAAGCAACAGCTAATTAGCAGCTGGAGAAATGGCCAGAGTAACACTTGTAAGTAGCAGTCAGGCACTGCTCATATAATCAGTGTCTACATATCCGTGCTGTGACTCCTTCCCTCTGCTTCTACTGGGTCATTTTCAAGAAGGTCTCTTCCAAATTTTTTTGCTGAGATCACAAGGCAGGGGGGAGCAGTAGGTCTATATGGAGCATGACGTCCCTTTAGGGGGACTCTCCCCTGTATAAATCAGTGTCTTGGAGGGAGGTGTATCCCCTGTGTGGTCTTGGCTCTCCCTGCCACGTTGGAGCTGTTAACTGCTACAGCTGTTTGTAGTTGCTCTTCCTGGCTCTGGCACAACTTCCATTGACTTGGTCGTGGTGCCTGAGTAAGGACTGCCGGATGCTTCTCAGTAGTAGAGCTGGTTGGAAATTTTCAGACAGCACTATGATTTGTAAAAAAAACTTGTCAGAGAAAAATATGTTTTTTGACAAACCATTCATGAGAAGATTTTAGATCTAGCCTTATGGATGGAGACACATGATCAAGTCCCTGCCTAATTAGGTATAGCAGCTATTACCTGGGTCTCTTTCATGTCAGCTGAGTGACCCGACCTCTGGTCTATATAGAGTCAGTGTTTTTGTAGCCCACTGCATATGTAATTACTTATTCAAGTGGAACAGCTCTAGCATGAGAGAGTGGCTCTATGGGCTAGTGGATGGGGCCCTTGGATGACTAATGGGAGACCTAGGTTCAAGTTGCTGCCTTGAATCCGGGTCTCCTACAACCCAGGGGAATTCCCTACCCACTGACCTATTGGATATTCCTGGGTCTATCTTGCCTTCATTTTCAAAAGGCCTTGTTTTCATTCTGATGTAGAACCACACACTCTGAAACCCACCCCCTGCCGCCCCTCCCCCCCCAAAAAACCCCAGCCTTGTGAAACTCTTGTTTTCCAGTCAGCCCTACTAAGTAGCATTAGAATTCTGAGCTGTGGCTCCAGTTTGTATGGCAATTTGGTATGAATGCCAGTATTTTACAAATTCATATTTATTATTATAAGTTGATATGGATAATGAAAATGAGGTAACTGGAATAAAATAGTTTCATGTGATCAGGTTCTATTTGAAAAATAAGGATTTTCGGTTCCCTTTTGGAACTTACCTACCACCACCAACATGATTTACTGAAAATGATGAGTTTCATTTACATTTTATCTTGCAAAGCAAAATGTTTGTGTGACTGTCAGTAAGAGAAGGAAGCTGTCATTTCTGTTTTTGTGATTACTGCCCACAAATCTTATCACTTTGTACTTTTCAAAAATATTCTTACAAAATATTAGTACTAATAGTACAGTATGCATATGTTGTTAGAGCATAAATAGTGCAGCTCAATCTTCATAGTTACACAAGCTCGCTAAGGGCCCAATTCAATGACTTCGGTAAGATTTGAGGATGCTGAGCAACTCACAGGAAGCACTCAGTACATGCAGGACTAGGCAAAATATTAAACACATAATCACAGGAGATACTAAACACCCTCAGCTTTCATTGAGTCCAACTGGAGTTATGGACCACAGCACCTTGCATCATCAAACTCAGTTTTCATATGTCTGCTGAAAAATAGTTCTTTTTTATGTTATGTTCTGCCACCATTTTAATGAAGCTACAAAATGCCACTTTCAGATTGTTCATACAGTGGCCACAAGGTGTCTGCTGCCAGATATATTCTAATTACATTAAGTTTTAAAACGGAAATTCTTCAGACAACAAAAACAAAATCACACTTTTAGTCTCTACTGGAATCAGGCCTATCCTTAAATAGTTCCTGAGTTCCAAAAGCTAGTACCAGTAAATGCTAAAACGTACACATTATGTTGCCATCAAATAGGTGTACTGTGCTTAATAGCACTAGTAGTTTAACATGCAATGCATCACAAACTCAAAGCTACAATAAAAAGCAAGCTGCAGACAATTCTAAGAAACCCAGCACACACACACAAATGTTGGAAATGTCTGACAAATGCGAGATTAACAGCTGAGAGG
This sequence comes from Pelodiscus sinensis, assembly GCF_049634645.1. NCBI lineage: Eukaryota > Metazoa > Chordata > Testudines > Trionychidae > Pelodiscus > Pelodiscus sinensis. The sequence continues at coordinate 202,470,835 of NC_134712.1, forward strand.
AGGCCAAAAATCAAAAGATTTTCAAAGAAACATCAATATCAAAATTAACAAAGGATATCTTTTACTTTTATAGAAATCCCATTGATATTTGAACTATTTAAATATTGCATAATGAATGTAGTTCATTGTGTAATTTTTGGCTTTTTGTCACAATTACTATCTGCCCTAAGAGTTCAGTTTTCAATTCAGAGACTATTCTTGGACAAGAACCTCTGATTCAGTTTTTATCAGCCTTCTGTATACAATATCTTCTACACTATGCTGAATAATGGATTATAGGTCACACTTTCTCATTGTCGCTGCATGAGTGCCCAGTTTCTGAAAAATTTCACGAAATGTATTATGTCTGAAGATTAAAATATATATGCCCCTTGAATACCACTTATTCAGCTGGAGTAAAATATCGGATGTGTATGTGAAAGAGATGCAGATTCAGAATTATGTCTTTGTTCATGCTAATCCTTGAGTAACATTGTATTATGCTTTTAAGGTTATAAAATAAAATGTTATAATATTTTTCATACACCTATACTGTGTGCAACTAATAACTGCTTTCTGTGTGCATGCCTGAGAGATTTTTCCTCTACAATTATTAACACTTCTAAAAGGAGTTTGAGGTTAAATAGAAATTCACCTTGTAACATCAGAAATCTAAGACATTTTTAAACTATTTCCATTGAATACTAGAATTATAGGAGAATATGAGAAAAATAGAGAATCCATTTTCTGTAATCCCTGTCTTTTTGTTTTGTTTTGTTTTGTTTTTTGGTCAGGTAGCAGAACTATGTGCTTAATGTTGATGTTCTTTATTAAGGAAATAATTCTGCCTGAGTACAAACATAAGGTATTAAGGATAAATAAATACCAGTAAATAAGTAATTGGGTTATTAAGCTAATATTTTCCCTGTACATCTGATACAAGTATATATTACTCTATTCATAAAAAATACAAACAAAGATTAAAAACCCAAAAGCTGATTTCAAATAAAATTCAGATGGATTCAATGGTGAGCTTTTAGAAAAAATATATGTTTATTGATTTTAATGTTTCATTTTACTTACATTTATAAAAATCTATGCTTTGAGTTTCCATAACAAGTAAAAAATGTATATACAAAAATATACAAATATATATACAAATAAACACATGTTTAGGTTGTGTAATTATCTCATTCTGACATACAAATATTCTCTAGCCATATCTGTATCTCTATATATAGCTACATATCTATATCTAGATAGATTTTAGAGTGTCTGTCTGTCTGTCTGTGAGTCTGTTTGTTAAAGAGCTCTTCCTAACGGTAAGAGCTAGGGCCACCAAATTTGGTGTGCAGCTTCCTCTTATCATAGCTTAAAGCAAGGTCAGGGTTTGGTTGTGTCAGGAAAATGAGAAGTGCCAGAAGTGGAACTATTACCCAGAACATCATGAGGCTGCTGTTCAGGGAGATGCAATACTGCAATGTGACCACTGGGGGCAATGATCACAGGGGAGAGCTATAGTACAGAGTAACCACTGTGGGCAGCTGTACCACCAAGAGAGTGGTGAGCTGGGGGTGGGGTTTGCCATCTTGCCTGCCACCAGACTGGATAAGTAGCACCCAGCCCCAAACCCTTTCCACACCTCTAGCCGCAGAGCTGGAAATGGGGAGGAAGAAAGCCCTACCAGTCAAAAAAATAGGGAGAGAGAAAAGGCCCCCACTGGATGGGCAGCTGTGGAGAGAGAAAAGACCCCTGCTGGATGGGGATAGGAGAGAAGGCACCTTCCAGCTGGGGGTGGGATTAGATCAGTATAACTACATCACTCAGGGGCAGGGATTTTTCATACCCCTAACCAATTTAGTGATACCCATGTAAGTTTGCAGTGTAGACCTCGCCTGAGCCCTCTTGTGAATCTACCAATAAGTGGGGCTGAACCAGTAATGAGATTTCTTCTTGCCTCACAGTCTATATCACAATCACATTATTGAACATTGTGGTTGAGACTATAGAATTAGGCGATAAACAAGGTTCCCTGTTGATCCCGCACAGGGAGATCAGCTGATGGGTTGGGGGAGAAGTTCTCTTGCAGAACAGCAGCAGCTGCTGTTGTCTGCTACAAAAGGAGGAGCTCAGAGAGCAGGTAGGGATGGGACATAAGGAGGAGGGAGCAAGTAGCTGGTGGGGGAAGTTGTAGGGTAGGGGATTTTGGGGAGATGAGGAGGAGGGAGGGAGTAAGTGGTGAGGGGGAGTCCAAGAGGAAGGGAGTTTGGGGAGCTCTATATTCTGGCTGGGCATCCTGGAAAGGAGAAGAGAGAGAGGCGGAGGTAGAGGTGGAATCCCAGAACCCTCCTCAAGCCTCCTGGGCTAGTAAGGAGGGTGGGGGGAAGCAGACCGCAAGAGATAGATGGGAGAAAGAGGGGATAGTTGTGTGTTGGCACTGGGATGAGTTTGTTCGTGCTGTGTCCTGTCCTGACTCCTAGCTAGGCTGCTGGTGCCTGCAAGTCTGAGAAGTAGGATTTTATCCCAGCCCCTGGCTGGCTTGGGTGAAGCAGATTGCACAGAGGTAGGTGGGAGAATAGGGGTGTGGGTCGGTGCTGGGATCTGTGCAGTGAGGTGGAAGTGGGGGGAGGAGTTTGTTTGGGGTGTCCTGACTCTCTTGATGCAGTCAAGTTGAGAGAGTGAGATCCTCTCTGTCTGTCTGGGCTGGAGGGGGGAAGCAGGTTGCATGGGGGGAGATGTGCCAGAACATTTGCATGATTACATCTCAAACAAAATTTACATAGGAGTTAATGGCTTAAGGTAAGAAAGAAAAAATTACCTTTTTTCTTGTTGTAAAAAGAGTGTTGTAAATATATAAAACTCTGATCTTAATGATTTTTTACAATGCTGTGTTATTAATTAAGACATGGTAAATTTTATTGCATTAAGGACAGATCTTAGGTATCTGGTACAGTTCTGGCTCTCATGAGTCAGAAGTAGCAAGAACTAGTTGTGATGCTAGTTGTTTTATAGGATGAAAACTTATTTGCAAGCTCTTTGAAACATGGATCTGTCTACAAACCCATACGCTATGTGTTAATTTGCTCTGGGGCTTCTACTCTTTGAGTTGGTGACACACATAAGATGAAAGTTTTGAACCAGGAGAACTTTTATCTCTTTTTACAGGTCTCTGTTTCACTTTGTATTTGTATTTGCATGGATCCTAAACACTCCCCAGATAAACTATATAAGCCTTTGCTCTCCTTTCCAGTGTCAGTAAATATTGTATTAATATTTGCAAGGAGAGCATGACTATTTCTAGTTGACACAAAGATTTGCTTAGCATTTTAAATCTGAGCTATGTGTGGGTAATATGCATTTTGGTGTATTTACTAGCTTGAGTTGTTAGAAAGGATGATAATACCTGTACTCTAAGGGTCATGTTAATTTTCTTTTTATTTGATTTTATATTAAATAAACATTGTAAACATTGTTCCTTGTTAATTATCCCTTATTTTAATATATTTTCTTCCACACTTATGGACTATTTAAAATATATATTTATATCTAGGTTTTTTTGTAGTTTTGGTGCACATCCACACACTACCTCATTATTGTTGCTGCACATAAGAAAATTCAACCTGCCCCAGGATAAAAAATGTTAGAGGGAACACTGCCACTAAATATGCCAGTTCCAAATCCATGAGTTCTATAACCACTTCTGAAGTAATTAATCTTTTTTGTTTGTTAAACACACAGAGGTGGTTTATCAAGAGAGCAAACATTTTGTAATAAATTATTTATAACAAGAACTCAGACTGAATGGTTAAAAAGGAAACAGAATATCAAGCAGAATTTATTTATACACAAGGTGGTTAAACATTAAATAAATGTCTGAAGTCAATAACAGACAGAGGGGAAATTCTATAAATCAGTTGGGGAACTTAGAAGAATCATAGAATCATAGGACTGGAAGGGACTTCGAGAGGTCATCGAGTCCAGCCCTCCGCCCTCAAGGCAGGACCAAGCTCCGTCTACACCATCCCTGACAGATGTCTATCTAACCTGTTCTTAAATATCTCCAGAGAGGGAGATTCCACCACCTCCCTTGGCAATTTATTCCAATATTTGACCACCCTGACAGTTAGGAATTTTTTCCTAATGTCCAATCTAAACCTCCCTTGCTGCACTTTAAGCCCATTACTCCTTGTCCTGTCCTCAGAAACCAAGAGGAACAAATTTTCTCCTTCCTCCTTGTGACACCCTTTTAGATATTTGAAAACCGCTATCATGTCCCCCCTTAATCTTCTTTTTTCCAAACTAAACAAGCCCAGTTCATGAAGCCTGGCTTCATAGGTCATGTTATCTAGACCTTTAATCATTCTTGTCGCTCTTCTCTGTCCCCTTTCCAATTTCTCCACATCTTTCTTGAAATGTGGCACCCAGAACTAGACACAGTACTCCAGCTGAGGCCTAACTAGTGCAGAGTAGAGAGGCAGAATGACTTCACGAGTTTTGCTTACAACACACCTGTTGATACAACCTAGAATCATATTTGCTTTTTTTGCAACAGCATCACACTGTTGACTCATATTCAACTTGTGGTCCACTATGACCCCTAGATCCCTTTCCGCCATGCTCCTTCCTAGACAGTCGCTTCCCATCTTGCATGTATGGAACTGATTGTTCCTTCCTAAGTGGAGCACTTTGCATTTCTCTTTATTAAACTTCATCCTGTTTACCTCTGACCATTTCTCTAACTTGCTAAGGTCATTTTGAATTATGTCCCTATCCTCCAAAGAAGTTGCAACCCCACCCAGTTTGGTATCATCTGCAAACTTAATAAGCGTATTCTCTATCCCAATATCTACATCATTGATGAAGATATTGAACAGTACAGGTCCCAAAACAGCCCCTTGCGGAACTCCACTTGTTATCCCTTTCCAGCAAGATTTAGCACCGTTAACAACAACTCTCTGACTACAGTTATCCAACCAATTATGCACCCACCTTATCGTGGCCCTATCTAAGTTATATTTGCCTAGTTTATTAATAAGAATATCATGCGAGACCGTATCAAATGCCTTACTAAAGTCTAGGTATATGACATCCACCGCTTCTCCCTTATCCACAAGGCTCGTTATCCTATCAAAGAAAGCTATCAGATTAGTTTGGCATGACTTGTTCTTCACAAACCCATGCTGGCTATTCCCTATCACTTTATTACCTTCCAAGTGTTTGCATATGATTTCCTTAATTACCTGCTCTATTATCTTCCCTGGGACAGAGGTTAAACTGACCGGTCTGTAGTTTCCTAGGTTGTTCTTATTCCCCTTTTTATAGATGGGCACAATATTTGCCCTTTTCCAGTCTTCTGGAATCTCCCCTGTCTTCCATGATTTTTCAAAGATCATAGCTAAAGGCTCAGATACCTCCTCTATCAGCTACTTGAGTATCCTGGGATGCATTTCATCAGGACATGGTGACTTGCTGACATCTAACTTTCCTAAGTGATTTTTAACTTGTTCTTTGTGTATCCTATCTTCTAAACTTACCCTCTCTCTGTTTGTATTCACTACGTTAGGCACACCTCCAGACTTCTCGGTGAAGAGCGAAACAAAGAAGTCATTGAGCATCTCCGCCATTTCCAAGTTTCCTGTTACTGCTTCTCCCTCCTCACTGAGCAGTGGGCCTACCCTGTCCTTGGTCTTCCTCTTGCTTTTAATGTATTTATAAAAGGTCTTCTTGTTTCCCTTTATGCCTGTAGCTAGTTTGATCTCATTTTGTGCCTTTGCCTTTCTAATCTTGCCCCTGCATTCCCGTGTTGCTTGCCTATATTCATGCTTTGTTATTTGTCCTAGTTTCCATTTTTTATATGAAATTAACATGTGGTACATTTTAACAGATTGTAAATAAGTTGATCTGTATATTTATTTCTCAGGGAGTCAGTGATCTTCTTCCTCTTAAATATTCCTTTGTACAAGTGAATTGATTAAAAGAAGAACGACAGAGGGCATATAACCCCACTTTCAGCCTTTGTAAAGAAATTACAAGATGTAAAATGTCAGTCCCTGTTTTGAAACAGTATTTGAATAGAGTATAAATGAACTAAGTCTGTTGTTTTCCCAATGAGGCAATTAATGCTGATGTCTTGAGAAAAATAGAAACAGTACATTTGTTTTCACATTTGTGAAGTGGTAAACTTTTAGCTGCATGCATGTAAATAGGGCTAAGTGAATGGTCTGTAACCAAAACAAAATGGAAAAAAATGCTCCCTTCAAAATGCAAGGGTTTGAGTTGCCTGAGCCAAGTTAGAACTTCATAAATATTTCTGAATGCTTTATGATCTTTAGGAATGAGCATGAGTGCATCCCTTTGCTAGTTATATAACACTATGAATTCTGTGAGGGTAAAAAGTACAAAGTTTTCAATGCTATAAAAAGCATAGCATAGCTGTCCACAGTGTTCCAGTTTTCAGGTTCAATTCTACAATGCACAGAATACCTTAGCCCTAGTGCAGCAAAGGACTTAAGTACCTGCTTATATTTAAGTGGATAAGTATCCCCATTGACTTCAGTGCAACCTGGCCCTCAAATCATTGTCCTTCTCTTCAAGTGGTAGCCATCTTAGCTATTTAAAATGTCTGATGTATGTCAGCTAAACAATAGGACTAGAGTGTAAGACCATATAAATAATGAGAAGTCCAGTGACACCTTATAGATTAACAGATTTATTGGAGCATAAGCTTTCGTGGAGAAAGACCCACTTCGTCAGATGCATGGTGCTATATATAATTAATGACCTCTCTATTTTTATCTGTGTTAAATGGTTGAATTAACCAAAGCGGACAGGGGGCTGCAGACAGGGAAGTTTAAGAGCGAGAGGAAAAGATCCTACTGCTGAACAGGCTACCAGGTGAGTATACTAGCTTTCAGTATGAGTGAGTTTGCTCGACTGTTTGAATTTTGATTCTGATTTCAGGAGATTTCCGTTTCAGTGACTGTGGCAGTTGGGATTGTGTGTCTGGGAGCGTTTGATCCTTTGTTACCTTGATTGCCTTTCATCAGCCTCAGGATCAGCCTTCCTCTGTGTGACTAATGAGGGGGTAGGCCTGACCTAGGTAAGCAGGCTTTAAAAGCCAGAGGCAGAGCGATCAGGGGAGCAAAGCAGACAGGGGAGTTTAAGAGGGAGTTTGAAAGAGGGAGGCATATTATGGTCAGGAAGAACCACAACACCAGTGCCAGCACTGCTTCTGTCTCCTCTGCCTTCACCTGTAGCCAGGCAGACCACCTGGCCATGGATGCCTCTACCTAGATCCTAGTGTGGTTTTGCAGGAACTGTGGCTTGCAATTCCCGCTTACTGAAATCCAGGTTGTGAGAACCATCCAATGTGAAAGGTGCCTGCTGGTGGAATCTCTCAGGAAGCAGGTGGGAGAGCTACAGGAGGAGTTGGTTAGGCTGAGAAGCATCTGAATCCAGGAGCCATTCCTGAACAGTAATCATGTGGAGACAGGTGAGGAAGCTGTCCCATTACAAAAGACTGCTGACACATCGCTGGTGAAGGAGGAGATGGCTCAGGGGGGACACTGACAGCTGGTAACTTCTGGCAGCAGGCAGTGTTCCACCCCTGCTCCTGACCCTTCCACCATGGTCCTGGGAAACTTTTATGTTCTTCTTGATACAGGAGTTAAGGAACCACCCCCTACAGCTGAGGTGGAGAATCCTCGTACCCAAAGGCTCAGAGGTCTGCTGCCACCAATGCGAGGAGGAAACATAGGGTAGTGGTGGGGAAACATAGGGTAGTGGTGGTCGGAGACTCTCTTCTGAGGAGACGGCGTCACCCATCTGTTACCCAGACATGTCATCTCTGGAGATATGCTGCCTGCTGGGGGCCCATATCCAAGACGTTACTGAGGCATTGTCGAGGATTATCTGGCCCTCTCGACTACTACCCCATGCTACTCATCCATGTGGGCACTAGTGATACTGCAAGGTGCAACACTGAGCAAATCAAGAGTGACTACAGGGCTCTAGAAGTACAGGTGAAGGAGTTTGGAGCACAGCTGGTATTCTCTTTAGTTCTTCCCGTCAAAGGTAGGAGCCCAGGCAGAGGTAGGTGCATCCTGGAGGTGAATGCCTGGCTGCGAAGATGGTGTCACTAGGAGGGCTTTGGCTTCCTCGACCATGGGATGCTATTCCAAGAAGGACTGCTAAGCAGGGATGGGGTTCACCATTCAAGAAAGGGGAAGACCATATTTGGAGGCAGACTAGCTAACCTAGTGAGGAGTGCTTTAAACTAGGTTTGACAGAGGCAGATGACCAAAGCCCATAGGTAACTGAAGAGCATGGAGACCTGGGAGATGGGTCAGAAATGGGAGGAAGTGTGGGCTGTAATAGCAGAGAAAAAAGAGGGACAAGGCAGAACTGGGAGGCAAGATCAAATCAAATCAGTATATTAGATGTCTATATACAAATGCAAGAAGTATGGGTAATAATCAGGAAGAACTGGAAATGCTAATAAACACAACTATGACATTGTTGGTATCACGGAGACTTGGTGGGATAATGCACACAATTGTAATATTGGTAAAGAAGGGTACAGCTTACTCAGGAAGGATAGGCGGGGGAAAAAGGCAGGAGGTATTGCCTTATATATTAAAAATGTATAACACTTGGACTGAGGTGGAGATGGACATAGGAGACAGATTTGTTGAGACTCTCTGGGTTAGGTTAAAAGGGGTAAAAAACAAGGGTGATGTCATGCTATGGGTCTACTACAGGCAAACAACTAACAAAATCATCCAAAGCGTAGGATTTGTTAGTCACGGGGGACTTCAACTATACAGACATATGTTGGGAAACGAACACAGTGACGAACAGACTATCCAATAAGTTCTTGGACTGCACTGAAGACAACTTTTTATTTCAGAATTTGAAAGTGGAAGGCAGCTTGGGTGAAAGTGATCTTGAAATCATAGAGTTCATTATTCTAAGGAATGGTAGAAGGGAGAACAGCAAAATAGAGACAATGGATTTCAGAAAGGCAGATTTTGATAAGCTCAGAGAGCTGGTAGGTAAGGTCATATGAAGCAAGACTAAGGGGAAAAACAACTGAAGAGAGTTGACAGTTTTCAAAGGGACATTATTAAGGGCTCAAAAGCAAGCTATTCCGCTGTGTAGGAAAGATAGAAAGTATGACAAAAAACCACCTTGGCTTAACCATGATCTAAAAATAAAAAAGGAGTCACATAAAAAGTAGAAACTAGGACAAATTACAAATGATGAATATAAGCAAACAGTACAGATATGCAGGGGCAAGATTAGAAGGGCACAAAAGGATCTTAAACTAGCTATAAACATAATGGGAAATGAGAAGACATTCTATAAATATATTTGAAGTAAGAGGAAGACCAAGGACAGGGTAGGCCCATTGCTCAGTGAGGAGGGAGAAACAGTAACAGGAAACTTGGAAATGGCAGAGGTGCTTAATGACTTCTTTGTTTCAGTCTTCAGCAAGAAGTCTGATGCTGAAGGAATGCCTAATGCAATGAATGCTAGTGGGAAGGGGGTAGGGTTAGAAGATAAAATAAAAAAAGAACAAGTTAAAAATCACTTTAAGAAGTCAGTTGTCTTCAAGTCACCAGGGCCTGATGATATGCATCCTAGAATTCTAAAGGAGCTGATAGAGGAAGTATCTGAGCCTTGAGCTATCATCTTTGAAAAATCATGGAAGACAGGAGAAATTCCAGAAGACTGTGTCCGAGTCAGAACTACAACAATGGCTGCCCGTTGCAGGGAGCCATAGCCTGTAATACCTCTAAGGCTATAGGGGGCTCTGTCTGTGAGGTGGAGTGTTTTCCATATAAGGGCATGTAAATTAATAATCTTCCCCTGCTCGCTCCACCCATTGCAGTGAAAGATCAGCCAATGGGCTGACTTGTGCTCAGGCCTGCTACTCCACCCACTGCAGCAAAAACCAACCTATGGGGTGATAAGTTCACAGGCAATAAAACAGGCAGGCAGCCCCTCTCTCACTGGGGATTTGCATCGAGTGAACACCTGGCCTGATCACCCAGACGCCTTGCACCCCCCGCTCTCAAGTCTTACTGAGTGTACTCTGAGTTGGTCGACTGAAGTGGAGACAGTTTATGAGCATGTGACCGGTACTTGTGTTCCTGCTGTCTCCAGAACTGGTATAACCCCCCCCCCACCACCACCACCACCATCATCCCTATCCTAATTGATTTTTTAGTTGTCCTTATTGCTTGTCAAGTAACAGTGGTTAAAAAGTTACTAAGTTAGTTTATAAATAGTTGTGGTTTAGGTTTTTTACTGTTTCCTTGTATAAAGTTGTGTAAATAATCAGCCCTATGGACAATACCAGTGTTAATTCAACTGTTCCTAACTCCTGGGTAGTTATTGGGAATTATTGTGATTTAGAAAAGCCTCAGGGAATTGTTTTGTGTTGTCTGGAAATCTGTTTAATTTTTGTTCTGATGATTGTCTGGCGTCATCAAAATAAAATCAGTTTGTGCTTTTTAAAACCCCCAGTTGTGGTCTCATCCTTTCCGGCATCCCTTCGAACCTCGTGTATTACGGGGACTGACAGACTGGAAAAGGATAAATATAGTGCCCATCTGTAAAAAGGGAAATAAGAACAACCCAGGAAACTACAGACTAGTCATTTTAACTTCTGTTCCAGGAAAGATAATGGAGCAAATAATTATTATCTTCCAAGTGTTTGCAGATGAATTCCTTAAGGTGATAGGTAACAGCCACCATGGATTTGAAAAGAACAAATCGTGTAAAACCACTCTAATAGCTTTCTTTGATAAGATAATTAGTCTTGTGGATAAGGGAGAAGCTGTGGATGTGGTATACGTAGACTTTAGTAAGGGATTTGATAGTCTTGCGTGATATTCTTACCAATAAACTAGGCAAATACAACTTAGATGGGGCTACTATAAGGTGGATGCATAACTGGCTGGATAACCATTCTCAGAGAGTAATTATTAATGGTTCACAATTCTGCTGGAAGGGCATAACGAGGGGTTCTGCACGGTCTGTTTTGGGACCAATTCTGTTCAATATCTTTATCAATGATTTAGATATTGGCATAGAGAGTATACTTATTAAGTTTGCAGATGATATGAAGCTGGGAGAGGTTGCAACTGCTTTGGAGGATAGGGTCAAAGTTCAAAATGATCTGGACAAACTGGAGAAATGGTTGAGGTAAATAGGATGAAGTTTAATAAGGACAAATGCACTTAGGAAGGAACAATCAATCTCACACATACAGAATGGGAAGCGACTATCTAGGAAGGAGTACTGCAGAAAGATCTATGGGTCATAGTGGACCACAAGCTAAATATGAATCGATAGCGTGATGCTGTTGCAAAAAAAGCAAACATGATTCTAGGATGCATTAACTGGAGTGTTGTGAGCAAGACACGAGAAGTCATTCTTCCACTCTACTCTGCACTGATTAGGCCTCATTTGGAGTATTGTGTCCAGTTCTGGGCACCACATTTCAAGAGAGATGTGAAGAAATTGGAGAAGGTGCAGAGAAGAGCAACAAGAATGATTAAAGGACTAGAGAACATGACTTATGAAGGAAGACTGAAAAAATTGGGCTTGTTTAGTTTGGAAAAGAGAAGACAGAGAGGGGACATGCTAGCACTTTTCAGTTATCTAAAAGGGTGTTACAAGGAGGAGGGAGAAAATTTGTACCCCTCAGCCTCTGAGGATAGGACAAAAAGCAATGGGCTTAAAGTGCGGCAAGGGAGGTTTAGGAAAAACTTCCTGTCAGGCTGGTTAAAAACTAGAATAAATTGCCTAGGGAGGTTGTGGAATCTCCATCTCTGGAGATATTTAAGAGCAGGTTAGATAGACATCTATCAGGGATGGTCAGATGGTACTGGGTACTGCCACAAGGGCAGGGGACTGGACTCTATGACCTCTCGAGATCCCTTCCAGTTCTAGTGTCCTATGATTCTACCTTTTTCTATTTTACTGGGGTGATGCGGGTCTTTAGTACTAGCCTGTAGCCTATCCTTCAAGGATTGGGAAAAATGTGGAAGAATCCTTCCCCCTATTCATGACTGTTCAGGGATCTGTCTAGGAATAATTCAGGTGTTAGAGCATTGTTATTATTTTTTCTAAGTAGTGGTGACTCTAGCTTTACAAAAAGGAGGTGAGGTGTTTGCAGGGCTCTACCCACTTTTCCAGAACTGGGTAAAAGAACTGGAGTGGTGCAGGTAGGAAGGTGTGTGCTATACTCATTATACTGGAAAAATGATGTTGCTCCAGTATCTGCTTCCCAATGACTTTTCTAGCTGACTTAGCCAGAATTCCTTCTGCGGGCTCCATAACAACGTGACCCCCTTGTCACAGTTACAGGGAGATGTGCACTTCAGACCCCATTCAAGTCCTTCTCGAGTGCACTGCTTTGGAGTTCTATTTTGCTATTTGCAGGGTTGAACCACCTGGTCCTATCACTCTTATACTGGTCCTACCACTCTTATACTGTATATAGACCCTTGTTTGCCAATCTTGTTAACCTGACAGACCCAAATATGTTTGGTAACTATAAGTCCTTTTCCTTCAGGAGCATGTCACAGCAGCTGATTAAAGTGACTCAAAACCAACTTCAAAGCACAGCATTGTTTATTCACCCAAAGGTACATACCAAGCAGAGCAAAGGGTAAAAATCTCTAGGAGTTTAACATGCCTAAACAGTAAACCCTCCCAGCCAAGTTGGAGAGAATAGGAGTATTCTCCAAATTGTTCCCTCCTCATTTTTCCAATAGGGAGTCTTCCCCATGTCTTTGTTTATTTTCCTGTTTGTTCCCGTGCCTTCCTCAACAGCCCCCCACTGCCTCCCTGGATTTTACTCTCAGTAGCCACTCAGGATAATAACAAACAGGTCAGAATGTACCATACTCATAAACAGCACCCATAGATATCTTACACATGCTCCACACTTTTCTTCACAACCTTCTCCCTGCCACCCATTGACTTTTTCTAATAGACAATGGCTTCAGATACATCATCAGGTCTGTAATCTTCTCAGACAGTTTGATTTTGTCAGATGAAAAACGATATATGATGTACATGGTTATTATTAATTAATTATTATTATTATTATGTATAGTTAACGGATCTCATATGATATATGGGCCTACTATATTATTCCAGAATCTATGTACATCACGAAGCTTCCGCCTTCTCTTTTTTGCTGTTTCACTCACTATTATTTGCTTTCTTGCTGTCTATCCGTCCATGCATAACATGACACATTTTCAACTAATCTCAGTATGAAAACATTCAGAGCTTTAAAACTTTCATATATCTCCAGATCACTAGGTTACTTTTAGTTCAGACTATGCTCAGATGGCTGTCATGAAGAACATTACAGTGAAGCATCAAATGCTGTAAGTATCAGGAGCTGCACATGAGGGATGCAAGATTCAATGTGCAAAGTAACTCCCTCTTAATAAACAAGTAAAGCTCCATTGTAAGGAACATTTCCCTGAATATGAAATTTAACTGCCAACCATTCACATCCTACACATAACTGTCATAAAGGATGTCTAAATCTGTCCTTGTTTACAATATGTGTTGTGACAAGATTTGACAGATTCTGAAGGAGCTATAATTGCCACCTAAACATCCAGCATTTTGTCAACTGTGATCGTGGTTAGGGAAAGCATTTATTTCACTTAAACAGACACACACAATTTTTTTTTCCTTCCTGGAAGACGACATTTTTTTCTCTTCTCATTAGTGGTTGCAAGTCAGGTTTTCTCCCCTTTGCAGAACTTTTCCAGTGAAGGAAGTTGAAACTTTTAAAAGAGTAATCCAAAATGAGCAGAAACCAATATCAGTTTAAGAGGTACTGATACAAAGATACTGGTACTTCTGACAGTTAATTGGTGTCTTTTGACCTGAGGAGCTGATTCAGGAAGATACTACGCTGCATATCACAGGAGCAAGAGTGAGAATGGGGAAATAATGTCTCAGTATTTTCCATTGTGGTAGACTTGAATGGCAGTTATGTAGCAAACCTATAGGGCTTGAGAGGTGGTTTTTTGTTTTCCTCATTCACCTCTATATTATAATACTGTTGTATAAGTTCTGCTCAAGTACGTAGAATTATTCCACATGTACATTCATTCTACAGGGCTGAGAGTTGTCATTACATGAGGAGATAAGATGTTCTTGCTAAAGGAACTCTGTTGTGTCTCTTATGCAATAATTTTCTGCATAGATAAAACTTCTATTAAAGCTAATAAATGTTCATTGTCTCCAAAATATTGTAGCAGAGCACTAGCTCTGCTATTGGTAAAATTAAGACTGTTTAAAAAACAATTCTGCTAAGTGCTTTAAATATGCATGCTTACTTGGATTGGTCTGACATCTGATATGGCTCATTAATGTTAGAAGCCCAAATATGGGGTCATTTGAACAACTGGTTCTTGAAATATTGCCCTACAAAACCCCCCCATCATTTTACAAAATCTGCGAGTCCTTAATTTCTTTTATCAAACTCTAGCTTTGATTGTTCTCCCTACTGACCTCCATCAGTTGACCTTTATCTCATGAAGGCTACGTCTACACTGGCCCCTTTTTCGAAAGGGGCATGCTAATTTTAAACTTCGGAATAGGGCAATCCACGGGGGATTTAAATATCCCCCGCGGGATTTAAATAAAGATGTCCGCCGCTTTTTTCCGGCTTGGGGAAAAGCCGGAAAAAAGCGTCTAGACTGGCCCGATCCTCCGGAATAGGGCTTTATTCCGGAGGATCGGGCCAGTCTAGACGCTTTTTTCCGGCTTTTTCCCAAGCCGGAAAAAAGCGGCGGACATCTTTATTTAAATCCCGCGGGGGATATTTAAATCCCCCGCGATTGCCCTATTCTGAAGTTTAAAATTAGCATGCCCCTTTCGAAAAAGGGGCCAGTGTAGATGTAGCCATAGTGTGTGGCACACACAGTGCCTTTGGGGAAGCAATTTTGAAAGTGTCATTAAAGGAAGAGTGTGACTCTCAAAAATGTAATGTGCCAAACACTCATGCACCAAAGAGACTGAAATGTACATGTGTAGCAAGAGTAGGTAAAAAAGCTTTTAAGCAGCCCATCAACATAACAATTGGCTGGCTCAATTGTGCATATTATCATTGAACCTGAGCTACATCCATGTCTGGTAAAGCGGATCCTTACTCTCAGTAGAAATCCATAGGCATGTTGCCACTGTCTGCATTTGTTATGTTCTTCGGTTTTGTTTGTTTGGGTTTTTTTAAAAATGTGTCTTGATAATTTATACAACAAATTAAGAGAGCTCTCTCTTCTGAAAGATAATAAATTACACATACTCTGGGCAGATATATGAGAATGATGCTGGGCATGTTGATACCTTTCTGCCTGGAGCTAACATTAATTATCTATAGGACAGATGAAAGACAGGCTAATGTAATCATGTTTCCTGAGCAAAAGGATTGAATAGGTTTCTGATCAAGGGGTTCCTGACATACTGTCCTCTGAGGTGCTCAGAACATTTTTAGAGCAATGAACAGGAGATGAGTGTGAGAGACAAGTGCTCTGTGTGTAGGAAGTGGGACAATTCAGGGAGGGGAGATTTGGAGGCCAAGGAGAGGCAGAAGCTGGGGGAGAGAGATTTGGAGCTGTGGTAAGTTGAATAATAGGGGACGAAGGTAGGGCAGAGAGCGCAGCTGGTGGAGCTCAGGGGGAGGGGATGAGGATTTGGGGAGTAAAAGGGACACAGGAAAGGTATATGAGGGTGCATGGTAGGGGAAGTAGGGTCTAGGAGCTATGAGCCTCACAATCTCTCCTCTTGTGTAAGTACGGGGATCTGAGAGGGCCCTGCTTGTTGTTGAGGCCTGAGCCCCATTCTGCCTTCTGGGGCTATGCTCGTTTGCATATCTTTCGCTTCTTTTTGTGAAAGAGGTTTTGCCACTAAAAAGCCCTGTGTAGACAGGGCCTTTTGTTGGGGGAAAAAAACACCCTTTTTCACAAAATCCCTTATTCCTCAAAAATCGAGGTTTGCAAGATCTTGCGAAAAAGGGGTTTTTTCCCCCAACAAATGGCCCCTTCTACAAGGGGTTTTTTAGTGGCAAAACCTTTTCTGCAAAAAGAATCAGAAGAAGATATGCAAATGAGCACACCATTTGCATATCATCTTCCTCAAAAAAAAACCACAGTGTAGACATAGCCTGTGAGAGCCAGGTTTGGGGGTGATCCTCTGTAGGGTCTGAGCCCCTCTCTCAGCTCTCCCAGGTGAGTGCTGGGATCTGAGGGGCCCTGCCTCTCTCCATTGGAAGGTACAATGTAGCTCAAAGCCATTAAAAGCAAGGTTATGTGCAGCAATACCAAATATTCTTGTGGAGAAAAAGGGAGAGAAATGGATCCGTTTGTCAGGTTTAAAATGGAACCTTGTGTTAAATAGGAACTGTACTTATCCATGAGGCTATTTTTCAATGAAATACAATGTTTCACTTTCCATATACCAACTGCAGAGGTGAAGTTCAAAACAAATATTGTGCCAACATTTTATAAAATCGTCTTTTTATAGCCACAAAACCCCAGCCTCTATATTTAAGAAGAATAAGCAACCTCAGCTGCATTCTCTGAACTGAAATGGCTGAACAGAAGGTGATCCTAGCTTCAAATAACAGCTAGGTCATAAAACCATGAGGGGAAAAATAGACTTTTGAAAAAGACAAACAGCTTGATGAACTACAACACTGATTCTTTTCATAACAGCTTAAATGCTTTTCTTATTTGCACATAAGCATTTTTTTGGAGGGCGCGGGTTGGTTGGCCTTTGCAATGGCCCCACTTGATAACATTCAGCACCTCTACTGTTCTGATGCTACATGTCATCAGGGTTCCGGTCAGCTATTAGTTGAATTGGGATCATTTCTGTCTTTCCTCCCCCTTCCAAGAGATGAGGGAATCTGGTAGGAAAGTTTTTGAGAGATGGGAGGCTAGGATATAGTGGTTTCATAGAGGAGGGAAGAAGGGGACATGGGCTGTATTTAGGCAAGGAGGCTGCAAATGCTGATCTGGAGATGGATGAGAGAGAGTCCATTGAGGTTTATTGAAAAGAAGCTTATAAAATGAGGGGAGATGGGATCTGATGGGCCTTCATGGGTGTGAAAAGATTCAAGGGAGGTGTAACAGGGCAGCTGCCCTGTACTGGCCCCTTAAGAGCCAAACCCCAGCCTGGAGCAGGCCCGGGGAGTTCAGCCCAGCTGGGCGGCGTTGGCCAATTAAGGCCCAGCTGGGGGCTATAAAAGGGAAGGGCTGGTTCAGCCAAGGCAGTGTGAGCCTGGCTGCCAAGGGAGCAGGATGCTCTCTGGAGCTAGGGCAGGGCTAGAGAGTCAGGCTGGGCCAGGGTGCTTGGACAGCCAACCGGCCAGCCTGCTAGGCCTGCGGCGAGGCTGTGAGCCTGGCTGCCGAGGGAGCAGGACGCTCTCTGGAGCTAGGGCAGGGCTAGAGAGTTAGGCTGGGCCAGGGCGCTCAGACAGCCAACGGGCGAGCCTGCTAGGCCTGCGGACAGGCCTGCTGGAGAGACACCAAACCCCCGGAAGGGGGGCTCAGAGCGAGTGACTTGCACACTGCTGGAGGGCAGTGTGGCGAAGAGAGCAACGCGACCGGAAGATTCCAGAGGGGAAACGCCACGTAAGCGGAGGCCGGTGCGGGCGGAATGGACTGATTCCGGGGGACAGATGACGGACCCCTGCTACGGTGGTGAGTGACCCCCTCACAGGAGGTGAAAATGGAATCTAAGTGGATCTCAAGGGTGAAGAAGATGTCATCTGGAGTGTATCTTACAGGTGTGTGAACAGGAGCAGAATTAGACTAGGGTCTCATTAATGGGGAATATTTGAGGCAGGGCAGAGGCTCCATTTTAGAGTTAGGTGGAGAGCAACTTTAACCATGATTCCAGGGGCTATTTAGGCACCTGAAAACTCTAGCTTTTTTTGCACATGATAATTTAGAAATTAGCGGATAGAAGCACTGTCTCTAATTGCTATATGTAGAAAGAACAAATTTACAAACACTAATTAAAGCCACATTTTAAGTGTGTATATATAAGTTTAGGACAACCAGAAGATAACACAGCAAGATATTTCCAAACCAAACTTTTACATATCAGTTTTGGACCTTTGACACAAATATCAGAAACTCAAGTTTGATGCTTTGTACTCTGTGCTTAGTAGAGACAAATAAAATGTGCTTACCTATGAAACTGTTGTTTTTTACCATGTTTTATGTTACAAATTGTGATGAGGTTTCAATAATTTATTTACCTTTAAATATTATCCAAATAAAATCACTCCAGATATGAGCTAAGCAATGGATCAAGCCACAGTCTCACCTTGGCAAAACTGTCCATGGCTTTGTTGATATCAAGGTTTTTGAAGTTTCATGTTCACAAGCTAAAAATTACAAGCCACTCAAGTGCTCATCTCCCATTATGGACCTTCTATAGTCCTTTGCTGTCTTGAGGACAGAGAAGTGCCTCTCATTGTACGCTGAAGAAACAAGGAAGCTCAACACAATAGCTACAATGGACAGCAAAGACTGGTAACCCAGTGGTAACTCATTAAGAACATTGGTTCAGAAATTGAAGTATTCAGAAATTGAAGTATTTTTATGCAGTGTGCTTCTTGCCAATTTTGACTTCTGAACCCAGATGGCCAAAACTGGTGTCTGCTAATCCATAGTGATTTGCAATTATTTTCAGTTTCACAATCAAGAAAATGTTCACTCTTTGGCCCACAAGCAGTTACTACAGAAAACAATCTGGAGTTGGAGGTGAATAGTCTACCAAGCTCAGCAAGAACGTTGTCTAGAATAGGATAGTAAACACCAGATTTTCTAAAATTGAGTTTTCTTGAGAGCATCCTGTGTAGATGACTGACCCAGTGTAATAGAAACAAAACACAAGACCACTTGCAGGATATTTTATTAGGTTTTATTGCTGTGATCAGCAGTTTGTCTGCCTGACTAGGTATAGTAATTTCAAGCTCTTTAGCAATTATTTCAGCTTCATCACATAGCTCCTTCCATTTGCTTACTGATGTTCTTGATTTTTAAGAGCAATAACATTATTTGCTACTATTTCCATGGCCCTTGATAAATTCAGGTTTTCATTTTGCTGTTCTTCTGAAACACTATTCAAAACCTTGAACATTCTTGCCAAAACCAGAAGCCCCAATGGAAAGGAATAGCTCTTTAATCTTGCCCTCAAGCTCTTTGCAGTACTAGCTAGTGGACCATCAGCTCTCTGAACTGTAATAGCGTCCAGTGTTTTCACTGCAGTTCCATATCTTGCCTGCAGTTTTCAGAGGAAGTCATACCAGCATGACTAGTAACTTTCACATAACCTATCTAGCTCCAGTACCTTCTGGCCTAGCTCTTGCTGTGTCTTGGACAGTTCATGATGCTGGTATCTACTGCTGACACATTAACCAGGGAAGGGTAAAGTAACAGAATAGGGATCAGGGCTAAGATACAGTTCTAGCTTTAATATTAACATGTTCTAACACCTTGTGGCAAGTCACTTATGCAACATGGATTAGGCTTAACATTTTAATGCATATTCTCACTTTGTTATTAACTCTTGACTACAACAATTGAAACAATTGCAGAAAAAAAGGCTAGATGACTTTTCATCATTTAGGCTGCTTACTTTTTGCAGTTCACCAAGCTTGAATAGATCATTTAACTTTTAGAAACATTTATTAGGGCAAGGCCCCATGAGTTTATACTGCACCTGCCTCAGGCTTTAGGAGTGTTACCTCACTGCAAATAATAATAGACTAGAAACTGACTTTAAACAGGAGTAAAACTGACACTTTCAAGTCACTTTCACTTCTGTTTAAAGGTTAGTTACTTTGGAGAAGGTTCTTAAAACAGAATATCACACTTAGTGATTTGCAGTTCACACAGCAGAATATTTAAAATCAAACATCAAAACAATTCCATACTTCTGAAAAAAATTGAGGAAAAAAATTATTATTTTGGGTTTGAATACATAATTTGTTAAAGTATCACTCTGTGTTTGGATACTGTTTCAGTTCTTATTGCTGTAAAATGTCAATAATACTACTTGCCTGTCTTTTGGAATTATAAGGATTCGTTTGTGATCTGTAGGGCAGTATGACAGGGTGGACTAGATACGGATGCCCTCTAGCCCTGCCTCATCCTGCCCAAGAAAAGAGCAGGGGATAAGTCCTCCAGGCAGTCTAAAGTGGTTGCAAGGGAGCAGCCAATTGACTGCTGAAACAGCCAATCAGATGTTCAAAGGACCCTTTAAAAAGGAGCAACAGAGGCAGAACAATCAGTTACCACCTGAAACTTGAATAGGGAGGATCAAGTATTTGATTGGCTGGAAGAGCCGCAGGACTGTGCCTAGGATATCTGGAAGAGTTGCAGGACCATGGACAGGTCAGTGCAGGTGGACTGCGTCTAGGACCTAGCCCAGGGGTGGGCAATAATGTTAGACGGAGGACCACTTCAGAAATTTTTGAAGTGGCTCTGGGGCTGCCCTGGAAGGGGCGGGGCCTCAGACAGAAGGGGCAGGGCCTGGACACTTCTGTGCTTCCCCCACCCACAGACCCTGATTGCCTGCGAGTGGGAGGGGTATCCTGTGAAGTCTTTGCCCTTGCCCCGCCCCCAGAGAGAACTGCTAGCTGTTCTGAACAGCTGGCTATTCCCTCTAGGTGCCCAAGCCCCTGGTGGCGGGAAGAAACTTCACGTTCTCCCCTTCTCCCGCCTCCAGGTCAATCAGGGCCTGGGGAGAAGGGAGCATGGGAAGTGTCTTGCTCCCTGCCCGTCCCACCACCTGAGTAGCCGCTGGTGGTTGACTCTAAATTTTGTGTGCCCCATGCAGGCTCTGAGTGTCCAGGGGGGCTGGGAGAGTGCACAAAGTCTCTTGCTCTCTGCCCCTACCCTTCAAGAGGTTTGCAGTGCTTTGTCTCGGGGCTGTGTCCAGACTCAGGGGTTTTTTCGAAAAAAGTAGCCTTTTTTCGAAAAAACTTCACCTGCATCTAGACTGCAGCCGCGTTCTTTCGGAAGTAAATCGAAAGAACGCGGCTTTTCTTTCGACGGCGGTAAACCTCATTGCACGAGGAAGAACGCCTTTTTTGACGGAGATCCGTCGAAAATAAGTGAGTGTGGACGCGGGGAGGCCATTTTTTTGAAAATAATGGCCTCCAGGAAGAAGCCCTGGTGGACAATCTGGGGCATGCCTTGCATGTCTCTGGTTCCTGTCTGCAGCCATTTCTTAAAGGGACAGGCACCCTCACAGCCACTTGTGGCAGCAAAGCAGCCAGAGCACACGGCTGGTGAAATGCAGCATGTCCCAGCCCCAAGACCCTCCTGGCCCTTCTAGAGAGCCTTCTGGGGACCCAACCAGGGGCTCCAAACGCGGGCACCGTCATGGTCTGCGCCAGAGCTCGAGACCCTTCTCGAGCTCTGGGGAGAGGAGGAGGCCTTACAAGCCCTAAAAAGCAGGCGGTGAAATGCGGACATTTATGGCCGCATGGCAGAGGCCCTGGCCCAGAAAGGACACTACCCCCGCACCCAGGACCAGGTGCGCTCCAAAGTTAAGGAGCTGCGGCAAGGGTATGTGAAGGCCAGGGAGGATAGCTCCCGTTCTGGGGCAGCACCACACTCCTGCCCCTATTATACTGAGCTGGACCAGATCCTGGGTGGTGGTGAAGCATGCACACCACGGCTTCTCATGCAGTCAGGCTTGGCGGACCCTGTGGTGGACACGCCAGAGCAGGACCCAGAGCAGTCTGGAGATGGGGACATGGTGCCAGAGGAGGACTGTGAGGAGACGGCGACCCTCACCCTGGAGCCAGTCACACAGACCCCAGAGGCCTCCCAGGTGTCATCTGACGCTGGAGATGAAGCAGCAAGTGAGTGCAGTGAGGTTGTGTAACACCCGGGGGAGGAAGGGGGTAGGTGGGTGCACAGTGGGTGATGCACAAAGGAAACCTGTAATGCTCAGGCTGATGCCCAGGTCACACACGGTGTTACCTTCAGAATGTCTGATTCCCCTGTCTCAAGGAGAGGGCATGCCCTTTTGGACAGCTGTTGCACACATGACTGATTGTGATGGAAATGTAGCCGTGTTACTCTGATCTGAGGAAGTGGGTCTGGCCCACGAAAGCTCATCCCCTAATAAACCATCCTGTTAGTATTTTAAGTGCTACATAGTCCAGTTTTTTAGGACTGGTTGTGTCTTCCTCTCTTCCTCCACAGCCGGACCAGCCGTGCAAGAGGGCCGCAGCACCCCAGCCCCACCTCCATCTCGGGGACATGGGAGCCGCAGACACAGGCGTGTGTATGCGGACATCCTGAGGCAGCATGTGGAGGCCGTGCAGGAGCTCAACACCATCCTGCGAGAGAGGGCGGAGGCAGAGGATCGGTGGCATGACCGACTGATGGAGGAGCTGGTCCAGCAGCGCACGTCCCTGAGTGCCACTCTCAGGGAGGTCTGCGGCTTGCCTGCTCCTGTGCCTGGTCCTGTCCCAGTCAGAACTGGTGTCAAGCCTCCAAACACGCCTGTACACAAAGAAGTTTGGAGGCAAGGGCAGTGGGGCTACATGACGGATGATCCCCTCGTACCTCTGGTCTGGGTCCAGATGTGGAAGTAGCCTCATGACTGTGTCATGCAGATGCAGCAACACTTGCAGTATGATGGCGTGGGGCCATCGCCTGCCCAGGGGCAGCTCTGGCTCCATGCCGAAAAAACAGGTCTAAAACAGAAAAACCTCCAAACAAAAAACCTGCTGGGGTGTCCCAGGAAGCTGAGCACTCCAAACCAGCACTGCAATGCCTTGCTTACCTCCTAGAGGGACAGCAAAGGCAGCTGCAGAAGCAGAGCAACAGGTGTTCAGTGGTGTCCCTTTAACCACGCGTCTCTGCAAAGGGCAGGCAGCAGCACCCGGAAGGAAATGCTGCCCCCATGCCCTGGCAGAAGCGGTTCCGGGTGGCTTTTAATTTCGAAAGAGCGTCCAGCATCAGGACGCTCTTTTTCGAAAAAGCGGATCGATTTTCCGATCCGCGTATTGTAGTCTAGATGCGCTTTTTCGAAAGAGGCTTGCAGTCTAGACATAGCCTATGTGCCACATGCCCCTGATGGTGGAGGAGACTTTGTGTGCTCTCCTGTCCCCAGGTCATGATTAGCTTGGGGGCAGCAGGCTATCCATGGGCTGGATCAACCCACTTGGCAGGCTGGATCAGGCCTGTGGAGGCCCTTTTGCCCACCCCTGACATAGCCAGACTGGGCAAGGGTACTACGATGTGCCCTGCTGATCTAGTTGAAGACTAAGCCCAAGTGAGGGCTGCTAAAAGGACTTCAACTGAAGGTCCCAAATAGGCTCCTATGGGGTGATTAAAGAAGGCAGTGCCTCTGGAAAGGAAGCCTTGGAGCTATAGCCCCAGGACTGTGAGCAAGAACTAGAGGTTAAATATCCTGCAAAAGGGGAAGGGGAGACAGAGGGTGAGACTCGACTAGAGGGCTGAATCACTGAAGACCTGCCAAAAGAACCAATAGCTGGGGGAAAGACACTTATGACCGGTGGGTGCCAGTACATTGTAAGAACTGAAAGAAACAGGCTCACACTCCTCCCATGAAAGGGGTTGCCTGCAAACAGTGGGTGCTGCCTCATTCAAAACTGAGTGATTGCAGGCATGTGCCACCCAGAGAAGAGGTGACAGGTGAGGCAGGTGCTGACATTGTTCTAGACAGGATGGTCATTGGGATGGTTTCCATGATGCTTAGCACAATGTGGGACTGCTACTGATTAAGGTCTTTGGGCACTGCTGTAATCTTAGTGAGCTATGGAGATGCCTGCTGGTAGTTAGAAGGACTTACCTGGTGGGTGGGATGCTGGTGGAGCAGAGATCTGTGTTGACCGGCAGCACAGCCCTCATCCCTGCAAGCTCAGCGCCTTCTGGCAGAATTTGCAGCGCAGGCTAGATATGCACGTCAGCCCCTCTTAGCTGCTTCTAGCTCCCACTCTTCTTTGGTTCCTGAACCCTTGGGATCCTTGCCCTAGGCACTGTTCTCCTTCAGGTGCTTCACCCACTTCACTGCCGCTCCCTCAGAGCACAGCCGTATGCCCTCACCTCTCTCTTCTCCTTTCCCTCAACCCACTTCCCCCCCCCCCCCAGACTCCAATAGCTCCCCCTGCCACCGTGTGCCCTGTGCTCCCCCTTTTCCCCACTGCCACTATGCGGAGCCCTGTGATCTCTCTATTCCCACCACCACTGGGGACCTTCATTTTTCTCCCAGCACTGGGGCTCCTATGTTCCCCTTCTCCTACCCACCACCATGAAGGACTTTTGTGCTCTCCCTCCCACCCTGACCCATTCCTTGCTTACCCCACTGTGACATTACCTAGGGTATATCCTGAACCAATAAACAGTTGTACCCTTCAGCTCTCAAACCTGGGATGCTTTTTGCACTGCTTTGCTGTGAGAGCAACTACTCCTTGCATCCTCACACACAACTTCCAGAATGTAAGTTATTCCCAGTTATAGTATGAGTGCTACTGCCAGCCGCTGCTGAATTACATTGCAGAACAACACCAGCAAATTCCCAGCCCCAGACATTCCCCAGAGATGTATCTCTATTATAGTAATAGAAAATGATTTGCAAAATTCCTGTTATCCCAAATGGAGTTTCCCAAACTTTTCAATCCAAACATATTGGTTTTGAAAAATCAGTAAAAACTTTTTTAATTACAAAAAGATTGAGTGACTATTATTATTATAAAGCATAAAAATCAGAATTAGTTACAAAAAATAAAAAAGTAAAACACAACTAACTTAAAAATCTAAGTAAACTGAAAGCAAAGGTCGCTCGCCAAATGTATCAGCAGTCTCATTGGCTGCATGTCCTTCCATCTGGATCCCTCCAGCAGACCAAAGCCATTGTGTTTGTTCTTCAGGCATTATGGATGTTGTGGGTAGAAAGAAAGGGAAACATAATTTGGGGCATCTTCTCATTCTTCCCATAGCTTTCTTTCAGAATCGTCTCCAGTTGAAGTTCAAGAGACAGTCTGTGCGGGTGGGAATGCCAAGCAGTTTTTTGTCAAGATGTAGATGTTTCACTTACATCCTCTTTTCTGCCAAAGAATGGCCACTTAACTAGATGATGGTGCATTTGATTTTATTGACACCTGGCTAAGAAATTGATTAGCCTTTTGTCTCTGGTGAACTGAGTTTGTGACTGCATTCAAGACTTTGGAACATGTCTTACAATCATGGAAGGACCTTGAGAGGTCATCAAGTCCAGTTCCCAACACTCAGCATCGTCTAAACTATCCCTGACAGGTGTTTGTCTAACTTACTCTTAAATCTCCAATGATGGAGATTCCACAATCTCCCTAGGAAATTTATTCCAGAAGTTAACCACTGTGACAGTTATACCCAGCCCCAGACACCCTGCTCACTGCCCCTCCTAGGGGCTGACCCTTTTCTCTTGGCCTCAGGATAGATGTCATTCTGTATCCTCTCAGTTGCTGATGGGGGGGAAGGGAGGAGTGAGCTAGTATAGTGAAGGAAACTAACCATGGGAGCCATAACTGTAGCACTACAGCTCCTGGAGGAGGGGACCTGGATGCATGATGCTGCAGGTAAGGCCTGGAGTATGCATCATGAACAGACCTCTGGTGTGAAACCTTCCCCACCTCCCTAAATGGCATCCCTGAGGTGGGGCAGAGAATGCACAATTCTGGTCAGGTGAAAGAATGAGAAAGTTTGGCTTAAATCAGTGATGGGGGAAGATAGAGTGCTGTCAAGATGGGATGTGTCTGAAAGAGGATAATGGGAAATGTCATTAAGAGGGAGAGGAGCTGTTGGAAAACCTGAAGACAGGAGCTGATAATTTGCATTAAAAGAAACAGGTCCACTAGCTGCTTTCCTAATGTTACTTTTCCCAGTCAGCAGTAGTTGTAGTTGCCAAAGAGTTTGCTGCAAGTGGGAAAGCAGGTTGCCTGCACAATTGACTTGTAGATCAGTCTCCAAACAGGAGGGTAAGCATTAAGCATGCAGTCAATAGTACAAAAATTTTAGAACACCCCATTTGAGAATAAATAAAAAACACTGGTATTTTCTTGTCTAAACTCCACAATTAGTGGCCATCCTGACTATCTGGTGATAATGCTGTGTACTTCATTCAGACTCAATCCTGATTTTATTCTCTAGGACAGGAGGGATATTCTGAAAGGAATTTACTACCTAGGTTTGCTCAACTGTGAGAACCTCCAAGCAAGGAAATAATGGCACGCTCAGGCTAGGTCTTCACTACAGTTTTTGTGCAAAAATGGCCATTTTTGTGCAAAAACTCATAGAGCATCCACACCTCAAGCACATTTTTGTGCAAGTAAAATGAAAGAAGAGGGGTTTTTCCAGTGTAGGTATTCCTCCTTCCACGAGGAATAACTCCTTTTTTGCTCAACAGCTCTTGCGCAAAAAGGTGTGTGTGGATGGGGAGAAGGGTTTTTTTGGCACAAAGAGGCAATCAAGAAAAGCACAGGTGCCCTGGTGGCCATTCTGTAAATAGCAATCAGTTTCCTGTCAAGAGAGCGTCCATGCAATCTGGACACTTTCTTGCACAAAAGTGCATCGCTTTTTCAATGCACTTCTGCAGTGTGGATGTGCTCTTGCACAAGAAGTTTTTGCAGAAGATCTCTTCTGCAAAAAGCTTCTTGCACAAGAAGCCTGCAGTGTAGACATAGCCTCAGACTCTAAAGGGTAGACGCCTGGAGAGATGGCAAACACAGGACTGAATGAGGGCAAATTGAAGTGGGAAAATGACTCCATTCTAAATAGACTTTCTGAAGGTGAAGGACCACCTTGGAAAGGTCATATCAGCAGGTGTGATAGCACTCCACACATAGGGTAGGGGGTTAGCAAGCTTTGATGTATTTATATGAATAGATACAATTTAAAAAAAAATGTGAAATCAACTTGATAGACTAATTAGTCATGCACTACAGCACTACCCTTCAATTTATTTCTATCAGCAATATTAATCACTGCAAAGCAGATGTATTAGGGACAACCCAAGGTTAAAACAAATGATACAAAATAATGAACTAGAGCACAACAGGATAACCTGGAGAACTTCCTGATTGATTATTCTGCAAGAGTCTGCTGTGGGGTTTCTGCAGCTATGTTATGTGAGCCTATTTCCCTTTTAACCAGATAGTTTCTGATCACGGTGATCATTACTTTGCATTAATTTTCTCTGCCTTTACCGGTAATGTAACTGTGATAAGAGTCAATTAGTTTTGCACCATCAAGGAGGACAATGAAATGTGACTTGACAAAACACAGATAAAATTAGCCATTTACCTAAATGGTGGTTCTTGAAAGATTTTTTTTTTCTATAGATGTTCAGCTCCATGAACTAAAGAATCATTGAGGATATGCAAGCTTACTCTAATAAACATGTTCTGGAATTAACACAACACTAGTCTAGTAATATTGCCAAGTAATTCAGGACTAACTTTCCATAAGCCATTGGATCTAAGGATTGTATTTCACACACCTAAATGTTGAATAGGCACAGTGAGACGTGAACTAACATTTCAGCTTTTGTAGCCTGGGCTTTTAAAGTAAAAACTGAAATGAGCTGGATGCTCTCAGTGAATCTTTTGGGGGATATAACATAAAGCATAACAGCATCCTCTTGTTGCAACTGTCAATGTGTATTCATTGCTTTAGAGTGAGCCTGTACAGAAATTGCTCACCGGAGTGAAGCAAACTTACTGTTAGGTGAACAAAAATGGTTTTGTGGGGTTTTTTAATCACTCTATATTCTTAGTTGTTCAGATAGCTTTTGTTAGTAGCCATCACTTGTAATACCTTTCTGAAGCCTGATCCAAAACCTACTTAAGTTAATGGAAAAACTATCTTTTAAATTAATGGACTTTGGATCAGGCCCCTGGTGAAAAGTCATATGTATCTCTCTTCTGCTGTTTAGCTGTAGTTTCTTTCTTGAGGACTTCTTCGAATCAGTCTCGATAACTAATAATTTCATGCATCTTAGGTTTTTGCACATTAAGCGCCCCTATTAAAACCATTGGGAGATATGGGGTTATAAATAATTCAAGATCAGGTCCTATAACACATTGCAGTTGAATAGAACTTAAAGGACGTGCAAATCTACTATATATTTGAGAGAATTTGTGTCTGTCTGTTGAAGAACTCCTCCTAAATGGAAAGAGCTAGGACCACTAAATTTGGTAAATAGCTCTCTCTTATTGTAACTTAAAGCAAGGTAAGGGCTTGTTTGTGCCAGGAAAAATTGGATGTGCCTGAAATGGGATTGCTTCTCATAAAACCATACAGAAAAGAAACAGAATCACCAGGGAGCTGAAAGGGGCTGGCTGTAGGCGCCCCCTCCACCATCTGGAACTGCCCCAGTTCAGAACCTTCTGTCCCATAGGCACCCTTTACGGAAGGTAAGGGGAGCTGAAGTTCTCCCACCCCCTAATTCAGGGTATGTCTACACTGTAGAGTTTTTCCCATTTTCCCGAAAAAACTAAACTTACATCCACACTGAAATTGCATTCTATTGACAGAAAGTTGAAAGAACTCAGGGGTTTTTCTGACAGCGGTAAACCTCTTTCTACAAGGAAGAAGCCTTTTTCCAAAAGAGCTCTTTCAGAAAAAGGTATGTGTGGACGGGGAAGAGTTTTTTCAAAAGAAGAGGGCTTCAGGAAAAAGCACAGGTGCCCTGGTGGCCACTCCGTCCATAGTAATCACAGCTTAAATGTGAGATAGCATCCAATCAATGTTGCATATCTTTTGAAAAAGAACATCGATTTTTTGATGCGCTTTTGCTGTGGGGACACTCTCTTCTGAAAGAAGCCTGCAGTCTAGATGCAGCCTCCTATGGGGACATTGTTGGCTGTTCCCCTTCATCAGGGAGAGGAAAGTGCAGTTTGTTGCATTCCTCACTCTGGCTAAGGAATACAGGGGGCACATTAACCTGTTTCTACCCAGCCAGGGGACATGTACCCTTCCCTTGGCTGTGCCTGCTACAGCAGCCATGGAAAGGCACTTCTCACCTAGCCCCAAGCTGCTGTGGCCAGAGAGGACTTTGGGAGTCCTCCCTCGCCAGGCTAGTCTGGATACTGAACCCATCAGCCCACCCCAGAGCAATGATTTAAATGAAACGTACATTTTCATTTTATTTTCCAAATAACAAAAACTGAGTTAAGGACCCGAGCAACAGTAGGTAAATCTGTTAGTAATGTCATATTTCTACTTAAAAAACACAAGGAATTAACCAGCAAAAAGATGAAAATCAATCATTTCAGATATAGAACATTTTCATCCAATGAACTGATTAAGTCTGCTAAATAGTATAGTTTCCATAACAGAACTGCAATGAATAGCCTCAGACTAAGAATACTGATCTAGGTAGAAGATAATTGTTTCTTGGTCTAGTGTTTCTGTACTGAAGTGTAAGCAAAGAGTCCTCCAGGATATGAACTTCGTTGTTCTCTTATAATCAAATCTATTTTGTTGAAACTTCCTTTGAAACTATGGACTACGAGGCTATTAGAAGAATGGGATATAAATTTGGGGATCTGCACCTTCTGAGAGATTTTGCACCATGGAAAAAGGTATTGTGAAGTTTGGAGTAAATATTTTATTTGCCGGGATGCTTCTATAAAGAAATTAATTCTGAAACACTCCTTAATATAGTCAGCTGGTGCTCAAATACTATAGTTAAGGCATAGGGAACATAATGAGACATGACAGAAAAAAACAAAATAGAAACTTAGACACAAGGTATTTTAAATATAGAGGGCAGTTATTTTAAAATATTAGCTTTTCTATGGTGATCTGAACCTTGGTTGACCATTTCCTCATTTTAAAATTTGCTGTCTTTTCAATGTGTGGTTTTGATTTTGCAAGATGCTTTCAAAAGCAGAGTAAATAGCTTCAATTGCTTCAAGCAACGGCACCTATTGTGGCACTGAAATTAAGGTATCTTAGCAATTAATATTAATACTATAACCATTTTTATTTGTTGATCTAAGTTCTTTACAGTGGTGTAAAAATATTATGTTCCTATGACAGATGGGAGAAATGGATCATAAAATTAAGGTCTGAATATTCAGATGCAAGTATCCATGAACTCTAGGTCCTCTATTTTTGAGCACTCAACTTCTGAAACCTATTGTAGGGACAGATTTTCAGAGATTGTTAAGCAGTCTACACTGGCAGATGTAAAGCACTGTCAGTTACAGCACTTCTCACAGAGGGCAACAGTGAAACAGCCCATGTGTGTCTACACTGCCAGATGCTAGTGCAGTAGTGTAACAACACCTGCAGCAGCATTTGGAGTGGTGCAGTCTGGACAGCTCTCTCACAAAACACTCTTCCTCTTCTGCTGCTCAGGCTTGTGGGAAGATGGGGGAAGGCTTGTGTGCTGTCCCAATGTCCTACGGTGCACCACTACATGTCCCAGCAACCTTTTGCGCTTCTATCCTCATTTGGTGCTTTTGTGTTGCACTCTGAGTACTTCTACACTGCAATGCTATTTCGGGATACCGGAGTATCCTGAAATAGCTATCCTGCGTCTTCATAGCAAGCCCGTTATTTTGGGCTCACTATTCCAACGTCCCTGTGAACCTCATTCTACGAGGAGGAAGGGACATTTTGGAATAGTGCTTTATTTCGAAATTTAGTGCTGTATAGACATCACCAAATGACAAAATAAGCTATTTTGAAATAGCATCGAAATAAGATATGCAATTTGCATAGCTCAAACTGCGTATCTTATTTTGAGTTATGGTGCAGAGCAGACACACGCTCTTTCTCCTTGGACTGCGGGAATGTATCCTGAACTCTTTAGGAAAATGTTGATAGGGTCTCACTACCATATCATTAGTGTCAATGGGAGCAGGACAGGCCTTCAGAGTATAATTTTGCCAAGGCTGAGTTCTGGCACCTCTAAGTTTGGCAGTTCATAGCCCTGGCACCTTTGCCACTTGCTGCATTGGTTTTGAATGTAAAAATAAATGGTTTTTCCTTGAGTTTGGCACTTCTTTTATTACAAATTAAGCACTCAGGCTTTCCATAATTGGTCACAAGTAAGCCAACAGACTCACTGGGCTCCTGGAGAAGGTGGGAGGTGGGGGCAGCTCCATTCTCCAAGAAGGGACAGGGCCTTGGGTGGAAGTGGTGGGGTCAAGGCAGGTGGACCTCAATGCTGCCTGGAACACACCTTCCCCCCACTCACGTACCATCCAGAGTGGCACTGCCCGGAGCTCTGCAGGACACCCTGTAGGGCTCTGGCAGTGATTTAAAGGACCCCGGACTCCAGCTGTTTCAGCAGTAGCAGCAGTGGCAGCCAGGACCCTTGAGCTCCTTTGAATTGTCAGACCCCAGGGCTTTCAGCCTCCTTTGTCCCCTTCCTTCCCTCTTCTCTGATGACGGGCCTGTGTGGTCCTCTGCTTCTAACATTCTAATTAGTTGCAGTGGAAATGGCTTGATTTTTAGGGGCAGGGGAGATTAATGACTTCCATGTATAGAATAAACTATAGGACCATATTTGCACGAAAGGAGAATGATCTTATCAACAGAGTAAAAGAGGGGGAAAAGCATTTTTTCAAAGGTTTCCAAAAGACATCAGCATCTTTTTTTAAAAACTACTTTTTCTTAAGCATCACAGGGAATAAGGCATGGTTGACATCTAAAACTTAAGTCAACCTAGCTGTGCCACTCAAGAGAGTGGAAAAATTCACCCCGAGAGACATCTAATCCTTCCATAGTATAATGAAAGATAGACATGTAAATAGTACAGACTGATAACCTGCATTCCTCAATCTGGCCTTATATCTACTTTATTTCTTAATTTCAATTTGATAAGCGTAGTGGGTTAGATCTTTATGAATAAAGAAACAACTTTGCATTTTTGGAGCTCTAGCCATGACAGCTGCAAAAAGTAAATTACTCTTATAGTAAAAGCTGTCATAACAGAATGTTCACAGGTAATAACAAATTATGAATTCTAGAATCTTCCCTGCAAAGATGAACAAACTCAAGAATTACAGGCCACTGACAATACATTATCTCTGCATTATTGTCCCAGGATAAATTCTTCTGTTCCGTTATACAAGGAATGTTCCAGACATTGCAACAAAATAATACACACCTAGCATCTGACTAACTTTCTTTTGAGCTTTATAGTTATGTGCCATGATGTCAAACTAAGCTTTTGTTTATGAACATTTTTGACATTGCTTTCTCACCTTTTGTGAACACTTTTTATTAGATACCGAAAGAGCAAAAACTGCATTTATTAGCCTACCTGTCAGTTAGATATGGATATTTTGCTAGCTACGGAACAGAGCAGTGCCTTATCTTCAGGAAAACAGCACTGGTACCAAAAATACTCATAGGTAAGCCAGTGCAAAAACACATTACCCAAAAATGACTGATTGGGGTTGCATGAACTATTGATTCAGATTTCCTGTTTTAGCACAAAGGATAAAAACACAAGCTTATGGAGAGGAGACTATTATTCAAAAACAGTAAGCAAGAAAATAATCCTTAAATCTATGGTGCAGATTCAGTCTAATCAACTCTAAAACAAGAAATTAGCATAGAGTACAGCCTGCAAATGGATTAGCTGAAGCACACATTTCCATCCGATAGTTTTTTTTAGTCCTGATCCTGCTTTTAATGAAGTCAGTTGTAGGTTTTGCCGCTGCTTTGGAGCAAGACTGGCCTATTTAATAACTTGTCTAGCTTGGTTTGCTTTTAACTGACTACACAGAATCCTGCTGCTAAAAGCCTCTCTCTCCTGGCACTCAGATAATGTTACTCCCTCCCACATTTCTGACCGCCTCTTTCCATCAACCTACTATTTAGGTTGATGAACTGGACAAACTAGAAAAATGGTCTGAAGTAAACAAAAGTTTACTAAGTTTATGAAGATTAATAAGGACAAATGCAAAGTGCTCCACTTAGGAAGGAACAATCCGTTTCACACATACAGAATAGGAAGTGACTGTCTATGACGGAGTACTGCTGAAAGGGATTTAGGGGTCATAGTGGACCACAAGTTAAACATGAGTCCATAGTGTGACACTGTTCAAAAAAGCGAACATGATTCTGGGATGCATTAACAGGTGTGTTGTGAGCAAGACACGAGAAGTCATTCTTCCGCTCTACTCTGTTCTGATTAGGCCCCAGTTGGAATATTGTGTCCAGTTCTGGGTACCATATTTCAAGAAAGATGTGGAGAAATTGGAGAAGGTCCAGAGAAGAGCAACAAGAATGATTAAAGGTCTACAGAACATGACCTATGAGGGAACACTGAAAGAATTGGGCTTGTTTAGTTTGGAAAAGAGAAGACTGAGAGGGGACATGATAGCAGTTTTCAGGTATCTAAAAGGGTGTTACAAAGAGGAGGGAAAAAAATTGTTCTCCTTGGCCTCTGACAATAGGACAAGAAGCAAAGGGCTTAAATTGCAGCAAAGGAGGTTTAGGTTGGACATTAGGAAGAACTTCCTAACTGTCAGGGTGGCTAAACACTGGAATAAATTGCTTAGGAAGGTTGTGGAATCTTCATAACTGAAGATATTTAAGAGCAGGTTGGATGAACATCTATCAGGGATGGTCTAGACAGTGCTTGGTCCTGCCGTGAGGGCAGGGGACTGGACTCGATGAGTTGTCGAGGTCCCTTCCAGTTCTATAATTCTATGAATCCCAAACTACTCTTCCAACTATTAATTTCATATTTTTCCAGCCATTTAAGGTGAATCTTAGGCTTAGGATCTGGATCAGTATGTCTGAGTTGTACTGAAAATCCAATTAGACATAGTCAGCAACCATATCTATAGATGTACAGCAGGCAATACCCAAGAAGAGCTGTCCAAGGTGACCAACCTCAGTTCTTAATACGGATGTGATAGTGTACATTATCAAACAATTAAGTGATGAACCTGAGTTTCATTTAACCTTCACAGTTACATGCAACTCCTCCCCCATTTTGCTTTTGCCTGTGTATCCGAGACAGCAGTGTGGGGGGCAAGAGAAGAGCCAGGTGGCTCCACCAGAGCTGCCTCCCCTTCCCCATGTAAATTTGTAACCTTTCAGCAGTTACATGTTTACTAAACAAACAAACCAACAAACCAAACGCATTTTAACACCCCTAGTTCTAACAATGTGTAAGTATGTAAGGGTATGTCTACATTACAAAGTTAGTTCGAACTAACGGACGTTAGTTCGAACTAACTTTCATAGGCGCTACACTAGGGCTCCGCTAGTTCGAATTTAATTCAAACTAGCGGAGAGCTTAGTTCGAACTAGGAAAACCTCATTTTACGAGGATTAAGCCTAGTTCGAACTAGCTAGTTCAAATTAAGGGGTGTGTAGCCCCTTAATTCGAACTAGTGGGAAGCTAGCCCTCCCCAGGTTTCCCTGGTGGCCACTCTGGCCAACACCAGGAAAACTCTATGCCCCCCTCCCGGCCCCGGACCCCTTAAAGGGGCACGGGCTGGCTACGGTGCCCGTGCCAGGTGCAAGCCTGCCAGCACCCAGCCAGCAGACCCTGCACCTGGCACGGCAGAGAGCCACCCACCCAATGTCCCCCAGCCCACCCCCTCTTCCCGGGACCAGGCTGGCGGCTCCCGGGAGCTTGCCCTGGACCACAAGAGGTGGGCACCTTCCTGGGCTAGTGCGGACATCGTGGACCTTGTCCACGATCTCCGCACTAGGCACAGGAAAGTGGCCGGCTAGGGCAGGAGAGCTGCCAGCCTGGCCACCCAGGAGCAGGTGTGCATGAAAATCAAGGGGGTCCACTGAGACCCCCGACCCTGAGCCCTGAGCTTACAATGGCCGTCCTGGGTCAGACCAAAGGTCCATCTAGCCCAGTAGCCTGTCTGCCGACAGCGGCCAACCCTAGGGACCTTGGAGGGGATGGACCGAAGACAGTGACCAAGCCATTTGTCTCGTGCCATCCCTCTCCAGCCTTCCACAAACTTTGGGCAGGGACACCACTCCTACCCCCTGGCTAAGACCACTCCATGGACCCAACCTCCATGACTTGATCTCACGTCCCTTTCAACTCTGTTCCAGTTCCAGCCTTCACAGCCTCCTGCAGCAAGGAGTTCCGCAGGTTAACTATTTGCTTTCTGAAGAACAACAACTTTCTCTTACTAGTTTGAAGCCTGCTACCCATTCCTTTCCTTTGGTGTCCTCTAGTCCTTCTTTATGGGAGCTCAGGAAGAACTTTTCTGAATGCACCCTCTCCACCCAACCCCTGCTTTTAGAGACCTCTATCCTGTCCCCCCTTCGTCTCCTCTTTTCTAAGCTGAACAGTCCCAGTCTCTGTAGCCTTTCTTCGTCTGGGACCTGTTCCCAACCCCTGATCATGTTAGTTGCCCTCCCCTCTCCCAGCCTTTCTCTTCCCCTCTCCCACCTCCTTTTCCCAGTCTCCCCCAGTTTTGTTCAATAAAGACAGAGTCAATGTTGGAAGAAACATTATCTTTATTTTGTACATCAATAAGAAGGGGGGCTAGGGAAGGGTAAGTGGAAGGAGGTGAGGGAGGAATGGGGTACGAGCCCCCGATGGGGAGGACTGGGCTGGCTCTGCGGGCTTCTGGGGGTGGAAGCTCTCCTGCAGCCCCCCAATTACCCCCTCTCCCCAGATGGCAGCCTGCGGCAAGTGCAGCCGGGCTGATGGCCGAGTGGTGTGATGTGCCCAGTGTGGGTACTCCGGGCACTCCAAGCCAGAACTTCTTTGCAAGCGGGGCACCCCTTAGAACTGTGTGTCCGGGGTGGGGGTCGGGACCCTTTAAACGCAGCCCTCGGCTAGCCTGAGACAGCATCTCCACGCTCTAAGTCCTCCTCTTATGCCCTGCCGGCACTGCTTCCAGCCATCCTTAAGCCCTGTTCAGGGTCCACTCAATGTGGACTTGCTAGTTCGAATTAGCAAAACGCTAATTTGAACTAGTTTTTAGTTCTAGACGCGTTAGTTCGAATTAGCTTAGTTCGAATTAACTAATTCGAACTAAGTTAGTTCGAACTAGCGCTGTAGTGTAGACATACCCTAAGAGTGTCATATTGTACATTTGCTTTCTGCCTGCTGCTCAAAGTTGAGTACAGGCAGTCCCCGGGTTACGTACAAGATAGGGACTGATCAGTTTCAACAGCAGCTGAATCTGGACGCCAGTTCTGACTTACATACAGAGTCAACTTAAGAACCCCAGGCATCCCCAAGTCAGCTGCTGCTGAAACTGATCAGCAGCTGATTCCAGGAAGCCCGGGGCAGGGGCTTCCTGTAGTCAGCCACTGGTCAGTTTCAGCAGCAGCTGACTTGGGGACGCCTGGGGCAGAGCAGCTGAGGTGCTGCTGGGTTGGTCCAGTAGCGCCGCCGCTCCTCGGCGCTACTGGACCACCCCAGTAGCACCCAAGCTACTCTGCCCCAGGCATCCTGATTCAGCCGCCTGAAAGGAACATACCAGCACTGTTGGCTAAGATGCATTAAGCAGGCTGTTTCTGTTTGCTATTAATGTTAAAGCCAGAATAAACCCAAAAACTGCATCTACACCTGCATGATTTTGCGCAAATACTTTTAACGGAAAAATTTTTCCATTAAAAGTATTTGCGCAAGAGAGCGTCTACACTGGCATGTGCCTTTGTGCAAAAGATTTGCTTTTGTGCAAAAGCATCCATGCCAGTGTAAACGCTCTCTTGCACAAGAAAGCTCCAATTGCCATTTTAGCCATCGGACTTTCTTGCGCAAGAAATTAATGTTGCTGTCTACACTGGCCCTCTTGCGCAAGAATACTTGCACAAGAGAGCTTATCCCTGAGCTGGAGCATCAGAGTATTTGCGCAAAAAACACTGATTTTGTACATTACAAAGTCAGTGTTTTTGCGCAAATATTCGCGGCCAGCATAGACAGGCGGCAAGATTTTGTGCTAAAGCAAATGCTTTTGCGCAAAATCTTGCCAATGTAGACACAGCCAAAGGGTCTATTTATCACTATTGTCACCCTTTTACTATTAACATTGTTTTCTTCTTTAATTTAAAAGTGTAAAAATGTTTTTGTAGTTGCTTTTGTAAAAACAAATTTCATATATAATTTTTATTTATGTAAATAAAACATAAAAAATGTGTGTTTAAAAATAAGTGTAAAAGCCATTATTAAACCAAATATTCTTAAAAAAGCATAAAACAAATGTAAAGGCACCAAAAAAATTGTTGTATACCCTATTAAGAGTAAATTAAAACTCTAAAAAATAAGGCACACACCTACCAATTAAAACAAAATAGCTGTACAGTACTATAAAAAAGCAACTTAAAAAAACAAGCACTCATCTAATGGCAATAAATTACAGCATAATGGTGAAAAAATTACTAATCCAATGTAAAAAACTGCTCTAAAAAGGGGATAATTTGGGGTTCCATCCTGCCAAAGCTTACCCTGAAGCATTGTGTCATAACCAATAAAGCCCCACTTCTCCCAACCCATAATCAATCTGGCTGGTCACCAGAGCAATATGGACCCAGGTGAAACAGTGTTTGTGTCTAGCTGCTTTACAATGGAATTCTTATTAAATGTGTCATTTTGCCTTTTCCCATTAAAAATCCTGTGTGCTTCTTACAAGCGTAACATTTTTGGTGGAGAATTGCAATATATAATATAAAAATAATATAGCTGCTTTGAAATGCACAAGAGCCCCCACTGAGGACTCTTGTACATTTCAAAGCTGGCACACTCTCCTGCAGCCTGGAGTCATCGGGACTTCCCACTAGTCCCTGGCTGCATGTGGAGTTCCGCATTCCTCCTTTGAAATGTACAAGAGTTCCGCCGGGGCTCTTGTACATTTCAAAGGAGGAATGCAGAAGTACCTATCGACTAGTCAAAATTCCATCAAGTACTCAACTAGTCAATTAACCACTACTTAACATCTTTAGTGTAAATGCACTAGTGTTTTAGTGTAAAAACAGGCTGGAGGCAGGGAGGGGCAGCTGGAGGCCAGGGCTAACTCGCAAAACCCCAAACCCTACCTGACAAGCCAGCATACCCGGATCCCCCCATCCCGGGAGGAGCTGCCCTCCGGGAAGCACAGTCCCGGCCCTTTGGGAGGAGCCGTTGGCTGGGGAACATTGCCATGGCCCCCTGGGAGAAGCTGCCACCGGAGCAGCTCCCCACCTTCTTCCCCTCACCCTAAAGCCACTAGGGTTGCCAGGTGTCCGGTATTGGCCCGGACAGTCCGGTATTTGTGGCTTCTATCCAGTAAAAAAAAAAACCCAGAAAATACCGGACATCTAAAATGTCCAGTATTTTCTGTTTTTATCGGATAGAAGGCCACTTGGGACACTGTTCCCCTGCTGCGTCTGGTGGGGGCGGGGGGAGTGTGGGGATTTAAAGGATCAGCAGGGGACTCAGCATTTCAAAGAGGGCAGCACTGTACAGCTAATCCCCAGCTCAGCTGTGTAGCGCTGCTGCTTTGAAGAACCCATTCTTCCCCGCCCTTTGCTGCCTCCATCTGATAGAGGCAGTCGGGAAGCAGGGGAAGAATCAACTAGTCTACTAATCCTTAACATCCTTAGTGTACACAGCAGGCAGTTATTTTGAAATAGTATCAAATACTGTCAAGCTGGAGGACTTCTTTCTCTGACTCCTGTAACCCTCATTATAAGAGAACTAAGGGGAGTCAGAGGAAGAGTGCTCTATTTCAAAATAAGTGCTGTGTAGATGCTCCCAATTTCAAAATAAGCTATTTTGAAATAAGATATGCAATTGATGTAGCTCAGTTTGCATAGCTTATTTCGAATTAAGCCCTGCTGTGTAAATGCTCCCATAGGGATCAGAAGACAAGTTTCTAAAAGGAATAGAGTTTCAAGTACTTCTCACTTTATGGGATCTATTTGATTGGGAGTCAGTGAATGAAATGTAGGAAGGAGGAAGCTTATAGAAAATATTCTTAAATAAAATCACATTTATCTAAGCTCAGTCCATTCCTATCTGCTTCAAAAACATTACAGCAGAGATGAAGCTAGCCATTCATCTACAAAATGAAGATAAGCAGAATCTTACATTGTAAATGTTTAAAAAGAGACCAAATCAATGTAATGCAAAAACTTCTGAGTCAATATTCTGCAGCCAATGTTTGTTTCACAAAAGCAGTGGAATAAGCTGCCACCTAGAGTTGAGGCCTAGGGATGCTACTAGTATTGTGTTATGACAACTCCAGAATTAGGATATTTCTGGAGCTCTGTGCAATTAGTCAGCACTAGGCTTTGAATAGTGGGAAAGGATTAGAAATTTGGTACTGAACCCACATAAATGTGAGTTTGACAATTAGTTTCAAAAGCACTACAGCACTGGGAATTGTCTTTTTAGAGTCTTTCTTTCTCAGACAATCTGGATTCCATAATAACAGCTGATCAGCAAAATTAACCCATATTTTAAATACAAGGCCTGACGCTTTCATCAGCTGTTTCTTTTTTTTTCATACAGGAATTTTGAAACAGAGTTTTAGTGGCAATTTTCTTCCAAAGCTAGAAAATAAGAAATGTGAATATATACGCATTATATATATACACATTCATATATGAGACATTTATTAATTGTGACGCTAAAGCATAGGATTAATAAAAGTTCCCTGCAGTCCACAGAGTTATGACAATTGATTGCAATTGGAAATGGCTGTATAAATCTTGAAAGCCACAGAATACACATACAACCTACAAATAACTGGAGGAGTAGGCTACCGCTTCCCTTCCCCTCCTCCCCCCCCCCCCCCCCCGATAATTATCACTTGCAAATTTAATAAAGTTTTGATGTTTAGCTGGGCTGCTCCTGTAATTCATGGCTGCTTGGTGTGTTGCTCTGGCCCCCTCTAGTGACACTTAACTCAGGTACAAGACTGAGTCAGCAATGGTCTTAGCTAACACACAAACGGCTTCTAGCTCATCTAGGAGAAACTTGTGCATTCAACTCCAAAGGACCCATGTTTAATCCTGGCCCCTGACCATCCTGGATCTGCTGGTACTACATGTG
The DNA here is from genome assembly GCF_049634645.1 of Pelodiscus sinensis. Classification (NCBI taxonomy): domain Eukaryota; kingdom Metazoa; phylum Chordata; order Testudines; family Trionychidae; genus Pelodiscus; species Pelodiscus sinensis. Next base: position 202,510,888 of record NC_134712.1, read on the forward strand.
CTTCCTTTTTAGGGTGTCATGCTAGAATTCCTGGGAGAGGGCAGGTGGGATCTTTCCTTGATCTGGATCATGCCTAAGTGTGAATAAATCATAGCTACCTTTCTTTTACGGTAGCAAAAATGGATAATAAATTGATACATTTCTTTAAAATGTTGTCGAATGTATATGCACAAGGTACTTTGCCCATTTTAAACAAAGAGAGTTGCCAACTTGCCAATCGCACAAAAACAAACACCCCTGCCCCTTCTTTGAGACCCCCGTCCCACCCACACTCACTCGATCCTTTTAACTGAGCTGGAGCAGGGGGTTGAGGTACAGGAAGGGCTGAGAGGTCCAGCAGGGGGATTTGAGCTAGGGCTAGAAATGAGGGGTTCAGGATGCAGGAGAGGGCACTCACCTGTGGCAGGGGCTGGGTGCCCAAGAGGGGATGAGGCTCTGGCTGAAGGTGTGGGCTTTGGAGTACAGGATGGAGCTCTGGTCTGGTGGATGGAGCAGAGGCTGAGGGAGGGGGTTGGTGTGTGGAAGCAGGTATGGACTCTCGGCTGTGGGTGCAGCTAGAAATGAGAGGGTCAGTGTGCAAGAGGAGGTGTGGGGTGCAGCTCTGGGAGGGAGTTTGAGTGTAAGGGGGGGACTCAGGGCTGGGGCACAGGTGCAGGAGATGATGTGGGATGCATTCTCCGTGAGGGATTTTGAGGAAGGGAGAGGGCTCCAGGTTTGGGAAGGATGCGGGGTTACAGGCTGCAAACAGTGCTTATGCTGGGGAGCTCCCTGGAAGCAGCGATGTGTCCCTTGTCTCGTAGGTGTAGGCATGGCCAGGTGGCTCTGAACAGTGTGTGCCTCCTCTGTGCACAGACACCACTTACGCCTATTGGCTGCAGTTCCTGGCCAATTGGAGTTACAGAGCTGGGCCATGGAGCAGGAGCAGTGTGCAGAGCACCCCTGGTTGCCCCTGTGCCTTGGAGCTGCAGGGACATGTCACCACTTCCAGGAGCTGCATGGAGCCAGGTAGGGAGTCTTCCAGCCTTGCCAGCCATACTTTTAGTGGTCTGATCGGTGGTGCTGAGTAGAGTCCCCAAGATCCCTTTTCAGTTGGATGTTCCAGTAAAAACACCCAGAAACCTGGCAATCCTGTACAAAGATGGGTATGTATTATCTCCCTTTGGGAAAAGTGAGACCCCTAGGCTATGTCTAGACTGCAGGCTTCTTTCGAAAGAGGCTCTTTCGAAAGATGCTTTCGAAAGAGCCTCTTTCGAAAGAGAGCGTCTAGACTGCACGGAGAAATTTCGAAAAAGCGGCTTGCTTTTTCAAAAGAAAGCATCCAGTGAGTCTGGATGCTCTCTTTTGAAGAAGCCCTATTTACATTGAAGAACGCCTTCTTTCGAAAGAGGAACTTTCGAAAGAAGGCGTTCTTCCTCATGAAATGAGGTTTACCGCCATCGAAAGAAAAGCCGCGTTCTTTCGAATTAATTTCGAAAGAACGCGGCTTGAGTCTGGACGCAGGGGAAGTTTTTTCGAAAAAAGGCTACTTTTTTCGAAAAAACCCCTGAGTCTGGACACAGCCCTAGTGCTTAAGAGACATGCACAAGGTCATGCAGCAATCTGTGTCAGAGTGGGAAACACTTCAAGTTTCCTAAATCCCCCTTTAATGCAGACCAAGCTACCTTTTCTGCCTGATACAATACGTTTATTATGGGCATCTGTGATGGGCTAGAATAGGTCCAAAAACCCACCGCTCAAGGCTTCAGGGTTCTGTCATCCCAGAAAAAGAGCAATGGAGCAATGTCCTCCAAGCAGGCTAGAGTGGCTGCAGGTGAAGCAGATAATCAAGGCCCACGAGGGCCATATAAGAAGTTGAAGAGTAAGAAGTAGTTAGTTGCTGCTCAGAGCTGGACAAGAAAGGACTGTAGGTCTCGCTGTCTGGAAGAGCACTAGAGCCATGGAAAGCTTAGTGTGGGCAGGGATCAGGGAAGTGAGATGCTAGGCTGCTAGGATTTAGCAGGGACTGAGCATCAGGGACGGCTTAGGAAGATAGTGTCTTTAGCAAGGAAGTCAAGGGGATACAGCCCTGTACCAGGGCTGGACTACTTTGACCAAAGCCCAGCGAGGGCTAGCAAGAGACACTATCGGAGTGGTACTGAGATAGAAAGCCCACCGGGGCCTTTTTCAGAAGGGGCCTGTTTCAGTTAACATGCAGGTATCACTTGGCTGGAGCACTATGTCTCTGAAAAAAACCTGCCTGAGCATCCCAAAAGGGGTCACCAGAACTAAAGACCATAGACATGCCCAAGAAGAGGGGGACACTCATGAGAGGTGGGTGCTGACCTTATTATAACACCATATATATTGGTACAACTTACCAATTAAAATATTCAAAACAGCCTAATGTAGTATTGTTCTATCAAGAGTACATACAAATCAGAGGTTAGAGAGCATGGTATACGATTATAACCAAGTGTGTGGAATGTAGTGAAAAATATCTGAAGTCATTCTAGCAAGGAAATTAAGTGGGGACATTTGCACCAAACACAGCACTAATTACTGGAAAAAAAGAAAATATGCGGTCCTCATTGAGGCTTGTAATCAAATGCCAAGGAAGATACCAAAGATTATACTGCTGCTCTGAGTCCCCTCTGACAGTTAATTAAGATGAATAGAAAGGGGTATGCCTTTAGACTTTGGCCTGTGAGTTTGAAGAGTGATTACTTGTGCATGGGTAAAAAGGGATATTCTGAATCAAGTATTCTTTCCCAGAAAAAGTATGCAATGTGCTTTGCTTACATGTGTACAGAAAATTGTTGTCGTGGCACTTTTTAGTTAAAGAACTAAATTAGAAAGTAAAACTATACCAAATGAGTTTACAAAAGTATGGGCATCAATCAGATTATCAACCCTGTTAATATCCCTGTATACTAATATTATGATCAACTGTAATGCCTCTTATTTAACTTTAGTCTTGAGTGTACTTACAATAATCAATTAACACAAGTCTAGAGCCTGATCCTGACATTTTAACTTAAAGGTCCGATTAACTGTCATCAGTGTAAACACTACACTATCAGATCCATGCTGGATTCAGGCACTGTATAGTAAGCTGTTTATGGAATTATTCTCTTTCTTCCAAATTAGTATTCTTACTCTTTCAGGTATTGTCAATGACTGTCTTGTGAGGATCAATATTTAAATTTTTGTGTACATCTCTGTATCATTTTAACCAGGGGTGGGCAAAAATTTTTGATGGTGGGGGCCATTCCAAGAATTTGGTAAGTGGTGAAAGGCCATACTCTTCCACAATATTATTGGAGGAGCTGCGTGATCAGAGATGGAGGTTGGGTGCAGAAGGGATTGGGTTCAGGATGGGGTGTGGGATCTGGGAGGGAGTTTGGGTGAAGGAGGGGGCTGTGACTGGGGCCAGGGACTAGGGTGCAGAAGTTTTGCAGGGGTTTGGGTTATGGGGGGTAGGAGGCCAAAGGGAGGGGCTGGGATTCTAGAGGCAGGTTCGGGCCAGGAAATTACCTGGGTGATTCCTACTCAGCAGCCCAACAGGTTTCTCAGGCAAGCTCCTTGAGTTCCATGCCTTTGCATCAGTGGGCCCATGTGCTTCTTGAACAGCTGTGAGCCTGAGGAGGGAAAGGGGTACTTCGGTGCACTGCCTGTTCTTCAAACTCCCTAGAAACCAATTGGACAAAGCAGATTGAAAACAACTTTTCTGTGGTAACAAAAACCTTTCATGGACCCCTTTCAAAAACCTTTAGGCACTCTGCAGACCCCACCGGTTGAAAACCACCGATCCAGAATGTTATTAAATGTAGTGACATTGACAAATTCTGCATATTTTGAATGCCTCTCTCTTTAGGACCCATTATTATGTATCCTTTAACATTTTTATTGTAGTAGCACCCATCCAAATGGTTGTCCCATTGTGCTAGTTGTTGCACACACACACAGGATGACATGGTCCTGTCTGAAGGGTTTTATAATCTTTCTACCTAAAGTCAAAGGAGGCACTTGTAATATTCTTGGCCTGTACAGGGAATTGAGCCAGATGGACCTCTGAAACTCAGAACTTTGCTAAGGTTGTAACCTACAACCATGCAGTGTAGCACAATAGTGTTGGATGGGGCATCTAAAGGGGTTGATGGGCCTCCCACAGTCTTGACTAATAAAGTTGGGTCTTTTAGGTCAGGCATATAGATCCTCATGCTTTTTGAGCCAAAGGTCTCAGGTTCACTCCCCACTGCCGACAACTCACCAGGAGACGGGGGGGGGGGGGGGGAGGAGTGTTTCATAGGGAGATTTTGTATTTAACACTAGAATATTTTTATTTATACATTGCAGAATGCTAATACTATAGCTTGTGTTGACTGCACCTTACAGCTTTCTGCCTTCTGTCACATAAAAGTCATATGTGGGTCCTGAAGCACAGCAGGCCTGGGATGGAAGTTTCCATCCCTGCTGTACTCAGCTTAACACAACCTGGGATCCTGCAAAGCCAAACAGCAGCTTGGCTATATCAGCTTAACCCAGGCCTTGAGCTGGGAAACTAAGTGGTAAACAAGTTTGACCTCGGTCTGAGCTCATAAGAGTGATAAGAATGGCGTTGAGCCACATATGTGCACACGCGGTAAACAACTGTACTATAACTAGTGTAGGGAGTCCTGTGTCCATTTAGTTTCACCAGGGATCTAGACCTCGAAGGGTGCCCTAGATTCCCCCAGCTGGAGCCACGTCCACTGCGGCCTGGTGCAAGGTGACCAGAACGTAGACTGAAGGGGTGTACGCATTTCCAAGTGCCTGTTACTCTTTTATGCATTGCTCTGCCTATGCTCATTGGCATATTACTTTGCAGTAGCTGTGTAACCATCTGGCAGTATTAAGCCTGTAATAGTAGTGATGTAGTGAGATTAATAACAGCAACTATCCCTAACTGACTCTGTCTTGAAGTGAATCCACAACCCTGTTGGGTCCTGCCCCCGTGAGTTCACACCTTCCATGAGATAGATTGAGCTTTGGTCTCTGTAGTCATCCCACACATCCTGATGTAACAATGGCAGCTACTCTCCACCAAAATCTAGTGCCAGTTTGACTGCTTTTCAATAGAACTTGTATTCCTAAGTATTTAGGTGCTTTTGAAAAGTTGCTAGATAACTGCAAGCATTAAAGCACATCCAGAGGTTTGTGTAAAGAATAAAGTATCCAATTAGCACCCAACATACATACTATACAGTACCACTTACAATTAAAAGTAACAAAAGGTTCATTTACTTTGCATTTCTGGTTGCAAGCATTGAGTAGCAATATTGTCATTGTAACAGGACTGATCAACCCCCACAGTTCAAACCCATGGGTCAGACCACCAAAAAAATCATGATTGTCGCAATAAGTGCTTGTTTTAAAAAGATCATAATGTGTCTTTGGTTGCCCTTTGATTTATGAACTCCTCCTGGTCCTCGAGTGTGTGTGTATGAGCACTCCTAATTGTGTTGAGTAAGGTGAGTTTGGCTTTTCACTGGCTGCCAGCTTCTCCCCAACCCTTAACATTTTAATTCATTAATTCTGTGTCCTCCTCCTCTAGTAATTAATTCTGGTCCACAGCATCCAATCAACTATTCTGCCTCTATCCCAGGGGTGGGCAATAATTTTTGAAGGGGGACTACTTAAATTTTGGAAGTGGCCTGGAAGGGGCATGGTCTGGGACGGAAGGGTCAGGGTTGAGAACCTACCCTACCAAGAGCTTTGCTTGGCTTGGGGTTCCTCTTCCCTCTGACTTCTAGCCAATAGAAGGGACCTGGAGCAGATGAGAGCTGTGCTAGGGGCTAGCCTCCTCCCAGAGTTGTCTGTGGAGGCTTAGATTTCATATCACAGGGCTCGCAGCTTCTGGTCCCCACTGCTAATTTGTTGTCTGGCAGCCACCCGGCAGGCACAAGCCTTTTGAACAGAAGCAGTTGAAAGGGCTCGTGCCTCTTGGCAGCTCAGTGTGGCAGAGCTATGAGCTCTTTTCAATTGCTTCTGTTTAAAGGGCTTGCACCTGCCAGGTGGCTGCCAGACAGTGCAGTCACCCAGCAGGTGAGCCTTTTAAATAAGAAACCATTGAAAGGGCTTGACTCTGGCTCCCTAGCAACATGCATTGCTGGAGACGCACGATTCCTTTCAGCTTAAAGTGTTCTCTTGTTCCCCGTGGCTGCTAAGCGATGCTGCCTGGGGTACAGGGAAGGCATGAGCCCTTTACATAGAAGCACTTAAAAGGGCTTGCAGCTCCCTGTACCTCTAGCATGTTGCCAGGGAGAAAAAGACATGAGACCTTTTAAGTGCTTCTATTCAAAGGGCTTGTGCCTCCCCTGAACCTGTCAGGCAGCATTGCCTAGCAGCTGGAGCGAACACAAGAGCCCTTCAAGTAGAAAGAGTTGCTAGGGGTTACGCATCTCTGGCAACGCGCTTGAGGTGCAGGGGGCTGTGAGCCTTTTCAGCTGTTTTTATTTGCAGGGCTCTCATGTTCTCCCTGCTGTTAGGCAACCTATTGCCTGACAGGCACAGGGAAGGCACCAGCCCTTCCAACAGAAGCACTTTAAAGGGCTTGCAGCTCCCAGCACCTCTAGTGTGTTGCCAGGTAGCCAGAGACATGAGCCCTTTCAACTGTTTCTATTTAAAGGGCTTGTGCCTTCCTCATGGTTACTAGGCCAGACACAGGGAAGACACAAGCCCTTTAAATAGAAGCAGTTAGAAGGGCTTTGCGCCCCTCTCCTGCTCTGAGGCAATGTGCTAGAGGACGGGGCCTGGAACTGCCTCACAGGCCAGATCAAAGCCCTAGGCAGGCTGGATTGGGTGTTGGAGGGAGGGTGAGGGCAAGAGACCAACACTAGACACAGCAGAAGACATAAGGCTATGCCCTGATGACTGAAGGATCAAATGAAGAGGTTGTAACAACACTGTTACCTTCACATCTTTTTATTGGGCTGTGCTCAAGGCCTAGGTTAGAAACTATCAGTTTATCTTGTTATTCTTGAAACAATTGTGCCTAGGTATGTGCACCTCCTATTTCTGACTGCCCTAGCAGAGGAATTCTTTGTCTCATCACACTCTAGGAATGTTTTTGGGGTCCCACTGTAGGAATTACAGCCTATGAAATGATGTGCCTGGAGTATCTCCAGCTCTTGCCTCTGTGCTTGTGTTATACCAGCTGACACAGGCTACCAAACATGTAGGGGACTAGTGCGCCATACCACTTATAGTGATCCCTGCAGTGGGGTTTGTTACATGGGTGTAAATCTGGAGTGTTTGTAAATTCTACTGGTTTGTATTTGTGTAAAGCAAAAGAATTACCTGGGGTCAGAATTATTCAATCACAGAGGTTTGCAAAGTATGGGGTGGGTCCCCCTAGGAGGGCGTGGAGGAACATGGGAGGAGGGGTAAAGGTAATGCCTGGAGGCTTGGGCCAGCACTTCTTGAGGGAGTGCCACCTCCATCTCTGACTCATCTCAGTGATTCACCCAGCCCATGGATCACTGTCAAAATCTTCCACGGCTGTGCCGATTTCTGCTCCTGACAGCCTCTGCACCCAGTGCATGTTCTGCCACTAGAGACCACTGCACACACCCAAAATTTGATGGGGAGGGTCAGGTATTTGGGGAGGGCACAACCAAAAATTGTAACTTACAGTGGGGGCTCGGCTCACAAAGTTTGAAAGTCCTTTTCAAACAAATGTCTCATTTATGGTATTTTAGAAGTAATACACATCTGTCATGCAGTAATCTACAGGTAAGAAGTTCCAAGTCTTTTAACAAAGTCTTTTAGCTGGCTTAGCCTGTAATTAACATTTTATAACCTCACTATCTACTTGACTCTAAAACATTTTTAGTTAGAACAAATAGAGCCATTTTGAAGCATTCTATAAGTTACTATATTTAAAAAAAATGGTAGAGGAAGACAGGATGTTGCTATAGATCAGTGATCATGGTTTGTGTAGGCTTATGATGTCATGCTCATCCAAGCGGTAAATTGCTTTTTGGATAGAACTAATCACCTCAGTGAGTTGTAGCTCTTTTTGAAAGGAAAGTATTGACAGCTCACAGTGTTGGAAGACACATTTCAGTTCACTTTACATCAAATATAATTATTTTGCATGTGATAGCTATAGATAACAATGACAAATGATGGCTTCCTTCCATTGAACTGCACTCCTCTACTATACTTTTCAGTCTGTGTTTCTTCTCTCTCTAGTGCACACAGACAATACATATTCTTGCACTCCCCTTAATTTTATATTATCTGGTGATATCAAAAAAAGATCTGAAAGGCCGTTGGCAGGTAACATTCCATAAATTTGGAAATGTTTGTCATGTTTCATTGCTTATCAATGGTGTGTATTTTTTAAAAAGTACAAGAAGTATTATAAGGGAATGTTTCTTTTGTCTTTTTAATAATTAGTTTAAGGCTCTATTCTGCCCATTCATTGTACCTGTGCACCTTGAAAGTTAGCATAACTTAAATTTTATAAAGGTATTCTATATGGTATTCTCCTTTCAAGAATAATGTACCTTTAAACCGGACTAGGAGCATGTGGGTCTTTGTGCCCTTCTAGTATCTGATCCACATAGAGTTGTCAGGTGTCCGGTATTGACCCAGACAGTCCGGTATTTTTGCCTCCTGTCCAGTAAAAAAATTCAGAAAATACCGGACACCCAAAATGTGTGTTTTCCCAGCCAGGAGGCAGACACCTGGCAACCCTACAACACACTTGGCAACTGGGCCCAGCCTCCCCCCTCCCCACTGCTTTCCTGGTTCCACAGGGAAGCTGCATTCTGGCTCCATCAAGAAAACAAAATGGCCTCCAGCAAAAAGCTTAAAGAACTGAATCAAGGGGAAGTAATGCCTTTCCTGGGTCTTAGTGCTCAACTTCTATATTCTTGCTTATCCCTATTCTGACTCTGCACACACTTAAAGCTGTTTTTTTTAATGCTGTTTTATTTTTTTCATTTATTTGCTTAACTCTCAAGGTCTTTTTTTTTCCTCAACAACTTTAGTCTCCCCCTGAACAGAATGTTTCCGTGTGTGTGTGTGTGTGTGGTTTTTTTTTTTTTTTTTTTTTGAGGGGTGGGTGGTGTTCGGTATTTTTGGTTAAACTATCTAGCAACCCTAGATCCGCGTACTGTGTTTCCTGCTAACAGACATAGCCCACAGTTATAAAAGTCATGCTCAGTCTGGGGTCTGAAGTCTGGAAGACCTCCAATACTAGGGAAATATAGACTACCCAAGGAAAGCATGGATTTTTGTCATCCTCTAGGAACTGGTCTACATAAAATTTTAAGTTTTGCTTTGGCTTCCTGCTGAAGGATTAGGGCCAGATCTTTAAAGATATTTAGGCACCTAAAAATGCAGATAGGGTTCTAGCTGGATCTTCATTGTCATTATATGCCTAGGCAGTTTTGAAGATTCTACTACGTGCCTATTTGCATATTTAGGCATCTGAACACTTTAAAAAATCTGGCCCTACATCAGAATGTAACTGATTCAATTATTTTTAGCTATATACAGTCTGGGTTTAGCCTCTACTGATCATCCAGATGGTGGGGGTCCCATATGAATCCTGAGAAATTGCTGGGTGTGCATAAATATGGATGTGCATTTTAAAAAAGGAAAAGAAGCAAGTAAATAAGCGTTCTAAGGGTAAACAGATTTAAATGACCTAATCATATATATGGCCACTGTCCCAGTCATACTCCAGCAACACTACTTACTTTAAAGGAGCTACAGTAGTGCCAATGGAAGGAAAAATTTGTGAACTCTCAAAAAAATTGAAAATGTACAGAAAGATAGGGAATTTATAAACACACAAGGTTAAATTTTGTAATCAATTATGCTTGGAGCTGGTCAGGAATTTTCCAGGGGAGTGATTTTTGTTTCCAGTGGGAAATGAAGTTGCCACAAAAATCAAACTTGTGTACAAAGTTTAATTCTGCTGAAAAAATTAAATCAAACAAAGCATTTCATTTTGAGTCAGTTTAACCTGAACTAGAATATTTAGGTTTTTTAATCATCGTGCTTAATTTCAAATTAGCTCGATAAAATATTAAACTGCATTTCTCTATCAGGGTATGTACAAAGTTCCCCATGGGGTCCCAGCCGCCTCCTACGCCATGTCCCTCTCACCACTCTTGACTCCCCCTCCCCCACCTCCCGCCTGTCCCCATACCCTGTTTGAAACTCCCCGCCTGGGACGTCTCCCGCTTGTGCGTCCCCGGGCAGTCCTTTTGGCATCATCACCGAGACACGGCCGGTGATGTCATTACCTTGCGTCACCATTGCTCTACCCCCCAGGCGGCCCCAAGTTGGCTGGCTTTGCCACTTTGCTAGCGCTCTCTGGCCACGCCGCTTGTTCTCCGCAGTTTGGTCCAGGATTTTCCCCAGTGCGGGGCGTTCTCGCCCAGTCACACACTTTCCTCCTCAAGTTCTCCCTTATACTCGCCGTTTCCCCTATTTGGAGTTCGGGGATTCATGAGAGACAATCCGCATTCAAATGAGCCGCACCTGGGCAGTGTATCACTGTGAATCGGTACAGCTGCAGACTCAGGTACCATTGGAGGATTCTCGGGTTCATGTCTTTCATATTATGGATCCATTACAGGGGGGCATGGTCTGTTACCAATGTAAAGTTGTCTCCTAGAAGGAAATAACGTAACAAGTTTATTGCCCATTTTATTGCTAAAGCCTCTTTTTTGATAGTAGCATAGCCTTTTTCACAGGGAAAGAGTTTGCGGCTTAAATACAGTATCGGGTGCTCAAACCCCCTCTCCCTCTTGTGCCAACACCGCCCCAACCCCACCTCAGAGGCGTCAGTCTGCACTATGAAGGGCTTATTGAAGTCTGGCTGGCTCAGCATCAGTGCCCGTATTAGGCCTTCCTTCAGACTCCTAAATGTGCAAGCACATTGTTCCGTCCATCTCACTTTTTGTGGCTGCCCCTTACACATAAGATCAGTAAGGGGAGCTGCTAAAGAAGCAAAATCCACTACAAATAGTCTATAATACCCGTCCAGGCTCAAGAATTGTCTTACCTGCCTTTTGGTGGTCGGGGTGGGGGTGGAGTAATCCCATACAGCTTGCACTTTATCTATTAGCAGTTTGATTCATCCCTGTCCTACCGTGTACCCCAAACAGGACACCTCTGTTTTCCCAAAGTGGCATTTTTTGGGGTTGGCTGTTAATCCTGCTTGTTGTAAAGTTTTCAACACTGCCGTAATGTGTTCAAGATGTTGCTCCCAGGACTCGCTGAAGATTATGATGTCGTCCATATAGGCAGCTGTATAGTTCTCGTGATCCCTCAGGATTCGGTTCATGAGTCACTGGAAGGTGGCAGCCACGCCATGTAAGCTGAATGGCATATGAATAAATTGATAGAGCCCGAAGGGTGTGGTGAAGGCCGTCTTTTCCTGGGATTCGGGGGATAACGGAATCTGCCAATATTCCTTCATGAGGTCGATTGTTGACAGATATTGTGCCCGGCCAAGGCGGCTTAGCAGCTCGTCGATACAAGGCATGGGGTAGGCATCAAACTGAGAAACAGCGTTAACCTTACGAAAGTCTATGCAAAACTGCATCGGCCCATCGGGTTTTGGCACTAGTACAATTGAACTCCTCCATTCACAGTCAGATTCTTCTATTACCCCCTATTCTAACAAGGACCATAACTCTTCCCGTACTGTATCCCATAACTTGCGGGGTAGAGGGCGGATGTTGTCCCTTACCTTTTTTCCTGGTTCGGTCAGAATGGCATGACAGATGTGGTTGGTCCGCCTGGGTCGACTAGTCAGTACTTGTTGGAACCTGTCAGTACTCCAGGATCCTGCGAAGTTCTCCCTGTTGAGAGTCGGTAAGCTCCTCCCGCAGTTGGGTCTCCCCGCCTTTACCTTGGGTTGCCCTATGGCCCAAATTCCATGTTCTCCGGACGAGGTTCAATCAGGAGGGCTTCATGGGGGTTCCACCTTTTCAGTAAATTCACATGATATATTTGTGTCCCTCTTCAGCTCCCGCTTAGTCGAATCTCATAATCTACTTCCCCCAACTTTCCTTATGACCCGGAAGGGTCCTTGCCACTGGGCTAGCAATTTTGAGTCACCTGTTGGTAGTAGCAGGAGGACTTGATCCCCCGGTGAGAACTCCTGCACCTTACTCTCTGATTATACTGGGTTCTCTGTTGCTCCTGAGCCCTCCGCGAGTTCTCTTGGGCCCACTCCGGGAGGTTCTTCCGTAACTTGGCTACATGCTGCGCGGATCCCAGTGCTGGTGATACCTGCTCCTCCCACCCTTTCCTGACCAGATCTAAGATCCCTCTGGGCCGTCACCCATACAGTAGCTCAAAGGGGGAGTATCCCACCAAAGCTTGGGGTACTTCCCGGATTGCAAACATCAGGGCGGGTAACAACTTATCCCAGTCCCAGGGGTCTTCCTGAACAAATTTGCGCAACATATCTTTCAAAGTCTGGTTGAACCTCTCGACGAGGCAGTCTGTACACGGAGGTCCAAATCTTTCGGATGCGGAGCATTTTACACAGCTCCTTTATCACTCTGGAGGTCAGATTCGGCCCCTGATCGGTTAGTAATTCCTTGGGTAACCCCACCCAAGAAAACAGTTTTATCAATTCTTCGGCTATCACCGAAGGGGATGGCCTCAGGGTACCAAGTCACGTAATCCACAATGACCAATATATATAGGTGGCCCCTCCCTGACTTCTTGAGGGATCCAACGAGGTCCAGAACAATCCACTCGAATGGAATCCTCACTATCGGGAGTGGAACCAAAGGAGACGGGGGCACTTTTGTCGCTGCCATCTTCTGACACTGGGGACATGAGGCGCAGAAGTCCTTAATCTCCTGGTACACCCCCAGCCAGTAAAAGTGTTGCAGGACTCTCTGCTGTGTTTTGTTGGCCCCCAGGTGCCCCACCCAGGTGTGGTCATGGACCAATTCCAGGACCTTCCATTGGTACTGGAGGGGAACCAACAGTTGGGATCTTCCCTCTTGTTCTGTTTCTCCTGTCATTATCCTATACAGGCGATCCCCTCGTACCTCGAAATGTGGGCCTTGGAGTCGAGTTTGCACGTTGCCCTCTGGCTCCTGTATCCCTTCTTGTACCTGCTGCCATGCTTGTTGTAAGGTCAGATCTTCCCACTGATGGGTGAGGAAGTCTCCATCATCTAGCTCTAGGTGGGTCAATGCCCGGGGGTTCATCCCGCCCTCATCCCTCCCTGGATGCTGGCTTGGGTACCTCTTCCCCCTGAGCCACGAGGGTTGGGTCTCCCTGTATGCCTATGCCCCGAAGCTCCACTGTTTCACCCCACTGTCTCAACAGGCGTGCGAGCCCTGGCCAATTTCTCCGTAGCAGGGTGGGGTATGCGAGTTTGGGGGTTACCACCATTTGCAGGCCCCCTCATCCCACCCATCATTGATGCGTACCAGGGATGTGGGGTACGAGTGTACATCCCGGGCAGGCAGTACATCCATACTCGGGGGCCCCAGGGCACGGTGAGTCGGATAACATCAGCCTGCACTATCGCTTGCCTACACTCTGAGTCAACTTCCTCTCCAGCATGGGTCCTAGCAGGGGCCTTTGGTTTTACCCCGGGAAGACGGCAGCACCCATCCCCCAGCCAGGAGATCCTCCTTTTTGGGGGGCACTTGGGCCAAGGGTTGGTCCCCTCCCTTCCATCCCTTCGGCCGCCATGAAGTGCTCCATTAACATGATGGCTTCCTCCACCAGCTTCCCATTGATCCGGACATTCCACATTACCTGTGCTCAACTATGCTCTCCCCCGGATGCTCCTTCCCTCTGTCTTTGCCTGAAGATGCAATCCATAAGGAGGCAGTCCTTCTTGAAATGTCCCTCTTGGCTGCACTGGTAGCAGGCTCCTCTTGGGGTGGTATCCCTCTTCGGGCTAGGCTCCTGTCTTTCTCCCCGGATCCCCATGGGTCGACCCCCAACCTCCGGCCGACTCCATCTTGGAGCCAACTTCCTCTCCAGCATGGGTCCTAGCGGGTGCCTTCGGTTGTACCCCGGGAGGGCGGTGGCACCCATCCCCCAGCCAGGAGATCCCCTTCCATCCCTTTGGAATGGACCCCCTCCCTTCCATCCCTTTGGCCGCCATGAAGTGCTCCATTAACACGATGGCTTCTTCCAACGAGTCTGGTAAATGTTGGCGCACCCACATCTGGCTTTCCAGGGGTAGAATCTTCACATATTGTTCCAAAATGACCGACTCCGCTACCTGCAACCCCGACTTGCTTTCAGGTTCTAGCCATCTCATGCCTGCCTCTTTTATCCGCTGCGCCACGGCTCGGGGACGTTCTTTTGGATCGTAGCTGGCCTCCCTGCATCTCCTTCTAAACGTTTCAGGCATAATGCCTAGCTGATCCAGAATTTCCTCTTTAACTTTATAAAAACATAAGGCGTCTTTTGCCGACATTCCTCAGTAGGCCAGCTGGGCTGAGCCAGACAGGTATGATGCCAAGAGCGTGGCCCAATGTTCCTTTGGCCATTTAGTCGCCGTGGCCACCCGCTCAAATGTGACCAGGAACGCTTCGGGGTCGTCTTGAGGTCCCAACTTGGCCAGGTATATGGGGAGTTGGGTGCCCAGGCTTCCTCCCCCGTCAAGTGGCTGCTAGCCGCTCCACTCAATACGCTGGTGCTGTCTCTCAGAGTTCTTGAATCAACTGACGCCGCTGTTCCTGACACTGTCATTAGCTGTTTTAGCACCTGCGTCTGCTGGTGGTGGTGTTGTTTTTGACTGTCCATTAGCCACTCTAAGACCTCATTGATCTCCATTCCGTTCCCTCAAAACAAATTCACCGTCAATTTCTACTAAATCTGCCCCAGTAGTCGACCCCTGCTGCGGGGCCTGGGATGGTGCCCACATTGTGTACATGGTGGAAAAAGTTCCCCTTGGGGTCCCGGCTGCCTCCTATGCCACGTCCCTCTCACCACTCTCGACTCCCTCCCCCCCCCCCCGCCTGCCCCTATACCCTCTTTTAAACTCCCTGCCTGGGACGTCCCCGGGCGCTCCTTTTGGTGTCACCGCCAAGATGTGGCCGGTGACATCATCACCTTGTGCCTCCGGCCCCTCATCTCCTGTGTCCTGCGTGCCGCCGTTGCTCTCCCCACCGGGCGGCCCCAAGTTGGCAGCTTTGCTGCTCCACTGGTGCTCTCCAGCCACACTGCTTATTCTCCGTAGCTTGGTCTGGGATTTTTCCCAGTGTGGGGCATTCTTGGCACCTGAAGAAGTGGGCTGTGCCCACAAAAGCTCATGGTACCATCTAGATCAGTGTTTCCCAATTTTATTTGACTGAGGAACCCTTTTCAGCTTTTCAAAATTTCAAGGAACCCCTAGGTTTGTCAAGCAAAAAAAAAAAAAAGGGGAGGGGTGGGGGGGCGGGGGAGGGACCCACCAATTCATGAAATTCACATTCCTTCCCCAAGACACCTCACCCATCTCCTTTCTGTGAGGCCTCATCCACTCTGTTACCCTCCTCTCCATCACTTGCTATCCCCAGCCCTTATACTAGTCTCAACCTAGTGAGAGTGAGGTGTGGGGTGGGAATGAGGGATTTGGGTGTGGGAAGAGGTGAGAAGTACAAGCTCTGGGAGGGAATTTGGATGCAGGAGAAAGGGCTGTTGACTCAGGGAGGGGGCTCTAGGCTGGGGAGTGTTGGGTTCAGGTGGAAGGTTGGGGTGCTGAGCAAGCCAGGATTGTGGATGTGAGGGTGCAGGAGTTTGGGCTGGATATGTGAGGGACTCAGGGCAAGAAGTTTGTGAGTATGATGGGCTCAGGACACAGATTTGTGATGTGTGGATGGTGGAGGAATGTTGTGGCAGAAGACTGAGGATGTGGGGATGCAGAATTTGGGGATGTAAGAGGCTCAGGACAGGGGTTCCAGTGTATGATAGGCTCAGATTTGGGGTCAGGTGGTGCAGGAGTGTTATGATGTTGCAGTGAAATGGGGGTTTGGTCCCAATTGGGGGCATGTTGGCCAGGCTTCATTTTTAAATACAATATTATGTCAAACTCAAAAGGTTTTAGCATCCTCTTTATATGTGAGAGGGGTCAGTGACCTTTGACGCAAAACAGGTTCCTCAGCCCCTCACAGCCCAGCTGAGCTGCCCGTCTGTTCTGTATGCCCTCTCCCATCCACCTCAGCCCAGCTGAGCCCTGCACTGGTTCCCTGCATGCCTCCCCCACAGCACAGCTGATCCCCATTTCCCTGCACCTCCTCCAAGCCCCACAAAATTGCTGAGCCAAGAGCCAATTCCCTGTCCCTTCCTCCCCTTGAGTCTAGCCCCAGTTCCCAGCACCTCCCTCCTCCTGCAGTCAAACTGAGCTCTGAGCTCCCCCCCTCCCCCCACACACACACCACCCCACAGCCCAGCTCCCCAGACCTCCTCACTCTGCAACCCAGCTGAGCTCAATTTCCCTGCACCTTCCCCCAAACCATGTAGACATGCTGAGCCAGTGCTGATTCCCTGCCCCTGCCTTCCTCCCTCCCCTTGGCTGTGTCTACACTGGCACAATCTTTCGCCAAAGCGGCTGCTCTTGCGCAAAAATTTGCTGCCTGTCTACACTGGCCGTGTGTTCTTGCGCAAGTACACTAACGTTCTCATGTATGAAATCAGGGCTTCTTCCACAAGAACTACGATGCTCCCACTCAGGAATAAGCCCTTTTGAGCAACTATTCTTACGGAAGAGGCCAGTGTAGATAGGCAACATGAATTTCTTGAGCAAGAAAGCCCTATGGCTAAAATGGCCGTCGGCACTTTCTTGGACAAGAGAGTGTCCACACTGCCATAGATGCTCTTGTGCAAAAGCACAGTTCGCACATGGAAGAGTGGATGTGTTCTTGCACAAGAAACAACCAGTGTAGATGTAGCCTAAGAGTTTCCTCCCATGAGCAAAATGAATTTTGTGTTGTGCACCAGTACTGAGTTCATGTGGCTTGTTTGGATGTGCCACCCAAGTTATTAATAAATATTTTTAAACCTCTACCTTTTCCCTCTGCTGCCATGTCAGCTCCCCTGGTGCCTGCTGCCCCCCGACTCCTCACCCTCCTCTGCTGTCCTGACTCCTGCTCTTCTCACTGTCCTCAGCCCTCCTGCAACCTGCCCCCCTCCACCAGCCATTCTCTCCTCCCTGTGCCCACTTCTCCAGTAGCCCCACTCTGATCATGTGAGCTACCCCTCCTCATCCCCTCTTCTAACACCTCCCTGTACGAACCTTCCCTGCGTCTCTCCTCTGATGGTGGTCCCTCCAGAATCCCCTGGCACCTGCACTTCTCTTACCCCTGCACCCTCCTGGTGCCTCCCCCTTCTCTCACTTCCCCTGCCCCCTTTGCTCCCTGACGCCCACCCCTCACCAACCTCTGCCCCCATTCCCCTCATGCCCCTGTGCCCTCACACATTACTTGCTCCATCCCAGCCTTCCTCATGCCCACCCCTTCTTTCAAGCCTTCTCCCAGCACCTCCCCTCACCCCTCTAGCCCCCAATGCCCTTACCCTCTCCCCTCCCAGCATCACCCTGTCCCCCTCCCACTAATACCTCTCCTCCTGCCCTTTTCCTCATTGTCTGTGCTTGGCCCCCTGCCATTTGTTTCTCCTCCACCCCTGTCCCTTTCGCCCGCCAGGCACCAGAGGGCGGGGACACTTGCGCACCCGGGGCCAGGCCCCCCCCCATCGCCACACGCCCGGCGCCCCCCCCCCAAGCGCCGCGCGCCCAGAGCGCGGGCGGCCAATCTGCGGCGCTCCTGGGGTGCCTTCCCCTCTGCACAAGCCCCTTCCCTTCCCTCCCCCTCCCTTTTCCTCTCCCGTACCTTCTGCCTTCCACTTTGTGGGGCTGGAGTCTGTGCTCTGTCCCCGGACTCAGAACCTGCAACTCAGCCATGCGCTCATCACAGCACCCAGCACGTTTAAAATCCCGGGCTGTGACGTTATATCACGTCCGGGCGTCTCTCCACCTGCTGGTTTGAGCGCGTTACGCAGGGCAGCAGCAGCCAGCCAGGGGCAGCTCAAGGAAGGTCGCGCATGGCAGGGATGGGCTCTCTCTCTCCCTCTCTTTTTCAGAAAGGGTGGGGGAGCGCTGGCTCCTCGCAGAACCCCTCGTTGTGCTCCACGGAACCCCAGCGTTCCGTGGAGCACCAATTGGGAAACACTGATCTAGATTTTTTTTTTAGTTTATAAAGTGCTACCAGACCATTTGTTGTTTTTTAAGTTTATCCTGTACAGACTAACTTGGCTACCCCCTGAAGCTAGGATACATTACCTTTTGGTTGTAGTTCTGACCCCCTATTATCTGCAATGGACTCAGTCCTAGAGGACTACATCTCCCATAAGACAGTGCACTGATTTCATTCTGACCAAGTTGTGTGGTATGCAATTGGAATCACATGACTCTTGATGCATTATGGGAGATGCAATCATACTACCGAAATGGAGTCATAAGGTTAAATAGGGGCATGAAGGTCCCAGTCTACAGTTCTGATAAAGCAATGCACCATCACAAAAAAATAAAGTCTGTAATGTTGATGTGAATCTAAACAAGTTTTTGGATCACTTTAGCAAACTGAAACAAAGTTTTAGAGATCTAAAAATTCATTTTGTTTGAAAAATCTCAAAACAAACAGTTCAGCATTTCTCTACAGAAATTATTTCAATTTCTGTTCTGCAGAATTTTGACATTTCAACTTTTTGTTCCATTTTGGAAGGAAGACAAATGCTGAAATTTCAGAATGTCCTGTGGGATGAAACTTCCGAATTTTGTACAGCTCTAGTAGTTTTACTGGTGTAAGTTTAGTGCAACTCTGTTGAAGATATGAAGTCCTTATGGACTCTCACACCATAATTACTGAAAGTGTTTCCTTTTATCTGCTGATGCTCACTGGTCTATGAACTTTTCTTTTGCAAGCAGGAACCTGGAGAAAAACAAACATGAATGTGCAATTAAGTCATAAAAGTCAATTTATGTCCCTGAATATTTACTGCAAAGTTCAACAAATGAAAGGGAAACATTATAAAGAAAATTTTTATCACAGACAAGAACATTTTTTCCTGATCAGCTTATCAATTAATAAATAAAACCCCCTAGTTGTATGTCAAGTACCCTAAATGATGATTGTGTTACTAAACTTCACATAGTGGGGCAACTTTATCATTTATCTCCCAAAAAGCAATGCTGTGACTTCAGGGATAGCCTTATATGGAGCAGATGTTATTATATAGTATGGATACAAGGTGCGGCTGCAAAAGTCAATAGATGACTCTCCATAGTGGAATTTAGGACTCTAGACTAGAGATGGGAAACATTATGTCCCATGGGCCGGATACAGACCCAGGCTTGCCTTGATCTGACCCACGAGACTCAGGGCTCTCTCCTCCACTATAGCTGGGCAAGATGAATCTCTGAGCTTTGGTGTCTCCCTACCCCGTGTGGCTGGGTCTGGTCCCTGGCTTGCCTTGATCCAACCTGCAAGACTCAGTGCCCACCTCCCTGCATGGCTAAAGTTCAAGTGCTGGCTCCATGGTGCAGGGGAAAACAGCAGGAAGCTGGTGCTAAAGCCCCTGCATGGACTGCTCTGCCTGGCATGGTGTGGGTGTGTGTGAGGAAGTGGCTCTATGCACTGCCATTCCCCCTTTCCCCACAACTGGGGGAATGGCAGCACAGAGAAGCACTTGCTGGCTGGCTATACCCCTGTCATTCCCGTTATCTGGGAATTTTGGCCAATAGGAGTAGTTGTGGGTGGTGCCTGCAAGCGCAGGGTGGCTCACCTGTGCCCCACAAGAACTGTGCCAGGTAAGTGCCACAATACCCTGCCCCACCTGCACTCTCTTTTCCTCACATATTCTACCCACCCAGACACTGCACCTTCAGTCTGCTTCTGCACCCCACCTCTCACTGAGACCCTGTACCCCTTCCCAAATCCCTGGCAGCCCTCTCCTGCACACTGGCCCCCTCATTTTTGGCCCAACCTCAGATCCTAGAGGAGCCCCACAAAATACTACTAACTTTGGGCTCTGAGAGGAGTTAATCTGGTTCTGTGGTGAAGCCACGAGCCTTTGCACCTGCCAAGGGGCTGGAGTGTGAGGAGAACCCTGGTGCCCTGTGTGAGTGTCTCCCTTCTTTTCTCTGTTTCTCAGTTCTGGCAAGGCATTAGGTCAGGAGTTACCTTGTGTGGCTGCTGCCTGAGGCTATTGAGACCTGTGCTTAAAGGGAACCCCACCCCGGACAGCCTGTTCTAAGGTTTCCCTGCTTGCTTGTCTACCTCGCTGAGGGACAACAAAGCATTTTTTTCTCTATGTGCTCTGGTTGCCCTCACTCAGGACACCACAGAACTCTACAGCATGGAGCCAGAGCTGCCCCTGGGCACTCTGGTGCTTCTCCTGCAAGCCTGACAGCACGCTCTACAGGCACTAACAGTGTCCCTAGTGTGCTCCACTGTGCACTTGTGTCTCATTCTTCCTTCACGTCCTTCCACTTACCCCTCCCTAACCCCCCCTTCCTGCTGTACAATAAAAGACACATGTTCATTACAACAAAGCCTCTTTACTGAACAAAACTGGTGTGTGGGGGGGAATGAAACTGAGGTGAGACTGGGGAAGGAAGGTGGGGGAGGGAGGATGGGAGAGGGGAGGGGGAAACCTGAGAGGAGGGAGCTGGCAGGGGGAGGACAAGCTCAGGGTTGGGGGTCTCGCCGGCCCAACTGTCTCCCAGAAGCATGGGTTCAGGGGCCTTGGCATTGCTGGAGGTTTGGGGAGGAAGAAGTAGGAGGGGGAGAAGAAGTGGAAGGAGGCGCAGTAGCTGGGGTGGCAGCAGGGGCTAAAGCAGCAGCAGGAGGCAGCAAGCTCTGCCACAGGGTCGATGACCACCTGGGGGGCACAGACCATCCTGCCCTCCAGGATGCAGTCCAGGGCATCAAAATAGGGGTAGGGGTCTGGAGCTGCCCCCTGTAGCCCTGGCATACACCTGCCGCAGATCTTTTATTTTCATGCAAACCTGCTCCTAGGTTCGCATGTGGCCTTTGGTTGCCAGGCTGGCAGCCATCCACCTGTAGACAGTTGCATTCCTCCATTTGGTGCGGAGATCATGTATGTTAGAGGCATCCCCCCCAAACCTGATTTAGGTCCCTGATCTCTGCACTGGACCAGGCAGGCTCCTGGAAGCTGGCAGACTGGTCCTGGGGAGTTGTGGAGGGCAGGCTGGCACTGGCTGCCTGGCTCATGCTGGGGCCACTGGGTTAGGTGCAGTGACTGCTGGCTCTGGGCTGGCAGGCTTGGAGCTGGCACAGGCACTGTGGTCAGAGTCTACCCCTTTAAGGGCTCTGGGGAGCTGGGGAGGGAGAGGAGTTTTCTTGGTTGTGCCCAGAGTGGCCACCAGGGCACCCTGGGAAGGGCTGGAGGCCCCCTTTTTCAAAATAAGCATCTACACAACACTTTTGAAATAGCAGTTTCGAAATTGGTGCTATTCCTCAAGGTTTACCAATTTTGAAATAAGCCCTCCGCTATTTCGATTTAATTTCAAAATAGCGGTTTGGCTGTGTAGATGCTGGTAAAGTTATTTCAAAATAACGGCTGTTATTTCGAAGTAACTTTGCTGTGTAGACATACCCTGAGAGGTTTTTTTCCCCCCTCTTCACTAGAGGGCTAGGTAAGGGAGGTTTTTTCATTGTTTCCCATTTGTTTGTGGCCCCCAACTGATTTTTCAGTAGGTCTGTGGCCCCTGATTGAAAAAAGTTCCTCACCCCTGCTCTAGATTGTTATTACTTAGCATAACAGATAAGTTGCAGGCTGAAGCCCTCAGCAGGCTCTTGTTCTTTGTGTAAAGTTATATAGTTTGAGTAAATTAATGTAACTGATCTCAGACTTATTGTGAAAAACAGGATATCTAATGTATCAATGCATATGTTTGCTTTAGAATTTCAAAAGTCTTTTTAGAACACTGAAAAAGTACAATTAATTTGAGTAAGTAAGCCCATTCTTAAGGGGCTAAGAAAAAATGTGTGTGTCTAACTCGGGTGGACAGCGTGGATTTGGCCTGTGAATACCTTGCCACTTCCCCACTCCCAGGCCAATCAATGTCTGGGGGTGGAAGGAGTGAACAAAATATTTTGCTCCCTGTCCCAGCCCTGAAAGCGCCATGTGCCCCTTGCAGGGCGGGGACAGGGCGTGAGAGACTTCATGAGCCCTTCCCCTCCCCAGGCCCTGATTGGCCTGGGGGCAGGAGAGCGCGCAAAGTCTCCTCCTGCGCTGCAAGCGGTGTGCGGCACTTAGCGTGAGAGCGCCGTGCACTCCTTACAGGCTGGGGGCAGGGAGCACATGAGGTCTCCTCCCACCCTGCAAGGGGCAGGCAGTGCTTTCATTCTGTTGCGCACCCCTTGCAGGGTGGGGACAGGGAGCAAGAGACTTTGCACATGCGTCCTGCCCCCAGACCCTAATTGGCCTGGGGGTGGGAAGAACTTGCAAAGTCTCCTCCTGCCATGCAAGGGGACGGGTGCCCAGAGGAACTTCCAGCTCTTCAGAACAGATGGCTGTTCTCT
The DNA here is from genome assembly GCF_049634645.1 of Pelodiscus sinensis. Lineage (NCBI taxonomy): Eukaryota > Metazoa > Chordata > Testudines > Trionychidae > Pelodiscus > Pelodiscus sinensis. The sequence continues at coordinate 202,533,447 of NC_134712.1, forward strand.
CTAGGCAGGGGGGAGGGGGAGCACAGAAGTGTCCTGGCCCCACCCCTTCCGCCAGATGCCCTGCTCCTTCTGGGGTGGCCCAGGTATATTAGTTAACCTAGGGATATGGGATATTAGTTAACTGTGACTTCCACATCATTCTGACTCACTGTTTGTGGATGGGTGAATGAGGAGCAAAGTGGTGAAAAATGGCCTACGTTGTGCTCGCTTTTGCACCAATGCTGAGTAGGGCAGGATTTAGCCCCAAAGTGGAGAGATTAAGATAAGTGACTTATTCCAAAATGTCATAAAGGGAGAAATCTTTAGAATGCAGGAACATATTTGTGTTAATTAGTCAAATTTGGAAACAATGGAGATAGATGGTTAACTTGTATATTACATCTTATAAAACAATTCTGTGATAACATTAATTTTGCTAGCCCACAATTTATCTGGCACTTCTGCGGGAGGCAGGGGAAACTAGTCTGAAAAATGTGTAATTAGATTTAATTATCTGTATTGTTGTATTAAAGGAGGAAGACAAGTCGTATGTTTTGGCACATTCCATTCTGGAATATTATACACCGAGGATCTATGTTTCTTCAGTACCTCATTAAATTGGATACTTTTTGCTGAACTGTGCATAGTAAATAGATCAGATGTCATTATAATTCATAGCCCCTATTAAGGTCAACTTCTGGAAAATCTAAGACACTGTTAAAAACAAAAATGTACATAACACCTTTGATTCACTTTGCTCTGCACTCTGCTCAGAGCTCTTCACTGAATCACTGTTATTTTATTAGGCTGGGTCTATCTCAGACTCATAGACTTTAAGGTCAGAAGGGACCATTATGATCATCTAGTCTGACCCCCTGCACAGTGCAGGCCACAAAATCTCACCCACCCCTCCTAGAATAATCGTCTCACCTCTCAGATATTGAAGCCTTCAAATACTTTGAAGACCCCAAGATGCAGAGAATCCTCTAGCTGTGATCTGTACCCCATGCTACAGAGGAAGGCGAAAAACCTCAAGGGCCTCTGCCAATCTACCCTGGAGGAAAATTCCTTCTCGACCCCAAATATGGCGATCAGCTAAACCCTGAGCATGTGGGCAAGACTCATCAACCAGACACCCAGAAAGTTCTCTATAGTAACTCCTATCTTCCCTCCATTGACCTATTCCCACTGATAATGAATGGTCAATTAGTTACCAAGATCATGTTATCTCATCAAACCATCCCCTTCATAAACCCATCTAGTTTAATCTTGAAAACAGATAGATCTTTTGCCCCCACTACTTCCCTTGGAAGGCTGTTCCAGAACCTCACTCCTCTAATGGTTAGAAACCTTTGTCTAATCTCAAGTCTAAACTTCCTACTAGCAAGCTTATATCCATTTGTTCTTGTGTCCACATTGGTATTAAACTTAAATAATTCCTCTCCCTCCCTGGTATTTATCCCTCTAATATATTTAAAAAGTGAAATCATGTCCCCCCTCAGCCTTCTTTTGGTTAAAGTAAACAAGCCAAGCTCCTTGAGTCTCCTTTCATAAGACAGGTTTTCCATTCCTCGGATCATCCTAGTGGCCCTTCTTTGTACCTGTTCCAGTTTGAATTCATCCTTCTTAAACATTGGAGACCAGCACTGCACACAGTATTCCAAATGGGGTCTCACCAATGCCTTGTATAATGGCACTAACACCTCCTTATCCCTACTGGAAATACCTCGCCTAATACATCCCAAGATTGTATTAGCCTTTCACAGCCATGTCACAATGGCGGCTCATAGTCATTCTATAATCAACCACTATCGGGAAAAAAAAACATGCAAATTACACTCCGCAATTTGTGTAGCTTTTTCCGATTGTTTTTCCGGAAGAGGTTTTTCCACCATTTGGGCCCATCTAGATGTGAAACGAGAAATACAGGGCTCTCTGAAAGCACATTTGCTCTTCTGCTTTTTCGCAGAAGAACAAACGCATTTCCTGGATGCGGCAGGGTTTTTCTGGGATACCAGAGGTATCTGGTATCCCAGAAAACCCCTGCAGTGTAGACATAGCCTTAGTAATACCTCTGTCCTTCCTCCTCCCCCCATCTTAGAGAATATCTACACAGCCGGGCAAAAGTCATATTAAGCTACGCAACTTCAGCTACGTCAAGGGCGAAGCTTACATTGAAAATAGCTTAATTCAGCTTTTGGTGCGGCCTACACAGCAGGAAGTCGAAGGAAGAACATTCTTCTTTCGACTTCCCTTACTCCTTGTAAAACGAGGGTTACAGGAGTCGGAGTAAAAAGTCCTCCAGCTCACCATTATTTTGAAATAATGGCTTGCTGTGTAGACACGCTCTTTGTTACTTCAGAATAACTTAAGTGAAAAATCCGTGCTTTTGAGAGGTGCAGTTATATTGAACTTAATCTCCTGTGTTTTATTGCCAGGAAAGCTTCTGACATACATAATAGCTATCACCTGTCATGGAGATGGAGGTAAGCTGCGCAAGAGCACTTTCCCATCTACTTAAAGTATCTTCACTACATGCGCTACGGCAGCACAGATGTGCCACAGCAGTGCAGCTGTGCTGATGTAAATTTGTATGTAGACCTGCCTTTAGTTTGCAAGCTTCTAGGGACAGAAATCATGTCTTTTATCTGTATAGGGATGTGTACTTTAGGACAGTGAAAGATGCAGTGTGGGTTTTTCAAAAGCACTCAACATCAGCCTAACTGCTTCCACTGAAGTCAATAGTACAAGATTTTCATTTAAGATAAGATAGAGGCAAGGTCACTTTGAGATCTGATTAGCAGCAAGGGACTTCAAGTGACTGATCAATCAAGCTGAGCCTTTGTGGCTTCTGGCATAATAATGGTACTACTGAGCATGCTATCCCCCATTACTTGGAAGAGACATTACCCAGCTTGGTCAATGTGATGGTTTGCATCACAAGTGTCCCCTTGTAGCTGGGCAGAAGCTTGATCTCCTCCAGCCAAGGCACAGAGTTGGGATAACTCTGTGCCTTGGCTGGAGGAGAACAACATAGATGCTGAACCAGCTCAGCTTTGGGAGAGCTCAGCTATAAGGCCATTGACAGCACCTAGGAACATAGCCTCCAAAGAGGACCAAAATCCTAAATAATTCCGTTTTATTCAGTATAAAAAGATTTTACACAGAAAAAGTTTGTTTGCCCTCTTTATCAATGAAAGAGATATGCACAGTGGCAGCGTCTCGTAGGTAACAATTATTTATAATGGGTGTTTTTATTAAGTAGGGTTTAAGTGATTGCAAGCGAAAACAGATTAACATAAGTTACTAAGCCAAAACAAACAAAATATGCCAATTAAACCTAATACACTAAAATGGTTTCAAGGTATGCTCCTCATCCCTTGTCCTTGGTTCAGGTAAACTCTTTCCAGACAGAATTGTTCTTTGTCTCTGGCCTTGGTCTACAGCTTTTTAGAGTTCTTTAGAGTTCTTTGTCATCAGTTTTCTTCATGTGTATCCTCTTAAAGTGGGGAGGTAATTTCAAAAGCCAACTGAAGACAAAAGCCTGATTGCTTTGCATTCCTTAAACAGACTTTCTTCCAGGGTGGGAAACCTTTGTTTAGCTTCTTTATCCCCATTGAAAAATATCAGATTCAAGATGGATTCCTGAACCAAGTGGCATGGTTACATGTCCTTCTCAGACTAACCATAGCTGAGACTTGCAGGAAAAACAAAACCTTGTACATATTACCTTGAGTACTGAGCCATTAAGTTTCCCGAATATCAGTAATGTCCCACATTAGCACATTTAGAATAGATCCACACTTCATAGTTCTTCACATACGAGGATGATACATGCACAAAAATAGACGATATTCAACAGATCTTAACTTTAAAAACAGACATTATATGAAGCATTTGGCGTAAAGCATCTTCATGTTATGCATGTTCATAAGCCAATTTTCATAAAGCATGGGGGGCATGACAGTCATATATATATATATATATATATATATATATAGATAGATAGATAGAGAGAGAGAGAGAGAGAGAGAGAGAGAGAGAGAGAGTAATCAAACTCTTAAGAATTATGATCGGTTATCTAACATCCCAAAAAATGAGCTCTACTATGACTATCACTTAGCCAGGAAAGATGTATAAAGGAGTCACAAACCAAATTCACTGGGATCTCCCGCCTGACCGTTCCTTCCTAGAGAAGAGGCTCTGTAGCCAAGGACATTCCTTTACTTTTCCAAAATAAAATGATAAAAAAAAACATACCAGAAAAGACTCCTTTCTTCCACCCACATGCATACACAAAGGCAATTCAGGATGGAGACCTGCCATCTCCCCAACATCAGAAGAGTGATAATCTCCACTCTGACCACCCAAAAGAAGTTTTAAAAGAAAATTTAAAGATGTTCCAGAGGCTGAGCCATGAGCCCCCTATTCTTATCCAGCACCGTCCCCAGACCAGTGGGAATGTAGAGAGACAGATGGAACAAAGCTCAGGAATATCACTATAAAAGCCTCAGTTGTTACAATTAAAGAGCCACATTGCCTCTTGACAATTTCCTAAAAAGATAACTTGGAAACATTTGAAACCATTACCAGGGCAACCTGGGACAATGAGCACGAAGAAAGAATTTTTCATCTCAGATATTAGCTGCTCTTTACATTTTAGGGTAGGCTGTGGATTTTGTCCTTCTGAAGATGCTGGTGAAACCCAAAGCCCTACTTGTGCCAAATAATTCTAGAAATGCATAACAGAGAATAATTATTAAACAAATTCAACCAGAAAATGTATAGTAACTGTATTAGTCACTGTTGCCTATTCAAGAAATGTTAACTCTATTAAGGATAGACTTTATTGCTTTTAAATAATTTTTACAGATTCATGTACCTATTACTAGCTTTGTTTGACGGTGTAGATTTTTTTGTAATTTTTAGTCATTTAATAAACTAAGCAGTGAATTAAATCATAATTATGTAAGATTTAATACCCCCAAATTAGCTCCCTAAGGCTTAGATGGGAAAGGGGAAAAAAGGATAAATGTGACTAATAAAGGAATAGAGTATTGTACAACTTGGCAAAATAAAGAAGCCTGAGATACCATGGGAAAGTAGCAAAAACAAATACAGGTTTTCAAGCATAAAAGTCATTTTAATTCAATTGACAAAATTGGATAAGATACATCATTGCAATGCATATATCATTCCATGTTCCAGTCCTTCCTGTTCACAAGACAGCTGTGCTATGGATATGGCTTGATCTAATACTTTACACAGGGAGAAGATCCACACACTAAGGGCTGCCTATGTGGATAAATATTGAGTATTTCAGCAAGTTGTGCATTGTATTACAAATGTTTGCTCAGAGTTTTATCCTGAAAGGGTCTGTATAACTTTTTGTGGATTTGTGTCGCAGAGCTGGGAAGCTCAGTAACAGCTGAGCCAGCACTCTGATCACTTAAACACCAAATAAGTAATGCAGTGATAAAATCATAGAAGATTAGGTTTGGATGAGACCTCAGGAGGTCATCTAGTTCCACTGCCTGCTTCAAGCAGGACCAACCCCAACTAAATCATCCCAGCCAGGGCTTTGTCAAGCCCAACCTTAAAAACATCTAAAAACAGAGATTCCATCATCTCCCTAGGTAACCCATTCCATTACTTCACCACCCTTCTAGTGAAATACTTTTTGTCTAATACCCAACCTAGACCTGCCCCACTGAAACTTGAGAACATTGCCTCTTGTTCTGTCATCTGCCACCACTGAGAACAACCTTGTTCCATCCTCTTTGGAATCCCCCTTCAAGTAGTTGAAGGGTGCTATCAAATTCCCCCTGACTCTTCTCTTATACAGACTAAATAAGTCCAGTTCCCTCAGCCTCCCCTCATAAATCATGCGTCTCAGCACCCTATCATTTGTGTTGCCCTCTTCTGGACTTGCCATTGTGGATTTCTGCCCTCGTCTCCAATTTGTCCATAACTTGTCAGTAGTGGAGGGCTCAAAACTGGATTTAATACTCCAGATGTGGCCTCACCAGTGCCAAACAGCAGGGTTATTTCCCTCAATCTGCAGTGCTCCTAATAATGTAGCCCAGTATGCCATTAACTTTCTTTGCAACGAGGGCACACTTGACTCATATTCAGCTTTTCACGCACTGTAAGCCTCAGGTCCTCTTCTGCAGAACTGCCATTTAGCTAGTCCCTAGCTTGTAGCAGTGAATGAGATTCTTCTGTCCTAAATGCAGGACATAGTCTAAGTGCCTAAATTAGAAAAAAAGTTTTGGAACTTAACTTCATTTACAAGTTTAATTATTATGCAAATGATATGAATTGAGATACCGGATGGCTCGCACATTATCTGTGTACAATCTGGTGTTGGTCATCTTTCCAAGTGCAAACTAATGGTTCTTATCAGCCTCTTGTAACTATTTAATCTTTAAGGTGCTACTAGACTATTTGTTGTTTAAGTTTTTCCTGTTACAGACTAACTTGTCTATCCCTCCTGAGCTTATCTATTCACTGTTTCTTTTTTTCCTTCCTCCCCTACATTTTTTTTCTTCCCCCACCCCCCCAACCTCCCCCGATCCCTCCTTTCCTTATTTATTCTTCAATCTGGACTTCAAACACTCCTGTCATCTTAAGAAGTGAGTTGTGCCCACGAAAGCTCATGATACCATCCACATGTTGTTAGCAAAGTGCTACAAGAATATTTGTTGTTTAAGTTTTGCCTGTTAGGGTACGTCTAAACTACATGGCTCCGTCGACAGAGCCATGTAGATTTGTTTGTTTGGCAAAGGGAAATGAAGCCGCGATTTAAATAATCGCAGCTTCATTTAAATTTAAATGGCTGCCGCAATGAGCCGACAAACAGCTAATCAGCTGTTTGTCAGCTCAGCGCGCTAGTCTGGACGCTCCCGCGCCGACCTGAAAGCCCTTTATCGACCTCCCCATTATGCCTCGGAGGATGAGGGTTACCGGGGAGGTCAATAAAGGGCTTTCTTATCGGCAGGGGAGCGTCCAGTCTAGCGTACTGAGCCGACAAACAGCTGATCAGCTGTTTGTCGGCTCAGTGCGGCAGCCATTTAAATTTAAATGAAGCTGCGATTATTTAAATCGCGGCTTCATTTCCCTTTGCCAAACAAACAAATCTACATGGCTCTGTCGACGGAGCCATGTAGTTTAGACGTACCCTTACAGTCTAACTCAGCTACCCCTCTGAAGCTTCTAAATTAGATAGTAATGCAAAATGGATTCGATATCATGATCTTTGAAAAGTGATTGGGATTAGTTGTATTTAGAGTGTTGCATTTTTAAAATGTTATTAATTCCATGGTTATATGGATCCTTGTTTGGTCTGTGACACCGAGAACACGCTATTAAGAATGGTCCATATATTTGTCACAACACTTACTTGGTTTTGGCATCCAGTCACATAAATGGTAAATGCAAAGCAAATACTATCATGTGCAAACTGCAAGTTTCCCCATGGGCACAACTGTGTGATTAGATATAAAGACTGGAGATGGATTCACCATTGCATTACCCCAGGGCTACTCAACAGGCGGCCTGGGGCTTGTTCGTTTGCAACCCTCGGTGCAGTTTGGTTTACGCAGGGCTCAACATGTGGCCCGCAGGTGGGATCCTTTGAACATGGCCTCCACTGGGAACATGCTCCACAATGGCAAGTCAATATAATGGTCTTCTGTTGATATGTGTTTTAATAGTTAAATTCCTGGACTGTCATTGCTCCTTAAAAGTGCTGTCATATGGGTGGAAATCGGGTAAATATTGAATTTTATTAATATCACAGATCTGACTAAAATGGGGCCTGCATGTTGTGTAGTCTTGCCTTAATCTCTATATTCATGCCCAGCAGCGTGAAATAAGCAATTTGCATATATCTGCATATATATTTGCATGTATATGCAACCACACTTAAGTTGTAGCCCTCGGCATGTGCTGTGAGTATCATTGTGGCCTCCGGGGGTTTCGAAGGTTGAGTAGCCCTGCATTACCCCCCTTTTTACAGCAGTGTAATTCCATTCATTTAAGTCCAGTAGTTGCTTCAAGTTGAAAGACTCATTGGAAGTGCAAAACCGTACAGTTTAGGAGTTCTGCAGAAATAATCTCAAGGTGACACAGTCTACAGAATCTATTGTGTGTGAGATTACTGTGTACATGACAGAACTACTGAGTATAGACAAAACTTTTAACAAAAGGAGGAAAGTAACTCAGCATTCATTTGAGAACATCACAAATAAGGTTCATAAACATAAGCCACGAGCAAAAGACCCATCCCCAAGTAAGTTGGGCAGAGGTCTCCCTCAGGTTCTTAAGTCCAGCAACCAAAAATCCTTTTGCTATATCCATCCCTTCTCTGGACCATATTCACAGTTGGTGTCCTTTGTCAGTAATGACCCAGAGTTCAGATGTGCATCTCCAGAGTATACTTCCCCCGCTGGGTTCAGGGGTGGGGAGTAAGAAGGCACCTCACTCACTTTAGTGTCCCAGGGACTCTTGTCGCACCTCTCTACCAGCCACCCTGCCAATCACCATGCCTATCTTCCAGGTTCTGCTGTTTGCCTCTCTACCAGCCACCTTACTGGCCACTAACTACGCCTTTCTGTCAAGCTCTGCTCCAACCCTCTCTTCCTACTGGCTGATCACTGTGCCTCTCTGCAGGACTTTGCTCTGGTCCTCTGCCAGCCACCCTGCCAGCCTATTACCACATCTCCTCTCCAGCGGCTGTTGGTTGATCGCCAACATGTTTTCAGGTTCCAGCATTGAACATAACTCTCAGTGATTTCAGCTCTCAGCAGAGGAGCCTCACTGCTGATGCACAGTAGGCAGTCTCTTATTAGAGACTAGTACAACCTAAGACTCTCAACTGAGTCTAAATTAGGTCTTTTAGCATACAGTGGAGAGAGGACCAACATCAAATGGTGTCTAACATCCTTAAGTAGGCTATACATCATCAATTACAAGTATCTGTCCAAACCCCCTCTCAATTCACTGGGCTTGGGAATTCATGTTCCCTGCCTAATGAGTGGCATTTAGTTGAAGGTGAGTCCCTCCATTGGGATATGCAAACTACAGTTCTGCTGCCCTCAATTCACACAGCTAGAATAACAACCATTTATTACTCCTGTACTAACAAGGAAACAGGAGCTCCAACACCAGCCAAAAGTGATCATTTGGGCAAGCAATCCCATCCTATTGAGCACCTAGCCAGGATGGGAGTGCTCATGAAAATGAGATCAACTCCTGAAGTCTTCTTGCACAGCTCCTCACTAGATGTCAGGTGAGACAATTACAATAAAAATATACTTTTATAATTCTAAAGTAAGATTAACAGTATGGTAAAAATGTCAAGTCAATATTTATACCTAAGTATCTTGAAAGTGATCTTTTGGAGACAAAGTACAGTTATTTTTTTCTAGATCTTCATTTTACTTTTGGGCCTAATCTAAAGCATGCAGAAATCAATAGCAAGGCAAAACCCACATTTTACCTCATTGTCTAGAATGAAGAAAGTAAAAATGAAAATGTAATTGTGACAGGTTCAATCACAGAGATCCGTTGGGACTTTCATCCAGTGTGCTGATCATACCACTGAGACTGAGAATCTTTCAATCAACAACTGAACTCAATGTGATAAGATTGTTGACAACAAAACACAGAAAATATTTTATGATAATACCAGAATTTACATACACTCTTCATTGTTTACAGCATTGAGACAACACAATATATGCAGGCTACTCACAGGCATAAGTATTTATAACATCAGGACTCTGTCAGGACATGACAGTAAAGATTCTGAATGCTTTTACAAAGATAACGACAGCTAGCGTATATGTAGATAAAAAGTGAACAATATAAAACCAGGATTTCACTCACTACATTTTTACCTACCTCAGGTAAGAGATTACTTTTCTTTATATAGTCTAAATATTAAATTACTACGGTAGTTGTTTGCTAGCAATTGTATTACAGACTAAGGCCCTGATCTTGCAAGATGATTTATACAGTCAATGCAGATAATTTTGCAAGGCTAAGTCCTTAATTTTACTAAGCAGCTGCATATGAGAAAAATCATGGTTAAAAAAAAAAAAAGAGTAAATGTAGGAAGAAAAGTATAGCATTAAATCTCATTGGAGAAACTTTGCTCTGGTTTTGTTTTTTTGCCTAATTCTGCACTGCCTTTCACCTTGCTTATAACTTCTGCCCATGAATTCCAAACAGTGGAGATTCAGTGAAGGTCCTTTACCAACACCTTCACAATGTGTGACTCTCTATTTGAAGGAATGTATGTGTGTTGCACTATAAGTCATTTTGCCTTTTTCTCTATTTGGAGTACATATAAAAATGATTAACAAATGATTTCTGTGCATTCTGGAAAGCCCTTTACACGGAAATTAGCATTTCAGAAATACCCAAGACATACCAATCCATCCCTAATCAGTACAGAGTTGTTTCTAGACACATACATAAAACTTCATAGGTCCTAATGCTACAAACATTTATATATGTGCTTAATTTTACTATTGTGAGTAATCCCACAGTAGCAGTAAAATTAAGCATTCTTGTGTCTTCAGGATCTGGACACTAGGGACAAACAGAGATACGTAGCTGTTGAATTCAGGGGATCTTTCTGATCCTGATCAAGTCAGTACATAAGGGAACTCTTGAGCTATGTCTACACTTGCGGCTTCTTGTGCGAGTAATATACAAATGAGGCTAAGCGTGGAATATTGCCGAGCCTCATTTGCATACCTAATGAGCCACCATTTTTTTCAGAAGAGGCTCTTGCACAAGAAGAAGGAGTGTCTACACTGCCCCTTGTTGTGCAAGGAAAACCCTCTTGCGCAATGCCTTTCTTCCTGAAAACTAATAGGTGTAATGTCATTGCGTAAGAGGGGTTTCCTTGTGCAACAAGGGGCAGTGTAGACGCTCCTTCTTGCGCAAGAGCCTCTTCTGAAAAAAAAATGGTGGCTCATTAGGTATGCAAATGAGGCTCAGCAATATTCCACGCTTAGCCTTATTTGTATATTACTCGCACAAGAAGCCGCGAGTGTAGATATAGCTTTGGTGTTTAGAAATCATGAATCAGCCTTAAAAACAGGAGACTGCTTTAAAAATCACATTATTCAAAAATAAGTTTTAGATCCTTTTATTTGCCTTCTGTATTTTAAGCCTTTAGGACTCTCATTTTTAAGCTCTTTTCTACAGCTATGAGGGATAACTACTTATTTGTTTAAACAATTTAAGGCTGAGCCTCTCATATAATCACATGACATAGTGAGCTAGAGCTTTAAGAAAAAATATCACAAGACTTGCTATGAGTTGGCAAGGCTGGCATAACCACAGTTTTGGCAGGAATAGAGAGGGCATTTCCTCTCTTAGTTTTGGTTTGGGCTGAGAGAGACAATAGTACTTCCCCTTGAATTAGAAGGGAATGGAAAAGATGTCAGAGGGGAAAGGGCTTCTAACAAGGGTAAAAGCAGCTCTCAGCACTCCCTTATCCTTGGAAAAGAGATCTCTCCTCAGCCAGCAGGGGAAGAAGGCAACAGAGACTTTATGACAGCATGTCTCCCCCTCTCCCTGAGCCTGTGCCTTACTGAAAAAAAGAGAGGTGCTTCTGGGAGGGGAAAAGGGGATAGCTTGCCCTGATGTGGGGGATTATGATGGAACAGAAACATGCAAAAAAATGAGGGAGGAAAGGCACCAGAACAGGAGCAGAATGTAAAATGGATGGAGAATGCAGTCCCTGCCATGAAAGTGGCCGAGAGGGCAGGAGATAGATGAAGAGAGCTCCTAGCATAGGAAAGGAAAAGGCCCCTGTGGGGAAGGGATATGTGCATGCTGAGTGACACATACTTAACCTCTGATGTGTGTGGGATGGGGGAGACCATGTAGTGTATGAAAAGGGATTTTTTTAAATTCAAGTTGTTAATCTCTCAAGCTCTGGGAAAATCCTAACACCTTCACTATGCTGGCTAAACAGGTCTGGAAGAGCAGTTCTACTCTAAAAATTGCATCACAGAGTCCTGTATTTATTGTACCCAGGTGACATCAGAAGAAACTTTAGTTTGCATCTTTGCAAACTCATGTTGAGCGTTCAGAATCCAGGAGAATTCTACTATAGGATGAATGGTATCATTGCTTACCCCTCGGTAATTCCATTGTAGCCAAGTGATGTCAGCAGTGTGATTGCAAAGGTGTAAGGATATCATTTGACAGCATCTCTATTTCTTGTAATAATGTGTGAGAAGTAAAAATCCCAGAGTGAGTTTGTTGGGTTGGTGGTTATAAAAGAACCTCAGTTTGTTATTAAAATAACTATATTTTATATAGGACACTAAGGGTATATCTACATTGCATTCCTCTTTCGAGAGAGGAGTGCAAATGTGGACGAACGAAATTGCAAATGAAACATGGATTTGAATTTCCTGCACTTCATTTGCATAATTGCATCCGGGCGCTATTTCAAAATACCCTATTTCAAAAAAAGAAACGCTGTCTAGGCGTGGTTATTTTGAAAGAAAACCCTTCTTTCGAAATTACCCTTAAACCTAATTTTATAAGGAGTAAGAGTAATTTTGAAAGAGGGGCTTTCTTTAGAAATAACCGCGGCTAGACAGCGTTTCTTTTTTCAAAATAGGGTATTTCAAAATAGCACCCGGATGTGATTATGCAAATGAAACGTGAGAAATTCAAATCCACGCTTCATTGGCAATTTTGTTCATCTGCATTTGCATTCCTCTCTTGAAAGAGCAATGAAAGTGTGGACATATCCTAACAGTGAATCGGATAATGCTATCTTAGGGTATGTCTTCACTGCTAGGTGTGAACAGGCACCTTTCAAAGCCCTAAGGGCATGTCTACACTACCACCCTAGTTCGAACTAGGGTGGTTAATGTAGGCAACCGGAGTTGCAAATGAAGCCCGGGATTTGAATTTCCCGGGCTTCATTTGCATCTCGCCAGGCGCCGCCATTTTTAAATGTCCGCTAGTGCGGACTCCGTGCCACACGGCTACATGCGGCAAGGACTAGGTAGTTCGGACTAGGCTTCCTATTCCGAACTACCATTACTCCTCGCGGCTACAAGCAGCACGGAGTCCGCACTAGCGAACATTTAAAAATGGCGGCACCTGGCGAGATGCAAATGAAGCCCGGGAAATTCAAATCCTGGGCTTCATTTGCAACTCCGGTTGCCTACATTAACCACCCTAGTTTGAACTAGGGTGGTAGTGTAGACATACCCTAACTGAGTTACTGTTAGAGATGTAAAATCCCAGTTAATCAGTTAACTAGTTAACCAGTTAAGTGGAATCCCACTTCACCCATGCTTGGGGCTGGGGTTGGCCAGCTTCTGCTCCTGGCACCCCTGTGCGGAAGGGCTAGCTCCCAATGCCCTCCCTCCTCAGCAATGTGGTTGGGGAGCTACTCCCTGGTACAGGTTATCCATTCACATCCCTGGCTACTGTCCTCAGTAGTGCTGTGTTCCTCTGTGTGAATTGCTACCCCGGTACATAGTCCATGATTCTTTATGATTTTTCACCAATGAATTGTGTGAGAATCTGTCTGTCCTTCTGGGAATATAGAGAAAATTCTCCACTAGAGAAGTGGACAATCCATAAGCTTGGAAGGATGAAATTTTTATCAGTAAATATCAATAAAAATTGATTTCACCATACACATGAAGTGACAAAAATAGTTCCATATGTAATTACATTTACAGATAACTAAGTAAAACATTTTTGAGAACTTAAGAATTTGACAAGGATATTTACTTCATATATTTTGATATGTGAATTTGACAATTTGTGTTTCAACAGTTATAAGGTTAACTTTTTGAATTTTGCGCAAAGGTACATGCCAGTATAGACGCTTTCTTGTGCAAATACTTTTAACGGAAAAACAGGCAAGCAGTTACAGTCATCATAATTAGTATTGCCAGTTGTCCTAAATTTATTGCAACTTTCACAGTATTTGGTGTATTTCCTTAAAACGCCAGTTTCTAGAGTCATGTTTCTAGAGCATTTCTAGGAGATAGTCTTGACTTTCATTTAAAGGAAAAAGTAAGTTTCTAGCTCTCATGGTTGTGGAGAGTGAGGGACTTAGAAGGCAACTAAAAAGAAGTTTAAAATGAGATTAGAAAATGTTAAGTGTTATGACCTAATATTTGTGAATGCTTGGGTTTGTTAATGCTAGTTAGAAAGTTTTGTCGTTTTGCCTACTTACTTAGTATTGCCCTAATACTACATTTTCTTGTACACAGGAAACAGGCTAGTTGCCACAGGAATGCTGTGGATTCTAGATTAGGAGATTATTACCAGAGGGGACCCAAACTACAAGAAATAGTGAGAGTTGTTGGTATGGATTGATTTTTCTTTTCCAAGATGAATTTATATCCACAGAGGCTAATCCTATACTCAGCCTCTCTTGCTTCAATGCATATTTTTAACGTTTCCTAATTAAGAACATGTTCTCTGATGAAGTGTCAAATCTCTGAGATTAATTTTTCCTTATGGTTCTAACAACTTTTAGGGTAGTGTTTACAGCTGATCTTGCATAACAAGGACCTTGTCCATTTCCAGCACAGTCAGGGCTACAAGGATGAATCATGCTGTCCATTTTTTTATTTTCTTCTCTTAATGCACACTGAATGACTTGGCTCTCCTTGTTTTGTTTTTACTGGTTTCCCATTATTAAATTTTTAGTTGCTAGTGGTGGTATTTTTCTACAGCTGTTCCTAAGCAATATTTCAATTTTAATAATAGTTTGGCATAAGTATACAGATAGCCTGATTTGGATTTTGAATCATCCACAAAACTTAGCAATAAAGCTTATTATTTATGCTGCCTCCAGAATAAAGCAAGTTCCTCTTTTCTTGGGCTTGCCTCCTTTCCCTTTCTACAGGTTGACCCTCCTAATTCAGGACTCTACTCGAGTAGGACCATGGATGTTGCTGGATCAGAGAACCCTGGCACCTAGGAGAGTCAACTGGCTGGGAGCACTGTCCTTGGGGAGCCTGAGCAGGGCAGAGTAGCAGCAGGACTGGCAAACCCTGTTCTGAGGGAGCCCTGGCTAGGTGAGGCAGAAGTGGGACGGTGAGCCCTGACCTCAGCGTGCGGCAAAAGCTGGGCAGCTGGCAAGCCCCAACCCCGGGGAGCCCTGGCAGGGTGGAGCATAAGTGGGGCAGCCAGTGAACCCCGTCCCTAGTGCTCGGGAAAGCAGGGCACAGCTGGAAAGTCACATCTTTGGGGTTCCCAGCAGGGGGAGGCAGAAGCAGGGTAGCCTGCGAGCTCCATCCCTGGAGAGCCCTGGCTGGGGGGTGAGGGAGAAGCGGGGCCATGGTGCCTGGGAACTCTGTCCCCAGGAAGCCCCAGCCAACTGGAGGCAGTAGGTCAGAGTCCAAGTCCTGTAGTAGCAGGGCTGAAGCCTAGTGGTGGTGGGGCCAGCCGCAGGGATGGGGAGTGTCCTGGTAATAGTGAGAGTTGCTGGTATGGCTTGATATTTTTCTTTTCCAAGATGATGAATTTATATCCACAGAGGCTAATCCTATACTCAGCCTCTCTTGCTTCAATGCATATTTTTAACATGTTTCCTAATTAAGAACATGTTCTCTGATGAAGTGTCAAATCTCTGAGATTAATTTTTCCTTATGGTTCTAACAACTTTTAGGGTAGTGTTTACAGCTGGGCCAGTGGCAGTGGACCTCCCATGATCTGGCAAATTCCCTCTTTTGGAATGGGTTAGGTGCTGAGGGTGCCGGACCAGGGAGGTCCAACCTGTACTAAGAATCAAGTGTCTTCCTTTGAAAATGGTAAAATAGCATATTTGGGTGTGTCGAGGGGCTCCCCCCTGGTTTGGGGTTGCCACCCCCATCCAGGGCATAGTTCGGCCCACCTGGGCCTAGCCCCCAAAGTACAATGCCCCTCTCTTAGGGGAAATACGGCCTCCTGACCTAGTCCTCCAGATGCGGCTCTGCAGCCTAGTCCTCTAGCCGAGCTCCCCACTTGCCGGGGTTCTGGGCAGGAGGAGTAGGGGGGCCCGGGCCCTCCCTCCCCACCGGGCCCCGACCCAGGGCCCTATCAGCGGCGGGTGGCGCCCACCACTGGCTCAGCGGGGGGTTCTCCCTGCAACGCGCCCTCAGGGGCTTTTCCAGCTCCCTGCCCTGGGTCGCTTCCTACCCCCTGCCCCCGGCCCGCAGCCCGTCGCAGTCCCACCTGTCGGCGTTGGTCGGGTGGCTGTAGTGGCGTTTCCCCAGTCAGCATCGGGGTTGGCAGCGTCCGGCTCGGTGCCTGGGTCCCGTGGTGTCGGCCAGCAGCTCCTTCGTTGGGGTCGGGCCCGGCTTGGGCCTGGCAGCGGCACATTCACCCATCCCGTCAACTCCCTCCTCAGCAGTTGGGTGCTCCCTCCTCCTCTGGCCGCAGTCTGCCCCTTCTGAGCAGGCCAGCAGCCTCTTATACCTATGGGAACATGCCCAGTAGGGCTGTGTGGGTGGGGCCCTCGCTGCCCCCCGGCACCAGGTGGTTTTCCTGGGCTTGAGTGCGGGGCGGGGTGGGGTGGGGCTCCCCTCTCCCTCCCCCCCTTACATGTTTATCCAATTTATTTTACTGATTTATCTCTCAGAGTGAGGCCATATCTACACTATTAGGGTGCGCCTACACTGCACCATTATTTTGAGATAACCAGCATTATTTCACTATAAGAATACGAGCGTCTCTAAAGCCACGCTGTTATTTTCAAATAATTTTGACATAATGGACAGCTTATTCTGAAATCTGTAAACCTCACTCTGAGAGAAATAACAGATTTCGAAATAGCTATTTTGAAATAAGGTGTGTGTAAACACTCCACTGCTGCTATTCTGAACTAGCCCCTCACCAAGGCCATTCTAAGTTATTCCTCCCCAAGTGCCCCCTGGGGCTCTAAATCGAGATAGCACATCTACATTAGGGAATCCTGCCTCGGACTAATTTTGAGGCTTCCCTGCAATGTATTTCAAAATAAGCTATTTCGGAATAACTATTCTATTATTTTTAAATAAGTGTGCAGTGTAGATGTACCCTTATTTATGACAGCAGAATTTATATCGCACAGAGGTGTGAGCCCCCCTGAGTGACATAAATGATAGTGTGTACGACGCTATGTCGGTAGGAGAAGCCCTCCTGATAACATAGCTACTGCTGCTTCTTCGGGTGGTTTAATTATTTCCACACGAGAGCTCTCTCCTGTTGGCATAGAACAGCTACACTAGAAAACTTATAGCAGTGAAGCTGCTTCAGTACAGCTGTGTAGCTATAGAATCTCTAGTGGATCTCTAGTGTAGGCGTATCCTAAGACATCTTTTCTTTTGGTTCTCCCTATCCTTGGGTCATTCAGCCATTAATATGATTCTGTCCTCCTTTTTTGTCAAATTCGTGGCACTTATGCAATCTTTCATTCCCCCTAAGAATTTCCTACTTCCTTTAGAAATCCTGGGTAATTACAAAGCACAGTATAACATCTTTGTGTGAAGCCTGTCACCTGTGCTCTCTATGTTATATAGCGGATCACTAGATACTTCTTCCATAGATAACCCACCACCAATTGCAGGCTTAGTTTGTGATATGATTACTCTGGCCCTAAACTTTAATAAATGGTATTGTGCATACCTTCACAAGGAGAGGGGGGGTATTGCAAATATTCAAATACATCGTGCTTGCTAACCAGTGGAACAAATAAAGTCGATCCCTGTCTTTAGCCCCTCTGATCACTAACAAAAGAAATAGCCTTGGTAAATATAGGTTGCAGTATATCCTAAAAATGATCATTCTCAAATGGGGCCCCTTTGGAAGCACATTTCAGAGCTGGGGACCCTTCGCCCACAATAACCCATCAGCCACTGGCAGGAGTTCAGACCTTAGGTCTCTGGACAAGGTATAAGAGCATTCAAACATTTTACAAGAGGGCATAGGAAAGACATCAGTCTGACAGCAGGTCAAAGTTCATTTAGATCAGTATAGATAGTACTCAATACCCTGATGGGGACAGGGAGGATTTGCATTTCAATATCTCCTGACCCATTTCTGTGACATGTGTCCACACTAACTGAAGTGTCTTAGTGGCCTTCAAGGATTCACTTTAAAATGAAAGCATGGAATAATAAAATGATCTTTTGAATTCCATGTAAAGAAAGAAATACTGATAAAAATAGGCCAGTCAAAACCTTTATTCTCCCAAATATGCTGTCTAATCTCTTTCATTTCCTTGTTGCCCATAGCAGCAACAGTATGGTAAATGGCGCAGGAAGCATTCTATTTGCATGCTGTTCAGATAATGAATGGCTAGAAGCCGAGTAACTGATGCTTGCGTCATTATTCTGAAATAATCTTAGTCACTGTCATTATAGACTAATGAAACGATTCATTTTCAAAATTATGCTGTCTTCCTAAAAATAAATCCATTTTTCTAAATGCAAAAGTACAAACTAGCTCCTGTATGCTTCAAATCAATAAAAACAGTAAACAAAACCTAGAACCCTTGAGATCATTGGAGTAGTCCAGTGGAGCATAATAGAGGTAATAAACATATGTATACCCATAGTGAGCTCTGTATTAGGGAGGAAAGGCCAAAGATGATGAAAAAGACACTCCAGACAACGAGGAACAATGACAGTTTCAAGAAACCTGCTAAAATATTGACAGGAAGTGTGGACATCACATCCCCCTCGCAGTGTAAGAAGCAATAACACCTGTCATTTCCTAAAGATCCTTTCCTTTGCCAGCATCAACTGCACTTTGTTTGGATTGATCTTTTGTGTCATGACCTCTTGTATTTAACCAGACAGTTTTCCTCTTATACCTTTCCTCAGCTAAACAATAGGAATCCAAGGAGATGGAGGTATCTCTATTCAATAAGAAGCAGTAGAGCTCAGTCCCACAAGTATACTGATGGTACAGCATCCCATAATATCCTCGTGTATGCACTCTGCTCTAATGGCTTTACATGCACACTAAGCAGGAATAGTATGCATCATACTCCATACCAAAGCCACTATGTAGCTGTCCACATGACAGGTACAAAGGTGATCTTGGCACTTTTGTGAATAATTCCTGAAGCCTAATATCAGGATTGTCCCTTAATGTTGGTTTCTGTGAAGAGCAAATAAATGTTTGGTCTTTGATGCGTGATCCTATCTTTGGTGGTTTTGTTGAAGGGAATATCCATATGGTCATCCTTTTATCTAACTATGTGAATGGCCATGTTTCCAGATCAGCTTACACTGGCAGATCAAAAAGCCTGAAAAATATGCATAAGATGTGCAAATGTAAATTTCTGTATTCCAGGAGAACCTCACTGCACACCTCCTCATAATTCATCAATGACCCCCACAAATGCAGTTCTCTTCCTTCCTGCTGCACTGATTATCACTTCTAATCTCAGGAGGTCTTCCTCTACTAATTTCTCAATTTCTACTCTCCTCCCTCACCTCTTCCATACCATTTCCTCTCAATGCTGTGCCATATTAATAACTCCTCTGCTGTCTCCTGTTCCACTGTGCAAATGCTTTTGTGGTCCTGCCCTCCCTTGCACCCTGCTTCCTGCTTTTGCAGCCACATAATTTTAACTTTAGTCTGAAGTCTTTGACTTCAGAAGCGAAGAATACTGTATTATAACTTACATGGCTAAACATGTTTGCATCAATATTGATGTTTCACATCCAAGAGATCCTTTGGAGATATGGGGATAAAGAACAGAAGGAAATACACTATTCAATAACTTCATTGCACCACTACTGGAATGCAAGGTGGTTCCCTGCACGACATATGATCTGGCATTGCCAGTTGTTAGGCAGGAGTAAGGATAAGTTTGAAGAAGTTAAGTGTTAAATATTTATCAGGATTTGTTTTCAATTACAAATATATATATTTGTAGAACTTGAACTCTGACTCAATAATGTGAAAATGATACATGCGGCATTGAGGCTAATTCAGACTTTCCAACTGCACTGAGCTCAGTCAGAAAGTGACACTTGTTCTATGAAAGAAGAGTAGGGAAAGATTGAGTTTGTTTGTTCAACTAAACCAAGATAATTACAGATTGAAACTCCTTGGTTGGCACCCTTGGGACCTGACAGGTCCCAGCCAAGGAATTTGTCAGACCAGTGGAGGTCAGTGCTGTCCTCTCTGCTCCCAGTGGTCAGCCTGATTCTGCTCCCAGCTCCTCGCCTCTGACCAGCAGAGTGCCATGAGCTCCCCAGCTCTGAGGCCTGGCCCTTAGAGCTCCCCTGTTTGGATTGCTGGGGCTCAGTTCTCAGTCCTGGTCCAACAATGCTCTTGGTCCCAACTTGCCAGTCTTTCCTTGTGAGTGCTCCAGCCCTGGAGCATCCACAGAGTCATCGATGATGCTGGATTAGGGAAGTCTGGATTACGCAGGTTCTATCTTTGTGACACTGACATTCTCTGAAGTACATTTTCCTGTGTGTGTTTAACATATAATAAAATCTACACACTGAAGAGGGGAGAAAAAAAAAGATCTTAGCTGTCTTTCTAAAAAACAAAACAAAAAAAGTTTGAGGCTAAGGACTCTGTTCAAGAATGTTGGATATTGGTACATGCTACTGTCTAATACTTTAACTATCATTGCTAGTTAGAATTTTCAAAAGTGTTTAAATGAGAAACACAAGTCCTGTTGGCTTTTGTTATAAGAAAAGCACCAAGTGTCTTTTCTTTCTACACCTAAGCACCAAGTGTCTTTTCTTTCTACACCTAAGCTCTCCATTACCTGGCACACTTAAGAAATTAGGGTGTGATTCTCAAGTGTTTTTTTTTAAAGGGATTTACCCTCCTAATTTATTTAGCAGTTTTTGAAAATCCTACTTTATGCTCTTACAGTATTCAACATATAGAAAAAGGAGACATTTATATCTATCACGAAGTATCCATTTACTAGACACCATCTATAGTTCAATTACATGAAAATATAATGACCTTTTCTCTATATATATTCACTTAATCCTTACAGTTGCACTTCCTGTTTTGCTCAGGATTTCTCATTAAATTTTATAAACATATTAATTTATCTTATCATTTGGATGGTACTACAGGCAGTCCCCGGGTTACATGGATCCGACTTACATTGGATCCCTACTTACAAACGGGGTGAGGCAACCCTGCACTAGCTGCTTCCCCCCAGCAAACCAGGGAGACGCCTAGCTAGCGCCCCCCCAGCAGACCAGGGAGACGCGGAGTGGCTTTTCTCAGCAGACACCTCAGCTTGAGAATAAAGGACTGAGGGAAGTGAAGTGTGGGAGAATAAAACTGAGCTCTGGAGAAATGTTTGGCTAAAGTTTCCCCTACAATATGTACCAGTTCCGACTTACATACAAATTCAACTTAAGAACAAACCTACAGTCCCTATCTTGTACGTAACCCGGGGACTGCCTGTATATCTCATTCATAAAGAGTGCATTAATGGCAGCCTCTGGATGTTATATAGTTTGAGTACAACTGGTCTCATAGCTATTTTTATACTATCTGATCACGCACTGCTCTTGCATAATTACACAACCGATGGTTTACCAAGTGTGCTGGTATATTATTGTTCCCTTCAGAGTTGTCTCTAATGGCTGAGTGCAATTAGATATGTGATGAAGACTTGAATGTTGAGAATGAAAACTTTTTGCAATGCATAATTGTTTTTAATTCTGCCAAACAAATGTCCTTTGTGTGAAAGAAAATTAAGCCAGGGTAATTCTATAGTTTTGTCCTTTTTATAACATGGAAATAAAATTCAAATGCCTGATGCAATGAAATATCTAGTTAGTTTACAGGTAGTTAGTTAGTTGACAGAATTTTTTTTAAACAATTACTTTACCAGTTTGCTTTAAAAACCATAAAGTTGAGGGTTACATTGTATGTTACTGTTTATAACCATCTTGTTAAAAGCATGGTTCTGTTTCCTAATGTTCTTTCCCCCCCCCCTCGAGGTATCCACTCAGAGAAAGTATTACCAGCATTTGCTAAGTACAAGCATACAAAAATCATGATTTAGCTTAAATAACGATAACAGCAAAGCATTTTTGGGTTCTTTTAATTGGTATTCAGGTTTTTAATTTTTAAGGTTCACCTTTCCAAATGTTTCTCTGCAGCTGTGAAAACTAGACAATTTCTTTAAAAAAAACCCCCCTGAAATTCACGTGACTCCTGAAGGTGGGGCTTTAGGCTAAAAATAATCAACACAAGATTCATGATAAAACTTGCAGGAGTTGGCTACACTCTACAGGTATTAGTAAACATTAATGTAAGCAGCAGACAGGTTAACAAACTTCTAATACTATGGAATCTTGGAGAAGCTCTCTATTACCATGTGAGGGAGCAAGTAATCCATTTCCACTTATCCCTCCACTATAATAAACTAGTTTCCTTCTTTTTCCATGTCCATACTAGACCAAAAATGAAGTCCCCCTGAGCTCTTTCATTTCTGGTTCCAGGATTTACCTTATACAGTACAACTAACTTCTACTACTACTTCTCCCTTCATGCAGATCATATAAGACCTTTGATGTAATACGACTTTATCCAGATCTCGTACACTTTATTTATTCTGGTCTAATTTCAAAGGCCTAATGACCTACCAGGGATCGTGGAGTTGTGTTTTCAGTACAAACTGAATGCTTTAATAATTTAATTTTTTGTACATATAAAACTAGATGCATACTGAACACTCTAGACAGATTTTCCTGTAAGCAGGGAAATGTTAACTTCTTTGCAATTTAAAGTTATGAACCTGCAAAGACTGATGAATTTAACTTGGGATCCTTCCTATATACTTCCCTGGGACTATTAACATGGACCAAGTTAAGCATGTGCCTGTTTTTGCAAGATTGGGATTTTTTATACATTGATATTTTTGTTCTCTTAATAGTGCAGGAAAGTCTGTGGGAGTTTTACAGTTTTCTTCCCCTCTGCCCCAAGTACGCTGATTATCTGAAAAGACTGACTGCCCTAAAAACTGATGATAGAGAGCAGCTAACCCCATGGGAGAAGATCTGAGGCGTTTCTCAGCTTCAGCTGCACCTGCAGGCAGCAGTGGGCGAAGCCAGCAAGCGAAATTCAGCAGGAACAGGAACAAACACAAAACCCCAGGGGAGCCAGCTAGTAAAACAAAGACCAGCTTTCTGTAGCGACAGCCAGCCCCTGCTAACTCAGCCCCGGACACGGGTGACATTGCTAGCCCCGCGCACGCCATCATCATCCACGGAGCTGTTTGTAGCCAACCCCTGGTGGCCTGGCTGGGGCTCCCACGGCGCTGCTCAGTGAGGTGCATTTGCCAGCGCAGGCCTTGTCTGCAAACTGGGTCCTCCTGCCCTTGCCCCAGTCACTCACCGTTGCCCTGCCCCACCCCCCGGACTGGAGCGACCCTCTGGTGACGGCTCTAGGCACCTGGCGCCCAGGCCTCAGGTAGGGAGCGCGGCGAAGCGCAGAGCCCGGGAGACAGGCCAGGTGGGGGCGCGGCTCCTCGTATCCTACGGCCCCAATGGGCGGGCGCGCTGGCGCCGGCGGCTCACGTAGCCCGCCCAAGATGGCCGCCTCGGAGCGAGCTGCTGCTGCGGCGGCGGCGGCGGCGGGGTTGAGGGCAACAAGCAGCCGCTGAGGCGGGCGGCAGGGAGCCGGCAGCGCCCGCCGCGCAGCGGGGTCTTTCCGGGCTGCTGCGGCACCATGCAGCGGGGCTAGCGCCGGGGGAGTCCGCAGCGGGGCAATAATGTTAGCAGAGGTAAGAGCCCCCCGGAGCCGGGAGGAGCAGCCCCCTCCCATCCCCTGCTGTGCGGGTCTCCCCGGGGCCGAGCCTCCCCCGGCTGCCAGCCCAGGCAGCAGCCAGCGGCTCCCGACGCGGAGGCGGGGCCCTCTCGTCCCGTCGCCATCGTTAATCCCCTCGGTAACCGGTAACGGCGAGTAGTCGCTGCCAGCTGGGGGCGGGGGGATTCTTGGAGGAGCCGCTGGCCGGCCTTGCTCCGGGCTGGGGTGTTGCATTGTTGTAGTTACGAAGTGCCATCGCCCCCGCGTTGGGATTTAGTCATTCAAGAGGCCGCGGTTCCTCCCTGGCTCGGGTCCCTCAGTCTAACCTGCCCACAGATCACAGTGCCCCCTCCCCCAGCCCATCATGATTGTGCTTCGGCTCCACTCAGACCCCGTCTCTTTCAAGCGTCGTGGGGTTGGATCCCTGGTGCACTGGCTTAGTAGAGGCTTTGCCTTATTTACTCCTGCAATATGTTAATTGGACAGGGAGGCTGATTGGGGTTCAAGGGCTGAGAAGCATGAGATTAGATTCTAGTCTTGCTGCTTTGGTGTTGGGCTGTAGACCTTTCCTGTAATTTGTCAGCCTCAGTTTCGCCCTGATAATTTGGGGAGTCTTGCTTTCCTTACAAGTGTGTTGTGCAGTTTAAGGGATTTTTATAGCGCGTAAAGTATGATGTAAATGCAAAGTATCAGATGCCTAGTCTACACTAGAAAATTAGGTTAGCGTAAGTATGTCATTCAGGAGTGTGGAAATCCATATCTCTGAGTAGTATAGTTAAACAACTCGAAATCTCCATGTAGACAGTCACAGAAGAATTCTTCCATCACCTGGGCTGGGTTACTTATGTTGACGTGTAGGTAGTGTTTATGCTGAAGTCTATAGTGAAGCTGTGCAGCTGTAGAGTTTAAAGTGCAAGCAAGCCCTGTATGTCATTAGTGTTCTTGGTGCTGTATAAAATAGAGAGAAGGTATGTTTGCTGCACAAAGAGTCTGGGCGTGCAGTGTTGTGCCTTTAAGTGAAAGGGGTTTAATATATTTGTAAAAAGTTTCCTTTTTAAAGGATTATTGATTATCTGAATGCCAGCAATGTGCTTGGTATACAAACATTTGTAAGGCATGAGTCCCCTCCATAGTTCCTGTTCATATTCTGGTCTGTCATTTAAGTCCCCCTTCCTTCAGGGAAGGGATGGAAACCTAATTCTTCTAAAAATATATATAGTTAAATTTTGCCACATGTTATGTGTGTGGTGGGGGAGGCAAGTGACAGTTCCTTTTGACACCTGGAGCATTTGATTTGTATTGGTCATGAAGGCAAACTGGCATTTTTAAGCTTCTGATCTACTTATCCTTTTATCTCATTGACATGTAAGTTCCTTTGTAGAGAAGGTGCAGTGCAGTGTTTATGGGAAGGGTTCCTGTTAATATAACAAGACAAGAACTTGAAGACTAAATAATAAGTGTAAAATTAAAAACAAACAAACAAACTCAGTTTGAGAACTGTGATACTTTTTGTGAAGCAAATGGACTGCTTTGAGTAAGTGAGTAATGTGTATATATAACATATGTAATGATTTATGTGCAGTATTTCAGCGGTAAAACAATATCACTTCAGATTGCATGTATTTGTTAAAATCTACGCTAATATAAATCTTGGATTAATGACTAGTAACAAGTTCATTTTTTAGCATGCTTTTATATCCAAGGGGTTTTATGTTTAAAAGTATTTACTAAGGAGGCCCTATAGTAACACTGAATCGCTTTGAGGTTGAAGCTTATTCTATTGATTTTTATTATATCTCTTGGTGATATTTCAAGGTACATCATCAGAATTCATGTTAATAGTTATAATATTTTCCAATTTGAGTTGTAAAGTGAAGAATGCTACCCCAATGAAGATTACCAGGTTTTTTTGCGCTTTGGGTTTCAATTTGATTTACTGATTAAAATCTTATCAACAAAGCAGAGTTATCTACAAATACTATGTACAGTTACTAAAATGAATACTAAAATTAATATAGCTCCAGGTTTTCTCACTGATCACTTCATACTGCTCATAATCCATTTCATAGAGAAGCCATTGCCAAAGACTTCTAACTGGAGAGAAAAGCTGTAAGTGTCAGAAATATTTTGTATCTTTATTTGCAATAAGAAATCCCCTAAAATTTTCAGGCTGTTTTAAAAATGGGGAACTTTAATAGTAGCTTATCTTAAATAAATTTAGGATGGGAAATTTAAAACTATAAATTATTTTGCTAAGAAAACAAAACATAACTTTAGAACCAAGCATAATATGGTGATGGAGTCTGAAGGAGATGTTTGTAAGTGCTATGTAGATGATTCATCTTGATTATTTTTTTTTAAGAAGCATCATTGTTCCTTCAGTTATCCATAGTTATTTACATTTAATCAAAGGAATAAAAACACTTCTAGGGCATAATTGGCATTCATGTTCTTAAACAGTTTTCTATTAATTATGATAATATCATTATCATACTGTCAGTGAGCACCCTCTTCTCCCTCTGCTTTGCCAGAACAGACCCACGTTTTATTGTTAGTGTTGCTCCTTCATTTCTTTAACATTGCCAGCATTCATGATGCTTTTTATAGATGCTGTTCTAAAAATATAATTCTATAGGTGATCCTGGTATAGTATCTCTCTCTCCTTAAGCAGATACTAGATTCTGCTTTATAAAATGAATTATATGTGGATACAATTTAGATAGTCATGTACTAGGGATGTCTAAGTGTAATTGATTATGTGATTAACCAATAAGCCTAAGCTTATTGGTCAATCTTCTCGACTTATCTTTATGCATTTGTGTCCCCTCTCTCCCCCCCGGCTGCCTCGGTATCAGAGGCAGCAAGGGTGGGGAGCTCTGCGGTGCAACCTGCCCCACCCCACACTGCTGCAGTGGTGAGGGTGGGAGCAGTGGAGGCTGCCATGAAACAGCCTCTGTCCACGGTGAGCCTGCTTTGCGACAGCAGCCCCTGTCCGTAGGGGATCCGAGCTCCCTGCGTACAGAGGATACTCTGTGGGATGTGGTGCAGCCCCGGTCTGTGGGGAGCTTGAACGCCCCACCGAAAGGGGCTGCTGCCACCCTGTGCTGCTGCCTCTAAAAGAGGCAGCAGTGCAAGGCAGAAGGCAGCCAGTCTGGGCAGCT
Source organism: Pelodiscus sinensis (assembly GCF_049634645.1). Classification (NCBI taxonomy): domain Eukaryota; kingdom Metazoa; phylum Chordata; order Testudines; family Trionychidae; genus Pelodiscus; species Pelodiscus sinensis. The sequence continues at coordinate 202,560,371 of NC_134712.1, forward strand.
GGTTTTTAAAATGGCTCCCCCCATGTACCGGCTCTCCCAGTACCCTGTGCTGCTGCCTCAGTATCAGAAGCAGCAGTACGGGATGGCAAGGGGCTCCCCAGGAGTGGAGCTGGGAATGCACTGGCTGCCAGTCCCACCCCTGGGGACTATCGAATAGTCATGTAACCGCAGAGATTTCATGTGGTTACACGACTATTCAATTACCCGATATTTAATATCCCTACGGAACACAGCACTTATAAATTATATAGTGCTTTGCAAACATTAAATACATTTTAAAATATCTGCAGCACAGATTTAATAGAAAAAATGCTCTGCAACAGTTAAGTGTACATTATTTAGATTTCAAGTAGAGATTTAAAATCCTGTTTAATCAGTTAATCGGATAAACACGATATTTAACCAGTTATCTGCTTAAAAGAGGGGGCGGAGAGGGGAAGAGAGCCTGGATTGATCCCCATCTGTAGTGAGTCCTGCTGGGCTACCAGTTAACCATAACCAGTAAGTATCACCTGGTAAGGGTAATGCTTACCAGCTAACCATTCACATCTCTAATTTCAAGATTCTAAGGCTAGAAAGGATCATTGTGACAGTCTTATCTAACCTCCTGTGTGATACAGGCCATAGATACTCTCCAAAATAATTCTACAGCATTCTTTTTAGAAAAACATCTAGTCTTGATATAAAAATTGCTGGTGGTGATGATTGTACCGCAATCCATGGTAAGTTATTGCAGTGATTAATTACTCTCACGGTTAAAAATGTATGCCTCATTTCCAGTCTGAACTTGTCTCACTTTGATTTGCACCTATTGTATTTTTATATCTTTCTCTGCTAGATTGAAGAGCCAATTATGAAATACTTACACCTACATGGGGGACAAATATTTAATAATTGGTTCTTCAATCTAGCAGAGAAAGATATAACACAGTACAGTAAACTTCCGATAATATGGCACCTATAGGACCCTGGGGGTGCCGGATTATCAAATATGCCAGACTATTGGAAGGGGGGGCTATCAGGGAATCTGGCGTAGCGTGGGGGGGGGATGCCACCCCAGACCCCTCATAGCCCCCCTTTCCGATAGTCCGGCTCTGCCCCAGGCGTCCCCCATTCAGCTGCTGCTGGTCAGTTTCAGCAGCGGCTGAATCGGGGATGCCTGGGGCAGAGCAGCTGAGGTGCTGCTGGGTTGGTCCGGTAGTGCCGTCCCTCGGCGTGCTGGGAGACCAACCCGGCAGCACCCCAGCTGCTCTTGGGGACGCCTGGGACAGAGAAGCTGGGGTGCTGCTGGGTTGGTCCTGCGATGGCACTACAGGACCAACCAGGCAGCACCCCAGTTGCTCTGCCCCAGGTGTCCCCAAGAGCGGCTGGGGTGCTGCCGGGTTGGTCCTGCAGCCCCGAAGGGCAGTGCTATGGGACCAACCTGGCAGCACCCCAGCTACTCTGCCCCTGGATTCTCTGATTCAGCTGCTGGTCAGTTTCAGCAACAGCTGAATTGGGGAAGCCTGGTGCAGAGCAGCTCCAATTGTCTGGCAGCCGGAGCACTTCTGGGTTCCTGATGGTGTTGGACCATCAGGAGTGCCGAAGCATTGGACACCGGACCAGTGGAGTTTTACTGTACAATAGGTGTAAATCAGTCACCCCTCTACTTTCTCTTTAATAAGATAATTAGACTGAGGTCTGTGACTCTCTTACTATGAGGCATGTTTTCTAATCCATCAGTTGTTCACTTGGCTCTTCTCTGAACACTTTCCAGTTTATCAATATCCTTCTTGAACTGTGGACACCAGAAGTGGTCACTGTATTGCAACAGCAATTGAATCAATAGCAAATATAAGCTCTCTGCTTCTAGTCAATATTCCCTTATTTATGCGTCAAAACTACACTAGCCCTTTTGGCCACAGTATCACACGGGAGCTCAAATTCAACTGACTATCCACCATGACACTAGGGGTGTGAAACTAATTGTGTACACATTTAAGGAATGAGCCTGGGGTCATCTTTTAACGTGCATGGTTACACATAGCCACCAACCCCCCCTTCTCCACACTGCTGACTATGTATCAGATGCAGGAGCATGAAGGGAGTGGGGGGGCAGAAGCCACTGCGCACACGGAGCTGGCTTTTAAGCTGGCTCCTCGCACATACCAGCTCCCATGGAGCTTCCTGTCCCCCACTGCCTCTTAAAAACCAGCTCCTCTCATGCCCTGTTCCCCCTACCCCCACCCCTCACTTCTCCTTCTGATAAGGAGGCAGCAGCGTGGGGCACATGTGCACCCCATATTTAACCATTGAAAATTTCATTGGTTACATATTACATAATTAAATGTTACATAATTCAATGTATTTTAACATCCCTATGATTTACAGATATATTTTCCAAATCACTCCTGGCACAGTTGAGAGCAACTGGACATGTATTTCCCTTCAGTGGTCTAGCCAGTGCACCTGCTCTAGGCTTCCAGCTCCTTAGCTGTTGCCGTTCAAGTGGTTACGCATAACCCTCTCCCTTATATTTCTAGGCTCCCCAACTGCCTGCCTTTACCACATTTCCCAGCACGGACAAGTTGCCCAGGGATGCCTGCTTGCCTTCACTTCAAAGATGGTTAGAAATTGTAGTCACTATGGTCAACTTTTTGACCCACATAGCACTTCCAGTGAAAGCCTATTTTATTCTCAAGTTTATTAAAAATATTGCAGAAAATGTCAATCTGTCACAAATGCATCTTGTGACAGATTTCCCCCCATCCCGTAAGAATGGTTTATAAGTGCCCCACAGACAGAGCCTTCAGAGCAGCCTCTGCCTGCGGTGAGCCCAGGTTTGATGCGGCCTGGATAAGGCAGGATGTGGAGCAGGCTTTGTCCACGGGGCGCTCAGCCGGACAGATCTGTTGCGGACAGATGCTTTGCAGCAGCTTCCCACTCTGCTGCCTCTGATAGAGGCAGCGGGGGGAAGGTGGCACACCAGAACCGATGCTGGGGGAACCAGCTTTCAAGGTAGAGAGGCAGCAGCAAGTGATGAGGGAATGGCTGTAGTTGTGAAGATGAAGTGATAAGCCTAGGCTTGTCAGTTAACCTGTAGTAGACTATATGATTGACATCCCTACTCTGTATCAGAGGCAGCAAGCAGGGGGTACAGGAGCTAGTGCTGAGGGAGAGCCGGCTTAATCAGAGGCAGCAGTGGGTGAGGGGGCAGGGAACGCTGTCATGAAGCATTCTCTGATTGGGGGGCCATCTCAGCTCCCTGCTGACAGAAGATGCTCTGCATCCTGCTCCACTCGCGAACTGGCTTACCCTCAGAGTCAGCAGCATGGAGTAGCAGGATGCTCACTGGGAATGGGACCAGGAGCACCCTGGCTGCCGGCCCCGCTCCCGGGGACTATTGAATAGTCGTGTAATGGCAAAGATTTCATGCAGTTACACTATTATTCAGTTACCCAAAATCTAACATTCCTAGTAGGTTTGTGGTTACAATAATGCCAGTTATCTAGTAAATGAAATGCACAATGGTATGTTAGTCACGTTTTCCATTTGTTTAGAAAAATGTCTGTTTTTCCCTGCTGTAGTTCCCTCCTTATGAATAGAATTTCAGGCATAAATCCCTCTAGTTTTGAAGTATGAGCTGTACTAAAGATTTTTTCCTGGTACCTTAAGGCCATTCTAGGTTAGTAAGGCCCATTGTTTTTTGCTTTAAAGGAATGAGCTTCAGCAGCAAGGTTGAAGTTGCTACACATCCTGTAGGATATTCTGCATTTCCACACTTCCTGTTAACTCTGAAGGCTATGCGTTGACTGCAAAAAGTGCTCAGAAGTTCATTCTCAGACTTGCTACAGATGACACACTGGGTAGGTTATAGTGACATAGACTTCTGGGTTGAATTTGTTACTACAGGTTGGATCTCCCTGGCTTGGCACCCTCGTAACCAGACTGGTCCAGGATCAGGGAATTTGCCAGAGCAGAGGAGGTCCCCGCCATCAGCCCATCAGTCCACCACCAGCACTGCTTCCTGGCTGGCCTCCCTGTCTCTAGTCAGTTGTGGTGCTGGCTCTGGCCAAATCTTCCTCTTCAGGGATCCTGGCCATGCTGCTGGACCGCCTCCTTCTGCATAGAGATGTTAGTGAGTAGTCGACTACCTGATAAGCCTATGCTAATCGGGTAGTCGACTGAAGTATCAACTACTTACTTTCCCCCCTTTGCTACTTCTATGAGAAGCAGCAAGGTGTGGGAACAGGGGCAGGTGCTGGGGGGGGAGCCAGCTTAAAAGCTGGTTCTCCCCAGCACTATCTCCGTGGCGCTGCCCTGTCCCCTCCTCCCGCACCCCTCCCCCTGCTGCCTGTATCAGAGGCAGCGAGGGGAATAGGGAAAGTTGCTGCAAGCAGCTCTTGTCCACTGGGCCCCACTGTTCTGTTGCCTTTTAAATGTGGTAAGAGCCACGAGCTTTAAAGAAGCCTTATTAAAGGCCCAGGACGAAACCATCCAGATATGCAGCAAGAAAAGCAAATATGGTAGGCGACCAGATTGGCTTACCGGGGACATTGGCTTACTATGGTGAGCTTAAACACAAAAAGGAAGAAGTGGAAAATTGGACTGATGACTAGGAAGGAGTATAAATATATTGTTCAAGAATGCAGGGGAGTTATCAGGAAGGCAAAAGCGCAATTGAAATTGCAGCTAGCAAGGGATGTGAAGGATAACGAGACATTTCTACAGGCATGTTAGCAATAAGAGGGTGATCAGAGAAGGTGTGGGGCCCTTCGTGGATGTGGGAGGTAACCTAGTGACAGATGATGTGGGAAAAGCTGAAGTAGTCAATGCTTTCTTTGCCTCTGTCTTCACGGACAAGGTCAGCTTCCAGACAAATGCACTAGGCAGTGCAGTATGGGAAGGAGGTGGACAGCCCTTGGTGGGGAAAGAATAAGTTAGGAACTATTTAGAAAAGCTAAACATGCACAAATCCATGGGCCCTGATTTAATGCATCAGAGGGTACTGACAGAGTTGGCAAATGTCATTTCGGACCCTTTGGCCATTATCTTTGAAAACTCGTGGAGATCAGGAAAGATCCCAGATGATTGGAAAAAGGCAAATGCAGTGCCCATCATTAAAAAAGAGAAGGAGGACAATCCAGGGAACTACAGAGCAGTCAGTCTTACCTCAGTGCCTGGAAAAATCATGGAGGGGATCCTCAAGGAATCCATTTTGATGCACTTGGAAGAGGGGAAAGTGATCAGGAATAGTCAACATGGATTCACAAAGGGCAAGTCGTGCCTGACCAATCTGATTAGCTTCTATGATGAGGTAACTGGCTCTGTGGATATGGGAAAGTCAGTGGATGTGATATACCTTGACTTTAGAAAAGCTTTTGATATAGCCTCCCACAATATTCTTGCCAGCAAGTTAAAGGAATATGGATTGGATAAATGGACTGTAAGATGGATAGAAATCTGGCTAGACTGTCAGGCCCAACAGGTAGTGATCAATGGCTCGATGTCAGGCTGGCAGTCGGTTTCTTGTGGAGTACCCCAAGGATCAGTTCTTGGACCAGTTTTGTTCAACATCTTTATTAATGACCTGGCTGAGGGTATGGATTGCACCCTCAGCAAGTTTGCAGATGACACTAAGCTAGAAGGAGAGGTAGATACGGTGGAGGGCAGTGATAGGGTCCAGAGTGACCTGGACCGATTAGAGGATTGGGCCAAAAGAAATCTGATGAGGTTCAACAAGGACAGGTGTAGAGTCCTGCACTTGGGACCGAAGAATCCCAAACATTGTTACAGGCTGGGGACCGAATGGCTAAGTAGAAGTTCAGCAGAAAGGGACCTGGGGATTACAGTGGATGAGAAGCTGGATGAGAGTCAACAGTGTGCCCTTGTAGCCAAGAAGGCTAATAGCATATTAGGTTGCATTAGGAGGAGCACTGCCAGCATATCCAGAGATGTGATTATTCCCCTTTATTCGGCTCTGGTGAGGCCACATCTGGAGTATTGTCCAGTTCTGGGCCCCCCACTATAGAAAGGATGTGGATGCATTGGAGAGGGTCCAGCGGAGGGCGACCAAAATAATTAGGGGGCTGGAACACATGACATATGAGGAGAGACTGAAGGTTTTGGGTTTGTTTAATCTGCAGAAGAGAAGAGTGAGGGGGGATTCGATAGCAACTTTCAATTTCCTAAAGGGAAGTTCCAAAGAGGCTGGAGAGAGGCTGTTCACTGTAGAGACGGATGGCAGAACAAAGAGCAATGGTCTCAAGTAATAGTGGGGGAGGTCTAGGTTGGATATTAGGAAAAACTATTTCACTAGGAGGGTGGTGAAGCAGTGGAATGGGTTAACGAGGGAGGTGGTGGAATCTCCATCCCTAGAGGTGTTTAAGTCTCGGCTTGACAAAGCCCTGGCTGGGTTAATTTAGTTTGGATTGGTCCTGCCTTGGGCAGGGGGCTGGATTTGATGACCTTCTGAGGTCTCTTCCAGCTCTATTAGTCTGATTCTATGGCTCTTACTATATTTAAAAGTCAAAGGCGCAGTGGGGACAGCGAGTTCTCCACCCCACATCGACTAATCGAGTAGTCAATGGAATTTCCATACTCAATTAGTTGATTAACTGAAATGTAACATCCCTACTGCACACCTGTGCAAGAACATGTCCTAGACAGAATGTAGCAGTTAACTGGTTATCTGGTAAGCATTGTCTTGCTGGAAATACTTAAATCTAGCCCTTTATTAAGCATAAATAAGCTTTATACTGTAGAGCCTGCAGCATGTCACTGCTGAGATTTTCCGCAGTTACACGGTTACCTATTTAAACAACTTTTAACATCTCTAGTGTAGATACAGCCTAAACAGCAACATTGCTGGGCAAGAGCTCTGGTTGATATTTGCAGTGTTAGTTTGGGAACCAGCGGTTCACACACATCGCCCTCAATTTTAAGGACAGCTGAATGCTCATGTATTTTAGATAGCTTTGAAAATCTCAGTTTGTGTCCCTAAAAAAAGTAGTATTATGGGAATAATGTTTGACCACAGGCTGTATGGGAAAATGCAGTATTCTGGATCTTTGGTTGAATCTAAATCCTAGGGAGAGCTAAAGGTGAACACTTAAACATTGAGGTACCTGGGACTGCTCACCTTTGTAATGTTACTCATAAGAATGGTTTCAGCTTTTTGCCATTCGTCTAGTCCAGTCATAAAGAAGAGGGGAGGCAGGATTTCTGTTTGTTAGATAATATTGGTGCCTGGCAGTCTAGGAGCAATGATTAGTTCTAATCACAAATGTGACTTTGTTGTCCTCCTTTAACAATATGCCCAGTGTAAAATTTTTTACTATTTGCTCTTTTTTTTTTTCCCCCCCCTTCATGGAAGAATTTTTGCTTGAAGCACCGGAAGAAGTAACATCTCTTGTTTCACTATTAAATGAATGTGCTCCATTGATGCTTCATGTGTTTAGGGACTGCGATGTACATAAGTGGAACATGAATTTCCACCTCATTGTTTAAGTAGCAAAGCTGATGACTGCTAGGAATCAGATACACTGTTAAAGGTAGAAGGGGGTAGCCGTGTTACTTAAAAAAACAAGGAGTAGTCCTATGCTGCCTTCGAGACTAACAAAAATTTATATTGTATCGTGGGCTTTCATAGGTAAAACCCACTTCAGCTCATGAGCTGAAGTGGAAATACCAGAAATCAAGATCTGTGTAATAGCACAAGAAGTACCTTTAGAAGAATGGCTACTTTTAAAAATAGAATGAAATTAAAAGTAGCCATTCTATGAAGGAATTTCACCTGCCAATTACAGAGTGCAGAATTGGTATTCATCTACAAATTTTTTACTGTTATCCTGGGCTTGAACAAAGACATTCACTGGATGTTGCATTATAAAGCCAGTCTTCCCTGCCTTTTAACAACCACATTTTTACATCAAAAGCTGAGAATGGGACACTTCCAGCCCACTTAATTAGCCTCATTAGCACCAGTCTTACAATTGGCAGGTACTTTTTTTTTCTGTTCCTGTTATATATAACTTACTTTTTTGTTATTACCTCTCTAGCTCATTTGGTGAAGTAGGTTTTACCCACAAAACTCATGATACTATATATTTTTGTTAGTCTCAAAGGTGCCACAGGACTACTCATTGTTCTTAAAGGTAGGTCAACATTGGAGGGTGGAGGGGGGGTGGTCTTTCTTTATGATCCACGAGGGAAATGTAGGATTCTTAATATCAATTTTTGGTGTTTTTGAGAGGAAGTAGAAGGTGACAATCAGTCATAGTATAAGTACAGGAAACCCCTGACATGTGACTGCCCAAGTTTTGACCCCCTACACTTACAACCATTTTTATAAGTGCAGAAGGGGCCAAAAAACCCCGACTTATGTTCTTGGCCTGCATTTATGATGGTGCATGGCACCTATCATAAATGACGGTTCAAGTTAAGACCCCCTCTCTCCCAGGAATCAATCATGTCACAAATCGGGGGCCACCTGTATACGTGTTATCAGAGCTCCCCTGAGCTACTTCTGTGAGGAGAAAAATATATGGCAATCCACCATACTCTATTCCTCTCTACTGGTGCCCTGCCCCCATTCCTCTAAGTCAGTGTTTCTCAAAGTGTTTCGCGGACCCACTCTGAGAGAGCTGCTAACAGGCCACTCCAGTTTGTTTACTTACCGGCTCCACAGCCACAGAGCCTTGCGGCTCCCATTGGCTCTGGTTTGCCGTTTGCAGCCAAATGGAGCCGCTGGAAGCAGGTAATCCTCCTGTGATTTCTTCCCCTACCCTCCTCCCCCATCACCCATCTCCAGAGAAACAGAGGCTAGGGTCACCATTCCTACCCATCCTGGCTAATAGACATTGATGGACTTACCCTCCATGAATCTATCTAGCTCTTTTTTTTAAAATCCTATTAAAGTTCTAGCCTTCACCATATCCTCTGGATTTCCAGAGATTGACTGTGTGCTGAGTGAAGGAAAACTTCCTTTTGTTTGTTTTAAACCTGCTGCTTATTAATTTTATTTAGTGACCCCTAGTTCTCATATTGTGGAAGTAAGTAAATAACTTTTCCTTATTCACTTTTTCCACACCAGTAATGATTTTATAGACCTCTATCTTATCCACTCTTAGTCTACCCTTTTCCAAGCAGAAAAATCCAAGTCTTTTTAGTTTCTATTCATATGGGACCTGTTCCAGACCCCTAATCATTTTTGTTGCCCTTTTCTGAGCCTTTTTGCAAAGTCAATATATCTTTTTTGAGATGAGGTAACCACATTTGTATGCAGTATTCAAGATGTGGGCAAACCATGGTTTTATGTAGCGGCAATAAGATATTTTCTGTCTCATTCTCTATCCCTTTTTTAATGATTTCTAACTTCCTATTTGCTTTTTTGACTGCCGTTGCACACTGAGTGGGTGTTTTCAGAGAACTATCTGCAATGATTCCAAGATCTCTCTTGAGTAGTTGCAGCTAAATTAGTCCCCATCATATTGTATGTATAGTTGGGATTTTTTTTTTCCAATGCGAGTTACTTTACATTGATCAACATTGAATTTCATTTGCCATTTTGTTGCCTAGTCACTTAGTTTGGTGAGATCTTTTTGAAGCTCTTCGCAGTCTGCTTCAGTCTTAACTTTCTTGAGCATGTTGGTATCATCTGCAAATTTTGCCACCTTATTATTTACCCCTTTTTCTGGATCATTTATAAATAAGTTTAATAGGATTGGTCCCAGGCAGACCCTTGGCTAGTTACCTCTCTTCACACGGAATACTTACAATTTATTCCTACCCTTTGTTTCCAGTCATTTAGCCAGTTATTAATCCATGGAAGAACCTTCCCTCTTATCCCATGATAACTTACTTTACTAAAGAGCCTTTGGTGAGGGACCTTGTCAAAGGCTTTCTGGAAATCTAAGTATACTATATCCACTGGATCCCCCTTGTCCACATATTTGTTCATCCCCTCATAGAACTCTAGCAGAAGGAGAGAAGGGAAGCTGGAGGATATTGCTCAAGAAGATTGAGGAAGTGGGATGTGCCCATGAAAGCTCATGGTACCCTCTACATGTTTTGTTAGTCTTTAAAGTGCTACCATACTATTTGTTGTTGTTTATCCTGTGAAGACTAACTTGGCTACCGCTCTGAAGCTTTCTAGCAGATTAGTAAAGTGTGATTTCCCTTTAAAGAAATCATGTTGACTTTCCCCCAACAAATTATGTTCATCTGTGTGTCTGACAATTTTATTCTTTACTATAGTTTCATCTAATTTTCCCAATACTGATATTAGACTTACCGGTCTGTAATTGCCAGGATCACCTCTACTGACCCTTTTAAATATTGGCATTATGTTAGCTATCTTCCATTCATTAGTTATGGAAGCTGACTTAAATGATAGGTTACAAACAACAGTTAATAGTTCTGCATTTTCCCATTTGAGTTCTTTCAGAACTCTTGGGTGAATGCCATCCAGTCCCGGTGACTTGTTACTGTTCAGTTTATCGGTTTGTTCCAAAACCTCCTCTAATGACATCTCAGTTTGGGACAATTCCTCAGATTTGTCACCTAAAAAGAATGGCAGTCTCCCCAATATCCTCAACTGTGAAGACTGAAGCAAAGAATTCATTTAGCTTCTCTGCGATGACTTTATCATCTTTGAGTGCTCCTTAAGCATCTTGGTCATCCAAGGGCCATTCTGGTTGTTTAGCAGGCTTCCTGCTTCTGATGTATATAAAAACATTTTGCTATTGCTTTTTGAGTTTTTGGTTAGCTCTTCTTCAAACTCCTTTTTGGCTTTTCTTTTTATATTTTTACACTTAATTTGACAAAGTTTATGCTCCTTTCTATTTTCCTTGCTAGGATTTGAGTTCCACATTTTAAAATACCTTTTGATCTGTCACTGATTCTTTTACTTGGTGGTTAAGTCACGGTAGCACTTTTTTGGTTCTCTTACTATGTTTTTTAATTTGGGTAAACATTTAAGTTGGGCTTCTTATGTGCCTTTGAAGTTTCCATTCAGCTTGCAGAGATTTTACTGTTGTCACTGTACCTTTTAATTTCTGTTTAACTATCCTCCTCATTTTTGTGTAGTTCCCCTCTCTGAAATTAAATGCTACAATGTTGGTCTGCTGACGTGTTTTTCCCACCACAGGGATGTTAAATGTTATTACATTATGATCACTATTTCCAAGCAGTCCAATCATATTTACTTCTTGAACCAGATCCTGTACTCCACAGGGCTAAATCAAGAATAGCCTCTCCCCTTGTGGGTTTCAGAACCAGCTGCTCCAAGAAGTAGTTATTTAAGGTATCAAGAAATTTTTTCTCCGTATCCTGTCCTGAGGTGACATGTACCCAGTCAATATGGGGATAGTTGAATTTCCCCACTATTATTGAGGTTTTAGTTTTGATAGCCTCTCTAATCTCCCTTAGCATTTCATAGTTACTGTCACTATCCTGGTCAGGTGGTTGATAATATATTCCTACTTCCCTTCTCATCAACTAATCAGGTAGTTGATACTATTTGTATCAACTATTTGATACTATTTGTATCAACTACATGGTTAGTCAAATACCTGCCTCTTAACATCATTACTCACAAGTCAACAAATTGATAGAGGATGAAATGTCTTAAATTTAATGTGTTTTAATGTTTTCAAATTTTATATAAAATTTATTTGAATAATCACTGAGTTAAACATGACAGGTATCCTGGAGCACTGCGTGTTGATGAATGATAAAAAAAAATCACTAAACTTGTGCTGTGTGCAATTTTCAATTTTCCATAATTGTACTAAGATTAGAAGATTTATACTTTTTCGGTGTCCCTATCATTGACTTCCTTCTTTCTTTGTTTAAACTCAGCTAATTTGTCCCCCCCCCCCTTTTTTTGTCTGACTTTGTGGGACTGTCATTCTCTAAGATTTTTGAAATTTTCTAAAGGAAATGTTATGTCAGTGTAATGGTTAACTATTTTAAGAAATGGGAAGTATTAAAGGTTTAAGATTAAGTACTATTCTTCCTAATTTACTTGACTGGTATAAAGTACAGATGGTTGTGAGGGATGTATCCATAGCATGGATTGAGGTGTTTCACAGAGACAGTTACAAAACCAAACTGCTTTAGCATCATGTACAAGAGATGATTAGGTGTGTATGTAGGAGGTTGTTGGAGGAAATGAGTACCTGATATTCTAAATAACAGAACTATGGCTGATTGCAAAGAACTGATTTATGTACAGACTTGGGTAAAAAAGCTGGATTATATTGGGCTAAAATTCTAAATTTGCAACTATATTGGGTAGAAATCTAATTTTATTTTAAATGGTATTTAAAATTCTGCAGAAACAGGTGGTTTAGGCTTTACGCTTGTCAGTGAATGGGGATTGTTAAGCACTATTTGAGGAGGTGTTTTTTTTTTTTTTAAGTTTAAGGAGTGATTGCTACTTTATGATCCAAAGTGAAGAAAACTGTAGCAAAATAATTATGTTTATGCATTGGAAATAGCGCTTATACTTGGGACAATACAGTTCTCAATGCATTTATCGCATGTCCTTGGAGGCATGAAAATTGTATATTGTTGACATAGATTAAAGTATTGACTGTGCCTACCATTACGTAGAAATAAGATAAAATTCATAGCTGGGAATTTATGTAACAACTTGCTTTTAGTAGCTAAAGCTATTTACCTTCTTAAAACCATTAGGAGTCATTAGCACTAGCTATACTGTTACTAGCAAGTACTGTAGTGTAAGCTGTTGAGGTAACTTATAAATCATCATATAATTGTGACATTGTATAATAGTACCAGATATTTTAGACAAAATAAGTACATCATTGTTGATTTGGTAAACAGCGTTTTAATATCACTAGAAAGACAAGATTTCCACTTTCGAAGTGCAACCTGTGAACTCTTACTGAATCACATGGATTGGACTATTTGAATAGCAATTGTCAAGTCTCCTTCTCCATGGTCAAATGCTTCTTTATCACCATTTCGATAGAGCTGCTGAAAACTGATTAAACCCAGTTCATATTGGGAGAAAGCAAACTGTCAAGGTTGTTGTATTGAAGTCAGGCAGCTTACGTGCTGTGCCAACATAAGAATGATTTCCCTTCATATTCTTATGGCATTGGAGGATTTTCTTCCTAAGGAGAGGTAGTGTGCCATCTTAGACAAATTAAAATTTAAGGAAACCTGCCAACCAGCAGTCTTTCCCTCAGCAGTTAGCCATATGCTGTACCAACTGGTAGCCATATATCTAATAACTTGTCTGGAAGAGTGCAGACTGACAGGGCAGTATGCTGTAGAAATGGGTTCAGGGAGCATGTTGTTACTGCTATTAAGAAGAAGGATAAATAAGATGAGAGAAATGATATCAGTACCGGGCAAATTAGTCGAAACAACAGTAAAGAATAAAATTGTGAGGCACCGTAGAACAACATAATTTGTTGGACAAAAGTCAACATGGTTTCTGTAAAGGGAAATCATGTCTTACTAATCTATTAGAGTTCTTTGAAGGGGTTTACAAACATGCAGACAAGGGGGATCCAGTAGATATAGTATACTTAGATTTTCAGAGAGCCTTTGACAAGGTCCCTCACCAAAGGCTCTTGTGTAAATTACATTGCCATGGGATAAGAGGGAAGGGCCTTTCATGGATTGAGAACTGGTTAAAAGACAGGAAACAAAGGGTAGGAATAAATGGTAAATTTACAGAATGAAGAGAGGTAACTAGTGGTGTCCCTCAAGGGTCAGTCCTGGGACCAATCCTGTTCAACTTATTCATAAATGATCTGGAGAAAGGGGCAAGCAGTGAGGTGGTACAGTTTGCGGATGATACCAAACTGTTTAGGATAGTCAAGACAGAAGCAGCCTGTGAGGGACTCCAAAAAGATTTCACCAAACTGAATGATTGGGCAACAAAATGGCAAATGAAATTTAATGTGGATAACTGTAAAGTAATGCACATTGGGGAAAAATAACCTCAACTATACATACAATATGATGGGGGCTAATTTGGCTATGACAAATCTCTCAGGAAAGAGATCTTGGAGTTATCGTGGATAGTTCTCTGAAAACTTCCACACAGTGTGCAGCGGCAGTCAAAAAGGCAAATAGGATGCTAGGAATTATTAAGAAAGGGATAGAAAATAAGACCCAGAATATCTTACTGCCCTAGTATAAAACTATGGTATACCCGCATCTTGAATACTCTTTACAGATGGGGTCTCCTCACCTCAAAAAAGATATTTTGGCCTTGGAAAGGGTTCAGAAAAGGGCAACTAAAATGATTAGGGGTTTGGAATGGATCCCATATGAGGAGAGGTTAAAGCAACTGGGACTTTTCAGTTTAGAAAAGAGGAGACTGAGGGGGGATATGATAGAGGTCTATAAAATCATGAGTGGTGTGGAGAGGGCGGATAAAGAAATGTTACTTATTAGTTCCCATAATAGAAGAACTAGAGGACACCAAATGAAGTTAGTGGGTATCAGGTTTAAAACTAATAAAAGAAAGTTCTTCTTCACACAGCAGTAGTCAACCTTTGGAACTCCTTGCCAGAGGAAGCTGTGATGGCTAGGACTATAATAGAGTTTAAAGAGAAGCTAGATAATTTCATGGAGGTTAGGTCAATACAAGGCTATTAGCCAGGGGATAGAAATGGTGTCCCTGGTCTCTGTTTGTCAGAGGCTGGAGAGGGATGGCAGGAGACAAATCGCTTGATCATTGTCTTCGGTCCACCCTCTCTGGGGCACCTGTCGGCAGACAGGCTACTGGGCTAGATGGACCTTTGGTCTGACCCAGTACGGCCGATCTTATGTTCTTTTGATGAGGTGTCTGTTTTACTAGTTTTCAAAGATGGAAGGACAATCTAGGTAATTTACGTGGTGATTTCATTTTCAAGAAATTTAGACAAGTAGGAATTAAGCAGTGTAGATGTGTTGTAGGGGAATGAGCTTTTGCTGTGGGCATTCTATTCTTAGGTCAAATTAATACAAATATAACCTACATTTGTTTTACAAAACCACTTTTCATCTTCAAGTAGTACAGCAACTAAATTATAAACAACAGTTTTACAGTTGTAAATGATGTTGTTTGACTGCTGTTACTGCTTTAGGTCTGACTGAGCTTAGCACTCAAGTTTTAAACTTGGTAGAATATAAATAAAGAGTGTACTTGAAATTATGCTTGTAAATAAAGGCTGACCTAAGGAATTGATGCTGAATGGATTGGAAGCTGGAGGAAGTTTTAAGTGGCTGATAATCCCAAATAGTCAGGACTAAGAAAATATAGGTGAAATAAACTATTAACTAATTAACACAGAATTGCAGTATTATTGAAACATGAAAATAGTAAAGCGTTTCAAACCTACAATTCTTTTTAAGGAGAATGAAACTTAAGGTTAATAAATGTGGCTTTTTTGTGTGTGTTGTAGGAAGTGTAGAATATAGACAGACTATTATATTTACTTAGAGATGTTTTGAGAATTCTATTTCAGTGTGGAACCTGAAATAGTTGTAATCTGTTTATCCAAAGGCCAAATAGGATAGTTCAGGTATAGTACAAGTTTATCCAATTGACCTGAGGTAGAAGGATTACTTTCTTTTCCCACCCTGAGTGGGAGGGCAAACTTTTCCCATGCTAATGTGATTCATAATACTTCATTTGACTTACACCTCCTTTTGGTTTTTGTAAATTCCTGCCTATTTTCATCTTTCTGATTTAAATCACCAAGTGGAAAGTTTTGATTTAAATTATCAACTTTTCCATTTGTACTTCAGTTAGAGAAGTGCCTTCTCAATGGCTGAGAAGTTGAAAACTAGAAACCTTTTTTGCTGTATGTTATATTTTTTTTGTTCCCTGCAAGGGTATACTATAACTATATAGAATTTATTTAAGCAATATATAGTTTAATCTTTTCAGACTTCCATTAATGGTATGTTTTAGTATATTAGAAAATAGTGACTGATACAGTATTGCTTATTAAATAATTTACTCATAATTTGTGTCAAGCTGCATTAGGATGACAACTGGAATTGAATTAATACACAACACATTAGGGATGTTAGATATCCTTTTGCTTAATCATCGTGTAACTGCACCAAATCTTAGTGGTTACATGATTATTCAATTATCTCTGTGGCTGGGGCTGGCAGCCAGTGTGCTCCCACCCCCACTCTTGGGGATCCCCTGCCACCCTGCGCTGCTGCTTCTGAGATAGAGGCAGCAACCCGGGGGTGAACAAGGTGGGAGGCGACTCTGGAAAGCTGGTGCTTGTGGGGTGCCGGCTTTCAAGCTGGCACCCCCCAAGCACTGGCTCTCTCCCCCTTGCTGCTGCCTTTGTGGGATGCAGCGGTGTGGGGTACAAGTGGTGCAGGCAACTCAGCAGGGGTGGCTTGAAAGTCGGCTCCCCACGTGTACCGGTTCTTGCCTGCCCCCCTCACCCTCTTCACTGCTGCCTCTGAAGGCTGCCTTTGAGTCTTGGAAAACTACTAGAATTCATCCTTCCACATTTTTATTCGTAGACTGGAAGGGAGAGACAAGATTCCTGCTTTTTTAACTTCTAGTTGATTTGTCAGTGTTGAATGAATTGGTCTAAATGAATAAAAAAATTCTGTCTGCAGAAAAGATTATGGCTGTCAAAAGATGGTTTAGCACTTCAACAAGCTCTGATTCCAGGTGCTTAGCTGGTGACTGCCATCTGTTAGGTGTTATGACTTTATTTTAAAACATCAGCAGACATGTACTACTTGAATGGTTCATTTTCAGCCTTGACATTTATTATAGTAAGTATGTTTAAAGATTGATTATTAGATGTTCATGTGCAACAGCAGCATGTTCAGCAGTTGAGCATTTACCCTAATACTTTGGGTTGAGAATATAATGCATGAAAGTAAGATTCAGTACAGTGCTTGATCTGTTTGCTTCTTTGCCCACTTGGTTGCTGGGTATTCCTTTGAATGTCTCTGAAAGTTCTAATCAGCAGCACAGCAGCAACCTTTCTGCACTTTGTCCAAGTCTATGGAAATAAGATTTTTGCATGTTCTCATATCATCTACATTTTTCTTTATCCAATGTTGACTATTTCAGCTTTGATAGTTTCATCTATTTTTGTCACAATTTTTTCACAAATTGTCATCAGAATAGATCTATTCTGACATAAAAAGCTCAAAATATTCAACCTCTTAATACTGTCATTGGAGAATTTCCTCCTCCTCTCTTCAGTGAAACTGAAGCAAGGTGGTTGTTAAAGTCTTCAATTTCAACATTTTCCCTTTATTCCTGGAGTTATACTTAACCCTTTAGCTAAGAGCTGCATCAAATGAACCCTGTAACCATATGTTTCTAGTTTCAGGTTACCTTTGTTATCGTCTTCTAGTTTTCTTCTTAGCTCAATTTCCAAATGAATTTAAGTAGTATCTACCATAGAGTACATTATGGCAGTCCAGTTTGATGGTGACATAGGAATGAATCATGGCAGCAAGAGAGGAGACCGCAGCCTCCTAATCAGAAATTGGAATCTCTTTTCTTCCTAAATGGCACACCAGCCAGGACTCAAACCATACAAGCCTTTCATGGTCAAAGGGGAACCATACACAAACTCTTCTATTATCAAAAAGGGAAGTAGGCACAACACCAACTTAATCAGTTTCATTATACTTGCACTTGTGTATTACCTGTTTTCCTTCTTCCAAACTGGTTAAAAAAGTTCAACTGTCCCTTCCCCCCTCCCCCCAAACTCTCAGTGAGGACCTTAGTTTCATACTAAGAGAAAGGTAGTACGAGTCACCATTTTAAATAATCTTGCCCTTGCAAAAGAAACATGGAGTAATGAGACCAGGAGATAGTTGAACTATAAAGGAGTGCATTTAAACAGGCATATCCTATTGACTTTGACCATGCCATCCATTAACCTGGCGCTTCCCTTCTTGTAGTTATAGCAACTTTGCCCTTATTTAGTCTATCCACTATGTGGAAATGGGGAAAGTAGGGGGGGAATCATAATTTCTCCCTCCCCTCCCTTCCCCCTTACAAATTGCTGATGGAGCCAGGAGTAGGATGTGTATGTCTTCTGTACTTTTAGAAAAGAGTTACTTATCTTTCATTGCACACTAACACATCTTCCTTCCCTGGAGAGCTGAATCATGGTAGGAGTACTGCAGAAAGGGATCTAGGGGGTCATAGTGAACCACAAGCTAAATATGAGTCAACAGTGTGACGCTGTTACAAAAAAACCAAACATTCTGAGATGCATTAACAGGTTTGTTGTGAGCAAGACACGAGAAGTCATTCTTCTGCTCTACTCTGAGCTGATTAGGCCTCAGTTGGAGTATTGTCCAGTTCTGGGCACCATATTTCAAGAAAGATGTGGAGAAATTGGAGAAGGTCCAGAGAAGAGCAACAAGAATGATTAAAGGTCTAGAGAACATGATCTATGAAAGAAGACTGAAAGAATTGGGCTTGTTTAGTTTGGAGAGGAGAAGACTGAGGGGGAACATGATAGCGGTTTTCAGGTATTTAAAACGGTGTCACAAGGAGGAGGGAGAAAAATTCTTCTCCTTATCCTCTGACAATAGGACAAGAAGCAATGGGCTTAAACTGCAGCAAGGGAGGTTTAGGTTGGACATTAGGAAATACTTCCTAACTGTCAGGGTGGTGAAACACTGGACTAAGTTGCCTAGGGAGGTTTTGGAATCTCCATCTCTGGAGATATTTAAGAGCAGGTTAGATAGACATCTATCAGGGATGATCTAGATAGTACTGGGTCTTACCATGAGGGCAGGGGACGGGACTTGATGACCTCTCGAGATCTCTTCCAGTTCTAGTGTTGTATGATTCTATGTTATGTTCTTAAATTGGGACCCAGAAAAAGAACTAACTATAGAACAATACAGAATTATGTGTAATTTTGAACTGTGTAGTAGAATGATGTTTATGGAACCCTCTTTTCTGTAGCCTAGGTGTGATTTTAATAATTTAACACACAACCTCACTTGTATGCTTAATTTTAAGACCGTGACTAATCCCACTGAACTATATAGGGCTGTTCTTCTGCTTAAAGTGAAGTTTAAGTCTTTGCAAGATTGGGGCCTAAATTATATACTGGAATCTAAATAGCTTTTATTCGGAGTTACATGCCTACCAGAAAGGTACAGTAAAATTCTGGCATTGAGATTGAGGGTATGTCTATATTGCAAAATAGACAAAACAACAAACAAAACTCTGTAGTAGCACGTCTCAGAGAACTTGGGTCTAATGAGTTGGGCTCATGCTATGGAGCGAATAGTAGCAATGTCGATGTTCCATTTGGGCTGCTGTCCAGGCTTTGAGATCTGGTGAGAAGACAAGTGTCGGTTCCAGCCTGTATTGGAATGTTTATGGTGCAGTTTTTAGCTTTGTATTGTGAGCCCAAGTTTACCTGGGCTCTGAGTCTTTCTGCTACAGGGTGTTTTGTAGGTGTATGCATACTCTTAAGACTCCTAGAGGAATGCCTCCACCCAAACAAAGTGTACAATCCTTTCCTTAGGGAATCAGCTCACAGGTCCCTCTAGAACAAATAATTTTCTCTAGAAAACTAAATCAAGTAGAAATAGAAATATCCTCAGAATTGTAAATTACAATGATTATTTACAGCAACATTAGCAGTTATATCCATCTTCAGCATTTGAGTGGTGGTTGGAAAATATTGGCATTTGAGTATTAGTTGCCTACGGTACAGTAAATAGTTCTGTAGCATTTTCTACTAAGCTGGTACAGGTTGGATTTCCTTGGTCCAGCACCCTCAGGACTTGGCTGGTTCCTCTACAGTTCAGCTGAGCTGCACACCAGCTCCTGGCTCCTTCCCAACCTGGTTGAGCTGTGCGCCGGCTTCTGGCACCCTCCACCTTGCAGCCCAGCTGAACCCAGTGGAATTATTTAACTCTTATCACTTTAATAGCTGATGTGTGTAATGTAAAGAAACAAATGTAGCTGTGAACCATAATGCCGCAAACTTTGTCTGAAAGTGTTCTTGGGAATTCCATTATCAAAAAAGCTCAAATATTATCTTTCTAAATACTGTTTTTTAAAAGAAAACTATACGATTATGTACCATTTCATAAACTATAGAAATAATTGGGTTAATATCTCATCTTAAAATAATACAGTGGTACCAAGTAACGAGAGAGCTATGCAATTAGGTTAGTTAAATTTTAGTCTTAAGAAATCCTATTAAAATGCCTAATGAGATGTGATTCTCTTTGCAGCTGTATGCTAACTTACACAAAATGGTGTAGTGTAGAGAAGTTCACTGTTTTGGCTATCCAGAAAGTTTTGAGGGAGATATATTCTTTACACCAAGTCTCTTATCTTCTGAATGTGAAGTTTCCCTCCAGAATTCTTAGCATTAGATCTTGCTGTCAACATTTAATAAATCCTCAGTACAGTATAAGTATTCTGTATGATTTCAAAGATTATAGAGAAAATCTAGATGTGCACAGTGCCAGTTAGCATAATTGTGTTTGTGTGTTTATAAATTGTGGTCCTCCTATTCTCTAATTTCCATCTGTCTTGTCTTCCCTTGCTTTCTTTTCTTGTTGCTTAAACAGTTTGGACTGGGGACTATGGCTGTTTTCTAATTAGGGCACCCAGTACTGTCTTGAGGGCACAGTAAATAAAATTTGTTTTTTAAAAACTTGGGAAGTACCTAGAATTGGAGGAAGCTTGTTTTCTCATAATGTGTAATAAAGAACATGAAGAAAGGTTTCATTAAGAATTTTACTTCTCACTTTGCTGCTAATCCTTAGTGTTTTGTGCAGACACAGGGGTAACATTTCTCTGAGTCATAGCTTCAGTCTGGGACTGTTGCCACCCCAAGCTGTTCTTTAAACTGGGCTCCCCTCGCGGATCCGCTCCTGCTTGCCACCCCGTGCTGCTGCCCCTGATAGAGAGGCAGCAACACCAGGTGGCAGGGGATTCCCCAGGAGTGCAGCAGGAGCGCTCTGGCTCCTGGCTCCGCTCCTGGGGACTATCGAATAGTTGTATAACCACTAAAATTTGATTTGGTTACACAACTGTACAGTTACACGCTAACATCCTTTGTCTGAAGAGTCAGTTGGAGAGTGAAAGAAGGAAAAAAATAGCTTGTCATTTTTTGTGGCAAGGAAAACTCCATCTAAGGTCAAAACCATTAATAGCAAAATAAATCTGTAGAGATTTCAATTTTTAGGTACTAAATTTTGATTTGTATTAATATTTTAAATATTTATGAAAACCTCTGATTTTAGAAGGAAAAACGTCTTCCAACTTTTGATCACTCATCCCTAAATGCTTTCATCTTGCCATGGATAGTGAGACACTTATTTAGGAGACTAGTTTTTCTCTTGGAAAGAAATGTGTAATTTTAACCAATGGGAAAGCAAACTTCACTCTAACATTCCAGTAGTTCCAAAATCACATATGATTTGTTATGATCGATTGACAGACATAGGTTCTCACCCAAGAATATATTCTGAGAAGTGGAAACATATTACCTATGTTTTTCCTCCCTGAAAGGCACATAAGCCACCTCATTATATCTGTTCCTTTGGGTCATATGGATTTTGATTCTCTAGAAAAGTTATTTAGATCTGTTAGGAAAGTGAGCTATTTAATTTCATGCAGAAAGGGGAAGCCACCGAGTGTAAAATCTGAATATTCTAATTACTTTTTTTCAGAGAATAAGAATTAAAAGTAAACTTGTCATCCTCTCTGAGGAGAGCTGGCTGACAACTTATTGCTGGGTCTCCTTTTGTTTTACAACTGTCATACTACATTAAAAAAGTAAATTAATTTCTTCTACAAAAGCAATTGCTGGAATTCATATGGGGATGTAATATATTTACTTATAGAAGAAGTGATAAATTGTACACTCTTAGATATAATTCACATCGAGAATAAGATTGAGAACCTGTTGGTGTAGCAGAACTCTTGAAAGGCCTTTACATTTTTGTCTGTATTAATTCGTTTCCTCGTTGCACAGGGAAACTATATCCTGGGCCATTGAGTGTAGCACCACCTTCCCTTGAGGGGTCTTGGACACTCCTCTGCAGCAGCTGCAGCTCTAACACACACATGCGCACACACACATCCTTTTGGTTCTTGCGTGTACTGCAGAAGCATCAGAACCTTGACTTTTATTAGATGAAAAATTAAATATTAATGATGTAGATCCAGTTTTGCATTTTATGATTTGGTTTTGTATTATGACCATTTGTTTCCACTATACACACTAGTGACCGACTAACTTGCCATTCTTTCTTAAATAAACCTATTTTTATTTTAAGTGCTCAGAAGTGCAGTGTGTGGTGTGTTTTTTTTTTTTTTAAATACAGAAGCAGTGAGTTAAGGGAAACCTAGTAAACTGGTGTACACTACTTTTGGGGCAGATGATCGGGGATTTATATGTAGCTACTGTTAGACCGGCAATCACAGAAGAACGCTTCAAAGGGAAGCAGGAACATATCAAAAGAGGTATAAAGACTGTAGCAGAGAAGACAGTAGCAACTTGCATGGAAATAGAGGACCCAATGAAGAGAAGCGCATAGATGCATAATCAGAATAGGGGTGACACTGTGTGTAAAGAAGGGAAGGATGTGCAATATTTAATTTTTGCATGAAGGGGGAGTTAGTAGCTGAAAGAATCATGCAGTCTGGTGGTTGGATTGTTAGTTCAAAATATTCAATGATATTTTTTTCTGATACCTTGAAACCTCTTCTCTTTACACCAAACAAAACTAAAACTCTGAAAAGGAAATAGGAAGTCCATTTTGAAATCTTTTAAGATATTGCAGATATGTTAAATCTAATCTTCTGAACAATCTCGAAAATGTACAAATACTACATTAATTATTCCTGTTTTGTTTTTTATTTCAGACCAGTCTTTCCATATGGGGATGGGGAAGCCTTGTTGTTGTGCTCTTTCTAGTAACTTTTGGACCCTTTGCTATATTTTACTTTGCATTTTATATCCTCTGCTTTGTGGGTGGGTAAGTATATTTTATTATGGATTATAGTGTGTGTTGTATGTTTAATTTAAAATGTAAGAAAACACATGAAATTTAAGAAAAAGGGTAGAAATATACCAATAGGAAGCTGTCCATACATGAGGCATCTAAGAAAATGTAGGATATGCTTCATGTGTTCACTGCAGAGTAGATTTCTTTCATCTTGCATTTTTTCTTTGGTTAATGGGGAAAAAATATCCTACTTCTTGTATAATGTGAAGAAATAAAATGATCTGTGCATGATTTACTTTATTACGGTATTTTATGTATCTGATAACTTTTTTCTTAAGATAATTATTTCCCTTAAATGTTTATATCAACTATTATGAAATAAAAATGAAAACTGGAAATAAAATAAACAGAACTTTATTTTCCACTGAATGGTACTTATTACAATATTTTCTCCCAAATTTGAGCAGTAATCATTTTTTTTCTTGTTTAAATACTTGTCTTATTGATTTCTTATGTTGTAGCAATAAACAGAAAATAAGCATTTTTTGCCAGGCAACTGAGTAACTCCTATTTGAATGCCCACCTTCTTTGGCAACCACACTTTGAAGTGAATATCCAAAGAGATGGCATGAGGATGTAATTTTGTCTAAGTTGTGAGCAGGTGATGGATTAGTTGTGTTTAGATCCAGTATTATCGTGGGCACTGCAGTATGTGATATAATTAAGGTTGCATGTTTTTTATTTCCATACCTGTATATAAAATAAAATTGCATTGCTTAATGTATATCCCAAATAACATAATATGTGTAGTGAGAGTAACCTTATCAGTTGTTTTTACAAATTTTAAGACATATAGTCCTGTGGCACCTTCCTTTACCATTTTCTTATATTGCATTAGTACTGTCTATTTTTATATTTCAATACATACTGAATTTTTGTCTGAGCACTTAATCAAATGTAGTAATCTTTCTGCAGGATGTTATGCCAGTAGATTATACTGACAGATATAGTAATTCCAAGAGGATGCTAAGTAGCAAGTATAGTTAAAAGTAGCATACAGTATTTCTCATAAATATTTTGGAGTGTAAACTCTTCAAGGGCCAGTCTTATGGAGTAGGTCAACCTGCTTAAAACTGAATTATTCTGAGCAAACACTTCCCTAGAAGGAGTGGGCTTTTAGACATGTTTTTTATTGGTAGTACTTCCAGTTAAACACTGATGTAAACAAGCTAATGTTTTTGTTTTGATATGGATTAACTTCACAGTATGTAAGATCTAAAAAGTTCTTTGGCTATACCAAAAGAATGACAGGAGACGTTTGATACGGTTATAATTAGGGATGTGAAAATGTAACCACAGAAATCAGTGGTCTCCAACCTTTTTTACACCCAAGATCACTTTTTAAATGACAGAACAAGCCAAGGTCTACCGCTCTACCCCTTCCTTGAAGCCCTGCCCCTTCCTTGAAGCCCCACCCTCTCTATTCTCCTCCTCTGCATCACTTGCTATCCACAACCCTTATACTGCTGCTTTTTTTTTTTTCTTCCGATTTTTCTGTAGAAAGAGGTTTTTCCAACATTTGGCCTGTTTAGACTGGACCAAATATCAGAAAAACCCCTTCTTTTGGAAGCCCTCTTATTCCTCGTCGAAAGAGGAATACAGGGGTTACCGAAAGAGCATGTTTGCTCTTCTAGTAAAAAAAGCGGAAGAACAAACACATCCCTGGATGCAGAAGAGTTTTTTTTGGGATATCTCCGGAATCCTGAAAAACTCATGCAGTCTAGCCATACCCTTGCTGG
Source organism: Pelodiscus sinensis (assembly GCF_049634645.1). Lineage (NCBI taxonomy): Eukaryota > Metazoa > Chordata > Testudines > Trionychidae > Pelodiscus > Pelodiscus sinensis. The sequence goes on from NC_134712.1 coordinate 202,585,123, forward strand.
GTTGAGACAGGATGTGTAGGCTCTGGGGTGGGAATGAGGGATTTGGGTGAGGGAAGGGGTGAGAGGTGCAAGCTCTGGGAAGAAATCTGGATGCAGGAAGAGGTGGATAAGGGGACGCTGGCTCAGGGAGGGAGCTCCAGGCCGGGCAGTGTTGGGGTCAGATGTAGGATTGAGGTACTAAGCAAGCCACGGGCTTATGGATGTGAGGGTTCAGGAATTTGGGTTGGGATATGTGAGGGGCTCAGGGCAGGGGGTACTAGTGTATGATAGGCTCAGATCTAGGGTCTAGGGGAGTGCAGGAGTGTTCTGATGCTGTGGCCAGATGGGGGCTTGGCCCCAATTGGGGGTTTGTTGGCCAGGCTTCATTTTAAAAAAAATACTATGTCAAACACACAAAGTTTCTGTATTGTCTTTGTTTCTGAGAAGGTCAGGGAACCTGTTTTGAGTCAGGAGTCACTGACCCGCAGAAAAGTCGGTTGGGGCCATACGAGTGAGATGCAAAAAAAGAAACCTCCTCCAACCCCCACTCCCCCCCCCCCCCCAAGCCTCACTAATGTGGCCCCAACTGTGCTGGTCGGAGCAAGGGACATGGTACTGTGGAAGGGTGCTAGTGGGTGCTGGGGCAGGGGACAGGGTGCCAGTGGGGGCAGGCGAGAGAGAACAGGGTGCCAGGAGGGCGGGGGACAGGGTGCCAGTGGGGGCAGGGTTCTGTGGCTGGGGGCAGGGGAGAGAGAACAGGATGCCGGGAGGGCAGGGGACAGGGTTCTGTGGCTGGGGGCCAGTGGGGGCAGACCGCCCCCTGCACCAGCCTCCTCCCAGGATTCCTCCCCCCACCCCAATGAGGGAAGCCCTGTTGCACGCCTCCTCTGGGCCCAACTGCCCCCTCCTGTGGAGCAGGGAAGCCTGTGCACATGCCCCCTTGGGTCCGATCTCCCCCTCCCCCGTCGTGGAGGAAGGAAGCCCCGTCATACACCTCCCCCCTCCCGTGGAGGAAGTAAGCCCTACTGCATGTTTCTCTCCCCCGCCACTCCTCCCCCATCCCCTGCAGTGGAGAGAAGTCCCAGTGCGCACGTCCCACTGGGACTCCTCCTCCGCAGAGGAGGGAAGCTCTGGCGTGTGCCTCCTTTGGGGACTCATAACTCCTCTCCCCCCACCCCAAAGGAGGGAAGCCCAGCACGCGCCTCCCACTGGGACTCCTCTCCCCTTGTTAACATCCATAGTTACAATGAGGCCTCTGTCTGGGACAGATTGGCAGATAACAATGTACAGGCAGTCCCTGGGTTACGTACAAGATAGGGACTATAGGTTTGTTCTTAAGTTGAATTTGTATGTAAGTCGGAACTGGTTCCAGATTCAGCTGCTGCCACTGAAACTGACCAGGGGCTGACTACAGGAAGCCGGAGGCAGAGTTGCTCTGCCCCCAGCTTCCTGGAATCAGCCTGATCAGTTTCAACAGCTGCTGAATCTGGAGCCTGGGACAGAACAGCTGGGGCGCTGCCCGGTAGGTTCCCACAGGACCAACCCGGCAGCACCCCAGCTGCTCTACCCGAGGTGTCCCGCAACAAAAGCCTGGTCTGCTTGGAGGGGGTGGGGGGGTGCACTAGCTGCGCCCCTCCCCCCCAGCAGACCAGGGAGACCTGAGCAAAGCCGCACAGGCGGAGGGACCCCGCTGCCCGTGCGGCTTTGCTCCTGTCTCCCTGGGGTGCTGGGGGGAGTCCCCCCCAGCAGACCAGGGAGACCTGAGCAAAGCCACACATGCGGAGGGACCCCGCCGCCCGTGTGGCTTTGCTCCTGTCTCCCTGGTCTTCCGGGAGGGGGTCCAGAAAAGCCGCTGGACCCCCCCCAGCAGACCAGGGACACCCGAGCAAAGCCGCCTCTTGGGCGGCTTTGCTCGTTTGCCCGGAAGCAAAGCCGCCCAGGCAGCGGGACCCCTGCCGCCTGGGCAGCTTTGCTCCTGTCCCCCTGGTCTGCTGGGGGGGTCCAGCAAAGCCGCTGGACCCTCCCAGCAGACCAGGGACACTCGAGCAAAGCTGCCCAGGCGGTGGCTTTGCTCGGGTGTCCCTGGTCTGCTAGGCGGGTCCCGTTTGTAAGTGAAAAGCCCCGTTCGTAAGTGCGGATCCAACATAAGTCGGATCCGCGTTAGTCGGGGACTGCCTGTATAGTTCAGGTAATCCACATGTTAATTCAATAGCTGCCTGAGGGTCTTCTGCTGCTCCCCCTTCCATCCTAGTGCCCTGCCAACCTGCTGCCAAGACTTGATCCTCGACCCCCTCCCACATTTGAGAGAGAAGGTAAGCTATAAGAAAGAGGGGACGTGGCTTTCTGCTGTACCATTCATAGGTGCCCTGAACATATACCCCTATGTTTCTTTGATGTAACACCTCCTTTTTAATCATTTACCAAGGCATCTGCTAATTGTATTCCTTTCCTATGACATACCTGTACTGACTGTCCACTTCATGCTTACATCAGATTTCAGTTAGCTGGATGTTCATTTATAATGGTTGTGGCCAAGTTTCCTGCCGTTCCATAAAGTTTGCTTACAGGCATCAGTCCTGGCTCTGAGTGTTAAGTGTGCTTGTTCAACTGTAATATACTCCCCTAAATGTCTTCTAAGAGCCTAAGAAACTGTGGAAGTGTTGGTAATGCTGCTAAACAATGTTGACCTGTGGTTCAGCAAATCTCTTCATCAGCATTGGTCAGGTACCAATTGTGCCAGACTAGAGAGGCTCAACTTGTATGTATTAGAGAAATATAGACACACATTTCTAAGAGTCCTCTTGTTCAAGAGCTCCTCCTAAATGGTAAGAGAGAAATTTAGTATGCAGTTTCCTCTTTCCATATCTTAAAGCAAGGATTTTCAAAGTTGGATCATGGGCCTTCATGGCTAAGCTGCTTGGCAGGCTGAGATGCTATGTTTAACTAAATGTCCATAGGCATGGAGCCTCACAGCTGCCCTTGGCTGGTTCCAGCCAAGAGAAGTCCTGATAAGTGGTGGCCTGGACCACGCTACTTCCCAGAGCTCCCCTTGCTTGGAAACGGTGAAGCACAGCCAAGGGGAGCTGCAAGGTTCCATACCTATGGACGCTTAGATAAACAAAGCAGCTCGCAGCCTGCTAGCGGTTTACAACGGTGGACCCACAACTCACCTTTGAAAACCCCCGACTTAAAGCAAGGTAAGGATTTGGTTGTGCTAGGACAGTAGGACGTGCCTGGAATTCGATTTTCTCATAAAATGGAAAGGGAGAGGTCTGGCAAGAGGGATAGTTATACTGCAGAGTGACCACACGGGGGCAACAAAGGGCTAGAAATGGAGACTTGGACAGCTATAACCTCATTGGACCAGGAGGGGACAGTGGCGGAGAAAAGGACAGTTATCTACTATATATTTCAGAGAGTTTGTCTGTTTCTGTGTTTGTCTGCCTGTCCCCCAGCCAGTGTCCATGGGCAGGCACTTCTCACCTGGCTCCAAGCCGCTGTGGTGACTGGTTGGCCTTGGCTCTGGGTCCTCCTCAGCTGAGAGCGGTGTTGGCAAGTGTAGTGAGCAGAGGTCACAGCCCCTAGTATTGCTTTAAACCTCATATCTGCAAATTTGCCTTTTGGACAGAGGATTGATGATGAGTAACTGATGATTAATCATGATTGGCAAAAGCCTATTTATATAGTTACCATTCAGTTATGCTGTGAAACTTATTTTGGGAAAATTGTTCTTAAATAGTCTAACAAGTTTAGAAAAGTGATAAAATATTTCAAGTGTTAATTATGCTAATTGACATTAAAGCCACAGTCAAAGTGCAATTCTCTGAAGCTAGGTCAGCATACAGGGAACAAGACACTGTAGAGCTCAGGTGTTTATCGGGCCTTAATTATTTCCTTATCAAATATACTTATTTGGGGAGAAAAGATGCACTTTATTTGCCCATGTTGCAAACTCCACCTGGGATCTATAAATCAAGCTATGTTCTGACTGCAAACCTTACATTGTTTGCAGTAATAAAGATTCTTCATTGCCAAATATCTAGTTATGCAGTATCAGTGTGTTGTCCTCCATGGCTTTTCACGTGTGTAACTGATTGGAGCTTAGTAAATCATCATATTGATGATCTGCAAAAAGGGACAGTCTCAGTCTCCTTGCTTCTTATATTGTTTCTGGAGTGCTCATAGTGGGAATGTGAATGATTAACCAGTAAGGATCACTCCAAGTGATGCTCACTGGTTAAGGATAACTGTAGGGGGGCTGAAGCAGCCTGCTGCCCACCATGGACAGTAGGCTGCTATAGCTCTGTGGGGCCGCAGGCTTGGGGTGCTCTAGTCTGGCCTGAGCAGCGTCCACCCACAGCAGGCCGTGTGTGGCGCTCCAGTCCAGCTTGCCTGCCCACCCCTCTTTAAGCGGTTAACTGGTTAAACATAATGTTAAATCAGTTAACTGATAAAATTCCATTTAACGTCCCTAGCTCATAGTTGTAAAAAAAATTTGGATTTTAACCTGTAAATAGATCTACATGAGTACACCCTTGTGCTCAGACAAATCTCTTTGCACAAATCAGTCCATTTTATTCATAAAAGTAAGAGTACCATGTGTGACTGAAGAGAGCAGATCTGCTCAATTAGTGTATACAGGCACTCCCTGAGTTATGAACATCTGCACATACAAACAAAAGCTCACCTGTTGCCTCAAACAGGGATATCCTTAGGTCCTATGTGATAATGTTAAACTGGTTCCTGTGATGATTTTTTTTTTAAACAATCTTTAGCCACACATTAATGAAATATTTTTCAAGGGGATTTTGAACTAAGCTCCTGTAGACTAACACCGTAAATGCAGAAACTGACAGTATATACCTGAGGTTGGCAGATGCTTTTTAAATGACTTTATTGCCACTTGAATGGCTCTTTCACAGATTCAATGTTCTGCTAAGAAGTCTGGTAGAATTTTTCACCTTTAAGGATATGTGTTTGGTCATACTGGGTCAGACCAAATACCCATCTAGTTCAGTATCCTGTTTCCAGCAGTGGCCAATGCCAGTTTTATCAGGCTCTTCTCATATGGCAGCCATTTCATATATGCAAATTTTAAGTTAACAAGATCCTCTTGGGAGAAAGCAGAGCCACAGGGCAGGGATAGGAAGAGATGTGGATATTAAGCCCCTGTGGTGCCCCTTCACTGCTAATTGTCCATATGGGTAAGGATGGCCGTGGCTTCAGAGGAGCAGGCAAGGCACAAGGTGATGGTGAGCAGCACAACTGATGGCTGGAGGACTCCAAAGGAGCAGGGGATAGTCATCCAGTCTACAGCTGGAGAGAAGCAGTGCTTTGAAGGGGAAACTGCCACTTCTGTCCAGCTGCTGACTGCATGGCCATCCTCTGCTCCTCAAGAGTCTTCCGGCATATGGTTGTACTGTTCATTGCCTCCTGCTGAGTAGGAGCTGAGTGCAGCCTGTGAGGATGGCAGCCATGGGATTGGGCTGGCTACAGGAACCAGCACAGAATTTGCAGGGAAGATGAGGCAAACGAGATGCTTATAAATCCCATTCAGAATCTCCACCTACCACTTCATCCTCCTTTAATTAAACCTGCCTTTCCTCAAGTACCAACATTCAAGGTTAAATAAAAAACTTATTTCTACTATTTTTCATTACAAATATAATAATTTCCAGCTACATTATGGGTTAAATAGGCTTTTTGGAGCTAGCCTGAGAACTTAACTGTCATTTATTATATTGTTTCTGTGGGAAAATGCATTCTGAGTTCCAAACAACCAACTTACAAAGGAACTTTTGGAACACAACCCATTTGGAAGTTGGGGATTTGCTGTGCCAGGTCTAATAGTTGCATTTCAGTGTAGGGCAGCACTTCAGGTTGTCTATAATGGTTAAAGGCCTCAAAATATCTGAAATTTGCAATTTACCTTTCAAACTCCACGTGTATGACTAACATGAGCGAAAATAACTTTCACCTTCTCATTCTCCTCCAGCTATCTGTTTTTTATTTCACTACAGAAGCTGAAAGAGGACATAAAATACAGATTTTTGGGTTTGATCCATTTCCTAGTAAGAGGCAGTGTGTCTTTCTGCTGTCATCCACCAGATTTAAATAGGTGATTTGCCATAAAAAACCAAATTTGTCACAATCACAACTGAAACCATTTTTTTTCTTGCTACCTTCATTTTTACTAGGATGAAAATGGTGCAGTAATGAAGTTAGTTGCATTCCTATTCATCTTATTATAGAAAATCAAGAAGATAATAAAACTTCCGCTCTACTCTGCGCTAGTTAGGCCTCAATTGGAGTATTGTGTTCAGTTCTGGGTACCGCATTTCAAGAAAGATGTGGAGAAATTGGAGAGGGTCCAGAGAAGAGCAACGAGAATGATTAAAGCTCTAGAGAACATGATCTATGAGGGAAGACTGAAGGAATTGGGTTTGTTTAGTTTAGAAAAGAGAAGATTGAGGGGGGACATGATAGCAGTTTTCAGATATCTTAAAAGGGTGTCATAAGGAGGATGAAGAAAACTTGTTCATCTTGGCCTCTGGAGATAGAACAAGAAGCAATGGGCTTAAACTGCAGCAAGGGAGGTTGAGGTTGGACATTAGGAAAAAGTTCCCAACTGTCAAGGTAGTCAAACACTGGAATAAATTGCCCAGGGAGGTTGGGGAATCTCCATCTGTGGAGATATTTAAGAGTAGGTTAGATAAATGTCTATCAGGGATGGTCTAGACAGTATTTGGTCCTGCCATGAGGACAGGGGACTGGACTTGATCTTTCGAGGTCCCTTCCAGTCCTAGTATTCTATGATTCTAAAATCAAGAAGATAATAAAGCCTCCTTTTATGCCAACCCCACTAATTAATTAATGTTCCTTTAATTGATTATATTATATAATTCAATAAAAAGATTTTTAAATTTCTTCTATATTACCTCGGGCTTTTAACTTAATTTTCTGTTCGTATTCATGCTACCTGATAAGTTTACTTGTTTGACATTGTATCTTTCTAAATGCTCCTTCATGATTGATTCAGCTGTCAATATGCCAATTTAATCAGTTAGTGTTACTATAGCATAGTATAGTTTCGTCTTTGTAAAAGTTGTTATAAAAAGAGTTATTTTCATACATTAAATGTTTGTGTCTGTCTTATGTTTCATGTTGCAGTTTTAGTCAATTTCTAAAGAGTTTAGTGGAGTTTAAAGAAAATATATACATAATGTATGTCAGTGATCTCCAACCTTTTTAAGCACGAGATCACTTTTTGAATGTAATAGCAGTCCAGATTCTACCTCAGACCCAAATATGCTTTCCTCCCTTCATGCCACTTCTCTGAGGCCCTGCCCCTGGATGCTCCATCTTCCCTGCCTCCCCATTCTTCCTCCCTTTCACTAGGTAGTGGCAGAGGGTTGGGGCACAGGCTCTAGTCTTGGGCTAAGAGATTTGGAGTGTGAGGAGCTCTGAGCTGACCCTGGGGCAGGGAGTTAGGGTGCAGGAGGGGCTTCATGACTAGTGCAGGGGTTTGGGATACTGGCTCTCAAGCTGGACACTACTTACCTCAGGTGGTTCCTGGGTTGTGGTGCAGTGAGGCTAAGCAGGCTCACCCCTGGCCTGGCCCTGCACCTTTCTCAAAAGCAGCCAGCGAACTCTCTCCATCCCAAGCCCTGTGTCTCACCAATCCATATTGTGGAGATAGAATATAGGGTGGAATGGGGCATTAGCACTCCCTCCTCTCCTTTCCCTGCCCTGCACAGAAAGCAGGAGGCTCATGAGGCAGGGCAGTTCCAAGGCAAAGGGCAGAAGGTGCACAGCAGTGGGGGAAAGGGCAGCTGAAGGGCTAGCACTTGATAGCCTCTTGGCCAAACCAGTCAGGATCACCTGTCAGAGGCTCCATGATCTACCAGTAGATCCCAATCTACTGGTTGGTGACCACTGATGTATGTATTTCTAAATCGTTTGATTGCCTCTAAACTTACTTCATTTTCTTAAATCTGTGGACATAAATATTACGTGTAAGTTTGTCATCTTTAGTTCTGATCCTGCATCAGGATCCACTAGCATAGACTAAGTATGTTAAATTGTGGTTATCTGGATAATCGTGTAGTTGATACAATTTGTATTGAATGCATGATTAGTTGATGAGGGTTGCTCTACAAAGCCACAGCAGGGGTAGCTCCAGGAGCCGGCATGAGCCAGGACTAAGCAGTCCTGGCTCCTGCCAGCTCCAGGATCCTCCCGCACTGTGGCTTTACGTGTAAAATGTAGAAAGAGCCGCTGGGTTCTTACTACATTTAAAATACAGAGGCACAGATCCCTGGACCAGTGCGAGCTGGGACTGCTCAGTCCCGGCTTGTGCTGAGTCCAGCAGCCCCTGTTCATGGTGGTCAGCTCTGTCTGCTGCCGGAGCAGCCTCTGATTGTGGATGTCAGGGCTGGCCCAGCCCTTTCCACTGTGAACAGAGGCAGCAAAATGTGGGGGGAGCGAGTAGTTGATACTCCAGTCAACTATCTGATAAACTTATGCTTATTGGGTAGTCGACTGCTCGCTAAAATCCCTAGCATAGACACTTGCTTGCCCTGTTGAGAATCCACATATGGAAGGAGTCCATGCTGAGTCCAGAGCTAGATAGAGCGGCTAAAGATTTCACCAGTGACATTAAATGGCATGTTATACAGAAGTATGTATTCGTGGTTCTTTTAAAATATTTCTTGATGAATATAAAGACCCAGTTTTGTATATAGTGAACAATAGTCATGCTTGACAAGTATTACATAATGTGTGTAAAATTTTACTAGGAAATATTGCTTACCAAGTGTCTTTGAAGTTTTAAATTTGGGATGAATATTTAGAACAGGAAACTCATTATTACTATTTTTTTTTTTAGGTGTTTTGTGGTTACTCTCTTATTTGGAAAAACAAATTCAGAAAAGTACCTTGAACAGTGTGAACACTCATTTCTTCCTCCTACTTCTGTTGGGATTTTTAAGGTAAGCAGTATAAGGACAATTTATGATGCTTTATAGCCTTGGTCACCGACCAGTCTATCAGGAGGCATTTCAGGCACCTCCTCTCCCCCCCCCCCCCCCGGCATCCCCCCCCCCCGGCATTCTCCCCGACCCTCAAAAAGTAGCCTGTGCTGGAATTACCTCCTGTGAAAATGGAGGTAGCACCAGCTTTCTGCAATGTGGGGAGAGAAGCCCGACCCAGCATCTCAGGAATCAACTGAGCTGCTCCTCCCTTCTCCCAAATAGCCAGCGTGCTTCCTGAAAAACAGGGTCTGGTGTGCAGCTGGGGACTTCCTTCCCCCTGCTGCCTGCCTTCCTGTACCGGCGGCGGGGGGGGAAGCCCTGGGTTACGGAACCGCCCGCCCCCACACAGAGGAAGGCAGGCAGCATAGGGAAGGAAGTCCTTAGCTGTGCGCCAAATATAACTTCTCAGGAAGCATGATGGTTGTTTGGGGGAAGGGAGGAGCAGCCTGTGTGCCTCCTGAGATGCTGACTCTGGCACACAACCCGGTAACACCCTCCGCCCCCCCGCCGCTGCAAGAAGGCAGTAGGGGGAAGGAAGTCCCTGTCTGCGCACCAGACGCTGCTTTTCAGGAAGCATGCCAACTGTTTGGGGTAGGGGAGGAGCAGCAGTGCACGCCACAGGATTCCCCTGGTACCGGCTGAGCTGTTCCTGTCCCTGCCCCCTGGCCAGAATCTCCCCCCCCCCCCCACCCTGCCCCCTCCTTTGCTCAGACTTCCACGAGTACCTTGCCCCCTGGCCAGACTCCCACCTGCCCCAACCCCCACTATCACCCCTTCCCCTGCCCCGGCCCCCACCAGCACCCTACCCCTTGGCCAGAACTCCATCCACCCCCCAATCCCTGCCTCCTGGCCAGACCCCCCCCCCCCCATTGAGCACCCAGCCCCTGCCTCCTGGCCAGATGCCCCCTAGCCAGACACCCACCATCCTCCAGCCTCTACCCCCTGGCCAGACACCCACACACCCTGCTCCTGCCCCCTCCCTCCTGGCCAGACACCTACCCCCAGCTTGCTCCTGTAACCTATTTTCCACCAGATTCTCTCCTCTTCCTCCTCCCCCCCCCCATTTCTATGCCACTCACTGGCAGCCCTGTCCCGCACACTGGATCCCTCATTTTTGGTCCCACCTCAGAGTGTAGAGGGGCCCACAAATTCCAGTAACCCTGGAACCCCAGAAGAGTTAATCTGGCCTGAGCCCTTGAACCTCAGTCCTACCTATCCTCTCCCCGCATGAGTCTGGAGTGCCAGGAGAGGGAGCTGTCTCAGTTGGGGTCACATCAGTGAGGCTTGGGGGTTGTTTTTTTGCATCTTACTTGTGTGGTCTCAACTGATTTTTTTTTCTGTGGGTCAATGACTTCTGACCCAAAACAGGTTCTCCACCCCTCCCATAAATAAAGACAATTCTGAAATGTTTGTGTGGGACATAATATTTTATTTAAAAATGAAGCCTGGCCAACTAGCCCCCAATTGGGGCCTAGCTCCCATCTGGCTGCAGCATCATAACACTCTTGCACCCCCCCACAGACCCTAATCCTGAGCCCATCATACACCTGAACCTCCTATCTTTAGCTCCCCTATATCCCCAAGTCTTCTGCCACAACATTCCTATATCATCCACACTGCAAATTTGTGTCCTGAGCCCATCATACTCCCAACCCCCTTGCTCTGAGTGCCTCACACACCCCAACCTGAACTCCTGCACCCTCACAACCACAAGCCTGCACCTTGCTCAGCACCCAAATTCTCCACCTGACCCCAACACTCTCCAGCCTGGAGCCCCCACTGTAATCCAGCATCCCCTTCTCCACATTCTCCTGTACCCAGATTCCCACCTGAGCTTGCACCTCTCACCCCTTCCCTCCCCCAGATCACTCATTCCCACCCCAGAGCCTGCACCTCCTGCCTTAACCCAGTGAGAGTGAGTAAGGGCTGGGGACAGCAAGTGATGGAGAGGAAGGGAACAGAGAGGACAGGGCTTCAAGGAAGGGATGGGGCCTTGGGATTGGGGTGGGGTAGATCTTAGCTGGCCCTCATATTTAAAAAGTGATCTTGGGTATAAAAAGGTTGGAAACCACTGCTTTATAGTTTCAAGATCAGAATTCATGAACTTCAGACTTTCTTATATGACTTTCTTAATATGCTGTACTATCAAAAAATAAATTGAAATGTATCAGTTAAAGTGTCTGTTTCCCAAAGTGAGCAATTCTGTACTTAAAGTTCGAGTCAGGTTTTCTTCTTCTGCAACAAAGTATAATAAATAAGCAAATCCTGCATTGGCCTTTCAAAAACACAAAAAGTGTGTGCTATTAAATGATTATATTTTGATTTTTTTTTTCTGACTACAGCAAGAGAAGCTGAAAGACACATATATGAAGTAGTTTGTTCCTGTGTGCAATCTGTAGTTTTTCCTCTAACTTTTATAGTTCCATATGTAGTCATTTAATAGATGTTTGTGTGTCGGTCTACAAAACTGTAAAAGTTGGAGCCTAGTGATCAGAGCTCTATGTGTCTCTTTTCTTAGCTGTTTTGTTTCCATAAGAATGTTAAACCATAAGGTATTTTTTAATTGTTGCGGAAGGACAAATCAGCATGTTAGTGATTCAGTCTTCTCAGCTTCCTAACAAAGTATTTCACTAAGATAAGTTGGTCTGTGCCTAGTTCCGATGTTTGTTTCTAAATATATTTTATCTAAGTCAAGAGGAATTGTATCTCCTGCTCCAATGATGCAGAGATGTTTAGATGTCAGCCTGTGTAGTTCTGTCTCAATCTAAGTTCTGTCTCAGTCTGTTTAGAGAGACAAGATGGGCAAGGTAAATATTTTATTGGACCAATACACAAACATTGTAGTCAATAGAAATTTCATATTTATTTTACCATAGCGTGAAAAAGGGAAGTTCAAATAGTTAGAGAGTTGCAGAGTTGCTGTCTATTCTTTAGTGCACACACAGTATAATCTTGTGTAAGAAATACTTCTGCTTCTCTTAATCTTGCACTGTGAGCAGATATTTGAGAAATCCTTCCCTTCTCTTAATATCCTCAATTTTTGTAGTAAAATTGCTATTTTGTTCATTGTCTGTGTAGACTAACCTATAAATGACGTTTCTCTGTCAGAAGTTTGGTCAGTTCTCACAATCTTCCCTGAAGCTTTTACTATTTTACTACCATTGTTTGAGCATATTTGTCCTCTTTTCTTCTGTTAACTCATATGTGTACTGAAATTTTGTTGTACAGAGTGTGTATGCATTTTTGTAGTACCCTATTTAACAGGCTTTCCAGAGCTTGTTAATAATAGTTCAGTGTTCTTTTAGGAAAATTACTTGTTTATTTTTGTGTGCTTAATGCAACACAGAGGATGAACTGATTTGCTCAAGGTTACAGTTTCTAGTATCAGGTATAAGACCCAGGGCTCTAACTTTCAGTCCTGTCTCAACCACATACTTTCTGTGGCATTACAGAGGAATCAACTTTTTTACCATATGGGCAGAGTTTTTCCAGTGTTTTCAGCTTGATTTATTATGTGGAACAAGGGGTGGGAAGATGTGTGTGTATTCAAATAATTTTATGTACTATATAACTCATTATTATAAGGGAAATACTGTATTATAGGATTATTCAATAAAATATGAATCTACCATAAACAGTAATGCAAGTAGGTTTTATTCATAGTGAAGATCTTATTAGTAAAATTGTTTAATCTCTTTTTAAGTGTACAGAAGAAATGAAATGTGAAGCCAGGCCTATTAAGATTGACAGAAGATTGACAGGTGCCAATATAATTGATGAACCTTTGCAACAAGTGAGTTTTAATATCAGGTATTTGAATGTTTTATGTATTGGATGTGGTATTTTTGTGGTCTTCATGATTAAAAAGTTTGCATGATCCACAAAATAGTTAACTGTATATTAATTGCAATAATTAATTATTGCTGTAATATAAATAGCACAGTCCTAAACCCATTTAAAGACTATTGTAAATAATTCTAACAGTTCCTGCCTCATTTACAGGTTGGAAAGTTCACTTTTAAAATCACATTTTTTTGTGGAAGACAAAATTTAACTTGTTTACATAGTGGCAGAATTTCTGTTAAATCCTTAATTTTACTTGTAACTGTGTTTGGCAGATTTTATTCAAAATGAGGAATGTGGACAAATGCAGCAATTTCAGTTATTTAATTCTTTTGAATAGTGGTTACAGTCAACACAGTAATGTCCTGTGAATTGAGCATTATTCACGATATTTAACAAGAAACAGGTCTAAAAATGTTTTGAGCCTCCTTTGTCATTTTCTGTTTACTTATAGAGCAAATATGACATGGGCAGTGTTGTTGTAAATTTCACTATAGTGCCTTGCAAATATGCTTTTACTGTAAGGGGAAGGTTGAAAAGAATGAATTCAATCACTAATTTTAATTTTGGTCTGTTTCTGAAGAAAGTGAAGATGTTTAATTATAAGTTTAAATGTAGCTTATGATGGTGATCTATTTATAAAATGTAACATAATTATGTAAACTTCACTTTTTAGAGCTGAAATGAAGCAATATTTTCTGCCCCCAAAGAATGTTGAAAATAATCCTGTAATAAATCTGAGAAGCACTATTAACAGTCTGATTTTCAAGAGAGTTTTTTCAAGAGTGACTTTATTTAAAAAAAATTTTTTCCCGAAGTGACAAGTATCAGAGGGGTAGCCATGTTAGTCTGAATCCGCAAAAGCGACGAGGAGTCCTGTGGCACCTTATAGACTAACAGATTTATTGACGCATAAGCTTTCATGGGCAAAGACTCACTTCGCATGCATCTGACAAAGTGGGTCTTTGTCCACGAAAGCTTATGCTTCAATAAATCTGTTAGTCTGTAAGGTGCCACAGGACTCCTCATTGCTTTTCCCAAAGTGAGTGTAATGATAGCTGACATAGCCTACATATAACATAAAGTTCTTCAAAAGTTGTGGATTCTGTGCTTAATATCAACACACACAAACAAAAAGGTGCCTGTTAAATAGTTTAGTTTTTATTCTAAAAGATATAACTGGTTTTCAAACCCTAGTATTAGCTCTCAAGCTCTGTACAGCAAATAATTATCAGAGAATACTTGTTATTTATATCCTTTCCTCCACATCATCTTTTAATAGTACTGTATAGCTCACCACTCTGACTAAATGAGTACAGATTACGTATTACGTGTAGTACCAAACTAGTATTTTACAGGACGCTGTTAAAATTGTAATACTGATCTCTGCCATATCAGCTCTGCCAGTTATGAGCATGTCTCTAATTTTGCCTTTTTTGCAGAAAATTGAGAGTGTGAGGTAACTTTGGAATAATTTGAAGTTCTTAAATTCCATGATTTCTTTCTATCTGGCTTCTAGCCAGGATATATGTAATGTTTTCTCAAACTCCTTTCCCTATGAATCTTTGCCTTCAGAGTGCATTTGATTCTGGAAGGATAACTTATGGTGCTGTATTCTTTCCCAAATATGTTTTTTGTATGTCCCTTATCTGTGAATATTTTCAGTGCCTACTGCTACTTCTGCTTAGTCATCTCAGACAGAATGAATTTGGTATGGTTGTGTATTTCACTCCTGCTCAGAATCTTCATTTTATTATTGTTTCTGTTTTAATGCTTGGGAAGTCTTTGAACAGCAGATCAGGCACAAGAGTTGTTTTACTAGAGTTGTTTTTACATTCCATTTGTATTTATAACTATGTAGACTTATAAACCTTTTTCATTTTTTAAAAAAAAGCTTAAGTTCTGTGTAATTTTACTTCACCTTTATTCCCCCTATATTTGATAAATGAAATTTAATCCCTATCTTTCTCAACTGTTGATTGACTGTGGCGAAGTTCCCTTAGAACAAAGCACAGTCAAGAAAAAACCACAACTTGGATTCTTTGTATGCCAAATCACTGTGTACACTCAGAATTCTGTTCCCAATGCTTAACTATGCATATACTGCAAGGATTGTGTGGGACAGATAAATTGTATATCCTTCTGCCTCCTCACTCTGATCATCTTGCAAAATTGAAATCAAACTGCGGCTGAAGCACAGTTCAGTAATTCAGAAAACTGTTTGTAAGGGAGGTAATTTTCCCTTTTATATACCTAACAGTTCTCAAATGTTGAGCCCAGGCTCAAGACTGTCTTCACTTCCCCTTTCCATTGTTTTTTTGAGATGTTTTTATATCTCTATTAAACCCTGCTAGAAGTGTGTGAGAGGAAAATAAAAGGTTTTACAAGATTAATTGGGACTGGAATACTCATTTTGAAACTCTATTTATTACCAACTTGCTCTATTTTTATGTATGCAAAAGAGTTGTGTCCGTGTGATAGTTGATTTTATGAATATAGTTCTTGAAGATCATGTATTTTTAATCCTACATGTATATGCCATAATATTTATATTTATAATGTATGGATTCATCCCTGATGCAGTTTCACAAATAAGATAAGTGGCCAGAAGTCAAATTGCAAAGAGTCAATAAACTGCAGTATAGAAATATATCTTCAAAAAGAATGTTTGAAGCTTCTTAGCATAAGTAAAAATAGTATGAGCATTGAAAGAAACACAGTGAATTTCCAGCTTTGTTACTAAGTTTTTTCATGCAAAATCCATTATTTGCTAACAGTGTGAAAAGAGGAAATTTGCCAGTTATTTCATTCTTTAAATTTAATTGAAATTGATATTATTTCCATTGTCACAATTTTTGCTACAATGATGCAGGCAAAATTGTACTCTTTAGTACATATTAAGTCTTGTGCACTTGCCAAGTACTCAAACTAAGCATTACAGGCAGTCCCCGAGTTACGCGGATCCGACTTACGTCAGATCCGCACTTATGAATGGGGCTTTTCTCGCCCCGGAACTCGTGGGCGGCGGGACCACCCAGACGCGCAATGGTACCGCCACCGTGTCCTCCGGGGCAAGAAAAGCTGCTCCGGGTGTCCCTGGTCTGCTGGGGGGGTCCAAACACCATTTTATGTGTTTCATGCTGCCCCGCTGCGAGCAAAGCTGCAGAGGAAGCTGACCAGTGCCAGAGTACAATAGGTGTTTCTCTGTATTGGGGGGCCTTCCACAACTGCAAGAAGTCTGAGAATTTCATGTAGTAGTGAGTAAATTTGCATAGTCTAAGGTACGTTTCATGTCTGTGTAAGAATAAAATATATATTGGTAAAAACAACAATTTCAGGATTGATTTGATTCTCAGCTTTTTCCCTGAATGTTTTCAAATGTATGGGAGTTTTCTCCACTCTAACAATAGAGAAGGGTGAACGTTAGTTAACTGTAGAGACTGCTTAATGACTTCTTTGTTTCAGTTTTCACCAAGAAGTTTGATGGTGATGGGATGTCTAACATAGTGAATGCTAGTGGAAATGGGGTAGGTTTAGAAGTTAAAATAAACTAGGGGGCTATGGTCTCTGCGCTTCCCAATCTCCCTGTCGCAGGGGTGGGCAACCCTGGCTCTCTCCCAGCCACTGGGGAGGGCCAGGTTGTAACAGTGCCATCCAGGGTCCCTCCCCCCTCTGCCAGCACAGTACTGTCTCTCCCTCCCCATTCCCCACTGTGTGGGTCCTGGCGCAGTGAACAGCTGTTTATAAAGCACTGGTAACTGCATGCTGCATGGCAGCTGCTGGAGCTTCAGCCAGCTGCTGTGCAGCGACTCAAGGGTCCAGGGTCTACTCTAGTCCTGACGTCCCTCCCCACTGGCCTCACTGCTACCTATCCCCATCTTTCCCCCACAAGCCCAGCAGTAGCTTATCCAGAGCAGCCCAGCAGCTCTGGATACTCCTCCTCAGACTGAGTTGGCTGGGCAGCATGAAACACATAAAATGGTGTTTGGAAACAGTTTTTATTGGAACAAGGTGACAGATCTGTATTGTGTGAGAGGGTTCTTGGGAAGGGTGAATGTGTGAGCATAAGGGGGCTCTTGGTGGAGGAGGGTGTGATGGGACTGCAGCTGATAGGGGCTGGGGCAAGAGGCTGATCAGCTGGAAAAGCTGATGCAAGTGTGGTGTGCGGCAGCAATGCAGATGTGGTGCACAGAGAGGCTTGGGCTGGGGGCAGTTGTTGGGGGGGCGGGATGCGGAGGGGCTGCAGCTGGTAGGGAGCAGGCTGGTCAGCAGGAAAGGCTTCCAGCAGCAATGCATGCGGAGGACCTTGGGCTATTGGAATGATTGAGAGATGGGGGGAATGGGGATGAGAAGGGGCTGCAGCTGGTAGAGGTGTGAGTGGCAAGTGGAGGGTCTTGGCTAGGGGGTGGGAGGCAGGGATAGTAGCGTGGTATGAGGAAGGTCTGCAGGCTGTGGGGGAAGAGGCCAGTCAGCATAAAAGACAAGTGTGTGCGTTCTGGATTTGAGCTGGCTGGTGGCGATAGTAGCATGTCCCAAAGAGAGTTTGCAGGCTGCAGGGAAAGAAGCTGGTCAGTGCAGAAGCTGACCAGTGCCAGAGGGCAGGAACTGGGGGTGGGATCCTAAGATGCCTCCCCGGTGGAGTGATGTAAGGGCTACAGGAGCATCCTGGAGCTGGGGGTGGATAAGCCAGAGGGCAGTGCTTTGACATAGATGTATGGCACATAGAACTAATGCACAAAGTGTAGCCAGACCTTAAAAGGGGCTATTGTGGTGCAGTAAATGCCGGGGAGTGAGGAAACTAAACCATTAAAGCACACACCAGCCCATTTAACACCCAGTGCTCGCTAGTACCCTGGGAGAACTCCGCAGCATCTTGCGGATCATGAAGTTGGGAGAGATACCAGAAGACTGCAAAAGGGGCAAATATAGTGCCCATCTATTAAAAGGGAAATAAGAACAACCCAGGAAACTACGGACCAGTCAATTTAACTTCCATGCCAGGAAAAATAATGGATCATGTAATTAAGGAATCCATCTGCAAACATCTGGAAGATAATAAGGTGATAGGAACAGCCAGCATGGATTTGTAAAGAACAAATCATGTCAAACCAATCTGATAGGATAACAAGTCTTGTGGATGAGGGAGAAGTGGTGGATGTGGTATACCTAGACTTTAGTAAAGCATTTGACACGGTCTCCCATGACCTCCTTATCAGTAAACTAGGGAAATGCAACCTAGATGGGGCTACAGTAAAGTTGGTTTTCCAGCCAGTTATGCACCCTTCTCAGATAGAAATTATTAATGGTTCACAATCATGCTGGAAGGGCATAAGTGGAGTTCCACAGGAGGTCTGTTTTGGAATCAATTCTGTTCAATATCTTCAACAATTTAGATTATAGTATAGAAAATATGCTTATTAAGTTTGCAGATGATACCAAGCTGGGAGGGGTTGCATATGCTTTGGAGGGTAGGGTCATAATTCAAAATGATCTGGACAAACTAGAGAAATGGGCTAAGATGAATAGAATGAAGCTTAATAAGGACAAATGCAAAGTACTCCACTTAGGAAGGGACAATCAATTTCACACATACAGAATGGGAAGCGACTGTCTAGGAAGGAGTACTGCAAAAAGATATCTAGGGGTCATAGTGGACCACAAACTAAATGAGTCAACAGTGAGACACTGTGGCAAAACAACCAAACATGTCTGGGTTGCATTAACAGGAGTGTTGTGTGTAAGACACGAAAAGTCATTCTTCTGCTTTCTACTCTATACTGATTAGGCCTCAGTTGGCATATTGTGTCCAGTTCTGGGCATTACATTTCAAGAAAGATTTGGAGAAGACCCAGAGAAGAGCAGCACAAATGATTAAAGGTCTAGAAAACATGACCTTTGTGGGAAGACTGAAAGAATTGGGCTTGTTTAGTTTAGAAAAGAGAAGCTGAGAGGGGACAGGATGGCAGTTTACAGTTATGTTACAAGGAGGAGGGAGGAAAAATTGTTCTCCTTGGCCTCTGACGATAGGACAAGAAGCAATGGGTTTAAATTGCAGCAAAAGAGGTTTAGGTTGGACATTAGGAAAAGCTTCCTAACTATCAGAGTGGTTAAATACTGGAATAAATTGCATAGGAAGGTTGTAGAATCTCCATCAATGGAGTTTGGATAGACATCTATCAAGAATAATCTAGACAATGCTTGGTCCTGCCATGAGGTTAGAAGACTGGACTTGATGATCTCTTAAGGTCCTTTCCAGTTCTAGCATTCTATGATTTTTTGTGTGAGTTAAATATAGGTAATGTTGAAGTTTTAGTTCTGTATAGCAGTTACTCAGTCACTGTGATGTTAAAGATATGAAAGCATCATTTTATCATGTGACCTTCAGCTGTTGCATCTTCAAACACTAAAAGCTATTTGATGTATTTTTTTCTCTCTAAATGCTAGGTAATCCAGTTTTCACTGAGGGACTATGTCCAGTACTGGTATTATACACTAAGTGATGATGAATCCTTTCTTCTTGAAATCAGGCAGGCTCTTCAAAATGCACTCATTCAATTTTCTACTAGGTAAGTCTGTCTGTTTTTTTTTAGAAACGTGAGTTTAAGCAAGTATAAAATACTAGCTGGAGTTACCCAACGTTGCTAGGTCCTGTTTCCCGCTGGCTGATTCGCTTCCCCCCAAACCCCCACCAGCCCTGCTTCCTGCTGGCCGGTTCTCCTCCTCCCAATCTACCCCGGCCAGCCCCGCTACCCCCTTCCACTCCCCCCATGACCAGCTCTGCTTCCCGCTGGCAGCCCCTCCCCTGGCCAGCCCCGCTGCCCCCAACCCGCCCGCCAGCCACCCCTCTGCTTCCCGCCAGCCACCCCTCCCCCGATGTCCCCCAGCCAGCCCTGCTGCCCACTTCCTCTCCCCGCCCCCCCCGACCAGCTCTGCTTCCCGCTGGCTGCCCCTCCCCTGATCTCCCCCGGCCTATTTCAGCCCAAGTAATTGTACAGCATCATATTTTGGTAGTGTTTCATTAACTTTGTTCTGAATGATTATCTTTATGTATATGAATTCTTAGATACACTGCCTATTACCATTAGGGTGCCTGTCTGCAACTTGATGCAGGGGAAGAGTTGTGATTCCCTTAGCTCAGGGGTGGGCAATAAATGTTAATGAGGGGGGTCCTCCAAGAATTTGGCAAGTGGTCAAGGGCCATACTTCTGTAGAGGAGGCACAGAGTATGGGGTGGTGGATGGGGTGTAGAAGAGAGCTTGGGATAGAGGACTGGGGTGCAGCAGGGTGTGTGGGGTCTTATAGGGAGTTTGGGTGAAGGAGGGGGTTATGATCTGGGGCAGGAGATTGGGGTGCAGAGTCCAAGTGGGGTTATAGGTGCAGGAGAGGATTCTGGCCTGGGGGAAGGGTGGGGAGGGGGGAGGTTTGAGAGACTGGGAGAAGGGGGAAAGAGGGGTGCAGAGGGTTTGGGTGATGTGAGGCAGGGGAATGGGGTGCAGGGTCAGGGAGTGATATATGTGCAAGAAAGGATTTTGGCCTGGTGGAGGCGTATAAGAGGGGTTCAAGGTCTGGGAGGGAGTTTTGACCTGGAGGAGGTGGGGAGAGGGGATACAGAGCATTTGGGTGGTGACCTGGGACAGGTAGTTTGGGGGAAAGAGGGAGTGGGGTGCCAGGGGCGGGCTGTGGATGGGAGGTGCTTACCTAGGTGGCTACCAGCCAGCAGCTCTTCAAGAACCTGAGACAGAGTCCATGCCTGTGTGTGGGCTTCTCCACATGCCTCTGCTCCAGCATGGGAGCTGGGACGGAGGCCTCTGCCTTCAGCAAAATTTTTCCATTCCCGGTAGCCCGAAACTGGCCATTGGGAGCTGAGGGATTTTGCTGGGAGGTGGGGACAGCATGTGAAGCTTTCTCCTCCCTGCCCAGACTGCATAGCTGCTTTGTAGTAAGGGGTTGGCGAGATGGCCTCAAATTAGATCCGGCATCTTGGTGGGCCGGATCCAGCCCTCTAGCTGCCTGTTGTCCACCCTTGCTGTAGCTCAAGTATGATGAAAAGCATATTCTGTTAACAGCTCTTCTGCCAGTTACTTGTAAGTAGTATGTATCTTTTGTGAGCTCTCTAGGCAAGTCTGCTGTGGGTTGCTGAGTAGACAGTCACTTTCTAGTGAAAATAGAAATGTCCTTGTGAAGCTTTTGCTTAAATTCCTTTTGAACATAATATGGTTTCTCTACACCTCTTGCTTCTTAAAGAAACACTGTTAACTTTAAATCAAGCTAATAGAAATGCACTTCTAGATACTGATACTGCTACAAAGTCTCTGCTAGTTTATTTTTAAATTTTCTGCAAATGCTGTGAGACGCCCATCATAGGCAGGGACATATTATACAGACAAAAGTGGGAAACTAACTTAAGTAATCTTGAATGCACAACATGAAAAAATGAAAAAGGAGATGTTACCTGTGACAAAAGTAAGTTCCAAAAAATCCAATGGTATTTAAGGTTTTGTCTAAGTTAATTGTATATCGTTTTGCTCTGGTATAGCTGTGAGATTGAACAATAGAAACCCCTAGGGCTTTTGTCGACAGATACTGTCGACAAAACTTCTGTCGACAAAGAGCGTCTACACTACATTCAGTTCTGTCGACAAAGCAAGCTGCTTTGTCGACATGGTAGTGTAGATGCAAAGGACGTTTTACATGCAATAACACCTTCTGTCGACAAACTCTGTCAACAGAAGGCGTTATGCCTCGTAAAATGAGGTTTACCAGCGTCGACAAAACTGCTGAGTTCTGTCGACGTTATGTCGACAGAACTCAGCGGTAGTGTAGACGCAGGTATAGTTTTGTCGACAAAAGTCCACTTTTGTCGACAAAACTCTGTAGTCTAGACACACCCCTAGTGTGGATGCAGTGCACTAGGATTACAACTGGCTAGCACTCAATTTCTTACACTTTTACATGACACTCTGTGTACTGGTGCAGTGGGATTATGTTAGAGGTTTGCACTCTTGTTCTCAGGATATGCCCTATTCAGTTTTAGGCATCTTGTTAGGAAAGGATAGTGGGCCCTTTTTAAATGGGATGAATCTGGAATAGTTGGCTTTGGTGAGGGAGTATTTTAATGGGGCACCACCAACAGCTGGTGGAAGAGGGATTGTGGGTGTCTGGCCCTTCTGGGGAGATGGCACAGAAACAGGATAGGATTGCTTTGGGGGTTTATTAAACTCTACTCTTGGGGGAATTTTTGTGTGTTTGTATTGTTACTGACATACTTGCTGACAGGTATTTTGAAATAAATTACCAAAAGTGGCATGATATTTTTTTGGCACAATATTCTTCCAGGAGTAGCTAGTGTAGGCAAAAAATAATATGGGATGATTAACAAGTGGGATGTAACGAGAAGAATGGGTGAAATAGATACCTGGTAGGCTATAGGACAGTGGAAACTTTTGCAAATGCTGCTATTTGGGACATTTAAAACTAAACCAAACTAGAGACAGCATATTGTAGGAAATGATCCTTTGCAGGAGATGGACTGCTATCTGCTTCCATTTTTTAGGAGCTGTGATTGTGTGCAATTACGTCATTGGTTTATTTTTACATAGAAGAAATTCACAGCTTTTTGTGTACTATTTGGCTATAGGAAAAAGATTAACAACTTATGGTAGTGCTAATTAGTTATAACCAGATTGACCTAGTTTGACATTAAAGTAGAACTTGCTGTCCTTGTTAAGACTGAGAAGATTACATTTATAAACATCTTATTTTTAAGAACCTTGTTTCATAGAATTGGTGCAAAGCCATTAATAAAGCTGTAACTATAAAGTGAATGCTGCTCAAGTTTGTTGCAGTGGTTAGAACCGGATATACAGATGTCATAGTTAGGTGGGTTGTATTTTTTCCTACCTAAAAGTTAAGAGTCACATAGATTCATTAAAATGATCATATTTATGTATAGCAAAATTAAGTTTTCTTCTTGGGAGATGCTTGTCAGAGGAATTATGAGGCTGACAACTTGTGTTCTTCTGTGTGATTTTAATGTTCTTGCTACAAGTGAACAATTTGGCTACCACAGTGGTCTTCAACCTTTATACGGCTTAGATCACATTTTGAATTTAAGGGCATTCCAGGATCTACCTTGCCTGTTTCTCAAAGCCATGCTCACTCCAGCTCCCCCCCCCCTTTCTTCCCTACCATCAACTCAGTTTCATCTGGCTGGGGCAGAGCTTGAGGTGTATAAAGGGACAAAAGGTACAGGTGCCAGGCTGAGGCACAGTAGAGAGTGAGGAGTACAGGCTCTGGGATAGTGTAAATCACTACAGGCGGAAGCCAGTATGCACGGGAACCTGTTTTCAAGCAAGGCTCCCTGTGTGTGCCTGCTCTGTGGACTGTCTGCTACAGAGGCAGCAGGATGGAGTTAGGCAGGAGCCGGTGCTGGGGAGAACCAGCTTAAAAACCTGTCTCCTCTCCTCTTCCCCACTGCTGTCTCTCTGAGGCAGCAGTGGGGGTTGCGGGGTACAGAGGAGGCTTTTGCAAGCCTGGGCTCGCCACGGACAGAGGCTGTTCTGCAGCAGTAACCCCTGTCCATGGAAGGACCAAGCTTCCTGTTGTCAGGAGAGCAGGAAGGGGCTCTAGTCTGGGGAAGCGTGGAGTGCAGGAGGTGGTGAGGGATGTGGACTCTGTAAGTGAGTTTGGGTGCAGAATGGGGCTCCAGGCTGGATCAGAGTGTTGGGTGCAGGCCAGTGTGAGGAACATGGCTTCTGGGAGGGAGTTTGGGTGTAAGCTCAGGGTTGGCACAAAGGGTTAAGATACAAGCTGCAGCTGGGGCCGCTTACCACTGATGGGTCTTCATTGGCAGTGAAGTGTGGCTCAAGGAAGCTGCTTCTGCCTGGCTCCTCACTGCTCCTGGAAACGCTGTCTGTCTGAGTGCAGGCACCCTCTGTGTTCACTTCTGTTGTGGGAGGAGTAGGATGGGGTAAGAGTCTCCATGTGCTGCACCACAGTCTTCTCCCGCAAGTGCAACACCCTTTGGTCGGTTCCCTGCAAATGGGAGCTGCTTGGACCGCACTGGGGGTGGGGACAGCACAGAGCAGCCTCATTGCCCTTCCTAAGGACTGCAGGGACAAGCCTGCACTCAATGTCTGCACTCAGCCAGCTGTCTGCTTCCAGGAGCAGCGTGAGGCCAGGAAGAAACAACTTACCTGAGAATCGTATTTGGCTGGCAGAGGCTCCAGGATCTACCAGTTGATTGTGATTGAAGGGTTGGTGACCACTAGGCTACCAGATCATAGGTTTTTTTTTTGTTACTCTTCAAGGTGTAATATTTTATGTTTATCTCCCTCCTCCCCGATCATACTTCTAGACTACACTTTGCTGTAGGCACATCCTTTTCTAAAGCCTATTTTGGAAGGAAAGCTGTTCAGAAATCAAGGTGGTTTTACTTAAGCATATTGTAGTGGGACCATTTTGGGCAGAATAGATATCAGAGTTTACTCCTGTTCTTCCAGTTAAGAACCTAAACATGGAATATGCAGCAAGGGGAAAGGAGCTGTGATTACCTGCCTTCTGTTTTACTAAAATAAAAAATGAAGAACACCCACCAGTTTACGCATTTAGAACATGTTCTTTCCCAAAGAGCACTAATGAAATGCTGATGCATAAATATCACAAAATGGTGGCTGCTATTTTACCAAATGTATAATGTCATCAATATAACTGACTCCCTTTCAGTTCATGTCATTTTTTTAAACGATTTCTTGTGTATAATATTGCACTTGCTTATAGCTAATGTGATTTTTTTCTAATATGATTACATACTGAAAGATGTGTGAATAAAATAATTTGGCTACATATTTTCCCACAAGTAATGTCAAATCTATCTGAGAGGTCTCTTGGTATTATATTGGGTCAGTCCAAATATTAGACCTTTGGGTTTTTTTATGCTTAGTACAATTCATGAAAAACGCAAATAGGCTCGTTTTAATGCTTTCAGGCAAATGTTGAAAGTACTGTTGTAAATATACAACAGTATATTGCTATGTAAATTCACGTATAGTATATAAGAAATGATGCATCATTTATACTTTTCCTTGTCCTCCTTGTGTGTAGTTTTTGTTGGTGTCAAGGTTTCTAGTGCTGTAGAAACAATCAATCTAAACATGGAAATGTGTTTGTCTGTCAAAAGCTCTTTTTTTTGTCTAGCCTTCTGTTGACACCCCAAAGATCATAAGCTACAGAAGGACCATATTGTTGCTGATTCATACAGAAGCTGTACAGGCTTTTGGAAATATGATAACTAAATTATAATTTTTGAGTCCTTAGATAACTACTGGTGAGGAGTCCTGTGGTACCTTATAGACTAACTGAAGTGTAGGAGCATAAGCTTTCGTGGGCAAAGACCCACTTCGTCAGATGCGCTTTCGTGGGCAAAGACCCAGTTCGTCAGATGCATCTGACGAAGTGGGTCTTTGCCCACGAAAGCTTATGCTCCTACACTTCAGTTAGTCTATAAGGTGCCACAGGACTCCTCGCCGCTTTTGCAGATTCAGACTAACACGGCTACCCCTCTGATACTAGATAACTACTGTTTACATTTTTGTTGAAGTACAATCTGTTTTCTATAAGGTCGAAAGAAATAGACTGGCAGCCTTATTTCACCACTCGGCTTGTTGATGATTTTGCCACTCATCTTCGAGTATTCAGAAAAGCTCAACAAAGGATAACCGAAAAAGATGATCAAATGACAGGTACTACTATAATTTAAAATACATTTAACTTTTTGTGGTTGACCTTGTATAGCAAATTTCTCTATTCTTCATTTAATCAAAACAATTTTTTATTTGTATTCAATTTACTAGTGACATACAAAAGAGTCTTTCATATACACAAATATCTTATAATGTCTTTTGTGTTGGTACAGCAGAAGACCTTGTAGATACATTCTTTGAGGTTGAAGTTGAAATGGAGAAGGAGGTCTGTCGTGATCTAGTCTGCACTTCTCCCAAAGATGAAGAAGGTTTTTCTAATCTTTATTTTCTAAGAGTTGTGTTGCTGCCTTAAGTTACACTAGAAATGTTAATTACAGCATCAGTCAATAACATGGAAGAAATTCAGAGCCAAACCAATAATTTTATTGCAACAAGTTATGACATAGTATTTCATATATGTCTTGATCAGTAAATATCAGTATTATATTTTTAGGGGCAATGACAATATGCGATGAGCACTAAAAGAACTTTGGGTGGAAATGTGACTTTTTTTTCAAATTCATGGTATCCCTTTATAGGTGGTATGAGGATGGAGAAACTAGTTAATTTTACATCTAACATCAGACCATCTGGATGAAGAAAGAAGGATCTGTTTTGTTTAAAAAAATAAAAATCAATAATAGTTAAAAGAAAATGTATCCCATTAATATTAGTTACTGCCTGATTCACATTAGGGAGCTGAATCTGGGTCTCCCACGTGAATACCCTAAATGCCATGCTTTTTGCTTTTTCTGGAGAGTGGGGTGAGGCTTTTTCTGGTTGGAACCATCTTCTGAATAAATTATTCATTGGGTTAGAATGAAAGAGGGACTAATTGTGTAGCCTATTGATTAGGGCACTTTTCGGTTCTAGGAATCCTAGAATCATAGTAGAGGAAGGGACTTTGAAGTGATCATCTAGTCCAGTGCCCTGTACTCATGGCAGGACTAAGTGTTATTTAGACTAGTGAGGTATAGTCTAGGTTTGTGAGGGAGCTACATGAATGTAGCTACATGAATGTAGGTTTGTGAGGGATAGCGTAGATTTATTAACTGCGCTTTCCTATCTAGAATCTGTGGGATGTGCCAACTGAACCATAGTAGCACTTGGGATGTACAGGAAATGCATGGCTCTCTCATTAAATTTTGTGTGCTGTCAGCATGCACTGCACTTCCTGTGCCCTTGCTTTAAATGTGTGTTACATTAGTAATACTGGTAGGAAAAAACTACATGGAAGGAAAACAGAGTAATCTGGCAACCCAGATTTTGTTTGCTGTTGCCCATATCATATGGGCAACAGCAAACAAAATGTCTTATGGGCCACACACTGGAGTCCGATGGGCTGCATGTGGCTCTCGGGCTCCAGATTGACCACCAGTGATCTAGGCCATCCATGATAGGTGTCTGGAAAGTTTTAAGAACAGGTTAGACAATAATGGAGATCCCACAACCTCCACAGACAATGTATTCCAATGCTTACCTACTCTGACAATTGAGAAACTTTTCCTAAACTGCCCTTGCTGCAGTTTAAGCTCATTGCTTCTTGTCCTATCATCAAAGATTAAGGAAAATAATATTCTCTCTGCTCCTTGTAACATTCTTTTAGGTACTTGAAAACTGTTTTCCCCTCAGTTTTCTCCAGGCTGAATAAGCCCAGTTTTTTCAATCTTCCTTCAGGTTGTATTTTTTGAGACCTTTAATCATTTTTGTTGCTCTTCTCTGGTCTTTCTTCAGTTTCTCCACATATTTCTTGAAATGTGGCACCTGGAACTGGACATGATACTCCATCTGAGGCCTAATCAGCATGGAATAGAGTAGAATAATTATTTTTTGTGTCTTGCTTACAACATTCCTGCTAATACTTCCTAGAATGTTTTCTTATTTTGCAACAGTATTATACTAATTTCTATTTAATATATAATCCACTATAAACCCCTTTACTCTTACTAGGCACTCATTTCCTATTTTGTATGTGTGCCATTGTTTGCTCCTGAACTGGAGTACTTTGCATTTGTCCTTACTTAATTTCATCCTCTTTACGTCAGACCATTTCTCCAGTTTCTTCAGATAACTTTGAATTTTAATCCTGCCCTCCAAAGCAACTTCATATCTTCCACAAACTTTGTACTCTTTATGACATTATATAAATCACTGATGAAGTTGTTGAACAGAACTGATCCTTGCCAGACCCAGCTTGATATATCCTTCCAGTTTGGCTGTGAACCAGTGATAACTACTCTTTGAGAATAGTTTTCCAACACGTTATTCACCCACCTTATAGAAGTTCTTTCTAAGTCAGAACTGTGTGTGTGTGTGTGTGTGTGTGTGTGTGTGTGTGTGTGTGTGTGTGTGAGAGATAGCAAGGGAGCTACATCTATGAGGTGGGTTAGGGACCACAACTGGGGGTGGGTTTGGTGCTGGGAGCAGGGCCAAAGCTATGGGCATGGCCTGAGGTGGGAGCTGGCAGCCAGGTCCATGGTCTTGCATGGCTCTGTGCCTGGCTTGACCCCCAGCCTCAGCCTGAGTTTGTAATAGAAGTGTGTCCGATGGCTGAGGCTGGGTGCTGGCACTGGGCCAGGAGCAGAACTGTGCTGAGGCTTTGGATGGGGTCAGGCACAGGGCTGTGAGCTGGGAAAGCAGTTAGGATTAGGACCACAGAAGATCAGAGCAGAGCTGGAGAAGTGCTGGATGGTGCTCCCTTCCTTCCCCCTGCTGCACTCCCCTAGACTTTCCTCCATGGCCCCCTTGAGGGCATACCTCACACTTTGGAGTCCTCTGATCTAGGTATGATGAGTAAAAATAAGTAGTCCTCATACAGATTTAACCCTTACCTGTGGGCTTTTGTCACCTGTCCCCATCAAACCTAGTTTAAAACCCACCTCACCAAGTCACCTAGTCTATATCCAAATATGTTCTTCCCCTTCCTTGATAGGTGGATCCCATCTCTGCTTAGCAGTCCTTCTCAGGATGCATCCTGTGGTCAAGGAAGTCTTTTGGTGTCACCATCTTTGCAGCCAGGAATTCACTTCCAGATTCATATATTTGTTTTGATGCAGAGCAGGGATTCAAATCGGGGTATCCCACATGAGTGCCCTGACCACTAGATGATTAGCTGTTTTGGGATGGGTCTTTCTCTCCTAAACTTTTATTAGAAAGTTTCTCAGGTCCAGCATATGAATGAATCAGTTTCCGTTAAAAAGTTGCAGTTTCCAACTAGCTTGCCTTTTATAACCAAAAACTGTTTTGAAAAAGTCCCTGAAGCGCTTTCTGCATAAATATGAAAAAATGCATTAGAGGTCAATTGTTTTTACAAGAGTTAAGACAACACATTCACCCATTCTAGTCAACATATAGAATGTCAGTGATGTAATTTATTGTGTAGGTTAGATCAGTTTGGAATTACTGCACTGTAAGGTTTAAAGACAGTTACATATGTTTATATAAAGTAGAAAAATAAAACTTACAAAATATGATCATCATTGAAAAGTATATTTGATTTCAAATTCAGTCCATAAACGGAAGCTTTTTTGTTACCTGAGAATAACAGGAAGGAACATGTAGTGTTGTCACTACGCTATATTAGATTGATATTTTGTTGTTGTTTTTCCCTAGGATTCCTAAGGGATCTGTGTGAGGTGTTACTGTATTTATTGCTACCTCCTGGAGACTTCCAGAACAAGATCATGCGATACTTTGTCAGGGTAAGTTTAGAATTTATATTTCATCCTACAATTTCACGTCATATATATATTATAAAAGAAATCTAGATTTAGGTCACTTATTTTATGTACATGATAGGGATGGTAAATTGCGATTAATTAGCTAATTGAGTAGTCAATGGAATTTCCACTGATTACTTGATTAGTCGATAAGACATGGGGCACTCGCTACCCCTACTGCAGCTCTGTAGTTTAAGACTGCTACTGCATTTAAACTTCAGAGCTGCAGTGGGGCTAGCTTCCAGGGGCGGTATGAGCCAGGACTAAGCAATGGGAAACAGACTACAAATCGACAATACAGTGGTGACCATAGAAAAATTGAACTAATAAAAACATTCTTAAAATCTTATGTTGATGAGTATTTCTCAGAGTTTTCTATTACTGTGTTACCTAGGCTGTCTTTCTTCAGGTCAGATGCCTAGTTTGAGTACTGGGCGCACAGCAGGCTGTGGGAGCTAACATTTTGTATGTATCCTAAGAATTTACCTTTTAGTGTGTTAGTGAACTCTGAGAAATCTAATCTTTCATATTTTGTTTCAGAATTTGTTTTTGTTGATTGCTTGAAGTCTGTTACTCAAATATTAGTTTTAGGATGAATTCATAGTAAAATTCGAGTTTTTGAGTTAAGCCATTTTTTCACTTATTAGATATAGAGAATATATTTCAATTGTTACATTTTATTTTTCAGGAAATCCTCGCTCGAGGAATTCTTCTTCCATTAATAAACCAACTCAGTGATCCTGATTATATTAATCAGTATGTCATATGGATGGTAAGATTTATTTTTTTTTAATTTTTTGTGTGTGTTTCGATAGTATTTCCAAAATAATCTGTAAGCAAATTCCTATTCTTTTTTCCTATGCTCTCTAAGCATAACTGGTTGATAGGAAATACAGTTTGTAATAGTACATCATTAGAGTAGAAGTGTTAGTTATGGTGTCATTAATGTTGCATTAAGAATTGCCAATTTAAATCACTCCTTTGGTGGCTTTGTAACCTTTTCAAACTTTGTTCTTTTTTTATGATAGTTTCTAAGCTTACTTTCTACCTGCAGGTGAGCTTCTTAAAAAAGTTTGAGTGAAAGTCTGTGTATAATGCCTTCACTATAAAATAATTAAAAGTAAATTCTTGAAGTGCTTTTAGATGTCTAGTTCTACAGGTAGTCAGTATTTCTTATGGAAACAGCCTTCATTGAAAAAAGCTTGTGAGACTTGCATCAAAAATGTAGTTTTAGGTTGGAATAGACATAACATTTCTGAAATGATATTTTGCGCCTGCACCTTCCTAATGATGATGCACAGCTAAGGAAGCATGCACTTGAACATATGCATCCTACTGTAAGTTTTAAGCTGCACAGTTCGTAAAGCATACAGTAGAGATGTCACTTAAACTGTGCAAAAAAAGTGCAGAGGTAAAATGCATATGCAACCTTATACTTTTTGTTTTCTGATTTTTGTTTAACTTCAGCTGTAATGTTCTCAATGTATTTTTAATGGAGTGACAGATTTTAGTTGA
The DNA here is from genome assembly GCF_049634645.1 of Pelodiscus sinensis. Taxonomy (NCBI): domain Eukaryota; kingdom Metazoa; phylum Chordata; order Testudines; family Trionychidae; genus Pelodiscus; species Pelodiscus sinensis. The sequence goes on from NC_134712.1 coordinate 202,615,951, forward strand.
CAACAAACTATCTGTAAGAATTTTGGGAATTGTTTTAGCCTTACATAGAAGACAGACAGTACAATATGCTAATGATGAATTCAACAGTATTAGTGATTTTTATAGCATGTGTCCAAATGAAGTAAAGTAAGGGCTTTACAAATGATAGATGAAACAAAAACTTACAGCAGTTTAAGTATGTTAAAAGCAGGAAGTCTACCAAACCATCAGTAGGGCCGCTGGATGATTGAGATGCTGAAGGAGCATTCAAGGAAGACAAGGTCATTGAAGAGCAGCTAAATTAATAATTCTTTCTATCAGTCTTCACTGCAAAGGATGTGATGGAGATTTCCACATATGAGTCATTCTTTTTGGTGACATATCTGAGATACTGTTCCTGATTGATTTATCATTCAAGGTAGTTTCATTACAAATTGATAAGCAGAAATAAGTCACCAGGACTAGAAGTTACTCAAATATGAAATTGCCAAACTACTAATTATGGTATTGAATTTGTTTCAGTCAGCCTCTATACCAGTTGACTGGAAGATAGCTAATGTAATGATTTTAAAGTACCAGTGAGATGATTTATGCAATTATAGTCTGGTAAATCTAACTTAAATACTAGGAAATTGGTTGAAACTACAGTAAAAAACAGAATTATCAGACACACAGATGAAAACAACATGTTGGGGAAGAGTCAAGAAAGGTATTGCTCCTTTTTAAAGTGAAATCATGCCTCACCAGTGTAAAAGAACTCATTAGTGTATCAACAAATGTGGACAAGTGTGGTCTAGTTGATACAGTATACTTGACTTTCATAAAGCCTTTAACAAAGTCTCTTATGAAAGTCTCTTAAGAAAATTTATTAAAAATTGATAAAAGATATATCTCATCTACCTCGTGTCTCTAATACTCTGAGATAAATATGGCTATACCACTTCATACTTAAGCAAGTTAAGAAATCTTGGAATAAGAGGGAAGATCATCTTCTGGGTCTGTAGCTGGTTAAAAGATAGAAACTAAAAGATAGGAGTAAATGATTGGTTTTCACATTGGAAAGAGGTAAATAGCATGATTCTCCAAGGATCTATACTAAGATCAGTGTTGTTCAGCATATTTATGTAAACTGCGAAAAGTTTGGCTTAAGTGATTTGACCAGTATCACGTAGGAACTCTGTGGCAGAGGCAGAGATAAAATCCTTTCCTCAAAGGATTCAGCATTCAACTTCCATAAGCACTGGACTGCCCATTTTCTGCTTTCATCCTTATTTTAAGGTTGCTCAGCCTATGATGTGCAGACTGTTTGTGATCCACCAGAGTGTTTCATAAGGCTCACAGCTTGCTTCAACGCAGCCTGTGAATGACCAGTTCATTAGTTTTTGTCAATGTTTACATCATTCTAGTTTACACAAGTGTGTAAATAGTTTGTGTACAATAATCTATATATGAAACAAGCTAAACTTAAAATATAAATCAATTACCAGTGACTTTACATTTACTAAAATACATAGCATCTGTTTACCCACATAGTTTTACTTAGGTTTGCTAAGGTGGTTCGTAGACTTATATGGTCCTCCTGTGAAATGAGGCTGGGCACCACTGCTTCATCCACTATATATGTTCCATGGCACTCACCGGGGCCTAGGGTTGACTACACTTCATGTTTCCTGTTCTGTGCTCAGATGTGAAAGCAGTCTTTTCCACTTCTTCTCTTGCTTTTCTTGAGCAATTCCTGTGGAAAGGCATTACCCTCTCACCTGTGGTCCACTGGAGCTGTTTGTTCCCCCCTATCCCGTATACAAGCTGAGCAGTCTGAAGGCCATCCAGCTGGTCTGTCTGTCTGAATTGCACTTAGAAAACATGCAGATGCACTCATGCTTCATTCCATCTAATTCCTTGCCCTTATGTCCTGCCCTGACACCTTGATTAAATGGATAGGTGTTTAGTTCTGGGTGGGGTCTATCCACTGTTAGTGCATACCTTCCAGCCTGTGCAATAATTATGTCAGTGGTCCAACAGATTTCACTTTGAACTCATGATTCATTCCCAGAGAAGCTCTGTTCTGGCCACTGAATGATGTAAAGGAACTGTAAAAAAACAATGTCATGCAAGTGAAGACTAATAATGTGCACACACGCAAGATGGCCAAATTAATGTTGCATAGTGAACCTTCTTGCATCTTCAGAAGAGATGAGGAGTCCTGTGGCACTTTATAGACCAACAGATTGATTGGAGCATAAGCTTTCATGGGCAAAGACCCACTTCGTCAGATGCATAAAGTGAGTCTTTGACCACGAAAGCTTATGCTCCAATCAATCTGTTAGTCTATAAGGTGCCACAGGACTCCTCATCACTTCTGCAGATTCAGATTAACACGGCTACCCTTCTGATTCTAGCATCTTCTGACTCAATGTTTCCCAATTTTATTTGGCCACAGAACCCTTTTAAACTCGAAAGTATTTTGCGGAACCCCTAATAACAGTCTAGTATGCGGAGCTGAAAAAATAGACCACAAATAAGTAAGGATAATAATTAACAAATGCTAAACAAGGTCATGAGATCAACATTTAGTTTAATTGCACATATTTAAAAACAGAAATCACATAATGTTAATTACTTTTTAAATCATAAAATGTCGTAATGGAATTTTCTTGCGGAACCCTTATTTTTACTTTGCGGAACCCCGGGGTTCCATGGAAATCCATTTGGGAAACACTATTCTAACTTATCAGTGTTTGGTTTTGCAACTTAATCTTTTAATATTGTATTTTGTGTAATATCATAGGTAAGCATATGATTTAATCATGGAGATACTAGATTTGGTGAGTTTAATGACCTCCATGACTTTTTCAGCTTTAGCCCCAACTACAGTCTTGGATTCCATTCTAGACTTAGGTGGGAAATATGTGGGCTCTTCTGCCTATTCCCTCCAAGCTCAACTTCTTTTGCTCTCCCCAACCCAGAGGTAGCAATAAATAGCCTATGGGCCAGATCTCAGGGTTAGCCACTCCTCAGGCATCTCACCTCTGTAATATCCCTCGGAACTCCCCTTCCCATTTCTGCCTTTCCACCTCTGTCTCCTTGTCTCAGTCCATTCTCCACATTGTCCTGCTGGTCTGGCTCTTGATCCCTCCACTTTCTAATTATGTAACCAGCGGGGAGGGATCATTGATAGCACAGGAGAGAAGATGACTCCTAGACTCAGTTCAAATGCCTGGACCTGGCACTGTAACTTAGAGCTGCAGTTTCCGGGAAAGCCCTATTTTGCTTCCATCTACAGAATATTCAGAGTAGATAGAACCTTTGGGAAATTTAGTTGCTGAAATCCAAGTTGTCTCCAGTGATTGTGCTTAAACTTCCATTTTTCAAGACTTATTACTTGGTTAAATTTAGGCAGATTTTCACAGATGCTATCAAAGGCACGTTCCTGACACAGTGGAAGTCCCTGTTCCAAAGCAAATTGAGGGGGCTCAAGAGACTTTCAGAGAAAAGGCTACCAGATTTTTTAAATGTGGTAGCTTACTCTCTCCCTGAACTGCAAGATCTCAAGTATCTCTCCTTAATATCCAAGAAGAGGATTATAAACTTATACTCTTAAACTTTCAGAATTCGTGTCTTCTGCGGTTAAATATGTCTTGGATATCTGAGACCATTCCTGTCTTAATAAGCAGTTGTACACATCCACACTCTGTTACAGTTCTGAACTTTTTTCATTGAATGCTACGGGGTCTTTATATCATTCTTGATGCCAGGAACTACAATTCCAAACACATAAGCATGGATCTGTATGTGACAGCAAAATGTAAGCAAAATTTAATGCTTTAAATATGGCAGACATGCAGTTATTGTGGGCCCCCACAATCTGGTCTTTGTTTTTTATGAATAAAGACTTCCTACAGTTTCTTTAAATATTAGCTTTTAATTACAAAAATGTTCAGGTTCAAATAGAATTTCCTAATTGAAAACTAAGTTTAAAAGTTTAAACTGACTCAAGGATTTATTTATCCATAGACGGTACAGTCCCAAGAAAGCAGTTTGAATTTTATGGGTGCTATAAACTGTGATGCTTTTAAAGTGATGGCATTATACAGTATATGCTAAAATTAAAAATTTCCTTTAATTGTTTGATTCCGGTTTACCATGAAGCAGCCATAGATTTTTCTCTTCTGCATAATTTGGGTTGTACACTTTCTGACTTTCAGATTCGTGATTCCAATTGTAACTATGAGGCCTTCATGAATGTTCTTAAATTAAGTGACAATGCAGGGGAGCTGGAAGCGGTAAGAGATAAAGCTGGAGAAGAACTTCAATATCTTCGATCCTTAGATACAGCAGGAGATGGTTAGTATTTTTATTTTTATTAAGAAATAAAATAAGCAAAAGTTAACAGCAAAAAATGTTTATTTTAATTACAAGAAGATTGTAAGAATGTGAAGTCTGACCTTACAAAATAGTGTTGTTACTAGTGCAGTTATAAAGGTTATGTGATTTAAACCCGAGGTTTTTTTTTTTTCTGATGTCCAGTATTAAAGACTAATTTACTTTATCATCCTTTCTGTGGTGGCCATTATCATGTATTCTAATAGTATTTGTGTCTTGGTAGGCTTTGTTCTAATAAAATTAATCTTTTAATAAAAATCATGTGTCTTGGTTGAGACCTGTCTGACTGGTTCTGATTTTTCCGTAGTACTTCATCTATTTATGATGGATTATTCTCAACGTTTTAAATACTAATTGAAACTTATAATGATGAGGGAAGAAAGAGACTTATCTGCAATTTAGTTCTTCTAGTTCATGAGGTCTCAATCTCCTGGGTGTGTCTTCAGTATTCTTTACTCTTAGGTCTTGTGATGTTTTATTTTCAGATATTAGTATTAAAAAAATCAATCTGTGCACTCCATGGGTGGGCGCATCCTGTCCATTACTGGACCCCAAGCCCAGCCTCTTCCCACCATTGTCTCACCCTCTTCCCCAATGACACTTTGTCCCCTGAGCATACCGCTTTAGGAATACTGGAGGTCCTGGCACCATTCAGCAGCAGTGGTTGCATCTCTGTGCACTCCCTGCAGCGGCAGGAGCTATGCGTAAAGCGAATCACATTGGACAGCTGGTCTCGCTCCACTGTGCTCTGCTTCCCCTTCGTGGGGAAGTGCAGGAGACATAACTGCTGCTGCCATGTGGTGCTAGGTCCTGATGGTGTTCCCCAAAAGCTGCATGCTTAGGGGACAAGGTGCTACAGGGTAGGAGCAGAAATGACCAGAAGGGGCTGGGCATGGGGGCTAGTAATGGACTGCTTGGGCCAGATTGTGCAGTCGCTCTGGCTGGGATTGGCATGCAGGCTGGGAGTTTTTGACCCCTGTTGTAGTTTAACTTGGGGGGAGGGGAGGAACACCATCAGCTTCTCTGTAGATATTGACAGTGATATGCATTTTGGTAGGTATCCTTAGAGAAAGAACAGGAAAAAACAAAGTGATCTTTGTGCTAAAATTGATAATATAAAGTCAGTTGTTCAATCACTAGTTTGTTTCTACTTCACGCTTCTTTACTCTTAGTTTTTGTGATGTTTTGTTTTCAGATATTAATACTATAAAAAATCAAATAAACAGCTTATTATATGTTATTAAAGTATGTGATTCAAGAATACAGAGGTTGCAGTCAGGAAAAGTAAGTACTATTTTTCTTAATACTCTTTCTGACATTTGTTTTAATTGTAAATGATGTGAGATTGTCAGAGATAATCAGACTTGAACATAAGAACGGCCATAGTGGGTCAGACCAAAGGTCCTTCTAGCCCAGTATCCTGTCTACCGACAGCGGCCAGCACCAGGTGCCCCAGAGAGGGTGGACCGAAGACAATGATCAAGCGATTTGTCTCCTGCCATCCCTCTCCAGCCTCTGACAAACAGAGGCCAAGGACACCATTTTATCCCCTGGCTAATAGCCTTTTATGGACCTAACCTCCATGATATTATCTAGCTTCTCTTTAAACTCTATTACAGTCCTAGCCTTCACAGCCTCCTCTGGCAAGGAGTTCCACAGGTTGACTACATGCTGTGTGAAGAAGAACTTTCTTTTATTCGTTTTAAACCTGCTACCCATTAATTTCATTTGGTGACCTCTAGTTCTTTTATTTAGGGAACTAATAAATAACTTTTCTTTATCGGCCCTCTCCACACCACTCATGATTTTATAGACCTCTATCATATCCCCCCTCAGTCTCCTTTTTTCTAAACTGAAAAGTCCCAGTCGCTTTAACCTCTCCTCATATGGGACCCATTCCAAACCCCTAATCATTTTAGTTGCCCTTTTCTGAACCCTTTCCAAGGCCAAAATATCTTTTTTGAGGTGAGGAGACCCCATCTGTAAAGAGTATTCAAGATGCGGGCGTACCATAGTTTTATACAGGGGCAGTAAGATATTCTGGGTCTTATTTTCTATCCCTTTCCTAATAATTCCTAGCATCCTATTTGCCTTTTTGACCGCCGCTACATACTGCGTGGAAGTTTTCAGAGAACTGTCCACGATAACTCCCAAGATCCCTTTCCTGATTTGTCGTAGCCAAATTAGCTCCCATCACACTGTACGTATAGTTGGGGTTATTTTTCCCAATGTGCATTACTTTACAGTTATCCACATTAAATTTCATTTGCCATTTTGCTGCCCAATCACTGAGTTTGGTGAGATCTTCTTGGAGTCCCTCACAGTCTGCTTCTGTCTTGACTATCCTAAACAGTTTTGTATCATCTGCAAACTTTACTTACCCCTTTCTCCAGATCATTTATGAATAAGTTGAAAAGGATTGGTCCCAGGACTGACCCTTGGGGGACACCACTACTTACCCCTCTCCAATCTGAAAATTTACCATTTATTCCTACCCTTTGTTTCCTGTCTTTTAACCAGTTCTCAATCTAAGAAAGGACCTTTCCTCTTATCCCATGGCCATGTAATGTACACAAGAGCCTTTGGTGAGGGACCTTGTCAAAAGCATTCTGAAAATCCAAGTATACTATATCTACTGGATCCCCCTTATCCGCATGCTTGTTAACCCCTTCAAAGAACTCTAATAGATTAGTAAGACATGATTTCCCTTTACAGAAACCATGTTGACTTTTGTCCAACAAATTATGTTCTTCTACATGCTTCACAATTTTATTCTTTACTATTGTTTCGACTAATTTGCCCGGTACTGAAGTTAGACTTACCGGTCTGTAATTACTAGGATCGCCTCTAGAGCTCTTTTTAAATATTGGTGTCACGTTGGCTACCTTCCAGTCATTAGGTACGGAAGCCGATTTAAAGGATAGGTTACAAACTACAGATAATAGCTCAGCAATTTCCCATTTGAGTTCTTGTAGAACCCTTGGATGAATGCCATCCGGTCCCAGAGATTTGTTAACATTAAGTTTTTCTATTTGTTCCAAAACTTCCTCTAATGACACTTCAATCCGGGACATTTCCTCAGATTCACCACCCACAAAGGACGGTGCAGATTAGGGAATCTCCCCAACGTCCTCAGCCGTGAAGACTGAAGCAAAGAAATCATTTAGTTTCTCCGCAATGGCTTTATCATCCTTGATTGCTCCTTTTATAGCTTGATCATCTAGGGGACCCACAGGTTTTTTAGCAGGCTTCCTGCTTCTAATGTACTTAAAAAACATTTTGTTATTTCTTTTTCAGTTTTTGGCTAGCTGTTCCTCAAAATCTTTTTTTGCTTTTCTTTTTACATTTTTACACTTGATTTGACAGTGTTTATGCTCCTTTCTATTTATCTCACTAGGATTGGACCTCCACTTCTTAAAAGATACCTTTTTGTCCCTCACTGCTTCTTTTACATGGTGGTTAAGCCACGGTGACACTGTTTTAGGTCTCTTGCTATGTTTTTTAATTTGGGGTATACATTTAAGTTGGGCCTCTATTATGGTGTCTTTAAAAAGTTTCCATGCAGCTTTCAGGGATTTGGCTCTAGTCACTGTGCCTTTTAATTTCTGTTTAACTAACCTCCTCATTTTTGTGTAATTCCTCTTTTTGAAATTAAATGCCAGGGTGCTGGACTGCTGAGGTGTTCTTCCCACCACAGGAATGTTGAATGTTGTCATATTATGGTCACTATTCCCAAGCGGTCCTGTAACGGTTATCTCCTGGACCTGATCCTGCCCTCCACTCAGGACTAAATCGATAATTGCCTCTCCCCTTGTGGGTTCCTGCACCAGCTGCTCCAAGAAGCAGTCATTTAAGCCATTGAGAAATTTTATCTCTGCTTCTCTTCCTGAGGTGACATGTATCCAGTCAATATGGGGGTAATTAAAATCCCCCATTATTATAGAGTTCTCTATTTTGGTAGCCTTTCTAATCTCCCTCAGCATTTCAATGTCAGTATCGCTGTCCTGGTCAGGTGGTCGATAATATATCCCTACTGCTAATTTCTTATTATTAGAGCATGGAATTTCTATCCATAGCGATTCTATGGAACATGTTGATTCATTTAATATTTTTATTTCATTTGATTCTACATTATCTTTCACATACAGTGCCACTCCGCCACCCACCCGGCCTGCTCTATCCTTTCGATATATTTTATATCCTGGTATGATTGTGTCCCGCAGATTTTCCTCATTCCACCAGGTTTCAGTGATGCCTATTATGTCAATCTCCTCATTTAATATGAGGCACGCCAGTTCACCCATCTTATTAGTCAGACTCCTAGCATTTGTGTACAAGCACTTTAAAAATTTTCCAGTGCTTATTTGTCTGCCCTTCCCTGATGCATTGGATTCCTTTGAATGTGGTTGTTTGTCTGCTCTGGCCCATGGTTTGTCCTCTCCCTCCTCTCTTTCTGACTACAGCTTAGAGAGTCTCTATCAATGGATTCTCCTCTAAGAGAAGTCTCCCTCTGATTTACATGCATCTCTGCACCAATCTGCTTTCCCCCATCTCTTAGTTTAAAAACTGATCAACGGTCTTTTAATGTTTAATGCCAGCAGTCTGGTTCCACCCTGGTTTAGGTGGAGCCCATCCTTCCTATATAGGCTCCCTCTCTCCCCAAAGTGTCCCCAGTTCCTAATAAATCTAATCCCCTCTTCCCTACACCATTGTCTCATCCATGCATTGAGACTCTGAAGCTCTGCCTGCCTACCTGGCCCTGCGTGTGGAACTGGAAGCATTTCCGAGAATGCCACCATAAAGGTCCTGGATTTCAGTCTCTTTCCTAGCAGCCTAAATTTGGCCTCCAGGACATCTCTCCTACCCTTCCCTATGTCATTGGTACTGACATGTACCACGACCACCGGCTCCTCCCCAGCACTACACATAAGTCTATCTAGATGCCTCGAGAGATCTGCAACCTTCGCACCAGGCAAGCAGGTGACCATACGGTTCTCCCAGTCATCACAAACCCAACTATCTATGTTTCTAACAATCGAATCATCCACTACCAACACCTGCCTCTTCCTAACTGGCATTCCCTCCCCCCTCAGAGGTATCCTCAGTGTGAAAGGATACCGCAACATCCTCTGGGAGGAGGGTCCCAACTACGGGATGGTTTCCCTCTGCTCCCATTGAATGCCCTGTTCCCTTGAGGCTTTCATCCTCCTTAAGAGCACTGGGACTCTCAGACTGGAGGTGGGACAGTACTACATTGTCCCGGAAAGACTCATCAACATAGCTCTCTACCTCCCTTAGCTCCTCCAGTTCAGCCACCCTGAACTCCAAAGCCCGAACTCGGTCTCTGAGGGTCAGGAGCTCCTTGCAATGAGTGCGCACACATACGCCACCCGCCCACAGGGCAGGTAATCATACATGTTACACTCGACGCAATAAACAGGATAGCCCCCACTCTGCTGCTGGGGTTCTGTCTGCATTTTTCTAAGGAATAAGTTTAGGCGTAAATGGGATTCTTTTTAAACCTTTGGAATATAGATTATTCTAAGAGTTATGTTTTAAAGAAGGCCCAAATTCACTAGTGCCCTCTAACCTCCCTCTCCAAACTCTCCTGTTAGCTGTTCCTGTTCGCAAGCTCCCTGGTCGCTGTGTCACCTGCTTATATAGCTCTGGTAGCCCCTCCCCCTGACTGAGGCTCAGCCAATTAACAGAGGCTTCTAGGTTTCAAACCTTTTAGAAGCTCCTTCAAACAAACAATCAAACCACCAAACAGATAATCACAAGCTCAGTACACAGCAAATATCTCCCCCACACAGAAACACACACTTCAGACAGCCAGATTGTTGCTAGATTGTTACAGTATCTCTAGTTGATTAAGGGAAAAACATGGCTTTGTGTTTATACTGTTTAGTATACATATTGAACTGTATACTGGATAATATACAAACTTGCACCTTCAGTTGTATATGGGAAATCACTTACCAGAGCTTCTGTAAGAAAATGTTTAGTGATGTTATGCTTAGTATAAGGATTGTATATTTCAGATTTTTTTCAGATATTCAAAAATATTGGATGGACCTTTGTTCTGATGTAGTATAGCCATTCTTATGTACTAATTTCTTTAGAAAATATTTGAGAAGATTGTGATGAACATTTTCTTATCAACACACATAGAGAACACTTGTGAATGTTTAGCTAAGTACTAGTCCATAAGAATTCTGCTACAGGAGCAGGGATGAAATCCAATTCCCTCGTGGGCATGAATAATTTGTGCTGCAAATACTATTATGAGCAGTTTTTCCCCATGATTTTTTGTTTGTGTAGCAGTAATCCTGTAAACTACTATTTTAAAAACCAAATCAAACACCAAACAAGATTGCTGTAGTTAAATCTGTTTACAGTATAAATGTAAACACTTGTTGGTAGTAATTTTTTAAAAATATAAAAAGTTAATAAAAACAATATGTAAAGTTAATGTTGTATCCTATATTTCATAGGAAATAGATACTGTGAAACTGGCAGCAAACTTTGGAAAACTTTGCACAGTCCCTCTGGACAATATTCTAGTAGACAATGTTGCACTACAATTTTTTATGGGTAAGCAAACGGGAACTTAAACTGTAATCATATGCAAGAATAAAAATGTCTGTTTATAGATGGTTGGATTTTGTAGTAAAATTGATAGTGACTATTTCACATAGTGTCAGTTTGTTTGTTTGTGCCCTGTCTTTGGAAGGATTGAATAAAAGTTAACATTTAGACTTCAGTGAAGACGTACGATTTTACCTCAGACTCGTTTCCTCTTGGCTCCTACCATGCGGCACATAGTTCTATTGTATCTCATATAGTTGTGGTTGCAGTTGAGATGCATCTTGTTCATTCTTTAATGTAAAACACAGCCCTAGTTCTAGACTTTCCACTTGACTTTGCTTTTTGATGAAATCTTAGGAATATTCTCTTTTAGGAATAGAGGTTTGAAGAGGTCATTCATGACAGTGACTCTGTGAGTGTCAATATTATAGTATTGTCCAAACCATAATCAAATCCAGAAGCTTATTCCTAATTTTGTTAATGTTTCTGACTTAATTGTGTTTCACATCAGGATGTGAGTTTTTAAGATGTTTTTACTCTAACAGGTATAAATACAATAATGATTGATTTTTGTAGATTACATGCAGCAGACTGGAGGCCAAGCACATCTCTTCTTCTGGATGACAGTGGAAGGGTACAGGGTTACAGCACAGCAGCAGCTAGAGGTGTTATTAAGCCGACAGAGAGATGGAAAGCATCAGACTAATCAAACCAAAGGCCTATTAAGAGCAGCTGCAGTTGGAATTTACGAGCAGTACTTATCAGAGAAGGTAGGAATAATATTTTTAAAAATAATTTGCTTATTTTTGAATTGGTAAGTGTTTGTGGAATGTTTTAAAGTAAACATACATTGCAGTTTTAGAACTCTTAATTGAATTTTGAATTTAGAACAATCACAAGCTAATTTCCTATGAAATAGATGTGATTAAAATCTAGATTTGTTACAAAAAAACCCAGAAGTTTTGCACTTGATACTTGAATGATCAAGTAATTTGAATCAAGGTTAGGGTGAATAATTCCTACTAGCTGGTCTGCACAGGAATGCTGACATTAGCTCATCATTCTGTCCCATAAAATGCAATACATATAAGTTACTCAAAAGCTGGTTGACTCAGATGAAGCAAAATAAATTGAAAACCTAAGGAAGTGGAAGTCTCTTTCCATGGACCATAAAGGGGTCATATAAGGCATAAAACTTTCGATCTGTTCTAATCTGGATTTAAAAGTGACCTAGTTTGCCAGTGAAGTGAATTTGATGTCTTAACAAGAGTATTTGGTTACCAATATTTTTTTCCTAAACCTCATAAATCTCAGCAGGAGACTTCCCATCATACATTAGATGTAGACTGGGGATTGGCCTTTTATCAGGATACAACCAAAAAATCACCGGGGGTATGTTTACATTAGCCCCTTAGTTCGAACTAGGGAGGCTAATGTAGGCATTCGAAGTTGCAAACAAAGCCCAGGATTTAAATATCCCAGGCTTTATTTGCATCTTCCCATCCGGGTGCCATTTTTAAATCCCACTAGTCCGAACTAACTGCCCGGGGCTACATGCTGCAGTCAAACGTTAACTCGAACTAAGCCCTTAGTTTGAGTTAACTGTTACACCTCGTGGAATGCAGACCTATTACTTGGGCTTCATTGCATACTTTTTCTAAACACTCTCTTGTGATCCAGGCCATCAGATATAATACAGCACTTGGTTCTGTTGCACTGACTTTAATCTTGGACTTGATTCTGAACTTCCCTCTCTCTTCCATGCGAGGATACAACTTGGTAGTCAGTTAAAGTGGAGCACTCATAGGCATGCTACTTGAATAAGAAAGTGTTCAAGTAACACTCTGGTTCTTCAAGACGACTGTGGGTGCTCCACTACCCACCCTCCATCCCTTGTGCTTTGGACTACTCTTGTTGGATATTCAGGTAGAGAAGGAGCTGAGGGTGGTTCACCCATGTAGCCCTGTATACCCTCAGAATGCGGACAAGGTTGTATAGGGTGCATGTATGGGATGAATGGACATTGCTAACAAAATATCCAACCAAGGGCTTGAGGAGCACTTGGACACCTAAAGTGGAGCACCCATTGAGGCAATGGGGGGGATACATGCTGAAGAACCAGTTACTTCATTTGAAAAAGTTACTACTTTATTTTGAACAAATTACCATCAGAATCTTTTGTGTAATATTTATGAACCTATTTTCCTTCAGTTACATAATGAGTCTTTCACTTAAGTTACTTATTTTAAATACATGCCACATTGGTGGTGAATGACTGGAAATGGTTGCCTTTTAAAGCTGAGTAGTGTGCAGATATGAATTGTTGTCTAGATTGGATACACCCAAAAAATACCTCCGACATAATTATAACCTGTCTATGTGGAAATCAATTATTGAATTGACTTGGAGACTGTTAGTTTTTCGCCTGTGTCCCTTCAGAGATTAGGCACATTTTCCCTGTGGAATATATAAATATTCTTGTTGACCAAGTTGTACAGTAATTATCAAGAAGACTTCTATTTCTTGTATCAAATACATTGGATATTTCACAAACAGCAAATTAACTTCTAAAACATGAAAACAAATATAGATTTGCTTTAAACTTTAAAAAATGTCCTAGATATTACTTTAATTTTCACAAAAATAGTTTAAAAGTATTCACATGTATTCTTGAGATGATTCGCCACATCTAATACTGCACAATATTCAGTAAATTTCAAGATACTCAAATGAAAATTCTGTGAGGAATTTAAACTGTCCTCTCATTAACTTTGAATGACAACTGTAAGCATGCTCATGGAGTAAAATATCAGGGCATTTTGAAGTTTTATTTCAGTAACAGTTCCAGTCATTACTTTGTATTTCTTATTTATATCCCTATTTTGTATTAATGATGGAAGTTTTTTTTCCAAATGTACTGTTTTTTATTTTTAAGATAAACACTACATATATTGATTTAGATCTCTGTGACAGGCATCTCCAAGAGTTAACATTGATGACACCTTGGTAGCAAAACTGGCAGAAACACTGAACAACGAGGACCCAACACCTGAAATTTTTGATGACATTCAGAGAAAAGTATGAATATATTTACTCCTTACTTAATAGGAATTGTTGAGATTTATTACAGAAAGGTGTATTGATTTAAATCAAAGTGAATTAAATTGCTGACTTTAAATCACTATTTAAAATCCTCAATTTAGATAACTAAAAAATACAAATTCAAAACATTATTAACTAAGACAAAAACATCTTGATTCTTATTGGTGGTTGTTATTAAAAATGGGCTTGCAACTGAATACTGCCTTTACACCAGGGCTGTCAAGCAATTAAAAAATTGAATCTCAATTAATTGCGTGATTAATCGTATGCGCTTCCCCTTTGAAATGCCACAGCGGCGTTTCATTGGGGCAGTGCTGCATGCAACCTGGGATCAGGTAAAGTCCCCAGCTAACCCCGGGCTCCGTGCAGTGCTGCCCCTTTGAAGCGCCACAGCGGCCCTTCAAAGGGGCAGCACAGCATTAATGCCTGCAATTAATGCATTAATCCTGGACTCCTTTAATCACAGGCGTTAATGCATGTTAATTGCCAGACCTACTTTACACTAAATTTGGTGTTATTTGTTACTTACCAGGAAGGTACACTATAACTATACTTTTTTAAGAAACTGTTTTGGTTGACTTACATTTTTTCAAATTCTTAATTTTTATTTTATTCTTTGGTTAAAAATGGTGAATGATTTTCTTCGAAGCAGTATTTTAATTTGTTGAGTTTAATAAACCTACCTTAAAATATGCAGGATACATGAAAAGCTTATCAAAAATGGATGCATTAAAGGAAGTATTATCTGTAGTTGCTGAATTGAACTGATTGTTCTGAGAGTGCTTGCTTATGTGATTCTATTTCAGTGTGCGCACAGTTGTCCCAGGTTTTGCCTTACGTACCACATCGTTAGCTGCACACCCTCTTGAGAGCCACACTCATGTGTTGGTATATAAAGTGATATTTACTCTACACCCTCTCAGTTCTTTCTTATTCCTGCCCCTATCTCCCTTTCTGTTCCTCTCTTCTCCATTGTCTAACTCTTGCTCAGCTGTAGGTATTAGTTAGCCATTAAGATGTGCAGAGAAACACATCTCGAACAACAGCTACGAAAGATAGCCGTTAAGTATTTGGTTACTTTTTAGGGTTTTTAGGTTACATTTTTAGGTAAGAATCCTGGCTGGAATTTTCCTGTAACTTTTGTCCACACATTGATGTCCCACTATGCACTTATCCAGTAGGCCTGAGATGATGCTGGCTTTGGTAGGGTAATAGTGCAAGCCATTAAACAGTGAATTCTGAGCCCACTTCTGAGGATACTGCTTGAGTCACCTACAATGGAATCGTCATAAGCAAGCACTTGGAGCAGAAAACCAGTTACCTACCTTTCATAGCTGCTCTTTGAGATGTGCAGAGCAACACATCTCGAACAGCAGCTATGAAAGATAGGTAACTTTTTCTGCTTCAAGTGCTTGCTCATGTCCATTTTTTTTACTGCCCTCCTACTTAATCTGTCAGAGTTGTTGGCAAAAAGTAATAGAGAGAGCATATGATCAGTGTTGCCTCCTATACGGATGCATGAACACAGTGCTGAAGGGAGTCTCACAGCTGGTCCTATGGGTAACACTGAGGCAAAATCTCTTAAGTGTGTGCACATAGGTTCATGCACACCTAGAATGGTATGGACATGAGGAACACATCTCAAAGAAGAACGGATTTAATAGTTAGATAACCTTTTTTTTCTGATCTCCATGTCCTTCAAGATTTTAAAACTAGTTAGATTTAATCCTTTTGGATCTAGTTTTCTATTAATAAAATAAAGAAGAAAGCAAACATTCCTGCTTTTTCAAATCCTAGTTGGTTTCTTGGATTGAACTGAAGTAGTTGAATAAAAAGACACGAAGAAAATATTCTTTCTACCTCTGCAAAAGAAGCTACTGCTGTCAAAAGCTTGTTTAAACAAAATACAGGACTATGTAGCACTTTAAAGACTAACAAGATGGTTTATTAGATGATGAGCTTTCATGGGCCAGACCCACTTCCTCAGATCAAAATCTGAGGAAGTGGAAGTGGGTCTGGCCCATGAAAGCTCATCATCTAATAAACCATCTTGTTAGTCTTTAAAGTGCTACATAGTCCTGTATTTTGTTTCAGCTACACCAGACTAACACGGCTACATTTCTATCAAAAGCTTGTTTAGTTCTTCATTAAAGACTGATTTCAGATGCTCAGCTAGTGGCTTCCACCTGTTCAGGAGTTTGGCTTTCTTTACAACTGAGCAGCAACGTAATGCTTAACATTTTTGTGTTTAAATTATTAAATTATTGTAATTAATGTAAATTGTAATATGTTAGCCTATATTAAGGCTTACATTTATACCAACTTTAAATTTGCATTTAATTTAAATGAAAAAACATTGAATGTATCCTTTCCTGTTCCCATTCTACAGGATTTATTGTCAACAACCATACTTTTCTTGTTTTCATTAAGAAATTAGTCACTCCAATGTATCTGAGATTCAAATTAATCATCCTATGCTGTTTTACAGTTCCAGTGCATAGCCTAACCTTCATAACTTGTTTTAAAAGCAAGTGGCGAGGGGTGAAGATGTACATATTACAGTAATTTTTGACATGGTTATAATTAGGGTGATATTGATATCTGTTTTAAAGTTCCAGTTTAGGAAAGCATCTGTTTTGAGGGCAACATGTAAACATGTGTTTAAGTCCAATTATTTTTAATACTATCAAGATAAGGATACATTTTTGTAAGTAAATTTTTATGCCTGAGCTAGGACTTTTTATGCATTTTTTTTTTTTTGGTAAGGATGTCTTAAATCTACACTTGTTGCTATTGCAATAAACAGAAATACTGTTAAATATTATGGCACTATTAGAGGTAAAAAGGTTAACTACATTGCAGTAAACAAGGGAAAATATATATACAACAATGGGTGACCTTTTAACCTTTTTATTGGCAAACATGGTGTCTGTTTGAGCAGATATTCTCTATACTTTCAAAGGGAAATTTCACTAGAACTAGTAATATCAAACCTTTTTTTTCCTAAAGTGTATTAGTTGTGCTTCATGCAAACCAAAGCATTTATATAATACAGCAACAAGATTTAAAAGATTCTCCCGCAACCGAGAATGTTTGTGAGACAGATGATGTGTCTGTAATGTAGATTTTAATACAAATTTTGTGTATATAGTAACCCATGTTAACTATTAACTATGGTAATCTTGGTATTTTATTTCTAAAGGTGTATGAATTGATGCTGCGGAATGAAAGATTTTATCCTTCATTCAAACAGAACGCACTGTATGTGCGCATGTTAGCTGAGCTAGATATGCTAAAGGATCCTAGTTTCAGAGGATCAGATGATGGTGAAGGAGGTGAGTTTATGAACTATTACGTTTCCTTCTAGCTTTAAATTTCCAGTTAAATATTAAGCAGTCAGGCAACCAGAATTTTCAGCCTGACTACTTATAAATGGATATTGATTTGCTGTATTGCCTTCCCAAATTCCATCCTACTGGGTTTGAAAGGGTCAACCATATACTTCAAGATTTTAGAAGTAGTTCAACCTCTTGTACCTAGTTTTCATTCATAGAATGGAAGAGGAAAGCAGGCATTCCTGCTGTATGTTGAATTCTAAAAGTGTTATACATTTTATTTAACTTTAGCTGATGTTGAAAAGTATTTAGATTAATTTTATTAAACACATTTACTACCTCACACATGACAATTTATAGATAGATGGTAATCCGGTCATTGGTATAACAATTCTTATTGCTGAGCCTTGTGATAAACTGAAGTTTGAGATTGCTACATTTAGATTGCTGATGTAACTGGTTTTATCTAAAGCTGGGTGAAAGCTTACCCATTAGACACACTGGATAAAACAAAAATCTAGCATCAAGGGGAGAGAGGAAGTCTGCTAACCCACTTTTCAGATTTAATCAGCCTCTACTGTGATGCCATTGTGTCCTGGCATTTTAAGAAAGTTTGTACATTATGTGTGTGAGTGCACACACAACGTGTTGTATCATTTGTGTGTGTAAATTTTCATGACACATTTTATGTGATGTGGAGTGTTCTGAAGACTCTTAATTTAAAAATTATCACTGCTATAGCCATTTCTAAACAGAAAATGCTAGCTTCCTTTGAGGAATAAAATATTTAATTCAATAACTAGGTTAAAACTTTGTTTTCATAGCTGCAGGCCATTGTTCCTCATCTCTGTATCATACAGACTGGGAATAGCTCTGTTATAAGTTTCCCCCGGGGTGTTCAAGTCTCCCCACTCTCCAAAGTCATAACTGTTTCTCTGCACTGCCAATTGCAGCTCGAATTTTACTGATTCTCTATCCCTGTCGCTATGGCTGGCCGGTCGCACTGCCTGGGGACTACGCCCCTAGCATCGGGGAAGAGAGCTTGGGCCCTCCCCTCTCTCCGAGGCCCAGCCCAGGGCCCTAAGGCGGGGACCTCGGTCCCTGCTCGGTGGAGGAGGCGGTAGCCCCTAAACTCCTCTACTCACGGGGTTCATGGTCCTGCCCTGGGCCACTTCTTCCCTGGCTCCATACTTAATTCTGGCCCGCTGGGTTGGGGTTAGGACTCACCACTGCCGTCCCCCGTCCTGTGTCCTTTTGCAAAGCGCTCTGTGCGCTGGTCTCTGCGCCGTTGCTCCCTCTAACCCTCTTTGCCTTCCTTCCTCCTCTCCCCGACTTCTCCATGCCCTTTTAAATTCCTCACCATGGCATCCGGGGACGGCCCTCCCCTGATGTCCTTGCCCCCACCCTCCCGCCACTCCGTGTGACGTCACGGGCAACATCATCCACAGGTGCCTGTGGCGGAGGATGAGCTGCACTTTGCCGCCTGTTCTCCCCTAGGCCATTCACTAGCTGGGGCTTTCCAGCGGGTCTCTATCCCCGCCCAGCCCCCCTCGGGGCTCTCCGGCTTGGGGTTCGGGGCAGCTCTCAGTGCAGGGTGGACGCTCCCCGTCACAAGCTCTAATTTTCATTTTATATTTTTTCTCAAACTATGATGCTGTGTTCTGAGTTGTCTTTTTCTACATTATAGAAATTGAACCATGTGTTTCTGTTCTGATGTATGCAAAGTAGAGTTGTAGAATCCTGGTTAATCAATTAACCGATTAAATATTAGATCTACCCTAGCAGGGGACTGTTCCACCCAGTTGGATTAGCTCCCAGCCCAGCCGGACTCCTGTCTCCATCTTTGTGCTGGAGCTGGGGCTTGCCCTTGGCTCCCGGCCCCTTGTGAAGCAGTCCTTCACTGCAGAGGGCCTGGGCTCCCCACGGATAAGGGCTGCTCAAGATGAGAGCAGCCCCTGTCCATGGTGGGCTCCCTGTGGTGCTGGAGCAGCTTCCTGGAGCTAATAGGGAACTTGCCCTTTTATTGGTTAACCGTAACCAGTAATCATTACCCTTTTAGCATGATGCTTACTAGTTAATCTTTCACATCCCTAAAAAGTGACACAGGATTTTGGGATAACTAAGTTACAGCATCACATTTTATCCCCAGCAATACAGCGGAGGCTGTTACTATAGTAGAAAAAAAACAACCCACTAGATGCTAAAATTTGTATACACAGTGAAATAGCTGAAAATGAAAGATGTAATTGTGGTATACTTTTCTGCCCTCTAGTGGTGTTTTATAGTAATGTCTGTAGAAGAATACATTGGAGACCTGTTTGATATCATTATCTCTACTGGGGACAAAATAGTTTTTTCACAACAATGCATTGTCCAATATTTATCCAGTTTCAAATAGCACAGTTGATAGGGCTTTCCTACAGTCTTTGAGAAGAGTGTGTCAGTCAAACTCAACCCCAGGGATATTCAATCAACTTTTTTCTTCCTCCCCAAATTATTTAATATAGCCTCTTGTGATCTGGAGTTTGAATGTTTATTTATATCCTTTTTAGTTATTTGACCCACTTGTGCAATCTAGTTCTTATAATTTATATTAGTGACTCTGTTCCATTCAATAATTTTGTTTCCTCAGTGACCTTCCGTTTGTGGACATATCTATTTTATTAAAGTGCTCCATGAATGAATGTAGTATTCTAGATGTTGTTCATATGACACTGATAAGACAAGGAACTATGTTATCTCTGAATGCAATTTAGCTAGCATTTTATTCTATTTAGTTATTTTTCATTATTTGGTATTAATGAAATCAGTGATAAAAATTGATTACCATACCTTAGTTCCATTCCTGGGAGAAATTAGACCGTACTATGTTTATATTTTTTCTGTGGTTTTTTTATTTTAAAATATTTGTTAGAGTCATAGAACCATAGAACTGGAAGAGACCTCAGAAGGTCATCAAGTCCAGCCCCCTGCTCTAGGCAGGACCAATTCCAACTAAATCAACCTGGCCAGGGCTTTGACAAGCCGAGACTTAAACACCTCTAGCGATGGAGACTCCACAACTTCCCTAAGTAACCCATTCCAGTGCTTCACCACCCTCCTAGTGAAATAGTTTTTCCTAATATCCAACCTGGACCTCTCCCACCACAACTTGAGACCATTGCTCCTTGTTCTGCCATCTGTCACTACTGAGAACAGCCTCTCTCCATCCTCTTTGGAACCTCCCTTCAGGAAGTTGAAGGCTGCAAGTTGATTTGTAAGCTTTATAATACTGACTAGGTTACAGACATTTCCTTTAACTGATGTTCTGATATTGTTTTGACCTTCATTGAGTCACATTGCATGTATGGTTTTTGCTGCTAGTGGACTGTTCAGATATTTCATAGTGAAAGCTAATTCCTGGCTTTATTATGGTACAAATAAGATGGCTTTTTTGCACTAAAATGATGAGGCAAGAATAACAATGTAAAGAAGAGCCACCATTTCCTTGTAGATATCAGTGTGGGACTTCTTGTGTATGTTAGCCCTGAATAAACCTTTGTTGGAGGGGATGTGTACTGAGGAACTTGAAGAAAACACTTTTATAAGTAAATAGCAGGTTAATGCAACTTTCAAGTGTTTACCATAACAAAACATCACGTGTCTACATACATTTGGGTATTCACATTCATGATAAAATTGCTTGCACTTCTAACACATAGACAACTACAAATGTGCTTGCCAAATGCTGGCTCTGGAAAGGGTGTGATGGCTCATTTGGTCAGGGGGTAAGTGGTAAGTGAGGAATGGGAGAATTTGGGCTTTATGTATCCACTGGGGCAAATGGAACTTCATGTTGGTTGACTGGTAAAGGATGAAAGGGAGAAGAAGAATTGCATTCTGAGACTTGGTCTACACTACAAACTTTTATTGGTATAACTGTATTGCTCAGGAGTGTGAAAAATCCACATCTACAAGTGATGCAATTATGCCGACCTAACCCTAGCTATATTAATAGGAGAGGCTTCCATCGACATAACTCTGCCTCTCGCGGAGGTGGAATAATTTACTACAACAGTGGGAAAAGCTGTCCTGTCACAGTAGCATCTTCACTGAAGCACTACAGCAATAGGTGTAGATCTTTCCTGAGGAACTATGCGATATCTGAACCTAGTTTCTCTCTGCAGCTCCATCTCATATCCCTGCTTCAAGTCCTGCTTCACTCTCTGTAAACTCCAGTTTCCCTCTCCAATCCTGCCAGTTCTGATGCATAATGTACCTTGGAAGCTGACATGGGTTTGTAGTATATCAATTGGGAGGAATGGGTCAGGAAAATTGGAGATTTAAAATGTAGCACTGAGCCACTGTTACTTGAAAGCCCCCCCCCCCCCAGCCATGTTTCCTTGCCCTGTGCTGTCCTTAAAGAAATGATGGCCTAAAGCATAGAGGACTGGAATATGAGAGACCAAGACTTGTTTGCTGGTTCAACCACAGACTTCTTTGTGAGATCTTGGGAAAGTCACGGAGGGCTTGAGTACAAAAACAGTTCGTGTGAGACAAGCGGGGTGAATCTACCATGTCCTGCTGTTGTTGGATTTGCTTCCCTTTCAAAAGATAACTTTTTTAGTATGTTGTAGCAGAGTCCACATGGATAGAACCAGGGCCATCCTTAGGATTTATACGAGATTATTAAACTGGTGCTCCTATGACTGACTTGCTCTTCCACCCCTACTGCCTCCCCTCCCCAGAAGCCAATCCCTTCCCTCAGACTGTGCTGCAGGTAGTGCATTCAACTCTCTAGGACCCAGCCCTGCTGTTACATGCTGCACTGCATCCCGTCATAGGCATGCGCAGCACATTTCATTAGGGTGTGCACCCAAAGAATTTTTTTAAATGTACTCTTTGACACCCCCCCATTAGCCACATCCCTGACCCCCATTAGCCATGCCTCTGGAGGCAACAGTCTCGGGGCAAGATGGACACATGACCAAAAGTAAAAGGTGTCATGTGACCCCCCCCCTCCCCCAGGACTTTTCCCACCATCCTCCTACCAATAGGGACTAGTTTGGCCCCCACCAAACCCCCCTCATGCCACTATCCTGCATTTGCATTAACCCAATGTGTGTAACATTAATTTGGGGGGCAGGGAGGCTGGGGGAAGTGTTCCATCTCAGGCTGTCTCTACATTGGTGCAATCTTGCACAAAAGCGGCCACTTTTGCACCAAAACTTGCTTCCTGTCTACACTGGCCGTGAGTTTTTGCGCAAGTACACTTATGTTCTAATGTATGAAATCAGTGCTTCTTGCGCAAGAACTCTGATGCTCTCACTCAGGAATAAGCCCTCTTGTGCAACTAACTGTTCTTGCACAAGAAGCCAGTGTAGATAGGCAACATGAATTTCTTGCGCAAGAAAGCCCTATGGTTAAAATGGCTATCAGAGCTTTCTTGCACAAGAGAGCGTCTACACTGGCATAGATGCCCTCGCACAAAAGCACATCTCTTGCGCAAAGGCACATGCCAGTGTAGATGCTCTCTTCTGGAAGAGTTTTTGCACAATAACTCTTCCACAAAAGAGTTCTTGCGCAAAATCATACCAGTGTAGATGTAGCCTAAGAGTTTCCTCCCATGAGCAAAATGAATTTTGTGTTGTGCATCAGTACTGAGTTCATGTGGCTTGTTTGGATGTGCCACTGTGGCACCCAAGTTATTAATAAATATCTTATAAATCTCTACCTTTCCCCTCTGCTGCCATGTCTCCTCCCCTTGCTCCATCAGCTCCCCTGGTGCCTGCTGCCCCAACTCTCCACCCTCCTCTGCTGTCCTGACTCCTTCCCTTCTCACTGCCCTCAGCCTTCCTGAGACCTGCCCCCCTCCACCAGCCCTTCTCTCCCCCGTGCCCACTTCTCCAGTAGCCCGACTCTGATCATGTGAGCTACCCCTCCTCATCCCCTCTCCTAACACCTCCCTCTGCACACTTGTCCTGCCTCTCTCCTCTGTGCTGGCCTCTCCCCTGCAGGTGTCTGCCCTTCTGCTTTACTCTCAGAATCCCCTGGCATCTGCACCTTCCCTTAGCCCTGCACCGCCCTGGTGCCTCCCCCTTCCCTTACTGCCCTTTCCTCCTTTATCCTCTTTTTCCCTGATGCCCACCTCCTCACCACCCTCTCCCCCATTACCCTCCTGCCCCTCTGTGCCCTCACACATGCCCACCTTTCTCATGCCCACCCCTTCTTTCAAGCCTTCTCCCAGCACCTCCCCTTTCATCTCCCAATGCCCTTCCCCTCTCCTCTCCTCTCTGCCAGCATCATCCTGTCCCTCCTCCCATTGACATCTCCCCTCCTGCCCTTTTCCTCATTGACTCCACTAACCCCCCCTCCCGCATTAGTCTCTCCTGCACCTCTGTCCCTTGGTGCCTTTCCCTTTCTTCTCCTGACCTGCCCCCTTCCCTCGCCTCACCTCGCCTCCCTTCTGCCTTCCTGTTTTCAGGGCTGGAGTCTGCTGTGATCGGGCCCCAGAAGTCCCCGCAGCCCGGGCTCCAGACCACGTGCCGGAGCCGGGCCGCTCAGCACTCGCAGCCCCCGGCCCATCACAACACGGCTGGTCCCGCCCTAGCGAGGCTGTGCTCCCCCCGCTCGGTGCGTCTCCTGCTGAGGCGCAGCTTGGCCGTTTTTAAAAACGGCGCGGCAATGCTAAGCCGCGCGTGACCCTGCCCCCAGCGCAGCCCCGGCTCCTCCCAATGCTGCCGCCCAGGATGACAATGCCTGTTCCCCAGCCAGGGTCAGCTTGCCAGCCTCCTCGCTGGAGTCCCTCGGCCCGATGGGGTCTTCTGGTGGGGCTGCCAGTGCTGGCAGCTCCCCTACTGACTCTGGTGCAGAGCACACTCATATGCTTCCCCTCCCCTACGTCCCAGGCCTGCAGAGTGGTGCCGCAGAAAGCGTGGTGCCCTACGCAACTGCGTACTCCGCGTATGCCTAAGGACGGCCCTGGATAGAACCCTGTAAATCTGTGGATATTTGCTTTATATCCAATGGTATCCACATGCATGGCTCATTTTTGTGGATACAGATGTGGATGTGGACACAAATTTTGTGTTTGCACAGGGCTCTACACATGGGCAGTTAGTATGCAGCATGCTAGCGCAAGGTAGTTTTCCATGAAAGTTATCTAACAACTATAGAGACAAGCCTTTCGTATTAGTCACCCTGTATTACCCTAATTCTCTGTTTCCCATGTCAAAATGAGAGGAATACCTTCCTCTCTCACTATGCTGCTGTGAGAAGAATGTGCATTAACAGTAAAGCACCTTGTTAGTTTTATAGTAACAAGTGAAAAGCTAGATAGAAGCACTAGAGAAATAGTTCCATCTGTTTATTTCCCTCTGCACCAAATTTTCTTTCTTACAAGTGGTACTCATGTTTCTGCTGTCTAGTGCAAAGGCAACAGCAATGAGCATTGTTTCTGTCCCCCTAATACATCCATCAAAATCTTTCCATATCTCATACTCCTCAGCATCTCTATGGAGCACACCTGGGATTGGCCACCAGAATATTGGCTTTTTCCTTGAAATCATATTGGTTATATCTTTCTGGGAATGATTCTTTCTGGGGTTACATGAAGATTCTAATGACTCATTTGTCAATTGTCCATAATCAAAAAACTTTTTTATGCAAAGTAGTAAACATCTAACCTAAGAAAAGCAGCTCTTTTTTTCCAAGCAAAATTAGTAGTCAGCCTATATTATATAGGGATTTTGATAAAACGTAAGGTTACTTTCATATTTGCACATCAGCTCTTGAACATCTATTAGACAACTCCATAATTACAGTGACACCCCAAACTTAAAATCACAAATTAATTGTTCTGTAATGTAAGAATACTCCCTTTTTCCCCCATAGCTGCAAGTGTACACACATTTTCATTTAGATGTTGTAGTTGGACGCTAAAGGTGCTTAGAAACTTAGAATGGGATGTGTGCCACAAGCTGTCTATTTTTCATTAATCGTTTGTTGTGCTTCAGCTGACCGGATTATATTTTTATTATGACTTTTAGAGATACAGTAAAAGTTTAGAAAGCAGTTTCTGAATTCTAAAATGAATTTTTTCCTCCAGAATCTTTTAATGGGTCCCCTACAAGCAGCATCAATTTGGTAAGTACCCTCTGGGTTTTTTTTTAACATTATAGAAGTTTTATAAAATAGTTTGAAGTATATACAGGCAGTCCCCGAGTTATGCGGATCCGACTTAAGTCGGATCCGCAGTTACGAAGGGGGCCCGTCTCCCTGGTCTCCAGCAGACCAGGGAGAGGAAGCAAAGCAGCGGAGCACGCGGGCAGCGGACAGCCCAGACGTGTCTGGGCTGTCCGCTGCCCGCGTGCTCCGCAGCTTTCCTCTGCTTTGCTCCCCGTCTCCCTGGTCTGCAGGGATATGATAGATATTCATATATTTGAAGAATTAGTTGTAAATCAGAATCTAGAATCTTCTAAATTTGTTCAAGCCATATGTTGAAGGTTAATAATCCTCTAGTAATCTTATAATTTCATAGGTGAATGAACAGTTTTAAGTTTGCTTAATTAGTTCAACAGGAAAGTAAGCTTATGTTTTCACAAAAGTAACTGCAGTAAAATCAAAATCATTATTTCTACAGGCAGTCCCTGGGTTACGTACAAGATAGGGACTGTAGGTTTGTTCTTAAGTTGAATCTGTATGTAAGTCAGAACTGGCGTCCAGATTCAGCCGCTGTGCAGAGTAGAGTGGCAGAATGACTTCACGAGTTTTGCTTACAACACACCTGTTGATACAACCTAGAATCATATTTGCTTTTTTTGCAACAGCATCACACTGTTGACTCATATTCAACTTGTGGTCCACTATGACCCCTAGATCCCTTTCCGCCATGCTCCTTCCTAGACAGTCGCTTCCCATCTTGTATGTATGGAACTGATTGTTCCTTCCTAAGTGGAGCACTTTGCATTTCTTTTTATTAAACCTCATCCTGTTTACCTCTGACCATTTCTCTAACTTGCTAAGGTCATTTTGAATTATGTCCCTCCTCCAAAGAAGTTGCAACCCCAACCAGTTTGGTATCATCTGCAAACTTAATAAGCGTACTCTCTATCCCAATATCTACATCATTGATGAAGATATTGAACAGTACGGGTCCCAAAACAGACCCTTGAGGAACTCCACTTGTTATCCCTTTCCATCAGGCTTTAGCACCGTTAACATCAACTCTCTGACTACGGTTATCCAGCCAATTATGCACCCACCTTATCGTGGCCCTATCTAAGTTATATTTGCCTAGTTTATCAATAAGAATATCATGCGAGACCGTATCAAATGCCTTACTAAAGTCTAGATATATGACATCCACCGTTTCTCCCTTATCCACAAGGCTCGTTATCCTATCAAAGAAAGCTATCAGATTAGTTTGGCATGACTTGTTCTTCACAAACCCATGCTGGCTATTCCCTATCACTTTATTACCTTCCAAGTGTTTGCATATGATTTCCTTAATTACCTGCTCCATTATCTTCCCTGGGACAGACGTTAAAGTGACCGGTCTGTAGTTTCCTGGGTTGTTCTTATTCCCCTTTTTATAGATGGGCACAATATTTGCCCTTTTCCAGTCTTCTGGAATCTCCCCTGTCTGCCATGATTTTTCAAGATCATAGCTAAAGGCTCAGATACCTCCTCTATCAGCTCTTTGAGTATCCTGGGATGCATTGCATCAGGACCTAGTGACTTGCTGACATCTAACTTTCCTAAGTGATTTTTAACTTGTTCTTTGTGTATCCTATCTTCTAAACTTACCCTCTCTCTGCTTGTATTCACTACGTTAGGCACACCTCCAGACTTCTCGGTGAAGACCGAAACAAAGAAGTCATTGAGCATCTCCTCTTACTGCTTCTCCCTCCTCACTAAGCAGTGGGCCTACCCTGTCCTTGGTCTTCCTCTTGCTTTTAATGTATTTATAAAAGGTCTTCTTGTTTCCCTTTATGCCTGTAGCTAGTTTGATCTCATTTTGTGCCTTTGCCTTTCTAATCTTGCCCCTGCATTCCCGTGTTGCTTGCCTATATTCATCCTTTGTTATTTGTCCTAGTTTCCATTTTTTTATATGACTCCTTTTTTATTTTGAGAATCATGCAAGATCTCCTTGTTAAGCCAAGCTGGTCTTTTGCCATATTTTCTATCTTTCCTACACAGCGGAATTGTTTGCTTTTGGGCCCTTAACAACGTCCCTTTGAAATACTTCCAACTCTCCTCAGTTGTTTTTCCCTTCAGTCTTGCTTCCCATGGGACCTTACCTACAAGTTCTCTGAGCTTATCAAAATCTGCCTTCCTGAAATCCATTACCTCAATTGTGCTGGTCTCCCTTCTACCTTTCCTTAAGATCATGAACTCTATTATTTCATGATCACTGTCCCCTATACTGTCTTCCACTTTCAAGTTCTCAACTAGTTCCTCCCTATTTGTTAAAACCAAATCCAGAACAGCTTCTCCTCTGGTAGCTTTTTCAACCTTCTGAAACAGAAAGTTGTCTCCAATGCAGAAACTTATTGGATAGGCTGTGCCCCGCTGTGTTAGTTTCCCAACATATGTCTAGATAGTTGAAGTCCCCCATCACCACCAAATATTGGGCTTTGGATAGTTAACTGGTGACTGGTTTCTATAAATGAATAGTATGCACTTACACATGTAAATCTAATGTGAACATTTGTTAGTGATTTTCCAAATCTGCAAAATCTGGACACACTGACCAATGGAGGCAAGGATACCAATACATGTAAATATCTTCAATTTATTGAGGTTTTTTCCGTATTATTTAAAAATATAGCAACATTAAAACAAACTTTTTAGATTTCCATTCTCCTTTCTTATAAACACAATTGTACCCATACTTTTTGCACTTGCAGATAATTGCATCCCCAAATATTAGTTAATTGGAATCCTATACAGGCACATACATGTTAACTGTTTAATTGTTAATAGCAGATAGCTGAAAAATGTGTTCTTAAAAAATCCTGAAAATGTGGTGTGATGGGCTTCCTCCTCTGCTCATGGTGTTTCCTGCTGATTTCTCTGACAGCTAGATCCATCTTGTGCTGTACCTCCTCAGTAGTCTCTTCACTCACCATCCTCTCTCTCATGCTTAGTGCTGCTACTTCCATTCAGTGGCTGGACATGTCAATAGTTAGAGCCCTGCAAATCTGTTCATATCTGCTTTATATCCATGGTTCATTTTTGCCGAGGGTATGGATACAAATTTGCAGGGTTCTAAATACGTTTTGTAACTATACCCTCTGCAAAAATGAACCTTCGATATAAAGCATTTTGTATTTAGAACCCTGAAAATTTGCAGATATCAGCTTTATATCCATGGATATCCACTGATATGCAGATAAAGTTGCGGATATCTGTGGCTCATTTTTTGCACATATGGATGGGGATACGTATTTTGTTCCCACGTGGGACTCTTTCAATATTTCCCTCCCCAGTAGCAAAATCACAGTTTTTCTAGACCAGCTGTCTATCTGGTGTTTCTAGTCTCCTGAGCCACTACCCAGTAGCTGAGAAGGGAATGCACACTCACCTTCTACTTTGGGTTCCAGCCCAGGGACTCAATAACATACATCCTAAGTCTGTACTGTCTTGGACCTTGCTGCTGTTTCCCTCTTCTTTTCCCTAGCTAACTGGTTCTCCCCTTCTCTGGGTTTGCTGGTTTCTCTATTCCCACCCCTTGGAGTCTGTGTAGCCTGCCTTAGAGCAGACTCATACCGTTTTTCCAGAGAGTAACTGCCCTTCCCTAGCTGCCACTCTACCCTTTTTAGGGTTGCCAGATAGTTTCACCAAAATACCAAACATGGCAGGAGAAAAATTTGGTTGCACAAAAAAAAGTCCCTGCGCCTTTAAATCCTCACTCTCCTTCCGCTCTCACCAGACATGGCGTACCAGAGACAGCAGTAGAATGTCCCAAGCGGCGTTCCATCCGATAAAAACAGAAAATACTGAACATTTTACATGTTCGGTATTTTCAGGGTTTTTTACTGGACAGAAGCCGCCAGCACCGGACTGTCCGGGCCAGCACCGGACCCTTTTGCTAGCTTCCTGGCTTTCTACTGGTCCTGCCTATTCCTACTCAATTATCTCCCTGGCTTGTACCTTAATTAATAGCTTGGACCTATCTGGCCCCACCCAGGTCTTGCTTGGGCCAGTGTGGGGTGCATGATATGGGCACTTTTGGGAGGTACACATTGTGGGCTGGTAATCATGTCATCAACCCTGCTGACCGTGTACTCCTACATATCATATAAGGGCAAAAATCTTTTGCTGAGGACATTTTTTGAAACTATCTGCTCTTAGTTTAATAAAAATGATGTAGTTCTTTCATCCAGTTCTTCAACTTTGTGTAATATTTTTTACTTATTTTGATAGAAGAGAAGGGAGTGCAATCATGTTAAGCAGTAGTATATAACGTTTATTAATTCTTGATACCAATATCTTTGTTTTTAAAAAATGGAAACCTAAATCTGTGCGGTTGGTTTTTTTTTTTAAGCAGAAGGTCTGACAAACGTGGTGGTTGTAATCCAATTGTTTAAAAATAAATAGCAAAGATCTGACAGAAATTAGGAACAGTGAAACTTTAAAATAGGGACACAATGTGAAAATATAAATTTTAGTTATCAGATACTGGAAATATTTGTAATTGTAATAGTATTACTGTATTTGTCTTTCATTCAAAACTGTGAATTAAGACTTTGAAAATTAAATGAGTGGGTGAATAAAGAAAAATCTCTTTTCTATTATGACCCTTTTTCTCCCCTTCAGTCTTTAGATGACCTTTCGAACGTCTCTTCTCAGGATTCAGCGCAACTACATGCATGCATTTCAGATACTGGTAAGTGATTTTATTGTAGTGATGGCTTCTCTTCTTTCCTTACCGTTTTTGATTTTCTACCATTTATTATACATTTTTTTTATTTTAATACTAGTATTCTAACATTAGTGAACTAATAGTTCCCTCTTAAATCCTAATCCTTATTCTTTCCTTTCTATGTCTTAAATATTTGTTTCCATGTTGGTAATTAACTATGTACCTAATGCACTAAAATGGGAGATGGAGTTGTGCAGCACGAGAGATGTTTCAGCTTTTCTACTACTAATTAGAAAACTCTCCCTTAATTGTGCAATACCTTACTATCTCAAGGTGAATTTATTTTAAAAATTACTTTATCCTTTCTAGCAGCTCTGTCTCTATCAAGCAAACTCTGTTCTCAAGTATTCTCTGCTGTACTATAACCTCTTTGGCAATCTTACCGTAAGGATTAAGTTCCATAGCTATAGAAGGAGTTAAATCTTAGCTGCAGTGAAAGTTAAGAATGGTTCTTATGTCAGCTCTTCAAAAATTAATAAAACTTTAATTGTTATTATAAAACTTAGGTGTAGGATTGCTTTTTAGTCGTATCAAATGTATCCTATCTTCTGTTTGTGTTATGCTACAGATTGTCATTGTTTCTTCATTTGATTTTATAACAGTAATATTTGATTTTTGGCCTGATATCAAGGTGCTATTAAGAACAATTAATATTTTATTCTTTTTAGCCGTTATAGCAGACAACAGTTCCCTCAGTACATTTTAAACTTTCACTGTATGGATACTAAAACTTTGGCAATGTGATATCAAAACCAAAGATATATATATATATATATATGTGTGTGTGTGTGTTTTCTTTGTATGCATTTTTAGATGCGGTTATTGGGTTGGGAGGTTTTTCTATGTACCTATGTATATTTTAGTGATACTCCCCTTTTTTTATACTGGAACACCAGCTCCCTTCTAGTTAGAAAAGTTTTCATCTTTTTCTATTTACATCTTTACTTCTCTAAGAATTGTAAAATCCCCACAGTTACTCAGATTGCTTTGAAATTTTGTTTGCCTCATAGGGAAATGGTGCAAATAGCTCTGACTGATCCCCTTCATTGTATGTTAGGTTGATAGTGCCCCAACCATTCCTCATAACGATTGAGGCAATTGGCATGAGAATTGAACTTGCGAATGAATTGTAATTCTAATGCGCCTCTGTGTATTTGGCTAGTAGAATTGGTTTATGACAAGATAGCCACTTGAAGATCTTTTAAACAATGATTAGGTAGATTAAAGTGTTCCCCAACAGGTTTCTGTATGTTCCCTTTTCATATATCTGATTTGTGTCCATTGATTCTTTCCAGCAGGGACTGTCCAGTTTGTCCAATATACATAGCAGTGTAAACAGCTTTTGTGTAGATTCCTGTTATTGCCTTTGATTCTTACTTGATTCATTTTAACTACCCAATCTTCAGGTGCTTGCTGATTCCCAGTTCTGCCTTCCTGTTTTTCCCCTTGATATTTCCATACCCTTTGCTCCTTGTTTCCCGCCCTCCTCCTTTTTCCCTATTTATTTTGGGTCTGCACATCCTAAACTCAAAACTCCGGTCATCTGAAGAAGTGGGTTATGACCGCGAAAGCTCATGATACCATCTACATATTTCATTAGTCTACAAAGTGCTACCAGACCTTTTGTTGTTTTTTAAGTTTATCATAGTTCCTAGTTATTCTAAGACATGGTGGAAGGATGTTCTCAGTTAAAGATCTTTGAATCAGGAGCTTTCTTTTTTAACATATTCACTCCCTCCCCTTCCAGTGTAGAAAGCCCAAATTTGTTGACTTTTTTGTAAAAATTATCTATTTATTTCCAAATGGGAAATGGGGTCACAACCTTATTATCTATAGAAAATGAATGCTTTAATGTTTCCTGTACAATTATCCCCAACAAAGTCTCTTTAACTAAAAACTTAACACGTTTTTACCCCTGTGGGCTGTATAAAATCAGGTCTGGTATGATGTAAAGACATACCATTTGGTTATGACAGATATTTTTGACTGCACAACTAAGTAAAGTTGTCTGATAAGATGTCTCAATGTTCTGAGTCATTGATTAAATGAAGCTGAGAGTTTTGGAGGATGAGTGCCACCTGAAAGGTTTTTGGGGTTCTCCAGGGTGACAATAGATTGGCCAACCCAAAGTTCTTTTGGCTTCCTAATGACATTCTTTCCATTACGTTCATGTTTAAGTATAAACTTGCCATCATTTATTCCTAGTTTTTCTTACTATTGTAAGATTTTACCACTGCTTGATAGATCTTTACTCTTAAATCCACGTTAGCGCTTTTACTTGGGAATTCTATAGCTATCTCTAGCTTTATTGGCTCTTTTAGTGGGCTTATAAGTTATTGGATTCGATACAGGAGTAACTTGGTGAAATTTAATAACATATGATATAGAGGAGGTCACACTACATGCGCTAATATTTCTAGCCTGTTAGACTCTCCAAATCTTTTGCTAGAAAGGAAACTGGGGAGGGGGGAGGCACAGAATAGATTTTTTGAGTTATTACCAGTTTGCCAAACTTCTAGTCTTTGACAGAACTTAAGTTTCAAAAAAATATATTGGTAACTGTATTCTCTGTATAAACAATTATAATAATCTGTAATAAAAGAAGAATAAAAGAGAGGTTGCCACCCAGACTCATTACTGATTGATATTTAAAGAAAAGTCAGGAAGTTTCATCTGCTCACATGGGTGTGCAAACATTTCTTAAATTGATTTCCTAAATAAGTGCAGGTCTTATGCTTAGTAGAATCTCAAGTTGTTAATTGAAGGCACTTATTTTCTGGATCCTAAACTACTAGTTGTGTTTTTATTTTCACTTTATAACTAATTGCAAGTTGGTATTAAATATCATAAAATGTTTTGCTTGGTAACATTTTAACTCTGCGTGCCCTGGAAAGAACGATATCTTCAGAGGTATGGTTAGAGAGAAGAAACTACCTGAGTGTGAATTCTGACTAGTACTCTTTCTAGATTTACAGTAGGGTCCTACACCCATTGCCTAGCATCTGCTAGGCTAAAATGATTTTTTCAATTAAAAAGGTATTCAGTTTTTAATAATCTGACCACCTTATATTTGCATGTGTAGTTTTTTATTTCATACACAAGTTTCGCTGATGTAACTTTATTCTAAGATAAAGTTTCATGTTTATAGAATGTGGGAGTCTCTGGATGATGCCATCTATAGACAACTTCTGTTACAGGAGGGTTTATTCTTCTGCTTCCATCAGTTCTTGTCTCCAAGTCTTGTCATTTCAGATGTTTCCATTTCATGTCTCTTGTGTCCTTTCGTCTTCCTCTTGTTTGTGTTTCTCTTCCCTCTTCATTTTCGTTTTAAATAACTAGTCTATGCTGACTATGACCCATATGCTGTGGCAGGAGTATGCAATGACCATGGCAAGACATATGCACTGTATGCGATCACTGTACATCGACGCAATCCAACTAGTGAAGAGATATGGAAAACATATCGTCGCTACAGTGACTTCCATGACTTCCACATGAGGATAACTGAACAGGTAACTGGTCCTATATAGACAGTTTAATCTAATGAGTTTATCTAGACTGTATTTTAAGAATTTAAATTGTAATTAAGATTAATTCTCAACAGTTAATTGCTGTGATGATGATAACTGCAAACAGGCTTAAGTTAACACATAACTACATACCTATTGTGACATAGGTACCTATCACCATTTTTCCTCTTCAGTTTGTTTGTATGTAGTGAGTGAGTCATTTGTTATGATGAAGACTGGCCATATGCTGAGTTCTTGTTGATATATTAGTTGGCCCAAGTGGAACTGCTTTTTAACTTTTCTGTGGCTACCTGCCTAGACACGCTTCTCATGGTACTGCTGCCTCAGTTTTACTGTGTATAGGGGCATTACTTTGGGGGAATTCAGGCAAGAACATGGGGTGAATCCGGAAAGGTGCATAACTGGTATTATTTAACTATCAGGTTCCCCCAGACATTCTTTCAAACAACGACAGTTTCGCTAACAGCTCTATAAACCAGTTAGTTGCACCTTAAGGGCAAGATTCACCAGAACACTTTGGTACAGTAGTTTGTGCACCAGAAGAGAGCAATTTGTCCTTAAGTTAAAATAGAAAGAAAAATAATTTAGTACTTTTATTCAGATCGTTAAAAATATTAATGAGTTGCACTCTGTTTCTTCGTTTAATATATGAAAATTATAATTTTTAGAAAGGAAGTTTCAAGCCAAAAATTGTTAAAATTGAGTTAAAGTTAAGAGTATTAGTGTCTTAAACACACACACAAAATTACAGGAATGCTGCAAATAACTGAAATGTAAGTGTTACAAACCTAGGAGATTCAAAATTAAAGATTCATTTAAGAGATTCATTCATGCTAAGTTGTGGAAATGACAGCTAAAGCAAACAGCCTTTATTATACCTCTCAGTCTGCCCCTAAGCTAAAACATAGACAGCCTATATCTTAATGAAACTCTTCAATAATATTACATTTACCCCACTGAGCTGATACATTTGAAAAATTCATTCTTTTATGTCTGTCAAGATCGTACTTAAAGATAGCCAAAATAAGCAACATCAAGTGCATCACCATGAATTGTCTAAGAAATATTTTTCATATCTGGGGTGCGTGAGTAAAATCAGTCTCGCATAGGCAGAGATGTCTCCTTTGTTTTTGGTGAAGTTATATGCTGTGTACAGGACTTACATGGTTAGATCAGTTTACGATTATTATTTGGATTACTGTAGGACCTGGGAGCCCTAGTCATAGGCCAGGACCCCATTGTGCTAGATGCTGTATAAACAAAGAACACAAATAAGGGATTTTATTTTTGCAAAGCACAGTTTGCTTTCAACCTTGCTCTTACCATATCATAAAATTATAGAAGTGTTTAGGGCTGGTAGAGACCCTGAGGAGTCCTCCAGGTCCAACCCCCTATGCTAAAATAGAACCAAATAATCTAGTTGTCTGCCTAACGTGGTTTAAAAATTTTCAGTAATGGGTATTCCACAACCTCCCTTGGAAGCCTATTCTAGATTTTAACTACCCTGATATTTAGAAAAGAATTCCTAATAGCTAATCAAAATCTGTTTTGCTGCAGATTAAGCCTATTACTACTTATCCTGCTTTCAGAGAACATAGAAAGCAATTGGTCAGTCCTAAATATACGTTGTTTCCTCTTTTAAACGTACGAGCAATATGCCTCAGGTGACACATGGCCAGGATTCATCATGAAATTTGGTCCTCTGATTGGATAATTAGCTTCCCTGTGTATCTACAGGGTGTGTGACACAGACTCAGAGCATGGGTCAGTTTTTATTTTAGTGACATGTTACAAATTTTTTTCCATAATCTGATGAAAATTGTATTAGATAAGTAATTCTAGTTACTGTACTTACATTCGTGTTCTTGTGTAATATATAACTGCATTTTTTCACAATTAGTGTTAAGAAAGATTTGCATATTTTTAAAATAAAATTATTTTATATATGAGTGAGTGACGCTTTTATTTATATTTTGTCAAATGAAGAGATGCTTTTTATAGGTGACTTTAGAATTAACTACCAAAAGAATAATAAAAAATGTATTATCTTCAGAATTATTTGGTTACATGTTTGTCATCTTTCCTTAGAAAGTTAAGTAATGTTCACAGTGGAAGTGTAGTCAGTGTGAAACAGTTATTTAGTTCATTTGTTGTATTTGTCATGGAGCTTAAGAAATAAAAACTGAGCTTGGGAAATAGACCATTTAGGTTTTTAAGTGAAATGCTGAAGATCTGTGAGGTCTAGGAAGGGGACAGCTGTTGGCAGTTCTGTGTACAATTAAACAATCTGCCTTTTATTGCTTTGCCTGTATTCTCATACTCTTAATCCCCATAAAATAAAAGAGAAAAATGCACAGATTTGTAATTCTCCAGCTGGTACAAAGTAGAACCTGCTGACATGAATAAGTGTTAACAACATAATACTTTTAAAGGAGCTTTTGAACCATGTCTTAGTTGAGATTGACTATACAGGCAGTCCCCAGGTTACGTACAAGATAGGGACTGTAGGTTTGTTCTTAAGATGAATCTGTATGTAAGTCGGAACTGGCGTCCAGATTCAGCCGCTGCTGAAACTGACCAGCGGCTGACTACAGGAAGCCCAAGGCAGAGTTGCTCTGTCCCGGGCTTCCTGGAATCAGCCGCTGATCAGTTTCAACAGGCTGAATCTGGACGCCAGTTCCAACTTACATACAGATTCAACTTAAGAACCCCAGGCGTCCCCAAGTCAGCTGCTGCTGAAACTGATCAGCGGCTGATTCCAGGAAGCCCGGGGCAGAGCAACTCTGCCTCGGGCTTCCTGTAGTCAGCCGCTGGTCAGTTTCAGCAGCAACTGACTTGGGGACGCCTGGGGCAGAGCAGCTGGGGTGCTGCCGGGTTGGGCCCGTAGCACCCAGAGCGACGCTGCGGGACGAACCGGCAGCGCCCCAGCTGCTCTACTACAGGCTGCACCTCCCCCCCCCCCCGCCAGCAGACCAGGGAGACACGGGCAGCGGGACCAAGGGCAGCGGGACCGAGACGCACCGCGGTCCTGCCGCCCGGGTCGTCCACGGCTTTGCTCCCCGTCTCCCTGGTCTGCTGGTGGGAGTCCCCCCCAGCAGACCAGGGAGACGCGGAGCAAAGCTGCGGAGCACGCGGGCAGCGGGACAGCCCAGACACGCCACGGCTGTCCCGCTGCCGGCGTCCTCAGCGGCTTTGCTCTGCGTCTCCCTGGTCTGCTGGTGGGGGTTACCCCCCCAGCAGACCAGGGAAATGCGGAGCAGCTTTTCTTGCCCCAGAGGATGCGGGAGGCGGGACCGTGGCGCATCTGGGCGTCCCGCCGCTCCTGTCCCCCGGGGCGAGAAAAGCCCCATTCGTAACTGCGGATCCGGGGGACTGCCTGTATAAGCCTTTTAACTATTTACAACTGTTGGTCTGTAGCATACATTTACACTATTTTTTCGGTAACAGAAGTATAAATAGGTTTGAATACTCTAATGAGAGTTCTCTTTAGCCAGATCAGCCTTATACAGTCTAAATAACATTTTAATATGGAAATGGCTGATTTCTTGAAGAGTAAACACATGGCTAACCAGTTAACCATTAAGCCTCACCTACCACCACAGATCTAGCTGGAGCAGCCTCTGTTTGGGGGTGGGCCAGGCCTGTCTCCCCCTGCTCCCCACCTCCAGGTTACATGCTGGCTTCCAGGGGGGTCATCTTCAGAGCCTGAAGTGAAGGAGGAGGAGACTTCGCTGTGGGTGCTGCAGTATAGATCCTTATACTGCAGAGCCCGCTGTGGATGTAACCACTATGATTTTTAGCAATTATACGGTTACATTTTTAAACAAATTTTTACATCCCTAATGTACAAGTGTACACATACCATTTATATTTAATAATATATGCACATAGATTAAGTATTTTTAAGGTTATAAAAATTATCAGTATTGGACAGTTCCTGACTAGCAGGGGATATAGAAAATATATTTCAGTATATCAGTTTTGCACCCATTCCTCTGCAGGATTAGTTCTTCATATCTATTTTTGAAAAAGACATACCACATCCTTGAAACCATGAAACTGGAAGAGCTGTGTAGGTCTCTGATGGCAGCATGTAAAGAGGTGTAGCCCATGCTAATAAAGTATAGTTTGTTCATATAGATACACAGATTAAAAGCCCTGTTAAGTCAGTGGGAGCCTTTCCATTCATTTCAGTGGGTTTTGCATTAGACTCTAGATCACTATAGTTTGGACTACACGTTAAAGCAACAATATCTATACTTATCATAAAGTCGTCTTTTTTTCAATTGAGTTTCTGGAAGTGACAGATAATACCCATAAAATATAATTATTGAACTGTGTATAGAAAATTCTGTAAACCAATGCTCAAAGCTATTGTTTTTTGTTAGTTAACAAATCTCGCTCTTTCACAAAATATTCCATTACCCTGCTTCTCTTCCAGTACTATAAATATGTGCATATTGTGGCATTTCTTTTTAATCAACTTTTCAATCTTATTAATTATGTATAACCTGTTGATTGATGTTTGCAATATTTAAACTCGTGAATCCACATACTTACATAGTAATATGTGTTACCACGTAGCGAGATTTCCTGTTCTAGCCACTGAGGAAAAATTAAAGATCTTTGGTGCTGTTATGTGGTAAGTAGCTTGTTAGTACCAATGATGTCGATGTATTGTCTGGCCTCTTCAATATGGGAATATGTTACTTTGGTGTTGCAACAAGAGTTCTATTATCTATCCTCTGAAACTAGTGTAAGGTTTCTAAAGGACTTTGCAGCAGTGGCATAAGTTAAACCAACTCCTCACGTGTTCTCACTTGTGCAGGGGCTTGCCAGTGCTACATCAGGGAACCATAGTCAGTGGCTTGAAGCTTTCCTGCACCCTGATTCAGAAGCACAATTTGGATACATGGAAAGCCTAGTCCTGTGACTTTTTTGCCTTTTTATTTAATTTTTTACTAGCAGAAAGAGCTATCACATTATTAATAGAGACTATAGAAATCAAATAATATCTAAAGCTGGGAGTGAATAGTAAGGAAGAAGTAGAGTTTTAATTATCCTGAAACAATGAATTTTCTGTTGAGAATGATCTTAGCTCATTCAGTGAGGGGCATTCTACACTCTTTGTGATGGCTTTGATTTAGGCCAAGCATTTTATTATAAATAAGAGCACTGAAATCTTGGGTCATAAATATTTGTGCCTTTGTAAATGAGAGCTATGATGTTTGATAACTCATTTTCAAATTTCACAAAGCTGACTTGTGGCATTGGTTTCAGATTGATCTACTCCCACCCCTAGAGTATGTCTAGAGTACATCCCTCTGTCGCCAGAGGGACGTAAATTAGATATACCGACATTGCAAATGAAGCGGGGATTTAAATCTCCCTCACTTCATTTTATTAAAAATTGCCGCCGCGTTTCGCCGAGTCAGCAGTTTGTCGGCAAAAAGTGGCTGTCAAGACAGGGATTGGGCAACAAAGAAAGCCTTTGTCAGCCGATCCTGTAAATCTCGTTTAACGAGGCATAGGGATCAGCCGACAAGGGCTTTCTTTGTCGCCCGATCCCCGTCTTCACAGCCACTTTTTGCTGACAAACTGCTGACTTGGCAAAACACGGCAGCCATTTTTATTCAAATGAAGCGTGAGAGATTTAAATTCCCACTTCATTTGCAATGTTGGTCTGTCTAATTTACATCCCTCTGTCGCCAGAGGGATGTAGTCTAGACATACCCTTAGAAAGAAAGGGCAGAGGATTTTTAGTGGGTGGCTGTGTAAGACATGAAGAGGGAGTTCAAAAGTCTCCTGCTCCTGAAACCAGCTAAGAATTGAGTTTTAATTGCTTAGTATGTGAATGCTACAGAAACTCTGGATTCCTTGGAAGAGGCTGTGTATTATGGTCACTTTCACATCTGGGGGTGTTTCACTTCTTGAACTTGTGTTGCTCTCCCATATATGAAGTCAGCTATGTGACATCCTAAAAGATCTTGGCATAAGCCTAAGCAGTTACAGAATGGAATCAGCAGTAGTAAGAAGAAGGCCACTTCCCTCAGAAGACAACAGTGGTAAGGAAGGCCTCTAAGAACTTGTGGAAGATGAGAGCAAGCTGGCAGACCTGAAAGGAGGCAGGATAACATTTGGAAGAGATTTGAGGACGCTCCCATTGTGCAAACAATCTTTTAGCTCTTCCTGCTCAATTAATAAAATAATGAATCTTAAATGCAAGCTGAGTTTGAGCAGGTTTGATGATCTATTCTATATGAATATTTTGTACATTTCTAACTTAAAAATAAGTGGGTAATTCAAGTTGATATGTTTTGCAGGACTTCAGAATAGATATCATAATGAGTACTTGTGGAATCCAATCTGTGAATCTATGAAAAAAAATCACAATTAAAAATAACACAGCATTTTTTTTCTCTAGTTTGAAAACCTAGCAAGTATATTGAAGCTTCCTGGCAAGAAGACATTTAACAACATGGACAGAGAATTTTTAGAGAAGAGGAAAAAAGATTTAAATGCATATTTGCAGGTAACATCTTGACTAGTCCAGTTTCAAATTTTCTTTTGTGTTTACGGTTTTCTGTTTGAACGGATAGATATTCAGTAAATGCAAATAAATATTAATTCAGTCACAATTAGATTGTCTTAATGAAATACACTGATTTGGAACACAAGAAATGTTACAGCTAAAGGTAAATGCCAGATTTAACTGCGATCATCTGTATTTCAGTGAACAGAACATAATAATTCAAGTGTAAGTGAAGGATGCAGATGCTGTTTTATAAGGTGTTAATCTAGTTTCCAGTTGGATTAACAAAGAAGCTGAACTAGTTTATTCTAATTTCTGAAAAGGGTTCACTGCTTAAGGAAGTATGTCTTTCCCATTGTACCATAAATAGAACAGTAAAATTTTATACTATTTGTTAGTTTGGCATACTTCTTTGATTTCCCCACGCTCAGCACAACTTTCAGAATTGGTCTGTATCTGCAATGTAGTTGGGTGTGTGATTTGTAGCTTGCATAGATATATTCTTGCCTCTTTTATTTTAGCTTTTGTGCTAAAAATAGCAATGAGTACATAATGCAATCTGCACAAGCCTGCCTGAGTCCCCTGCGTGTATGCTTATTTGTGCTGCCTGAACTGAAGTCCATGCTACCCGGTCCTTGCTGCTATTTTTAGTGAACTAGCTAGCTTTAATATAGCATGGGTATGTATACACAGGTAGCAAATCACACCTCTAGATACAACAAATACGTAGTCCTGATAATTGTGCTTAGCTTGATTGAAACAACATTCCTGTCTTTTTTTAGTCATTTTTTAAAAAAAGTGTTAGTTTAATCACTCTCTTCCATTATTCTGAGGCGAAATTCAGTTATCTAATTTCTAAGTGACTCATTGGTAAGACTGGTCTCTAAACTTTTCAACTCAACAGGGAACAGTTATCTAAGAAGTCATCATCGTCCCCCTCGGGTATATCTTTGCTACTGCTCTAAATCAAAGCAGAAGAGTCAATTTAGAGAGTCTGGTGAAGATGCATTATGTTAATGGGAGAGCTCTCTCCCATCTATATCTGTATTCCACCTGAACAAGATGCAGAAGCTGTGTCATTGGGAAAGTGTCTCTCATCAACACAGGGTAGCGTGGTCACTGATGTTAAGTTCATCTAAGATATATTGACTTAAATTACATTAGTTACACAACTAAACTAAATAATTCTTAGATAAACTTACAGGATTAATGTAGACCATGGTAAAATTCTACAAGGGAGTAAAAGCAAACAGGATACTATGAAATGTAACATCTGTTTAGATTGTCTAACAGCCTGCATTTGTAATATGTATGGTATTTTATTTTTCTTAAGTGTGGATTATACAGGTTGAATCTCCCTAAACTGGGACTGATCTGGCAACATCTGTGGTCTGGCACGGCAGGACCAGAGGGTCCTGATAAGGGGCCAGCAGTAGGGGAGCCCTGTTGGGCTGGCAGGGCAGCAGACTGCCTGCAGCAAATTGCCGGCAGGCTGACCAGTGCTTGGCAGCAGGAGTGCCCAGCGGGGCTGGGAGATCCAGTGTCTGTCTGTCTGCCTGGCGGGGCTGTGAGCTGCAGCAATGGTGGCGATGGCCAGCAGTGGCTCAGTGGGGCCCGGTGTTCCCTGGCACAGGGCTGTGTGGGGAGGGGAGAGCACAAGAGTCCTGGCATGAGGCTGCCTGGGGGAGCTGAGAGCCGAGGCCAAAGGTCGGGCTAAAGCTGGGGGAGACGGTAGCAGGAGGCCAGAAATGACATCCTCTGCTCCAGCAAAATTCCTCATCTGGGACCAGTCAGTTCCCGAAGGTTCCGGACTAGGGAAGTCCAACCTGTAGCGTTACTATTGGTTTTGGACACTTAGCTGAAAAAGGTGCCTTTTACATTCAGTGTGGGACTGATGGATCCTTCTTAAAAATGTTTGAAGTTAATTATGAAGTACTTATTTACCTGTCAGGTACAATGCTAATCTTGAAGTAATGTTTAGAGATAGAAAATTTAAAAAATGCACATTTAATCGCTGTGTACAGTATTAAAAGACTATCATACAAAAGAAAATGTAATGACTTTTTTCTAAATATGTGCTATGTTTTGGAATTAGCTGAAAGTTTACAATTAATCTTTTAGTTGTTGTTAAATCCTGAAATGATGAAAGCCTCCCCAGCTTTAGCCCATTGTGTGTATGACTTCCTGGAGAATAAAGCGTACAGCAAAGGAAAAGGTGATTTTGCTCGGAAGGTAAGAATGGCATTTAGTATATAGCAGATTTTAGTGATGCATTTGGTGTCCTAACTTAGTTAGTTACTGATCATGATCAATTCATTGACTGAAGATAGTTATAAACCAGTGTTTTATTTCATGTACAAACATTTTTAATTTGCACTGCATTAGGAATGTATGTTGTCAGAGGCAAATATATCTTGACATAGGCAAATGGAGAATTAAGAATTTAGCCATTTTTTAAATGTCTTCATTTGTAAGTCAGACACCAAATTTCCAAGAAGTCAGTGGCTGTTAAATGTGCTATAAAAGACTTTTTAATTCTATTGTTGACAAGTTAACTTCCCACAGAAGTTTCCTGTTCTCACTTTCCTTTCCGAATCTGCTACCCGCCTTCAACTCAGCATATACTGCTGCTATTATCGCTTTCATTCTCTAGTCCAAAGTATGTAATGTATGTACGTTCCAAGGCTGCTATTAGTGCTTTCACACATTCAGCCAGCAGGACCTACACAGAATTAGCATGGAAGTTGTGTGTCCACGGATAACGCTGCACATAACTCAGTTTAGTTTGTGATATGGATGTCTCCATAAATAGATACTTGTGTTTACAATTGGCCATTTTGCATGGGCAGCTTTTGCAAATTAGATCTTCATGTTCATTCCCAAATTTTTAGTGACATGCATGCCCAACATCTTAAATTGTTTGCAGAGTTACTTTTAAATTGTTCTTTAAAAATGTATGACTGGAGACTTGACTGCAAAACATTCTGAATTTATCCAGCTTTGTAATATCCGGAAAAGAATATTTAGTGTTTTGCTTTCCAAATATATGGTATCTTTCATAGCCGTGTTTTCCTTTTGTAGACTTTACACTTGATTATATGCTTTTGTTACTTGCATTGTACTTAGTGTGCACTCAAAAAACCCAGAATATTTATAACTAGTCTTCATGAAATATTATACTAAAAAATAATTAAAACGTATATGTTTAATGCTGAACATGTTAGACTTAACATATCATCATGAAGCTTTTTAGACAAGATATGGAACAGTGATTCAGGTAGGAGATGAAATGAGAATGAGGCGCCTGCACTTATGGAAGAAGTGAGTTCAGAGGGGAGAGAGAGAGAGAGACTGAGAGGACAATTAGTGGGCAAAAAATGGAAGACCCAAGCATAAGGGAACATCTGAATAAAGGCAAGAAGATGAGATTGAGGGAGCAGAAAATGAGGATTATATAGATACAGACAGAGTGGGACTGTGAGGAAATGGAAATTATAATGTAGATG
This sequence comes from Pelodiscus sinensis, assembly GCF_049634645.1. NCBI lineage: Eukaryota > Metazoa > Chordata > Testudines > Trionychidae > Pelodiscus > Pelodiscus sinensis. The sequence continues at coordinate 202,659,813 of NC_134712.1, forward strand.
AGAATGAAGCCAAAATGTTTCTCTGAACTCAGTGGAAAACAAACTTCAGCACTTTAAGCAATGTTTGTGTTGGCATAAAGTATAGTTTAGATATGCACTCAGGGAAACTTTTTTATATAGTAAGATAATCTGATGCAAATAAATCAGACAACTGTGCATAGATGTCCGCAATGTTTCAAAATGTACATGATCATAAAAAATAAATGCAGAATTCATTTTAACTCACAAGGCTTGAGGCAGAGCCTTGAAGACCGTTCAAGTAAGCATGCCTGATATCTGATTTCAGCTGGTGAAATTCCTATTCTCTGTGTAAAATTTTCAAAATTAAGTAAAAATACTTAATCTTGTGCTTGCATGAATGGGATTTTTATATTCGCAGTAGGAGTTGTACTACAAATTAGTGTATTCTCTAGAAAAGTGCGACTTTTTTGTACTGGATGATTGTACTAGTGTCCTCCATAGGTTATGCAATCGTGGTAAATGTTTTCCCCTTCAGATGGACACATTTGTAAATCCACTGCGTAACTCTATGAGAAATGTTTCAAATGCAGTCAAGTCCCTCCCTGACAGCCTGGCAGAGGGGATGACTAAAATGTCAGACAACATGGGCAAAATGTCAGAAAGATTGGGACAAGACATAAAGCAATCATTTTTCAAGGTAAGAATGTATTGGTGAGGCAATATATAATAGATTCTAACAGGAGATGATGATTTTCAGGTTTGGGTCCCTTTATCTAAAAACAAATGGTAAACACCCTATTGAATAGAAAATGCTAAGGATAGGGAAACAATTATTCTTTACGGGTTTTATTTACTTTGGAAAGTTGAAGAGTAATGGAAGTTGCAAAAGAAAGCAATGTACGTGGTAATGATATAAAGAAGATCACACAGACACCTGGTTATTTTTAAAATACAAGAAAGAGGGCACTAAGCAAAATTAAAAGGCAAAACATTTCAAATTGATGGAAATACGGTTCAAAAGATTACATGGAATCATAGAAGATTAGGACTGGAAGAGGTCTTAGGAGGTCATCTAGTCCAAACTCCTGCTTAAAGCAGGAGTAATCCTATCTAAGCCATTCCAGCCAGGGCTTTCTCAAGGTTGGCCTTAAAAAGGATAGAGATTCAACCACCTGTTGCCCCATGATTTAAGCCAAAAACACAGCAAAATCTGAAGGAGTAGACACAACTATTTGTTACTGACACTCTTCAAAATGAGGGTTAAGGTAAATAAAAGTGCTTTTAAAGACCCAAATCAATTAAATTAATGTTTAGATTACTCTGATTCTCTTCTTTTGCTTCCTATTTCTAAGAACCTCCTCCCCTTTCCTCTCCCTGCTGAAATCACTAATGAAAACCCTCAGTAAGGAAGTAGCACTTGCTGATTTAAGAGAGGGGGCAGGAAGGAGCTATGGTTTCAAACAGTAAATGTACAGGGCAATGAGGGCAAACCAGTGCCTTTTTCTCACCTACATCTAGCAACTGAGGATCAAACAAGAGGTGAAGAAACCCTAGGCTTCACAGATATTGAAAGAAGACAAGGGAGCATTGATAAGGAGCTAAGTCTGGTATTGGCGTTCCTGCTTCTGCTGCCGGGCTTTATGATAGCTCCTTACTATGGGTGTGAATGGTTGTCACCATTAATGGGTGATGCTTACTGGTTTATGGTTAACTGGCAGCCTGGCTGGGCTGGAGCAGCCCCCTGCATACCCCATCTTTTAAGAGGTTAACCAGTTAAACATAACATTTAACTGGTTAATTGATTAAATGTGATTTTTACATTTCTACTCCCTGCCAGTTCCCTTAAGCTGTTGGCTCTTCTCTTTTCTCTACCAAGATTTTTTTTGTTTGGGTTATTTTTGCTAGGAGGGAGGGGAGACGAAGCTATGTTGTTCTTCTGTACACCATCCACTCTTATCAGTCTCCCATTAGGCAGGTAACTTATTTTTCTCCCTCAGAGTAGCTGCCCTGACAACTGAAAATAAAGGTGAGAATACAGGAAAGTATTCTGTTTGTCTGACCCTGCACTGGAAGTGGGAAAACTCAACTGTGATTTAATTGTCTGTTTGCTTATCAGGATTCTTTCTTTTCCTTGGCTAGCTTATATCTTTGGCTAATTTGAACTTTCCCAATTTTATCCCCACCTACTATACCACATATCTAAAGTTGTAAGGAGAAAGTGGGAGCTCCACTTCCTCCTTCAAGTGATTGCACTACACATGTGCATTCTACTCTTGCCACGTGTGGATCCTGAACCACAGTTGTTGGAAGACCTTTTTCTCCCTGGTACATGTCAGTGCAGCTTCAGCTCTTTCTGTGGCAGATTACTTCTGTGTGTAGGTATAGAGGGCACAGATCACTTGCCTATTCTTTCAGTCTTACTATCTGTGACTAATGTTTGAATTTGTTGGTTTTGCTTTAGTAAGTGCTCTCCATACATTTTTTTCATGTAGTGCATACACATTTGTATGGTTATTAGGGTTGGTTAATGTTGGATTTAATTTTAATGTCTTAGTTTTTCCTTATGGTTGACATTCCATTATCAGTATCAAATAATGCCTTTGGAAATATGTTGCCTGACATGCTTGAAGTCTGTGCCTGAGAGAGACCCATCCCCAAGTTACTTGAAATGCTTGGATGAGTCTTTTTATCAGGGATTGTTGCTGAATTTGAAGTGACTTCAAGCTTTAGACCAAGAGAGATTGAAAATCCAGGCTGACATTTCTTTTGATGGAAGTTGTCCTGAAACCACCTTCAGAACATTTGTGGTCAGAGGGGATATCAAGTACATCAGCAGCTGAGAGAAGTGTGCCTCTGATGCATACTAAATTGCTGTGCCCACTAAGAAACAGAAGTCTTTCAAGTGACAGAAATGTAGCCGTGTTAGTCTGGTGTAGCTGAAACAAAATACAGGACTATGTAGCACTTTAAAGACTAACAAGATGGTTTATTAGATGATGAGCTTTCGTGGGCCAGACCCACTTCCTCAGATCAAATAGTGGAAGAAAATAGTCACAACCATATATACCAAATGATACAATTAAAAAAAATGAACACATATGAAAAGGACAAATCACATTTCAGAACAGAAGGGGGATGCGGGGGGGGGGGGGGGAAGGAAGGGGAATGCCTCTGAGTTAATGATATTAGAGGTGGGGAAGGGTAGATGTCTGTGAGTTAATGGTATTAGAGGTGATAATTGGGGAAGCTATCTTTGTAATGGGTAAGATAGTTGGGGTCTTTGTTCAGCCCCCTGCGGAGAGTGTCGAATTTTAGCATGAATGCCAGTTCAGAGGATTCCCTTTCAAGTGCAGATTTGAAAGTCTTCTGAAGTAGGATGCATGTGATTAGGTCATTAAGACAGTGTCCTTTCTGGTTGAAATGGCAAGAAACTGTTTTTTCTTTGTGATCCTGTCTAATGTCTGTTTTGTGGACATTGATACTTTGGCGAAGTGTCTGAGACGTTTGTCCAATGTACATAGCAGACGGACACTTTCGGCACATGATAGCATAGATTATATTTCTGGAGGCACAGGAATATGTGTTCTTGATCTTATAACTCACTTGGTTAGGCCCAATAATGGTGTCAGCAGAGTGAATATGTGGACAAAGCTGGCAACGAGGTTTGTTGCAAGGGAAAGTACCAGAGTTGGTATTAGTGTGGTATGTCCTGTGGTTGTTGGTAAGAATCATCTTGAGGTTAGGTGGTTGTCTATAGCAGACTATGGGTCTGTCTCCCAGAGCTTCTTGGAGTTTAGTGTCCTGTATAGGCTGTAATTTATTGATAATGTGTTGGACAGGTTTAAGTTGGGAGCTGTAGGTGATGACAAGTGGTGTTCTACTGTTGGTTTTCTTGGGTCTGTCTTGTAGTAGATGGTTTCTAGGTATTCGTTTGGCTCTTTCAATTTGCTTTTCTATTTCTCCGGGTGGGTAGTTGAGGTTTGGACACTAAACTCCAAGAAGCTCTGGGAGACAGACCCATAGTCTCCTATAGACAACCACCTAACCTTCTGTTCTGAAATGTGATTTGTCCTTTTCATGTGTTCATTTTTTTTAATTGTATCCTTTGGTATATATGGTTGTGACTACAGGCAGTCCCCGAGTTACACGGATCCGACTTATGTCGGATCCGCAGTTACGAACGGGGCTTTTCTCGCCCCGGAGGACGGGAGCGACGGGACGCCCAGATGCGCCACGGTCCGCCGCCCCCGTCCTCTGGGGCGAGAAAAGCTGCTTCCCGTCTCCCTGGTCTGCAGGGAGACGGGGAGCAAAGCCTCGGAGCACGCCCGCAGCGGGACAGCCCGGGCGCGCTTGAGCTGTCCTCCTGCGGGCGTGCTCCACAGCTTTGCTCCCCGTCTCCCGACCAGCAGACCAGGGAGATGGGGAGCAAAGCCTCGGAGCACGCCCGCAGTGGGACAGCCGCGGCGCGCCTGGACTGTCCCGCTGCCCGCATGCTCTGCGGCTTTGCTCCGCGTCTCCCAGGTCAGCAGACCAGGGAGACGGAGCAAAGCCGTGGAGGACTTGGGCTGTCCCACCACCCCCGTCTCCCTGGTCTGCTGGGGGGGGGGGGGGTGCAGCTAGTGCCCCTCCTCCCCCCAGCAGACCAGGCTTTTCTTGCCTACCCATGGGGTAGAGCAGCTGGAGGCTGCCGGGTTGGTCCCTCAGCGCCGTTCCGGACCAACCTGGCAGCACCCCAGCTGCTCTGCCCCAGGCATCCTGATTCAGCTGCTGCTGGTCAGTTTCAGCAGCGGCTGAATCAGGACGCCTGGGGCAGAGCAGCTGGGGTGCTGCTGGGTTGCTCCAGTAGAGCCGAGGAGCCGCGCTACTGGAGCAACCCAGCACCACCCCAGCTGCTCTGCCCCAGGCGTCCCCAAGTCAGCCCCTGCTGAAGCTGACCAGCGGCTGACTACAGGAAGCCCGAGGCAGAGTTGCTCTGCCCCAGGCTTCCTGGAATCAGCCACTGATCAGTTTCAGCAGCAGCTGACTTGGGGACGCCTGGGTTTCTTAAGTTGAATCTGTATGTAACTGATCAGTGTCAGCAGCGGCTGACGCCAGTTCCGACTTACATACAGATTCAACTTAAGAACAAACCTACAGTCCCTATCTTGTACGTAACCCGGGGACTGCCTGTATTTTCTTCCACTATTTGATCTGAGGAAGTGGGTCTGGCCCAGGAAAGCTCATCATCTAATAAACCATCTTGTTAGTCTTCAAAGTGCTACATAGTTCTATATTTTGTTCAAGTCTTTCAAGGACACTGCTGGAAGAAGTGCTCTTTAGCCCCAAAGTCTGCTGGGAAAGGGAACAATTTAGAATACAGTCAGAATCCAAGCAATCCTTCACATATTCATTGGCTAAGTAAAGTAATTGATTCTTGCACTAAGGCAGACACTGTCAAGCCTGAGGCGCAAAGTGGTGCTTTCGTGGTTGTGGCACCATCTAAATCTCTAACACACTAGTCTAATACCATTAACTCACTAACATCCCACTCTCCCTACCTCTAATATAATCAATTCACAGACACTTACCTTCCTTCCTTCCCCCCCCCCCCCCGCATCCCCCTCCTGTTCTGCAATGTGATTTGTCCTTTTCATATTTGTTCATTTTTTTTAATTGTATCCTTTGGTATATATGGTTGTGACTACTTTCTTCCACTATTTGATCTGAGGAAGTGGGTCTGGCCCATGAAAGCTCATCATCTAATAAACCATCTTGTTAGTCTTTAAAGTGCTACATTGTCCTGCATTTTGCTTCACACTAGTCAGACACACTCCTGGTACTGTCCTTTCCAGAGACATTTCAAATTGAAAGGGTTTTGCTCAGCTTATTAATGCCAATGTCCCCTGCAGTGCAGGTGATCATTCCTTCAGGACTGGTAAACCAGTCAGCACCAGTGCAAGACCTAATACTGACTCAGTCTCTAGAGTCCTGAAGGTTCTAATAGTGCTGAGAGAGAAGCCAGCAGTAAAGGGTTTTTTTGCTCTTCCTAGGATCTCAACACTAGTCCCTGGCACTGACTGGACTGGTTCCTCCATAGTCAGGATGAGGCATTTCTGCTACTGACTTGAGGTTGGCTCCTATGTTTCTCAGCTGCAGAGTGCATCTTGCCATTCCCGCCCTAGACCTTATCCCTTCAGATAATTGTCACACCCTGTGTCTAGTACTGGCCTGTACATGTGTGCTGCAAGACGTTGGGTTCCAACATCTTTTCAGTGGGCCTTCTGCAATCTGTGAAGGTTTTCCAGTTTCCAGAGCTTCATTGTTTCATTAGCATTCAATTTCCCTAGGCTAAAAGAGGGGAGTCAGCTGGTTGAACACCTTTGATCCCAAGGCTAGTACTGAGCCATAAGATGATGTTCAGGAGCATTTGTAGGGATAACTAGCAAGACTTTCAAGTACCTCAACCTGTGCTAGCTTCATCCTTCTCTTGGACCAGATGAAACAGTTTATTTGAAGTTATCTACACCCCCTCTGATGATCACCAAGAGCTCTTAAAAAGGGAGGCATCAGCCTTGGACATTCAGGTGAAAGAGGTTAGGAAATCTTCTCACAGCCTTACTGATATTCTGGTCTCTGCTGCATCGTTTCGGGTGGCACTGCAAATAAATGAAGCGATTTTAGAACCCATTAGGGCTCTCTGTCAAACTTCTTCCTTCCCATGTCAAAGCAAACAGATATCTAAAATAGATAAACATTTTATAAAGTTATGCTGGTTCCCATTAATCTCATCCTGGAGACAGGAGTCCTTTAAGTCAAAGGCAGCCTACCAATTTCCATGTGGTTATTTATCAAGGTCACAGAAAGTATCTCAGATTCTTGATCAATTAATCTCCTTACCCATTTACAATATTACCCTTTGACCTATAGACAGCTTCCCAGGTTATTACAAAATGTATGGCAGTAATAGCTGCCTTTGCGATGATTGGATGAATTATTTGTGAGCTACCAGAGGCACTGTCCAGTGTATCTCTCATCAAATCAACTTTCAAATCACTGAGGGTACGTCTACACTTGCTCCCTAGTTCAAGCTAGGGATGCAAATGTAGGTGACTGAAATTGCTAATGAAGCGGGGATTTAAATATCCCACACTTCATTAGCATGATCTCACTGGCGCATTACTCCGCTCATCAGCTGATTCGAACCAGGAAGTGTGCGCTGGGACGTGTTGGTTCAAACCAACCCCTTGGTTCGAACTAACATTACTCCTCAAAAAAATGAGGAGTAACATTAGTTCAAACTAAGGGGTTTGGTTCGAACTAATGCGTCCCAGCGCGCATTTCCTGGTTTGAATCAGCTGTTGAGTGGAGTAACACACTGGCGAGATCATGCCAATGAAGCGCGGGATATTTAAATCCCCACTTCATTGGGAATTTCGTTCACCTACATTTGCATCACTAGAACTAGGGAGCAAGTGTAGACATACCCCGAGTGTCAGGGCTCTTCTTCAAAACAAGAAAGAGAAGAGGAAATCTGATGTCATGAAATATAAAACTAATAATTTGTGTACAAACAAAATTGGGCCTTGACTCACATTAAGCCTCCCTTTTTGGAACATTTCCCAAGTACATCAATAAGGATAACACAGTTATACTCACAGGCTGTGTCTACACTGGGCCCCTTATTCCGGAAAATCAGCCGCTTTTCCAGAATAAGCTGCGAGCTGTCTACACTGGCCCTTGAATTTCCGGAAAAGCAACGACGCTCTACTGTACAAAATCAGCTGCTATTCCGGAAAAACTATTCTGCTCCCACTCGGGCATAAGTCCTTATTCCGGAACACTGTTCCGGAAAAGGGCCAGTGTAGACAGCCCAGTAGTCTTTTCCGAAAAAAAGCCCCGATCGCGAAAATGGTGATCGGGGCTCTTTTCCGGAAAAGTGCGTCTACATTGGCCAAAGACGCTTTTCCAGAAAAAGGGCTTTTCCGGAAAAGCAGCCTGCCAATGTAGACGCTCCTTTTCCAGAAAAACTGAAAACGGAATAGTGTTCCGTTTTAAGCAGTTCCGGAAATTCATGCTAGTGTAGACACAGCCATAGAGAACTAGGATTATGGAACCTTATGCTTCAGTCCTGAGATCAGGAAGAAGAGTACTTTGTTGGTTCTCCAATATGGATTGATGGGGTTTACACCTTTCTCTGAAGTATTAGCCATTATCAGAGAGAGGATATAGAGCTAGACCTACTACTAATTTCTTCTAATTTGATAGTTCCTATAATTATTTTTAATATAAATGTTTGGGGGTTTTTTCTTGAGACTATTCATACAGTTTTGATAGCTGTATTGGGAAACACATTTCAAGCAATACTGGAAGATATTTCAGTAATTTTGGTATGTCACTAACTTGGAATCAGAATGCCTATAACTAGTTATGAGGACTGTATTGGAAAATTTTGAAATTGGTTCTGCTATAATTAGAGGTTCTCTTTGATGTTTTCCTTGAGACCTATAACTTTCCCCCCATAGTCATGTCTTTTTTTTTTTAGTATAGGTGCCTCCTTTAGTGCAGAAAACTGATTCAGATCCTGAACACTGCCGTGTTGCAGCACAGCTTGATGACAATGTAAGTCTGACTTTTAGTTCAGATTGGTTTAGCTGCTTTAAATTAAGTACCAATGTGAGTTTTGTTTCATATTTGTATTATTTGCTTACTTTATGCTATACTATATATTGGCATCAGAAATTAAACCAAAGGGGAAAATTGGAAATAGTACCTTAAAGTAAAAAAATTCTGAAATAAAAATTTCATTCTAAAACTTTTTGAAGCTGTTTTAATACTAAATGGCTTGCATGGTAGTGTAGTAAATGTTATCCACCTACTAATACTTCTGTGACTATCCTCAAATATAGAATAGGGTTGCAAAGTTAATAGTACACAGCTAGATCTGCTTCTGAGATCTTGAAAACTAGCAGTCATCACCAATATTGGTGATCAGAGAATTGTTTGGAAGAATTAAAAAAAAATTCCTATGCCATATGTGGACCATGAAGTACATAAAGGAAGAAATATTAGAAATGTGATAGTGAAGTTTAAAATGTTAAGCTCTTGATGGTCTCATAAGCTATGGTATTTTCCCAGTGTTCTGATTGATACACTGGTCATATGTGTGAAACACAGTTGAAAAAAATATTCTATCTGTAACTAGGACTGAAGGCCCATAAGATTACTAGTGATTATATGCTGATTTGTCATGGTCATAAATCTGCACCTGTTCCACACTTCACGTATTTATTTGTCACATCAAAGCATTCCAGTTTATCTTCCTGTTCATAAATGCTACCAGGGATCTGGTAAATGCCTTTTTGCTCAAGTAACATAGGCTTCAATTCTTTTGTTTTGCTGTGATTTCATCTAATGTAATTGTTTATCAGTAGATTGTTTAATTTTGAAATGTTTATTCTAAGACATTGTCCTCTTCCAAAACAAATAAATATAGAAAGTACACTAAATGGTACAAGAGTTTGAACTAAAGTACTTCCCTATTTTACAGTTCAACTTTTCAGGAAAAAAAAATTGTATCTACTTAGTCTTAAAAGTTCATTTTGAAAGTAGTGTTTGGACGTTTGACTTTTGCACCATATTTCAGAATATATTACATTTAGCACTTTTCCTGACCCTCACAAAATGCCAGGAAGTTAATAATTAAACCTTTAGATAATACAGTTTTACTACATTTCTCTTTTAGCATTGTGTAGAATCAGTAGTATAAGGAGGATTTAGTTGGCCTGTATCTCACTAACAGAATTGTGAACTAAGGCCAAGATTTTCAAAAAGAGATCCTTAAAATGTACGCTTCAAAATCTATATTTAAGATACCAAATATGTGGCCAGATTAAGAGCACATAGCTTTAATAATTTGTGCTGAACCTTGAGCACCTTTGAAAAACTAGCTATGTACTTAAGTATATAGGATTTAGATTTAGGCTGGGATTTTCAAGGAATCCTTATGGAGTTAGGTGCTCAAATCCCATTGACTTTCCATGGGAATTGGGCAGCAAATCCTTTGAGCTCCATCCAAGTATAGGAAACAATCTTTCAAATTTCGGTTTATTTCCAATTGCATATGGGAATTCTGCTCTCAACTGTAGTTGTGCAACTCCATTGTTGGCAAATTCTGCATTCCGAAACATCTTTACTATCCTATGGAATATAATGGAGTTACACTGGTGTACCTAAGAAAACAGTTTGTCTTTGCAGTTAGTTCATAACTTTCTATTGTCTCTACAGCTGACTTTTACATTATTAAACTATAGTAATGTTAGGATAACAGTTAAGAGAACAGATGCCATTGTAGTCACTTTTCAGAGGAATGCCATACTGTTAGATATTTTTTTGCCTGAAGCAAAGTGAATTTGCTCTTTACAACTGAGATTTACAGAGGGCTCAGTGAGGTTTCTTATGTCCCATGAGAGTACAGGTTTATTAAAATATTTTTAATACCAAGAAACTCATTTAATAGTTTATTCAGTTATTATTTTTAATATTCTCTGATTCATAGTCTAGTATATGTTGACTTGATATGTTGAAGTGGCTACTCTAGATAAGTTACTATCTTGCATCTAAATGTATATGATAAAAATGAGGTTATTTGCCTAACAATGTCAGTTAATCTGTAAATTTGTATTTTGAAACATGAAACATACAATGTATAAATAATAGACCCAACTGTTCACCTATAAAGAGACATCTAAGACTTTTCAGATTTTGACATGGTCCGATAGCATAGTTATGTAAAATGTGAAGATAAAAATTGAAAGCATAATGTGTTTTAAAAATCAATATAAATATTGACAGTTATTGCATTTGCACAAGAGTTTACGTTAATTATCTATTTGGAGCTATCAATTTTTTTGCAATATCTCTGAAAATATAGGTTCACGTATATCAGCCTATGTTACTTTTAAAAATCAAAAGCAAGTTTTTACTACGGAATCACAGTGAAGCATTTGAAAACAGAACTTTCTATCTCCCTACCACTGCTATGTTTAAAAATGCTGGTTCTATGGAATTCTCTGACACAGCTTATTTCTGCATCTGGCTCAGTTGGAACTCAAAGAATAAAAGTTTGGGTTCTATAGCAATGGAAGAGTGGTCTGCAGTTGGGCACCTTCCTTTCAGAACCACTGTTGCTACTGGGCATTCAAAAGATAGGGTGTCCAGAAGAGAGCTATGCCTTGAGTTTGCCATCAGCTCTATTCTTGAAAGCACTGTTGCTATCTGAAGAAGAAAAGAAAAATAAACCCCTGTAAGTAATAGTGCTGATAACTTCTGTATCTGGTTCTGAACTCTACAATCCTGGCCTCAATAATGCAGCAGATTCCATTTTAGGACTTATTTAAAAAATACTTAAAACTAGTTTAATTTCAAAATAAAAATCATGAATGATTCCATCCTGAAGAGAGATTTCAGACAACAGCAAAGTCTTTTAACCATTGATTTCTTTCAGAAAGACAATGTGATGCAGTAGCCGGAGCAGTAAGATGCTTAACTTTTGACAATTGTAGTAGATGATGTCTTAATTACGTGAGTTGAAATACAGGTTTTCTGTTTATACTTGGCTTTTAATCCATGTATCTAGGTGGATGACAATATTCCTCTTAGAATAATGCTGCTCCTTATGGATGAAATCTTTGATTTAAAAGAGCGAAATCAGTGGTTAAGAAGAAATATAAAAAATCTACTGCAACAGCTTATTAGAGCAACATATGGAGACACAATCAATAGGTACCAACTTTTTTATTCATGCTCAAGAGCTGTAGGAGTGTTTGTGAATCATTCTAGAAAAATACCGTTTGTAATTTAATTGCAGTGTTCTAATGATTGTACATCTGCAAATGCAAGCTCACTGCTGCTTGACTGCATTTTTTTTCCCTCTGAGATTATAAAAAGACTGTTAAAGATGGAATGAGATGGAAACTTATTTTTTAAAAGATCATTTTAATGTCTGTTAAGACATGGAATGAGTCCTATTTACACTTTTTAGAGAAGGTTAATTTACAAGAAAATAGTAAGCTTTTGCATATGTTAAGATATTGAAGACATACTTCTATAAATATCAACCAGTGTTGACATTGTATAAACTTTATTTTATACAGTGACTGTTCACATGATTTATTACTATTTGCACTATTAAACAAATGAGTTAATCAGCAGGGCATACAATTGAAGCCCTACAACCTACCAGACTGGATTATAGTTATTCTTTGTGCATCAGAACTGATTTCAGCAAGACCCTTTTCAGTTGGAAAATGCCAACTTGTCAAAGATCACACTTTTCATGGGAAAGAGGTGATTTTGATAAAACTTGACACACAATGTGGAAAAATAAATAACTGCCTATTTCATTTTGATACTAGAATTTTTCATTTGAAAGTTTTCTCGCTTGAAACGGCTGTTCATTTAATAATTAAATGGTTGATGTCATAAAAGATTAGAAATTATAGAAACAAAATATTTTGACTAAACTGAAAATATTTTTGATTTTCCATTCACGAGAGTAGGAGATTTTGACTTAATCTGACTTGAGAGAGAGAAATGTTTTGATATGTCTAATTTTTGTGTGATGGCAAAACTGTTTCTCTGTGAGAGCTAATCAATAATGATACAGGAATTTACTGTGTTGGTTTTCGTATTTCAGCATTTTCAAGACCATCAAGACTTTTGTTTTATAATTATGTTAAAGCATACTCAAACTGTTATAGATCTTTCTAAAGTGACTGTGGTTTTTAAAACAAATGCAGTACTGTTTAATCCATGTTCTACCACACGAATAATTTCAGAGTGGGGAGGGCGGGGGGCGGGAATAGCACTGTTCTAATCCTCTATTTCCCCAAGCCACTCAGGACACTATTACATAATTCCATGGGTTCATCCACCAGGAAGCAGCAGACAAAGCAAATTATGTATCCTGTATTAGAAATAACTTAAGTTATCCTCATCAGCCTAGAAGCAAGGAAACTATAGCAATCTCTAGACATTTTTTGTGTGTTTGAAGGTAGCAGGACTTGGCGAGTGATGGTTTCTCTGCATATGGGTTATGTCGCTGGGCCATGGGCCCCTGCATAAGCAACTCAGACAGATTCTACATTGAGCTGGCCACTATGGAATTGGAGAGAGGGGAAATCAGAGAGGAAGTCTGGCATTTCATAACCACCAAAAGCAAGGGTCAGTGTGGCATAAAAGCTGCAGAAAAGGGAGTGTGGCAGGCAGTGGCCACAAGAGAGAAGAGGATCAGGAGGAACTTCACACAGCAAGAATCAATTGCAACCTTTTAGCTGTACAGAATTCTTCCTGTTAGTCTTTAAAGTACTACATTGTCCTGCATTTTGCTTCAGAATTCTTCCTGACACTCTTTTCTCTGGTAGCCACAGCCTGCCATCCTCATCTGTTCCCAGCTGTGTAGCATGCCACCTTGACCTCTTTGTCTCTGGTAGTTATGAACTGCTAGACTTCCTCTCTGATTTCTCCTCTCCAGTTCCATAGTGGCCAGGTCATTGTAGAAACTATTCCAAAATCCAGATAATTCAAGGAAATGGAGAGAGAGAGAGAGATGGAATGTGTGGATGAAAATCTGTAAGAAAATCATCTTGCCCACAGAGCTCTCCAAACATGTAAAGAAAAAATGATTATCCTTGTTTAGAATATTTGGAAGCACATTCTGCAAGGTAGAGGTGGACAATAGGATGATGTGCTGCATTCCCACAGCCAACGCAATAGATATTGTTGTACAATTGGATAGACTTGTGATGGGGTGTACCAACCCCACATTAGCTCTGCAGGGATTAAGCAGGCCTACCTGGCTAAAAGAGCCCCTCTCCCACAGCCCTACTGAGCATTCTCCAACAGGAGGACCAGTATAAAGGCCAGTGAAGCAGCTCAGTCAGGGCTGACCACCATAGGGGAAGGAGCTCCTGCCAGAGCTCAGGAGGTGGAGGATCAGCAGATGGACAGGGGAGCAGAGAGCAGACAGCAGGGACTATCTGGGGAATTGACCAGCCCGGAGGACGCAGGTGGGGAAGATGTCAGTAATTGGGTAGGAAGTAGCCCAGGATGAGGAGCTGGAGCACCCCATGAGCTCAACATGTTTTGGGCAGATTCCTCACTAAACCAATGGTGGAACATGCCCACCACTGACAGGGCCCTGGGCTGGGACCTGATGGAGAGGGAGGGCCCAGGTTTCCCTACCCCCCCCTCCCATTGCCTGCCTTGGTTGCTCTAGCCTCATGAGGGACGGTGGAGGGATAGAGAGGACTGAGGTTCAGGGTTTCCCATCAGATGGATTTACTCTTCTGAGGTTCTGGGATTATTTGATTTTGTAGAACCCCCACAGGCTCCGGGGTGGGGAAAAAATGAGAGGTTCAGTGTGTAGGACAGGGCTGCCAGTGAGTGGGATAGGGATGGGGGTGCAGGATTTGGGCAGAAGGTGGGGTGCAAGAGGGGATAAGGGTGCGAGGTTTGGGTGAGTGGTAGGGTGGCAGGAGCAGGCTGGGAGGAGGGTGTCTGGCCAGAGGGAAAGGGGCAAGAGCAAGGGAAGGAAAGGTGCATTGTGTAGCCAGGAGAGAGGGTGCAGCAGCAAGGGAGGGTTCAGGAGCAGGGTGGGGGTAGGGTATCTAGTCAGGAGGAAGTGTGTAGGAGTGGATTGGGGGAAGGGTGTCTGACCTGGGGGAAGGTTGCAGGAGCAAGAGAGGTTACAGGAGCAGAGTGGGGATAGGGTGTCTTGCCTGGGGGAGGGTGCAGAAGTGGGCTTATGGGGCAGGGTCTGGGCGTGGGAGGATAGGTGGCACTTACTTAGTTCTGCACTCCACACTCCCTAGCACTGTGTCCCAGGCATGGCCGCCTGCTCCTTTCATTGGCCAGAACTCCAGCCAATGGGAACAGTGGGGAAAGCCTCTAGGCAACGCATCTGTACACTCCTATTTCCCCAGCTGGGGGATGGGCAGGGGAGCAGAGCCAGCAGCATGCTTCTTCGCTGCAAGGAAGATCTGGTAGGGAGGTTCGCCCCTCCCTCCAGTAGGGTTGCCAGGTGTCCAGTATTTGCTCGGACAGTCTGGTATTTTTGCCTCCAAAATGTCCAGTATTTTCTGATTTCCCCTCCCTCCCTCTCTCCCCCTCCCCCCCCCCAGCCAGGAGGCGAAAATGCCGGACACCTGGAAACCCTGCAAACACTCAGCGCCCGGCCTTCCCTCCTCCCCCACCCAGAGCTCCCCCGGCTCCTTACACCCCCTGGCCCCAGACCCCATGCTTACCTGGTTTTGCAAAACTGCCGGCACAAAATGGCTGCCAACCAAGGGGAAGCAATGCTTCCCCTGGGGCTTAGTGCTCAACTACTCCCCTGTTCCTACCCCTGCACTCACTCTTAAAGGGGACTTGCTGTGTTAATGCTATTTTTATTTTATTTTTTTTTGTTTGTTTTTGTTTAATAAGTCTTGGAGTTCTTTTTTTTTTCCCTTCCCTCACAACTTTGGTCTTCTCCCCCCCCCCCCCTTTTTTTCCTTCAACAGAATTTTTTTCCCCGTGTTTTTTTTCAAGGGGATTTGGTATTTTTGTTTCAAACATCTGGCAACCCTACCCTACACCCGAGGCAAGCCAGTGCTGGGGAGATGGAGGGAGGGAGGGAGGAAGGGTTAAGGAGGGGTGCTGAGCTCAAGTGGCAGACCACCTGGAAGGTGGCCACCGATCACTCGTGGCTCGCAGGCAGCAGTTTGCCAACCACTGGTCTAGGAACAAAGAATGTAGGCCATGCTTGCATAATGGGGACTCTCTGTTGGGAAACATGACTCTGAAGATGATGATTTTGGTCAGGGATGGGCAAAAGGACCTCTGCGGGCTGGATCCAGCCCTCAAAGCAGGTTGATTCAGCCCCCAGAGGCCCTGCCGCTTCCCTGCCCCCAGGCCTGGGGACAGGGGAGCGTACAAAGCTTCCTCCTGCTCTTTGACCAGCACAAAGCACTTTGAAGCACCATCTGCTGCTCGCAGAGTGGGAGGAGACGTCACATGCTCCCTCTCCCCCAAGCCCTCCTCTCACCCTGCAAGGAGCACACGCACTTAAAAGTACTGTACACTGGCACAGAGTGGGAGCAGGACGAGGGAATCTTTGTACAGCTCCTCCGCCCCTAGGCTAATCAGGATTTGGAGGCGGCGGAGCACTTGATGTCTCCTCCCGCCTTGCGAGCAGTGTATGGCACTTTGAAAAACCACATGCTCCTTGCAGAGCGAGGGTAGGGTGGAAGGAGGCTTCGTGCACTCCCTCCACCCCCAGGCCAGTTAAGGCTTGGGGGCAGGGGAGCTGCGTGAAGCTTCCTTGGCCCTGTCTTGGCCCTGCGAGGAGTGCACGGCACTTCAAAGTGCCATGTGCTGCTTGAAGGGTGGGTGGAGACTTCCTGCGCTTCCCCCACCCCCAGGCCAATCAGGGCCTGGGAGCTGGGGAGTGTGTGAAGCCTCTTGTCACCCTGCCAGGGGCATGGGTGCCTAATGGGAATGGTGGGCAAAGGGGCTCTCCCCACTCCCAGACCAATTATGGGAAAGCCCAGAAGCATTCTGGCCCCGCCCCTTCTGGGCTGGCCTGGGGCCACTTCAAACATTTTGGTGCTATGATGAATAATTAGTTCAACATGAGCTCCCAGTATGATTCTGTGGCCAAATGTTTTCCTTGGATATATAAACAGATGAATTGAAGTAGGGTGAGAAATTTTACCTTTTGTATTTGTCTGTGCTAGAATAGAGTGTTGCATTATATGTCCATAATTCTAGAAGAATTGTGATGTGAGAGAGAGTTCAGAGAAAAGCTAGTAGAATTATTAAAGGATTAGAAAACATGCCTTAATATGGACAAAAGAAGCTCAATCTATCTTGTAAAGGAGAAAGCTAAGAGATGACTCGATTGCAGTCTGTACATGCCTACATGGGAAAACAGAAATTTGATAATGGTCACTTCTGTCTGTTAAACAAAGATATAATATCCAGTGGCTGAAAATTGAAAATTCTTTAATTGCTTTCCTTCCTGAATCTATGTGATGTGATGTTATAAAGTTCTGTTTGTAGGATAGGGAAAATGTAAATTACTAATGACAATATGGTTTGCAGGCTTCTTCTGTTCTCTACCCTTCTTTCCTACTTCTGTTGGGTGAATATGTTGAACTTCATAAGTCCTCAAAATGGGGCAGGAAAATGGCTGAATTTAAATCTTAAACGAGACCAAGAATTAACATTAGGCTTTCTGGTGTGGTAACACGATGTAATTTATGCATGGAATGGGGAAAAGGAGAAATGATGTACTACTTTGTTTTTAATTCTTGAACATTATTTGGCGTTTTAGTTACTTTAAAGCACTCTTTACTTAAAGCCATCTGTTTCTTGATGTCCACTGAAAAAGTAAGATGAGAGAGATCACTGATTTGTGTCTTTGATTTTAGAAAAATAGTTGATCATGTTGACTGGATGACATCTCCTGAGCAAGTAGCAGATGCAGTGAAGCGGTTTAGGTATGTTTTATAAGTTTAATAAAACCGCTAGACAGTGTAGTGCACATATTCCCATATAGGCCTACTGGTATCTAACATTTGTCCTCTTATCTCAGCGATGAAATCAGTTTAAGCTGTCAGAGACAGTAAATACTCCCTGTTCCATATCAAACCATAAATTCTGCCTCGGTACTAGATACAAATTACTACCTGATCTGTAAAGATTTTAAAATATGTAAATTATCCATTACTTGAACAGAGAATGTTCTGTGGCTAGTCTCTCCCTTATAAAATTTTCCTTTTTGGAAAGGGACACTACCTTCACTACCTGTTCTAAACTGTTACATAATTATTGTGTACTTTTAAACAGAGCAAAACGTAACTAGGATGCAGTGGCTTATTTGTGTTCATGACAGTATATAATAAATATGTTCGAGAGGGAGCAGCAACAACTATTGTAGTTAAACCTTGACACAGATTATTACTAATATTTATCTACACATACATACATAATTGAGCTTTCTTTTGTAGCTTTTAGCCTCTCGGGTAATCATCAGTTTTTAAAAGAATATATGAGTTAAAAGAAATCTCTATTTATGACATCACTTTGAGAATTCTGTACTTGTAAAAGCCTCAAGAATAAGCTAAACTAGTTGTAATTTATGTAGAAGGAGTTTTTCAGGAAGGTGGTTCATAAAGGTGGCCTCTTTAGCAAGGAAGATGGATATGTGACAGGTATTTTCATTTCAAGAGAGAAGATGCAAAGGATCGTACTAACAGAGCCTATAACAAAGGGTCTCTGACATTAGTTTTCTGGACACTCTTCCAGTCTGTATAGAAATATCCTTATTGAGGAGATTATATGTGAAGATGTTGCAGAGGTTTCATCTCTCTTTGGAATTACTGAGTGAATTTCATGGTTTCTACAAAGGTAGAATAGATCCCCAGACTATGATCCATGTTTTATATGCAAGAGTAGTGTTATATACTAGGGATGTTAGCTATCACTTAATTGAATAATTGACTAACTGCATGAATTCTTAGCAATTGACTATTCGATAGCCCTCGGGGCGGGGGCAGCAGCCAGTGCTCTCTGGCCCCACTCCTGGGGAGTCCCCTTCCATCCCACGCTTCTGCGTTTGTATCAGAGGCAGCAGTGCAGGGTGCCAGGCGGGAGCTGGTCTGTGAGGGGAGCCAGTTTAAAAAACAGCTCCCCTTGTGGACCTGCTGCTTTGCACTGCTGCTTCTGATACAGGGTGCCTGTGCTGACTGCGGACATAAACTGCTCCAGCAGCTGCCCCTGTCCACAAGGATCTGGGACTACCTGCAGACAGGGGCTGCTGCAGCAAAGCACCCTCTGTCCAAGGTGATGCCGGTGCTGGCAACGGACAGAGGGTACTTCAACAGCAGTACCCTTTCTAAAAGTAAAAAATGAAAGAGGCACTGATGTCATACAGAGCAAACATTCCAAAGCAAGACATCATCTTGTGTCTTACTACCAACACATTTGAGCCTAAGTTCTTATTAAAAGAGGGACTTATTGATATTCAGTGATTAGTACACAAGTTACATATACCTAATAAATTCAGTAGTATTTGGGTGTTTTTGACAAGGAAGAGTTGGAAATGAGTGTGTAAATTTTCCCATAAAGCTCAAGCAACAGATTCCCATACTGGAGTTCCTAGAGAGTGACATACAACTGTTAGAACATAGTTTGGCAGTGTTACTTTCAAAGAAATTAACAAGCAAGAAACATTTATTATTCTGCCAGTTCTTAAATATCTCAAATAATTAACAAAAGCATTTAAGTACAGGTTGAACCTCTCTAATCTGGCACTCTCTGATTCGGCAACATCCATGGTACAGCATGATATCCAGTATGATTAGCCAGATGGCCACTCCCATGGCAAGTGGATAAGTTTCCTGCAGTTCCGTAAAGTTTGTTCACAGCCACCAGTCCTGGCTCTGTGTCCAGTGCTGTTGTTTAACTCTGATTTTCCCCTGAATGTCTTCGAAGAATCCCGTAAACAGTGGAAATGTTGGTAATGCTGCTAGAAAATATTGACCTCTCATGGCGTGGCAAATTCTCTGGTTCAGCACCGATCAGGTCCCGAGGATTCCAGATTAGAGAGGTTCAACCTGTAAAAAACTTTTCATACATCAGCATAGTCTCTCAGAGCTTTCATTTTGTTCACATTATGCTGAGGTATTTCTGAGGGTTTAAAATTTTGATTTTTTTTTTTTAAATAAAGAACTTGTTTTTATATTTGCTACAGAGATGCCTTTTGGCCCAATGGCATTTTAGCAGAAACTGTTCCACGCAGAGACAAAGCTATTAGAATGCGAACAAGAGTGGCAGGGAAGACTAAACTACTAGAGATAATGCCAGGTGAGTGAGCTTTGAATATTTTAATGTTCTTACTAGTATTGTACATTTTTCGATTGTGTGTGGTTACTGAAGTTGAAGTGGGGGAGCGCAATATTTATTTAAAAGTGAAAGGAGATAAAATACCGGTTGAACCTCTTCAGTCCGGACTTCCATTGTCCAGCAACATCTGTTGTTCCAGCAACCCTGTGAATGCTCTTGGCTGGAACACTCATGGTGGGGGGGAGAAGGCAAATCATCCCAGAGTTTCTGCAGTGTCACAAATAGTTAGTTTATGGTGCTCAAGCTTGGGGGAGGAGTGGGACTGGGGGGATGCTTGGAGGAAAAGGCAGGATGGCTGCGTTGTCCGATGGGGCTGCGCTCCTGACCTCCAGCCATGGGCTTCAGTCTTATTTATGCATACTGCATCTAGATACCAAAAGACAGCAAAATGTATAACGACATTATTTTTGCATATGTATGACCAGTAAATACAATAGCATATCATTTTCAGACATCTACTACTAGAATGAAACCTTTTTCTTTATGGTGCTGTTTTTCTAATGCTATTATTTCTTGCCTCCATGCTGCAAGAAATCCTTCTATAAGGCCGTGTCTACGCTACAAAGAAAAGTCGGAAAAAGATATGCAAATTGTCTACATGGCCAAATTTCGGAAAAACTCCTCTTTCGGCACATCCCTTCTTCCTAGTACAATGAGGTTTATAGGGATGGCAAAAGAACATGTCTGCTTTTCTGAAATATTTTTCAGAAAAGTGGACATGTTCCTTGGACATGGCATAGCTTTTCCAGTATCCTGGAAAAGAGCTTCAGTGTAGACGTAGCCTAAGAGACTGAATATTGAAGTAGTTGATTTACAAGGAGTTCTACCTTATTAGTTAACCTAAATATATTTAAAATGTGTATTAAACTACTTTATAACTCTTGTCATTTGTGTAGATGAACTGAGGCACATCATAGGTGCTGAGACAACACGGAAAGGCATTCTTCGAGTCTTTGAAATGTTTCAGCACACTCAACTAAATAAGAGAATGGTATATGTCTTTTTGGAGGGCTTTCTGGAAACCTTATTTCCACAGTATAAATTCCTTGAGCTCTTCAGCAAACTGCATTCACGGTCAGAGCAGATGCAGAGATACAAACAGAGACTACAACCTACTCAAGCACCTTCATTACAGAAAAGGTGACACTCCAAACTTTTAAGCTGATGTTTGTTTGTCCAGGATTAGTGGCATGGGCATATTCTCTGGGGCTTAAAACTCACATGCTCTTGTTTCTGCACCAGTCTTTTAGTCTCACATATTAGACTATTAATACATCCATAAGACCTGTGGATCTTCTCATCCTCACTAATATTGCAACCACTATTACAAGGGGATTTGTGTGTCTCAAGTGATTTGGTGCATCTTCATGCAACATTGAGAAGAATATTGGCCAGTTATGTAAGAAGTGTCGGTTTCTTCCATTCCTGACTGAATCAGTGATTGCCAGCAGTGAAAAGTGCCAGACTGTATTTGCTGAGGGGTAAGCAAAGCACAACTACAGTGCCAATGAGGGATTTGGCTAGTTTAGCACTGGGAGATCGTGCAATGTGTGTGAGAATCAGGTGGGGGTTTGTTTTGCATTTTGATTATTGGAGGCATTGTGAGTCTTGATCGACGTTTGTTTGAAGGCTGCACTAACAGTAATAGAAGCCTTTGGAATAGCTGGTTCTGGGGGGGAGAGTAAATTAAAAGTACATTCACTGAGTAGAGGCTGAGAACTTGGCTTTTACACATCAATTAACTTCACCTCCATTTATTTTGAAAAAATAAACTAATATTATATCTTTGTTGGTTTTGTTATTCACCAGTGTAAGGAAGAGGTGTGGTAGAAAATAGACCCTTTCTTCTGATGAATTTGTAGCTTTAAGGGCCTACTTCTGTTCTTATGACACATGACATACAGCTTGCATGCAATTTAATTAGAAATGGGGCATATAGTTTTTATTGAAATAGTGCAGTTGGTATCTTTTTAAAAGCATGTCTCCAATCAGTGAGCAGTGACAGAAGGATGGGGATCCATTCTCCAAACAGGATAGACACTATATTAAGAGTAAAAATTTGCCATAAAAAGCAAGTTACTCGTGACTTTTTTTTGCAGTAAAACAAAGTATTTTTAATAGCCCACTGTATTGTACGTGCTTCAGAATAGCCCCAGAATGATTATGAAAAGTTGCTAGAATTTCTTGGTGCCTCACTTATACAAGAATCTTCTAGACTTTATTAAAAAGTCATGTGCAAACATTTGGAAATTCCTGAATGTGTCGTAATGTATATATGAAAATAAAAAAGGAAACACAACTACAATATTTTTAAATATTTTTTTTTATTTTTTGCGTAATGTAAAATTTTAATAAATAAACCTATTCTGCACAAAAGCCCCAAGTCTATCCATTTACTTCCATAAAAATTAATGTCTGGTCAAAAATAAATATTAATTACACTTGTTTGGTCTTAATAGATCACAAAGTTTGCAACTTCCATTTTTTAGACGTTCCCTTCTGTCTTGAACTTTAACATCTATGGCAAAGGATTTGAACCATGCACACTCCATTGTCTTTTTTCCATTTTTTAATGTAAAAATTTTTTTTTTACATTAGATGTAAAAAAAAATCTAAATTCTAATAATTTAAATAGGGTATATAACTTATCACTGAACCAAGATCCTCAGATAGTAATTCAAGCCTAGATGGGAACAAAAGATGGCTCCTTTGCTTGAGGGATGGGGAAGAGGACTTTTATGATATCATCTTGAGGGTAGGAATCAAAAATGCCCTCAAAAATCGGGTCTGCAATCAAAACAGATAAAATTTCATATTGATGTTCTTTTTTTCTCTTAGATTTCATTCAGATCATTTTTTCATCATATTTCTATTGTATTGAGGATGACTGACATTGATATATGGTATACATGTGCTTGAGTTTACTTTTTCTTCTTTACAGATCTACTTACTGTAAATTAAGTCCCTTCTTTTATAATTTCCAGGAAGGCAAAGATAGTGTATGTAGAAGGTTCCCTACTCACTGTCCCATCTATGTATATTTCACTAAGTTTTAAAGACACAAAAAAATTAAGAGCTATTGGAATTAGCCATTTTTCCTTACCTTCTTGAATAAGGTAATTGATATTTCCATGATTGAAATTCCTGTTGCGTGCATGCCGGTCTAAATCTTATCCCTATGTCAATATTCAGGGCTCGACAAACTGCAGCGAAATCCACTTGCCAGCCCCGCACCGTGCATGTGCCAGATCCGCACTGCACATGTGCATGCCGCCGCTGAACGGGGCGATCGGCTGAAATCTACTCGCCACAGACGAGTAGATACACGGATTTGTTGAGCCCTGTCAATATGCCTCAGCATAGTTGACATCTAAAACGAAAAATATCATGCAAAATTTGTGTTTGATGGGCCACACAATACATCAGCTGCTGGAACGTGATGTACATAATAAACAGTATATAGAAAAGAGGCGTAAAAATTATACCCAACTCTATTTTTTAGTTAAATTTGTAAATCACTTAATTACATACAGTGCTTTGAAATCACAAAAATAATATAGTAGTTTCTGAAAAACCTGTGGTGCCTCTTTTCTATTGGCACCTGTGCTAAACTTCTGGAAGAACAATGGTCATACTCATATGGCAGATGATTTTGCAGTTACTTGGTACATATATTAAAAAAAATCTTCTGGGACATGATTTGTAAATTACGTACCAGGTTTAAAAAGGTCATTATACTTAGTGCAGTTACTGCATATACATATAAAAGGCTTTGTTCTACTATTTTATTTCCGAATGAGGGTTGTTATTTTTATATTGTAGGCAGGAACCATCAAAGATAAATAATTTTATCAATGTTTGTGTTGTTTAAATGGTTTATGTGTTGACCATTTAAAATCAACCCTGCCAATATGTGTGATATATTACCCTGTAAATGCCCCAAAATTGAATGTTAAATTACAGCACTTAATAGGCTAGGTCTGTCTCCAAGCATTTGGGTGCTGCTACTAGCCGCTGAAAATAATTGTGCCATTGTCCAACAAATGCACTTATTTTAGCCTTAATTCATTTTAAGAGAAAATGAACAGTTGACCATTTCACTTGACTCGTCCTAAGCTTGTGTTGCTGGTGTTTGCTAAAACAGTTAACTTTAATGCTACCAGAATGTGTACCAAATTTTTTAAGAAGTAAAAAATAAATTCCACGGTCTAAATTTTAATTTTGTGCAATATTTTCATTTAACGCATGTGTATTTGAATAATTGTAATATAAATGCATTTTTAATGTTTTGAGATCTAGGTTAAGTTGTCTTCTTAACCCAGCAACTTACGTTCTGTTGTTTTTGCATCAGTTTATTTAAGGACTTGTTTTAAAAGTCTTGTTTGACACTCCTTATCTCTCTTGTTATTGGTGATCTTTGCTCAACTGAGCATGGCTCGTATAGTACAAGGGAAAATCTAAAGAGCACATCTTATAACTATAGCTGTTATACATGACTTGTGCATATCATTGTACAGTAAGTGTCAGCTGTGTGCCTAATTGTTCTAATTATCTTATCCTCTCCCCTTTTTGTCTAACAAAGAACAAACATGAATCAGAATGTCAGTCATTTTTACTGAATGGCAAAGGACTCTAATTTTTTATTTGGAGTTTGCATTATGCTCTGTCCAATAGAAAAGCTGAAAAAATATTACACTAATAAAGTATTAACAATGTTTTTTGCAGAGTCTGTGGTTGGTTTGTTTCAAAATACGTTTCCCATCAGTAGATGAACAGCATATCTCATGTCAGGTCTGAAAACTCATTAATCACTACTTTACCTAGTAGCAATTGGCGCTGGAATAATTTGTAAATATCTGTCTGCCAGAGAAATACTCTTGCTACAATTGCCAAATCTAGTGCTGAAGAAATCTGCAAAGTCATTTTCATTGGTAAATATTGGGTACAGATTCACTTATTAAAAAATTCATGATCTCACTTTCCTTTTCATATCTGAATTCTAAAGAGATTGGCGCAATAAAGAGCAATAAAGCCATATCAAATACAATTAACTGCAGTCCTTCCTCAAACTGTTGTACATGTTTGGATCCATGCTTTTCTCTTTGGGTCTGCCTTGAAGCACAACTGTTATCTTTGATACATATATGAGAGAGAGAGAGAGAGAGACACACACACACACACACCTCTGCCTGGCATTGCCCATGTCTTTCAGGGCAGGAGGCTGGCACTGGAGGGCACTGCAGGGCCTTGGGGTTGTGGGAGGCAGGGCAGCAAGCTAGGAGTGTGGGGGGGAGGGTGCAAGAGTGATGGTTGGGGGTGAGGAGGAGCTCAGGGCAGTGGGTCCCAATTGATGGAGCCTTTTCTCCCCCGTACCCGCCCCTCCCCTTTCTCTCTCCCCCTGCCGGAGCTGGTGGGACCTTTTCTCCCCCCAGTCCCCTCCAGCGCCAGGGGCCTTCTGTCTCCCTCTGGTGCTGTGGCCAAGGGCTGGGCAGGGGAAGGGCTTGGGGCAGGGAGATTAATTACCCAGTCTGGGATCAGGCAAGATGGCAGAGCCCCATCCCTGCTGGCCAGTCCTTGGCAGTTCCCCCCAGTGGCCACTCTGCATATAGCTGTTCCCTGCGCTCCCTACCTCCAGTTGCTATTCTGTGCCCTTCCCTTTTGTGTTCCTCCTCTCTGCCCCCTCCCTTTCCATCTTCAGGAAACCAGTCCCATTCACAGCACTTCCTGTTTTCTTTGAAGTTAGGATAAGAGGAAGCTGCATATCAAATTTGATGGTTCTAGCTCTTACGGTTTAGAAGGAACAAAAAACAGGACTATGTAGCACTTTAAAGACTAACAAGATGGTTTATTAGGTGATGAGCTTTGGTGGGCCAGACCCACTTCCTCAGATGAGGAAGTGGGTCTGGCCCACCAAAGCTCATCACTAATAAACCATCTTG
Organism: Pelodiscus sinensis; assembly: GCF_049634645.1. Lineage (NCBI taxonomy): Eukaryota > Metazoa > Chordata > Testudines > Trionychidae > Pelodiscus > Pelodiscus sinensis. The sequence goes on from NC_134712.1 coordinate 202,685,636, forward strand.
TTAGTCTTTAAAGTGCTACATAGTCCTGTTTGTTTTGTTTCAGCTAGACTAGACTAACACAGCTACATCTCTATTACTGTTTAAAAGGAGTTCCTGAACAAACAGATTCACAGACAGATACACATTTCTTAGATACATAGATAGATATTCCAGCTGTTCTACATTCATCATAAAGATGTCGTGAGATCTCAGAGCCCAAAGGTATCATTTATTTAACTCTGTGGTAAACTATTTACTGCGATTATTTTCAGCTAATTTATATTCATGTTTATTTCAGCAACAGCTACTGATTCTAAAACTGACTTCACAGCAAGAATTTCAAACATTTTAGATCACTCAAAATGAGTTTTTAAAAAAGCCCAAGAATTGTTTTCTTTAAACTGCTATTCCTTCGATTGAATCTACAAAATTATGCATCTGCTAATTGCTGCACAAAGGAGATATTCTTATGCAGTTTTTACCCACTAAGATACTATGTTACATCTAATTTTTATGCTCTTTGATCTCTGGCAAAGGGGGAGAGTAGCTGGGGTTTATATTATGCACTCAGCATCACTTGTCTGGATCTGTCTAACTTCAGACTTCTTGCTCTATCCCTCAGAGAAAAGAAAACTAACTTATTTAAGTTAGGATAAGAAAACAATGTAAATCTACTTTTACTAACTATTTCAAGATTTAAGGTTTAATTCCATGAAATACTCCATCTGTGCTATTTTAGTTTTTCCTTCCCAATTCTCTGTACTTTAATATTTTAGTATGTAAGTATCTCTAACGATCATGCAAAGCTTTTTTAAAAATTACTATGGTTAGAGATTGCTCCCACAAGACAGTCTCATAGACTTAATTTTTGTTAAACATTTTGATATCGTACTTCAGGAAGAGCTAGCTGGAGATTTCATTTAACATAATTGTAGAGAACAATTTAATTCCAAAGGATAGTTATAATTATACAATTAGATTCAGAATTGTCAGTTCAAGGCACTGAAAAAAAACATGAGTCTGGCCCAAAATAAATAATGAAACTGGCTATAAAAATATAATTTTGTTTTGTGTGTATGTGGTGACAGAATGAGATAGTGGCCTTCTGACTTTTGAGCCTTCAGGGTGCCGTGAAATAATTTTAGGCTTTTCATGGCAATCAGGAGGGTTAGAAATTTACTATGCTTGAAGGAAAACAAAGTTTCTCATGAAATTACCAGGGCTACAAGACAAAACCTATGTGTCATGAGATTCATAATTTTGTGAGTTAGCAATGCTGTTAATATTCATTAAAGGTTTGATCTCACATGTGCCCTGACTTGTGAATGGCATCTTGTTTTGTTGCATCAAATGGACAGAGCACAGGAGAAAATAACTTCTTGGGGAGGGGAGCCAGGGGTTTGGCACACTTCACTGATGTAAGCCCAAAGAATGCAAACATAAGAACACAAACTTACGGAAAGCCTTCTTGCTTGAGGACTCCTTAGAGGAATGGTGAACTGGAATGGAAGTTTTCTGAGTCTCAGGTGGAGGTGTTTAGAATCTTATGAAAGAGAATATTCTCCTAAACCTAAATATCAATACAGTTTGTCTAAATATCCGCTTTCTCCTTTCCCTTGCTCAGATGTCAGGTCTTGTACTGTAATCTACTAGGCTACGTCTATGCTACAGAGGTATTTTGGAATAAACTATTCCGGAATAGTTATTCCGAAATAGCTTATTTTGAAATAGACATCTACACTTCAGGGAAGCCTCAAAATCAGTCCGAGGCAGGCTTTTCTAATGTAGACGTGCTATCTCAATTTAAAACCCCAGGAGGAATAACTTAGACTGGCCTGGTGAGAGGCTATTTTGAAATAGCAGAAGTGGAGCATCTACACACGCCTTATTTCGAAATAGCTATTTCAGAATAGGTGTTGTTTTTCATAAAATTAGGTTTACAGAACTCAAAATAAGCTGTCCGTTATTTCAAAATTATTTTGAGATAATGGAACATCTGTGTAGACAATTCCATAGTTATTCTGGAATAACAGCCGTTATTCCGAAATAACTTTGCTGTAGACACATTCCTATTGTCCTGCAATGTTAAAAAAGCCTTAGATTTCTAATGTGGAAAAAATTAGGTGCTTTGTTCTGTATTGCCCTCCACTTTGTGTAATCATTTACAAACCTATAGCAGAGCGGGAGTAAGATACTACCATTCTGACTTGGTGTTTTACACACATTTTGTTCCCCTATACAGAGTGCAGGGCAACAGAGAATTGGATTCTACATACACACACTACATACCCGAGCTTAAAAAAAGCTATCTTGCAGTATCTGTTAAAATGGAATGCTTAAGATCACTTATCCAGTCCTGCTGAGGATCTAGTAGATATTATGTTCCAAACGTTATACTAACATAGCAAATGCAACCAGCAAAAAAGAATTTGGAGAATGGGAACAGCAGTCGCCGACTGTCCAGGAAAAGTTAATGAGTCCTTAGTGAATGTCCAAAAACAAAATATGTGAGATGAGTCTGTTTTATTATGGAGAACTACCAATAGCACCTAAGCAGTTAAACTAGTGAGAGATGTTACAGTTTGGGGATAAATTAAAGGCAGCAGTTTTTTACCCTGGGGGAGACTGCAAAAAGGTCAGAGGGAGAAGTTAAGTGACAACGTCCCCAACTCCTTAGAGTGAGAGGCAAGCAAGGTATTTTAAAGTTAAGTGCTTGAAGAACTAAGAGTCCAGCCAGCTGATTCAGCCATGTGTCTACTCAATTGACTTTTTTGATTCTCATTAGAGAATCACAGGACATTGTTCCGGAATAAAATCTGAGTTGGGAAGCAAAATAAAACCAGAAGCTGAAGATGTGTAAGCTTTCTTGGCTGAAGTGACTATGATAACCTGCTTCTAGTAGTACTCTGCACATCTGTGGCACTCTTCTTTGGGTTGAACTTCTCCCTGAGGGCATGATCTTTCTGTTGTTCCATAGGTTGTGTAACCCTTCTGCCAGGCCAAGTAAATAGCAGCAGCAAGGGCCGGGTTCAGTATCTAGGGGTCTCCTCCCAACGAGGTAATACAACACCGGCTCGAGCCCCCACCCAGTGACCTGGGAAATCTTACATACACCTCTGGGTGCCTCAAAAGAGGCAATTCTTCCCCTCTTGCAAGCACAGAGCCTCAGTGTAGTAGCAAACCTTTAATAACATGAGGTAACCGACATCTGCATTGAATTGGGGAAACACCACAACTCGGATTTACCAACCAAACAATGAGCAAAGGCCCTCCCCTCAGCCACAAATCTCCCCAACGTCCCAAAAGTCCAACACCCCAAGAGTCTCAGCCCTGGGTCAGTGCCGTCCCAGGGTTCAAAAGTCCACCCGGCAGGGTTCCACCATCCCAACCTGGAGGGGTGGGGGATCGATGCACCTTATGTGGCCCGGCGGTGGCTCCGCCTCTCCGTGCCGCCGCCGTCAACACGAGTCACTCCGCCACACTCCACTTGTCGTCAGGTGAGCCGCCTCCACTGTCCGGCTCCGCAAATCCGCCAACCGTCTCGGTCCACGCTCCGGACTGCCAGCTGGTTGCTCCGCCAGCTGCCGCTCTTACCAGTCGCAGGCCGCCGTCAGCTGCCCCGCCAGCTGCATCTACTGTCCGCCTGCGCTTGCTGGTTGCCCCTTGCAAACTGCTCTGCTAGCAGCACAGCACCAGGCTCCCCTCAGCAACAGTGATTTCAGCTCTTGTCCACAGCTCAGCAACAGTGATTTCAGCTCTTGTCCACAGCACAGCGCCAGGCTCCCCTCAGCAACAGTGATTTCAGCTCTCGTAGCGCTGGCCCACAGCAAAGATAGCTCCACAGCTCACAACTAGACTCTTAATGGAATCTAAATTAACTCTGATATTCCACAGTGGAGAGAGGAGGGAGTGCAATCAGTGTTGTTTAGGCCCTCAGACAGGGCCCCACCACCAGGTACCAAGACCTGTCCCCAACCTCCCTCAATTTGACTGGGTTTGGAACCCATGCCCCTTGTCTAGCGAGTGCTACTTAGTTTATGGCGAATCCCTCTGTCATAAACAGTTCCACCATTCCATTGTCCTTGATTCGCATAATCAGGGTAACAACACTTTTATCCCCTCTGCCTCAATAACAGAGAGACTGGGGCTCCCACAGTGGCCAAAGTGACGATTTGGGCTGCTGTGGCACATACTAGACAGGGTGGGTGTGTCTATGCAAATTGGGCTCAGCCCCTGAAGTCTCTGTGCACCACTTGCCACAGTTCGCCACTAGATGTCAGGATAGAGTTTACCCTGACCCTGCTTACAGTTGCTTACTATGAAAGATACACTAAGCATGTATGTAAATAATGCTGATAGTTGAAGAAAATGTAAAACATAATGGGTTTAGTGCAAGGACTAATTTAAGAAATACCATAAACTGGCTATTTAACCAAGCCTCTGACTGCCAGACACTGGGCCTGGATAATGGGGTTGATTCCCTCACTCGATAATTGCCCTTTTCTGTTCACTCCTTCTGAAGCACTTGGCATTGGCCACTGTTGGAAGGCAGGATACTGGGCTAGATGGACCATTGGTCTGACCAAGTACTGACATTGTTTTAATTTTGAATCAATTTCTAGTTTCAAATGGCTGTCTACCTCATTAATAACTGGCCATGCACTGTCCTATAATGAATGAAATATTGAAAGAGAGCTGAAAGAAATACTAAAGTAATGCAGAAAAACCTGTAGGAGACAGAATTTGAGCCTAAATTCACAGGCTCCAGGTAATATGAAATGGATCAGACAAATAACTGAACTTCTGGATTCTTAACTTCTAAATCTTTTGAAGTTTGCCCATCACTAATATGAAACAGGATTATGCTCTGCAGGCACTAAGTTTTTGAGAGTTTGGTGCTAGCACCTGCTGAGACAGAAATTTTAAGTCAATAGAGTTCTTAGTGTTTTTTCCCCAGCAATTTTGTTGTGTTTCTGTGTAAAAGCACATTCTACATCAGAAAAATACTAAAAATGAGAAAGTATTTCTTGATTGATTTCCTCACTTTTCCCTCCTCCCCTCCCGACCAAAAAAAACCCCAACCCACAAACTTTTTTGGAGGTATCATGTTTAAACATACTTGAAATTCTCTCTCTCTCTCTCTCACTCTCTCACACTCACACTCACACTCACACACACAGTGATAGTGATCAGGAATGATGCAAAATGACATTTTTTCTGGAATACTTTCACAAAGACCTTTCTTGTGATTTTTTGAAACTTCTTGCCTGCAGAACTCACTCTTGAAGCCTGGGCAACAGACATTTTCATGATTAGGATGTGGGAAAGCTTTATAAAAGAATTGGGTCTGGTTGGTATGTCAGATGTTTTAAGCACTGAAAAGTGATAGGCTGTCCCAATATAAGTGGTGGGAAGAAAGGAAGTAAGAAGTCCAGCATATTAGCAGAATGTAAGGGTATCATTTCGGTATGATGATGGTGGTAAGTACAGAGTGAAATCCTGACCCAATGGTAAAACTGTTGACTTAAGAAATCCATGATTTCACTCCGTATCTTAAAAACAGATATGAATGTTAGCACAAATTGATGAGTCAAGGAAGTCTATAGATTCCAGCAGGCCATTGAAATGCATTTATCTTTAATCAATTCAGAAAAAAGTGTCTTCTTTGATTTAGATGTTTGACTTCTTGGGTGCTTTATAAAAATAGATTTTGAGAGGATTAGGATATATTTAAGTGTTTGCAGCAGCACAGGTAGGTACTTTTTTATGATTCCAAATATAGAAAGTAAATCCCATCACTGGCAATGATAGTCTACCACTTGTTTCAGACCATTTTGATTGGCTGAGAGTAGTATAAGTAGTGAAGCACTGAAGAGGACTCCTTACCCAAGATCTGTGCTGGCTTAGTATGTCTTGTCATGTCCAGCTCTTCATGCTAAAGAGACCTAACTCTATTGCTATTTTGTATTCTGTTAAAAGCAAGCCAACAAAGGCAGGCCTCTGTGCCTTGGTCTACACTTGAATTGCTTTACTAGTAGAGTTACACCAGCCTAGACTGGCAACACCCCTGATTGAAACATGACTTATACTGACAGTTCTTGTGTTGGAAAAAGTCTATTTGCTGATATAACCACATGTACACTAGGGCTTTTACCAACATAACTCTCTTGATCGGGGTACATCTCTTTCCTTCCAACCAGCATCACCATGCTAATAAAGTTTTGTAGTAGCCTGTGTGATGTCCCAGTATGAACTGAAAGAGGAGAGGAGGGAGGAGAGTATTCCTGCATTTTTCCTAATATTTTAACCCTTTTCTCCATTCCTCCTTATTACAAAACCATTATCAGCTTCATTCTTCCACTCCGGAACTAGTTGCCTGACTTACACCTGACTTTTTTGAAAACACTGCAGGTTTTTCATATATAAATCTATGCTCTTAGCTCACTTATGCTAGTTTTCTGATCCCTTCTACTCCTAAACATTTTTTTTAGGGGGGAGACCTGTCAACTAAAATAGGAATGAACAGTTTAAGACTGTATTGGAGAGATCAGCCCTACAGTGGAGTAGTGTAAATAACCACTTGGTTTCTACCATCACTAAGTTCTGTGAATTAACCATTTTCTCACTGAAATTACCTGCAAACACATTTCCCATCAATAGCAGCCCAGTGCAAGACATGAGAAAATGCTTTGAATATTTATTTTGAGTTTGCATAATCTGGATTGATGTGGGGTGATAAATTGTTCTGTAATCAATATTGCAGTAGGTAATAAACATTTTTGTTAACCTAAGTAAATGTCCCAACATTTTCACTTTAATTCTAAGGTATACCTAAGGCAATATGTTAACATTTGTTTCAGTAAACATGTTTAAAACTCATAATTTAGATTCATTTATCGTGGTGATAAATATTTTAAAATGGTGACCAATGTACTACATTTCAAAAAGCGAGTATATTGTGAGGGCATTTACATCCATATTACACACTTGTGTTTGGCTGGTGTGTGTGAGAGGATGCACTGTTCTTGCAGGTCTTTAGAAATGTGCTCTTACATTATACACTATACTCTAAATGACAAAACATATTGAGAGTATTTATGAAGGAAAATCATTTTGGAAATTTGTAGGTGCTAAAATGTGAATATTATAAGCAAAACAAACTGATCAAAACTAGAACTTTCATATAAAACTCTGAATTACAAGGCATAGACAGTGGCTAGATTTTGAATCCCAGGATCAAAGCTCACTCACCCTTAAAGACTGTGTCCCTGATCAGATCCAAAATCATTACAAACCTGTTCTATAGTTCTGGATGGATTACTATTGACATCCCACCAGAGCCATCAGCGCTGTGAGTTTTCAGCCCAACCTCCTGAAAATTTTGTGAAGTTTCTGACATTTTGATTCAAAATCTCATGAGACCAGCTTCCAAGACTTTATGCTTATTGAATCTAAACTCAACCTTCCCTGAACCAGAGTTCTGCTTTTTCAACCTATCACTAACTGCAAAGCATATTAATGTTATTGGTCAATGATACACAGTATAGAGTGTAAATAAATACTTAATAGACTATTTACAGGTCTGCACTTAAATAATTATGTAGTACTGAGAAGAAAAACAATATTTATGCATACAAGAAATAATGTAAATAAAAACACACATTCTTCTGCCATGTTAATGATCATGAAATTGAAGACCAGAGGGTATGAACTATTTTTGAGGACTGCTGCATTTCTCTTGCATGGTTTTGTGGTACATGCTTGCCATCATCTGTTCAGATGAGGAGATGGCCCAAAGAAGAGAAATGTTTAAAAAGACAGGCAACATCAACCTGCCTAGGAGGGGAAAAAAGGCTTCCTTGAATAGGCAGTTAAAATACCAAACTTGGGCTTTTGGATAAGATCAAATAAAATTCAAACCCCTGAAATGACATTGAAGAGTTTAAACATTCTCTTGCAATATTTGTGACCCATGCACTGCAGCGTTGTGTAGATAACAGAAAACCAGTGGGTCGAAGTGATTTATTACTCTATTTCCTTTATCTAACTGCGTGTAACGCTTGGAAGTAACAAATGGAATGGTATGAAGTGGAGTAGAATTGTAGCATTTATTTTCATAATCCACGTATTATTTGTTTACAGAGTGATATTAATTACTGTATGTGTATGGGACCCTGTCCTACAGCCTTCACATACATACCATTCCTACTGCTCCTGATCTTTCAATTTTGTTTCTGGCTCTCATAAGGACTACTTATCCAGGGCAAAACCAGGTTTGCCTTTGCAGGTGTCTGCGTGTCTGCAACAGCTCTGGCCCTGTTCTTTAGCATTCACCTCCATGTTGCCTGTAGCAGAGCTGCCTCCAGATCTCAGCTTAAAGGAGGGTTCCCAAGGAGAAGAAAAGTTATATATGGCCCTAGGTTGTGTTGTATTAAAACCTATACCTCTGCTAGACCACTGAGTGAATGTTTGTTCTCCCCTGCCCAATAGGTGTAATTTGAACTTCTATATGGGGGGTTAGGGCAGCTCCAGTCAGACCAATGGGGCCATGAATGTGCAGGGAAATATCACACCTGCCCAAGGCTTGCTGTTGGGGAGGTGGGTGGGCCACTGCCTCCTCTGTTCCACCCACAACTATGCCCATGCCTCCTCCAAACCTATTCTTTCTGCTTCCTTTCATCCAGACCCCTAGTCTAACAATGGGATCCGGAAGAAGACAGGGTTCCAACTGCAGAGCCCCACTTCCACACAGCAATGGGTAACTGTCTGTCTATGGGAATGATTGGGCCTACTGACTTCAATTAGTTTGCTCAAATGAGCAAGAACTATAGGATTGGACCCATGGATTTTAAACTGGTATTGTCACTTAACATAATGCTTATTCTGAGCAGTCATTCTTTATTTTTATTCCCCAACTTTAGGCTGGCTTCCGAGTGGAAGGTGTCTGTCACATCAAGTCCAATAGTACTTTAAAACACAGAGGCTGTGTCTACATTGGCAAGATTTTGCGCAAAAGCAGTTGCTTTTGCACAAAAGCTTGTTGCCTGTCTACACTGGCCGCGAGTTCTTGCATAAGAACACTGACGTTCCAATGTAAGAAATCAGTGCTTCTTGTGCAAGAACTGTGACATTCCCGTACAGGAATAAGCCCTCTTGCTCAAGTGTTCTTGCACAAGAGGCCAGTGTAGACAGGCAACATGAATTTCTTGCGCAAGAAAGCCCGATGGCTAAAATGGCCATTGGAGCCTTCTTGCGCAAGAGAGCGTCTACACTGGCACGGATGCTTTTGCACAAAAGCACATCTCTTGCGCAAAAGCACATGCCAGTGTAGATGTTCTCTTGTGCAAATACTTTAACGCAAAAACTCTTGGGCATGAGTTTCCCGGAAATTCTTTTAACGGAAAAGTTTTCCGTTAAAAGCGTTTTCGGAAAAGCGTCTAGATTGGCCCGGACCCTTTTCCTCAAAAGCACTTTTTGCGGAAAAGCGGCCGTGGCCAATCTAGACGCGCTTTTCTGCAAAAAAGCCCCGATCGCCATTTTCGGAATTGGGGCTTTTTTGTGCAAAACAAATCTCAGCTGTCTATACTGGACTTTTGCCCAAACGGGAGCAGCATAGTATTTCTGCAAAAAGCACAGATTTCTTACAGTAGGAAGTCAGTGCTTTTGTGGAAATTCAAGCGGCCAGTGTAGTCAGTTGGCAAGTTTTTCCGGAAAAGCGGCTGATTTTCCAGAAAAACTGGCCAGTCTAGACAGTCTTGCATTAAAAGTATTTGTGCAAAATCTTGCCAATGTAGACGTAGCCCAAAAGTATTTAGAACTACACAGTGCTTTGCAGCTTCAAATAGTTTGAGTGTTATCCTCCTTTTCCAGGAAGTAGAGGGCTAATGGGCCTGATCCAAAGCTCCCCAAAGTCAGTGGCTTCTTCAAGGCCAAAAACATGAACAAGATAGTGGAGAGTCCCTATCTCACAGTACTCTTGCGCATTAGATTGTAACTGAGGGTTTACCCCTCTCCCTAATTATTTTTTCATTTTTAGTATTTTTCCTTTTCCCTTCATAAGACACACCACTACATCACTATGTTTTGGTAAATGTAAAAAGGAACATAATGATTTGACCTCACCAGCAATTCCTCAGATAAAACCATTTTTATCCTTTTGCAAAGAACATGGTCAGTGTATCATTGTTTCCAAGTTAGCTCCTCTGATGTTGAGATTTTTCTCATTTTACTCCTATGAAAAATCTCCTAGCTGCAGGTGTTTTCCCTTTTTCTGTTGAGGGGCTCCTGGAGGTCACAGAAGCATGAAATCTGCCCTGATTCAGCTTAGTTGCTAATTACATAGAGAGAAAGGAAAGTGTGACTGAGTATTGAGTAAATGTCAGTTGGCACCTGTTTTCACCGTCTCAATTTGTTTTTCTTCTCACTGCATTTTACACCTCTTAATTTAATTTGTGACTAGCCTTTTCTCCTCCCAGCTGTCCTAAGCTATAGTGCACACATTCCAGCTGGTGTTATCGGGGGAGGGGGGCTTAAGTGGCCCATGTACTGAGCCAAGCAAATTACCAAAGTTGCATAGGGTCCCAGGCAGTCACTGCCTTATCTCACAACATGCTGGTAACCTGAGTCTCAGGATCTGAAATGGAGGAAGCATATTTCAAATACCTCCAGCAAGTCTTTCCCATCCTAACTATGTTGTTTTGGGATTTAAAAAGACTTTAGGTAACAAAATGGTCCATTCAGTGGCTTTGCAATAATTACAAAGCTAATGCTGATTTAAGTTTGTTTTTAAAACGTAAGGGTTCCTAATGGTATTTGCAGAACAGTTCATCTGAAGAACAGGCCATTTTGCAGGAGTGCTGTTGAAATGTGTGGCGTGTAAGAGTTACATTGGACTCATTAAAACAAAACAAAAAAGCTGCAGGTCTGAAGAAATGGAACATTCCACTCTAGTTCCTCAGGAAAGGTTAAGGCAGTCCCAAAGTGAGATACAGAGTAGTAACAAATTTAATTTCTTGGGCCTTAGGCTGTGATAACTTAATCCCTCCTCACTACCACAACTATCTTCTGAAGTAAGATGTGTGGCTGTCTGGAGAAGCTAAGAGACTGAAAGATTGCAAGATCATGAATTTGCCTGTTATAATAGCAAACAATATCCCCTAAATTTTATCTATGGAGGTTCAGAGCATTCCGGGTCAATAATGGACAAACTAACCTGAGTCTGTTCTTTTCCTGAGCCAACATTTCTAATGTGCTCTGAGTCCTGTGACTTTGCAGAGATTATGAAGTTTATAAGCAGCAGTGATTCATTACATAGGTTGCTAATTTGTCTGCATTACAAAGAGTAGTATTCTGTTTCAAAAAACAGATATTCTGTCTCAGCAGCCAAATAACTTGCTCATGATATTTTCATTGTGATGGATCTGTAAAACAACATTCTGTTGCTGTCACTTTTATAGTGGGATGGGACTTATGAGACTTCTGTTATAGAAATTAGTATGAGAGCCCCCTGCATTGTGTTTTACATGATTTCACCTTCATGTATGCATGTATGCATTTTCTCTTTCTCTCTCCATTTATTACCCCTGAGCAATAAAACTATTTTTTTTTTACTTTGTAAAATATATACTTGGCGCTTATGTTCCACACAGCACATGTTTTTGTAAATTGGGGTTCTGACTGATGAACTGGGGCAAGAGATGTAAAGAGCTACGAGAGTTTCATGGGGAAACTCTGAGGTGCATTTGGTTTGGCAGCAGCTCCGTTCAATCCATTTGGCTATGTCTAGACTGCAAAGAAAAGTCGGAAAAAGCTACGCACATTGCGGTGTGCAACTTGCGTATCTTTTTCTGACTTTCTTTGCAGTCTAGACGCAACCTATCTTTTTCCATTTTTTTGAAACTTGGCCTGTCTACACAAGGCCAAATTGCGGAAAAACCTCCTCTTTTGGCACATCCCTTTTTCATCATACAATGAGGAATACAGGGATGCTGAAAGAACACATCTGTTTTTTTGGAAACTATTCTGAAAAAGTGGACGCATTCCTTGGACGCAGCATAGTTTTTCTGGGATACCTCTGGTATCCCGGAAAAGCTCTGCAGAGTAGTAGACATAGCCTTACAGAATGAGAGGTGATGTTTTCTATAAGGCAGACCCCATCCCCTCTAACTCTTTGAGAAAAGAAGCCACAGACTGAATAGCCATGACACCTTGAGCTACAGGTCATGAAACACATAATGTGGGGAAGCTTTAATGCTGAACAACTTGTCCTCCCTAAAAAACAAGGATGCTATTTATATTGGAGGATGGAACTAAATGTGAAACTTAAATACAATGTAGGATTTCAAACCCTTCTCTCTCCACTTCAGTTCACAAGTGTTCAGATATGATTCTACTTTCCCACGAAGCTTCCCTCTGCCAACATAAGGGGGTAGTGTTGGGAAGTAGCCACTGTTCTGCTAGAGTTTATTAGACATCGTATTGATAGGCACCAAGAACCTTTCAGTGGCCTCTTTCAAATGAGAAAGGGAGTGTGAGCCTCAGCTTGTCTTTCCAAATGATGAATGGAGGAGACTTTCTCAATGCAGAAATATACGCTAGGAAAAAGTCCCATTTTTGTATTTTGGAAAGTCATTTTTGTTTTGTCATCCCACAAAGTGAAGCCTTAGAGGGAGAAAGTAGGGTTGCAGAGATAGCCCATGAGTAGATCTTCAGTGTCTGAGTTTCCATGACATTGGCGTATGCGGCCTCAAAAACCCCAAAGCTCACCCTCGTAACTGAATTTTTCAGATAACAGAATTTCCAGGTACGTTTTCTTTTCATTGAATGAGCATAAATTCAGTATATTTTATGACATTTATCGAAACAAGTCCAAAAGTAGAGATTCCAGTAATCACTGAATATAAATAAATATCCAAAGAGTGGGTGTCCAGCCCTGTGTAATTAATAGAGGCCAAAGGTGCATTCACATCTAGTCTATGTTCCTTCTCCACTGCGGGGAAGGCATCTAAGATCCATTTGGGGAGTGACAAATCATCATGCTCATTGCCTGCTCACTGTTCTGCTGCCTCCTGTCTTGCATTAGACCCCAGTTGTTAGCTTGTGTGCTACAAGTGAAAAATCAAAATTAGCGGCGGAATTTTAAATGGCTAGGAACCCCCGTCCCCCCCCATTTCAGGGACGATTTACAAGATAGAGCTAATGGGCATGGTGGTATTTGAAACAGTTTGGCTCACCCCCCTCCCCTCCCATCCCATATACTGTACCTATGGTTTCTGATTTGGCTAGAAACAAAAGTATCAAAATAGCACAAGAACTTGACTGCAGCCATCATGAGCCAGGATTCTCATGAGACCGCATATTTTGACAGATTTTCAGTCAGATTCCTACAGCCAAAAAATTTGCATTGGGTGCTGAAACATTTTTTTTTTTGCGGGGGAGGGAGTCATGTCCCGCCCTTCCCCCAAAACCATACTGTTTATTTGAATCCCTTCAGTGATCTGATCCCTTCAAAAAAGAAGACACGTGAGCTGGTCTAATTATATATTTTTCATACTGTGGTAGTCAACTGCTGATGACAGACATGTCTGGGAAAACTCCAGTGCATATGGTGCTTAATCTATGAAAGCAGCTGAATTGTTCCTTCGTTTTTCTCTTTGGAGGAGAAGCTTCTGATTAAGAGTGTGTCACAGCAAGACAAAAGATGAGAGCCCGTAGCAGTGGGGCTTGGAGGAAGGAAAGCATTGGGAAAATGTGTTTGTTTAGTTAGTACACACAAGAGCTCTGGTGTCACAGGTCACTAGCTCTTGGGAATTTATTATTTCTTTAAACTGCCAATGGCTGTAATAGAGCCATATGATTAAGGAGTAAGCTTTCAAATCTGGCTCAGAACTGGGACTATCAGACATTACAAGACTTTTTTGAGAAACAGTTGCTATCTCTTTGAGCTCACTTGAACATGCTCGTTCCAGAAGGGTCATGATTCCAAGTGCTGCTGTGACTGTCAAAGCAGAATCTGGCACAAGCACTGCGGTACCTTTCAATGTGGGAGAGGAAACGTTCACAAGTTTAGTAAACAGGAGATGTTTCAGTACCTGAAGGTACAGCAAGGTTATGCAGGGGACAAAATGCGCATCCATCCCAGGTGTTAATAATTCAGGTAGCTCTGGGTCAAACCATTCAATTGCTAAGCAAATAAAACAAGAGGCCTTGATAAATGGAATTGTTTCTTAACTATAGAACGTATAATTCTTTCTTCATATGTGGTTGGCCCCGCAGAGTGCATGTAAATTTCCTTCTGTCTGTCAGATAAATAATTTTGGTTTTGTCCTAAAATATTTCAGAAGCAATTATTTACATTTTTGTTCAAAATGCATTTTTTTCCAGAATATTCATCTTGTCTAAAGTCCCACCCATATGATAGCAAATAGGTCAGGAGAGAGTCAGGTTTTCTTGCCATGAGTGTCTGAAGTTACTCATGAATGACCAATCCTTACATTTAAGTGGGTCATCCCAAGAAAGTGTTAATGAAAACTTTATGGCCTCCCATTGTACCTACTTTGTGGCCCACAATTTAGTTTTAAAATCCAGTCCTGTGAAGGGATCCATCCATATAGAAAGACTCTTAATCGAGATTTGTTTGATCATTTTCTTACTGAGACATTAAGGATGAATTGCAAAAGAGAAACATGGTTAAGGCCTTTCAAATGCATGTAAAGGTGGGTGTGAGGGAGAAGGAATAAGGGAGAATTGGCTAGCTTTTTACATTTAGAAATTTTAAAAATTCAGTTTTTAGATACCTGGAAGGCAATTGGAAAACTAGTGAAATTCCAGCACCCGAAGAGACTAACAATCTCTTCCTCTCTGTCACTCAATTTTAATTTAAAATTATTTTCTTTATACTCTTAACACTTAAGGAATGCTTTAGAGATGATGTCTATGATAGAAATTCAGCAGTCTTACTTCTTTCAGATGAGAGTTTGCAGCCCATGCTTCTGAAGACCCCTTGAATTTCTTTATTACAGGTCTGGGGAAGACCAGAAATGACAATCCTGATATTTTTAGGCTATATAGGATATGGGCAGGAATACAAAACCTTATAAAAATAAATAAGCCTTGAGCCTGTTTTATATTTGATAAAGAATCAAAAATGGACATGTACCATTTTTTTTAAAGTCTGTTGTGGATCATCTTTAAAAATTGGTCCCATGTAACTATTTTTCAAGACATTGTAAAGATAGAGCCCACTCAGACTAGGCCAATGTCTAGCCAGTTGAAAGGTATTTTGAGTGGTGACTCAGGCTTTCTCGTGTTCTTTAAAAACAAAAATCAGTCTTTCAAAACTGTTTTGATAGAGGCAGGAAAAATAAGGTTTGTGTTTCTGTGCATGTGTGGGAGGGAGAAAAAGGACAACATCTGAAAAGCTAAACAAACCTTCCTTTCATTGTTCTTGGGCACAAAGAGCATGTTTTGACTTTTGGATACTTGCGACTTCCCTCCGCCCCCTTCATATTTCCCATCGCTTGCTTTTAAACAGTCTGGTTGGCGAGGGATTTGGGTGCTTTAGACTGCGCCCATATGTTGGCCAACATTTGTGTGTGCAGCAGTCATTAAGGAGCACTACCTTTATGGGCTGAACAGAGATTTCCCCCCCCCCCCTTTTTTTTTAACTGTCTCACACTCTTACCTTGTCTTTGCAATTTGTTGCACATTTTTGCAGGTCATTGACGTTTTGTCTTCCCAATCAACTGCCATAGGTTATTAGCCTGGAACAAACTATTAGTCTCATCCTGAGAGATGCCATGTATCCCGTGTCTCCTAATCTTCAATGGGAGTTGTAGGTGCTTCATAAGTAGGCCCCCAACAGGTTTGCTGAGATCTTTGAGTTAGTGACCTGCTTCCAGTGTGTCATAGAACGGTCATATTGGTCAGCTGATTGTTCAGGTAGTGGTAGCATGGAATTCTGTTTCATGTTCACAAATGTTGGTTCTTATTTGAGGCCAAGGTCCAGAAGCTACAAAGAGTTTTTATGGGCAGCCCCCTACATCCATGCTGAAGTCAATGTGGCTTTGCTGGTACATACCCCGGGATAGGCCCTTGCCCAGGACTCCAGCTCCTGCAACCATATGATTACATCAGAATCGGTTTTCACTTAAAAATTCTCCTGGGTGTAAAGGAAAGTATGAGAATGTGACACGAGCATAACCAATGCATTGAATTCTACTCAACAGATGGAAACTGTCTATATGTCTCAATGAGTCATTAACACTAAGCCCCATAGCTTTGGGGGACACTGGCCATTGTAGCTAAGCAATGGGACTGATTCACCTTAGCTGCTGGGACAGATACGGTGGTTCCCTCAGTGGCTGCTTCTGAGGAGGAAAGGAGACCCTTATGCTGCTGCTCCTGTCTGCTAAAGAGACATGGAGGCTCTTTACCACCTGTAATGCAAATCAGCCCTGGCCACAGTGCAGGAAAAATGAGTGGAGTGAAGGGAAATGTGCGTTATGATGTGTCTAGGGCACCCAATTGCCTTAATCTACTCCTCTAACCACTTGGAGTTCCCTAAACTGTGATTTAGGACTGAAACCTAAATAGTTAATTACTTGAGGCCTGCTGGCAGCTGTAGCTTATTGTTGGAGTTTGTATCTGCTGTTGCCTGTTGGCTTCTTCAAAACGCACTGAAAATGTGATGCTATTTTTTTAATATCACCCCTATTTGTAAGAAAAGTAAAGAGTGTCACATTTCCTTTACTGGTTGGGCCTTGGCCAACAAAGTCCTAGGACTAGCATATACTACAAAGGCTTTTCCAATATAGTTACATTGGCCAAGGGACCCAGTAGAGAGACAGCATATAGTGCCAAAAGTTCTTTTGCCAAGATAATTAACCTCCTTCTCTCCCTCTCTAACATCAGCTAGACTGGCAGAACAGTCAACTGTGTTTGCACAGGGAGTTTGGTTGGCACAGTTGTCAGTTAGGGGGTATGCTTTTTTCATATCCCTGGCCAAGATGACTGTCAGCAAAACTTGGTAATGTAGCCCTGGCTTTACACATTGTACTCGTGCTTGGCTGCTCAGAGCAAGCTACACTCATACACTCCTACATTCACTGAAAAAATTCACTGTCAACCTGAATTCTTTAAAATCTGACTCATTTTAAAGGAAAATCTAGTTTCTGACAGATCACCTTTTCCAGAGTAGGTCCTGATTTGTAGTTTTAATAGCAATTCTTTTTTTTAAAGGGATTTTCTGATCCCTCTAAATCAGGAGTGAGGAACTTTTTTGGGGGGTATGTTGCCAATTACTCACAGAAAAATCAGTCAGGGGCCACACACAAGTGAGAAACAAAAAACAAACCCACATTGAGGTGGCCCTGACTGAGAAGAAGGACACTCCCCACATTTCCCTCACACACCAGATTTACGGGGCCCAGGTTAGTGGATTTTGTGTGCTCCAGTCCCATGGTGGGTGGGTGGGCTCCCCAATGCTGTGCGGAGCCCTGAGCCTCAGGGGCTACATCTGGTCCCTAGGCCTTAAGTTTCCCACCCCAGCTCTAAATAGTGAAAATTGACTACACATAAAGTCATCTGATGTTACTTTTAACTATAACAGATACGCCATTTTCCAGATGTAAATGAGTTGTTCACTTTAAATGTACCCCTTGAATGTAGCATTGCACACAAATATATTTCAGGGCAACGGTCACTAGTTACCCAGCAACAAGGGATTTTTTGTTGTAGTTTACAATAGTGTTTACATGAAAACTAAAAATAAAGTTATAAAAGAAACATCTGAAAAGGAATAACAGGGAAACAGGAAAATACAATGTACGACACTGCTTCTGACCAAGAGGATTACAGAGACTTTCAGGGCAGAATCCCATCAGCCCGCTAGGGTTTCAATCAATAAATGACGATTATGGGGTAGCACTGTTTTGTACCTCAGTGTGCCCTCCCCTTTGAGTAACTCAAAGTGCTCTGCAATGTCATGACAGACACTCTGGTAAGCTGAGTAAATATTAAGCCTATCTTACAGACGAGGAAACTGAAGGAAAGAAAGATGAAGGGCCCCCATTGCAAAAAAGACTTGTTTGCATAGCTCAATGTATGTCTCTGAATTTATTGGGATGCTCACTTCTGAAAATCAGGCAGTTAATCTCATTGTCTTGCTTTCTCCACCTCTGAAATGTGGCTAACAATGCAAATACAGTAATTCCTCATTTAACACTATAGATGGGTTTCTGAAAATGTTCATGCTAAGCGAAAACGTGCTATGCAGCGTCAATTTTCCCATTTAAAAATAATGGTAAAGGTGAGGGTTGCATTTCAGGTGGTGCTGACAAAGTCAATTTTTTGTTGGTGCTGGGTCATCAATGTCAACATTAGATATCTAGCAACACAAGTCACCGTGGTTTGTTAAAACACAAAGATAAACACATGAGTGAGCAGAGCAGCACTGTAACCACGTGTATTCATCCACTCATGCGTATTACCACTGTTTTCACCAACTTATACCGCCGCGTGAAGTAGTCTGCCACTTGATTATTTTTGTGTTATTTTGGGGACAGTCGTGTTATTTGAAAAATGGTCCCTAAAAAAAATCGTGCTATTGTGAAAATGTGTTAAGCGGGCACGTGTTAAATGAGTAATCACTGTATACTAACAGGGTGTTTAAGATGAAGTGATGTTTGTCCAGCACCTTGGAAAAATATAAAGTGCCACATATGTGCTAGGACATTGGTTCTCAACCAGGGGCATGCAGACCATTTGGGTACACCCAGATCTTCCATGGGGTACATCAACTCATCAAGATATTTGCCTAGTTTTGCAACATGCTACATAAAAAGCACTAGCAAAGTGAGTACAGACTAAAGACAATGGCTTGTTTATGCTGCACTACTATACTAGTGAAATGAAAGTACAATGTTAATATTTCAACTGATCTATTTCATAATGGTTTGGTAAAAATGCAAAAGTCATTAATGTTTCAGTATTTTTATCTGATTTTGTAAGCAAATAGTTTCTAAGTGGGCAGACACTTGGGGGTACACAAGACCAATCAGACTCCAGAAAGCGATACAGTTGTCTAGAAAGGTTGAGAATCATTGCATTAGGCTGCTCTGTTGTTATCCTGCCTGATGTTCTTTATGAGATCAAATTAGGGTTAGATCTGTTGCAATCCGCATCACAGTCAGCTCTTTGTCAATTCTGTCACACGTGAGCTTTGGGCCTCTTCAGTTATTCAGGTCTCCATTCCATGGGAGTGTCATAATCCTAGTGTGAGACAGAACGGATTGAAGGGACCTGGAATTCACAGGCTTCCCTTTGATCATCCAATGCATAAAGTAATGGCAAGAACAGCTACATATGTGCATTCCAGAAACCAACTGCACCTTACAGTTGGCAGCACCTGGTAAGTATGGAGGGAATCTCTTTTTAAATTAAGTTCTGTGGTGTTTATAGTCCATTCTGCTCTGCAAGCGAGACACAATGCTGAGGATTTGTTATAAATATTAAAATGGATAGCAATAAGATATTAAAATTAGCCAAAAACTGAGTGTCTCAGTCTGTTAATTATTTTAAGGTATAGACAAAGCTGTGCCTGGGACGGAGGTGCTCTTTTTCTTCCCAAATGCTTTTTTTTTTTTAAATAGATTTCATAAATAGCCAGGGATGATATGATTTCTTCTGCCAATATTTTTAATATGCTGAACTTAATGCTGGTAAAATCTGCTTGTGGCAGACATCATCAGCACCAATGAGATGTCAGATTGTGATTCTGAGGCAAGTGGGTTGTTGTCATAACCCAGATAAAACATGCAATTTAAAGAAATGTGTTTTCCTGGCTGCTGTGACAAGCATCTTTGAAATGCCTGGCACCCTGGAAGTACCCCTAAAATGTCTCTTGCCGTGTCAAAGCTACTGGGTAGGCAGAAAGAAACATCAGTTCATTGTTATCTGAGTTTATAAAGAGGGAGGAATCATAAAAAGCAATCATAACAATCTCAAGCAAGGGGCATTTCCTGATGAACTGATGACTGCCTGATTTAATGACCCTCAGCTTTGCCTTGGGTCATTTACTCTCCCAGTTAGTTGTTAATCCCCAAGAAGTGCCCTGTGCCTCAATGATTATTGCTTAAAAGACAAGACATTCACTTCTCTTGCACATATTTTCCAAGGCAGAGTCCAATATACACAGCCAACTGCATCTTTTTCCAGTCCAGATGTCCCAGTGCTTTTCAGCCTTCAGGAGAAAAATCTCCCTTTATCTCGGTGATTTACGTTGGCCTTTCATTGTGCTGATTAAAAGTTGTCACTAATAGACATCTGAGGCAGATGGTGAATATTTACACCCCTTCAAATCCAATTCATTAAACTAGCAGCAAATGGGTCTGTGCAATATGCTTTATTTGTTGCTCTGGAATGTGTGATTTATCAACATTCTCAACTCAGCCCCATGTATTTGACTGCCTTGTACTGATGTGGAAAACAGCACCCACTCTCAGTTCTGATATATTTACGGGGCAAGTGAGAAGAACTTTGCTACTTTGCCCTGTTGTTCTTGGCATAGACGTGTGATGCCTAATGTGGAGTCCCTTGGTCAGGAATGACCAAGATTCTTATTCTCCTTTTGTATAATTTTATTTTTGTTAAAAAGCATCTCCTAGGGATTTGTGGAAAAGTGGGGCTATTTGCACTACAACAGAGTAGTCTGCTGGGATGCTGCAGCTGAGGGTCTAGAGGAAAACAGCCTATTTCAGCTGTCACCACTACAGATGGATACATGCTTTAGCATACAGAAATCTTGCCAGTCCGTACACTTAGAATTCCATGTCGTAACCACACACACATGAATATTCAGGGAAAATCTTCGATTGCTGCCAATGCAATCAATGCTTGTTCATTGCTCAAGAGGATTAGAAAGGCGCAAAATACCTTATATAGGGGAAAAGGCAGAATAGTTTCCCCAAGAACTTTCATGTCCTATTTGAATCTCCTGCAATTTAAGGCAGTTCTGCTCAGATTTATATGGGGTCTTTGCCAAATGATTGCTATACAAAACTTCTATTGAATTCAAATAGGATTTTTTTTCATACAGAGGCTTATGGTTCGTAGCTAATTTGTATTCAGAGCAGCAAATAGGCAAAAAAACATGGAGTAAATTGGTGAGTTATTCCTAGGGAATATTCACTTCTGACCAATGTAACTGTTCTAATGATGTACGTGTCACTCAATGACTTTTTTTTTCTATTATACTCTCAGCAGAGGCAGTTTGATAATGATGTTTCTGGCTGATTGAGTGCTCCATTCACATGGCTCTACACACTTATGAAACAATTCTAAAATTGTATATTCAATTGTGGAAAAGAGCAGTTCTTGCACCTGATTAGAGTATTTAGTTCTGTCATAGATGAGTGATCTCTGCCTATTTTGTTCCAGTTCTTTTGGGGTCCAGTCCTGAGGTCCTTTTATCAGAAAAGCCTGTGGTATAACTTCAATGAGAATGTTACCCTGAAGGTGCAAATTCACCAGGGCAATTAGCAGGTTGCAATTTGGCCATTAGAGAACAAGCACTAATGTGTACTCCGCCCTCTCGTGTCCCCAAGTGGAAGATAGGTTATCATCTGTGCTCTTCCACTGAGTGGTTTACTATGCTACAGTTGCGAGCTGTACACCAAGCCAAGTCTTTATCTAATACAGTAAGTGATGACATACCTTGATTATGAATGCACTTAAATGTGACGCAAGAGTGCCATCTTCAGGAAAATGCACTGATGTAGCCATCCCAAGATATGAGACATAAGGTAGGAGAGGTATTATCTTTTATTGAACCAACTCCTGATGGTGAGACAAGTTTTCATAAGGACTTTGAGAGAGCATAAAGTCCAGCCTCCTGTTTTGATGTAAGGCCAAGAAAACTTGTCTTCAATCCTTCCTAATAGGTGTTGGTCAAGCTTTCACAGAGGTCTGGGCTAGCCAGGGTAAATACTAATGTAATGTGTCCTTCGTTGCCCCCAGCCTTGCCACTTGAGGCCACTCCCCTTCTGGGAACATAGAGCTGACCCCCACACCTTGCCCAAGGACCCACAGAAGCTGTCGACTCCCCTGCATAAAAGACACAAACTAAACTGACTGTGAACAGTGCCTGGGTCAATTGCAAAGCACTCATAGGGGCAGGAAAAGTAGTTCACTTTCCATATCTATTGAATCCTTGGCCTCACTACAGGCACTAACAATGAGTATGTGATAAACTTAAAAACAACAAATGGCCTGGTAGCACTTTATAGACTAACAAAACATGTAGATGGAATCATGAGCTTCCGTGGGCACAGCCCACTTCTTCAGATGACCGGACTTTTGAGTTTAGGATGTGCAGACCCAAAATAAGTAGGGGAGAAGGGAGGGGGGGGGGGGAGGAGGAAAAAAAAGGAGGGGGTGGGAAATAAGGAGCCGAGGATATGAAAATACCAAAGGGAAAATCAAGTAGGCAGAACTGGCAATCTTTAAGCACCTGAAGATTGGATAGTTAAAAAGAAGCAGATAAGGATCAAAGGGTAGCAACACATAGGAAAAGTACTACGGCAAGAATATACACAGACAAAGAACGCTTTTCTACTGGGAACTGGATTGAGTCCAACCAAGCAACATTGCTAGTTTCATTACTGGCATCTTGTAACTGTCTCAAACACATCACAAAAAGGTAAATTTTCCTTCTTTGTCCTTGGAGAGCTTTTACATTAGTGAAATAATGCCTATTAAATTAGATCTTTTCTCCTTTTCCAGGATTTGTTCAGTTAGACTAAAGCATGAACTTCTGTAACATGCAAACCCACTCAATATTACTGCTTTTTTGGATTTAGAAACTTCAGAGAAAGCTGCCAGCTAATTAACACAGGGCAAGCAGCTTAGCATTCCTGCTGAGTTACAACTCCACTGAGAATATTGAAACAGTTCTAAATGCCATAGTATTCAGTGTCTTTTACTAAACAAGGAATGAACTGGAAAAAGCACATTGCAATAACTATTTTAAAAGGACTTAGGAAGTGCTTAAAGGCACCTGTTCCTGGAAATATTAATTTGTTAAAAAAATCACTAACAGGGAAAACTCTAGGAAATATACCATAGAATGGAGTCTTCATTTCCAGGGTGAATAACTGGATGACTTATTGAGGATATTCCATCTCTAATACTCTAAGATTCTGACACTTTCTTAGCAGGGGATCAGATTTTA
This sequence comes from Pelodiscus sinensis, assembly GCF_049634645.1. NCBI lineage: Eukaryota > Metazoa > Chordata > Testudines > Trionychidae > Pelodiscus > Pelodiscus sinensis. The sequence continues at coordinate 202,708,842 of NC_134712.1, forward strand.
AAAAGAGCTCAGAACCAGATTTACTCAACCTCCGGCCCATGTAATCACCTAAATAACAACCAGAATTTCAGAAGTGTTCAGCTGCCAATGTGCTAACCCCTTATGGAAATCTGGCAACAAGAATCTGTTTGGGACCATGTAGAATTCCATAAGAAAGTACATAAGAGAAAGATAAGAGGGTCATTTGATGTGTTATACAGTTGGTGGGAGAGGTCCAGATTGGATATTAGGAAAAACTATTTTACTAGGAGGGTAGTGAAGCATTGGAATGGGTTACCTAGGGAAGTAGTGGAGTCTCCATCCCTAGAGGTGTTTAAGTCTCGGCTTGACAAAGCCCTGGCCGGGTTGATTTAGATGGGATTGGTCCTGCCTAGAGCGAGGGCTGGACTTGACGACCTTCTGAGGTCTCTTCCAGTTCTATGATTCTATGATAAGGGGATGGTTGGATGAAATAACATGATCTTGGTAACTAATTGACCATTCATTATAGGGAACTTTCTGGGTGTCTGGCTGGTGAGTCTTACCCACATACTCAGGGTTTAGCTGATCGCCATATTTGGGGTCAAGAAGGAATTTTCCTCCAGGGTAGATTGGCAGAGGCCCTGGAGGTTTTTCGCCTTCCTCTGTAGCATTGGGCACAGATCACAGCTGAAGGACTCTCTGCATGTTGGGGCCTTCAAAGTATTTGAAGGCTTCAATATCTGAGACATAGGTGAGAGGATTATTCTAAGAGGGGTGGGCGAGATTCTGTGGCCTGCACTGTGCAGGGGGTCAGACTAGATGATCATAATGGTCCCTTCTGACCTTAAAGTCTATGAGTCTATGAGTTATGCAGCCATTTTATATATATATATCAATTTTTTTAGGATTGTTTTAATAACATTCAAATGAATTGAGTGAGCTGCTTAAGGCCAAGGTTCAAATATACTCTTTTTCAGGCCTCTTCCCCATAAGACTATGTTGCCTTATGACATGTGTGAATTGTCACCAACCTTTGTTTTTTATAAATTCCAGTGGTTTATATCCTGCTTGATGATTGTGACATTTGTTGTTTGAACTTATGTGGTCTTTTTGAAATGCTACTCTTTGTTTGAAGGCTTTGGTCGGCTTGGCAGGCAGTTGTTTGTCAGAACCTCAAGTGTAGTTTTTCATTAATAAAAGGAGAAGAAATTACAAAATATTGAGAGAATTAAAATGCAGTGGATAAAATGTCACCTCACATCTCAGTCACAGCAATGTAGCAATACAAACTTTTTAAAAATGGTGTGTTTAACAAGCGCTAGACAGGGATTTATAGTGTAATACTGCCACCTAGTGAGAGCTAAGATGAAATACCACATTTGTTTTAAACTGAAATGTATTAGGATAATTTCTTCCCCCTTATAATTCCATATCACATTGCTGTGATCTTTTCAAAAGCTGCTTTTTCCTGGGCAGTAAACTAAAACAGTTTTAATGACTGACTCAGGACTTGGTATACAATACTACTACAAAAGGGTTCTTGTTTGGCTATTTGGATATGTACAACTGTAGTGGGTCTGAGTGGCCGCCCACTGACCCCAAGGGAGAGGCACCCCTCTCCAAGCCTTGGTGGGCAACACTTGACCCTGATGACCCACCTGACAAGAAGTCAGGAGGCAGGGCTAGAGCTACAAAAGTCCTGCTAGGGAGGCCAATGCCGGAAGGAGGCAGAAGCCTCCCCTGCGCACCCAGGGGCAGAGCTGGACCCATAAGAGGCGGAGAACTGGCTTGGGCCACTGGGGCCCCTACTGGATGGCAACCTGGAGGGACTGCTTACTGCGCCAGAGTTTCCGGAGCAACCGGTAACCGAGGATTGGCCCTGGACCAAGGTACAGCACGAGGGGGAGTCTGGAAGGAACCCAGGGAAATCTAACTGCCTGTTGGCTGAGCCAGTGCTAGTTCAGCAAATTGCAGAGCAGATCCCCGCTGACCCAGCAGCAGACTGCTCTGCTGCTACCATGGTTCTGGGCTGGGATACAGTGGAGGGGTGGGCCTGTATCCCCCCTGCCACCCCACTCCTGGATATAGTCTCCCTCCGGCTATACCCAAATTGCAACTGACATCCGCTGGACCCCCGCCTGAGCAAGGAGACCCATCTGGCACTTTTTAAATGAATCAAGGCCAGGCTTTGACTGTTCATTGCCCCACCCTGAACTAAGGCTGGGGCTTTGATTGTTTACTGTGCCGCCCTGCTCTGAAGTGAGGCCGGGCTCTTCCTGTATTACTTTGCCACCCCACCCTGAAGCAAGGGCTTGGGCCTCTGAATGCCTGCCCTGAGCAAGGGCCCAGGCTCTGAACCAGATCCCCCGCTAGTTCCTCAAACAGGCTAAACAGGGTGTAGTGGGTCGGAGTGGCTGCCAACTGACTCGGAGGGGAAGGTACCTCTCCCCAAGCCCTACAACATGATGATGCCTAGGGACTCTAGAGACAAAAGTTATAACAACATGATGATGAATATGGATACATGTACACAGCAGTGTTATCTTGGAATAACAGTTGTTATTTCAAAATACCATAGTCCGCGTCTACACACAAGCAGTTATTTCAACATAATGTTGAAATAATGTCAAACTGGAAGACTTCTTACTCTGACTCCTGTAACATGCATTGTACAAGGAGTAAGGGAAGTCGGAGGAAGAGTGTTGTGTAGACATGCCCAAATTTGAAATAAGCTATTTCAACTTAAGCTACGCAATTAGTGTAGCTCAAGTTGCATAGCTTATTTCAAGGTTAGCCCAGCTGTGTAGATGTACCCTATCAGAACACTGTCAGTGAAGTCAACGGGAATTACATCCTCTGGAAAATTACCCTGTTTATGAAATCTGTTTTCTTCTACTGTTTGGCATATGTTCTTCAAGAACACTCTCTTCAGTATCAAGTCAAGGGACAGGTGTACTTAAAAAATAACAGCTCTCTCTGTCTGATATAGGCATTTGTCAAAGTAATTATTTTGTAAGATTTTTCCTGTTATGTGCCTAATATTTTTATTCACTCCTGAATTACATTGTATTTATGACCTCTCCCTGACCACTCATTTCCAAAATGACATTAATAGTAATATAAATGGAGATATACCATCTTATAGAGCTAGAAGGGACCTTGAAAGGTCATTGAATCCCATCCCCTGCCCTCACAGTAGGACCAACTACTATCCCTGACATATTGGCCCCCTCAAGAATTGAACTCACAACCCTGGGTTTAACAGGCCAATGCTCAAACTACTGAGCTATCCCACCCCTGAGCTAATCTAAAGATCAGAACCAGGAATTCTTCCAAAAGCACCTGATTGGCTGGTATCTGGTATCTTAAGGTTTATCATGGATAATTATGAGATGTTCATCCATGCAGGTTACAAAGGTACTTACAATCTCCCATTTATAATCTCCCATTGCCCAGTGGATGTTTTATATTCTGAAGCAGCAGGTATTGATCACTGCCAGAGGACAAGCACAGGATGCTTAATCTTTCCCACTACCTTTCAGTAACAGCCTCTGATTCACTGGACAGTCAAAGAAAATAGCTCTTTGGCGATGGGTTGATTTAGAATACCTGCGCCAATGAACTGCCTAGGGACTCTGGAGACAAAAGGATTTGGTCTCTTAACTGAGTAAGATGAAGTTGGAGAGAATAAAGGAGTCACATCACTGTGTATCTCTTTAAATATGTATTTATTCACAGTTGGTCTGCTTTAATAAATGACGTGACCCATCTGAAACAGGAAGTCGTCTATGTAATGTTAAAAAAGTTATTGAAAACAGAAACTTGCCATTAGAAACTTGATCTGTTGTGTAACTGGCTCCCTTCTCAGACATATTTGTCTTTTGATCCAAAATGGATGCCCCAGGGAGCAAGTAAATACTCTACAACTTTGTTCACTTGACAGCGTGAGAAGTAATTTATTTTTCTTTCTGATGATTGTTGTTGATAGCAATGCTTATTTTCCACCATCTTGACTTCCCCCTTCTTTTTTTTCCCCCACCTGATTTCTTCTCTGTGTAACCCTCATAGAGGAAAAGTAAATTTCAGATTATATTGACTGCAATTTGCTTGCCAGATCTGTGTGACAGAATTCTGACTTAAGGTATTGGCATAGACCATGAATGCATTTCCTTGCAAGGCATGCTGCATTTTCTATAAGCACCCTCTAAATGCTAAAAGATAGAAATGAAAATAGGATTCTCTTCCCCCTTCCACCATGATTAGGGATCCTGTACCAGTCTTTATCATAAGTTACACATGCATGCATTAGGTTTTCCACGTGTTATTTACCGAGTAACACTTCAAAAGATAAATCATTACAGTAAGTCAATCACAATGCACCTTAGCTAAAATAGCATGTCTAGCTAGAGATTTTGTTTTCCTTCAAAAGGAAAAGTATAACATAGACCCTAAGTGTGTGTGTGTGTGTGTGTGTGTGTGTGTAAACCCCACAAAATAAATACCAAGATTTGGACTTTTGACAACTGAAGGGTTTTTGTTTTCACATAGACTCACCCTGGGTATTAAACTGGAAACTAGATAAACCATGCAGTTGTCTCATAGAACCATTTGTTTCCTCATCTATAATGACAAGTGCACTCACAACTTCAAATGATAAAACCCTGACAATTGCTGGAACAGTTAGGCTTATGCAATTTCTTTGGTTCAATAATGGGACACCACTCACAAAGTCATTCAGCCTCTGGTCTATGATTTCTTCTTCATGGTGGCTTCCCATCTTAGCCCCACTGATTTCTGTAAAATTACTGAAAACAGCACTGACTGAGATGGAGAACAGTATGCAGAGATTCAGCATGGACACGCTATCTTCTCCACGTGGGGCGAGGTTGGATCTGACTGGGGCTCACGAGGACCATCAGTCTTGCATTTCTGATAGAACTCACCACTGATTGGTCAGGAACTTCTAGCTTCTAACCAAGGCTGTAATGTGTGTCCCGGAACCTCTGCCCTTAATGAAAACTTCCAGACTGCTTTCAAAACAGCCTCTGAGCATGATCAGGAGGAGCTTTCTGGACTCTCCCTAGTATGTTGCAATGGCAACTGTTTGTTTGCAGTCATTCAAGCCTTTATACTGCCATTTTGTCTGGGAATGTTTCCGTATTTACTCAGAGCAAGTAGATGCACCTGCTGTAATTACAGCACTAAGGCTGTTGGCTGAACACCAGAAAAAGAAAAGGGTAGGGTAGGGTAGGGAAAAAGCAAACACAGACGGTTATACCTAGCCTCTTCTTTACCCTACAAATAATCACTGGCCTTTGTAGGTAGTACAGACAGTGGAAAGAGAAGCTTCCTCCTTGCATAATATATTTTGTCTGGGCCATATTCTGAAACTGCTGTGATTTGATGGCCTATTATTCAAACCTCTTTTTTTCCATGTCAGGAAGAACCTCCCTCCAGCCCTCTCGCCATCTGGTTCTATTGACCGTTGACAAATTGGGATCACTATGTTTGGCATGTCTGGTTCAGCTAGGAGTACTAGAGAAGTACCACCACACTCCCTGAACGCCCTTGAAAGGCACTTAAAAGCACGTACAAACCAGTTTTTAATCTCTTCTGAATGAGGGCATGGCAAACTGTTGTAAAAGGAAATGCAGTGTAGGAACTATCATCCTGAGCATTTAGATATGAAGCCCTAGAAGAACCAGCTCACAACAGAAGCCTACTCTTGTCACTGATCTCTGAGGTCACCGAATTGCACAATGTAGAGCAATATACTTTGGTGACTAATGGAACTCTTTAAATAACATCCTTTTCCCTACCTGGGTGAGTGATTCTTTCCAGCTGCAACAAAGCCCTAGCTTTACAGTTTATAATAGCCCTGATAACTAACCAACAACTTTTTTTGCAAATAAAAAATGAGTCATTCAAATGGGTGCTTATATTTTACCTCTGTTTAGTGTGTGTACATACATACCATGGACACATTATGACTAGAGAGAATACATAACATAAATGTGGTGTGTGTATACACATACATGATTATATACAAAACAAAAATGGAGGATCTGTTGGGTACCCTGTTCATGAAAATATTCTGTTTAATGCTCTAACTTGTGGTGCTGCAAGGTCAAATTTCAGTTGTTAAACTCTGGTTCAGAGTTAATGTGGTGACATTACCACTACCCTTTGTGCATGTGGTGCAGCTATTATGAAATCCTGGTCTTTCATAATGAGATTATAGAACAGTGAGTAATGTGACTTACTTCTTCATTTTGTAAGCAAGAGCTGTGTATTGTTCCTTCCCCCTTCATTATGTGTGTAGGTAGCTAGGCTGGAGGAAGAGAAAGATTAGATGTTTTTCACATTTGTCCGATGGTGAAATGGTTCAATTAGTGAATTTTAATTTAGAAAAAATGAAGAAAAAAAATAATTAAACTTGGGTTTTTGTGTATGCTTCATAACATCCCCAAAGGGAAATGGGGAATGTCATGTCCCTTTGGTGTTTATAAAAATGGTGTGGGTCTCTCTGCCAGGGTGAAATTCTGTCCTGCCCTTTTACAGAAGTGTGTGACCTCCCTGACCTGATGAAGCTGTGAGAGGTGTTGATTTTCAGTCAGTTTTTCATGATAAAGCCTCAGTAATTCTCTCAGGTTTGGTGCACAGAGAGTGAAGCTCTTCAGCGCTGCCCAGGATGAACAAATTCAGGGACCATACAAATGTCTAGTTCAGCTCAGAGAGTCATATAGAACAGCCAGCTGGGGCTGCTGAGAGGCAGTGAAGCCTGCTTGAGAGTGCTGCTGGCTGGGAGCTGCTTAGGTAAGCACCTCCCAGCCAAAGCCTGCCTCTGGCATCCCCCCCCCCCCAGACCCTGCACCCCCTCCTATACCCATCCTTCAGGGCAGAATTCTCTCCTGCATCCATACCTCCTCCTGGAAACTGCACCACAGCACCTCCTTCTCCAGCTCACAACCTCCTCCTTCACTCAAACTCCCTCTCAGACCCTGCACCCCAATCCCCTACCCCGAACTCCCCTCTGCACCCAACCTCCTTCCCTGACCTCCATGTGTGGAGGGGCAGGGAATATGATAAAGGAGGATAAAGCCATGACCAGTGTGGAAACAGTGACTAAGGAAGCATTCGCTACACCTTCACGTGACATCCAATAAAATCCAGAGGCCATCCAATAAAATTAATAAGCAGTGGGTTTAAAATAAACAAAAGGAAGTGCTCACACAACTCAGTCACCCTGTGAAACTCCTGTCAGGGGTTGCTGTGGAAGCCAAAACTATAATAGGGTTCAACAAAGAATTAGAGAAGAACCTGGAGGACAGGTCCAACAATAGCTATTAGTCAAGATGGTCAGGAATTCGACTCAGAGTACGTCTACAGTCCAAGCTTCTTTCAGCTATTCTGGAAGAGATCTTCTGGAAAAATTTGTTTTGAAATAGAGCGTCTACACACAAAAAGCAAAACGAAATAGTGATTTGCTATTTCAAAAGATAGTGTCCACACTGATTGGACACTATCTCACATTTAAGACTACTCGGAACAAGTTCAGGCAGTGCATTAGGTCAGCAGTTGCTTCCGGGAGCTGCTGCCTAAGTCTATCTGAGACATAAGCTTAAAGAGACCCCTGTGGACAGCTGTTTCTCAGATTCTTCTGCTTGCTTGCCAACTCTACCAATGCGCGCTCTGATTGCCCTGCTTCAGGACACCACAGCACTCCCTTGCCATGGAACTGGAGCTGCCTCTGTGCATGCGATGGCTTCACACTTCTGGGCTGAAGTTTCTGCAGCAGTTTCTGTAGGCTGCCTTCATGGTCCTTCATGAGTTCAACCCTGAGCTCATCTTTGAGAGCCTCTGCCAGTGTGCGGAAGTGATGCCCTTACAACCACACCCCACTGTGGAGCGATGCTTCTGGTGGCTGGACACCAGTTCCGACTGGTGGGACCAGCTGGTGATGGAGAAGTGGGATGACCAGCAGGGCTCCAAAACTTCTGAATGAGGGCACATCCAAGCCCCTTACCACCATGCAATGCAGTATATAAACACAAAGGGATACTTTTCTATAGTCCTGCAGGCCCTGGTCGACCACTGCGGCCAGTTTACAGACGTCTTCGTAGGCTGGCTGGGGAAGGTGTACGATGACCACGTCTTCCGCAACTCCAGCCTCTACCAGAAACTGAAGGGTGACACTTTCTTCCCCGAGTACAACATCAGGATTGTGGACATTGAAATGCCACTGTGCAATGTGGGGGACGTCTTCTACCCCCTCATGCTGTGGCTAACGACGCCATATGCTGGACGCCTGGACCCAAGCAAGGACCTGTTCAATGGCTGCCTCTCCAGGGATCACATGCAGGCCAAATGCACCTCATGACCTGCCTGGATATGGGGGGAGCACAACATCCCCCAGGTGATAGCCGCATGTTGTGTGTTCCACAACATCGTGGAGAGGAAGGGGGAGGCCTTCCTTCTGGGGTAGGGGCAGAAGGCTGGTTGGGGGGATGGGCCTTTGAGCAGATGCACAGAGTTGCCATCCATCAGGTGAGGGAGCACATCCAGGAGACCTAAGAGAGAGAGTTTCTCTCAAGGACCCCAGTAACTCTCCCCAGGCTCTCCTCACTAGGAGCCTGTTCCTTGCCCTGTCTGCCTTTCCTCCAGCAACCCCTCCCTTCCCCCCTCTACCCCTGTTTCCTGGAGACACAATAAAAACTGTTTGTTTTTGAAAAAAATATTTTTTGCTTATTTATTTGGGATAGAAGTAACTGGGGGGAGGGGCTGAGAACCTTGGAGAAGGGAGGAGAGACTCAGGGCTGAGACTGGCGCGTGGCTCAGGTGCTTCTTCCACCTCGTGTGCAGGGACCTCAGTGACCTCAGGGGTGGGGTGGGGGTCCTGGAAGGCTAGGGGGATAGGCAGGAGGGGGGAGCATGGAGTGGGGTCAGGCATGGAAGGGGAGCATGGACCGGGACTCATGCTGGCTCGATCAGGAGCTTCCGGATGGTCCCACACATGTTGTAGCCCTGCTGCAGCAGCTCAGTCCACATCTGGGCTGGCCACTGTGCATCATCCCAGACCTTCTGGGACAGCATCTGCTGCATCATCCCGGAGAATGAAGACATGCTCTTTCATTCGGTCCTCCTGGAGCCTCTGACACCTGCGGCTCCCCCAGAGTCGGGCGCCTGGCTCGGGTGGTGTCGATTGGCCCACAGTCACGTCTGGTCTGGCTGGGGAGAGTAAAGAGAGGTGGTCAGTCATTTCTGGAGACGCTGCCCCTGAGGCCTTGTCCTCATCAGTGAGCTGAGAGTAACAGCTCTCAGCTCAGAGGATGGTGATGTCTCGGGGGAAAGGCCATGTTTGGCTTGGCCCATGCTCCCCACCCCATGTCCCACGGACAAACAGGCAAGGGAAATGGCCAGCCATACTGGGATTCAATGGCCAGGAAAGAGGCCTCAAACTGCCTGAGCTTCCATTGGGGCTGCACACACACCTGCACCTGGCAGCATTGTCCCTGGGAGCGGGTGCTGCCTCGAGTGTGCAGGCATGCCCGTGTGCCATGTGTGACACTCCAGTCTGTGTGCGTGCGTGTGCCCTTGTCCCCAGCTTCCTTCCAGCAGTGGCTCATGGTGGGAGGGCGTCTGGGAGGACATTCCCCTCCTGGGGGTCAGAAGTGTGGGCGGTCTCCCCAGAGCCTGTGAGCAGGAGCCCAGGGGTGCTCTGGTGCTGCCTCCTGGGGCTGTGTGGCACAGACTGATGCTGCCCGTGAAACCACATTCACAGACAGCACATTCACAGACCAGGCTAAGAAGGCTGAGCGACAATTGCACCACAGCTCCTCAGCGCCTGCCCTGTGAGTTTTGCACACACAGAGCACTCGCCTGATGATCCCTCCCATCCTTGGAGGATGCCTGGGACACATCCAGGCTGTGGGATACCAGCATGATAGTGGTCACGGTCCTGGCCGTATCCTCCTCCTCCTCTTCCTCCTGGGCTGGGACCAGGGGGTGGGCGACGTTGGGCATCTCCAGCCTCAACTCCACCACCAGGGTGAGGAAGGGGCTGATCCCCTCCCCCCCCCAGGATGCAGCGCAGGTCATCAGAATAGGGGCAGGAGTGGGGTTCTGCCCTGGAGCATGAGCTGTGCTCCCTTGCCTTGGTGTAGACCTGCTGGAGCTCTTTCACCTTCCTCCAGACTTGCTCCAGAGTCCTGGCGTGGCCCTTTGTGGCCAGGCTCTCGGCCATCCGGCTGTATATATCTGCATTCTTGTGTCTGGAGCAGAGATCCTGGAGGTTCTCCTCATTGTCCCACGCATCGAGGAGGGCCAGGATCTTCGCCCCAGACCAGCACAGTGCACACCTTTTACAGCTCCTGCAGGCTCCTGGGAGCCCTTTGTGTGCTCCCTGGGACAGGCAGGGGGCTCTTGGGGGACTTCTGGATGCAACATGGTACCCAGACATCAGGCACTGGCAGCCGCGCTGAGGCTGGAAGCTCTGAAGGCCTGCCTCAAACCCTGTCCCCTGTGTCTGCAGCTTTAAGAGCTACCGGGGAACAGGAACTACAGTGTTCCGTTGAGTGTGGGCGGAGTGGCCAGCAGGGCACCTGTGAGATTTCCTGGAGGCCTCTCTTTTTTCGACAAAGCTCCCTATTCCACATCCACACACAGCCTTTCCCGAAAATGCTTTTTTGGAAAAGGGCTTATTCCTTATGGAATGAGGTTTACTGCTGCTGGAAAAAGCCATCTGTTATTTTGACTTTGTGGACGCTGGTATTGTTTTTCTGGAATAACAGCCGTTATTCTAGGGAAATGGTGCAGTGTACATGCACCCTCAGTCTTCTGAATATCCCTAGCACTGAATACCAGATGCTGGGACTGGTGATGGAGGGATGGATCAGCTGATAACAGACTCATTCTGTTCTTTGCCTTTGAAGCATCTGGCACTGGCTGCTGTTGGAAGACAGGAACCTGGGCTAGATGGATGATTTATCTGACCCAGTATGTTCTGATGTATCTGAGCTGCAGTTGTACTTTGGATTGAAGTGTAGCCACACCGTAGGTAGATGATAAATCTTCCCTTGGGTGGCTGATGTGAGGGATATAAAGGAGTAACCGGTTAACTGGTTACTCAGAAAGCATTGCCTTATTGGTATGCTTATTGGGTTAACCAGCACCCAGCCCAGCCGGTGGGAGGCTGCTCCAGTCCAGCTGGGTCCACCGCGTGGCAGGGGAGGGTGCTCCAATCCAGCCAGAGCAGCCCGCGGCATAGTGCAGTGGGCCCTGCCCAACCCACTGGTGCAGCCCCTGACCAGTTATCCAGTTAAACATGTAGTTTAATTGGTTGACATTTTAAATGGGATTTTACACCCTTAGCTGATATTGACATAAGCACTAAGAATGACTACAGCTCTATTGCTGCCAGCACTTATTCATAATAGGAATCCCCTGCTCTTATGTCTTTATTTTATTTACAAAAAAAGCAGGAGAGGAGAGTCAGAGAAAAGTTCCCTTTGGATATTTCCAAGGTATTTAAACTCTGAACTCTTATTTAATCTGTCAAACAGCTAAGCTGTGCTGGGCTGTTACTGCGGGGCATTTTTATTTGATGCAGATGGATCATGTTTAGAAATGCCTGTGTCATTTGTGCCAACTCTTCATTATCTTTCTCAGGAAATCCTCCCTCCTCCCGTCCCCCACAAAAACAACCCCAAGTTGAAAGGTGCATTAGTGTAGTTCCTTCCTTCCTTTGAGCTCTCTCAAATGATTTGCAGTGCAGTTCTCAATTGCTAGATGGGAAATAGGTAAAGTTTCCCTTACTCCCATTCTGCTGCATGTAGCTGTTAAGCTGCACTGGCAGCCAGCCATAGCTTGAGAGGTGAACTCGACGGGTTGTGATGGTATATGAGGTTTTGTGGCATCATTTCTGGACTCCTGCCCTATTCAGGGCTGCTGACCTTTTATGGCACACGTATGCTCTCTCCCCCTCACACAGCAATTCCTGTCAGTTCTGGGGACACACCTTTTTCATGTTTACTTTCATACTTTTACTGTAAAAGCTCTCGTGAGCTAAGCCAGATGAACTAATGCTGGCAACAACTCAGGAGGGACTTTTCATCCATAAGTAAATATCTACAGAAGTAACTGAATGAACAGAATGAGGCTATGTCTAGACTTTGGGCTTCTTTTGGAAGAAGCTTTTCCAGAAGACGATGCAGCTATTGCTGCTCACACTCAGCAGGAACTGCAGTCACTCATAACTCGCTTTGCGGACGCATGTTTGGAATTCGGCCTCACAATCAGCTTAAAGAAGACCCAGGTGATGGGCCAAAGCGTGGGTAACGAGCCATTTATCAGTGTGTTATATTATGAACTGGAAGTCATCCATGAGTTCGTGTACCTAGGCTCTACGATCTCGGACAACTTGTCATTTGATAATGAGATTAACAAGTGCATTGGAAAAGCCGCCACAACATTCTCCAGGCTGATGAAGAGAGTATGGGCCAATGATAAGCTCACCAAGGTGCAGGTCTACACAGCCTGTGTTTTGAGCACACTGTTGTACGCCAGTGAAACATGGACTCTGTGCTCAAAACAAGAGCAGCGGCTCAACACATTCCATATGCACTGCCTTAGGCATATACTCGGTATCTCATGGCAGGACAAGATCCCCAATAGCGCAGTGCTTGACAGGGCAGGCACCGTCTCCATGTTCACCCTTCTCAAGCAGAGGCATATGCACTGGCTTGGCCATGTCTCACGCATGTTGGATGGCCGAATACCAAAGGACCTTCTCTTTTGCTAACTGGCGTCTGGAAAGAGGCCGAAAGGGCGACCTAAATTGCGTATAAGGACACATGCAAGTGTGACCTCAGCGCTTTCTCTATCAGTGCGAACACCTGGCATTCGCTTGCCTTAGACAAGAATGCCTGGAAACAGGGAGTGAAGGAAGCTCTTGCTATGTATGAAACTACCTTGGTGAAGGAAGCGGAAGACAAGAGAGCCCTCAGGAAGATCCGTGCCCGTGATACCAGAGTGACATCTGCCTACTGCTGCTCACAGTGTGGAAAGGACTGCCATTCCCGGATTGGATTGCTCAGCCACAGAAGACGCTGCTTGAATCAGTCCAACAGGGGCGCAAACCCAGGATTCTTTGGGATCGAAGGATGCCTACGAATTTCCAGAAGAGATCTTGCAGAAAAACTTCTTTTGAAAGAGATCGTCCGCACAACGATCTGTTTTTTTTTTTAAAAGATAACGTCCACGCTGAATGGACGCTATCTCACATTTAAGCTGTGATTACTATGGATGGAGTGGCCACCAGGGCACCTGTGCTTTTTCCTGGAGGCTTCTTCTTTTGAAAAATACTCCTCTGTCCACACGTACCTTTTTCTGAAAGAGCTCTTTCGGAAAAAAGGCTTCTTCCTTGTAGAAAGAGGTTTACTGCTGTCACGTTATTGGATTTTAAGGGGAGCAGCCAGATCACTGCTGCGCCCATGGGGAGATGTTTGCCCTGAGGTCTATACAAAGGGGGCTGTCAAATGAAAGTTTCTTCTACTGATTCTATATATGCTACTCATGTACTTGTATGATGTCTGTATGTAGAGTTATGAATATGGACTCTGTGCTGGTACTGTGAATGTTCTTTGCCAGAGACAGAGCGATGGGCCTGGACTGCCTGTTGTAAAGAAGGAATGTCCAATGAATGACTATGCTAATTAACATGGTCCCAAGGACAATGGCTCTCAAGGTGGCCCATACACATATGAGGAATGCGTCTGGAAACCTGCAACCAATCAGGGCATGCTGCCAGTATGTGAAACACAGACAGGTCACTTGCCCATGTGACCCTCTCCACCTTGGGAGACACCAGGAATGGTTATAAAAGTACCATGAGGCAGACTTCATCTTGTCTTTAATTCTGCTGCTGATCCTAGATGCAGTTTTGTGAAGGACAGAGAGCCGGGAAGGATTGCTGACCCATCCTGACACAGGATGTACTCCAGAGACTGCTAAGCTAGTAGTTTGTAACATCTCTGCTAAGAGCCTACATCAAGAACTTGGTGTTTGGTGTATGTAATGTATTCTCCTTCATAACCTTACTCTCAACCTTTTCTTCCTTTTGTAATAAACCTTTAGATTTTAGATTCTAAAGGATTGGCCCAGTGTGCTCTTGTGGGTAAGATCCAAAGTGTAAACTGACTGGGGATCTGTGGCTGGTTCTTTGGGACCAGGAGAACCCATTCAGGGTAGGTGAGATTGGGTTCTATAACCTTTTACCTGTGTGTAGGCCCGGGGCTGATTGTAGCACAGGGCGAGCTGGGGTGTCTGAGGGGGTTTTGCTTGTGAGGCTTCCTGCTGGCTGATTGGCAGCTGAAGCACTCTGTGTGACTGGTTTGCGACCTGTTTTGGGAAAGGTCTCCAGTCTAGGGCTGTAAGCAGCCCTGGTTTTGAGCAATTCGCCCTGAGCAAATGCCCTCAGTGGTGCCCAGGCCTCACCCGGCCTGTCACAATTGCTGTCGGGAAAACCCCTGCGTTCTTTCAACTTTTTGTTGAAAGAACGCAATTGCAGTGTGGATGTAAGTGTACTTGGAAAAACTCTGCAGCGTAGATGTACCCGGAAGGATACCTTAATTTTCTTGCACCTGGCTTGCTGTTCCTTTTCAGACACTTACTGCAGAGATCAAATGCATGATACAGATTTTTATGGTCTGAACAAAGAAATGCTGTAGCACTGTGCTTCTCCCCCTGTTGTCTGTAGTTCTCAATACAGTTGCTGATGGCCTACAGAGGGCTGGGTGGTTACGTTCTGAACTGGCTCCCCTCCATGCATCCAACTATGAAATAACATTAAAAGTCAAGGTACAATCGTGACGTAGTAGGGACTGATTGCTGGGCACATGACTCTCTCATTGAGTCTAGGATGCAAGAAGGGGGCTTGGAGAAGGAGGGGGAACACGGCCCAGGGCCTCTTCTCCCCAAGATGGAGGGTACGGAATGCTCCTGGTTCCTATAACAACAAATCTGTGCTACCCTGTGTCCCTGTGAATCAATAAACCTTCTGTTCTACCTGCTGACTGAGAGTCACGACTGGCTGCAGATTGGGGTGCAGGGCCTGGTGGCTCTCCACACCTCATGCCAAAAATATTTAAATGAAATGCCTTCCTTATGTTCCCTGTGAGCAGAGCTGTCACTGTGATAAAGGACTGTGTGGGCATGAACAGATGGGAAAGTGTTCCTCGTGATTGGGAATGGTCAATGGGATGATCTCTCTGTTAAATTGTAGGCCTTGACTGCACTAGGAATTCAGCCCAATGGTCTAGAAAATGGAGATTGTGCCCAGAACAGCTACACCAAATATAGACTAGGTGACTTGGAGAGGTTGAAATTAGCCATTTCAAGCTAGGATATGGCTAGAGATGAAAAACTTTCCTTCTGTCACTATATCAGGAGTTTTACATTGTCAGCTCTTTGGGACAGGGGAAATGTTTTGTTTTGTTTTATTTTGTTGGTTCCATGTTTGTACAGGGTCTACCCATTCCCAGGACTCATAGGCATTTACAAATAATAAATCAAAATAAGAACAAGAATAGCAACATCTTTCCTTTTATATGTGAACATGGTAAAGTTTCTACTGAGGCAGCTGTTTGGAAGAACACAGGGTACATAATGGGCCCAATTCTTTGCCCCAGTAGAGCCATTTACTTCTTTAACAGAGCTCTCTAAAGGCTTGTTTTCATAGAATCATAGAATCATAGAACTGGAAGAGACCTCAGAAGGTCATCAAGTCCAGCCCCTTGCTCTAGGCAGGACTAATTCCAACTAAATCAACCCGGCCAGGGCTTTGTCAAGCCGAGACTTAAACACCTCTAGAGATGGAGACTCCACTACTTCCCTAGGTAACCCATTCCAGTGCTTCACCACCCTCCTAGTGAAATAGTTTTTCCTAATATCCAACCTGGACCTCTCCCACCACAACTTGAGACCATTACTCCTTGTTCTGCCATCTGTCACTACTGAGAACAGCCTCTCTCCATCTTCTTTGGAACCTCCCTTCAGGAAGTTGAAGGCTGCTATCAAATCCCCCCTCACTCTTCGCTTCTGCAGACTAAACAGACCCAAGTCACTCAGCCTCTCCTCATAAGTCATATGCTCCAGCCCTCTAATCATTTTGGTTGCCCTCCGCTGGACCCTCTCCAGTGCGTCCACATCCTTTTTGTAGTGGGGGGCCCAGAACTGGACACAATACTCCAGATGCGGCCTCACCAAAGCCGAATAAAGGGGAATGATGACATCTCTGGATCTGCTGGCAATGCTCCTCTTAATGCAACCTAATATGCCATTAGCCTTCTTGGCTACAAGGGTACACTGTTGACTCATATCCAGCTTCTCATCCACTGTAACCCCCAGGTCCTTTTCTGCAGAACTACTACTTAACCGGTTGGTCCCCAGCTTGTAACTATGCTTGGGATTCTTCCGTCCCAAGTGCAGGACTCTACACTTGTCCTTGTTGAACCTCATCAGTTTTCACTACATGGTGGATGGATTTACCTGCAGTTGATTTATTGAATCTTCTTAGACTCAATAAATCAATCCCCGAGCACTCTTCCATTGACTTGGTACTCCACCAGGATGAGAGTAGCTGGAGTCGATGGGAGAGCAACCCCTGCTGATCTTACCACATAGAAGACACTGATGTAAGTATGTTGATTTCAGCTACATTATTTGTGTAGCTGAAGTTGCACAGGTAGATCAACAAGTGTCTTACTGTAGACAAGGCCTAAGACTCTGAATACTGGGACTATCTAGGTACAGTGGAGGTAGCAATAAAATGGCAGCTTTAACTTTAAATTCCTTTCAGTACTTAACATTTTGTTTTAGAGTAGATATTTTCCTCCCAGATACCTCATAGCAAAGTCTTTCTGGCAGCATGCCAACAAACGCCATTTAGCAGTAAATATTACAACAGCTATGTTTGGGAGCATTAGTATAAGACAAAAAGGTGTTAATGAGCGGACATAAGACCTACTGAAATTGTGTTCCTAAGCCCAGCCCTTCAAATGCAGCAGTGCGAAATTCCTACTATTCCACAGTCAGGCTGCAGTAATCAGGCATACGCTCTACTTAAAAAAGCTAGAGAGAAGAGTGTAGCAGGAAGTATTCATGGATATGTGGCTGAAATGCTGATGCTTTGATGCTGAGTTAATAGAACTACAGTTCTACTAAGACATTATCAAGTTGTAACTTGTGTCAGGGTAGTTTAGCTTCCAATAGTCTCGCTTCTGGGACTACAGGTTGGATCTCCCTGGTCCAGCACCCTGGGGCCCTAGCCGGTCCTGCATGAGAGATTTTGCTGGACCAGGGGAGGTCATTTCTGGACCCCTGCCACCAGCTCCAACCCCACTGCTGGCCTCCCAGCTGGATCCCCCCTCTCATTGGTCCCCGTTTCCCTGTCAGGCAGTGCTGCCCTATGGGCAGCCCCACTGCCTCCATGTGCACCAGGCTCCAGCTGCAGCATCCTGCATCCCTGCCCCTATTCCTGCTGCTGCACGGGGCACTCCTGCTGTCCTACTACCACACGTGGGGCTCCCACTGCCCTGCTGGGAAGCTCCACTGCCATGTTTCAGGCTCCTGCTGCCCTGCCACTCTGCTGGGCTCCCAGGCACTTGCTCTCCACTCTGGTCCTGGAACATCCATGGTGCTGCTGGACCAAAGATGTTGCTGGACCAGAGAGTCCTGGGTAAGAGAGTTTCAACCTGTGCTATTTATGAAATAATTTTTGTTAAAAGGTTGATGAAAAGTGTCAGATAAACAAGACTGGGGAACAGAAATGCTTTTTCTCCATCTTCCCTCACACCCCCTTTCCCTTTGCATAATAGGAACAGTTCAGACCTTTGTTGTGGAAGCTTACCTCCTTTCCCTATACATTAATTAAATCTGCAGGCGTGAATCCATTTCCTTTGCCTTCTGCAGAGTACCGACCATTTCCTGAGAAGGAATCAGCACTGTCAACATCCATCAGTCATCTGTCAAAGGCTCTTCTGTGCCTTTACTTACTGGCCTCTCCACTGAGACTCCCAACAAGGGTATCAATTGCTGGATTTTGTGCTGTGGACTCCTGTTGAGTAGAATATGTCTGAAATCACCAACTCATTTCACAAAGCTTCTTAAAAAAGCACTTCTTGAACAGTAAAGGCTCTGCATCTAGTATTTCCAATAGAGTGACTCTTCCAAACCTGTCACTGAGATAATCTAACTGAGGCTAATAAGGCATCACCTAAAAATATGTTCTGTAATCCATAGCATCTAATGGGCATAGTAGGATAGTTGTGAGACTTGACTATTCATAAGAATTTGGGTCCTCTATAATTAAGCTGTGTCTTTAAACGAGTTGTGAAATTAGCATTAAACATCTGATACAATGTTATTGGTCTAAACCTACCGAAACCTTAGCTCCTATTTCAGCAAAGCTTTGAAGTGTGCGCGTAAGTCCACATCCATTCAGCAAATTGTTTAAGCACATACTGACAGTTCAGCATGTGTTCAAGTCCCATTGCCTTTGACAGGACTTTGCATATTCCTGAAGTTAGGCATGTGCTTAAGTGCTTTGCTCAATAAGAATAGACTTTTGAATTGGCATTTTAGGGCATGTTTACACTACAGAGTTATTTCAACATAATAAGGCGAGCGTCCACACAGCACCACGTGCATTTTTTCAAAATTATTTTGAAATAACGGGCTTCTTATTTTGAAGAAATAAACCCTCATTTCACCAGGAATAGTGCCTATTTGGAAATTGCTATTTCAAAATAGGGTGAGTGTAGATGGGACAGCTCTGCTTATTTCAAAATAATTGGCCTCCAAGGGCTTCTTACAAATGCCCTAATTGTCACTCTATCCACACCCCTCAAAACTCTAGTTTCCCTTCCCTGCAGGCTTTAAAGCAGCAACCGCATGGGAAACTGCTTATGGCACAACACAGGCCCTGCTCGCACAGTGCCACACAGCACCACCCTTGTGTGCAGCAATGGCAGACCCCTGTGCTTCCACTAAGCCCCCCTGGGCTGCTAGCGAGCCAGCTCCCAACCAGGGGCGAAAGGAGAGGCAGATCCTGGATCTCATTCAGGTCTGGGGAGAGGAAGCTAATCTCCAGGATCTCCATACCAGGCATGGGAATGCCAAAGTCTACCGCTGGATGGCCACCAGCCTGGGCCAGAAGGGCCACATGAGCACCTGGGAGTAGGTACACATGAAAATGAAAGAACATAGGCAGGGCTACACAAAGGCCAGGGAAAGGAGTTCACTTCAAGCAGATACACCACATGCTGGTGGGGGGGGGGGGTCTGTCCTTTCCCCCCACTTGTGGTTGACTCCAGTCTGGAGATGCCAGTCATCAGCCTCCATGAGGGCAGGGCTGTGGACAAGGAGGAGGTGGAGGAGGAAAAAGAGGCCAGCTAGGACAAGATGACGACCAGCCAGGAGGTCATCATCTCTCCCTTCCCAGGATGACCTCCCAGAGTTTGGACAAGGCTGGGGAAGGCCTATCAGGTGAGTTCCAATACTTTCCCTAGACACTCATAGGGAGAGGTGGTACGTGGAGGGAAGCTGCCTGCACCTTGCTCAGCCTTCTTGGTCTGGGGATCACACAGCAGCCTGTGTACGTAGGTGCACATGTGTATATGTGTGTAACCCACACCTAGTATGTTTCTGAGTACTGCAAGTGGCACCTAGACCACTGCAACAGGTTCAAATCTGCCTTGGTGGTGGTTACAAGTGGGGGCTTTCAGCCCATGCTGTAGAGGTCTCTTGATCTTAACTGTTGCAGTGGTCTAGGTGCCACTTGCAGTATTCAGTAACCACACTAGGTGTGTGGGTTACACATGGAGCACTGGTCCAGAGCAGATAGGCACATGAGGCTACCATACAGGATCTAGTTGCTTCTGCTCACAGGGTTTCTGGAGAGTCTGGCCTTACTCCTGAGTCCATGGTGGGAAACCTTCCAACCACAAGCCACTATTAAGGAGGCTGGGGTCATGGACACACACAGAAGTGCTGCACACAGTCAAGCCTGCACTCTTGGGGCAGCATTTGCCCTCAGTCAAGTGCGGTGAGGTGGAGGACAATGAGCCCTTGTATGGGAGAACCTGCTGGGAGGGGAAAGAAGAGGAGGGGACCTCAGTAGCACCCTCCCTGACAAGTGGTGTCTGTCACACTGATACACCTCCCCCAAAACTCTTCCCCCTTCCTCCAGTGGGCAGGGATAGAAATCCTCTCCCTATGGGATGCCACCAGTGCCGGACATGGCATGTGCACAACACGAAGGGAAGGCAAGCTGCCCTGTCACCTTCCCATGCCTGCTTGTACCTAGGGTGTGGGGGTAGCAAGACTCCTTTGGGACACCCGGGCCCTTGCAGGACAGTGCCCATTGTCTAGGCCAAAGATAACCTTGCTCAAAGCACATCACCATCATCTGAACAGAGAATTTTTCGTGTCAGCTCAGAGATGAGGGCTAGGCTTCATACACCATCTCTCTTAGGATGACTGCCCTTCTCTCTCTCCTTCACAGATGGACCAGCTGTGAGCATGGTACATTCACCACCTCCTACACCATCCTCCGCAACCAACGAGAGCCACAGACAACTTCCTGGAGTGGGAACACATTGCTTGCCTGTGTGCCCTGCAGTGGTGTCTCGAGCGGTAGGAGCAGAGGTGGGTATGGACTTGAAGGAGTGCCATGATGATTGGGAGCTGCACTGCCCCATCTGACAGGAGCCATCCTCTGCAGAACCAGAGCATGTGCATGGCATACACTGCTGCTGTTGACCACTTGGTTGCTGTCATTGACTGGTCCAGCAGCCACACCCTCCTCCCCCCCGCACCTGCTTCTTCGCAAGTCCCCCTAGCACCTTTTCCTGCCCCTTCCCCTCTAACTTCTCCTCCTAATCCCCCTCCCCCATGGCTGCTGACTGTGCCATATGTGAGGTGGTGGGACCACTCAAAGCAGGCGCCAGGCCCAACCCCTTCCCTGATCCCTTCTACCTTCCTCCTCCCCACTACCAGGTTCTTTCCCCAGTCCCTCCCCAATTATATTTACTCCAAATAAAAATGACAGATGGTTTATTTTATCTGCAGAGGAGGGGAGAGGAAGGAAAGTGGGAAGGGAGGGCAGGGGAAGGAAAGGCACAGAGGGGTAATGCAGAGCCCCCTGTGGGGAGGTCAGGGGAGAGTGTCACAGCCGGTCTTGTCTGAAACTTTATCTTAGGACTTCCTGGATGTGCACAGCCCCCTGATGGGCCTGCTGGATGGCAGTGGTGTGTGGCTGCTCAAAGATCGCTCAGCCTTTGCTCCCTAGAGCCTTTGCTCCCTAGAGCAGTAGAGGCTTTCCCTTGTTCTCGCACAGGTTGTGCAGGACATAGAAGGCTGCGACCACCTGGGGGATGTTCCGTTCGCCGAGGTCCAAGTGGGTGAGTAGACACCGGAATCTCCCTTTCAAATGGCCAAAGGTGCCCTCCACCACAATGCAGCACCTGCTGAGCCTGGCGTTGAACCGGTTCTTGGTAGGGTCCAGGTGTCCCATGTAGGACTTTATTAACCAGGGAAGCAAAGGGTAGGCAGCATCACCTATGATGCACATGGGCATGTCCATGGACTGGACACTGATGGTGCAGTTGTGGGGGAAATGTACCAGAGTGCATCCTCTGGAAGAGGCTGGATTTGCAGAATATGCAGGCATCACGCGCCTTCCCTGATCACCCAATGTTTGTCAGTGAAGCAGCCTCAGTGGTCCATGAGGGCCTGCAGCACCATGGAAAAGTACCCCTTCCCATTGATATAATTGGTGTCCTGGTGATTGGGGTCCTGGATACGGAGGTGGATGCTGTCAATGAGCCCACACTCAGTTGGGGAAGCCTATGGCGGCAAAGCTGGTGAGGATGGGATCCACGTCACCCAGGATGATGACCCTGTGCAGCAGGATGAGGTTGATGGCCTCGCCACCTGAGAGAGGAAACAAACAGAGAATCACAGGGTTGCCAGAGCCCTTGGGAGGTCCCTGAGCCCTAACCTCTTCCCACACCAGGACCAACCCCAACTATCCCATCCTCAGCAGGGCTTTGTGAAGGTGGGACTGAAAAACCTCCAGGAAGAGAAATTCTACCTCTTCTTCCTTAGGGTACCCCATTGCTTGACCACCCTCCTGGGACAATAGCATGAGAGCCAAACCTGCATAAGCACGGCCCCAACGGTTGATCTTCCCACGCCGGTCTGGTTCCCGATGGAGCAGTAGCCGTCTGGTGTAGTGAGCTTCCAGATGACGATGGCGACTCGCTTCTGGAGGGGGATGGTGGATCTCATGTGGTGTCCCATTGAATGAGGGCGGGGGGGGGGGGGAGGAGCCACTTGCACAGCTCCAGGAAGGTGTCCTTCTGCATGTGGAAGTTCTGGAGTCACTGCTGGTCATCCCACTGCTCCATGACTCTGCGGTCCCACCAGTCGGAACTGGAGTCCCGGTGCCAGAAGTGGCGGTGCATGGTGTGCAGGGAAGGTGGGAGGGGTCATGTTACATGAGAAGCATATGGAGTGGGAAGCGGAGATGCTTCAGAGTGAGCTGCAGGTCCTAGTTCTGTAGTGCATGTGGGCAGCCTGCATTAACTGCACCAGGAGGTGCAGCATGAGTTCTAAGAGCTGGTGAGTGCTTTGCAGCAGGTCTGGCTCCATGGCTGAAATGCTGTGGTGTCCACAAGGGCAACCAGAGAAGGCAATGAGATGAGTTTGCTCTCCCTTGAGAAGGTAGGCAAAGGGGAAGAGCCTGAGACGTGGCTGTACAGGAGGGGTCCCTTGAAGCATGAGCCTCAGCTAGCCTCAGGCAGCAGCTACAGGAAGTAACTGCTGTCCTGATGTGCTGCTGGGAGTACTTCTAAGGGGCTTTAAATGTGATTCAGACTCCAGTCAGTGTGGATGTGCTATTGCGATGGGGATTTGTAGTGTGGATGCTCTATTTTGAAATAGTTATTTCAAGAGTTATTATTTTGAAATAATAAGGGCGTAGTGTAGGCATACCCTTGATGTACAACTTGGACAATTCCATTACTATGTCTAGGATTGCACGGGCTGTTGATCAACACAGGATTTGGCCCAATATATGACCCAGACTTCAAAGAACATAAATGTAATACAAGTTAATCCAAGGGAAATATCATTCATTCCAAACTAAACATGATCTTCAGCATTAATGGTGGGATATTAATACTTTTGAAAGAATAAGGATTGCATAAGCCATAATTATCAAAAGAGTGAGAGGAATTTTTCACATGAAAATGAGGATCTTAGTAGTAATGAAACTACTCTCATGGGAACAAAATAAAAAAGCCTCATGAGACTCATAGACAGGGAGAGTGTGTAGTGAAGAGATCCAAGCCCATCAGGAATCTATTAGAATGAAATCCATTCCCATTTCCTGTCTATGATTTAAAATACCATCTGGTATCCCGGTCTTGATTTAAAATGCCTTAAAAGTTCCCAGGCTACAAAGAGTTAAATACAAAGATGGTTTCATTAAGTGTATTCCTCTTCTGGACTTTCTGGTTCCTGTATCAAAGAGCGATACCACAATGAACCAAATATTTTGGAAGATATTTCTCCTCTGGGAGAGAGACATTTACTGAAATTCCAGACATTAAAATGTCAAATGTTACTCATCCTCTTTGTGGCTTTTTTATTTTTTTCCTAGGAATGTTTGCATCCACTTGTTAGCTCAGGGAAGCATTGCTCGCTGTTTGATATCCAATTCTGGGGCACACAAAAGGGTGACTAATTTCATTTACAGGAATTTTACTGTTTTCATCAAGGCCAGTTTCCATTTCAAGCTTTATAGTAAAAACAAAACACCAACTGGGAAATTGACTTCTGTTGTAGTAAATGAATCTGGCTTCAGTGTCACAGCAAAAGAAAGCTTTTTGATAGCTACTTTGGAAATCAAAGGAAACTAGTTTAAAAGAGAGAGAATTTATAGTTACTATACAATACAGAAGGATCTTTGTCCCTTTCCAGTCAGTGCAGGACAGCACTAGCATGTGTACTTAAACATATACACACATCATCTTTCACTTCCTCCCTCCCTTTTTAATTTCATGTTTTAAGAGAACAACAGATTAAATCTAGTTTGAAATCAACAGCTACTCGTTTAACTCCACAATTTCTCTTTTGGTCAATGGAAATCACAGGGTTAAAATCCCGCATGGCACTTGGAATAACTGTTCCTTTAATGTTCAGCAAAATCTCATTTATTTCATGGAATGATAAACTAAACTTTACAAACAAAAGTTTGTTTAAGTTTGTCTCATTTGAACATCGGATTAAAAAAAGCGAATATGTTTTGATTTTTCTTGAGGTGTTTTCCTTTCTGCTGATTGGCTTTTTGCTTCCACCTCTGCATTTTGTTCTTTCCACTTCTTTCTTATCCTCCCTCTCTCCTCTCCTCTCTATCCCCCCTTGCTGCCTTTTCTTGTCCTATCCCTTTCCCTTCCTGCAGTACATCATCCTCCCTTATATATCCATGGATTGTTACACAACCTCACAGTCTCCTCAATAATGGGTTAGGGCAAGTAGGCAGAGTCTCTGGAATAATAACAGATCTTCTGCTCCCATCGAACTGTTTTTCCAACTTTATCATGCATCTTGTGATGCTGGGTGTTTTTTCTCAAAGCCCCATCTCCTACAATCAACTGATTCCATAAGAACTTCAGCTTCCAGTTGACAAAAAGTAAGTTCCCAGCCCTCATGGCTGCAGAGAACAGCTTGAAGATGTTAACCCAAAAGTTCAAACTCCAGTGGCAAATATATTTTTAAAATCTTATGAGTTATTTTAGGGCTAACTCAGCCTGTAAAAATCCACACAGCTGCACTGACTTACACCAGCTGAGCATCTGGCCCTGCATTCTAGGACAGAGCAATCCTGTTAGTGTGAGTCAAGGGTATCACAACAGAGCATTCTCTATTTGTAAAAAGTGAGTATGGCTGGGCCGAACGTACAGGGAGATTTTTTTTCAAAGATGATAGTTCAATACACATTACAGGAGTAGCAATAAACTGCACAGCCATTTTAATACACAGAACTTCCTGTTAGAAACAAGCACTTTAATCAGCATAAAGGCGCACACTGATTTTATTGATTTTCTGTTTCTATTTTGAGTGGACTTCGCAGTTTTTCCATTCCCAGCGTCTCCCAGCAGGTGTCACTGTAAGCCAGTGGAGTTCAGAAAGTCTTTAAAAACAATGTAGTCTTTGTGGCACTTTAGGGCAGGTCTATCCTACAGGGCAAAAGTTGAATTAAGATATGCAACTTCAGCTCCGTCAATTGCATAGCTGAAATCCAAATAGCTTAATTCGACTATTGGTACTGTCTGTACAGCAGGAAGCTGAAGGAAAAACACTCTTCCTTTGATTTCCTTTACTCCTTGTGAAATGAGGATTACAGGAGTCAAAGTAAGAAGTCCTCTTCTCAAAATTATTTCAAAATAATTTTGTGTAGACGCGCTCTTTATTTCAAAATAACGTCTCTTATTCCGAAATAATGCTTCAGTGTAGATGTACCCTTAGAGACTAACAAAAAGACATATAATATCACGAGCTTTCATGGGTAAAACCCGCTTCATCAGATGATGAGCTCATGATCCGATGAAGTGAGTTTTACCCATGAAAACTTGTGATACTACATGTTTATTTGTTAGTCTCTAAAGTGCCACAGACTACTCATTGTTTTTAAAATTAGACTAACATGGCTATCTCTCTCAGAAAATCTTTGAGGGAGACTTCAGTACATTAAAAATAAGAGCGAAAAATGGATCTCGAGTACATTTTTTCTGCATCGGTGATAAGCAAACTCTAAATAAATCAACATCAATATTATAAATACTTTAAAATAAACTAAAAACTTTGGAAGGGAAACATAAACGGGAACATCAGTTTTCTAATAACTTGAATTTGCAGGCTACTCAGATTCCATGAGAATCCATTTTCTTGTTTTCCATTTTAATGGGTGTGAGAATGTAAAATCACCAAAATAATGGAGTGTTTTGCAAGCAAATGTACGCAGTAAAACACATGTGCAAATTGAGAGCCAAATTCTACAAACTGGAAGAGTCAATTGGTTTTTTTACACCTGTGAAGTAGGGTAAAAGGAAAAAAAAAACAGTGCAATTTGATCTCTTTGTAGGCTTATGTCCTTGATGTCAACAAAGTATGCCTGTAGACAGTTAAAATGACACTTGACAGGAAGCATTACTTGTCCTTTATTTCCTAATGTTTTAATTAATTGAATTTGCCATATGTAAATGCTTGATAATGTCTGTACTACAGAGAAGATCCAACCTGCCACTGTTGATCTTCCAGGATTTGCATTAGTGGGTCTAGTGAAGACACGCTAATATGAACTGAGAGGGGCACTCAGGTCAATGCCGGTAGCCCTGCTTCCATGAGCAGTAAGGGAAATTGAAGGAAGAGTGTTCTCCCTTTGACTTCTTGCAGTGTGGACAGTGCCAAAACTTGAGTTATGCTACTTCGACTTCAGCTATGCAATTAACATAGCTGAAGTTGTGTATTTTAATTCAACCTTGTCCCTTAGTATAGACAGAGCCATAGAGAACACAGAAAAACTCTAGAATATTGTAAGTGGAGGCTGGAGTCTTCATGAGTGCAAGGAAGATTAAGGATGCTGGTTCAAAAATGAATAGGTGGAACAACTAGGAAGATAAGAATAAGACTAACACAAAACCTGCTTTTCAATTGCATTTGAAGCCAGTTTTCTTCTGAATGCATGGGTATAATTCGTACTCTTATCAATGGTTATTCTGAGTTCATCATGTCTGGAAGAGCATAGGTGTGCTTTGAGAAATTGCTGCTTTATTACTAGTCAAATGGCATTGCATGCGGGAAGTGTTACCTTGCAATTTGAGTACAAAACATACACAATGTCAGTAAAAACAGCTAAAATGGTGGTGGGGGTGGGTTTTTTGCATTTGAGAGTGATATAAAACTGTCAGTTTTCTGGGGTGAATTAAGACCTCTGCCTGGATCCACAGAAGTTGGCAAAAGGCAGGGACACTGTGTTGGCTGGAAGGTGGGATCTAGACCAAGTGGGAAGAAGAAAGGCTCTAGGAATGGGGCGAAAGGAGGAAACGGCTGACGGGAACAAGCAGGGAGTTGGACTTGGCACACAGCTGGATGGAGGGAAGGAAGGATGTGGGTGGGGTAAGTATGGAGGGCACAGAGTCCTTTTAGGCTTTGCATTCTTAGCAGTCAAAGACTGAATCAGATTTAATTAATGTGTTGACAAATCCACTCCAAATTGAATTTGTACCTTGTTCTGAGCACACAGGCATGTCCCAGACATGTGGGCAGGCACTTTACATGCTGGCATTTGGAAGTAAGTCATTTCCCTGCCCCCTGCTATACTACTGAACAAATGAAAAAGCCTCCCATGGTCTTTATATTTTCTAAATTTCAGCTGCTAAAAGCTTTTTAATGCAAATTCATTGCCATTAAAAAAAGCATTTCATTTTCTCTCTAATTTTAGTCTTTAACAGGGCAGTACTAATGGAATCCATGTAGTTACTATGAGAGATCCTAGTAAAGTGCTTTATCATTTTATCATAAATAATAGAGTAGTAAACCTTAAGACTATTAATTTTAAATCAGTTGTGTGTTTTGTAATAGAGTCCATAATATAGATTCAAAAACTTACACTAGTTTAATCACAGACAATGACTGTCTCCTGCCTTCCTTCCTATGTAATTCAGCTGGCCCTTAACTCTCTTTTGCAGCTTTATATGAACATCTGGCTTGAAAGAGTCACTTTATGTCTGTTTGCCTCATTAGAGAGCTTGGTAGTTGAATTCCCCAGCTGACTGCCAGAATCCTGCCTTTTGTTTTTCTCTGTGACGTGAACAAGAACTTTGAGGTGGTGTAAGAACAGAGGGACCCTGGGCTAATAAATACTTCATTTAAATGGACGAGTGTTTGAATTGGGCTGTTGGTCTTGCTGGATTTAATTCTACCCATACGGAGCAATAACCACAGCATGATTTGGGTGGGAGAGGACATCCATTACTGTCTCTTCAGCAGAGGGGGAAGAAGAGTATAAAAATTGTGCTGGATTTTAGCTCTCTGAGGCTATGTTTATACGGCAGTGTTATTTTGGAATAAGCTATTCCAGAAGAGATCATCTGGAATATTTTATTTCGAAATAGCACGCTTACACACTAAATGCATTTTGAAATAGCGCTTAGCTATTTCGAAATAGCATGTCCACACTGATTGGATGCTGAATTGCATGTAAGGCCGCCAAGAACCACTTCAGGCAGGACATCAAGTCAGTAGTTACTTTGTGGTTGGCCATTTCTCAGGCCAGTTTACAGACATTGGGTGGTTGGGGAAAGCACACGACGCAGGTGTAATCAGGAACTCTAGTGTCTGCCAGGAGCTGCAAGCCAGAGCTTTCTTCCCTGACTGCCACATCAGGGTTGGGGATGTGGACATGCCCATATGCCTGGTGGCGGATGCGGCCTATCCCCTGCAGCCATGGGTCACAAAGCCCTATGCCGGCCACCTCAGCCCTTCACAACAGGCATTTAATGCCAGGTTGAGCAGGGCCTGCATGGTAGTTGAGGATGCCTTTGGCCACCTGAAGGAGCGTTTTAGATGCCTCCTCACCTACCTGGGCTTTGGGGCCTACAACATTCTGCATGTGGTGGCTGTGTGCAGTGTCCTGCACAATGTGTGCGAGAGGAAGGGGGAGGCCTTCCTGCCAGGATGGGGGGCAGAGGTGGACCGCTTAGGCAGAGTGTATGAGCAGCTGTGCACGGCAGCCATCCGGCAGGCCCGGCTGGGGGCTGTGCGCATCTGAGAGGCCCTGAGGGAGAGCTTCTCCCCAGGGAAGCAGTGACACTGTTCCCTGGTCTGCCCCAGTGGGGGCTTCTGCCTCACTCCTCACAGCTGTCCCTCCACTTACCCCTCGTTTCCCCCCCATTCCTGATGAACAAATAAACACAAGTTTGGCCAAGAAAAAACAAACTATGTTTCTTTATTTTACAGAACTGAGGGGTCAATGCAACTGGGTAGAGAGAGGGGAAAGAACCTGGGAGAGGGGAGGAAGGAGGGTGGAAGAAAGTGGGGGTGGAGACCTTGGAGTCAGGTGTAGCTGCAGGATGGCTCAGGGCTGTCAGGCCTGCTGTGAGTCACAAATCCTGCCTGCAGAGGCTGTAGCTTTAAGAGCTCCAAGGGGGAGGGGGGAATAGAGTTTTCCTGGTTTTGGCCAGAGCAGCTGCCAGGGCACGCTGGGAAGGGCTGGAGGCCCCCTATTTTGAAATGGTCCCTATTCCCTGTCTACACAATAGCTATTTTGGAATAGGTGCTATTCCTCATAGAATGAGGTTTACAGAACTCGAAATAAGCTGTCTGATATTTTGAAATTATTTCGAAATAGCGGTTTGGCTGTGTAGACAATAGCTCACAAAGTTATTTCAGAATAGCAGTCATTATTCCAAAATAACTTTCTGTGTAGACATACCCTGAGATGGCCACTGGGAATTCATTTAGGAGCTAGGTTAACTCTTCTTGGGTTGTTCAACATCCAAATACTCACATCCCAAACTGTCTGTTGGTGGTGTTCATTTTACTGATAGGTTAGATAAGGTAGTAAGTATTTTTTACCCTGACTAGGGTTGGGTATTGTATAAACTAGTGCTTACATGCAGGGCTCAATAAATCGCTGTTTCTACTCGCTCATGGCGAGTAGATTTCAGCTGGTCACCCCACATGCGCAGTGTGGGGCTGGAGAGTAGATTTCACCGCTGTTTGTCAAGCCCTGCTTACATGTATTATAATAGCACCTAGAGCCCTTTCTGTGAGTGGGGCCTACTGTGCTAAGCACTGTATGCAGGGGATCATCATGGCATTTTCACTTTAATGGTATAGAAAATCATATTTAGATTCCCACAAGAAGCTTTGTCTCTTACTTTACAGTTTTGACATCTTAACTAATTGCTTTAATTTGCTCCTTCAAGTGGATAAAAATACAGAGATCTGGTGTCTTAATTGCAGTTTCCTCAAATTGTGCAAACAACTGTCCCTAGAAGAAGCTGATCTGTGACTCTTCCAATCATTTTTGTAATGCCTCAAAAATTGCCTATATATCAGTGCTGGGAACATGGTTAATAAACAAGACAAACTGGAATCGGTCATTTATAAGCACAAAGTTGACCTGAATGGTGTTAGTGAAACCTGGTTGGAAGAGTGGAATGTTAAAATTAACAGCTGTAACCTATTTAGGAAGCAAAACAAGTCAGGAACGTTCTCTATGTTGAAAAGGCATCTCTTTCTGATTCACTGACAACTCATAAGCCAGTGATTTTGAATGCTTAGGATCTAACACATAAAGCACAGGATGTGGTACTACTTGTTGTCTGCCACAGATGACTAAATTATACTATGCAACAGGATGACCATATCCACAAGCACTCATCTATAATTCATGGCGGAGGGATGGGGGCGGAGGAGGGGAAGAGCTACCTTATCATGAGGTGGATTCCTTAACCCAAACACCATATGCTAGAGATAGAGGACTGCTGATATTAAAACATTCTCCGAATGTCCAATTATTACAGATGACTATTTCCTAACTCAAAAAGGGTTCCATCCAACAAGAGGAAGACCTATAATAGACATCTTGAAAAATAAAAAGGAGTTGGTCACAAAACTAAAAATTAATGGTAGCTTGAGCCCAAGTGATTGACTTGATTATTCTGTTTTCACATAACAAATGCCAAGTCTAAGTCAATAAAACACACACACGTACGTGTTTTAAAAGGACCAGTTTCACAAAGCTGAAAATGTTTGATCCAAATCCGTTGTAATGTAAATCATAATTTGGAACTTTTAAAGACTATTTTACTAGTCCTCTTCCTTTCCCCCAAGAGGGGAAAACACAACTGAGGAAGAATGCCTCACTGGTTAAGTAGCATAGAGGGGAAGTTAAAGCAGAGTATGTAAGACTATAGAATGAGTAGAAGGAAGGAGAAATTGATAGTAATGAATATAAATCAGAAGCTAGTAATTGTAGAAAATTGATAAGGAAAGCAAAAGCATAAAAGAAGAAATCCATGGCAAGCAGAGCAAAGGACAATGAGAACTAGTATGTTTGTTAAGAAGAAAGGAATCCTAACAATTATATTGTTCCATTACTAGATGCAAATAATTAAATGTCAATAATAATGCAAAAGAGATAGGCATGTTCAATAAGTATTTCTGTATTTGGGGAAAATGTCAGATTATACGACTATATTGTATGACGATAATGATATGTTTCAGTCTGATGTTAACTCGCGGAAATGTTAAACAGCAGCTGCTGAAGCTAGACATTCTTAAATCAGTTGGTGGTGATGACTCCAAAGGTTTAAAAAATTATTGACCCTAGGGATTGCCCTCAAAGAGTCTATAGGTTTGGGTAAAATAATAATGGAAATTTGTGAACCTGTAACAACAAGTAGAAGAACCAAAATGTATGTATAAAAATAGGCTTGGCTATAGGCCTTAAGCATAAGAGTTTAGATTGAGACACAGGAGTTAGCAATATGTATTGCCATAAATGAGGTGAATCACAAATCGACAGATGATAGCATTTTAGGATTTTTTTGCAATAAGAGTTAATTGATGTACCAAACTATTAGGAAAGGACTGACATAAATGACTAGAATAACAATCAGAAATGTAGTTCTAGAAAACTGGAATAAAATATATGGACAACTTGAAACACTAAAATTAGTCTCCTGAAATATCAAATATGAATAGGGGACTGAGACTTGATCAAGTATGGTTCCAAATGCCTATGAGTGGAATGGGAGAAAAAAAGATATGTGCAAAGTGGTAAAACACATCCCTGGTTGGGATGTCAGGGATGAAAAATACTGGGAACCTGAGTATGAGTGAGCCCTTTTGTGATACGCTCAGCTTTCTTTTTCATCTATCTTTTCCGTAAATTTGTAACTATGCATTTGTTTGTAAGAATGTCAACCTTGGGAGATTGCTTTATCACATGCCAGCCCAGGGCTGTAAATATGCATGATACAGGTCATTTTGCTGCTTATATTTAAATTTACCTTGCATTCTTATATTATTCTATCATTTCAATTATATTTGTCCGTGCTACATAAAACATCATTAAATCCATGTATGTATTTCCCCAATCTGAAGTCTGTACATTTTTCTTATGTAGCTGCCTGAATAAAGACTAGATGTTCATAATGGTCATGCAATGTATGAATCTATGGAAGTAAAAATCAGAAAACGCACAAGATTTGGGAAAAATATCTATCAGGGTCTTAGAACACTGCTGCCCATGTTGCATGTTATTATCTAAGGCTACAAAGAGAGGGTCAAAGAGCATGAATTCATAGAAAACAGATTTTGGGGAGGAGGGGTGATGAAAAGTTTGGTTCACAAAGATGATAATGTTAGTGCAATGTATGTAAACTTCTACCGTGCACTAGGCTTGGTGCTGCAAAACATTTTGATTAAGCAAGCTAGAATGGTACAAAAATCAGTATGGCACATAGTATCCCGAAAAAGGTTAAGGTTTTACTTGATTGTATTTTCTAAGTACCTACATAGGGAACAGAAATTTGATAACAAGGCTCTTTGGTCTAGCAGACAAAGCTTTAACAAGAGCCAATGGGTGAAAGCCGAAGCTAGATAAATTCAGACACACATTTTTAATACTGAAGGTAATTAATTGTTGTCATAATTTACCAAGAGTTGTGGTGGATTTTCCATCTCTGGAAATGTTTAAATCAAGATTGGATGTTTCTCTAAAAGACCTGCTCATAGTTTTAACAGAAATTATTGTGGGGAAGGTCTCTGGCCTGTATCAGACAGGAGGCCAGACTAGATGATGTTTACAGTGGTTCCTTCTGGTCATGTAATCCATGAATCAATGGAAGCAAAATTCAGGAAACTCACAAGGTATGGGAAAGTTTCTATTGGGGACTGACAACACTGCTGCCCATGTAACAGATCTCAGAGCATATGGAGTGTTTTACACTAATTTTACCCATCCCTGCAAAAATGGCACATATGGTTACGCTTTCTGTTCCTTATACAATCTTTATAGCAATCATCTGGGATTTAAATGCTGCAACTTAAAAAAATTAAACAAGTGCTCCTGATAAAATCTGGCTTTGTTATAGTTGGAGGCAGAAAGAAACTTGGAAAACAGAACACTTTCTGTTTCCTGATCATTCACATCTAAGAATAGGCACAAATGGCAGAGTTTCATACAAATGCATATGTATTTATGCTGCATGTAAAGGAACACTCTGAAGAAAATAAATTACTAAAGAAAATATATCCTTCCCTTAGTTGCTAATAATGCATTAGATAATTAATTCTTAAAATATTTTTGTTTCATCATTTATGCTGATTAGGCTTTTTAAATTGTTTTCACTACATATGCTCTTAAATAATCTGACTGAGGGTTTAATCCTGTCCTGCTGCATTGTTGCATTAATTTCAATGGGCTAAAGTTGTTCCAATAACTTAGTTGCTGGCGAACATTAACAATGTTAAACAACACCTTGGGCTTGATATGGTGAGACTTCAGCCTGCTTAGAACCATGTCAACCATATTATTAAAAAATCTTTTAAATGTTTACTAAAGAAACAATATTTACTAAAGAAAACAATTAAAATATATAAATAAAGCTTTTATTCCAACCACATTTTTTTATTCTCTTTGAGCAGCATGGAAAATATTAGAAGGAAATCTCCCTTATTTGACAGTCTTTTAGATGTTATTAAAGGTGGTAATAAATGTCCTTTTTGAAATAAGTGGTTGGCCTGGAGATGTTACCACTGCTGCTATTACAGTCTAGTGTTAGAAAAGTGCTCTTGCCTGTTGGTGGTAGTAACTGTGATTCCAGGTGGGGCTTGTGACTCAGCAGGACCTAGTAGGAGTGGCAGTGTTATCTGTGTCCTTCTCTGTCTCTTTCTGGTCAGGACACCTCTCAGGATCTGCTTGATGAAGGTCTAACTCCTAGGAGATGGTGGGAATTGCAGCCATTTTGTCTACTAATTGGGCTGAATAACTAACATGCCAGTTTTGGCTTATTAAAGTCCAGCTTTCCATGTCTTGTTTAAAAAAGCACAATTTCAGCAGTTTTAAAAATATATATTGTTAGCCTTTTTGTTTAGATTAATTCTCTTATTCTGCCTTCCCTTTTGCACTTTTCTCGTCAACATTCGTTGTTCTAAGATGCTGTCGCATTTCAAAAACGTTGACATACTTTTTATGGTTGAATTCATAATTCGGGTCAATCTGTAAGCCCAGTTGTCACCACAACACTCCCCAGTGGTTTTGCTTTTGGCTTCTGTAGGAGCAGGCCAGGCCTTAATTTCACTTTCACTTTGCAAGTTACTTTTGATTTCTTGTTCTCATGTATTAGTACAATGAAGTTGGGCCTGAAATTCTCATTTGCATGAATGCCTCTTGTACACTGCGATGGAGGTATAAAGGGGGCCTTAGAGTAATAGAGAAGCAGGCCAGTTTTGTTTGGGTGCCCAATGCTGCAGGGAAGCGTTTTAAATTCTTTTCAAAAGTGTTTACATGAAGAAAAAAAAATACTTTAACATTCTTTTAATCATACTAGACTTCAGAAAACTCATCTGACTGTAATGGCAACTTTTGTGATGCAACTTCTTGAGCAGGAGCTGAACTGTTAAGTGATCAACTCATTTCACTTGAATTTCAGACTTTACCAGGGCAAGCCTGATTTGGATTGGTGACATAGAGGTGAAAGATTCTGTATCCAATCCTCTTTCCAGTGAGGCCTTGTCTACACCTAAAACTTACGTGGGACTGGTCACAGTGCTCATGGCTGTGAAAAATGTCATTTAGCTGTGCAGTGTGGTTAGGTCAGTCTTGCCTACACTGTAGGCACTGGTAGATCTACAGAAGAATTCTTCTCTCAACCTCGCTACAGGTTCTCTGGGAGGTAGATTTATTACAGCAATGCAAAAACTCCTTCCACTGCTGCAGTAAGTTCCTGTGTTACAACTCAAAGGCAACATAGCTACAGCATCACTGTAGCACTTGCGGTCCAGACCCAGCCTGAGCAACTCCCTTGTTCTGATAAAACTTTCTATATATCTAAATTCTAACTTTAGGTCTATTTCTGCCATGGGACATTGTGTGATCCCACACATGAAGGAATCAGTGATCCTTAAATGCCATGACACTTATGTATGTAGCCCAGAAGGGGACAAATGCGACTTGTTTACTTAGTGGCAAGTTGCTGATGTACATAATAAACATTTTATATTTTTCTCCTTTGTTAACTATAGGATTTGGGGGGAAGCGGGGGTTCGTTGAGAAAAATCTCAACCATTGCTATGGATATTGACCCAACACTCTCATCACCTAAGACTACAGGTTGTTTACTAGAGGCCTGATACACTGCCCTTGAAGTCAAAGAAAACTTTCCATTGACTTTAATGGATTCTGTATCAGGTTCCTAAGAAGACACACTGGAAACCTGTTTTCCATGCTTAGTTGACCCAGATCAGTCATGTTTCCTAAAGAGCAAAACAGCATACATAAGACAGCATCTCTGTTCTGATATAAAAGCTGATGTACTGGATGCTTTAGCTATGGCTTTCTTAGTGAAAAAAGAAATCTGTGATTATGTTGGCAAAGAAAGTCCCCTCTCTGTTTCAGATACTGTTGCCAATAGAATCACTATTCAATACAGTTCCTCTTATTCTGCAATTCCAGTAAATGATTCTAACATAAGGCTTCAAAAAAATGACCATGTGCACACCATTATACGTTATGTCAATCCCAAATATGGTTAAGATCATCAACTAATTTATCCGGTATGGAAGTTAGGTGCCAGAAATCTTTAAATACTTTTATTAAATTTGCTGAAGAGGTTTTCCAATGTCTAAAGGGGAATCATCCAGGAAAACTATTTGATCCAAGGGTGTATAGTTTAAACAGAGATATTACCGTAGAGAAGAGGCTGCATTGCTTTTCTTATATCAAGTTCAAGTTGGATTGACTTGAGCAATTGACTGACATATTTACTCACCGTTGGAGTTACACCAGTGTCAGACTGATGGAATGAGAAAGCAGAGAACTTGGCAGAGTTGCATTTGATTTGCATAAGTGTGAGAGGAGAGTTGGGCCCACGTGACCTGAGCTAGTTGTTCCATTCACAAGTTTACAGTTGTAGTACAGTGATGTCAGGCTCAATATATACATTAGACTTGTATGAGTTCAGTCAACTAGCAAATTTTGCTACCGGTGTGTGCACTTGGTTTCTGAAGTTTATTTACCTTATGGCCTTGGATTGACATTTCATCCGATTTGACATAAGCCATTTGTCACCTCAGGAAGTTTTGATGAAAGCTTTGATCACTGATGGAAGAAAAAGGCTTTTAGTTATCAGATTTAGAGACTGACCTGGCAATAAAAAAGAGGGTATGTATGTGTATGCGCGCACACAAATGCTGGGGGGTGATAGTTCTAATTCCCTATGTTGTTGGTTTTTTTCAATCCCAGTTTAGTGTAGTTTAGAAAAAGAATTCAAAGTAATAATGCTAAGGAAATTGTCTTTGGCAGATATGAAGGCCTCAGAACCATAGAAATGGTGAGTTAATGCATAAATCTGTATTAGGGACAATTAAATA
This sequence comes from Pelodiscus sinensis, assembly GCF_049634645.1. Classification (NCBI taxonomy): domain Eukaryota; kingdom Metazoa; phylum Chordata; order Testudines; family Trionychidae; genus Pelodiscus; species Pelodiscus sinensis. The sequence goes on from NC_134712.1 coordinate 202,745,532, forward strand.
TTTCAGTTTTGGAAGATTTTAGTAAGTCTATCACTATCAAAGAAATATGATGGTAATAAAATGTCAACCATTCCTGTAAATTATAAGCATATATAACTGTGGGGAAACAAAGAAATTGAGATTATGCCTTTAAGATGAAGCAATACCTCATTCTGTAAGGATTCTCTTAATAATGTGGTTTGAGGTGACAGTAGGTCAGGACCTCATTCAATAGACATTGAAAAATACTACAATCTTTTTAATTTTTGATAATTAAATTTTTGTGTGTGTTAAATTCCTATTTAAAATACAATAGAGTTGTATTAAAAAGGCCGTAGAGCAGTTTTTAAACTAAGAGATGGGGGAAAGCCGATGGGTGTGGAAATGCACGTAAATTGGATGGAGTCTTCTCTTAGAGGAGAATCCATTGATAGAGACTCTCTAAGCTGTAGTTAGAAAGAGAGGAGGGGAGAGGACAAACCATGGGCCAGAGCAGACAAACAACCGCATTCAAAGGAATCCAATGCATCAGGGAAGGGCAGACAAATAAGCAGTGGCAAATTTTTAAAGTGCTTCTACACAAATGCTAGGAATCTGACTAATAAGATGGGTGAACTAGAGTACCTCATATTAAAGGAGGAGATTGACATAATAGGCATCACTGAAACCTGGTGGAATGAGGAAAATCTGTGGGACACAATCATACCGGGATATAAAATATATCGAAAGGATAGAGCAGGCCGGGTGGGTGGCGGAGTGGCACTGGATGTGAAAGATAATGTAGAATCAAATGAAATAAAATATTAAATGAATCAACATGTTCAATAGAATCGCTATGGATAGTAATTCCATGTTCCAATAATAAGAAATTAGCAGTAGGGATATATTACCAACCACCTGACCAGGACAGCAATACTGACATTGAAATGCTGAGGGAGATTAGAGAGGCTACCAAAATAAAGAACTCTGTAATAATTGGGGATTTTAATTATCCCCATAATGACTGGATACATGTCACCTCAGGAAGAGAAGCAGAGATAAAATTTCTCAGTGGCTTAAATGACTGCTTCTTGGAGCAGCTGGTACATGAACCCACAACGGGAGAGGCAATTCTCGATTTAGTCCTGAGTGGAGCGCAGGATCGGGTCCAGGAGATAACTGTTACAGGACCGCTTGGGAATAGCGACCATAATATAATAACATTTAACATTCCTGTGGTGGGAAGAACACCTTAGCAGTCCAGCACTCTGGCATTTAATTTCAAAAAGGGGAATTACACAAAAATGAGGAGGTTAGTTAAACAGAAAATAAAAGGCACAATGACTAGAATCAAATCCCTGCAAGCTGCATGGAAACTTTTTAAAGACACCATAATAGAGGCCCAACTTAAATGTATACCCCAAATTAAAAAACATAGCAAGAGACCTAAAAAAGAGTCACTGTGGCTTCACCACCATGTAAAAGAAGCAGTGAGGGACAAAATGGCATCTTTTAAGATGTGGAAGTCCAATCCTAGTGAGAGAAATAGAAAGGAACATAAACACTGTCAAATCAAGTGTAATAAGAAAATCAAAAAAAGATTTTGAGGAACAGTTAGCAAAACTCTCAAAGAAATAACAAAATATTTTTAAGTACATTAGAAGCAGGAAGCCTGCTAAAAAACCTGTTGGTCCCCTAGATGATCGAGATATAAAAGGAGCAATCAAGGATGATAAAGCCATTGCGGATAAACTAAATGATTTATTTGCTTCAGTCTTCACGGCTGAGGACGTTAGGGAGATTCCCAATTCTGCACTGTCCTTTGTGGGTGATGAATCTGAGGAACTGTCCTGGATTGAAGTGTCATTAGTGTAGGCTTTGGAACAAATAGAAAAACTTAATGTTAACAAATCTCTGGGACCGGATGGCATTCATCCAAGGGTTCTAAAAGAGCTCAAACGGGAAATTGTTGAACTATTATCTATGGTTTTTAACCTATCCTTTAAATTGGCTACCATACCTAAGGACTGGAAGGTAGCCAATGTGACACCAATATTTAAAAAGTGCTCTAGAGGCGATCTTGGCAATTACAGACCGGTAAGTCTAACTTCAGTACCGGACAAATTAGTTGAAACAATAGTAAAGAATAAAATTGTGAGGCATGTAGAAGAACATAATTTGTTAGACAAAAGTCAACATGGTTTCTGTAAAGGGAAATCCTGTCTTACTAATCTATTAGAGTTCTTTGAAGGTGTTAACAAACATGCAGACAAGAGGGATCCAGTAGATATAGTATACTTAGATTTTCAGAAAGCTTTTGACAAGGTCCCTCACCAAAGGCTCTTGTGTAGATTACATGGCCATGGGATAAGAGGGAAGGTCCTTTCTTGGATTGCGAACTGGTTAAAAGACAGGAAACAAAGGGTAGGAATAAATGGTAATTTTTTAGAATGGAGAGGGGTAATTAGTGGTGTCTCCCAAGGGTCAGTCCTGGGACCAATCCTTTTCAACTTATTCATAAATGATCTGGAGAAAGGGGTAAGCAGTGAGGTGGTAAAGTTTGCGGATGATATCAAACTGTTTAGGATAGTCAAGACAGAAGCAGACTGTGAGGGACTCCAAAAAGATCTCACCAAACTGAGTGATTGGGCAACAAAATGGCAAATGAAATTTAATGTGGATAAGTGTAAAGTAATGCACATTGGGAAAAATAACCCCAACTCTACGTACAGTATGATGGGGGCTAATTTGGCTATGACGAATCAGGAAAGAGATCTTGGAGTTATCATAGTTCTCTGAAAACTTCCACACAGTGTGCAGCAGCAGTCAAAAAGGCAAATAGGATGCTAGGAATTATTAAGAAAGGGATAGAAAATAAGACCCAGAATATCTTACTGCCCCTGTATAAAACTATGGTACGCCCACATCTTGAATACTGTGTACAGATGTGGTCTCCTCACCTCAAAAAAGATAGTTTGGCCTTGGAAAGGGTTCAGAAAAGGGCAACTAAAATGATTAGGGGTTTGGAATGGGTCCCATATGAAGAGAGGTTAAAGCGACTGGGATTTTTCAGTTTAGAAAAGAGGAGACTGAGGGGGGATATGATAGAGGTCTATAAAATCATGAGTGGTGTGAAGAGGGTGGATAACGAAAATTATTTATTACTTCCCATAATAGAAGAACTAGAGGACACCAAATGAAATCAATGGGTAGCAGGTTTAAAACTAATAAAAGAAACTTTTTCTTCATACAGATTGTAGTCAACCTGTGGAACTTCTTGCCAGAGGAGGCTGTAAAGGCTAGAACTATAATAGAGTTTAAAGAGAAGCTGGATAATTTCATGGAGGTTAGGTCCATAAAAGGCTATTAGCCAGGGGATAAAATGGTGTCCTTGGCCTCTGTTTGTCAGAGGCTGAAGAGGGATGGCAGGAGACAAATCGCTTGATCATGGTCTTCGGTCCACCCTCTCTGGGGCACCTGGAGCTGGCCACTGTCGGCAGACAGGATATTGGGCTAGATGGACCTTTGGTCTGACCCAGTATGGCTGTTCTTATGTTTGAGCTACAAACACTAGAATTATGAACTGACCTCAACCACACACGTCATTTGGAACCAGAAGTAACCAATCAGGCAGCGATAGACAGCAATTTAAAAAAAAGCCAATTATAAATGTAAACTACTGAAAAAATAAAGGGAAAATTATAAAAAAAGATTTGAGAAGGTAAGGAAATGCTTTCTGTGCTTGTTTCATTTATATTAAGATGGTTAAAAGCAGCCTTTTTCTTCTGCATAGTAAAGTTTTAAAGTTGTGAGTAAGTCAGTGTTCTGTTGTAAACTTTTGAAAGTCCAACCATAACATTTTGTTCTGAGTTATGAACATTTCAGAGTTATGAAAAACCTCCATTCACCAGGTGTTCATAACTCTGAGGTTTTACTGTCTCTGTACTAAAACTCCCAACAGCAACAGACAGGACATAGATTGCTACCTATGTTGAAACATTAAAGCATCATGGGCTAGTAGATGGAGCCCTGCACTGGCAGTCAGAGACCTGGATTCTACTTCTAGCTCCTAGCTGGTGGCCTATGGTGAAATCCTGATTCCGCTGAAAAAAATCATGTCGTTCTGGAAATCAATGGGGCCATGATTTCTCCCCTATCATATTGTCTTGGTAAAGGCTTGTTTCCACAGGGAAAAAAACTTGGATTACAAGGTAGGGTACAAATTTAAAGAGGAACGGCTATTCCTGAATAACTCCATGTGTACATGATTTTTTCCAGAATAAGAGTGCTTTATACTGAGTTGGTTTAATCCACTGGGGGATCGATTCCAGAGAGTTAATCAGGAATAAATAGTCTGATATAACAGAATATCCTGTGAAGATAAGTCCTTTATCATTTCTCTTTCCTATTTCTTCTTCCACCTTTTACCTGTCTTGTCTGTTTAGCTTGGGAAGTCTTTAGGGCAGGGATGGTGTCTAGCTATGTGTATTAATAGTACCTAGCCAGTGAGTTCCCAATGATAATTGGGACTTGTAGGAGCTATTTTAAAAAATCATTATAGTGTACTTCAACAAAAATAACAATGCTTTGTTACTTAAGTCCAATACCGTTATGAAAGAGGTGTAAGCTAGAAAACTGTTCTGTTGCTATTGAGATGCAAATAAGTACACCAAGTACACCAGTTTAGTGTTTGACACTAAATGTTGACTTTTTCTCCTTGCACATAATTAGACCTTAGTCTTTCCTATATTAAGCCTAGGGAGCATGCAAATTCTTCTGTGATATTAATTAGCTGGGACAGTGACTATTATACACCTAGGGAAAGTGCAAGTAATTTTTAAACTGGATCTGGTGTGGAGAGGCGACATGAATAGTATAAGAATAAAGCCAGAACTCTTAGGATCTGATTTTGATTTTACTTACCTTGATTTTACACCACTGACTTGAACATTGATACTACTCATTTACTACAGTGTAACTGAGAGCAGAAACAAGCCCTTTGAAACTCCTTTTAGAGCCTACCTACGTTTTCTATGTACTATCAGCTTGCTTATTGTTATTCTGGAAAAGGACAGTTAATCCTACATGGCCCAGCTTTCAGCTAACTTCTTCAATTTTATTTGTAACACCCATGTAACTATTTCCGTAAAATGGCTATTCTATATAAGTATATAAGCACAAAAATTAATTTTTAAAAATCAATACCACTAGCAAACCACTTGGGGCAAAACTAATAATGACAAATCAGTTTACAAGTTTTCTCCATGAAAGTAGGTCATATACAAAAACTAAAATAATTTTAGGGGATTGCCATAAAAGGTGGGAAATTCAAATGTCAGGCTGACTTCATAATCATGCCCATACATTTCAGATGATAGTGACAGTTCCAGGTGGTTAAAATCAGTCCCTTAGACATAAAGGGTTGCCTGAGGATGGAATTTTAGCTCTAATTCTAAATTTCCTTTGCCTTTGAACATACAAGCCAAAATTGTAACCTTATTTTGTAACATTTTTGACATTGCAACTATGAATTGTACTGTATATTGCCAAGCATAGAAAGGTCTGGACTTAAAAAGACAAGACATGCCACTCTTCCATTTTATTTCTTGTATTACATGTGTCAACAGGTTATGCATAGCACAATTTTGGCCAAGTTGCATTTTCCCGATATTCCTCCAGGAATCACACCTATCCCCATCATCTTACAAAGAAACAGATGAAAGTTCCTTGTGTTTGGATTCCATTACCAGTTGGCAGCAGGTACAGAACATTGTGAGATGAAGATTGCTCTTTTCCCTCAGAGCACTCTGCTCTCTTAGACATGTTTTCTTTGGAGCTCATTGCTAACTTGAAGTCAGCCAGCCAACCAACAGCTGCTACAGTATACCTTGAATCATGTTGCACAGCCAACTGGTGTGGAGTTGGAAATATCTGTGTTTTCCATGTAATGTGCTGGTACTATCTTGCTGCATTATAAACACTGAACAATAAACCAGAAAGGAAAATGGGCATTAATGTTCTCGAATTCTTAACTTGACATTTCACGTAAGAGTGAGAGCTAATGTTTTTCCATTAAGATCAGAGCCACACACAGCTGAAGAAGCAATGGTCTCACACAGCACACTGCAGATTATCTGAAGATGTCTGAGAAGCTCAGCTTTGAAAAGTAGCTGCAGAACAGATGCAAGAAAGAAGCTCCTGACCCGCCAATGGAATTCAAACTTTGTCAGGGTGATTTCATGGCAATAATTGAGCAGAACCATAGTTACCCAAGACGTGTCACTCCACGCCAGGCTAGCACCACTCAGGATTTCATGGTGACAGTGGGGAATTGAATTCAGATCCTCTCTTTCCGAAAGCAGAGGTTCAAGGACCAGCAGAATGATAGTCTCTATTACCTGTCCTAGAATGATGAGTTATGACACCCAGCTAAGCTGTTTTGATTCATTCTAGCAGTAGCAGAGGGGAGACGTAAGATGTACACACTGGCCAGTACATATAATCTTACTCAGTCAGAGGAGGTCCCAGCACTACGTCGCCCATATAAAAGTTGAATTTAGTTAGGCTTAAACATATGAAGAGATGTAGATATTCTGTGCCCTGCTTGTATAGTGGTACTAATGTCTGAGTTGGAGACTTCATGCTGGTTTTCAATTTGTTGACCCAGGGCATGTGAACTATCTGAAGAGCAGCAGAATGATGAGGAAAAACTGCCTCTGTGTCCTGATTTCTCAGCATATGCTCTACTCAGATCTTTATGGGTAAATGTAAACTTTAAGTAGTATCTATTTTCTAATCCCAAATCTTTCCTCCAAAGCCTGACTTCTTCCCATCTATGTGGCCACAGTGATTTCTCTCCTTGGTCAGCTTCTTACTGACACTGGGAACAAAGGCCACAAATTCTTTTCCTTTGTGACAACACAGCAATCAGCTGCCTCACCTATGCGCTGATAAAATTGTGCTTGCATTCTGTCCTGCTGCCATTGATGCCCACAGTATTTTACAAGATGAATCTAAGGATTTTATGGGAGAAGGAATAAGTGAATTGTCAAAGGAAATCTTGGTGTGGGTTTCCATTATTTCCTCCCATTGTTAATCATCCATATGCTGAAGCAATCCCCACTGTGCTGGGGATTCCACATCTATTTTTGTGCATGGTTGACAGTTAATTCATTCTGCTACCTTATTGGAACAGATGAAATGCACAGTGGTATCTTAACATTTTTCTAAATGAATGGAAAACTATTTTTCCCTGCTGTATCTCTCTCCCTTACGAATAGAATTTAATAGAAAATACTGAACCGTTCGTTGTTTTTGGACTATTATAGAAGATTTAATAGGAAATGATGGTGAAGGAATAAGACTGTCCTCTTCTATTAAGCATAAAATTAAAACTTCAATAATTTTCTGTTGAATGCTGTTGATTCCATTCCTATTGATTTCTGAGAGACTTTGCATAAGGCCTTCTACTCTCACTGGAACACTGAGGGACATTTAGAGAACAGGATAAAATTTGTATTTACAATACATTTTATTTGAAGTACATTTCATATTCAAGGGTTTAAATCTCATTACAATGGATACTGATAATCCTGTGATTATATCAGGAAACAGATGTTATTCCCTCTTCTCACATAGACTTTGGGGTATATTTTCTTGAATTAATATTGATCAGGATAATCAAGATTTGTAGATCTCTCTGGAAATTACCATGGAATCTTTAACTTGAAAGTCACCAAAAACAAGCAGAAAGGACACAGATTGAATGTGCTAGCCAAAGGACCAAGCGTAAAATGTTGGTGTATTTGGCTACTGCTACTGGTTAATACCCTACTGAGGCAGTGAATAGCCGAGTAGGAAGCAAATAGCAAGCCTAATACCATAGGGCATGTCTACACAGCAGCATTGTTCCAGAATAACGGATGTTATTCCAAAATAAGTTTGAGAGCTTCTATACAGCAAGCCTGAATTAAAAAATAATTTTGAAATAATGGGTGTCTTATTCCGGATTCTGTAACCCTAATTGTATGAGGGAAAATGCCTATTCCAAAGAATAGGGTGTGTGTAGACTGGGCAGATCGAGTTATTTCAAAATAAGAGGACTCCAGGCCTTCCCACAGTGCCCTGCTGGCGTCTCTGTCCACACTCCTCAAAACTCTGTAGTCCCCCTTCCCCTGTAGCCCTTAAAGCTGCAGCCACAGGGGAAAGGGCTCGTGGTTCACGGCAGACCCTGACAGCCCCAAGCCACCCAGCAGATGCCATACCAGTGTGTTCGGATGCTATGAGTGATCCTGTTGCTCCCACTGAGCCCTCCTCTGCTCCTAGGGATGGAAGAGGTGTGCACCTTCCTGGTCTGGTGCGGAGATCCTGGACCTCACTGAGGTCTGGGGAGAGGGGACAAACCTCCAGGATCTCCACACCAGGCGCAGGAATGTGGATGTCTATGGCCAGATGGCTGACAACCTGGTCACCAAGGGCCACACATGCACCCAGGAGCAGGTGCATATGGAGGTGAAGGAGCTAAGGCAGGCCTGTACCAAGGCCTGGGAGCACAGCTTCCACTTCTGGGTGGCACCGCAGGCCTGCCCGTACTAAACCCAGCTCCACCACATCCTAGGGGGTGGGTCAGTCCCTTCCTCCCCATTGTGGACTCAGGGCTGGAGATGCCTGTTGTCACTCTCCCAGGGTGCACAGCCAAGGAGGAGAAGGAGCCGGATGGAGCCATCACCAGTTCGATGCCTGCCAGCCTGGAGGTCATGGTCTCCGTGGAGCCAGTTCCCCCCACCCAGGATAACTCCCAGGCTTCATCCAAGACCAGGTGAGTGCCATTACTGTCCCTAGACACATACAGGTGGAAGCAGTGGGTAGTAATGGGCTGTTGCATGCTCCTTGCTTGGCCTTCTTGGGCTGGGGATCATGCAGCAGCCTATGCACATGGGAGCACATGGATGGCCAGTCTGGGGTGCACAGACCCAGGAGGCAGCAACAGAGGATGCTTGTGCTCTGACTCGCAGCATGTCTGGAGAAGTCTGCCTTACTCCTGACACTGGGGTGGGACAGCCTCCCAGCACAATCCATCCCTAGGGTAGGACAACAACGCAAACCATCACTAGAAGGAGGCTGGAGACACCTACACCCACTCAGGAGTGCCACACATGGGCATATTCACACTCTTGGGGCAGCAGCCGCTCCTGGGGACAGCACAGCATGTGCCGCTCACACACACCTTCCCCCAACACCCTGCCCCCCTCTCCTCCAGTGGCCAGGAATACAAGTCCTCTCCCTGTTGGATGCCTCCACCGCCTGACCCATTGTGTGAGGGAGACCCATGGCCTACCTCCCACTCCAGGATCCCGATCTGGCCGGCACCTTCCCATGCCGGCTTGTATCTGGGATGTGGAAGTAGTGAGGCTCCTCCTGGGGACATCTGTGCCCCTGCAGGAAAGGACCCTGCTGTCTTGCCCACAAATTGCCTTTCTCGAAGCATGTTGCCTTCATCTGACCCATGGCCTTTCAGTCTCAGCTCAGAGATGAAGTCTAGTCTTCATGCACGGTGTCTCTCGGGATGACTGTCCTTCTCTTCGTTCTCCACAGCTGGACCATCTGCAAGATGGGAGCAGTCAACGCCTGCCATGCCATTTTCCAGACCCCATGTGTTCCACAGGTGCAGAAGAACTCACAAGGGAGCATATCATGGCCCTGTGAGACATGCAGCTCTCTATGGACCAGCAGGACCGGAGACTTGAGGAGGACCTCCAGCTGTGCCATTACACCTGGCGGGAGCTGCTGCAGGAGGCCAAACCATTGTGTGGCCTTCCACATGGTCATCAATCACCTGGTGGCCACTCCCACACCAGCTCCCACCCCTCTGACTTTTCCCCCGATACCCCTCTTCCCCCCATGGCTGTGCAGGGCCCTGCAAAAAAGGCGGTGGGCCCATCCAGCGCAGGTGCCACTCCCAGCCCCAGCCCTGAGCCTCTCTTCACGCCCTCCTCTCCCTTCACCTCCCTTCTTCCTCCCTCCCAGGTTCTTTCTCCAGTCCCTCCCCAGTGACACTCACCCCAACAAAGAAACCAGAGTTTATTGTTATAATACAAAAAGTGTATTATTATCTTTGTTGGAGGTTGGGAGGAAGAGCGGGCATGGGAAGGGAGGGGTTTGAGAGGGAAGGCAAAGAGGGGCAAGACACAAGCCCCTTGTGGGGAGGCCCAGGAGAGAGGCCCTCTGATGGGCCTGCCGATATGCACAGACCCCTGATGGGCCTGCTGATCCAGTCAGCCTCTGCCCCCAAACCTGGCAGAAATGTCTCCCCCTTGCTTTCACAAATATTGTGAAGGACAGAACTTGCCACCACCACCTGGGGGACGTTCTGCTTGCTGAGGGTGAGGAGGCAAAAGAACCTCCCCTTGAGATGCCCAAAGCACCCTCAACAACAATACAGGCCCTGGCTGAGTCTGGCATTGAAGTGTTCCTTGCTTTGGTTCAGGTGTCCAGTATAGGGCTTCATTAGCCAGAGGAGCAGAGGGTAGGCTGTGTCCCCTACAATACAGATTGGCATGTCCATGTCCCCAACCCTGATGGTGTGGTCAGGGAAAAAGGTGCAGGTGTGCAGCTTCTGAAAGAGGCTGGACTTTTGAAAGACACGTGCATCGTACACCTTCCATGAGTACCCAATGTTGATGTCCGTGAACTGGCCATGGTGGTTGACGAAGGCCTGCAGGACCATTCCAGTTGACCATTCGGTTGAGGGGGATGGCAGGTCTCATGTGGGTGTCCCATTGCCAGAGGGCAGGGACGAGCCACTCACAGAGCTCCAGTAAGGTGTCCTTCCGCATGAGGAAATTCTGGAGCCACTGCTGGTCGTCCCATATGAGGATCCGGTCCCACCAGTCAGAACTGGTGACCAGTCACCAGAAGGCAGCAGTGCACGTTGTGCATGGGAGGGCGAGTGGGGTCAAGCTGCATCAGCAGTGCCTGGAGAGAGGTGAGGAATTGCTCCACAAGCTGGGGGGTCCTGTTTCGGCAGGGCCAGGAAGGCAGCCTGAAGAAACTGCAACAGGAGGTTCACCAGGATATAAAAGAGCCATCGACTGCTCACAGGCAGATCCAGCTCCATGACCAGAGAGCTGAGGTGTCCACAAGGGCAACCACAGCAGGCAAAGAAAAGGGTTTTCTGTTCCTCAATGAGGTAGGCAAAGGAAAAAAGCCTGAGACATGGCTGTACATGGGCGGGGGGAGAGGGAGTCCCTTTAAGCATGAGCCTCAGATAGCCTCAGGCAGCAGCTCCAGGAAGTGAATGTTGTCCTGATGCCCTGTCTGAAGTGCTTCCCGGTGGCCTTAAATGTGATTCAGCGTCCAATGAGCGTGGACACCCTATTTTGAAATAGCCCAGCGCTATTTCGATGGACATTTGCTGTATAGACGCACTAATTCAAAATAAGATGTTTTGGAATATTTCCTCTGAAATAGCTAATTCCAAAATAAGCGTGCAGTGTAGACATGCCCATACCGTTTGACACCATGCTTAAATGCTCATCTATTTTTCTGGTTGTTTTACTGCATTTTTTTTCCTCAAAGTTGTGCCATTGTATATCTCAAACCATAGATCCTTTAATATTTCTCCTCCTAGGCTTGCTGACAGCAGCTTAGAACATTTGTTAATTTCTACCTGAATACAGGCACATTCTTCTTTTGGAAACAAAAAGGGTCAGGAAAAGGTCATTGGAATCAGAGATGCATAGGCAGTCACATTATTAAACTGGGCATCACAATCTACGTAGAAGGATAAATGGTATAATTGGTTTGCATGCACAGGAAAAAAATGTTCAGAAATAAATTGGTATCTAATAAATGGGCTATATCTTTATTTCCCACCTTTCTCTCCCACCTCCCATCCTGTTTTCAAAGCAGTTGGAATACCGTGGGTGAGAATAAATGGTAGGCAAAAAGAGGTGAAGAGCCTGTACATTTCAACAGTCATAGACTTGGCAGCAGGGCTGCCAGTGTGGGAAGGGACAAAGGGGCAGCTGCCCCAAGGCCCAGAGATTTAAAAGGGCCCAGGTCCTGGCTATCACTGCCGCTGTAGCAGCAGTGGCCAGGGCCCTGGACACTTTAAATTCTTGCTGGAGCCCCAGGTGGTGCAGCTAGGCTGGCTCAGGTTGACCAGTCCCCAGCTTTGCCCCTTCTGGGCACTCAGAGCCAGCCTCCACACCTTGCCCAGGGGCCCAGCAATTCTATTGGTGGCCCTGGGTGGCAGATTAAGTGTGTGTCTTTAACAGGTCATCTTGTGGCAGAGTTAATGTTGCAAGGGCATCCTTAACTCTGCATTTCCGTGCAAAAGTTTGTCTAAGCAATGACATACCGCTAAGCAACCTTAACTCTGCATTAATGTAGTTTTTTTGCCACTGAATTTCTTAGCTTTTTGAATTGGAAAAGATGTGTTGTTGGGAGAAGTGAGCAGTCATGTAGGCAGGGTACATATCATACTCTGTAATTTGCATACTGAGCGAGCCAGCCAGCCTCCCTCCCACTCACCCACACTCATCAGCTGGGACCTACCAGCTCTGCTGCAGCACACCCTCCACAGCCATATCCCTAATCCACTCATTAAATTTCTCCCAGACCTGAACCTCTCCTCCCCCTGCTGGACCCAGGCCAACTCCTACCCTGACTACAAGCAGGGAACCAATCTCTCTGAAGTCTTCACACCCTGGTATACAAGCATCTCTATTGCTGTTAACCCCAACCCATGACTTTTTTTTTCAGGGCTTATATCTCTATAACCCTTAGCTTCAATAAACGCAAATTTGAGTCACTAACCTTATGCTGCACTCTCTTGAGGCACAACATATTTCAAAGGATCCAGCTAAACATGTCAGTTTTTGAGGACTTAAAAGGGTCGACCTTTAACAAGAAATTGTGAGGCAACATTGAGTACAGTGGAGCTGCCATGCCTGTCACTAGGATACTGAAAAACCTACTCTGATGAAAAGCTGCCTTAAGGCACATTGAAAACTATCTCCCTTGATTTTAAGATTTGAACAATGTAGAGAAGTCCTGTTTCTTTTACAAGCATAATTAGATTTATGCTGGGCACTTTTTATAAATTAAAATGTCTACTTTGGCTCAAGATATTTCTTGACACAGGGAAAAAAAGTGCTTAAAGGCTGACATATCAAGTTTTGATGTGAAATAATGAATTGTGCAGAAGCAGCCTAGAGAGGACGCTTGTGGACTATAGTAGTAAATCTTACCATTTTCTGTTGCGCATTATTATTGTGTGACTCACATCATATAATACAGTTTTTTATAGGTATGTTGGTGCCTGCATCTTCTTGAGCCAGAATGGGGTTAACCCTTTCAAGTTCAGTTTGGAAAGGATTGTGAATTTTTGCATAAGATCTATTTCCTGAGGTATGCTTTGTAGTTAAAAAAGAATAGACCCAACTTCCCCCTTGCCTTTGTGAGCTCACAGACTGTGGCAGGGGTCTTTAGTTTACTAGAAATAGAACTAAGCCTTATCAGAGGTGTACAAAGCAGATCTCTGATCTCAGGGAAACAAATTTCCCTTTATAAAACTTGCTCATTAGGATCTGAACAAAAATATAAAACAACAAGAGAATTCCTATTAACAGGAAACTGCAGTAGGCCATAATGGCATAAAGCTTATCTTCTGTAGCTGGAAAGTTAATGGAGTAAATAATCTATTAGTTTGTAAGTTGAAAGTAATAAGGTGATAAGTAACAGTCACCTTGATTTGTCAAGAACAGATCATCTCCAACCAACCTAATATTTTTATTTGGCACAGTAACAAGCTCAGTGGTGGGGGTGGGGAAAAGATGTATAGGGATCAAATTCAAAGCCAGGTAAAAATGCATCCAGGACCATGACATCTGGTCTATTGTGTGCTTTTACCCTGTCCCATACTGATTTCACAGAGGAGATCAGAGTTTCTCAAATTGGAGATCCTCACCCCAAAGGGATTGTGGGAGGCTCACAAAGTTATTTTAGGGAGGACTGTGGGATTGCTACCTTTTCTTATGTGCTCTCTTCAGAACTAGGCAGGCAGAGAGCAGCAGTTGCTGGGGAAGCACCCAGCTCTGAAGGCAGTGCCCCTCTGGCAGCAGTGCCGTACAATGCCGTCTTTATTTCTATGCTGCTGCTGGCTGCAGCTCTGTCTTCAGAGCTGCTGCCACTTTCCAGCTGCCCAACTCTGAAGGCCCTGCCGCCGCCTGAAGCAGGATGGGCTCAGGGCAGATGTATGAGTTGCAGTTCCACAGACCCTCTATCATCACCATGCACCCCCTCCCCGTCTAATCATTTTTGGGTCAGGGCCCTTAGAATTACAACACTCTAACATTTCAGATTTACACAGTGAATTGCATTATTTCAGCTGTTATAAAAATCCAATGACTGTAAAATTGACCAAAATGGATTTTGAAATTAATAGGGCCCTACAGATGTGATATATCTCAACTTTTAGTAAGGCTTTTGGTGCTGTCTCATATGACATTTTAATAAGCAAACTAGGGAAATATAGCTAGATGAACTATAATAACAATGAGTAGACCTGTGGCATCTTGGAGACTAACAACTACATAGTTATCATGAGCTTTCGTGGGTAAGACCCACTTCATCAGATGAGATGGAGTGGAAATAACAGAAACCAAAATATACATTACAACATAAAAAGTACCTGTCAATTGTAGGACCCATGTTAATGAAGCTAATTAAATGAGCTGGTGGTATTCCATTCATAGCTTTTCATGTGAAAATGTGGATGTTAAAGGCAGGTGAAACTGGCTTTGTAGTGCGTTAACCAGTTAATGTCTTTATTTAAGCCCAGGGTAACAGTGTCAAATTTGTAGATGAATTCTAGTTCTGCAGTCTCTCTTTCTCTCCCTTTGTAACTGAGTAGTGAAACTCCTTGGTAGAAAAATGGCTACTTTTAAATCCATGATTGGGAGAGTAGGTAGGTTAAAATGTTTCCCTATAGATTTCTGTGCGCCACTGTTTCTGATTTGTGTCCATTTATCCTTTGTCACAGAGACTGTCTGGTTTGGCCAATATACATGGCAGAGGGGCATTGTTGGCACTTGATGGCGTATATCACAAGAGAGGATGTGCAGTTGTATGAGCCATGATGTTGTGGCTTATGTGCCACAGGAATGTTTTTAAAATTACATACTAACATGGCTACTCCTCTGCTACAATAAAAAGGCTGGTGTGCAACTGCCTGCAAAAATGTACTCACACTAGTGATTATCAATGGTTCACAGTCAATCTAGAAGGGCATATCAAGTGGAGCCCCAAAGAGGTCTGTCCTGCATCCGATTCTATTCAATATCATCATAAATTATTGGGATAATGGCACCAGCGTACAGTTACTAAGGGTATGTCTAGACTACGGGTTTTGTCGACAGAAGTTTTGTCGACAGATACTGTCGACAAAGCTTCTGTCAACAAAGAGCAGCTACACTACATTCAGTTCTGTCGACAAAGCAAGCTGCTTTGTCGACATGGCAGTGTAGACGCAAGGACAGTTTACATGCAATAACACCTACTGTCGACAGAACTCTGTCGACAGAAGGCGTTATGCCTCGTAAAATGAGGTTTACCAGCATCGACAAAACTGCTGAGTTCTGTTGATGTTATGTCGACAAAAGTCCACTTTTGTCGACAAAACTCTGTAGTCTAGACACACCCTTAGTTTGCAGATAATACCAAGCCTGGAGGAGTTGCAAGCACTTTGGACGATGGGATTAGAATTCAAAATTATCTGAAACTGGAGAAACAATTTGAAATAAATAGAATGAAATTCAGTAAGGACAAATGTGATCAATTTCATGTAGGAAGGAATAATCAACTGCACAATTACAAAATGCAAAATGACTTGCTCGGCAGGAGTTCTGCAGGAAAAGTTCTGGACGGTCACAGTGGATCATGGAGTAAGTATGAGTCAATATTATAATACTGTTATGAAAAAGTGAACATTGTTTTGGTATGCATTAGCAGGAGAGTTGCAAGCAAGACACAAGAATGGGATGCAATTGAAACAGACTGAGGCTTCGTGCATTTTTGGGGAGCTCAAGCTACAGTCATGAGTAGATGATCCTGGAACAATGCCAAAAGGTACATCTACATAGGAGGGCTAAGGTCAAAATAGGATACACAATTTGAGCTACGTCAGTTGCGTAGCTTAAATTGAAATCACTTATTTTGGATTTTGATGCAGTCTACACATCAGGAAGTCAGAGAAAGAGCACTCTTCCTCCGACTTCCCTTACTCCTCGTAAAATGAGGGTTACAGGAGTCGGAATAAGAAGTCCTCCAGCTCGACATTATTTTGACATTGTCAAAATAACTGCTTGTAGGGTAGATGCAGACTATGTTATTCTGGAATAACATTACTTATTCCAAAATAACATTGCTGTGTACATGTACCATAAGAGATTATAGGTCAATTCTCAATTAAACCAATGGAAGGGAGAATATTTCTGGATTGTTAAAGCGACGAGGAGTCCTGTGGCACCTTATAGACTAACTGAAGTGTAGGAGCATAAGCTTTCGTGGGCAAAGACCCACTTCGTCAGATGCATGCATGCGTCGCTTTTGCAGATTCAGACTAACACGGCTACCCCTCTGATTCTGGATTGTTAGTGGATCAATTTAGAACAAAATCAGGAAAAAATGGTGGTTTCTAAGAGAGGTTGTTTTTGGCAAAAATTCCCCACTGTTGCTAACATCTGAGTCTAGGTGGCTGCCAGAATTTTAAGGAGGTCTCCTGTAGCACTTTGTTCACACTACTGCTCCCATAGCTGTTGTTGCTACGGAGGCTGAAGTGGTGGTTTCTGGTGAAAGCATTTTGCCAGAAAACCCTACTATAGAAATAGATGATGTGCTAAATTGTCTGCCTCACGCACTGATCATTTAGAATGATACCAATTACTCAGTGAAGGTAATGCTGAGATGTGAATATGTGGGGGACACAGCTGGGAATATAATGTTCCCATTTAAATAATAACTGCTGTTCCAAAGGTGGATAAAAATCCTTTATTTCCTTTTTCATTTAAAATGAACAAGTCCCAAATTTAGAAACCACAATTAAGATATTATGTTAACAAGCTCGATTTTTGCCAGAAATGTTAGTTAATTTGGTAATGATTTCCTGAACATAGTCTGTTTAAAATTCAGACATTTTTAGCATAGTGAGGGGTATTTACTCAATTAGAGCCACAAGACTAACTGCATGAGTACCAAGTCAAACTACTTCATGATCCACTCCTATTACTGAGCCTCCACTGGAGGGCCAGAAGTCTATTAATTTGACCTACGTTACCTCGTCTAAATGGAGTATTTCCTCCAACAAGCAACATATTAGTCTGTGAACTGGCAATCAAGCCCTGTGTTGTCCACAGCTCTGGCTCTATTATCCACCATCATCTGTAGGCTAAGACTCTACCATTTTGTATCTTGCCTCTGATATTCACTCTAGAGGCAAGACTTTTCTTCCATTGCAGAGATCTGCCAGGGCTCATTGATGCTTGTTTAAATCATATATCTTTTTTATTCAGAATTACACAGAAGCTAATTTTACAGCTTGTATAGTGCAGATGTCTTCCTGTGAATAGTTTCTTTGAATAATCTGACTACAGAAGGATTAACATAATTTTGATGGCACTCTGTAACTGGGATCAGAGCAATTAACTAACATCTGTTAATACCTTTCATAAAGGTCAGCTTTTTCCCCCCTTAAACTCTTTAATACAAGGCTTAACAGAAGTATTTTCTCATGCACTGTATGCAGCAGGCACCTTTTGTTATTTACAGGGTGAAAAATAATCAGAGGGAGAGCAGACAGGAAAAGGCATGATAAGTGTTAAGATTAACTCTTCCCTACTGCCCCCCAGGTGGTAAGTATCATGGGAAAAGTCACTGGAATAACAGTGTAGTTGTACAAATAAGAATTCCACCCGCTAGTCTTCTATGGATTTTTTTTTCAGAATACAGTGGCAAATTAGTACAGTTGTAGTGTGTATATATCAGAGTACAGGCAGTCCCCGAGTTACGCGGATCCGACTTATGTCGGATCCGCAGTTACGAACGGGACCCTCCCTCTCCCTGGTCTCCAGCAGACCAGGGAGAGGAAGCAAAGTGGCGGAACACGCGGGCAGCGGACAGCCCAGACGAGTCTGGGCTGTCCGCTGACAGCGTGTTCCGCCGCTTTGCTCCCCGTCCCCCTGGTCTGCAGACCAGGGGGACGGGGAGCAAAGCAGAGCAAAGCCGCGGAGCCTGGGGTTCTTAAGTTGAATCTGTATGTAAGTCAGAACTGGCGTCCAGATTCAGTCGCTGTTGAAACTGATCAGTTTCAGCAGCGGCTGAATCTGGACACCAATTCCGACTTACATACAGATTCAACTTAAGAACAAACCTACAGTCCCTATCTTGTACGTAACCTGGG
Organism: Pelodiscus sinensis; assembly: GCF_049634645.1. Classification (NCBI taxonomy): domain Eukaryota; kingdom Metazoa; phylum Chordata; order Testudines; family Trionychidae; genus Pelodiscus; species Pelodiscus sinensis. The sequence goes on from NC_134712.1 coordinate 202,763,950, forward strand.
GACTGCCTGTACTGAACACTGGCTGTCATGACTATTTTCAGACAAAGCCTTCTTGTTTGTTAAAATATTTTAAAAAGCCTTTACTGTGAGACTAACAAACTTCACTCTCTTCCAGGGCTCAGTACTGTTTAGGATATGATGGAAAACGCATATTCCTGTCAATGTTAAAACTAAAGAATAATTTCTCTGAAGCCAGTGATCTCCATGTTACAGTTCCTTTTGTATAGATTTACCCTGTCATCAGTCTACAGTTTAAAACAGTTAGGGTACGTCTAGACTACAGGGTTTTGTCGACAGAAGTTTTGTCGACAGATACTGTCGACAAAGCTTCTGTCGACAAAGAGCATCTAGACTACATTCAGTTCTGTCGACAAAGCAAGCTGCTTTGTCGACAAAACCCTGTAGTCTAGGCACAACCCTACATGCAATAACACCTTCTGTCGACACAATTCTGTTGACAAAAGGCATTATGCCTCGTAAAATGAGGTTTACCAGCGTCGACAAAACTGCTGAGTTCTGTCTACGTTATGTCGACAGAACTCAGCGGTAGTGTAGACGCAGGTATAGTTTTGTTGACAAAAGTCCACTTTTGTCAACAAAACCCTGTAGTCTAGATACACCCTTAGATAAACAGTTGTTCAATGTTCTGTATGTTAAATTAGTTATTATGTGTGAGATGGACAACCACATAAAGTATGAATGCACCAAGTATAGGATTTTGGCAAATCTGAGCTGTGGCCATTGAATTTGCTCAATCAAAAATGTTTGAGTCCTCATTTGCATATTTGTAATTAGATGTATAATTTCATGACAGTCAGAGTTAAAGGCCTGTGTGCATGGCCAAGTGAGTTTTATACATATGCACAATTTGTTTACACAGATTTAGAAGCTAGACTGAAAATAGCTACAAATATTGCCCTATATTAATTGTCACACAATAACTAGCTGTGGCCACTCTCCAAAGGCATTTGTTTAACTAACCCAGGGACCTGGGCACAGTAAGTAGAATATAAACACTTCTCACGTTGCAGGGGCATATCATAATATTTGTCAGAAAATGGAAGGGCAAAGAGCTCATGCATCCTAAAGTTTCAGACATTCTCACTATACTGAAGACAGATTTACATTTTCTTTAAAAAAACAATTTCTACTTATGGTTCTACTATTTCTCAGTGCTTTCTGATCCCTGCCAGTTCTGTGAATATATGGAGTCGTTTCATTTTTGTTGTACAAAAATAAAGTTTTCTCTCTTCTGGAATGGAAAAACCAGTCTACTGAAAGTTATGTAGTTTTTACTCTTTACTTTCAAGTCGAAAAAATTAATCAAACTAGATAAAACCTCTTAGTAACCCATATTTCATTTTTTAGCATGAAGTTTAGACAAAAAGATACAACACATCATGACAGTGAACAGAAAACAAAGTGCATCTAGGATAAATATTCACAGGACAAATCCATTCATTTTGTTTTCTCCTACTACGTCCTCCCCCCCCCCCCCAAACATAAACCAGGGCTTTTTCTTCTGAAAAACCACAAACCCATTGCAAGCACTGCCAAAACAACCCTTAGGATGAAGAGCCCAAAATAAATAAAGATTGCCCACAAAAAGAGTTTCTGGACCTTCTATGCACTTTCCATTTCTTTTCAAAATGACATCTTAGAATAATTGCCAAGTGTGTGGTACACACAATGTATTGGAACAGGAATGGTGGTGTGTTTGCTATCCAAATGTGAATATATAACTCACTCTCTCTAGGTTCATTGACAGGACTACATAGTGAATGTTCATAATCTAGAACTTGACACATTTCAGTGTGGCTCAGGGTACATCGAGACTGCAGACTTCTTTTGGAAGTCATTCTGGAGCTGCAGTCCCTGGAGATGGGAAGTCCTGGAAAAGGGGGACCCTAGGGAAAGGGGGGTTGGGGATTGTGGGAGAAGGGGGAAGCCCCATTGCTGGGGGGTTGTACCGTCCCGCCCTCACACAGCCCTGCTGCTGGGGGGGCGGCCTCATAGGGGGAGGTTCTGGGGTGTTTGGGAGAGGGGAGATTATGGGAGGGGGACAGGCACCCCCCAAGGGCTGAGGCACTCCCTCTGTCATTCTCTGTTGTGTGTGTTTCTTTGTCTCCTTCTGCAGGCAGTGAGGACCATCAACTTGATCCTGCTGTGGAGGGTCATCCCCCTGGGAGACCTGGACCCTGTTGTGGCCAGATTTGCCACTCTGGGGTTCCCGAACTGCACTGGAGCCAGAGATGGGACCCACAACCCAATCTGAGCACCAGAACATCGAGCAGTCCAGTATATTAATAGGAAAGGCTACTTCTCCATGGTGCTGCAGGCCCTGGTTGACCATAGTGGACACCTCACGGACATTTTTGTTGGGTGCTTGGGCAGGACACACGATGCCTTTGTGTTTTGTAATTCCAGCCTGTGCAGGAATTCTTCCCCTGTTGTGAACTTGCCATGGGGGACATGCAGATGCCACTATGCATCATGGGGGATGCGGCCTACCCCCTCATGCTTTGGCTTATGAAACCCTATACCAGCCACCTGGACCCCAGCATGGACCAATTTAATGCTCGCCTGAACCGGACCTGGATCCAGGTGGAGTGTGCCTTTGGCTGCCTCAAGGCGCATTTTAGGTGCCTGCTGACTTGAATCGATGGTGGGGAGTACAATATCCCCAAGGTGGTCGCAGCATGTTATATCCTCCACAACATTGTGGAGAGGAAGAGGGAGGCCTTCCTGCTGGGGTGGGGGGCAAATGCTGGCCATGAGGGGCGAGCCTTCCAGCAGCCATGGACAGCTACCATCCGCCAGGCCCCTCAGGCTAAGACGCGCATCTGGGAGGCTCTGAGGGAAAGGTTCTCTAGAGGACCCCAGTAACTCTCCCCTGGGCCTCCTTCCTAGGGACCTCTGCCTTGCTGCCCTATCCCTTCCCCACCACAACCCCTCCCTTTGCCCCCTCCCTGACCTCTCAATAAACACACCTGTTTGGTTTCCAACAAAATGAAGTCTGTATTTATCTTACAATAAGAAAAAGTGGACGGGGGAGGGGGATCATAACCTGGAGGGGGAGGGAGAGATCATAACCTGCAGGGGTAGCGGGCGGCTAGATGTGCCACCATGGGTGTAGGGATCTCATTGGATTCGGGGTTGGGTGGGTCTGCGGACCCACAGAGGGTGGGCAGTGGGAGCTGAGTGGGGTCAGGGATGGCAGGAGGGGTAGGGGTAGAGGGCATGGACATCACCTGGGGAGAGGGCAGAGGCATCGCATGGGGGGCCAGTGGAGGGGGAATGGGCAAAGTAGGGGGGCAGGAGGGTGGAAGCCAGGAGCAGCGACAGTAGGCAGGTATGCCAGCATGCATAACATGATGGCACACATGCTATCACACCACTGCATGAGCTGGTCCCATGCGTGATTCCAGGGACTTGGCCATGTACTTGAATATTTTGGCGTTGCGGTGCTTGGAGCAACAATCCTGCAAAGTGTCCTCCTCGCCCCACAGCTTGAAGAGGGACAGGATCTCCACTCCAGACCAGGAGGGTACCTGCCTTTTGGTCCCCCTAGGTGGGTCCTGGGACCTCTGGGCTGCTCCCTGCGAGGGCCAAGGGAGTCGTGGGGGGCTTGAGGCTTGGCCATAACTGAGCTGGCCTGTGGCAGGGAGAGCCGCACAGTGAACTACTGCTCTCAGGCCGGCTTCCTGCCACGAGGCTTGTCAAGGGTGCCTGTAGCTTTAAGAGGGGCCAGGAGACAGGAACTATAAAGTCCTGGTTAATTTGGATGGAGTGTCCACCAGGGCACCTATGTTATTTCCTGGAGGCCGCCTCTTCTGAAAAAAAAACCCCTCCGCTGCGTCCACACAAGCCGTTTTGTGAAAGAGCTCTTTTGGAAAAAGGCTTCTTCCTCATAGAAAGAGGATTACCAATGCTGGAAAACCCCCTCTGTTCTTTCAATTTACTTTTGGAAGAATGAGATTGCAGTGTGGACATAATGCAAGTTTTGTGGGAAAAACAACTGGGCTATATCTAGACTTGCATGATTTTCCACAAATGCTTTTAACGGAAAAGTTTTCCATTAAAAGCATTTGCGGAAAAGAGTGTCTAGATTGGCACGGATGCTTTTCCGCAAAAGTACTTTTTGCGGAAAAGCGTCTGTGCCAATCTAGACGCGCTTTTGCCCAAAAAAGCCCCGATCGCCATTTTCGCGATCGGGGCTTTTTTGTGCAAAACAAATCTGAGTTGTCTACACTGGTCCTTTTGCGCAAAAGGACTTTTGCCCGAACGGGAGCAGCATAGTATTTCCGCAAGAAGCACTGATTTCTTACATGAGATCATCAGTGTTCTTGCGGAAATTCAAGGGGCCAGTGTAGACAGCTGGCAAGTTTTTCTGCAAAAGCAGGTGCTTTTGCAGAAAAACTTGCCAGTCTAGACACAGCCCAGTAGTGTAGACATACCCTTAGTTACTGCCAACACAAAACTCTGTCCTACCATTATAGGGATCATGTGAAAGACTGCTTACTACTGAGAGAAACACATTGCCTGAATCTACCTGATTGTTAATTGTCACAGGGCAAAATTGAAGATCAATTCAAATCTAACATGCTTGGATTTGCAAGTTGTACCCATGTGAACATTAGTTACTTTTCCTTTGTATACCTAAAATGAGTGTCTCTTCATTTAAATTGTGAGTCTTCCTCAAAATGCTTTCATGACATGTCTTAGCCACAGAGCTCTCCCATTTTCCTCTCCTCAAGTCTAGAAGGATGGGAGAGGGACACAATAACCTTAATAGGGGGCAAAAGTTTTCCTATCCCTTCTTTCTGAGAGGCTCCCCACAACTCTGAGGCTGGACAGGTAGGGGACATTGTGGTATCTTGAAGGTGTTTAATCAAATACTACAGACAGTTTTCTAACCACACAATCCCTTTGTTTTCTAACCACACAATCTCTCCTTCCACCCCCACCTCTCCTTCACAAGTGAAACCATTTAGTACAACTTCACACAAATCTCAGGCTTCTGTGCAGTATATCCACATGCACTTGGGGCCTCTTTCAGTCAATATTTGTGTTTTGCCTTCTAAATGGAAACTAAGCCTTTTTTCCGAAATTTAAACCATCATTTAACGTTCCCCATCGCCCAAACAGCATAACTCGTATTTTTTTCCAAAGCAAATCACATTTAACCAGCCAATGAAACTTTGTGCAAATGTGGGTTTTTTTAAAAAAAGTTTTATATTTCTATGACATTTTCACAAAGACTTGCCATGTTTGAGGTAATCTTGCAATTGTGAAGGGATCAGTGTTGCTTAAAACCCCACTGCTCTTCCCCACCAGACAGCAATCACCCCTCCATCGATGACCACTCAAACAGACAGGCTCTACAGCCTACTTGATAGGTCAACACATTGATATTTGTTGGGGAAATCCTTCCTAAGAACAGTGGCCCTTAGAAAAAGCTCTACCACAAGCCCCTTGCTTTATACCCATATCATAAATAAATCATTGTTTTGGGGTCCTATATTTCATCTGGAAGAGGGAAGACACTGAAAGCCTGCTGTAGGGTACAGATGATCTATATTTTTTGACTACTGAGTATTGTCTGTAGAAATTTATTTATAATTTGTCTGCATCCTAGTGCCCACCCAATCCATGCCATCACACAGCTCAGTCCTGCAACCATGGACGCCCACTAATGCAGTGAGAATGAGTTTACTAGCCTAATTTTTCAGAATTGGAGAAAGGAGAGGCAGTATGGTCTAACAAATAGGTCACTGAACTGATCCTCAACTGACTTTAGTAAGGGCATGTCTACACTAGGAAATTATTTCAAAATAATTACATTTGAAATAACTCCCGAACTAACAAAATCTAAATAGCATGTTCCCACTACAGGAGAGGCTCAAAATTAGGCTGAGGCAGTGTCTGTTGTTGTGGACACATAACTCTACTTAGAGCCCAAGGAAGCACTGGGGAATAATTACTCTGGGGAGTAGTTATTTGGCAATAGCAGCAGCGGAGTGTTCACTCTACCGCTATTTTGAAATAAGCGTTATTCCCCAAGGAATGCAAGAGTACAGATTTCAAAATAACCAGCCTGTTATTTCAAAATAATGGGCTTGGCATTGTGGATGCTTCACTTATTATTTCAAAATAAGGGGGGTTATTTTGAAATAACTCCCTAGTGTAGACCAGGGCTCACTGACCTGCTGTGTGACTTCAGGTAAGCAAATTACCTTTCTGTTTCCTCTCCCATGCTTTGTCTGTCTTGTCTGTTTAGATCATAAGTTCGCTGAAGTCAGTCGCTGCACTCTATATCTCCATGGTGCCTAGAACACTGAGACCTCAATCTCATTTGGGACTTCTAGGTGCTAGAGTATTCACTAGCACATTATCCAGTGGGCCTGCCACAACAGGACTTTATTGCTTCACCCACTGCAGCTCCCAAAAGTATATAATACACCATTGTGAAAGATAAATAATTGCCTTCATATTGCTGTACAATATGCTACCTAGATATCCTCTGGGGAACCCCCCTGCTATTGTAACTCACACACCTTTTGGGTGTGGTTCACTGTTCAATGTAGTGGCACTTAGACCACTTACAGAGAGAACAAATGAGTTTGCTCTACAGCAGGGGTGGGCAATAATTTTTGACGGGGGCTGGCACTCCAAGATTTTGGAAATTGGTCAAGGGCCACTCTCTTCCATTATATTAATGGAGGAAGTGTGGGGTCTGGGATAGAGGTTGGGTGCAGGAGGAAGCTTGGGGTAAGGGATTAGGGTGTAGGAGAGACTGTGGGATCTGGGAGCGAGTTTGGGTGAAGGAGCTGGTTGGGACCTGGGGCACTGGGCTGGGGTGCAGGGGGTTTTGACTAAGGACAGGAAGGGATTGTGACCTTGGGTGCAGGGGTTTGGATTATGACTTAGGGCAGGAAGGAACTGTGACCTGGGGCAGAGGATTGGCATGCAGGTTCTGGGAGGGGGCATTGGTGCAGGAGGGGGGCAGAGGTTTTGGGTTATGTGGGATAAGAGGCAGGAGTGGGGAGCAGAGGGTTGGGGAAGGGAGGGGCGGGAGCACCTGGGTGACTCCTAGTCAGCAGTCCAGCACATTTCTGAGGCAGTCTTCCTGCCTGCACAGTCCTTTCATGGGATGTTGGAGACGTGTGTGTGGATAAGTATGAGCTGGAGGAGAGGGGGCATGGTGCTTTTCAAACAGGCAGCTCCCATTGGCCAGTTTCTGGCCAATGGGATTGTTCTAGGTCTGGGGGCAGCTCATGAAGCCTTTTCCCTCCCCTCTGGGTTCACAGTTGTGGAAGAGAAGTGGCTGCGGCAGCTGCTTTTCTGAGTGGTGTGCAAGTGGGGCAAAGCAAACAGGAAACCTGCCTGGGGCTCTCCACTGTGTCTGCGGGCTGGATCTGGTGACTTGATGGGCTGGATTCAGGCTGTATTTTGCCCAGACCTGCTCTACAGTCTTAGCTTAGAACCATCTGGCTTTATAGCTGAAGCTGTAGTAGCTCCAGAGGTCCCAGGTTTGGTTCTGCCTGTCAGCGTTACACTATAGCTTCCTTGAGTGAAATGGATTTACTAAGTGGTATTTCTTGAGATGTCACCAGGTAACAGAATTAGGACAGAATTAGGTCAGCTATGTGGTGACTGATGTTATGATCAAAATCAGTACCTCAATCTTGACTGCAAAAGCAGAAGAAGGTAAAGAGTCTTCCTCAACCCTTGGTCCCTGCAGACCAGACACAGTTTCAGTACCAGACCACCACAGGTACAGGTTCCCGCTAGCATCCACTGAGCACTGCAAGGCCATGTCTGCACTAGTCAATGGAACAGGGTGGCTGGAGGGGAAAACCATGCTGCACCCACCTAAGACATGGTGCAGTAAACAAGCTTATAGTGCTCCTCTAGAGATCTGAGCAAATTAATATGCTCCCATTGGAAAAATACCTTCAGGAACTTCTCCTGGGGTAGTGTGCTTCCCACTGACCCACAACACAGCTCAGTAGCCATCAGGCTCTAACTGGGGTAAAATGGACCTATGTTTAGCTTGCAGACTCATGATTGGTGCAAAAATAATGCAGTTAACATCCTACCCATTCTTCAAATTTATTTTAACAGTCTATACAAAAGTTTATGAAATACTTCATTCACGAGGCCTTCTGTCTGACCACATTTGGGCTCAAACCCATAGATCTTTACTCATGTGAATATTGTTTACTCATGTTAGCATTCCCACTGAACGCAAGGGGTTACCATTGGTGTGTGACTTTGTAGGATGAAGGATTTGTTATGACCTCTCCTGGCCAAAATAATAAACAGTTTATCTTTTGTTACAGGCTAAATCCCACCTCCTCCTTCACACATCTACTATGTTTCATCCTTTACACAATTGGTCCAGTGTACTCATGTCCACAAGTCTTTTTCTGGCTAGTGATATTAAGATCAACAACACTGAATGGAAGAGTGATTATTTATTACTACTCCAAATTACAATGAAGTGACAGCTGCAAGGTATCAAATGCTCTTTTCCTCTCCTTTTGTGTAGTTTAGGGCATTTTTAAGTTTGTCTTGAAGCTACAAGTTTAGTGCCAATACTTTGCTACTAAACTGCTTGTTTAATAAAAGGAAATTATTTAAGATTTTCATGGGAGATTCTTTTCTCAGCATGTGACTCAGGAAAGTCTGGTTTATAAAATGCTTACGTATATAAAAGGAGAAGTTAGGCTGTTTGAAAAGAGAACTGGATAGTTGTCTATGTTGTTATAATGATCACTTCTGCCTGAAAAATGCTAGTCCACTTTCACTGATCTTAGCCTTCAGAGGTTGAAGCAGCAACCACAAGTTCATGATTCACTTCCTTTTGGGGATTTACACAATGTACATAGCCAAAGAAATGAGTGTGTGCCTTGCATTAACTGTTAAAAGGAGACAGGCTTGCATCTACCATCTCTGCTGCGGTACTGATTCTTGACTCAGTAGCCAGAGCAAATATTTCCTTGTAAAATAAGAACATACAGGAAGTGTTCAAAAGAATACATTCATTGGGTCACTGTGATGTCCATCATGGACAATGTTTAAATCATGACTGGATGTTATTCTGAAATGCTCTAGTTCAAATGGGAATGAATTCAAGGAACTTCTGTGATCTGTGTTATACAAGAGGTCAGACAAGATAATCACATTGGGCTTTTCTGGTTTTATAATTCATGAGAATATAGAATATTGTGACAGTGAGGGAGAAATCTTGCTACAGATAGGATCATCATTTTTACTGTAGGTCTTGTGAAAGAATTATACTGTAAGAGAAAGATGAATTGTGCTGTAATAATTGAATAAGTTGAAGGAATACTGTTTCTCTCTGAACAGGAAGAAGAAAAGTATGTTAATCTTGTTTGTAGGTATTCAGATCAGAGTTTTAGCCAGGTGGGCCTCAGTTAATAGGAAAAGGAACATTAGGGCTACGTCTAGACTGACATGATTTTCCGGAAATGCTTTTAACGGAAAAGTTTTCCATTAAAAGAATTTTCAGAAAAGAGCATCTAGATTGGCACAGACGCTTTTCCACAAAAGCACTTTTTGCAGAAAAACGTCTGTGGCCAATCTAGATGCTCTTTTGCGTAAAAAAGCCCCAATCGCCATTTTCGTGATTGGGGCTTTTTTTGCACAAAACAAATCTCTGAGCTGTATACACTGGCCCTTTTGTGCAAAAGGAACTTTTGCCCAAATGGGAGCAGCATAGTATTTCCGCAAAAAGCACAGATTTCTTACAGTAGGAAATCAGTGCTTTTGAGGAAATTCAAGCGGCCAGTGTAGACAGCTGGCAAGTTTTTCCGGAAAAGCGGCTGATTTTCCAGAAAAACTGGCCAGTCTAGACACAGCCTAGGTGTTAGGCAGAAAGCAATTGAGATAACCAGGGAGATATGGATAGGAGATTGTTGTGTGCTTGATGTGGAAATGAAGATACTTGACTAGCCTCACACTAATCATGTGAAGTTTTGCCTCTCTTTTAATCCTGTTAACTTGGCTTTCTTTTGACTGTATAAATCAAGGAGTTTGAACTTTGTGGGGTACTCACATTTTTCTGGGTGAATTAGCAGAGCAGCTTTGCTAATAAACAGAGCGGTCTGACAAATCTGAGTGAGTCCTGTCTGACTTTGACAGTCTCCAGTAGCAAATCAATGACAATATTGTATTCTGCTTTGTGTATTAGTGTGGAAAACTGAATGGGAAATTTTTTAAAATTATTTCATGGACCAGAACTTGCACATTTCTTTCAAAAAAGAGGAGGATGGGCTTCATAGTATTGTCCCTGTGCATAACAGCATTACAAAAATGTTCTAGAATACAACACTGCAATTTAAAGTATCCTAGCTTAACCCATACTTAGGACAGCTTTTTTTTTTTTTTTTGGTCCTCCTTTAGTGGTTGAACCACAAATATTTGAGTTGCTGGCTTTGAGCTAACTGCTGAACCTTTTAAATTCAGACAGCAGATGTTCGTGCTTTCAGATCTGGGCATCTCAAGTTCAAACCTTTCTGCCAATGACCTATTCAATGGTGCTGTATTATATTTGCTGGTTTATATCCTAGCAGGGGTTTGATTATAAACTACTGTAGCTGGCCAGAGTAAGTCTAAGGTTTGACACTGGGTTCCAAAGTACAAAATACGCCACGCAGGTATCTGTCAAACACAAGTAGTTTATTTCCTGACAGCTAACAGCTGTGCCCCATACCTGAAAGATCAACATAACAAAGAAGCGGCATATCTTATGTCTCTTCCTGCAAGCCTGGGACCGCGGGTAGGCTGCGGACGAAGTGGGAGGTTGTCTCAGCTTCCGAGGCGCCGGTACCCAAAGCCCATCGGTGAAGTCCAATTTGCTAGGCTCTGAGGCAGCCTTAAATACAGTTTTCTTGCCTTGCTTGGCAGTTTGGAAATTTCCAAGGATTACTCATTAGTGCTGATGTAGAGCTTAGCTGTTAGTTATCAATCTGGTTCTGATCTGGATCTTCTTGTTCACGTGATCAGTACGTTAGGGTAAACAGAATTGTTTATGCATTCTTGCCCTTTACCATTATCTTATACTTGTTCTTGTTATACTGGCAACAATACTTATCTTAAGTGGCGTATGTTCCAAAAGACTTGCTTCTGGCTCATCAGATATAGGGAAAAGGGGGGAAAGAATGCAGGCCTCACCACCCCTACACTAACATGTACAAAGTTCTTCCACAGTTGACCACTACAGCACTGGCAGGTTTATCCAGAACAAGTTAGTAGTAACCAGTCATCTTTATTGGGGCTGGAGGCTTATATTAGGGATGTTAAGGACCAGTTGACTAGTCAGTCCCCTCCCCCACCTTGCTGCTTCTGTCAGATAGAGGTAGCAAAGGGGAGGAAAGAGGTGGTACTTCAAAGCAGCAGCGCCATACAACTGCCTGGGATCAGCTGTGTGGTGCTGCTGTGCATGGAGCCCTGGGGTCAGCTGGGGAGTCCCCAGCTCTGTGTGGCATTTCAAATCGGCAGCACAGCATGGAGCTTGGGGCCAGCGGGGGACTCGGAGTGGGTGGGCTCCTTTACAGAATAACTGCTACTTCTGGGTCCTGCAGTTAAACATCTTGAAGCAGCTCTTTTGGGGGAGTTGGATGGCTTCCTATAAACTTAAATCTTCCCTCCCCCCATTTTTTGCAATTTGGAAAATCTGGGAAACAATGTCATTTTAAAGAGTGGCTTAATTTGCACTACTGTTGAATTGCATACAAAATTCTGGTAACTTGCTATCTGAAAGACCACAACTGTGAATACAAGTTAGGTTGCTAATCTAATTTAGGATTAGTTCAGCAATTGATTTTTAAGATAAATTATTCTTCTATAAAAACACCTGTTGTGTTGCCATCAGTTTAATATCCCAGAACCTTCAATGCTAAAAGCAGGGGTGAGAAAAATATTTCAGGGGCCACACAAAAGTGAGAAGCAACCCCCTCAAAAAACCCCCAACCCCGGACTTCATTGACATGGGCCCCAATTGAGAAGTAGAAAGACATTTTCCTCACACACCAGAGTCTAGGGGAAGGCGGGTTAGTAGATTTTGTGAGCCTCCCCAAGCTCTCAGGTAGGGCCAAAACGGAGGGGTTCAGCGTGTGAGAGGGGGCAGCCAGGAAGCAAGATTGGGTTGTGGGGTCTGAGCAGGAGGTAAGGTGCAGGAGTGGAGGAGGTGCAAAAGAGGGCTGGGGATGCAGGGTCTGTGTGGAAGGGGTTGCAGAGCAGGGTGGGTCTGGGAGCTGGGGGTAGGGCACGTACCTGGCACAGTTCCCCAGGCATGCACATGACTCTATGACCCCTGCTGCTCCTATTGGTCACAATTACAGCCAATTGGAGTGCTAGGGGGAAAAGCCTCCAGGAAGTGCTTTGCCTTGCTGCCATTTCCCTAGCCGGGATATGAGAGAAGAGAAGCAGCTACATGCAGAGCCACTTCCTCCCCCTCCACCAAGCAGAGCCTATGGGCTGGATCCAGCCACAGCTTGCCTGACTCTAGCCCGTGAGGCATGGCGCTCTCTCCACCCCCCGCACAGAGGGGAGTCAATGCTCATGCTCCAGCCTTGCAGGGAGAGTCGTGAGGGGGGCCACTGGGCTGGAGTGCCAGTGCTGGCTTCCCAGTGCTGGGGGTGGGGAGCCCTGAGCCTCAGGGGGTCGGCTCCAGGCAAGCTGGGCTGTAGGTTTCCTGGCCCTTGCCTGAAAGCACGATCCTTTATTGCTAGAGCTAAAGGAGTAACTCCCTTACCTGGCACCTGTAGTAGACTCTTAATGTTCACTTAAAAGGTATGAGGATCCAAGTTTCGCCCTGTGGGCTACATCTGTTAAAGGGAGGCTGTGCCTTCATTCTTTGGAACATTCCCCAGTGCATAATGCTCTCTCTTGCAATTGCGCTGATTTAAAAAAAGCATAGTGGAAACCAGCTGTATGTTACTGATCAAACACGCTGAATGTGGTTGGCCAAATACATGAAACTGTCAAAGATAGTTTATGAAAGTGAAAGATTATTCAGTACAGAGTGAAGTTGGATGGATCAAACAAACTACTGCAATAGGGCCTGCCTCTGCTTTTAACATTCAGTGTCAAAACTCAGATAGATTTGAATGGGAATAGGATGAACTTTCTTGGGCCTGATTTGGCTTACACTGAAATCGTGGAAGTAGAGCTGGTTGAAATATTTTAATCACAAATAGGTTTTTTGGGATTTAAAATTTTGTTCTGCAATGATTTAAAAACATTTCATTTTGTTTTGTAGAAATCCCCTAAGACTCTTGCACTAAAAAAGGGGATTTTGTCCCACTGAAAAGTATTAATTGAATATGATAAAAAAATGAAATAAAGAATAAATTTCTCACACAATATATTTACTGAACCATTTTTTGACTAGCCAGCTATCCATGGGTGTTTTGCCCTCCTCCCATTCTCAGTGCTCTCTGGCTGGGGGGGGGGGGGGGGGGGGGGGAGGAGGGTGCGGTGTGGCTTCCTCAGGGCCTGGGGAGGCTGGGACCATGCTGTGTGCCTTCCACCCTCCTCACCCCCTGAGGCTAGGGTGAGTGTGCGCCCACTCACTCCTTTCTCCTCCCCATGGTTGGGAGTGGGGAGAGCATGTGCAGCACATTTCCCCGCCTCCCCGTGGAGGGTGGGGCCTCAGCATAAGGGGAAGAGCTGGAGGTGAGGCGGAGGCTTGCCTCCCTCAGCCCTGCCTTCACCAACCACCCATGGCCATGCGGGGTGGTGGAGCTGTGCCCTGGAACAATTGCCCCTCTTTCGCCCTCCCCTTTTGGTGGGCCTGATTGCAGTTGTGCTGGCATAACTACATCTACAGTTACATTTTTAAAGTTAGAGCCTAACATGGCTACCCCTCTGAGACTTTTTAGCTACGTTAGTTACTCTTCAGCAATGGCACCACTGGCATATGGCCCTTACTGAACCCTATGCCACTGGAGGATTTGTAGACTATAACTCCATCACTCACTCCTATCCTCTCCCACACACTGCTCCCAACAGGCTTACCATGAGGAGAGTGGGATGGAGATGAAGAGCTGTGGAGCGGAATATGACTCAGCAATGCCCAGCAGAGTATTCTCCACACCTGTGAATTTTCTTCTGGTCATTTGCAACCAGCTTATGTCCTTATGGCACCACATGAATGATGTAAAGGAACTATATATTCACTGGAGAAAAGGTTTTACTATTGGAATGGAGCTTTCAAGTAGCTAAAAGGTTATCACAAGGAGGAGCGGAAAATTATTCTCCTTAACCTGTGATAATAAGAAGCAATGGGCTATCTAGATCCGTAGTGTCCAACACGCTAGCCACTATCCACATGTGGCTATTTGTCTGGTTGAATGTGACTAGTTGGCTTGACCAATGTAACTATTTGGTTGGTTGAATGTGGCTTGTTCACTATAGCAGTAGCCAGTGCAGTGACTACTGGTTCAGAACTGATTGGACACCACAGATCTAGATGGTGTTCGGTCCTGCTGTGCAGGCAGGGGACTGGACTTGATGACTTCCCAAGGTCCCTTCTAGTTCTAGTATTCTATGATTTTGGATTCCACAATTTCTGTTCTGCCATTAATTAATACATCAAACTTTATTTTGCTCTCTTTTCTCCTCCACTTCCCCAGCACTGTACTTCTCTTGGGGAAATCTGGTCTTATTTATTTTTACATTGTTATCTAACAGGCATTAATTTTAGCTCTGCATCACTTGGTATGTCTCTAGGGAGCAAATGCAAGCTGTAGATGCCAAGAGCAGGATGAAAAACACAAGTTCTTTTAAAGCAAAAAAGCTACTTTCTTTGGTGTTCTCTGCATATCTGCTAGGGGCCGGTTTATTAATTAGTTATTTATTTAATTTGTTTTTACACCTTGGTAATAGAAGGACCTGTAGTTCAATGATTTTTTTTTTAATGCATGTGGTATGGAGACATAGATTTTTACCCATATAAAAGATGGAAATTAAAATGTTCTATTCTGAAATTTTTACTGTTGCATTAGTTCTGTCTACCAGTCAGATTTGCTCCCTGTGCCTATTCAGAATTGTCTACTATGACTATCGGTGACCTCTAACAAGCTAGCCACTGGGTTTGCACAGATATAAATGAGGCCATAAACTGGCCTGTAGAATCTTAAATACCAGTCATGATACGGGAGAGAGAACCTTTTTATTCTCACATCTCTTCTGATTGGCTTTGCAGAGCTGCTGGTTAGAGCCCGAAGCTCTCCCCCCCACCATTCCACTCTCTTTATATTGCTTGTAACCTGAGCATATTTGATCTGGAGTCACTTAGTGACAATAAACATGGAACCTACTGTGATGCCAATTTTACAATCATGTCTTAGGGTAGAACTGCAGTTTACGGAATAATGATCTGTGGAGAGGGCGTTGCCTCACAATTCATGACCAGTAGGAGGAGTTGAAGGCCCCAGGTGAACGTGATTGTTCTTAATCCAAATTTTCATTAATGGCTAGGAAATACCCTGTCCAGAGGTAATTACTGCTGTTATAAATATAGCTAATGAAGAAGAAAATATAAAATGTTTATTATTACAGTCCTGGAAAACTAGAGGCTAAATCACACAGTTCCTCACTTGGGTGTATTGAAAAATATCCAAATAACAAATTTGTCACTTTATATTTCATGGTTTCCTGGTTCATTTTGTAGCTGAGGGAGATCTGGGGCTAACAGCAGACAGATCGATTGCCTCTAGTAAGGTGGGGGTGAGTTGTGCCTTTCAGTTTGAGGAAGCAGCCTTCTTGTTTCCTTCTGTTTTGGAATTTTTGTGTGTTAACAGCCTGAACCCTAATACATAAAAGAAGTGTTATGCTGAAACTGTGATAAAAGTATTGGTTTTAATATAATGATTCTATTTGTATGACATAGACACACAACACACACTTACCTTTTCCTTGCAGCTAAAGACTGATACCAAAGAAAAAGTGGGACAGCCTTATGGCTCTAGTTCAGCAAAGAATTCAAAGAGAGTCTCCTCTTCAACTTTTCTGGGCTTCTCTGATCAACCCCTGGCGTCAACTCCTGATCAGTTCCTTCCCAGACATTGTGGATCTTTGTAATGTGAAAACTGTACCCACTACAGGCCAGTTCAGATGTTCTTTTCAAGTGTAACTTTCAGTATGTACTTCAGTCCCATTGACACCAATACATGCTTTGGTGTGTAGAGACGGACTCCTAAATCAGATCCTATAAATGTGCCATTAAATTGATAATCTAGACCAAAACTAATAAAAATGAAAGGTTCGTGTTAAAATCTCATTGTTCTATCAGTAAACCAGAAGCACAAGAGTTCATCCTTAGTTTTCTCTTAGTGGAACTTATAAATCTTGGAAAAATTTACAAGACTCACTTTCCAACATTAATAGAGAACAGTTCCCTTTTGTCTCAGGTTCTGAATGCCTCTCATAAACTTAGCCTTGTGGGTGGGATGCTGGTAACTGCTGCTGCATGGAAAAACATTTTACAATATGGGGTACTATTGTAGCTTTGTGTTATGTATTAAACTATTTTATCCACTCTGCCACAGAAATACAGATCTTTCAAGTCTATGTTTTACTGCTTCAGGCCTTTTGTACCTGCTCCTTGGAGCCCTCTTGGGTCATTCCAAAGTTAGAAAAGCAGTTTAAATGAACAAAATAGCTTTTTGAACTTGCTTTCATTTCACAGGATTAGCATTGGAGCATGTTTTAACTTTGCTCTCATAATATTTTTTCTAAACATTTTGAGCAATCAAAATTTTAACTTACCCCTTTCTTTTTGCTTGCTCTTGCCTTTTTCTGTCTAAAAATTTCAAACACCTTTCTACAGAAGTTTTTTTCAGTGTCTCCGTGTGTGTCTAGACTACAAGGTTTTTTCAAAAAAATTGGCCTTTTTTCGAAAAAACTTCCCCTGTGTCTAGACTGCTGCCACGTTCTTTTGAAAGTAAATCGAAAGAACGCGGCAGTTTTTTCGGCCGCAGAAAACCTCGTTTTATGAGGAAGAACTCCTTTTTTCGAATGTGCTCTTTTGAAAAAAGGTGCTATGTAATGCAAACTGTGCTTTTTCGAAAGAGAGTATCCAGACTGTCTGGGTGCTCTCTTTTGAAAAAGCGGCTTGCTTTTTCGAAAGTGCTGATTGTAGTCTAGACGCTCTTTTCAAAAGAGGCTTTTCTGAAAGTATCTTTCGAAAAAGTCTCTTTCAAAAGAGGCTTGCTGTCTAGACGTAGCCTCTCTATGCTGGTCCCGTCTGCCACTATTTGTGGGATTCCATTTCCCTCTACCCACAACTGTTTGGAACATTCCACCTCCTCCTTCCCACAACTAATCATCATCTTGAGAGTCTCCTCTTCAACTTTTCTGGGCTTCTCTGATCACCTCCTGATCAGTTCCTTCGCAGACATTGTGGACCTTTGTAATGTAAAAACTGTACCCACTACAGGCCAGTTCAGATGTTCTTTTCAAGTGTTTAAGGCTTTTCCAATCCTCCCCTCTCAAAAGCTGTCATATAAGGTGAGCATCATAGTTTCTTTAGGCTTCTTCTGCTCTCCTGCAGTAAAATCCTCTTCCAACCTATTGCTGCTCTTGAACTCTTTAATCTTCCTCCATAACTGTAACATTTCCCCCCATTCCTGGACATATTCCTGGTTGTATCTCCTTAACAGCTATGGGATATTCCAATTTTAAACACCTCCGCCTACTTCCTTCCCCTCTAGCCAGTCCTGGCAGCCAAATCAAGTTTACTAAGCCCCATTAGGTATATTTAATTGTTAAACAGATATACAGTTCAGTAATACATGGGATATGCATGCCAGAAGACCTACAAATGGGATTTACTTGGCTCTTGCAGCAATGAGGTATGAGGCTTAAATGAGTTTGTGGTCACACATCATCAGACCACCATCATAGACATAAAAGAAAGCTGGGCCAATTGTATTAAGGACAATATTCAGAGAGCTCACATTAGAAGAAACACTGGCCGTTTAACTTCTCTTGACCAGGCTTGATGTAGTTTCATTTTTTATTTTAAAAGCTGTCTTAAATCAAAATGGAAAGTGGTTTGCTTTTTTGGCACTGATCTCCTATCATGTCAGTGTCACATGTCGCTTTTTCAGCACAGGACCCTTCCTACAATAGTTTTTGCTTCTCAGTATTTGGACCAGGTGCGGAGTGCCTGCAATCTGGAGTACTTTCATGATGTCAATAGAGTGAAGATATTGTATGCCAGCTGAGCCATCCTCAACCCCAATCAGACTTCTTCCCTCTCAGCTTTCAACAATCTACTTTTTAGCAAAGGCCTCTAACCAAACAGTTGTTTTATGATAGGGGCCTGAGTAGACTTTTTGAGCCGTAAACTTAAACTAATAAACTACAATAAAAATGAAAGCTCTTTAACTTTTACATTTGCTGCTTTCTTCATGCAAGAATCTTTGTTTAGGATTAACATAATTTAGATAAACTCACAACATCCTATTTGGAAGAAATGATGCTCTCTCAACTTCCATTTTTCATCTTATAGACGAAGCAGTCTCGTAATGTTTTTTTTAGCAAAAATCACTATTACCTTCAGGTCTACTGCCTGCTGATCAAGCATTATGAAAGTTACATCACATGCTGAGCTGAAGGCAACTGTGTTTATTGGATGTCCAGCTCAATTATTGCAGTGGTTCTCAACCTGTTTTTATAAAGTACCCCCTTTAAAAAAAATTATAAATACCCCCAGTACCAACAGATTTCATGCATACATTTTTTTTTCTACCATTGCAACGTATTTGTTTGAACAACTTAATCATAGCTGGGCAGGCGATACAATTTGTGGGTGTAAAAAGTACAAAAATAATAAAGCGCTGTAAAACTTAAAACAAATATTGAGCTTTCTCCAAATTTCAATTGTGTTGATGTACCCCCCAGACTTCTTTCAAGTACTTCTAAAGGTACTCGTAGCACTGGTTGAGAAACACTGAATTATTGGACTTCCAGGTCTACTGTGATCTGTTATGAAAGGTAGCTATTGTTAGAGCAACTTAACCGAAGTAAATATCATTTTTTTTGTACTTTGTATATAGTGATTTCCCCCCTAAAACCATGTATAACTAGCTGCCTTTGAAAATAATTTGTTTTAGCATTTGATAGCAATCCATAAAGAGACCAAAACTTGGAAAAAGTTCCAGTGGATGTCATTCTGCTATAACTTAGAGACGTCTGGAAATTTTCAGGATCGATTGCTTTCTATGGAGTAGTCCGATATAATCCGTGTGTGTGTGTTGGTTCAGTGTTTTTTTCATTCTTTGGAGCATGCACCAGGAATGGGAGTTTCTCAGCAACACCTTCCACCTTCACGATCACCCTCAGCATTCTTTGTTTGTTCTGGTGGGCCTGGATACCATCAGGAAGAATTTCATAGTTTGGTTTCATGGTCCACAAGGTATAATTTGGGAATGAATCTTTAAACTCAAAATAAATACTGAAATTCCAATATGATAATTTCATTTGGCAGCATGGTTCTTCTCTTCTCCACTGGCAATACCCCTTTGACAGGCATTTTTAAATTGCAGTCATTTTAAAATAGGGTTGCCAGATAATTTCATAAAAAATCCCGAACATTAGTTGAGTAAAAAAAAGGTCGCTGCGTCCTTAAATTCCCATGCTTCCCATTCCCCCCACTCCTGCCAGATATGTCTGGTATTTTCTGTTTTTTTACTGGACAGAATACATAATTACCAGACTGTCCAAGTGAAAACCAAACACATGGCAACCCTGTTTTAAAAGTATAGTTCTTTGAAAAAAACCTGCTGGAATTGCAGTTCCTTCCAAATTCGAGGTTAGGCTGTTAGCTTGATCTTATGTTTCGGAATATCCTAGTCAAGGTTAAGTTTTGAATGACTAGTAGAAAGGGTAAAGAATTAGGAGACAAATAGTTTCACATATAACTATGATGAGTTCTCAGTGACCTCAGTTTTTAAGTCAAAACAGGAGTATGTCAGTGTGTGTCATGTCTGCAATTCTTTTCAACATTGCCAACAACTGAATAATGCAGCATATGACAGAAGACACACCAAAAGACATTAAATGGACACCTTTCTCATCCCTTGAAGACCTGGAATTTGCAGATGATCTTGTTCTCCTATCACATATTCAACACCATATACAAGAAAAAGAACTCAACTCAACACATTCAGCCAGCAAATTGGACTGATAATCAATAAAACAAATTTTGGGACTTTAAATATTGCCTCACCATCACTGGAAAGGACAGAGGGTTGTGTTCTGACCAATGTAGAATCATTCACATATTTCGGCAGAGCCATCAGCCAAGACAGCAGAATAAGCCAGGGTATCCAGAACAAAATCAACCGAGCCAGGAATACCTTCAAGAGCTTAAATACAGTCTGGAAATCATCAAAATATAATACCAAACCAAACTCAAGATTTATCAGAGCTGGGTACTTTACTTTATAATGCCTAATGCTGGAGAAAGTATGGTGTATCCAAACTTGCCTTCATTTCATACAACCTGCCTCAGAAAAATCCTCTATATCTTTTGGTCCAGAACAATCCAAGATCTATAGACACAGTGCAGCCAAGAGGCTATGAGCACCATCATTGCCAGAAGGAGCTGAAAATGGATTGTCCATGTGCTTTGGATGGAAACTGATTCCATCACCAGAGGAACACCTGAAGGCAAGTGGAAATAAGGTTGCCTGAAAAAACATGGCAAAGAGCAGTGGAAGTGAAGCTGAAAAATCTGGGGCAAAGCTGGGAAACTATTGAAAGACTTGTCAGAAACAGACAAGTGTTGGAGGAGCTTAGTTGCTGCCCTAAATGGCAGAGATGTTACAGAAACATGAATATGATGACATGTGGGCCCGTTATTTGTTGTCAGGAAGTAATCAGACAACTAATGGTCTGTTCGTGAAAAAGTATGCAAAACGTGAAAATTTGATGAGTTTCAGCACAAACGACTGTCCAGCTAAAGCACTGCTCATGAGTCACTGCCAATTATTAATTAGTCATTCTCCTGTTCCAAAGAAACTCCAGACTTTGATGAGTATGTTTTTCATGATAAATAAAGTACCCAACTCTGTTCATGAACACAGAATGGAAAATCCTAGCCTGTGGCTACATAAGTGTAATCAGATGCCATAGTTTGGCAATAATGCCTATAATCTGTTTTTCCATATTATAGATTTGTTCAAAAAAATGGGGCTAAACAAGCCAAAAAGTCTGAAGTTACTTACAGGCTGAAAACATGAGATTAGAGTAGACTTGATACATGTGGGGGAAATAACTAATTTAGGAAGGGCAAAAGCCACAGTAGTTGGTCCGTGTCTTGGCCTGGCTAGAGAAAAACTCAACTTGCTATGTAAATGTTAATCTTATCAGTTTGAAAAGTGCAACTCTGGGGTAAGTGTTTATGTCTGCTGAAATATTTCCAAATTCACGTGTCCTGCATGACGGACACAGAGTCAAGCCCTGCAACCCAGGCACTTCTTTCACTTCAGGTGCAGGTCATAAAGTGGGAGCTTGCTTGTATCTCTGGGAAACAGAAAACACAAAGTTTCCTTTTAAAACATTAGAAACTAAACTGTCTTGTTCTGTTTGGAGAAAATTTAAACTGTTATAGTACCAGGGGGCCGGGGGCAGGGGAATAAGGACATACCAGAGTGCTACAACTTCTAGCCTTGGAATGTTTCCATCGTGTGCTCAGGGAGGAAGCCAAGCTAAATATTTACATTAATCCTCTTGAGAGCAGCAGAAGAAAGTAAAAGATTGATCCTGAAAATTCTGACCCTCATAAGTGACCCTGGTGGATGTGCCCAGGTTGCAAGATCTTGTCCCTTTATATGAATGAAAGGATATGATTAGAGGCTAGAATGAATGATTTAGGGGCCCAGCCCTTTGAGGTGTTGAGCATCTCTGGTAAGCTGCTGAGCATCACTTCTCTCATGATTTCAAGTGTCAGCTCTTTGCAACAGGGACTCTCTCTTTTACACTATGTCTAAACTACATACCACTTGAGGCTGTGTGTAGGGTACATGTGGCTAGACTAGAAAGGCCATTTGTGCAATTTAAAATTGGACAGTCCTCTTTGTCAGTGGCTTCCCCCTATCAGGCACTCAGACAAAACCAGATGTGTTTTCATCTGGTATCAGATGGGGGAATGCCATTTTGAAGAGTGTACTGTTCAGCCCCTATGGGTCGCACCTTGCATGCACTGTTCATGAAAGGTCATGCCACAGAGGAGGTAGGGGAGTAGGACACTCCTCAAAACAGTGTTCCACGGGCAACGTGACCTTACAAAGATATATTGGCATTGGCAAAGGTTCAGAAAAGGGCAACAAAAATGATTAGGGGCTTGGAATGGGTCCCACATGAAGAAAGATTAAAAAGACTAGGACTTTTCAGCTTAGGAAAGTGGAGACTAAGGGGGGGAGGATATGATAGAGATCTATAAAATCATGACTGGTATGGAAAAAGTGAATAGGAATAGTAATGGACTTATTCCCACAATAAAAGAAGTAGGGGTCACCAAATGAAATTAATAGGCAGCAGATTTAAAACAAACAAAAGGAAATTTTTCTTCACTCAGTGCACAGTCAACCTGTGGAACTCCTTGCCAGAGGATGTGGTGAAGGCTAGAACTTTAACAGGGTTCAAAAAAGAGCTAGATAGATTCATGGAGGTTAGGTCCATCAATGGCTATTAGTCAGGATGGATAGGCATGGTATCCCTAGCCTCTGTTTCTCTGGAAGTGGGTGACAGTGGAGAGATCACAAGGATTACATGTTGTGATCCTTTCCTCTGGGGCATCTGCTATTGGCCACTGTCAGCAGACAGGATACTGGGCTAGAGGGACTGTTGGTCTGACCCAGTATGCCCGTTCTTATGCATGAGAGGTCATGCCAGTGAAGGCAGGCCCCTGCCATTCCTGGAAGTACCTTGCTAGTACATTCCATATTAGTGTTAATGAATCTGCCTCTGTAGTTGACTGGCACCTGTATAATCATAGAATAGTACCTTTTTGGTTTTCTGTATTCATGTGATCCTTGCAGTGGCCATTGTTTATGCCCCAGAAATAACAGCTGAGAAAAGGCTTTCCAAACTGCACCAGGGGAACTCGTTTGTCCACTGCAAGGAACACATAAATACATAAAACCAAAAGGGTACTATTCTGTGATTGTGCAGGTGCCAGTCAACTACAAGATAGAGTCATCTACACGGCATATTCCAGCAGTTTTACAGCCTGGCAGCCCGGGCACTGTGAGCCCAAGCAAGGTGTGGGTGTTCAGCTGCTGTGTAGAGATAAGCTTACCTGGCTAGAGCTAGAAACAGTGATTAGATTCTGCCCATAGGAATGTGGTTTGGAAGCACATGGGATCCAGAGGTTGGGTCCGGTTACAACAGTCTAGTGACCACCAGCTAGTGGGGTCTCAGTCATGTCTATAACACGTGCATGTGAGAAACTCAGCTTATGGAAGTAGTCCCACTGAGTAAACCCCCATGCAATAAAGACACATACATGTGTTTGGGTTTCAAGGATGAGGTACTACCTGCAGTACAAGACAGAGGCAAGATGGAGGGAGGAAAGAAAGTACAAAATAAGGATGTGCAATGGCTGGACTGGCACAATATGCAGCTTAATGCTTACATATGATAACAATGGACACCCTACGGAAAAAAAACCAATTAGTTGGGAGGATAAAATAATGGAAATATTACATGCTGGGCTCTGAGCTCCCCTCTTCCCAGGATGGATTCTACTGACTGCTCCTGAGTTTCTGTGCTGACAAGTCTGTTCTATACTGTGTCCCAGTCAACTAAGAAACCTTCTCTTCTACTTGCTGGCTAAGAGTCTCCTCCGACTGCAGATGAGGGGTGTAGGGCCCCGTGACTCCCCACACCTCAGTGACAGGAAGTAAAAGCATAGGTGCTAATCTTGATCTTTCAGAAAAAGAAGAAAGGAAGGAAAAATTACCCTCTTGAAAGTATTTTTTTAAGCACTTTACTGTTTGTGGTAAGATTTGCTTTCTTATGCGTTTGCTCCATGGCTAGCTAGTTCCTCTCCCTTCATGCAGGGAATACACAGTTCAGTCTTTTGAGTCAAAGACAAGCCGTGCACACAGCTATGACAACTCTTCTACAATATGGGGTATCTTTGTTCTTTATCTGCCTTAATTAATGTTAGGTATTTGCCCAAGTCCTCTTATGTAATAGAGTAAAAGGCATGTCATTGCAGAGCCTCTGATTGACATTAGATGTAGCAATTGATCACTTTTGAGTTCTCATTAGAGCTGTCTCCTCAAGTTATGTCCGTGGCATCTTTGCTCCAGCTTCTCTTTATGCAATCTCTTCAATGCCAGCCCCTTTACTCCTACTTTCTCGATTGTGTTAACTTGGTTCTGTTTTCCTGGGACCTCTGAGGTGCCAACCCCTCCTCTGATTCCTCTTCCTTAATTATCTTACTCCTCAGTTTCTTCCTATGATCCCTGTAGTGCCAGTCTATCATCTTATGTAATTGCACATTTCAGTAGTGACAGTCAAAGCAACAGCAAGATATCAGGCCCTGAACTGGACAAGTATCAGAGGGGTAGCCGTGTTAGTCTGAATCTGAACAGTGTGTCACAGAGCCAGCAGAGTGCTGAGAAACATCTTCAAAGATGCTTAGCCTTACATGCATTTGCTAACAAAGAAAGAACTAAGTAATTCTGATACAGTCACTAGTGATCTCCATTTTGTGCACGTAAACTTCACTTGCTCATTCTGAAAACTGGACTGTTGGGTTTTTTTCATTGGTTCCCTGACAACTGCAATGGATGTTGGTGGCAGTTTATGTGCAGAAGAAATGGAACAAAACTAGGAAGGCAGATTTGATGTAGCATGCTACAGTTTTAGCACTGACTTCCGTGGGCCCCAGATTTTACCCCTGACATTGTGCTCATGATGATGTTTGGGTGCTTTTAGGATCCCCAAAATTGGAAACGTGGCGAGGAGTCCTGTGGCACCTTATAGACTAACTGAAGTGTTGGAGCATAAGCTTTCGTGGGCAAAGAAAAGCATGCATCTGACGAAGTGGGTCTTTGCCCACGAAAGCTTATGCTCCAACACTTCAGTTAGTCTATAAGGTGCCACAAGACTCCTTGCCGCTTTTGCAGATTCAGACTAACACGGCTACCCCTCTGATACTTGACACCAAAATTGGAAGACCTTTAATAATGGGCACATTTGAAATATATCTCTATGTTTATGTGGATCTATTTTCTAGATGTTTCTCCATGTGAAAACTGACCACAGGAATAGGTTATTTAGTATCTTTGCACATAGACAGATACAATTGATTATTCTTACCTAACCATCCTAACTTTTTGTCTTAAAGAATAGTTTTGATCTTCGATTTACACTTTCAGCATGTAATAGCAAAAAGAAAATTCTTGTGGTACAAAAATGAAATGTGGTAAGTTTTTTCATATGGATGCAATAAAGAATATTTCTGGTGGCCCAGCCATTACACACATGAATAGTTTTTGACAGGGAAAATAATCACAGTTTAGGTTGGGTTTTGGCAATATTCCAGTAACTGAAACCTTTTTACAAGCTGTTTGCTTAAATGCACATTTTTCCATCGAAATTTCCATTTAAATTGTATTAATTTTTTACTGTTTGAATATACCGATTGCTTTCTTATTTTTTCATTATTTATTTGGATTAATAATGCTGGCATTGTGTCATGAGCATTTTTTAAGGAATAGGGGGACTGACTCAAGGCAGACAACAGCCTCCTAGCTGGTGGGTATGGTGTCCAGGCTGGCCTGCTCCTCCTTTTCCTTTTAGTTGTCGTCATCCTCCTCTACAACCCCATCCTCATTGAGGCTGGCAATGGGTGTGGCCTGTCTGGAGTCGACAATGTGGGGGGGAGGTGACCGACATCCAGCTGCTCGTAAAAGCGGCCTTGATGTAGGCCTGCTGAAGCTTTTCTATTTCATTTGCACCTGGTCCAGGGTGCAGCTGTGCCCCTTCTGGGCCAGGTTGGTGGACATCCAGCCATAGACTTCAGCATTTCGCCTGTTGGTGCGAGATCCTGGATGTTCGTCTCCTCGACACAGACCTCAGTGAGATCCAGGATCTCCACACAAGTCCAGGTTGGTGACGTCTTTCGCCCCTGTCGAAGGGCTTCTGAAGTGACTGCAGGAGATATGGAATAAAGCCAAGCGACTTCACTGGGTATGGATCAGGTCCCACACAAAAGCCTATTTCTGCCACTGTTACCTGTGTGAAATGTCCTCTCACTAGCTCCTATGCAAGAGCTGCAGGGTTATACCGGAATATGCCATAACAGCTGCTTCAAACAGAGCCCTTTATTGGAGATAGCTGCGTTTCTCAGACTGCAAGCTGGGACCCCAAAGTGGGTCACAGTCCCATTTTCATGGGGTCACCCTGGCCAGCATTAGACTTGCTAGGACCTGGAGCTGAAGCCCAAGTTCCACCTCTGCCTATGTTGGGAGTTGGGCTCTGGCCCCACATTCTGGTAGTAGGTTTCCAGCTGGGGGTCCACCCCTCACTCCCAGAGTAGGTCATCTAGTAATTTTGTTGTCAGAAGAGGGTCGCAGTGCAATGCTGTTTGAGAACCACGGGGATTAGGGATAAAGAACAGCCTGAAAAGTGCAAAACAACATTTCAGATGTCACAGATCTATCACTTGAGAAATCAAGGAGGCATTCAGATGATGCCATGTGCAGTCACAGGAGGGCTGTGTCTAGACTGGCCAGTTTTTCCGGAAAATCAGCCACTTTTCCGGAAAAACTTATCAGCTGTCTACACTGGCCGCTTGAATTTTCGCAAAAGCACTGACTTCCTACTGTAAGAAATCAGTGCTTCTTGCGGAAATACTATTCTGCTCCTATTCAGGCAAAAGTCCCTTTTGCGCAAAAGGGCCAGTGTAGACAGCTGAGATTTGTTTTGCGCAAAAAAGCCCCTATTGCGAAAATGGCAATCGGGGATTTTTTGCAAAAAAGCGCGTCTAGATTGGCATGGACACTTTTCCGCAAAAAGTGCTTTTGTGGAAAAGCATCCGTGCCAATCTAGACACTATGTTCCGAAAATGCTTTTAACGGAAAACTTTTCCGTTAAGAGCATTTCCGGAAAATCATGCCAATCTAGCCACAGCCAAGGAGTTTGTCTACAGAGAGCTTTGTTTGGCAGAGAAGTTCTAATAATAGTAATCACAAATATTAAGAATGGAATCACCAAAAATGATGTCACAGGCAGCTCCAGAACATTTTTGGTAAAAGTTTTCTCAAAGTTGGCAGAATTCCTGAAAGCAAGATATTAAAAAGTTACATCTTTCTCATACACAATCAGATAAATTCATCTTGATTGCAGCTCTGCTTATTTCACTGCAGTCATTGCCAGGATATATTGATTTGAGCAAACCTATCAGTGGAAAATAATTATGCTTTTTGTATCTCTGGTCTAATGCAATTTTAAAGTTATATTTTAAGACAGAGCAGGGAAAGCATGCAGAATGGTTAAAAACATGCACTAAAGACTAGAGGTGTGTCTAGACTACAGGGTTTTTTTCGAAA
The DNA here is from genome assembly GCF_049634645.1 of Pelodiscus sinensis. Lineage (NCBI taxonomy): Eukaryota > Metazoa > Chordata > Testudines > Trionychidae > Pelodiscus > Pelodiscus sinensis. The sequence continues at coordinate 202,791,561 of NC_134712.1, forward strand.
AAAATAGCCTTTTTTTCAAAAAAAACTTCACCTGTGTCTAAACTGCAGCCGTGTTCTTTTGAAAGTAAATCAAAAGAATGCAGGAGTTTTTTCGAGCGTGGTAAACCTCATTTTACGAGGAATAACACCTTTTTTCGAAAGTACTCTTTCAAAAAAAGGTGCTATTGAATGCACACTGTGCATTTTTGAAAGAGAGAGTGTAGAGTCTCTTTTGCAAAATCTGCTTGTAGTCTAGATGCTCTCTTTCGAAAGAGGTTTGTAGTCTAGATGTAGCCTAAGGGACTAGTGTTATGCTTCAAGAAGCATATTGAGTCACATCTTCTAATGTGAACACTAAGATCAAGGGTAGATTGAAACCAGGATAAAAGCATTTTGAATCTTGGGGACTTCCTTTTATTTTAATATGCCAATAGTTTGGTTCTTATTAGCTGTAGGCTTAATTAAAATGTATTAGCCGTTCACAAATTTTCTTCTTGGCTGTAACACAAATTACTCTGGGCCAGACCTGTAAGGATATTTGGGCTCCTGGCTTCCACTGAAATTAATGAACATTAGGGAGCCTAGATACTTTTCAGGACCTGGGCTTCTGTGTTTTGGACAATTGTAAGGCCCTTGGAGGGCCAGAAGAGGAAACATCTTGCATGCATACAGTGCATCTGTTTAAGTAGCGCGTGCCATTTCTGAAACCATAGATCTGCCATTATACTAAATACAGTGTTTGCACACACCACAGAGTATCTGTTTTACTTTACAGTATCCTATTAACATTTTCTCCAAAGTAAAAAAATTGAAACATTTTGAAATAATCTGGTGTGTATGCAATTAAATCAACAAATTCAAAATTCTGACTAGGAAATAGTTGGAATACCTAGTCAGTTCTCAAGATTTCCTATAATGAAAATCCACATCTTACATTACAAACTAATACTTCAGTTATGTAATTCTCAGCTTTCATTTAAGATAGAGGGTTTATTTCATGGGAAGTGGGTGATGGCCCAGCTGGGGAAGGCAAGATGAAGCCACACCCCTTCCCCCAGACTATGTGCTTTGAACAGCCTTCTCTGGCCATCGGGGAGCTGCATGGTGTGGCCCCAGCCTTTCCCAGGTGGCTGGGCAGTGCAGACAGTTTAGGGAAGGCAATGCTTTCCCTTGACTACGTTACTTGCCACCCATGGTTTTTTTCTTGACAATTATGAAAGTTAAGTCATTGCTACTGTGGATGTAATAAACATCAGAGTATGGTAAATATGAGCTAAGTGTTAGAGAATTTAGGGAATGGCCCCAAAATGCTCTACATGTTCTGTTGCTTTTTATAATATGTATTTTTATTTTTCTGGTGTACGGCCATGCTAATAGAGCCCTTACAGTTGTTTTATCCTATAAAATGAAATACTGGTCTTGTAATTTGAATAGGTTTGCTGGAATTTTAAATTATTTTAGATTTATATAACATCAACACCACAAAAAAAGTAATTAAAAAAATCTTTATATGTAAAATGTGGAGAAGCTACATTTCCTGAGCTGAGATGCTAGGTTTTCCTCTCATTAGTAAAACTCGTGTTGTGTGGAGTGGAAGAATGAGAGATGCAGAAGTTTCACTAACGTATGTATCCAGTTTAAGGTGAATTTTTGTTGATCAATATTTTTGAAGTTGCACTATTCATTAAACTGTTTTTGATTTATTTGTAAACCTTTAGAATAGGTGTTTATAATGAAAAAGATGAATACCCTCACAAACATAATGCTTTGTTACTATGAAGAAAGGAATGTGATGCAGTGAGTCAAGTGATTATTGCCCAGTAAATAGTTTGGGGTACATTGAGGAACTAGTTAAGGAATTTAGTTTCACAAGAGAAGCCACTGGAGTCAAGGGACGATGTTCTCTGTCACATGACAGCATCTGGAAAATAAAGATTAACCTTTAGTAATTTATCCATGTCATGAAACTGGAGCTAAAAAATACAGATCCATTGCTTCATAGTATTATACCTTTATTCCAGGTCTATGGGAGCAATACAATACAATGTACCAAAGACAGCGGCAGAGATGTAAGGAAATGAATTTTTGTTGTGCTTTAAGTTTTGTTTTATTAATAGCCTATAGGAACCCTAGTCATGGACCAGGGCCCAAGAACAGAAAGAAATGTTTGCCCCTTAGAACTTACAATGCAAGTCCAAAGGCATAGCCTTTGCTCTGTTTGGTTCATTTAAGAAAATACAGTTATAAAGACAGTAACCTGCCTTTGACCAACAATTAACATATGATGTAATATAGCAACTAAGATATCTGAGACCTTTACAGTCTCTCACCTGAGTTCTCTTAATACCCCCAGCTAAGGAAAACAAATGGGACTTGCTGTGTGTCCTGCAGATCACCACATTAAGACAACTTTAGATTTGCAGGCAGGAGAGTGAAATTAACCCACACCAAAGAATAAGTATTATTCCCTCCAGGCAAAATTCCTTGTTGAAGGCAGGACACTGTTGTTTCAGCAGTGGGTAGTTGTATTCATTGGGATTCTTTATCATGGATTGTGGAGCTGCACCCTGTCATTTCTTCCCAAGAAGCAGAACATGGAGGAAGGGCAGTGATGAATTTCAGGCATATTGAAGTCAATAGCAAAGTTTCCACTGACTTCAGCAGGGCCAATATTTCAACCTAGATTTATAGTTACAAGGATCTGAGAGCACAAAAGCTCATAATCTACCTGTGTCCCCATCTGAGTTAATGCAAAAATAGTCACAACCTATTAACATGGATTGCAAGCTCGTTAGGATCACAGTTGTCATTTCTTGTATGTTTGTATAATGTCTGGTACAATGGAGCCCCAATTTGGTTGAGTTTTGGGGAAGCTACTACTGTATAGGTGTTTAATAATTTCCATTTTTGTTTACAGCAGCCTTGTTTCATGCTATCTTTGGCAAAGTATTAAAAACAGAGCATGTCCACCGGCAGTGCCAGAGCGTACAATGCCATAACTGCATTTAGCATTTATGTATGTGTTTGTTTATATAAAATTGGTAAAAATGGATTATTTACAATGTTGTAGCTACATTGGTCCCAGGAGATGAGAGACAAGATAGGTGAGGTAATATCTTTTATGGGACCAACTACTGCTTGTGGAAGTGTTAAGTATATGTCATTTAAATTGAAGTGGCAACTGAAGGTTTGATTGTTATGCATAAGGCGTTTTCATAGGCTGCAGGTGACCATTTAAGAGGAAGTAGGCAATTAAGAGTTAGTAGGCTGTGCAGTGGGTTTCAAACTGATGTAATGAGCCATAAAACCAATGTCCCTGTTAATTCCACGTGGTGTGTATGTGTGTGTCTGTTTCTCTGTCTAGTGGGAGTATGACATTTAAGTGCCAAGGTTTGCCTTTTTGAAGGTATTTGGCAGGCTTCCTTTGAGGACATGTATTGAAAGATCAGACATAATGTGATTACAAACAATTTGTCAGGAGAAAATTGGTTTCATGCCAAGAGTGTTGTGATACAATTATATAAAGAGTTGTAAGTTTCTAGCAAGAGACATTTCTTCAGGTTTTCATGGAGAAAATTGTGTCCTCAGGTTAAACAGCAATTTTTTAGCACTTGTTTACATTTGGACATTTTCACAGACACACAAAAATATTCATTGTCTGGTTTATGCATAGGATAATTTGCAAGAGAACGTGATTTTTCACAAATTTAATAGTGATGCCCTTTTGGATGTGCAAATTGCAGTTTCTGAGGCAACTAGCTTTTGAGAACTAGATAGCTAAGGCCAATTTATACATCCAAGTAAATGGTCTGTATGCTGGCAAATGTTATGAAGATTAAAGGGATGAAATACTCTCTCACTAGCTCCCCTCTCCTCTTGTGAAGCATTAGCTAAGCTACCATAACATTGTCTATATGAATTGTTCCATTCCCAGCGCTAGCTCCAAGTTGTATAGAAGAAGCCCCAATAGAACATGGTGTTGCAACATATTCTGGGTGAAATCCTGGCCCCACTGAAGTTAGTGGTAAAATCTGCAAGGTCTTCAGTAAAGTTGGAGTTTCAGACACCCTGGATAGGACCCTGCATTCAGTGCTCATGGAGGGTAAGGAGAAGCATGTCTATGCTGTTTCTTTGACTTTGCATTCAGCTCTTTAGCATTTGCCCTCATGGTTTTCAACAGTCAAAGATTTCTAGCACTTTTTTCAAGTGAAGCCAAGTCAGAGCTTTTCAAAAAGGTGAACAAAATAGTCCATTGAGAATGCATCAGTCAGAGGCCAGAGTGAGTGTAATTTAATTTTGTGATCCTGGCTCAAAATTCACATGATTGACATGTTAAATGAACTGGAACAAACGTGCTTGAAATAAATTTCACCTTGACCTGATTTCCACCTGACTGAATTTGTTGTAGTAAACTGGTGACACATAGTGGATAAATAGTAACATATGTCTGTATTTGAAAACGGAGAACAGATGGTAACATACCGATATAAAACCTATTATACGAGAGCATTCTGCATTATTCAGAGGGGTCAAATCCTCTGAAAGCTGAAACAAGTTTGAGAAGGGAAAGGAATTCACTGAAGGGAAGCTAGAGAGGAGTCAAGTAAGCTAGCTGATGTTGTTATGACTACCTGCAATTTAAAGAACTGTAAACAAACTGGGTATCCTGTACATCTGCTTCTCTTTTTAAACCACCCCTGAGTGTGTGATTGTTTTTAGCAGTATTGTCTCTAAAAGGACTGTTGCCAGAAATGACATCCTCACCTCATTGGTTTGTTGATTCTGTGTCATCATTCCTTGAAAGCGTTGCTGATGGTCTAACAACTGTTTTTTTCTGGCATGGAGCATTTATGGGCCTAACTAAAATGCCCCTTAGTCTTATTGGGCCATGGATTACCCCATTTGACTCATTTGACCTATCTGCTTCATTGGTTAAACAGCATCCTACTGGCTTGCTGTTGGTACTGAACACAGTGCCATAGAGGACTGGAAAGGTGTCTGTCTAGTTTTCTGTGGAAGAACATCACTTCAACCTTTGATTAGTATAAGGGAAGGCAAAATTGTAAAAGAGATCAAATTGTAGCTGATGGAGAGGGAGGGCTCATTAACCAAGGAAATAAATAAACAAAAATAAAGTAGCTATGTTGAAAGGACCTTCTGGGGGTATAATGTGCAATTTTCTCAGTTAAAGTATAGATTTATCTTGTAGCAGAGTTCAAAAAGAGCTGATTCAGAAATGTACCAAAATACCACTGAAAAGTGAGACAAAAAAAAAGCAATCTAGCAGAAAATGTGCATTTTCACAAAATATAAGGAGTTTAGTTTTTAAACCCATTCAGTGATTCTCTTATTAAAATGTGAAGCACGATCTAACAGTCATTTTCATTTAAAGCCAAGTCCTACAGTTAAAAGTATACCTGGAAAAAGTTTTGTTCACGAACCATGTTTTTTCAATCAGTTCTTGGCAGCAGGGTTCAAATTTTAAATTGAAGTTGCTCCATTTAAGGACCCCCAGAAAACAGAAATGGAGTGAAAAATGAGGTGCTGAAGTCAGGCATGTTGAGTGCTCAGCACATATCTGTTTTCAAGAATTAACCATGCCAAAGTCATTTCACTTGTGACTTATTTAACAGCTGTCTGCAATTGGAGATCTGAATTTACTCTCTTATCAGAACTTTTCTCTGGGGGCTACTCATTCTCTTAAAAAAATGGATCCAAGTCAAAAGCTTTTTCATATCACGTGGGACTGTTTATTGAAGATGGGGATTTTGATGCAGCGGAGAACACGTCTCCCTGCACCAGTGACTGGGGGCCAAAATCTGCTTAGTTACGGAGATATAACCAATGTGGAAAAAACCTTCTAAAGAAAACCGAGTCCCAGTCATGCCCTCAGGGAGAGGGGTGGCTTGTGGAGGAGATTCAGAGGAGAAAATGACATTCTGGTTCTGGTATTCTTTCCAAGTCATATCACAGCTATGGATCCTGCAAACAGGTGGATCCCTCTGCCTCTGCATTGACTTTGATAGTCAGTGGGCCTTCCCCCACTAAGTCCTTAGCTGTAGTTGCTCTTTGGACCCCTGGAAGAGGCTACTGGGGACTCCTGCAAATTATAGTAGCTCCAGATTGTAGTACCTGTGCAGGAAATGTCTGCAGAGATGGCGGAGGGAGGTCCTGATGTGTGATTCATCCAAGTACCTTCTTGACATGCTCTCTCCTCCTTCTCACCTGCCCACTTATTACACCTGCTCCTGTGCAGATTCTGTCATACAGGGTCCTGTACAGTCAGGATAATGGAGAGAGAAATTTCACTTCTAGAAGATTCCCCTAGTATGTGGATAAAGGGATTACCAGTGCCATGCCTATAAAATGGTGTTTTTGCCCCAAATTCCCCTTTCAGTTCCCCCATCATTTGTCCAATTTGTCCATTACATTTTCCACTGTGCTTTTTCTTTTTTCAAATATTGTGTCCTGGCCAAAATTGAGTTTATTTTCAATGGGAGACAGATTGTAAATGATTGTGTAGTGTTGCTGTGGTTTATTATACAGCGGCTACATTCTGTTCCCACGGTGTCTATCTTTCAGTGATGGGTTAGATTATTTATTTTGTATAAAGAGAGTAGAATGATAATTCTCAAATAATATATCCAGTTAAGATTGTGATAGTTTCTCTCCTCCTTCCACAGGCTTGTGGAACTGGGTGAATAAATTGCAACTATATGAACTGAAGAATTCAATCAAAAACCCCTCATTTTTTCATGATTTTGTACAATTCATGACAGTCAGTGGAAAGACTCCTGTGACTTCAATGGCAAACAAATCAGGTCCCCGTATTATGCATTTGAGAGAGTTTGTGTGTCTGCCTGCCCATCCATCCATCTGTGAGTCTGTCCAAGAACTCCTCCTAAACGGTAAGAGCTAGGACCACCAAATTTGATATGCAGCTCCCTCTCATAATAACTTAAAGCAAGGTAAAGGATTGATTGTGCCAGGACAATGGAACACACATGGAATGTGCTCAGCCCCTGCTCCTCCAGCCTTGTCCACAGCAATAGCTGGTGGCTGGGAAGCACGGTCCCCATCACTCCAAGCCGGCCTTTGGGAGCTGCCACTGGCTGGGCAGCATGGCCTCTGCAATCCTGGACTGGACCTGGAGAGCATCCAGATGGTAGTGTAGACATAGTCCTGGTAGTGTAGACGTAGCCATAATGAATCCCACCCCCTGCCCATCTGTGAAATGCAGCACTGGGAGGACATGCAGTAATAAGTGGTATGTCAGAACAATGGTGTGCTATCTATTCCGGTGTCACAAACAATGCTTCAGAGGAAAATTAAAAAGAGAAAAAGGAAAAACCAGGCTCCAGATTCCAAAAAATGGATAAAGAACATCTGGAATACCTCTGAAAGCAAGGTACAGAAAGGACCTTAAATCACCAATGTATTCTGATCCAGGGCTTACCTGCACTTAGGAATTTAGAGCAGCCTAAACTGCTCTGCATAACACTACCTGCTTGTGGTTGCAAGTGACTGTCTTAGTAGTTTGAGGACTACTGGACTGAGAGATGATGTAGCCTCCTTGGACCATGTTGGGCTCTGTGAGACTGGGGTGGGAGCTCTGTTGGTAGCTGGACATTACCACAAGCTCTTCCTACAAGTAAGAGGTCCTCTGGTGCTAGGTAAGGCAAACTTGGAGTAGTGAAGTGGCCAGCACAACTGAGGAAGTGGTAAGTTTATACTTTCAAGCATATGAATTCCTGTCATTTTAGGTTAATCTCAGTAAATACTGCTGTTAATGATATAAGATGTACCTTATTTATATGTAGTATAAAAGAATGAAGATGTTGTACACGAAAGCCATATTTTCCTTATGCATTAATCTGTTACCCAGTGATGTATCTGAAGGAAACACAAAGCAGATAGCAAATTTAGACACAGGGCCAAAAGCTCAGCTCATGAAGACTGGTATCGCTTCATTCATGCTAATAAGACTGTACCAGTTTACAGCAGATGGAGATCTGGCCCAGATGTCTCCAGTACAGAGCTGTAGCCACAGGGAACTTCAAGAAAGAGCTCTGGATGGTAACTCAGCCCCTCTGCACCTCTTACCAACTAAAGCGTGGTGCAGTGGTGCAAAATTTACTGCCGTTTAATTCCTGTGTAACATGTACCTATATCAGTAAAGGGCTGAGTACAGGGAACAACTTCAATAACCCTTCCAGCGCCCCACTCACCACCACTTCCTCAAGGTCCTTGATACATGTCAGTGTATTCCTAGCCTGGTAGACCTAATTCTAAAAAGCATTAGACTTCCAAGCCTCAGTGAACATCATTGTTTGTTGAGTATTTGTCTCAATTAAATCCCTTTGAAAATCTCAATCACCAGTCTCATCTTCCCTTTCTTGCTGCGTAGTAGAGACAAATGCATTCTAAGACAGACTGGAACAATTCTATTCAGGTTCTTAGCCGCATCGTTCTAGTGTCTGAGCATCATCTAACATTTCTTCTCTCTTTTCGCCATCTTTCTCTCCAAGGGCAAAATTATTGGAAGGATTAAAAAAAAAACCCTTTGGCTATATCTACACTGGCACCCTTTTCCGGAAATACTTAAAATGGAACAGTTTTCTGTTATAAGTATTTCCAGAAAAAGCGCGTCTACATTGGCAGGATGCTTTTCTGGAAAAGCACTTTTTCCGGAAAAGCGTCTGTGCCAATATAGACGCACTTTTCTGAAAAAAAGCCCCGATCGTCATTTTCGCAATCGGGGCTTTTTTGCGGAAAACACTACTGTGCAGTCTACTCTGGCCCTTTTCCGGAACAGTTTTCCGGAAAAGGACTTTTGCCCAAACAGGAACAGCATAGTTTTTCTGGAAAAACACTGACAAATTTACATTAGATTGTCAGTGCTTTTCCGGAAATTCAAGGGGCCAGTGTAGACAGCTGGCAAATTATTCCGGAAAAGCGGCTGATTTTCCGGAATAAGTGGCCAGTGTAGACACAGCCTTTGTGTTTATTTTAAGTTTGCTGTGCTCTGTGTGTGTGTTATAGTAGGACAAATCAACAAAAAGCACCTTACACTTGAAATGGAAAGTGGGGAGATTGGAAGTAGTACATAGAACTTGTAGGAATTAATTTCACAGCCTTCAACTGCCTCCCTCCCTCGCTTGCACAGACAAACCGCATCTGCTTGATCACCAGTGCATTACATATAAGCTGGGTGGAAGAGCACATGGAAAACCTGATATTTAAACAACAAACCAAAACACAAAGGCTGTGTCTAGACTGCATCTCTTTTCCGTAAAAGGGATGCAAATTAGACACATCGCAATTGCAAATGAAGCAGGAAGTTAAATCCCCCCCGCTTCATTTGCATGAACATGGCTGCCACTTTTTTCCGGCTTGGGGCTTTGCCGGAAAAAAGCACCAGTCTAGACGGGGATCTTTCGGAAAATAAAGCCTTTTCCCAAAGATCCCTTATAAGAGGAATAAGTCTTGGGAGGATAATTCCTTTGAAATTGGGACAGCTGTCAGGGATTCAACCCCTCCAAGTTCAAAAGTCAGATGAGCATTGGTGGTAAATAACCCAGGATGCACACACAGGCATGGCAGTACAGACAAATCCAAACTCAGGAAAGTAGATGTGGCCTTGATCTCTACTCTCTATACTCATCCATCCAAGGTCATTATTTGTTTCTGTAAAGTGAACTTGACAGTGTATAGAGTAATACTTCTAAGTCTTCCTCTGCTATTTATCAGTGCAGTGGAGTAATGGGACATCACACAATGTCCAGGGCAGTAACAGAATTGGAGAACATTTCCAAGACATTGTGCACTATGGATTTTAGAAGACCAGTAGCCATTTGTATTGCATAGGAATGCAAAGATAGAAAATGCAGAAAGAGGTCTCCCACAAGAATTTACGTCAAACTTTGGATGGAGTAGCTCTTAACGTTTAGTTGATAGGGGGCTCAGGTTTGAGAATTCTGGGTCTCATTTTACCAAGATTCATGACCAGGATCTCAATACACAGCCCTCAAACCAAAGTGTGTCTATCTGAGAACAAGCAAAACAAAACTTCGCTAACGCTGACCAACAGAATAAATAATAATAGAACACAGCATCCATAATAAAGCTTGACAGAAGAGTTGGCAGCATTGTTTGAGCCACAGTTTTAAGAAAACTGAAACCATACAATAGTTGTAGACATTGATTTATGGGAGTACGTGCTTTTCAACAGACTGCTTTTCCCTAACTCAATGTTTATGTCGCAAACCTCAGGAAAAACAGCCTTCATGTTCAAATAATGTGACCATATAAAAAGAAATTAAGATGATGTGGATATTACTGCTTTAGAACACCACCATTGCAGCCATATTGCATAAGAAATTGTAGAAATAAGAGTGGTGATTTGAGGGCATGACAATAGAAGAATAATTGTACATACTTTGAATTAGCCACATTGAAAGCAATGCCTTTCCACTAGCGAACACAGGAGATATGCACTTTGAATGCAAAAGCTCGTTTGGTTAGTTTTCATAGGGGATATATCTCCATTTGAGGTTTTAACATTTATAATTTACTGTACGAATAATACCTCAGTATGAAATGTTAAGGTATTTTCTTACAAAGTCAGGAATTTTTATATAAATATACACTTTCTTCTTCTGATGATACCCTGCATACATGATTATGTATAAGTGTTTATGAGGTGTTTGACCTATACATAACTGGATGCAAAAAATATGCAGTGGCCTTCACACAGAATGGACTGCAATGAATTTACTACTATAGGTTGAACATCTCTAGTCCAGAACTCTCTGGTCCAGAAATATCTGTCATCCGGAATGATTTTAGTTAGCCGTATGTACACTTTTCATGGGTGTGGCTAAGTTTCCCACAGTCCCATAAAGTTTGATTATGGCCACCAATTGTAGTTCTCAGTGTTCTGTGCTGTTATTTAGCTCTAATTTCCCCTAAATGTCCTCTGACAGCCCAATAAGCTGTTAGAAATGCTGCTAGACAATATTGATCTCCTGTGGTCCAGAAAATTCTCTGGTTCAGAACCAGTCAGATCATGAGGGTACCGGACTAGGGAAGTTCAACCTGTATTCTAAATTATCTCTCTTGTTGTAGATTTAAAATATGCCCTAGATATTTAATGCACCTGCTTTGAAAAAGTCTAAATTCCACAGCTTTCACGAGAATTAATGAGTATTAATCTTGAATTTTCCTCTGCCATGGGATCTATGCTCCTATGTATTTGGAGGCATATATGGATCTGATTTTCCATTCCTTGCATAACCAAATTTTTCCTGAATCACCAGGGTCTTGATTCTGTTCTATACCCGAGCTCCATTTATGGAATACTAAGTGGGTTTAGTGGACTCTAGAATCCAGCCCAGGGAATTCTGGATCTAGACCTGTAATTGTAAAGTGGTGGTGTTCTGACTGGTTCACAAGGGTTGTCTACTATGATTCCAATAAAGTTTGGTAATTTAGGGCCAACTGCTGTAGCCAGGTGTCAAGTATACCATTTCAGTCATTTCCTCTGACAAATTCAGTACCTCTGAATACTATTATGAGTTCTTACCACTTCATTGACTGTTTTATTTTGTGTAACATTATTTGGAAAATCATAATAAAAATGTAATAAGTAAATATAGAGTGACACCAAAGTAGTTTTGACTGAGGCTTTATGTCCATGCTCACCAGGGGAGCCCAGTGTAAGAAAAGAGAAAAAATAAAAACCTAGGATTTAAAGTTATTAGGACAAATTTGGGAAAGATTTATTACAACATTATATAAAAGCCTAAAAATCATGTCTGCAGGAAATTAGTCATGCATTCCAAGAACCTTTTAATGTGGAAATCCGGGACTTGCTCTTTGGTCTATTCTATGGCAATACAATGTCAGAGAAACTTTCCATCTTGTCTTCAATTCAGTTGAAAAACTGGAATCTTAATAGATAATATCTTATCTTTAATCTTTACCTGCTGTAAAATTGTTGTAAAGGGCTGTGTCAGAGAATCAACAGATAATCTCACCATGCTGTCTACTTTGCCAAATTTATGGGAAAGGGATATGTGGGAGTCTGACAAGATAAGGAGAAATTTGGCAAAATTCATCAGGGTTGCTTCCTGTACCTTGTACTGGAGTGGGTTGTGAGTGAGTCTTGCAAGTGTATGTAAGAAAGACACGTTGCTTGCCACAATTGATTTCTTTGAGCATAAGGGTTGCTCATTGAAAGGGAAAAATAAAAGGGCTCGGGATTATAGTCTGAAAATTTGTTACTGTTTAGTAAATGATCAGGGATTTTAGAGAAGAAACAAAATAGAATCAGGGGAAGAAAATGGCTAGTGGGAAAGAGAAGGGACACTGGAGAGAAAGACGGGTGAGAGAGAAGAGGAGTTATCAGGAGGTTTGAATAACTAAACATCAGATTTTTCATGGATGACACAAATCTATACTATTCATGTTTTCCCTCTACTAATGGAGAACAGTAGAGAATATTTGCCTTAGAACTAGCTGTTTGAATGCAAATGAAATACTACCTCAAATCAGTGTTATTGTAATTTTGGGGATTTTAGTGGACAGGACACAGTATAAATAAGTGACAAATTATTATTGTAAAGTATTAATACACAGGTGTGTGTTAAACTTCTATGCCTATAAATAGGCTTTAGCCCATGGGTCTGTAATGCCCTAAAATTCCAACTCTCAAAGGAGTAGCCTTGTTAGTCTATATCTGCAAAAATAGCAAGGAGACCTGTGGCATCTTTAATACTAACAGATTTATTTGGGCACGAGCTTTCATGTTTAAAAACCACTTCATTAGATGGTGATACATCTGATGAAGTGGTTTTTACCCATGAAAGCTTATGCCCAAATAAATGTTAGCCTGTAAGGTGCCACAAGACTCCTAGTTGTTTTTATAAAATTCCAAACAATTTTTGGTTTTAACATCTTAAAGGACATTGGTATTTGCTGCAGCGTGATTCATGTGCATTTGTCTATGACCTGTTGAGAAATGCACCCAGTCAAGATATGTTGAAGGCAGACACAAACTTTTGGGGCAGCTGCCAATTGTGCAGAATGCAGTGTTTGTTTCTTCTTCAAAGAGGAAAAGTAGGTTACCAGGTTGCAGTCCACCTTTTCTGGTATTAGAGAGTTATTTTGATTCTGTGGCAAGGCAGGTTGATTAACAGAACAGTCACTGTAGAAATATTTGTCTCTGTTAACTTAACCCCACATAACAGTTAAGCTTAGAATTGTATGTTAAACAGGGAGCAAAGAGGCTGTCAGTATAGGACTTTAATATTATCTGAACTGATATGGAGGAGAGAGATACGTAGCCTTTCTGCTATGGTTAAACAGACTGTTGTAGAATTCAGGACTATGTAGCACTTTAAAGACTAACAAGATGGTTTATTAGATGATGAGCTTTCGTGGGCCAGACCCACTTCCTCAGATCAAATAGTGTTTCTTCCACTATTTGATCTGAGGAAGTGGGTCTGGCCCATGAAAGCTCATCACCTAATAAACAATCTTGTTAGTCTTTAAAGTGCTACATAGTCCTGTATTTTGTTTCAGCTACACCAGACTAACACTGCTACATTTCTATCACTGTTGTAGAATTCCTTTGTCTGTGATTTGCTGAGATAATGTGAAGATGCAAGCCTCTAAGTCAACTTTGAGCACTAAGAAAGCTCTGCTAATTGGTTGTCTACTTAGACTCATAGGGTGTTTCTAGACTACACCTCTCTGTTGACAGAGAGAGATGTAGGTTAGGCATGTCGAAATTGCTAATGAAACCGTGATTTAAATATCCCGTGCTTCATTAGCATAAACATGGCCTAAGCTTTTTTTTGACACGGAGCTTTTTCGAACAAAAAAAAGGCAGTCTAGATGCCGATGTGTCGAAAATAAACCCTTTTTTGACAGATCCTGTAAACCTCATTTTTTGAGGAATACAGGATCTGTTGAAAAAGCGTTTATTTTCAACAGATCCACGTCTAGACTGCTGGGTTGGGTTTTTTTGTTTTGTTTTGTTTTTGAAAAAGCTCCACTTCAAAAAAAGGCGGCAGCCATGTTGATGCTAATGAAGTGCGGGATATTTAAATCCCAGCTTCATTAGCAATTTCAACGTGCCTAATCTACATCTCTCTGTCAACAGAGAGGTGTAGTCTAGATGTAACCATACATAAATGGCAGAGCCTGTGCTTGTGTTACATACCACAGGAGCTCAAACAGAAGTTATGTGCTTGATGCTGGACTTTACTGGGTGAGGCTCTGTGACATTTGTTACGTAAGAGATCAGGCTAAATAATCAAAATGAAGGCCTTGTCGGCCTTAAAAGTGCATGAAAAAATTTCCATAAACTTCGATGTTTTAAGCACAGCTACTCCATAGCTCACCATCTTTAGCCTGCAATAAAAAGGCAGAGACCTAGGGAGAGCAATAGAGGAGAGTCATGGTCACGCAATACTGTTTTAGGAAAATGATACAGGAATAATCTTCACACAAACGATATGCAACAAAATTCCCTGAGACCCCATATAAAGAATGCATAAATAATTTCCTTGAATTCATTGAAGTTAAACTGTGTACTCCTCACAGTCCCATGTCTTTAAAAATAAACTCTAAACCCCTCAAACACTGGGGTCTGTCTAGACTGGCATGATTTTCCGCAAATGCTTTTAATGGAAAAGTTTTTCCGTTAAAAGCATTTGCGGAAAGGAGCATCTAGATTGGCACGGATGCTTTTGCACAAAAAGTGCTTTTGCAGAAAAGCATCTGTGCCAATCTAGACGCTCTTTTCCACAAATTCTTTTAACGGAAAAATTTTTCCGTTAAAAGCATTTGCGGAAAATCATGCCAGTCTAGACGTAGCCCCACCTCTTTAGCCAACTCAGCTGGGAGCTTCTGCACAGGAATAGGATCCATTTCAATCATGGGGCCAACCACCCCGTGATAAGGACTCTGTAATAAACTTGATGTAACTGCCTTAGCATACTAGTAACTCGGAAAAAAGTCTCTGTAGATATTGTAAAATATAATTTAAAGAAACAGCATAGAAGTCTCTCAGGGTATGTCTACGCTACAAAGTTAATTCGAACTAACAGACGTTAGTTCGAACTAACTTTCATAGGCGCTACACTAGCGCTCCGTTAGTTCGAATTTAATTCGAACTAATGGAGCGCTTAGTTTGAACTAGGAAAACCTCATTTTACGAGGATTAAGCCTAGTTCGAACTAGCTAGTTCGAATTAAGGGGTGTGTAGCCCCTTAATTCGAACTAGTGGGAGGCTAGCCCTCCCCAGGTTTCCCTGGTGGCCACTCTGGCCAACACCAGGGAAACTCGTCTGCCCCCCTCCCGGCCCCGGACCCCTTAAAGGGGCACGGGCTGGCTACGGTGCCCATGCCAGGTGCAAGCCTGCCAGCACCCAGCCAGCAGACCCTGCACCTGGCACGGATCGAGCCACCCACCCGATGCCCTCCCCCTTTTTCCGGGACCAGGCTGGCGGCTCCCGGGAGATTGCCCAGGACCGCAAGAGGCGGGCACCCGCCTGGGCTAGTGCAGACATCGTGGACCTCGTCCACGATCTCCGCACTAGGCACAGGAAAGTGGCCGGCTAGAGCAGGAGAGCTGCCAGCCTGGCCACCCAGGAGCAGGTGTGCAAGAGAATCAAGGGGGTCCACTAAGACCCCCGACCCTGAGCCCTGAGCTTACAATGGCCGTTCTGGGTCAGACCAAAGGTCCATCTAGCCCAGTAGCCTGTCTGCCGACAGCGGCCAACCCTAAGGACCCTGGAGGGGATGGACCGAAGACAGTGACCAAGCCATTTGTCTTGTGCCTTCCCTCTCCAGCCTTCCACAAACCTTGGGCAGGGACACCACTCCTACCCCCTGGCTAATACCACTCCATAGACCCAGCCTCCATGACTTGATCTCACTTCCCTTTAAACTCTGTTCTGGTTCTAGCCTTCACAGCCTCCTGCAGCAAGGAGTTCCACAGGTTGACTCTTTGCTTTGTGAAGAACAACTTTCTGTTACTAGTTTGAAGCCTGCTACCCATTCCTTTCCTTTGGTGTCCTCTAGTCCTTCTTTATGGGAACTCATGAAGAACTTTTCTGTATGCACCCTCTCCACCCCACTCATGCTTTTAGAGACTGCTATCCTGTCCCCCCTCCGTCTCCTCTTTTCTAAGCTGAAAAGTCCCAGTCTCTTTAGCCTCTCTTCATATGGGACCTATTCCCAACCCCTGATCATTTTAGTTGCCCTCCCCTCTCCCAGCCTCTCTCTTCCCCTCTCCCACCTCTTTTTCCCAGTCTCCCCCAGTTTTGTTCAATAAAGACAGATTCCATTTTGGAAGACACATTATCTTTATTTTGTACATCAAGAAGAGGGGCTAGGGAAGAGTAAGTGGAAGGAGGTGAGGGAGGAATGGGGCACGAGCCCCCGATGGGGAGGACTGGGCTGGCTCTGCAGGCTTCTGGGGGTGGAAGCTCTCCTGCAGCCCCCCAATTGCTCCCTCTCCCCAGATGGCAGCCTGTGGCAAGTGCAGCCGGTCTGATGGCTGCGTGCTGTGATGTGCCCAGTGTGGGCACTCAGGGCACTCCAAGCCAGAACTGCTTTGCAAGCGGGGCACCCCTGAGAACTGTCTGTCCGGGGTGGGGGTCGGGACCCTTTAAGCACAGCCCTCGGCTAGCCTGAGACAGCATCTCCACGCTCTAAGTCCTCCTCTGATGCCCTGCCGGCACTGCTTCCGGCCATCCTTAAGCCCGGTTCAGGGTCCACTTAATGTGGACATGCTAGTTCGAATTAGCAAAACGCTAATTCGAACTAGTTTTTTAGTCTGGATCCATTAGTTCGAATTAGCTTAGTTCGAATTAACTAATTCTAACTAAGTTAGTTCGAATTAACATTGTAGTATAGCCATACCCTCAGAGGTGCCTTGTCAGCATTTGTCAACATGCCTTAGCCTAACTTTCTTCTGACACCAAAGTTGTAAATGTCTGGTAGCGTGTCCCTAGTTTTTGTCCCTAACTGCAATATTTTAGGCCTGAGGGTAGCCATCTAGCCATGATCTAGTATGACCTTCTGTGTAGCACAGGCGATCAAATTTGGCCACATATCCCTATGTTAAGCTCACATTTAGGTCCTCAGGAAACAAAAATGTGTGCCAGAGGCAGAGATCAAGTACTACAAGACAAGATGGCTCTATGTGCTAGATTCAATGGTCTACTCAGAGGCTGCTCCGCCCACTACAGGAGTTATCATTTAGATAGTGGCAGTTGTGTGTGAGATGTTTGGAAGTGAAACAGTTTGTTTTATTATTGTCCCCATTCTAGTTTTCTTTTTTGTGCAGCTCTTGCATCCCATCTGCCATGTAGCTAGTTCCTGTCTCAGGACTCTTGTAGGACTCCAAATCTCACCCCCATTTCTTATTTCGATGTTTGTGCCTAGTGTATTGAGACTCTGATCCTTGAATATAGTCTCTAAACGCTAACAGTGTTAATGAATAATAAGAGTTTCCCTACTCCCTGAATTTATTATGTAACCGGAGATATGAACAGTCAGACCAACGCTTATGGAAAAACTTCTGTCCCAGCACACTGCCAAAGTCATAAAGCTGTATGCTGAGGCAATGATTCCCCCTCCCTCTGCCCCAGCTCCAAAAAAGACAGTGGAGCCAGTCTGTGTTGCTTTTACACCCTCAGCACTGCATTGTGCTCAGTCAAAATTCCATAGCCCCAGGTATTTATCCATGGCAGTGCTGTTCTTGCTTCCTTGTGCTAATTAAAATAGAATTTAAAGTTATATTTCTAAGAATAGTTTCTCCTGCTTCTTTTGGCACTCATGGTTCCTGGCATCTGTGTTTACATGTAACCCTTGCCTGACTAGTGATATCTGCAAAGAAAGGGGCAAGAACTGTGTGAACTATTATCAGCCAATGAGACGGGGTGTACAAACCCCACACTAGGACTTACAGAGGATAAGCCTGGCTACCTGGCTGGATAGATCCCGCTTCCACTGCCCTGCTGGGCATACTCAAGCTGGAGGCCAGCTTTAAAGGGCTGTGGAGCAGCTCAGTCTGGGCTGACCACGGATGAGGAAGGAGGTGCCATAGGAGCTCCTGAAGGAGAAGCAGTGGTACACCCAGATGTTGTTGCCAGTCAGCCAGGAACTGCAACAGAGACCCCCGGGCTGGAGGAGGGAGCTGGAGCAGACTGCAAAAGAGAGACTGGTAGGAAGTAGCCCAGGGTGGGGAGTCGAACTCTGGGTGCTCAGTACGTTTAGGCAGAATTCCCTCCCCTGAGCTAATAGCGGTCCACTTTACTGCTGACAGGGCCCTGGGCTGGGACCCGGTGGATTGTGTGGGTTTGGGTTCCCCTATCCTGTGTTCACCAACCACAGGAGGGGCTCTAACTTTCCTGCTACTACAGGTTGGACCTCCCAAAACTGGGACTCTGGTCTGGCACTCTTTGGTGCCAGACCAGAGAGTCCCAGTTTTGGGAAGTCCAAAGAGTTCTGTCTGGAAGCCCCAGTGGCAAAAGGGTTGGTGGCTCAGACCCCAGCAGGGCTTCAGCTGGGATTGGGGCCACAGCAGCCCTGGTAAATGGGTTGGGGTGGTGGGTTGGGGGGGCCTCTCCTGATCCGGCAAACTCCCTTGTTTGGGACTGGTCAGGTCCTGATGTCCCAGACCAGAGATTTCCAACCTTTATTAGCTTTAGCTGCTAGGCCATGCTGCCCTGTGTGAAGGGAGCTGTACTACAATTCTGGCTGCTGCTAGGCCATGCTGCCCTGTGTGAAGGGAGCTGTACTACGGATTCTGGCTGCTGCTAGGTCATGCTTCCCTGTGGGAAGGGATCTGTACTATTTCCTTTGAACATTAGGACACATGCAGGGTTGAGCACCAAGGGAGGGGTCTCAGAGACCCCAGTGCCCCCCCCGAGGAAAACAAATGGTCATGCCCCGTGGTAGCCAACAATCGACTCAGCAAATGTAACCCCATTTTCTGTCTGTGAACCACTGTTCCTTGGTTGGATGGCGCTCACATCTAGAAAGAGGTGCAGTCTACCTCATTGTATAAGCGCTTCTGTGAAAGCATTATCGTGACACCTTCTCTTTCTACAAACGTTTGTGCAAAAAAAATTCACAAAGAAGTGTTCACAGGAAGGGAAGACCGTGCAAGAGAATGCACTTATTATGACATTACAAGGCATGTTATAAAATCATTGTTCAGTGTGGTTCTTTGACTTGTAAAATCCAAAGACTAATATCAAAACCAGCTGCCTTTACCTTGTCAAGTGACATTGATATTGTGGGGAATAATTTAAAGAAACCACAGTGCTCATCACAGCAGTAGCTTTTGCTGCTAGATTCAGCTGAGTTCCCCAATTTTATGTTTCACCTCATATAGTACAATACATTAACTGTGCTTTCAGGATATTGGGCTAGCTTGGAGCCGAGACAATGACATCTGGCAGCCAGGACTGCTGCAATGTGATCCTTCCCTTCTCCTTTCTCTTTCTGTCTTCTCCCCTCTCGCTCCCATCCCCTGTTCTCCACAAAAATTGGCAATGAAGGAGAAAAGTAGGAGGGGAGGGCAAGTAACAAATGGCAACAGCTGAGTCTAACTACAAGCGTGGTTGAGTTGAAAAGAGAGAAAACAATGGAAAAGTAGGAAACTCCAGTATATCTGTTGTTACTAGTTGCCTCTATTTATTAGATTTTATTTGTGAAAGAGAGGAACAGAGGCTGCTGCTCTGTCCAAATGAACAGTAACATACAACGAATCCAACATCAAACGAGATATGCAATCCAAGTCAATCATTAATATTTCACATTCTTCTTGAGTATTTTCAGCTAGTGAATCTTTGCAAGTATATTACATGTAGCCACTCTGGAGTCTGAGGACTGGTTGTTATTAGGCCCACAAGTCATGTATTCATCCTCAAGCCATATATCACATTAACATTAAAATACAAACAATACAATTTCACTGTGAGTCTCTGAATGGTTTTTAAAATTATTAAATCCTGAGATTTTATGTAATGTATGGCTTAGTGGCTGGTGCTAATGAGTACACATTTCAGCTTGCAAGTGGAGGCTGGTGCAAAGGTGGCTTCAAGATACTTTTGCATTCCTCCGGTCCTGAGTTGACTCTGTAATCAGGGACATGAGATTTGCCTCCCAGTGAAGTTTACATGACTGACAGACCTATATGATCCACAGGGAAATATCACAGAGAAGCTGGGCTTATCGGAACAATGTGCATTTTAATCCAGGCACATGAAGGAGATCTAGGAGCAAAGAATGTAGGCCACACTTATAGCATGGGGGACTGAGGGCACGTCTAGACTACAGGCTTTTGTCGACAGAAGTTTTGTCGACAGATACTGTCGACATAGCTTCTGTCGACAAAGAGCGTCTAGACTACATTCAGTTTTGTCGACAAAGCAAGCTGCTTTGTCGACATGGCAGTGTAGATGCAAAGGACAGTTTAGATGCAATAACGCTTTCTGTCGACAGAAGGCGTTATTCCTCGTAAAATATGGTTTACCAGCGTTGACAAAATTGCTGAGTTCCGTCGACGTTATGTCGATAGAACTCAGCGGTAGTGTAGACGCAGGTTTAGTTTTGTCGACAAAAGTCCACTTTTGTCGACAAAACCCTGTAGTCTAGACATACCCTGATTACCAGAAAGCAGTGACTTTGAGAAGGACTTGCAAACCATGTTCATAACTAGCTAAATGTGAGTGCTAGCTGCAACGCTGTGCATAAGAGACCAAATGCAGTCCTGAGATATATGTTGTGTAATGCTGAGTGGAAAGTGTACTATAGATCCATCTCTGGTGTCCATCCATCCAAAAGGATGTTAAAAACTTCAGAGTTCAGAAAAGAACTAAAGATTTTAGATGATCAATCTATGAAGTTCGTGGAAGAAAGCTTTTAAAAGTGGCTTGGTCTATAAGGATTTAAAAGTGGAGACGTTTTCTGATAACAAAGGACTTTTTAACTCACAAAGGCTTAACAAAACCCAAAGGCTGGACGTTAAATCTAGACTAATTCAGACTGGAAACATGTAGTAAATTTTTACAAGGAAGTTAATTAGCAGAACCATTAACCTCTGGCATAATTTATCTGCAGATATGGCAAAATCTCCATCTCTTGCAGTCTTTAAATCAAATCCTGGATTTCATTCAGGGGTCTTGCCTATATGAGGTTGGGGGTTACTGTGTTCTTGAGTTTGTACTCATTGTGATGGCCTACATACACATGACTCAAACACTTAAACAGAGTAACTCTTAGTAACTGCACGGCTCATGCTGTGCTTCTGCCTAACTTCTGCTGTGTATCCCACAATGCGCAGCAAGAAAAATCCCAGAATAGCCCAGTAGTGAAATAAGTGACCATGCCTGCAGAGCTGACTGCTGTGGAAATCATCTTGCTTTTCTGCTGCTTCCCTTCCCCTTCCCACTTTAATGGCTACATTTCATTTATTGTCTACCATGGGACCAACAACCTCACCAGGCCCCTGGGCAAGGGGGAGGGGTGGTTCTGTGCCCCCCATTAGGGGTGGGATCTTGGGCAGAAGGGATGGGACTAGTGCTAAAGTTTCCCCCAGGCAGCCTCAGCGCTGGTCAGAGTACACTGGCAATTCAAAAGAGTGGAAGACTCTAGCAACAGCTGCTGCTGCAGTAGCAACAGCCACAGCCAGCCTCGAGCCCTTTTGAATCGCCTGACCCTGGGGCAGTTACCCTCTTCGGGGAGCCTGATGGTCTAATTCAAACTTTGTGTTCTCAACTTCAAGGCTCCGTGAAACTTTTCCATTCCATTATTTATACTTCAGCTCTCGTTTTTCCCAAGGGTCCTCTTGCTTGCTGTATTTTTCCTCATTTCTCTCCTTTGTCTTTCACTCACAACATTGTGCTCCTCCTTATTCTTGGAGAACGCACCTTCCTTCTTTGTGGAACACACCTACATCAAATCCCTAACTATGTTTAGCTTTCTTGCCATCACTAATTTCATTTCTCCCTCTCACACACACAGTATCATTGGTGTGAAAGCACACACCAGAACTCTGAGCTGAAACTGTCTTGAATTTCCCACACAGAATGTTGTCCCATATTCCATTCTTTTTTACTCTTTGGTTCCCTGCTTTATCCATCTTAAGCTCACCTATCTAAACAGACAAATGAGGATTAGACCAGACTGAACCATTTTCCTCCTGGCATATCTTTGGATGAAACAAAAAATAGGACTATGTAGCACTTTAAAGACTAACAAGATGGTTTATTAGGTGATGAGCTTTCGTGGGCCAGACCCACTTCCTCAGATCAAATTGTGGAAGATGCCTATTTTCTTCCACAATTTGATCTGAGGAAGTGGGTCTGGCCCACGAAAGCTCATCACCTAATAAACCATCTTGTTAGTCTTTAAAGTGCTACATAGTCCTGTTGTTTGTTTCAGCTAGACGAGACTAACACGGCTACATCTCTATTACTATCTTTGGATGCTGTTTCATGAATTCAGTTGCATGTATCAGTCTAATGCAGTGTTTGTCAAAGTGATCCACGGACCCACTCTGAGAAACCTGCTAACTGGCCACTCCGGTTTGTTTATTTACTGGCTCCCATTGGTTCCAGTTCTCTGTTTTCAGTGAAGAGCAGCTGCAAGAAACCAATGGACATTACACCAAGCATGAACTGATGGGACTTCACCTGCTTATACTTTTCTCATTGGCTAACCAAATATCCCATGGTGAAGAGTTATTATAGTTATTGCATATTTCTACACAGTGCTGTAAAGACACAGTAATCCCACTGGATATAATGATGCACGCACACACACTCACATTACCTGTAGTACATTTTCTACTCTGAATAATGATGCAAACTGCTTGTGACACTGCTATATATTGAGCTACTGATACACTTCTATGCATCACCAACACACAAGACAAGTCCTATCATTATTCTGGTAATGGCAGTGACCTGTCATCTACTGTCACCACACAAACTAGAAATTAAAGGTGAAAAAATACCTAGTGCTTCTGTGCTAAATTAGCTATAAAAATGAATTGCTGGAAGCTATAAAATAATATTATGGATATCAGTTTAAGTAGCAATGAAGTCATAATTGAATTGAGAAACCATTAATTAATCATCCTGCTTATAAACATGGTTCATTCACAGATGTCAAAAAATAAGGTTATAAAATCACCAGACACAAAATATGCTGTTTTAGTGTAACAAGTGTTTACATAGAGCTACATGAATGTTGTTAAGATGGTCACCATTGAAAGAGCGCATGAGATGTATCTAAGGGTACATCTATACTGCATGGCTATTTTGGGATACCAAGGGTATCCCGTAATAGCTACTCTGTGTCTACATAAGCCACCCATTATTTCTAAATATTTTTTGAAATAATGGGCGCACTATTTCACTATCCTGGTAAACCTCATTGCACGATGGATAAGGGATGGCTTGAAATAGCATGTTATTTTGAAATTTGGTGCTGTGTAGACTAACCAGATTTCAAAATAAGCTATTTCAAAATAGATTAGAGATACATAATTTGCACTATGCAAATTGCGTATCTTATTTCGAGCTTAAAGTGCTGTGTAGACACACCCTATGTCTTTTCACAGAAACCAGAGAAAGATATCTACTGAGTTTCACTGGACTCTTTTTTCCTAATACTTTACTCATGTCATTGCTTTTCTCATGTTGCTACCTAGCAGCAGTTCAAAAAATATTTTTCTCTATCAGGAGGCAAGCGGCCAGTTATTGAAATCTTGTGGCATAATAAACTTTAATGGATGTGTAGCTTTAACATTTATTGCTTCTGAGAAGGATTTGATATGGGTTTCTAATAGTGGCATATTTTCTAGCTTGTAAAGGTGTTCTTTAAACATCAGCAGTAAATGTAGATACTTTTCTATGTTTATTTTATTGTACTATTATATAGTCTGCATTTTGGTCAACAAAAGGCATGTCTGATGGTAAACAATGAATAGCACTACTGAAAACAGCAGTTGTCAATATGGGAAGAGGTCAGTCTTGGGATGCGGTGTCAAAGTAGTCAGAGCAGTCTCCGTTTCGGAAGCTTCAGTCTGCATATCCAACGGATAGAGAGAAACCGAGAGCACACATTTATCTTGGAAAATATTCCTAAAAGTCCGATACTTGGATGTAACTTTTTTAAGATAAGAAATGCAGGGAATTTAAAAACGAGGGAATGTTGGCCCAAAGGCTTTCTTGAGGTATAAAATGTAGTACCATGGTTTGTGCAAAATTCACTTTGTAATTAGGAGAGCTGTAAAGCATCTATTGGAGATTCATATTCAATGACAAACAAAAACACTTATCAGGAGTAACTAGGGGTTAAATAATATTAGGAGGGTCCATTTTTGCCACCCTTTTTCACATTGACTGGGAGGTTACTCCATGAGTATTCCTAATTAAATCAATGCATCTACCTGTGGAAAAGGGAACACTGAATATCAATTAGGATGGAAGAATTGGTCCCTTATGTAGAAAAAAGGTGAGATGAAATGATTTTGACAATCCTATTGTTTGGGAAATGATCATGCGGAGTGTAGGGGATAACCTGCTTTTTGTTTCTGTTCAGTAATACTAATGCATATTTTTAAAATGTATAAATGGCAGGTGGGCTTTGAACATCCTCTGAAGTACACGAACGTTTACATCCAGATTTGAATTTTGTAAGTGTTTTTTATATTTATACTAGATAAAGCAAACTATGGTTCTGAACACTCCCAAACTTTGACTTCTCTAACTTTTATTTGAACTGGGCTTGATTTTGATCTGTACCTGTAAAGTTGTGAGTAGTTCCACTGGAGTTAATAGAATTTTATACCAGTATGAGATCAGAATCTAGTTAGTGCACAGCTGAATGCATATTGTGTGTGTGCATATGAGTGTGATAAGAAACATGATCAAATGACTTATTGTAAATAATATTAATTAAAATCTTATCCCTTTTGTCTGATTGTGAGTCATTCATCAATCAATCTGATTTAATAAGGTAAGTTGAGTGCTTTAACTGCAAATGCTTTGGTTGATTGCAAATTTTCTGGCTTTTAACGGTTGCTTTTTGTTAATTTGCAATGTTCTTGTAAGAGTGTCTACCCTTAATTCAATTCATTAGACTTTCAAATTTTACTCCTTTTTTGGGGTATAAGGATCTTGCGGGAAAAGGTGTTTTTGCACAAAAAGAAAATGTTCACACTGCTTGTTTTTGCGCAAAAACCCCTAGCTCAAAAACGGATAGGCAGAAAATATGCAAATGAGAATGTGACTCATGCAAATTAGTCCCTCATTAGCATATTTTTTGCTGAGAAAACTCGTAGTGTAGACGTAGTCTAAGTGTAAATATATGCTTGGTATATCTATCTGGAACCAATTCAGGGCATTAACTCTTTTTGAAAAGGTATTGTTAAAATACCGTGTACATTTTTCATGCTCCAATGACAGAGAAATTAGTTATTTTGAGGATGTTATCTGAAGAGTTAGTCTCATAAAAAATACAGCAACCCTAATTGACAAAGCCTCAGAGGGTAGTCATGTTAGTCTGTAACTTTAAAAATGAGTAGTCCTGAGGCTCCTTACACTAAAAAGAATATATATTATCATGAGCTTTCATGGGTAAGACCCACTTAGAGTTTAAAGAGCAGCGTTTTTACCCTGAAGTTGTTCTGTTTATTTTTTCAATATGTCTTCAGTGACTGTGACCAGTCAAATGTATAGTACATTCAAAGCTCACTTAGGGAAATGCTGGAACAAAGGGTCTATATATTACACCAGTCAGTGCACAGTAGTGTTTAAAAAGTCAGTGACATTTATGATGAGCTGTCTTTGCTTTACTAAGACACAATTTGTGATACTAGATGCATTCAAGAACTAAAATGCACTACACGATTTCAATGGTTACTTTTTTCGAAATGCCTTAATTTTAATAACCCATTCTTTATTACAGGAAAAGTTTATTTCTATGTACAAATTGTTGTGCAGTGACTTAATTTACCCACTCCTGGGTTGGCATGTATCTTAGATTAATGTTCATTCAAGCTGACACTAGCCATTAGTAGGCATACCGTTTGTCAAAAGAACCAGAAACATAGTCTGAGAGTGACTTCTTCATGGGTAAATATTAAAACCAAAATGGAAAATATTTATTACTTTTCTACCTCTAACTGGTGTCTGGGTTCTAGTGGTGTACAAATACTTCACATCAGGAAGTCTGTGAGAACCAGAATTATCATCAGCCCAGCCTAAAAAGGCAGTTTCCCTTTTTTAGTTGTTTATCCTGGTAGTGCTTAAAGAGCCCTGATTTTGTATATGATGTAGGCCCCTACCCCTTTCGGTGACCAATTTGATACACTATAAACTTGAAGTACCCCACAACTCCAGTCACTCTTTAAAAACTTACCTGTAATTTTCTACTAAGTGAAGATCATTGTACTCAATATGTGAGAAGCATTAGAATTAGCATGCAAGTATGCTAATTAGCACACACCTGAAGCAAAAACCAAAGTGGTTATCTACGAAGGGTTAAGATGAATAACAGGCGAGAAAAAGGTGCATCAAGCAGAATGGCAGACTATAGCTAGGTAAAGTTAACAACTGCTGATTAGATGAAGATGCCTGGAAACTCTGGGGTTTTTAAATGGTATGCTGCTGTGGCTCACGGTCCTGACATCAACAGCAAGAGACAAGCAAGTGGAAAGAATGGAGGTAAAAATGGTTACAAACCAACAAAAGTAAAAAAAAAAGTGATTTTAAGATTTAAATTAATCTGCTAAAGTTCTTGTTCAAGATGGTTTTCTCTACTTACAGCTACCACACAAATCATGTATCTTATTTTGATTAATTTCAAAATGGGCTATTTTTAAATTTGGCACATCTACACAGCACCAAATTTCAAAATAATGTGCTATTTCATGCCATTCCTTATCCCTCATGCAACAAAGTTTACTGGGATAGTGAAATAGCGCATCCGCTATTTCAAAAAATATTTTGAAATAAGAGACAGTTTGTGTAGATGCAGGATAGCTATTCCGGGATACTTACGATATCCTGAAATAGCCATGCAGTGTAGCCTTACAGAATCAAAGTGCTGGTTTCTTTGGTTCCTCAAGTGACATGTAAGTTTTGATTCTTTCCTCTTTCTTTTTATATTCCAGTAAACCTTTGAAATGTATGATCTGAGAAGTGAGCCCAAACAAAGCATCTTTTTGCCCTGCTGTTTTCCCAAAATTCAACTACCCTGTCTCAAGAAGCAAGAAGGCTTCCTGATACAGTCTCCATCCTTGTTAAGACTAAGTGATCACCTGTCCCAGCTTGCTCTCCTGATGGCTTTATTCACCTTGCATATAAATGAGCCTTTCCTTGCCTCTGGACATACCTTATTTTAGAATGAAGTGACATGAATTTCTCGCATGGTGTGCCACTTTCAAGAGCAAAAATTGAAGTGTGTGATATGAGGCATATAAGTGATATGACATCTTTCCTGTAAGTATTTATATATAATCTAATTTAAAGGCCTACAATTATGAGAGTGCCAAGAGCCTTTAAAGACCTCAATCCAGCCCTGACTTTAACTCCTTCTATATTAACTACTGATTTTTTAAATTGCAGGCAGTGATACTTCCCCTCTGGCGGCTAGGTTGAACCCAAAGCATCACAGTGGGTAACCCAAAGCATTACACATACAATGAGGGTTCTTAGAATCATCAGGTATAATATGCACCTGTATATTGTTTGTTGACTA
This sequence comes from Pelodiscus sinensis, assembly GCF_049634645.1. Classification (NCBI taxonomy): domain Eukaryota; kingdom Metazoa; phylum Chordata; order Testudines; family Trionychidae; genus Pelodiscus; species Pelodiscus sinensis. The sequence continues at coordinate 202,819,337 of NC_134712.1, forward strand.
AAGATAGCAAATTATTAAATTTGATTTATCAGTTTTCTTTTCTGATTTTTGAGTCAATTATGATGTTTTTAGGCTCTAAACTTTTCATAGGCTGTAGGCACTGTGCTTATTGTGCCTCATTGATAGTTGGAGTTCAACTATTTATTCATAATGCCCAAATCTCTGTGTGCATGCAAGCATGGTTAGACTTTTACATTACAAAATACCTGTCTAGGCAGTTCTGAAATATTTATTTCCATGGTATCTAAGAGAATACTCTTTTACATGCTGACTTAAACATCACTATGTTCTGTGTAATCATTGGGTAATTTTTTTACCAGTGTAGCAGACCTCTACTGGATGAACTACAAAGAATATTCATGAAAATCATAGCTTTACCTCAGCTCCTCCTCAGATGCTGCAAACATCTGGTTCAAGCTATTAGTTCTATTTGTAAGCAGAAGATTTAATTAGCAGAAAGAGAGAACCAGAAAACTGTTATAGCGTGCAAAGGAAAATGGCACAAGGAAAAACATATCGAATTATATAATATCCAGGTTAACATGAACTCTTTGACTATAGAGGCTTCCAGTTATCCTAAGAATTCTCCTCTGTAATCCATCACTCTTTAAATGAGTTAGTGACATCCTTCTGCTTAGAAAGGCAGTGACATTCAATGTCTGTCCAGACTTGAATTCACTTTCTGTGTATTATCACAGAACATGCTGTTGAACCAGCACTCTTGCAGTCTGTACACCACAGCTATAAAAGAGACACTTCTCTTAGTCAAGACACCTGGGTCAAGCTTGTTTTGTCAAAGTTGTTCTTTGCCTTAGTTATAACAACAATACCATCATACATCGGTCAGCAAGCTAGGGAATGTTACATTAACTTCTTTCTCAGAGACTGCATATGAATCTTCACTCTGTCCTGACATATGTTTCTTTACTGGCCTTTGTGAATAAACCAGTCCAGCTCAGAGGTACTATTCTTGTGCTGAGGCCTATGCATACCGCTGTAACTGCTCTTAATTAATGGGAATTTTCTAAGTGTTATTGCCATTTAATAAACTGGCATTATCATCTCTGTTTTACCAGGGGAAGTTTCTTTCACTGATATCTGAGCTCTCTCTTGCATAATAGTGAGGACTAGAAAATTATTGCTGGACAAAGGTGTGAACCCAATGTGCTGTAGGGGGGCCAATGTAAAAACCGTGGAATCCTTTTGAAAGTGAAGTTGTACAGGTGTAAATGAGAGGAGAATGAATATGACCCTGATAACATGAATTGTCTTAGTATTTTTACGTGTGAGAATCCACAAAAGGGATTCTAGCCTCACTTCCAGATCAAACAAGCTATGAGTACACAAGGAAATGTATTCTTTTGGTCTATGTAAAACTGTTTTAAAGTAATTAATCAGCTGCACACATGACACACATTCAGTGTTTCTGTCAAATTGGTGAATTATGGCAGAAATAAAAGAGATGATGACAAACAGTGGCTGCTATTGGTAAGCCAACACTTACCATGAAGTGATACCAGTACGTGAGACACGTTGATTGAAAATGGCAACAGAAGTCACAGGTTGAAAAGCAATGTTATGGCCAGAGAAAGGTTGAGAACCCCGCTCAGAATATTCCATGTATATATAGTTACCTATCATTAAGAGATTGTGTAAGTCTTTGCAATCTCTGACTGGTTGAGCTCAGTTAGGTTCTCAGTGGGGAAATATACCTTACTGAAAAGTGGTATTGTGAATGTGCTTTTAAGCACTGAAAATTATTGGAGCTGCTGGGTGCTGAGCATTTCCAAAAATCTGGCTACTTCCTTTAGAGGCTTAAATGGAGGGGAGGCAGGGGGCATAGGCTGAACTCTTTTTTGAAAGAGCTACTAGACATTTCTAATTGAAGTCAAATCATTCCAGTGTATGTACACCAGGTAACTGACAAGTAAAGTTCAAGGGATGGTAGCATTTAAATGCAGCATCTGAAGAAAGAGACACTGCAGTGAATCATAAGAAAGCAATTGACAATGGTTCATTTCATGACAGCCAATACATGAACTGTTTTGAGAGATGACAGATCTTGCTGGAAGCTTTCATTGTAGAATTTCCTTTGCAGAAAATGGTATTGATGGTTAAAATTCATATTTTTTTGGAATAAAAATGATGATGGAGTCATCGTGGATAGTTCTCTGAAGACGTCCATGCAGTGTGCAGCGGCAGTCAAAAAAGCAAACAGGATGTTAGGAATCATTAAAAAGGGATAGAAAATAAGTTGGAGAATATTTTATTGCCCTTATATAAATCCATGGTACGCCCACATCTTGAATATTACATATAGATGTGGGCTCCTCATCTCAAAAAAGATATACTGGCATTAGAAAAGGTTCAGAGAAGGGCAACTAAAATAATTAGGGGTTTGGAACAGGTCCCATATGAGGAGAGATTAAAGAGACTGGGACTTTTCAGCTTGGAAAAGAAGAGACTAAGGGGGGGTATGATAGAGGTATATAAAATCATGAGTGGTGTGGAGAAAGTGAATAAGGAAAAGTTATTTACTTGTTCCCATAATATAAGAACTGGGGGCCACCAAATGAAATTAATGGGCAGCAGCTTTAAAACAAATAAAAGGAAATTCTTTTCCATACAGTGCACAGTCAATCTGTGGAACTCTTTGTCTGAGGAGGTTGTGAAGGCTAGGACTATAACAGGGTTTAAAAGAGAACTAGATAAATTCAAGGAGGCTGCGTCCATAAATGGCTATTAGCCAGTATGGGTAAGGAATGGTGTCCCCCAGCCTCTGTTCGTCAGTGGGTGGAGATGGATGGCAGGAGAGAGATCGCTTGATCATTACCTGTTCGATTCACTTCCCCTGGGGCACCTGGCATTGGCCACTGTTGGCAGACAGGGTACTGGGCTGGATGGACCTTTGGTCTGACCCAGTATGGCCAGTCTTATGTTCTTATATTGGTGTGACTAGAAACTATTGGGTACATTCAGCCCTGGGGTTTGCTGGCTTTGTCTAACCATAGAAAGGTGGGACAGGATAAAAGTGATGGCAAATTCCTCTCCCATGGGGCCACAAAATGGGACTGGTGTAGCAAGGCAAAATATGTTGTCCAAGGTAAGGGAATATAGCAGTTGGCTCTCGAGTTCTGAGAGACATTTGCTTCTTGGAAGCAGAGCTCCTCACGTAACTTCTTCAGGGATAGTGTGATTTGAGGTGGAGCTGTGCCTAAGCAGCACAATTGAGCTCTGTGTTAACATGTCAGACACTCTCCAGATTAAATGTACTGGCAACTTGAGCTGTGTCAGTAAATATTATTATAAATGTAATTAGCAATGTGCTCAGTTGAATTCCTAGCTTGACTGAATAGTCATGACTTGTGAAGAAGGAGACCATTCATTTGACAGATAAAGTTGTTTTGACCCAGTTCTCAAGCTTTATTTTATATCCTCCTGCCTATTGAGGAGCTTGGATAGGTTTGTATAACACTTAAGACCTCCCTTTGTCCCACTTCAGTGATAACTGCTTTGAGTTCTGTCCTTTGGATAATCATTTTCACATTTGGAAGACAGTCCACATATTTGATTTTGATTTTTGACAGATGTTTTACATAGAATTTAAAGTAATTTTAAGTAAAAGTTTAAAGACTTGTGGAATGTTATTTGTATTAAGGTTATTGGAAACACAAATAATTTTGGGGTACCTCTGCTCTTATACCTCCGATAACTCACATTCACTGCCAATTAAGTATAGTGAATTCTGAAACATGTTGCCATTAGGTGTAAAACATTGTTAGTAATGATTCCTGTTCCATTGGTGTAGAAGAAAAATACCCCAATTAAATACACTTGGCCAGTGACAATTCTATGGTGCTTTGTTTAATCTTATTGTGAGATGTACTGTCTAGGCAGCCAAAGGCTATTGCTTATGGGCCAACCTCATTAGTGTAAACTCGCTGACTTTAGTAGACCTAAACCAGGGATTAATTTGACCCTAAATTCTGTCTCTGTCTTCTGAAATATTTTCCATAGCATAAATGGGAGTGAGGTGTCCATCTTTCACTGACTTGCCCTTCCTTTTAGTGGTGTCCAACATCCTTGTGATTCCTCTCCACTTCCCTCTAGTGAATGATCATAAACACTGTGATGATAGGTATTAATTAGCCATTATGTTGGCAGCCTCATTAATAAAGCCAAGGATAAAATGACCAGAGCATGAACTACATAGCTGGTCAACCCCAAACCACAATTGAGTCATGTTAACAGTGCACTGGAAAGAAGCTTTAATGGCCATTGACTATGCTGTACCTGTTCTTATGCATATAAAAGGGACTTTGGTTTTCAGGGTTATTAAAGTGGCAAAGTATACACACAAATACTACTGAGAAAAAAAACCCTTGGAATACTTTCTGGAGAATGTAATGGTTGATCAGGTTGCTGATTTGCTAACTAAATTAGCTAAGGGGATACTTATTGCTAATGAGACAGAAACAAATAAGACATGGGCTACAAGCTATTTATTATGTTCTTCAAAAACAATAAGAAAAAGTCTCATTTTGAAACAATAGTAACTGTGAACACATGCAGTTAAGTTTATTACACCATAAATCATTCATCTATAAAATGTTTTGCAGTAGAAAAGTTATAAAGTAAATTGATGAAAGAAGATAAATAGAATGATTCATAAGTCATCTGTGCTTCCTTTAAAGCTAATGAGAAGTATTAGTTTATAAGGAACCGTGGCTATCTTGCGCTGTGAAATCTTAGTATTTGAACTGAACAGTCAGAATGAAAATAATGATCTCATCTAGTGATTAACAACTGACTGTTCTGTATTGGGAATATAATGAGGCTTTCTCTTCATTTGAACTCATTGAGACTCATTATCAAGAGACGGACATTTCCCATAAAATGAGAGGGTGTGCTGGAAATACATATGTCTCAGCTGAAGTCTGGTGTTGTATTTAAAGACCATCATTCTGAGAAATAAAGAACTGAGTAACTCATGAGATGGGGTGCGGGAGAGGAAATGTACAGTATAAATGCTGGGAACTGTGCCACTATAAATAGAGATGAATTTGCTATCCATCATATCACTGGTCTGAGAAATACCCAGAGAGATCCCTCCGGGCTAAATGAGGGTTCAGTTGTTGTGTGTCTCAAGTCTTTTTTAAAAACCTGGTATCCGTTTAACCCTTTCATGGCCTATGGACGGAATATAAAATATATCCACATGGAAGCTGCATGTTTTGGTTGACTTGCTGTCACAGAACTAAGTACAATGGCATACACGGGTTAAGGATAAAGGGTTTCATGCTGAAAAACCTTCTTCTTCATATCAGGTAACAGAACAACAAAAAAGCAATACTTGACCCTCAAGCTTGGCCTTGAACTTGTGGGGGGTAATCATAAATGAATTGGTACTTTCTGAACATTGTCTTTTGACTCAAGGTCTAATTCTGCTCTTGGTTAAATGCAGGCAGCCCTGGGTTTTACAGGTGTAACGGAGGACACAAATGTAGTTTCTGAGCCTGATTTATGCCATATTTCCTCCTTTGAGAGCAGCCAGGGCCATCCTTAGGATTTATGGTGCCCTAGGCGGGATTATTAAACTGGTGCCCCTATGCCTGACTTGCCCTTCCACCCTCTACCCCCGCCCCTACCCAGAGTCCTCAGCAGCCAATCCCGTCCCGCAGACTATGCTGCAGGCAGCGCATTCAGCGCTCTCTAGGACCTAGCCCTGCTGTTACATGCTCCACTGCTTCCCGTCATAGGTGTGCGTAGCACATTTCATTAGGGTGTGCACCCAAAGAATTTTTTTTAAATGTACTCTTTGACCCCCGTTAGCCATGCCCCTGACCCCCGTTAGCCACGCCCCTGGCCCCCATTAGCCACGCCCCTGGAGGCAACACTCGCGGGGCAAGATGGACACATGACCAAAAGTAAAAGGTGTCATGTGCCCCCCCCCAAGGACTCTTCCCACCACTCTCCTACCAATAGGGATTAGTTTGGCCCCCACCAAACCCCCCCTCATGCAACTATCCTGCAATTGCATTAACCCAATGCATGTCACGTTAACTCAGGGTGGAGAGGCTGGGGGAAGTGTTCCCTCTAAGGGTTTCTTCCCAAGAGCAGAATTAATTTTGTGTTGTGCATCAGTACTGAGTTCATGTGTCTTGTTTGGATGTGCCACTGAGGCACACAAGTTATTAATAAATATGGGTATGTCTACACTACCCTCCTAGTTCGAACTAGGAGGGTAATGTATGCATACCGCACTTGCAAATGAAGCTCGGGATTTGAATTTCCCAGGCTTCATTTGCATAAGCGGGGAGCCGCCATTTTTAAATCCCCGCTGGTTTGAACCCCATGCAGCACGGCTACACGGGGCTTGAACTAGGTAGTTCGGACTAGGTTCCTATTCCGAACTACCGGTACTCCTCGTGAAATGAGGTGTACCGGTAGTTCGGAATAGGCACCCTAGTCCGAACTACCTAGTTCGAGCCCCGTGTAGCCGCGCTGCACGGGGTTCGAACCAGCGGGGATTTATTCAAATCCCGGGCTTCATTTGCAAGTGCGGTATGCCTACATTACCCCGCTAGTTCGAACTAGGAGGGTAGTGTAGACATACCCTAGCTTATAAACCTTTACCTTTCCCCTCTGCTGCCATGTCTCCTCCCCTTGCTCCATCAGCTCCCTTGGTGCCTGCTGCCCCCCAACCCCTCACCCTCCTCTGCTGTCCTGACTCCTGCCCTTCTCGCTGCCCTCAGCCTTCCTGAGACCTGCCCCCCTCCACCAGCCCTTCTCCCCTCCCCCGTGCCCACTTCTCTAGTAACCCCACTCTGATCATATGAGCTACCCCTCCTCATCCCCTCTCCTAACACCTCCCTCTACACCCTGCCCTGCCTCTCTCCTCTGGTGCTGATCCCTCCCCTGCAGGTGTCTGCCCTTCTGCTTCACCCCCAGAATCACCTGCACCTTCCCTTACCTCTGCACCCTCCTGGTGCCTTCCCCTTCCCTCACTGCCTCTGCCCTCTTTGCCCTCTTTTTCCCTGAAGCCCACCCCTCACCACCCTCTGCCCCCATTCCCCTCATGCCCCTGTGTGCTCACACATGCCTTGCTCCATCTCCATCTCTCATGCCCACCCCTTCTTTCAAGCCTTCTCCCAGCACCTCCCCCACCAGCCCCCAATGCCCTTACCCTCTCCTCTCCCAGCATCACCCTGTCCCCCTCCCACTGACACCTCCCCTCCTGCCTTTTTCCTCATTGTCTGCACTTGCCCCCCCTCCCGGCATTTGTCTCTCTCCTCTACCCTGTCCCTTGGTGTCTGCCCCTTTATTCTCCTGACCTGCCCCCCTTCCCTCAGCACAAGCCCCTTCCTCTCCCACCCTTTCCCCCTATTTTTCCTGCACTCCTCCCCTCCCCACCCTTCTGCCTTCCACTTTGCAGGACTGGAATCTGCTACGGTCAGGCCCCAGAAGTCCCCACAGCCTGGGCTCCAGACCACATGCTAGACCTGGAGCTGGGCCACTCAGCATTCACAGCCCCGGCCCAGCCGCCGTCCCACCTCTAGCCAGGCTCTGCTCCCCCATGCCCCACTCGGCGCATCTACTTCCCCTCCTTCCCGATCTGCCCATTTTAAAAAATGGCACCACAATGTCACACCAGTGTGGAACTACCCTCTCTGGCACGCCGCACGTGACCCCGCCCCTGGCGCAGCCCTGGCTCTGCCTGTCCGCTGTTGCCCAGGTTGATGGCACATGCTCATGCCTCTTGCAACCGTGCCCACTTTCCCTTCCCCTGGCCCAGTACCTTCCCCAGCCAGGGTCAGCTTGCCGGCCTCCTCGCCAGAGTCCCTCAACCCGGTGGGGGTCTTCTGGTGTGGCTGTAAGTCCCGGCAGCGCCCCTACTGGCTCCAGTGCAGATCGCACACCTATGCTTCCCGTCCATCCCGGCAGAGTGGTGCTCTAGGCAACTGCCTATTCTGCCTATGCCTAAGGACGGCCCTGAGAGCAGCACAGCTGTAATTCTAAATAATTCCTTTTTGAGACACTTCTCCTTTAATCTTTTTTTCTAGGCTAGTAATATTGTTTGTGCTGCTTTGGCTCTCGTCTCTTTTTAATTAGTAGAAACGAACATGGTATTTAAAACACATATGGGGGTTTCTTGATTTACATCGAAGCAAAACAATGATGAATTATACATTCTTTCCCCTGATATCATGTAGACTATTTTGGCAGCTTCTCTCCCTGGAAGTGTTTGTATCTCTCAGTGGAGGGATGTGGTCTGCCAACACTTTTTAATACTATTACAAACCTTACCAGAGCAACAAAAAGGTCACAGGAGTCAGTAATCAAGAGCATTAAAGTTTGTAGGGCAACAGCTGAGATCAAGCCCAGCATCCAAAAACTATAAGACACACTGTCTCAGCAGTTGTTCTAGCCCCACACTTCACATTCAGAGTTTCAGTATATGAAGTGCCTGTGAATTCTTGTGGATTACTTATGCACACTGTGTCAGTGGTAGGAAATGAGGCCATATAAGAGCTTTCACAAACTTGCTTTCTCGTTTAATTGTCATTAGTTTTTTTTAATCTGGAATGACACAAATTTAACATCACCTTCATTTAAATAGAGAGTTCTTTGGGCTTTGACCCTTCCTGGGGCTGTGCTGTCCACACTGGAGCTACAGAGTTTTTCCGGGATACTGAAGGGATCTGTTTCCGAAAAAGCAAGCATGTTTTTTCAGAAGCCCTGAATTCCTCATTTAATCATAGAATGCTAGGATTGGAAGGGACCTCGAGAGGTCATCGAGTCCAGTCCCCTGCCCTTACGGCAGGAGCCAGTACTGTCTAGAAGACCATCCCTGACACACATTTATCTAACCTACTCTTAAATATCTCCAGAGATGGAGATTCCACAACCTCCCTGGGCAATTTATTTCAGTGTTTGACTACCCTGACAGTTAGGAAGTTTTTCCTAATGTCCAACCTAAACCTCCCTTGTTGCAGTTTAAGCCCCTTGCTTCTTGTTCTATCCTCAGCGGCCAAGCAGAACATTTTTTCTCCCTCCTCCTTGTGACACTATTTTAGATACCTGAAAACTTCTATCATGTCCCCTCTATGTCTTCTCTTTTCCAAACTAAACAAGCTCAATTCTTTCAGTCTTCCTTCATAGGCCATGTTCTCTCGATCTTTAATCATTCTTGTTGCTCTTCTCTGGACCTTCTCCAATTTCTCCACATCTTTCTTGAAATGTGGTGCCCAGAACTGGACACAATACTCCAACTGAGGCCTAATCACCGTAGAGTAGAGTGGAAGAATGACTTCTCGTGTCTTCCTCACAATACACCCGTTAATGCATCCTAGAATCATCCTAGAACTCACCTGAGCTGCCTTCTCCTGTTTCGTCTGAGCCCTTGGAGACATCCTGCGATGGGGAGGGGGAGACCAGCTCCAGGAAGATGAGGACCTCCTGGCATGGTGTCCAGGTTGGCCTGCTCTTTCTCATCGTCGTCGTCATCCTCCTCCACAGCCCTGCCCTCGTGGAGGCTGAGGATGGGCATGTCTGGGCCAGAGTTGACTATGAGAGGGAGGAGGTGACTGGCCCTTTCCCAGGATGGCATTAGGCTGCTCATAAAAGTGGCAGATCTGTGGTTCTGCCCCAGAGGGGGAACTTTGTTCCTTGGCCTGTGTAAGCCTGCCACAGTTCTTTAATCTTCATCCACACCTGGTCCCGGGTGCGGCTGTGCCCCTTCAGGGCCAAGCTGGCAGCCATCCAGCTGCACACATCTGCATTTTGCCTTTTGGTGCAGAGATACTGGAGGTTTGTCTCCTCACCCCAGACCTAGAGGAGATCCAAGATCTCCACACCAGTTCAGGTGAATACCCTCTTTTGTCCCTGGCCAGGGGCTTTGGAGGTGACTGCAGGTGTGCTTGCAGTTGTGGGGGGGGGGGCAGAGGGAGTGCTGGCGTCTGTCATGGCTCCAACAAAGGCTGCTGTGTGGCACGGGGCTGGCAGGGCTGCTGTGGTGCCACACGCCTTTTCCCTTCTGCCTGCAGCTTTAAAGAGTGCAGGAGAAGGGGAGCAGTGTTCCCTGTAAGCTGAGCACTTGTGCAGCTACCCAGGAGAAATTCAGGTGCTGCTCAGCTGATTAGCAGAACGCCCATAGTCTCCCACAGCTGGCAGCATGTGTTTCTAATGGTGGTGCACATAACAAATTTTAACTTGCATATGGATGTACAAAATTAGAGGGAACATTGAAGGGGAGCATTAGAGTTGTCAGGTGTGTGGCCAGAGTGGCAGCTGTGAGAAGCCTCTGGAAGCTATTTCAAAATAACAGCAGCTGCGTGTCCATACTAATGCTATTTCAAAATAACAATTTCAGAATAAGAGTTATTCCTTATCACAAGCAGGGATTATTATTTTGAAATAAAACAAGCGTCTACACAGCAAGCCTGTTATTTTGAAATAAGGCAAGTTATTAAGGGGACATGCCCTAGGAGTCCTACAGACTTCAGTACTACTCCCAAGAGAGAGTTTGCAGGATCAGCATGGCCATTCCCAGGGCCCAACTCCAGTAACCAAATATTCTGTCTAACTGCTGTATGAATTGTGGGAGGGGTGAACTTCTGTGGAGGACCCTTCCCACAAGCTACTGGAGCAGATTTTGTCGTCTTAGCTTCCTCCATCTATAGTGTGGGAGACTAACGACCGGATCAATCAGACTGGAGACCATAGGACAAAATAGCAACTCTTGGCCTTGGTCCTCCCTTAGAATCCTTCATCTCACTGCAAAACTCAGATTTGTGCTGTATAGAGGGTGTAAACCATTCATACCACCTCAAATCTTGCAGACCCCTTCTGTAACTGCACCAGTTCTTCTGCCTGCATGGTTGCAAATGGGTTTTATCCATTGGTGTATGCATTATTCTCAAGTTACTACCACTGTTTTCTTTCTAGCAGGGCTTCCAGCTAGTCCACTTTTGGGAAGATGATGAGGTTGAGGCAAGAAAGCTGAAGTATGCGACAGATATCTCACATGATAACTCATCCCTTTGAATCACTGTCACACCTATCTTTAGATTGATAGCTAAGACTAATTTTTAGTAGAAAATACAAAGATTATAGTTTGGTGAATCACTGGGGAGTAAAAAAGATTATCAAACCATTCAAACTTAAACCAAGTCTGAAATTTTCCCTCTCTTGATTTGAAAACAATGGAAGACTATTTTTAATTCTCACACAATGCCGTATTTCCTGGTTCGCATGATACTGGAACCAGAAGTACTACGAGGCCCTGGTTTTAGAAGAGGGGACGTTCCCGCACACAAGCAGTGCCATAGGACAGCTCAGCTTGTGTAAGGGAATCTGACTCATACCTGTGCCAAGCCCATCAAATCTGAAAGGGAACAGAGAGCTTAGCTGAAAATCTCATTCTTAGAAATTCTTGAGCCCAGATCCTGAGTCAAAGTGCTGTGAAAAGCCAAAACCGGATTGACAAGAATTTGCATAACTGAAACCACTCTGGCTTCATGAATTATTCATGACAGAAGACTAAACAAAAAGCTAAGATCCACATCTGTTTAACATCCTCACCTGCATTTTTTAAATTTAAGTAAAAGGGGACCCCGATTTCCATTTTATTACCCACTTCTCTCCCCCATTTCTCCCACCCTATAGCAAGATTTTCCAAAAAAAAAAAAATGGCTCCTCAGCTCATCTCCACTTTGGAGTCATACTAAATCTTTTGGCCTTTTGAAGATCACCCATCACCTATCAGGAAAAGTAGGAAGAAGAATTTATAGGATGTCTGGAATTTAGGGCAACATGAAAAGATGTAACAATAACAAAGGAAACCTTAGTGTTTTGTTGTTTCATGTGCCTAAGGGCCATGAAAAGAAGATTTCACAAGACTCAAATGGCTGGAGTAGGTGTGGCTGAGCTGAAGCAGCATGAAAAGACAAGAAAACTGATCTGAGCTGGGATCTTCAGAAACTATTGTTTGAAAAATAAAGAAATATTCAGAATGAAGGATGTAATAGTCCTTCTTTGTAGCAGAGTGAAGGCACTAGAAGTGTTAGCTAAGAAGTGACCTACTGTGTGCAGAGATGAGTACACAAGGTGCTTTCCCCACACCCACTTGCCCCTCTGTGAAACCGGTCCCTACACTGGGGAGAATGTTGGAAGGCTGCTCCCTTCTATGGGTACAAATCACTCCCAGAAGTCCAGAAAGAATGGAGAGAAGGCTCCATTCTACTCCATTCTACTGGCCCTTCTACTGCTCTGTGTTGGTTTGTGGTAAGATCTGGATGCACCATCCAAAGGGGTAAAGAAACAGGCACATTCTCCTTGCGTGTTGTAAATCTGGGGAACAGGATTGTGCCTCTTGTAGTACAACCATTCACAATATGCCTCCCCAGTTTAGGTCCACATCATGCCCCACATGTGGCAGTGCTCATTTCAAAATCTGTTCATAAACATTTATCTGGCCAATGGGCAGAGGTGCTGACTTCCTTATGTGCTGGGGTGGGAGACGGTGTGTGTGCTCGACCTTTGTGATGCACCAGGCCCCATCCCAATTCCACTCCTTTTCCCAAAGTCCTAACTCTGCCCTACCTGTTCCCACCCCCACTCTGCTTCTTAGTGTGGTCTACTTGTTACACTGAGAGTGAAGATATCTCTGATACTGACTGACTTCATTACCTGAAAGAAGTCTCTTACCTTTTACTTTGATTCTATATTTGTAAAATAATCTATGTTTGTAAAGGATTTTGCAATCCTCCAAGGAAAGGTACCTGATAAAGTGGTGAATGACAGCTAATTCTTTTGTCTACGTTTCCACAGACAGAATGGCAGATGCCATCTAATTTCCGTTGAAATCTGAAGATTAGCAATTCCAATGTGGTATCATGGCTACTCTGATAACTTTGGGCCAAATAATTATATTTTACACAAAAATGTGCAGTTATACAAACCTGTTCAATGTGAAAAGACTAGAGCCTGTTGAAGAGGCTAAATCCAGCATTCTCCTACAAATAACTCAATCATCATTTGTGTGCTTATTTTGCTGATTGCCATTGAAGTTGTTCAGTAATGTGATACCTTTTCACTTTTTTTTTTCAGTCTGGCATCCTGCTATGCTTTTCTTCAGGAATTGTGCCTTTGGTTTTTAGGCAGCATCCAAATGACATAGATCTAAAAGCAGAGAGTCTAGCCCCAGAAGGGGAAGTGTGACTTTTTAAACTCCAGTTTAGTTGATGAACCAGAAGAACCTGCAGGTCTTGTCAGAGACAGATGCCAATTCGTGGAGTGTAGTAGCTCTTCATTTTGTGAGTTTTCCCTTTCTGTATCCGCCAGTGACATTTATTCTATATGCAAAGTTAAGCAGATTTGAGGTGAGGAAAACAGAGATGAGTTTGGGAAAGTTTAGAGACAGTCTAACTGGGTTAATCCTACTCTTTTTCTGCCTCCTTTAGTGGGCATACCTCACCAGAGTATACCCCTTTCTGCTTCTCTTACCCTTAGAATCATATCAATTTAATAATCTATACCTTTCATGCCTATTGTGTCATCTCTGAATTTGGCCCACTGAGCCTGACAGAGGGAGTCTAAATTAGTTCCAGAAAAGGGGAGTGGACTTAGAAAAAAATAACTAATAGAGTGGTATAAGAATGTGTAAGTTAAAGCAGTGCTATTTCCTGTGCTATTTCCTACCACATCTTATACCTTCTCCTGATTTCTCCTTATACCTTCTCCAGAGTTTTGAAGACACAAGATTTAAAAAGAGACACCTCAATGAGGCTATGTCTAGACTGCAGGCTTCTTTCGGAAGAAACTTTTCCGAAAGAGATCTTCCGAAAAAAATTCTTCTGAAAGAGAGCATCTACACAGCAAAAGTGCATTGAAAAAGCAATCTGCCCTTTTGAAAGATAGTGTCCACACTGAATGGATGCTATCTCGCATTTAAGCTGCGATTACTATGGATGGAGTGGCCACCAGGGTACTTGTACTTTTTCCTCTTTCCTCTTCTTTTGAAAGAACTCCTTCTTCCCCGTCCACATACGCCTTTTTCCAAAAGAGCTCTTTCGGAAAAAGGCTTCTTCCTTGTAGAAAGATGTTTACGAATTTTGGAAAAAATCCTCTGTTCTTTCGATTTTTTTTTCAAAAGAACATGATTGCAGTGTGGACTTAACTGGAGGTTTTTTTTTTTTGGAAAAACAGCTGTTTTTCTGAAAAAACTGCAGTGCAGACATACTCAAAAAATCTACACAAATTGATTAAAGTTAATGAATGGGGGAAAGAAATGGAGAAATAGACCTTCTAGCTAATCTCAATCTATTTTTCCAATGAATATAATGGAAAAAAGTGAGTGGAGAATAAAGAACACTTCACATTTCCAGGCAAAGTATTCTAAGACTTCAGTGAGAAACTGGATTTGAGACCAATGAAGTCTCATGTTCACTCAGCACACATTCAAGTGATGTTTACTAAGGGCCAGGATTTCAAAGTTAGGCACACGCGTGCTTTTACATATGTTTACCCTATGCCTACACATGGTGGGCACATGAACACCGTGACTTTAGACATGTTATCCCCATGTGGAGTTTGTCAGCTGCTGGAGCATTCACAGAGACAGAGTTGCTAAGAACAAGTGGGAAGCTTCAGCATGGGGTGATCTGGACAAGCAGTCCTCTGGACTAAGGATAAGTCAGGACTGCACAGCACAGAGAAGTCACAGCCCACTGCAGACATAGAATGGTTTTGGTTCAATTTTTCTCATCAAAACTGAAAGGAAAACCAGCACAGCTCAGGGTATCTGTGCTAAACTCCCTACAGTACCCAAAGAGAGTTCTTGCACTACTATGAGATCTAGATGTATGATGAGTCAGGCAGCTCCAGGAATGCAGTGACCAGCATCCATAAGAGAAAGAGAGAGAGAGAGAGAGATAACCTGGCACCAGCTACCAAGCACCAGCCAAAATCCCAGGAAGATTCCACACTAGGAAGCCAGTTGGTCTGATCGGAGTCAGGAGAGGATCCTGAATCCTTTGTTTAAACTGGTCAACATCACACACTGTGACACTGCAGCACAGGACACCAGCTTGTAGCCTGCCATTCACCTTGGGGAGTTCGGCTTGGTGGCTTGTGTAGGGAGGGGATGAATTAGTTTCTTTATTCAGTTAACCTTGACCATTTCCTCCCCCACAACCTATTTCCAATAAACTTCCCCTTTTTTATGCTGTTATTTTTGTTGTGTCATTCCTTTGTGGGAGGTTATGTGCTTCATTGCCCCTTGTGTATTTGCCTTTACACACCTTGCCAACTAGTTGTATTGATTTTTCCCAAGGAATAAGCACTTCTGTGCATGGCCCAGAGAGGAGTGGGTAGAGATACCCCTAAAAGAACCCAGGACCCAACCCAGATAAGGAGAGGGGAGGAGCTGCTTCTAATATTTGTGATAGCAAACTCCAGTGACAGAAAAGAGAGAAGGCTTAAGCCACACCTTGAGTAGGACCTATATAAACATGATCAGCTAGGCCCAATTATAATTTAACATGCTGCTGTTACCCCCATGAGTCATTAGGGGACATTTTGCATGATTCAGGGAGACTTATTCTATCACTTCCCTTGTGTGCACACTTCTGGAGGCTAGTAGAACTTTCTGCCAGCCTCTCAGTGGACCTCATGTCCGGTGTCTCTGCCAGCTCTTCCCACAATTATGATAATGATTTAACTATAACAGCTTTATTAGCAAGGGAGACTAACTACCCTTGGATCTGCATACATCACACATACACAGAGAACTATATGTGGATGCAGCGCACACAGGTCCCAATATCCCTACGGGAGTCTTGGAACTACACAGCATATATCACTCCTGGTGCAGAGGAGCACGTGTATCAGACAGAGACGTCTCTTAGAGGAGAGTCTATTGACAGAGATTCTCTAGGTTTTAGTCAGGAGGTGAGGATGGAAGAAGATAAAGTATAGGCCAGATCAGACGAAAAATATTCACATAAAAAAGAAACTGACACATCAGAAAAGGGCAGACAAATAAACAGCGACAAGTTTTTAAAGTGCTTGTACACAAATGCTAGAAGCCTAAAAAATAAGATGAGTGAACTAGAGTGCCTTGTGTTAATGGAGGATAGCTAATAGGCATCACAGAAACCTTGTGAAGTGAGGACAATCAATGGGACACAATCATTTCGGGGTACAAAATATATCGGAAGGACAGAACAGGTCGTGCGGGTGGGGGAGTGGCACTATATATGAAAGAAAATTTAGAATAGTGGATAGTAATTCCCTGCTCTAATAAGAATATAACAGTAGGGATCTGTTATCGACCACCTGACCAGGACAGTAATAGTGATTATGAAATGCTAAGGGAGATTAGAGAGGCTATCAAAATAAAGAACTTAATAATACTAGTGGGGGATTTAATTATCCCCACATTGACTGGGTACATGTCCTCTCAGGATGAGATGCAGAGACAAAATTTCTTGATACCATAAATGACGGCTTCTTGGAGCAGCGGGTACAGGAACCCAAAAGGGGAGAGGCAATTCTTGACTTAGTCCTGAGTGGCGCGCAGGATCGGGTCCCAAAAGTAACTATAACAGAACCGCTTGGAAATAGAGACCATAATATATTAACATTTAATATTCCTCTGGTAGGAAGAACACCTCAGCAGCCCAACACTGTGGCATTTAATTTCAAAAAGAGGAACTATGCAAAAATGAGGAGGTTAGTTAAACAGAAATTAAAAAGTACAGTGATTAAAGTAAAATCCCTGCAAGCTGCATGGACACTTATCAAAGCCACCATAATAGAGGCCCAACTTAAATGTATTCCCCCAATTAAAATTCATAGAAGAAGAAGTAAAAAAGAGTCACTGTGGCTTAACAACCATGTAAAAGAAGTAGTGAGAGATAAAAAGACATCTTTTAAAAAGTGGAAGTCAAATTCTAGTGAGGTAAATAGAAAGGAACATAAACACTGCTAAATTAAGTGTAAAAATGTAATAAGAAAAGCCAAAAAGGAGTTTGAAGAACAGCTAGCCAAAAACTCAAAAGGTAATAACAAAATGTTTTTTAAGTACATCAGAAGCAGGAAGCCTATTAAACAACCAGTGGGGCCCCTGGATGATCAAAATACAAAAGGAGCACTTAAAGATGATAAAGTCAGTGCAGAGAAACTAAATGAATTCTTTGCTTCAGTCTTCACGGCTGAGAATGTTAGGGAGATTCCCAAACCTGACCCATCCTTTGTAGGTGACAAAGCTGAGGACTTGTCATGGATTGAAGTGTCATTAGAGGAGATTTTGGAATTAATTGATAAACTTAACAGTAACAAGTCATCGGGACCAGATGTCATTCACCCAGGAGTTCTAAAGAACTTAAATGTGAAATTGCGGAATTATTAACTATGGTTTGTAACCTATCCATTAAATCAGCTTCTGTACCCAATGACTGGAAGATAGCTAATGTAACGCCAATATTTAAAAAGGGCTCTAGAGGCAATCCTGGCAATTACAGAGTCTAACATCAGTATCGGGCAAATTAGTTGAAACAATAGTAAAGAATAAAATTGTCAGACACATAGAAGAACATAATTTGTTGGGCAAAAGTCAACATGGTTTCTATAAAGGGGAATCACGTCTTACTAGTCTATAAGGGTATGTCTACACTACCACCCTAGTTTGAACTAGGGTGGTAATGTAGTCAACCGGAGTTGCAAATGAAGCCCGGGATTTGAATTTCCTGGGCTTCATTTGCATGTTGCCGGGCACTGCCATTTTTAAATGTCCGCTAGTTCCACGAGGAGTAACGGTAGTTCGGAATAGGAAGCCTAGTCCGAACTACCTAGTTCGTGCCGCGTGAAGCCGCGGGGCACGGAGTCTGAACTAGCGGACATTTAAAAATGGCTGCGCCCGGCAACATGCAAATGAAGCCCGGGAAATTCAAATCCCGGGCTTCATTTGCAACTCCGGTTGACTACATTACCACCCTAGTTCGAACTAGGGTGGTAGTGTAGACATACCCTTAGAGTTCTTTGAAGGGGGTCAACAAACATGTGGACAAGGGGGATCCGGTAAATATAGTGTACTTAGATTTCCAGAAAGCCTTTGGCAAGATCCCTCACCAAAGGTTCTTACATAAATTAAGTTGTCATGGGACAAGAGAGAAGACCCTTTCATTGACTGAGAACTGGTTAAAAGACAGGAAACAAAGGATAGGAATAAATGGTAAATTTTCAGAATGGAGAGGGGTAACTAGTGGTGTTCCCAAAGGGTCAGTCCTAGGACTAATCCTATTCAACTTGTTCATAAATGATCTGGAGAAAGGGGTGAACAGTTAGGTGGCAAAGTTTGCAGATGATACTAAACTGCTCAAGGTAGTTAAGACCAAAGCAGACTGTGAAGAACTTCAAAAAAGAGCTCACAAAACTAAGTGATTGGGCAACAAAAGGGCAAATGAAATTTAATATGGATAAATGCACATTGGAAAAAATGCACATTGGAAAAAATAACCCCAACTATACATATAATATGATGGGGGCTAATTTAGCTACAACTAATCAGGAAAGAGATCTTGGAGTCATCGTGGATAGTTCCCTGACAACGTCCATGCAGTGGCAGTCAAAAAAGCAAACAGGATGTTGGAAATCATTAAAAAGGGCTAGAAAATAAGACAGAGAATATCTTATTGCCCTTATATAAATCCATGGTACGCCCACATCTTGAATATTATATACAGATGTGGTCTTCTCATCTCAAAAAAGATATACTGGCATTAGAAAAGGTTCAGAGAAGGGCAACTAAAATGATTAGGGGTTTGGAACAGGTCCCATATGAGGAGAGATTAAAGAGACTGGGACTTTTCAGCTTGGAAAAGAGGAGACTAAGGGAGGGATATGATAGAGGTATATAAATCATGAGTGGTGTGGAAAAAGTGAAAAAGGAAAAGCTATTTACTTGTTCCCATAATATAAGAACTGGGGGTCACCAAATGAAACTAATGGGCAGCAGGTTTAAAACAAATAAAAGGAAATTCTTCTTCACTCAGCGCATAGTCAATCTGGGGAACTCCTTGCCTGAGGAGGTTGTGAAGGCTAGGACTGTAACGGGGTTTAAAAGAGAACTAGATAAATTCATGGAGGTTACGTCCATTAATGGCTATTAGCCAGTATGGGTAAGGAATGGTGTCCCTAGCCTCTGTTTGTCAGAGGGTGGAGCTGGATAGAAGGAGAGAGATCATTTATGTTCTTATGTACTAAATAATAATTAGGCGGGTCTCTAACTTCACATTTCTGGTTCTAATTCAACAAGGAAAGGGCAGGTTCTAGCCACTTTGTGCAGATCCAAGCCAGAGAGCAACAGGGCACAAGAAACAGAGGCTGAGAAGAATCCCAGTGGCTCCTCTTTTACCTCCCACCGGTATGGGGCTGAGAAAGTGCAGGATGGTGCCTCTACCCGCAGAGGCGGGTCATAGAGATCGGAACATCTTTGCCCAGCCACACAGTACAGGGATGTAAGTTAATCATTAACAACACAGTAACTCAAAATAAGCATGCTCTTAATTTCATCAAAGGGTATGTTTTTCCTAAACAATTCAGTAACAGGATTTAGGAACAATCTTGCGATGTTATCACAGCTGGCGAGCTCCGTAAGTGCATTGCAGTGTTTGGGTATGTCTACACTAGCCCCCTAGCTCGAACTTAAATATCCCGGGCTTTATTTGCATCTTCCCAGGCGCCGCCATTTTTAAATGTCCCTTAGTCCGAACTCCGTGCCCGCGGCTACACGCGGCACAGAGTAGGTAGTTCGAATTAGGATCTCTAATTTGAACTACCATTACTTGTCGTGGAAGAGATCCTAATTCAAACTACCTACTCCGTGCCGCGTGTAGCCGCAGCCATGGAGTTCGGACTAAGGGACATTTAAAAATGGCAGCACCCGGGAAGATGCAAATGAAGCCCGGGATATTTAAATCCCGGGTTTCATTTGCAACTTCGAATGCCTACATTAGCCTCCCTAGTTCGGACTAGGGGGCTAGTATAGACATACCCTTTGCTCTTCCATATGCTATACCTTACCTCTCTATACTAAAAAGACACAGGGAAGTGTGCTTTTCTTGCTCTGGTGAATTGGCTCTGTAAATAACTCAGATCTTAAGAATAGGTCCACACGAAGCCAAATGTGGTTGTTCAGGTGCATCTGAGCCATTCTTAAAATGCTTTGATAACCTATTAGGCATGCCTCATGTTTTTTATTGTAATCACATGTGAGGCAAAATCTGGCAGAGACACTGCATATGGTGCTCACAGAAGGATTGCAGAAAGTGCAGACAATCTCCAGAAATGTCCCCGAGCCTTTTGTTTCAAGTGCATGCTTGTGAATGAAGAGGTGCGGTACTTATCCTCCTTAAGACATTTTGCACCATTATCAATCATTCTCAGCATAAAAACAAGTGATGTCAGAATAAACCTCAGATGTTGGAAAAAAAATGTGAGTACACTGCATGTTCGATTACTTTACATGGTTTTTTTTCTCCCTGGCCCACAACTAGTACCGTACATGCCATCAGCAGAAAAATAAAAGCTGTTTGTCTGTGTATATCATGCAGCTAGGGTGGATGTCATGACAAGTAGGGAAGATTAGAAACAAAGCTCTGTTAGATACATCCAACATAAATCAAAACTGGTACAGAGTGTGTGTGTGTGTGTGTGTCAAGGCCTACATCAAATTAATAGGTTATTTAATTAGGAAACAATTACTGAGTACATCTCTCCTCTCTTTCTCTCTTTTGTGGGTGTTTCTACACAGCACAGTTGTTTTGCAATAACATCCGTTATTTTGAAATAACAATGCAAGCGTCTACACAGCAATTCCATTATTTTGAAATAATTTCAAAATAATGGATGGCTTATTTAGAAATCTGCAAACCCCATTCCACGAGGAATAATGCTTATTCCAAAATAGCTTCACTGCTGCTACTTTGAATGGCCCTGGGAAGGAGCTATTTCGAGGTAATTACTCTCCACTGCTTCCCGGGGCTCTAATTTGAGGTAGCACACCCAAATTAGGGAAGCCTACCTCGGACTAATTTTGAAGCTTCCCTATAATGTAGAGGTGTTATTTCAAAATAAGCTATTTTAGAAAACAAAATCAGAAATAGCTTATTTTGATATAAGCGTGCTGTGTAGATGTACCCTGAGTCTAATCTGTTCACTTGAAGTTAGTAAACACAGATTACCAGTGATATAATTTAAGGAATAATCATATTTATCATAAACATCATAACATTTACATTCCCCTCTCTTTAAACAGATGAGAAATTCTCTTAACTAGCAAAAACAGCAGAGAATTATTTTTAACAAAATGATTAATGGATAAAATTCAAAGTAACACACACTTAAAACTTCAAGCTAACAGAGAACAAATGTATTCAAACCCCATTTATTCTGCAGGCCAAAATATTCTTCAAGTATATTCTGCAATACCCTTGGCAACACGAGTAGGTATTGTCAACATTAAGCTTTAACCAGTGCACCTGAAATGCAGTAAGTGTGCTTTTGTTATTATTTGTACCTGTCTGAACTTGCTACATGACTTGAGAGTGCTTTCCAGGCTAGCATGCCTTACATGTCCTCTGCTTTGAAACAACCAGTCTCTGTTCTGGGAAACAACCGGTTCTTTGATGCACTTGATTCATTTTAACATCCAGTGAGAGTTTTCAGGGGAGGAATGTTCACGTTGTGAATCTTTCATGTTGTCTGTTAATGCAGAATGGCTATAGAATTCTTTTTGGATTATGAAGTAATCTGCAAGAACATATAATTACAGAGTATTACTAAATAAACGAAATGTACTTACATTGTAAGCAATGAGTACTTTACATGATATCTACACTCTGTAACTTAGTTATCTAAACCCTCGAAGAATGTTTTCAAGACTTTTACAAAGTGTACCAGAAAATACAGTGAAAACGTTTTAACACATAATATTTGACAGTTGTGACTTTATCATATTTGAGCTGATATGTATTGAAAAGCACCAAAGTTAGTTTGATGTCCAAATTACACTCCTCCTTAAAACACTTCATTATTCTGTGCAACTAAAATTAAAATCTCAGTTGCAATAATGTAAATATCAAACATAAAAAATAAAAAAGTTTATTCAGAATTATGCAAAGTTTTTGAATGTTAATTCAACAGTTCCGGTAACATACTATTCATTCTAATGTAAAATAGGATCTGTTTTTGCCATCTCAACATCCACCTCCTTTTCAGAACATTAAAAAAACGTATTAAACAACAAAAGTCCTAAAACAGCCTAGGGGTTCCACATGTTACTTGCTTTCCACACTGAAAACTGATAATTTATTCCTACTCTTTGCTTAGCCAATGTTTAATCCACTACAGAACATTACCTTTCACAACATGACTATTTAGTTACCACAGTAACCTTTTATGAAGGAATTTGTCAAAGGAATTTAATTTCCAGAAAGTCCTCGTTATTTCTATCAGCTGGTTACCCGTCATCCACTTATTTTAATTCACACACTCATAGAATTCTGGTGGATTGGAAAAGCTCAATTTTCCCTTTGTAGTGAAGCTGGCAGATAGTGGTGTCATCACAGTGGACAGGAATGTTACATTATGGGTGTGGGGTGATCCGAAAACTGCTTCGTAAAACCGCTGGAAAATGCTAAAGCACTTTCCAGTTATCATTTGCAGCCCTCTCTGGAACTGGTACTGCATTTGCTGCTGCTCGCTTAGTCCTGAGCTTCAGGTCAGCCTACCATGACAACTATGGCCACAGGAAGTGCTTGCCAGAATTCCCAGAATCACCACACATTACCCTCTTCCTGTTAAAGCCACCACATTTGAGAAGGAGCAAAGGAGATGGTGCAAATACTGTTTCAAAGAGAGTCCTATAGCCCCCTGTAATCCACTGGTGCCAGTCTGCCCAGCACAGAGTTTGAAGAGCTTTATATTGGGAGTGTGGAGTACTAGTTCTCCTCTTGCCCTTAAGAGAAACGTGTTCCCAGCCTCTATTTCAAATGGCAAAACTTGCTGAATTCTACTCTCTACTCACCCACCAGCCAGTTAATGACACATGCTGCCCTAGCTTCTTGTAGCCAAGGAAGACCAGCTCCCAGACATGCCAAAAGATTGATGAAGGGAAATGTATGGGGTAGACAGATGCTTTGAGTGAGAGAGATCACAGATTTGAGAGTTTTTTTGCAGAAGAAGAAGAGAGTATCACATTTGTAGCCAGCTGAGGCAGAACCTGTTTTGAGGGACCCTCTTCTTGAAATATTGGCAGAGCATCATGAAGTATAGGACTAATCTGCATGACTTTTGACAAGCAGAGCATGATACATACCATGCCTATTTCTTTGCCAGCAAAACCTTCAACTCAGCATCTTGCCTGACCAACATCTGTCCTTCATTATCCCCACACTCAATCTTCTCCTTTGCTGGTGTTTTTTGAACAGCCCTTTGCTGTGTGATAATCCCGGTGTTACAGGGCTCTCATTTATACTAGAAAACAAGGATTCTTTTATTGAGTTGCTAGTCTCAAGCATATCAGAGCTATGTTTTTAATGGCAGGTTCCATAGGTAATGCAGCAATTTAACTTTGATAATATTTCACTTCCAAAACGAATCGGGCTTTATTTTTTCCACATTTTCTTCTTGCATTTGTTTTTGGAATTTGTCATAGGAGATGCCAATGTCCTGTAAAACTGCTGTTAGGGGTACCTTTCCATCCTTTTTTGGATAAGTAGTTCAAAAGTGGAATGATAGGAAAAAACATTCGAAAGACTAGAAAATGTTTTGTTTGTACACCTGGCTCCTTTTGAAGTTTAGGTCTCACATCTCCCAGATCTTTGTGCATGATTAATGGCTGTGTCTGTGTGGAACCCTATTCAAGTCAGTGGAACTCTGTGGAGCATGTATTATATTGTAAATACAGAACTTTATACATGCAGCATTTCAGCCTGCACAAATATAGTGATTCCTGCCTATGGCTGAGAACAGCTTTGATGTAGCAAATGTAGTTTCTATTAACTTAACTGGAAGTTTTGCCCACTTAAACCAAGGATTAATTTTGTCTCTAGTATGGATTTCCCAGTGACAAGTATTTGTATTAGCATATGTTCTTATGCTCATATTCCCCAGTGACGAATATTTATGATTCTAAATATCTGGAGAAGGTATGAAGTTCTCAATTTTAGAGTAACTAGTCCAAGAAAGAGACAGCGGATTAATTATAAGAAATCGTTATTATGCTATTTTGGTATAATTTACCAAAGTGCCTAAATTCCATTTTGGAATGTGATTTTAGGCATTGAATAGCATAAGTCTCTGTGGATCCAAATGCCTACATCACTTTAAAATATGGGACTTAGGTTTCTAAGTCACTTAGGTCCAGTTCTTTAAAAGTATTTAAATGCCTGGGAGATAGGCACATAAATACTAAAAACATCCTTGGAATTTCTATACATTATAAATGGCAATTTCTTAACTCTCAAAATGGCTCCAACTGAACATAGGGAAATTCTACATTGGACCTTGTCCAAATAAAGAGGAATTGATCCCCAAACTAAACGTTCTAGATAGCTTATGGTCATTACTTTATCACATGAATAATGAGCAAGCAGAATCAAGTCCAGGCCGGTAAATATATATACATTTTACACATGCATACCCGGGCGCGCGCACACGCACATGCACACACACACACACACACACTTACTTACTTACTTGGTGCTTTAATAGAGCCAATTTCACAAAGCTGAAAACAATTATGAGCAAAATCAGCAGGGAGGAAGGATTTAATGAGAAAAATGTGAGTGACAATTGGGAATAATTTAAGAACACCTTACTAGATGCCCCAAAAGCCACAACAGAGGAGGAAGGCTGTGCAGGTTAAAAAAACAACTTGTTTTAAAGGGGAAGTGAAGGCAGCTGTAAAAAATAAAAAATGCATAACAAATGGAAGAAAGGGGAAGTTGATAATAATGAATATAAATCAGAAGTTTAGACTTTTTAAATGATCTTGAGGGAGACAAGGAGAAATCTATGGTCAGCAAAATAAAGGACAATAAGAAGTTTCTAAAACAGAGTAAGAACAGAAAGAATCCTGACTATGACTCTGGTCCATTACTAGACAGAAAGGGTAGAATTATCAATAAAACTGCAGAAAAAGGCAGAATTTTTCAATAAATATTTCTGGTCTGTTCTTGACATGGGGCAAAAAATATTTATTCATGGACTCTTCATAAGAACATAAGAACAGCCATTCTGGGTCAGACCAAAGGTCTACCTAGACCAGCAACCTGTTTTTGACAGTGGCCAGTGCCAGATGCCCCAGTGGGAATGAACAGGTAATCATCAAGTGATCCCTCTCCTATTATCCATTTCCAGCCTCTGACAAACAGAGACTTGGGACACCATTCCTACCAATACTGGCTAATAAGTATTGAAGGACCTAACCTCCATGGATTTATCTAGTTCTTTTTTGAACCCTGTTAAAGTCCTGGTCTTCACAACATCCTTTGGCAAGGAGTTCCACAGGCTGACTGTGCACTGTGTGAAGAAAAACATAATTTTGTTTATTTTAAACCTGCTACCTATTAATTTCATTTGGATCCCTAGTTCTTATGTTCTTAACTTTTTCTTATTCACGTTCTCTATACCTGTCATGATTTTATATACCTTTATTATATCCCCCATTAGTCTCGTCTTTTCTAAACTGAAAAGTCCCATTCTTTTTAATCTCTCTTCATAAGGCGCCCATTTGAAACCCTTAATCACTGTCTGTTTTCCTTTTCTGAACCTTTTCTTCAAACTAGTATGGAAAGATATATGACCTAATAGCTGGTAATTGCAGCTAGACAAATTCTGTCTAGAAATAAGGCACACATTTTAAAAGTGAGAGTGATTAACCTTCAGAATAATTTGCCCATTAACCACCATCAACAATTTTTAAACCAAGATTGACTGTTTCTCTAAAAGACATGCTCTAGGAAAATTTTGTTGGCAACTTTTATGGCCTGTGTTATAAGGTCAGACTAGATGATCGCAAAGGTCCCTTCAGGGCTTGGAATCTATGACTCAATCAAATTGCGAAGAAGTGAGGAAGGCTTAGCTTTAGATGTGTATTTGAAGATGCATCCCTTTTTGATTAGATCAGTGGTATTGGCTGTAGGATCTCAGGAGTGAGGTCAGAGGCAGGGGAGATTCTAGAGAGCATCTCAGAATTATTACTTATTTCTTCAGCACCACAGTATGGTGCTTTGCAAACAAAAGACAATTACCGAGAGTGTGCCATCTGCATGTCTTATTTATTAGACAATGCTTTACAGGGAACACTATTGATTCTGGCAGGATCTGTTTTCTTTTCTGATGTTACAAGGAATGAAATAAATCTGGTATATTTTAGCTCTCATTCTGGGGAGGAGGTGGATGTCAAGGTCAAGTTGTCATTTCTCAGCCTGAGAAGTTGGCTGCTCCTGAACTGCAGGTGGTCCTTTGCTGCTGCCATCTTCTGCCAGAACTCTGTGTGCAGAAATGATTAAACTAAGATTTATGAAATGAAAACTCTGGAGATTCATGTATTTTGAGCTGAACTGAAGTGTCAATGATCATTATGTGTTAAATAACAAGGGGAACATTTTTCTTTTCAATTGGAAATTGAGATAGCTTACTTTCCTGACGTGGTACCAATTAGTGTTCCAAACCTACTAACCTAAATCTGGAGCCTAATGAAATCTGATCAACTCACTGAAAGGAACCAACTCCATCTACAAAACAGAACCAAGAAACACAGTGAACACTTTGCATTTTACTAGACATTTACATTTATTACACAGCTAGCTTGGGGTTTGTCCGTGACGGATTACAAACATCGCTTTAAGAAGTAAAAGCTGCACGAAACCTCTGAAAGAAGACTTCAAAAAGCACATTCCCTTTACAGGCTTTCTTTAATTTAATTTCAGCCCCATTGCAGGCCTTTAAAGTCCTCTTCTATGGAGATGTGCCTTACGCTACAGATCCCCTTCTTGAGTTGTAGGCTTTAGTTATGTCTGGGCACAGGGAGAGATGAGGACTAGTACAATGAAGAGGCTCTCACTTGCATCAGCTGCTCCATTACAGAGCCTTTTCTTCCTATTTCAAATGATTGATATTCAAGCACAGGCCATTAGAGCACACGCCACCAGTTCACAAAATGTGAGGTATTTTTAAAGTAGCGGAGTCTTGGCCAGGCAGACCTTTGCTGCTGTTCCATAGACATGTGGTCCAAGCAGCACTGTTCACTTACATTTACCTTGTAGTCACAGAAATCCATCAGTTCTTAATCTGTCATTGACTAGTACGTGAATTGTAAAATGCTTAATGTTTAGATATGGCTAAAATGCAAGTCTATTATGTCATCCAAGTGGAGCATTAACAACCTGTGTTCCTGTCATCCCAGCGTGTAGCATGCTGAGAACGTTAAGATTAAGTTGGTGGTGGAATGTATTCCTTGTAAGCATCAGTCTATTTCTCTTCCTTTTCAGAGACAGCAGAGTAGTGCTCAGCTGGTAACAATTGTGAGAAATATTTGCTGCCAAACTGGAAAAAACAAACTGTTTTCAATTCCACGGTGCTTCCATGAAAGCACAATGGTTTGCTCAGAACCTTCCACAATCCAAACATTTAAGCAAAGTGGGTGACGATTGATTTTCCACCCCCAGAAAACACCGACACTTTATATACCTTCCGCTCTGGGGAGGTTCATGGGAACAGGATGCTGTTTGAGAAATGGCTCGAGGAGTGTAAAAGTCTGTTCTAAAAAAGAGTTCTCTCAATTAGAAACTGGGATTGGATTTAGCCAGTGTGTGGTGCTCATTTATGTGCTGTTTGCAGATATTGGCAAGACAAAGCAAATAGTCCAGCACTGGAGTTTTCCTCTTCACATTGGTTTTCAAACAATGGGGGTCAGGACACCAAAGAGGCTCGGGGTCTCCTGGGCTGCTTTTAGACTTGCTGGGGTTTGGGGCAAATGCCAAAGACTGAGCTGCACCACCCACAGCCAAAGCCCCTCTACCAGGTCTGAAACCCCTGGGGCTTTGCTTTGGGCCCCCCTAACTGGGGCAACAGGGCTCAGACTTCGGCTTCAGCCCCAAGTCTGGGAGGTGGGGCTTGGGTGGGCTCAGCCTTTGGTTCCCCCCTCCTGGGTCTTGTAGTCATTTTTGTTGTCAGAAGGGGGCCATGGAGCAATGAAGTTTCAAAAACTGTGCTCTAAATGGATCTTACATTCTCCTGTATCTCCCTTATACATGGGACTAATTCCCTATCAACACTTGTAAAGTTACCACATTCTTCTTTTCCAGTCCTCATTGAGCAAAACATTTACATATGTGCTTCACTTTAAACACATGCTTAACTCCCATTGATTTGTGTGGCACCTAAGCGTGAGAGGCTAAACACTAGGGCCCATTGAAATCAATGGGAATTAGCTGCTTAAATAGCTTTGAGGGTGTGTGCCATGCTCACCTGCTTTTCTAAAGAGGCTTTAAATCCTTCCTTAAAACCTTCCTCTTCTGTGATGCCAACAGCTCACAATAGTCTGGCGTTAGGGCGCTGCTGGCTTTAACGGCTTTTTGTAGCAGACAATTAATTTGTGCCTCAACCTCATCTTTGCTGTTTCCTAGTCCACATCTGTTTAGCTTCCTTCCTATGTGTTGCACCCTTACAACAGACTGTGAGCTCTCTTGAGTGTCAGCCACTTGTAGAGTGCCTAGTAGTTCAGTGCAGCCCTGATTCCTCATCCAGGCTAAGGGCATTACCACATCCAATCAGAAACCAGAAACAAGGTATCTTGAGTGACCAATCACAAAATTCAAATATTGAACAATCACCTGAATGCTCACTACAAACATTTCATAAACAGTACATCAGCAGTGCAAACATGGAATTGTAGAAATTAGACATTGAATAACTGTGAATAATGAACAAATTAATAATCTGTGAAGAAGGAACAGGCTAACTTCATTCACTAATTGACCCAGATAAATAGTTTGACCCAGCTCTGACAGTGGTGGTTTAAAGCTGAAGATGTAAAAAATAATTGTTCATTTTCCTCTTCAGTGGTTTTGCTTCTCCAAATCTACAAAAATGTATAGAATAACCAATGTAGAATACACATACAATAGAAATGGGTTTCTAGCAGTGTTCCATGTAAGCTGTGCACTTGTGCTGCTTCTCAGGAAAGATTACCCCTCCTCCCCCCTCCAAAAAAAATTGGCATTTATATCATTACTTTGATCCAGGGATCTCAAACCCTAGTCTTAGAAGAGTAATCATTAATCCCCATGTTGCATATGAAAGAATCGAGTTTAAATGACTAGCCAACATTCACTCACCAAATTGAAAGCCATGGTAGGAATGAAACTCAGATTTTTTGCCGTTCCAATCCTTAACTCTAACTAGACTACCTAGCAGCTAAGAAATGTTAGGAATGGAGAGAAGCCCTCTGGCTCATTGTGTTAGTATCCTTTCTGTCTACTGTCCACTGACTGAGTCTGGAGATGGTAATATTTGCAGCAGCATGTTATCGATTTCTCTGTGTCCACAGCTCAAAGTATTTCAGTAATCCATACACCTTGACTCGTCAGGGAGAGAGAGCCCACCACAAATCAGCTTTATTGTTTTCCTTATCATACAAGACACACCGCTGCACCAGTGACTGATTGCTTCCTATTTGTTCCAGATGGCATTGAAGGACTCAGAAACACTTTTCCCTTAATTCCATAATAGCCTTGTTCACTCAATTTCAGTGACTCTTAGTCCTATTAAACCTATTTCTCGTAAGTCAACAGTGCTATACCAGAAAACCCACTGGCTTTAGGCTATCTGGGATCAGATAATTTTCCAGTTTAAGTGGATGAAACTGCACTGAGTCAATGGAGCTAGGACATTCACACTAGTAAAAAATTTGGACCCTAGTTAATAGTGCTCCTGTAAAATGTCAGCTAAAGCTCTACCTGTGGACCTAACCATATCATGCCCCAAACTAACTGAACATTAAACTAGCAACATTGTTTTTAGAAAGCATTTAAAATCTCATTGGTCTTGAACATTTTGCCAGATATTTTCCAAAGAATGTTTGGGTTTGTCTTGGCTAGAATATAAAGTGTGTTAATTCTAAAATTCTATAGATATGGCTATGCAGACTTGTGCTTCCTGGTTGAGTGGTAGCCTGATGGGAAGCCTCAGCTTCACGTTGGCCAGCTAGCACATGCTATTGTTTATGCCGTCTTGTTTCAATGGAGTTCTAAAAGGTTGTTTTGAACATGATCTTGTAGTTGTTCATGATAGGGTCATTAGTGATATCCAATGAGAACAATTTTCTGTGAGTGCTTGAATGTGAGAGCAATGGGGCACACAATCACTCTTGCATCCAAAGATCAGGGAGAATTAGAAACAACCAACCAAAGAGGTTAACAAAGAGTTTGCAGTTCTCTGTGTTTTATGAACTCAATTAAGGACTTTAAAGGCTTGGTTATCTGTGGGACTTGCAATAACAAGTTGGAAAGCAAGCTGTTTAAAAGACCATAAATTTTATTAGGACCATGTTTAGTTTTGTTTTTTAAACCAACATTTTGGCCGTAAACGCTATCTTTATGGGAAATAAATAAAGACTGCTCATAGCTGGATTCAATTCCCAAGAAGTTATAGAAGTTGGAACAGTTGAAGACAAATAGTTAAAGATCCGTTGTGAATTTACCAAGTTTGTGCAGGCTCAGTGATGCCTTCCAATATGTTACAGAAAGATAATTCAAGAATGATGTGCACGATTAGTTACAATGAGTATTTATATGTTTTGGTTCACAGAGATGATGCTAAGTGAACTATGAACAAAGATGGGGGTTTTCAAAGGAGACTGAGAGCATTAGACACTCAAAATAGTCAACACCCAACTTGCATTGGGAGTTGCGCTCCTAATTCCCATAGGCTTTGCCTAAATGATCATTTAAATATGCGTGGTTAGTATCTGTTCAGCTAGCAGAAAACATCAGTGGTGATCCTCTCATGGACACCAGTAAAGTGTAAGTGGCAGTAGTGGGAAGCTACTGGCTCACAAACAGCAGCAACATTCTGGGCCCCTTGCTCCCAAACCATGATCAGGATTGCATTCCCAACCTGGCCAACATGAAAGTCCAGGTTGGGAATGTCAAAAAAAACCCTCCATTCTGCTTCCCACTCTCTTGGTATCTCTGCCACTAGGATGAGTGAGGCAGAGCAAAGATGGCTGAGAAGAGGTGAACAAAGTGCAATGGTGACTGAGTACTCAAGCTGATCCTGGTTGCATCTTTCACAGATGGAGTGAGGACTACCAAAAATATTGTTCAGGCTGTTTCCATCCACCAATTAAGTTCCCAATAATGTGGGCTCAAGGATAGGAGCGGTGATG
Source organism: Pelodiscus sinensis (assembly GCF_049634645.1). Lineage (NCBI taxonomy): Eukaryota > Metazoa > Chordata > Testudines > Trionychidae > Pelodiscus > Pelodiscus sinensis. The sequence goes on from NC_134712.1 coordinate 202,850,796, forward strand.
AAGAGGATTGGGATCTTGTGAATGAGGAGGAGAGATGCTGGATTAAGCCCACAGGAGGATCACACAGGAGTTTTATTCAGTGAGTCCACAAAATCACTTTGACCATAAAATGTGTTTCTCTTCTAAAAATATGGCACCATGGGGTACCATGTTATTGAATCCGCATGCTTGCTATGGAAATGATGAGACATGAGTAAAAAGATGCTTTTGCTAACCTCAGAGTCAGTCCAGAATTGGAATTTGAAAGTAAAGCTGGGTTTTTTTCATCTTGTGCATCGTCACCAGCAGTAAAAGTTCTGCAAACCAAATTATGCTCTCATCCAAAACCATAAAACCCCAGCCTCCTCAAATATACTATCTGTGGAATCTCAGTCAGAAGAGTGGCACAGGGCAAGCATATTGCACTTGGTAAACAGTTCTCTTGATGATACCCAAGAAATAAAAGAATCCAGCTGCTTTGGCACATTTTACAGGAGCTAAAAATAATAGATACAGGATGAGGACTTGTGGCTGAAGAGGTTCCTAATGGAATCGGGAAAGGAACCACTGATTTTCCTTCAAGTGGGAACAAATGATACTGTCAGATTCTCACTGAAACACATCAAATGAGACTATGTCAGGCTGGTGAAGACCCTTAAATAAATGGAGACTTAGGTAATCTTCAGTGGGATCGTACTTGGCCCTAGAAGAGGAGAGCAAAAGCAAGGCAAGTTCATGATGATCAAAGATGATCTAGGTAATGGTGTTAAAAAGAGGGCTTTGAGATGTTTGACCACTGGGAGGCATTCATGTACAAAGAACTGTATTATGGGATGAACTCCACCTGAGCAGGAAGGGAAATACACTTCTGGGATGGAGGTTGGCACAACTGGTTCAAAGAACTTTTAACTAGGAATCTGGAGGAGATGGTTTAGAGATGTTTATGTAATCTTTCTACCTGTTCCAAACACTGAGCAGGTGGAAAATCAGGCAAGAGAGGATACAGCAATGGAGAAAAGAACAACAGAGTGTAGGAGAATGGACAATAAGAGAAAAGCTGGTGTGAATACCAATATCTGCCAGGTAGGAAACACTAACAGTAGAATGACTGTACCTAATTGGGCAAAGAATTTGGGCTAACCCCAGGAGAAACAACTGTGATGTCTGTACATCAATTCAATGAGGCCCTCATATGGATGTAGAGGACAAATATGGTTTGAGTCTTGATGAACTATTTCATTTTAAAATAATGGAAGGATAAACAAAAAATAGGTCTGCAACTAGATCCTTGATTCTAAAAGGGCAAATTTTTAAAAACTAAAGGAATTAGGGAGGTAGACTGAACTGAGCAAGTCAAGGATCTGAAAGTGGAGGAAGCTTAGAATTACTTTAAGTCAAAGTTGAAGAAACTATCTGATGTCTACATTCTAAGCAAGGGGAAAAATCATAGTGGAGGATTGCAGAGCAAAGTGAATGAACAAGCATTTCAGGCAGGCTGTTAAGAGAAATCAGAAAGCCTATAAGGAATGAAAGATGGCCTGGATCAACAAAGAAAGCTACCTTGTGGAGGTCAGAAAGCATAAAGAGTAAGTAAGCACTGCCAAAGACAAGGAAAGTTGGCCCTTGAAAAGGAAATTAAAATCAACAGTAAAAGTTTATTTAGCCATAAAAATAAAATAGGGAAAGGTGAAGTGGGACCGCTAAACATTGAAAGTAGAGATTAAAGATAATTGAAGTGTTGCTCAACACCTAAATGAATATTTTGCCTCAGTTTTTTAATAAAAAGTAATGAGCTGCTTAGGTGTAGCATCAAGGTACTAATAGAAAAAAGCACATGGAAACAGAAGGATCGTGTCTGTGGTGGAAGTCAAACTCAGACAACTTAATGGGATCAAATCAGGAGCTCTGAATAATCTTTACCCACACATGTAAAAGGAATTAGCCCAGGAAGTTGCAAGCCCAATTGCAAGGATTTTTAATATATCCATAAACTTGCAGGCCATATTCTATGACTGCGGAACCGATTTTCAAGAAAGGAAAAAAGTGACCCAGTTGTGTGCAAAGTCTTGAAAACTTAGTGACTAACAAGAAGAATTTTTGCTATAAACTGGGCCACATCAATTGGAAGAGATCAAAGAGGAGAAAGACCTGGGTGTATTGGTCAACCACAGGATGACTATGAGCTACCAATGTGATATGGGTGTGAAAAAAGCTAAGGCATTCCTAGGATATATCAAGTGAGGTATTTTCGTTACAGATAGGGAAGTATTATTACAATTAGATCAGGCACTAGTGAGGCTGTGTCTAGACTGTGGGTTTTTTTCTGGAAAAAGGTACACAAATTGTGAACCGCAATTTGCTTGCCTTTTTCCACTTCTTTTGTCGGAAGATGCTTTTCCAACATTTGGCCCAGCTACATGGGGCCAAATGTTGGAAAACCCCCTTTTTTCAGCACATCCCTTCTTCCTCATGAAACAAGGTTTACAGTGATGCCAGAAAAACAAGTCTGCTCTCCCATAAAACATTTCTAAAGAGCAGATGCGTTCCTTGGACACAGCAGAGTTTTTCCGAGGTATCCCGGAAAAACTCTGTACTGTAGACATAGCCTGAGACCCCATCTGAAATACTTTGCAATTCTGGTCTTCCAGCTTAAAGAAAGATGAATTCAAACTGGAACAGGTGCAGAGAGGGGCTACATGGATAAATGAAAAATCTGTCTTCTGAGAGGAAATTTACAGAGCTTGATTTCCTTAGTGTAACCACAAAAGGCTAAGGGGAAATATGATTGCTGTCCATTAAAGAACAAGGGAGTTATTTCAGTAAAGGGCCTGTGTTGATACACGACCAAATTGATACAAACTGACCATCAACAAGTTTAGGCTTGACCCTTGATAAAGGGTTTCAAGCCATGAGAGGAATGAAGTTTCTACCTTCCAAGCGGAGCAGTAGGGGCAAAAGTCCTATCTGGTTTCAAAATTGAATTTGATGAGTTTATGGAGGAGATGGTATGATGGAACTGCTTACAATGGCATATGGCCCATCTGCAACTTCTAGTAGCAAATATCTCCAAGTAACAGAGATGAGACACTGGATAGAGAAGGCTTTTAATTACAATTAAAATTCTTTCCCAGGTGCCGGGGTAGTGGATCTTCCAGACATGCTCAGGGTCTAACTGATTACCACATTAAAGGAAGGGAAGGAATTTTCTCTGTGTACAGATTGGCCAGATTTCCTCTGCGGCATGGAGAATGGGCCACTTGCTGGCTTTAACTAAGTAAGGGTACGTCTACACTACAACGTTAATTCGAACTAACTTAGTTCGAATTAGTTAATTCGAACTAAGCTAATTCGAACTAACGGATCCAGACTAAAAAACTAGTTCGAATTAGCGTTTTGCTAATTCGAACTAGCATGTCCACATTAAGTGGACCCTGAACCGGGGTTAAGGATGGCCGGAAGCAGTGCCGGCAGGGCATCAGAGGAGGACTTAGAGCGTGGAGATGCTGTCTCAGGCTAGCCGAGGGCTGTGCTTAAAGGGTCCTGACCCCCACCACGGACAGACAGTTCTCAGGGGTGCCCTGCTTGCAAAGCAGTCCTGGCTTGGATTGCCCGGAGTACCCACACTGGGCACATCACACCGCTCGGCCATCAGCCCGGCTGCACTTGCCACAGGCTGCCATCTGGGAAGAGGGGGCAATTGGGGGGCTGCAGGAGACCTTCCATCCCCAGAAGCCCGCAGAGCCAGCCCAGTCCTCCCCATCGGGGGCTCGTACCCCATTCCTCCCTCACCTCCTTCCACTTACCCTTCCCTAGCCCCTCTTCTTGATGTACAAAATAAAGGACAATTGTGTTCAAAAATGGAATCTGTCTTTATTGAACAAAACTGGGAGAGACTGGGAAAAGGAGGTGGGGAAGAGAGAGGCTGGGAGAGGGGAGGGCAACTAAAATGATCAGGGGTTGGGAACAGGTCCCAGATGAAGAGAGGCTAAAGAGACTGGGACTTTTCAGCTTAGAAAAGAGGAGACGGAGGGGGGACAGGATAGAGGTCTCTAAAAGCAGGAGTTGGGTGGAGAGGGTGCATACAGAAAAGTTCTTCATTAGTTCCCATAAAGAAGGACTAGAGGACACCAAAGGAAAGGAATGGGTAGCAGGCTTGAAACTAGTAAGAGAAAGTTGTTCTTCTTCACAAAGCAAAGAGTCAACCTGTGGAACTCCTTGCTGCAGGAGGCTGTGAAGGCTACAACTAGAACAGAGTTGAAAGGGAAGTGAGATCAAGTCATGGAGGTTGGGTCCATGGAGTAGTCTTAGCCAGGGGGTAGGAGTGGTGTCCCTGCCCAAAGTTTGTGGAAGGCTGGAGAGGGATGGCACGAGACAAATGGCTTGGTCACTGTCTTCGGTCCATCCCCTCCAGGGTCCTTAGGGTTGGCCGCTGTCGGCAGACAAGCTACTGGGCTAGATGGACCTTTGGTCTGACCCAGGATGGCCATTGTAAGCTCAGGGTCGAGGGTCTCACTGGACCCCCTTGATTTTCATGCACACCTGCTCCTGGGTGGCCAGGCTGGCAGCTCTCCTGCCCTAGCCGGCCACTTTTCTGTGCCTAGTGCGGAGGTCGTGGACGAGGTCCACGATGTCCGCACTAGCCCAGGCGGGTGCCTGCCTCTTGCGGTCCCAGGCAAGCTCCCGGGAGCCATCAGCCTGGTCCCAGGAAGAGGGGGAGGGCTGGGGGGCATCAGGTGGGTGGCTCGATCTGTGCCAGGTGCAGGGTCTGCTGGCTGGGTTCTGGCAGGCTTGCACCTGGCACGGGCACTGTAGCCAGCCCATGCCCCTTTAAGGGGTCTGGGGCCGGGAGGGGGGCAGTAGAATTTTCCTGGTGTTGGCCAGAGTGGCCACCAGGGAACCCTGGGGAGGACTAGCCTCCCACTAGTTGGAATTAAGGGGCTACACACCCCTTAATTCGAACTAGTAAGTTCGAACTAGGCTTAATCCTCATGGAATGAGGATTACCTAGTTCGAACTAAGTGTTCCGTTAGTTCGAATTAAATTCGAACTAACGGAGCGCTAGCGTAGCGCCTATGAAAGTTAGTTTGAACTAACGTCCATTAGTTCGAACTAACTTTGTAGTGTAGACATACCCTAAGAGGTGGAGTCTCTTTAACTTGTCTTTAAATCATTATTTGAGGACTTGAGTAACTCAGACAAAGACTAGGGATCTATTACAGAAATGGGTTGGAGAGGTTTTGTGGCCTGTGATATGCAGGAAATCAAAGTACATGATCATGATGGTCCCTTTTTCACTGTGGTGTGAATCTGATTGTCCACAAAAAATGTTGTAATAATTGTGGGCGCAGACCAATAATTCCAATTTGGAATAAAGACACAAACTTTTAAAATTATCTGCAAAACAGAAATTCTAATTCTAATTAAAAAATTGGGGACTCAGGAAATCCAGTAGAGAGAGCCAGGAGAATCCTTGAACTTCCAGGATCCCATCTCTCTTTCAACCTCTCAGGTGGGCTTCCCTAAAGGGCAGGATGCCCTGGAGCTATGGCCCACTGAAGCCCTGGTAGCACAGGTTGCTGAGTATCTCTGAGGTTAGAGGACATCTTCTTAGGAGCCAAGTGAATGAGCAGGCAGGAGACCAGGCAAGTTTCCAATGGACCACCACTAACATGTTCATTCCAATTCAGTAGTACCACACTTAAATCCACCATGGAGCAACAAAGACTCTACCATTCCCAGGTCATAAACTCATAAAGCATATCTGAGTGGTCTAAGGGGCAGAATAGTGTTAGGAAATGCTACGGGATTTTTTATTCTTCCTGTTATTAACTCTGAGCATGTTACATAGTTCAGAACAAGGTCTATATTTGTACAATATATTCCACTTACGTAGAAATAGCATCATACGACCTATTCTGTTCTGAATTATTGACTGGAAAAAATTAGGCAGCGAAAGTATATTAGGGTGCATTTTTAGATGCATCATGCCTTCCATAACCAAAAATGGCTAATGAAGTGCACACGTTCCCTTTTCAAATGACTTTCTACATATTATTTACACTCCTCCCATTATGTTCACTTTAACAACAAAAATGTAAACCATTAACATGTCTTGACTAGGCAGCTGTATGTATTATTTCCCATGAGATTAAAAAGAACAAACCCTACCACAGTTGTGAAATAATAGGTTTAAATTTTGGCTTTAGTCCTTAGTTTATTTATTGTGCTACAATTCAGAAACTTTTCAGCCTGTAGTGTAACAGAAAAATGTGTTGTGTTGTTCTAAGGTATTCACATTTTGTAAAAAATGCTTATTCAGTTTGGTCCGGTTTTATGTTTGTCTAGCAAAATGAGTGGTTAAAAAATATTTTGGCACACTAGCAGTCCATAATACAGTTTATTGCTTTTGGAGTTTTCGAAAATAAACACTGCTAAGATATTGTGGTTTGAAAATTGGCTATACTAAGTTTTGCATATATGTATACTTCCATAGGACTTTTGTTATAATGGACCACAGCCAGTCTGCATTTGTAATGATGTGATAGTTTGCCTTTTAGCTATATGTCTTAAAAATTATGGAACAGATTTTCAGCTGGTGCAAAATGAGTAGCCCTATTTACACATCCCCAGGATATGGCTCCATACGGCTATTAACACTACAAAACTTTTAAAATAAAAACAAAATAAAATAAAAATGATGAATCAGCTATTTATGCAAGCGACTAGAGTATTTTCATTTTATAAAAATTTTCTGCAAAGAATATTTTGAGGCCCAAAAGTTCTCATTCTCTGAAGATATTAAATAAAAGAAAAAAAGATATGTCACATGGCCATGTCTTTTTGTTCAGCATTTGCAGTGTCTAGCGGAACTGAGTCTTAATCGATGGGCGGATTTTCAAGGTGCTATTACTGTAAAAGTAGTAAAGGTTGGCACTCCATTTTATAACATGTTGTGACATACTGAAATAACCTTAACAAATCAAAATAACTTTTTTGAATTAAGATTAATCTTATTGAATTAAGGCTCAGCCCTTTGGGGTACACTGAATGAAAAATGCAAGTGGGTATGCATTGTTGTGGCTTTTTACCAGCCTTCTTTAGTTGGGGGAGGAGGGGCAGGGCGCTAATTAATGTCCTTCATTATCAGCCAATCAAGTCTCACCACCACCACGCCCGACCTAGAGGAGATACATATGTACTCCCTTCCCCATTCTTTCAGTTTCTCCTATTTTTCCTTGATGCCAGCTATGCCCCATTTCAGGCCCATTAAAAAAAATAGTACGGCCATCTTTTTCTCTAGGCCCGGGTTTCAGTTATGATTCAGACTCTGCTTCCCAGATTTTGCCAGGGCCACTGTAGCTGCAGCAGAAATGTGGGATGTCGTGGTAACTGCAGATTCCAAACTCATGTTCAACTTTTCTATAATGTGTTTCTCTCTTGAAACTATTTAGGTTTGAGGAGAGCTCAGGCGTTGGTGTCATTGTACACTATATCAAACAATTTCTTGGCATTATGTATTTTCCTCAGTATTTACAATAAATAAAACTAGTGTAGATCTTAACCAGTTCCCAAATGTAAACTGCTTTCACTTACAGACCATTCACATTTAGCATTATATTTTGTTGCAATGGTTCAAAGCACTCATAATTAACATCTGGGTTTCTGTTTATTTCAGATTTATCATGGCTTTCCATGAATATCGAAGCCACTATGACTAAGGTGTGTTGTAATTCTGAAACATAAATGCCGACAGCATAAAACACTGAAAAGAAAATTTAAATTAAAAGTAATGTAACTTACAGCTGAACCACAGTATATTTTCTAATGGAACTAATTATGGTCTCTCAAGCCATTCAGTTACTACCCTGTGAAATAAACTGACCCTAATTAAAACATGGCTTAGAACAATCTACAAAATAATGATGCTGACAAATTCATTAGAATTGACCCTTGATTTTCTTGGGGCTTCTATTTACTTCAGTGGCATTACTTCTCATTTACTTACGGATAGCCTTGAGGCCAGACATCAAGCACTCACCTGGGACTCTGGAAACCTGGGTTCTGTTCCAAGCTCTGCTACTAGCCCCCGAGGTGATATTGGGCAGTTCACTGTCCCTCAGTGTGTCTCAATTTCTTCATCTGGACTGCTATGTAAAGTGCTTTGAAATCTATGGACAGATGTCAGTAAAGCTGGCTATCATTGTTTTATTTCTATAGTCAGAATGGAATCACCTCAAAAAACACCTTCTGTAAACCATATACAAAGCAGCGTATTTCTTTAAAAATAGTATATTAAAAGGTCTGGGAAAAGGAGAAAGGAGAATTAATTTAATGGACCCTTAAGGATTTCTAGAAAAACTGAAAGGGCTGTAAAAACAACAAGGAGTCCTGTGGCACCTTAGAGAATAACACATTTATTAGGGCATAAGCTTTTGTGGGTAAAACCTACTTCATCAGATGGGGTATGTCTACACTACAAAGTTAGTTTGAACTAACGGACGTTAGTTCGAACTAACTTTAATAGGTGCTACACTAGCGCTCCGCTAGTTCGAATATGAATCGAACTAGCGGAGCGCTTAGTTCGAACTAGGTAAACCTCATTTTACGAGGATTAAGCCTAGTTCGAACTAGCTAGTTCGAATTAAGGGGTGTGTAGCCCCTTAATTCGAACTAGTGGGAGGCTAGCCCTCCCCAGCTTTCCCTGGTGGCCACTCTGGCCAACACCAGGGAAACTCTATGCCCCCTTCCCGGCCCCGGACCCCTTAAAGGGGCACGGGATGGCTACGGTGCCCGTGCCAGGTGCAAGCCTGCCAGAACCCAGCCAGCAGACCCTGCACCTGGCACGGCTCGAGCCACCCACCCGATGTCCCCCAGCCCACCCCCTCTTCCCGGGACCAGGCTGGTGGCTCCCGGGAGCTTGCCCTGGACCGCAAGAGGCAGGCACCTGCCTGGGCTAGTGCGGACATCGTGGACCTCGTCCACGATCTCCGCACTAGGCACGGGAAAGTGGCCGTCTAGGGCAGGAGAGCTGCCAGCCTGGCCACCCAGGAGCAGGTGTGCATGACAATCAAGGGGGTCCACTGAGACCCCGACTCTGAGCTTACAATGGCCATCCTGGGTCAGACCAAAGGTCCATCTAGCCCAGTAGCTTGTCTGCCGACAGCGGCCAACCCTAGGGACCCTGGAGGGGATGGACACCACTTTGGGCAGGGACACCACTCCTACCCCCTGGCTAAGACTACTCCATGGACCCAACCTCCATGACTTGATCTCACTTCCCTTTCAACTCTGTTCTAGTTGTAGCCTTCACAGCCTCCTGCAGCAAGGAGTTCCACAGGTTAACTATTTGCTTTGTCAAGAACAACTTTCTCTTACTAGTTTCAAGCCTGCTACCCATTCCTTTCCTTTGGTGTCCTCTAGTCCTTCTTTATGGGAACTCAGGAAGAACTTTTCTGTATGCACCCTCTCCACCCAACTCCTGCTTTTAGAGACCTCTATCCTGTCCCCCCTCCGTCTCCTCTTTTCTAAGCTGAAAAGTCCCAGTCTCTTTAGCCTCTCTTCATCTGGGACCTGTTCCCAACCCCTGATCATTTTAGTTGCCCTCCCCTCTCCCAGCCTCTCTCTTCCCCACCTCCTTTTCCCAGTCTCTCCCAGTTTTGTTCAATAAAGACAGATTCCATTTTTGAACACAATTGTCCTTTATTTTGTACATCAAGAAGAGGGGCTAGGGAAGGGTAAGTGGAAGGAGGTGAGGGAGGAATGGGGTACGAGCCCCCGATGGGGAGGACTGGGCTGGCTCTGCGGGCTTCTGGGGGTTGAAGCTCTCCTGCAGCCCCCCGATTGTCCCCTCTCCCCAGATGGCAGCCTGTGGCAAGTGCAGCCGGGCTGATGGCCGAGCGGTGTGATGTGCCCAGTGTGGGTACTCCGGGCACTCCAAGCCAGAACTTCTTTGCAAGCGGGGCACCCCTTAGAACTGTGTGTCCGGGGTGGGGGTCGGGACCCTTTAAGCGCAGCTCTCGGCTAGCCTGAGACAGCATCTCCACGCTCTAAGTCCTCCTCTTATGCCCTGCCGGCACTGCTTCCGGCCATCCTTAAGCCCTGTTCAGGGTCCACTCAATATGGACTTGCTAGTTCGAATTAGCAAAACGCTAATTCGAACTAGTTTTTAGTTCTAGACGCGTTAGTTCGAATTAGCTTAGTTCGAATTAACTAATTCGAACTAAGTTAGTTCGAACTAGCGCTGTAGTGTAAACATACCCATGAATTGGAGTGGAAATTACAGAGGAGGGAATAGAGCATTAGGATAAGGAAAGAACTTGCTAACTTTCTGAAAAGAGTTAGCATACATACCAGTAAAGGGACAGCAAATCTGTGAGTACAATGCAAAACCCTTACAAAACCCAAGACCCTTTGAAGACAAATTTTGGAAAACAAATGGAATTTTCCCTATTCTTTATATAATGAAAGGAAACTCAGCACTAGGAGACTGACACTTTCCTAACTAAAATTATGATGGCTTTTGTAGGCTGACTGGTTTGAATTACCACAAACAGATGTCAGGCATTTGGCCTGTTTATTCACCACATCACTGAAGTAAAAATCAGAATATTCAACTTCTTGCTGGTCAGAGAATGTTGCTCCAGTACAAGAAGTAAGCACTGGCAAAATAGATTGCTATGGCAATTCTGATATGGAATTAATGGGTTATCCATTACAAAACAGGGAGTCTCCTGCAGTGCACTAGTTTAATATTAATTAAGCTACAGGCACTCACTGAGTTTTGAGCATCCAAGTTCCAAACAGACACATATGAATGTTCACCTGCAGCCTCAGGGCTGCACAGCTGCCTCTCTGCTCCTCCAGAGTCCTCCAGTCTGTGCTGGCACTGGTCACCATTTGCTGGTGTGTAGGGCCTGGGGTCAGAGCTCAGGGGGAGATCTGGGGAATGGAAATGAAAGCTGCTGGAGCCAGTGCTAAGCCAGCAGGGGAAGGGCTGGGGATAGAGCTGGTTGCAGGAGCTAGCACAGAGCCCGGGGGCAGAGGGAGTGGCCAGGGATGCCCTGAAATCCCCTTCAGACTCCCCACACATCGCCTCCTCTAAATAAACCTGCCTTTCCTCAAACACTAGCATTCAAGGTTAAATAAAAATCTATTTCTCAGTTAATTCTATTGTTTGTATCCTTTGTTAAATTATTGCAGGTCAAACCTCTCTGGTCCAGCAGCATCCATGGTCTGGCATGATTTTATTAGCTGGATGTTCACTTACCATGGAAGTGACCAAGTTTCCTGCAGTCCCATAAAGTTTGTTTACAGCCGCCAGTCCTGGCTCTCTGTTCTGTGCTGTTATTTAGCTCTAATCTACCCCTAAATATCTTCTAAGAGGCCAGTAAGAAGTGGAAGTATTAGTAATGCTGCTAGACAATATTGACATCCCGTGGTTTAGCAAATTCTCTGGATCAGGTCCCAAGGGCACCGACCTAGAGAGGTTCAATCTGTAGTATTGCAACAGTTACTGTCTACTCATTTTCATTGGAAATATTCAGTATTTCAGCTATATTATGGCTTCAATAGACTTTTGTGGGTTAGCCGGACAATGTAACTACCATTTATAACATTGTTTCTGTAGAAAAATGCATTCTGAGTTCCAAACAACTGACTTACAACAGAAATTTGGAACACAACCCATTTGTAAGTTGGGCACTTCCTGTAAAGTGATGATCAAAACATTTGTTGAGCTGATGACACTTCTTACATCTCACTAATGATTCTTAATTGTGGTAGGTGAAGAAGCTGTAAGAATTTTGTTATGAAATAAAATGCTATTTTAAGCCACAGCTGAGAAAGTTTGGAAGACATGTAATGGGGATATGGTATTTTTTATCTCTATGTAGCTGGTCTGAATCAGGCCAGACCAGTAGTAACCAAAGTTTTTTATGATCTTTGATGAAGGTCTCTTGAAGTCTGTTTTCTGACTAAGTGAAACATGCTAGCAGTTTCAATCCAGATCCACATAAAATATCTCTCTCACTAACCACACAGATTTTGTTGGCTGTCTCAGCAAAGAGGCCAACAGCTCACCATTCATGCATAGACGCTTATCTCACACTCCTAGAAATAACCCCTCGAGGACTCATTTTTGTCTCACTGATGGGTAGGGAAGCTTGTCGTGCTGTGTTCAGCAGTGGGAAGTTTTATGTTTCCAACACTATCAAATTGGGCACATTTCACACTCACTAACTTCTCTTTGAAAAGACCAAATTAGTTCAAATGAAATATTATACCTAAACTGTGATGGCACTAGGTGAAATTTAATCTATAATAGAGATAATGGATTGAATTCAGAGGCAATAGAAAGGTTGGAAATGATAACGTTGGTAAGTGAATGTAGCATGCAAAAGAGGAAGCAAATAAAAGGGCACAGGAAGATCACAGAATCATAGAATTCTAGGGCTGGAAGAGACTTCAGGAGGTCATCGAGTCCAACCCCTGCTGGAAGCAGGACCAACCCTAACTAAATCATCCCAGCCAGGGCTTTGTTAAGCCAGGAATTAAAAAACCTTTAGGGAAGGAGATTCCACCACCACCCTAGGTAACCCATTCCAGTGCTTCTCACCCTCCTAGTGAAAGGGTGTGTCTAGACTGGCAAGATTTTGCGCAAAAGGACCTGCTTTTGCGCAAAAACTTGCCAGCTGTCTACACTGGCTGCTTGAATTTGCGCAAGAGCACTGACTTTGTAATGTACAAAATCAGTGCTTATTGCGCAAATACTTTCATGCTCCTGCTTGGGAAAAAGCGGCCTTGCGCAAGAATACTTGCGCAGGAGGTCCAGTGTAGACAGGGAAGAACTGCTTTGCACAAAAAAGCCCCGATGGCTAAAATGGTGATCAGGGCTTTCTTGCACAAAAGCACTTTTTGCGCAAAAGCATCTGTGCCAATCTAGACCCTCTTTTGCGGAAATACTTTTAACAGAAACACTTTTCCGTTAAAAGTATTTCCGCAAAATCATGCCAGTCTAGACGCAGCCAAATAGTTTTTCCTAATATCCAACCTAGACCTCCCCCACTGCGATTTGAGACCATTGCTCTTTGTTCTGTCACCTGCCACTACTGAGAACAACCTTTCTCCATCCTCTTTGGAACCACACTTGAGGAAACAGAAGACTGCTGTCATTATTAAACATTTGGGCTGTGTCTACATTGACATCCCTTTCTGGAAAAGGGATGCTAATGAGACACTTCGGAATTGCAAATCTGCGGGGGATTTAAATATCCCCCGCGGCATTTGCATTTACATGGCTGCCGCTTTTTTCCGGCTCGGGATTTTTGCCGGAGAAAAGCACCAGTGTAGACACGATTTTCCGGAAAATAAGCCCTTTTCCGGAGGATCCCTTATTCCTACTTTTAAATAGGAATAAGGGATCCTCTGGAAAAAGGGCTTATTTTCCAGAAAATCGCATCTAGACTGGCGCTTTTCTCCGGCAAAAACCCCAAGCCGGAAAAAAGCGGCAGCCATGTAAATGCAAATGCCGCGGGGGATATTTAAATCCCCCGCAGATTTGCAATTCTGAAGTGTCTCACTAGCATCCCTTTTACGGAAAAGGGTGCCAGTGTAGACCCAGCCTTGTTCTCCATGTAGATACAGAGACTGTAATGCAGTCACCTCTTAGCATTATCTTTGGTAAGCGATAAAAATAAATTAAAAATAATATATCCTAGGAGAAAAGGGTGACATCCATCCTTATTGGTTAAGAAACCCAGAGTTCTTGCATTGCTCTAGGTTTCCCCTCTCTGAACATGACTAGAGCTTGCTGCTGCCACCATCACAAGACTACAGTGGTTGTAGCTGGCTTGGCAGAGCTGACTTTTGTGAAACTGGGGGAGGAATAACTCAATCGTTTGAGCATTAGCCACCCAAATTAAGGGTTGTGAGTTCAACTCTTGAGGGAGGCCATTTAGGACTCTGGAGCATACTTGTCAAGGATGGTACTTGGTCCTGCTGTGAGGGCAAGGGATTGGACTCAATGAACTCTTAAAGTCCCTTCCAGCTCTATGAAATCAGTATATCTCCATATATATTTTTGAAGTCAAAACTCTGAACCAGTGAGTCTCCTTCATTGAACTCTAGCAAACAGTTGAAAGCGAACTTCTGCCTGCAGCCTGCATGACTCTGCTTGGATATGCCCAGTGACTCCGAGTTCTCGGTACACCGCTAGCTAGGCAATTAAATATAAGAACTTCTGGGTCAGCAACAGTGTTCCCTCTAAGATTTTCCCTCCATGAGCATAAGAAGTTTTGTCTTGTGCACCACAACAGAGGTCATGTACACTTGTTTGGATGTGTGCCACTGTGCCATGCTAGGATTTGGGCCCAGACTTGGAAAAGTCCTGGTAGGTTTGTGATTTCCAGCTGGGGATCTGGGGAACCCTTCCTGATTATCCATGCCATGACTATTTTGCAACCCGGCATGAGGGGATTGGATGCTTGGAGTGGGAGGGAGATGAAACCTGGACAGAAACTCTCTGTTACCAAGAGCTCTGCTGCAAGGAAAGACTGGAGAATCCATGAGAAGGGTCCACTGCTAACCCAACCAGTTCTGTGTATCATTCTGTTTGTCCGTCCAATGGTTTATTACACATCCCAGTGGCTTTGACCTCAGCTAGTGTTCTCATATCCTCTGTAATGATAGAGTAGGACATGGAATGGACAAATGGATTTCATGCAATACCAGGTGTTCCTGCATCTGTGAAACACCTTGACTACCTAGTGAGAAATCGTCAGGATTAGGAGTGACGCTTTTCCCTTTTCTCTGCCCCAGCCCAAGCTCAACTTGAGTATGATCCTCTAGGAATTTTACCCCAGTCGAGGTGAGTCAGCCCATAATGTACTGTAGCTCAGCTATTGGAGACAAATTCAGGCTGGATGCAATCCCTAGCAGGAGATAGAAGGGAGGTTTCTGCTTCTTTTGTACCAGCTGTGCAAGCCCTGGAACAGACAACTGTTCACATGTTTTTCGTAAGGTGCACAGCAAAATCTTAGTTCAGGATTCAGGCACCTTTGGCTTTCAGAATATGAGCAACACCAGCAAGGCTTTGAAAAATAAAGTAGCTGAAGAAATTAAAACCACGGGGCATAAACAAGCATTTCTGGAAAGCTACTGCTGAAGATGATGATGATGTGATTGAAGGGTCATTCTTACATACAGAACAACATGAAATCACATTTGAAAAATGCTATTAGATAAAGTTAGCCCTTTATTATTATTTTTTTAATCAAGGCTTGAGTCTGTTGCTATGCCCCTTCGTGCCTGTGACTAAACTCTACCTTTCCAACAGAATAAATCTGATTATAACACAGCTGACTCCACGCCAAGCAGGGAAATGAAAAGCACACACGTTAAAAGTATTACTTAGATCACCCCGAATATGAACTCCATTTTGAACTTTAATGGAGTCTGCTTTGGCTGTGGGGTTGTGCAAGAGCTCATTTGATGTTATATGTTGTATGGATCTGTAATGGTAGGTTAAAGTTACATGTTTATTAAAAGAAGAGCTACGGGGCTTAACCAATATATGATCATCCCAGATAAAAGCTGATTCATTTTGGCCCAAGGGCAGAATCTCTGAAATAAATCCTACTAAGCGCTAAAATCAGAGAAAATCAAAGCTACAAATCTGGTGTGCAAGAGCTTTAATCTAGAAGCACTATATACATTGTATTATTGCTTGGATTTTAATGTACTCATTGCTTGGAAAAACATCTGCTTTACATTATGACTGTAGTGAAGAGTACATTGATTTCATTATATTTCTATGCAGAATAACAATTACTGGACTCTATGCTATTTTTAAAGTAACTTTCGATAAGAGTAGAACAACTGCTCTAATATTGGCACGGTCTAAGATTCCTAGACTAGGATCTTCAACTAAATACTGTATATATTCAAACATAAGCCCATTTGTTTATAAGCCAATCCCCCTCCTCCAAATTACAGAGTGCAAATGGTAAAAAAAAAATCACTGACCCATTTATAAGCTGACTCCAGAGTACAGCTGTCTGGGCCCTTATAAACAGGACCGTGACTTTTTACCATTTTTTCTCTATAAATTTGGGGGTTCGGGTCTCAACCACTGTGGCTCTGATTTTTAAATGTAATAAGAACTACCAGGCTCTTGCTACATTTAAAAGGCAGAGTGGCAGTGGGGGACCCACTGAAAGCCTTTTTAGAACTCATTCGTAAGACAACCCCTGCTCTTCACTGTGGTTTTTTTTTTTCAAAAAAAATTGGCTTATGAATGAGTATATATGGTAGCTATAAAACCATATTGAAACTATAGTTCAGCACTAGTCATTTTTAAGTTTGTTTGTAGTCTAAACACTGGTTATTTGCAGTTGCCACTGAGTGTGACTGGAACATTTCTCTCCATTCTTGTACTGACAGTTGCCTAAAGTAAAGGGAGTAGAGACTGACCTTTAATAGATAAGCTTTTCAAGCTGAGGGGCATGAGCTTATTCGTCCCCTGCTAGGATATAAATTATAGAAGAATTCAGCATTGTTTGGTATTTTTCTTAAGAGCTTTAAATAATGAGTATTTGACTTGTGCAAAATTGGATGTTAGAGTGCTCATTGCAACAGGTCTCTTGAAATGAACCTTAATAGCAAATTGAGTGTGTAAAGATTTTAAAAACATAGTAAGAAGCTGCTTCTGCCTTAGAAGCAACCATAACTTGCTGGAATTTTCAGGGAGAATGACAGAGACTTGATGAGGGTGAGGCTTCGATGATACATGTTACTGTACACAAAGTGAATCACTAAAGCACATGGTGCTAGAACTCATGAAGCATATTTTTATTATGTCACCAGCCAGCATGGAGGAGGGGGAGCGGGAGTAGCATAGGACAATGCTTTTATGTAAATGATCTAGGGCTTTGACAGAGAACAGATAGTCTCAAGTTGCTCTGTGGAGCTGAAGTTAATGCACCAAACAGAGTAATTTTGAGGCTTGAAGCCTTGAAGTACTGTTAGAGTCAAAACTCAAATCTTGAAGAATTCTTTTCTGTCAGGGAGGTAATGCAGAGCATGATGTGGGTGGCTCCTCTCTACCTACACTTGATAATCATTAGGCCAAGAACTGCTGGCACTGATCCACCTGTTAGAAAGTCTAATATAGACATCACCGAACTTGATGACATAAAATCATTCATTAGCACGACCAAATCATGGTCTCAACCATGCCACCAAAATGGTAAAAAATGGCCCAGAACAAGGTTGAATTCTTGAGCAATGGTCACGCCCAGATACCACATCACAGTAACTACACCAGTAAAAATATGGATCTTACATATGTTAAGTTGTTTACTGAAGAAGCCGCAGTTTTGAAGGCACTTTTGGCTGCTACATATGATTGTTTTTAACCAATACTTGCTTTTGGTGGATCATGTCTAAAACAGCAGTTCAATGTTAGCTGAACATTTTATGGCACATAATATGCATAAGTGAGAATTTCTTTATAAAAAGAAGTAATTGGAAAACATTTTGAAAAAAATGAAAGGTTCCTACCTGGAATTGAAGGAAGATACATGAAAGCATTTGTTGTGAGTTTACTTAACGAGGTTTTGGATCTAAGTCCAGAGATGAATGTACAACTAAATTCATCTTAATAACATGACAAGAAATGTTTTTACAACTAGAAATTATATTAAATGTTTTCCTATGCCTTTGATGGAACAGGTCTGGAGATAATACTGAAAGTGAACATTTATATTAGATTGGTTGGCACAGACCAGGCTGATTCATCCTCTAATCTGTAAATCATAAGGAAGCTTCAGGCATTCAATAAATATTAGTCCTAGATACTAGGATCTGTAGACATGCCGTAAAAGGAATGTAAAAATGATTCTTCTCCTCATTCCAGATCAAATAAAGGGTTTTTGCATTCCTTTTAGTTGGGATTGTCAGCTGCGATGGTCTGGTGTTGAAGAGTGGCTCAGTGTGACTTTGTTTATTCCATTTAAATGTTTCAACAATGAGTAATGAATACATTCAAAATAGTCAATGCCTATATTATTTACTTACGTTTTATTTAGTTATTACACATTTTTATGTGAAGTTGGAGCTGTTCATTGATAGTGAACTGACAACATGAGAATTAAGTCTCCTAGCCACTGAACAGAAGTTCCATTTCCCCCTTCACTATCCAGCCATTGGTAACACAACTTGATCAGAATAATCCATCTCTGCCACATAATGGCAGTTCAGTCTCCATTCCAGTCCAGGCCATTGAGCCTTGTTCCATCTGCATGTTCTGGGGGCTGTGTTCGTGATGTCAAATTAGATGGAGACCTAACCCAGTTCCCATAGGCTGCTCAACAGCTATCTAATGGTAATTACTTTACATATCTACTGATCTGGGCCCCAGAGTATTACTGTTTAAAATAGCAGCAGGGTTACCATAACGTATTACATTGGCAGAGGATGTTGTGAAGACCAGGACTTTAACAGGGTTCAAAAAAGTACTAGATAAATCCATGGAGATAAGATCCCTCAATATTTATTAGCTAGGCTGGGTAGAAATGGTGTCCCTAGTGTCTGTTTGTCAGAAGCTGGAAATGGATGACAGGAGAGGATCACTTGATAATTGTCTGTTCTGTTCATTCTTCATTGGCCACTGTCAGCAAACAGGATACCAGGCTAGATGGTCCTTTGATCTGACCCAGTTTGGCTGTTCTGAGTGATCCAGCCCCTATTTTCAAACATTCACAGGGAAAAAATGGTCTCTCTCCTCACAGTTGCAGGCCTGGAATCTGGTGAGTTCTAGCTCAGCACATATATCCAGAGGCGTGCCCCACTCTAGATCTTATGTTCATGCTGGGATGGGAGATGAGGTTGACAGGTGGATATTACATCCCTCTCACTATTTCCTCCATTTTGCACAGCTCTTGCCTTGCGCAACTGGTAAGCCCAACTTTGCTAGTTCAGCTTTGGACACTAATGAACTATGATTACAGGTGGTCCTAAGGAAGAGTTACATGCAACAAGTTGACCATTCCGGTGCTGGCATAATGTGACACTATGCTTTTCTCTATATGCTACAGTGGCTCCAAATGCAACTCCCGTCCTTTTTTTTCCCCCACTGTCTTCTCAAGTCACTATTATACAGGTGGCCTATGACAGATGAATCAGGATGGACTGGGACTTGAGCAGTGGTGGCAGAAAGCAAACTCTGACCACCACTAAATGTGATGAATAGCTGTAAAATTAGAAAGGGCAGGGTGAAGCTCTCACAGTATGAGTTGAGGAGGATGGGGCATGGAGGGGCAGGGAAAAGAAGGAGCAATGTTATGTCATGGCTATGTTAATCAAGAAGGACGACTCTCCTGCTATCCTCACCAGTCGCCTCTGTTGCACCGCAGTCAGCATAACAGATCTGCTTTGTGGCTGGCCTGGGGAATATGATGTCACTGTAATGAACGAATCATTAAGTGTAGAGCTTGCAGGTAATTGCAGCATATAGGCTTAAAATAAATGAGCCTGCTGGCACGTAGCACATCAGCCGTTTTTTAAATTAAAAAAAAAAAAGCACTAGAACCTTTAATGAATTGTGTCTTTGTGTCAGGCTTCGAGCCAGAGAGAATGTTGTAACACTGGCTTTTCAGAAAAAGAACAAAGTTATTATTCATGGGTGTGGGGCAGCTATTATAAACTGCTTTGAAGTGAAACCTTTCACACTCAGTTTAAGGCTTCAGGTAAGCCACGTTTATTTTTTTAATATAAAATGTTCTCATCCGGTAACACTGTGAGTAGCGGGTCAGTGGCAGAGGTGGATTAGGGGTTTATGAGGCCCTGGGGCAAAGCAAATAGGGTCCTTTCTACACTCCTTCCACCTGCAGCCCCCTGCAGCATTGCTGCTGGGGGAATGGAGGTGAGGGGTAGGGGGTTGCTTGCTTAGTGGTCCTGCTTGGAAATGGGGTTAGGCCATGGGGTGAGGGTGCTTCCTCTGATCCCCAGCAGGAGTTCTGGGGTGGGCAGATGGGGAGAATGGAGGAGATCAGAGCATGAGGGCACTCTTCCTTCAATTTCCCTTAATGAGGGTTACCAGGAGTTGGAGTAAGAAGTCCTCCAGCTCGCCATTATTTCAAAATAAAGGCTTGTAGTGGAGATACTCACTATGTTCATTGAGAAGAACATCAGTTATCTTGAAATAATGCTGCTGTTTACCCTAAGAAATGAAAAATCCTCTCAGCATGCACTGGATGATCCATGATTGCTAGCATCAAAAATAAGCGATACCAGTTTCCCATAAAAGGAACTAGCATGCTTAACCTTTTGTTCCAACAAAAACATGGTGAAATTTTGCCCTTTTCTCAGTCTCCATTTGCTTTTTCCTCTTTGAAGTATATTAAATATTAAGGAAACTTCTATGCTATCTATATGGGTGGAGAAGATACATCTAAAAGTCCAGAATGAAAAGCTTATTTGTTTAACTGACACTTTTACCCTCATTAATGAAATGTAGCCTGTCATCTAATACATCTTTTCACAATCTATAATTTGCTCTCTTGTAAGATATAAAACAGGGTTAACATCTACTGTTGTATCTCTCTTGCTCTTGCTCTCTGCAACAGAGAAGTCTTTCTAATAGTCTCTCTTCATCCTTTGACATGGCTGGACCATGACTATCTCTCTGCGAAAGGAATAAATAAAATATATACCAATAAAATTTCATAAATAGGTCACTCTGCTGCCACAGAGGCTTGAAATGTGCATTGTAGTCATTCCATACCAGCACTGGTACTTCATTTCCCCTGCCATATTAATGCTGGAGAGAAAGTAATTGTAGGTGGCTGCTTTATTTTAAAAACTAACTGATCTGATCACAGCCATTGTCTAAAAAAAAGTTGTTAGAACACAAAATGCAAAAGCACACCCCATTTTCCTGTACAAATCAAGCAAGAGGGTATAATTTGTTAAGATGGAAGTGTTTTCTACTGAGGGGAGATGGGAAACTGTCTTCTGGCAGGGGTGGAGTAAAGCAGGGAGATATATCAGTGAGCTGTTATGTCCCCTTCTAAGCCATTTTTCTCCCAAAGAATGCCACAGCCTAAAGCAGAAAAGTAATGTAATAAACTGATCTGTCAGTGTTTTCAGGGCTTAGATACAATTTAGCTTTAAAATGAACCATAAAGCTGAACTGATCTCGTCCCATAACTTGTTTTTAGATAAATGACAAATGCCTGGAAAGTTCCAGCCATTGCACCTGGGATGGAGAAGCAAGAGAAGCTCAGAGGTGAAACAGAGTGCCATGAACTGATGAGTTTATTTAGGTGCCAGTGAAGAGCTTTGGTATAGTTATTTTTTTAAACTCTGCTTGCACTTTTTCTACATGGAGGAGAAGTGATCTCTTTTCTTAGGCATGTACATTCTTAAGGTAAGGTAGGCCAGTTTTAAACCCACTTGCCATCTTTGACGAGTCAATTTCCTTACTTTGCAGACTGAATTAAATCAGTTGTGACTGGGTCTCTAGGATAAGGAACAACAGCGAGGATAAGAACACATGTAAGTGGGGAGAGGAAGATAGCAAGCCAGAAGGTAATAAATATTATCTGTTGCCTAGAAATATATAATTATTTTAACATACTAATAGGACTCCACAAATTATTGCCAGAAATGCTTGGAAGCACCAAGCAATTTATGCTGTAGTGTGTTAAATTCTAGAAGAGTAATTAAAATTGGAAGCAAATAAAGGTATCTGGTTGTCTGCCATAAGGCCCTCTTGATGATAGTAGCAAACATGCTCTGAAGTCTAAAAACACAAACACAAGGTCTCAGCTGGAAAGTAAACATCCTTCCCTTCTTCCAACTTTTCTGGGTAGATTTGGGAATAACATTTGGCACGGGCACTTTTAACTTTTTTGTTTGACTTTTCAAAAATGTACAAAAATGAAACGTGGCAGGCAGATCCAAATCTTTCAGGCATGTGTGCGTGCATGTGTGTACACACACACAGACACACACACACACCCTACATATCAAGAACTGCATGAACATATGTTGCACAGCAGAAAGATCTATTTATGGATTCTAAGCACATGTATCAGAGAGTCATAAACTAAAGATGGGAGAAATGCATTAGGTTATCTAGTCCATCCCCCAAATACAAGATTGTTCAATCTAATTTTAAATGTTCTAATCAAGAGAACCTCCCTTGCAGATTCGTTCACAGCCTAACAGATTTTGCTGTCAGGAAACATTTCCTAATATTGAGTATACTCCTGTTTCTTTATTTCATCCAAATTCGTAGTTACATTATCTAATGTATCTAATTCCTCCCTTCAGCTAGCAATTGCTATTGTTGTTTCTTCACACAGGGAAAGTGTTGGAAAAAAGAAAGAACTATAAAACAGCAATGAACAAATAGAGACTTTGGAGAGCAAATCAAACACGAGCTTGCAATGCAGTATGCAGCAATTCAATGCCGGCATGAATAGAATCATTGAATCATAGAACACTAGAACTGAAAGGGACCTCAAGAGGTTATCAAGTCCAGTCCCCTGCCCTCATGTCAGGAACAAGCACTGTCCAGATCATCCCTGACAGATGTCTATCCAACCTACTCTTTAATATCTCCAGAGATGGAGATTCCACAACCTCCACAGGCAATTTATTCCAGTGTTTGACTACCCTGACCATTAGGAAGTTTTTCCTAATGTCCAACCTAAACTTCCCTTGCTGCAATTTAAGGCAATTTTATCTTGTCCTATCTTCAGAGGCCCAAGAGAACAATTTTTCTCCCTCCTCCTTGTAGCAACCTTTTAGATACCTGAAAACTGCTATCATGTCCCCTCTTAGTCTTATCTTTTCCAAACTAAACAAGCCCAATTCTTTCAATCTTCCCCATAGAACATGTTTTCTAGTCCTACAATCATTTTTGTTGCTCTTCTGCACTTTCTCCACATTTTTCTTGAAATGTGGTACCTGGGACTGAACACAATACTTCAATTGAGGCCTAATCAGCACAGAATAGAGCAGAAAAGAACAGTTACTTACCTGTAACTGTTGTTCTTCAAGATGTGTTGCTCATGTCTATTCGAAGTAGGTGTGCATGCCGCGTGCACCATGTCTTCCGGAGCGTTTTCCCTAGCGGTACCTGTAGCGCCGGCAGGGCGCCCCCGGAGTGGCGCCGCCATGGCGGGGCATAAGTACCCCTGCCGACGCTGCCCCACCTCAGTTCCTTCTTGCCGGATACTCCGACGAAGGGAAGGTAGGGTGGGAGTCGAATGGACATGAGCAACACATCTCGAACAACAACAGTTACAGGTAAGTAACCGTTCTTTTCTTATTCGAGTGGTTGCTCATGTCCATTTGAAGTAGGTGACTACCAAGCTAACCCCAAGGAGGAGGGGTCGGAACAGTCATAGCACCAGAGTCATAAAGGAAGGTGAACAATAAACAGATTTATTTGAACAAATAAACAGTGACAAGTCACCAACCCAGAACAAAGACAACGAGATCTATATATTTACATATTTACATCACAGATGCAGAGCCCACCCTTGCATCCTCCCTGGCCTGTTGAGGTAGCGCATAATGCGTTGTAAACGTGTGGAGGGAAGACCAGGTGGCTGCCCTGCAGATTTCTGTGATAGGTACCTGGGCACCGAAGGCTACTGAGGACGCCTGCGCCCTAGTAGAGTGTGCCTTTACCCTGGGTGGGGTTTTACCCACCAGCTGGTAACACTCTGCTATACATTGCACCACCCATCTTGAAAACCTTTGGGTAGAAACAGGAGAACCTTTTCCCTTTCCCCCAAATGTGACAAACAACTGTTGGGATTTACGGAAGGGCTTGGTTCGGTCGATATAAAAAGCCAGCACTGGCTTGGCATCCAGGGAGTGTAGAACACGCTCCTTAGGGGATGCGTGAGGTTTAGGGAAGAACACTGATAAATAAATCTCCTGGGTTGGGTGAAAAGGGGAAACCACCTTCGGGAGGAAGGTTGGATGAGGTCGTAGCCTCACATTATCTCAAGAAAAAACAAGGTAGGGTGGCTCTATGGTCAGCGCCCTTAACTCTGATACCCTCCTAGCAGACGTAATGGCTACTATGAAAGCAACCTTCAATGAAAGGTGCTTCAGCGAACAGGTAGCCAAGGGTTCGAAGGGATGGGACATAAGCCTGTGAAGAACCAGGTTGAGGTTCCATTCAGGGTATGGAGCCCTCACCGAGGGATACAATTTTTCCAAACCGGTAAGAAACCTTTTAACCACCTGGTTAGAAAAAAGAGAGGCTCCTGCTGTACCCACATGGAAGGCGGAGAGAGATGCCACATGGACTTTAATAGACGAAAAAGACAAGCCAGAAGAACGAAGTTGAAAGAGATAGTCGAGAATAGCTGGAATAGGAGCCGAGGACGGCTGTACTCCTCTCCGCGACGCCCAAGACGAGAAGTGCCGCCAGTTGGCAGTGTACGACCGTCTAGTAGAGGGTTTCCTGCTGCTAAGTAGCACCATCTGTACCTGTCGGGAACATTCCCTTTCCGGTTGGTTCAACCACAGATAAACCAGGCTGTCAGGTGGAGAGACTGGAGATCCGGGTGAACCATTATTCCTCCGTCCCAAGGTTGGGTTAGCAGGTCCCGAACTGGAGGGAGTGCTATGGGGTCCCGGGCCAGCATGTCCACTAGGATGGGGAACCAGAACTGTCTGGGCCACCTGGGGGCTATGGGGATGATCGAGGACCTGAAAGTTCTCACTCTGGTCAACGCCCTGGAGATTAGTGGAAATGGGGGAAAAGCGTAGAGGACGCCCTTTGGCCACGTGGTCGTTAGGGCGTCTCCCTTGGAAAAATTCCCCAGCCCCAGCAGGGAACAGTAGTTCCTGAATTTTGTATTGCATGCCGAGGCAAATAGGTCCAGGTGGGGATAGCCCCACCTGTGGAAAACGTGGCTGAGTACAGAATCCTTGAGCGACCACTCGTGGGCTCCAAAGGATCTGCTCAGTGTGTCTGCAAGCAGGTTCTTGCACCCGGGGAGGTATTCCGCCTGGGGTGAGATGTTGTGCTTGACGCATAGGTGCCATAACAGCAGGGCCTCCTTGCACAGAGGTGGGGAACATGCCCCACCCTGCTTGTGAGGTAGAAAACTGCTGCAGTGTTGTCCATACGTACCAGGATGGAGCGGTGGGAGAGCCTCGGCAGGAATGCTTCGCAGGCTTTCCTCACTGCTCGCAGTTCCCGGACGTTGATGTGCAGGGACAGTTTGGATGGGGACCAGAGGCCCTGAGTTCTGTGGCCCCCGAGGTGTGCACCCCACTCTCGGTCGGATGCGTCGGTAACCAGGGTCAGCAAGAGGGGAGGGGCATTGAAGGGAACTCTGCTGCGCACCATGGATTCCTGGGTCCACCAGAGTAGGGAGTCCAGAATGTCCGGGGGCACTGTGACTATGGAGTCCCATAGGCCCTTGGACTGGCAGAAGGCCTTCGCCAGCCAAGCCTGCAGAGGTCTCATCCTCATCCTGGCATGTCGCACCGTGTAAGTGCATGCCACCATATGTCCCAGGAGCCTGGAGCAGACCCGGGGAGTCGTGATGGGGGACCAGGTTAGCGGTGAAATCAGCTCCCCTATTGCAAAGAACCTGCTGTGGGGCAGGAACACTCTGGCCACCTTCGCATCGAGTAGAGCTCCCACGAACTCTATGCTCTGGGAAGTGGTCAGGGATGACTTCTCGACATTCACCAAGAGCCCCAGCCTTAAGAAGAGAGCTCTTATGAGTGACACGTGAGCTTCTACTTGCTCGTATGACCGACCTCAGATTAACCAGTCGTCGAGGTAGGGGAACACATGTACTCCTCGATTGCGCAGAAAGGCGGCAACCACAGCCATACATTTCGTGAACACCCTTGGCGCAGTACACAACCCAAAGGGGAGTACCGTAAACTGAAAATGGTGACAGCCCACCATAAACCAAAGGAACCTCCTGTGACTGGGCCTGATAGCCACATGGAAGTAGGCGTCCTTTAGATCGAGAGTCGAGTACCAGTCACCCAGTTGTAGTACTGGGATGACCGAGGCTAAAGTTACCATTCTGAACTTTTGTTTCACCACCGCCTTGTTTAAGAACTGGAGGTCCAAGATAGGGTGGAGACCCCCCTTTGGTTTTGGGTCAACAAAATAACGGGAGTAAAACCCCTTGCCCCGCAAGTGCGGGGAAACCCTTTCTATTGCCCCTTTTTCAAGGAGTGCCCCCACTTCCTGAAGCAGGATGTGTTCGTGAGGGGTGTCCCTTATTAGGGACAAGGTAGGGGGTTTTGAAGGCGGTGGGCCCAGGAATGGGATAGAATAGCCCAAATGTATAATGTTGAGGACCCAGGCATCTGATGTTATTTGTGCCCATGCCTGGGCAAAATGGGAAAGCCGGGTCCCGAACGGGGGGCCCGGGTGGCAGACTGGTACAGGACTCTCTAGCTCTAAGTCAAAATTGAGGCTTGCCCTGATTGGAAGGGCCGTGAGGGCCTGCCTGTTGGGGATCTGACCTGGGGCGACGATGTCGACCCCTAAACCCTTGAGGGTGCGCGGCCGCCCCGGAACCTCCACCGGAGGCCCGGTAGCAGCGCCTCCAGAAGTCCCCATAGGGGATCTGGGGCTGCGCTCTATCCTGCTGCCTAAACGGCAGTTGACGTCGCTGGGTAGCTGGCGTATGTATGCCCAAGGACTTCAAGGTTGACCTAGTGTCCTCTAGGGTATGGAGCCTGGAATCTGTGTGCTCCGAGAACAATGTCTTCCCTTCAAAAGGCAAGTCCTGGATAGTGTGCTGGACATCCGCGGGGATCCCCGAAACATGGAGCCACGCCCCACGGCGCATAATGACACCTGTCACCATGGTGCGGGCTGCCGAGTCCACGGTGTCCAAAGCCGCTTGGAGGGCAATTCTTGTGATGATTTTACCCTCAGAGGCCATAGCTACAAACTCCTGGCGGTCCTCCACAGGGAGTCGGTCCTTAAATTTCTCAACTGCCCGCCAGGTGTTGAAGGCGTACCTGCTCAGCATCGCCTGCTGATTAGTGATACGGAGCTGCAGAGCTCCCGTAGCGTATACTTTGCGGCCCAGCAAGTCCAGCTTCTTAGGTTCCCTTGCCTTCGGTGAAGGACTGGGTTGGGGAAGCTTCTCCTTTTGGGCCGCGGCTTGCATGACCAATGATCCCGGGATGGGTTGGGAGTACAGAAAATCGTGACCCGACTGCGGGATGAAGTAACACCTTTCTACCCCTTTTTGGGTAGGAGTCAGCGTCGCTGGCATTTGCCACAGGGCATTTGTAATTTTTGAAATCGTCTTGTTAAGTGGTAGCGCGAATCATGCAGGGGTGTCTTCAGTGAGAATGTCTACCATCGGGTCGGTATCCTCAATTATGGGTTCAACCGGAACAGCCAGGTTGGAAGCCATGCGCCACAGGAGGTCTTGATGCGCCCTGGCATCCATTGATGGCAGCTTGGGCGCCGGGTCTGCCAGTGCCTCATCGGGGGAAGACGACGACGATGACTCCTGGACCAACAGGGGGGCCGTCGCGGTCAACTGCGGTGCCGATTGGGCGGCCTGAGCTTCCATATGGGCTGCTCCCGGCACCGATGGCTGCGGTGCCGCTGTGTCTTGTGGCACCAGAGGAGGGGAGGTGGGTGCCCTAGACAGGGACGCAGAGGGACGAGAACGGTGCCCTGAAGCCTCCGACGCCATAGATGGTGGTGGTTGGCCCTGCCACTGATGATAGGCCCAGGGAGTCCAAAAGGGCCACTGCGTATGCGGGGGCCACACCTGCTGGTTGTGGTCCCTTCGGTGCCTGGATCTAGATCTGTGCGTTGAAGAAGCTCCCGAAGACCCTGAGTGCACCGACACCACGTCTGAGTCCGAAGAGTAATCGGATTCCGGCCACGGTGGAGCTGACGAGGAGTGCGGCGCAAACCTGGCCATCAACTCCGGCTTGCCTGCATGCGTACAGCACGGATGGGTCGTCTGCGGTGCCGGGGGACCCAGACCCGGTACGGCGAACTCCGATGGCACCAAGAGCTGCTGCACCGGGGTGCCCAGGCCCGGTGCCGGTTGCTCAGTAAGTAACTGCGGCACCAGGGTGCCCAAGCCCGGTGACGTTTGAGGCGGCATTTGAGGTACCCAGGCTCAGTGCCGTGTACACCAGTTGCGACACCGAGGTGCTCAGGCTCGGTGCTGTGTGTGACAATTGCGGCACCGGGGTGCTTAGGCCCGGTGTCGGCTGCGTTGCCAGTAACTGTGGTGCCAAGGTGCTCAAGCTCGGTGCCGGTTGCGATGGCTGAAATAGTGGAAGCGGTGCCATCTGGGGCTGCGGTACCGGGGTGCCCAGGTCCGGTGCCAGTTGCGCCGACTGCAGCTGTGACACTGGGGTGCCCAGGCCCGGTGTCGATTGCGCCAACTGTGGCTATTGCCAACTGTGGCTGTCCAGGCCCGGTGCTGGTTGCGCCGACTGTAGCTTCGGCACCGGGGTGTCCAGGCCCGGTGCCTGTTGCGTGGCCAATAGGCACGGCACTGAGGTGCTCAGGCTCGATGCCGACCGAATCGTGTCCAACTGGAGCGGTACCGGGGTGCCCATGCCCGGTACTGGGGTGGACCACTGAGTCAAAGCCGGTGCCAATGACGGCACGGGGACGGACATCGACTCTTGGGAAGCCAGATAGCCTTGGGAGTATGGCACCAGTACGGCCAAGCGGGGCTCTGGCAACTTGGAGAGCAACGGCCTGCCATGGCTCGAGGCTTCCTGGGAATGACGACCCGACATCGTGAAGGAGCCCGTAGTAGCAGTGGGAACCAAACCCAGCGTGGTTGGCCCCGACGCATATGCCACTTTAGCATGCCGATCCTGGTCATGCAAGGGTGATAGCGGCGCCCTTGGGGCTTGCCCTGTGGGCGACCTCGACCCATCCGAGTCAACCGACGACGGCAGGGAGGTTGTAAGGCTGATTAAGTCCTGTGCCACTTCAAAGGTGTCCAGCGTAGACGGATGATGAGAGGGCAAGCGGCCCGGGCTCGCTAGCCCCCCTCGGTGCCGACGGTGCACCAGCGGGGAGGCGCGCACCGGTGAGAAATGCAAAGTGCTCCACTTAGGAAGGAACAATCAGTTCCATACATACAAGATGGGAAGCGACTGTCTAGGAAGGAGCATGGTGGAAAGGGATCTAGGGGTCATAGTTGACCACAAGTTGAATATGAGCCAACAGTGTGATGCTGTTGCAAAAAAAGCAAATATGATTCTAGGTTGTATCAACAGGTGTGTTGTAAGCAAAACTCGTGAAGTCATTCTGCCGCTCTACTCTGCACTAGTTAGGCCTCAGCTGGAGTACTGTGTCCAGTTCTGGGCGCCACATTTCAAGAAAGATATGGAGAAATTGGAAAGGGTACAGAGAAGAGCGACAAGAATGATTAAAGGTTTAGAGAACATGACCTATGAAGCCAGGCTTCATGAACTGGGCTTGTTTAGTTTGGAAAAAAGAAGATTAAGGGGGGACATGATAGCGGTTTTCAAATATCTAAAAGGGTGTCACAAGGAGGAAGGCGAAAATTTGTTCCTTTGGTTTCTGAGGACAGGACAAGGAGTAATGGGCTTAAAGTGCAGCAGGGGAGGTTTAGATTGGACATTAGGAAAAAATTCCTAACTGTCAGGGTGGTCAAATATTGGAATAAATTGCCAAGGGAGGTGGTGGAATCTCCCTCTCTGGAGATATTTAAGAACAGGTTAGATAGACATCTGTCAGGGATGGTGTAGACGGAGCTTGATCCTGCCTTGAGGGCGGGGGCTGGAGTCGATGACCTCTTGAGGTCCCTTCCAGTCCTATTATTCTATGATTCTATGATGCCAGCTTCTTGGACGGGGACCTGCCCCGGGACTTCTTCACCCTCTTAGAAGGGGGAGAGTGAGACCAGTGCTGGGAGCTTGCCGACAACGACCGGTGCCGGTGTACGGCCTCGCACGTGGAGGCCAGTGCACTGTGCACCGCAGGCTGATCTGGCAGTGCTGGTTGAAGCACCGTCTCCATAAGGAGAAGCTTCAAGTGGGAAACTCTGTCCTTTCTAGTACGAGGCTTGAAAGACTTGCAGATCTTGCAGGCTATTGCCAAATGGGCCTCACCCAGACACTTAAGGCAGCTGTCGTGTGGGTCGTCCCTGGGCATAAACTTCCCACAGTCAGCGCACGTTTTAAAGCCTTGTGGCCCTGGCATTCCTTACCTCCAAGGGGGGCAAGGAACAAAACAAAAAACCTAACTATCTAACTACACAACTATTTACAAAGTGAGAAATGGGAACCATTAAACTATCTAAGCCTAACAGCTATAGAGAGAGAGACGCTCCAATGACTGACACGGCGGTAAGAAGGAACTGAGGTGGGGCAGCGCCGGCAGGGGTACTTATGCCCTGCCATGGCAGCGCCACTCCAGGGGGCGCCCTGCCGGCACTACGGGTACCGCTAAGGAAAACGCTCTGGAAGACGTGGTGCACACGGCGCGCACACCTACTTTGAATGGACATGAGCAACCACTCGAAGAAGAAGAAAGACTTCTCATGTCTTTTTCATAACACTCCTGTTAATGCATCCCAGAATCATGTTTGCTTTTCTGCAACAGTGTCACACTGTTGGCACTTATTTAGCTTATGGTCCACTCTGACCGGTAAATCCCTTTCAGCAGTACTCCTTCCTAGACAGTCGCTTCCCATTCTGTATGTGTGAAAAGGATTGTTCCTTCCTAAGTGGAGTACTTCGCATTTGTCCTTATTAAACTTCATTCTATTTACCTCAGACCATTTCTCTAGTATGTCCAGATCATTTTAAATGTTGAGCTTGTCCTACAAATCACTTGCAACCCCCTCCCAGCTTGGTATCATTTGCAAACTTAATAATCTTACTTCCTATGCTATCATCTAAATTGTTGATGAAGGTATTGAACAGAACCAGTCCCAAAACAGACCCCCTCAGGAACCCCACTTATGACTGTGAACCATTAATAACTACTCTCTGAGAATAGTTATCCAGCCAGTTATACACCCACCTTATAGTAGCCCCATTTAGGTTGTATTTCCCTAGTTTACTGATAAGAAGGTCATGAGAGACCTTGTCAAATTCCTTACTAAAGTCTAGGTATACCACATCCACCGCTTCTCGCTTATCCACAAGGCTTGATATCCTAACAAAGAAAGCTATCAGATTGGTTAGACATGATTTGTTCTTTACAAATCCATGCTGGCTGTTACCTATCACCTTATTATCTTCCAGTTTAATTCCTTAATTACTTGCTCCATTATCTTCCCTGGCACAGAAGTTAAACTGACTGGTCTATAGTTTCCTGGGTTGTTCTTATTTCCCTTTTTGTAGATGAACACTATATTTGCCCTTTTCCAGTCTTCTGGAATCTCTCCTGTCTTCCATGATTTTTCAAAGATGATTGCTAAAGGCTCAGTTACATCCTAGAATATCCAAGGAGCTAATAGAGGAGGTATCTCATCAGGCCCTGGTGACTTGAAGATGTCTAATTTTTCTAAGTCATTTTTAACTTGCACTTTTTTATTTTAACTTCTAAACCTACACCATTTCCACTACCACTCACTATGTTAGGCATTCTGTCACCATCAATCTTTTTGATAAAAACCAAAACAAAGAAGTCATTAACCACCTCTGCTATTTCTAAGTTTCCAGTTATTGTTTCTCCCTCTTCACTGAGCAATGGGCCTAATATATTTATAGAATGTCTTCTTGTTACCTTTTATATCTCTAGTTGGATTGAGCTCGCTTTGTGCCTTTGCCTTTATAATCTTGCCCCTGCATACCTGTGTTGCTTGTTTATATTCATTCTTTGCAATTTGACCTAGGAAATGCTTTGTGGAAGAGAGAGACAGGGAGCAGTTTTTTGTTATAATGTGATGAGTACTTCGGGCTTTTCTTCACTACTGTGTATGTAGCATGCCAGGTGAAGATGTGCTATGTCTAGAGGAGAGCACTCTCCCATCAATGTAATTACTCCACCTCAATGAGAGATGGAAGCTATGTAGGTAGAAAAGCATTTCCCACCAACGTCGCATGGTGCAGACACCACTTTAAGTTGATGTATCTTACATCACTCAGAGAGGTGTTATTTTACACCCTTTGAGCACTGTAATTTACATCGACTTATGCAGCAGTTTCAGAGGGGTAGCCGAGTTAGTCTGTAACAGAAAAAACTTTAAAAAACATCAAATAGTCTTGTAGCACTTTAAAGACTAACAAAACATGTAGATGGCATCATGAGCTTTCGTGGGCATGACCCACTTCTTCAGGTGACCTGCAGCAGTGTAGACCTGCCTTTATATCCACTGTCTGGAGTGACAGTAACTGAAATATTGTTTTCAGTTCCAGAAAAACTTTGAGGGAATTTAGAGAACAACAATAAATATGGGTGGGTGTGGGCGATAGGCAGAAGGGACATACTTATGAGGAAGGATTACATACATTTTGATGGTCACTACTTACATAATATGTACTTGAATATTAATTTTTATCTTAGCTCTTCACAGGCAGATTATTTTGTTGAGACATAATAAAGACTCTCTCTATGCTATACTGCAGTGCAGACTATAGGGCTGTGTCTACACTGCACCCCTTTTCCGGAAAAGGGATGCAGATTAGACACTTTGGAATTGCAAATCCGCGGGGGATTTAAATATTAAGTACTTGAAAGTAGGAATAAGAAATCCTCCGGAAAAGGGCTTATTTTCCGGAGAATCGCGTCTAGACTGGCACTTTTCTCCGGCTTATCCCCAAGCCGGAAAAAAGCGGCAGCCATGTAAATGCAAATGCCGCGGGGGATATTTAAATCCCTCGCGGATTTGCAATTCCGAAGTGTCTAATCTGCATCCCTTTTCCGGAAAAGGGGTGCAGTGTAGACACAGCCTAGGGGTATGACTTCTAGAACAGCCTAAACTGTCCTCTAATTGCTCATGTTGATGTTGCTAGAATGATCTGAAAGGTCCTCTTTGAAAGAGGACTATACTGACATGAGCTAGGTAGCCTTTATTTGGCACAAACAATGCTATGCAGGGTCATGTAGTCAAGCCTTAGAGTAAAATATGCACAGCTTGGCTAAGCAACAGCTAAGTGGAGAGGACAAAGGGGCAGCCACACTTGCTGGGCCCCTGGGCAAGGTCTGGTGGAGCCTGTCTCCATGCTCATGGAAGGGGCAAGGTCTTAGGCAGGAAGGGCTCGGCTGGGAGCCCTCAGCACTGCCCAGAGTTCACTGTGCCCCTCCCCCCTAGCCAGCCCTCAGAGCCACCTAGAGCACACCATGCTGGTCTCTGCAGTGATTTAAAGGCTTGGGGCTCTGGCCATAGCTGCTGCTGCAGTAGCAGCAGCCAAGAGTGCTGGTCCCTTATGAACTGCTGAGCCCTGGGACACTTATTCCCTTTGGCCGCCCCTGTCAGTGGCCCTGCAGAAGGACATGAGAATAGTGAAACATTATGTGGTGTAAATATTCAAGAGAAAGAGGAAACATTTGATATAATGAGTTAGTGTATCAGGAAAGGTACTGGGAAGAATTTAAGAAAGGGACAATTTAACCTGATTAGAGGGAAATCTTCCTGTCAGTGAGAACTATTAGGAGTTGAATTTTCTTTCAAGTGAAGTAGTGGAAACCCCATTGCTTGGCACAATTAACCACAGACTGGACAAAGCTTCCTCTTAAAATCAGGAATAAGGGATCTTTCAGAAAAGGCTTTATTTTCCGAAAGATCCCGTCTAGACTGGCGCTTTTCTCTGGCAAAGCCCGGAGCCAGAAAAAAGCGGCAGCCATATTTATACAAATGAAGCGGGGGATATTTAAATCCCCCGCTTCATCTGCAATTCCGACTTGTCTAATCTGCATACCTTTTCTGGAAAAGGGGTGCAGTGTAGACACAGCCCTAGAGTACAACCATGTTGTTGTAACTGGTTCCCCAGTTACACTGTAGTGTAGATCATCCTTTAATTATCAAGGCGAGGCACTGGCAAACAGGATCTTTTACTAGCGTCTACCCTAAAATACAAAATAAGCAATGCATTGATATTTGGCTAAAATTGAAGTACAACCACCATGAGTATAAAGTGGCATGACAGCCATAAACATATCTAACTAAACTTAATCCAATAAGCAGCTCTACTTCATTGTGAAACCAAACATTTTCATGACATTGGGAGAGATTTAACAGATTTTGTTGATTAAGGCTTTGAAATACTATTGGATTGTTGGCTGCAAATGCTAAACCAAAATAATATGACAAAAAGAATTTAAGCAGAACTATGCTTACTAAGCATAATGTATTTTCCAATATCACAGTACTTATGTATTTATAGTATGCCTAAAATACAAGGCTCTGAGCCATGAAGAAAATCACAAAAATCAGAACAGGATGTAATCTATCCCACAGGGTCAAAAAAAGTTCCTTTTAGTGAACCTAATGGAAATATGCTCACTTTCATCTGTTATGAATGATTCTATTTAGGAAGACTTGAAAAAAAATCCAAAAATCCAAAAAGCTACTGATAAACAATTACAAATGAGCATGCTCCAAAAATCTAAAGCAAGTTATTTGTTCCAAAATGCACAGGCCCGCAACATGCGTCCAAAATGGCTGCGAGTTTTTCAGTCTTCAAACTAATTTCCCCTTGTGCTACTAGGCAAAATTTGTCCTGGAACACCAAGAAGATTAATTTATGCTGAGTTGTATAAAGAGCACTTGTGGGACCTTTCAACTATGCTATAAGAGTCTGCATCAGAACCACACTTATTTTATTTGTAAATGAAGGCATATATCTGGTTTCTTCTACTAACTAGCTAGGAATTTGCTTGCTAACGAACATAAAAGAGCATTTTATACTTCAATTAGTATATTGAGTGCCAATTAATTTGATCTCAAAATATACTATTAAAATACAGTATGGAAAAGCAAAGGCCTTGGCTGATCAAATATAATTGACTCATGATTTCAATTCCAGGAAGTTGTTCTACTCTTTGTCATACCATTTTTATATATTAAGGGAAACCATGACTCAGAGAAAGAAAAAAAATCAAAGCTTCAAAGTTTCTTTAGAAAAGAAAATAGGTAGCTAGTAATGGAATTGGTAATATGAAAATCTGTTCTCTTGCTAATTCATATAACTGAAATTAATACGTTTTATGTGCATGAAACCTAGTGTCGTCCCACCCTCCTCCTATTCCCAGCCCATACACTGTTTTCATGTTCTCCCACCAGCTGAATGAAATCAAAATGTGTGATGGAGAGAGACCTGTTTCTCTAGATAGTTTATGTGCCAAGCAAGCACAATTTGCAGACACATATGTTGACAATGCAGACAAAAATCTCACAATGGGCTTCCTGTAAGTACACAAAGTCAAGTAGCCTGGAAAGACAAGACAGGATAACATTGTCATCTGAAGACTTAGTCAAAGCTAAGTAATGAGATGAGGAAAGTCTCCAAGCCTGCAGGCACTGCTCCTGCAGCTCCCATTGGCCAGAAGTCATGGCCAATAGGAGCTGTGGGGGCAGCACCTACATGTGAGATAAGCTTGTAGAGCCACCGGTAACCCCTGTCCCAGGACCACTGGGACATGCTGGCAGCCACACAAAGCCAGAGCAAGCAGATATTCTGCCTTAGTGCTTCTCTGCCACCAACTGGAAGACATCTGAAGTAAGTGCCCCTCTCTCCCTCCCAGAGCCTGTACTGCCCAGTCCAGAGCCCTCTTCTCAACCTAATTCATACATCCCTTGCCTCATCTCAGAGCTCCAACGCCCTCCAATACCTCAGCTCTTTGCTCCAGCCTTGAACCCCCAATCTCCCTCCTAGAGCCTGCACCCCCCCGTGCATACCCCAGCCTTGAGCCTGCTGCAGTACCCTAACTCCCACCCAGTCTCTTGCACCTCCTCCTACACCCCAAACCCCTGCTGAGTCCACTTCTACACTTCAAATCCCTTCTCCCCAACCCAACCCCAGAAGCTACCTCCCTCCCCCCCCAGTCAGAACCCTCACTCTCTCCTGCACCCTAACTCCTTGCTCCAGTCTGGAGCCCTTCTCTGAACCCTTACTTTTTGGTCCCATGCCAGAGACTTGGGGAACCCCCAAGCATCCCTTCCACTCCTGCAGGGCGGTGTGTAACTCATGACTGATTTTTTTTCCAGGAGTCAGTGGCCCATGATAAGAAAAAGATTCCCCACCCCACCCTTAGTATAAGCCCTCAAATAAACAGGCCAGAGAGGTTATGCTGAACCTCAGGCAATGGATGAAAACATTCAGTTGCCTGAGCTCCAATATAAGTTGCCAGCCCTTTTCTTCATAGGTATGAGGATATACCTTGAGTAGAAACCTCTCTCACCTGGGTTGAAGTACCACCCTTTTTAATGGCTCCAGATGTGGTGACTAAGTCCCCACATCTCCAATTCCCTTCACTTCAGTTCTGCAGGTGAGATGTACAATGGGACTTTGGCACCGAACCCAGGAAATGGGCCAGAGGAAGAATGATATGCTACAGCAAGGGCGTTAGAGCATTCTCCTGGGAGTGTGGAATCCCAAGCCTAAGCCAATGAATAAGAAACTATGTTATCCACTGCAGAACAGCTTCAACAGGAGACACTGCGAAAGCCCCACCCCAGAGTACCATAGGGCCCCAGGGCTAGAGACCTCACTTAAAAGGGGCAAGAGCTGGGTTAAATCTCTGCTGTAAATCTGGCAGTGAGGCTCTGAAAACAGGTTGTCCACCTTTAAAGGTGAGGGCACAAGCCAAAAGAGTACAGGGTTTATTGTAGTTGCAGGCTGTCCTCTCCAGACTGCTAAGTCCTGCCGGCCTTTTGTTCAGCACTTAACCTGATAAGCATGGGCTCAATTAGGTGAGATGGGGGTGGAGGGAGAGCTTTGTCTGAGAATCCTGCCGGGGCTTAGACATGAACTAAGGTGCTGAACAGCTTGGCAGCTCCAGCCTATAGACAACCATGAATACAATTCGTGGGGCATGCTCACCAGCGGAAACTTAAGGCATAGATTCCACATTATAGCACCTAATCTAACCTTTAGGTGCTCTGCTGCCATAAGGATTCCAGAGCCCCAAATTGTGAGTTCAGACTCCCAAATACAATGTATTGGGAGAGGTTGGAGCCTAAGAATGGGGGCCACAGAAGTCAGCATGATGAGCGGGGGGTCACTTATGCTACTCAATAGGAAATGCAGAAGAGGGGTGTCTGATCTTAGCCCCACCCTTCCAAGGAACATAGGCACTGAAATCCTGGGAAGAAGGAGGTACCTCTCTTTGCCTGGCAGTCACACATGTGAGGCTTCTACTGGGTTAGGTGCTGAAGCTCTATGTCACAAAAAGCAAGGAGCCACCATTCTACTCCAGTCCACTGGACCAAGATGTCAGAGACATGGTTCGAATCCCCAAATTCCTCCCAGGAAAGTGTGTTGTGGAGCTATACTTGGGAAGAGAGAGAGCTCTGACACTAACACTCAGTATGCCACCCCCCATCCCCAAAAAAGCAGCCCACTGAAGGGCTGGTAAAGTGAGTCATAGTTCTACCAGAGCATGGGAAGATTGGTCTAGTGTCAAGTCTGCTTGTGTCAGGTCATTCATTCTTCCCATTGAAAAAAAAAATAAATTCTGGTCCTGTATTGCCAAGTTTTCCCTGGAGAACGTGGATCACACTTGTTCTTAACTGGAGTGATTATATCCACAGCACACTTGGAATAGGATCCCAACCAGTTATATACCTATCAATGATGACATCCAAATGCATACAAAAAGTATAGCTGCCCCGATTAAATGGCACTAATGTGTTAGAGTTACATAGGTACTTAAGTGCCCAAGTACCTCTTCAGCTGCCTAAGTCTAAATTTAGGCATGCCTGACATTTGCAAAACTCCTGCTTAGCTGCTAACTCTGCAGATGCTGGAAAAATCTGTCAGCAGGCATGTGCAAAGCTCCCTCTATTCCAGCACTGCCACAAGCTGCTTGAATCCCTAACACCCTCTCTGCCCCCCCGTTGGGCTCCTCAAACTAGGTATTCTGCTGCCTGTCTTGCCTGTGAGCCCTGATCCTATAGGCATGTTCCAAGCTTGCAGACAGGCTCAACTCCCCCGCCCCCCAAAACACCCAGTAAAGAAGAGATTGGGAATTTTGCTACATGTATCTAACAGCTCAGTAGCTCCGCCACTCACCTGGGATAGGGGGAGTCAAGTTGAAATTGCTGCCTTTTCGGAGCAGGGACTTGAACTTACCCCCCCACAACCCAGTGCCCTAACAACTGGACAGCCTCAGCTGGGATGGATTGTTCTCAAATCTCACCTCCTGAACCTATTCCACTTTCTGTAAAACACTTAACTATGAATTGGGTGGGGAGAAAGAATGAGTAACTTCATAGCTGAGTGACCAGTGCACTCTCATGGGAGACCCAGCTTCAGTCTACACTGGAGTGAATATTTAACTATTTTCTATAAAGCAGAAGAGATGGAGAGAGACCCACCACCAAGGGGTCTAGCTGAGAATAGGGAAAATGACCAGTACTGGGCAAATTGCCAAACAGCTCCCAGTTATTACCTATTTAAAGCACAGTCTAGCTCCTTGAGTGTCTTCTTGCAGTGTTAGGAACAACGAATAAATGGGATGACTCAGGTGGTAGGCTGATTAGCGTCACATGGATAGTTGAGAAACCCATGGCAAGCCTAACATGCACACAGTCAGTAAAGAATTAAAGGATGGTAGGACACTTGGTGCCTCTTGTCATTTAATGGAAAATAGGTTTTCTGAAGCTCATATGGATTTCTTGGTTTGAGATTACAAGTTTGATTGACAAAGTGCATTAGCATAATAGACTTCTGTAAAACATTTGACTTTCCATGCTACAAAATCAATACATAGTAAGTGGATTAAAAGGTGTCTAGCTGATACATTCCAAATCATCAAAAGGGAATCTTCATATCATGAAGGTGTTTTTAGTGTGGTCTCTACAGTGATCTGATCTTGACTGAAAGGTATTCAATATGTCTATCAATGGTCTGGAAGAAAATATCAAAGTATTGCTGATGAAGCAGGGGTGGTGGAAAATAATCATAAGGCGAAGGCAGTTCTGGAGAGTGATGTGGTAAGCTGAAGAACTTACTTACTTGAACATGTGAAATCACACTTTATAGGAAGGGAGTTTCTATTCTAGATGTCAAGACATCAGGCCTTGAGGGGCATAGCTAATAAATAGCTGTACATTAATGAATAGCTGTACATTAATGCAACATGAAAGCACATGCAATCCTTGCATATAAAAAAATCCCATGCAGAAGTAGGAAGGTATTATTACCACTGAGAGCAAGACTGTAATACAGTATCCAGTTGTGTTTACACTTTAAAAAGGATGTTAAATTGGAAAGTATTCAGAAAAGAGAGATAAGAATGACTGGAGCTTTATAAAGCTACCTCACAGGAAAAGACTCAAAAGCACCATCTATTTGTTTTTAATACAGAAAAAAGATTGAGAACTGACTTGGTCACATTTTATGAAGTACTACTATATATATATAGTGTGACGATGTCTGCTACTGAGTTCAGGTTCTTACAGTGAGAATAATGAACAACTGAAAAAAAGAGCGTACAAAGATGGAATAAACCTCATTTTTTGAGGTTTACAGGATCTTTCGAAAAAGGCTTCTATTTTCAAAAGAACTGTGTCTAGACGAAGGTTTTACTTTTGAAATAGCGCTTTTTCGAAAGAGTACTATGTCACGATTATGCACACGAAGCACAGGAAATTCAAATCCTGGCTTCATTTGCAATTTCGAAGTGCCTAATTTACATCCCTCCGTCGAAAGATCTAGACCTGAGATAAACATTTCAAGATCTTGAAAAATGGAAAGGGAAGTGGATATTTTTAAATTTTTAATATTAAATAGGCTGCTGGTGTTGTTTTTAAAATTATGAACACGTGTAAGTTTGTTGTAATCATGCATGGTATTTGTCTGAACTGCTCAAGCTCCAAATGCTTGTGAACTCTGAGTTGTCTTCTCAAATACCTTCACACTGTTTCATGTCTGATACTCCTTGATGAAATATAAGAGCCTTGTCTTGTAACAAGTTATGAAAGTGAAATCATGGAAGAGTTTTGCTGTTTCATAATGTAATACAATTAATACTGTATAATAAATCATGCGTAATAAGTGAGTCAAAACAATTTTTGCATTTCTAAGAGGACTACATTTATAATTTATGCTCAGGTAAAGGACAAAATCCCTGGAAATATTCATTTTTAGGAGGTGGCTTGTGAGATTTGAAATTTTTGTGACAAGGGTTTGCAGTACTAGCTAATGATCAAAGCAAAGCGAACTAATGCATGTTCATTTTAATCAACTGAGTCAGTAGTCATCAGCAAAAGGTTGATACTCCTTTTTAGTGGTTTCAGTTCTCTAGTTTCTGCATCAGAGTGTTATGCTTTTAAGACTTCAGAAAATATGCATTTCACTTCATTCTTGTCAGATTTTGGAAGGCACTTTCGATTCTTAAACCTTGGATAAGTGCTGTAGTTATCCTTAGAAATTTCACATTGGTTCCTTCTTTGCATTTTGACAAATCTGCAGTGAAAGTGTATTTTAAAATGAGTATGTATCTTCATCCAAGACTGTTGTAACATGAAATATAAAGCAGAATACTGATAAAACAGCAAGAAACACTCAATTCTTCCCCAAGGAGCTCTGTTATTGTTTTAATTAGCATCATCAGCATGGAAGTGTATCCTTTGGAATGGAGGCCAAAACATGAAGAGGCATATGACTGTTTCGCATATCTGGCATATAAATACCTTGCAATGCCAGCTACAAAAGTGTTATGTGAGTGCCTGTGTTCACTTTCATGTGACATTGTAAATAAGAAGCAGGCAGCATTATTTCCTATAAATGTAAACAAACTTATTTATCTTAATTGGCTGAACAAGAAGTAGGACTGAGTGGACCTTTAAGGACAACAGTTTTACACGGTTTTGTTCTGAATGCAGTTATGCAACAAAAATGGTACATTTATAAGTTGTACTTTCATGATAATAGATTGTACTACAAATCTTGTATGAGGTGAATTGAAAAATACCATTGAACATTTTTACAATGCAAATATATAGTGATCTCTGTACACTGTATTCGTGCTGTAATTGAAATCTGTATTATTTTAAAATGTAGAAAAAAATCCAAAATACTTAATACATTTCAATTGGTAGTCTACTGTTCAGCAGTGTGATTAAAACTGTGATTGATCTGTGTTAATTGCATGAGTTAACTGATTGAGAGCCCTAATATGTACTGATAACTCCCTTTAATGATAAGGGCAGTATTCATGCACTGAAGAGCAAAAGAGGGAAAGTACACTTAAGTATCACTTAAGCCTTTCTCTATGTATAGAAAAGGGAAGTGCTTTTTTCTGAAAGGAAACAGGGATGAGTATATGACTCACAATGGAAAACTCGAGTTAGTCATGCCAGCTCTAACTCACCACATTCAAGGAGAATAAATACATTTTTCTTTTGATAGCAAACTTTTTTTTAAAAAAGCATAAGATCAAGCTTCTTTGGTTTACATTTACTAGAAGATTATCAACTTGATTTATCATCATCTCTTTAAAGGCAACTGTTTTCTAATTATTCTCTTTCCTACTATGTGCATATTTCTTACTCTAAAATTACTGTTGGTCAGTTTGTATATATTAATTTTTTGCTCTCAGAGTAAATGTTTTAAAGAAGTGAGGGTATCAATTTGTCATTCAGAAAATGGAGCCCTATAAAGCGAAATTAATGCAAAAGTGTTAAATCAAATTTTGGGCCTATCAAACAGGTTTTCTGTTATCAGACTATCTGGTTAGTAAGTAGTACCTACTTCAACTCAATTGTTAACTGTTACTGGCTAGCCAGAATGCTTATAAGCTACCATTTACCATTTTGTCTGTCTTGTGTCATTTTGATAGAAATGTATGTTTTTATATGCAGCCCCAAATTGTCTACATGTGCTCTTGTCTAATACTTTGGATATTCCAAAGTCTACAGTGGTGTAATCACAAAGCTTCTGTGATAGACAAAGAACTGTTTGTAGTTAAAGAAGATACAAATCAGCTACATTCAAATTATTTTATTACCATATATTATGTTTACAAACTTTACTGAAGGTCAGTAAGAACATTACAAAAAACATACCCTAACCCAAGAAATGTATTGCATAACATGTGCAGGCATAGCAAATCAGAAATAGGAACTTAAAGCAAAACAAGCCAAGAAAACTGGTACAAAAATTGGATAGTAATACTGATTAACAATGGGCTATATCTTACTCATAACAGAACTGGAAGGCTTACAAAGAATTTCAAAAAGTCCTGTGCACTTTTGATGTAATTTGGTGTAGATTAATAGCTCACAAACATCCAGTAATAATCACAGTTTTGTTGTAGACATAGCTATAGAAAATAAATTGATATTATATATATAACAAAACTAATGCGTGTAATAAGGCAGTACACTTGCACTGCTGCTTCACTGGCACTTAGTGGTAGGTCATGTTTTTGGTTTAGCTAGACTGAACATACACATTTTTATTTATACTTATGTAAAAATGTACATTATCCCTTTGAATCTTTCAGTTATACAGTATTTATATAACAGATTGTCAAATTCACACTCTTAAAAGTGATATACTAACTGGAAATGCAAGATGTTCTAAAAATTGGTTAAAACTTATCTTAAAATACTAAATGTTAAAATGTGAAATGAATCTAGATGCTATTAAATTAAACAACAAATGGTCTGATCATCTGAAGAAATGGGCTGTGCCCACAAAAGCTCATGATACCATTTACATGTTTTATTAGTCTCTAAACTGCTACTAGACCATTTGCTGTTTTTTAAGTTTATCCTGTACAGACTAACTCAGCTACCCCCTGAAGCTATTAAATTAACACTTTTTGTTTTCAGTGTGAAACATTTAAGAATCTAATTTCATGTCCCAAACAACAATTTCTTTTTAGGGCTTTTTCTGAAAAATTCATAGTATTATTAATTTTAAGTTATTTCCCTGACATGCATTTCTCCCTTGGTATCTTCATTTAAATGAACTGGTAAAGTCATGCATCTGAAATTCCACAACTGACTGTGATACTGTATCCAGCAGATCATATTACACTATAGAAGGAAATAGTTTTTAATAATTCAGAGTGTATTTCAAAGAGG
Source organism: Pelodiscus sinensis (assembly GCF_049634645.1). Classification (NCBI taxonomy): domain Eukaryota; kingdom Metazoa; phylum Chordata; order Testudines; family Trionychidae; genus Pelodiscus; species Pelodiscus sinensis. Next base: position 202,894,013 of record NC_134712.1, read on the forward strand.
AAATCAAAGAATTGGGGTGAAAAATCTAAAGCACAGTATTTAGCTTTGTAGTTATTTTGGTGCAGATTGCACAAATGGTGGAATGAAACCTCCATCACATTTTCAATGATTTTGTAAAGTTCTTTCTTCTCAAGTTAAAAAAAACTCCTCCAATTGTCCTTGGATTAAACAATATGAACACCAGCTAGGTAGAAGGTGGTTTATTTTTTTCGTTTTAAACAAACTGTCTACACTTGTAATTTATATTACACATAACAAATGTAAACATTTCTTCTTTATATATATGTTGTAACATTAAAATTAACTGGTTTAAAATATTTTACAAAGACATTTTATTACATATGAACTATACAGCACACAAAAGTATGCAATCATTTGAACATATATGTTTTTGTATTTCTAAATTATGCTATTTGTGACCAAACACTGGTGTCTACAATGCTAACAATCCTCTCGAATAAAAAAACCAAACCAAACCAAAGCAATATTTTTAGCTTTTGTGAAAAAAAAAATACAAAAATCCTTATCCAGGATAATCTCTCTGAAACTGAACTCCTTTTTTCAATATTTTGCACATAGATTTTTTTCAAGTGGGTTCACAAACATAAAAAGATAGATTATTTTCCTTTAGAGTGCAATTTATCAGGAATAATATTTAACCCGCCCTCCCCCCACTGCAATGTTAAAAACTACAACCAAACTTTGACTATCAGCAAAGCAATTTTTATAAAAAGTAAACCTCAATATTATGTACTATTGAGAGAACTCTTCCCCAATAATTTTAAAAGTTAATCCTTTTCAATATCCATATTGGTGAAAATTTTTGCATAGAATAGCCTTGTACTTTTAATTCTAAAGAACTTTACAAGTGTTTTAACACAAGATAAGGCACATGTTTTTTAGCACTGAAAATCTAAAACTAATCTTGAGGAATCAACCTCTCCCTGCAAAATATAATTTTGTTTTTACCCTGTTTAACCTGAAGAAATCAGAACTGTAGAACAGAATAACAAAATCATTACTTGAACTAAATTTAAAACATTTACATTTTCAGATAAGTGTTGCAACTAAGCAGACTCAGAATTAAGACAAAACTGCTAAAAATGTATAGGAGAAAACCAATAGGACCATATATGTTAATAATTCAAACAATATTGATGACTAATTTCTGGAGAATGTTTTCCAAAACAAGCTTCCTTTCTGAAATAAGGTAGCTAAATTGTGAGGCACTTAAGATTGACAGTAAAAGGAACACAATGCATTTGTTTATATAAAACCTAAAATTGTGTATCAAATCTTGTTTTAATCCATCTATTAAAGTGCTAGAATTGGAAATCTAAACCGAAAAGGAGCTAAAATAATAAGTAATTGAAGGAAAGAACCAAGTATGCAGTAAAATCAAGTGCTTTTGATGCTCTTAAATTAAGATAATCCTTTTTACATTTTAATTTGTTAAAAATAAAATGTGAAAATAAACCAAGCATGAAAACATCTTCCTCTGTGCCATTACAAGTAAGGTTGTCAAAGTGCCCATTTATTTTCTAAATTAATAAAATCATTTGCCTTATCTTATGTTCTACAATGTGATGTATGTAGTACATAATCCCAATTGCAGCAACAACACATTTTCAATCTGACTGACAACAGCGCATGCACACTTTTAGTCAAAGTATACTTTCTAGTCCCACCTCAAAAGTCAGGTATTGGATTACATGTCATATTGGTATATAGTGCAACCTGCCTCAACTTCTTAAAATGTATTTAGGCCTTTAAGGCCTAGCGTTCATAGCCTTATCAAATTCTCCTTCACAGGCCAAAGTGACATCCATCAAAAACCACAGATGGGATATTGGCTGTGAATTACATAAATCCACCGGATGCCAAATCTGAGAAAGGTCGGGATTCTGTTGGATGATGAAGAGGTTGAAGGTTTGTGGCAGTCTGTGTGTTACTGATGACATCTAACTGAGAGGGATATGCTTCATTTACGTTTATTCCACTGAAACCATTTTGGAACTGGAAAAAAAATTACAATGATTAGTGACTAACTTTTTTCTTTGAAAACTCAAAAGCATACAGTGAAATTTATAGGTAACAGATTCTTTAGATTTATAAGAAACAGGGATTCTTTCTGAATTATCTTGCTAAGCTTCTGGTGTTTATTCCTCCTATTCCCCACCCCCCCATTATGTCTATGTCTATACAGCTTCCCTCTTCTGCAAAAGCCTATGCAAATGAAGCACAGATTAGCATATTTCCACACTCATTTGCATAATTAGGAGCCTTTTTGCACAAGAGGGGGTTTTTGCACAAAAAGACACCATCTACACAGCTCCTTTTTGCACAAAACCCCCCTCTTATGCAAGAGCCATTCTTCCTCATGTTTTCAGAAGTATGGCTCTTGCACAAGAGGGGGGTTTTGCGGAAAAAGGCACTGTGTAGATGGCGCCTTTTTGTGCAAAAACCTCTTGTGCAAAAATGGCTCCTAATTAATTATGCAAATGAAGTGTGGCGATATGCTAATCCACACTTCATTTGCATCTTTTGCAGAAGAGGGAAGCTATGTAGACATAGCCTCTGATTGTAAAGGAAATGCTTCTTCTACAGGAAGCAGAAACTAGTCAAGATCTGCTGACCTAGCCCAAGGTCAACAAAGTTATTCATGTGGCAAAATTGCAGATTTAGGCACCACTGCAATCCACAAAACTCTTGCTAAGTGGCTATTTAACGAAGTAGGTGTCCAATCTTACTTGGAGCCTATATTTTTGCTGTAAAAGGTGCTTATGTTTCTGCAGGTACATGGACGTCTACTTCTTACCTAAGACAGGACTAGAGCTTAGTTATTTGAAACAGCACTAGATCAAAGCACATTAATGAAACGTGTTCATCAGCATGGAGCACACAATGTCTAGATCACAGTAGGCTAGTGCAGGGTAGATTCATTCTAGGGATGGGAACATATAACTGTGTGAATGGTTACTGATAAGCCTGGGCTTACCAGTTAATGTTCACATTAACATGCAGACTCCCGCGGAGCTCTGGGAGAGATGGCTGCCGCCCTCAGGGAGTGAGGCTAAAGGCAGGAGCTGGTGTATGCCAGGAACCGGATTAAAAGAGGCAGCAGTGTGAGGCTATAGCTGGCTCCCCGACTGTGGGTGTTTGTAACTGCTGAATTTTTCAGCAGTTCCATGTTTCCACAATTACACGCATTTGAACATTCCCAATTCACACTACACTTTGCTTCAAACTCAATATTCCTATAGACAAACCCTTTGCAAGTGGCTGGGGCCAACAGATACACAACATACTGCTATGGGTGAAGAGGGAAGTACAGTAAATCTTGTTTAACATAAAAAGCATGTTTAACATAATAAGCAGAAGTCATAGGCCAAAAGGTAAAGTAATAGACTTAGGACTTGCTGACAGGACCATAAGCTATAGATAGTAACTAAAGCCAATCCCTATCTAGCACAGATGGATCTTGAATCTTGATTGAGGCACTACTGCAATATAAGTAGTAAATCAAACCCCCACCACACTGGGCATGCCTGACATCTAATGCGAATGGTCCAGCTATTTCTTTATTGCTGAATTCACTAAAGTATTTCAATTAGGGAAGTTAGTGCAGAGTCGAGAAAATGCCTAGGCTTATTGGTTAATCCTATTGACTACACGCACTCCCCCCACTGCTACCTCTGTATCAGAGGCAGCAAGTTTGGGTGGGGGGGCAGTGGAAGCCGGTGCCCGTGAGGAGCTGGCTTTAAGCAGGCTCCTTGTGAGCACTGGATCTGCCTCCCCTCACCGCTGCCTCTCTCAGAGAGCTTTCAAGCCAGCTCCCTGCACATATCAGCTCCCATGGACCTGCGTGCCATCCCCCCCACCTCCTACAGAGGCACTATCAGACGCTGCAGCGTGGTGGAGAAGGAGAAGTTGCTGCGAAGCAGCCTCTGTCTACGGACGGAGGTTGCTTCGCAGCAGCAGCCCCTGAATACAGGTGGTCTGTGGGGCACTCGGAACCCTGTGAACAGGTTCTGCTCCCACCCTGCATTGCGGCCTCAGTATCAGAGGCAGCAGCGCAGGATGGCAGGTGGCTTGTTTGCGTGGGAAGCTGGTTTTTAAACTGGTTCCCCTTGCAGACCAGCTCCCATCTGCCACTTTGTGCTGCTGCCTCGGCAGCAGCATGGGCTAACAGGAGGCTCCGCAGGAGTAGGGTCAGAGCACACTGGCTACCAGTTACACACCAATTCAATTACATGATATCTAACAACCCTGATTTCAATCCTCCCTTTACCTAATAAAGGATTTATAACTTCATATATAGAAAAACCTTACATTGTGTCTGATAGTGATTGTATGTCATCTTATGAATTGGGTATCTGAATCCATGAAAGCTCTCTGTGGGAAAGAAAGCATTCCCCAATAACACATTTTTTTCATATTTCCATGAGTCTCAAAGATTACTCTAGTCAGGGGGCAAGAACTGCTTTTGCTTAAGACAGGTTTTGGACTTAGGTTTTTTACTCTACTTCCCTTCCCCCAAAATTAAGATGACACAAAGATCATATGCAGTATTTTAGGATTATGAAAACTTTTCTAGTACAGTATCTAAAATGAAAAACATGTTGGCCATGCCAGGAATTCTGAAACTGGTTTTCAAGAATTGTCAGACTTCTGAATTAGTAAAATAAAGTTTAATGGTTAATTACTTCTCAGGGAATTCTACATCACCAAACATGCACAGAATTCATGGCCCCAGCAGATTTCTTTGCTTCCCTGCAGAAAAATGACTTCTGACAGGGAAGTACAGGGAAACCACAAGAGTGGTCACACAGCCCTGCCCAGCAATGCAGGCAGGTTGGTTTGGTGCCTGGAGGTGCCGATAGAGATGTGGATCACTGCTATGTGTGAGAGGGGAACTCTGTGCGTGTAACTTGCTTGGTATGGAGAGGCAAGGCTTTGGGGTGTTTCTGAGAAGGTAGATATGGGGCAGGTTCTGTCCTCTCAAGCAGAGTAGAATGTAGCAGGCTGCTTGCTTAGTACAGTAAATTGCTCCCATTCTTTCTAGTGAATTTCTCCCAGGATGTTAAAAAAGGTCCTTTACATTGCCAGAGTGGTGTAAGGGAGCCTGATTGTAAGAGACCGTATGACCTCTTACATGCTTCCAGTGCTTTCAGTAATTAAGTCTAAATTTTTGGATGGAAAAAAATTCCTATCAAAATGTGAACCATCAACAGATTGCTACTGACATTTCTGGAGATGGTCAGTAGCAAATAAAAACTGTGAGTATGAGGCCCCAGCCCTCACTTCATTTGCCTATGATGTAACACTAAGCATATAGCTGCATATGTTGTCTAATAACTAAAAATAAAGAATTTTAGCTTCATTACTATTAGACAATGCGATGTTCCTCTAATGCTCCCCAACCTCCTTCTCCACCTATTTTACCATAGTTTAAATAAATTACCAAAATAACTGAAACCAGAGTGACATTACATTATTTTAACAAATTTGCAAAAATGTAAAATATTGGTTGTAGAGTTTTTTTGGCACAGCATTACCTCAGGAATAGTTGTTCAGTACAATCTTATGCCATTAAGAACTCTTAAGTATTTAATTTGATATATAATTGATATTTAAGATGTTAAAAGTTTATTTTCCCTATTTCCTCCAATGTTCCGGGGGACATTTTTTTCTGCAAAATATTAATAAGAATTACTATATATAAAAATAAATGGTGTTTTGGTTCTGCACTTCAAGTCTACTGGCATTTTTTAAAAATAAATAAGCTTTGAAACTTGTAACTTTTTGATAATAGTGAATATTTACTAACACTGCACATGTTGCATAATAGGCCAGACAGGTAAATCCTGACTTCTGTGGTCAACTTCAAATTGAACTACAGGTTGAATCTTTGTGGTTCAGGATTCTTAGGTCCGGTAACATCCATGGTCCTGCCCAGACCACAGATGTCACTGGACCAGAAAGCCCCAGCCACAAATGTTGTAAACAGCTGGGAGCTCAGCCAGACAGGCAGCTTGGAGGACCAATGTCCTGGAGCCTTGTCAGTGGCCGACAGCCAGAGCAGGGCTGGGTGGGGAACCCTGCCAGCCAAGAGCATGGCTCCTTTGGCTGGGGGCAGGGACCCCTGCCAGCTGGGAACACGGAGCTGCCATAGGCGGGGGACGCAAAGCCCCTGCTAAATGAGGGCATGGATCTACTTTCGGCTGGGGGCAGGGAGGCCCCTGCAGCCGGAGACATGGAGCCCATGCTGCCTGGGAGATCAAAGTAGCTGCTGGCCAGGGGTAGGGAGAGCCCGTGGCTGGAGGAACAGAGCCCCACTTGTCAGGGGAAAGAACCCTCATGGACTGGAGCAGGGCGGCAGCTGGAACTAGAGGCCTGCCAACAGCTGGGGGCAGCGCACTGGCCAGGCCAGTGACCAGGAGGGGAGCCCTGGAAGAGCCGGAGGTTTAACCTCCGCTGGTCCAGCAAATTCCCTCCTTCAGGACCACTCAGTTCCCAAGGGTGCTGAACCAGAGAGGTCCAATCTGTGTTGGCTGTCTGGCTGTTCCCAAGGTGGGCGGGACTCGAGTTCCCAATCCTGTGCTCCACACACAAGCGCTGTATCCCCTAGTGCACTCAAGAACCCACCATCACCTCCCTTCCTTCAGAGGGTCCCTTATCCTATGTTAAAATAAACAAAGTTAAGACAAACAAAGAACATGGGCACAATCTTACTTTTGTTGAAACTAATGAGAATTTTGACACTGATTCCAAAAACAGAATGATCAAGCACTTATGACTTAAAAGATTGTACAAGTCAGATTTTTACTGTGATTTTCCTTTTCACTTGTGGAAACCATCATCCACCTCAACACCCATGATTTCCTCACCAACAATTTTACAATTTCAAAATCCACCTAAGGAAATGTTTTGAGAGTGTTTGGTGAGGGATAACTTTTATGGTTTTTCCATGAGTGCGTATTCAGTTCGTTTATAATTTGGAAAAATGATCACCAGCACCATATCTAACACAATGAAGTGACTGTTCTAAATGGTATTTTTTAATCAGTCTTGACATACTGCATTTCAACAATGCTCTTGAATAGAATTGTTGAAATGCAGTATATCATCACCCTCCTCTCCAGGATTATTTTAATCAATTGATGTAATGCTTCCATCATTTTACAAAAATCATTATATGCCCAAATATTCCATATATTAGTGATAAATAGAGCAAACTACTCTACATAAAGTAGCCCCGATTTAACGGATATTAGATGCATTCAGATAGGTTAAGACCTGGCTTAGAATAGCACAAACTTAATACTACAAGCCATACAAGTGCAATTTTTGCTCTGAGTTTCTAATAATTCCAGGAGGTTGCTGTGGATTTACCTTGCTTTTCTATCGGAAGGTGACAAATCCTTTTGAGATAGATGCATCAATTATCTTTAGAAATGTTGAAAGAATCCTAAGTTAGAGATAGAGAATAGCTACCAAGTCACTAGCTATCCCCTACCAGTGCAAGATTCTTCTAATGTTCTTCATTAAATTCATTTTATGGTGAGATCACTTATTAATATGTGCGTTGTCTGGCAGGTTTTGCTAAGCATATACTAGTAACTGGTAAGTATGAGTAGTCTTTGTTTGTTGAAGAGACACTGAACCATTGGAAGAACTTTGCAAGGGTTGTGAATTCTTAATCACTGGAAAATTTAAAATCAGTTTTGAAGGTTTTTCTAAGACTTTGTCTATACTTCAGCTGATCGATGATCTGGCAATTGAGGCACCCGTGGTCAATTAGTGGGTCTAGTGAAGACCTGCCAAATCAACTACAGATCTCTGTTCAGTAGGCCCTAGTACTCCGCCCCAAACAAGAAAAGTAAGTCAACGGAAGAATATCTTTCATTCATCCAATGTGGTGTTGACAACATAAGTCGGCCTAAACTATATCAACTTCAACTATATTATTCACACAGCTGGAGCTGCATAACTTAGGTCGACTTACTGTGGAAGTTTAGACATCGTCAACAAGACATACTCTAATTAAAACAGAAATTAATTGAGAGAAGTCATATGACCTGGGTTATGCAGGAGATCAGACTACATATGCTCAGAGTATACCTACCCTGAGATAATAAACCCATGGCACTGAGTCTCAGACTCCAGGATATCTGATTCGTGCTCACAAGGCTCAAAACTGCAATGTAAACATTTAGGCTCAGGCTGGGACCCTGGCTCTGAGATGCTCCCTATTGCAATTTTATAGCCCTGCAGGTGAGCCCTGCAAGTTTAAGTTAAGTGACCTGGGCCAAAAACAGATGTGCCATGCAGGTTTTTATTGTAGTGTAAACATTCACAGCAGTCCCTTCTGGACCTTAGCTATAAATCTTGTCATATAGAAACTAACTAGGGATGGAAGGATAATAAAAAGGATAACAGATAGAACATGTTTGTCCACACACTTTTTCTTACTTGTTTAATTACTGTAACCATTAATAACTTCTCCCTACCTACAATAAGCATATCTCAAATTCACATACAGTATTTGAAGTCATGGCTTTGTTTTGGAAATTATTTTATGTGATTACTACTGCAAGTTTACCCCCATTTCTCTCTCACACATTTGCAATAATTCATTTTTCTGACAGTAACAGTCAATATAGCCACCACACAAACATCTTTTAACCTAAAACAAAAAACAGGACTGTGTAGCACTTTAAAGACTAACAAGATGGTTTAATAGGTGATGAGCTTCGTGGGCCAGACCCACTTCCTCGGATCAAACAGTGGAAGAAAACTGTCACAACCATATATACCAAAGGATACAATAGAAAAAAATGAACACATATGAAAAGGACAAATCAAATTTCAGAACAGAAGGGGGATGGAGGGGGGAAGAGGGGGAGGTAAATGTCTGTGAGCTAATGATATTAGAGGTGATAATTGGGGAAGCTATCTTTGTAATGGGTAAGGTAATTATCTTACCCATTACAAAGATAGCTTCCCCAATTATCACCTCTAATATCATTAGCTCACAGACCTTTACCTTCTCCCCCTTCCCCACCTCTTCTGTTCTGAAATTTGATTTGTACTTTTCATATGTGTTCATTTTTTTGTATTGTATCCTTTGGTATATATGGTTGTGACAGTTTTCTTCCACTGTTTGATCTGAGGAAGTGGGTCTGGCCCACGAAAGCTCATCACCTATTAAACCATCTTGTTAGTCTTTAAAGTGCTACACAGTCCTGTTTTTTGTTTCAGCTGCACCAGACTAACACGGCTACATTTCTACCATCTTTTAACCTAGGCTGCTCGTTTTCCTCTGATACAGTAACACTATTACTACAAAAAAAATCAACACACACAACATTCTAGCAGTTTAACCATTTTCATGGACTGACAACTATGTTTACTATTTATAATATCCTATTAAGTATGACAGTGCATTCTGTTAGTACTGTGGCAATACAGTTCAGTATTCTGGTATGGCATCTTTGCTAAGGAGTGGTAAGAGAAATATTTTTAAAATGAAGTTACAAAAATTGGGAATATTTAGAACAGCTAAGTGTATTGGTTATGCATTTTCACAAGCATCTGTGAACATGGGTCACAAGCATCTGTGTAGGATCATGGCCTTAGAATGTAAACTCTTGGAAAAAAGAATCATGCCTTGTACTACATGTCTAGCACGACGGGACCCCAATCATTATTATGACAGAAATCAATAATACAATTTAAATGCACTGCAATGCAGATAATTCTTTGAATGCAATAGAAGCTGTCTTGGAATTAGAACTTTTTCTCCCAAAACTATCAATATACTCAATTCTAGCCATTAAAAATGTTGCTAAAAGAGTAATCTTCAGACTGGTTACACTAATTTACTGTGTTACATTATTTTGTTTTGCACTCTGACAAAAATAAATATGGATACGACTATCATTTTCAATGTTCAGACAATGCTTCCTTTCTAATGCATATAACACAAAACAGAAAGGTAGAGAAGACCTGATTATTTAAATTAATAACTTGAGGAACAGGAAATAATTGTGTTTTCATCTTTGTCTGCTCCATATTACAGTAAAACCTGTGTTATCTGGCATGCTCGGGGATTAGTGCATTCCGGTTATCTAAAAATTCCAGTTATCTGAGGGTCCCATCAATCTAGGAAAAAACAATGTACAATAATAGTAAAATTCACGTTTTTAATATTGGTAGTTTTGTAGTGTGAGGCAGCTGGTCTCTCCATTTCTATTTTGCGTTAAAGATGATTAGCACTTGTTAAATAAAAAATTGTTAAGCCAATTATGGTAAACCAAACCAGAACTGTGCTGCTGAAGATGTGACAGTATCGTGGCCAGGAGCAATGCCGGATAACAAAGTTTTCTGGTTAACAGAGTGCCAGATAAAGGTTTCACTGTATTTCCCTTTGACTGAGATGCAATGTAATTAGTGCACTAACTCCCAGTTTAAAATCAGAATTCATTCCTGCTTCTATGTGCCATAAAACTCAAACTTTTTTGTAGAATTAAAGTGAGCTTCTGAATAGCCTTTGCCTCCTTTAATCGTTTTCTCTTTTTGAAGTTTTTTTTTTTTTTTTTTTAAACTGAAAACTGTATACCCCTAAAGAAAATAAAATTGTGTTTTTAGGAATAGGTGTATTCCTTGCAATAATTTATGTCCACACTCTACTGTAAACTTCCTGCACTAGTGTAATTAGTCCCATTAATCAAGCCTAATATTTAATTTTCATTTTTGTGTTAATTTATCTCATATTCTAAACATTGTTCTAAATGTTGTAAAAGAAATACTTGAATTTTTTACAAAAGTAGATGTATAACATTTATAAGTCTTAGTTCTTAAAAATGTCGTATCTTACAAGTACAATATGAGCAGGACAGTTTCTCGTATCATTATGTTTTACTACATAGTTTGAAACCTCTATCACAATACCTGCACAGGTGTAGGATGGGTTCACGATTCCAAGCAAGTTAGGTAAAAAATATAATTTGTCTTTTTACGTGATCTTTAAAATACATTAATCAGCAAGATTATGTTGATTTAACATAAACTTTGTATTTTAAGAGTCCAAACAATGAAAGTTTCTTTCTTATTGTAAAGCACAATAGACCTATGTATAGTTAAAATGAATTGAATTGACCATGAAATGTACCAGACAATTGTACTGTTAGCAATTTATTCTAGGTTTGAGTGGGTGGATATTTGCAAGTAGTATGTGTGTATAAGTTTGACAGAGATGCGACTGTAGAGGTTCCTGTGATATGGGCACATTCCCTAGAACCTAGACTGAGCATGCCTCATTTCAGGTTAATGAACAGAAATGACAGAACCTCTCATTCATTGTAGCTTCATTGATCATAGGTTCTGTATCCCATAAGCCATCTAGTTTCCTGCTGAAAACTATTACAACATGCAAGAAAAATTAACAATGACCTTTATCATACCTTATTTAACAACAGTTGTTGACCCTCCATCATAGAATTATATTGCATTTGATCCATAGAGTTCGGTTGCGTTTCTGGAACACATTGATACATAGAAACAGCCCCTGCATAGCATGTTTGAGGAGTTATCATAACTGACTGAGAATTGATTCCACACACTTGATTCTCTTGTTGTGAACTGAGAAAATCCTCCAACCTTGAAGAACCAGGATAGGTTGATCTGTCAAAATGTCCTATGGGGAAATCTATTTGGGTAAAATTAGAAAGCTGTGGCTCCAGCCTTGTGGGCTGTTTGTAAGGAATAAACTCTTGTCTACATGCATAAGGTACAGGGTTGACTTCTGATTTGTAAGGGAGCTCTTGAGTAGTGCCAGGCATATCAGAAAAAACATATTGCACTGGCTTTTGCTGTGAACAGCTAAAAGACACACTACTACTAGGGTTCCAATTTGTGAACATCCCATTGACTTGCATATGCTTCATCTTCTGACATAACTGCTGCTGATGCTGCTCAACCACTTGTTTTTGGTGCTGATTAAGTTGCTGCTGACCCAAATGTTGCTGTACCAAACAGCTAGAGTCCTGAACTATTGACTGTTGCCGATGACAAGCTGAATACAAGAAGTCAGGCTTATTATTTAGGGAATCCTGAACATAGGTCAGGATTTCATCAGTTATGTCGATGTCTCCAATATCATCCACACAAGAAAATTCAGTTTTAAAAAACTCTTCATCCTGCTGAATACATTTTATATCTTCAAAGTCAATACCCAGATTTCTCATGAAGTTGTACAAGTCACTGTTTTTGTTATCTTGAAAGAGCCCTGCATTGTCTTCAGTAAGCATTACGTTACTGTCCTGGGGACAGTCGGTTTGCTCGTGTTTCAGAATGTTATTTCCAGTTGGTAAGAGATTATCCTGCCAGTCACTGGCAATAACATTGCCCAGTTCATCACTGGTGTCTGTAAAGAAGTTTCTGTCAAAGGAAAGTTTTTGTGAAGCGGGAGGGCAGAGATATACAGACTCATCTTGACTTAACATGACACCCAGAATTGAGTTTGGATGAACAGATTCTTTCTGTAGTGTAGCTTTGGGAGCAGATCCTTTCACGGCAACACTTTCAACCTTCAGCTGTGAGGGATTCATTAGGCCAGGCAAAGGGAAGGCTGCCTCATACAACACAGCCTCACCAGTCGCAAACATAAAAGGCACCGACATGTTTCGCTTTCGTAAATGCTCTGACCCTTCTTCATCTCTGGAATTGACAAAAAAACAAAAACAAAACAAAACAACCCAGTACTTTATTACTGTATTATAGTAATTCAAAAAAATAGTATAGTACTATTTGTTTCCTGGAACTGAAGCCTTAAAGAAGTGAACTATTCTATTTGTAGGTACTTAAAAAGTGCCAGTCACTGAGAATCTGGCTATTAAAACTTAATTCTAGTGGGAAAAGTAAGCAACAGATAAGGAGTTTGTTTATTTAATACCTCCACATATGTTAATCAATGTTATGTGTGCAATTCACTAAATCTAAATGGCATACTTCATATTCTACTGTTCTTGAATTGTAGGGAGCAGGGATCTATCAGCACTGAATTCTCTTGGTATTTTTCATTTTGTAGCGTCAAGTAAGTGTTGGGTTTATACAGACAATGCTAAATAAAAAGTGGAATGTAATTCAGTATGTCCTCTATTGAAGTTAATTCCTATGAGTAATATAAATGATAAAGTCTCTGCAGCTGCAATAGGATTTCTTCAGAGAAAAAAAGAGAAAAGTAGTGGGATGGATGGAAAGGTCTTGCACCTTTAAATTTACTTTCTGAGAGGAACACAGGGGCATCTGCCATATACAGTGTAAGGCACATTTTGTATATTAAGAGAGGGATTTACAGAGGGAATTATTGTAAGACTGGCAATTTTAACTCTTTAGAAAAAGGAAAGCTCTCTCTGCAGCAGGTAGAGAACATTCCAAAACAAAAACAAATAACCCAACTCCCTGCATCTCAAATAAAATCAGTAAATCAGATGGTGGACTGGGGGTTCAAGCTAAGCTGTCATCTGTAACAACGACTTACGTAAGAGGTCTCTGTGTTGCAATGATAAAATCAGGTCTTCCATTTTTGTAGATCAGGCGTGCATTTGCTTGAAGCCAGGCCCAGCGATTTTCTTTGGTAAGAAGTCTAAACACAGTCATGCCACTCTCTCCAGTCTTTATCACTAGAATTAAAAAGCAGAATCACATACTGCTTAATCTTTTTCTATTTAAAAAATAAAGAAGAAAACTTGGTATGTGATAAAATAATTTCACTTGAAAAGCCATTTAAGACTTAAATTAACTAGTAGTATAAAGGGAAGCACTTACTGATATATTTTCATATACAGAATTATGTTCACAATAAACTTATTGACCTGCAATAACCAAACCCATTTGGACCCTGCTAGTAAAATAATAAAAAACAAAATGAATGTCTCCTCCTCCCTGGGAGTTTCTGTTGTCAGCAGGTGATCAAGATGCAATGAAATTTGAGAAGCCCTGCCTTACACAATCAAGTCCAATTTGCCTGGGTAGTAAGTAGAGGCTTGAATGCCAATGCGACATTCCACTGTGAGTTATCCAGGCATTGCAACAATTCAGTACACCCCCACCCCCCAAAAGGCACTGTGGGCCATTAGTTCCTTTATAGCAGAGACTACTAAATACAATGGCACATAAATGACAAAACCCTAATTTGAATGTTCCAGCAGACAGGCAACCGCAAACACAAAATAAAATGAAAAATAAATACCACACACAAGGCAAGGCATTTGTTTGAACCTAGGCTGGGTACTATTTAGTTGCTTTACGTTTCTAATACGATGAAAAGGGGGTTGGCAACCTACAGCAGGCATGCCCTAAGTGGCGTACGATTTCACTGGCATGTGAGCCTCCCCACCCGATCCAGCATGCAGGGAACGCTAGACCTCCTGGCTCTGTGCATTGCCATTTCCATTCCCCTGACTGGATCAGGCTCATGATAGCGTGGCACAACAGCAGTGGCCTCCCGCCCCCCCAAGAACATAGGTGCTCTGGGTGCTTTGATGGCGGGCAGCCAGGGTGGCTTCTGGTGGCTTCTGGTGGCACACAGTTTCCAGAGTCCAAAGCATTTTTCGAGTCCTGGAGAGCCCTCCCCCTTCCCCCTGCATCTGCCCCACCACTGTGCATTGTGTCCCATCCCGTCCCGCCCCAGGCTTCCCACTGCATCTGGGGGGGAGGGGCTGAGCTCCCTCCCCCTTCTCACCCTGCTGGGGGAATGCCTACACAGTGACTTGTAAGGCTTTCCACACTGCAAGGGGACATGAAGTCAGCTGAAGTGTCCCCCCTCATGCCCAGACCTTCACAGCCCAATCGCTCTTACTCACTCCCCTCTCTCTGCCAAGATCCCACACCGCCAGCTTGCTCCAACACCCTCCCTTGCTTTTGCATCCTCCCTCGCTGCCAGACACCCTACCCCCAATCCTGCTCTCCTGCACTGTCCTTCCTGGTTACAAACTGCACCCTCTTTGCTCCTGCTCCTTCCACCTGGCCAGACACCCTACTCCCAACCTGCTCCTGCACCGTACCTCCCACTCAGACCTTGTAACCTCTCCCTTTTCTGCACCCCGCCTCCCTCCCAGATCCTGCACCCCATCCCTACCCCACTCGCTGGCAGCTCTGTCTCGCACACTGACCTCCTACCCCAGAGCATAAGGGGGTCCACGAAATCCACTAACTCTGGAACCTCAGAAAAGTAAATCTAGCCTATGGGAAACCTTGAACCTCAGTCCTCCCTGTCCCTTCCCCTCATCCTGTGAGGCTGGAGCACCAGAGAAGTGAGGTGTCTCAGTTGGGGGCCCCCCATCAGTGAGGGTTGTGGTTTTTTGGAGGCATTCTTTTGCTTCTCACTTGTGTGGTCCCCAACTGATTTTTCTGTGGGCCAGTGGCACCAACCCAAAAAAGGATCCCACCGCTGCCATAAAGAAAGAAAACATTGAAATCTTTTGTGTTGGACATAAATTAATATTTTACTTTAGTTTATCAAACTTTTTAAATAACAGGAGAACGTTAAAACACTTAATCTATTTAATAATTTAAATTAAACATTCTCCCTAAGTGCAGCTGGTTCAGAAAATATGGTCACCGTACTCAGTCTGTCCCTGCCCCGCCTCCCCCGGCATGCAGATCTGTAAATAGAAGTGAATAAATTAATCTTGGCATGCCACTTCTGAAAGGTTGCCAATCCCTGGGGTGAAACAATGAGTATTTCAAATACATATTCTTTTCACTGCTTCGTCTTGCAATCCAACCATCACTCTTACGGTACACACACTAGTGAAACACATGCATTCCTAGACACGTACCAAACTGCAAAATAAAAAAGTAAAAGTTTGAAAGAGCCCCTAAAAATCTATTTTATAAGGATGCATTTAATACACATAGCTCCACCTTTTCCTTTGACCTCTCCCATTTTAAATACCAAATATTTTGAGATTCTGCAATGTTTTAGATAATTTTCCCTTCACCACCACCATTTCCAGTCCCAGTCACCTTTCTGGGATAAAGAGTGGGAGATAGCAAACCAGTTCGCAATACAAATGATCGATGAACAGGGTTTAGGTGATTTACTACAGATGTCTAAGGGGATATCATGAATTATTACACATTCTCTCTGAGTAAGAGAGAAAATGCCTGTAGATAACAGAAAGCTCTCAATTTAGCCTATTACAGGAAACGATCTTAAAAGTAGTCCATCTGCCTAAGAGAGTTGGTGAAATAGCAGCAGTTTATCTGTGGGGAACAGGAATTATGAACAGCTGGACATAAGAAGTGGGAAAATTAAATAAAATAATGAGTCCAAATATGAATATTAAATATTTCCATTTGCCATATAAACTCTTATATACTGCAGAAGTGCGTATACAAAGAAGAGTGTTTATTTTGTTAACGAGTAGATTAATGTTGGTAGTATTTCATAACATTCTTTAGTGCAAACGTATTCTTTGCTTTATTTTAGCAACCCGTCTCACAGAAGGCAAATTACACTTACTTCGGACATGATTTTCAGCACAATAAAGCATGTCAGCTGCATGAATAAACTGATATCCTGTTCCTCTCATACGCAGCTCTGTTTCAGTGTATCCCAGTACAATCTTTCCTCTGTAAGATAAAAAGGCAAACAAATTGAAGCACTGCTGGTATATCTATTTGCAGTACAGACACAGAAGCTAATAAATCTGGACTAAACATTTCTGTTACAGCAGAGAATTCTGTCAGTATTCACAAGATTTTATACAATTCCTAAAAAGTCTGCCAAGTCATCATGAGCCCATAGGCCTTTATTATGTATCTAAGCTGACTTCAGAAATGTGCCCACAAAGTGAACTGGAATATTAAGACTAGGAAGTCCAAAAATAGATATTTAAAAAGTTAGTCTCCTAATTCTGTATTCTGTTATGTACCACCAAATAAGCGGGCAATTTTCAGAATTACTGGGCATGCAGCAGCAACCATTTACAGGCAGTCCCCGGGTTACGTACAAGATAGGGACTGTAGGTTTGTTCTTAAGTTGAATCTGTATGTAAGTCGGAACTGGCGTCCAGATTCAGCCGCTGCTGAAACTGACCGCCAGTTCTGACTTACATACAGAATCAACTTAAGAACCCCAGGCGTCCCCAAGTCAGCTGCTGCTGAAACTGATCAGCAGCTGATTCCAGGAAGCCTGGGGCAGAGCAACTCTGCCTCCGGCTTCCTGTAATCAGCGCTGGTCAGTTTCAGCAGAAGCTGACTTGGGGACGCCTGGGGCAGAGCAGTTGGGGTGCTGCTGGGTTGCTCCAGTAGCGCCGCTCCTCGGTGCTACTGGACCAACCCAGCAGCACCCCATCTGCTCTGCCCCAGGCGTCCTGATTCAGCCACTGCTGAAACTGACCAGCAGCGGCTGAATCAGGACCTGGGGCAGAGCAGCTGGGGTGCTGCCGGGTTGGTCCAGTAGTGCCCAGAGCGGCGCTGCAGGACCAATCGGCAGCGCCCCAGCTGCTCTGCCCCAGGGTCCAAAACAAAAGCCTGGTCTGCTGGGGGGGGGGGGGGGGGCACACTAGCTGCGCCCCACCCCCAGCAGACCAGGGACACGGGGAGCAGAGCCGCAGCGGCAGCGGGGTGCCGCGCCTCTGAGGCTTTGCTCTGGCAAAGCCTCAGAGGCGCGGGGAACCGCCCCTGCTGCCGCTTCAGTCCCGGTGCCTGTGGTCTGCTGGGGACAGTCCCCAGCAGACCACAGGCACCGGGACTGAAGCCGCAGCCGCGGGGGGGGTCCCGCGCCTCTGAGGCTTTGCCAGAGCAAAGCCTCAGAAGTGCGGGAACCCGCCCAGTGCCCCTGGTCTGCTGGAGACGGTCTCCAGCAGACCAGGGGCACCGGAGCAGCTTACGAACGGGGCTTTCTTGCCCCGGAGCTCGCAGGTAGCAATCCGTTCGTAAGTGCGGATCCGACTGCCTGTACTGAATAGGGCACCTAATCTGCTTGGCTGGCTGGCTCTTTTTTTTTTTTGCACAGATCAGGTCACATTTTACTGGTAGGTGCATACTTAAGGCATTAAATATTTCCTTTAACATTTCTACTAGTTTGGACAATTTTCTACATCTATTCTAGTCAATGGGTGAATCCAAGAATATGTCACTTGTTACTGAAGAGTCTGGGAATCTTCATTGTACATTAAGTGGTTCTTGATGACATGCCTCCCATAGACTCAGGGTGAGTAAAAGGAGGCTGGCACTGAGTACTCCAGTTCTGCACCACAGAAGCCCATGGTGTCTTGAAGCCCATGCTGTCTCAAACCCCCTTCTCTTAAAATAGTATTTCAAATACTTCCTTCCTCCAGTTATTAAACATCTCTTCCATCTCCTGCATTTCATGCCAGCTACCACTCACTTGAACTGCTCAGTGTGGAAGTGGACACAAACACCACATATAGTAAAGAAAACATAGAGTTGTGCTGGCAGTGGTTCCATAGATGAGATAGGAATTCTGAAGGAGCTGGGGGTACTTCCCAGAGAGTTACACAGTGAAACATTCCATTCTTTCCTTCCACTGAGAGGAAGGTATAAAAAGTGCAAATGGAAGACAAACAAGGAAGATGCAGTAGAAAGAAAAGGAAAGACGTGGATAAAAAAAGGAAGAGGCGAGAAAAGGGAAAAGAAACAATAGACAAAATACAGAATACATGGTTTGTGAATAAAAAAAGACAAGAAAAAATGGGAGGGGAAGGTAAACAATATAATAAATAAATGAACAAAAATGGAAAGAGGAAGAGATGAAGATAGCAACATTACGCTAGTGAATTTTACTTCTCTTTATTTACAAACTTTTCTTTGTTGGGATTATTAGTTTTGGGGGGGAACATGGGAAAGGTATATACTCAAATACTGATGGAAAGAGTGGATGATAAGCTGGCTGTACATTGTGCAGCATGGTTCCACAGGAATCTGACCAGGGCTCCCCAATCATAAATGGAAGGGAAGATTTAGAGCTCTGAGAACACTGAAAATCTGACTTCAGAAAGGGAGGGAGAAGGGAAAAACTCAGGAAAGACAAGAAGACTTTATCTTGTAATAGGAATCAACTTAGTGGACTTTTTGCCATGATTGGGCATGGTTGTGGTACACTGATCTAGCAATATAATATTTTTTTTATATTGTTTTTATTTTTTTTAAATGAAGAAAAAATGCTTTCAAATCAGTTAAAAACACTGTGCAAAATGGTTATTTCAAGTAGTTAATTTCTGTATCATTGTTTCATTTATAGCTAATTTGCAACAAATCATGTTTTCATTGTAGATTACATCTATTTGAATTGAAAAGGTAGCATACTGTCGTGGAGGAAGAAGTGGTGAGAAAGATGCTTTGACTTGGGTGAACTTCATCCACTTCAATGGAAAATATTCGAAATCAGAGCTACTCAACTTTGGAAGCCCCGGGGGCCATAATGATACTTACAGCACATGCCGGAGGCTATAACTTAAGTGTGGTCGCATATATCTTCAAATAGCGACAGGTATGAATACAAATATTAAGGCAAGATTATACAACATGTAGGCCCCACTTAAGTCAGTTCTACTAATATTAATAAAATGCAATATTTACCTAATTTCCACACATCTGACAGCACCTTTAATGAGTGATGCTAGTCCAGGAATTTAACTACTAAAACGCATATCAACATAAGACCATTATATTGACTACTTTTTTGTTTTGGCTCCAACCTGTGAGCTGCAAACTAACGGGCTGAGGGTTGCATGTAGCCCATGGACCATGTGTTGAGTAGCCCTATTCTAAATAATCCTCTACCCGGGCTACTTTTATCTCTAATTCATAAAGATACTTCTGAAGAGCAATTTTTTGTTTTTGATCAGGAGATGGACCTTATCAAAGAGTTTCTGAAGAGGATATCCCTAGACAGTATCCTTTCTACCTACAAGTGCTTGATACCTTTCAGAAACAGAAGAGAAAAAGCTAATGACAAAATATTACTTACCTCTCCAATCACATACTCCAGTGCTCACCTTAAAATACCCACTGAAACTTTAAAGGTACAGTGACCTATTTTGGCTGCAAGGGTACACGGAAATGTAATAAGCTATACAGACAATCTTGTACCTACTTTGCATCACATCCTACAGGTGTGAAGTCCAGCTTGTGCTTAGTTCTGAAAATGAAGTTTTTGGTTCGTATCTCAAGGATTGAAGGAGGCTGCAAAGGGGTAGCCACTGTAAATAGAGCCAGCTGAGGAGAGACAGGAGAGCCATCCTTCCCTTTCTTGTTCTGTCCATGAAGAAACTTTAATCGCCCTTGAAAATTCATGGCCTTCAGAGGAGGGAAAAATATAGTGATTGTAGTATAGAAAGATTGATTTATTAATCAAATCTTATTTTATTTTCTAGTATCTAAGGGTACGTCTACACTACAGCGCTAGTTCGAACTAACTTAGTTCGAATTAGTTAATTCGAACTAAGCTAGTTCGAACTAACGCATCTAGAACTAAAAACTAGTTCGAACTAGCGTTTTGCTAGTTCGAACTAGTAAGTCCACATTGAGTGGACTCTGAACAGGGCTTAATGATGGCCGGAAGCAGTGCCGGCAGGGCATAAAAGGAGGACTTAGAGCATGGAGATACTGTCTCAGGCTAGCCGAGGGCTGCGCTTAAAGGGTCCCGACCCCCACCCCGGACACACAGTTCTAAGGGGTGCCCCGCTTGCAAAGAAGTTCTGGCTTGGAGTGCCCTGAGTGCCCACACTGGGCACATCACACCACTCGGCCATCAGCCCGGCTGCACTTGCCGCAGGCTGCCATCTGGGGAGAGGGAGTAATTGGGGGGCTGCAGGAGAGCTTCCACCCCCAGAAGCCCGCAGAGCCAGCCCAGTCCTCCCCATCGGGGGCTCGTACCCCATTCCTCCCTCACCTCCTTCCACTTGCCCTTCCCTAGCCCCCCTTCTTCTTGATGTACAAAATAAAGATAACGTTTCTTCCAACATTGACTCTGTCTTTATTGAAAAAAACTGGGGGAGACTGGGAAAAGGAGGTGGGAGAGGGGAAGAGAAAGGCTGGGAGAGGGGAGGGCAACTAACATGATCAGGGGTTGGGAACAGGTCCCAGATGAAGAGAGGCTACAGAGACTGGGACTGTTCAGCTTAGAAAAGAGGAGACGGAGGGGGGACAGGATAGAGGTCTGTAAAAGCAGGGGTTGGGTGGAGAGGGTGCATTCAGAAAAGTTCTTCCTGAGTTCCCATAAAGAAGGACTAGAGGACACCAAAGGAAAGGAATGGGTAGCAGGCTTGAAACTAGTAAGAGAAAGTTGTTCTTGACAAAGCAAATAGTTAACCTGTGGAACTCCTTGCTGCAGGAGGCTGTGAAGGCTAGAACTAGAACAGAGTTTAAAGGGAAGTGAGATCAAGTCATGGAGGTTGGGTCCATGGAGTCCTATTAGCCAGAGGGTAGGAGTGGTGTCCCTGCCCAAAGTTTGTGGAAGGCTGGAGAGGGATGGCACGAGACAAATGGCTTGGTCATTGTCTTCGGTCCATCCCCTCCAGGGTCCCTAGGGTTGGCCGCTGTGGGCAGACAGGCTACTGGGCTAGATGGACCTTTGGTCTGACCCAGTATGGCCATTGTAAGCTCAGGGCTCAGTGTCGGGGGTCTCAGTGGACCCCCTTGATTTTCATTCACACCTGGTCCTGGGTGGCCAGGCTGGCAGCTCTCCTGCCCTAGACGGCCACTTTCCTGTGCCTAGTGCGGAGATCGTGGACGAGGTCCATGATGTCCGCACTAGCCCAGGAAGGTGCCCGCCTCTTGCGGTCCAGGGCAAGCTCCCGGGAGCCGCCAGCCTGGTCCCGGCAAGAGGGGGTGGGCTGGGGGGCATCGGGTGGGTGGCTCTGTGCCGTGCCAGGTGCAGGGTCTGCTAGCTGGGTGCTGGCAGGCTTGCACCTGGCACGGGCACCGTAGCCAGCCCGTGCCCCTTTAAGGGGTCCGGGGCCGGGAGGGGGGCATAGAGTTTCCCTGGTGTTGGCCAGAGTGGCCACCAGGGAAACCTGGGGAGGGCTAGCCTCCCACTAGTTCGAACTAAAGGGCTACACAGCCCTTAGTTCGAACTAGCTAGTTCGAACTAGGCGTTAGTCCTCGTAAAATGAGGTTTACCTAGTTCGAACTAAGCGCTCCGCTAGTTCGATTCAAATTCGAACTAGCGGAGCGCTAGTGTAGCGCATAGGAAAGTTAGTTCGAACTAACGTCCGTTAGTTCGAACTAACTTTCTAGTGTAGACATACCCTAAAGGAGGAAGGAGAAAAAAATGTTCTCCTTAGCTTCTGAGAATAGGACAGAAGCAATGGACTTAAATTGCAGCGCAAGGAGGTTTAGACTGGACATTAGGAAAAACTTCCTAACTGTTAGGGTAGTTAAACACTGGAATCAATTGTGTAGGGGGGTTGTAGAATCTCCATCACTGGAGATATTTAAGAGCAGGTTAGACAGACACCTGTCAGAGAGGTCCTGCCATGAGGGTAGAGGACTGGACTCGATGACCTCCTGAGGTCCCTTCCAGTTCTAAGATTCTGTGATTCTCTGAAAAATGGCACTTCGTCAAATTCATGTTTTACACCTTAATAAATATTTAAATATTAAGACTGAGAGTATGTTGCTACACTTAGGCTGTGTCTAAACTACACCTTTCTGTTGACAGAGAGATGTAGATTAGGCACGTCAAAATTGCTAATGAAGCAGGGATAGAAATATTAAAATCCCTGCTTCATTAGCAATTTCGAGAAGCCTAATCTGCATCCCTCTACAGACAGAGGAATGAAGTCTAGATGTAGCCTCAGTGACTGTTATTTAGAAATGTATTATCCCATAAGCAAAGCACAAAAAACAAATACAGAAAACTTGGTGTAAAACAGATCGCTAGTAAATAATAACGACATCGTTTTGAACTCAATCTAAGCAGAGACGCATTCAGAGAACCTTTTTATTTCTAGACACGTAACTTGTATCTGTTCATTATTATAAAAGACACCATGGCAAGATCAACTAAACCGTTTCAAGTCAATTAAGAAGCAGCTCTGTAAGCAGCAGGAAGCCAACATTACCACTAGCATATTCAGTTAAAAGATACATCACTAAAACATTTAGCACAGGATTACTGATCAAATACAAAGGGACAATATGACTACTGACTATTAACATATCCTTTACCACTGCAAGTAACAGAAATGATCTGTTATGTAATGCTTTTCATTCATAAATCACACATCTCTTCACAGAAGATGACAAATATTTACTCTCATTTTACAGACAGGGAAACTGAGGCACACAGAGATGTGAAATGAATTATTAAGGTATCAGGCTGAGCCAGGAATAGAACTCAGGTTAGTCTACTAGGCTCTGTCTACTAGATCAAGCTGATCCATGTAGGTTAGCGCTTTACTAAACCTTAACTCGTAAATTACTATAAACATTATCACCATTGTCTAGTTTTATACATGGTGGTTAAAGAGAAAGTCTTTATATAATCATATACTCACCAAGAACCCAGATGAATTATCCAGGAGGCATCTTAATCTACAGATAAAATTTCTCTCCATAAAGGAAGAATTCTCTGGAGGAAGCTGTTCTGGGTTATAATAGGTTGCTGGCTGTGAAAAGCCATTATCTCCTGCAGGAAAAGACTATTTTTAGAGAAACACCTAGTGAAGGCTATCTATAACAAATGATTTTCCGTCCCATAAACAAAATCTCAGGTCATGACCGGAACATGAACAATGTAAATTGAAAACATCCTCAAGCCCTACATTGGACTGCACGACTAGAAATGTTTAATATCAGTTCTCCTAATAGGATCATGTTTAACAGTTCATCATATGCTAGAATTGTGTCTAACACACTTCCTACTCCTTCTAAGTTTATGATTCAGACCCTGAAAGTGTCTTGGAAAATTAAAGTTCTCCGTGGAGTGTATCCACATTGCAGGATTTTCAAAGGAAGTTTGGCACCCAACTTCCATTTATTTTTATTTGGGAAGTAGGCACCTATTTCCACTGAATCCTTCTGAAAATTATACAGCGTTTCTTGTTAAAGCCTAGTATTGCATTAAGCTCTCCAAAAGGAAAAGTGCCACAGCTCAGCTACTCTGTTCAGTTGTGCATGCTACCTCCTATTAAAAATTTAGTTCTAAATAAACATTCCCATATTCATATTCTGTGATGTCCAACTAGGAGGTGCAGAAAAACTACAAAAGCAGTAAAATTTGTTGTGAGCAATGCTGATAATGAAATCAGTGTGTAGTTTTACCCATTAGATGCATATGTGAGCAACTTTAGGACTGTAACTGTGGCAGTAGAATGATATTGTGTTGGCAGTTTAATATAACTTTTTGCTGTTGAAGTGACATGTGGGCATTATTTTATACTTCAACTGTTAAGGTCTAAGAAACATAATGCAAATAATACTGCAACAGTAATCTGCACAACTGAATACATGATTTGCTTTATGATACACGTAGTACAATAACTACTATCCCTATAAAACAACGATTAGTCTAGCAGCACCTAAAAGACTAACAGGTGCTGCTAGACTACTTGTTGTTGTTTAAGTTTTTCCAATTACAGACTAGCTCAGTTACACCCCTGAAACTTTTGTACTATCCCTGTTCAATGTTAGTTAATGAAATACTCTTTGTAGGTAATAGATGTACAAACAACAAACTGACCTACCAAAATAATTCATAGGCAGGTAAATGAAATCGATAAAACTGCCACACAGTAAGAACTATAAAATCTCTTATGCAGTATTTACAGCGTGGCTTTGGAGTTATGCAAACAGCTTGATTAAAATAAATGAATAAGGTGTATAAAACCTACAAAAATGTGTTTTGGCATTTATTTTAATAGAAATTCAATAATTAAAAGTATCAATGAAAAACTACACAAAGTTAGTTGAGGACACACACCTTTTGATGGTATGAAAGAAAACATTAATTCCAGATCAGAAGCAATATCTAATTTGTTGCTTCTCGTAAATTAAACATAATAAAGAAAATGAATTGCACATTACCTATGGCACCATTCTCTCAGTAATTTGGGAGGATGAAACATGGTTCAACAATGCATATTAAACTATCCATAGTAGAGCTGCACCCAAGAATGTTAGAAGAAACTTTCAATCTTCCTTAGAAATAGAAAAGACCCAAATGTACATATTGGCTCTGCTCTTTTAGATCCAGAGGTCTAAAAGGTCATGAAATCATGGTGTTAAAACCCCCCACTGAATTCCAAAAAATGGCAATATGAACTAACCAACAATTCAGGTAATTCACTGAAACCAACATAGAGTAACCTGAATAGTATGTTCTCAGGTACTCAGCTGCAGGTTCCCTCCACAGCAGAACACATTTGCAATTTTGATACATATTTCATTATGTAAAACTCATTTTATACTGTTTTCTTTACTGCCATACCGCCTATGTCCCTCTATGAAAACAAAACAAAAAGTAAAAGTAAAATCAGTAAAATGGTATGTGGAATGTTTCCAATTTTTCCACATAAGAAATTATTTTAAATCAAGAAAACATGCTAATAATCCAGATTAACACACTACACGTTAATTTGAAGTGTTCTGAAGTGTTTCTTTTAGACTGAAAACTAGTGGTTTCTAACATCAGGAACTTGTTAGATTTTCTGATTTACAAGTCCAGTAAATGGATGAACTCTTCCTTCTTAGTCTACCCTGAATTTTAACCAGGCCTCACAATGGGAAAAAATTTGTTCAGTGTCCATACAAGTTTTATCTTGTGGGTTTTTAAAGTATAAATCAAGAGAAATATCTGTGTATGAGACGAGGGTATTAAAAAACAGAAGTGAATTAAAATAGAAAATGGTTTCACTAATACTTCGGGTCCTAATCATCATAAAAGGTAACATTTGTTATAGATCTGAATTAAATAAAAAACAAAATACTATAATAATAAAATATGACAAAAGCTGTATTTTACAAGTAATCTGGCATGAAAATAGTTTAACAGCTTATTCATGCTCTGTTCTTGCATTACTTTCGTCATTCAAGTGAAATTTGATGCTGAGTTAAGTTAACATCCTATCTTTTCAGACATTATTTATAAATTCCTCTGCCCTGTTAAAAGAACTTTTTAATCTTGGAATGTTTTTTCATTCTAGAATAAACCACTCTACAAACATGCTTTCAGAAAACAGCTGTTTACTAAATTAAGTCCCAACACTGAATCAAAAGACAAGTTCACTGTAGTATGTTTTTAGCTTCATTCTGCAAATTGATCCAGGGCTGGTATAAACACTACAAAAACCAAGTTGAATCACAAACATAAGCTAACTGTTGTGTACAAAGTACACCAACAACCATGAAGCACACAGAGCTTTAAATGAGTCAAGAACATAGGCCAAGGATGTTTAGTCTTTTTCTACCTAGCTTAGTGACATTTACTTTATTTAATATTGAAGGTAAATGGAAAAGGGTAATATTTTAAATCAACTTTCCTTATGTAGCTACATTTACCATAACATGGATTATTTCTTCTTTGCTGGATCCTAAGTGGAAAAAATCCAGTAATAAATAGGATGGAGCCTGGGCCACATACTTTCACTTATTCAAAATATTTTCAACCTAATAAACATCTTTTCTCCTCTATAGATATAAAATGCCTTTCCCTCGGTCATGCAGATTCAGTGGTGAAGGCCCATTTTCATTGCTAAAAGAAGATTAGTATGAAAACCCTATTAAAGTTTAGTCTAAGGTTCTGTCTACACTTCTAAGTTGAAAGCACAGCTGTGGCAGTGCTGTAATGCAGCAGTGAGCTTAGGACTGCGCTCTGTCCCAGTGCTCTATGCAAACCACCTCCAAAGGTAGAGTATCTTACAGTGCTAGGAGCCTGTTTACACACATACTTTAACTTGCTATGCTCACTGGGGGATGGGAGGGAAGAAAGGAAGTATTTTTTCACACCTGAGCAAGAAAGCGGAATACAATAAAGTCACAGTGTAGACAAGGCCTCAGATCAATGGTTCTCAAAATGTGATCCGCGAACCATTAGTGGTCTGCAACCGACTTGCAGGTGGGCTGCATGCTCAGAGCTTGCCTCCTCCCCTCCACATAGTGGAGAGCCTGCATTCACACTCCAGCCCCCAGAGCCAGCTTCCTGCTGCAGGGAGGATGTGGAAGATGGAGGGCTGTGAGCCTTGCAGTCCAAAACTGGCTTGTGGGAGAAGGAAGCAGCCCCGCACTAGCCTGACTCCCCCACTGCAGGTAGGGGCTGCTTCCTTCTCCCACAAGCTCAAACCGGGCGGCCAGAGCAGCCTCTGTCTGTGGTTGGCCTGGCCCAGTCCCACTGAAGGCATGGGTTGCTCCAACTGGCCAGAGAGAGCAACCCTTGCCCATGGAGAGGAGGCATCACTCCAGTAGGGCTGGAGTGGCCCCCTTGACCGCCCTCCCTTTAATTGGGTAACCAGTTAAACAATGATTGGTTAACCAATTAAACTGGATTTCACATCCCTACCACTAATTGTGTCTCCATTCAATAAATCAAAATGGCAACCTACCCCATGAGGCCAGTCAGGATAGTCTCTGGTCTTAATAACCATCCTTTTTGTCTCTTCAACTACCTTTTGCTCTTTCTCCGGCTCCCACCCAGGAGGTTGTGTACACAAGTGAAACTTCATATATTAACTGGGGGAAAAAGCTACTCTTCCACAGCCACCAATGCACTTTTCCAGTGCTAAGATGTGACAAATGCACCCTTTTCAGCCATCACAGATAATGGCCAGAAGTGCTGAAAAGGTATGTCACATAACTTCCTTGATGTCTTGACTGAGCTAGAAAATCTGATGCCAAGCTCAGTCTCAGGAGTGGATGTGCAATTTCATGGAAGGAACACCACTTCATTCATGACCTTTTCTCCCTCCTGCCAAAGATGATTAGACAAATTTATTGGTTATGTTAGTATATATATATCTTTATGAAATAAAATCACATTTGGCCCCTTTTAGAAACATAATATCCATCCTACTAGACATCAAATTATTTCATACCATATGAAATTAATGAGCAGTGATGTGCCAGTTTTGGGATGTATGCTTCGGTAACACACTCCTACTTGGGTGTGGCTCACTGTCCCAATGTAGTAGCCCTTAAACTGCTTACAGCAAGAAAGAATAAGTTTGCTCTACAGCTTTAGCTAGGTGCTTGCTGGCTATTAGCTCTATTTGTAGAGACTTATGCACTAAGCTCCAGAGGTCTGGGGTTTGGTTCTGCCTCTCAGTGTTACACTTCAAAACAATATTTCTACCTGTAATTTTCATTTGAAGTGAAACTAAAATCTTGTTTATGCAAGTGTCGTGTTAACAGCTATAAATGGTTATCTGAAAGGAGACTTTATGATTTAGAATACAAAGACAATTGTAAGCTAGCTGAGTGCATTCTCACCTTGTATTCTCTGTCCAGAATCTGTAGGGTTTAATGCCCAATGAAGCTGACGCTGAAACTCAGGTCTATCTTCTGTATGAATCAATTCAAATACACTCTGGTGTATAATATCAGACTACACATAAAAAGGAAAAAGTTGGAGTAAGACACTCTGATGACAGTGCCAAAGTCATCTTATTAACTTTAATTACATGACTGGTTGCTAAACTAGCTATTATAATGCATCTCATTAGAGGTACAACAACAACAGTTTGTATTTAAGAAGAAGTTTTACAAAATCATTTGCAAAAGCTCATAAAAGAATCCAGTGTTGTGTATTAGAATAGAATTCCTTCTTTTTTATATTCTGGGTTTTTTTATTACAGAAGTTTGGCAAATCTTAATTACTTAAGGTTTTATTTTTCATTCTTCAATGACCATGACAGCCTAACAGAAATGTAAAAATAAGAAAACATAACAGGTGTGACATATATAGAAATGACAATGCTTTATGTGTTTTAAAAAAAATAGGAGAAAAAACCATTTCATTTTTATTTCACAAACTCCAGTTTATATAGGAGCAAAACAAGTACAGTGCCAATCAGGATTTGAGCACAATTGTGCTAGGAGACAAGTTCCCAAAGAACTCACAAATCTAAGTATAAACTATGAATGTTGGTTTTGTTTGCCTGAAATCTTTCCCTATCTAAGGTCCATTTACATCTTTAATTATTAAACTGCCTTATCTTCAGTAATAGTGTTTAAGAACTGGACGTGAGCCAAAAATTAAGAACTTCCTGCATCGGGGTTGAAAGGATTGAAGGAAAACTTTTTAAAGCTAGGCAAAGAATTTCAAAAGCAGGATCAGTAAATTAAGATACATTTCTGTTCTATTGGAACTCTTAGAAAAATGTTTCCTTTCTGTGGTATCAACTATTATATAAACGCACTGTATCTAAATAACAAGGACATATCAGCTAGATATTTCGGCAGAAGCAACAGTTTAGCTCAAATTAATTACTTTGCTTTATCCATGTTTTATTTAAAAAAAAAATCAACATTTACTAGAAAGACTGCCAGAAATACTATTTTAAAAATCTAAATGCTAGTTTTAACTTTACATGTTGCAGTTACAATGTGCATTTCATACCTACTCTTTTTTTTCAGTTTTTTTTTTTTAAATCAAAGGTGAGTATCTTGAAAAAATATATTTTGTTTGGAGCATTTCAAACTAAAATTCCAAAGGTCACTTATCAGCTGTCTAAAAGGACAAACATAAAACAATCTCTTCCTACTTTTAAGAGCAACTACATACACCACCATTTAGCAAATATATCAGCACCCAGCAAGATTTAGATATGTATTAATCCCAGGTGGTGAAGAGGTTAAGTACAGCTGCACCTTCAGTATATCAATATAATCGTTTTATACTAAGCAGAATATTTTTTATTGGGCAGCACAACACAATTTGTTTAGCTTATATATTAACTAATATTATCCATTAAACAAAAACTAAATTCTGTCACCTACAACAGTGAGTTAATTACAAAAAAGCTACTATATTTAAAGAAAAAGAAACACAAAGGAACTAAAAAAATTAATAAGCTAATCCAATACTAGGGATGTCACTGGTTAAACGATTAGATGGTGGGCCTGGCCAAGCAACCCTGTTCAAGTGGCTGACCAGTTAAACATAATGTTTAACCAGTTAGCTGCTTAGGTGGGATTTACAGGCAGTCCCCGGGTTACGTACAAGATAGGGACTGTAGGTTTGTTCTTAAGTTGAATCTGTATGTAAGTCGGAACTGGCGTCCAGATTCAGCCGCTGCTGAAACTGATCAGTTTCAACAGCGGCTGAATCTGGACGCCAGTTCTGACTTACATACAGATTCAACTTAAGAACCCCAGGCATCCCCAAGTCAGCTGCTGCTGAAACTGATCAGAGGCTGATTCCAGGAAGCCCGGGGCAGGGGCTTCCTGTAGTCAGCCACTGGTCAGTTTCAGCAGCGGCTGACTTGGGGACGCCTGGGGCAGAGCAGCTGGGGTGCTGCTGGGGTGGTCCAGTAGCGCCGTCGCTCCTCGGCGCTACTGGACCAACCCAGCAGCACCCAAGCTGCTCTGCCCCAGGCGTCCTGATTCAGCCGCTGCTGAAACTGACCAGCAGTGGCTGAATCAGGACGCCTGGGGCAGAGCAGCTGGGGTGCTGCCTGGTTGGTCCAGTAGCGCCCAGAGCAGCGCTACGGGACCAACTGGCAGTGCCCCAGCTGCTGTACCACAGGTGTCCGGAGCAAAGCCGCGGAGCACGGGGGCAGCGGGACAGCCCAGACGCGCCGTGGCTGTCCTGCTGCCCTCGGGCTCCGTGGCTTTGCTCTGCTTTGCTCCCCGTCCCCCTGGTCTGCAGACCAGACCAGGGGGACGGGGGGCAAAGCAGAGCCAAGCCGCGGAGCACGCGGCCAGCTGACAGCCCAGACGCGTCTGGGCTGTCAGCTGACCGTGCGCTCCGCGGCTTGGCTCTGCTTTGCTCTGCTTTGCCCCTCCCCCCCCCCGGTCTGCAGACCAGGGGGGCGGGGGGGGCAGAGCAGAGCCAAGCCGCGGAGAGCGTGGGCAGGCGACAGCCCTGTCCGCTGCCCGCGTGTTCCGCCGCTTCGCTTCCTCTCCCTGGTCTGCTGGAGACCAGGGAGAGGAAGGGCCCCGTTCGTAACTGCGGATCCGCCATAAGTCGGATCCGCGTAACTCGGGGACTGCCTGTACAGTCCTACCCAATACATAATTAAACAATCCTGAAACATATGTAGTTCATTTGATAAGAAAGGTAATTTTAATAGAAAACTGAATAGTAAATTATGTGTCACTCAACACAGTGAATTGTGCAGCACTTCACATGATTTGTTCCAGTACAGATCCCCATACAATTTGAAAGTTCCCCGACTTGCTTAATCCAATGCTAGAAACTATATTCCTATTTTGCTTGGCACAAGACCTCTTTTCTACTATGTCAGTTAATACTGAAGAAGTACAGTACCAAAGTAATCCAACTCAACATATCTAAAAATGAGATTTTCCATGTAAATTATCAAATACTAAATATGAGCTCTGAAGCTGTAGAAAATTAATTAAAATCCTTTAGAAATCAATAAAATTTGTTGGGGTGGGGATGGGTGAGAGAGAGAATAAAAAATTACATACTTGCTGGAACCCCAAATAGTCCTGGATGGTTGAAGAGGCATAAAAGACTAGAGCATCTGCTGTAACAACCAGTACAAAGCCATTTAATGCCTGGAAAGAAAAAAACATCAAATCTGTTATCTTGAAAGACAAAATTCCAGATTAAGTATTGTTTGTACAACTCTACTGGCTAGTTTGGTACCTCCATCTTTAATTTAACTGAACTGCATTAAACAAAGTACCACTTGAAAAAATTTGCTAGTCACACTGTTAGAAAAATAAGTCCTTATTTAACAACATTATGCAATTCTGCATAGTGAAATCTCAAAGATCTTACATAAAAACTTAATTACACATTTTTGCATATAGACTTTTCATGCAATAGCCATCTTTCTCCAAACACTTATCACTACCGTCACCACCACCACCTCCTAACTCCTAACTCAAACTTTTTATTATTGCACAAAACAATAATGCAGAGAATGTACTTTTATAAATTAAGATGACTTGGCATTACAGCAATGAACTGTAGTTAAGGATACAAATATTTATCAAATAATTTCAGGAGTGGAAAACAAATAGGCCATTCTTATTATAAAAGAAAATAAAATCCTGAAAGCAAGGAAATTAACATAAGTTACATCTTCAAACCTCAGATATTCAAAAGTCCATAAATACAGGATTAAGATAATGAGGTCACCTCTAACTCTGTCCATAGATCACTCCTATCATACATCATGAATCACAAGACAGTCATATCTCTACAAATCATGAGGGATGACTACCTTGGAAGGAGTACTGCAAAAAGGATCTAGAGGTCAGAGGACCACAAGGCTAAATATGAATCAGTGACACACTTGCAAACCTCCCCCTCCCCAACACACACACAAAAATAAACATTGTTCTGTCATTCTGGGATGTATTAGCAGGAGTGCTGTAACCAAGACCTAAAAAGTAATTCTTCTGCATTGTTTTACACTTATTAGGCCTCTACTAGAGTACTGTGTCCAGTTCTGAGCATCACATTTCAGACAAGATGTAGGAGTTCCAGAGAAGAGGAAGAGCAAGAAAAAGGATGAAAGGTCTAAAAACATGACTTACGAGGGAAGATTGAAAGAATTAGGTTTGTTTAGTTTGGAAAAGCGAGGACAGAGGGGACACGGTAACTTTCAAGTATCTAAAACTTTGTTACAATGAAGATGGAGAAAAATTATTCTCCTTAACTTCTGATAAGACAAGAAGCAATGGCCTTAAATTGCAGCAAAGGAGGTTTTGGTTGGATATTAGAAACAAAGTCTTGTCAGGGTGGCTAAGCACTGGAATAAATTGTCTAGGGAGGTTGTGGAACCTCTATCACTGGGGATTTTTAAGAGCAGGTTAGACAAGCATTTGTCAGGTGTCCTCTAGATGGTGCTTGGTCCTGTCATGAGTGCTATGAGTCATATACTCCAAACAGATATATGGAAAATATAAATTAATTTCAAAACACTTAATTGAAATATTATTCATATTTATAGTCTACATATTAATTCCTGATGGAACAACATTGACGAAAAAACACTACAGTAAGTCCACTGTATGAATTTTGTCCTTGATGTTTATTAAAAATAAAATGCCCCAGTAACAGAAATAAGATAATATTGCAGGTTAGCTCAGATTACATAATAGAGTCTCAATTTTACAGTGCATAAAAAATACAAAACATTTTTTAAATTACCTTTTACTGATTTATAAGCTTGTCCACACCACAACTACTGTAATGGAGACTTAAAAATCAAACATATAACAAAATAAACCCCTCACATTATCTTAGTTTTACTCCCAAAAGTAAAAAATACAAAGAGACTCCATGAAGTTCTCTAGTAACTTTTCTATTACTATTGATTTTTTGTTGATGATGTTGAGATACTATGGAAATGGGCAACTGCATAAAACCAATATAGATCTAGGTACAACACAATTCTCCCAACAAATGTGTGGTGCAAATGGAATTTTGACAAAGTGTGGATAGCCCAAACCTTTTGCACAATTAAGAGATAAATTCCCAATGTGCAGTACAAAATGAAACCATACATATAATAGGGCATACAGGTCTTAAATAAAGATGAAAGCCACTCACCAGGACCTATATGATCAAAAAACCTTTTTGTAGATCACTCGGGGGTGATGCCCCCTGCTCACTACACTTGCCAACTCTCCTGTCTGTGGGGGTAGGCAGGCCCGACTCTCTCCCAGCCATCAGTCACACCAGCCCTGGCTTCTCAGTCCCGTCCCCCGGGGCCTCCCACCTAGGCTCTCTCCCCCTGTCCTCCGGGGTGGGGAAGAAGGGGCTCACTCCAAGGCTTCTCCAGGCCCCAAGCTCTCCCCCCCTGCACCACCAGTGAGGGCTGGGCTGCGGCTGCACCAGCCCAGGCCCTCTCTCCAACCTCCCTCGCCGCGCCTGGCCCAGCCCCCCTCTCCCTCCTTCCTCCAGTTGTGCCTGCCCAGGCCCTTTCTCTTCTACCCCACCCTGCTGTGGCTTAATCTTAACCTTCCCCAGCTGAGGCTGTGTCAAGCTCTACTCTGCCCCCGGCTGCTGGGAGGGGAAGGTGCTGCTCGGAGGCCTTGTGTGCCCTGAATTCTCCTTCTGGCCACCAGAAGGGGAAGAAGGGCCCTCTGAGGCCTCACATGACTCGTGCTCTCCTTTTGGCCACTGGCAGTTGGGGTAGCTGCTCTGAAGCCTTGTACACCTCATGTTCTCCTCCTGGCTGCCAAGCACAGGGAAGGAGGGTGGCATGGCAGCCACCAGTGAGGAAAGGGGAGGGAAAGACTGTGGGATGCCAGAGTGATGTGATGTCACACTGTTGTCCCTCAGGAAAAACTTTTTTATAGATATATTAAGATATAAAATATGTAGCTGAAAACCTCTCTACTAGCAGACGCTGCAAGCAAACAATGTTTTTATAGCATTTCCCCTTTATGAAAAAGTAGACAAAGTGACTCCTTATTTAAGTCACGCAAAGGGTATTTATCTAAGCTCACGATCAATATGGTTCACGGCAATTGTTGTGATAGCAAACAGAACATTTGTGACTTGGCAGCTCATCTAAAAGGTGCTGTTTTACTTCCATGGATTCTAGTCAAGATTTAACAAAAGGCTGGCTCAAGGGACTGATCTAAGTATGTTATGCAATTTAATTATTACAGTTGCATTTAGAGTTAGAATTTGACAATGTGCTCAAATACGCACATTTCAAAAAGCTTGTTAAGTGTGAAAAATTATTATTTAGTTACTTCTGGATCACAAAGTAAATGAACGATAAAAATTCATTCAGTTTACATACTGAAGATAAAGAATTTACAGGTTGGATCTCTCTGGTCTGGCACCTTCAGTACCTGACCCCCAGTCCTGAATGAGAGAATTTTTCAGACTAGAGGTGGTCTCCTGCTACCGGCTCCTCAGATCACCTTCCCTCCCTGACAGACTGCCGTGTTGTTATGGTCCCAGCAGCCCGGACTGCCCCAGCCCTATCCCTGCTATCAGGGCTGCCACATCTGCTACGTCTGCAGCCCCAGCACTGCTATCCGGGCTGCTGCATCCCTTGCCCTGCTACTGGGGCTGCGGTGACCCTTGCTGCATCGCAGAGGTTCCAGCACTGGCCCCAGCCCTGCTGGGCTCTGAGCCACCAACCCTTTTTGCTGGTCAGGAACACCCGTAGTTCTGCTGGGCCGTGGATGTTGTCGGATGAGAGAGTCCTGGTTTCGTGAGGTCCAACCTGTATTAAAAAGAATTATCCACCACATACACACATTTGTGGTGCTGGGTACAACTTATTCAATAAATTCTCCCACTCAGGGTTTAGTTACCACTATAATTTGTTCTTCCCATTGCAAGGTTTTAATGTAGCCCAGTTAAATAGTCCATTAAATTACCTTTCTGAAGGCTCAAATACCTTATATGTCAGAGGACTTTTTTAATAAAAATTCCTGTCACATTTATGGAGTTGTGTAAAAATTTACCATTCTAATCCTGGATGAGTAGTAAGTGACAGTATGAGTTGAAAAGAACCCGGAGTAAAATTAAAAGTGTAGCCAACCAAAGCAGTCTTGAGATCTCTCATCGCTGACTCCTCTATCTTGAGGAGTATCTTATGTCTGTGATACTGAATGGAACAAAACAGCTGACACATCCTGTTGTAACTCACGGTGAACAAGACTATCTGGGGAAATCCTCACTAATGGAAGACAGTTTGCAAACTCCGTGCGAAGGGAGCACTCAAGGCCATGGAACAACCTAAAGAGATGGACTGACAACTTGTTCTGCACTCCAAGGGTAGCCCAATGTTTGTAGGTGTATCATTTGCTCTACACAGAAGTCCGACAGCCTGAGGATTTTGTTGATATAAAACTGTCTCAGGCTGACTGATACACTGACATTAGTCAGTACAGAAAAGGACAAAGTTAGTCTGAGTCTGATATGTTGCAATACATAGGTACAAGCATCAGACATTTCAGACTGTTCCACGCTATGGTGATGGGGGACTGAGACCTCAAATGATGTCACCCAGGGCTCGAAATCTCACTTTGGGAAGAACATCCTGGATTGTGTTGAGTCCAGTACCACCCCTAAAAACTATTTTCTGAACTGGGGACAGCATTGATAGCCCCTTGTTCAATAGCTGTCCTAGTTCATCCAAAGATGCTCTTACGAAGGCAATTTGCAACTTTACCTGAGTCCTGGAACCACCCCTGATGAAACAGTAATCCAGGTACAGGGACACTAGTACTTGACCACATTCTTGCACAGGTAACATGACTGTCACACACTTTGTGACTACTAGAGGTGCAGCTGACAGGACAACTGTGAACTGAAAGTTTTTCTACCAGAAATCTGAGGTATTTTCTATGGGACAGGATTATTGCAATATAGAAGTTAGCGTCCTTCAAATCGAGGGTGGCATACCGGTGTCCTGAATCCAATGAAAGGATAATGGAGGCCAAAGATGTTTCTCACAAATGTTTCTGCTGTGTGGCAGGAGCATGCAGGCCCAAGGATTTAAGAGTGGCTGGAATCTTTCAGGCTATGGAATCTTTTGTCTGTCCTTTCAGAGAACAGAGTCATATCTTTGAATGGGAGGTACTGCATGGTCTTCTGGACCTCGTACAAGAGGACAGAGACCTGGAGCCAGGAACCCATTATCAAAGCCAACACAGTAGCCATGACTCTACTGGCACATCAGTACTGTCCATGGCAGCCTGAAAGGAAGTTAGGGACACTAACTTGTGCTCTTTCACCAGGCCTGAAAATTTGGCACAGGAGTCAACAGGGGGAGCTGGTCTGCAAATTTCACCATCACTACAGAGTTATGGAACTACCTGCTGGTTTGACATGCAGTGCTGCAAACTGCTCCCCCCCACACACTAAAAATAGATTAAAACCTTCCAATAGGATTAAGTTTCTGAGCATCCCTATTTTGGGGGAAAAGGCCCTTGGAAACCCTGGTTAGCAGTGTCCTCCACAATGGAATCAGGTTCATATCCCTTGAATGGCACAAAGTATTACAGCTCGTTATGCTTGACCATGGGTGACAACGAAGCTGGGGTCTATCACAGGATCTTGGAGATGTATGCAATGGTTTTAATGAGCAGCAGGACAATGTGAGAATATGCAGAGGCGGCAAAGATATCCACCATGATGGAGAGAAACCTGTGGATTCTGGCCACCCTGTGAGTGGACAACAGTAAACAAAATGTCTCATGAGCCAAACATAGAACACCATCGGAGGTTGCCCACCACTGCTCTACAATGTGCTTTTTAAAGAGTAATTTAACATTGAATTAAATTCCCAAGTTAACAGCATGCAACCTGGATTATGGGTGACCATCACTTTAACCCTCTATCAATACAAGGCATAGTTTTGTTTATATTTGTGTTCGTTTTTGTTTTAAATAGTCTGCTAGAGATTAAGGGAGAGGAAAAATTGGAAGACTATTGGCAGACAGCAGGAAAATAGTATTTGCTATGCTGGATCAGACTAGTGATTCATCCTGTGCAATATCCCATTCCTAATGCTCCTGAGGAAGGTCCATGAAACCCCATAATGGACAATTACATAGTAATCTGACCACAAGAAATCTCTTCCCAAAACCCATCAGTTAACTGCTAACTCATTAATGGTAACAGAAGAACTTTCTTCAGCAAGTATTATATCCACAGTAAGAACATACCTGTAACAAAAGTTCTCCTTCTAGCAGATGTATGCCTTCTCCAGGCTTACTTGCTCTGCAGTTGTCCTGAATGCCATTTATCTCAGGTCTTGTATAGTTGGAAGATTTTAATGCAACTATGGAAACAAAACAAACAATAGTTTATATATTTGAAGGTCTTACTAGTAACCCATAAAAGTGTTAAACTGTAGTTAAAACACAGAACAAAACAAAAAACCACACCCACAATGAAAGGTTCTTGCTTTTTAATACTCTAAATTTCTGTCTTCTCAAAGGCACGAAGTACAATATGATGGGGACTAATTTACAATATGTATAATACAATGGAGACTAATTTTATCTAGAACTACTCAAGGGAGAGATCTTGGAGTCACTGGGGATAGTTCTCTGAAAGCATCCACTCGGTGTGCAGCGGCAGTCAAGAAAACAAATAGAATGTTAGGAACCATAAAAAGAAATAGAGAATAAAAACAGAGAATCTCTTATTGCCTCTGTATAAAACCATGGTATGCCAACATCTTGAATACTGCGTACAGATGTGGTTGCCTTATGTCAAAAAAGTTATATTGGCATTGGAAAAAGTTCAGAAAAGGGACACAAAAATTATTAGGGTTTGGAACGAGTCCCATATGAAGAGATTAAAAAGATTTGGATTTTTCAGATTACAAAAGAGGAGACTAAGAGGGGCCTATGATAGAGAGCTATAAAATCATGACTGATGTGGAAAAAGTCAGTAAGGAAAAGTTATTTACTTATTCCCACAATCTAAGAATTGGGGTCACTAAATGAAATTAATAGGAAGCAGGTTTAACACAAACAAAAAGAAGTGCACAGTCAATCTGTGGAACTCCTTACCAGAGGATGTGGTAAAGACTAGGAACTTAACAGGGTTCAAAAAAGAGCTAGAAAGATTCATGGAGGTTAGATCCACCAATGGCTATTAGCCAGAATGGGTAGGAATAGCATCCCTAGACTCTGTTTGTCTAGAAATGGGTGACAGGGGAGGGATCACGTGAGGATTACCTGTTGTGTTTCCTCTCTCTGGGGCATCTGGTATTGGCCCCCGTCTGCCCACAGGATACTGGACTAGGTAGACCTCTGGTCTGACCCAGTATGCTCGTACTTATGTACTATATGAAAAATTACGTACATTGGGGGGAAATGCATTTTAAGAAATCAAAAACTAGTTGTCAAAATGGCAGCTTCCTACTATTTTGTTATTTATTTTTATTATGATATTTAAGACATTTTTCACTCCTTTATTCCTCTTTGAAAATAGTCTCTTTGCAGTATGTGGCAGTTTTCTTTTAACACGCTAATAAAGGAGAAATCAAACATTTTTCTATATGGGACTTTCATTTTAAATTAGTATAATTATTGACTTTAATTCCCACTCAGCTGTCTGGCTTAAAGTTTCCATCCTTACTCTTTGAGGGTACATCAAGACAGCAGAGCTATTTCGGGATGCTGGAGGTATCCAGAAATAACTATTCTGCATCTTTTACACGTGACCGTTATTTCGAAATAGATTTTGAAATAACAGGAGCTCTATTCTGTCATCTTTGTACACCTTGTTCCATGAGGGTTAAAGGATATCTTCAAAATATTATTTTGAAATTTGGCGCTGAGTAGACACTGCCAAATTTCAAAATAAGCTATTCAATTTGTATACTGCAAATTGTATCGCTTATTCCAAGATAAGCATGCTTTCTAGATGCACCCTGAGAATATAAATGAAGAAAATTCATTTAGATAGTGTATAAGGAATTGTTTTGACTGTAAAATTAACAATAATAATACCTTCCTAAACGGAGTTTAGGAGTAATACTACTGCATTTATATAAAATGCAAGCCCCAAACACACATTATTACATGGTTTCATCAATGTAAGCAACAAATACTTCTGTAACATAATAGTCCCTTGTTCCACCAAAATTCATTTTTAATCATTCAACCTATTCGGCAAACATTTGACCCTAAGTTACTGGATGTATCCTATAGTTATAATTTGTGTCACAAGTCCAACTGATATCAGTGGAACACAGGCTCAAATAAAGAATATTGCATTAAACCTTAAATATTTCTTGAAATGTATGTCATAAGGCTTTAATAATAGCATCTGCCTTCTTAATACAGGGTTACTCTGAACAAGGATTCAGTGAAAAGTTAAGATACACTTAAAAGATTTTGCATAACTCAATGTTCTGCTTGGGGAATGCTGCTAAAAACTTAAGTGTAAATCCTGAAAATACACTGATGATCGCAATATCCAGAGAATCAATATTTATTACCAATAAAAAGAATACTCCTTGTGGTTGCCAAAATATATAATATTTTACTGCAATTTTACAAACGTTGGTCCTACAAACTTAAATATTTTTCTAAAGCATCCTACTTCACTCCTACTTATAAAAATTGTTTGCAAAAAGTCCAAGCAGTCAACTACAAGATGCCTATTAAAAGTGGGTTTGAATAAAATGGATCAGTGTCTTGATTTTTTCCATCTTTTACATCTACTCTCAAAATACTAGCGTTTAATTTGCATTTAACAGGGAAAAACAGTAAATTTGATATACAAAGCTTTAACTCTGTTCAACTCCTCCACCTTAAACATCTATGTCAAGATTATCTTGATATAGAGTCTAAGAACTTGTTATAGTCCTTTTTCACAGTAGGTTTTATTCTACTTTATGCTGAGAATGCTATATAAGAAATAAATTATATTCACCCTTTCATTGTCTTTCATCATCAAACTGGCAAGAATAATATTAATGTACATCAAGCAAGCTCTTAGTAGATCTTATACAGCTAGTAACTCTTAATGAGACAGTTTTAATTAAAGTATCCCTCTGATTGCTTTGAAATCGAAACCCTATTTGAGTCTTGCCAAAAGATAACCAGAAAAGTTGCCTTGTTCAATGAAAAGTTGTCACCATTCATTGCAGATACAGTTTTAATTAGCTATATGGGAGTTGTAACAATTGACTTCTTAAATGTCACTTAAATGAGTTTTGCAACACTGACTTAAGTCAAAGAATTCATTCTACAATTATAAACAGATTATTATTATTTCTTAGCTTTGCCTTATATATTTCATAGCCAACAAACCCACATGTTCAGGGCATTCAGTTTGGTGAACAACTGTGCATGCCCAAATTTGAAAATCAGGTTCAAAATGTAAAGAGAAAAATACCATGCACATTTATTTTTACATGCATACTGCACAAATTTCAATTAATTTAGGAAAGGTGACTAAAAATATTAGCGCTCACTATTATCATCCACTTCAGTATCATACCCTGAAGACACTTCCATGTTGGTTGTTGCATTTCCATCCTGTCACCCCTCTTGTCCAACAGGTGCATCAGGTTGTTAACGTGGGAGGAAAAATATCAAGTAATAACTGAGGATGCATGCATTGTATTTTCACTATGGTGATGACTTTCTGCTCCATTTCTCCATCCTGACCAATGGGAGTTATCAAGTTTACTCAGGCCCCAAGTCAGTAGCCCATCGATACACAGCAAAGCATTTAAGTGTGTGTTTATATATAATCACATGCCTAAGTGTTTTGTTTAACTAGGATCCCAGTCCTGCTAGACATCAAGGCAGAGATGAGAGCCAGCTGGCCGAGTCCATATCCACATAAGGCAAAAGAGGGGTTGGTAGACTGGGGGAAAAAAAAGGATGATCATGTGGAAATAATATCTGCTGTTATTATTGAGGTCATATATCTGCAGATTATCCATTGAGTTCATAATAGCAGGTATCATTTACACTAGAGAGAGTAGAATTCAATGTTTAATTAAGGTCTGTAGGCCACAATATACTTTTCTAGCCTTCACATATGTGAGGCTAACCTTCCAAATGCACTGTGATTTCCAAAGTCTGGAGCAAGAGGAATCATAAAAGATTCAAGGATTGAAAAAGCTGCTTTATAGTAAGAGACTCAAGGAACTAAATATATTAATCTTATCAAAGAGAATTTTAAGGGGTGACTTGATCAGTCTATAAATATCTAGATAGGGGACAGAAGCTAGGAGTCTTCAGGATAGCATGCAGATGTCTGATGGACTCATATATTCTGAGATCTAGATTGATAGGCTCAAAGACCAGAAGGGACCACTGTGATCATCAAATTTGAACACCTGTGTTTACCAGATACAAGTTGCAGGTAGACAAATTCAGACTCGAAATACGGTGTAAATTCATAACTGACATTAATCAACAAAAGGAACAATTTACAGAGGGTTGTGGTGCATTCTCCATCACAGAAATCTAGTAGTGTTGCTATAAGATATAGTCTAGTTCAAGCAGAAATTAATTCAGGAACGTCTATGGCCTGTATTATGCAGGGACGTCAGAATAGGTAACCACAATCACCTTTACACCCCCATCTGCTTTAAATGAAAGCCTTCAACAATTTTAGGCACAGCACAAAAGTAAATAATCTTTGTAACGATTGGAGTACATGCTAAACACTTTTCAATTTATAGTGTTTGCTTGCCATGTTCTTTTTATATTGGAAATTATGTCCTCTTTATAATCTCAGACTTCACTGGTTATCATTTAACCCTGAATTTATCATCCAGTAATAAATCACTCTTCCATAGCCAGGAATTTTTCAATGTGAGGTAAACACAAAACCCCAGATGTAGCAGAATGAGACAGTGATCTTTTATAGCTTTTCTAAAACCAGCAGTTTTATTATTTTGGGTAAATTTGTCTTTAAGAGTTTGTTCACACTCATGCCAGCAACTGTAAAAGATATTAGCTTGATTCAGTTTTGCACTGTGTCTACAGAAGACAGTAAGCTAAATACTGACACTTTATAGTAACTAAAATGCCAATGTTTAATAACCTTAACTTTGTTCCTTTAATTCTAAGTATAAGGGGGAAATTTGAGCTTAAGCCTGATAAAAACTACGTGGTTGGGAGATGTAAACTTAAATGATAAATGACAAATTAGTTTTAAAATCAGTTATTTGCATAGCCAGAAGTACCAATGGAAAAATGAACTGGCAGTTATCATGTAAATATTTGTGGAGACCAGAAAGCCTCTTTATTTTCACAGTGGAATTTCCATTTTGAGATGCCTCGAGGTGTATTCTTGTACAGTTCAAAATACAAGAATCTTAAAGAGTAAAAATTCAGAGACCAGAGAGAAACATGTTCCATAAGCTGTAACCTCAGCTATCATAACTATAACTCACTGGTTATGATGCAATATAGAGAAGCATGTTTTATGAAAGAGTAGCTGCACTTCTGACCTTCAGGGCTTGGCTGCCAACTCCACGGGATTGTTGGCTGCCAGCTCTGGAATGTAACGTGGTGGGCCTAGCCAGGCTGAAACAACCCCCTGCCACGGTGCACCATGAGCAGGGGGCTGCTCTAGCTGAGCCAGGTACCAGTTATCCAGTTACTGGTAAGCATCACCAGTTAATCATAGAATACTAGACCTGGAAGGGACTTTGAGAGATCAACAAGTCTATCTCCTGCCCTCACGGCAGTACCACCATCTAGATCATTCCTGAGAGGAGTCTATCTAACCTGCTCTTAAATATCTCCAAGGTTGAAGATTCCAAAACCTCCCTAAGCAGTTTATTCCAGTGTTTAATGACCCTGGGAGTTTGGAAGTATGCCCTCAAGTCCAACCTAAACCTCCCTTGCTGCAATTTAAGCCCATTGTTTCTTGACCTATTATCAGAGGTTAAGGAGAACAATTTATCTCCCTCATCCTTTCGGGTACTTGAAAACTGCTATCATGTGCGCTCTCAGTCTTCTCTTTTCTAAACTAAACAATCCCAATTCTTTCAGACTTCCTCATAGGTCATATTTTCTATATTTGTAATCATTTTTGTTGCTCTTCTCTGGATCTCTGCCAATTTCTCCATGTCTTTCGTGAAATGTGGTGCCCAGAACTGGACACAAAATTCCAACTGAGGTCTAATAAGT
This sequence comes from Pelodiscus sinensis, assembly GCF_049634645.1. Taxonomy (NCBI): domain Eukaryota; kingdom Metazoa; phylum Chordata; order Testudines; family Trionychidae; genus Pelodiscus; species Pelodiscus sinensis. The sequence continues at coordinate 202,937,783 of NC_134712.1, forward strand.
GCAGAGTAGAGCAAAAGAATGACTTCTCGTGTCTTGCTCACAACACTCCTGTTAATGCATCCCAGAATCATGTTTGCTTTTTTTGCAACAGGGTTACACTGTTGACTCATATTTCGCTTGTGGTCCACTATGACTCATAGATCCCTTTCTGCCGTACTCCTTCCTAGACAATCACTTCCCATTGTGTATGTGTGAAACTGATTATTCCGTCCCTAAGTGGAATAGTTTGCATTTGTCCTATTAAACTTCATCCTATTTACCTCAGACCATTTCTCCAGTTTGTTGAGAACATTTTGAATTATGAAGCTAGCCTCCAAAGCACTTGCAACCAGTAAACCAGTTACCAATGCAGCTTACCCTGAGGCAAAGGGCTAGACTTTGGGGCTGCAGTTGGCACTTCAGGCAAGTGTGAAGGGGGGAGATTAGAGCACTGTAAGAGGGCATTGTCCTGAAGTGGACAACACAGATAAAGGAAGAAACATGGGTCCAGAAACAGAGGGTGGAAACAAGGAGAACGGAGCGACAACAGGTGAGACACCAACCAGAAGTTGGCACACTCAAGAGACAAAGCTAATTCCTGATGTGACTAGCAGAAAGTTTTGAAGCAGTCAGCTGACCCTGTTACAGTTGTAAAATGGCAAAATTCAACGGACATACTACCTTAAACATTGTCTTCTCTATACTTTTAATCAGAAGTAATATTATAAAGACATAACCCTCCTTGGAAGAATGACTACACAAGCTTTTTTTGTTAGTAAAATGGGATATTGCTTATTTTGCCCATAGCTATGCACAGAAGATTCAGAAAGCAAGAGAAGCAGCATGGTGAGATGGACTGGACAAAAATGAACCCTAAGTTATAAACCCAGCTCATCCTCTGACTCTCATGCATCTGGGTATGTTTCTGAATCGGTCTCTAATTTCCCCATCTGAAATAAGTGAAAATACCTACATACCTAATAGGGGACTTTTGGGAGAATAACGATTGTGAAGTACCCTGAAGAGACATGTGGTTACCTAGTTATGTTTACTAATTAACACAACCTTTTAGACAGATCTCATCACATTTGCAATAGTACTGACAAGCCAGTTTTTGTTTCAAGCTGGTCCTGAAATTTGAGGATAAGTACTCAATTTGGAAAAAAAAAAATACTTGCGAGACACCAGAAATAGTCTCAACAAGTAAGAAAACGTTGTGTGTTGAGTGGATGGAGAAAACAGGGGCTTTCAGTCAACTAAAATAATTAAGGAAGCTTATGATTAAAACTGACCTCTGATCTCAAAACTCTTCCAAAGATGGCCAAGCTTTGTGAATGCAGATTGCCATTCAGTATTTCAAGCAGGATCAATCAGACAAATACCTTTCTATGAGTTGAGCAACCAGAAGACGAACTTGCAGAATCAGGATGACTATTTGCATTGAGGTGGGAAGAAAAGTCTTACATTGCTAACTCTTGAAGGAGCAATTTTAAACATCATTGAGAAGTTTCTGCTTAAGCCTGAGTCTATGCAATTTTACTAAGTGAACTATTAAAGCCTAAAACTATTTTAGGCAAGTATTACATCAGTCACAAATAGATCATTAGTACATCACTCGTGTAGTTCTGGTATTCAACACTAAAGAGTTTCCCAGAACTGCTTATCAAATTTTGGCAGAACTCTCACAGATTGGTCAAAGGAGGTCAAATTTTATAGTTAGAGCCAGTTTAGTCTGTTTCATAACCCTTACAATAGCACTATCAGTTCAACTAATCTGTTTCGGATTTGTCGTTTAAAATGTTCTGAATAGGGGGAAGTTGTTAGCTTCTTGAGTAACTAACATAAAACACCTAAAATAAAGTTAATCAAAACCAGACTTATTAAAAAAACCCTAAAGGAAGACACTATTCAAAATGCTGAGTTACTATTAAAACAACTGCTTAAATCATTAACATACTTCAATGATTTATTCTAACTGAAGATTTTTTTAAAAATTTGAACTGATTTTATCAAGGTGTTCCAGTAAAAGATATACAACAAATAATAAAATTAACATTAAGTCCCAGACTGACTGAATTAAAATAAAAGTTATTTATATCAACATGCAGGAAACTGATTTAATTCAATTATTTTAATCTTCTTTTACATAAGTACTTTAGTTATTTTCCTAAATAAACGTATCAATATATTAAAATATATCATATGTACTTATAAATTACACTAAATGTGATACATTTTTGCTAGCCAGGAAACACTTTTACTTAAGTTAAAATATTTGTTTATATATTATATAAGAAGATTCTTATTTTTTCAAGTTTTGAATTATTCTAGAAAATGGTGACCAATACTTTTCTAATTTATTAGGTGATACAATTTTCCCTTGTAATTTGTGACAAGCTATGTTTATATGGAAATTAGAGTCCAATTAAAAATCCACAAAGCATTTAAGAATTTTATAGTGCTAGCCAGTTAAGAGGTAACCATAATGCTACCCAGAAGAGGTATGTATTAATATTTAAAGTACAGCTGAGAGAAAAATAAATTCATCAAAACATATTCTACATTTAAAGTTAACTGATTTATTAAACAAAAAGGAAGCATTATCTATAGCTAACAAATTGAATGATTATTTCTGGTCACAGAGTCCTTCAAGATTTTGGAACCAGTAGATCTCATCCTTTCACACTTAGTTCCTGTTTACTATCGGGAGGGTTTGAGCCATCAACTTCTAATGCACTCTCTTTTCAAGCTGACCTCAAATGCCACTCCTCAAAAGTAGACACACACGTTCGGCACATACTTCTCCATTTGGGTCTATCCTGTGCAATTTGTCTCTAAGTTATAATGTATATCATGCACATTTTGAGGTTGGCCTTCAAGTCTTTATATCTGAACATGGGTTGATTCTTACTGTGGGTTCCTACGGTCAGCTGGCTGTAGATCATCATTTGTGGTATATGGGAAGCCTCCACGTGGATTATGTGTGGACCAGAATTGAGCCCTGATGAACATGTTCTTGATGATAATGATATGGCACTTCTCAACAATTTTGGTATTGGGTATCCTGTCTTAGCACTTGATATTGAAGGCAGTGAAGGTGCAAGCTGTATGATGTGGCTTTGATAGAATATCCATGGCCCACAGACAAAGGAGAGGAGAACATCAGTGTAGTAGACTGATATCTTGGATGTGAGGCAGACTCCTTGGTTTCTCCAGAGCCTGCCAGTCAGCCTGACGAATGCAAAACTGTGCTTTACAGATGCTGAATGATCATCACACAACATGATGTTGAATTTTAACATTGCTCAGTGCAAAGTAACGAACATTGTAAAAAATAAATCTTAGCTATTCATACAAAATAACAGGGACTAATTTCGCTATAACCACTCAAGAGAGAGATCTTAGAGTCATTGTGGATAGTTCTTTGAAAACATTCTCTTATTGTGCAGCAGCAGTCAAAAAAGCAAACAATGTTAGTAATCATTAAAAAGGGAATAGAGAATAAGACATTTAAATCCATGGTACATTCACAAGTTGAATACTGCATACAGATGTGGTCATCTCATCTCAAAAAACATATTTTAACATTGGAAAAGGTTCAGAAAAGGTCAACAAAAATGAGTAGGGGTTTAGAAAGGGTGCCATATGAAAAGAGATTTAAAAGACTAACTTTTCAGCTTAGAAAAGAGAAAACTAAGGGGGGAGGGATATGATAGACAGGGCTCGACAAATTAGGCCATCTACTCGCCCGTGGTGAGTAGAGTTTAGCTCGGCGGGGCCACGCAGCGCAGTCAGTGCATGTGCAGCGTGCACATCCATGCGACTGGCGAGCGGGGTTCGCCGCTGCTTGGCAAGCCCTGATGATAGAAGTTCCATAACATAAGAACTAGCGGTCACCAAATGAAATTAATGGGTAGCAGATTTAAAATAAACAAAATGAAGTGTTCCTTCATGCAGCACAGTCAACCTGTGGAACTCCTTGCCAGAAGATGTTGTGAAGACCAGGACTATAACAGGGTTAAAAAAAAACCTAGAAAAATTCATGGAGGTTAGGTCCATCAATACTTATAAGCCAGGATGGGTAGCAATGGTATCCCTAGCCTGTTTGTCAGTGGCTGGAAATGCATGATAGGAGAGGATCACTTGATGATTAGGAGAGGATCACTTGATGATTACCTGTTCTGTTCATTCCCTCTGGGGCATCTGGCATTGGCCACTGTCAGAAGACAGGATACTGGTCTAAAAGGACCTTTGGTCTGACCCAGTATGGCCTTTCTTATATTCTTATTCTCTCTGGACATTGAGTAATGAATGTGAAAGTAACCATCCTTCTACAAAAAAAAATTCAAAATCTAGTTACAAAAGGAGACACCTAAACAGGAATTCACTTGCAAATTCAACGCTATCAATTTAGGACTGAATAAGGATCTGGATTCATTAGTGCATTACAAAGGCAATTTCCCTTCTCTGGACATTCACATCACACCAAATACTGTGAATGACCCACTTCCACCCTGACTCGATTAGTTTAATTAACACAAGCAACTTCTTCCTTATATATACACACCATTGCTTCTGTAACTTCTGCTCCAATTATTCTAATGAAGTGGATTTGACCCACAAAAGCTAATGCCCTAATAAATGTTAGTTTATAAGGGGACACAGGGCTCTGTTAACTTTGTAACCTTAATATTATACTAAAGTAGGGGTGTTAAATATCACTTAATTGATAATCAAGTGACCTCGTGAATTCTTATCGGTTAATCGACTAGTCTATAGTCCCTGGGGGCAGTGCCAGCAGCCTGTGTCCTCCAGCCTCACTCCTGAGGAGCTCCCTGCCACTCCACGCTGCTGCCTCTCTATCAGAGGCAGTAGCACGGGATGCCTGGCAGCGAGCCAATTTAAAAACCAGCCTCCCTTGGGACCGGCTGCCTGTCACCCTGCACGGCAGCCTCTGATAAAAAGGCAGCAGCGCACGATGGCAGCAGCCCATGGCTAGGAGGGTCTGAACTCTTTGACCTGGTGCAAGCTGGAATTTTGCTGGGCTTCCTGCCCTCTCAGCTCCTAGTACACTTTAAATGCAGAGCTGCAGCAGAGGTAGGTCCTGGACCTGCTGCAAGCTAGGACTGAGCTGGCTAGCCTGCTAAAAAAATTTACTGGCAGAGAGGGGAGGGAAACGTGTATAGTCTATAGCACTAACCTATACGCTTTTGCTTATCAGTTAATTGACTAAACTATTACCTACCTATACTAAAGAATAAGTAAGTAGGCTTTTATGTGCAACATCTTAGATGGTGAGCGTACCCATGCTTAAGCTTCTATTTTGTATAGCTAACAGAAAAAATACACAAACGAAACACTAATAAACTGACAACTGTTGCATAAAAAAGCCTCCGCCTGAGCTCACTAGATTTACATACATGGATTTTTCTAAAGCTACACCAAACTGTAAGATCTAAGGTTTTAAACTGCAACTTCTTATGATCCTTGTCAATCTTTGCAATCTGTGTAACTCTCAAACTTACTGTAAACTGCAACTTTGTAATCTTTGTAACAGCAACAATTATAATTGTCATTCCTCACCATAAACTGTGTGCGTGCTCCTGCACTAGCTGCTACCAAAGAAATCAGGGAAAGCTACACAAATAGTATGGTTGGTATGTTTAGGTAGCAGTCAACTGTAGTTTACAAATCTCAAATACATAAATGTGGAGATATGATTTATACTGAAGCACACAGTAAATTGTGGATAGTCTATTATGTTTACAGTTTAATTATATAACTGTATTTATTACTGTAAAAGTACCCTCCTTCCACAAACCAATGGATAGATTCTTTTAAATGCAAATCAAAAGAACAACAAATAAATAATTACTCTGATATGGGGAAGGGAGATTAGGGAATACAATTTTATATATAACTCCAGAAGCTACAGGGATAAATGGACCAATACTTTCTAAAGACGACCAAGGGGAGGAAAGAGATATGAGAGAGGGAATTAACTGTACCTCCTTTTGTTTGGATGAAGAGGACTAAAACCATTGGCACTTGAATTCATTATTTGACTCAACCTTAAAGTGGAGTATACCACACTGTTTTTTTATTTATTTAAAACTTCCACTCATTGCATAGTGCACTGAAAAATTCTTAGTAGTAGCAGCTATGTTTTATTATCAGGGCTCGACAAATCTATGTAATCTACTCGCCCCTGGCAAGCAGATTACAACCTGGAAGAGCCCGGTTTGGGCGATCTGCGCGTGTGCAAATCGCCGGACAGCGCGGCTGGCGAGCAGAGCTCGCCGCAGCTCAGCGAGCCCTGTTTATTATCAAAATGGTTTCCAATTAAAGGTAAAGGAATCAACAATAAAAGAATCAGTGAGCCAACTGGGACATAACTTTTTGATTCTGGATATGTTCCTGCTTGGTTTGGGAATGGGCTGTATAACACATAGTTTAAAAATAAGGATTGGTGGCAGGTGGATGAGTAGAGGCGGTCTTCTTGAAATTATCTCACATGGTCAGTCAAAGCTACAGAGACTGATTTGATAGGATGGAAATAGAACCAGAAACCTTATGGTGTCAGTAAGAAAAAAAAAACAGTTTAGAGCCCAAAAGTGTGTGTGGACTGGAAAACAAACACTGTGTCCTACAAGAGTCTTTCTGCATGACAGTGGTTCCTGAACTTACTTCCAGCTAGCCTAGAATCAGTGCAGGATAATGGCAGAGAGACAGTTAATGGGTGTTCCACATGGGCAAAGCAGGACATCATGATAAAAGGTTGAAACTCTCTTATCCGAGATTCTCTGGTCCAGCAACATCCACAGTCCAGCATGGATGTTGCAGGACCAGAGAGTCTCAGTGGAGAGCCTGCAGCAAGGATCCCTGCAAAGCTGGCAGGGCAGTGGGCTACTAATACCAGATGTCCCAGAGGGAGGAAACACAACAGGTAATCATCACAACAGGTAATCATCACATGACCCCTCTCCTGTCATTGATTTCCAGACAAACAGGCTAGGGACACCATTCCTATTCATCCTGGCTATTAGCCATTGATGGACCTGACCTCCAGGAATCAATCTAGCTGTTTTTTGAACCCTGTGAAAGTCCTAGTTTTCACAACATCTTCTGGCAAGGAGTTCCCTAGGTTGACTGTGTGCTGAGTGAAGAAAAACTTTTTTGTTTGTTTTAAACATGCTACCTATTCAGCTCATAGTGAATGATCCATATATTAAACGTATGAACAAAGAGGATTTCAATGGAAAATATTTTGCAACCTTGACTATAAGGGCTATCACTAAACCAACAACTAAATTAAAACACTATTTGATCGTTAAAATAAAAAGCACTTTCCATATCTTCAGTTTAATCAGAATAAAGTACTTCCAATATCAAGGCTTTAATAGCAATTGTGGAATGTTTTAAAGAATGTAGATGGAAACAGACTTGCAAAACAAATCATAAAATAGTAAATATTCTATCAGTGTTGTCCTGAAAATTGCTCAATGTGCAACTACAGAAAATCCCTAAGGTCCCTCGTGTTTAAACTTTAAAAACATGTATTCGCATTTATTTTAAATTAATATGGAAAAGGAGTAGGTACTCTTTTAAATTACTTCAGAGTCCGCAAAAAATTACTCTTTGACTTAATTCATTATATGCAAGCTGTCCATAATGAAAACAAAATAGAAGATATTTATGACCCTGGGGTTGCCAGGTGTCCAGTACTGACCCAGACAGTCTAGTATTTTCGCTTCCTGTCTGGTAAAAAAAATTAAGAAAATACCAGACACCTAAAATGTCCAGTATTTTCTGATTTTTTTCCCCAAGCCGGGAGGCAAAAATACCAGGTTCCACAGGGGAGCTGTCCGGCCTGGAGCAGGGAGACAAGATGTTAGATGGCCACCGGCAGCCTGTTAGGGTCAAAAAGCCTCAAAAACATTTCTTAAAGGGGCCACACTTTTTTTTTTTGACTTAACTCCTCTCGGAGTCCTTTTACTCCCCCCCCCCCCCAACAACTTCAGTTCCCCCCTTTTTTTCTTCAACAGAATTTTTTCCCCCGGTGTTTTTTTTTGGGGGGTGGGAGTGGGGGATGGAGGAGGTTGATCGGTATTTTTGGTTAAAACATCTGGCAACCCTATATGACCCAGACATAAAAACAAATTTAAAACTGTTTGCACTTTTGAAAGCTGACTGCTTATAAGTGAGTATTTTTGTGGTGCTTTAGATTCATCTACCACTAATGGTTTAATTTTAAGATACACTTCTTTTGGCCTAAGGTTAAAATTAATATTTTTTCTTTAGCTGCAATCAACCATTAGACTTGATTTAGCCCAAAACAAACTATTTTTGGCATTAGTCTGTTGCTTGCCATTTCAAAATGTACATGTTTGAGCTCAAACCACTGCTACTTGGTTTCCAAGTCTATGAGAGAGAGATGTTTATAAATCAGAAGACACAGACAAGAACTTGGCAGAAGGAACCTCCTCTCTCTTTTCCTCCTCCCTCACATTGAATTGCACTGGCCAAGACTGGGAAAGGCACCCGATATTTCCCAGAAATTACATTTCAAGATCACAATAATCTCAGCAATAACATTCATTTAGTAAACAGAACTCACGAAACACTTGTGTTTCATTCTAAGTACAGAATACTCATTTACTAAATTTTCTACTTGATGTGACTTGGGGGGTAATATAAATGAGGAAACATTAATAGGAGTCAAAAAAGACTTCTGAAAGTTTTCAGCAAACTCCTCCATATTCTTAAAGAGCTAATAAGCAACTTCATCTTAGAATGTTGTACCGCTGGTACTTTTATTTCCCAGTCTTCCCTCTATACTCTTTTTCAAATTCTTAAGCCATATTTGATCATAGTATTGTAGTATATCTATATCAGTAACTATTGTACTATATCCATATACAACGATGTATATCCATATCAGTAAGATGCTTTAATATAAACCAACTTAGGAACAGGCACAACGTTGGAAAAATTTCAAATCAAGTGCCTCTTACCAAGATAATACACTTTTCTTCAATGTACAAAATTAAACATTCAAATGTATCCTGTATCTTCATTAAAAGCTGAGATCTCAGTCAAACTCCTTCTCTTCCCCTCCCTCCCACACCCAATACATTCCATATTAGACTAGTAGAGAGTGACAAGTTGGCGATATGTGTTAATATTTTCCTGTAATGACCAGAATACATAAATCTGCTAGTACATGATGACATGAGGGCAGGTTATGAAAGACAGCGGAAGACCAGAAAGCATAAACTCCTCCTTTCCAACAACCTAAGACAGGAATGGGAAATAATTGTTGACAGTGGGCCACTCCAAGATTTTGTTGAGTGGCCAAGGGCCACACTTTTCTATGGAGGGCATGAGGGGGCTAGGACTGAGTTTGGGGGGCAGAAGGGGAGCTTGGGGTAGGATGCTGGGGTGCAGGAGAGGGTGTGGGGTCTGCAAGGGGGTTGTGACCTGGTGCAGGTGATTGGGGTGCAGGTCTAGGAGGGGGTATGAGTGAAGGAGAGTTCTTAGGCCAATAGGACCAGAGAGACTGCACTGGGAGCCGGGCAGCATGCGAAGCCCTCCCCTCCTGTCCAGTGTGTGCTGTATAGCGCCATACTGAGCATAGAGCTGCTCTGTGCCTAAATGAATTAAAAGGCTTCGGAGGGATGGATGTTGCCCATCCCAACCTAAGCCAGCGGTTCTCATCCAAGGGTACGTATACACAAAGGTTTTCATCTACGGATGTTAACAAACATGTATTTGTGTAAACTCTGGATTTTCGTGGTTACATGTTTACACATGGGGGCGGGGGAGAGATGGGAACTGATGCTCATGGGGAACCATCTTTTAAGCCGGATCCCTGCGAGCACCAGCTCCCGCTTACTTCTCCCTAATGCCGCTGATAAAGCAGCAGCAGCACGGGGTGCGGGTGGCTCCACGAGGGCTGGTACATGCAGGAAGCCATCTTGAAAGCCGTTTCTCATGTGTACCGGCTCCTGCTTGCCTGCCCTACTGTCCATGCTGCTACTTCTCTTTCACAGGTCGCAGCCCAGGAGGCGAAAAGGGGGAACAGACAGCTCCATGGGAGACAGTCGTCATGGGAAACCGGCTTCTGCCTGCCGCCCCTCTTGTTACTGCTTCTGTGGGAGGCAACAGCTGGGGGACAGGAGACTCCATAGAAGCTAGTCCCCCATGGCCACTGGCTCCTGCCCCTCTCTTGCTGCGTCTGATACAGAGGCAGGGAGACACGTGCATGTGACCATTACGATGAGCCCAGGCTTATCGGCTAATCACGTAAACGGCTACCTGCTCACATTCCTGAATTCATCTAGATTATATTTGCCTAGTTTTGCAACAGGTTATATATAAAAAGCACTTTTGAAGTCAGTAGAAACTAAGATTTCATACAATGACTTGTTTATACTGCTTTAGATATGGTATATATTAAAAAATACAATATTTATATTCCAATTGATTCATTTTATAGTTATAAGATAAAAATAAGTAAGCAAATTTTCTTTAATGAGGTGCTGTGACACTTGCATTTTTATGCTTTATTTTTTTAAGCAGTAGTTTTAAAGTGAAGTGAAAGTTGGGGAATATATGCAAGACAAATCAGATTCCCAAAAAGGTTACAGTATTCTGAATTAATTTAGGTCAATGGCTCTCAACCTATCTGCAGACCTGCAGAATTCTGTATTAAAATGCTTCAGCTGCCTCAGTACCCTTTCCCGCAGTGTAACATTTCTTCATTAACAGAACTCAAAGCCAAATATAATCTTCATTCACAAATGAAGCACAATTTCTTGGATAAAATGTTGCAAATGGTACAACACAAAGTAGGACAGAAATTGTACGGTATCAAAAAAAGGGGGTTAGTCACACAAATCATAAAGTTCATTTCTGAATCAGAACAAGGGATGTGACTGACTAGCTGACTATCCGATATGCAAATGTTTATTGGATAGTCAACACTAGTTGACCAGTTGCTTCCTGCCCCTTCCTACCTCTATCAGAAAGAGTCAGCGGGGGGAGGGGGGGGGCGGAAGAGGGTGAAAGAAGAAAAGGGGGTGCTTTAAGGTGGCAGTGCCACCTAGAGCCCAGGGCCAGACACTGGACTCCATGCAGCACTACCACTTTGAAATGCTGTGTGCAGCCAGGGGCCAGCTGGGAGTCGGGCTGAACATGGTGTTTCAAAGTTGCAGAGTCATATGGAGCTTGACTCCCCCGCTGACCTTGGGCTCCATGTGGTGCTTCAACTTTGAAACACCACGTGGAGCCCGACACTGGGCACCCTGCAGCATTTCAAAGCAGCAGCACTGCAGGAAATCCAGAGTCAGCTTGGGACTCAGATACCCCAGCTGATCCCAGACTCCCTGCGGCATTGCCACTTTGAAAAGCCATGGAAAGCACAGTGCCAGACAGGGACTGCTTGAATCTTCCCCCCCCCCCCCCCCCCACTGGCCCCGTGCTCCCTGCAGCGCTGTCACCTTTGAAGTGTAGCAACAGGCCTGGGGAGGCGCCCTTATAGATTAGCCAATTAGTCAAAATTTTACATGCCCTATCAAAACATTTCTAGGACTTCAGGATAGCACCCCATTTGCATTAAAAGAGCCACAAATATAATAACTACATATGGTCAAAACACAGATGTTAGACTACATGAAAAATACTGCAGCTGATCCTTAGCACAAATAACAGAGCAGTGGTTTGATACGGACTTTGGCAAGAATGCTACAGAGACCTTCTGCATGCTTCCGAAGATACACGGAGAAGGAAATACAGGCAGAACCATCATATCTGGCCATGGCACACTTACTAAAAGGAGAGAGAATAATATCCAGACTCCTAGAAACCATTCACCCCACACAAAGGGATAGATTATTCCAGGACACAGCTGACTTCACAAATTCAGCAACATCAACAAGTTCCCACAGAACACCATGCTTGCCACCAGGGATGTCTACTTCCTGTACACAATCATCTTTCATCTTTCATGACAAGGACATAGCTGCCAGCCTCACATATTTACAAGACAATGGACAAACCTAAGTTATGCACCTTAAACACGCCCACAATTCATGGATTTCATCCTTACCCACAATGATTTTACATTCAACAAACACTTGGTCCAAACCATGGGAACAAGCCATAGGTACTAAGATGGCTCCCCAATATGTCAACCTGTTTATGAGCCACACTGAAGAAGAATTTAAGGATAAGAAGGATAAATTAAATGCACCATGAAAGCAATGAAATAGACCGATACTTTCATCTTATGGACGCACAAACTGAAAACCCGCAGACTTCCACCACAATTTCAACAATCACCACCCACTCATTAAACTGTCTCTGGAACATCCCCAGACCAGCATCAACTTCCTGAATACCACCTTCATCAAACCCTACAGATAACTCTACACAAGCAATCCAGGGATCACCAAACTTATGCTCTAAGGACAAAGTCTGTGATATATACCTTAACACACTCAAAACTTTCTTCACCAAACAAGTAAATAATTGGGGAAGCTATCTTTGTAATGGGTAAGATAATTAATGTCTTTGTTTAAGCTTATCTTACCCATTACAAAGATAGCTTCCCCAATTATCACCTCTAATATCATTAACTCTCAGACATTTACCTTCCCCCCTCCTCCATCCCCCTTCTGTTCTGAAATTTGATTTGTCCTTTTCATATATGTTCATTTTTTTAAATTGTATCCTTTGGTATATATGGTTGTGACAATTTTCTTCCACTATTTGATCTGAGGAAGTGGGTCTGGCCCACGAAAGCTCATCACCTAATAAACCATCTTGTTAGTCTTTAAAGTGCTACATCAGTGGTCCCCAACCTTTCAAGGTTGCCGGGCGCCAGGGGGCGGGGCCGGGCGCCAGGGGGCGGGGCCGGGCGCCTGCCGGGCGCCAGGGGGCGGGGACACTTGCGCCCCGGGGCCGGCGCTCCCCCCCGCCCAGCGCCGCGCGCCTGGGTCCGGCGCTCCCCCCGCCCTGCGCCGCGCGCCCGGGGCTGGCGCTCCCCCCCGCCCTGCGCCACGCGCCCGGGGCCGGCGCTCCCCCCGCCCAGGGCCGGCGCTCCCCCCGCCATGCGCCGCGCGCCCGGGGCCGGCGCTCCCCCCGCCCAGGGCCGGCGCTCCCCCCGCCATGCGCCCAGTGCCAGGCCAGCCCCGAGCACCTGGCGGGGACCACGGTGCTACATAGTCCTGTTTTTTGTTTCATTAGAAACAAGTTCCTCACAGACCAGGACACCAACTCAAAGCAGCACCATACCCTCCCAGAACAACAAATTCAAAACCTGTAGACATATCTCCACCACTTCAATGATCAACACATCTTTCAAGACTACACATGCTTTATCACAAGTTGTGTACCTGATCCAGTGCAATAAATTCCCTAATAACTATAACTCACTACACTCATGAATGAACTCTCACAGGAAAATGATAGAAGACAAATACCACAAACTGTGGGTGAACACTTTTCACAAAGCAATTGTGTTATAGCTGGCAGATCAGTTCTTATCTTCAATAGAAACTATCAGGAGACAGGCCTGGGAGCTTAAATTCTTAACTTTTCTAAACATAAAAATCAGACTCAATAGACACTGGATTCGTTACAGCAACCTATAACCCAATAACCATCTCCTCCCAGATACTGCTCTCCCCCACCCTTTCCTCCCTATGCCTGGATGGCTGCTACACCACTTCCCCTTGAGCGGCTGCTGGTGGGCAGGCAGTGGGCAAACAGGGATCCGACCAGCAGCAAAACCAGTCCGTACAGATGTGGGGAGGAGGGAAAGACAGAAAATATGGGACAATTTGCCCGTTTTTAAGAAAACGTCAGGACTCCTGCAGGAGGGCTTAAAGACGGGATTGTCCCTTTACAAATGGGACATGGTCACCCTATTTATACAAATACCTGAAGATAAAACACACGATGCAGAATGAACAAGCGTTAAAGCTGAATTTACTGGAAGAATCCTAGAAAGGAAGAAGGGGAACTAGAACCCCTGACTACTTAAACCACTCTTCCCAAAGGGAGAGCCTCTCATGGAAACCCTGTATTCTAAACAATCTGCTGTTAAGTGCTGAGTCTGCAAATGCCTCTATGTTCAGTTATGTTTTAAAGAAAGAATACAGGCAGACAGCTTTGCAAAGCGTGCTCTATAAAATTATAATATTTTGGGCTGAGGTCTTTTTTGATTTAGTTCTAACAATACAGCATCTATAATGAATGAATTAGCATATCCATGATTAATAATTCAGAAATATACCATTCATCAAGTTTTCCTGTAAAAACAGTCTGAAGAAATTTACTTACATCTTAAAAATGTTATATTACCAGACAGCACTATTTGCCTTTTTCGGCAGGCCGCCTACAGCTTCAATACACCAAATAGCAACCATTTGAGGGACTCATTAGCCAGTGATAATTTTTTTCTGTAGAAAACCTAAAAGTAGAGATTAAACTTTAAAATGTAATATTTTAGTCATGATGTCAATTGCCAATTTCTGTTACCTAAATTTAAATAAATCTATTCTAAAGAACCCGGAAGGCTTTATTCCTCTCATATGTCATTTCTCCACTAGATGTTCACCTTATAAATAAAAACCTACATACAAATCCCCAAATATCTGTAACATTTCCCATGCTAAATCTAACCATTATATTATTTAATATAGCACTTGAATCTGCTACAAGACTCACCATCCAAATGTTGTTATTTAATAAACACTAGGAACTAGATTGGCATTACACAATGCAAAACAATAAAGCAAGCATCTGCCTGAAATTGCCAGCTTACATGACAAACACATAAAAAAAAGCAAGATACTCTGGGAGATTAAGCATTGCATTAATTTTAATTTTGTTTTAGTCTCACAGCAAGGAAAATATTTGATGTGCACAGGCTTGCAGATTTTTTTTAAATCCTGTTTTAAGTAGTTTAAAAGAGTTCTATAAAGCAATGTGATTATAAACAGATAGCATCACACAGTAATCTCCAGCCTCTTGATGCCACCCACTTCTTCACATCTCCATTAAGGCCATATCTCCACTTGCCAGAGGACTGACACTGTCGCAAAGAGTAAGGGAAGTTGCCAGGAGCGTTGGTCCCATTGACTGCCCACTGTGGGGATGTGCCAGAAAATCGGTGCAAGGTAAGTCGACTTGGTCACGTAGCTTGCATCGATTGTCTTTACTAGCATAAACCTAGCCTAGGTCATGGAATGTTTACTCCTTTAGCCATATAATTTTACAAAAAGTCTCACAAATCTCTAATAGTATTTTCTATGAGAATTTTTATCTGTTTGTGGATAATGCCTCAAAATGGTTACCATTTGTGCATCTAAGGACGTTGTTAGATATTGGAAAGCCTAAACCCAAATTTCGTTTGAAATAACTGCAGTTTTAGAAGTGAGCTTGGCCACAAGTGGTTGGCAGAAAGCTAAGACTGGGGGGCAAATCCCTTTCTGAACAGTACCAAGGAAAATTTTTCAGCAATAGATATATGAAGCAAGAGCTATTGTAAATGTTGTAAGTTAATGTCTTAATTTTCTGGTCTGTTATACACTGAATATTGCTTTTTTAAAAGAGAACCAATAAATGAGGGAAATCCTAAGCTTTCTCTAAGATGATATGTGTGTGGACCTTTTGCAGCTCAGATTTTTATTAAAATACATGCAAATTAACTTGATTTTTAAGGGTGCATCATGCTTTTTCTAATCTTCCTGAAAGAAAACAAAAGTAAAGCAAATGAAACAATTCAAAAAACGATTTTTCATTTCAACAGCCACAGCAAACAACATTCAATGTGGCAAAAACAGAACTGTTCAGTAAATTATATATCTTTTAGTAACTCGTTCTAAATTATTAGAATGTTTATGATTCAGCCATGAAGAAAAGCAAAAATATTGTGGGCATCAAATAGTTCTTCACAAATTATGTATAAAGTTATCCTCAAACAACAGTTCTTCAGGTGTTTGTTCGCCATTTCTGCTTGATGTTGGGTCATTGTCTGACACTACAAACGTATGTCAGTATAACTATGCTGCCCAACGGTGTGGAACACTTCAATTGATGTGGTTATAACACCTGTTACAGGAAGCATTATGCTGATGGGAGGGCTTTTCTGTCAACATACCTAACACCTCGAGGGGAGGTGGAGTACCTATGCCAACAAGAGAATCTGGTGTAGCTGGTATCGTGACTAAGTATTGCAGCTGTAGCACTGTAAGTGTAGATGTGTCCTAACAATGTATAAAAATCCATTTTAGACAGTAAATAGAAATATGGTTAACTAAAAGGAGATACATTTTCAAAGAAACTACACCTAGTTTTCAAAATGTTTGATTATACTTACTCATTCACTACTTAAACTTAATTTTCATTAGTTAGTTATAATGCCTTAATTTAAATTTGTATTTTGTCCTAAAAGTGTCAATAATATTTAGAGGTATGAATTTTAAAAAATTAGAACACAATCACGAGAGATACTAAGATTAGTTATTATAAATTGAAAAAGATGACATAAGTACATACAAGAGAGTCAGGAAAATTGCAAACATAGGAAAATCAGGGAGTGAATACAGGCTGTCCTTGATATAAGTTCAAGAAACGTTTCAAAAAAACTTGGCTTATAGCGAAACAACTTAAAGCAAGGAATTTTTTCCCTGCTGCTAACTTCCATTTGTGCAAATTGGGGGAGGGGAAATTGCACGACTTATAACTCATCAGTTCCTACAAGCATCAACAACTCTAGTGTGGGACAGATATATACCAGGGTGACACATAGCGTGGACACCCTGTATTATAATAGGAAATTCTGAATTACTTCCTTCTTTCCCATGTCCAAGGATCTCTTTCAATGAGTGTCTGTCGCTACATCTACACTGGAAAAATAAAGGAAAAAAATTAAAATCTTGCATCAGTATGTCAAAGTCTGACTTGGGATCACAGCATGGAGCTAAATATAGCAGCTCAGATGTTCCCACCTGGGCTGGAGCACAGGCTCTAAATCCCAGCAAGATGGTGGTGGGTTTCAGAGCACAAACATCAGCTTAGACTAAGAGACTTGCTATCACAAAGCATTTCTTCTCCTTCTTTTGCAGTGTAGATGTACCCTTCAAAGAGAACAGCACCTAACACTACCTCCTGTCTAGCTTTATGAATTTTTCTCTGATCTACCATGGGCACAGAACAACACTTGTTTCCCAGTCCCAAACCTTATTGAACATTGTGCGTCACACATGTCAGGTCTGAAGTAGAGATGTGAAATGCAGGTTAATCAGTTAACTGGTTAAACATTAGGTGTAAAACCAGTTAACCAACTAAAGAAGGAGCTGGGCTGGGGACCACTCGAGTGTGGCTGGAGCAGCCCTCAACACCTGCGCTGGGGTTGGCTCCCAGCTCCCAGCACTCACGCTGGGGCTCAGGCTACCATCAGCTCCCAGCTTCCAGCTCTTGTGGCAGAGCAGCCCCAGCTAATGATGAGCCCAGGCTCCTCACAGACACTCCAGATGCCAGACAGTGATGCTTACCAGATAACTGGTAAATGTTTAACATCCCTAGTCTCAAGCACCAGTGGACACAATTAAGTCAACCTTCCCAACTTTTAGCATACTTGGCATCGACAGTGTTTCCCTAAGCTTAAAACAGGAAATGATTGCAGTATGTTATAACAGTATTGGCAAGTACTCTCTAATGGTGACTTATGCACTGTAAAAATCTAAGTGTGGCTTGAGGGAGAGGTCAACAGCAATGCTGATCGAGCAGAGCAAATCGCTACATGGAAGGGATGAGCCCTTTCTACAAAATCCTGTGTTTATTCTCCAGAAATAAATCTAGTTTTGTTTGCAGAAAAAAAGTAGATCCTCGACAGAAAGCTTGAGCACTACACTGTTTACATTGTTTGTACTTTTCACATACTTAAACCATGGAGGCGCAGAAATTTTTAATTGCATTCCTGGCATTCAAACTGCTGTTTCTTAAGAAAGTTTTTGATAGCAATTTAAAAACTGGATGTTGCCAGCTAAAGTTATACCAGAAAATGGCAGGAGTCCCCCAGTAAGTTTAAGAACAATTTGACATGGACAAACACATGCGTGGAATTAAGCAGCAGGCCATAACTTTGTTAAAGTTTAACACTGGGAGCCCACAAAGATAAAGAACCATTTATATAACCAGCAACTGGCATCTGAGTTGCATCTGATCTGGCTCCTTGTGATATAATTCATAAAGTCAGGTAGGCTCCTCCTTAGCCTAACACCTAGGACTCAGCTCTATCTGCATTCTAACATGCCTCCTCTTCCCTGAGAGAGACTGGAATGCAGAGTGACTTTTGCCCATTAGGTCTGACTTTGGACACAAAAGCCACAGAAGCCCTATCACATCAGCCAAAGGTCCATCATGAAAATGCCATGTCTTTTACCTCTAAACATTGTTTATTTTATTCTCTCAAACACAATGGAAACCAACTGCAAGGTGTGCCAGCAACTAGCTTGGTCATTTTCCACACCCATCTGCCCACTACCTGCTATCACAACTTGACTAGAACATATTTAATGGAAAGAGATGTTAAAATATATCATTAAAAAGAAGTTGATCAGCTATTTCCGTGTGTGGTGTGGAGTGTGTGTCTGGATTTCATTAATTTGCAAATAAGAAAACAATCATGTAGTTTTAATAAGTTACACGGATATGTCCTCTTGACCTGGAAGAGGACATACAGCACTTGGTAAAATATTTATTCCATTTATAGAATTTTAAATTATCCTAGAAACAGAAATTTCTACTCAGTTTCCTCTTACTATACATAATAGCAAAACCCAACTAGTGAAGATCCTAAAGCATTGTAAAGAACTTTGCTAAAAGTACTATGATGTAATAGTGAGAACAGATTTTTATGCAAACATATTATGGCTTTTTAATCAATTCATTTGTCTTGCTTACTGACATCAACAGAGAAAAACAAGAAAAACTTGTAACATTTCAAAGAAATGGAATATTATAACATTTATGTTCCTTGTCAGGGTAAAATAAAACTATTTCTTGCTTAGAATGGAAGCATGACTAGACCTTACATGGAGAGCCTACTCGAATTCTGAGAGGCTTATCACAATTGAGCTGTGTAAATGGATTTTAAATGCAGGAATCAATTATCTACCATTAATTATGACGACAAAATATGTGGAACCAAAACCACATAATAGAAAAAAAAGAGTACTGTATGTGCAATCACTTACAAGACTGTTAAATCTTATAAAACCAATTTAGTATCTTCAGTCATAGACTAATGCCCCTTCACTCCTTCCCAGTGGCTACTTCTACATTGCACATCCCCTTCAGCGGTTCATAGAACTCACATAGCTACTGCTGAAGCAAAAAGCAGACTGTTTCCACATTATGGTAGATAGATATATTATCACTGAAAAGCTCTGGCAGAGGGAGAGGCAGAGGGGAGATACCAGAGCCTTTCCCACAGCAGGGAAAGACTCCAGCAGGTCCTTGCAATGGTGAAAGGCTTCTGCAGTATGACACTTCACAGCTAAAAACAGTTTAGACAGGGCAAGGCACTGCTTGGGGAATTGAAGAGTTGTGTAGAGTACGGGCCCACAGTATTCAGAGTCTCTCTACTTGCCTCATCAATGCATCATAGTCAACACTGCTACTTATATCTAAGAGGCATGCACTATATGCACTCTACACAAACAAAAGGAGCATGCAACAGTTGTAATTGATCTCTAGTAAGCAGAACATCCTAATATAAAAACTATGTTGAACATAACAGGAAGTCAATCATCATCTATGAGAGTAAGTGCTAAATAAAGAAATCCTATAATATTGCCATTTATAGAAAAAGGTACAAAGCTAGTTTTGTATCAGTAAAACACGTCCCAGATATCATCAACATAAAATTAGGCTTTGGAAAGTGTCTTCAAGTTTAAAGTACATAAATATGTTGCCACCCTTGGTAACTCAGAATTAAGACAGGCAGGGTGCCTGCAAGGCCTCTAGTTTTTCCACAAACGTAACCTTTGCCTACCTGGCTGAAAGGAGATGTCAGCTCATCTTGCTGAAAACATTAGCTATCATACAATCATTGTCTCTATTTTGTGGCTGACAAAAAATACCATTTTTGTAATTACTTATATGAGAGAGACTAATGGAACTGATTGTACCATATATATTGTTACATTGTTCCAGCCACGTCTGAAGACAGACAGAAGGCAATGGATGTGTTTTCATTAGGCCACAAATTTATTTAAAAAAAATCTGAAAAATAACCATCAATAAATTGTACGGTGCAGGTAATCATTTCCTTTACTGTTTCCCCCTACCTGGAAGGACTGTCATCAGTCCTCTTTCTTCCCATTCTGGCCCTAGTCTGAGTGTTGCTGAGACTCCACTGCCCTCTTTTTGTTTCAGAATTTAAGGATACTGGAAAAAGGAGATGAGCGCACACACAGGCATCTGGAGTGGTTGCTACCTAAAAGTGGAGAGACAGACAAACCCATCTCCGCTTTAAGCCACCATGCTGCTGCTGCCAGACTAAATGTAATGAGAGTGAGCTTCTCTGGAGCTGTCTGGTGTAAAAATTAGCAAAGACAGCTCCCCACAAGCAACAGCAGCAGCACAGGGAGCAAGTGGGAGCCAGTGCTCATAGAGAGCTGGTGTTTAAGCTGTGCAGGGGGATCTTTAAATTAACTGAAAGCCAATTGGTGTGTGTGAAAGTTAGTTTATAAATGTTGTGAATTCCCCATGATCTCTATTAATCCTAAAAAGAATACTGACGGTCATTTCGCCCACATTGCTACAAAGAAGTGCCACTTCATTATGTAAGCAACATTATTGCCATACCAATACACAGACAAACAAGAGAGACAAACATTGATCCTGTTAAACAAGCTTACATACGTAGCTTAGAGCTGTGGTTCCCTACCACCACGCTATGGCCCAGTGCCGGGCCGCGAATGGCTAGCTGCCGGGCCACAAACAGTTCTGGGGGCCAGAGTACATTGCCCAGCATCTTCCCTTCTGCCATGGTGTGTCTTGCTCCGCCCTCTCAGCCAATCAGTGCTAGACAGGAGCGGGGTCTCCTCCCGGATGTAGAAGAGTGGTTCGCTGCAGGGCAAGAGGTGGTATGGCAGCCTTAGAGCAACTGTGACCTGGGCAACAGTGCTCAGTTGGTGGCTGGGAGGCAACACAGGGTTAGGTGAGGGGGAGCAGGGCAGGCACTGGGGCCTCAAGGGGCGGGGATAGTGCTGGGGGGCTTTGGAGGTGGAGACTTCTAAGAGGCCAGGGGCTGGCACTGGGGGCTCTACAATGGGGCTAATATTGGGGACTGGGGCTGGCATTGCGGGGGCAGGGTTGGCGCAGGAGGGATCTGGAAACAGGAAGCTGGCACTGCAGAGTCTGGTGGTGGCCAGCTCTAAAAGGCAAGGGGCTGGCACTGAGGTGTTTGGGATGAGGGGCTGGTACGGGAAGTTCTAAGGGTAAGAAGCTGGCACGGAGGGGGGGAGGGAAGATTGGGTGCAGGGGACTTTGGGGTCAGAAGGCTCCATGGGTTAGGATTGACACTGGGAGGCACCCCAGCCCAGAGCTGCCACCAACAGATGGCTTCAGCTGCGGCAGTTGCATACCATATAGCAACTACCAGGAGGCTTTGGGAAGACCAGTAACATTTTATCTACATATTCATCATTTACATAATCAATATGCAAATATTCAAATAAAATGTTATCAGACCACCAAAAGTTTGTGAATGGGTTTGCCAATCTGTGGTAGAAAAAAGATAGGGAACCAAATTCCAATCAAAGTTGAAGGTACAAAAAGGAATGTTACAGATACGGCTGAAAAGCTTTGCAGAGGGGGCTTTTCCTTTTTCAGACATATTTGAAGGAGGAAAGGTAAGTTGTTTGCACAAATATGGGTTAATTAAATAACCTACAGTTCTTAAGAAAACTTGCTGACAGAGGCTAGAGGCATCATTGTTATCCATTCTGGCTAATAGCCATTGATGGACCTAACCCACATGAATGTTTGTAGTTCTTTCTTGAAGGCTGTTGAAGTCCTGATAAAAGGGCAAAATGATGGGGAGTAATTTCACTATAACTACTCAAGAGAGAGATCTTGAAGTCATTGTGGATAGGTCTCTGAAAACATCCACTCAATGTGCTACACCAGTCAAAAAAAGCAAATAGAATGTTAAGAATCATCATTAAAAAAGGGATAGAGAATAAGACAAAGAATATCTTATTGCCTCTATCTAAAACAATGGTACGTCCACATCTTGAATACTGTGTACAGATGTGGTCATCTCTCTCTCTCTCTCTCTCTCATACACACACACACGCCTGGCTTGGTTTACCATGATTGACTTAATTTTTTATTCAATCATCTTTAATTCAAAATAGAGACCAACTGCCTCACACTACAGAACTACCAATATTAAAAACGTGAGTTTTATTCTTATTGTCCATTGGTTTTTCCTAAGTTGATGGGACCTTCGGATAACCAGAATTTTTAGATAACCGGAATGCCCTAATCCCCAAGCGTGCTGGATAACACAGGTTTGACTGTATTGGCATTGGAGAAGGTTCAGAAAAGGACAACAAAAATGATCAGGGATTTGGAATGGGTCCTATATGAAGAAAGATTAAAAAGACTGAAATTTTTCAGCTTAGAAAAGAGGAGACTAAGGGAGGGATATAATAGAGGTCTACAAAATCATGACTAGTGTGGAAAAAGTGAAAAGGAAAAGTTATTTACTTGTTATCATAACATAAGAACAAGGGTCAACAAATTAAATTAATAGATAGCAGGTTTAAAATAAACAAAAGGAAGTTTTTCTTCACACAGCGCAGAGTCAACCTGTGGAACTCCTTGCCAGAGGATGTTGTGAAGAACAGGACTTTAAAGGAGTTTAGAAAAGAACTAGATAAATTCATGGAGATTAAGTCCATCAAAGGCCATTTGTAAAGTAGGGTAAGAATGGTATCCCCAAGTCTGTCAGAGGCTGGAAATGGATGACAGGAGAGAGATCACTTGATGATTACCTGTTCTGTTCACTCCCATTAGGTCATCTGGCATTGGTCACTGTCGGAGGACTGGTTACTGGGCTAGATGGACCTTTGGTCTGACCCCGTATGGTCATTCTTATGTATTTACATACTAAGAGCTCAGTGGCTCTTACTGTATTTAAAATGCAGAGCTGCAGCAGTCCCAGAACTGGCACAAGCTGGACTGATCAGTCCCAGCTTGCGCTGACTCCAGGAGCTACTTCTGCTGTGGCTCTGCAAAGCGCCTCCCCTTATCAACCAGTTTAGTCAGTACAAATTGCATCAACTACATTATTAACCAAATATCCGCTTAACATACTTATTGGCACTCTTACCCTTTGTCTACCTACCCACATAACCCAAAACTTCTGTTCCCTTGCTGCCCCCAAGCACCTTACCAGATCCTGCACCCCAATTTCCTGCCCCAAGTCACAACCCAAATCCTCTGCCCCCACCCATCCCCCGGACCCATATCCCCTTTTAGATCCTGCATCAGCTCACAATTCCCTTCTGCCCTAGGTCCCAGCACAAACCACTCCACCCCCATCCTGAACCCTAGTTCCCTATCCCAGGTCACAACTGCTTTCTGCACTTAACGAGGGATGAGGCGGACTAGTCGACTATCCGATAAGCATATACTTAATAGATAGTCGAGAGGATAGTTGACTAGTCACCGCCCGCCCCCCCTCGCCCCGCCTCTATCAGAGAGAAGAGGGGATACTTCAAAATGGCAGCGCTGCTTGAAGCCTGGGGCCAGACCCTGAGCTCCAAGCGGCACTGCCACTTTGAAAAGCCACGTGCAGCCCGGGACCAGCTGGGGTGGCCCAAAGCTGCATGTGGCGTTTCAACGTGGCAGTGCCACATGGATCCCGGGATCAGTGGGGGAGTCCTCAGCTGACCCTGGGCTCCACACAGTGCTTTTGCCTTTGAAGTGTAACAACAGCTATAGGGCTGTTGCTACACTTCAAAGGCAGAGGTGTCCTATTAACTTTTCGATTAGTCAATTACCTGATACGTAACATCCTTACACCCAACCTCCATCTCTGACCCCAAACCTCCTCCATTAATATGGAAGAGTGCAGCCCTTGACCTCTCCCTAAATGATTGGAGTGCCCCTCCCATAAAAAAATTATTGCCCACCCTTGCCCTAGCTCTTTCTTTAAACACTCCCCCAAAACACATTTATTTATTGAGCCTGAAGTCTGACTATATTTTGACAGAGGTTGAGTAGGCTCCTTTTTCACAAATAATGCCCAACTGCCTAAAATACATTAACCGCTTTTACACCATCTTCTCATCCATACAGACTTGAAGTCCTTGTTTTGCTCCTCAAGCCAATTCAATGTCTTAAAAAACAAACACACACACACACACACACCAACCACCACCTCAGAGCGCCTCCGAGATGTTTGCATTGTTAAATTCAAGTGTTCATGGAAGTGTTGATGTAGAACACGTTTGAGAAGGAAACCACTTGTCTAGCACAGTACTCAGAAGTCCAGACAATCACCCACAATCTTTTCCTAAATGAGTGTTGCTTTCTATTTCACTGATATAGGAACTTCAAAAGCAAAGTGACATAAGGCTACATGTGAACTGAAACTCTACTTACATTTTATTACCAAAAAAAAAAAAAAAAAAAAAAAAAAAAAAAAGCAAGCTGTTAGGCACCTGCAAAGCAGACATCCACTCTTTCCTGCATGACATAGTGAGTTCAAGGCATTTCAAAGTTTTGCTTTTAATTAAACCACAAAAGCACTCAAATCTAATTAAATACAAGTGTAAGATATATTTTAGTGCAAAGCTACATTAAAAAAGCATCCAACTATCTACAACAACCAGATTTTTAACCTAAGATTCAGATATTTCAATCAGGCACTGGATTTATTGTGAGTTTGATGGAAGGTTCCTAGACTGTCTGGATTTGCTAAGGAATGACAGACAAGAATATCAGACTTAGGAATCCACAGACCTAAGATATTTTTTCTGCCTCCTGAACTGAAAAGAATTGTTATGACCTTACCCTCAGTGCTAAAATTATTTTAGTCATGCCACACTTTCAAATGATTTTTGCACCATAATGTTGTGGAAGAGCATTTATACACTAATTTGTCATTTTTGCTATATTTTCACTTTTTGGAAGAAATTCTTCCTACTATAGGTTTGTACAACACAATTGTATGGTGAAACGTGATTTTTAATAATCATAATTATAGCAGATTGCTCGTATTTTTCCATGTCTTCTAGAAATCACTAAGTTTTTCAAAATCTATTACAAAACTTCAAAAAAAGTCTACAGGACAAAGGGTAGTTATAGCCAATAAAAAAGTCTCATAGTTCACCTTCTGCAGTGATCATCGATGGCTTATAGAGTAATGCATACTGAAATTTTAATAACATGCTACACCAATATTATAATAAATGGTGGAAGAAGTGAATCACTTTCCTTAGAGCATCACCAGAAATGACAATCTTATTTTTAGAGTGAGAACATGAAGCATCTGACATTACTGTCGTGTGAAACCAGTGAAGAATTAACTTTTGACTTTTTTTTAAAACCACATTTACAAAGACTGCATTTTAGAGTTTTGCAAGTTTTACTTATATAAGTATTCTGGAAATTCCAAGAGCATGATAAAAACCTGAACCTGCAAATACGTTCATTGTCTGCATAACACGCTTTCCTTTGCCTTGCTTCTAAAAGGATGCAAATCTTGAGTCAAAAATACCATATTAGATAAGTATTTTAAATACATTTTAAAAAAATGTATAATCGGTAAAATCTGCTTATGTCCTGAGGAGTACACAAGGATCATAGAACAATTAAGTCCTTGCACTATGGCTTAAATTGAACTTGTCTATTGAACAGACTGAGATTTATTTGAAATTAACATTATGGACACTTGTTTACCTGTGGGATTTTTGTGAAGGTAGTGTTGATAACTACAGAACTCTACAATTTAATGATTATTTAAGGAACAGTCTCCATTTACAGTAAAACTCCAGTGGTCTGGCATCCAATGATCCAGCACCATCTGGAACCCAGAAGTGCCCTGGGCAGCCGGACAATTGGAGCTGCTCTGCCCCCGGCTTCCCCGATTCAGCCGCTGATGAAACTGACCAGTGGTTGACTCGGGGAAGCTGGGGACAGAGCAGCTCTGCCCCGG
Organism: Pelodiscus sinensis; assembly: GCF_049634645.1. Lineage (NCBI taxonomy): Eukaryota > Metazoa > Chordata > Testudines > Trionychidae > Pelodiscus > Pelodiscus sinensis. The sequence goes on from NC_134712.1 coordinate 202,964,013, forward strand.
GGCTTCCTGGAGTCAGCCGCTGGTGAGTTTCAGCAGCGGCTGACTTGGGGACCCCTGGGGTAGAGCGGCTGGGGTGCTGCCAGGTTGGTCCCCTAGTGCTGACCCTTGGCACTGCGGTACCAACCCAGCAGCACCCCAGCTGCTCTGCCCCAGATTTCCCCAAGTCAGCCGCTGCTGAAACTGACCAGCAGCTGACTCGGGAAAGCCCGGGGCAGAGCAGCTGAGGTGCTGCCAGGTTGGTCCCGCAGCGCCGAGGGGCGCATCCCCCGCACTCCACCCCAGACTCTTCATTGCCCCCCTTCCGATAGTCCGGCATATCTGATAATCCGGCACCCCCTGGATCCTAAAGGTGCCGGATTATCGGAAGTTTACTGTAGTAACAAAGTGTTCATGCTTCAATCACAGAGTGCATAAAACTGCTTTATTTAGTATTAATTTAAATCTGGTATACCATCAAGTTTGTAGTCACTCAAGTTTTTCAAAATCTATTACAGAACTTCAATAAAATCTACAAACGAGAGCAGATATTAGGAGAGAAAGAACTACTCAATTCCTCTGAGTTTGTTTTCTTTTTTAGGCTTCCATAAAGGTCTGATTTTCTGTGCTAATCACAAATATAGTACAGTCAACACAACCAACAAGTGCCCACTTTTGAAAAGAAAGTATTTATCATATTTGCGGTTTTAGAAACGTGCACTATGATAGAATCTAAGGGTACGTCTAGACTACATGCCTCTGTCGCCAGAGGCATGTAGATTAGGCTACCAGGCACAGGAAAATGAAGCAGCGATTTAAATAATCGCCGCTTCATTTAAATTTACATGGCTGCCGCGCTGCGCCGACAAACAGCTGATCAGCTGTTTGTTGGCTCAGCGCAGTAGTCTAGACGCGCGGGAGTTGATATCAAAGGCATTTGTCGACCACCCAGGTAAACCTCATCCCAGGAGGCATACCTGGGTGCTCGACAAATACCTTTGATGTCGACCCCCGTGCGCCCAGACTACCGCGCTGAGCCGACAAACAGCTGATCAGCTGTTTGTCGGCTCAGCACGGCAGCCATGTAAATTTAAATGAAGCGGTGATTATTTAAATTGCCGCTTCATTTTCCTATGTCTGGTAGCCTAATCTACATGCCTCTGGCGACAGAGGCATGTAGTCTAGACGTACCCATAGATACACAAACACCAATGTTCTGGACTTACTGGTCAGAGATGCTCTGGAATCAAAAGTGATCAGACAGCAACACATACACAAAAACACAAAGCAGTAACTACTTTACTGCCTGGAGTTTTAGCCCTGGGGCTCTGGGCTTCACCCTAGAGGGTGCGAGGGGAGGTTGGCAATGCAGTCTCAAGGTGGGGCTGGGGAGGGTAGAAGGGGAGGTCAGGGCTCCAGGCATTGTACGGTCGGAACTTCTGACCCTCCGGAGCATCAGGGCTCCTTTTATAATCTCTGCAGTAGGAAACAAATGAACCCAGATTTTAAAAAATAATAATATAGAAATACTGGGAAAGTACTTAATGTATTTTTTCCTGCTATTTCAGCTAGCTGAAATCCTTTCCCTTGGGGTTTGCTGATAAGATGCATGTTATGAATGAACCCATAACTATTTACTACTTAGCTAAAGTAACTAATATTTCTAAAATCCATACATATATATTGATCTAAAAGTGTTTAATAATATCTTTGTTAATTAATTCCAGTTGAATAAAATACTTGTTTAGATTACTCTAAACCTTAAAACTATTCACAAAGCAATCACTTTTTAACCAGCAACAGCTCCATTAAAACATTTACTAAATAGCAACTGTTTTAATATCTCAAGTTTTTGTTTCATAGGGAAATAGGTTGTTTCCCTAGAATTGTAAACATCTACAGAGCTCAACCACACAAGCAAGTCTTACTTCCTTATCAGAGTATAGATACAAATCAAACAGGAAAACTCAGGCAATTCTGTTAACAATTATATTTAACAGGAAAATGCTGAGTCATAACAGAAACACAAAACATGAAGAGGTATTTCAGCCTTAACTGCTTATATCTTTAAAATTATGTAAAACAACAGCATTTACAAACACTATTAAGTGCCCCTCCCACAGTTATCTTTAGAATTACACATAATTATTTTTAAAACAATATTCAAACAAAAGTTCAAGGGGTGAAATCCTGGCCCAAAGTCACTGGAAGTTTTGGCATAGACTTCTACAAAGGTCTTTATGTAAACTGACATTTTAAATTGTAGGTCTCTTTGGAGCAGGGACTATCAATTATGGTTTGTCCAACAAGCACAAGGGGAGGGCTAACCCGATTGTGTTTTTAGGTGCCACTACAACATAAATGTTGAACAATAACAACAGTAATAATAATATTATTTAAGTACATGGATTTACACATCTAACTCTCTATGTAAATCAAGATGAGACTACCTACACCACCACAGAGTAAGGACGTTAAGAGGCAGATAATTCAGTGTAGTCAATAACATTTTTTTCGATTACATTAATCATAAGGGAAAGCTTGCTTAGACCCAGCTCACCCTGGGTCCAGGACCTATCCCCGCTGTGGATCCATAGTAAATTTAATATTTAAACAGCAGAAATACAGCAGGGGTAGGTCCCAGACCTGGCACAAGCCAGGATTGAGCCAGGCTTACTCAGTCCTGGCTTGCCCAGCAGCCCTTCCGCGGGGGGTTCCAGCTCCCCTCTGGGACTCCTTTGCAGACATGGGCTGCTGCCAGAGCAACCTCTGCCCGCAGCAAGTCTGTGCCTGCTGTGGCCAGAGGCTGCTTCACAGCAACCTCCTTTTACACGCCCGCTGGAGGAGGGCCAGGGTGAGAAGATGCACCATGAAGATGGTTCTGGGGAGAACTGACTTTAAGCTGGCTCCTGCTTCCTCCTACCCTTGCTACCTCTGATACAGAGGCAGCAGGGAGGGTGGGAGAAGCGAGTAGTCAACAACTACAGGTATAGTTAAATTTAGTTTAATCAACAAATTCAGTAATCGATGGATTTTCCATTAACTAGTCAATTAATTGATAAGTCGGGGAACCACAGAGGAGTGACCTCCCGGCCCTGGGAGCTAACCCTGCTGTGGCCCTGCCTTTCAAATATATTAAGAGACGGCAGGCTCTTAATACATTTAAAAAGCTGGAGGGAAGTGGGGGGAGACCTGGCTCAAGGCGGGAATCAGCTAATTCCCAGCTTGCACCCAGTCCCAGACACTTCATATTTTTAAATGTATTAATTGTCTGCCAGCTCTTAATAGATTTAAAAAACAAAGGCGCAGTGTCTGGGACTGGGCACAAGCCAGCAATCAGCTGATTACCAGCTCACACCCAGTCCCCGCTGCCCCGCAGTCCCCCCTGGGGGGAGGGGAGGTAGTTTGAATTAAAGCTCCTAATTCGAACAACTGTTATTCCTCCTGCAAGGAGGTTTAACGGTAGTTCGAATTAGAAGCTTTAATTTGAACTACCTAGTCTGTGCCGCGTGTAGCTGCGGGCAGGTAGTTCGAACTACAGGCATTTAAAAATGGCTGCGCCCAGAAACATGCAAATGAAGCCCGGGATATTTAAATCCCGGGCTTCATTTGCAAGTTCGAATGCCTACATTAGCCACCCTAGTTCCAAGTAGGGTGGCAGTGTAGACATACCCTTACATCACTACTCCAGAGCCACACTTCACATAGCTTCCTAATCCTGGGCATGTGAAGCAGTGATCATAAATATAAAAAGATTAGCCCTACGACAGCCCTGGGCTACTGACAGTACCAATGGGCTTTTTCAGTAGCTGGGGCTATCAGAACATAGAAATGCCCGAGTCATATACCCTGTGTTACAGTCTGGAGGAGGGATATAAGAGATTCATGAGAAATTCCCCACTGTGGTTTTCCAGCTCCTTTTCAATAAAAGTAGCACAAAAAGAGTAGGAGCCAATATCTGTTCCTGCATATTCCTTCCTTGTTAGAATTTATTGATGATATATAATTACATCACTAAAATTAAAGAGCTGCATTAGGCATTACATTAATACAAAGAGAATAAATTATTATAAAACGAGAACAGAAATCCTGAATGCATTAGCTACCATTATTTGCAACTTTTTCATCTCTCCCACAACTGTGATATTTCATTATTTTATTTAATATCTGTACTGTGGTTGTGTCTAGAAGCCACAATCATTAAACAGGACACCAGCTCTACAGACTGAACCTCTTAGGTCGGGACGCTCTGGTCCAGCAAAATCTGGCTCATAGATGTTGCTAGACTAGAAGAGCCCAAGCACAGAGGTTGCCGACGGCTGGGAGTAGAGCCACTGGCAAGGCCAGCAGAAACTGCGAGACACCAGAGCCCGCAGCTGATGGGACGGGGAAACTGGGGGAGGACTGCAGAACCCAGAGCCGTCAAGGCCACTGGAGCCAGCAGGGCTAGGGGACTGGGGAGAGTAGCCCAGTGAGGAGACTGGTGTCCACTCCTCCTCTCATATGTCCTCTGGTCCAGCAGACTACTTTGTCCAGGACTGGTCAGGTCCCGAGGATGCTGGATCAGGGGGTCCAGCCTGAACTAAGTACACCATCCACCCAACAAGAAAATACCTGGCTCAAAGAATATTCAAATATTCAGAATATTTCAAATTGTAACTTATCACTAGAGATCTAATAAGCAAATAATAGAAGGAAATATTCAGAAATCTCGCTTTGTTAGACCTTGTAACTGCCAATACAGCTGTACAGGATGAGGGAGACAGACAAGTGTTCATATATGCCTCAGTTTACCTATTTGATATTATTCTGGCATACTGACTGTGGAGTTCAACCACTAGAGATGGGGGGAGAACAGAAAATGAAATGATCGCTAATACAAAGGGCCCTTAAGGAAATCCCTACCTTGCAAATGCCAGATCTCGAAACAACATAAGCTATTTCCTATCTAAGCAGGAAAGAGAGTGGTGAGCAGGCAGCAGCTGCTCAGAGAGAGACACAGCAACTGCATGAGCAGAGTCTCTCCCTCTGCCCACATATAGGCAGAGCCTGGGTCAGGGTGGCAGAACTAAGATGGGGTATGCAGAATGAGGCTGAGGTAGCTGGGTGGCTATGAGAAAAAAGATGAGCTGTATGCAAGGCCTTGACATGTGAATCCTGCTTGGTTTTAACCATTTTTCTACTTGCCCAAAAGGTACACAGGGAGCTATGTGTCTGTTGGGAATCACTTTATTCGACTGCTGGTCACAAGCACCTAAAGAGAAGTATCTTGAAGATACCAGCTGCCTGACCTGATAACACAGTTGGAAACAGGGATGCTACCATCTGAAGATCCACTCTGAGCGATAGAACTGTGGAGTTCCATGCTGGAAAGAGTCCAGATAAGGATCTATGACTTGGAAAGAACGCCAGCAGGAAAGAAAGGTGGAGCGATCAGGCTGAGCGATCTCAAGAGCTTATCACTTTGCATGTTCAATTTTAAGTTATTTTGGCATTTTCTTGAGCTCTGCTTTCTACAGCTTGTTATGTACTGAATTTGAAATGCAGCACTTCTCTGCAGCTCTGAACTATACTATATATTGAGCATTTCCATGCTCAGCCTGGTACAGAAACTAGGAAAATGATAATCCATGCCCCAAAGAGTCAGCTTTCCAAATGGGTCAATTCTCAGAGGAATAGCCATGTTAGTCTGTATCTACAACACACACACACACACACACACACACACACACACACACACACACACACACACACACACACACACACACACACAACAAACGAACAACAAGGAGTCAATCCTGTGGCATTTTAAAGACTAACAGACTTATTTGGACATAAACTTTCATGCGTTTTTACCCAGGAAAGATTATGCCCAAATAAACGTTAGTCTTTAAGGTGCCACAGGACTCGTTTTTGTAAATGGGACAATGTAATTCAAACATACAATAAACAGACTGGATTTTAAAAGTCACCAGTGAGTGACACTTTTAATACAAGTTTTTCCTTTAAGAGGTGATGAATGGGCTTTAGGAAATAGCATGTTCTATGTAAAAATTTTAACAAGAAGATGCCCATTTGATACACGGCAATAAAAAGTATTTAATAATACAAGTGGCAACTTGAAAGATACTACAAAGACAGAAACAGAAAGAGAACACAAATGGATAAACAGCAAGAATAGAATTTGAGTGCAGTGGTGGTTAGGGACAGAACTGATCAGAATTTTGAAGGGATGAACAGAAATAAAACAAACTTTATATAGAAATATAAAAGAAGCCACTGAAGACATGTGAAGAGGGGATCAATATCAATGCCATAGAAAAAAAATTAGTAATAGCATTTTGGTAATATTAGATTAAGACAAGATGAGAAGTGAAGAGCAAGAAAGGGGACTGCACTAGTTTCCCCCCTGCGGAAAATATTAGAATACTGCACACAGTCCTGTAAAAAGGACGTTGAACAATTGTGTCCCAAGACTGCACACGGCGTTTCAAAGTGATAGTGCCGTGTGGAGCCCGGGATCAGCTGGAGACTCCTTGCTGACCCCGGGCTCTGTGTGGTGCTGCCACTTTGAAATGTCACGGGGAACCTGGCATCAGGCTCCCCACAGCATTTCAAAGTGGCAATACTGAACGGAGCCTGGGGTCAGCAGGGAAGTCCCCAGCTGACCCTAGACTTCACGTGGCACTTTTCCCTTTGAAGTGTAGCAATAGCCCTAGGACTGTTGCTACACTTCAAAGGTGGAGGAACCCTATCGACTAATTGAACAGTCGATGCAAAATGCATCAACTATTCGATTAGTTAATTAGTTGATATTTAACATCCTTACTGGACATCATATTGAAATCAGCTCTTTACACAATGTAACTCCTTTGTCAGGTGCTAAATCTACCAGTTAAGCACCTAGTATACTCATCCAATGCTCTTAATAGTTTCTTGATACTTAGTGCTTCCCATCTATTGTCTCTTACCTTAGATTGTAAACCCTTCATAGCAACGACTGTTTTTAGATTTGTATCCTACCTCCCACAGTACAAATAATAAACAATGAACAACAAAATTATTTATGTATTGATAAGAGGCTCAATGTAACACGAAACTATACTACTCCAAAAAATGGGAGATAATTATCACATTTCAGAGTGCAATTATCACATTAGAAAGTGCAACTTCAGTGAAAAAAACTTGAATTCATTTCTTGATTTTGCTGCAGGGCTTGCCAAAGTTACTTGAATATGTAAGAAACAAATTTTGAATCGAAACTTTCTTCAGTGACCATCCAATAAGCAACAAAAAGAGTCTGTTGAAAACCACAGAAATGTATAGAAAAATAGAATGATACACAGACATGTAAGCAACATGCTAAATGTTTTGATTTTAAGATCTTTTCACACACACAACAGTTTTAAGGATTAGTTGACCAGTTGATTCCCCCGCCCTCTTGCTGCCTCTATCAGACAGAGGCAGCAAAAGGGGGGGTGAGGGAGAAGAGGGTGTACTTGAAAGCAGTAGCACTGCAAGGAGCTCCATGGGGCACTCCATGCAGAGCGCCTGGGCTCCATGCAGCACTGCCCCACTGGGGGCTCTTGTACATTGCAAAGTCGGCACACCTGCCTGCAACCCAGAGTCAGCAGGACTTCCTGCTGGCTCTGGGCTGCACATGGCGTTCCACATTCCAACTTTGAAATGTACAAGAGCCCCATCAGGGCTCTCGTACATTTCAAAGGAGGACTGTGGAAGTGTCTATCAACTAGTCGAGTAGTCGATGGAATTTCCATCAACTACTCGACTAGTAAATTACTCAATATTTAATATCCTTAATATACATATATTACAAGTCAACAAATAGCACAGTGTTTTTGTATTATGCCAGCAACATAGGTAGCTTGTTCCACGGTATGCAACTGTCGCACCCATATCACAAACGTAATTACAAATAATTCAGTCAACAATTACCTTTGCATATTTTTGGTTACGAAGAGTGGGTTACTTGTATTCTATTCAGATTAGGGATGTTAACTAATGTATGTGTGTAAACACATAACTACTGAATTGTTTTAGTGGTTACATGTTTATATACAGGGGGCGGGAAGGTGGGAGTTAGTGCTTGTGGGGAGTGTGCAGGCTGTTCTGCAGAAACCGATACAAGCACAGAGTCAGTTTGAAAGTCACCTCCCCCCCTCCCATACTACTGCCTCTCTATCAGAGGCAGCAGTGCTGGGTAGGAGGAGGAAGACAGTACTGCAGGAGCCAGTGCTCATGGGCAACTAGCTTTTAAGCAAGTTCCCTGTGCATATTCCATCTGCCCTCCCTCCAAGCTGCCACCTCTGATACAGAGGTGGTGGGATAGGGTGCATGCAGCTGTTAGGATTATCGATCAACCCAGGCTTATTGGTTAACTGTGTAAACGACTATATGCTAACATCCCTAATTCAGATTGTTGGCAGCTCAATACGTGAATATGACTAATTGCTAAATATCACTAAAGATTCATATAGTATCATTTACAAACTTACAGTGCCACTTCTTGAAGGAACCACCAGTGTTCCCTGCACGGTGCATGGCTGCATGGGCACGCACCAAGAATTTCCATCTTGCCCACCTCCTTGGCAGAGCTGCGCAGTCGCGACTGCAGGTGCTTCTGGGGGCAGGGCCATCTGTCAGAGGGCTGCTAAAAATAGCACTACAACCCTGGCTCCAGTCCTGGCACACGGGGCAAATGGGAGACCTGGCCCTCGGGAGTGGGATGCTGGTGGCGTGCACCACTTCCCGCTCTTCGAGGTGCAAGGCATGCCCTGGAGGCCGCAGCCTGTCTGCAGAGGTTTAACTCGGGTTAGAGGAGAGCACTGTGCCTTCCCCTCATCCAGAGTTCTCGGCGCTTGGGCCCCTGCATAGCAACAGTGACTCTCAGTGGCTGGTATGAGCTCCTCAGTACAGACCTCTTCCCCAGGTGTCTCCAGTGCGGGACACTTGGCTCTGTGCCCCAAGAGGGACTAGCTGCTCTGCGCCAAGTCCCTACCTGCGCTCAGGGCCATTCCCTACCTGCGCTCAGGGAGAAGGGAGCTTTACGAGAGGGATTTCCTTTCCTTACATGAGGCTAGGGCGTACTTTGTTAATTATGTCTTGCTGAGGGGCTCGCTTAATGCTGGCTGCCAACCCTAGGATATCTGCAAGAGTAATGTTTGGCCAGGTTGTTGTTAGATCTTGTTCCTGCCTCTGTACACTTCAGTAATGAAATTGCTGGACAGGAAATTCTCCAGAGGATGCTCATTTATAATATGCAGAATAAAACAATATGGTAACAACATTGGCTCCAGCACAAGGGGGTTGAGGGGTGCAGATGTCAGGAAAGCAGAAGGGGGGAGAGCAGGGGGAGAACTAAGGGGAAGGTGGGGTGAGGAGAGAATAGGAAGGGGCTTGTGCTGAGGAGAAAGGAGGGGGGCAGGAGAAGAAAGTGTAAGGCACCAAAGGGCAGAGTGGAGGAGAGACAAATGCCAGGGTCCCAAGAGGAGACAATGAGGGGAAGGGTAGGAGGAGGAGTGGGAGGCAAGAGGGGAAGGAAAGGTGTCAGAAGGGGTGGGAAAAGGGAGGAGACAAGGTAATGCGAGAGAAGGGAGGGGCAATGAGGGCAAGAGGAAGGAAGAGGAGATGGGAGGAGTGTGTGCTGGGAAGAGGGGTTGAAAGGAGGAGTGGGCATAAGGAAGGCAGGGGATGGAGCAAGCCAAGTATGAGGGTACAGAGGGGCATGAGAACTGGGGTAGGAAGTGGTGAGTGGTTGGGCACTAGAGAAGAAGAGGAAAAGGGGGGCAGGTGTTGAGAAGTCAGAAGCAGTGAGGGAAGGAAGAGGTACCAGGAGGGTTCAAGGAATAAGGGAAGATGCAGGTGCCAGACGGATTTGGGGGGGGGGGGAAGAAGCAGAAGGGCAGACAAAGAGAAGGGAGTGGAGGGGAGGGACAGGCCCTAGAGGGCAGAGGAGAGTGGCAGGGAAGGCAGGTAGAGGCGAAGTGTTAGGAGAAGGGAAGGGAGGGGCAGCTACAGATGATCAGCGTGGCTAGAGGAGAGGGGTGGGCACAAGAGGAGAGGACAAATGCAGGAGTCAGAGAGGATGAGGAGGTGGGCAGGTCCCAGTTAGTCTAAGTGGAGTGAGAAGGGCACGAGTCAGGACAGCAGAGGAGGGTGAAGGGTGGGAGGCAGCAAGCACCAGGGGAGCAAATGAGGTGAGGAGGGTGGGAGATATGGCAGCAGAGGGGAAAAGGGAGAGTTTTATAAGATATTTGTTAATAACTTGGGTGCCACGGTGGCACCCATTCAAACAAGTGCACGACCTCAATGTTGGTGCACTAGGCAAAACTCACGCCACTCATGGATGGAAAATCTTAGAGGGAACACTGATCACCACCACCAAGGAAGACAAAGGAGACTACTATCTTACTATAATAAAGTTAACAGAACACCTTTTATTGTAAATCTGCTGAGTTCAATGCTTTCTTTAACCCAGGACTACTGGAATGACTCCTGCAACATTATGGAACCACTACTGCATCGCCTTAATACCTGAAAAGCAAACAAGTGCATTCAAAGCATCTTGTACTCAATCTATGGCTGAATAGTCTGTAAAAGTTAAATGAAAAGATGTATTAAAATACAATTTATTTCTACTTAAGATGACTAAAAAAGTATAAAAATAGTTCTATCTTTCACAGACTTTGCGGACTTCCGTCTTCAGAAAACAGACATCCACTCTGGATTATTTAAACTTGGAAAAATGCAAGTGTTTTCTTTGAAAAAATATCTATTGTTACAGCAAAAACTTGGGTTTCCTTTCAAGCAAGATCATATGATTACACGTTTATATTTTACTTTCCGCAGGAATTCACACACACCCCCATTTGCATCCTGTTATTCATTTAACATTTCCCTTAATTTCAGCATGCTGTGTTAACAACACGACAATCCCAATACTAACTTTTGCATTTAACAGATTCTTTTCTAAATACGTATTAGTTCAGTTAACTACACACAGTATGGTTCTTTCTATTTTATGGGACAGTTTAGAGGACACCATTGCTTTAAACTGCACTTTACATCAGAAAAAGCCTGTTGCAACTTGTACAGTGAAATATACAAAGTCTTTTAAACAGTGAAAACATTAGGGTTACTCCCTACTCCTAATATGCATCTGTCTGAGTCTTAGACACTTATATTTGTTGGTATTCTTCACTTATTAACACTATAGGTGTAAGTCTTTAAATACTTGGATTCTGAGCTAACAACAACAAAATGCTCAGAATATCTCTTAAAGACATATTCACAGTTCCATCTAAAACTATAACTAAAGACACTTGAAGATGAATGACCACAAAAGATTAACAAAATTAACAACACAGATCCTGCCTCTCTTTTCACATCTAACAGAGTTTAAACTAGGATGTAAGCGACTAGTCAAGTCGACTACTCACTCCCCCCCCACACACACACACCTAGTTGTCTCTGTATCAGAGGCTACAAGGGGGGAGCAGGAGGCAGTGCTGGGGAGAGCCGGCTTAAAAGCCAGTTCCCCCCAGCACCATTGGGGGTGGGGGGGGGGGGAAGAGGCTCAGCGGGGGACTCAGCAGAAGTCAGAACTCAGCAGTCCCGGCATGCGCTGGGTCCCAGACCATTGCAGCTCTGCCTTTTAAATGTAGAAAGAACCTGGTAGCTTTTAATACATTTAAAAAGGCAAAGCCGCAGAAGTAGCCGGCAACAACTCGATTATCTTATTAACCACTACTTCATGTCCTTAGTTTAAATTACAGAATAAAATGTGTGCTATACATTTACAAACAACTGTACTGAAGACTAGAATGTCAGAATATTTTTGTTTTTCACTTAGCTGCTGGAATTACAGACTACCAAGCACAACAGGATGAAAATAGAAAAGATGAGGCTTTTTAAAGCCTGTAATTTCGTGAACTGTTGATTTTTAAAATATATTTACACACACAATATTAAATCTATACAAAATATACAAGACACCGTACACTCCATTTCATGCATTACAAAGCCCTTCGATTATGAAAGTAACACTAATTGCCCATTGTAGGATTCTTAAAAAAAAAAAAAAGTTTGAGTGCAGATTTACACACTTCAGTAGAAATTAGATCAGACCCTGCTCACATGACACTTCCTCTTTCCCATTTCTTTTAAATCTTTAAAAACCTTGGCAACATGAACTCTGTTCCTTTATTTGGAAACTGTAAGATCTACAGTAATAAACCTTACTTTAATCTAAGGTAAGCAGAAAGAGTGGCAAGACACCATAAAAGTAAGTTTTTGCAATAGTAAAGTCACCAGCATAAGAAATACTGGTTGAACTTTTCTAGACCACCACCCTCAGGACCTGACCGCTGCCCAACCAGAGAATTTGCTGAACCACGGGAGGTCAATAGTGTCTAGCAGAATTACCAAAACTTCCACTGCTTACTGGACTCTCAGAAGACATTTAGGGGTAAATTAGAGCTAAAGAGCAGCACAGAACACTGAGAGACAGAACAGGTGGCTGTAAAAAAAAACTTCATGGGATCACAGGAAACTTGACCACACCAATGATAAGTGGGCATCCGGCTAACAAAATCATGCCAGACCATGGATGCTGCCGGACCAGGGAGTGCCAGACTAGAGGTTCAACCTGTAATAGGAGTAACCTGAATTTCATGACAGATACCATTTTTCAATGTTATCTTCCTTATAGTCATATCTCCTTAAAATCATTCTTAATATATTCAATCTATACCAAAAAATGATTCCTCTTTTTCCAAAAATATATCTCCCATTGTCAAAATTTTAAGACATCTAAAAGAATTGTAAAATAGCACAAATTGGGGTACATCTACACAGCAGTGTTATTTTGGAATAACTGACCCTCATTTTATGAGGCGTAAGGGAAGTTGAAGAGTGCTCTCTTGGACTTCCTGCTGTGTAGACAGTGCCAAAAGTCGAAATAAGCTGTTTCGACTTAAGCTACACCACTGATGTACCTCAAGTTACATAGCCTATTTTGGCTTTAGCCCTGCTGTGTAGACATGCCCTCAGTTAATTCTAGTTCTGAATATGAAGAAAATTCAAAGTTACTACTGCAACTTGCAGTACATGCACATATTTCTTGTAGATTGAAAATATTCACCACAAATGAATGAAAACTGTGCTAAAGAAATTAAAAAATTAAAATGCAAAAAATTAAATACTAAGCATAAACCTACAACTACTGTTCAATCTCTACATATAATATTATGAACTGGATATATTGTTGTGTGAAATGGCTTTCATTCCATAAAATAGGGCTTTCAGTTCAATGCTAATATAACCCTGCTACAAATCTGGATCTACTTACAGATATGTTACATCAAAAATTCATATAGGCTTTTTTGGTGCCAAGACAACAATTTCCAATTAATCACTTTAAATGCATCAGGCTCTTTTGGTGTCAAGAAAACTGTTTCTAATCAATCACTTTAAACGGATGGAAATGAACTCTACATCCAAATGAGTCAGAGACACTGTCATATGAGACACAGAAGTAGCGGACTGAATACTGTGAGGTTTTTGCCATATTCCCATACAGTATTATTTTGGATCAAGACTCTAAGGCTATGTCTATACTGCGCATTGTTGCGCAAGAAGATATGCAAATAAGGTGCGCGATGAAGAACAAGAAGTTCTTCCGGAAAATAAGCAGCAGAACAGCTCCTGTGCAAGAGGGTTTTTTCGCGCAAGAAGGAGCAGTGTAAACAGCTCCTTCTTGCGCAAAAGCCCCTTCTGCAAAAATGGAGGCTCACTAGGTATGCAAATGAGGCGCAGTGATATTCATCGCGTGCCTCATTTGCATATCTTCTTGTGAAACAATGCGCAGTGTAGACGTAGGCTAAGGGTATGTCTAAACTACATCCCCTTTTCAATAAAGGGATGGAAATTAGGCATTTCAAAAGTGCAAATGAAGCAGGGATTTGAATTTCCCGTGCTTCATTTGCGTAATCGCATCATAGCGTATTTTCGAAAAAGCTTCATTTGCAATTTCGAATTGCCTAATTTACATCCCTCTTTCAAAAGAGGGATGTAATCGAGACACAACCATAGTGTGTGCAGGATTCATACCTCAGTACTCATTTCTGGACTTTGAAAGACCAGGTTCTCGAGCAGGCTGAAAACAGCAATTTCCATCCCATAGGAAATTCTGAAATCTGGTTTTGTCCTAAGTCAGGACAAAAATAAAAATCTTTGAATTTTGAGTTAAACAAAATATTCAGAAACATTTTATTTCAATGAGGCTGAAGTGGTTGTTCTAACATGTATATTATAAATTATAAAAAGAGTCAAAAAACCTTTTTAACCTTTACAAAGTGAAGCATTTTAAAAAATCAGCTGTGAAAGTTTCAATGAAAACTGGTATTTTCCTATGAAACATCTTGAGCTCATCAAAACACAAGCCGGCTGCTCCCAAGCACTCTTTCATACCCAAGGATGGCTCTGAAGCATAATGCTCAATAGGGCTCAATAACATAGTATCACACTCCCCTTCCCGGGTCCAACTGATTTTGACCTAACAAACCAGCCATCTAGGGCAGTGTTTCCCAATTGCTGCTCCACAGAACCCTGGGAAGCTAAGCAAAAGTAAGGGCTCCATGAGAACGCAGCACTCCTCTACCCCCTCTTAAAGTGACAGAGTCTATTTTTCGGCATTTTTTTTTTTTTGCTCGACAAAAATTCTGGTGGGCTTTTTTTTTTGGCTTGACAAATTTTACCCTGGCAACCCTAGGGGTTTCTTGAAATTCTTTTAAGCTGAAAAGGGTTCCATGGCCAAATAAAATTGGGAAATACTGCTCTAGGGGACTGACGCGCGGCATAACTCCAGTTCATTATCTATCTCCATGAATCAGGAATCACCAGTCCCTCACAGAGCTGAATTCAATTCAGTCTGTCTGGAGTTCAACGTATCTCCTTCTGACTCAAGAATTTGGCCTTCAAGGATCCAATTCAATTTCCTTCACTTTCTGAGTCTATTTCATTCCCTGCAGCACACACATGCAGCTGCTTCCTCAAGCCACCTATAGCTTTCTAAGCTTATGTTGTGCTCATCTTGCCTGCCTGAAGAGCTGAGCTGAACTTATTACAAGTGTGCTGAGGCACCATTTCCGGTTAAAGGATCCATTCACTCTGCGACATGAAAAACTGTTCCACCAACAATTTTGTCAAACTGTAGTCCTGAACAGATGTCATATGCCATACTATCCTGATATACTACAAAAGTACTGCATCAACTGTTTTCTCACAGAGCACCAGGGAGGGGTGAGGCTGCGTGGCTTCTGCCTCCTGGAACACCAGGGAAGGGTGAAGGAGAAGGCCACGCAGCAGAAGCATGATGCAGAGTGAGAGGACAGAGAGAGAGAGAGAGAGAGAGAGAGACAGGGAGATTATACATGCAATTAGAGCTTCAACACTGTCACAGCAAGTAATATAAAAATCAATCAGATTTTATGTGGGTATGGTTCTTTTACATTGCTTAGATGATGCAAGAGATATACAACTGGACAGATAAGAATTTCCATAGTGGGGGAAGCTCTCAGCTAATATTAAGCCAACCATTTCATTTTAGCCAAGGGGGCAGGCCAGGGAATGAAGGAACAGCACAAAGCTTTGTTCCATTAATTCTCAACTGGCATGGGGAAGCATATATTGTTGGCCCAACACAGAATAGCTCCAAGAATGCTATAACTGAAACCAAATCTAGCGTCAAAGCTGACCAACCTATAGAACCCTTAACTGGCTCCTTATCTCTCACACACGCACACATGCGCTTTCTTTTGCGAATGCAGAACTAACACAGGAATGAATCTATCTCCATTAGTTTAAGAAATTAGCTTCCACAAACAAGTTAGATGATAAAACAAATTAGGTGATGGGGCTGTAGGTGTTCAATCATTTTATTCATATTGCAGTTACCTTTGCTGCATCAAGGAGAACATCCAACTGATGGAAAAGCCTTCTAAAAAGTATTAAGTTCAACAATTTTATCAAGGCACTTCTTGGAAAAAAATCTCATCTACTCAAAACCTTTGCAAGTTTGAGGATAAGGTCTGGAAGACTCATTAAAGGCAATATTGGTTCCACATGCAAGTTGATTAGTTAAATGAAATATAAATAGTTACATTTGGTTTTCAAGAATCTGGACAACTGATTCTGTACATTTCTGTACATCACCACACAACCTGAAATGTCATTAAAATACAGATACATACACAATTTTAAATACCAAAACAGCTGAAAGTAACATTCAACACCAAACAGTATTTTAAAAGCAATCAATGAAAAATTAAAACTCAATTTCTTACCATCAAAGAAACTTTTGGCTCTCAGGTAACTCACGCTAAG
This sequence comes from Pelodiscus sinensis, assembly GCF_049634645.1. NCBI lineage: Eukaryota > Metazoa > Chordata > Testudines > Trionychidae > Pelodiscus > Pelodiscus sinensis. Next base: position 202,980,393 of record NC_134712.1, read on the forward strand.
CCTAAGCACAGAGAGTTTATCCAGTTTGGTGATAACATCTTGTGGGAAAGGCAAGAGGCTAGCCAAGCGATCTAACTCTGCATTCAATCTATCTCTGTGTCTCTTGGATGGATTGGATTTGACTCCTTCAGATGGGGATGGCTTTGTTCTGTAGCAAAGACAAAACACAGTATAAATGAATATTTTTTCCTCAAAATGATCATACTGACTTCATTTTTAAAAAAACAGAAAAGTAATAAAGCTTTGCCGTTTTAGCTGATGCCCAACAACACAAATATTTTACATTTTAACATTTGAAAAGGCTTCCCCAAAATGACTTGCATTCTTTAGCAAAAATTAGCTTAGAAGCTAGAAAAAACAAACTTCAGGAGCCCTGTCGGTGCATCAGAGCACTTAGTGAAAAGTGTTTGAAAACTGAGAGATTACATAGTAGTAATCTGTTCTATTGCTTAGAAAAAAGTAACTCAAATGTCACTAGGAATGTGCCAGATACTTTATATATTAATATTTAAGTATATTTATTAATATTGGGTAAAACTGTACTTCTTTCTCCAATTGTTCACCTTTAGTGCAACATTTCTCAATCTCTGATAAATGTCTGTACAGTGTTTAGTTTTCTGCTTAACCATGAAAAAGTTATGACAACTTTTTACACATCAGCAATATGTTTAAGACACAAACATCAAGATGGTGCCCGTCCCAGATATATTCCAATTTGGAAGAGTGACTGGTCAAGATATGTTGAAGAGTTCCTGAAGGAGTCACTATTAGGGATTTGGGATGTGAAGGACAAGTCGACAGGACAGTCAGAAGAGGCAGCAAGAGGAGAGGTCGAAAGGGGGTACTTCAAAGCAGCACCGCCGCTTAAAGCCTGCGGCCAGACCCTGGGCTCCACGTGGCGCTGCCGCTTTGCAACACAATGTGCAGCCTGGGACCAGCGCATGGAGCCTGGGATCAGCTGGGGACTTCCCCACTGACCTCGGACTTCGTGTGGTGCTGTCGCTTTGAAGCGCTATGGAGAGCCCAGTGTTGGACTCCTTGTAGCATTTCAAAGAGGCCTCATGGAACCCTGGATCATCTGCAGAGTCCTCAGATGACCCTTAGCTCTACGCGGTGCTTTCGCCTATGGCTGTTGCTACTCTTCAAAGGCAGAGACGCCCTATCAACTGATCAAATAGTTGGCACAAAATGCATCGACTATTCGATTAGTCAATTAGTCGATATTTAACACCCTTATTAGGGATGCCCACATTTAAATCCTTAAACAGTTAACCAGTAAGCCTAAGGTCACTGGTTAACCTTCACAGTTACATATAAGGTTTCCCCCTGCCCACATCCCCGGGTTACACATTTACAAAAATCCATACATTCTTAGTCACTATAACATCCCTAGTCACTATAATTGCTTTTCATGAAATTTTGTGTATGGAACTACATAAATCAATGAATTACGTCCACTTACAGTATATAATATACTGAGCTCTACAATACTCTTCAACTCTTAACTATTACCACAACATTTGCAGTAAATATGGCATGACAAATTGGTGAAATAAATTGTCCAAAATAAAGCAATAGAGTTCTTGTATGAACTATATTATGGGGTTTATGTATACCCGCACAATAAATTCTCAGTGCTCACTGCAAAATTTCCTACACACAAGGTTGTGAATAGGAAAGAAAAATCAATCTTACCTGAAATTATATCTGATCATTAAAAACAAATAAATTCCAAGTCTTTCAACAGATTGGCTTTGTACTATTCTTTCACCTGACACGTATGCATTTAAAAAAAGATTTTTTTTTTAGAGGGCTTAATCATTGCTTTATTTTTGCATAGCAAGTTTGTAAAGTTATCAGTTTGCTCCTACTTAGATTACCTTTACGTGAATGTTGGATTCATATGATATGCTGTCTGCAAGCTCTGACCATGCCTACATGCTTCATTTAGTCTAAGTAGTCTTGGGATTATTTGACTGAATGCAATACTTTGAAATAAATAAATAAAATCCACTGGCCAGAATTTTTTAAAAACTTCCCCTAATGAAATTTAGATACCACTGATGAAAACAGATTTGTACTGTAAAACAAGATGACAGTTAAATGCATGACAGAGAACTAATGTCAAATAATGAAATACATCGTATGTTTGTAGACTTCTCTTTCTTCTGGTTCCAATTATTGAATATACTTTGGAAGAAAGGCTGATAGAGGGAAGATCAAAAAATTGTCAATATTTATTACTTTAAATCTGACCCTTCCAAATCTACTTTTAAGGATCATCTATTGTTATACCAATATCACGTTTCTACTTGATTAGGGAAAACTTAAAATGTGTCACCTTAACTGTCCACTCTTACTATAAAAATGATGTTGGGCTGCTGTTACGTACAGAAAGGTCGTGTACACCAACCCTTTTCTTACTCAGACTCTGTAATCTGATGGGGCTCTAGAACCAAACACTGACAACATATACATGAAAGTCCCAGGAATAACAACCAACACCATGTTTATAACTTCACTACCATTAAAGTCAAGTTTATTGCAAAAATAAAGCGTCAGCTTCCCGACTTCTCTTATGGAGGTTAGTGGTACAGAAATGGACAAGAGGGAAGAGACAGAAAAATAAAAAATAAAAAAAAATAAAATAAATAGAGGCTATACTCAAAGTTTTTAAAAAAAAACCTCTATGAATAGGTGTGTCCTCAATTATAATAGAAAGTTAAATAAATATCTGGTTGAGGACAGCATTAGTACTACAGATTGAACCTCTCTAATCTAGAACTCTCTGGTCCGAAAACATCAGTCATCCAGAATTATTTTAGTTAGTTGAATGTCCACTTCTCATGGGTATGGCCAAGTTTCCCACAGTCCCATAAAGTTTGTTTACAGCCACCAATCTTAACTCTCAGTGTTCTCTGCTGTTATTTAGCTCTAAATGTCTTCTAAGTACCCAGTAAACAGTGGAAGTGCTGGTAACACTGCTAGACAATATTGACCTCTTGTGGTCCAAAAAATTCTCTGATTCAGAATTGATCAGGTCCCAAGGGTTCCAGACGAGAGAGGTTCAATCTGTAATACCTCAATTATGACCTGTGGCTTTCTAAGGGCCATGCTGAACCCAACATCTGAGGCCACGTGATGTCAGGCTACCTGCAATTGGCATAATTTATTTTTTTTAAAACAGACTACACAACAAAAAGCTTGGATTTTAATATTGGCCAAACAGACTAGACAAGTAACTCAGCATTTCCTTAACAACCCCTATTAACAACAATGAGCCTTACTGAGTCTGAGTGTTAACCTGCACTACAGCCAGTTAATACAGAGGCAGATTTTAAAAAGCATTCTTAAAATTCAATCACTCCAGTTACAGCAAGACTGAAGTGCCCCCACTCATACACTTGCACACTTTTAACTCAGCCAAGTCTGCTATTTCTGTGAAACAGTCTGTAGCCTCCAATTCCTATTAATAAAGTCACTAACCACAATAAAAAAGCAATGTCACAACTAGCTTCCAATGCCATCCTCCCCTTTTTTATTTGGGTATATAACATCTCCAAGCAATCTGACAATCTGAATAGACAGACATGTTAGGGCATATGCTGTACAAGTGATTTTGTTTATGTTCAGATTTGTTCAAGACCTGAAACAGTATATGTGGAGGGGAAGGGGATACAAAAAAAGAGATTGTGTGTGTCATTATTTTAAGTTTTTAGTTATTTTCCTTTTTTCCCTTTAAAGTGGGCCACTGCGTATTGATTTTAGAAACACTGTACACTGGATTTAGTAATATTGAGCTGTAGGACAAATGACCCGTAACAAGAAAAAAATCAAAAATACCATTTGTAATTTTACTTTGATTTTTTTTTTCCTAACACAAACTTTATTTTCTTTAATTTTATCCTGTTCTATCTAGTTAGAAACCAGGGCACAAAGTGACCCTTCTAGGAAGACAGAAAAAATAGAGAAGCCACTAGACAATGAGTAAGGCTCTACCAAATTCACAGATATAAAAACCACATCACGAACAATGAAATCTAGTTTCCCCCTTGAATTCTGGTTTTGTCTACTTTTACCCTCTACTATACTCCTTTATACTATAGGGTAAAGTACATACAACTACACAATGTTTCTCAAACTGGGGGATGCAATCCAAAAGGGAGTCTTAGGACTACTGTAATGGGTTGCAGTATTGCTACCCTAACTTCTGACTCCCTTCAGAGCTGTGTGGCAGGAGAGTGGCAGCTGCTGGCCAGGTACGCAGAGCTGAATGCAACGCCACCGCCAGCAGTAGCACAAAACTTACGGGTGGCAAAGTATGGTATTGCCACCCTTACTTCTGCATTGCTGAGAGTGGACACACTGCCCTCAGAGATGGGTGACCAAAGACTAAGGGCTGATGGCCAGGAATCCAGCTGTGAAGGCTGTACTGCTCCCTGTGCTGGTGCTGCCTTCAGAGCTTAGCTCCCAGCTAGCAGGTGATGTGCTCCAGCTACCCAGTTCTGAATGCAGCTTAGAAGTAATGGTGGTGATACCATGACACTCCCCCTCCCCCTTCACACACAATAGCTTTGCAATCCTATTTTGCACAAGGGACCCCAGTTTGATAAATTCTGATGTTAGAGCTCTACATGTTTGTATTTTGCCATTTTTCAATAAATATTCATTGAAATTTAAGCTTTAAATGTGTGAAATCACGAAATTGAAGATTTTTAAAATGGTATGACCGTGACATTTACAAAAATAGACTGTGAATTTGGTAAAGCCCAAGTAAGGAGAGACTAGGACAATGGGGCAACATTTAGACCTCTATTTGCCATACAGAGTTATACCTATGGGCTGTGTCTAGACTGGCCAGTTTTTCCGGAAAATCAGCCGCTTTTCCGGAAAAACTTGCCAGCTGTCTACACTGGCCGCTTGAATTTCCGCAAAAGCACTGACTTCCTACTGTAATAAATCAGTGCTTCTTGCGGAAATACTATGCTGCTCCCGTTCAGGCAAAAGTTCTTTTGCGCAAAACTTTTGTACAAACGGGCCAGTGTAGACAGCTCAGATTTGTTTTCCGCAAAAAAGCCCCGATCGCGTCCGTGCCAATCTAGATGCTCTTTTCCGAAAATGCTTTTAACGGAAAATTTTCCGTTAAAAGCATTTCCGGAAAATCATGCCAGTCTAGACACAGCCATGGTTTTTAGAGAGAGGATGCAGTACTCTAGGAATTACAGAAAATTATTACTCAGTGAAAATTAGTGTTATGTCAAGATTAATCCTTGTAGATGTGCTTTTTACAAAAAAAGTCCAAAAAGAGGGGGCAGATTTTAAGACTGTTAAAACTGTTATAACAGTAGGCTGCCCTTCCATTCCTGCTGCTCTACTCTTTGGCTACGTCTAGACTACATCCCTTTTTTGTAAAAGGGATGTAAATTAGATGTATCGCAATTACTAATGAAGTGGGGATTTAAATCTCCCCGGCTTCATTAGCATAAAAATGGCTGCAGCGTTTCCCCCCCCCCCCCCCCGCACGGAGCTTTGTCGGAAAAAAGGGAAAAATAAAGCCTTTTCCGAAAGATTCTTTATTTCATAGAGGGATAAGGGATCTTTCGGAAAAGGCTATATTTTCCTCAATATCAGCATCTAGACTGGTACTTTTTTCCGACAAAGCTCTGTGCTGAAAAAAAGCGGCAGCCATTTTTATGCTAATGAAGCGGGGGAGATTTAAATCTTCACTTCATTAGCAATTGCGATACGTCTAATTTACATCCCTTTTATGAAAAAGGGATGTAGTCTAGACGTAGCCTTTAGGTAAACCTGTGAAAGATCTAAATAAACTGAGGGGTAGCCGTGTTAGTCTGAATCTGCAAAAGCGACGAGGAGTCCTGTGGCACCTTATAGACTAACTGAAGTGTAGGAGCATAAGCTTTCGTGGGCAAAGACCCACTTCGTCAGATGCATGCATCTGACGAAGTGGGTCTTTGCCCACGAAAGCTTATGCTCCTACACTTCAGTTAGTCTATAAGGTGCCACAGGACTCCTCGTCGCTTAAATAAACTGAATGGCCAGAGACCCTTGTTTAGTTAGTATCTATGGGTATGTCTACACTACAAAGTTAATTCGAACTAACGGACGTCATGCCAGATGTTAGTTCGAATTAACTTTAATAGGCGCTACACTAGCACTCCGCTAGTTCGAATTTAAATCGAACTAGCTGAGCGCTTAGTTCGAACTAGGAAAACCTCATTTTACGAGGATTAAGCCTAGTTCGAACTAGCTAGTTCGAATTAAGGGGTGTGTAGCCCCTTAATTCGAACTAGTGGGAGGCTAGCCCTCCCCAGATTTCCCTGGTGGCCACTCTGGCCAACACCAGGGAAACTCGTCTGCCCCCCTCCAGGCCCCGGACCCCTTAAAGGGGCACGGGCTGGCTACGGTGCCCATGTCAGGTGCAAGCCTGCCAGCACCCAGCCAGCAGACCCTGCACCTGACATGGACCGAGCCACCCACCCGATGCCCCCCAGCCCTCCCCCTCTTCCCGGGACCAGGCCGGCGGCTCCCGGGAGCTTGCCCGGGACCGCAAGAGGCGGGCACCCGCCTGGGCTAGTGCAGGAAAGCAGCCGGCTAGGGCAGGAGAGCTGCCAGCCTGGCCACCCAGGAGCAGGTGTGCAAGAGAATCAAGGGGGTCCACTAAGACCCCCGACCCTGAGCTTACAATGGCCATCCTGGGTCAGACCAAAGGTCCATCTAGCCCAGTAGCCTGTCTGCCGACAGCGGCCAACCTTAGGGATCCTGGAGGGGATGGACCGAAGACAGTGACCAAGCCATTTGTCTCGTGCCATCCCTCTCCAGCCTTCCACAAACCTTGGGCAGGGACACCACTCCTACCCCCTGGCTAATAGCACTCCATGGACCCAACCTCCATCACTTTATCTCACTTCCCTTTAAACTCTGTTCTAGGTCTAGCCTTCACAGCCTCCTGCAGCAAGGAGTTCCACAGGTTGACTCTTTGCTTTGTGAAGAACAACTTTCTGTTACTAGTTTGAAGCCTGCTACCCATTCCTTTCCTTTGGTGTCCTCTAGTCCTTCTTTATGGGAACTAATGAAGAACTTTTCTGTATGCACCCTCTCCACCCAACTCCTGCTTTTAGAGACCTCTATCCTGTCCCCCCTCCGTCTCCTCTTTTCTAAGCTGAAAAGTCCCAGTTCTCTTTAGCCTCTCTTCATATGGGACCTGTTCCCAACCCCTGATCATTTTAGTTGCCCTCCCCTCTCCCAGCCTCTCTCTTCCCCTCTCCCCCCTCCTTTTCCCAGTCTCCCCCAGTTTTGTTCAATAAAGACAGATTCCATTTTGGAAGACACGTTATCTTTATTTTGTACATCAAGAAGAGGGGCTAGGGAAGGGTAAGTGGAAGGAGGTGAGGGAGGAATGGGGTACGAGCCCCCGATGGGGAGAACTGGGCTGGCTCTGCGGGCTTCTGGGGGTAGAAGCTCTCCTGCAGCCACCCAATTGCCCCCTCTCCCCAGATTGCAGCATGCGGCAAGTGCAGCTGGGCTGATGGCTGAGTAGTGTGATGTGCCCAGTGTGGGTAGTCCGGGCAATCCAAGGCAGGACTGCTTTGCAAGCGGGGCACCCCTGAGAACTGTCTGTCTGGGGTGGGGGTCAGGACCATTTAAGCACAGCCCTCGGCTAGCCTGAGACAGCATCTCCACGCTCTAAGTTCTCCTCTGATGCCCTGCCGGCACTGCTTCCGGCCATCCTTAAGCCCGGTTCAGGGTCCACTTAATGTGGACATGCTAGTTCGAATTAGCAAAACGCTAATTCGAACTAGTTTTTTAGTCTGGATCCGAATTAAGTTAATTAACTAATTCGAATTAAGTTAGTTCGAATTAATGTTGTAGTGTAGACATACCCTATCACAACTGAACCAAAATCCTTCAATATTTCAGTACTTGTGAGATAGGCAAGTGCAGTCAGAGTTTCAAAGAAAAATGGTGGTCATAAAGTAATATTTTAACTGTTTTTTCACTGTTCTTCTATATCAGTCTTTAATCCCATATTTTACTATGTGTGAGTTTAGATTTACTTATGTATCTATTAAAACCAAATACAAACGGCTGTAGCCTTAATTTGTACCATGAGGCCTAAGTAGGTTTCAAAATATACTTTCCTGATTTAAATGTCAAAGTAAATTAAAATACTGTTCTGAATAAAGCCAGTTGCTGAGCAACTAAAGATAAGTGAATATTTATTAGCAGGGATCCTAAAAATCTGTTTGCAATGGGAAAACCCCCCTCAGAATTTGCCTTTTTACAAAGAATACTTTTTCGTTTTTGTGAAAAAGGAATATTAGCTGCATTTTACTGAAAGTGCCAATTTCACTTATTCAGTGTGCACAACCTCCCCCTCTTGTGGTTAATTTTTCCAATGCATCTTAAAATGTACCCTGTTTATTTGATCTAATTGTGACTGGGGCCAGATGGGAAACTAAATTTTGGGATAAGCAGGAGAATTGGCAAAGAGCTTTCTATCCCCCTTTTTGGGGGGTGGGGGGGGAAGGAGGGCTCTAAGCTCCAGCAGCCCAGGGCTGACCACTGGAGCCCCAACTACTGTCAAGCCTGGGTTGCTGGTGGTTCAGTTTATACAGAGAGCCGGACAATTGGGTCTTGGCTAAATGGGGTTCTACTGTATATCAGTAAGACACTGTGTTCAGTAAGGAAACTGAACTTCAGCATTTTGTTTTAAATAGCAAAAACAATTATTTTTATTTTTAGTTTTGTTTTTTTCCCCCCAACATGGAAAACTGGGATCCTTGACAAGAATACTCAACTATTTTACTCCTCTAAAACTAGGGAATCCTGGATGAGATTAACAACACTGGCATAGAACATGCTGCAGATATTTTTAAACCCACCCTTAATGTTACAAACATTGGAGTATTATTTATCATGTATCTGTACTTAGTTCAGACAATTTAGGATGTGTGTAAAGTGTGTCATGTACCATTTTATCTTACAAATGAAACCAAGACAGGCATATTGAGGAATGTGAATAAACAGCATTGAAATGGACATAAAATGCATGGCCTCTTCCAAATTAAAATAGGATGATGTTTCCCTATTATCCTATATATGGAAAGCCATAGTACATTTTTTTCTCAAAAATGTTTATTCACATCACACGCTTTTGTCTATTGCCAAAAGTGATGCATGTTCACCATTCTCTAACAATACCACACTACTCAGCGGAACTAAAAACTCTAAGCATGATTTATTTTTATTCTCCTCCCCCTCCCTCCCCCCCAACACACACCATATTCAACATTATTAATGTATTCAGATTCTAATGTGTGGGATAGGAGCAGAGGATGAAAAGATGGATATCCTCATAGACAGGGGACCCTTTTCATATGAAGATGAGGCAAACCTTTCACCTGTCAACTTTCAAACCAACTTCACCTAAAGCATTGACAACAGAGTTATATTTGTAAAGTATTTTAAATTGAGTATTAGGGATATGAACAACCAGTTGAGTATCCGATAGTCAACAGGCTTGTCGACTAGTCGCTCCCCCCTCCTCCTTGCTGCCTCTATCAGAAAAAGGCAGCAAGGGGGGGTGGGGAAGGAGAAGAGGTGGAGCTTCAATGCAGCAGTGCTGTGTGGAGCCTGGGGCCAGACACCAGGCTTCATGCAGTGCTGCCACTTTGAAACACTGCGTACAGCCTGGAGCCAGTTGGGGTGCCCCCAGGCTGCACTCAGCATTTCAAAGCAGCAGCGCCACATGGATCATCTGGGGAGGCAGCTCTGTACGGCACCTGGGCTCAGTGGGGGAGTCCCCAGCTGAGCCAGGGCTCCACTCAGCACTGCCACTTTGAAAAGCTGTGAGGAACATGGGGCCAGCAGGTGAATCCAGTGTTCTTGGGGAGCCTTCCCCCCACCTCATCATCGCCTATGATCCAGAGGCAGCAGCAGGAATGTGTGTAGTCAAAAAGATTAACTGATAAGGCTAGGTTTATGAGTTAATCATATAGTCAACTCCACACTGACACCTCTATTTTAAATGTATAAGGAGGGCCAGTTATACTCAGAGGCTCGATGTGTGAAAGGGATTATCAATACAGGCAGTCCCCGGGTTACGTACAAGATAGGGACTGTAGGTTTGTTCTTAAGTTGAATTTGTATGTAAGTCGGAACTGGTACATATTTTGGGGGAGGACGGGGAGCTGGAGTTAGGTGGAAAAGACCCTGATTCTCATACAACTTCCTTATTCTAAGAAAAACACATACTGTTTTGATATGAAGGTTTTTTTGGTTGATATTTTAATTAAAAATTGATCATAAGTTTCAGTGTTTCATGCTATATACAAATCTTCCTTTTGGGGTACCTGAAAGATCCCAGTTATTCACTTAATAGTCAGAATCTTTGTTTTTTATAACTAAAAAAAGTTTATTCAATGCAAAGTTTATTCAATAGAATTTGCTACAGATAGTTCAGTGAAATGGGTATTAAGTGTAATCAATAGTCATTGGAGAGCACAGTGAAATATTGATACAATCAAAGCTGTTGTATTCTACTGAGCAGAAAATGGAAATCCCTTCCTGTGAATTGTGTGTGTGAATTTATCCACAGGATTAATTTTAAAGAAAAATTCTGTGTTGGGAACAGGAGTTTAGCCACAGGTGGGTCCTCATTGTCTACTCACCTACTTTGCAACCAGACCCATCCCCTCGGGGCTTACCCTGCTCCGCTCCAGCCAGGGTGTGGGGTTGGGGCTTATCCCCTCTTCCCTTCTGTCCTGCTCCTCCCCATTCTTGCCCACCCACACCACTGGGTAATTTTTCAGCTTCACCTCTGCCAGGCAGGAAGGGACTTGTTAATTTCACATGACACTAACAAGATACTTGCAACTTTAGTGCTGAAGAGGGAAAGAGCTGTTGCTCCCAAGGTGGGGACTGTAACACAATGGGTCTCACTGCCTGCTGCTCCTGCTGTTCCCTAGGAAATTAATTTTTCCGCTCTGGGGTACCCCCTTTTGGCTGGTGTCTTGTTCCCCCCAGCAGATCCGCATCCTCCGCGGCGACAAAAGCCGCTCCGCGTCTCCCTGGTCTGCTGGGGGGGGGGGGGTGCTAGCTCCGCGTCTCCCTGGTCTGCTGGGAGGGAAGCGCCTCCCGCGCCGCCAGAGGTGGCGACAGTGGGGGAGGCACCCTGCACTAGCTGGGTCCACCCCCCCCCCGTTTGTAACTAGGTATCCGACGTAAGTCGGATTGATGTAACCTGGGGACTGCCTGTACAAAAGTTTGAGAATCAAAGTCGTAACCTCTTGTCCTCCACTAGGGCCTATGTATCAATGCCCACCCACGCAGTTGGCAACTTTAACAGTTCATTTTGATTTGAAGACTGCCTACAACAGAGTACAAGGGGAGTCTGCTAGAGTACTGACAATGGAAGTTTTGTGCTAAATCCAACAGACAGGGTAGCTTTTAAAAATCATATGCCATGATTGTGCACAAAGGAAGACTTTTTTTAAGCTTCCTGACCTACTGTGTCTTCACTATGCTTAGAAAATCTAAATATGCTACACGTATTTTATTTGTAATGTCTCTCTGAAAGAAGCAGAGTACATAAATATGAAATTTAAAATTTCAAGTATAATGCTATTGACTGAAATTATTAATGAATGTGCATTGTTTCTAAAAAGAAAGACTATATAGTAACTCTTTGTATTAAGAGGAATTAGAAATAATGAATGGTACCAGAATGACCCTGAAAAGTCCTATCTATCCATGAAGAAAAAGCAATGACAGGAAAAGTATCACTAAGATGCTTCTGCACCACCATATATTAATCCTAGCCTGAAGGGTCACCAAGACAACCAAATAAAATAAATATTTTGGGGTACAATGTATATGAAGAACCCATATCAGTAAGAATTGGACAAAGCCAATCACTTATATTTCTCAGTGCAAAATGAATATCTGAAACCCATGAAATTAGCTTTTGCTGGTATTTTGGTTTGCGCATATATAACAATTAAACTGATTGGCCTCCTTGCACTACCACAACATCGCCACTTGCCCACTTAGTGTTTACTGCATATTTTATTTCAACAAAAAAAGTTAAAGTATAATACATGCAAAATATTTTTATCTAAAGACATAAGGATTAAGTATGTATTTATTCATACATAAGGGGACAAGGATTAAATTCACGTAATGATCCATTTTTAACAAAACTAACTTTTGTGGCTCTTGCATTCCATGCTGTCTGGCAATAAATGAACTCTATGGCTTGTTACATAGGAGATTCCAGTGACTAAAAAAAGCCCAGAAAACTTGAGAATATATATCTGAAAAATTAAAAAACACAACAACAATCCATGGGCCATTACCAAAGCCTTGGTAAACCTTCGTAAACACCCACAGGAAAATGGCCACATGAGAGAGTCCAAATCATTCAATCAATAAAACAGAAAGAATTACAAAGAGAAAAATAAATATAAAAGAAGAAAAGGTTCTAAGAAACTATGTATGCGCCATAATACATAGCAAAATTTAGTTGGGTGAATGTGATGAAATCACACTTTATTTACCATGCATTATTCTGCTTTAAAAAAGGCATGGATATTCCTACATTTAAACTAACTATAGTATTTCTCCAAAAACACTGTCAGTATCTTTTCTTTTTACACATATTATAGTGATAGAGAAGCTCTCTAGAGAAAGGATTGTGTTCCAGTACTCTATATTGACTAGGTAATAGCTCAAGATTTTCTGTGGGGCTCCATCCTATAGAAGGTAGATTATAGTGTTTTTTTCCCTTGAATGGCTACAAATCAGTACCACAATTTTCAATAATTTTCCACCGGAAAAAATATTTTTTTTCCCATTTAAACTTTCTTGTGAACATTACATCATGAAACAAGTAAGAAATAAGTTGTTCACACACAAACGGGTTGTCTGCATACAGACAATGCATCAGTCATCCTCCACTCGGAGTTTTGGAAATGGCAAGTAAATCACAAACACATAATTCAACAAAAATTTAATCTTTTCCTTGTAAGAAAAAATGTTAAAAAAAAGTTACATTACCTGACAACATATAAGTACATCAGCTCTTATTTAAAACCATTTTTTAAGAAGTTTGACATTTGCCTGGAAGAAAAGCTGACTTCAAGGCTGTTATCCCACAAGTGTCCTGCATCTTAATTTGAGGAGAATCAGAGGCAAGTTGGATTTTTTCATAATAATGAACAAGCTTTATAACCTTTTTAAAGGTCAGCTTTGATAATCTGCTGTTACTGTCTCCGCCCCCCCCCCCTTTTTTTGGCCAAGAGTATGAACTTTGATCAGTTTTTAACTGGGCAAATAAGAACCCTCAGGCCTGCAGATACAGTGTTGCCCACAGCTGCTATCAGAATATAGATAAAAAGGCAGTATAAAATTAAACAAAGAAAGGGAAATAAATAAGTAAAGGTAGACTGAACAAACAAAATAATCTTACATAAGTTATTTGTCAATCCATCTGGATAGTAAATAATACATATAACTGTTTTTTAAACACGTTATAAGCCAATACAAAATTATGACTAGATTAAAAACAAAAATATTTAATATTTAAAAAGGTTTATTTTCCCTTTTAGTCCTAAAAAAAGGGAGCTCTTTTATGACAAAGACACCTCAAGACTAATTTTTTTAATTTAATTTCCACTCATATGTTGATTTACATAACAAAGAGTCTTCAGATTCAAATATGGTAAGTGTTGCAAATTAGAATAAAGAATATAAAATACTAAGCAACTTTAGGATCAGACATTTTTATATGAAGGTATAAAAATACTGTAGAAACAGTTTTCAGATCTGATTAGAATTTATTAGCAAACAAAGCATTAAGACCTCTGGTCAAAAAGAGCGAATAGCTATACAACAGATCCTTAAATCAAGATTTGTGTGTGCTTTAAAGGATTAGTCAAGAAAGTATGTAAACAGAGCTGGAAAGTTATTTGCAGTAGGGCAGGTGCTACTGCGCTTGCGCATAACTGTAGGAAAAGTAAGTATTTCCTATATACTTCTATATCTTGAAACAGGGTAAGTATTTCCTATATACTTGTATATCTTGAAATAGGGCAACTATTTCTCTCTAAATTATAGATTTATATTGCTTAACAGTTCTATAACTTCTATATTTTAGCTTGGAAGTGACTAGCCGCATTTACATTAAGTAATTTACTGACACTTCTGCAGAGTTTTGGTAGAAATCATCATATACATTGCTTTTCACTGATTAATTCACTCCACAAACATAACAGAATTTCACTTAAAGCAAAATATCCATGTATAGAAATATTTCAATAGCAGCTGCTGTGGTTGAATATGCATTCAACTGATCCAAAACAGGGAGCTGAATGATATAAAGGAATTTGCTTACTCAAGTATGTTAGAAGTAGTTGTCTTTTCCCCCTCATCAGCTCAGTAGATTACTTCATAAATTTGTGGTTAATTTATGCATCTTTATGTAGTAGATAAATGTGAAAGTTAACAATTTCCTTTAAAATTAATTTCAGATTAAAGGAATCTGCTAGTGAATCAGGTACAGCCTTGGGCCCAATCCTGTCTATACTTGTGTAATAAAACTAGCTTTACTCAGGCAACCAAATAATAATTTTATTTTTTTTAAGATGCGGCAATAGTTTCTGATTTTTATGTTTGCTTGGCATTAAATGAATATAAATTATAATGGCAAAATAAAAAAACTTTAGGAAAAAACTATTTAAATATTCCCAAAACAGGATGACATGATTACACATGATCTATTGTCATGTCCCAAGCACCTTGTCAGAGACATCCACTTTCAGAAACCATCACTCTAGATATATTACATTTTAGGGGGTGGCAGGTAGTGGATCTAAAGTATAAGACTTCATACAGAGTGTAAGTGATTAGTTAAAAGTCACAGTACCAGACAAAATACAGGACTATGTAACACTTTAAAGACTAACAAGATGGTTTATTAGATGATGAGCTTTCGTGGGCCAGACCCACTTTCTCAGATCACCAGAAAGGACACCAGAAAGTACCAGACAAATACACTGCAGCAGTGACTTGTAACCTACACACATATCCAAGTGGGGACGAGAAGGGGCAGCCGTGCACCCAACACAACTACACATACACTCGCCGCAGCGCAGCTAAGCAAAACAAGAAATTGCTCCATCACTGTGACCAACAGGACTTTTTTTTTAAAACTGCATGTGTCGTTTAATTACGTTTTCACAACTAGTTGAACTGGTGGGAGCTCGGGTAGCCATCGCTAGGGACAGCCACCTTAAATGCTTCCTAGTCTAGGTCAGGTAACCCAGCCACATTGAACCTAAAGTCATTTCTTCTTCCTTCCTTCCTCCCCTCCCCCGCACCCAAGTCCTCATTCTCCCTTTTAATCACCATCCTTACACAACTGGGTCATCGGTGCCTGTTCACAACAGGACTCTGAACGTAACTAGCTACAGACTTCCCTGTTGGGGGAGGAGGCTGAAAAGGGGACCTCCCGGAGCCCCACGACTAGTCACGCCTACGCCCAGCGTTGTGGCAAGGGGGCCCCAAAGCCGCCGAGAGGGGAAAAAAGCCCCGCAAAAGCGCACCAGGCACTGCAGCAAACGGCCCCCGGGTAACCCCTGCCTGCGGTGCTGCAATCCCCCAGCTCCCGAGGCCCAAGCGCAGCGGGCTGCAGACTCCCACACGGCGCTGGGGGAGCGGGGAGCCGCTGCGGGGGGCGCAGCCAGGGGCCGGTTTGGGTGAGCCACTGACAGCCCCGCTAGGGCCAGGAGCTTCCCCCCGCCGCCCCTGCTCCGCCCAAGCTCGTCTCTTACATTTTCTGCACCGGCTTCCGCCGCTTGCGACTGGCGTAGGTGACATTGGGGTTCATCCTGCCGCCGCGGCTCCCCGCACCGCAGCCGCGAGTCCCCGGCGAACCCGCTCGGCGCCGCAGCCCGCAGCCGCCCGGCCCTGCCCTGCCCGTCTGCAGCGCGCCGAGCGCGGCTCCGCTCGGCCGAAGGAAGGCGGGAGCCCAGGTGATCAGCGCCGGCGACACCCACCAACCCGCTGCGGCCCCGGGGACAGGTGCGGGGGCGGCCGGGGCTTTCCAGATCCCCCTGCCCGGCAGCGGCGGCTTCTCCTGGCGGGGCAGATGGAGGCCGAGCCAGCAGCGCGCCCCGAGGCTGCCGCTGCAGGGTGCGACGATGCTTCTGCCCCGGTGCGGCCGCCGCGGGCCAGGCAAACGTCTGCCACAGTCCGCCGCCCCCGGCCGCTGCCGCCGCGGTCGCAGAGCCAGCCACCCAGCAGCCCGGCCCCTGCTCTCCACGCCCCGCGGGGGGAGGCTCCGGCGGCGGCCTACGTGAGGGAGCCGCCTGCGCCGCCATGTTGGGAAGGTCAGGCCCGCGGACATGCCCCGAGAGCCGCCTCCCGCTAGGAACAGCCCGCCCCGCACGCAGCTGGACGCCGCCTCGCTAGCGCCGCCAGCAAGGACAATGACCCGGCCCCGGACCTTCCGACAGGCCCCGGCGCTGCTCGCGTCCGGGCACCGCCCGTAGCTCCACAGCAGCGTGAGCAGCCGCCGCAGGGAGGCAGGAGCGGGGTGCTGGTGGGGCCTGGGCCTGCTCTGAGTCCTGCGGTGCGGGGGAAGGAGGGTGGCTCGTGCTCTCCCCTCAGCCCATGATTTCCCCTGTTTCGTTCGGGGTGTCAGAGGCGCAATCAGCCGTTGTGGCTTTACATTTTTAAAGGAAAAACAAAATTATTGCAAGCGATACGGGCTGCTAAAGCGCTCCTCCGTCTTGCTGTTCAGGCACAATTGTGCCCTTTCGTTAAGGGCTGTGAAACAATGAAATCCTGTCATGGTTAAGTGTGAGATTTAAAAGAAATAATTATTGGCGGTTTGTCATACTGTTACATGATCCATGTATTCTACTGGTGTTTATTTATGTTTACATTTGCAGAGATTTCAATTGCATAATGTACAGTGCTCATTCTATATTTTTATTTGCACTGTAAAAAGATAATTGTATTTTTCAGTTCATCTCATACAAGTACTGTAGTGCAGTGTCTTTATTGCAAAAATAATTCCACTATTCCATTAATTCCACTAAATTGCACTATTGTTTTACATAACTGCACTCTAAAATAAAATATTAACATGTCATCTGATAGGGTGGCTGAAGTATGAAGAGGCATATAAATATTTAGCAAGTCTGGCATGTAAATTTACCTTGCAACATTGCCTTCAAAGAATCTCTGTTCTCACTTTCAGGTGGCATTGTAAATAAGCAGGCAGCATTATCCCCCATAAATGTGAAACTTTGTCTTAGCCAATTGCTAACAAGAAGTTAGGACTGACTGAGTGGACTTGTACGTTTTTTAAGATTGACCTTGTTTTGTTTTTGAGTGTAGTTATGTAACTAGAAAATTCTACATTTGCAAACCACTTTCATGATGAAGGAACTGCACTATAGTAGTTGTATGAAGTGAATTGAAAAATACTATTTCTTTATCTTTTTACAGGGCAAATATCTTAAATACAAAATAATATAAAGTGAGCACTATTCACTTTGTATTGTGTTGTAATTGAAATGAATGTTTGAAAGTATAGAAAGGCATCAGATATTTATAATATATTCCAGCTGGTATTCTTGTTTAACAATGTGATGAAAATGGTGACTAATTGCTATATTTTTTTTAAAATCAAGTTATTTCTCTTGACTTAATCACAATAAACTCAAGCAATTAACAGTTCTAACTGCCTATTTTTTCTTCTCCCTTCTACATATTCATTTGAAGAGAAGGCCAATTGATAGGCAAGGATGACAAATAGGGGTAGCTCAGTGTGCAGCAATGCATAGGATTGACTAAAGTAATTGATTAAAGTAATTCAGATCAGCAAGGTTCTTTTCCCCCAAGTAATAATACAGTTTGTCAAAACTCAGCCAGTGGCAGCAGTCTCTAACTAAAAAGCAAATTATATACAAGTCTGTGCTAAAATAAAAACCCTGCTTACTTGCAGTGAAAGAAAAGGACCCAATCTTGCTCCCATTGAAATCACCTGCACAGTTCTCATTGGTTTCCAGGGAAGCATGGGCCTCCAAAAGAGAAATGAATTAAAGAGAAACATATTTTTCTTGCTTTTAGGTTTCCCCAGCACTGTTCATTTTAGAGTTCTCTACTTCAGCCACAAGGAGTGAGAAACTGAGGCAGTGTCTTTGGTGTTGCTTACAGGAGCTTGCCAGAGTGTAAGGATTAAAACAATTGGTAACCCCATCTGCATATTTGTTCTGGGGTTATTAAAACCAACACAGGATTCTGCAAATCTTTCTGTTTGGGTTTGCTGATAGATATAATTAACGATAGTGCATATATTAATATGCTAAGAGTAATTATGCTGTGTAATTGCTAAGAGAATAGTTTAGTGTTTATGCAAATCAGACAGCAAGAATCAACAAACACATGGAACTCTATAACTGCAAAGCTGTACAGTTAAGCTTCAGTAATTCTAAAGCTTCCCTGCAGCTGATTGTCATTACAATATTTGTTCAGTATTGATAGTATGCTCAATTCAGTACAAAACAGAAGGTGATAATAGTCCTTGTACTGAGGAAATTGCAATCTGAATAGCACAAAACATTCTGGTCAATTATCAGTCTTTTTTGGTGACTCAGGTGTTTACTTCTCAACCTATGGGTGTGGCAAAATATAGCAAAGCCACTGTATTGACTTGACAGCTAAAATAAAATTTTAAGAGGCAGCAAATTCCAAAGTGAGTTATAAAACTATATAGAAAATATATTTAGTACATGAAGCTTACAGAAACTTATTGAAAATGTAATATAACAGAATACAAAGTATTTCTTGAGTAGGTTTGTTCTTTTCTCATAAGAACAGCCATACTGGGTCATACCAACAGTCCACCTAGCCCAATATCCTGTCTGCCGACAGTGGCCAATACCAGATGCTCCAGTGGGAGGGAACACAACAGGTAATCCACACGTGATCCCTCTGCTGTCACCCATTTCCAGACAAATTCTCCATTTGTTTTGTCATATTACTGGCCAAACAGACCTGTTTCTCCACTCAAATTGATTGCCATGTCCATGGCAGCTGTTTCCTATTTTATTTACCACCTTCAACTTCTTCCTCAGACCCATTTACTCTTGTTTCTCCCCATGTAAGATCTTACCAAGATTTTTCAAGGAAAAGATCAGCAAGATGCACTGTGATCTCTTTCCTTGCTCTTTTCCCACCTTTTATATTCTTTTCTCTTTTACCCATGACCAAAACTGAGATTTCTTGCTTGTTCTTTTCTCCCTCCATTTATCACGAACCTCCCATTCCTTTCAGCCTATTAAACTGGCATAGCCCTGTTGTAGCCTCCTCCTGCCTTAACCTTTCAATATTATCTAGCTCCTTTCACACTCACTACAAGCAAGTTGTGATCTGCCCTATCCACAAAATAAATTCCTTGATCCAAGCTCTCTTGCAAATTTCCAATCTTCATTCTCTTTTTCACTGCTAAGCTCATTACAAGTTGTTGATACAGTTGTTGACAAACTCCGTTGTTGACTTTCCCTTCGTGAATCCATGTTGACTATTCCTAATCACTTTCCCCTCTTCCAAGTGCTTCAAAATGGATTCCTTAAGGATCCCTTCCATGATTTTTCCCGGCACTGAGGTAAGGCTGACTGCTCTGTAGTTCCCTGGATTATCCTTCTGCCCTTTTTTAAAGATGGGCACTACATTTGACTTTTTCCAATCATCCGGGATCTCTCCCGATCTCCATGAGTTTTCAAAGAATGGCCAAAGGCTCTGCAATGACATTTGCCAACTCCTTCAGTCCCCTCGGATGCATTAAATCTGGACCCATGTATTTCTGTGCGTTTAGCTTTTCTAAATAGTTCCTAACCTGTTCTTTCCCCACCAACGGCTGTCCACCTCCATCCCTTTGAATTAAAGCCCTAAATCAAATTAGCTGTTAAACCTCATTCCAGGAGGAATAACAGCTAATTCGATTTAGAGCTTTAATTTGGAATCCCGTTTCACTGCCGCGTGTAGACGCGGGCAGTTACTTTGGGCTAGTCAATTTCTAAAATGGCGACCGGCCGGGAACATGCTAATGAAGTGCGGGATATTTAAATCCCGCACTTCATTTGCAATTTCGGTCGCCCTCATTAGCCTCCCTAGTTTGAACTAGGGGGCTAGTGTAGACATACCTTAGGTTACCTCCTTCATCCAGTAAGGGCCCCACACCCTCTCTGATCGCTCTTATTGCTAACATGCGTGTAGAAACCTTTCTTGTTACCCTTCACATCGCTTGCTAGCTGCAATTCATATTGTGCTTTCACCTTCCTGATAACTCCCCTGCATTCTTGAGCAATATATTTATATTCCTCCCTACTCATCTATCCAAGTGTCCACTTCTTGTAAGCTTCCTTTTTTTTAAGCTCACCAAGAACGTTCCCAGTAAGCCAATCTGGTCACCAACCATATTTGCTTTTCTTTCTGTGCATTGGGATGGTTTCCTTCCTGTGCCTTCAATAAGGCTTCTTTAAAATACTGCCAGCTCTCCTGGATTCCTTTCCCCTTCATGTAAGCATCCCTGGGAATCCTGCCCATTAGTTCTCTGAGGTAGTCAAAGTCTGCTTTTCTGAAGTCCAGGGTGTGTATTTTGCTAATCTCCTTTCTTCCTTTGGTCAGGATCCTGAAATCTACCATCTCATGATCACTGCTTCCCAGGTTGTCACCTACCTCTACTATTTCCTTCCTGTTTGTGAGCAGCAGGTCAAGCTGTGAATGGCCCTTGGTCGGTTCCTTAAGCACTTGTACCAAGAAGTTATCCCCAACATTCTCCAAAAATGTCCTGGATTGCCTGTGTACTGCTGTATTGGTCTCCCAACAGATGTCAAGGTGATTAAAGTCCCCCATGAGAAGCAGGGCCTGTGATCTGGAAGCTTCTCTCGATTGTCTGAAGAAAGCCTCATCTACCTCATCCACCTGATCCGGTGGTCTATAGCAGACACTAACCACAACATCACCCCTGTTGCTTCTACCTCTAAACTAAGTCATAGACTCTCAACTGGCTTTTCTCCCTCTATATACTGGAGCTCTGAGTAATCATACTGCTCTCTTACATACAGTGCAACTCCTCCTTTTCTCCCCCACCTGTTCTTCCTGAACAGTTTATACCCTTCCATTACAGTGCTCCAGTCATGTGAGTCATCCCACCAAGTCTCCATTATTCCAATCAAATCATAGTTCTTTGACTGGGCCAGGGCTTCTAATACTTCCTGTTTGTTTCCCAGGCTTCTTGCATTCGTGTATAAACACCTTAGATAACCAGTTGATTGCCCTACCTTCTTCATTCGAATCAGGGGTCCTCCTTTGTTGCTCGTTCCTCCTTGTGTTTCTTCCTGGTATCCAACTTCACCACTTACCTCAGGGCTTTGGTCACCGTCCTCCAACGAACCTAGTTTAAAGCCCTCCTCACTAGGTTTGCAAGCCTGCCTGTGAAGATGCTCTTTCCTCTCTTGGTTAGGTGGATCCCATCTCTTCCTAGCAATTCTTGTGCCCAGAACACAGTCCCATGGTCGAAGAAACCAAAGCCTTCTCTCCGAGACCACCTGCACAGTCGTGCATTTACTTCCTCAACCAAGGAGTAAGGAAGTAGAAGGAAAAATGTTCTTCCTTTGACTTCCTGCTGTGTAGACATGCCTAAAGCCAAATTTAGCTATTTCAACTTCAGCTATGCAAATGACATAGCTAGAATTGCCTAGCTTAATTCAACTTTTACTCTGCTGTGTAGACGTGCTTTTATTGGATCCTTCTCTCCCATTCTTTGTAATGGTATAAGTGGGTTCTGCCTTGCACTCCTACTTTTATCTTTCCTCAACTTTTTTTTTTCTTTTTGGGTGATCTCATGTACTCATAGGATAGCAGTTGCCATCTCCATGTAGACAATTCTTAAATCTGTCTACTTACATCTCCATCCAGTCTGGTATCTCAGCTTGTCTCTGACACTGCCTGAATGTTTCACAATCAATTTAAGCTTAAAATGTCCAAAAAGTCAAACTCCTTATGGTCCTTCCAAAATCCTATCCAGCGTGCTTTCTCTGTCGTCATCAGCCCACCATCATTCTCCATGTGGTCAAGCCTGCAACTGATTCATCAGTATCCCATTTCCTACTTATTCAAATCACATTCACATCTCTGTTTCTGCTAAGATGTGAGCTGGGGCTCATTGGTTAAGCCTAATGGTTTCATGCAGCCCACTACCAACAACCTCTGTAACAGAGGTGGAGGTGGAGGCGGGAGAAAGTGTCCAAGCTTTTAAGCCATCTCCCCACACATAACAGCTCCCGCGAAGCTGCCTCACCCGGGGGTGAGAGCAGGTGGGAGATAGTATCCTGCAGAGCCACCTGCCCCTTCCCCACATTGCCTCCCACAGAGGCAGCAGCATGGGGAAGAGGGCAGGCAGGAGCCAGTGCTCGGGAAGCTGACTTCAAAGCCGGCTCCCCAACAAGCTTCATTCCCCCATCTCCTCTCCCATGTGTAAACATGTAACTGCTGTAAATTTCAGTGGTTACATCTTTACAAAAATAAACACATTTTAACATCCCTAGTTTCTGCCAGGTAGCATTGTGCAGCCTATAAAAGTTAATAACATAGGAAAGGGTTAGAGTAGAGTGGTCCAAGGTGAATTTAAGCCACCTTTGTGTTCCCTGTATGCAGGGGCTATTTTGGGACAGATCTGACTTATGTTGTATTCTCTGTGGAACGATAGAAGCACAGAATTGCTATAGTGCGATGTGCTCTGGTCACTCCCCTGACACACACCCAAATCAAAGAGTCCAGCCAGACCAGAACCTTTATGTCACTCCAGCACTAGCCATAGAGGTCCTCGATGCAAACAGTATTCTCAGGGACCATGTACGAACACTTTTAGTTCCATTTATGCTCCCAAACGGTGCAAAAGGCCCTTAATGAAAGTGGAAGCCAGGATAGGCCCAGAAGCTCTAAACTTATTGAGGCATCTCGGGTGTGGAAAGAACCTTCAACCCATCCCACCCTCCCTTCTTTTTAAAGATTAAAAAGGGAAAATATGTGGTTATATCCCCTAGAGGGATAAGAGATCTTTCGGAAAAGGCTTTATTTTCCGCAAGATCAGCGTCTAGACTGGCGCTTTTTTCCGGCAAAGCTCCGTGCAGAAAAAAAAGCAGCAGCCATTTTTATGCTAATGAAGCAGGGGAGATTTAAATCCCCGCTTCATTAGCAATTGCGATATGCTTAATTTACATCCCTTTTACGAAAAAGAGATGTAGTCTAGACGTAGCCAAGGAGAAGAGAGGTATATGGGGTAAGAGATAAGGGGATGGGAGAGTGTGAAGGGTGTATAAACCTCTCAGTGGTTCTGAAGGAATTAAAGGCAATACCCCTCCCAGATAACCCATCCCTGCATATGCTCAGAGCCCATGCCAATTGGAGAGGAAGCTTTAAAGTGAAAACTCAGCTCAGAAGGGGAGGAAAGCAGGTGTGTCTTGAGGACTCCCGAACAAGAGGACCAAAGAAGCTTCTCCAGTAGAAAGATAGATACCTTAGTTGTGTATGGAAACCAAAAGTATTTGATCACAACAGTAAAATCATTAGGCTTATCAGTAAATAATGAGCAATGTAAGATTCAGGCATCGCTGTACCCAAAACCTGTAAAACAAAATATGTCAGTAATAGCAATTATTTTTTCCTGTGCTTTAAAATACTGTTGAATTACTTTGACTAAAAGGTATTACTAAGTAATCTTCTAATTTTAACAAAATGGGTCTTACAGAGCTTAACGCAAGCTTCCATTTATGATGTGCAACTCAGTGGGCTGCAGTTCCCCTTCTGCTCTCATTAAGTGGCAAGGGTAGAGCACACAGCAAGATTAATTCTATAAAAAGAATTATCTAAATTAGAAATGACAAAGTAGATAATATGCTAGTGTTTCATGTCTGTAACAACAAACTTGAGCTAATTTAATTAATTACAGCTATAGCTTCATAGATTTTAACCTGCCCATAATTACCATTTTAGTAAATTTTGTTAAAGTATCACAAACTGCAGGTAATATATGAGTGACAAATATTGTGTTTGTTTTCCACTGAACTTCAGATGAAGCCAAACAAGTAAATATCCAAAGTGAGGATATGGGAAAATGAAAATACGGACATAGAGATACTAAGCAAATGAGATAATATCTCTGATTGACCAACTTTTGCTGGTCAGAGAGACATGCTTTAGATAGTAAGCTTGAAAGCTTAGATCTCACCAACAGAAGCTACTCCAGTAAAAGATACTATCTCATTTACCTTGTCTTTCTAATATCCTAAGGAAAACATGGCTACAACACTGCATACAGAAATGTACATATAGAGATGTAATCCATAATGAGCAGCCCTAAAAAGTAACTAAATACAGGTTGAAACTCTCTAGTTCAGCACCCTCGGGACCTGACTGGGATCGAACCAGGGTATTTGCTGAACCATGGGAGGTTGATGTTGTCTAGCAGTATTACCAACACTTCCACTGCTTACTGAGCTCTTAGAAGACATTTAGGGGTAAATTAGAGCTAAATAACAGCACGGAACACTGAGAGTCAAGTTTGGTGACTGTAAACAAACTTTATGGAACCACAGGAAACTTGGCCACAACTGTTAGTCGCTAACTAAAATCATTCCAGACCAGAGAGTGTCGGATTAGAGAAAGTCAACCTGTAGTTACAAACATTCATATTTTATAAAGCGTACTCACTGTGGGCACGTCTACACAGCAAAAAGTTGAATTAAGCTATGAAACTTCAGCTACATCAATTGCGTAGGTCAGCTTTTGGCGCTGTCTACACAGGAAGAACACTCTTCCTTCGACTTCCCTTACTGCTCATTAAATGAGGGTTACAGGAGTCCGAGTAAGAAGTCCTCCAGTTTGCCATTATTTTGAAATAATGGCTTGCTGTGTAGACGCATTCTTTGTTATTTCGGAATAACATAATTTAATCCAGTATAATGCTGCTGTGTAGACATACTTGTGTTATCTACCTCAGGGGAGTGTTAAGAAAAGTGACTTGAAGATTAATTGAAGAAACAGTCTGCTTAGAAACAGAGAGAAACAATGGTTAAACATCAGAATTATTACTGAGTCAAGTCCACAGATCCTTCAGTTCTGAAAAACTATTTTGTTTAAAGGCAGTCTGAATGCAACTTTTGAAGGGGATAACTGGGACTACAGAAGAGAAGATATGCAAGTAAGCTTTTTGGGGTGGAAACCATCTTTTGCCTAAAACAGGCTATTCTCAGGCATGGACAGTGGACACTGAGACACATGGTGCCTGGGGTAACCCTCACTAAAAATGCCAAGGTCAGGACAGGCTGCAAGCAGATTCTCCCAAAAATGGTGGTTAACACTCAGGGGGCAGGAAATAGGGCTGCTGCAGCACCTCAGGCTTTGTGCCCAGGATGCTGCTGCTGCTGGTTCTCACTGCTGCAGGTCCCTGCCGCCGGTCCCTGCCGCCAGCTGCAGGGTCCCAGCTGCCTGCCTCACCACTGGCCCCACGGTCCTAGTCACCAGCCCCTGGACTCGGCAGCTGTCGAGTCACAGTCCTTCCCCTGGACTGTGGGCCCAGCATGGGATGGTATGATCCACAGATGGGAGAAGGGGTTCGGCACCCCCACCCTAAAAATTGTTCCAGCGCCACAGTTAAAACTGAAATTTGACTCACCAATCAATCATAAACACTGCTGATTTCCCACACTGATTATCAAGAAGCTAAAAAAGGAATTATGCACTCTCTTTATTACATTCTAGTTCTCTGGCTGCCAGTCATCACATAGGTCCAGTACAGTGAAAAGTTATTTAAAAGTTCTGTTCACTATACAAAATATTCTTCTGACCTGAAAGCTTCATTAACAGATGACTATTCGTTTGTATCTTATACAAACTATCATGCTGCCAGCCAATCATTTAGTATTTAAAATTAAAAGTTTAGATAGCATCCTATCCCTAAACAGGTTTGACCTGTTTACCCCACCCCCACCCCCTTCATTGTTCAACGATTAGAACTAAAAATAGGCATCATTAGGTGACTCTTTTCTTATGCTAATTGTGTTGGAGTTATTTTTCCTCTACCCTGTTTGCTAACCACTGGGAGCTGAAATCATTTGAGACTGATAGGCAGAAGTCACAGCCAAGAAGTAGATGGCAGCAGATGGTGACTGAGAGCCAACAGGGTGGCGGCAGAAAGACGATATGATCAGCCAAGAGGGTGGTGGTGGAGCAATGCAATGAGCACCCAGCAGACTAGCAGCAGCAGGACATGTGGTTAGCAGGGCAGTGGCGGAGAGATGTAATGAGCAACCAACAGGGCGGCAGCAGAGAGGTGAGACAAATGGCCAGCAGTGAGCAGAAGGATGGCGAGTGACAGGAGGATAGGAGCAAGTAAGACACTTTTTTACCTCCCCTCACTCAGCATGGGGGGTGAACTCTGCTGATGTATCTCTGAACTCTGGGTCTGCCCTGACCAAGGGCAGTGACTGTGAGTGGAGTGCAGAGTGGGGCATGTGAAGAGAACATTTAGATTGCTGGACTTAAGAACCTGAGAAGAAAAGGACAAAAAACCTATTTGGCATGTGACTTTTACTCATGGTTTTCGTTTATGAACTCTGATGTTTTCCCAATTAATGACAAGTTATTTACTTCCCTTTTTATTAAAAGTTTCTTTTCTGTGCTAAGGATCTGTGCTTGTGAGTGGAGTAGGAGTGGTGTGTGAATTTCCCAGGTTACTGGATGGGCACTTGAGCCAGTGCACTGTTGGATGGATGGAGAAGAACCCCTCGATACTGAACACAACCCTGGAGGCTGCTGCTGGCTCCACCTGGCAGAAGGGTTACATATAATTTCACCTTTTTTAGGTTCTAGACTATATCCAGGTCCTTCATGGCTGAAGCTGCTAAACCAGTTTTCCTTAGGATGTCTGGCTGACTGCACCCATTTGATACCATTTACAGTAGACTTCCAATAATCCAGAACCTATGGGACCTAGGTGGTGCCATATTATCAGATATGCCTGACTATCAGGAGGTACTATAAGGTGGTTATATATATACACTTTATACATTATATACTGTATATAAAGTGTTCTTAACCCTTTTTATTGTACATACTGTATACAGTATACTGTAATGTTTTAGTTTTTTTAAGCCTTTTTTACCCTTTTTGCTCAGTTCAGCTGCTGCCGCTGTTACCTTGTGACTCATTTTTTGCTGAAGCTCACTTGCTAGGCTCTTGCCATTTTGATGCCAGACTATCAGGAGTGCCGGACTATTGGATGCTGGACTATTGGAGTTTTACTGTACTTCCTAGAGAGGGGAAATCATCTGACTAGCAGCACAGATGTCCTTATAGTTGCTTTCACTTAACATCAGATAGGCTGGCCCCCACTGGGCTGTTATTGCAGCCTTCTAATCCTCACATCTCTACAGGAAATTTCAATCTCCCCGTTAGGCTGATTTTTCTGATTCTTTGCACCATTGGACAATGAGCTGTATTGCTTTCAGTGTGGAGTCTCAATGTTTATCTGAGAAGTATGTTTTTTAAATTAGCTGAAGAGTAGAAATTTTATATACTAATATTTAAGATCAGATTTAATATATAGTGAAGCAGATAACCAGATTGTCTGGTTACTTGCTAATTCAAAATTATCTTTAATCTCAGAGTCAATGTCCAGACTAACCAATTAATGAAGTTCTTGTCTCCTTTTCTGTCATTTTCTTGAAGGTTTTTGCAGTGGTCTATTAATTCAAAATAGAATAAAGGGTCCTATTCATCATTTATTAATCCATATGATTTCACCAGCAGCATTATTTCCAAAGTGTAGTAATTTATATAATAAACCATAATCTCATTCATGATCTAATCATATTCCAGGACTCTGAAAGTGAGAT
The DNA here is from genome assembly GCF_049634645.1 of Pelodiscus sinensis. Taxonomy (NCBI): domain Eukaryota; kingdom Metazoa; phylum Chordata; order Testudines; family Trionychidae; genus Pelodiscus; species Pelodiscus sinensis. The sequence goes on from NC_134712.1 coordinate 203,008,382, forward strand.
CCAAAAAAGGAAAACAAATATTTTGTCCTTTTTAAAATTCATATATGATATATAAAGTTAAATTGAAAACATACTGCAAGAACCGTCTGTTAAAGTTTTTTTTCCCCATAATCAAAGTTTTTATATATTTAGGGGCAGGGAGGAATAATTAAAAAGAAAGATTGAAAATGTGCTAGCATCCAGCTAGTATACGAAAGCAATGTCTACAATTTAAAAAAAAAACCTCAAATATTAGAATGTCTAGAAATGAACAATTAAGAAATTCCTCCAAACTAGAAAAATCACAAATACAATGTTATCCATTCTAAACGGGAAGATGATGTACATCTGGGAGTCACAGGTATATTGACAACACTGAAGCCCAGAGTATTGAACCCAATGGACTTCCAAATACATGGAACTACAAATCATGAATGTGTTCATCATATTTTGTATTATGCTACTGATAGAGCTTTATTCTTTCTTTATCTTCTGTCCTGAAATTTTAGCCAGAGACAATAGATTCAGCAAGATCTTTAAGACAAACTGAAGAAAACAGATTATTTTAACAGCTCAGGAGATTGCCACTGAATTTCTGCTACAAGTGACTGAATCTTCTTTCAGATATTTGGGTATAAATCTTTTCTGATCACTTCTATCTTAACTTTATTGTTGGGTTGAATTCTTTTTTTAAGATGTTTCCCTCAGTTGCCAACTGAAATCTGTAAAAGTACAACTAGGACTCCATGTTGAAACCTCTTCTTCGTGGAGCATTTGGCACCTTTTCACCCCAGAAGCAGGAAAGGTAAGACTAAGTAACCTTTATCTGTCTGGTCACAGCAGGCTACTTAAGGGAGCTATGCCCGCTACTCAAGGCTGTCCGTCAGAGTGTCAGTCAGTCAGTCTTCCATGTTTCCAGCCGGCTTCTAGGTTAACAGATTGACCTAAAAACAAACAGTTACCATAGGACGTCCTTGTTATGAGTCACCCATATATATATCCTTTCTGCACTAAAGTCATTGACGCTTGTAGGAACAAATATGTTATAAGTTCTCCCATTCCCCACTCTTAAGATGCACAGAAAAAAAACCAATATGCACTAGGGTTGTCAATTAATCTGCATTAACGCCTGCAATTAACACGTTAAAAAAATTAACACATTAATCACAGGTGTTAATGCTGTGCTGCCCCTTTGAAGTGGCACTTCAAAGGGGCAGCAGAATGTGGAGCTGGGGATCAGCTGGGCACTCCAGTTGATCCTCAGGTCCGCATTCCACTGCCTCTTTCAAGTTCCACTCCAGTGCTTCAAAGGAGCAGCGCTGCACAGAGCCTGGGGTCAGCAGGGGATTCCAACTGATCTCTGGCTCCTGTGGGGCTGCCCCTTTGAAATGCTGCAGCTGCATTTCAAAGAGGCAGCTGCATTGAGCCTGGGGTCAGCTGAGGCCAGCTGATCCCGGACTTCCGCAGCGCGGCCCCTTTGAAACGCCGCCACAGTGTTCCAAAAGGGCAGCACATGCGATTAATGGCATGATTAATTGTGATTAAATTTTTTAATTGTGTGATTAATCATGCTTAATTTTTTAAAATCACTTGGCAGCCCTAATTTGCACAAATGGAAGTCACCATGAGAAAAAAATTCCCTGCTTTAAGTTGTTTCGCTATAAGTCCAAGTTTTTTGGAACATTTCTTGGACTTATAACGAGGATGGCCTGTATAGGCTATAACCAAAGATTTCATTAGATAGGTTCCACCTGCAACTTTCCCTTCTCAGGATGCATCAATGTAATAAAGTGCATAGTGGCCCAAATGGTTGCCTTTATGTGAGTCTATTACTTGAATATATAGTAATTTTTTTAAAACGTCTATTGGGACAGTGTAGCAGCATAAGCAGACAAGGAAGTAGTGGGATACCCTCATAGTTGATTTTTATAAAGGGAGTTTATCCTTACCAGATTTCAAATTTTACTACCAAGCTGCCAGTACACTGAGACCTCCCATCTTTCCTCCAAAATGCACTGTCATTCAGTTAGTGTAATATATTAATCCTGATCATTATCCTCAAGGATGTTCATAAATTCATGTAAAAACACAATCATGAGATATTTTTCAAAAACATTTACTAGTAAGGAATTTTATCATAATTTAAAGGTATCATTACCGCTTTTATGATGGATCAACTCCTAGGATTCACACACGAGAGAGAAGTTTTTAACATACCTGAAGTTCTTTAAAAAGTTGTATTCAAGGAATGGGAGTTCAAAGCAGTAGAGAAAGATGCCCCACTATTAAGTGGGAGCCAGAAGTAACTAGAATTATGTGCATTGTAACATTCCCGACTATCCCAATAATTACAGTCTAGAATTCAGCCTTAAAATTCATTTTGTCCTGCCCTCCAGGTTGGATTACATTGAATAGAAGCGAATTTGTGTCTGTATAGATAAAAGGCCAAAGTCTTCATGCAGAAGGACAGTAATTTGTCCTTTAGAGAACAGTGTCTGCTACAGGTTCACAGAAAGCAACTGGGAAAGAGCATCTTTAGGGAGAGAGCTGCCTTTTGACTAGCTGGCTAAAAGCCAGATGACCTTTTCATATGGCTATGGAAGATTGTCAGGGAGATGCTGAGAAAAAGCTGGGGAATCTGCCAGAGGCAAATGACTTCCTACTGGCTGCAGTTGCAGCAAGGTGGAACCATGATGAAAGAAAATAGTGACCATAGGCTGGCCCCTACAAAATCAGGATAAATTACACTCACAAATGGATTTGGGATTTTTGGGGCCCCTGGGCTAGAGTAAATTGGGGCCTCTCTTCCCTTCTTCCACCTGCAGTCCTCATCCTCATCCAGTGTTCCTGCTGGGAAAATGGGGTCAGTGTGTGGGGGCTTGCTCTGTTCCAACTGCCCATCCAGAGCTCCAGCTGGGGAGCAGTGTTGGGGTATAGAGACTTGCCCTGCTCCACCACCACCACATTGTGTCAGGGAATGGCTGGAGCATCTGGTGAGTGGAGTGGGGCAATGCCCAGACACCACTTCACAGCAGGAGTATAGGGCAGCTGGAGTGATACAAGCCCCGGTGTCCCAACACCAGTCCCTAGCAGGAGTGGTGGGAGAGTGGACCTTGTTGGGGAATAGGGATGCCCATTTTTCTGGGGCCCCTCAATTGCCTGGGCATGGGCCTGTTGTCCCCGGGGCTAATCTGCCACTGATTATGCATTCACATAACTGCGGTATTGTCCCTGATGTTGGTAACACCAAGGGTATGTCTACACTACCCCGCTAGTTCGAACTAGCGGGGTAATGTATGCATACCGCACTTGCTAATGAAGCCCGGGATTTGAATTTCCCGGGCTTCATTAGCATAAGCGGGGAGCCGCCATTTTTAAATCCCCGCTGCTTCGAACCCCGTGTAGCGCGGCTACACGGGGCTCGAACTAGGTAGTTCGGACTAGGGTCCTATTCCGAACTACCGTTACTCCTCGTGAAACGAGGAGTAACGGTAGTTCGGAATAGGCACCCTAGTCCGAACTACCTAGTTCGAGCCCCGTGTAGCCGCGCTACACGGGGTTCGAAGCAGCGGGGATTTAAAAATGGCGGCTCCCCGCTTATGCTAATGAAGCCCGGGAAATTCAAATCCCGGGCTTCATTAGCAAGTGCGGTATGCATACATTACCCCGCTAGTTCGAACTAGCGGGGTAGTGTAGACATACCCCCATAAAGTATCTGCAATTCTTGGTTAAACATCTTGGGTCCTGGATTCTTTGAACCAAGACCTGGGTACCCATCACACATTCTTTTGAGTTATACTTCTCAAGGTAAATATTTTGATCAACTCATCTAAATATTAGTGTTGCTTGAAAAAACAGGTTTTTCAGCACTTACCTAAAAATAAAAAAAATACTGATCATTCTTCATCCACAGAAATATTAATCTCTTTGAAACCATTTAGATTACTGCAACAGCACACACACTTTTTCGAGAATGTATGTTCCACAATATGATATGTCTGTACCACCCTGGGAAGTGCTTTCCCAATCAATATTACTTCCCCAGATAAATGTGTTATCTTTTCTCTTCACTAGAAATATTTTCAAAGCTTCTAAACCAAGGGTGGGCAATAATTTTTGATGGGGAGTACTCCAAGAATTTGGAAAGTGGTCAAGTGTCGCACTCTTTCATATTAATGGAGGTGTGGGGTTAGATGAAGGAGGCAGTTGTGACCTGAGTTAGGGGACTAGAGAGCAAGGGTTTGGATTGAGACCTTGGGCAAGAGGAGGTTGTGACCTGGGAAAGGGCAGTGGGGTGCAGGATCTAGGAGGGGATATGGCTGCAGGAGGTGGGGGCAGAGGGTTTGAGTTGTGACCTGGGACAGGGGATATTAGGGTGCAGGATCTGGAAGAACATAAGGGGGCAAAAGGTTTGGGTTATGTGCGGTAGAGGGGCAAAGAGTTGGAGTGCCAGAGGCAGGCTCTGGTTGGGAGACTTACCTGCTTGACTCCCAGCCAGCACCCTTCTGAAGCAGCCTCCCTGCCTGCCCCACCCCCACACTGGCTGCAGTGGTCATTTGGTTTTTGAACAGCTATGAGCCAGAGGGGAAGAGGGTGTTTCACAAGCTGCCTGTTAACAATAGGCAGCTCCCATTGGTTTGAAGCCAGCCAATGGAATTGTGCTGGGGGTAGAGGCAGTGCATGAAGCGTCTCTCCCCTACCCTTGACTCAGCTGTTTAAACAGAGCTCCACAATGGCTGCTTTTCTCAGCAGCATGCGGTTTCCTCTCAGGGTTCCTCTCCATCCATTCATCACAAAACTGGCTTAAGTCCCCACTCAGTAAGCTTGGAAATTTACACAACATCCCTGGGCACCTCTGAGATGCAATGCTTCCCTATTCACAAGAACAGTGTTTGAAAGTAACAAGAAACATTTAATAAAAGGGAGGGAATTAGCTTGCCATGAATTTGGGAAAACACAAAAAGTTCATAAACAAAACCGTGAGTAAAAGTCCCACCACAAGTAGGTTGGGCAATGTACTTTTCCTCTCAGGTTCTAAGTCCAGCAATCTACATGTCCCTTTCACATGCCCAGCCATTCTTTGCACCACACTTAAAGCAGACCTAGAGTTCAGAGGTGCATCTGCACTGTTCACCTTGCAACCTAAGTTGAGGGAGGTAAAGAAGCATCTTACTCCACTGGCCACTCACCATCCTCCTGCTCTCTGCTGCCACTCTACTGGTCATTTATCTTACCTCTCCGCCACCGCCCTACTGGCCACTCGTTATACCACTGCTGATCTGCTGGCCACTCATCACATCTCTCCTCCACAACCCTGCTGAGCCACCATCTGGTGCCATCCACCTTTTGGCTGTGACTTCTGCACATCATTCTCAAGTGATTTCAGATCCCAGTGATTTCAACTCATAGCAAGTAGGGTAGAAGACACACAACTCCAACCAATTACCATGAGAAAAATGGTAACCTAACAATGCCTGTTTAGCTCTGCTCTTTGGACATTGGGGAAAATATGTCAAACCAGTCCAAGCAGGGGAGGCCACATAGCCTCCGGACAAAAGTAACCTTCCCTCACCCCTTGACTTTCAGAGCTCTATGAGAGGTAAGCCCCTGCTTAGCAGGGTGCTTTCTGCTAACTGTGAGCGCTTTCATTTGGAACAATGTAACACAGTCCTACTTTTCTGTATTCCCACAAAATTACAAACATTGGTAACCTTATTTCGTTATCCCTGCATTTAATACAAACATAGCTGGTGCTGGGCCACAAATTAAATTGATTACAATGAGCAAAATACCACTCCGTCTCCTAAATATCTAGCACATCTAAGCAAAGCAGGAACAAATTGTATTTACATAGACACACGCAGGGTCTCTCCCCACTTCTAGCTAGCTGTAAGGGATATATTCCTTCATGACTTGCTTACATTATATGTGTATAATAATATTTGTGAAACTCACATAAGAAAATGAGAGAAATGACAAAATGATCTTGGAACTATATTCCCTATAATAACCCACAGTATATCCCACTGTATACAAAAAATTCCTGTATACAAAAAATTCCATTCTGAAGAGCTAGGTCTCATCCATCTATAAAAAGAATAGCTATCATTTGTGTTTAGTCTAGGAGTATTTTTCAATCTGGTTAGCCCAACGTAAGTACAGAGGTACACAGCTGCAAACAAATCTGTCCTTTTCGAGCTTGTTTTTTAAAGAATACATCAGGCCAAATGAGTGCCTCTATCACGTTTTTTTCTTGTAACTGACATGATTTCATAGGTCATCTGAGGTGAAAAAGCATAGTGATGATCCCTCAGCCGAAACCAATGCCATTTTACTTCTGATTCCTTACTTCTAATTGCTTCATTCCTGGAAATAATTTATTTAAGGTGAGAATCTGATCCTCCTGTCACATGAGTGGTAGTATCCTACTTTGCAAATGCTCCTTTTGAAGTTAATGGGACAACTCAAGGAGTAATACAGGGTATAGTGCTTAATGAGTACTTTCACAGTTTAATTGTATTAGTTTATGTTTGTTTAATGTTTTCTGTAACATAGTTTCATCGTCTGTTTCTTCCTTTACTGATATGTTCCCATAAACCTTTGTGAAACTATTCAAAACCAAAAAACTGCCAGCTTTTTTTTTCTAGTCTGAGCCTTTGTTTAAGGCAGTTTCTTGTGTTTTAGGCAGCGTTTTGGGAACTGAACAATGATTTTGAAGAAGAGACTTCCCCAAATCCATGTGAGTTTGTTAATCTCAAAATGTTTCAGTATCAATGCTTCAGTGCCAACTTCTTTAAAAGCATCCAAAATCTCTTCTCTTGCCAGTCACCACATCACCATTCTACATCATCCTCCATCAGAGTGCAACATGTAACTGTGACAAATTAGTAATGTTGTAATAGTTGGGGTCTACGGACCCACTTTAATTGTTAGCATAACTGGTGGAAAGTAAGAAAAGGTTTGTGAATTGTCACAATAACCTATTATTTAAAATAATTTAAGAAAATCTTTAAGAAGGAGACAGATATTGAAATAATGTAAACAGAATGGGTTTTATTGACACCATTCAAAAACTCTAGTAAGATTAGGATTAGTACACAAGAGAAATAGAGGACTAGAAGACAGAGAATTAGAGGACAATGGATCAAAATTGGTGCTTCAAAAATTAGGCCTAATTGGTGGGCAGGATAATAAGATGGACTATTCTATTCATTGCCCTTTTGACGAAGGCTTTGGTGGAGGCTTTAGAGGAGAAAAAGGGAAGTTGTTACCATCCCTACAGCTGCAGTGGAAGGGTGGTTTCTGTGACAACAGGCTTAGACACTCCAGTGGGAATGCTTTGGCAGGGGCGCTGAGCAGGAGGAGCCCGTGGGCCACGTCTCCCCACTTTTACCAACCATAAGAGTGAGCAGTGGAGGTGAAGGTAAAGATGAGAGAGTGGTGATAGGGGTCTTGGAGTAAGCAGCAGCATGGGAGCAGGACATCAGGGGAAGGGGAGGTGTGGCATAGTGCAGCAGAGGAGGTTGTGGGACATGTTTTGGGTGCCTGTGCTCCCCCTTACCCCGTAACTTTTAGGACACTTTTTCTGCTCTTCTGTTTCTAGTTTGGGTTCTAGTTTGGTACATGTGAGATCCTGTCTGTCTGCCCCTCCCTCATGTATTCCTTTCCATTCTCTGTAGAGTCTTCCTCTTGCCCTATCTCTCTCCACTTTTCACCTCACCCAGAAATCAACTATATGGTATGGTACCAGCATGGAGAGATGAGACAGCCTGTCCTGAGAAGGACCAGTGAAAAAGAGGCACCTGACCAGACCAACCAGATGATGTCCCTGAATGGGGAGGTGAGCCAAGGTCCCCAGCGATAACTGTTGTGGCTGACCTGCTGACCTAAAGCGTCATGCCATTACTGAACAGCCACACAGTATCCAGAAGACTTGAGAAATGCTAACATTGTTGCATTCTTTAAGAAAGGAGATAAGTCAAGAGTGAGTGGAAACCATCAAGGCATTGCCTTGCTGTCTACCTCAAGAAAATGTCTTGCCCTTATCCTCTTCAACGAGTTATTTCCTCTTGCTGAGAAAATATTGCCAGAAAAGCATTGTGGTTTTAGACCATTCTTGGGACAACCAACATGATCTTAATTTCCTGCCAAATCCAGGAAAAGTCTTGGTAACAAAATCAGGATCTGTAAATGGCATTCATCAATTTCACATGAAGCCCTGTGGAAGGTGATGACCAGATCTGGCTGCCCTCTGAAATTTATTAAGATCCTAAGGATTCTCCAGGATCAGATGACTGCCATGGTTCTCTGTAATGGCCTTGAGACAGAACCTTTTGTCATCAAACCTAGCGTTATGCAAGGTAAAGTTATTATCCCATCCTGTTCTCCAGGGCTGTGTCTACACTGCACCCCTTTTCTGGAAAAGGGATGCAGATTAGACACTTCGGAATTGCAAATCCGCGGGGGATTTAAATATCCCCTGCGGCATTTGCATTTACATGGCTGCCGCTTTTTTCCGGCTTGGGGATAAGCCGGAGAAAAGCGCCAGTCTAGATGCGATTCTCAGGAAAATAAGCCCTTTTCCAGAGAATTTCTTATTCCTTGAAAGTAGGAATAAGAAATCCTCCGGAAAAGGGCTTATTTTCCGGAGAATCGCGTCTAGACTGGCGCTTTTCTCCGGCTTATCCCCAAACCGGAAAAAAGCGGCAGCCATGTAAATGCAAATGCCACGGGGAATATTTAAATCCCCCACGGATTTGCAATTCCGAAGTGTCTAATCTGCATCCCTTTTCCGGAAAAGGGGTGCAGTGTAGACACAGCCCATCTATTTAGCAGTCATTTTGGTCCTTGTTAAAGATCACTTCCTCCAGTAGAGTTGATAGTCAATGCAGAATGGATGGGCAGCTCTTTAATCTTCATTGTCTCCACTCAAACTCAGAGCATCCATTGCTGATCTTCAGCATGTTGGTGATGACTGTGTCATCCTTGCATACACTGAGACTGACTCTCAATCCATACAGGATTTCATTGCACAAACTTACAGAAGCCTAGGAGTCTCATTCAATATTGGGTAGACTAAGGAGCCTTGCACATGACCCATCACAAATCACCATTGAGGTGAGACATGAGACTTTGTAGACAGTTAAAACTTTTGCTACCTCAGTAACCAACTTTCTCAGAGAAATTGACATTAAGACCCAGCACAGGATCCAGTTCCTGAGACTTTCTTTTGGAAAATTGCTCTAACGCATTTTCATGGACTGTGATGTACAGCAGGATGCCAAGATCCAGGTCTATAAGACAATTGTTGTTCCAGTAGTTCTTTATAGATGCAAAACTTGGATCACCTATCAACAGCTCCTCAAGACTCTGGAGAGGTACCACCACTGATACCTCCAGAAGATGCTTCTCAAGAAGTGGCAAGATGGCTGCACTAGCGCCAGCATCATCACTGAAGACAACATCGCCAGAATTGAAGCAATGATCCTGATGCACCAACTTTGGGAGCTGGACATTGCATGTGAATGCCAACTCTTGCCTTCCAGAACAAGTCCTCTACTTTCAGCTCATCCATGATTTGACATCCAGCGGTAGTCAGAGGAAACACTACAAAGACACACTGAAAGTGTATTTTGAAAACTGAGGTGGCCATCACAAGTCAGGAGAAGCAAGCCACTATCTGATCTGAATGGTACCATATCCTCTATCAGGCAGTGTTTCACTTTATGGAAAAGGTTGTTGCCCCTAAAGATGAAGAGAGAGAGGGAAGGAAGGCAACAAGCATCTGGCCTGCCACAAAATGTCTGTATCTACTGCAGGCAGATTTGTGGTTTGAGGAGAGGCCTCCTGAGTCATCTCAGGACCCATACGTAAATCCATAGTAGAGATTATCCTCAAATTCAGGTATCAATAATAAATGATGAATTCCAGGAACATCAATAAAATGCTATATACCACCATCTTTACTATCCTATCTCTTCTTCCCGTTTTATGTCTGTTGGTCTAATAAGAATAAGTTTGACAGAGATTTTATCCAATATTCACCCTTTCCAATAAGAGAGTTTGAAGGGTTTTGATTAAGTTTGCTTTACATAATCATTCTGTTTCATTTTCAATGACTTGTGCCTTTTGTGTTTCAATTAATAAATTTCTAGACTTTGGCATGAATATCATAATGTGTTTGCTGTGGCCCTAAGGTCCCTGTATATCAAATGTGGAACTTACTTAACACTGTTTAATGTTGGACAGTGACATGGTCATGTGTGAAGGAGTAAAATGTGCAGCTTTATGGCCCAGTTCAGTAAAGAGTGATGTGGAAGGAAGAAAGAAAAGAGACAAGCGTGAGAAACTGTAGATGAGGCTGGCAGAACAAAGGAGGAAAAGATGATGCATTAAGAAATAAGATCAGATAAGTAGGACACGTCAGAGATATGAAGGGCCTTGAAAGGGAGGACAATCTGATTTGGTTGAAAGGGGAGAAACGGTGATGTGTTTTGAGTGAGTGAGAGATGGTAGGAGGAGTGAATGTGAGTGACACCAGAAAAACCCTTCATTTGAGCTTCTTGTTGTGTATTTAGCTAGTATGGATAGGAATGGTGTCCCTAGCCTCTGTTTGTCAGAGGCTGGAAATAGATAACAGGAGAGGGATCACTTGATGATTGCCTGTTCTGTTCACTCCCTCTGGGGCATCTGGCATTGGCCACTGTCAGCAGACAGGATACTGGGCTGGATGGACCTTTGATCTGATCCCGTATGGCCATTCTTATGTTCTTAATATTTAGTATTTCTAAAAGAAGGAAGCTGGTAATTTCCTGAATACACACTAGAACTCTTCTCCCCCCCCAAAAAAAAATCCCCTTGATTTCCTGAAACATTTGCTAGGAGGGTGATACTACCATGGGCAGCGAGTTGTATGGGCTCGTGGTGCCCAGGCTTGACCAATATTTGGAGCTGGAGCGGACCCCGGCCCCCTCACGCATCCTCCCACCCCGGCCCCAGAGCATCTCTCCTCCGGCACCGGCCCGTTCCTGCCATGCGCAACCTTCACTGAGCTCCCCTTTGTCGGCTGCTGCTGCCCTGCATGACGTGCTCGAACCAGTGGACGTGGAGATGCCCAGGCGTGATGTAACATCACGGCCCGGGATTTTAAAACTGCTGGGTGCTGTGTTGCACCATGCGGCTGAGTTGCAGGTTCCGAGTCTGGGGACGGAGCACAGACTCTGACCCCGCAAAGTGGAAGGCAGAAGGTAGGGGAGAGCTGGGAGAGGAAGGGGCTTGTGCAGAGGGGGAGAGGAGAGGGGGAAGAAAGGGGAAGGCACCAAAGGGACAGGGTAGAGGAGACACAAATGCCAGGGGGCCAAGGGCAGACAATGAGGAAAAGGTTTCAGTGGGAGGGGGATAGGGTGATGCTGGAAGGGGAGAGGGTAAGCGCATTGGGGGCTGGAGGAGGAGGTGCTGGGAGAAGGCTTGAAAGGAGGGGTGGGCATGAGGAAGGTGGGGATGGAGCAAGTCATGTGTGAGGGCACAGAAGGGCATGAGGGGAATGGGGGCAGAAGGTGGTGAGGGGGTGGGCATCAGGGAAAGAGAGGGCAAAGGGGGTAGGGGCAGTGAGGGAAGGGAGAGGCACCAGCAGGGTGCAGGGCTAAGGGAAGGTGCAGGTGCCAGGGGATTCTGGGGGTGAAGCAGAAGGGCAGACACCTGCAGGGGACAGGCCAGCACCAGAGGAGAGAGGCAGGGCAGGTGTGTAGAGGGAAGTGTTAGAAGAGGGGAGGTAGCTCACATGATCAGAGTGGGGCTACTGTAGGAATGGCACAAGGGGGGTAGGAGTGGCACAAGGGGGAAAGAAGTGCTGGTGGAGGGGGGCAGTTGCAGGAGGGCTGAGGGCAGTGAGAAGGGAAGGAGTCAGGACAGCAGAGGAGGGTGGATGGTTGGGGCAGCAGACACCAGGGGAGCTGATGGAACAAGGGGAGGAGACATGGCAGCAGAGAGAAAAGGTAAAGGTTTAAAAATATTTAATAACAACTTGGGTGCCACTGTGGCACATCCAAACAAGCCACATGAACTCAGTACTGGTGTACAACACAAAATTCATTTTGCTCATGGGGGGAATCTTTTAGCCTATGTCTACACTGGCGGTTTCTTGTGCAAGAGTTCTTGTGCAAGAAGTCTTGCGCAAGAACACGTCCACACTGCCATGTGCAAGCTGTGCTTTTGCACAAGAGCATTCATGGCAGTGTGGACACTCTCTTGCCCAAGAAAGCTCCCATGACGATTTTAGCCATAGGGGTCTCTTGCACAAGAAATCTCTGCCGAGCATCCACACTGCCCTTTTGCACAAGAGAGCTTACACCTGTTAGAAAAGAGTGTAGCTCTTGCGCAAGATGCCCTCTCTTACCACGCCGTACTGTAAATTTCCTTGCGCAAGAGTAGGCGGGCAGTGTGGATGCTCTGTGGGTTCTTGCACAAGAACAGCTGTACTTGCGCAAGAAGCTGCGAGTGTAGACATAGCCTTAGAGGGAACACTTTCCCCAGCATCTCTGCCCCCGAGTTAATGTCACACACATAGGGTTAATGCAACTTCAGGATAGTTGCATGAGCGAGGTTTGGTGGGGGTCAGACTAATCCCTGTTGGTAGGAGGATGGTGGGAAAAGCCCTTCGAGAGGTGTGACATGACACCGTTTACTTCTGGTCATGTGTCCATCTTGCCCTGAGTGTGTTACCTCCAGAGGCATGGCTAACAGGGGGTGGGGGACGACCACCAAAAATTATACAAACCTGCCACCCATGGATACTACAGTACATTGGCAGAGCTAGCAGAGTGTGTGAGATCTATAAGCTGCATCTCAACAATGCAAACAACTTATACATTCAAACAGTGAAATTGTCATGCTTTCCAGGTTGAATATTAAGTAACTTACAAGGATGAATGTAGCAAGGATGTCTAATTAAAGATCCCTGTTATCAGTGCTATTTGTAGAAATTAGAAGCACTCAAGTCCATGGAAAACATTAACATAGGTCAGGATTCAAGACAAATGAACTTGGGAAAGTAAATTAAACTTGTAGGCAGCATACATTAATTATTTAGACTGTAAACTAATTGGGACAAGAAATAAAGCTGTATAAATAAGATTTTCTGGTTCAATGAAAAATCGGAAAATCTGAAAAAATTGCATTTAGGATCAAACCAAAAATGTTTTTTTTTAATTTTCAATTAATTAAAAATTGATTTTTAATTTCCACATTGAACAAAAAGTTTTATTTGAAATTAAACATTTTATTTAAGTTTTGAGCATTTCATTTTTAATTTAATATATATATATTTGGTAAATTTCTAAATGAAAAGTTACTTCACATTGAACATTTGAGGTACGTCATAGCAAAAATGTCAAAATGCATTGGCTGGAGTTTTCAGAATATGTTTCAAAAGAAAAATTTACAAAATGTTTCAGTGTTGCTGTATTTTCATTTTTGTCTCCTCCTTCCGAAAAGCTACAGTCAAAAAATTTCATTCAGCTTTAACATGGACCAAGTTTTTTTGTTGTGTTTGTATAGCGCCTTGCACAATGGGACCCTAGTCAAAGGATCTACCTACAAATTACAAATAAATAAATAAATAAAATAAATAAATGCAAATTGTGAAATGTATATGTACAAGCTCTGACTGGAGACGAGATCTCTAAATCAAGTGGCTTTGGTTTAGGGTCACATTCACTGAATTTTTCACTTCCAGGAAATTCTCCAAAGTCACATCTTCCCTCTCAATTTACTCTCTCCTCCCATCTTCACCCCCCTCTCCACACACACACGCACACAAATAAAAAAAAATCCTCATACCCTCCTTACCTTTTTTCCTTTATCATCAGAATGCCATTGGGTCATGGAAGCAGAAGCAAGGAGATGTTTTGTGCTTCTTGTAGACAGCTAATGTGTTAAGAAGGAGTAAAGTTCTGGGATGTGTTGTGGGGCACTTGAGAGATCAGCCATAGAGGAGGTAAGTTACATGGTCTTCAACTGATGTTTTCAAGTTTATGTAAGAATTAGCTTAGATTTTCAAATGCACCAAACCTCAAACCCAATGTGAAGTTCAAGTCAGTTTGACATTCAAAGCAAATATTTCACACAACTCTAGTATTAACCAATGATTATTTAATCTAGTGTGTGGGGAAAGTAGGGGAAATCTTTGCTTTGTATCTTACCGAGCTCAAATAATATGAAAGCTGTATTTTTATTTTAAAAAAGATTATATTTTCACTGAACACGTTTCCATTGCATGTCTATCGTGAATGGGATTTGTCCAGAGGCTGATTTTACACTAGCAGTTGGCTCATCATAGCTTTCAAGTGTCCTGTGTTCATTTGTACCATCACTTTTTCCTCTCTCTTTCCTGCCAAGCAGCCAGTGAATCAGAGTATAACATTCCAATGCTTCCCACAGTGTAGGATCTGCTCCGGGGCATCTCTCTGAGCTCTTACATACAGAAAGAGAAGAGGTATAGGAAAACCTCTTTAGGTTCAGAGCAAATGAATAGATGGGATCATATGTGAATTGCATCAATGGGTTACCTAGGGATGTCACAGTTCTGTCAGGACTGTCCCATGTCCTACGAGCCTGGCATACATGACATTTACCACAGTCCCAAAATATCTTCAGAATGATGCAATATAGTCATAATGAGGCTTGCATTACCAACAATGCCACGTGACAGTAACATAGGGTAAGCATCTTGTGAAGTAAACATCCGAACCTTATGAAGAAGTGATTTTGGCTTGGAGAAAAATGTCTAAAAAATGGCAATCCTACAGGTAAAGGAAAGTTTGTGAAAATTTAATGTAAAGAAGTACACGTATCTTTAACAAACTGAAGTCCCTGGAAAGTCCTTTAGAGGAAATAAAAATCTAAGTATAATAAACCACTAAAATATTATGCACTTTGATTGCGAAGTGAAAAATACACAATAGTGAAGTAAATATAGGAATTAGGAGTCAGAAAGGAGACTGACAACATTAATTAAATATAACTAATTTCTAATATATGTTGGGAGGGGGACAGCCAAAGAAGCCTTAGAACAACCTCCCAGTGAAGCAAATTATGTTGTTAATGTAATGATATTTAGTATAAACCTATATTTTACTGTGTAATTAGGATATTATGGAAAGTTATGGGAAGACATTATGGAAAGAAAATGAGATGGGAAGGTTCCACTAAATATTAATGGTAACATCCTGGTACTATTTAAGTCAATGAAATCTACGCCATTCACTTCAATAGAAGCAGAATCAGGTCATAAAATAGGAAGAGGAAAAGAGATGGAAAGGATGGTAGAATTTAGTCTCAAAATGAGTACATACACACTATTTCCAAAATCTTGCAGGGAACACCCAAGTAGACCAAGATTTGAAAGGCACAGTGGACAAGAAAAGAGTCTGTGTAATGCAGTAATTGTGATGATCCTTAGTCTTGGCAAAAATGTTCTTTTCATGAGATATTATATAGTATTCAGGGTTGGGTTGAAATGGTTATCTACTGTTTTTTAAAGCAAGGACACAGAAAGTGAATGTAATGTAGCTAGTGTGATACCCTATCCACCAGACCACACTGATCTGCTAGTTTTCTGTGAATTCAAGGTAATGATTCCACTTCACCTTGCTCTCTCTGGAGGATTCACTGGTTTGTTCTGTCTGCCTGTTGATTACTTCAGTGATGCTACAACTCATTGTAAGGAATTATAACATCTGTTATCTCCTCAACTTGCAGCAGAGCAACAGCAAGCTTGTAGGTTTTAGTTTGTTTCAAGTTCAGATTATGTTTAGGAAATCAGAGCCAGCTTTCATTTATAGTTTGTGCTATAGTGCGATGACAGACTGTAGTGAATAGGTGTTATTTGTCATATAGCAATTCATGCATAATCTTAAAGTCAATTATCTAATTAAATTTAAATTTTAAGGCGCTTCAGTTTAACTAAATATTTTGCATGCAACCAAGGAAACAATTTCTGGTAGATCATAAACATAGTATTAAGCATAGTATGAATGTAAACAGATTCAACGTGAGTTGGAAAATATATTGACCTTTCTATACTTCTGACTTAACTGGTAGAACAACCCCACAGTTCAAGAGCTGATAGGCATCAAACAAAATATTTAAAAAAAAGATTTAAAGAAACAGAAGTATCCTAAAAAGCTCTCTAATTAAGTTCCATTACAGTTAACAGTATTTACATTAAGCTCTTAGCTCATTAGGTTTCAGTTGTCCTTTAGTTACATCTAATCAAATTCCTTGGCATAATGTGTAATTCCCTTAGTCTTAATGAGCTTAATGCTTAATGTAGGACTGCTAGACATAACTACTGTAGATAGTCCCATAGATAAGAAGATTAATTCTTCCTCATATAAACCATGATACGTAAATATCATCGTTGAGGCAATGGTGATAACCTCTATTCTTTAAGTATATTTCAAAGATAGCAGTGTGTCAAGAGGCAACAAGATTTATCTCAGTAACCTTTACAATATACATTTTCAAACAGATACAAAGTCCTCCCTTTGCCAAAAGCTACTGTAATACAAGCCTACCTCGAAATGGACTTAATAGTTTGGGTTCCCTCTCATATTATAGGTTTTTTTTATATTCTAAATATAAATTCAGAATTAGTATTAGAAAATATTGCAAATATGAAAAAAGTAATTAGGGAAATAGAAACTTACATAGCTGATCATGCTTTCCAAACCAAAAAGAGTTCATAAATGAATATGCTTATGATGCCCTAGGAAGCATTTGAAACTATTATGCAGTGAATAGCGAGATACGATATCAATGACTTTACATTTCTTACCTATGTTCATTAAAGTTGTTGTGCATTAAAGCAAGTTGGAGTTGTGCAGTAGCTAACTGAAAAATCCTGACTTTTAAAACAAATATAATCATAACATTAAATGTCAGCATTAATAGAATACAATAAACATATATGTTAATGTTATATGGCCTCTGGCAATATAGTAACAATTTTTTAAAGTGTCACTTAATTTAGGATTCGTTAAAGAGATTGTAAAAATGTTCTTTTTTTCCCATGAAGGTAACATGCTTCACTATGTAACATGCTATGGTTGAACATTTCGAAGGCTAATATGTTAAAAATAAAATTTGATACTGTGTTAGCAATAGGAATTTAGGTTATTAGCATTTAAAGTATACTTTAAAATCTAATTTATCTGTACATTCCATCATCTATGGTCTCTGCTTTTTTTGGAGTTCAGCTAACCTGCAGAAGGAAAAAATGTTGTGCTAGTGAATGTGAGTGGACATTTCAGGCTGGCATGATCTGCTGTTTTCTGTGTCTTGTGTTTATCAATGATACTGTGTAGACAAAATACACTATTTTAGTTGTATTAAATTCTGCTACATGAAAATATACCACCTACTTTTTAAGGTATAAACAATGTGATTGTGTGTGTGTATATATATAGGGTCCACAGCATAGGAAACCTTTGAAAATTCTGGTGAGGGGGCAGTCCTTCTGTGTGGGCCAGTTAGTATACTGGATAAGGATTGTCTAGCCATTTCCAGTTCCCAAGCTGGAGGCCATGGTCCTGTCCCCTTTAAGAGCTGTACACAGCAACAGGTCAGTAGGGAAAGTGTTCAGGGGAAGTACTGAGCATTCATTTTGTCTCCTGACATCTCAGCAGGGTGATAGGTATTTTCTTTGTTAGACATTTGAGGAGAATGAATAAGATATACAGGAAACACAGCCTAAATCCCAATGTCCCTGGGTTTCAGTTTGGTAGAGATCTGAAATAGAGCATTCCATTAGGCTCAATAAACATTGTGGCAAAGCAGTCAATCTACCAGTCACAGTGGCATCTTCTCCTATCCCACTTCAAAAATGTATATCACAAAAACAGGCTGTATTTTAATGAAATACTTTTACAATGTCTTAAGTTTACTCTGAATATTTCTTATTTTAGTGATTCTCTCACTCAACATGGGAGGTAGAAAATGCAACTCCTGAAAATAAACTCATCATAATTCAAATAGAGTAAATTCTTCATTCAAATATTAATTAGTTTGTGACAAAAGCAGGGGAAGCAAAAATACATGAAAGGAAAAGAGTGAGAAAAAAACAAGCTCTGTTTCTGGGAGTTTGTCAGATTTTTTCATTTTCCATCCTTCCTTGTTCTCTGTTACAGGCCATCTAGGAATAGTTCTCAGATACATTGACAGGACTGGCAAGCCTGGTTAGCAGTTCAGATCCACATCCATACTTTTTTCAGCAATATTGCCTGTAGTTACTGTGCTCAGATTTTATAGATTTTTAATCATAAACATTCCAAGAAGTGATTCAGTCTTTCAGGTTATAGGCATATGACTAGATGTTTCAAGAAAAGTGTTAGTACATATCTGGGCCACAACCTTTCTCTTTCTTCTTTTCTTCCTTTTGAAAAAATAAAAAAATTCCAAAAACATTCAAGGAGATGTTTAGGGACAAAGAAAAAGGCCAAGTAGGAAAGAATTCTATAAAAATTTGAAACAGAATCTGGTCCAAAGGGGTTTAATGGTACAGGAAGATGATAAACAGATGCACCATTCAGAATGATGAGAAAAGGCTCAGATGAAAACCTTGGACACAAACACACAAAAACTGGAGAAATTGAAATCCAGATCTTAAAAATGATTGCTGGGCATATGAATCTAATGTTCTTAGATGTATCCAAACACGTTCATGCTTTAGGGGAAAATTGGATTTGAATTTCGTGTCTTAAGCCCATTTCTAGTAAAAATGAAATCTAATTGTTATCTGAAGGCAAACATTTTAGCCTTGCTGCTTCATAACAACAGATTTCACCCCCCTGCCCCTGACAATGTCAAAATAATGTTGAGCTGGAGGACTTCTTACTCCGACTCCTGTAACCCTCATTTTATGAGGAGTAAGGGAAGTCAGAGGAAGAGTGCTCTTTCTCAGACTTCCTGCCATGTAGATAGTGCCAAAAGCTGACATAAGCTATTTTGATTTAAGCTGTGCAATTGACGTAGCTCAAGTTGCATAGCTTATTTCAAGTTGCATAGCTTTAGCCCTGCTGTGTAGATGTGCCCTAACCATGGCACAAGCAGCCTGATCTAGCCATCACAGCAGGGTTAGGCCTGCCAATCAGGAACAGGAGTAACAATGCAGCAGTTGGAGGAATCACAGGTCTCAGAAACAAGAGTCAAGTAGAGTTGCCAGATGTCCGGTATTGGACCAGACAGTCCATTATTTTCACCTCCTGTCTGGTAAAAAAAATCAGAAAATACCGGATACCTAAAATCTCCGGTACTTTCTGACTTTTCCTGGCCAGGAGGCGAAAATCCCGAGCTATCCGGCTCAATACAGAGGCAGCCTGGCAACCTTGGTGCTTACCAGGGAGCTGTCTGGCCCATTTAAGGGAGGCAAGATGGCAAGCGGCCACCGGCAGCCTGTAGGGCCAAAAAGCCTGACCATGTGGTTTTTAAAGGGGCCATAGTGTGTTTTGATTTTTTGGGGTTTTTTTTGCTTAACAACTCTCGGGGTCCTCTCCTTTTTTTTTTTTTTTGGTCTCAACAAACTTTTTCCTGGTCCTTTTTTTGTTGTTGTTGGGTATTTTTTCTGAAACCATCCGGCAACCCTAGAGTCAAGGTCAGTCAAGCCAGAATGGAAGACAGAAGATCAGGACCACTATCCGGTTAGAATCAAAAGGCAGGAAAATTGGTATCAAAGATCAGGAAACAAGGTAAAAGTCTAGCACTAGAGCAGGTCAAGATCTGAGAAGCTGCCTAGACAAAATAATTTTTCTGCCAAACCCTCTCCTTCTTTCATCCATTTATAGGAAAGATGGTGTATAATAAGTCTCTTCTAACCTTAACTGAGAGGTGCTCAACAGCTGTAATTGCCACGTCAGCATCTCTTGGGTTAGACCTTAAGAAGAACGTGACATATAAGCAGTGGAAATTTTATTTCATCACATAAGTTAGAGATCAGAAAGACTGAATAGATATCTGAGAGTGCAGCCTTCTGCTAAGACAAGGGACAGTTCCCAGAGAGAGGTGTTATCAGATAATAAAATTATATAGATACCATAGATATGTCAAAATACATGCAGCATATCTAAGCCTAAGAAAGAAAGAATATATACATCTTACAAGGATTTTAAGCAGTAAAACCAACAGATACATTTTCATATATAGACACACGGATCCCATTAGGGTAACTGGCATCCTTCTGACATACTTCCTCTGATAACGTACCCCTGTTGTGATAAGCCCTGCTGTTTCAAACTACCCAGGGTAGATGCCTGATCACATTTATGCAATAAAGCACGTAACTGGTTGTGATGTGTTCTGAGGTGATTTTCTTATCTAGGCATTTTATAAAAACACGACTTAATCCATCATTTTACCCTAGTTATTGCAAAATAAACAGTGCAACTTCATCAACTTGGTATAAAGAAGAAAAAAGCAGTGTATAACAAGGGGAAACTATTTAAAAACAGTTTATTTTGATAATCAGTGATTCTGCATTCCTAATTCTAGGTAAGGATTAGGCAGTCACAGACTCAATATATCTATCTGGGGATATGTAAATAAAATTTTGATAATGGTGTAGTATGGTCTTAAGTATGTGAGTTCTGTCATGAGAGGGACTGTATCCTTCATTTCCCTCCCAACTCTTGGGGTACATCTAGACTACGTGGCTCTGTCGATGGAGCCATGTAAAATAGTTTACTCGGCATAGTCAAAGAAGCGGGGATTTAAATAATCCCCACTTCGTTAAAATAAAAATGTCCACTGCGCTGTGCCGAAGATCAGCTGATCCAGCACAGCGCGGCAGTCTAGACGCGGCCCGATCGACAAGGGAAGCCTTTGTTGACTGCTCCAATAAACCTCATTTCTCATTGTTGGTGTTCACAGTTGAGGGTTTTGTCTCACACCTCATTTCTCCCACTGTTCCAGGATTATGTAGGAGCCAGTGAGCCATCTTTTCAGCCTGTAATTAGCTTTTATATGTTTGAAGAGAAGGGAGATCACTGCAAATCAGATTCAGGTCCACCAGTAGTAGATGCTGCATGAACAGTTTCCCTCTAACATCCTGTCAAAGACATCCAAGCAATATCTTAAATTACAGATATAAAAAGAACACCATTGTGCTCTTGGAGAGTATCAAAAGAACATTTTAGGATGCAAAGTCAAGCACTCAAAATAACCAGATTTACAGTTCCTTGCACAATCTTAATTCATGTTTCCATTCTATGCTCTAAATGAGGCAGTTCCCTTGTGGAAAAAATAGTATAATAGAATCATAGAACTGGAAGGAACCTTGACAGATCATCCAGTTGATTCCTCAGAACTCATGGGAGAACCAAGCACCATATAGCCCATCCCTGACAGGGGTTTGTCTAACCTGCTCTTAAAAATTTCCAGTGATTGGATACGTCTACACTAGCCCCCAAATCGATCTAGGGAGGCTAATAAGGGCGACCGGAATTGCAAATCAAGCCCGGGATTTAAATATCCCGCTCTTGATTTACATGTTCCCGGCCGGTCGCCATTTTAGAAATTGACTAGCCCGAAGTAACTGCTCACGTCTACACGTGGCAGTGAAACGGGATTCCGATTTAAAGCTCCTAATTTGAATTAGCTGGTAAACCTCATTGCAGGAGGAATACCAGCTAATTCGAGTTAGGGCTTTAAATTGGAATCCCATTTCCCTGCCGCGTGTAGACGCGGGCAGTTATTTCGGGCTAGTCAATTTCTAAAATGGTGACCGGCTGGGAACATGCAAATCAAGCGCGAGATATTTAAATCCCGGGCTTGATTTGCAATTCCGGTCGCCCTCATTAGCCTCCCTAGATCGATCTAGGGGACTAGTGTAGACGTACCCATTGAGATTCCACAATCTTTCTTGGTATGCAGCTATTTTATTAGATAGTATTGTATTAATATGCCTTCTATGCTTTTTTCTGAGATTTATGGAGCCCATCCATAGTCCCATCCATGGCCCATTCCTTCTGCCTGGTTAGATAATTTTTCAACTTGCTTGTTTAGTATTGATATTTCTGCAAGGGTTTTTCCGGTGGGCCTGGATTTTGAATGCAAACATGTATTTTCTGCCAGTTGCCCAGAATTTTGAATGTAACCAGCAAAGGCCACAGGCTGGCTATCAGCTGTCCACATCTGCCTTCCCCTTCTGACTATCACCCGGTTTGCAAAAGCCCAGACAAACCCCATCTGAATCAGTACATATGGTTATATTTGCTGATGTTTCAGCATGCTGGAAGGCGGAGATAAGTGTAACTAATTCAGAAGCTTGTGCTGAGTGCTGCTTAATTGACCCCTAAAACACCTTTCCTGAGGTGCAAGGCAAGGCAAGCAAAGCCAGTGGTGGCTTTCCAAACAATGTGCATGCTACTGCCATCTACAACCCATGGGTCTCTGCCTTGGACTTTAGCATTCTCAATGTCTCCTCTGGTCTGAAAGGGTGATGTAATTTCAGGGGTACTATGGGAGGAATGGGACATTCATGATCATTGCCATTGTTTCCAGGAATAGTTATATAGAGCACATAGGGTGCTATACTATGGCCGTTGGCCTTTTCAACAGTCATCGCTGCTTATTAATTCAAGTCCAATTGGCCAGCCTGAGGTGGCTAACTCTGCCTGCATTGGTTTTACTCATTAGACTATATTTAACCGGGGTACGTGATGTTCTGAGAGTTACTGGTGACATCCCAGTAGGCCCTGTGGGCTAATGCCCAAACCACAGCCAATGCTCTTGCTAACATTCAGTCAATTAACTTTCCCCTGCAGAAAGATTTTAAGTTTCTGGAGCCCTAAGCGATTGGCTTAATAGATGTTCCTTGCTGCTAGAGCAAAATAGCACTTATTGAAGTTTTTTCTGTTGGCCAAATGCAAATTGTATGGCTGGTCCAATTGGAAAAAAGCTAGAGCTGGCAACCTGACCAAACTTTCCTTTAGATGTTTCACAGAATTTTGGTCCTCCAGTCTCACTGCCACTTTTGATTTTTCTTGTGGACATTACATAGCGGCTTACCCTTTTCACTATAGTTTTCTATTAGCACATGGGAAAAGCGAAGTAAACCTAGAAAAGATCATAGAGTGCTTATGTCAGTAGGAGCAAGCAGTGTAGATGTTATTTCTACCCTACTAATGTGGGGCTCAATTGCACTCCCAGGTATACCAACTACTGTTTTATTGTCTGGGTTTTGCTAGGGTTTATTAAGAAGCCAGCAGATTTGACTACCTCATCCAGAGCTTTAAGATTCTCCTCTTTGGTCTTAGTAGCAATAAGAATATCATCCATTTAACTGATGACACTGGTATATGTCAGACCCCCTCCAAATTGCCTCCACTAGCTGATAACACGTGCTTGTCACATTGTGCAGGCCATGGGGCATTCTGGTGAATGTAAATTGCTTGTTATCACATGTGAATACAAATTTATGGTGACATGATGGATGAAAAGGAATGGCAAAAAGGGCTTTAAAGAAGTCTAGCACCAAACACCAATATGGGCCCAAAGTTATCAAAGCCAATACCTCCAGAAATGTGGATTACTGGAGCCAATCTAGGTATCTCACTATTCAGTCCTTGGTAATCAATGGTAAATTGCCAGGAAATTCTGTGTGCTTTTTTACAGTGTAGATCAGAGAATTGCATATACTCCTATAGGTCATTAGCACCCCTTGTTCCATTATGGCATTCATGGTAGGCCTTATACTGCCACTAGAGCCTCTGCTGATAGGCAGATACTGCCAGATAGGTTTGGGGGCTGGACCTTCAGTCTTTGTTGAGGCATTGATCTTCTCTCAGCAAATTTTGATGTGACCAACACTGTTACATGGTCACTTGTGCTACACCTTTTCCCCAAGCAGCTGCTCAAGTGATCGTACCACGGCAATGTGGTATACAGCAGGGACTAACTTCTTGCTTTCCCTGATTGAGCTCTGCTCAATATTCTATTTGGCAGATCAACTATTACATTGAATTTTGTAAGGAGGTCAAGCCCCATAATACCAGCACCATCTAATCTCTGAAGACCGAGGGATCCCTAATACATAGAGGTCCTAATAGGCCTTGGTGTCCAGTTCTCCTAGATTGGTATGGCAGGTATTGATGGGGCCCTATTGCTAATCTTATGTTGGGGCTTACCTCTGGTACTTATACTGCCTGCAGTTCGGGGGTGTCATAAGTTATTACCTCTCCAAAATTAACAATTAACTCAGCCAATCAAAATAATTTTTTTCAAGAGAAAATCTCTCTCAGGCTTTTCATTTGACCCTTGCTTTTCTGCATAAGCTTTTCCAGTGATATTTTCATAAGGGTAATATGCTTATACCACACTTAAATACATATCCACTTGGTTATTATTAATTATTATTATCCACTAAGTGTATCATATAGCAAAATAGAAAAGTCTTCCAGAGACATACCCTCTCTCAGTACCATTGCAACGTCCTCTTGCATTACTTTTGGGGTTACAGAGATCTAAGCTTACCCATCAGATACATTCTACTTACTGCATGGTGCCAAGTTGTTTGCCAAAAGCTCATGCCTCTTCTGGCATTAAGGCCTTGGTCTCATGTTTGATAGCAGGTGACTGGTTTGTCCCTTCACACCTTGTCACTGTCATGACCACCAGTGCAAGCAGGAACCTATCATCATTATTACCATCTCTTTCATGCTTATTTGGAGCAGATGGCATCACAAAAGGTGGGTGGCCCTTCATTATATTTGGGAGGCAAGTTTTCACATTCAAAATCTGTGTCTGACTTTACCTTCCTCAGGGTCTGCCACCAATGGGTCACTATTGGCAGCACCCTTTATTCCTTATGCCAGCTGCACCTGTGTTAGGAGCTTCTGAATACACTGCTGGCATTTAGAATGATTGCTTGGTTTTGTAGAGTTGCCACATGCTCCCTTTAAAAGCTGTCCACCAGCAGCTTGTTACTCCTGTAACTAAAAATCTCTCCTCAGCTGCTTGTTCAGCAGTTGTCACTCTCTGGTTAAGCTCCGGCAGTTGGTTCTCCAGCTGGGAGACTTGGAGTATTAGTGATGCTACTTTGGCTTTCTCAGCTATTAGATCTGCAACTTGCTTCTCTAAAAGTTGCTCTTGCTTCTTGGCCTCTTGGCCCTCACTGTCTCCCTTGGTCAGCAGAGATATCTCCTGATTCAGTAAAAAATGGCTCTAGCCTGTTGCTTTGGGGAGGGTTTGCCAGCAGATCTCTCCTGTAGTGTTTTAAATTTGGCTAAAGAATTCACACTTGCCATAAATTCTGACTTCCGTGGATTACACCCTTTGCCAAATAATTCCAAATTGTGATCCAAAGTGTTTTTATTATACTGCACATCCCATCACAGAGGTTAAATACTCACTCCATGTTGTTCCTAAGGGCTGCTTACTTCAATCCTCTATGAAAAGACTGCATGAGAACTTAATTTTTTAAAAATGCAGCTCTCCAGCCAGCAGAGTAGTTGACTGTAGTTGGGCGGAGGCCTTACAGTCTATAAAATGAGACTGCGTCAACAAATTTGGACGGGACACCACTTACACTAAATGTCCATCTCTGCCAGTTAAAGATTTTTACCAACTGGCACCACCACCACTCCTCCACTGCAGTGAATCTGCTAAACTACAAAGAAAAGGTGTCATATTAAAAAAAAGAAAAGAAAAGGAAACTATGTCAAACAGGCTTTCGGACACTAAGTATCCATCTCCAATCCTCAAACGCATTTCTGACCAAATCGGTTAGTAGTCCCCTACCAGGCTGCAAAGAGACCAGTAAAAAGAGCAACTCCCAAAGTTACTGTTAACTACTTCCCAGCTTGCCTAGCTCCTATTGCTGGTAACAGGATTCTGAAACAACTGGGCTGCTCCCAGCATAAACCAAAGGGAGTGACAGAGAAAAGAAAAAGTCACTGCCAAGATGTAGTCATGCACACAGCTCCTGCCTTAGTCCCCTCTAGCGACGGGACTTAGAGACACAATGGCAAAAGTAGGCACAGCTGCCACTTTCAGACCTACCCTGAGCTGGTGGAATGAATCCAGCACTGTTCACAGCTTAAAATAAAACCAGGAACCAGCTCTGAGGCTAATCCTCCAAAGGGTCCTGCTGCAACTGTCAACTGTTAGCACAGAGCTTTAACGTAAGCAATGATTTAAAAAAAAAAAAAGAGAATTGTGATGTTTAATTAAGCTCCCTGCCTAGATGACACAAATTTGATCCCCCTGTCAGGATCTATCACTTGTAGGATTGCCCCCAAAGGACCCCTCCCTTCAAATGACAGAGACAAGGTGCAAAGTGGAACAAAGGGGAGTGTTATTTATTGATTTTGGTACAAAATTAGAAAAAAGGGAAAACATATAATAATAAGAAAATGAAAGAAGCGATACAGTGACATCATATGGGGCATGAAGCTCAGACACACACACTCAGATCTCTTGCATTTAGTACAGTTGACTGATGGTGGCTGCCACAGAGAAGTTGTTCAGGACTTTCTACCCAGGGGCTCCAGCCATGCCCATGGGAAGGATCACTGAAGAGTCCCTCGATGTCTGGCCCCACAGAAGAAGAATCTCTGGCTAATGATGCTCACAGGTAAGTGAACTGGTATAAGCTGATTCTTCCTTTCTTCTCTTTTTCAGGCACTGACAGCTTCCTCGATGACATTACGGTGACAGAAGACCCCCTGGGTTGCTGCCTGTAAGGAAGACAGAATGAGCATGTCCAGTGAGAGTCCAAAGGTAGGAAAATATCCAGGATGGAGTCCCAAGATTAAAGGTTACAAACTCCATGATGTTATACATGCAATGACTGATTATCTTCATTACACGTAACTAACCACGCAAAGTAAGTAGCCTTAACAAACCACAACAGTGGCTACTTCAACTATGCAGGAATTTACAAGTTTCTCAATTTCCTAATTATACTGAGACTTGGCTAAGGGTGCCACTTTCAGTGGCATGTAGCTAATGTATTGATAAGGGTCATAAAAGTTCCAGGAGGGATGTGAGGGAAAAAAAGACTATACCAAATAATTCTTCTGTATTTTTCACTGGGTTTTTTTTGGCGTCTAGGAAAATTGCCAATAAACAACTGCCTAGAGGAGAAAGCACAATTGGTAGTGATGAAGTCCACAAAGTTAAGTATGAATTTGGCACACGCGTTAGTCATTTTGAAGAAAGGAACCATTCGGGAAGTGTTCGGTAGATCAGGAGCTGGTGAATGGCTGCTTTGTGGGGTTAAGGAGTGATCCCTTTGGAAAAGACTTGAAATGGAGACTTTGAACAAGAATTTTGCAGGATTGGGGGTGACTGTTTTGATAAATGTATGGAAAAGCTAGACCATGCAATTGTTTTACTGGGCCTAGGAGGAATGGTGAACCACACTGTGATACAATAAAGTGATACAGGAAGACACAAGGAGTACCATTAATGAGAAACATTATCATTTTCTAAAACCACCTTTGTATCAACCTGAGATAAAAAGGCACCTCAGTTAATTAAGATAACATTGTGAGTGATGAATCCTGTAAGATTTATAATACTTAGTTCCAAGAGAATATGGACAAACTCTGTCCGATATCTAACTTATTAGAAATATCAACCCATTTACAACAGCAGTCAGATGATGTGTTAGAGATCTAAAAAAATCACAAATGGTGTGGAAAAATTGAATGAGGAAATATTATTTACTCCTTCATTAACATAACATAAAAAGGTCACCCAATGAAATGTACAGGCAGCCGATTTAAAGCACTCTTTGGGAAGGACAAAGCTGGGAATTGCTCGCACGCTGCCCTATTCCCTAAGGGAGACGGAAACTGGGTTTGGTCTCCCCCAATTGTGTCATAGTCTCCCACCCTCAGTGCCCTCACTTTGACCTCTCACTATCATTACATGCACAGGTCCCCCCCCCCCCTTGATACCAAAATCTAAAATGGCGCCCCAGGGAAGTGGCTATAATTCCTATAGTGTTTATAATTCACCTGCAGTACCATATCCTGTAATTTTTTGATATCTGCTGGGTTCGCAGACATGACAGATTAGAACAGGGGTGGTAGGGAAGCTTTTTCGGGTCAGGGGCCACTGACCCTGGAAAAATCAGTCAGGTGCCGCACACCAGTGAGAAGCGGAAAAAGTTCTTCATGGTAGCCCCTGATTGAGAAAGAGAAAGACATTCCCCACATGTCCCTTGCACACCAGAGCCTAGGGTGGGCTAAGCCTAGTAGATTTTGTGCACTGCAGCTCCTGGGAGGCAGCAGGGGGGCTGGAGCACCAGCCTGGGCTCCCCTGGGGAGGGCAGGACTGACCCTCAGGGGCTGGATCCAGGCAAGCCAAGGGCCACATCCAGCCCCCAGGCCTGAGGTTCCCCATCCCTGGACTAGAACTATATCCTTTGTTATAAGGCTGAAATAAATAACAGCTCTGAAATACAGGCCTTCTGGAAGGATTTAGTTGTGCCTACAATTACAAAATTATATAGACCATAAATGTCAAGAGACTACACAAATGAAGAGCTTGTTCAAAATAAATAGCAATCCCAGTCTCAGGCCAAATTTCCAATATTACCATGTTAGCACAATAAACCGATCCCTTTGTTTGCCTTTTACATTTTGAAGTCATGGAAAATTAGCCCCTTTGCTGGAATCAATCTTGGCACCTGAGTGATAATCTCTCCTAGGCCATTCATGGTAACATTCCCACGCCACTATGTCATAAGAGGGAGAGGGCGATGCTGCACACAGGCAAGCTATATAACAGCCAGGATGGAAGCTGCAGTCTCACAAAAGACCTTCCCTTGCTTTTCTTTCTCACGCTCAGCAGCAAAATATCTTGCAGGATGAGCTTAGCCTGTGGAAAATCTGTGGACATGTTTGATCACAGGACTCTCCTGCATTCTTGGCTCTTCCCAGACTACAGGAAGGTCCTGCACCAATGAAATCCCCTGCCCCAGTGGTTAACTTACCATTTGAGCGGTTTTATGTCTTATGTGCACTTGCTCTGGGACAGCCAGTCAGTGATAGTTACGTGTAAGGGCTGGTGTGTAAAATGGGTCATGTCAGTGCTGTCTAGTGTTAACAATAGCCTCTCCGTACAATGTTGCATTTTGGCTTCACAGATTTAACCTTGGGATCCCAGCCTTCCTTGTTATCGCAAGCTGAACAGCTGCACAGGGCAAGGAAGCGGCCTCAGCAAAATAAAAAGGACTTGTTGTGTGATGTTATGCCATAGGCTGCTGTTGAAAAGAAAGACTTAAGGGAGTGGAGGAAAAATGAGATGAGGAAACAGATGGAGAATACTGAGCACCAGAACGAAG
Source organism: Pelodiscus sinensis (assembly GCF_049634645.1). Classification (NCBI taxonomy): domain Eukaryota; kingdom Metazoa; phylum Chordata; order Testudines; family Trionychidae; genus Pelodiscus; species Pelodiscus sinensis. The sequence continues at coordinate 203,037,705 of NC_134712.1, forward strand.
CCACAGAATGGCTCTTAAATATTAGAGTGCCAAGCTGAAACACTTCAGCCATTGCTAGCACTGCAGACAGAGCAGCTCCATGAGCATCACCCCCCTGCAGCCGGCATCCCAAAACTGTTTTTAATACACTCCCCTGTCACTACCAACACATTTTGGCCACCATCCTAATCCTAGTCAACACCCATTGCATCCCGCATCCGTCCCTTCCCTGTACAGCCATGCAGATTCCCAATGCACTCAATCCCCTCCCCAGTTTAGTCCTGTTGAATGGCAACCTCCACTGCACAGCACATCTGACAGGAGGACTGCATAGGACACCTGAACATATACAAATCTGTAAAAGTGCTGGAGTCTCACCTCCTTCCTTTCCCCCCCACAAAGTGCAGATGTGCCATGTTGCTTGTGTGTTCTAAATGTGTTGGTTTTAATGAATGAACTTCTTGGGTTTGAAAGCAATCTTTCTTGCATTACATAAAAGCAAGCAAGCATTCCCCAGCAAAGTAATAAGCACTTTTCTACTAAGTGTCATACAGAATAATCACTGCCAATCACAGCCACTGTACTCCCATGCATGGCAACATGGGAGAGAGATCATAGTTTAATTCTCCCCCTACCTATCACAGTCAGTTAGATGTATTAACAGTACAGTGTGGAAAAGCTTTCATTGTTGCTACATATTGATAAGTAAAGGATTCATTCTCCAGAGCTGTTAAAACAAGCGTCTTTCAGAGACATTACATTCACAATAATGTATTTGTTTTAAAATATAGCTGCTGATTTTACAGAGTACTGCATGTATTTACCAGGAAATATTTCACACCAATACACTCTTCCTAGCCAGTCTTGCACTAAGGTTTGTTATCAGTTTATCACTAGAATTTCTATCCTCAGTCTTTTCAATAGAATGAGTCATGTGGGTATCCACAAATATCACACCTTAGAAGTAAAAGCTGTAGTTGTTCTGGCATTTCTTGACATTTCCACCACAGAAAAGTTTAACCACTTGATAGGGGAGAAGTTACTATATTTGTCAATCAGATAAGAAGCTGACGGAAATCCTACCGAGACTGAAAACTCTAGCTGTCATTCAAATACTAGTTCTCACTGGCACAGCTGCCTAGAGGTACCCAGAGGTGAAACTGGGCGTACTACTTTGAAACTGACAAAATCCTGCCACAGTGCAATTCGTCCTCCCCCTTATCTTCCTGGACCCCTGTGGCTTGCTAAATCCATAAGCTCCCACGCCCACATAAGCCAGTTAAATGAATCAGTTTCTTCCACTATGAGTTCCCCTATGTCTATGAAGACTAAAAAAATAGATTCTTTTTACATTGCACATCAGAAAGAGTATTAATAGTCACAGGGCAAAATGAAACAGAAAGGCGCAGCCAAAAAATAAAACTTCTCAGTATGTTATCAGAACAAGATTCCAATCAAATTCAGTGGACTTTGGATTTTTTAGTTCAAAATGCATATAATGATTAAATATGCTATGTAGTTAATCCCCACCAAACTGGCTGTGAGGAGGTCCTCTCATAAAAAAATCTGAAGAGTTTTATCCATGCAATCTGACTGGCGTTATGTCCAGGTATAAATTTAGCATAGATCATTGCAGTTTCTCTGAATTTCTGAGAATGAGGTAATTTCTATTCAACATCATGAGTACTTTGTACAGGAATAATTATGAATATTGAATCAAAAGTCTCCCATTATGTTTGCTTGGTGTTAGGCAAATCCAAATAGTGGTATGAGCTTTATGTACTCTTTCCTATCAGTTAGCCAGTTTTTAATTCATTTAATGTGTGCCAGGTTAATTTTATATTATTCTGTGGTGCGTAGTATTTGGGAATGGCTGCTTAGGAGGTGTGGGTCCATTAAGAAATGAGGAAGTGGAACAGAGAAGGGGAAGAGGAGGAAAGGGTCATGGAGAAAAGACCAAGATGGAGGATGCCCATAAGATTCCTAGAATAAGAGTTTGTTGTTCTTTGCATTTAAATCTGAGTGGTCTTTAAGTTAGTGGAATACAACAGCCGCAACAAGGATGCCAGACCCAAGTGTGTCTCCAGCTACTTTACAATTCCCAGCCTCTATGACTGTACCTGTCCCATTCCTGATACAGGCAGTCCCCAACTTACGCGGATCCGACTTATGTCGGATCCGCACTTACGAACGGGGCTTTCTCGCCCCGGAGCTCGCAGGCAGCGGTCAGCCACATCGACCTCCGGGGCGAGAAAAGCTGCTCCCGGTGCCCCTGGTCTGCTGGGGACCGTCTCCAGCAGACCAGGGGCACCGGGAGCAAAGCCGCAGCTGCGGCGGGTTTGCTCGCGGTGTCCCTGGTCTGCTGGAGATGGTCCCCAGCAGACCAGCGGCACCGGGAGCAAAGCCGCAGCAGCGGCGGTCCCGAGCCAAAGCAAAGCCTCAGAGGCGCGGCACCCCACCTCTGCGGCTTTGCTCCCCGTGTCCCTGGTCTGCTGGGGGGGGGGGAGGCGCAGCTAGTGTGCCCCCCCAGCAGACCAGACTTTTGTTGTGGACCCTGGGGCAGAGCAGCTGGGGCGCTGCCGGTTGGTCCCGTAGCGCCGCTCTGGGCACTACTGGACCAACCCGGCAGCACTCCAGCTGCTCTGCCCCAGGCGTCCTGATTCTGCCGCTGCTGGTCAGTTTCAGCAGCGGCTGAATCAGGACGCCTGGGGCAGAGCAGCTGGGGTGCTGCTGGGTTGGTCCAGTAGCGCCGAGGAGCGGCGCTACTGGAGCAACCCAGCAGCACCCCAGCTGCTCTGCCCCAGGCGTCCCCAAGTCAGCCGCTGCTGAAACTGACCAGCGCTGACTACAGGAAGCCCGAGGCACAGTTGCTCTGCCCCGGGCTTCCTGGAATCAGCCGCTGATCAGTTTCAGCAGCAGCTGACTTGGGGACTTGGGGTTCTTAAGTTGAATCTGTATGTAAGTCACAACTGGCGGTCAGTTTCAGCAGCAGCTGAATCTGGACGCCAGTTCTGACTTACATACAGATTCAACTTAAGAACAAACCTACAGTCCCTATCTTGTACGTAACCTGGGGACTGCCTGTACTTCCAGGAAGCCCATCCTTGCCATGGACCATATGGATCACGGCATTTGTTGTGTTCTTGCTGGTGGCAGTCCTGGAAGTGACATCTGAAGCTCTCCGTTGCATGATCTTCTCCGCACCACAGACTGGCACATCATATCAGGAGGTGATCAGGATACTAGGAGTGCACTTTCACCCTGGGGCAACAAGACAGTGAGTGCAACCCTTGAAGGAACTGGTCTTCCAGTTTGTAGCTAACATCTAGGAACTGGCAGGTAGATGCAAATTTGCACCCTTAACTGATGCTACAATTCAGGGTCAGTTTATTGGGCAAATTTCATCCTCACACTTGTGGAAGCACCTCCTGATGAAACCAACTTTCTTAACATTCCCCAGGCTAGTAGAGATTGGTTATCAATTTGAACTCCAAAAGGCTCAGACCTTTTCCCAGACTCACACTCGTCCAGATTTTTTTTTTTTTGAGAGAGAGAATCATTCAAACCAACTATTGCTGCTGCCGTGCCAGTACAACAAACACTCGGGTAACCATGTGGGTGACAAAGGGCATATCTCTAATCATTGGTAGGCCCAGAAGCTGAGTGCCAACATGAGGTCTCACCTCAGCAACTGTGGCCAAGCCTGTCACTGCCAGGGGCTCTGGGAGTATCCAGTCTAGGGACAAATATACTGCTGATGCCCATCTGTCACTTCTATGGATGGCAATGGATTCTATATCTGAGAGGTGGGGGTGGGGGGAGTCATCCTAGGACTGAGAGAATTTTAAAATATGCCCTTCCCATTTAACAGGTGTAGTGATAGTTCTGCTCACAGACATGCAGGCATGAGTCTCATTAATAAGCTATACTACATACCATAGACAATGTAGTCCACACCATCTGGATACAGCATTTGGAAAAATCACTTTGCTGTGAATGGTGGATCTCCCCATGGTATATAGTCAATGAGACATCAGAGTGTTCCCATTTTACATGCATCTTTCTAGGGTCAGGCACAGGGTTGTAAAATATTAAACTCACAGAAAACAGAAATCCACCTTTTGGGGATTGATTTAATAGCTGTCATCCTGGAAGTCTCCTTTAGACTTGACTGTTGCTATAACTATGACCATCAGTTGTAGGTGGATCCACTTGCCAGTATTATTGGCCAATTTGCATACTATGTACTACTCCAATAAATGATACTAATAATGATATACAGTCGCTTTTTAAAATGATCTTCAATATTGTGCCATACATTGTTATTTCATTTTTTCTCTCCTAACATAAATTATTTCTGGTTTTGAATGCTTTGTGGTAGTATGTATTGTATACTGGTGATGTTTTCCCCAGAACGGTTACACATTCAGCTATATTTATGTAGAAATTGTTCAGTAGTTATTTCTTTACTTTTTGTAATTCTTGAAAGACACAATTTACAAAACAAATACATGAATAAATACAAACCTCTCTTCAATGTGTGTCTTCAGTGTTGCTTCAGAGTCTTACAAAAGTAAGCTAATTTTCCCCCCAGAAAGTCTTTAATGGAATTAGAAGAATATTCATTTGTTTGTTTGTTTTTACAAAAATCACTTCAATTGTGATTGCTCCTCTCTTTCATGTTCACTTTATATGACTATTTCAGCAAACAAATTAGCCAGCAGGAATGTTTGTGGAAATAATACGTTTTAAGTGACTAATGGAGACTATCCACAGAGAGTGAAATTCACAGCTGTGCATGGGGTCAGCACAATAGCAATGACTCTTAAACACTCTTTAAGCTTTCCTTTGAGGTCTCGTAGCCTCTGTCTACACTAGAGATTTATTTCAAAATAACTCCCCTTATTTTGAAATAACAAGTGGAGTGTCCACACTACCAAGCCCATTATTTCAAAATAACCAGAAGGTTATTTCAAAATAATAACTCCTGCTTTCCACGAGGAATAACACTTATTTCAAAATAGTTATTTAGAAATAACAGTGGTGTGAATGCTCCGCTGCTGCTACAGTAAAACTCCTATTGTTCGGCATCCAGTGGTCCGGCACTCCCGATAGTCCGGCGCCAACTGGAACCCGGAAGTGCTCTGGCCAGCCGGACAATTGGAGCTGGTCTGCCCCTGGCTTCCCCAAGTCTGTCGCTGCTGAAGCTGACCAGCAGCGGACTTGGGGAAGCCAGGGGCAGAGCAGCTGGGGTGCTGCCGGGTTGGTCCCGCAGCGCCGCCCCTCACCTGAGTGGCGCTGCAGGACCAACCCGGGAGCACCCCAGCTGTTCTGCCCCCGGCTTCTCCAAGTCCGCTGCTGCTAAAACTGACCAGCGGCGGACTTGGGGAAGCCAGGGACAGAGCTTCACCTGAGCAACGCAGCAGGACCAGTCTGGCAGCACTCCAGCTGCTCTGCCCCTGGCTTCCTCAAGTCTGCCGCTGCTGGGAGTGCTGCCCACACTGCGCAGTTTCCCGCCGACACACACCCCCTCCAGACTCCTCATAGCCCCCCTTCTGGTACTCCGGCATATCCAATAATCCGGCACCCCCTGGGTCCCAAAGGTTCCGGATTATCAGAAGTTTACTGTATTTTGAAATAACTACTCCCCAGAGTCATTCAAAGTAATTACTCCCTGGTGTTTCCTGGGGCTATACATCGAGTTAGCGCATCCACATTAAGGGAGCCTGCCTCAGACTAATTTCGTTACTTCCCTGTAGTGCCGACACACTATTTCAGAAAAGTTATTTGAGGAGTTATTTATTTCTAAATAATTTCGTAGTGTAGATATTTCCATGGGGGATTTAGGTGTTGCATAAGCCTTGTGCCGGCCTCCTGTGTTAGAAAATATGATTTTTGAATATGAAATTTTAAATTAGAAACAACATTCACAGAGTTGCAGTGAATTACCAGTCATCTTAATTTCAGTACTCAAAAAGATTGTTACAGCAAATAAGCAATCAGTTTGCAAACACCTAATGAGGTGATAAACAATAGTCTGCACGGATCTGTCAAGAACAAATCATGTCAAATGAGTGTAATAGCTTTCGTCAACAGGGTAACAACCTTTATAGATAAAGGAGAAGCAGTAGATGTGGTATATCTTAGCTTTAGTAAGTCTTTGATGCTGTCTCACATAAGCGTCTCAAAAACAAAGTAGGGAAATGCAACCCAGATGGAGCTACTAATAGGTGGTTGTATAACTAATTGGAAAATTGTTCCCTAGAGACTAGTATCAGTAGTTCACAGTTAGGTTGCAAGGGTATATTGAGAGGGGTCCCACAAGCATTGGTACTGGGTCTGCTTCTATTCAAAATCTTCATCAATGATTTAGATAATGGCATAGAGAATATACCTATAAAGTTTTCAATGATATCACACTGGGAGGGAGTGCAAATATTTTGAAGTACAGAATTATAATTTGAAATGATCTGGACAAACTGGAGAAATGGTCTGAAGTAAGTAGGATGACATGCTTTGAGGACGTATGCAAAGTATTGCACTTAGGAAGGATTGATAAATTGCACACATACAAAATGGGATATGACTGTCTAGAAAGGTGGACTACAGAAAGGACTCTGGGGATTATTCTGGATCACAAGCTAAATATAAATCAATTGTGTAGTAATGTTGCACAGACACACAAAAAGCAAACATTCTTGGACATGCAGTAGTGTCATATGCAAGACAGAAGGTCTAATACTTCCATTCTACTGAGTGCTAATAAGGTCTCAAATGCAGTAGTGTGTCCAGTTCTGAGTGCCACATTTCAGAAAAGATGCGGACAAATCAGTGATAGTCAAGAGAAGAGCAACAAAAATGATTAAATGTCTAGGAAACATGAGCTATAAGGAAAGATTGAAAAAAATGGGTTGTTCAGTCTGGCGAAGTAAAGATTGAGGAGGGATACATTAACAGTTTTCAAGTACATAAAAGGCTGTTACAATGAGGTAGCAGAAAAATTAATTTTCCTTAACCTCTGATGATAGGACAAGAAACAATTAGTTTAATTGCAGCTGGGGGAGGAGGGTAAATTAGACAATAGGAAAAATTCCTAATTGCCAGGGAAGATAGGCATGGGAACAAATTACCTAGAGGGATTGTGGACTCTCGATCATTACAGGTTTTTAAGAATAAGTTAGGCAAACACTTGCCAGGAATGGTCTAATTATTATGTATCCCTGACTTGAGTGCAGGGATTTGGAATCCCTTCCAGTCCTATACTTTCTTGGTTCGATGATTTTGTGAACAGAACGACACAGACCGTAAAGTCCACCAGATTTAACCAACTCAGCTTGGGATTTGTATGCTCACAGTAGTCTGCAGGTCAAAGAACTGCTGACAGAAAATTTTCAGCAAATTTGAATAAATAAAACAGAAGGAGAGACAAACTCTACTATCACTCTTCATTATGAATTATTTTATATGAAATATAACATTGAGACTGAAATTATTAAGGCACTGGTAACACAAACTGAACTGAGCTTTTTACTGAAATAATATTGTAGGTAGAAGTTTTAAATATGTTTACTTATTATTTTAGGAGTAAAATGTATGTATACGTATGAATTTACCTTTGTGTGTCAGACTACAATTGGGTATGCTTTTTCCCAGAGTAGATCATAGAATGATAGAATACTAGGACTGGAAGGGACCTCGAGAGGTCATCGAGTCCAGTCCCCTGCCCTCATGGCAGGACCAAATACTGTCTAGACCATCCCTGATAGACATTTATCTAACCTACTCTTAAATATCTCCAGAGATGGAGATTCCACAACCTCTCTGGGCAATTTATTCCAGTGTTTGACTACCTTGACAGTTAGGAACTTTTTCCTAATGTCCAACCTAAACCTCCCTTGCTGCAGTTTAAGCCCCTTGCTTCTTGTTCTATCCTCAGAGGCCAACATGAACAAGTTTTCTCCCTCCTCCTTATGACACCCTTTTAGATACCTGAAAACTGCTATCATGTCCCCCCTCAATCTTCTCTTTTCTAAACTAAACAAACAGCCTTCCCTCATAGGTCATGTTCTCTAGACCTTTAATCGTTCTTGTTGCTCTTCTCTGGACCCTCTCCAATTTCTCCACATCTTTCTTGAAATGTGGTGCCCAGAACTGGGCACAGTACTCCAATTGAGGCCTAACCAGCGCAGAGTAGAGCGGAAGAATGACTTCTCATGTCTTGCTCACAACACACCTGTTAATGCATCCTAGAATCAAGTTTGCTTTTTTTGCAACAGCATTACACTGCTGACTCATATTCAGCTTGTGGTCCACTATAACACCTAGATCCCTTTCTGCTGTACTCCTTCCTAGACAGTTGCTTCCCATTTTGTATGTGTCAAACTGATTGTTCCTCCCTAAGTGGAGACTTTGCATTTGTCTTCATTAAACTTCATCCTGTTTACCTCAGACCATTTCTCCAATTTTTCCAGATCATTTTGAATTATGACCCTATCCTCCAGAGCAGTTGCAACCCCTCCCAGCTTGGTATCATCTGCAAACTTAATAAGCGTACTTTCTATGCCAATATCTAAATCGTTGATGAAGATATTGACCAGAGCCAGTCCCAAAACAGACCCCTGCGGAACTCCACTTGTTATACCTTTCCAGCAGGATTGTGAACCATTAATAACTACTCTTGTGGACACTTAGTACTCTTGTGGATAATGTGTGGACACTTATTATGCATAATTGGAACTATCATCTCCTCCTATAAATAGCTCATACTGGTTATTTTTTGTTTGTTCCTGCTGTAGTAAGTCTTTGATTTTTGGAGATAGCTAGGAAACTGTTGAGTAGCAATCAACATGTCTGTTCCTGATTGAAGGATTTATAAGAAAAGTTAATGTAAAAAAAAAAAAAAAAAAAAAAAACAGGTTCTGGGTTTCTTTCTCTGTCCTTTCCATCCATTTCCATTTCAACAAAGAATGCTACTGCTTACCTCTTCTGTACTTTCTGTTTTAAACCCTGAATCCCAGGCCTAAAGCAACTACTCTTTTAAAGTAGTTTCACAGTTATCAAACTAGCTACAGGCATAAAGGGAAACAAGAAGACCTTTTATAAATACATTAAAAGCAAGAGGAAGACCAAGGACAGGATAGGCCCACTACTCAGTGAGGAGGGAGAAGCAGTAACAGGAAATTTGGAAATGGCGGAGATGCTCAATGACTTCTTTGTTTCGCTCTTCACCGAGAAGTCTGGAGGTGTGCCTAACGTAGTGAATACAAGCAGAGAGAGGGTAAGTTTAGAAGATAGGATACACAAAGAACAAGTTAAAAATCACTTAGGAAAGTTAGATGTCAGCAAGTCACCAGATCCTGATGAAATGCATCCCAGGTTACTCAAGGAGCTGATAGAGGAGGTATCTGAGCCTTTGGCTATGATCTTTGAAAAATCAAGGAAGACAGGGGAGATACCAGAAGACTGGAAAAGGGCAAATATTGTGCCCATCTATAAAAAGGGGAATAAGAACAACCCAGGAAACTACAGACCGGTCAGTTTAACGTCTGTCCCAGGGAAGATAATGGAGCAGGTAATTAAGGAAATCATATGCAAACACTTGGAAGGTAATAAAGTGATAGGGAATAGCCAGCATGGGTTTGTGAAGAACAAGTCATGCCAAACTAATCTGATAGCTTTCTTTGATAGGATAACGAGCCTTGTGGATAAGGGAGAAGCGGTGGATGTCATATACCTAGACTTTAGTAAGGCATTTGATAAGGTCTCGCATGATATTCTTATTGATAAACTAGGCAAATATAACTTAGATAGGGCCACGATAAGGTGGGTGCATAATTGGCTGGATAACCGTAGTCAGAGAGTTGTTGTTAACGGTGCTAAATCCTGCTGGAAAGGGATAACAAGTGGAGTTCCGCAAGGGTCTGTTTTGGAACCCATACTGTTCAATATCTTCATCAATGATGTAGATATTGGGATAGAGAATACGCTTATTAAGTTTGCAGATGATACCAAACTGGGTGGGGTTGCAACTTCTTTGGAGGATAGGGACATAATTCAAAATGACCTTACCAAGTTAGAGAAATGGTCAGAGGTAAACAGGATGAAGTTTAATAAAGAGAAATGCAAAGTCCTCCACTTAGGAAGGAACAGTCAGTTCCATACATACAAGATGGGAAGCGACTGTCTAGGAAGGAGCATGGCGGAAAGGGATCTAGGGGTCATAGTGGACCACAAGTTGAATACGAGTCAACAGTGTGATGTTGTTGCAAAAAAGCAAATATGATTCTAGGTTGTATCAACAGGTGTGTTGTAAGCAAAACTTGTGAAGTCATTCTGCCTCTCTACTCTGCACTAGTTAGGCCTCAGCTGGAATACTGTGTCCAGTTCTGGGCGCCACATTTCAAGAAAGATGTGGAGAAATTGGAAAGGGTACAGAGAAGAGCGACAAGAATGATTAAAGGTCTAGAGAACATGACCTATGAAGCCAGGCTTCATGAACTGGGCTTGTTTAGTATGGAAAAAAGAAGATTAAGGGGGGACATGATAGCGGTTTTCAAATATCTAAAAGGGTGTCACAAGGAGGAAGGAGAAAATTTGTTCCTCTTGGTTTCTGAGGACAGGACAAGGAGTAATGGGCTTAAAGTGCAGCAAGGGAGGTTTAGATTGGACATTAGGAAAAAATTCCTAACTGTCAGGGTGGTCAAATATTGGAATAAATTGCCAAGAGAGGTGGTGGAATCTCCCTCTCTGGAGCTATTTAAGAACAGGTTAGATAGACATCTGTCAGGGATGGTGTAGACGGAGCTTGGTCCTGCCTTGAGGGCGGGGGGCTGGACTCGATGACCTCTCGAGGTCCCTTCCAGTCCTATTATTCTATGATTCTATGATCTTCTGTGCCTCATTAAAAGTACCCAATGCTGGGAAATATTCATGCTTGATTCTCAGAAACTGCAATGACTTCAGTGGGACAAAGCAGGCCTCCACTGCCAGCCCATTATTGCTAGTACTTCCACCGTTGTGGTTAAGGCATCCGAGAATGACACCAATTCACCAGTTCCATTGGATCAAATGACATTTCACAGCATCTCTCATTACAGTTATTATACTGTCACCTGTGTCATCATAGTGATGCTAGAAATGAGGCATCAGATAAATATTCTGTGTGGCTCAAAGACTACATATACACAGACTTGCGGATCAAGCTGATTATCTCTGTATGTTCAATCTGTTATTTTATTATGTGTTTTTAGTTTCAGCCTCACCAAAGTTAGTTAAAACAGTTTGAGACAAATGACAGTATCCTGAACATATTTTTGGAACTAAATTAAACCTTATTGAATTAAGTATTTTATGAGTCTATTACATTAAAAATGCAATTGTATATATTTTATTATGGAATTGTATGTAACTCTTGGAGGAGACAGGATTAATGCCAAACAGCAAGATGTTTTAGGAACTGCAAATGATTTCTGGGACCAATACAGGACCAGTGAAACTCCTAGGAACTAACTACTCTGTCCCCCTTTTTGTTGTTGTTGTCGTCGAGCCTTTTCCTTGAGCAAAAAACCAAGGCTGATTATCTATTCAAAGTCTCATCAAAAGGCTCAAACTAAATGAGTGATCTACAGAACCATGAGGGTGCCTATTCAGAGCTGAAACTGTGAAGAACTTCTGACCACAGGAAAAACCACTAAGTAGGGTTTGAAAGACCAATCACTAACTAGAGACCATGTTGGAGTTGGGTGATCTCTGGTCAGCTGATGCACATGCGTGTTAGTTCTGGTATTGTTTTTAAAACGTTTTCTCTGTATTGCTTAACTGTGCTCCCTTCATAACAGGGTGTATTAATTTAGTACAAAAGCAAGTTTACTGGCATGTTTTATGGGTGACAGAGGATGGATCACTTGATGATTACCTGTTCTGTTCATTCCCTCTGGGGCATCTGGCATTGGCCACTGGCAGAAGACAAAATACTGGGCTAGATGGATCTTTGGTCTGACCCAGTATGGCCATTCTTATGTTCTTTTGTCAAAATTCCTTGGGCTATATATTTCCCATTACAAACCAAGAAACTGAATCCTAATTAGAAAAACATTCAGATTGGATGTTTGATTTCCAGTTTAACTATGATTTAATTGCTATTTCAGAAGGTGTTTGATCTGTGTAAGGCACAATGTTACATCCTTTGATGTGCAAAAAATAATCTTTCAATAAATGTAAAGTGTACCTATTCTAATTAAAAAGCACATTAACAAATTAGTCAGTCGTGTGTATGTATGTCACATTAGTGACACTTATCCTTTTAAAAATCAAATGTTTGTAATCGTACAACCATTATGTTTTTGATATACCAATACGCTGCTTCAATTACATCACTACAACTGCCCCAGGACTTAGAATGACTTATAACTCAATGGAAGTCACAAAAAAATGTATTTTTTTTCAACCGAGCACCACAATCTATCTATATTTCAGCACATATCATTCATAGCAGAAACTTCAGAAATAAAAGCCAGACTTTTTAACCACAAGATGTGAATCACATCACGTTAGCCAGGAAACCAAAGGTTTAAGATGATGCATGTTCAGAAATAACAAAGACAGTAAAGTCTGTCATGCTAACTACAATTTTTGACAAATTCTATAGTAAGCCTCGGTAACTCTGTGGACAAACTAAATTTTAAAGTCTGCTTTTTCACCAGATAAATTAAGTTTCTCCTGTCAGAGTAGGTTAACCACTACTTGTCTTTTTGCAGAGTCAACCTATACTGTATGTAGTATTTAAAATTGTACTGCATATCTTTTAGGTGGTATAGAACCATTCTTTTACATATGTTTATGTTCTAATACTACCACTTTCTGATTATGGTTTTGCAGTCTTTATACACAATAGTGTGCATTTTTATTCTCATTTCCCCTCTCCATTCACATCCCTTTTTGAATCCTTCTGCCATCTCCTCCTGTTTTACCACATCACATTCAGGCTTCTTATCCTCACTGCTAAAGTTCTTCAAAACTCTGACTTTCCCCACCTGTCTTTGCTTCTTGTGTCACTGCAACATCGCTTGACCCCAACAGTAGGGAGCCAAAAATAGGTCTCTATAGTGGTAGCACAGAATCTAGGGATGTGACTCTTTTCTGTGGATTTTTATTCATGCACAGTGAAATTTGTTTCACATGAACTAAGTCCAAATAAGTGAGCTGCAGAGGGGTGAAATGTTAAGAGAGTCAAAAATCTATCCCCTGCCTCACAATGGCCAGGGACTGAAGTGCAGCTACACATGATAGCTATTTATGGGTTTACACAAGAATTAAGTGCCATTAGATCCATGTAACTATTGATCCTATGGCCCACTCCCCTGGCCTACTTGAATCCTATGCCGAGGTTAATCTCCTCAACCAGTAACCCCTCACCCCTTTCCTCAAGCAACCCACCACATCATAAGTGCTACAGAGGGCCTTGCTAAGTTCCTTAATACCAGGGTATAATACAATCTTAACAGAACTCAGCATAATTTAAATGCAATTACAAAAGGTCCTCAGAATTATTTGAAAACATAAGTAAAATTACTCAAATGGGCAACATGTTACAGTATATGCTATTATGTTTAAGAAAGGCACTTTTACTGTTGCATGTCTTTCTTCTCTCAGAAACTATGAATTCTAAACAAAAGCTCTTGGCTTCCTTGGGGCACCAGGACCAGATGAAATGGGGCATGTTGCTGAGCAATTGCTCGACTTCTGTGGAGATTGGGGAGAATGAAGACCTGTAGTGGAAGCTTCCTTCCAACAGCTGCTGCCACACATCCAGGATAATCTTTAGTGTATGTAGTGCCTCCCATCAGGCCAAAGAGGTGCTATGATCCTTCGACCTTCCCATGGTTAACTCCTCAACCCAATCAAGATTTTTTTGTCTTGGTCCCTCATGCAATAAAAGGAGGGTACAGGTTTGTAGAGGAGAAAAAGAGAAGAGTGAATGTCTTAGGAAAAAAAGACCTTGAATAGAATGGAAAGGAAAAAAAAGTAGGGATTTGCTTTCTTTCTTGTTTTCTTGCTTAAAGAAAAATCAACTAGAGTTCTTTTGCCACTGAAGTCAAAAGTGTTTTGTTAGCAAGGCCTTCCCTCCACCCCTGATATCTACCCCTATCTGAAAAATTAAGAGGTCTGCCAGGATCTCTGTCTCAGTAAAATTTGTTCTAGAACAAATCATTTTTGCTTGCTTACATCAAGGTCACTGATGAAAAAGCTTGATGTGCAGGTACAGAGAATTGTGCCTAGCCAAAGCAGGAACAGACAGCCAAGGAAAAATTGATGAATTCAGTAGAACAATTTTTTTATGCTGACATTGACTAGCGATGAATCCAAACTAAAAAAACATGGCTGCAAGCACCTTTGAATTTTGGAAGAATTCAGTTTTGGATCCAAACAATCTGACATCTTTAGTCTAGAGAATTTAACCTGTAGAACACAAAAGGACTTGGTAGGGTAAATATGTAGAATTTTTGTCTCAAGACATCAGGTTTTCTTTAATGAAGCTGAGCTACACTGTGTATACCAATTTGGACTCAGAAAATAAAAAAATGTGAATTTCTCAGAGGGGTAGCTATGTTTATCTGTATTTGCAAAAACAATGAAAGTTGTAATTTGTTGACTAAAATCCCAATTAGCTTCACTTTTTAAATGTAATAGTTATACTCTTCATTAGTTTTACAAGCCAAAGCAAACAAATAAACAAAGTCCAACCGAAATCTTCCAGCGGCCGTAAAGTTTGGATTATTGATGCACGCAGACAGGTCAAGTACTGTTGAGGTTTCACATCAACTTCTTCTGTTTTACTTCCATATTTTGAAAGCTTCCCTTAGGTATGGAACACATCTGTTTGTGTCTCAAAAGAACAGAAATGCTCAGTTTGAAATGTGAGGAAGATTCACCTCACAAGACAAGTGCAGATTTCTGCTGGCCAACTTGTGGCAGGGTACAGCACAACGGAGAATATGAACAGTTGCGCTTGCCATTACTGTACAAACAGACAACTTCTCTTAAGACATGACCTCCGGGCTAACTGGAGAATTTATTTAAACCTAACAAGTGAAATATTTCCAGTTGACCTCTGTCTGCTTTACAATATTGAAGACGGGCCTAGCTACACTCAGGGCAGAGCAGCTGTCCACTAACATAATTCTGATTGGCAAAGTGCAGAAAAGAAATTTTAAAAAATATCCTCCATATCCACAACTATCCCCTGGCAGAGAGAGAAATCCTGGCCTTGTTTAAAAGCCAATTGAAATTTTGCCAATGTCTTCAATAGGATCAGGATTTCACCCTACATTGTGCTTCCATTACATTATGCACTTTATTGAAAGTGAAATTAAAGCTGTCTAAACATGTGAAATGCCCTTAACAGGTTTAAAATAACCAATCATGAAACAGTTGCAATACATACTACTAACAGATCAATTTTAGGGATAGTGCTTTGGTAATTATATTTTCTTCAAGCTATCGAGAGAACAGGTACATTTCAAGTGTGATGTGTAGTGATTTAAATGAACCCCCTCTATTATTAGTGAGCAAGGTCTCATTTTGTGGGAATGGCACTGAGAAAGTACTTCAGGCTACATAGTTTGAGGGGAAAGAATTTGGAAAATCTAGGGGTGAAATGTTTATTTAATCATGAGTTAACCAGACCAGGAATTCACCTCACATATCTTTATATTTTTGGGACAAGGAAAAATGAAACCATAACTACTATTTTGTCTTAGTAATTGTATTAATTAAAATGAGCCATAGCAGCCAGAAAGCAGGAAGTGTGGCTATTGAAACACAAATTATGGCTAAATAATACAGGAGTTAGCAATAGCATTCAGAGATCTGAGCATACCACTGATTTCTTGGGATCATATTGCCGAAGATTTTAGTATACTCAAACAGAGAGACGGTAGTCCTCCCCCCCCCCCCCAATTTCATTCAGTGAGCTTTGAAATCACTTTACAAATCACCTGGCAAAATCAGGTGGTTTTTTAAAAAATGCATTGTGACATTCATATATGTAACAGGCCATAGAACAAGATCACTAAGATGCTTATAACTTGCTTACTTTGAAACTCCTTTGTCTTACTCATCTCTGATAATAATAGAGCAAATGTGTCAAGAAAGGGGAAATGGGTCATATTCCATGTGCTTGCACTTCCTTAATTTACTTGAACATTACTTCATACCCATTTTGAACTGGAGGGGAAAAACAGGTTGGTATGCTCTACTTCCTATACCCCAGCAAGGACACAACTGGCATTCATATTCTTCCCTTTGCCCTAGACCCAGGGCCAGATTTACACTTTATACACCTCTGGTCACAGCATCTTTAGGGCCCCTTGCTACAGCTCATGATCTTCCCAAGGTACACAGTTTTAGAGAACACCAGAATCTCTAGGCACATGCCTATTGTGCCTAATTGGAAACCTGGCATTGCCTGGTCCACCACAGACTTATCTTCCTCCCCCTGCTCCAGAAGTGTGTGTGGGGGGGGGGGGGGGGAGATGTATTAATTGTATACAAATAAAAATGCAAGAACCTTAAAGTTGCATACTTCTTGATTCCCCTCCCTGGTTTCCCCTACAGCTTTACTATCATCTTCTCATCTTCTTTTTTCATTGTCTCCTTATATTTTAAATGTTATTTTCTTTAATTTTCTGTCAATTTGTTAAATCACTTGCCCTCTTCCTCTTCTTTGGTCTCCACCGGCAAACCATTCTTTGCCTCCAGTTTGACTCTTCTGTTATTATTTTTAATTTTCTGTTGATATTTATCCCTAACAAAAAACAGTTGATAAAATGCTATAACTTAAGATCAGTTAATTATTTTAAAGTTCTTATTTCTATATAAGAATAACTTATAAAACTTTAAGCATGTGACTAGTTCCATGGAAGTCACATGCTTAAAGTGAAAAATACTCAAGTACCTTGCTGGACAGGGTTTTATTGCACAGCAATTTGGGCTTTAAAAATAAACATAAAATTAAGACATTACTCTTGTTCCCTTGCCTGGGTAATGGCCAAAGTGGCTCTAACTGGCATCATTTTTCCAGATTTGCCTGTAAAATCCTGCCTCCTCCTTGCTTAGTGAGACTACACTCACTGGGTATGTCTACACTACCCCCCTAGTTCGAACTAGGGGGGGTAATGTAGTTTTACGGAGTTGCAAATGAAGCCCGGGATTTGAATTTCCCGGGCTTCATTTGCATAAAGCCGGCCGGCGCCATTTTTAAATGCCAGCTAGGTCGGACCCCGTGCCGCGTGGCTACACGCAGCACGGACTAGCTAGTTTGGATTAGGCTTCCTATCCGAACTAGCTGTACGCCTCGTGGAATGAGGTGTACAGCTAATTCGGATTAGGAAGCCTAATCCGAACTAGCTAGTCTGTGCCGCGTGTAGCCGTGTGGCACGGGGTCCGACCTAGCCGGCATTTAAAAATGGCGCCGGCCGACTTTATGCAAATGAAGCCCGGGAAATTCAAATCCCGGGCTTCATTTGCAACTCCGTATGACTACATTACCCCCCCTAGTTCGAACTAGGGGGGTAGTGTAGACATACCCACTATGTCTACACTGCAGCTGGGTGTACACATTAACTCTACTTCAGCTAGCACACTAAATCACAGCAGTAGAAACAGGGCTAGCCTGATACTTGTCTCCACTGCTGTGACAATCAATCCACAAAGGGTCGATTTAGTGAGTCTGTCCAGTGAAGACCTGCTAAATCTACCACCGATCACTCTCCCATTCCTCTGGTACTCCATTAGAACAAGAAGAGTAAGGGGAGTCAAAAAGAGTGTTTTCTTATTGACTGAGGGTGGTGGAGCTCGCAGTAAGTTGATCTAAGCTATTTATGTGGCTAATGAAACCCATATTGTATGGCTTAGATAGACCTGCCTTCAGCCTCTGCCAGCTCTGCAATGTCCACACTGGTGTTTCTAGCAGACTAATTTATGTTGAAGCAAGCACAAGACCGTATTCCTGGGCTGGGAAGCTTTCTTCCAGCTGCAGTGTAGACATATCCACTGGGACTACTGCATCTGAATAACTCTTCACCCGAGGGACAGGAAATAGGGTTTGCTTTTAGCAGCATAAGGATCACTTTTAAATGGGGGGATAATACACCACAAGACAATATAATTTATATATCAGAGTCTAAAAGATAATCTGAAAGAAGGATACCTTAACACTGGTTAGTGCCCAATGATCAGGTAGAAATAATATATTTTTGTCATAACATGTATTTTTCTATCATATGTAGAAATTAAAGGATGGTGATTTCTCTGCAAAAGCAACTTCTAGTCATATATGAAGTTATCAAGATTGCTATTCAAGATGCTTCATAATAATATAGTGGCATAAAGACTGAATGTGTGAAGTTCTGTGACCAAACTGCTAAGAGGAAAGCTGCACTGGACCATTCATTGATTGGATCATCACATATTTAAGGTAGCACAGGTAAGATATGAATGGGACCAATAAGATCCATTGGCAATACAGTTTTTAATATACTTGGAAAGCAAACTTTTAATGTGGTGTCAGAAGCTGCAAATCCTTCTAATATATAAGAGTATGAATAACCTAACCCATTCCAGAGATGGGTTTTCACAATTATGACAACAGTCAGTATATGAATTAATACATTCTTTGTACTATTCGATTTAAAATTTTGAATAATTTGTTCTCATACAAATAAAAGAATGCAGAATTTGTCAAAATATTCAAGACTCTTAAAATGCAAATATGTATTATGAATCGTAATAAATATATCTATGTTCTTACCTTATGTTTGCTAATAAAATTCCAGCTAAGAGGTGAAAAATAGGTCAATTCAGTTCACTCATGAAGGTACAGTACAATAGCTCTCAATGTGAGCAACCAAAACAGATAGAAAGCCTGTCCTGTTAATGGAATATTCTGTCATGTAAATAAATGATTTCCGTACTATGAAATGCTCGACTTTTCCGTTCAGTGTTTAGGGTGGACTGTACTCTTTAGCAGAGATTTCCTCTCTTGAATAAAGAATGAGAACTGACAACAAAATGCAACAAATGTGTTACAGTTACACAAAGCATGATTCCTCATATGGAAATGAATCACTTATAATCAATTTTCAAATCATTTCTGTAACCTGCCATCATGGCAAAATTTTAGTAGGTGAAGAAACCCTCAAGCCAAATATTTTAAAGGGAAAATTAAGTCACGTCTAACTTGATTTAATAAAAATCTTTCTAATTTCTATATTCTCTTTAACATATTTTAATAGTGAACCTCCGGGGAGACTCAAAGGGTAAAGTAATAAGAGCCAAGCTTTCCCCTTTAGACTGTTGCTTTAAATCTAGCATGTGGCAGATGTGATTGAAAAGTTAGCATCCAAAGGCCACCACATACAAAATTATGTGATTTTAGTCATATTTCCTAACTGATATCTGTATCTGAGTATGAATATTGGTCCAGATCCTGTAACTTGCTCTTCTTTGTTTGATCTTGCTTACCCCAGAATAAATCAGTACTGAGTCCAGCAAAATCAGTTACATAAATTTCAGTTTACACTGAAATACCTGAGATCAGGATGTGGTGCATACAACTTTACTCTCTTTTATTCTACAGAAGTTATTCAAACTAAATTTCATATATTTTGTAACTACAGTTCATTCCATTGGCCAATGCATTAAACATACACACACACTCTCTTGTCACTGGTTATGGTTCTTCTCCAAAAACTGTTACTACCATTCTGGTCACATTTTCCTGTTTTTGCCTGCTGCATCTTCCAGCTGCTATCAGACTGCATTACATTCCTTTAAAAATATGGTGCATGCACTACTCCTGTGACATTAAGTACACTTCACATGCTAATTATAAACCACATATATGCTAACTCTTAACTGCTTCATTGCTGAATCCTGCAACAGGTGCATCCAGGAAATGTGCTTGTTTTGAATATCTGGCCTGACTTATGTTCCTGACCTTCCAGGCATTTGAACACAAACGTGCTTAGGAAAGTGTTGGCCAAACACATTTGCATTCCAGCTGCAGCAAAAGTGGTTAAAAGAAGAAGCTAAGACAGCTGGGTCCTGCGTCTGACTTGAGTTCCCCTTTTTCTTTTGGATCATTCATGTAGCATTTGAGCTTGCTGGAATCAAGCTCAAATCTAGTTTAAGTCTAGGATTTTAAAAATAAACCACAAGAAAATTAAATAGAACTCCATCAACTTCAGAAAAAAGTTTGTCCAAAGTCAGCAAAGAACTAGTCTACAGAAGACATATAATTAACTTACCTCAGCTTTCCCTCACTGTGCATTTCTTTTTTAGATCTCAACTTCTAGGCCTGCAGTAAATCACTCTGCAGACATTCCAACATGTACCGTGGAAGTGATGTTAAATCCTCACATCAACCATGAAAGACAAAGAAGTAATGTGAGTACCATTTTAATGTATTCCAAAAGATTCATAATCTTGTAGAACAAAAAAGTGCCATTTATCTCCAGAATTCTAAAACTACTCAATAATAAGCAAGCAAGCACTCATAGGCCCAACTTCAGGAAACCAGTCAGATTAACTGCAGTGGGACTTAAACATGTCCTTACAGGGATCTCCTGAAAGGGAAGTTAACATGAATCAAACTATAATAAATAAAATGGCAAAATGAGAGGAATTTTATGGCCCTTTAAAATATCCCTAGTTCAGGTTTACCTGGGCTGGTCACAGAAGTTTTCCAAAATAAAATCACCTTAAACAGAAAACCTTGATAGTGAAAATCCTTTCTCAGATGGCTGCATCTAGACTACCCCTGCCACGTCCAAGGAATGTGTTTGCTCTTCCACTTTTTTCCCATGGAAGAGCAAACACACTCTTTTGGGAAGCCGTATATACCTCATTTCATGAGGCACAAGGGCTCAGTTGAAAGAGGAGGCTTTTCTGCCATTTGGCCCTATCTAAATGGGGCCAAATGGTGGGAAAGCCTCTTCCAGGAAAAAAAAGTGGAAAAAGCTACGCAAAATGCGGTGTGCATTTTGCGTAGCTTTTTCCACAAAAAACATTGCAGTGTAGAGCTAGCCTGAGAGTTGGGTAATGGGAATGAAACTCCAGGTCACCTTTTTTCCTTCTGGAGTAGACTATCCATTGGTAAACAGTCCCTATCTATTTTTCCCCTTTCCCCCTCACAGTCATAAAACGGAAGTTTTAGCACTGTTTTTCACTCTGAATTTTTATCATGATTGATTGAATGACCAACTGGGAAAGCAGGGAGCCTTGTTCCACCCTACATTACAAGTCTCCTAACCCTTGAAAAAACAGTCATTTCTTCTCCCTGAAACTCAAACTTTTCAAGAGACTATTTCCTTCAACCCTGTGATGACTTTTCCTATTCCTCAGATCTTTGTTTGGTTGAGACTACTTGGACCCAGTATGCCTCTCTCAGCCCAATTCCTCTTTTTCCTAAAAGGCTCCATTATAAAGACATCGCAGTGCACAAAAGCTTCACAGGCCACCTCGCTACCTCTTGTCCATAAGTGCTACTTTATGTAACATAAAACTGTTTTTCCCTGTGTATGTTACTGAAGGATCCTCAGCATGAAAGATTGCTTTAAATAAACTAATAATGACATGGTTAACACCTTGGACACTTCTGTATAAAATGTCATGCACTGTGAACATCTTCATTATAATTTATTGCTGTTTCAATTCTAGTACAAGAGAAATGAGTTTCCTTTACAGGAAAATAATGGCTTCTGTTATTACCCATCTGCAAACAGAGATAAGAACATTGAAGCCTTAACAAGTGGTGTCCACCTGTGATACTTATGAAACACAGAGATGCAATGGACCAGGTAAAATTGTGAGGTTAAAATAAAAACAGATGGCTAGAAAAGAAAAAGTCTATAGATTTAGGAATAACACGTAGGCTCAAGAGCATAAACAAAAGGACAACATTCAATTACAGTCTCTTTTGATGGAATAAAATGTATTAGAGAAAGGCATTTCTCAATAGTGAACTGAGATGTGGGGAGTTAAAATAAACATGTCTTCTGTCTCATTTTGGCATCCATGGGAAGCAAGAAGTTCCATTTTCTGAATAACATCCTAAATTCCCAAGGTAGTGCTTTTATTCTACTTTACTTTGCTCCTTAACAAAATAAGCAGAAGCAACCAAAATAATTGCACAATGTCATAAAGGAAATAGTATGACTGCACTTCAGAGGTGGATAAGATTGGTCCATAAAAGCCGGAACTTTGCACTTGAAATGTCTAGTGAACGTGTACTATTTTTAACATGGTACAAGGACTGAAAATGTGTCTGATTTTGCCTGCCTGGAAATGAAAGACATTTTCCTACAATTGAGCCAGAACAAGTAAAACGTTAACCTATGTTAGTGCCAGTGGAAACACTAATGTCGTCTGACCTTTCTCAGAGCTGGCCTGCATGGCGTACAAGTGCTGACAGTTAATCCCATCACTGCTTCCACTGGCAGATCCACTGATGGATCCTTGTGTAGTCAGAGCCACTAGGAGAGACTGGTCCCTTAGGCCTTGACTAATTTAGGAAAATTAGAAGTTGGCATATTGCAATTTGTCACTGGTGGTAACAACAGTGTAGACTGAACTGTAAACAGGTCTCACCAATTTTAACCACAGTGCTCTACTCTGCATAGGGTTACCTGACGCTGGTAAAAATACCTGAGACCTTATCCATACTTGGAATAGATATGGTTTAGCAAATCAAGGCTAGCAACCATATAGCTGCACTGGTACAAACCCTAAATGTAGGCAAAGAAAGCCTTGATTTGCACCAGTTAAACCTACCCCCTGCTTGAAACCAGGGGAAGTTCAGCTGCTGTAAATCACAATCTTTTTTGCTTGCTCTTGGAGTTTATTCAGTGCATTTATACCTGCTGTTGTTCACCAGTTGCTGTATCCCAGATACAGCGATTGTTGAAGTCCAGTAACAGCTGCTCTAGTGGAGAATTATTAATCCCAATTTTCCTAGCAAGCATGCAGGTTAATAAGTCTTAGCTCTTCAAAAGTCCCATTTAAATCTATTGTGAAGTAAGATGTTGGTCAACATGAACAAGCGAATCAAATGAAGAATGTAAGGGTGTATGTGTGACAGAGAGAAAGAGAGAGAGAGCGAATGTTAGTAATAATTTGTCTCTGCTTTAAAGCATCTATATTCTATTTCAGTCAGAAGCAAATGTTTATGTCTGAGCTCAATTCAGAAAAGAAAGGATGTATAATGGCCCAATATGTCTTTCACATGTGAATATGAGCTTATATCTTAAAAGAACTCAGAAGCCAATAAAACCAGCGTTGTTGTTCTTCCCCAGATAAGAGTCAATATAAAACTGAAGCTAAATCTTTTTTCGTGCCCTGGGATGATCGCCAGAACTAATTTCGCACTCTTTCATTCTGTTAACCAGGGTTAAAGATATCATAAAACAGTTCCTTAGGCTTAGATGATGAAATAGGCTGTATGCTTTTGTTATACAGAAGTATGCTGTCATCATCCCTGGCTGTCAGTACAAATACACAGGGTCTAGGAAAGTGTCAAAGGAAAACACAGGGAGAATGGTCTTAGAAACACCACCACCATAACATTTTGTTGTACTCCCATTCATTACATTGTCACTGAAGTCAGTGTTGTATAAAGCTCTAAGCATTTCCCAAATAACATGGTCTGTTCATGCTAACTCAACCATATCATATAAACCTCATGAGCAATGAAGCCCCGATATAGTCTGAATTCCAGAGATGTGGTTGCATGACACCAGGATCCCTCCGCTAACCCCAATGAATTTTAATTCATTAATTTAACAACAGAAAGGAGAGCCAAGACTAACAGGTTTTATGCTTATTTTCACCCTTCTTCCCAAAGGCTACAGGATTGCTAAAAGAGGCTAATTGATCTCTAGACAGAATGGTGGTGAAATACCACACAGCTACCATCAACATGCATTTAGCAAAAAAGTCTACTGCTTCTAAACTCCTCTCCTCACTTGCTGCCCTAAGATGTTCATAGACCTGAGCCGTCTTAAGAATAAGAAACGAATGGCGCTGCCCAAGCTACATTTAGATATTCAAAGGATTGTGTCAAAGACTGAGATCATAGCAACAATGAATTCACTGAAGAACTGGCTTCAGAAGGATAATCTGATAACCAATATTCTTTATGCCATGTAAAATGACCATCTCTTGCTACAAGTATGTAAAACCCCATAAAAGTTTATTGGCAATAAACCTCTTTTTCTCCACTGGTCCTCAAGTCCAAACAGTGTTTATTCTGTTTCAGGAGAAAACACAAACTGCTGATTTACAATTCATTTTTCTGATGTGGAATGGACCCTTTTCTTTATTGACCCTCTAATACAATGAGATCACTGCTACTTTTCAAATAGGATGGTAAGGATTTGAGAGTAGATTAATTACATAAGTAAAACAGATGCATTGAAAATGTGCTGATCCAGAGCTCCATTGCATTATTCCAGAGCTTCTACTTCCAGCATAGACCTGGAAATGGAAAAAAATGAAGCAGTGATACTATTCAAGACATGCACGCAATGAACCTACATATGCAACCACATCTTCCTATTGTTAGCGTTTTTCAGTCCTTCCCTTCATTACTTTCACTCATTTCAGCTTGACATAAATGAGCTAGACTCCCCTAAACTCTTACCATCTCGAGTGGATCATCCATGGGACTCTTATTAGCAGCAGGAAATACAGTTTCAGGGATTCAATTCTTCATTTGTAAATTCCTTAAGCAGGAACCATGAGTGAAATCCTGGCCTCAGTGTAATCAATGGGAGCTTTTCCAGGATTAAAACGAGTCCTGGATTTCACTCCTTGTCTTTTTGCTTTTCTTGTATACATGTATAAATACGAACAGAGAGAAACAGAGAAGACTGATGCTTAAAACAAGCAATAGAAAAGTCTCACTCACATATGTGCTGGGACTAGGGGTACTGTTGCATGCTCTGACTCAAAGTGCTTTCCATCATATATTGGGTTCAGTTTGGTTCAGTGGCTCTCAGTGACCCCACTGTGCAAATTGTTCCAATGTCCTGGCTCACTCAGTCTCTGGGATCATGGTGTTTTAAGCCCTAATAGTGTGAATACCACAGCAAATGCTGCAAAAGCTTTAAAATGCTCACCTGGAGCCCTCCCTATTATTATTCGAAAATCTATAAACAGAAATCTCTTAATGATTCAGTGGTGACTCAGTGTGTGTCATTTATCCTGCCCTTGTTGCTAAGGGAACTTGTGGCCCACTTCCAGCCACGCCATCACCATACAAAACAACGATAAGCCACAAAGTCACTCTGCTACTGACCTCACAGTTGCCAAATACCAAAATCTTGTGAAAAACAGAGTACATACCACTACTGTGTTAGTGGTGTCATCTCAAAATCCTATGATTTACTGGGTAGGTATCTGGACAATGATATAATCTGCAGTTTAGCAACTTGCCTACATTGTGGAAATTTGTAACTGGTTTATAAACAGGTTCAACTAAGCTGATCTGAGCTGCAGCACAAACCCACTTTTAGATGGCATGAGGGAGCCTAATCTGTGTGGTTGTTTTTTTTTTTTTTAAACTGAGCTGGTTTCAAGATTGTTTTATTTTACTGAATTGGTTTCAAGAAATAGACTAGACAATCTCCCATTGAGTTGATACTCTTGCTGGTTTTAAAACTGGCTTTGCTGATTTCAAACCCATTTAGAAAGAGTCCTCAGTTTGTACTGGCTTCTGGGATCATTCAATGATTTCTGCCACTTTCCTCAGAGAAGGGTTTGTACCCTTTTTGTGATCCTGGTGACCTAGCAAGAAAAGGAGTGAAAGGAGGGTAAAGAAAAGCAGCGTCTACTTAGGTTTACTCCATGTCAATCACCAGGACATCTGAGTCAAGAGGTTCTGTGTATGTCACTATTGGTGCTCAATCTTGCAAGTTGCTGAACACTTTGGTCCCAGTCCAGCAAAGCACTTACTGCATTTTTAACTTTCAGCAAAGGATTTAGATCACTTAGATCCATGCTCCAACCCTCAGATTATGCAATGTATTCCTTAAACATCAGCACTGCAACAAACAACATATTCATTTCCTTCTGTGACTAAACTGGGGGTATTCTGTCATACTGCTGAGACAGACACAGAGTAGTAAGTTTCAAAACGGTCAGGCCTCATTGTGAATAAGAACAACATATTCTAATAATTCATGCATCATTTTGGTCTCAAGTGTCAAAAGCAACTGGAAAAAAATAGCTGGAAAAACTTGTGGAACCCTGTTTGTACCTTCCCCAATATTTCAGAAATTAAAGAGTTCCCTAAAATATCATGAAAACATATCTCTGCGGACTTACTGATTATTGAAAGGATACTTTTGTGGCACCAGAAGGTTAGAGTGTATTTTTCTTATGGCCTCAAGTGAAGAAAGTGTATATCTTCATGCAATATATCATGAACAACTGATGAATTTCTAAAATTTATTATGTAAATGTGCACAGGGACTGGGGAAAACCAATAATAATTAATGGTGCTTTGCACAGCTTGAAACATACAAATACAATATATAAATAGCACATGCATTAGGCTATCTGCTGAAAAGCAAGGGGATATTTATTTCTCCTCTGCCAAAATTGTAGGTAAACATATGGTCTGTATAATTATTTATATCTATTTTTAGGATTTGGTGCATGATTTTGTATTTCATGTATTTTTCTACTTAGGAAAAAAAAGTTAGAACTCCTTATCTTAATTGATAGTAAATTCCACTCTAGGTAAAATCAACACACAACCTTTAAAAAGAAAAGCATTTGCATTTAAACGAGCCATAGATAGATTTAAAGCTACAGGAATATCAGGCTTCATTCTTCAGGGCATAATATAATCTCCATCTGAGGTCAGAATAGTGTTTTGAAAAAAGCCCTTTCTTTTTGTATAAGATTGCACAACTGGCCAGATGCAGACAAAAGATATAACAAATATTTAGCACTTCCTGATGCACTGGGTTTTTTTTCATCTATACATCTCAAGGCACATTTTATAAGATTGCTATGTCCATTTTGCAGATAAGGAAATTGAGAAAGAGAGAGAGGTTAAGTTATTTGCCTAATGCCTAATAGTAAGTCTCATTCTCTCAGTTACTGTTACTGTATATGGGACAGGGCACTAGAAGGTGAAGTAGTGGCTTCAAACCATTGCTTTGCTGTCATATTCAGGAGCTATGCAAGGCCCAGCTATAACTGTTCTTTGATTACTTATGGACCTTTTGAAGCAGAGAATACCCATAGTGTACTTCAGCTATATCCCTGCTGCAGGGTCTGGGAGCAAGGCTGACATAGAGGCCCTCTGTTAACTGTGCAGTGGCTGAAGAGTAGCTGTTCCCAACTATTTAGGAGCCAGTGGCCAGAGCAACCAAAAGGTAGCTTAGTATAATGAGAATCAGGCTCAGTGGTCTGTGGCACAACTGAAAACAGAACTCCTCTCTGCTCACTCCTAGTCAAGCTATTTTGTACCTCACAGAAGTGTAATGTTAAGAAAAGGTTATTACCTGCCATGTTCCTATTAAAGTTTTAAGCATAGATAACTGACACTAGTCTGAGCACTAGCTAAATTGTATTTAGCAAAAAACTGACTTCACTGGGTCCAGGATTTGGCCCTCGCCTAACATTTGAGAACACTTTTTACACTGACAAGAGGCTCCCTTTTGCTGTCAGCTCCTTTTCTCATTGGCAATTTGTAGGAAGTTGCATCTATATAACCGACGATAGAATTGGATCCAATCCTGTCTTGGGAGTACTTGTGGAAGGTGTGTTGGACAGCAAGCGGAACTCTTTCCCTTCTTCATTAATAATTTTTTCCATGTCCCAAGAGGGCTTCCCAGCAGGGGGAGCTGGAGAACACACTCACCTTTTGAAGAACCGTGTGTCACTCTGGGCTAGAATGTAATCGTGTTTCCTTTTTCAAATGATTAAAAGAGTCTCCAGCTGAAAATAATTGTTTCACTTTGCTGTTAAAGACTTAAAACTATCTATGGGTGTGTCTACACAGCACACTTATGTCGAAATAATAATGCGAGAATCTACACAGCAATTCTGTTATTTCAAAATAAATTTGAAATAACAGATGGCTTATTCAACTTCTATAAACCTCATTCCACAAGGAACAATGCCTATTCTGAAATAGCTATTTCAGAATAGCTGTAGTGTGGATGCTCCACTGCTCCTATTTAAGCTCCTCCCTAGGGCCATTCAAAATAATTATTCTCTAGTGCTTCCTGGGGCTCAAAATCAAGGTAGTGCAGCCACATTAGGGGAACCTGCCTTGGACTAATTTCAAGGCTTCCCTGTAGTGTTGATGCACTATTGCAAAATAAGCTATTTCAGAGTATTTCATCCAGAATAATTTATTGCAAAATAAGTGTGCAGCATAGACGTACCCTTTCGAAGAAATATTCAGGGCTTGTCGAGCCGCTGCGAGCCCCACTTGCCAGATGCACTGTCCAGCGTTCTGCGCATGCACAGATCGCCTGAACCTGGCTCTTCCGGGATGTATTCTACTCGCCACGGGCAAGTAGATTACACAGATTGTCGAGCCCTGGAAATACACATAAGAACAGAAAGCCAATGAACTACAAATTTTTGATAAGCTAGTAAATTACTCATTGCAGAATTCTAATTGGAGAGGAGAACATTTTTTAGAATGACCCACAATCAGCGATGTGCTACTTGATAGAGACGATATTATGTTCCCACAGTTCTTAGGAGACATTTATCCCATTGTAATACTTAGTTAATCCTTCTATTGACATTATCCCATTTAGTAGACACAGCGTCTTGGGAAAATTAAAATGGTGCATCCATCATTCAGTAGTTCAAAGGGTTAGTAGAAGTAGCTTAATTGGCCTCCTTCAACATGCTATACAAGAAAAATTTGGGGTAAATTACAGCCAGGTTAGCATTTCTGTGCCACACCTACTAAGCCTACTGTAGGGGTTTTTACAGGGATAAAAGAGGCATGTCCAGATTGTATCTATCCTCTGGCACATTCCTCACTGTAGGAACAGCTCTTGGGGCCACAGGCAGCTAGACACAAATTAGAGCTGACTCAAAGCTGGCCTAAGTTTTGCTGAGAGTCACACTAGCACAGGGGTGAGCAAAAGAGCCTTCGCGGGATGGATTCGACCCACCAAGTGAGTTGATCCGGCCCGTGGAGGACCTGCTGTTCCCCCACAACCCCAGGCATTGATTGGTACCGCACACTCCTTACAGGACAGGGACAGGGTGGGAGGAGACTTTGCTCTCACCCCTATCCCAGGACAATCAGGACTTGAGGGAGGAGGGATTACATGAAGACTCCTCCAGCCTTGCAAAGGGCTTAGCACTTAAAGTCAACTGCCAGCTGTTGCTGAGCTGGTGGTTGACTAAGCACGGTGCTCCCTTGCAGGGTGGGGGCAGGGACTGAGAGACTTCATGTGCTCCCCCTCCCCAGGCCCTGATTGATCTGAGGGCAGCAGGGGGAGCATGCAAAGTCTTTTCCCACCTTTAGGGGCATGGGTACCTAAAGGGAGCTGCCAGCTGTTCTGAACAGCTGGCAGTTCTCCCAAGGAGAGGGCAGCAAAGACTTTGCATGCTCCCCACCCTCAGACCTATCAGGGTCTATGGGTGGGGAAGCACAGAAGTGTTCTGGCCTGCCCCATCCACTTGAGGCCCCACCCCTTATGGGATGGTCTAGGGCCACTTCAAAAATTTCTGAAGTGTCCCCTGATCAAAAATTATTGCCCACTCCTGCACTAGTACCTAGGCAGCCTCAGGATGAGGGAAACAAAATGCTGGCATAAAGTTACCTTAATACCCTTTGGGTATGGGGTTGACTACAGGGGCACCTTTGAGACTGACACCCAATGTGCTAGTATTGCCACTGAGATCACCTGCCTTCCCTCTTGGGCACCCCACCACCCTGTTCTGCTCCGTCAGAAGCTCTGGTCTCCCCTAGCCAAGGCACAGAATTGGGGTAACAGGTCCCTCCCTTCCCCTGCAGAGTAACACAGATGCTGAACCAGCTCAGCTCTGGGAGGGCTCAGCTATAAGACTGTTTACAGCCCCAAAGAGGACCAAACCCCCAAATAAATCCATCTTAGGCTGTGTCTAGACTGCAGGGTTTTTTTGAAAAAAGTAACCTTTTTTCGAAAGAACTTCACCTGTGTCTAGACTACAGCCGCGTTCTTTCGAAATTAAATCAAAAGAACGTGGCTTTTCTTTCGACGGCGGTACTCTTCATTTCACGAGGAAGAATGTCTTTTTTCGAAAGTGCTCTTTCGAAAAAAGGCGTTCTTGAATGCAAACAGGGCTTTTTCAAAAGAGAGCATCCAGATTGCCTGGCTACTTTCTTTCGAAAAAGCGGCTCACTTTTTCAAAAGAAGAGATTGCAGTCTAGATGCTCTTTTTCGAAAGAAGCTTTTTCAAAAGTATCTTTCGAAAAAGCCTCTTTTGAAAGAGGCTTGCAGTCTAGATGTAGCCTTAATCAGTATAAAAGTTTTACACAGAAAGCTCATAAGGTCAACCCGCTTTATCAGTGAAAAAGAGATATGCACAGTGGTTGCTCCACCCCCAGGGAACAAATATTTACACTGGGTTTGATAATAAACAAAAGTGTTTTTTATTAAGTATACAAAGAAGGATTTAAGTGACTGCAAGTGAAAAAAGACAGATAAAAGTAACAAGTATCAGCAGGGTAGCCATGTTAGTCTTATCCTCAAAAACAACAAGAGGTCCTTTAGCACCTTAAAGCTTAACAGATTTATTTGGGCATGGGCTTTTGTGAGCTCCGACCTACTTTGTTAGATGCCGTGATAAAATGGGGCTTAGCTCACGAAAAGCTCATGGCCAAATAAATCTGTTAGAGCAAAGTAAATAACTAAGCCAAAATAAACAAAACACACCAGCTAATCCTAATACATGGGTAAGAAACTTGTTACATGCAAAGTCTTACCCTAGCAGTTGTTCTAATCATCTCTTTTATAAGCTAAGCAGGCTCCGAGCTTAGGCCAAATCCTTCCCCCTATTCTGTCTTAGATATTTCCAGTAGGCATCTTGGGTGTCAAGTGGGGGTCTCCCAGCATCTGGCAACTACCACCTACTGCTTGGTTCCCCATCTTTATATCCCTTTTCCCAAGGCAGGAATTCTTTGTGCTCAATTCAAACTTTACTCACTTTGAATGGAAAAATACCAGATTCAAAATGGGTTCCAACATCAGGTGACCTGTCATATGTTCTTGCTTACAAGAAAAACAAAAACATTCACAGATTTTTATCTTGAGCACTGGGCCATTAAATTTCCAGATTATCAGTGATGGCCCTTGTTAGCACATTTAGAATTATAAACAGATCCACATTTCTAACTTCAGATACAAGAATGATACAGGCACAGAAGTAGATTATATTACATTCAGCAGGTCATAACTTTACAAATGATATGTTACATGATACATTTTGTCTAAAGTCTATTTGAGTTATGCATATTCATAAGCTATTGTTCATATAACATGAGGGTGTGACACCCCTGCCCTACCGTTCTGCACTGAGCAAACAAATGGACAGGGAGTTATAGTTTTCCACTTCAAAATATGGGTTACATGCTTGCAGTAGTTGAATTTATCCATGGTATAACTGACAGAAATTTTAACAACCACAAACCTCTGCCTTGACCTCTATATCATGAATGTTTACTACTTTCAAACAACTTCAAAAGGAAAAACTGCAGGTTTAACAAAAATAGGCTATTTGCAGAGATTCTAGCCTCAAGGTTATACTGTATAGGCTGCGTCTAGACTGGCACGATTTTGCGGAAATACTTTTAACGGAAAAGTTTTTCCGTTAAAAGTATTTCTGCAAAAGCACATCTAGATTGGCATGGATGCTTTTGTGCAAAAAGTGCTTTTGCGCAAAAGCACCTGTGGCCAGTCTAGACGCGATTTTGCGGAAGAAAGCCCTGATCGCCTTTTTAACCATTGGGGCTTTTTTGCACAAAACAGTTCTTCCCTGTCTACACTGGCCCTCTTGCACAAATATTCTTGCGCAAGAGGGCTTTTTCCCCGAGCGGGAGCGTGAAAGTATTTGTGCAAGAAGCACTGATTTTGTACAATACAAAGTCAGTACTGTTGCGCAAATTCAAGCAGCCAGTGTAGACAGCTGGCAAGTTTTTGCCACCCTATAGTGTATAGTCTAGACGCACCCTATAGTGTATTGCTATGTAGTCAATTGAAATGAATGCATTTTTCCTTTTGTAACATAGGATACTAGAGTCATGCTTTAAACTCCAAGTGTTGGCATGCATTAAAGCCTGGCAAATGTTTTAAGTTCAATGCTGGAAGCCATGTCTCTTTTTAGGAAGTGCTCAGGTCTTGAACCTTAGGGGGAAATGGTATCTGTCTAAATACTGCTATGACTATATCCACAGATGTTAAAAGATCTGTATCCAATAGCCCCAAAGACATTTAGAAGAAACACTCAATTTTTAATGACTGTCAGTTTTGATTAAAAATAACTTACTCCAGCTTCCTTTTTTATGTCTACAATTTTAATTTTCCATTTCTCTCTTTATTCAGTCAAAGAATCTATTGAGTACTGACCCCAATCTGGCTTCTAAAACTGTAGTTATACAGTATTCTGTTTTTCAGAAGTACTTCAGATGAACATGTGGAATATGTTTTAAAGCTTCCATCACATTTTCATAAGAGATCCCTAAAGTAATTTGAAAACACTCATTACATCTCTATGTCCCTGTGAAATATATAATGGAGGGACCACTACGCCCACCACCAAAATAGAACCACCTACAAGGCTGAATACAGTAGTCACACACCATTCTGTTTTAATCCAAGATGGAATGTTGCCAGGACACAAGGTTGCACATCTCTACTCTTACCAAATCTGTCATACATAGTGTATATGATTTTGTTTTCTGCAACGGCACTTTTAGCTTCTAGAAATCATCTTCCAGTTTTGGTCAGGTACTACTGTGTGTTCATTGGGTGTTGCAATTTCTGAAGAGACATGAGTTGTGTTCTCTTGCATTAAGACCATACTTTAAGACGGTTCCCCTGCACCGTCGGGGCTGAACCCGCGGCTTCCACAGCTGCGGACGATCCCTCCGTCCCCGGCTGGTGACGGTGTTGCTTCACCCTGTTACATTAGGACTTTAATAGGGTTCAAAAAAGAGCTAGATAGCCATTGATGGACCTAACCTCCATGAATCTATTAGCCAGGATGGGTAGGAATAGTGTCCCTAGCCTCTGTTGGTCTGGAAATAGGTGGCAGGAGAGGGATCACGTGAGGATTACCTGTTGTGTTCCCTCCCTCTGGGTCATCTGGTATTGGCCACTGTTGGCAGGCAGGATACTGGGCTAGATGGACCTTTGCTCTGACCCAGTATAGCCATTCTTATGTTCACAGCCCAGCCAGGATGAGAGCTGTGCAGGGCCAGGCAGCTGTGGGGAGGAAGCACCAAGAGCAGCCTCCCCCGCCCCACTTGCTCATGTGCCCATTTCCTGGGCCTCATGCCCAGCGTATGTGGAGGATCTGTGGGTTCCCACAGCTGCCTGTGGCATGGCTCTTACCATGGCCAGTCTGCACCCCTATGATGCCAACTGAACACCACCTCCTCCATGATTGGAGTAGAGTAAAAGTCAATGAAATTAGTCAACATAAGCAACACAGTGTCTATACTGACATTGTGTCTACCTGTTCTGGCTTTCAGAAGCCATCCTACCATGCCCCACACTGCAGGACAATCAGTGCAAACACTCCTGGTGAGGATACACATTGCAACACAAGAAGCCAAGAGCAAATATGCACATTTTTTACTTAAAGCTGTCCAACTACAAAAATTGGACTTTGTCAACAGTAAAAGTTTTTGCTGGGGAAAAAAACAAACCTGTGGGTTTAATAACATATTTATGTTAACGGGAAATTTCAAAATAAAACAAAAAGTCACCTTGAAATTCAAAATTAATCAGACATGTTCATTTCATTTTGTGTGAATTGCAATTTTTCATTTCAAACCACCAATGCTAGTTCCAAGTCCCAACGGTACCACCTCACTGAAACATACAAATTATCCATTCATTTACTATGTCTCATTGATGGAGGACCGAGGAAGGGAATATATTAAAAGCATCTTGTTTGGGCAGAGGGTTAAGAAAGGCATTGGAGGTTAAGGAGGAGAAGGAAATGAAAGGGTAAAATGCCAGTTTTAATCCTCACTTTTTCCTCAAAATGCCAACAAACATTCCCATAGAAGTTTGTGTGCTTTTAAAACACACTTTCCAACTCCAAGGTAATAAAACTAAAAGTCTTGATCCACCAAAGTCATTTTTTCTTATAGGCTTCAGCAGGTGTTGGTACGGACCCAAGGTAGCAGTTTTATGCCTCAGGATGCTGTCACAACATGAGCTAGCAGCCCACAAATGCATAGCCTGTTGTAGCTTATTGCTATGCTGTGTCAACTCTTCAAGCGGAGTCTGATAGCATGGAAATACAGTTGAACTGAAATTCCCTTGATATACATGTTAGGATCCTTCACTGTTAACTAATCAGAGCAACTTATGTCACTTTGTCCATATTATAAATATATATTACTAAAAGATTTAACCAGCATTGCTCGGGTCCTTAATTCAAATGATGTAGGAAAGGGTAGGAGAGATGTCCTGGAGGCAAAATTTAGGTTGCTAGGAAAAAGACTGAAATCCAGGACCTCTGTGGTGGCATTCTCAGAAATGCTTTCAGTTCTGCGCGCAGGGCCAGGTAGGCAGGCAGAGTCTCAATGTGTGAATGACACGATGGTGCAGGGAAGAGGGGTTTAGATTTATTAGGAACTGGGGACACTTTTGGGAGAGGGGGAATCTATACAGGAAGTATGGGTTCCACCTAAACCAGGGTGGAACCAGACTGCTGGCATTGAACATTAAAAAGGCCGTAGAGCAGTTTTTAAACTAGGAGATGGGGGAAAGCCGATTGGTGCGGAGAAGAACGTAAATCGGTGGGAGACTTCTCTTAAAGGAAAATCCATTGATAGAGATTCTCTAGGCTGTAGTCATAAAGAGAGGAGGGGAGAGGACAATCAAGGGGCAAGAGCAGACAAACAACCACATACAAAGGAATCTAATACATCAGGAAAGGGCAGACAAATAAACAGTGGCAATTTTTTTGAGTGCTTCTACACAAATGCTAGAAGTTTGACTAATAAGATGGGTGAACTAGAGTACCTTATATTAAAGGAGGAGATTGACATAATAGGTGTCACAGAAACCTGGTGGAATGAGGAAAATCTGAGGGACACAATCATACCG
The DNA here is from genome assembly GCF_049634645.1 of Pelodiscus sinensis. Classification (NCBI taxonomy): domain Eukaryota; kingdom Metazoa; phylum Chordata; order Testudines; family Trionychidae; genus Pelodiscus; species Pelodiscus sinensis. The sequence continues at coordinate 203,073,053 of NC_134712.1, forward strand.
GGATATAAAATATATCGAAAGGATAGAACAGGCTGTGTGGGTGGCGGAGTGGCACTGTATGTGAAAGATAACATAGAATCAAATGAAATAAAAATCTTAAATGAATCAACATTTTCAATAGAATCACTATGGATAGTAATTCCATGCTCCAATAATAAGAATATAGCAGTAGGGATATATTATCGACCACCTGACCAGGACAGTAATAGTGACATTGAAATGCTAAGGGAGATTAGAGAGGCTACCAAAATAAAAAACTCTATAATAATGGGGGATTTCAACTATCCCCATATTGACGAGGTACATGTCACCTCAGGAAGAGATGCAGAAATAAAATTACTCAATATCTTAAATGACTGCTTCTTGGAGCAGCTGGTACAGGGACCCACAAGGGGAGAGGCAAGTCTCAATTTAGTCCTGAGTGGAGTGCAGGATCATGTCCAGGAAATAACCATTACAGGACCGCTTGGGAATAGTGACCATAATATAATAACATTTAACATTCCTATGGTGGGAAGAACACTTCAGTAGTCCAGCACTCTGGCATTTAATTTCAAAAAGGGAAATTACACAAAAATGAGGAGGTTAGTTAAACAGAAATTAAAAGGCACAGTGACAAGAGCCAAATCCCTGCAAGCTGCATGGAAACTTTTTAAAGACACCATAATAGAGGCCCAACTTAAATGTATACCCCAAATTAAAAAACATAGTAAGAGACCTAAAAAAGAGTCACCGTGGCTTAACCACCATGTAAAAGAAGCAGTGAGGGACAAAAAGGCATCTTTCAAGAAATGGAAGTCCAATCCCAGTGAGATAAATAGAAAGGAACATAAACACTGTCAAATTAAGTGTAAAACTGTAATAAAAAAAAGCAAAACAAGATTTTGAGGAACAGCTAGCCAAAAACTCAAAAAATAATAGCAAAATGTTTTTTTAAGTACATTAGAAGCAGGAAGCCTGCTAAAAAAACAGTGAGTCCCCCCCTAGACAATTGATACACAAAAGGAGCAATCAAGGACGATAAAGCCATTGCGGAGAAGCTAAATGATTTCTTTGCATCAGTCTTCACGGATGTGGATGTTGGGGAGATTCCAAAACCTGCACCGTCCTTTGTGGGAGATGAATCTGAGGAACTGTCCTGGTTTGAAATGTCATTAGAGGAGGTTTTGGAACAAATAGAAAAACTTAATGTGAACAAATCACCGGGACTGGATGGCATTCACCCAAGGGTTCTAAATGAACTCAAATGGGAAATTGCATAACTGTTAACTGTGGTTTGTAACCTATCCCTTAAATCGGCTTCCGTGCCTACTGACTGGAAGATAGCTAACGTGACACCAATATTTAAAAAGGGCTCTAGAGGTGATCCCGGCAATTACAGACGTTGGTACCAGGCAAATTACCAGTCTAATGTCGGTACCAGGCAAATTAGTCGAAACAATAGTTAAGAATAAAATTGTTTGGCACATAGAAGAACATAATTTGTTGGATGAAAGTCAAAATGGTTTCTAGAAAGGGAAATCATGTCTTACTAATCTATTAGAGTTCTTTGAAGGGGTTAACAAACATGTGGACAAGGGAGATCCAGTAGATATAGTATACTTAGATTTTCAGAAAGCCTTTGACAAAGTCCCTCACCGAAGGCTCTTGTGTAAATTACATTGTCATGGGATAAAAAGGAAGGTCCTTTCATGAATTGAGAACTGGTTAAAAGACAGGAAACAAAGGATAAGAATAAATGGTAAATTTTCAGAATGGAGATGGATAACTAGTGGTGTCCCCCAAACGTCAGTCCTAGGACCAATCCTATTCAACTTATTCATAAATGATCTAGAAAAAGGGGCAAGCAGTGAGGTAGTAAAATTTACAGATGATACTAAACTGTTTAAGATAGTCAAGACAGAAGTAGACTGTGAAGAACTTCAGAAAGATCTCACAAAACTGAGTGATTGGGCAACAAAATGGCAAATGAAGTTTAATGTGGATGAGTGTAAAGTAATGCATGTTGGAAAAAATAACCCCAACTATATATATAAAATGATGGGGGCCAATTTGGCTATGGCATATCAGGAAAGAGATCTTGGAGTTATTGTGGATAGCTCTCTGAAAACGTCCACACAGTGCGCTGCGGTGGTCAAAAAGGCAAATAGAATGTTAGAAATTATTAAGAAAGGGATAGAAAATAAGACACAAAATATCTTACTGTCCCTGTATAAATCTATGGTACGCCCACATCTTGAGTACTATGTACAGATATGGTCTTCTCGCCTCAAAAAAAGATATTTTGGCCTTGGAAAGGGTTCAGAAAAGGGCAACTAAAATGATCAGGGGTTTGGAAGAGGTCCCATATGAGGAGAGGCTAAAGTGACTGGGACTTTTCAGTTTAGAAAAGAGGAGACTGGGAGGGGGGGGGTATGATAGAGGTATATAAAATCATGAGTGGTGTGGAGAGTGTGAATAAAGAAAAGTTATTCATTAGTTCCCATAATATAAGGACTAGAGGACACCAAATGAAATTAATAGGCAGCAGGTTAAAAACTAATAAGCTAAAGATGTTTTTCACACAGTGTGTAGTCAACCTGCGGAACTCCTTGCCAGAGGAGGCTGTGAAGGCTAGAACTATAACAGAGTTTAAAGAGAAGCTAGATAAATTAATGGAGGTTAGGTCCATAAAAGGCTATTAGCCAGGGGGTAGGAATGGTGTCCCAGGCCTCTGTTTGTCAGAGGCTAGAGACGGATGGCACAAGACAAATCATTGACTTCAGTCCACCCCCTCTGGGGCACCTGGCACTGGCCACTATCAGCAGACAGGCTACTGAGCTAGATGGACCTTTGGTCTAACCCAGTACGGCCGTTCTTATGTGCTTAAATAATTTTTGTGTTTTGGAAAACAAAATGGAAGTGTACATGATTCATTTAAATCATTACTCTGGGGTGGGGCTGGAGATGAGGAGTTCAGTATGCAGGCTGCCCCAGGGAGAGAAGACTATCCCAACCCTCTCTCACCGCAGCAGCCTGGGATCAGGTGAGAATCACCTCTCCATGGCCACTGCAGCTCCAGCAGGCACAGCCAGGGGAGGGGTACATGCCCCCCCCCCCAACTGGGGCAGGGCAGGTTCGTCTGTCCCCTGTACTCCTCAACCAGAGTGAAGTATGCAGCAAACTGAACTTTCTCCTCACTCCCTGACGAACAAGAACATACAGTGTTCCGGTACAAATTGAGAAAGGGGAGTTTCAGCCTTCCCTTCCTCCATAAAAGGTGCCTGGGAGGTGGTTCAGTCCCAGATGGGGGAGGCACACCCCCAGCCAGCCCCTTCCAGCTGCCTGGTGATTCTGTCTCTTTTCTGTGTGGTTTTATGAGAAGCAATCCCATTTTCCTGGCACATCCCATTTTCCTGGCACAACCAAACTCTTATCTTGCTTTAAAGTATGATAAGAGGAAGCTACTTACCAAATCTGATGGTCCTAACTCTTACCGTGTAGGAGAAGTTCTTGTACAGACAGATAAACTCTCAAATATATAGTAGATTTTTGGTTTTGTATATAGCTGTCATTTTAAAGAGTTAGCTGAGCAAATTATGCTGAAAAAATCGGCATACACCAGGAAATATACGAGCCCTGATGTTGTTAAAAGACCTAAAATTCTCTTGAAGAAAAAAAGAACAACATTATGCTGTAGAAATTAGATTTGTAAGTTTCATATTTCCTAGACATGTAGCTGTATTAGTAAATGACAATTTTACAATTTCATCCAAGTGAAACGATCTTGGACTACATTGCCCCAGTGCATAGTTGCATTTAACATAGGTATTGAATGATTTTTTCCCCAGAGTAACTGAATCCTCTAGCCAGCAGACATTACTGTAGGATTTAGGAAAGATTAAGCTTTTAGTATCCTGCCAAAAGCAATAATTAAAATAACCAGGACCTGCTTATATAAACAGCTGTCATTTTATTTTAACTAGGGGCTTTCGCCTTTTACCAGTGTCAAACAGAATAAGCTTCCAAACAACTCAACTTCCAAGAGGTTCCCTTTAAACATTATCTCTTCTGAAGCTTTAATGAAACACACTCAGTTTGGCCATTTGCAAGCTGTTGGGCAGTGTGCATTAATTACTCCACAATGTGGTCAGGTTGGAGGACATATGGGAATGATATATTGTTTGTACTTCTTAAAACAGCATAATCTTGTGATTGCTATGAAGGTAACGGACTTTTAATATTGTAGATCAAATTGAAAAAGCAACATTCTTACCAGGCATGATCTGAGCATGCTGAAATCAATGGCAAAGTTCTCTCTGACTTCAGAGGGCTTTGGATCAGGCTTCAGAAGACAAATAAATATGCTGTGGTTCTTCTTGATGGTAGGGAAAATTCAAGGACATTCTGAGGCAGTTCAAGTAAAGTCTCTTTCCATCCCCACCTGCAACCTTATGGATCATAAACAGCAAGTAGGGATTACATGGTGAGGTAGGCAGCTTGAAGGACTTCATCCTTTAGAGGCCTATTTTAAGAGTGCAGGCTGGAGGAGCTGTGAAAGAAGGAAAGTGGAAGAGGAGAGGCTTAAAGGGATGGAGGCAGCTAATCTTTTCTCCATTTTTTTCCTCCATTTTCAGAAAGGATGGATTATGGAGGAAAACAAAAAGGAGTAACAAGATGCAGAAATGAAAGGAAAGAGTATTCTAGGTTTCAAAGAGAGAAAAGGAGAAAGCAAGAAAGAGAAAGGAACAATGAACAATGCAAGAGACAGAGGGCCGCGCGGCACGGAGTCCGCACTAGCGGACATTTAAAAATGGCGGCGCCCGGCTTTATGCAAATGAAGCCCGGGAAATTCAAATCCCGGGCTTCATTTGCAACTCCGGTTGCCTACATTACCACCCTAGTTCGAACTAGGGTGGTAGTGTAGACATAACCAAAGGGAAGTCTGAATGACTAGATAAAAATGAGGAAAATCACACTTGAAAGTCAGTGCACAAGCTCACTGACTGGGAAAGTTAGAGTAAAACTCCAAACAGCCATTCAGTCCAAGACCCTTCCCTCAGGGCTGGCTTTACTTTCAAACGGGAATGCCAAAACAGGAAGCAAAGGGACTCAAACTACTGGTACTAACCAGACGCTTCCCCAGATTTCATCTGCTCAGAAGGGAGGGAGTACACCTTTCCCCTTTGATAGCCCTTCCTGGCTACTATGGACAATAAGGCTTCCTTGACTGTGGGTCTTTCTTATCTGCAACTCCTGCTCTAAAGATAGGAAACCATATACAGGTTGACCTTCCCAAATCTGGGACTCCCTAGTCCAGCAACATCTGTGGTCCAGCAGGATCAAGGATGCTGCTGGACCAGAGAGTGATGGCACCTGGGAGCGTGAGCTGGTCAGGATTCCAGTGGTGGGGAGCCCCACCTTTGGGACTGGTGAGCCCTGTCACTGGAGAGCCCTGGCCAGGTGGGACCACAGCAGGACCAGTGAGCCCCATCCCTGCAGATCACCATCCCTGCACAGCCACGGAGTCCTGTCCCTGGGGAGCCCTGGGTGGGTATGGCAGCAGCAGGACTGCCACGGAGCACCATCCCCGAGAAGCCCCAGCAGAGTGTGGCAGCAGTAGGGCCACCAGCAGCCAATGAGTCCCATCCCAGGAACCCCTGGCCAAGCAGGGGAGAAGCAGAGCCATGGGGGCTGGGGAGTTCCATCCCCAGAGAGTCCCAGCAGGCTGGCGGCAGTCTCTCCTGATCCAGCAAATTCCTCATTTGGGATGGGTCAGGTCCTGAGGGTGCTGGACCAGGAAGGTCCAGCCTGTATCTGGCTTCTAGTAGGTTTCATGTTTACTCTTAGTTGTATGACCTGGAATTTCATCCCTGAGCTTTGACAGGCCCAAAATCCAAAACACAGGAATGTGCCCCCTCCCCGTGCTATTAGTATGAATTATTTATGTTGCTAGTTTTTGTTGTTGTAGTTTGGCAAAATAAATAAATAAATTGAGAAATGAGACAATGAAAATACATGCTCAGCCATTGGTGGATTTAGCACTCTTTCATCCTAATCTAAACTCTGCTTGGAGAGCAATGGTTTTAACTCCTTTTCTTCTGTCCTTTAAATAAATTTAAAACATCATGTTAGAAACAATGGCAACAATGTTTTGTCTAATAGATAGACAAGCCTATAGAGTTTATTGACATAATTAAATGCAGGCTGGTCTTTAAAAAACTAGCAATTTCCACATAGCCTGAGAGACTCTAATTGCATTAAGAGGAAACAGTGTATGAAGCTCATGATTTCTTTGTTTAATTCTTGCACTCTGAAGACTGAGCCAAGTTCTTAAGTGAGTCTAAGTTTGTGTAATTTACACTTTCTTCTATCATATATCAAACTAGTCTCAATCCTAATTTGTGGCATGTAATTTCTACTTCTATACTTATTTTCTGAATATGGTCCACTAAAATTACTTAGCCTGGTGGATCTCATACACTTGTTTCTCCCAGCTCTGTGGCATAAAATAAGAAAAACAACTAAAAGGAGGATGTAAAAATTACAACTACTCTAATTTGTACCTCCTCCTTGCTAAGGAAATTAATGCTATCTTAGACTCCTGAGCAACAGATAGTTAATCATATCACCTATGAATTAGGTCTACTTTCTTAGCAATTAGCACTTTCCTTTATAATTAGCTTTGCAATTAACTAGTTGACATTAATAAAGACCTTGGTTAGATACTCAGATAAATAGTGCTGAATTCTCTTCCTTCTGACACCAGCATCCTTATTTGGACATCAGCATCATCCCTGTGCAGAATAGTTATAGATATCTTGGCTCTTGAAGGTTAGTCTGGATACATTCAAGTGTACTTTGAGAATGAGTAAATAAAACATCAGTTCTGGAACAAAGATGGATAAACAGCATGCAGGAATACTCTCTTTTGGGGATCTAAAGCCAACAATACCCACTTTTAAGAGAGCAACTCTGTCTCCAGGACTGACTAATTAGAAATAAGACTGAGAACAATCTCTTCTGCTACTCACAAAGCAGCTCCTCAAAAGACCATTGACTCTACTGTGGAACAAAACAGCATGTCTTTCCAAGACTGAACATTTGCTTACACACTGTGAAAAAGATCTTCGATAATTATACAAGAACAAATTATGTCAAACCAACTTGATAGCTTTCTTTGATTGGACAACAAGCCTTGTGGATAAAAGGGGAAGCAAAAGATGTGATATACCTAGACTTTAGTAAAACAATTGATACAGTCTCGCATGCCCTTTTCTCAATAAACTACAGAAGTACAACATAAATGAGGCTACTATAAGGTGGGTGCATAAGTGATTGGATAACCATTCTCAGAAGTTATGTCTACACAGCAAAATTATTTCAGAATAACAGCCATTATTTCAAAATAACTTTCCTAGCATCTACACAGCCAAATCGCTATTTCAAAATAAATTTGAAATGGCGGAGTGCTTATTTCAAATTTGATAAACCTAATTCTATGAGGAATAACAACAAATTTGACATAGCTATTTCAAAATAAGTGCTGTGTAGACACTTATTTCGAAATAGGGGGCCTCCAGCCTTCCCAGGGTGCCCTGGTGGCCACTCCAGCCTCAAATAAGAACACTTCTTTCCCTCTCCCCCTCCCTGGAGTCCTTAAAGGGGTAGACTCTGGCCACAGTGCCTGTGCCAGCTCCAAGCCTGCCAGCCCAGAGCCAGCAGTCACTGCCCCTGACCCAGTGGCCCCAAAACATTAGCCAGCAAGCCACTGGCAGCCAGCCCTCCACTGCTCCCCAGGAGCAGTCTGCCAGCTCCCAGGAGCCTGCCAGGGCCTGGAGAAGGTTGGTGTCTTCCTGGTCCAGGGTGGAGATCATAGACCTTATTTAGGTTTGGGGGGGATGCCCCCAACATCCATGATCTCCACACTAGATGGAGGAATGCAGCCATCTATGGCAGGATAGCTGCCATCCTGGCCAGCAAAGGCCACATGCGAACCCAGGAGCAGGTTTGCATGACAATCAAGTTGGTCCGGGAAGACCCCCCCACCCCTGAGCTTCCCCTTCCTCTTCTTCCCCTTGCTTCCCCCTTCCAGCTTCCTCCTTCCAGGTTTCCCCCTCCCCTCTCCCACCCTCTCTTCTCCCGTCTCCTGCCTTCTTTCCCCAGTCTCACCAGAGTTTCATTTCCCCCACCCAGTTTGTTAAATAAAGAGAGTTTGTATTCATGAAAATACGTGTATTTTATTTGACATCAGGAAGGGGGCTTAGGGAGGGGTAAGTGGAAGGACATGAGGGAGGAATGAGGCACAAGCCCCCAGTGGGGCAGACCAGGATGTCTCTTAGTGCTCCTCAGGGTGGAAGCTCTCCCTCAGGGCCTCCTGGATACTGACAGCCTCCTGATGGACCTCCCAGATGGCAGCCTGCAGAAAGTGCAGCCAGGCTCTCAGCAATGCATCCACGAGAAGCACCAGAGTGCCCAGGGGCAGCTCTGGCTCCATGTTGAAGAGTGCTATGGTGTCCTGAGTGAGGGCAACCAGAGCATATAGAGAAAAAATGCTTTGCTGTCCCTTATCAAGGTAGACAAGCAAGCAGGGAAACCTGAGAACTGGCTGGCTGGAGGGGGGAGGCGGGCGCGGTTCTTTAAGCACAGACCTCAGATAGCCTCAGGCAGCAGCCCCACACAGTAAGTCCTGACCTGGAGCCCTGCTGGAACTGGTTCTGGCCAGCCTTAAATGCAATTCAGAGTCCACTCAGTGTGGACGTGCTATTTTGAAATTGCAAAATGCTATTTCGAAATGCATTTTGTGTGTAAATAAGCTATTTCGAAATAAGATACTTCAAAATAACACTGTAGTGTAGACATACCCAGAGGGAATATTAATAGTTCACATTAATGCTGGAAGGGCATAATAAATGGGGTTCCACAGGGATCAGTATTAGGACCAGTTCTTTTCAGTATCTTCATCAACAATTTAGATAATGGCATTCAGAGTACACACATATAATTTGCAGATGATACCAAGCTTGAAGGGATTGGAAGTGCATTGGAGGATAGGATCATAATTCAAAATGATCTGGACAAACTGGAGAAATGGTCTGAGGTAAATAGGATGAAATTCAGTAAGGACAAATACAAACTACTCCACTTAGGGAGGAACAATCAATTTCACATATACAGAATGGAAAGTGATTATCTAGGAAGGAGTACTGCAGAAAGGGATCTATAGATAACAATGGACCGCATGCTAAATATGAGTCAACAGTGTGACACTGCTGGCAAAAAAAAGGAAAGCAAACATGATTCTGTGGGATGCATTAACAGGAGTGTTGTGAGCAAGACACGAGAAGTCATTCTTCCGCTCTACTCCGTGCTGATTAGTCCTGAACTGAAGTATTGTATCCAGGTCTTGGCACCACATTTCAGGAAAGATGTGGAGAAAATAGAGAAGAGCAAGAAAAATGTTTTCTAGACCTTTAAATATGACCTAGGAGAGAAGATTGAATGCATTGGATTTGTTTAGTTTGAAAAAGAGATGATTGGAAGGAGACTTGATAGCAGTTTTGAAGTACCTATAAGGGAGTCACAAGGAGAAGGGAGATGATAGGACAAGAAGCAATGGGCTTAAATTGCAGCAAGGGAGGTTTAGGTTGGACATTAGAAACTGTCAGGGCGGTTAAGCACTGGAATACATTGTTTAGGGAGGTGGTGGAATCTTCATGACTGGAGATATTGAAGAGTGAGTTAGTCCAATATCTGTCAGGGATGATCTAGATAGCGCTTGAGTCCTGCTGTGAGGGAAGGGGACTGGACTTGATGACCTCTTGAGGTCCCTTCCAATTCTAGTACAGGTTGGACCCTCCCTGGTGAGTTACCCTTGGGACCTGACTGGTCCCGAAGGAGGGAGTATGCTGGACCAGGGGAGGTTGGCCCTTCTGCCAGGCTCCCCTGTCCCTGGGACACTGGGTTCCTAGCTTCTTGGCCAATTCCAGGGCTGCTGGGGCTCCACTGCCCCTATGCTGCCAGATCCTGAAGCCCCAGGACGGCCAGATCTCAGCTGCTCTGGGCCACTCAGGGCTCCGCTGCCTCAGAGTTGCCAGGGCTGTGCTGCTCTAGGCCACCGAGGCTCTAGGCCACTGGTACTCTGCTGCTCTGGAGCTCCGTGGCCAGTCACAGGGCCGCCAGCACTCCACAGCCCCAAGGCTGCCTCTCTGGTCTGGGGCTCTCTGGTCCTGCCAGACCACAGATGTTGCTGAACCAGCGAGTCCCAGACCAAAGAGGTTCAGCCTGTATTCTGTCATCTACCTATAACAGTGCCTGCTGGTGTTGTCTGCCATAACAGGTACATACGAATCTGGTTAGACGGACAAGCTGATTTTCAAGATAACCTTTCCAAATGTATCTGGGAACATAGGGAATCACCATGCTGGATCAGATCAATGATCCATCCAGTTCACTGTTCTTTCACACCTGTGCATAGGACCTAGTGTTTCAGGAGAAGTTAAAGAGATTTTGCTGTAAGTAATGACAGATAATTTATCCTCAGAATAAATATCCCTCTCTCACCAATGGGTAGAGGTTGACTTAAGCAGGCAGCTTTAAATAACCCTTCTATTTTGTGCTCTCTTGACAACAGGAGGTTTGGAAAAATAAACCCAATAAAAATCACTTTACTCAAGTGCAATATTGACACAGTTATAAATGCAGAGAGGAAGAAATGTCTATGCTTGATGATGAGATATTGTGATGCTCTCTCCCTGTTTTTGGAGGTGGAGGGAGAGCCTCATCTGGTGCCAATTGTCATAGGGCAACTGAAGTCAATAGAGCTATGACAATTGACACCAGATGAGGGTCTGCTCTTTTTTCAGCTAGCAGTGCATGTCAAGCACAGCATAAGAGCCAGAGCATAAGTTGGGGCGGGTATTTGGCAACTGTTAAGGGGACACAAAAAATAAAAATAAGAAAAGTATTAAATTGCTTTTACAACAACTGAGCTTCATGACATCTGTCCATCCTCTTCACATCCTGCAGCTGTTTCAGGTGTCCTGGTTTAACATAGCCCAAGAGTTGCTTTTTGTTAACTTGGTGCTAAACTTGTCCCTGAGACCAGGAGATTTCACTTTGATCACCAGTGTATCTGGAAAAATAATTGACCTTCGTACATTGTGATGCAGAACTGAAGCACGGCCGGCAACATTTAGTAATGTTTGTTGCTCTCCGTGAAATTAAAGAGCTAGCCTTATAGTTACATTGAAAGCACCAGAATCCCAAAGCACTTTATAGATGGGAATTTTAAAGATAGATGGAATTTGATCAAGACATTGTGATTTAACCCACAACTGTTCTGTTAGTGAGGTACCACCTTGTTCAGAAGACAGAAAACTGACATCCCAATGGTATGTGCCATTCACAGCTGTTAAAAGGTGGAGGGATCTGGTGGTGGTAGTCGTTTTAAGAATCCAGTGGGCGCACATGATCCTTCTCATTCTAGTAGGGAGCACTGAGGCAGCTCAGGCCACAGCGTGGATCCTTTGAACACATCAGCAGCCAGAGCAAAAGACAAAGAGGCCATTTTAAAAGCACTCTTCCTGATCATGCGTGCTGTTAAAGAGCAACTCAGAAGGATCACAGCACTCCACCTAACATTGTAATTCACTCGCTACAGCTGCTCTGGTGAGAAGTGTCACTGAACCTTTAATGCAGTGGGCTGTTGAGCCTTGAGTTGAGCCATTCCTTTGAGTTACAATTTTTGGTTGTGCCTCCTAACCCAAACAAGACACATGCTTAAGGACACAGGATAGCCTACTCATAAACCTAACCGAGATCTTAGCACAACTTTGATTAGTTACCTACACCCTGGACATTTCAGATCCATGGAGACTTATCAATGGTACAGCCAAGGCTTCATCAGCAGCAGGCTGCTTCCATCTTGCAGCCAGGCTTCCGGTTAGAGCAGGACCAATACCTGCCTCCACGGGAGCTGACAGGATCGTCGGTCCTCTGGGCAATATGAAGGGGGACCCAGCTCTGTGCTCCCAGAAAGGGCAGGGCCTTGGGTGGAAGGGACAGGGCTGGGGCACCCAGTGCCCCCCACCCTGGCTCTCAGAGCATGTTGCATAGCACTCCCATGGCAATTCTAAAGGCTCCAGCTGCTGCCTGCCCCTCTGCCCTTCCCCCTCTGTCTTTCCCAGTGAGGGAAGGCATGTGAGACAGCCTCTGGGAGTGGAGCCAAGGCTGGCCACAGAAGCAGAAGTGGGTGTGGACACAGCGAATGTTGATACTGACCCACGGGCTGGGTGACCTCTGAGGTGAGTGAGGGGACAAGGGTGGTGCTCCTTCCCTGCCCCTTGTGGGAGCCAGCCTGGGACTCCCCTCACAGGACTGGTATGAGCCACCCAAAATGTTCTGCCATGTGCCTCTAGGGTTGTGTGCCCCACAGTTTGAAAACCTCTGCTTTAAAGTCTTCCTATTTATCTTATGATCTGGAGAGGGGCTTCTGGTACTTTGGAATCTTTTCACTGCAGTGGAATTCTTTAGAGTCACATCTTGATGGGCTGTGTGAATGCCTAGATTTGGCACAGTTGGGGGCAATGTTACAAAAACTTAAATTGTACAATGTCCCTCAAAATCCAAATCAGGCTGGGTGCATAAAATCTAGTACAAAATTCCAAGTTTACCTCTGAGTGACCTTCAGCATTTCGTGTATTCACTGCATTGTGGATGGGGACACTTACTCTGCATGAGCAGACATCAACTGAATATGAAATTAAATTAAAAGAATTACCTTAATGAAATAAAATGAGTTTCTTATTTATCTGCATTTAGAACCTGATAAGATTAGGGGAATTAAATTAATGCTGACCCCACTCACTTTCTGTCTTATGATAAATGGGGAAGCAAACATTAGCAGGAGAAAGCACAGAATATTTGGCCAGAGTGCTTCTGTTGATACTGAGGTTTTTGAGAAATTGCCTATATGCTGGTACTATGGGTGGAAATATGTTTTGTAAAGTCAAATGTCCAAGTGATTTTGAGAACTGGAGACCTTTCATTGCTTGTATCTCTTCAGTATGTACCCATTCAGTAACCTCTTTTAATGTTCATGAATGTATAATCGGCCCACTGATTACATTTTGCCATTGAACTTGCCAGATTTTCTAACTTCAGAGCAGCTTTTAATAAGGTGGAAGAATTTTTTTATACTAAATGTGTAGTACCATGATTCTACTAGGTTTCAGGTAACAAGTGCTTCATGTTTGCCAGACACATGTGCAAGTTAAAGATGCCAGCAATGAATTTAAAGTTGACTTGTTCTTATTTCATATTCTTTTTTTTTCCCCCTTCCTCATAGCCATGAAATCCAAGAATGAAACCAATTTACTATTCTGGCTTGGAAATTATTAACGTCTTTATTTTGCAGCTCAAGCCAGTTCCACTAATGTAACAAGGATTGCACTAGGTCAAGGATGGGTCACATACAAGCCATCAGCTGTTTTAATCTGGACCTCCCGCTCCTACTGAGGAGTGGGGTCTGGGGCTTGCCCAGCTCCCCACAACTTCTGGAAGCAGCAGCCTGTCCTCCTCTTGCTCTTATGTGAAGGGGCAGCCATAGGGCTCTGTGCAATGTGCCTGCCCCAAGGATCCACCCCTGCAACTCCCTTTGGCTGGGAACCAATGGGAGCTGTAGAGGCAAAGGAGCAACCTACAGAATTGGGTGGCTGCAACTCTGTGTAGGAGCCAGCCAGAAGGGGACCATACTGCTGCTTCAGGGCTTTGCTTGAGGAAGTAAGATCAGCCTGGAGCCTGCACCACTGAGCCCCATGCCATACCTCAACTTCTTGCCTCAGTCTGATCCTCCTCCCACCCTCCAAGCCCCTTGGTCCCAGCCCAGAGCACTCTCTGGCACCCCAAACCCCTCATCCCCAGGCCCACTTCAGAACCCACACTCCCAATCAGTGCCCTCACCCCCCATGTGCCCCACCCCCGGCCCAGAATCCCCTCCCACATCCTGAATGCCCCATTTCTGTCCCCACCCAGAGCCAGCACCCACAACTGGAGCCCTCACCCCATCACACACCCCTGGTGCGTCTAGACTGGCAAGATTTTGTACGAAAGCGGCTGTTTGTAATGTACAAAATCAGTGCTTCTTGCGCAAATACTTTCATGCTCCCGCTTGGGAAAAAGCCCTCTTGCACAAGACTACTTGCGCAAGAGGGCCATTGTAGACAGGGAAGAACTGTTTTGTGCAAAAAAGCCCCGATGGCTAAAATGGCCATCGGGGCTTTCTGGCGCAAAATCGCGTCTAGACTGGCCACGGATGCTTTTGCGCAAATACTTCTGTTAAAAGTATTTCCACAAAATCATGCCAGTCTAGACGCAGCCCCCAACCCCAGTTTTGTGAGCACCCATGGCCCTCCATACAATTTCCATGACCTGATGTGACCCCTGAACTAGGTTCACCGGGAAGTACAAGTTCCACAGGTAGTTCTGAGGTTTACTCTTGCTTTATAAAATTCATATAAGCACAATATTTTACTTACATTCTCAGTGCTCAAGAAAATAACCCAGGTAAATGGCCTACAATTAGAACCAGTATTATCTGTAAACTGAGCATTTGGAAAGCCACCCAGGAGAGATTCAAATGCCACCCAGCTGATTAGCAGAGCACGCATAACTGCTCGCAGCTGGTAGCCTGTGTTTCTATTGATGGTGCACATCTGCACATGTCATGGTGCACATAAAATTTATTCTGAACATGGAAAAATTAGAGGGAATACTGCTTGGAACTACATTACTTTGAGAAAGAGTTACATTGATTGTGCCGGATACCATCAATTAACTAAAAAAAAAAGAAGCAAAGCTGGATACGTTAAGAGGAGTTTTGTCAGGGTTTCTCCCTGCCTACTGATTTTGAATGTGGCTCAAAAGACAGAGCTGTGGTGAGAAAGAGCAGCCCCGCTAAGTTTAGATGAAGAAAGCTGAAACAGCAAGTTGAGAATCCTGGGCTGGAGCTAATATTTAATAGGGAGGCACAAGAGGAAGTTTATGAGATGTGAAGGGGGAAATGACAACATTTCAATACAGAACTTCAAGGATATACTCAAAGATGAATAGTTGTACATCTGTGTAGGACTTAAAACAACCTTGGTTTTATAGGCATCTGTTTAAATTCTCATGTTAGATTCTAGATCAGTCAGTTTATTTCATAATACAGATGCTGATGATCAGATTTATGTTGGACAAGAAGAACAACATAACTGCACACATTTAAATAATCCAAGGAAAAAATGTTTTTATGAGAGGAGTTGCAGAAAAAGAGATGAGACCACATTCTGCTGTCACTTACACACATGTATTTCCCTTGACTTCAAATTCACTTATATATATGTAAAATGAGAGCAAAGCCTGATAGAAAAAACAAACAGATTTGTTTTGATGTTGAGCAGTCAAACTGGGAGGAATCAAAAGGGTTTTGTACAAATATGCAATTGCCTGAACCTTTAAAATAATGAAACTCAAGCAATCTCTCAATCCCAACCTTTTGAATTCTTTCCCCTCTGTATAAAAGCATTTATCTATAGTGGTAAGTAAATTTTAGCCACAGGTAATAAGACTAAAACAGCTGTACAACAGTATGGGCTGAATTTTGCTTTCATTTGTCCCGGTGGAAATCCAGAAGAATTCAACAGGAGACAGAATGTGGCCTGTCAATTTTGAACAGAATAGAATTCAAAGATCAAGTGAAATAATCATGTTACAGGACATACAAGGGACTCCTTGGCTCTCATCCAATAGCTCAATAGTTCAGGTGACTTCCTGTTTATAGAAAATTAATTTAGAATTGTTCTCTGGAACATACAGAGTTCCACCAAGTTGTTTAACCACCAGGGGCACCTTAACACTATGGAGTATTGATAGAAAATAATCTGTTAAATCGCTGGTACATTCTGCTTTAATCGTTGATTTGACAAATTAAGAAAGGAAAATTAATTTTGCACATAGTAGCCCCAGTGCAGCAAAACATTGACACTTACTTTGGTAGAGTCATGGTTCACTACACTTGAGCAACTTAAGTAAATGTATTACTTGAAATCAATGGGACTAGTCAAATGTTGCAAGGCACTCACTTTCCTAGAAACCTTGCTGAACCAGGGGCTGATCCAAATTTCATTGAAGTCAATCAGTGAGTCAGATCAGTCCTCAGGGCCTAAATTACATATATATTTAGGTTAGGAAGAAATAGTTCATTAGAAATGAACCTAGGGAAGCTGGTATGTCATCATGCCATGAGGAAGAAGTTATTCAGGGAGTTGTATCCAGCATACACTCAGGTGTGCTATATAAAGACTTACGTGCTGCAGTTTGGAAGCCACAATTACACCTTTTCAGAGATAGGTTTTGTAAACTAGAACAAGATTTCAGGGGGCAAGTTGTAGCATGAAGGGATGGTGTTTTGTAATCCCAGGCAGCAGACACTGACTTTGAATGGATGGGGTGCGGAGGTGCATGCTGAAACCTAAATGCACTACGCACTATACCAAGATACTACCAAGACATGGGTCTCAAGGACATGTCTTCTATATGCAGTGCTGTATCCCACACTGAACTGTGCTCTCCTCAGGCTCACACCCATGAAACCATTTGCTCAGCTCAGTTTGTTGTACAACATTTGGTACTATAGCAAAAGAGGGGTTTTGCCTTTAACACTCCTCATTAATTGACCCATAATCCTCCCACTTCAGACATGCACTCACATAGGCCACATGTGAGTCCTCTCAGGAGGAAGGTGCCGCATGTCCCTGCATACTACCCCCACCCTTAACTGTCTAGTGCCATGTGTCCTTCATCACAATGCAGACGACTAAAACTTGGCCTAGCTGCTCCTGTTATGGTAGAGGAGTGGCCAGATCAAATCTGAGCAGTGCTGCCAGGCACTGGGCCAAGTGAAACGCTAGAAAGAGGACTGGGGAGATGTTCCTACCTGTCACCTGGCAGACACCTGATCCTGAATGCTTTGGCAGCCACTCCAGACCCTCTTCCAAGTTCTGCTCTCACTTCCAGGAGCTATTGTAGGAAACATACATCAGCCCCTGCAATAGTCCTCATTTCTGGCATGCCAGCCGCAGCCTAATTAGTCACAGCCTTAAACAGTCCATAGAACCACAAAATGGATAAACATCCTTTCAAAAATGTCCTTGCAAAAAGAAATTCTCTTCCCTCATATCCTAGGGAAAATCTTAAAAAAAACCCACTAATAATATAAGCAATTTTCTAAGTGGTGTTGAACCCCTCCAGAGTGTGAAATCTTTTCATCTTACTGGATTATTCCTTCGGGTGACAAGAGAATCACAGATAGATTTGATGATTCCATCTTGTCTGCCAAGCCCCAGACCTTCTTCTGGGTTGGGGAGAAAAGTTCCCTGGTGACTGGGAGGGGAGCAGGGGGAGAGAAAAAGCACCCGGTGACCTGGAGCTGGATGGGGGGAGAAAAAAGGCCTGTGCCAGATGGGACCCCCACCCTAAGCCCTTCCTCACCCACAACCCTCACTCTAGCATGCCCTCAGCCTCCTGCATTACCTCCCCCCATCCCTAAGGGCTTGCCCTGACTCCTGCACTGACATTCCACCAGCCCCCTGCCCTGGGCAACTGTGGATAAGTCTTCAAGTAGGGGAACATTCTTAGTTGTTAAGAATCTTGACATCAAGCTGATGATTTAACAAGTGTTTAAGCAGTGGAAGGGGGAAATGGAGGGATATGCATTTTGAGGAGTACACATTCCAAGTAACCTATTTAAACAGGGCTTGATTCACCACCGTAAACTCAAGTTTTAATACTGTGAAATTGGATCAATGAGTGCATTTTTAGGGAGGCAAGATTATCCAGTGACTAGAGTAAAGGGCCAAAAAGCAGGAGCCCTCAATTTTATCCACAGTTGGTTCAAAGTGGAGGAGTGAAAAAGAACTAGCAATAGACCCAGACTAGTACCTCAGATTGAAACACAGCTGATTTCTGAAGGTGTTCAGAATTTGGGTGCCATGTGCAAGTGAATATCTGCAGTGTGGGATCCAGTCCTGATTTGGCCCCTGTTGGTGACTGGCTGAAGACTTGAAGTATGAGATTTTAGGAACATAAAACATGATCTGTTAGATCCCCATAAGCAACCCCATCACACAATCCCCATGCCTAAATTTATCAAGCTCCATTTTAACACTAAGTAAGCTGTTTAGCCCACAGCTGCTTTTGGGATGCTGCTTCAGAACCTTACTCTTCTAGCAGTTAGCAGCCTTCTAATTGCCAGATTAAGTTCTTTTATGGTCAGCTTATACCCATTTGCTCATGTGCCAGCATTGTCTTATCTTGAATTGGTCTCCCTGGTGTCAACCTCCCTTCCCTCTTTTCCCCTGGTGTTTTTAAAAAGTGCAATTTTTTGGCATCAGCAGTATCACAGAGAGTTTCTCAACCCTATGTTAATTATTCAGCAAAATAGAAAAGACACAGTAATTGACTACGGCATATTCATGATCAAACCTAAATTAATTGTTTACTTACCGACACCACAGCCACTGAGCTTTGAGGCTCCTATTGGCTCTGTTTCACAGTTTGCAGCCAAGGGGAGCTGTGGGAAGAGGTGTGGGCTGGGCTGAGTTAAAACCAACAATTCCCAAAAATGTTACATCAGTTATTCAAAAGATACCATTGAGAAGCGTTTGTCCCCCCAATATACTTAGTACAGAGCAGAGTTTCTCAAAGTGGTCTCTAAAACCACTTTGAGAAACCTGGTAACTGGATGTGCCAGGTTGTTTACTTACCAGCACCACAGGCCCTGAGCCTTGCGGCTCCTATTGGCTCCGTTTCACCATTTGCAGCCACAGGGAGTTGCGGGAAGGAGCAACATGGCCCATGCCGCTTCCTGCAGCTCCCCTTGGCTGCAAATGGTGAAACAGAGCCAACAGGAGCCACAAGACTCAGTGGCTGTGGTGTCAGTAAGTAAACAAACCAGACCGGCCAGTTACCATGTTTCTCAAAGTGGTTTTGTGGGACACTTTGAGAAACACTGGTATAGAGCATAAGCAATACCTAAATGGAGAAAACACACAGAAAAGCACATCCTTGGTTTTAGTGGGCTATCCACAAGAGATGAGTGATGTAGAATCACTGGCTCCACTAGAACAATGACAGCTTTGATCCCTGATATAGTCTCATGCCAAGGGAAAGTGCCAAAAAACAATCAGAAGAAAATCTGAGCAAGCCTTCAGAGGGAAAACATTAAAGCATGTTCAGAGTGTATGTCTCTCTCTCTCTCTCTCTCTCTCTCACACACACACACACCCACACCCACACACACCTGTGCTTTCTGAGACATGCTGACCTTTGCAGGGTCATTTCAGGATCTTCTGATTAAGTTTGGCTCATTTGCCAAGCCTCAGTTATTCGGGATTATAATCAATTATATTTGCTTCTAAAGAGAAATGCATTTCCCCAGATAGAAGTCTGTTTGATGTGAGCATTATTGTTTCAAGCTGCAGTGGCCAATTTTGAGTGTAAATGTGATATTTAAATTTTTCTTGTGAGTGTGCCAATCTCAAGACCACTAAGGGACCAAGGGGTCATGCTCTAAGTGTTCTGGGACTGGCTTGAGTTTTGGGAATGAATGAATTGCCATGAACAAAACAGAAGCAGAACTGTATGAGAGATGAAAAAGAGCTTTGAACGACGACATGTGTCCTCAGAAGTCTGAGTTAAAACCAATTTCTTGTCCATTTTCAGTTTCTTGCTGAGGTTATCCTATTCCATCATTTAGGAATGCATAACACATCATTTACTGTAATTAGCCAGTTGTGAGGTTTTCTACTAATCTGCCTCTTCAAATTAGTGTAATTAGCCAGAAACAATTACTGCCTAAGCTGCTTATTAATATTGTATTAAAATATCATGACTGAGTTTTTCAAAGAAGCCAGAGAGCTGGGCATCAACTTCCATTGAAAGGTTCTGGTTTTAAAAAGAAAGAGCTTCACATACAAAAAGAATTATGATTTGTGCTATACAAACAAGCAGCAAAGTTGTGAAGTCTATGTTCTGATTCATGGAACTAACGAGGACCTGAGTGAGCACAATTTCCACGAGGCAGATAGATTTTAACTATAAAAAAGATTTTAACTATAAAAATGTCAAAACTAATTTGCTTCTGGTTTATGTCAACTGAAGGTCTTTCACCCAACAGCTGAGCACAGAATGGATTTTCAGCAACCTGGAAACTGTATTTCATATTCTGGTCAATTGGTGGTTTTTGCTTAACAAGAAGATTCCTTCAGCTCTTCCCCACACATTAAAATATCTTGCAGTCAGCTAGCTGATCATGGCTTTGAAATGGCCTGATACAGCCAGGTACTAAGCATTTCCAGCAAAATATTCTGAGCCCTCAACTCCCATGCAACTTGGAGGATCAAAGCCACAGCTGATTTATAACCATATGCAATTCTTAGACCACCAAACATCTTTGACTCCATAAGACTGAAAAACCATGTATAAAAAACTTCAGCCTGGCTTGTAGATGCTAGAGTTTGATCCAACAACCCATTCTCACACAGATAAGGCTTATTCATATGAGTAAGAACTTCAGGATCAAACTGCTGTTTGGAAGACTGAAACTAGTTTGCTGGACTGTAATACCAGAGCTCAGTCACCAACTCCTGTTGTCAAAAATGCCTAACCTTATATTTTTCTGTGATGAAAGGGGGTAGGGGTAATATTCTTTTCTGGACATTCTAGCCATTCAGTTGACTAAAATCTCTCTCGGTAGTTAACTCTTGGGACCTAGCCCTCCTTGGGTACGTCTAGACTACAGGGTTTTGTCGACAGAAGTTTTGTCGACAGATACTGTCGACAAAACTTCTGTCGACATAGAGCATCTAGACACATTCAGTTCTGTCGACAAAGCAAGCTGCTTTGTCGACAAAACCCTGTAGTCTAGACGCAACCCTACAGGCAATAACACCTTCTGTCGACAGAACTCTGTCGACAGAAGGTGTTATGCCTCGTAAAATGAGGTTTACCAGCGTCGACAAAACTGCTGAGTTCTGTCAACGTTATGTCGACAGAACTCAGCGGTAGTGTAGACGCAGGTATAGTTTTGTCGACAAAAGTCCACTTTTGTCGACAAAACTCAGTAGTCTAGACACACCCCTTGTCTTGCCTGTAAGTGATAAAACTATAGATAGTGGGTTCCAGAGAGTCTTTGGGAATGCTAGGGAAGCAGGAAATGAATTTGCAGGAAGCCAGGCAAGCCAATGGATACAGTGTGAACTTTTGAATTGAAATCAGTGACTTTCCTGTTACACAACAGCAGAAACCAGAGCAGAGCTGGATTGACATGATTTAAGCCAGAAAGCCAGGCATGGAGTATCCAATGACATCTATGGCTAGGGAAGGACTAAATCTTGAAACTACAGAAATATGAGTAAAAAAGGGAATGTTTAATCAAACGTGATCAGATAATTTTCTTTATTTGGGGGTTTATTGGACTTCTCTATGCTGAGCACATGTAACTGTCCTCTTACACTGTAACTTTCTAAACTGAATCCAGGAAAGCAATTTTCTGTATTTTAATGCTTTTTTTAGTTGCTCCGTAGATCTGTATGTAACCTCTAGCAACCAAGTAATGTTTCACAAAATGTGTTTTCTTTGTTTTGTTAATAAAAATCACCCTTTTAAGATCATGACCTGATTCCTACATCCTAGAAAGCAGGAGGTTCTCTGTGCATGTGCCTAAGACTGCAAAGACAAATGACTAAGAAAAATTACAGTTTTCAAGCTTTCTCCATAGGGAGAGTAAAAGATCTTCAGGGTACCCCACAGGAAGGGATTCCCCAATTGTTTCTTCCTGGGTTCTCAAAGGGGTTTTTCCATTTGGGTGGTGGCAGCAATACTAATCCTAGGCCAGGGAATCTGTGACTTTGGGGAGTTTTTAAACAGAAGCCTGTAGTAGCAGGGTATTTTAAAGTCTCTTGCAGGCCTCCACCTGAACTCAGAGATCCAAAGCCTTGACATTTTCCTACACACTTCTAGCTATTAGCATCACAATGATACCCAAGGAATCTACCGTAACAAAGCCCTGTATGTTCCATTACAAAGTTGGCAAATGCTCAGGCCCAGTTTTTTTAAAGTGTTTAGTCACTGCCGTGCTCAGTGTCACAACACCTGGCTTAGGTTCCTAAGGGTACATCTACACATGAACATTATTTCAAAATAACTAACGTTATTTTGAAATAACTTAGTCCGTGTCTACACAGCAGGCAGTTATTTCAAAATAATGTTGAAATACTGTCAAGGTGGAGGACTTCTTACTCTGACTCCAGTAAACCTCATTGTACGAGGAGTAAGGGAGGTTGGAGGAAGAATGTTCTATTGCAAAATAAGTGCTGTGTAGACACTCCCTATTTTGAAATAAGCTATTTAAAAATAAGCTACACAACTGGAATAGCTTAATTTGCGTAGCTTATTCTGAGTTAAGCCCTGCTGTGTAGACGCACCTTAAGTCTCATTTTCAAAAGGAATTTGGGTTTTAAACTCCTAAATGGCCAAATTCCTTTTGAAAATTAGACTTGTGTGCTGACACAGAGCACAACAGCAGCTAAAAACCTATAAAAATCTGGACCATTGTAACCAGTTATCGCTTGTTCCATTTTTAGGGTTTGGAGCTGGAATGGACTGGGGAAGGATTAATGATGGCTTTAAATGAGCTTTGGGATTCTAGTTTGGGGGCAGCTAGACTCTGCCTGACCCTTGGTATCAGTAAGAACTACTCTAGCTTACATTCTGCTTCCCATGGATCCCCAAGGGGATGTGCAAAGTGGAGAATAGCTCTAAGCACAGTGTGCTCCAGCCATATTCCCTCGCTGTCTCGCTCATCTCAGCTATACCTGGTAAGAGTTGATCTTTATTCCTTTTCAGCTTGCAATACTTCTGCTGAGATTTACCAACAAGGGTTCTCTTAATCAGCGTATGGTGGTTTCTAGTTTCTGCATGCTTAGGCCACAAGAAATCATTCCACATAGTTCGTTTATGTGACAATAGGAACTTTTTGTCTCAATCTGTACATTTTTCAGAACTACAGCCCAAGGATAAGATTGCCTATGTCCAGATAAAGTAAGTCCCATGCACCACCAGAACTGGACAGGCTACTGAAAACACATCTCCATTCTGAGTACTTGAGAACTGCCTCCAGAACTGAGAAATTTAACATTTTGAGATTCATGCCTGAAAATAGCCAAGGTTATAAAGGAAAAGTAGACTCTTTTGCAATGACTCCCTAATCAAGTGTAGTTCTGACAAAAACATGAGTCCACGTTTTGTCAATAAGAGTTACTTTCCCCTCAAGTCTAAGGATAGTGTAGCCAAGAATAAGAACAGATGAGGAATGTCTGGAGAGTCCCAAACCCCTTTGAATTGCTACAGGTGCATCACAGCATGGCTCTGAGGCTGGGGAGGGGGCACACATGCCGCAATCTGAGTGGGCTAAGGACTGATTGCCCTCACCCTGCCCCTTCCACTCTTGGCTCCTTCTGGGGCATAGAACCACCCCCCTTTGTCCTGGGGTACATGGTGGCTAGCGGCCCTGCTGATGCTAGTGGCTTATGTTTTTTGAATCATATGTCCAAGAGACATCTATTTACAGAGATTTAAACCTTTTAAAAGGAACATTGACTAAGAATGTTCTCTGCTTGGACTGCTAACTAAAAGCATTGATATTGATCTGCTGATAGCAAGTCCTTAGATCTAGACTGTACCTTCTATTTGTATAAGCTACTGCTGTTCCGTGGCTCAGTAGCACCTGCATATTTTGACCCTGGGATGACAGAGGTATTGGGAAAATGGACTGAAAAGGCCTCCATGAAGTTTAATGTTCCAATTCGTCTTCAGTCCAAATAACTTTTGTCCATACCAAGTTTCCCCAGTAAGGTTATCCTGAAAAGAAATTCTTCAGGGGAGAATGGAAAATGTGATAAGCAACTATACTGACATTCCTAAACACAGTGAATCTAGAACATAAGGTAGCAAAATACTCCATTTGATTATAATTTTCAATGTCTTCCCAAACATTAGAATGATATGCAATATAAAAAAAATGGTTGTTGAATAAACCGGCAATAAGAAAATTACAATAACTGTTTAATTTGGATCTAGATGGTTGTTTGAATACCAGTGCTTTCCCAGATTGTCAGAGTTTATTCTCTTTTCATGACTGAAGAGCGCTGATTTACTAAATACACTATGAAATCGAGACACTCCATTGAATTTAGTAGAACTGCGATTTTTTAAATTTAAAAATCACCACCAGTTGAGACCACACTGGCATTTGTAAATTTTTACATTATGCTATTCAACAGTGAATTACTATATGACAACCTCTGAGTATCTGCTGAAGGAGTCTGCCATTCAGTTAAATGTCCCATGTCATGCCCCACAAATTAGGATATCAATAGGAGTAGCATCTGGAATCAGGACTGGTCCACCAAATCATCTATAACAGTAATTTAATGTAATCCTTTCAGCAACAATGCTGCCAAACACAGGCCTGGTTTGCTGTATTTCAAAAGGGCTATTTTTTCAGAATGTAGCCCAAAGCATTTCCTGTTCTGACCAGCCCAAGAGCAATATGTCTAGCACTCACTATTAGCCTTGCACAAAAATATGTTCATTCATGTTACATTCCACCATCACCCTCAATTTGCCGTGTGAATTATTTGATAGTATATCATGGCGGCTCTGACTCAGTTGGTAAACACAGATCTATTCACATTTTAAGACATTAGGCAGAACAAAAGACAGTTAGCTTAAACCACCCACTCACTATGACTCTGCTAGACCTGGCATTAAATGGAACTCAGAATTTTAGAAGAATCCATTTGCATTGTATCGTTTGATGTTTGTTAAGTATGTAATTAAAGTCACATTGAGAAATCATACTATGTACAGTTTGTGTTGATCTTTTAAAAAAAGATACTAAGAGCATATGGCAATAATTTTATGCATATCTGTTCTATGGTGTTCAATGGTGTAGCCATCTACACCATTGCTACTGTAAGTCAATATGTCAATTTTTTAAATATGGTATCAAAAGATAACACCAGAGAGTTTGAAAGCCCCAAATACAAAACACAAAGTGTATAGAAGCTGGCCAGGCAGCATGGAAGACATGCGGACTGAGTGAAGAGAATGGTGAAGTTTTTCAGAAGAAATGTTTTTGTTGATCATAAATACAGATTTGGGACAGTTTGCACATTCATTTGAATTCTCTGAATTGTTATAACTAACGAAAAAACCTAATTTTTTTTCCAAAGAAAAAAGACCTAATCTTTTGGTACATTTTCAAAACAAGTGTTTTAATTCAAAACACAAATTTCAGTTAACTTAAATGTTTAAAACCACAAATTAAATGTAATATTTTATTCAACCCAAAACAGAATTTTCAACTTTCTGGGTTTGCAGAAAGATTAAAAGAAAAATTGTTTTGAGTTGATCAGCAATTATTTTAAACAAAAATATTTTCAGTTTGGCAAGCAAACCAGAAAAGTCAGTTATTTGAACAGGTCCATCTTTGTGTCAGAATGATCTAAAGATCCATTGATAGAGGGGGCTTCATAAAGGCACTTGAACACATATGCTTAAAGCTAAGCACAAGTACCGGTAGTTATACAGCCGGTCCCCAAGTTGCGAACGGTCGACTTACACCCGTTCACAGTTACAACCAAAGCTGTCATAAATGGCGGACCCCGAGTTACAAACGTGATCCGCGCTTACGAACAGCACAGTTGCATATAATTTTATGGGGTCCGACTTACGAATGAACCGAGTTATGACCAATTGCTTGGTCTGTAACCGGTTCGTAAGTCAGGAAGAGGATGTATTAGGTAAAGTCAATGGTAAATCTCCCACTGACTCCAATGGCATCAAGATTTCACTTACAGACTTCGTGAGAATACTGACGGGATATTTAAGAATTTGCACCTAGCTCTTATTAGACATTAATGGGAACTGGAAACCTAATTCCCCTTTGTATCTATGAAAATTGCCTCCCTGATGCTAAAAATTGGGCACTTCAAGTACCTTGCTGAATTGGGGCCTAAACTGAGTAGAAAGTTAGGAATCTTCTTTTTGTGTTTAATGCTTCTCAAATGAAATTGAAGGGAATACAGCACATTTGGAAAACAAACAGGTTACTTAAACTCCAATCCCACAAAAATTCATCAACAAAACTTACATTTTCCACCTGGTCTTCCAGCAGACCATTCTTAAAGCCTACCTATGATGGGGACTCGGGAGATATTTCTAAAACAGTCTTTCCAATGACTTAGTGCCAAACCATGATAAAGAACGTTTCATCATTTTGGATGGATTTGTCCTTTGTGAGAAGGTGCATTTAAAATATGAAGACAGAAAAAAAGGTGGCAACTTGTTACAGTGTTTCTAGAAAGAGGGAACAAAATCCCATATAATGATAAGAAGCAGTCTGGTGAGCTAAAAGCCATAAGAAGGGTGAGTGTGCGTGCACATGAGAATGTGGTGTCCAGATAGAAATAATTCATTCTACAATTTTAAGTGGTGAAGGGAATGAAAGTTTTATGGACAATGTATGCTTTGTCGGTAATAATCATTATGTTTCCACATACTTGCTGAAAATTGCTTAACTTTAAGCATCAGAAGAACTGTTGGGAAGTTGCATTGAGGAACTTCCAGAGCACTGTTTTGGGAGAATACAATCTTATTGGGCCTGACTCCTACCTCCTTTACGCTAGTTTTGTATTACTGTCCCAATCTATACAGATGTGAGGCTAAAATGATGCCTTTTTTATTTGTGCTGACTGGGTCAGAGTTTTCCCTCACAACAAGGAAAAAACTGGGCTATTTCCACTGCTGTTCATATTGGTAAAAGCGTGAAGTGGGTTAGCACTTTCATGTCTATGTCCATCAAACCAACAGAAAAATCCATGTCTTTGTGTTCTTGGTCTAATCAAGGGGTGGGGAACCTAAGGTCCCCTCACAGCCAGCATTGGGGAGCCTGCGCTGGCACTCCAGCCCCCTTGCAATCCCACTGTGAGGCTGGAGCACACAAAATTTACTAGCCTGGGCCCCCCTAAGCTCTGGTGTGTGAAGGGAATATGGGGAGTGTCTTTCTGCTTTCTCAGTCCTCAGTTTTTGGTTTTTGTTTTGCTTCTCCCGACTGATTTTTCTGTAGGTCAGTGGCCCCCCCAACACAAAAAAGGCTCCCCGTCCATCTTAAAACAAATGTTATTATGAATATAAAAAGAACTGGGCTGGGAATCTTGCCGCATCTTCTCAACCCTTTTAAAAATAGTTTAGAAGTTCTGAAAAAAACACCCAACTAGTTTTAAATGAATGCGCCCCTCAGCACTATCTAGTTTCTGCCAGTCTACAAGTAGGCCTGCTGAAATACTACAGGGAATGCCTTTCTCACGATATTTCTGTGTAGGACAAGGAGGTGCCAGAGATCTTGCAAGAAAATAATTTCCAAACAAAAGTGGGTTGGATATGTTTGGATAAAACTTCAGATAAGGATCAAATTTGTTCAGTGCTGATTCCAAACAAACTCTGAACACAAAGGCCTTCATTAGATTCTATTTGAATCTTCACATATTCCTTGAAAATGTGTGAATTTAAGCAGATAATGGCTATCAGCTGAATCAACTCTCAATTGATTCAATAAGAAGCAGATTATTTCCTGCATAGACATATTTACCCTCTCTAGAGTCTATTACGGTTTTCACATCTCTGTTTTCCTCTCTCAAGGGCTCATACCCCTAGATTTATACTTTTGCTTCACCCAAAGTCACTGATTTTTACATGGTTTCCACCCCAAACCACTAATTAGCCCAGTTTGAATGCACATCTTCTAGTTTTTGAACCTCAATAAGCTTTGCCATAAAGCTGGTACAAGTTTTGAGGTTGTAATAGAAGCTGAAACATGGTTAATTTTGCCTTGTTTGATGGAAGGAATTTGGCACAGGGCTACCTCAAACCCCTTGCTTCTGAACACATATTACTTTCTCCTGAAATTTAATTCGATAGCAGGCCATTAAAAATGTACATACTGAGCTCAGCCTAACCGTGATTGGTTGTTTGAAAAATTGAAGAGAATCTCTTTTTTGAGTTAGGCAAGTGTCCTTTATTTGATATTTTCTTCAGTTGTACAGTGACATTTTAAGTCACTATTCTGAAGATATTTAATATTGTAAGTTTGTATCATTAGATTGACTCATAGTGGGTGCATTTTCCTCCCATGAGTAATGTGATAGGCCTATAAAAAAAGACTAGCTCTACCAGGCCAAGTGAAATGAGTAATATGAAAGGTAAACTTACATTCAAGAAAAAACAACATAGTAGACAGGAACAAAGGAAAGTTCCCATTGGTAGTGGTCTCTTGCATTTGGAAATTGATTTTCCTGTTTGTTCTGAGAACAGTGTTGGAGATGAAGTGGCAGGTCTAGTACATAACATTAAAAAGCATTAGTTTATATAGTAATTCTTGCTAGATTTTGCCCTTCAGTCATGCCTCTGAGAAAACAAATTGAATTTCCTGATTTCAAATGGCAAACTCTGCTATTACATACTTTGCGATTTCAAAGAGCATCTGTCATCACACAAAGGCAAATACATTTCTCAAAGAAACATCTGGTGCTTTTTCTTAAAACAAAAAAGCCCCAGGCCAGGTCTGCACAAAGAATGAAATATGCACTATAGATAGAGTGTTATTTAGTGTTGCTTTTCATTTAATCAACTGCGTGTGGAATGTTTGTATTGAGTTAACTATCTCTAAAATATTGGCTCTCTCAGCACCCTAAGCAATTGTTGACTTCCCTCTCCCCCTCCTCCCCAAGATTATGCTTTGAATACAACAACAAAGAGCAATAAATCAACTCCACTTCATTTCCCAATTCCTTGTGGAAAATCTGTGGGAAAGGCAGTAGATGCTCTCTCACTTATTGCCACAACATTTGTTAGAAAGGCAGCTATTCAGATGTTGTGCTTCATTAAAATCCAGAATTCAATTCCATTCATTTAGACCTATTATTTAAGGGTATGGCTGAGAGGGGTTCTCCTTTAAGCTGTGCAACTGCACAGCCATGCAGCTGCCTAATAAGCCCTACCCAGGGGCTCATGGCTGCCATGCACAGACCTGCTGCAGTGTGTGTGTGTGGAAGAGCAGGGAGCATCGCCTCACCTCCAGGAAGGAAGGCTGCTCTATTCCACAGAGCAGAAATGGAGAAACAGTACGAGGGCACTGAGACAGGCCCTGTGGAATTTGTACCCCAGAAGAGATTTGTTTTATTTGCACACAGACTTGGCTGAGGGGCTGAGTCACTACAGAGCCTTTATAAACAAACAAAGAGAGTGTACAAAGAAAGAGCATGCAACCACACACATACACGGATGGGGGGTGGGTGCTTGTGAGAGATGAGTGCGCTTCATTGCAGGCCAAATTAAGAAAGGAGCTTATGGGGCTGAACCCCCAATCTAAGGAGGACCCTCTTAGCCAAGGACCTGGGCTTCCTGGCAAGGGAGAGGGAGGTGGCTCCATCCATTGCCATTTCTTTCCCCTTACCCCAGGCTGGAGCTCTGTCACTACAAGCCGTAGGAAGCTCTATACACACCCACAGACCCCAATGACTGGGAATCATGACCCATGGGAGCAGTGCCAGTCCACTTCACACCAGGATGCGTGCTTGTACCATGATCTGGAGACATCCCTCACTCGCCGCCCCAAGAGTCATACTGTACAGATTTAGCATTCTTGTTCAGATCCATATTAAAGTCCAATCCAAATTCAAACGTGTCCAAAGTTCAGGAGTGTCCAGACCTGGTTGGTTTACTGGCATGGATATGTCTCAACATGTATCACTCTCAGGGTCAGTGGCACATGTGGTTTCACATTTTGAGAGTCAGTGGGAGCTGCAAAAGCTTATATTTATACTTTTTTAGTACTAGCCAATTAGCCCATCATAAGACAGGATATTCAGGTCTTTCCTCCACGTCGGTCTTCTCTCCTGAGCCTCCGGTCTCTTGCTCCGTCTCTTTCTCTCTCTCCTCCTCCTACTGTCTCCCCCTCTCTCTCTCTCAGATCTCCTCCGCCTCCTTCCTCTCTCTC
The DNA here is from genome assembly GCF_049634645.1 of Pelodiscus sinensis. Lineage (NCBI taxonomy): Eukaryota > Metazoa > Chordata > Testudines > Trionychidae > Pelodiscus > Pelodiscus sinensis. The sequence continues at coordinate 203,103,192 of NC_134712.1, forward strand.
TGTCTCTTCTCCTCCCCCTCCTGCCTCTCACTGGGGGGGACCATGGAACCCCTGGCTATGTACGTCACCGCCCCACCCCCCTTCCCCTCCCGCCGTGGTGCTCAGCTGACTTCTGCGCCACTCAGCCTGGCCACCGTGGGGGAACAAGCGGCTGTTAGGGCTCCGCACTCCCTGTGCAGCATGGGCCACCCAGAAGGAACAGCCAGCATTTCAGGCAACAGCACCGCCCAGAGGGAACAGCCAGCATTTCAACGTTACAGACTCTCAGACACTGGGGTGCTATATATATGATGATGATGATACTTATTTAAACAAACAATTCTCATGTCCAATTGTCCACTTTCCATTCAACTAATGTATGTTAAGAAAAAAGGACAGCACTCTTTCTAGATGCCTTAAATTTATTTAGGTGATCTACTAGTATAGATTTGGAAAGCAAGGAATCACATCAACAAAAATGTATTAAAAAGTCACTCATGTAGTATAGCATGAAAAAAAACTGAACAGCAGTATTAGCTTAATAGTGTAGGTCTACAGTATTAGCTTATTAGTGTAAGTCTACAGTGAAAGCAAGACAAAGCAAAATGGATAAACATGGCCATAGTATACATCAACGGATTGCTGGACTACAAATAAGAACTGCTAGTTTATTCTACTGTTGCTATGCAGTATAGCAAATTTTCCATTCAGTTGTCTTTTGCACTATGATCTTCAAATAAAAACTTTCAGCCCATCTTCAGTTTAATCAAGAACATGTAAAATAAACCTAGATTTTTAGAGGAAGTGTAAGCTTCATGCTTTGGGGTATAAGAAAACCTCTAATTAATAGGGTTAGTGAGAAACTTTCATGAAAGATAGAATACTCCCTGACTGCCTAGTTCCAGACTTCATTCACCTTTCACTGCAAGAGCTCATATTTGTAGAATCCTGCAAATCCGTGGATATCCATTTTATATCTGCAGGCATTCACATCCATGGATATAGATGGAGATATCTGCAGTTTATTTTTGAAGATGTGGATACAAGTTTTGTATCTAGAACCCTGCACATTTGTGAATATGCACTTTGTATACACAGGTGTCCTCATCTGTGGATGTGGATACCTTTGGATCATTTTTGCAGATATAAAATTGGCATCTACTAGGGTTGCCAGATGGTTTCAACAAAAATACCAGACACACTTAACATTACATCACAATCTACATTACATGTTATTTAGAAAATACTGGACATTTATATTTTCTCTATTTGTTTTCCAAACAGAAAGCTCAAATACTGGACTGTCTGGTTCAAAACCGGACATCTGGCAACCCTAGTATCTGCATTTGCATTTTCATCTGCAGGCCTCTTCACATTTGCCACTGTTAGGGTATGTCTACACTACAAAGTTAATTCGAACTAACAGATGTTAGTTCGAATTAACTTTGATAGGCGCTACACTAGCGTTCCGCTAGTTCGAACTTAATTTGAACTAGCGGAGCGCTTAGTTCGAACTAGGTAAACCTCATTCTACGAGGACTAAGCCTAGTTCGAACTAGCTAATTCGAATTAAGGGGTGTGTAGCCCCTTAATTCGAACTAATGGGAGGCTAGTCCTCCCCAGCTTTCCCTGCTGGCCACTCTGGCCAACACCAGGGAAACTCTATTGCCCCACTCCCAGCCCCCGAGCCCTTAAAGGGGCACGGGCTGGCTACGATGCCCGTGCCAGGTGCAAGCCTGCTAGCACCCAGCTAGCAGACTGTGCACCTGGCACAGCTCGAGCCAGCCACCCGATGCCCCCCAGCCCTCCCCCTCTTCCCGGGACCAGGCTGGCGGCTCCCGGGAGCTTGCCCGGGACCGCAAGAGGCGGGCACCCGCCTGGTCTAGTGCGGACATCGTGGACCTCGTCCACGACCTCTGCACTAGGCACAGGAAAGTGGCCGTCTAGGGCAGGAGAGCTGCTAGCCTGGCCAACCCAGGAGTAGATGTGCATGCAAATCAAGGTGGTCCACTGAGACCCCCGACCCTGAGCCCTGAGCTTACAATGGCCGTACTTGGTCAGACCAAAGGTCCATCTAGCCCAGTAGCCTGTCTGCCGACAGCGGCCAACCCTAGGGACCCTGGAGGGGATGGACCGACGACAGTGACCAAGCCATTTGTCTCGTGCCATCCCTCTCCAGCCTTCCACAAACTTTGGGCAGGGACACCACTCCTACCCCCTGGCTAATACCACTCCATGAACCCAACCTCCATGACTTTATCTCACTTCTCTTTAAACTCTGTTCTAGTTGTAGCCTTCACAGCCTCCTGCAGCAAGGAGTTCCACAGGTTGACTCTTTGCTTTGTGAAGAACAACTTTCTGTTACTAGTTTGAAGCCTGCTACCCATTCCTTTCCTTTGGTGTCCTCTAGTCCTTCTATTATGGGAACTAATGAAGAACTTTTCTGTATGCACCCTCTCCACCCCACTCATGCTTTTATAGACCTCTATCCCATCCCCCCTCAGTCTCCTCTTTTCTAAACTGAAAAGTCCCAGTCTCTTTAGCCTGTCTTCATATGGGACCTGTTCCAAACCTCTGATCATTTTAGTTGCCCTCCCCTCTCCTACCCTCTCTTTTCCCCTCTCCCACCTCCTTTTCCCAGTCTCCCCGAGTTTTGTTCAACAAAGAGAGTTTCTATTTTTGACCACACATTTTCTTTATTTTGTACATCAGGAAGGGGGGCTAGGGAAAGGTAAGTGGAAGGAGGTGAGGGAGGAATGGGGTACGAGCCCCCAATGGGGAGGACTGGGCTGGCTCTGTGGGCTTCTGGGGGTGGAAGCTCTCCTGCAGCCCCCCAGTTGCCTCCTCTCCCCAGATGGCAGCCTGCGGCAAGTGCAGCCGGTCTGATGGCCGAGTGCTGTGATGTGCCCAGTGTGGGCACTCAGGGCACTCCAAGCCAGGACTGCTTTGCAAAAGCGGGGCACCCCTGAGAACTGTCTGTCCGGGGTGGGGGTTGGGTCCCTTTAAGCACAGCCCTCGGCTAGCCTGAGACAGCAGCTCCACACTCTAAGTCCTCATCTGATGCCCTGCCGGCACTGCTTCCGGCCATCCTTAACCCGGGTTCAGGGTCCACTTAATGTGGACATGCTAGTTCGAATTAGCAAAACGCTAATTCAAACTAGATTTTAGTTTTAGATGCGTTAGTTCGAATTAGCTTAGTTCAAATTAACCACCTGCATTCTGCTACAAAGACCTTTTATATCTGCACTTGAAAGGGAATCCTCTGAACCGTCATTCATGTTAAAATTCGACACCCTCCGAGAAGGAATGAACAAACACTCAAACTATCTTACCCATTACCAAGATAGCTTCCCCAATTATCACCTCTAATACCATTAGCTCACAAACATCCCACTCTCCCCACCTCTAATATCATCAATTCACAGACACTTACCTTCCTTCCTCCGCCCCCCCCCCCCCCCGCATCCCCCTTCTGTTCTGAAATGTGATTTGTCCTTTTCATATGTGTTCATTTTTTTTAATTGTATCCTTTGGTATATATGGTTGTGACTATTTTCTTCCACTATTTGATCTGAGGAAGTGGGTCTGGCCCACGAAAGCTCATCATCTAATAAACCATCTTGTTAGTCTTTAAAGTGCTACATTGTCCTGCATTTTGCTTCAGCTACCCCAGACTAACACGGCTACATTTCTATCACTACCAAATGTTGAGTTTGTGCTAAGTTATCCTAAAAATGATTTTTTTTGGCAGGGGCATTAATTTGGAAGAACATTTAGCAGCCTAACTGGAGACACTGTACTGCATACGCCACTATTTAATTAACTAAAATTGCAAAATGCATCTCTGTTTCCTAAGCAAAGATAATTCCAAAACCAACTGCCAAGAGATTTGCAAATGAAAAAAAAATCCAACACAAAACCTACACATTTTAAAGGGGCTTTTTAGCCTCCTCTCAAGACCTAGTGAATTCAAGAGTGAAAGTAATTACACTGGACACTACTGCTAGTGCAATGGTTTGTTTGCTTCCAGTTCAGAACTCTTGTGTCACACCAATACCAGCCTGGCAGCATGTACTATTCCCACCTGGCTTCTGTGCACGCCAAATGTGCTGTCCTTCCATGTGTCTTCAGTGCACAAGCTGCAGTAGCAATGGGCAACTGAGTGCATATTAAATCTATACATTCTAAAATTAAAAATTAACATCCCTAGTAGGTTTCAAATCCAGAATCTAGAAAGAAATTGGAGAAGTTTTGTTCTTTCAGGAGTATGGGGAGAGAAAAAGGTAGGGAGCACCTCTTATCTAGACTCTAGAGCATGGGGGCAATTGGCAGGTGCCTTGTGTCTTTAAACCTGGAAAGAGCCATGGGCGGAGAGTGAACATTATCTGTTAGCATATGATTTGCAAGCCTCTGGGCTTGTCTGAGTAGGAGCAGCCTGTCCTCATAGGTGACAAGCTTCTAGCAAGGAACTACCATGACAACAACTGCATTGTGTAAGCATTGCTTATTGTGAGGCTGTTGACAGTGTTACCCCAGGTTATACAATGAACAGGATAGTAAGGTGTCAAGTCATTTGCTAGGCATGATGTTAAGGGGGCAGTATTTGAACCTTTTGTAATTGAAGCCCTTCCCCCTAAATATGCAGGATCATAGCTGTGTGATTCTCATTAAATCAATGGCATTTTCTTTTCCAGAAGTCCATTTTGCCCTATAGTTCTGGCACAAATTATTCAGTCTGAAATCCAGAAACCAATTTTTCTCCTAAAACTGCAAACATTTATTACTTCACTTTGGATTAAGGTTCAGATGCAGTTCAGGCAAATCCAATTATATAAATGAAATAACAAAATAACTTAATTTCCTTGATATTGTCCCCATGATGTAAAGTTATCAAAGTGAGCAAAACCAAAGGTTAAATAGGCTAACATGTCCATCCAGAACTAGGAAAGGCTTTATAGATAATGCAAAAATAAAAGCTAAGGAAAACATTTTAAAACATCATTTTTGCAATTATATTGTGTATTACTACTGGACAGAGGAGAAAACTGAACACAAAGAACCAACCAACCAGATAAGAAGAACACCCATACTGGGTCAGACCAAAGGTCCATCTATCTCAGTACCCTGTTTTCTGACAGTGGCCAATGCCAGATGCCCCAGAGGGAATTAATAGAACAGGTAATCCCCTGTTGCCTATTCACAGCTTCTGACAGACAGAGGCCAGGGACACCCAATCCCGGCTAATAGCCATGGATGGACCTATCCCTCCATGAATTTATCTAGCTCTTTTTGAGCTTTATTATCGTCTTGGACTTCACAGCATCCTTCTTTGTGTGAAGAAATACTTCCTTTGGTTTGTTTTAAATTAATTTCATTTGGTGACCCCTATTTTTTGTGTTACGGGAAGGAGGCAAGAACTCTTCTTTATTCACTTTTTCCACTGTTGTGATCTTACAGGCCCCTTTAGTCATCTCTTTTTCAACTTAAAAAGTCCTAGTCTTACTAATCTCTCCACAGATGGTGCCTGTTTCATACTCCTAATCATTTTTGCCCTTTCCTGAATTTTTTCCAATGCCAAAAATATCTTTTTTTCCTAGATGAGGGGGCCACATCTGCGTGCAAGGTTCAAGATGTGGGTGCACCATGGATTTAAAATTGAGGCATTAAGACTGGGGATGTTAATTGAATAGTCAATTAACCTCATGAATTCTTATCAGTTACTCAACTATTCTGTAGTCCCTAGGGGTGGGGCTGGCAGCCTAGTATGCTCTGGCCCCACTCCCAAGGAGCCCCTTGTCACCCCGCACTGCTGCCTCTACATCAGAGTCAGTAGTGTGGGGTGACAGACAGGAGCTTACTCACGAGGGGAGCCAGTTTAAAAACCAGCTCCCCTCACAGTCTGGCTACCTATCGCCCTGCACTGTTGCCTCTGAAAGAGGCAGCAGCATGGGTTGGCAGCAGTCCCCTGTACAGTGTTGGATCTGAGCTCCTGGACCCAGCACTAGCCAGAACTGAGATGAGCTGCCTGCCTTCCTAGCTCCTACTACACTTTAAATGCAGAGTGGCAGCAGAGGAAAGTCCTGGACCCAGCGCAAGCTAGGACTGAGCTGTGCTGCTGGCCAGCCCACTAAAATATTTCCTGGATGCGGGGGAGAGGGAGGGAGGAAAATGTGTGTAGTCTATACCATTAACCTATAAGCTTTTGCTTATCAGTTAAATTGACTACACTATTACATCCCTAATTAAAAGCGACGAGGAGTCCTGTGGCACCTTATAGACTAACTGAAGTGTAGGAGCATAAGCTTTCGTGGGCAAAGACCCACTTCGTCAGAAGCTTATGCTCCTACACTTCAGTTAGTCTATAAGGTGCCACAGGACTCCTCGTCGCTTTTGCAGATTCAGACTAACACGGCTACCCCTCTGATACTTGATCCCTAATTAAACACATTCTCTACGTTATTCTCGATCCCTCTCTTAATGATTCCTTAATGATGACTCTGCTCATCTGAAGAAGTGGGTTTTGCCCATGAAAGCTCATGATACCACATATGTATTTTTGTTAGTCTCTAAAGGTGCATCTATACAGCAAGGCTTAACACGACATAAGCTGTGCAAATTGAGCTATGTCAATTGTGTAGCTTATTTTGAAATAGCTTATTTCAAAATTGGGAGCATCTACACAGCACTTATTTTGAAATAGAGCACTCTTCCTCCAACTTCCCTTACTCCTCATACGAGGAGGGTTACAGGAGTTGGAGTAAGAAGTCCTCTGGCTTGACAGTATTTCGACATTATTTCAAAATAACTGCCTGCTATGTAGATGTGAACTAAGGTATTTAAAAATAGTGCTACTGTATTTTCCGGCGTATAAGACGACTTTTTATGCTAAAAAACATCCCCCAAAAATCCGGGGTCATCTTATACGCCGGGTATACAGGCAGTCCCCGACTTGCAGGTATGAACGGGGCTTTTCTCACCCCGGAGGACATGGACTGCGGGACCTCGCGGTCCCACCACCCGTGTACTCTGGGACAAGAAAAGCTGCTCCGCGTCTCCCTGGTCTGCAGACCAGGAAGCCATGGAGCAAAGCCGCGGAGGGGCTCCGGCAGCGGGGCAGCCCAGGCGCGCCTAGGCTGCCCCGCTGCCCGAGCCCCTCCGCGGCTTTGCAAAGCCTCGGGGGAAGCCGGCAGCGGGGCAGCCCAGGCGCGCCGCGGCTGTCCCGCTGCCGGCGTTCTCAGAGGCTTTGCTCCTGGTGTCCCTGGTCTGCTGGAGACGGTCCCCAGCAGACCAGAGGCACCGGGAGCAAAGCCGAAGCGGCAGTGGGGTGCCGCGCTTCTGAGGCTTTGCTCTGGCAAAGCCTCAGAGGCGCGGGACCCCGCTGCTGCTGCGGCTTTGCTCCCGGTGCCTCTGGTCTGCTGGGGACCGTCTCCAGCAGACCAGGGACACCGGGAGCAAAGCCGCAGCCGTGGCGGGGTCCCACGCCTCTGAGGCTTTGCCAGAGCAAAGCCTCAGAAGCGCGGCACCCCGCCGCCGCTTCGGCTTTGCTCCCAGTGCCTCTGGTCTGCTGGGGACCATCTCCAGCAGACCAGGGACACCGGGAGCAAAGCTGGAGAGGCGGAGGGGCGCTGGGGTGCTGCCAGTTGGCCTCTTAAGGGGGGGTAGTCTTATACGGCAAGTATAAGACGAAAACCTGTGTTTTAACTAGAAAATTAGGAGGTCGTCTTATACGCCCAGTTGCCTCATACGCCGGAAAATACGGTAGTTATTTAGAAATAACATTTCTGTGTAGACATACCCTAAGTTGCCACAGGGCTACTCATTGTTATTAAAGTTACAGACTAATACGGGTACCCCTCTGAGACTTAAGGATTCCTAACATTGCTTTTTTGACTTCTGCACTTTTCAGTGGATGTTTTCTGAGAACTATCCACAATGATTCCAAGATCCTTCTCTTGAGTAGTAACAGCTAATTTAGTTCCCATCATAATATACATATAGTTGGGATTGTTTTCCAATATATATCAATTTGCATTTATCAACATTAACATTAATCTGCTATTTTGTTGCCCACTCATCCAGTTTTGTGAAATCCTTTTGAAGTTTTTCTGCTTTTGGACTTAACTATCTTGAGCAGTTTAGGAGCCTCTGCAAATTTTGTCACTTCACTGTTTGCCCCTTTCTCCAGATCATTTATGAATATATTGAAAAGGATGGGTCCCAGTACAGACTCCTTTGGGACACCACTAATTACCTCTCTCCATCTGAAAACTGACCAATTATTCTTACCCTTTGTTTCCTATCTTTTAGCCAGTTATCCACCCATGAGAGAAAATTCCCTCTTATCCCATGACCTGATTCATATGGTAAATACACAAAATCTCCCAGAGTTATTTAATTGTAGCTATAAACATGTGTTTTATGTAAGAGTTTGCAGTTCTGAGAGAAATCAGTGCTATTCCCACATGCAGCAGAGCACACTAACGACTGCCTTGGCCAAAATCAACCTTGGTGTAACCAGAGCTATCTGTTGGGTACAGTGTACTGGGGCAACTGCTATAGGGCCACATGTCAGAGAGAGAGAGACAGAGAGTGTCCTGTGGGGCCTGGGCTCAGTTTCTGGCAGTAGCAGTCCTAGGCACCAACTCTATGGGGACCTCATGGAAAAAGAATGGCAAGTGCTCAGTACTCACCAGGTAGTCCTGTTCAATGCCTCCTAGCACCTACTGTCTGCCACAGATCAGCTGTTTCATGGTGTCAGGAGGCACCCGGGGAAAGGGAGAGTGTGAAGGAGCAGCGTGGAACTGGGTGGGAAGAGGTAGACTGGGGGTAGTGCAAGGGTGGGAAGAAGCAGGGTAGAGGTGGGGCATTGTGAGAAGAGGTGGAGTGGGGGTGGGGGCTGATCAGAGCTGGAGAGGAGACCCCCCTCAAAGATTAGAAACACAGGCTGATTTGTCCCTGGACCTGCATTCCCTCTAGGGATGGCACTGGTGACAGCAGATGACATTCCATTTTCATCAGCGAAGTACAATATGCATTTGCCCGGGTGCCTTTTTACATGAAGAATCTGATAAAGTAAGACATATCTGTTTTGTTGGTATGTCCCTGATATTACTTTTAAAATCCTCTTTCAAGTAGTATCCTCTTACATGATGATTCCATTTCTGAAGAGCAAAGATTGAGCATATCCGGGCAAATGTGGAGATCTGGAGATGCCTGGGAAGTTTGGTTTGGCAGTTCCAAGATTTGTTAGGTGAGGGGAAGGGCAACTTCAGCTTTGGAATTTGCTTTTCCTAAGCAAGACCAGGTACATCTACATGGCATCTAGACATGTACCAGGGTAGACAGACACATACTTGGTCTGCTGAAATGAGCATGCTAAACATAGCAGTGTGGCTGCTGTGGTATGACCTCACCCCAGCCTACTGTAATTCCTATCTCCAGGGTCGGAGGAAGAAATGTTGTTAATTTGTGTGGTATTGGCTAGCACTAGCTGTATTGCTGCTGTACATGAACAAAAAGGAGGGATGACAGAGGACAAACATAAAAGCACAATAGGCAGGGAGAACTTATGCCGAGCCATGCAAGTGAGGGAAAGGAACCCGATGTGGTAAAAAACAGGAAGCTAATGAAATGATTCAGAGAGGTGGTGTTATGTGGTTAGAAAGCAGTTGGAGAGGAAAATAACTTCAGAAGTGAGATTTTGAGCAGAGAGAAGGAAGATGCAAGGAGATAATATATCTTTGGTTAAAAAAATACGATAAGCAAACTGCTTGGGAATTTCTGAAAAAGCCCCTTCTTTGTTGTTGACTAACGAGAGTTTAAGCTGATACAGTATTGTACACAGTTCAGTGACTCCAGTGTGGCAGATATGTTGAATGAGATTTCATTTGTTTTTAAACCAGAAATTGATCTCATGGGAATATTCCCCCTGCTACCTACCAGTAGAACAAGCCATTAGGGCTATGCTCAGACATGCCATGATCATGGATGCCAAAAATATTATGGCAAGGAAATAAAATAAACTGGCATATATAATCAAACCCATTTAATTCTTGGGTAGTTTACACTCATACATCTCAAAGCAGTTCACAAAAGTGGGTAAATATAACCATCTGCATTACACTGCTCGTGAAATGGGAACAAAGAGGCAAAGTGCATTGGCCATGGTCACACTGCTTGATGGTGACTGAGTTGGTGCTAGAACCCAACTGTTCTTGCTCTCTAACCGTTGGAAGATTTTGATGGAATGGACCCACACCACATAACTTTCCTCCTCAGAAGGTCTCTGAACCCTAAGGCACATTTCTCTGTTGGTTGAATCAATGCATCTCCACAGAAGTCACTGGTGTGGTGCCATTTTACTTTGGCAGAGAATTTGGCCTCACAAGTTTCCACTGGTGGAAGACTGTTTGGCCACAGATGCTGGTTAAGCTATTTTATTTTTCCCTGTTGAAGACTCTCACAACAAGATTGTTTTCATGCAAATTTGTCTCCAAAAGAGAAAAAGGGTATTCAATGAAAACCTGAATATTTTTGTCAAAACAGTTCAACTGAAAATTTTCATTTTGTATTAAACCTCATTTTGGATGAAAAAACTGTTCCCCAAAATGTTGACCAACTCATGACTTATTTAATTAAGAAAAAGTTGACTATATAAACACACCCCAGTGAAGACATACGATGCTGAAAAACTACTTGCTACAAGAATTTTGATACTTAACTATCATAATCAATAAGCTAAACAAATACTGCTAATGTGCTAAGACATAACCAGAAAACTCTGAAAACAAATGAAATAACCTCTCGGTTTAACTATATTGTTCTATTGTTGATGTTAATAAACTGAACTATTAAAATAAATGAATTCAGTAACAGAAAGAAATGAACCTATATACTACTGATAAGAATAGTTATGATGTAAATACAGGTAAAGTAAACTTCTATTGAGGAGCAAAATGACTTTACTGTTTCCAGGGTGTTCCCAGAATTGTTCAAAACCAGCAGCAAAGAATATTTCAAACAAAAACAAAGACAGTCTTAGAAAGACAGAAGGGATATGCAATATACTTGTCACACATTAGCTACTGAACTGTGATCAGTATTTCAGAGGAGTTGTCAAGTTAGTCTGTAACAGGTAAAATTTAAAAATCAACAAATAGTCTAGTAGCACCTTAGGGTATGTCTACACTACCCCTCTAGTTCGAACTAGGGGGTTAATGTAGTCATACAGAGTTGCAAATGAAGCCCGGGATTTGAATTTCCCAGGCTTCATTTGCATAAAGCTGGCCGGCGCCATTTTTAAATGCCGGCTAGTTCGGCCCCCGAGCCGCGTGTATGTCAGAAAAAAAACCCTTATTTTGGAAGCCACCTTATTCCTTGTGGAAAGAGGAATATAGGGGTGACCAAAAGAGCCTGTTTGCTCTTCCACTAAAAAAGCGGAAGAACAAACGCAACCCTGGATGCAGAAGAGTTTTTCTGGGATATCTCCAGAATCCTGAAAAACTCCTGCAGTCTAGCTGGACCCTTGCTGTGTTGAGACTGTGTAGTCTCTGGGGTGGGAATGAGGGATTTGGGTGTGGGAAGGGGTGAGAGGTGCAAGCTCTGGGAGGAAATCTGGATGCAGGAGGAGGTGGAGAAGGGGACACTGGCTCGGGGAAGGGGCTCCAGGCTGGGCAGTGTTGGGATACTAAGCAAGCCACAGGCTTGCGGATGTGAGAGTGCAGGAATTTGGATTGGGTTATGTGAGGGGCTGAGAGCATGAGGTTCCAGTGTTTGATAGGCTTAGATCTAGGGTCTGGGGAAGGGGGAGTGCAGGAGTGGTTGTGGCCAGATGGGGGCTTGGGCCCACTTGGGGGTTTGTTGGCCAGGCTTCATTTTTAAATAGAATACTATGTTAAACACAAAAAGTTTCTGCATTGTCTTTATTTATGAGAATGGCAGGGAACCTGCCTTGACTCAGGGGTCGCTGACCCATAGAAAAGTCATTTGGGAGCAGGGGACACAGTACTGGGGAGGGGTGCTAGTGGGTTCTGGGGCAGGGAACAGGGTGCCAGTGGGGGCAGGGGAGAGGGGGCAGGGTGCCAGGACAGGTTTCTGCAGCAGGGGACAGGGTGCTGGGGGGGACAAGTTTCTGCAGGGAGCAGGGGGACAGGTTTCTGTAGTAGGAGACAGGGTGCCAGAAGGAACTGGTTTCTGCAGGGGTGGCAGGGTGCTGGGGGATAAGGTTCTGCGGGGGGGGGGGCAGGTTTCTGCAGTGGAGTTGGAGGGGCAAGGGAGAGGGAACAGGGGGCCAGGAGGGCGGGGGACAAGTTTGGGGCAGAGGAGAGGGAACAAGGTTGGGGGCAGGGAGTTCCCTACACCAGCCACGGAGGGAAGCCTCCGACCCGCGCTCCCTCCGGACTGACCGCAGGGCAGCCGGGCTGGAGCGAAGAAAAGCGACTGCCAGCTGGCCATGGTGCTCAACCAGGATGCCACCAAGCTCCACATGGGCAGGCGCAGAGGGGAAGCCGCCCAATCAGCTGGAGCGCGGTTCAGCCTCCTCTGGGCTGAACACCACAGTCAGCAGGCCAGGCAGCTTCTCCTCTGCGCCAGCCCACGTGGAGCGTGGTGCACCCTGGCTGAGCACCATGGCCAGCTGGCTGGACAGCTGCTTCTCTTCCGTCCAGCCCAGCTGCCCTGTGCTCTGCCCAGGGAGGCTGCGCCTAGCTCCAACTGTGAAAGCCACAGTTAGCTGGCTGGGGTGTTTCAGCCCTCCCGACCTCCCAGCTCCCACCATTCCTCGCAGCTACTCACCTGTGTTGTTGCTCGGTGAGTAGCTGCTCCTCAAATGAGGAAATCTAATGTAAATGTACTGCATAGCCGCGCAGTTCAGAGAGGGCTCAAGAGCTACTCTTAGAGCCCCTAAATCTACCGTTAGCTCACGATCTACTGGTTGGTGACCACGGCATTAGGATGTGGAAGGCAGTGTGCAAGCCAGCAGGTGTCCCTGTTCATACCATTTGTATAAGAATTAAACTTGTAAATGAAGTTAAGTTCCAATCCTTCCCTGTGTGTTTGGCTTGTGGAACTGACCTGAAACACCACCGTGACTTGGAATTCCATTAATGAGTGTCCATTAATTTCAACAACTTCCACCCACCATCAAGCTCAGCCTGGATCAATCTACACAAGAGATCCACTTCCTTTACACTACAGTACAATTAAATGATGGACACATTTCCACCACCCTATCAGCCTCTTGTAACTACTTGAACCACCTACTCAGTCTCTGTCTCTCTCTCCTTTCCCCTCCTTTGCTCTCCCCTTCTCTTTATTTATTCTTGGATCTGGACTTCTAGTACTCCAGTCATCTGAAGAAGTGGGTTGTGCCCACGAAAGCTCATGATACCACCTACATGTTTTGTTAGTCTTTAAGGCACTACTAGACTATTTGTTGTTTAAGTTTTTCCTGTATACAGTACTGTCTAATATAAGATCTGGTTATTAGTCAAGAGTTAGGAAATCGAAGCTACACAAGTTTCTAGCACTTTCATAAAAATATGGCTATATAAAGTCTGACTATAGTACTTAGCATTCTGACTGCTAGGTGTGTTTGCAAATCTTCTGCGACGTGATAATTATACTACTTAGCATTTGCAGTGGGCTCTTCCTCTGTAAACTTCAACTTGCTTTGCAAACATCATTATCCCCACTTTAAAAATGGAAAACAGAAGCACAGAAAGGAGAGATAACTTAGCCAAGAGGTTAGTCTTATTTTTCCTTCAAAAAAGATTTTGGGATGCTGCTCCTGTGGAATTAAAATCAGATTCTCTGATGGGTCTAGCTCCCCAGTGCTTGGGCAGCTGCACATGCTGTTTTTCTGCCATTTACAGCTTCTTGTGTTTGAGTTGTTCACATTGCTTGACTGTTTCAAAATGTAGAAATGTGCTAAGTTCACACACAAGGGACAGAGGGATCCAGCTCCAGCTTCTTTCTGTTCTGGAGCCTCTGCTACTGTACTACCTACTCTTCAGCAATGCTCCTCCTCCTCATCCCAGTGGATCTACATTTTGGTGCACTTCAGGCACCCTGCCAATCAGGGGTCAGCTCTGACATGCTGGGAAAGATATTTGGGGTGGTTCAAAGTCCTGGGCTCTCCCTTGATGTTTCCTTGCACAGCAATCTTTAGCAGCAACTCAGAGTCTTAAGACCAGAAGGAACCACTAAATCATCTAGTCTTGCATCTTATATTTTGCAGGCCACCAACACTACACAACAAATGTTCACTAAACCCAGCAACCAACACAAGACCAAAGAATTACAGCCCACAGGACACTAGACCCTTCGGTGCCACAGGCAGAGAACAGGAGGAACCAAGGCACACTTCAGGGTGAGGAACCTGCAACAGTGGGGACATGATTACCTGTTATGCATGGACTTGCAGAAAGCTATAGTAATGCCCAATATGCACATACTTGGCAACAGCAGGCCTTTAAGACATTATGTACAATTACTGCCTCTTGCACAACAGCAACTTTCAATCATGTATTTTGGATAGTATGTAACCCAAACACCTTCAGGGTGTGCTGTACTGTCTCGTATAGTGACACGGAGACCACTTAGAGAGAATATTGAGTCTGCTCTCCAGCCTTAGCAGAGAGCCGCTGGCTTTTAGTTCAAGTGGTAAAGGCTCATGCACTGTGTTCCAGAAGTCCCAGGTTTGATTTTGCCTGTAGATGACTGGGGGGTCAGCCAGCATTACAAGCGTACAAAAGATAAAATGAAATAAAACCTTATCTTATAATAATTTTAACTTTTTAAGGTGAAAAGCTGTGATGTTTGTTTAATGCCCATATCCAGGCTATGTGTAAATTCTGCCAAGACAGACAGATATCTATTTTGATTTGGTTCAGCTGGTAATAACAGGAATGATCCTGATAAGATTAAGTCTAAATGTTCTTGACAAAACTAGACACGAAACTTTATCTCTCTACTTTTAGTTACTTTTCAGCACAAAATTGCTTTTTCAAAATTATGTTTTTGCATTATTCAAACCTAACCCACGTGTCCCATCAACGAATATATTCTCACTTAAAACAAAACAAATCCAATACATTAACTACTTCAGTATTGTAAAATGTACCTGGCACTTACTTTGCAATGTGTTCTAATGTTCCCTACAAGCACAGCACAAACAAGTGATTTTTCGTTTTGGTGGCCTTAAAAAAAAAAAAAAGAAAAAGAAAACTCTCATTCCAAGTCAACCTTGAACAAAACAAAGTTAAGAGAACCAAATATATTCATTTCAGGTCAAATAAAAGTTTTTGTTTGGAGTTTACGAGTTTTATTTAAAACAATTACAATTTGAAATAAAAAGTACTTTTGAATTTAAAAAAAGCCAAAACACTGCATTTTATAAGTGTCCAAATGAAAGATTGAGTCTCCCATCTCCCGCCCCAACTGAAACAATTTGCTGAAATTGACCAAATTCATGTTTTGATCACCCTGTATTTCTATTATTTGGCAAGAGAAAATTTGTGAATAACATTTCAGGCAGCAAGAAGCAGCCCAGCAAAATGTTTAAGATAATTCTGCAAACAGGCTAAGAAATGCAGTGCTAACCCCCTAACTCACTGAAAGAAAATGAGTGAGTGGAACTGTTTCTGTTCTTCCTCCACTTTTTCATAGAGAAACATTAATACATGCACATACAGATTTTAAGGCCAGAAGGGACTAAAGTAATAGTCCTGTCCGACCTACTATGTAACACATGCCATAAACTTTCAATAAACGATTCTCTCAAATTCTGACTGAGCTGGAGCATCTCTTAGAAATACAGTGAAAGCTCTGTTAACTGACATTGCCTCCAGCCAAAATACCATATCTTCAGGCTCATGTGCCTGACTCCTGCCTGTCCACTCATCCGTTATGGGGCTTCTGACAACCAGCACTGCTGGCTGACATCATCAGCAGGTGCCACCTTCCCCTTTGGCCTACATCAAGCTGCCAGGAGCCAGAACTTACCTTAGGGAGTGGGGGTAGAGCAATAAGCTTTGTTATCTGGCAACCTTTTGTAACCCTTGTTCCCCGTGAGTGCTGGAGAGCAAATGCTTCCACTGTAAATAGTTTAGACAGGCATCCTCAAAAGAACTCTAGGAAGAACAGGAGGGAAGAGAAAGATGAAAAACAGGACATGCCAGTACTTTTAAAGTCAGTGGAAACTGGCAAGCCAGAAATCTAACCTCAATCCTGGTGGTCACCAACCAGTAGATTGGGATCTACTGGTAGATCTTGGAGCCTCTGACAGGTGATCCAGACTACTTTGGCCAAGAGGCTATCAAGCCTTCAGCTGCCTCTTCCCCCAGTGCTGTGTATCTTCTGCCCTTTGCCTTGGAGCTGCCCCTTCCCGGGAGCCTCCTGCTTGCAGTACAGAGCAGGGAAGAGAGAGGAGGGGGCACTGATGTCAGGGTGCCCCCTCTCCCACCCTGTATTCGATCTCCACAGAACGGGGTGTGTGTGGGGGGGGGGGCACAACAGTGCTTGGGATGGAGGGAGTTTGCTGGCTGCTTTTGAGAGTGGTGCAGGACCACAGGGCAGGGGTGAGCCTGACTAGCCCCACTGCACCACCACCCAAGAGCCTCCTGAGGTAAGCAGTGACCAGCTGGAGCCAGCTCCCATCTCCAGCCCCAGTCACGAACCCCCTCCTGCACCCAAGCCTCTGCCCCAGGCCTCTGCCACTCCTCGCTGCTGCCTCTGTATCAGGAGCAGCAGTGCAGGGTGCCAGGCGGGAGCTGGTCCACAAGGGGAGCCAGTTTTAAAAACAGCTCCCCTTGCAGACCTGCTCACACTCCAAATCCCTTAGCCAAAGACCAGAGCCTGGTGCCCCAAGCCTCTGCCCCTGTCTGGTGAAAGGGAGGGAGAATGGGGGAGTGAGCAAGGGCAGGGACTTGGAGAAGAGGCACAAAGGAGGCAGGGCCAGGGTATTTGGGTGTGAGAGAGATCCTGGATTGCACTTAAATTCAAAAAGTGATCTTGTGCTTAAAAAGATAGGAGACCACTGCTCTATCCCTTTCCACTGGGGCTGGGGAGGTAGCGATGGATCAGAATAGGGAGGTGGAAAGCAGAACAGGGAGCAGTGGCTGATGGCTGGCTACCCGACCCTAGGCAGTACCACTGCCAGTAGCAGTGCAGAAGTGAGAATAGCGCAGTGTGGTATTGCACATCTTCAGAGATGCATGGCCAGCCAGCAGCTGCCATTCTCTGGCCACCTTGCTCTAAAGGCAGTACAGAAGTAACGCTACCACAGCTCCTCAATAATAGTCTCGTGACCTCCTGTAGCCTGCTGAGCATGCTCCCACTGCATGGGTATAAAAGAGGGCTACTCAGGGTAGATGGGGCTGACCACAGGAAGAAAAGGAGGTCAGGCAGGAGCTCCTGAACAGCCCCTGCAATCAGAGTTGCCCCAGGAGCAGCCGCCCCTAGAGCAGCACCAGTTGCCGCAGCAGTCACAGCCACAGCGACAACGCCAAGCAAGGGAGTCACCAGACTGGGACTGACCACCAGAGACAGATGCAGAGGACAGTGCAGTGCACCGGTGGGGGTAGGAAGTGGCCCAGGGCAGAGGATTGACCTCCGGGAGTTTGGCGTGTTCCAGCCGGCATCCCTGCTGAGCAGGCAGCGATAGCCGTCACTGCCAACAGGGCCCTGGGCCGGGACCCGGTGAAGTGGGAGGGCCCGGGTGCCCCTACCTCCCCACCCCACTGTAATCCATCTCCCTAGATTTTGGGGCAGGTTACCCATGAACCAGGTTGGAAAACTGTCTCCACCCTGAGGGAGCGGGGCTGTGTTTGTGACTAGGCCCTGGGGGCTGTAATTGCCCTACTAGGGATGGACTAGGTTTGGGACTAGGCTTCAGAGGCCATATTGACCCTAATAAGGGTGCAATGGACTAGTGACTAGGCCCGGGAGGCCATATTGACCCTAAGAGGGGGTGGACTGGATTTTGTTACTAGGTCCGAGTGGCTGTATTGACCCTAATGGGGGTGAATCTGATTTGGGCACAAAGCTCGAAAGACTGAGCCAGCTCTGACATTAGGGGCTATACCCCATGGGGAACGAGTAGGAGACCCCATGACACCTCCTTTTGAGTAAGCCTTCCACCCCTCCCCGTTTAAGAAACACTGTGTGCTTTTACACTATAAAGTAAAAATATACCACAAAAGGAGGAGATGTGGGAGGTGGCAGTACCCATTTTACAGCAAAACTTTTAAGAGAGACCACCTCTTACAAGAAACCACTTTGCTAACTCCCATGAATGGTGATTTTTGGCACATTCTACTGTAGACAACATTGATTTTTATACCACACTTCTTACGATAGTATTTGAGTGCATTAAACAATGTAGAATAAAAGAAGTCTTCAAGAAAAAAAAACCTGAAAACTATTAGCTCCTCTTTCAGGCCCTCATTTCTAGAAAAGATATGAGATGTCTTGATGACTCTACTTATATAAAAAAGTGGAAGAGTTAACATAGTGGTTATTCATCCTACAGCATATATCTGGTAAAAAAAAAGATTTTCAAGCATTTTCTGCTGAAAGAAAAAGAGGGACAGATTTTTCATGAAAATGTTCATTTTTTCTGTTTTCTGACCAGCTCTACAGCAGCTGGATCTGTGGAGGAATCCGAGTATAAACATTCAGCAAGATGGATTTCTAACTATTACATGATCAAATGTATTCTTAATCAATTCTAAATTCTGAATACATAAGATTAGATTCTTGAGTGGTATAAATCAGCAGAGCGTCATTGAGTTGGGCCATCCTGTGCAGGATATTAAGGAGGGCATTGTTTGTTTCTGCCCAATAAGACCATATTGGAAAACCTTTTTCAAATTTTGAATCCTTTTACAATTGTTTCCGGAAACATCAGTGTGTGGGGGAAGAGACAACAAAACAAAACACCCCGAACATTTATTTCATTCACGTACCTGATGAAAAAATTGTGACAAAAGGCCCAGTTCTGAAAGGCAATAAGAGTTGCAGGGGCTCACAATTATTAGGAGAAAGACAAAAACACTCACCCCTTAGCTATTCTTCAGCAAAAGTGTTCCAATTTACTGTTCCACTCTGCAGAAGAGAAATGTTAATGTTGATTTCTTTCAGTTGATTTTTGGCCATTACTGTTAGGGACTGATTCATGCCTTTTTGAGTTTTCCAAAAGAACATCTGCAACTTTGCAAATTTCGTTGATATTTCTGAAACAATTTTCCTTTCATTAAGCTACAAATGGGCTAAGAAAGCAATATTCACATCCAGGTCTGTATTAGAATGGGTTGAGGAAAGTTAGATGTCAGCAAGTCACCAGGTCCTGATGAAATGCATCCCAGGATACTCAAGGAGCTGATAGAGGAGGTATCTGAGCCTTTAGCTATGATCTTTGAAAAATCATGGCAGACAGGGGAGATTCCAGAAGACTGGAAAAGGGCAAATATTGTGCCCATCTATAAAAAGGGGAATAAGAACAACCCAGGAAACTACTGACCGGTCAGTTTAACGTCTGTCCCAGGGAAGATAATGGAGCAGGTAATTAAGGAAATCATATGCAAACACTTGGAAGGTAATAAAGTGATAGGGAATAGCCAGCATGGGTTTGTGAAGAACAAGTCATGCCAAACTAATCTGATAGCTTTCTTTGATAAGATAACGAGCCTTGTGGATAAGGGAGAAGCGGTGGATGTCATATACCTAGACTTTAGTAAGGCATTTGATACGGTCTCGCATGATATTCTTATTGATAAACTAGGCAAATATAACTTAGATAGGGCCATGATAAGGTGGGTGCATAATTGGCTGGATAACCGTAGTCAGAGAGTTGTTGTTAACGGTTCTAAATCCCGCTGGAAAGGGATAACAAGTGGAGTTCCTCAAGGGTCTGTTTTGGGACCCGTACTGTTCAATATCTTCATCAATGATGTAGATATTGGGATAGAGAGTACGCTTATTAAGTTTGCAGATGATACCAAACTGGGTGGGGTTGCGACTTCTTTGGAGGATAGGGACATAATTCAAAATGACCTTAGCAAGTTAGAGAAATGGTCAGAGGTAAACAGGATGAGGTTTAATAAAGAGAAATGCAAAGTGCTCCACTTAGGAAGGAACAATCAGTTCCATACATACAAGATGGGAAGCGACTGTCTAGGAAGGAGCATGGCGGAAAGGGATCTAGGGGTCATAGTGGACCACAAGTTGAATATGAGTCAACAGTGTGATGCTGTTGCAAAAAAAGCAAATATGATTCTAGGTTGTATCAACAGGTGTGTTGTAAGCAAAACTCGTGAAGTCATTCTGCCGCTCTACTCTGCACTAGTTAGGCCTCAGCTGGAGTACTGTGTCCAGTTCTGGGCACCACATTTCAAGAAAGATGTGGAGAAATTGGAAAGGGTACAGAGAAGAGTGACAAGAATGATTAAAGGTCTAGAGAACATGACCTATGAAGCCAGGCTTCATGAACTGGGCTTGTTTAGTTTGGAAAAAAGAAGATTAAGGGGGGACATGATAGCGGTTTTCAAATATCTAAAAGGGTGTCACAAGGAGGAAGGCGAAAATTTGTTCCTCTTGGTTTCTGAGGACAGGACAAGGAGTAATGGGCTTAAAGTGCAGCAGGGGAGGTTTAGATTGGACATTAGGAAAAAATTCCTAACTGTCAGGGTGGTCAAATATTGGAATAAATTGCCAAGGGAGGTGGTGGAATCTCCCTCTCTGGAGATATTTAAGAACAGGTTAGATAGACATCTGTCAGGGATGGTATAGACGGAGCTTGATCCTGCCTTGAGGGCGGGGGGCTGGACTCGATGACCTCTCGAGGTCCCTTCCAGTCCTATTATTCTATGATTCTATGATTCTATGAGACAAAGTCAAATGAAGGCTAAAGTTTGGTGACAGTTAAATCTCACAAGGATAAAAGCTAAACGTAGAAAATAATTCCCTTTTGGGTATGGATCAACTTGGAGTTAGAATTATGGGTGAGTTCAAGATTCAACAATTCAAAACTAAAGAGACTGAAATTTGACATTCTGTGTTGGACCCATCTTGTTGCTTTTCCATGAATAATATATAAATATATGATTTTGTAAGTAGAATCAACTAGTTAAGACTGTTTGAGTACGTCCACACAGCAACATTATTTCAAAATAACTAGTGTTATTTCAAAATAACTTAGGGTATGTCTACATTAGCCCCCTAGTTTGAACTAGGGAGGCTAATGTAGGCATTCAAAGTTGCAAATGAAGCTTGGGATTTAAATATCCCGGGCTTCATTTGCATCTTCCCGTGCGCCGCCATTTTTAAATGTCCCTTAGTCCGAACTCCGTGCCCATAGCTACACGCGGCACAGAGTAGCTAGTTTGAATTAGGATCTCTCCTCGTCCTACCAGCACGGTATGGATCTTAAGCCTCAAAAGGTTTAAATCTAGTACCTCTCATTTTGTGTAGGCACCAGACCTATCAGAGGCCCTACTTAGGCCAAAAAAAATACTACGTTAGCAACAAATCTGAGGGACTGCTGGGGGAAAAATTATCAGAATCAGTTCATACCTCCAGATCATTAGATGAATTACCCCATGGCTAGAAAAATGTTAATAGTATGCCATGTGTAGCTAGATTGCTTACCTTTTCCTCTCTGTTATTATACATAGTAATCACCTCTAAAGATTTTGTAGAACTGCCTCTGATCGTGGTATTATAAGGCACATCATAAAATAAATTACAGTATGCAGTTCCACACAAAATTCAAGTTTCCATCTACAATTAGTCTTAGAGACTGTATAATTGGCTGGACAGGTCTTTAATGTAACTGCACCATTTTTTAAAGGAAACCTAACAATCCATGGTTACGTGCCTCATGTTTTTCATAGCATTCTCTATATCATTCCTACAAGACAAGACATAAAACTTGTATGAGTATGAGGCAAAGAGACATTTATTCTTGTCAATTATGCATATAGAAATGGTCTGTTTAGACAAAAAGATTGTCTAAAGATATGTCACGCTTATGGTTAAATATGTTAAATGTCACATTATAGCTGACATGGTCATGGCCCCGTGAGGAAGAGCTGTCAAGCTACTTCCAACTCAGATACTGAGCATGTCAAACTCAATGTTTCTGTTGGCTTGCAGTTCACAGTGCATAATATTGCATATTGAGTGTCCAAAAAAGAGCTGTTTGCTAAGAGGTTTTCATCTTCCTCTTCAGGATTATGCCATTGCTAACACTCATCACAGCTGCTTGCAGGCAAGAGGAATAGGTAATTTCACTTAGGGCAGGGATGAAGCCAAAATAAGCTACACATCTTGAGCTATGTCAATTGCATAGCTGAAGTTGAAATAGCTTATGTCAGCTTTTGGTGCTATCTACACAGCAGGAAGTCTGAGTTAGAGCACTCTTCCTCTGACTTCCCTTACGCCTCATAAAATTAGAATTACATGAGCTGTAGTAAGAAGTCCTCTAGTTGGACATTATTTTGATATTATGTCAAAATAACTGCTTGCTGTGTAGATGTAAGTCAGTATTGATGTTACACAAGTACTAACCTTATTCCGAAATATGCTGCTGTGTAGAAATAGCCTTAGAGTTAGCAGATTTCTCTTTTAGTAGAGAAATGAAGTCCTGCTCCAGTTTACAATCTGGCCAGAGACACTCTTGTGATTCCCATGCTGACTCTCAAGCACTTTGCCCCTTTGTTTACAGCTAACTACTTTGGAAAATCCTGGATAAATGGATTCTCAAAATTAGGTTGGGATTTTTTGGCCTTTTGGAGTTCTCATAAACTAGTGGACTTCAGTAGCAGTTCACTCAGAGAATGATTATCACTGCTGTAAACCATTTGCAGTGGTGATTTATAGTATTTTAATTATATCTAATACATGGGTTTCTAACACAGCTGGACCATCATTGCAGTCTCACTGGGAATCATATTTGCTGGAAGTTAACAGATGACTTTCAGCCAGACAGATTTTTATCAACCCTCAAGACCTTTTTCCATTAAGCAGAATGATATTTATAAAAGCCATACGCGCATGCATTTTCTTGCCTAGTCTATTCATAATTAAATCTCCCTGGAGTCACTGTAGTTTATTCTACATTGTGGGCATTTCTTCTATTGTCTCTTGGGGGAAAAGGCCACTTTAGATGCATCCACTATTTCATTCCTAATCAAAGAGCTTGGTTTGAACTAGATTGTGCTATCCAGGAGAAACCTAGAGAAGAAATTGTGACTCGGTATCACACACAATGCCTGCCCTGCTCTTTTCATATTCCCAGGGCAAATCAGTTACTTCAGCTCGTTGCTAGGTACAGACCACTTCTCCATTTGTGCTAGCTCAGCTCTGCCCATCAGCACCTTGCAGGGAGGATGAGGCAGAGCAGTGACTCCACTCACTTGGTCCAGGTGTGAGGTTTGGACTTTCTACTCTTCTGTATTCCAGACATGAGGCAGGCTGTGCTAACACAGCCATCAGGCTGAAAGAGACTGACTTCTTTTACCGTGCAGGGGAGCAAACTTGCAGGTCATACCCACGGGTTTCCAATGGGGGTCTGTCTTCTGGTACGATTCAGTATTTTCATTAATGGTCTTGTTAATGAATTGGAGAGTAAATTTATCATCATTTGAGGATCACACCATGCTAGGAAGGATTGCCAGTACTTTAGAGGACAAATTAGGTGAATTAGTCTGAAATCAACAAGATGAAATTCAAGAGAGACAAGAACTATATTTAGGATGGAAAAAAAATCAAAATGCATAGCTACAAAATGGGGAAGAGCTGCGTAGGCAGCAATACTGCAGAAAAAAAAAAGCTAGAGATGATTAACTCATTCAACTTGATCTACTATGTGATGTTACCAAAAAAAAAAAGAAAGAAAGAAAAGACAAATATTCTGGAGCGGGCTAACAATGGTCACACTTTAACACATGGGAGGAAATGGTTCCTTCTACTCAGCTGAATTAGTGATTCCCTCAGGTATGGCACTGCATTCAGTTTGGAATTGCACACTTTTAGAAAGACATAGACAAATTAGAGGGAGTCCAGAGGAAAGCATCAAACAGCAACAAAAGATAAGAAGTTGGAAAAACCTTAAAAATCTAGGCATGTTCAGTCTTGGAAAAGGAAAAATGGAGACAGGACCTCATAAGAGGCTTCCAATGTGATAACAATTGTGATGAAGAGAACAATGCTCAATTGCTCCCCTTGTCTACTGAAGGTAGACAAGAAGTCCCATTTAATCTGCAACAAGGAGATTTAGGTTAGATATAAAGGGGGAAAAAAACCCTTTCCAACTTGAAGGATAGTTAACCAGTGGAATAGGTTACCAAGGAAGGCTATGTAATCTGTCAGAGGATTTTAAGAATGTGTTGGATAAACTCTCAAGAAGGATCATCTAGGTATATTTTGATCTATGTCAGTCCTGGTGCATGGACTAGGTGACCTTTCAAGGTCCCTTCCAGACCTAAAGTTTCTAGGATTCCATAGGCACGTTATGCCGGAACACTATCTGTTCCTACATTCCTTGGGCAAAAGCAAGATCATCGAGTAGAACTAGAGCTGGTTGAAGAAAACATCCACGTAACCATTTTACAATGTAAAAGGGCAATTCTGTCAAAATGGAACGCTTTGTGAAATCATGAATTCTCCAAAACATGTTTCCAGAAAAGAGTTCCAATAACTACGCTCGACAGGACAGGTGACCAAAGCTCACGGGAAAATGAAGAACATGGAGACCTGGGAGATGGGTCAGAAATGGGACGGAGTGTGGACTATAATAGCAGAGAAAGGAGGGAGAAGGCAGAACTGGGAGGCAAATCAATATCTTAGGGTATGTCTACACTACCACCCTAGTTCAAACTAGGGTGGTTAATGTAGGCAACCGAAGTTGCAAATGAAGCCTGGGATTTAAATTTCCCGGGCTTCATTTGCATCTTGCTGGGCGCCGCTAGTTACACATGGCACGGACTAGGTAGTTCGGATTAGGCTTCCTATTCCGAACTACCAATACACCTCGTTCCACGAGGAGTAACGGTAGTTCAGAATAGGAAGCCTAATCCAAACTACCTAGTCTGTGCCGCGTGTAACCACCCTAGTTCGAACTAGGGTGGTAGTGTAGACATACCCTTAGATGCCTGTATACAAATGCAAGAAGTATGGGTAATAAGCAGGAAGAACTGGAAGTGCTAATAAATAAATACAACTATGACATCGTTGGCATCACAGAGACTTGATGGGATAATACACATGATTGGAATATTGGTACAGAAGGGTACAGCTTATTCAGGAAGGACAGGCGGGGGGAAAAAGAGGGAGGCGGTGTTGCCTTATATATTAAAAATATACATACTTGGGACTGAAGTGGAGATGGATGTAGGAGATGGACGTGTTGAGAGTCTCTGGGTTAAGTTAAAGGGGGTAAAAAACAAAGGTGATGTCATGCTAGGGGGCTACTATAGGCCACCTACCCAGGTTTTTTTTAAACAACTAACAAAATCATCCAAAACTCAGGATTTGGTTGTGATGGGGGACTGCAACTATCCAGACATATGTTGGGGAAACTAACACAGCGAGGCACAGACTATCCAATGCAGTCCAAGAACTTATTGAAGACAACTTTTTTTTTCCAGAAGGTTGAAAAAGCTACCAGGGGGGAAGCTGTTTTAGATTTGATTTTAACAAATAAGGAGGAACTGGTTGAGAATTTGAAAGTGGAAGGCATCTTAGATGAAAGTGATCATGAAATCATAGAGTTCATGATTCTAAGGTATGGTAGAAGGAAGAACAGCAAAATAGAGACAATGGATTTCAAGAAGACAGATTTTGGTTAGCTCAGAAAGCTGGTAGGTCCCATGGGAGGTAAGACTGAGGGGAAAAACAACTGAAGAGTTGGCAATTTTTCAAAGGGACATTATTAAGGGCCCAAAAGCAAGCTATTCCACTGTGTTGGAAAGATAGAAAATATGGCAAAAGACGGCCTTGGCTTAACCAAGAGATCTTGAATGATCTAAAAATAAGAGAGTCATATAAAAAATGGAAACTAGGACAAAATTACAAAGGATGAATATAGGCAAACAATACAGGAATGCAGGGGCAAGATTAGAAAGACAAAGGTATAAAACGAGCTCAAACTAGCTACAGGTATAAAGGGAAACAAGAAGACCATTCTATAACTATACTAGAAGCAAGAGGAAGACCAAGGACAGGGTAGGCCCATTGCTCAGTAAGGAGGGAGAAACAGTAACAGGAAACTTGGAATTGGCAGAGATACTTAATGACTTCTTTGTTTCGGTCTTTACCAAGAAGTCTGATGAAGGAACACCTAACATAGTGAATGCTAGTGGAAAGAAGGTAGGTTTAGAAGATAAAATAAAAAAAGAACAAGTTAAAAATCACTTAGAAAAGTTAGATGTCTGCAAGTCACCAGGGCCTGAAGAAATGCATCCTAGAATACTCAAGGAGCTAATAGAGGCGGTATCTGAGCCTTTAGCTACCATCTTTGGAAAATCATGGAAGACAGGAAAGATTCCAGAAGACTGGAAAGGGGCAAATACAGTGCCAATCTATAAAAAGGGAAATAAGAACAACCCAGAAAACTACAGACCAGTCAGTTTAACTTCTGTGCCAGGGAAGAAAATCGAGCAAGTAATTAAGGAAATCATCTGCAAACACTTGGAAAGTGGTAAGGTGATAGGGAACAGCCAGCATGGATTTGTAAAGAACAAATCATGTCAAACCAATCTAATAGCTTTCTTTGATAGAATAACAAGTCTTGTGGATAAGGGAGAAGCAGTGGATGTGATATACCTGGACTTTAGGAAGGCATTTGATATGGTCTGGCATGATATTCTTATCAAAAAACTAGACAAATACTACTTAGATGGGGCTACTATAAGGTGAGTGCAAACTGCTTTTGTGCACATTTCAGTAACCTGCAGATGACAGTTTTAGATAATACCATTTTGTGAATTTTTGCAGTGAAAAACTTCAGGAGACAGATATTTTTGATGAAAACAGGACCTGGTTCATGATAAAACTGAAGTTAGACATCACAGGGATGGCCAAAAGCCAAACAGTAATATAATCTAGGGGATGATCATAGAGCTGGAAGGGACCTCGAGAGGTCATCGAGTTCAGTCCCCTGCCCTCACGGCAGGGCCAAGCACTGTCTAGATCATCCCTGACAGGTGTCTGTCTAACCTGCTCTTAAATATTTACAGTAATGGAGTTTCCACAACCCCCCAATGCAATGTTTAGCCACCCTGACAGCTAGGAAGTTTTTCCTAATGTCCATCTGAAACACCCCTTGCTGCAATTTAAGCCCATTGCTTCTTGTCTTGATCATATGTCTCCATCTGAAATTAATCATATCATTAGGAGTGTGCACTATGATTTTGAGGCTCTGGAGCAAGTGAAGAGGGAGAAGAGAGACAGCAAAAGACCTAGAACAAAAGAAGGAGTGGCAGACTGTCTTAGGTGCTAACCTGCCTCATAGTAGCACTAGAAATAGAGCATTAACATATTTCCATGCTCTGCACAATTTTTGCTCATGCATATTTAAATGGCCAAGACTGAATAACCTGCCCACGGGCATACTGAGCAATTAAGTTACTGAAATGCTAAGACTGGGGCCATTGTACAGCTACAGTAAGACAAAGTCCCTCTCCTAAATAGAAAGACAAAGGCACTGAGAGGGGGAAAATCACCTATGTAAGGTAATATAGCAAAGCCTGGAATAGAATCCCAGGTCTCATCTATCCCAATCCAACACCTGCACCACTGGATCATGGCACCAGAAATCTATGTGTAGCCCTGACATGCCCATTTAAAGCATGTATTGCTTGTGGCTTTAGTTTGTTCCGAACCTCTGGAGCACTAAGTTCCCAACAATCAATTACTCCAAGTTTCAACAGTTAGACATACAACTCCTTGTGTCCTGTTAGGCTATGTCTACAGGGCTTTATCAGAAAAAGGTATGCAAATTGCACTCCACAAATTGTGTACCTTTTTTCAATAGTTTTTTCAGAAGAAGAGGCTTTTCTGAAATTTGGCCCATCTACACGAGGCCAAATTTTGGAAAAAACAACCCTCTTTCAGAAGTGCGCTTATTCCTCATGGGAGGAGGAAGACAGGGCTTCTGAAAGAGTGCATCTGCTCTTCTGGGGAAAAAAAAAGGCGGAAGAGCAGACATGTTCCCTGGACACGGTGAAGTTTTTCCAGGATACCTCCAGTATCACGGGAAAACTCCCATAGTCTAGACATAGCCTTACTGTGTTCACTCTATTGGATAAAGTCAGTTGAAGAGTGATTTTCAAGATCAGGTAGAGTATATGACTGATTTGATTTTAGTATGCTAATGAAGTGATTGAGAGAGGAAAGAGTAGGCTGGAGGGACTTTTTTTGTTGGCATTTCATGAAATAAGGTGACATTTTGATTGGTTTCAATAGTTTGAAACATTTTGTAAACTTTGTGCTGTTAACATTTCTCAGGGCAATGCATATGTCAAGTATTTCACTGTTTGCAGTAATCTATTGCTGCCAGGTATGTTTTCAGTTAAGACAAAACCCCATTATTATCAGACAACATGTATGAGGATAGGTGGTTGAAGCTGAATGTCACACCTCAAAATTGTCAAGGTATCCTCAATACTTTCCCCTTGATTTATTTTTGTACCTGACCATCTTTCCTCCTGGGTGTGGCTTTGCTTACTCTTTCCCCAGATCTATAGAGAGGCAGATACATCTGCAAACTGCTTTTGGTTCAGCCCGTGATACTATCAGCAACTTATTTGAAAGGTGGCCATTTTATTACCATGGGTACCCTCAGTGTTCTTCCCACCCCATTTACTTCTTGTGCCTGATGCATAGTCCATTTAAGTCAACGCAAAGACTCTCATTGATGTCAAAGGCCTTTGGATCAGGCTTATGGACTCTCCACCTCCAGTTCAGAAACTAACTAGTTCCATGTTGCCAGACAGTCTTGCCTTGAGAGTGGATCCCCCTTAAGGGCTTCAATAGGAATTACACCTGACTAAATCCTAGGCGAGCACTTCCCCAGAAGGGCCCACAGTTACTGGCCTGTATTTATGCCTTCTCCTATTTCACTCCCACTCCTTTGTCAAAGATAAATAAAAAAATATTCAAAGTCAGAGGAAAACTTCCCACGACATCAATGTCACACTCAGCTTGCAGATTGTTTTTCATAGTCCATTCTTCTGGGATATTTGATTCCTCTCAGAGTTCCCATCACCCTCTGCTTTGTGGTGCTTAAGCTGCTGGATTGTTGTGCTTGCAGGACATTCCTCTAGTGAGTTTTCAAACCAGGTTCCTGCTCTTTATATGCGTTTTTACATTTAATTATTTCATTTACAAGACCATCATGGCACTTAAAAGATCTCTAAAGATTTGAACAATTTGTTCCGTGAGTATGTTTTCCATCATTCAGCTCCCACTGATGTTTTAAAGTGAGCCCATAATATTAGGTTGCATGGGCAAGCCGACTTCATAATGTTTCCCTAGTACAGATTAAATGTAAGTAGGAACTTCATCTGGAACTATAAGGGAAACCAAATGGTGGCATCAAACAATTAAGGGATTTTCCATTTAAAAATTAAAACTAACCTAATCACAGCGAAACAGCAGGTAGCATCTTAAAAAACAAAGGAAACAAAAACCCAAATGACCTAGGTCTGCTTAATATTGAAAATATAAGGGTCATGTTGCTTGACTAGGGAGTCCGTCAGCAATATAATTAATAGTAAGACTCTCCATGCAATGGATCTGTACACACATAGATTCTGATCCTGCAAACTGCTCTATTAGTAGAGACTGTGCCAGGCTTTTAAGAATAAATGTTAAACTTCAGCAGCTGCTCCGTCAGCTAAGTTATCTAACCACAGGAGAGAGACTGCATGAGAAGGAGCTCCAGGAGTTTTCTTACAGAAGTGCTTAAACTTCTATACTTAAAAAAAAACAAAACACACCTATCATTGAGGAAGTTCAGTCTCAAAGTCCATTCAGTATTTGATTGTGTTGCTGATATTTCCAAAGAGTGCCAGGTAAGCTCTGTTTGCACTACAACAGATACAAATATATACACAAAAAACCTTTTTCTGTCTTACACCAAGTCAGTGGAACTGGTATTAAACAATATTAGAGAGTTTGATGTTCCAACCAGGAGTGGCAGGTTTGTAGAAATGTTGATGGTGCCCAGAATACTCAGAGCCTGCACCCGGAATACCCAAAGCCCACCCAAATGCGCCCACCCAAATGCCCCTCCCCCTCCCAGCCTAAGACTCTAGGAGGGAGTTTGGGTGAGGGAGAGGATCTGGGGTGCAGGCTCTAGAACAGAATGTGTGTGCTGGGGCAAAGAGTACAGGAGGGGATGAGGGGTTCAGGCTTTAAGAGGGAATTTATGGTGTGGGAGGGAGTGCAGGGAGTAGGGATTTGGTGCTTACTTAGGATCCCCTCCTCAGGGAGCAGCTTCCAGGCAGGACCAGGGGGTCTCCATGCGTTGCTGCCTGCAGGCACCACCCCCACAGTTCCCACTGGCCACAGTGGCGCTTGGGGTGGGGAGCAGCGCTCAAGGATACATACACTCCCCAGGGCCACAGGGATGTGCCAGCAGCCATGCAGAGCAAGCAGGCAAAAAGTCACTCTACCCCGCTGCGCTGCTAGTGGTGGCAGGGCCCCCCCAATGTGTTTTACATTGCCTAGGGGTGGCCAGAGTCTAGGGGGGTGGCAGGTGGGCTGTGGGGAGCATCAGAAGAAGGTCCTGGGTGCAGTAGATACAGGGCCAGTGGTGAGACCTGGCCCTGAACTGTGCTGCAGCAGCGATCCTTGGCCAGGAATTTTTCTGGAGCCCAGGCACCATATAAGCCACCACATCTGGTTTCAACCACTGACACTATTTTTACTATTGTATGGAAGAGACATTTTATTGGTTGTTCTGAACCAAGTGTCAGAGCAGTAGTGTGTGGGGAAAACAACATGGACCAGGTATGAAAGAAAACAGCTCACAAGTTTTCCGCACGATTGCATTAGAATATAACCTTTGTACTGACACCATTTCAAACCTGAATTCTACTTTCTAGCCTCTCTCTCTCATAGCTCAGTCTGGATCCTACATTGTTTCCTGGTTTTATTCTTACTTCTTTCTTTGCAAACCACAGCTGCTAGCATTATGTAGGCAGAAGGCTCAGTTCTATGAGAAGGGAGTTCATAGCAATGTTGACTGAATACAAAACAGAGAACAACAGTTGAGTTGCCTGGAGGGAAAAAAAGTCACCACAACAAAGACTAAATAAAATTCTTGATAATCTAAATCAAGGGTCAGGAAATTCAGAGTTTAATTAACACAGCATAACAATGAGAATCAAGGACTATTTTTTAAAATAACGGCACAAGTGTTTAAGCCTTTGGGCTTTGCGGTCATTGCTGGTTTCTCTAAAAAAACAAAAGGGTTTTTTTTGTTTTGCTTTTTTTTTTTTTTTTTTTTAAACCAACACACTATCTGATATGGACCACAGCAAACTGCAATGAACCTTCTGTGGTAAGGCCACCTCAGCAGATGTGCTGGTAACCTGAGAACAGATGACAGCAGACAAATGTTTCTTATGAACTACATTCAGACTTTTACCTTTTTTCTAAAGAGAAATTAGTAACATGAGATTCCAACCACCAAACCATGTAAACAAGGCTTTGTTCCTGAAGCTGTAACTGGAACTTATGCTTCAGTTCTAATTATTCCAGTCTCATCATTAAGGGGGAATTCTTGACTCTAGGTTCTTCCTTTTGTTCTTATTTCTTCCTCTTTAGGAGTAATGCTAGTGCTATCAGTTGTGCATATATATCAGCAGCTTCCAATAGTTTCTATTTACAAAGTCACAGATCTCAGCCAATATTGAATGTAAGGGATAGAATAGTGTTTGCACACACAAAAAAGGTAAACACAACACACCCATACTGTTCCAAGGCATGCTGATGAACAAGAGAGAGAAAAATCCTGTTTCCCTTTCTTTATTTCTTGTTCATTGTTTTTATGAGAAATAGCAATATTGTCAAGTGGCAGGCTCATTTAAAGGAAAGGGGGCTTAGTCTCTTAAGACCGATCAGCCAGGAAGTCTCAGCAGGGTAGCCATATTAGTCTGTAATCTTTAAAAAAAAAAAAAAAAAAAAAAAAAAGCACATTGGCCCTGGTCTCCACTAGGGAGTTATTTCAAACTAACCAGCCCCTTATTTCGAAATAACAAGCAGAGCATCCACACTACCAAGCCTGTTATTTCAAAATAAGGGGCTGGTTATTTTGAAATAACAACTCCTACTTTCCATGAGGAATAACACTTATTTCAAAATAGCAGTCACGTGTGCATTGCACTGCTGCTGTTTTGAAATAACTACTCCCCAAAGTCATTCAGAGTAATTACTCCTCAGTGCTTCCGGGGCTCTAAATTGAGGTAGAATAGCCAAATTGAGGGAGCCTGCCTTGAACTAATTTCAAGGCTTCCCTATAGTGTGGACATGCTATTTTGAAATAACTTATTTCAAAATAATAACTCCCAAAATAACTATTTCAAAATAATTTCATCGTGTAGACATGCCTCGAAGATTAACAAAAAATATATATGGTATCATGAGCTTTTGTGGCTACAACCCACTTCTTCAGATGAATGGAACAAAAAGCACAGACATCCCAAAATATGAGCAGAAAAAGAGGGGAAAAGTGGAGGGGGTGAAACCTGTCAATATTAGGGTCCATGCTAAATGAGACCAATAGCTATGTGTCCAATACTTAGCTTTTGATGTCATTAGAATGTTGAATATAACTGTCCATCCGAGGAAGGTTTGTGTTCATTCCCTAGATGATGGCATTAAATGTGCGTATGAAGGCCAATTTCACAGTCTTTCTCTGCAGTTGGTTCCTGAAATTACTTTGCAAGAGAATGACTACTTTTAAATCCGTTAATAAGTGCCCAGGCAAGTTAAAATGTTGCTCTATAGCTTTTTGCGTACAGGCAGTCCCCGGGTTACATGGATCCGACTTACATCGGATCCCTACTTACAAACGGGGTGAGGCAACCGCGCACTAGCTGCTTCCCCCCAGCAGACCAGGGAGACGCGAAGCTAGCGCCCCCCCCCCAGCAGACCAGGGAGACGCGGAGCGGCTTTTCTTAGCAGACACCTCAGCTTGAGAATAAAGGACTGAGGGAAGTGAGGTGTGGGAGAATAAAACTGAGCTCTGGAGAAATGTTTGGCTAGAGTTTCCCCTACAATATGTACCAGTTCCGACTTCCATACAAATTCAACTTAAGAACAAACCTACAGTCCCTATCTTGTACGTAACCCGGGGACTGCCTGTATTATCATTTTGACTATCTGATTTGTGTCCGTTAATCATTTGTTGTAGAGACTGTCCAGTTTGGCCAATATACATGGCAGAGGGGCATTGCTGGCACTTGATGGCGTATATCACAGAGGATATGCAGTTATATGAGCTTCTGATGTGGTGGCTTACATGGTTAGGTCCTGTGATGTTTCTTTTGTAGATGTGTGGACAGAGTTGGCAATGGCATTTACTGCAGGGGTAGGTTCCTGGGTGAGTACGTTTGAGGTGTAATGTGGTTGCTGGAAAGAATTTGTTTGAGGTTAGGGTGCTGTGTGTAGGTGAGGATAGGCTTGGCCCCCGAGGCCTGTGAGAGTGAGGGATCATTTTCCAGGATAGGTTGTAGATTGTTAATGATGTGTTGGAGGGGTTTAAGATGGGGACTATAGGTTATGCCTCATGGTGTTCTGTTATTTTGTTTGTTGGACCTATCTTGAAGAAGCTGATGCTGGATTCTCGCCTGGCTCTGTCAATCTGTTTTTCTCCCCATTTCCCCAGGTGGGTATTTAAATTTTAAGAATGCCTGATAGAGATCCTGTGGGGCAATGTCTACTACTATTATTTGGGAAATAACTTCCTGAAATAACTATTTCAAAATAAGCTTATTCCTCTTCACAAGCAGGAGTTATTTTGAAAAAACAAGCCCATTATTTTGAAACAGGCTTGGTAGTTTGGACACTCGCCTTGCTATTTTGAAATAAGGGGAGTTATTTCAAAATAACTCCCCAGTGTAGACATGCCCTAAATGTTTGTCTCTGTGGGATTACACCAAATCTGGTTGTATCCTAAGGCCTGGCTGTAAAAGATTGCGTGATGTGACCTGGATGAAAGCTAGGGATCACTATAAAACCCAGCAAGTGTCTGCCTCTAGTAGGAAGCCCCTAGATTTGGGGGATAAGAGGAAGTAGGGTAACTCCCAGGCAGAGAAGGCCTGTAAAAGAGCTGCTAATCGCATGATATCCCTGAGTCCAGGAAAGAGACATATTTGAGTGGGGGAGTTTGTGTTACCAGTATCATGTCAGACTCAGATCAGAGTCTGTCTCCTTCCAGGCTGGAGGGAAGAAAGAGTGAGCAGTGTAACAGACAATGGTAGTAACATATCAGTCTCTCAGCATTTTCCTTAGGACATGTTAGAAATGCCCAGAAGGCACCAATTTGCTAAATCAGACAGTAAGCAATTGATCTGTGAAGGGGAAGAAAGGGCAGGCTCCTTGGGTGACAAAAGTATTGTACAACCTTAAGTCAACTGAGTTAATATGTTGTCGAGTTACAGGCTTTTGTGAACAATATGAAATATAAAGGATCAGTGTGTGACACGGCAGCTTTGCTGCATATTGCTTTATCGCACACTGATTCTTTGTACTTGAGGACTGAGGCTATTTCTACTTATTGTTTCAGATTCAATCTTGGCAGCAGGGTGACATTAAGCTAAAATCACCCCTCTGATCTGCAAGAGTACGTGCCATTGGTTTCAACAGGACTTTCACACATGTATTTCCTTTCTAAGTATTCTAAAAGGCTTGGGTTAGGTTAGGTGAGATGACATCTTGATTTTCTGGTCCCAGGCAGGAATTAAACTGGTAAGCTTCTGCCGCTCCTTTTATTTGATCCTACTGGGCTCTGATTGGCTGCATCTGTGAGGTGGCCCCAGACACTCCACACTCATTGTTCCTTGCTGGGGATAGGATGTAGGAGAACAGCAGGGCCATCAGTCGGGGGGGGGGGCATAAAGTCCTAGGACACCCCATCACACCTCTCAAACCTGGCTTTGATGCCTATAAAAATCTCAGAATAGTGATAGAAATGTAGCCGGGTTAGTCTGGTGTAGCTGAAACAAAATACAGGACTGTGCAGCACTTTAAAGACTAACAGGATGGTTTATTAGGTGATGAGCTTTCGTGGGCCAGACCCACTTGACATGGTCCTGTGACTTTGTGGGGCCACAAAGGAGGAGAAGGGGAAAACAGTGCCACCAGAACCTAAGAGGTGGTTCTAGAGCAGCCAGAAAAGACGCTGCAACCTGGTCACTGTGGGGTGCAGGTTTCCCTGATGTCACAGAGGAGACACGTAACAAGGAGAGAAGTGAACCACACCAACAGCTAAGCAGCTTCTCTGATGAGCAGCCCCTGGCCACAAGGGGAAAGCTAAATAGAGGGACAATTAAGTCTTTTGGGCTAAGAATAAGTAAGGAAGCATGAGATCTTTTACTAATCATCCCTTTCTCGCCACTTCTGACTGCAACATGCAAAATAAAATACCCATGTTAGAGTGAGATAAATAAAGGATATTTGTCATAAGCAAGGGGACCTTCTAGCTTCTTAGGGGAGAGGATAATTAGACCTCTTGGGTTTAGTTTGAGTCATTTCTTTCAATGGAGAGAATCCACATTAAGGGAGTCTGCCTTGGACTAATTTCAAGGCTTCCCTGTAGTGTAGGCACACTATTTCAAAATAGTTTCCTAGTGTAGACATGCCCTGAGAGACCAGCCATGGATATTTCCTTGCTGCATAGACACACCTTGAGAGATTCAAATCCCTGTTCCACATCAGGCATTAACCAGGTAAGTGCCCTGACAACCAGGTTCTGCCTCATCTAGCCAATTTGGAAATGGTGTTTCACTTCCCCCAGAAAAATTCTGGCTGCAATTATTCAGTGAATTCATGTTAAATTCACAAATGCTTTGGGGTTGACAGAAAACCACATTTCTTGGCAAATAAACTATCCACCCCCAAAATTCACCCAGCTCCACATGAAGTAGTCCAAACCATGATACTTAGCCACATCCAATCTATGCCATTCTAGCCTCTGGTGTAGGCTGACAAACACACAAGAATCTACTCTCTCTCTCTCTAAGCATTTAAACTGTGCTCATCACACTATCATCACAGTGCTTGCTACTGTCAGCACTTGCCACTTTCCTTCATACTAGAAACACTACAAGTCTTTTTTGTGGTATTCTGAGCTTTCTTGCTTGTGTTTTTCTTCCTACCAGGACCATGAAGTATGGGAGTGCACACAAATAAAAAACAGGAAATAAAACACATAATTTGCCAACAATGGTTAGTTCAAATTTGGAGCAGACTCGCAAATCTGGTTTTGTTTTACCCAACTGGTGAATGAAGCAATCAGTTCCAGGCACCTTAGTGACAGAAGGTGTTTGATAAACCAAAGGCAGTTAAAATTAATGGGCTGGAAGGATTGATTTAATAAGAAACATTATATCTTATAAATGTAACTAAACAAAAACAAGGGGGCTCAGAGAACAAGAACCATCTACAAACATCTGAAGGGTGAGAAGGGAGAGGAAGTTGGTACAAAGAGGCTGGACTATTAAGTAAGCAGATGAAAAATACAGG
Source organism: Pelodiscus sinensis (assembly GCF_049634645.1). Taxonomy (NCBI): domain Eukaryota; kingdom Metazoa; phylum Chordata; order Testudines; family Trionychidae; genus Pelodiscus; species Pelodiscus sinensis. The sequence continues at coordinate 203,139,924 of NC_134712.1, forward strand.
CTGCATATTAATATTCCTAAACTATTAACTTGGGGAATGGCCTTTCCAGGAAAGTTATGGTGGCTTCAGTTGCTGTATTTAAAACTGGAACTAAAGCTTGTACTGCAGGAATGACTAAAAATGACTATTCAATTTCAAATTTCTATTTCTCTAAGAGCCACTTGACTTCCCTATTTTTAATATATTCAGTCGCTTTTAATTTGACAATATCAGAAGAACAGAAAATCACCACATGCAAGCTATTGAATTTGTTCAAGGTCATTGACTTTTTTCCCTAGTATGCCACCACACCCAAGTCTGTTGGGCCTTTCCTCGTGTTCATTGTTTTATTCCTCAAAGTTAAGATTCACAAAAAGTGAGCCCCCCCCCGACAAAAGCAGATTAAGGAGGAGGGGCAGAGACAGAAACCTATCCCCTTCTAAGATGAGCCATCTTGCTTCCTACTGTGTCCTTCCTCAGTCAAGTCTTCTTAGCCCTTTGTAAGAATCACCTGCCTCGCCTTCCCCAACCCTGTCTCAGGTGGGTCTCAGAATGAAACAGAGTTGGCTGGCTATCCTGGCCCTTAGCAGTTAGGCTTCTACACTATCCTTTATTTTTCAAAGTACATATGTGATATTTTGATAATTAGGGTTTGCACTGTTTAAAGCAGGGCTACTCAACTTTATCACTGTGGCCCCCAGGGCTTCCATTCACAGCACAACTTAAGTGTGGTTCCGTATATATGCAAATATATATGCAAATAGCTTCTTTCACGCTCACAGGCATGCATACAAAGATTAAGTTTTAAGCCATGGCACCGGACCCAAATGTGGCCAGTGTGAGTCAGTCAGCACCTCTCAGGCTCTGCCCAGAAGGCTAAGCAGCCAGCACTTCCCACAATGCCCCAGCGCTCCTGCAACTTGAGGACTAGAAATGCCGAAACTCTGTACCCGTCTGTTCCAGCCAGCCCATCCGCTTGTGTCTTTCAATGCTCACCCTGCCTGGGAGATGCTTACCTCACCGTTGTGGAGTGTGTTCACACTGGAGACTACGTATCAAAGGATCCCACCAATGGGCCACCTGTTGAGCGTGTAAACCCAAACCGTACCGCGGGCCGCAAACAAACTGGCAATGGGCCAGATGCAGCCTGTGTGTTGAGTAGCCCTGGTTTAAAGTATAGCATGCTATACTCAGTCTAGCTTATTAGACATTTTCAGTTGCTTGCTTTGTTTTATAAAAAGGTAACAACAATCAAAAGTAAAATGTTTATTTTTCTCCAGGCAGTGTATGTGGGGATTTATACTGTTATTAGTGATATTCCATCCACTCTTATTTAAGACTAGATTCAGTAAAGATGCTTTCCCCCTGAAATTACAACAAAAACAAAAACCCCATCTTCTAGGTTTAATTAAAACAGTATCTTTATATACAGGCAGTCCCCGAGTTACGCGGATCCGACTTATGTCGGATCCGCAGTTACGAACAGGGTTTTTCTCGCCCCGGAGGACGGGAGCGGCGGGACGCCCAGATGCGCCGCGGTCCCGCTGCCCGCATCCTCCTGGGCGAGAAAAGCTGCTCCGCCTCTCCCTGGTCTGCTGGGGGAGGGGGGGGAGCTGAGCAAAGCCACGGAGCACGCGGGCAGCGGGACAGCCCAGACGCGCCATGGCTGTCTTTGCTCCCCGTCTCCCTGGTCTGCTGTCTCCAGACGGGGAGCAAAGCCTCGGAGGATGCTGGCAGCCAGACAGCCGCAGCGCATCTGGGCTGTCCCGCTGCCCGCGTGCTCCATGGCTTTGCTCCCCCTCTCCCTGGTCTGCTGGTCTCCAGCAGACCAGGGAGACGCGGAACAAAGCCGCGGAGGACCGAGACGCACAGCGGTCCCGCCGCCCGCATCTCCCTGGTCTGCTGGGAGAGGGGGCGGGGCGCAGCTAGTGCATGCCCTCCCCCCCCAGCAGACCAGGCTTTTCTCCGGACGCCTGTGGTAGAGCAGCTGGGGCGCTGCCGGTTGGTCCCGCAGCGCCGCTCTGTGCGCTACTGGACCAACCCGGCAGCACCCCAGCTGCTCTGCCCCAGGCATCCCCAAGTCAGCCGCTGCTGAAACTGACCAGCGCTGACTACAGGAAGCCCGAGGCAGAGCTGCTCTGCCCCGGGCTTCCTGGAATCAGCCGCTGATCAGTTTCAGCAGCAGCTGACTTGGGGACACCTGGGGTTCTTAAGTTGAATCTGTATGTAAGTCGGAACTGGCGTCCAGATTCAGCCTGTTGAAACTGATCAGCAGCTGATTCCAGGAAGCCCTGGGCAGAGCAACTCTGCCTCGGGCTTCCTGTAGTCAACCGCTGGTCAGTTTCAGCAGCGGCTGAATCTGGATGCCAGTTCCGACTTACATACAGATTCAACTTAAGAACAAACCTACAGTCCCTATCTTGTACATAACCCGGGGACTGCCTGTACCACCATATGGACTGTCCCAATATATGCAATTTGTCAGACCAATTCTTTTCCTCCTCCACTGACTGTAGTTCATTTTTCTTCAGTCAGGAACAATGTAGTCCCAGACTTAAACACTGCAACTGGACCCTTTTGAATTTGCACTGTTTTCCATTTCTCACTTGGAAACTCTTCCAGAAACACTTTCCTATGAAGCTATAGGTAAATCAGTTAGTGCGCCATCCTTCTTCCTTCAACTGAGTGAAATCCATGAAGGCAATTTGTTGATCAGATATTTCTCAGAGCTATACATAAGTGGTTTGCTGAATGGTTTGTCATCATCAAATAGTTCATTATAGCTTTCTGTACATCCCCCTCCCCTATATCTGGGCACAAAAAAATAGTCCTGTCAAGATAGACGATTTGCCATACCTGCTGCCACAAACAAAGAGATGAGGTGGCCTAAAAAGATAGTGCCCCATGCTACAGTGAACATCAACAGTGCAATGCTGTCAAGTTAAAAATAGGAAGAGGAGAGAGTCCTTTGAAAGCGTGTCGACAAATGGTGAAAAGAAACATTTACAATAATTGTTGACAAATCGGTCTGATTGGTTACATTTTCCAGATGAACATAAGAAGACAGTAGAAGTCAGCTGTCATGTTTCAGATATGTTCTGACAAGTTCTTCTTTTTGAGTTTACAGCAAAAATATGCCAGTGCATTAAAATCTAGTAAGCAAACATTTCATTCAGTACAGATGACCTCAGATGAGGGTTGACTGGACTGTTTTGCAGTTGCTAACATGTTTATATAGCTAGGGTCAAATTGCTTGGGTACACAAAACTCAAGGAAAAAAATAGAAATCTGTAGGTCTGCTATTTATATTGGGCAGACATCTCTATAGTGACTTTTCCTTGAGAAACACAAAAAGGAAGATATGGATTAGGGGTGTGCTTGATGATCTTGTGACTATATTGTTTAACTGGCCAAAACAACTTCATAATGGCTTGTATGATAGTAGCTGGACATCGTGTGTCAGTAGGGAAAGGATAAGAAGAAAGCCAGTTAAGCAGTGGTTGGAAAGTCCAGCTGGAGCAGCCACAAGGCATCTACAGCCCATGCACCATTGGCAGCACCAGTCTTTAATGGCATAAAAGCCTAGCCATGAATTTGTAACTGTAAGATTAAGTACCAGTTGGAACAACTTCCAAAGGGATATAGCCGATTCTCCATCATTTGAAATCTCTAAATGAAGAATGGCCATTTCTCTAGCTCAGTTAGAAGTTCTGGAGGTCTGATGCAGGAATTAGTGTGTGAAATTCCATGGTCTCTGCTAGCAAGGGGGTCTGAAAAGATAATTACAGGGTTCCTTCTGACCTTAAAAATCTACAGGTCACTATTCAAATTGCATTGCATTTCAATCTAGAAATCAGTGGGAATTAAAGTTGCTAAATGCCCCATGGATTCAGATGCTAAAGCCTTAATACAGTGCCCAAAATCCTAAATCCTACTGTATCCAGTGCTTCAATCACCAAATGGCTTTCAATGAGAAGAAAATAGTACCTTCCTCAATTAAGGTTAGATGTCTTCTCATGGACTTTAAATGTTGCATTAAATAACTGTGCATGCACTTACATTTACACAGTGAATTATTTTTACACTTTCTGGATGACATGAAGTGTCAGGTGCCCCATAACTCGATGTTGGATTTCTTTCCTATGGCATCCAGAAATTATACACACACACAGAGAGAGATTACGCACCCCCACATACCCTAGACCACTATCAGCAACAAGATGCCAGTAACAAACATGACTCCAGAAACATAGTTAAGTTTATGAATCATTGTCATCGCCTTAAACTAAATCCTCAAGAATAAGCAGAAAGACAGCTATTCAAACAACAAAGCTTTGCATTGCTTAAATAAGCTGATATTTTTAATGCTGACCATTTTTCATTTTTCAGTAGTGATGTGTTACATTAGATTCATTAATCCTCTTTAGAAGTACTATGGTTCCAATTTCAGCTCTCCTACCTGAGATCTGACCCTTGAACAGAAAAAAAAAAGGCAGGAATTGGACCCACTTCTAAGATTTGTTTTATATATTCTAATTGTTTCTGGAGAATGTCAAACAATGATTTTCATTTGGGAATTATTCTGTAGAGTTGTCAGCTATTTCTCAAAATGTCCCTGACTGCACTACAGGGAGAATAATTCTAGTAATGGTAGGAATGGTAGGAATAATATATACAAAGTGGCAATGTCTCAGGGCAGGCCAGAAAGACACAGTAGTTAAACAACAAAAAAACAAACAAACAAAAACAAAAACACAACAACAAACCCTCAACTGTTCCTGATTATTTGCCTACACTAGAGGGCACAGGGAGGGAGCAGATCATCTGCTCTCTGAGAACAGTTGATATTTGTGATAAACTCACAAGGAACTCCCATGTAAAAGTGTCTCATCTCTAGCTCACCCACACAGCAGTCATTCCAAAGTCATCCTAGTGTATCCCTGGAATCCTCCATTACTGTCTTAATAGCTTTTACTTTCAGCAGCCTTATCCAGAAACAGTTGGAGTGCATATCTCCTCAATTTCCCATATTCAGCTTTTCCATGTCATTATTCCACCCAGGACTGTGGGAGAGCAAAATCTGTATAAGCTCTGCAGAAAAACATCTTTCCGTTCTGACTTGGTCATCTATTATTCATAGCCTCTCACTGTCTTCTTGCTGATGACTGAACTTCAGGGTCGGGGGAGGGGAGGCAGGGAGGAAGAAGGGTGCTCATCATCAACAACCATGGGCTCAACACCCATTGGTGTCCAATGCCTCCTTCACTATTTCCTTCCATCTTTCCCTGTCCAGTGCGGAGTGGCTTAGTTTCTGTAGACTAATCCGCACCAATCTACTATATCATCTACCCATTCTCTGTGGGGTCTGCCTCTCCTATTCGGACCATCCATTATGCCAAATACCAGGGTCTTAACTTTTTGCTCATTGTTCATTCTGCAGATATGCCCGAATAGCTGTAACTTCCATTGCATAACCTTCTGCAGTAGGTTCTCTTTTGGCTGTATCTTCCTATATAATTCCTCGATGATAACCTTTTGCATCCATCCTAGTCTCAGGATCTTTCTATAACAACTCCTCTTGCATGCCAATATCCTTCTCTTCAAATCTTTCATTATCATCCATGGCTCACATCCGTACAACATGCTGCTAAATACACACACTTTCAAGACGCTCAGCTTCATTCTTAAGCTAATCACTTTATTTTCCAGATCTTACCCATTGCCTTCTAACTCGCTCTTGCTTTCGCTATTCTAGTCGCTATTTCCTTTTTACAGTTTAGATGATACGTCATGTTTCTCCCAAGCCTGGATAAAGGAGGAGGGTTGGTCAGATAAGTGTCGATGCACTGATTGTAAAATAACAATACAAATGAAATCTGATGCCAGTATGACTAACTGATAAAAGATACCAGCTCAGACATTGCCCAGATAAACAAGGTCCACGATACCAATCGAGTGGGGTTGGGTCGATAAGTTGGCTACCGAAAGGAAACTACAACTAACACACATAGTATCAATCGGAATGTGGAATGTCTGAACGCTGTGGGCGACAGGAAAGTTAGAGCTGCTTCAAAAGGAGATGGAGAGATACCGATGTGATATATTTGGACTGGCGGAGATGTGTTGGACGGCATCGGGAGGGTGTGAGGTTGCGAAGTCATTTGGTCAGGGAACGAAGCGAAATGTGAGGCAGGAGTCGGATTCCTTCTTAGCAAAAGAGCTAGAGGAGCATTGTTAGGATACAAACCGGTGAGTGCAAGAATGAGTAGCGAGAGTTGAAGTGAAATCGTTCAACATCTTGGTCATTCAAGTGTATGCACCCATGTCGGACAGCATGGAGGAAGAGATCGAGCTATTCTACAAAGGAGAGTGCTACAGAAAATAAGTCCTTTAGATTTAGGCTAAACTTCTATCTTTCTTTTGAAGAATTTAGTAAATTAGCATCACAGACTAGAGTCACAAAGAAACTTGGACAATAGTGACACTGTGCATTGTGACACCCAACTTACAGGTGCCTAGAAAAATCAGTGGAATTCACAAAGCCTGAACTCAGTACATTCACTGTAGGGAGTTTATTGGGGAGAGATAAGAGAAAGGGATTCACAAAAGCCAGCACAATAAGCAGCTCCTCACCTAAACTAGCCAATGTTTACTAAGCCCCACCCATTTCCCAGAGATAAGACCTTTTTGCAGTCCACCCCATGGGCCAGGTGTGGGCATGGGGACAAGGAACAAATTGCAACATTGAGTAAATTCTGGGCTGCTCCTCAGTTAAAGGTAACCGATGTCAGTTCCTGCACCAAAGTTCTTCCTTTGCATCCAATCAGAGCACCATAGAAGGGTTAGAGCCAGTGATATGATCTAGAAATACTATCCAAGGCGCTGATCCAGCAAAGCAGATCCAATGCCATTGTACTGAACTTGAATTTACTTTTAATGGAACTACTCATATTTGAAAGTTAAACTGGGCGTAAATGAATTGGGGTCCAAGTGAGAAGAGAGCCAAGTAGGTCAGACAAAAATGTGCAGGGCCAAATCACATGCAAATGGAAATGTTTTTATGCAAAATCATCTGTGTTTCACAACCAGCTTAGCAGAAACCTACAACAGGAAATAAGTTAAATGTCTCCCACTTGCCCATATTTTCATCCTAAAATTTTATATTTATCAAGAAACAAGCTGATAGTTCCTCCTGCTTTGTAGAATATGCCAATAAATTGAAATGTTTTCAATACATGTGTGTGCAGTTTTATTTTTCAATACAAAAATCAAATCATGGAGGCAAATAATATGTATTAATGAATATAACTATTGTATCAAGAAACAAGATGAGAGAAAACGTGACCAGAAATAGGATTTGAGGCAAATATAATCTAAACAACAGCCTGTGCCATTTCCAAATAGTATAGTTAAATACTATATTATTTTTTTTGTTCTCTGGCACAGAAACATCAGTAGCATTGGTATCACTCCTCTATTTTTCATACTTCCTTTTGTCTAGTCTCTAGCAGCACAATGTAAGAGAGGTAACTAAGATGTGATTTAATGCACATGGAGATCACTGGAAAATCTTTTATTGACTGCAACAGGCGTTGGATCATGCCCTTCCAGAGAAGGTATACTAGAATGATAGGTTGGGTTCACACACCATAATCATACAGAAAATGCTGCTTCATAATTTCTGTTTGCTTCTGGGTAAGAACTGACCTATGTGAATAGACCCCTTTCTGCACAGAATCTCCTAATTTGATCTGGTCCTAAATTAACATCTGGCCAAAGTGCAAAGGTAAAATCTAGAGCTTCATTTTGCTTGACAACAGAGGAAAGATCACCCTTTTTCCCCCAGTATTTGTTTATGTTTTAAATAATTTAAAGATGCCTGATCATTAAAAAAAAAAAAAAAAAGGGTACCTGGAATCTGGTTTTGATTTTCCATGAATGTTTTTCAGCTTTGAAATAACACCCTTGATAGCATCATGGTATTACAAACTGCAAGTAGGCTTGAGTGTGCAAATACTTTTCCAGGTCCCATGTCTGCTCAATTTCAGAAAGTGCCATTTTGCAGTAGGTTCTCTGAGAACACTGAAAATAAATCCTCAGCAGGTGTAAATTGCCTGAGCTCCACTGGCACAGCTCCACTGAATTGACAACAGCTGAGGATCTGGCCTACTGCAAAGTAGTGAGTAATTTTTAATTTACTTGGAATGTCTCACTCACGTTATGCACAAACCACAACCTCCAGTTTTAAAAAATATTTAGAGTTTTTTAAAAAATGCGCTGAAGTTTGTATTAAAATTATCTTAAACATATTTAACATTTAACTTCCTCTTTCTATGTAATTTATAAATGTTCATGCCTGCCGCATAAATTAAGCCATAAAAAACCTGGTGCATCTCAGCTCATGCATGTACTAATATTCTGAATGAAACTATCAAATGAAGACTATCTTGAATTACAACTGCAATGAGTGTGTAAAACATAAATCTTCACTGATATAAAAAAGTTCAAATGTTTCCTGCCATGCAGCATGAGATTATGGTTTATTTAAAGTGGTATCCTTCATTGATAGCCATGAGGAATAAACATCCAGACAAACAATGCAACTGAGTAGCATGCCCACACTGCTGTCATAAAAGTATCTAAAAATATATCTGAAAAATCTTAGCACTGAAACCCTAACCCACTTCCCTCCCTCTCACACGGCTTAAAATGTCAGGCTTAATACTTGCAGAATGAACTTGTTGATATAAACTCTGAACATAGCAGGATTCAAAGATCTAAGCACTGAATTCTGGAACTCCCCAAAACCTGTTTCTGGTTCCACATGCAATTATTTTCCTGACTTGATTGAGAGTATCTCACCATAAAAGAAATACAGTGCACTGGTAGAAACATATACATATTGAAACATAAGAACAGACATATGGGGCCAAATCAACAGTCCATCTAGCCCAGTATCCTGTCTTTCAAGAGTGACCAATAGCAGGTGCTTCAAAGGGAATAAACAGAACAGCTAATCATCATCCCCTCTCATCCACTTCTTGTAGTCAGACACTCAACGCATAGGGTTACAGCATCCCTAACCATCTTGGCTAATAGCCATGGATGGACCTATCGTCCATTAAATTACTGAATTCTTTTTTGAACCCTGTTATAATTTTGGCGTTCACAACATCCTCAGGCAATGAGTTCCACAGGATGACTGTGCATTACATGAAAAAGTGCCTCTTTTATGAGTGACCCCTGGTTCTTGTATTATGTGAAGGTGGAAATAAAACTTCCTCACTCTCTTTCTCCATACTAGTCAAGATTTTGTAGACCTAAATCATATCCCCTCTCTGTTGCCTTTATTTCCAAGCTGAAAAGACCTAGTTTTTTCAATCTCTGCTCATATGGAAACTGTTCCATATCCCTAATCATTTTTGTTTCCCTACTCTGTAAGGGTACATCAATACTGCACGGCTATTATGGGATACTGGAGGTATCCCGAAATAGCTACCCTGGGTCTACATAAGATGCCCGTTATTTTGAAATATTTTTAAAATAATGGTTGGGCTATTTCATCATCTCGGTAACCTTTGTTCTACGAGGGTTAAGGGATGTCTCAAAATAGCATGGCATTTTGAAATCTGGCGCTGTGGAAATGTGCCAAATCTTAAAATAAGCTATTTTGAAATAGTTTTGAAATGAGATATGCAATTTGCATAATGCAAATTGCGTATCTTATTTTGATTTTAGGGTGCTGTGTAGAAGCACCCAAACTTTCCTAAGTGGCAGGGGCCAAATAGATGGAAACACACATTAGATTCTGGATACATGAGTGCAATCTTATGATGTCTTTAACACAAAAAAACTATAACTTCTAAAGGCAACTTGTCCTGGCAACAATAAGAGAAGCAACAGCCGTCCATTAGTGTGCCATATATTAGTATTTTGGTTTCATTCCTATAGTGAACTTATGTCTTTTCTCAGATCCAAAGCTGACAAGTTAAATGAGAGTTGCATTGATTTCAATGGGCTCTGAAATAAGTCTTTGAAGGTATGTCTACACAGTAGCTCCTACCTTGAAATAAACTACATAATTAGAGCTACGCAAATTGTGTAGCTTATTTTGACATTTGAAATTTGGCATGTTCTATACAACTTATTTTGAAATAAATCGCTATTCCACTGACTTCCTTAATCCTCATGCAGTGAGGTGTACATGAAGTCGGAATAAGAAGCCCATTATTTTGAATTTATTTCAAAACAACAGGCTTCTTGTGTAGACAACACACAACATTATTTCGGAATAACGAATGTTATTCCAAAGTAATTCCTCTGTGTAGACGGACTCTAAGAGTCTTCCACTCATGTCATCAATTTAGAAGCCGTTCTTTTAAAGCTCAGTGAACAGCAGAAAGATATTCATGGGCTAAATTTTCAGCTGATATGACTCCATTGACTTTAATGGAGTTATATCAGCAGAGAATTGGCAAGATGTACTTATTCTACAGTAGATTCTTCCCAGTTATTTCTCTGTGTTACCTCAGATACACTTTGTAAAAGACAACTGGCTGTGGTCAATGAATACATATTGCCATCAGCAAAAGGACATCTCTGATATACAACGCAGGACAACAAAAAGCCCTTACATCCTGGACTCAAGATAGCATCCTAAATACTTATTAAAAGTGGCCCAAGGAAGCTATATTTCAATATTAGTGTAAGCGGGGGAATGGTCCTGCTATTGTCGAGAACTTTCCTAACTTCTATTCTACCCTGGTGAAATGGACCAGAGAAAGGATCTGAGTCCCCGCTCCCACTTCCTTTACCCAACAGCCTCTCTGATCCAGAGGGCTCCCCTTCCACTTTCCTGAGTAGCAGAGCCCTCAAAATCCCAACAAGGCTGGGCCCAGGTTTTCTGGGGCTTAATCCCCAACCTTGTAGTTACTTAGGGCAGGAGCTAGAGTGTTCCCACTCCGAGGTGCTCTCTTCACACTGGATGCTTTCTTGACCCACTGATCATTACATACAGTTCAAAGCAAATACAATTTATTAAACAGCAACTGATTAAAAAGAAAAGAATAAGGAAAAAATGAAAAAGGTTAAAAGAGAACACGTAGCCCCACTCTGTAGCACGGGGACACCACAAACAGCAGTCTGCAGAGTGTAAGGACAGTTCACAGTCTGTTCCTTATAGGTCCCAGGGCTCGCTCTCAGGCCCTGGCTCTGCTGCAGCGGGGGCTGCAGGTTGGACATGCTTGCTCTGGCAGTGACCACACAACTTCAGGATCTAGGTGGCAAGACCCCTCTCCCAGTCGGAGTTACAATCTCTCTCCCAGTCTGGCCTGCAGGGCCTCTTGGCTGGTGGCGTCTCCCTGACCAGAGCCTCTTTTCCCCCCTTTGCTGGTCCCAGCTGCTCACCACACCCAGCTCCCGACTATGCTGCTTTACCAGCCTCCAGCTCCTTGCATTGCTTCTCTGACCCCTTTGGCTCTGGTCACTGCAGGTCTGCTCCTCAGCACAGCTTGCACTCCTTGGGCTTTGTGTGTCTGGCTCTGTCGCTGTAGGTCTGCCTGTCAGTACAGCCTGGACCCCTTGCTACTCTTCTTACCTCTCTCCCCCTTTGACTCAGACACAGAAAATCCCAGCTCACACAGAGGACGGGATCTGGCCTCCTAATTCCCACATTGGCCTGTCCAACCTGTCAATCAGGCTGACCTGGAGTGTTGGCTTCTTCCCATTGTCCCTGGGGTCTGTCAGTCTCGTGTGCCCTTCCCCTTTTGGTACTGGGAGCTGGCCAACCAAAAACTCCCTCTGAATTTTAGTAAGGGGCTAACAGTCCCCTTACATTAGTATTGAAAAATGTATTCCGATTTTGCCTTTCCCATACCAACATCTATCAGTGATGGTTAGGATATAGGTTGTTTTTACCCAAACCATTACACATTCAGGATGATTGATCAGTTTCAATAGGGGCTCCTCTGAATAATGGGAGAACTGGGATAGCTTGGAGTTTGCAACGTCTTGTTAGCTGAGGTTTGGTTTTGCAGATATGATCCACAACTATCTGGGTCTTGCTTATACTTAATGGCTACGTCTAGACTGGCATGATTTTCTGCAAATGCTTTTAATGGAAAAGTTTTCCGTTAAAAGCATTTGCGGAAAAGAGCGTCTAGATTGGCACAGACACTTTTCCGCAAAAGCACTTTTTGCGGAAAAGTGTCCGTGCCAATCTAGACGTGCTTTTGCGCAAAAAAGCCCCAATCGCCATTTTAGCCATCAGGGCTTTTTTGCGCAAAACGGTACTGTGCTGTCTACACTGGCCCTCTTGCGCAAATGATTTGCGCAAGAGGGCTTTTGCCCGAACGGGAGCAGCATAGTATTTCCTCAAGAAGCACTGATTTCTTACAGTAGGAAGTCAGTGCTTTTGCGGAAATTCAAGCGGCCAGTGTAGACAGCTGGCAAGTTTTGCCGCAAAAGCAGCTGATTTTGCAGAAAAACTTGCCAGTCTAGACACAGCCAATGTGAACAACCAAAGCTCCTGGCATGAGAAGTGACTGGCTCAGGGAAACAGTTCTATGTTTGGCCTCTCTTACTCAGTAGTGCTATAAAGATATACCCTTAATCAACGACAGCAAAAGTGACCCGCAAGAGACAGCACAGCTTTTGCCAATTTCTACGAGATTAGAAATAAATAATACACCTGCCAGCATGAAGAACATGAAGCATAGCAGCATTAAAATGACCAGCATGAAGTACAATAGGAAATATTTTGCATTCTTCATATTTCAAGAGATTTATAGCTACTTTCCTATTAATTAATGCTAGATAAATATTTTTAGTCTAACTTGAGTGTATGTTTTGGCTCTCATTTACTCCCTACCATTCCACCTCAGCCATTCTCTTGTTGCTCTTTCATTTCTGTTCTTTTATTTTTCCATATTTTCCCTGTCTACTATCCATAAATTACTAGTTTGTTTTTCTTTTAAGCACTTACTTCATTTTCTATTGTTTTTACCACTTATTTCAAATCCTGTTTTTTATTTCCAGTATTTGTTTTATTATTGTAACTCACCTAGCATTTGACTTTTTAGTTAGGGTTAATCTTTTTGAATCTTTCTATTTCTTTTCCCTCTGTTTTCCCTCTTCATTCTTCTTTACTCTTCTCCTAATCTCCTTTATCACTCACTCTGTCATAGTACATGCAACAATTAGAGTAACAAGCTATAAAAAAGCAACAGTAACTCACAGCTTTAACATAACAGTGTCTCAGGTGCCAGTTTCCATCTCTAGAGCTGTGCAAAATATTTTGTATGAAAAGTACATTTGCAGTACAACGTAGTTTCAGTTAATCTGAAACTGTTCATGAATTTGTCAGGAACTTGCCAAATAGGGCAACCTGAGTCCAAATCCCTTCATTATATCAACCTAAAGGGGAAATTGAACCTATATCTCAGGTGAACGCTCTACCCCCTGGACTAAAAGATAAAAGGGAGTCTTCTCCTCCAGCTATTTTGTGAATCTAAATAGCTGGAGGAGAAGTTTGTTTTCTTTTACTTTTATTTTTAAAAATGCCAGAAACTAAATTGAACATTTCATTCAATGTAGAGTTAGGGTTGGTTTGTGTTTGTTTGTTTGTTTGTTGTAGGTTTTTTATTTGTTTTTGGTTATGGGGGGTTTGGGCTAACTTTTTCAATTTGGCATTTTTTAGAAATCTCAGTCTTTGTTTTGGTTGAATCAATTTTTTTTCAATTTTTCAGAACCTCAATTGAACCAAAACCATCAGATAGTCACCTAGTGCTAATCATTTCCTCTAATAATAGGATGACCCAATGGATAGAAGAGGATTTTTACTCTATTTTAACTATAACAAGCTTCTTGAAAAGTGCAATGAGGTTTTATATTTGCAAAAAGATTTTCCAGCATTAAGAGCACATGCCATAACTGGTGTGGAATAAGGGGTAACAGTGAGGCAGCAAAATTTGCAGACAATAAAAAATTATTCAAGGTCATTAAGTCCAAAATAAACTGTGAAGAATTACAAAGGGGTCACCCCAAACTGAGTGATTGGGCAACACAAAAACAGATGAAATTCAATGTTGACAAATGCAAAGTAATGAACATTGGGGTATATAATCCCAAATGGTGGGATCTAAATCTACTATTACCGCTCAAGAAAGAAATCTAGGAATAATTGTGCATATTCTCTGAAACCATCTTCTTGGTATGCAGCAGCAGTCAGAAAGGCCAACATTATGTTAGGAACTATGAGGAAAGAACAGATAGTAAAAGAAAATATTACAATACCACACTTTGAATATTGCATGCAATTCTGGTTGTCCCATCTCAAAAAATATATTAGAATTGGAAAAGGTACAGAGATGGGGAACAAAAACAATTAAGAGCATGGAATAGCTTCCATATGGGGAGAGATTAAAAGACTGGGACTTTTCAGCTTGGAAAAAGAAATGACTCAGAGGGGATAAGATAAAAGACTAAAAATCATGAATGGCGTGGAGAAAGTGAACAAGGAACTGTTATTTTTGCCTTCACATGGCACAAGAACAAAGAGTTACCCAATGAAACTAATAGGCGCCATGTTTAAAACAAACAAAAGGAAGTACTTCACACAATGCACAGTGGAACTCCTTATTGTGGGATACTGTATAGGCCAAAAGTATAACTGGGTTCAAAAAAGGTGTTAGATACATGCATAAGGATAGGCCCATTGAAGGCTATCAGCCAAGATGGTTAGGAATGCAACCCCATGCTCTGGGTGTCTCTGGCTTCTGAATGTAAGAAACTGGGAGTGGACAACAAGGATCACTCAATGATTGATTGTTCTGTTCATTCCCTTTGAAGCATCTTCTGGCAATGGCTAGTGCCAAAAGACGAGACGTTGGGCTCAGTGGATCATTGGTCTGATCAAGTGTGGCCATTCTTATTTTCTTATACTGACCTGGTTATTGGGATGTTCAGTGTATGAATACATTGATTTAGTTTAATAAAGAGCTGTTAGGGGAAAAACCAGGAAATTAAAAAAGTAGTTCAAGATAAGCCTTTTCCTGCAAAGATGTGGGGATTGCTAAAAGACAATACCAGGACCTGAAAAAGCCTGGGAACCAGAAGCTCCTGAGGATTATAGCAGTTTAAAATAGAATGCTCTCTCTCGAGAAGGGGGAGTTGTCCGGGGAACCAGCAGCACTCACTGGGGTTTCTGAAGAAGTTAGGCATGGCTATTTGATCAACAAGGGGCTGTTGAGGCTTTAGGTAAGGTAGACATTTGTGATGACTCTTTATGGTTTTCAAATCCTTTTTCTCTGGGGCTTTGTCTACACTGCAGGGTTTTTGCACAAGAAGTTTTTGCAGAAGAGTTCTGAGCACAATGAGCGATGTGCTTTTGCACAAGAGAGTGTCCACACTGCATGGATGCTCTTGCGCAAGAAAGTTCTAATGGTAATTCTGCTAATGGCCATCAGAGCACCTGTGCTTTTTGTGATAGGCTCTTTTTGCACAAAAAACCCCTGTTGACTGTCCACACAAACCTTTTGGCGCAAGAACTCTTGCACAAAAAGGAGTTATTGCTCGTAGAAAGAGGTATACCTACACCACAAAAATCCCTCTGTTCTGCCATTTTACTGTAAATTTTCTTGCGCAAAAACATGCTTGAAGTGTGGACTCTTGGCAGGGTTTTGCACAAAAACCCTGTAGTTTAGACATAGCTTCGATATTTTGTTCTTACGGAAAAATCAAAAGTACTTTCATTTTGAAAAGGCACTCTGAACTGGGTTGCAGCCTTCCAAAAGGAGGAATAGAAGGTGTCCAAAATTACACTGACACGCTGAGTAAGAAGGGCTGAAATACAGGATACTGCAGCACAGGGCCTGACATCTGATGAGGTGCACAGAGAAACTGGGAAAGGAACAGAGGAACTAATCCTGCAGCCAGGAGAAACACACTTGAGTCAACCAGAGGTAAGATCTGAGTCTGAATCTGTCAGACAATTGCTGCCTAATTCCCTTAGGGTCAGATTTCACATCCTGTTGTCTAAACTCTTCAAGTCACAGAATCATAGAAATCTAGGACTGGAAGTGACCTTGATAGGTCATCTAGTTCAATCCCCTGCACTGAGGCAGGACTAAATATTATCTACAATAGCCCTGACAGGTGTTTATCTAATCTATTCTTAAAAGCCTCCAGTGATAGAGATTCCACAACCTCCCTAGATAATTTGTTCTGGTGTTGAATTATCCTTATAGTTAGGCTATGTTTTCTAATGACTAACGTAAATCATCCTTCCTGTAGTTTAAGCCCACTGCTTCTTGTCCTGTCCTCTATGCACAAGGAGAAGTTTTATCTTCTCTGTTTTTATAACAATTTTATGCACTTAAAGACTGTTACTATGTCCCCCCTCAGTCTTCAATTTTCTAGACTAATACTCAGGGTTTTTTTTAATCTTTCCCCATAGGTCATGTTTTCTAAAAGTTTAATCATTTGTGTTGCTTTCCTTTGGATTTTCTCTATTTTGTCCATATTTTTCCCCAGA
Organism: Pelodiscus sinensis; assembly: GCF_049634645.1. Taxonomy (NCBI): domain Eukaryota; kingdom Metazoa; phylum Chordata; order Testudines; family Trionychidae; genus Pelodiscus; species Pelodiscus sinensis. The sequence continues at coordinate 203,156,434 of NC_134712.1, forward strand.
GCGTGTTGCAGAGAGTCATGCCCCCCTGCTTTATGAAAACTGGCTTGTGAATATGCATGACTTGAAAACACTTTATGCAAAATTCATCATTCAACATGAATTGTAAAGTTACAATCTGCTGAATCTGCACATCATATTTCTAACTTCTCATACAAGAATAATACATGCACAAAAATAGGAAGTGTGAATCTGGTTTTAATTCTAAATATGCTAATGAGGGCCATGAAGAATACTCTAGGATCTTAATGGCTCAGTACTCAAACAAACGACCAGAGAATGGTTTTATTTCTCCTGTAAGCACAAACTGTGGTTGGGCCTACAAAGACATGTACTACTGGAATTCATTTTGAATCTAATATTTTTCCATGGGGACAGGGAATTTAAACAAAGGATGCCTGCCCTGGGGGGAAATCTGTTTAGAGAATGGAAAGCAATCAGGTCTTTATCTTCAGTTGGCCTTTGAGACTGCCTTGCCCAGCCTAAGATGATATACATGAAGAAACCTGAAAAAGAACCTTGAAAAAAGCTGTAGACCAGTGTTTCTCAACCAGTGATATGAGTGCCCTTAGGAGTACTTGAGAGAAGTCTGGGGGGTACATCAACACCACTGAAATTTGGAGAAAACTGAATTTTTGTTTTAAGTTTTATAGCGTTTTATTATTTTTGTACTTTTTACACCCAAAAAATGTATCCCCTGGCCGGCTACGATTAAGTTGTTTTAAAACAAATGTGTTGCAATGATAGAAAAAATTTTGTGTGTCTGAAAACTGTAAGTACTGGGCGTACTTATATATATATATATTTTTAAAAGGGGTACTTTATTAAAAAAAAAAAAAAAAAAAGTTGAGAAACGCTTCTGTAGACCCAGGCCAGAATAAAGACCAACTCTGACTTGAAGCATGTTACCTGAGATAAGATCAATTGTTTAGGGTAAGAATTTGTATGTAACAAGTTTCTTAGTATATTAGAATTATCTGGCATATTTATTATTTTAACTTAGTAACTCAGGGTATGTCTACACTACCACCCTAGTTCGAACTAGGATGGTAATGTAGGCAACCGGAGTTGCAAATGAAGTCCGGGATTTGAATTTCCCGGGCTTCATTTGCATCTCACCCGGCGCCACCATTTTTAAATGTCCTTTAGTGCGGACTCCGTGCCGCGCGGCTACACGCGGCACGGACTAGGTAGTTCGAACTAGGGTGGTAGTGTAGACATATCCTTATTCTGATCTGACTGTTTTCATGTGCAACCACTTACATCCTACTTTTTGTACCTAATAAAAACTCCTTTTGTTTATTATCAAACCCAGTATATATAATTATTACCTGAAAGGAATCAACCTCTGTGCATCTCTCTTTCCTTGATAAAGAGGGCTGATCTTATGAGCTTCCTCTGCGTAAAACTTTTACACTGAGTAAAATAGATTTACTTGGGGCTTGATCTTTTCTGATGTCTGTGTTCTGGGTGCTGAGCTTCTAGCCCAGCAGGACAGGGTGATGAAGAGTTCCAGTGGGCAGCAAGGTGGGGGTCAGTGGCTTGAACAGCACACAGCGAGACAATCTCAAGGGGATTTCTCTGATCCAACTCTTCACACCCACAACTAGACAACACTTATGCTGAGGCTTTATCAATGCTGAATAGACTGGCAGAATTACTTCTAACGTCTTGCTTACAACATCCCTGTGAATACATCCCAGAATTTTTTTGCAACAGGGTTACACTGACTCATAGATCCACTGTAAGCTTCAGATCCTTTCCTGCAGTACATCGTGGGCAGTCATTTCCCATGTTTTTTATTGGGAATTGATGATTCCTGATTCCTTCCTAAGTGGAGTACTTTGCATTTGTCCTTATTGAATTTAACCCTCTTTATTTCAGACTATTTCTCTAGTTTGTCAAGATCATTTTGAATTCTAATCCCATCTTCCAAAGTGCTTACAACTCCTCCCAGCTTAATATCAACCACAAACTTCACAAGTTTACTCTTTATCCCATTATTCAAGCAATTTATGATGTTATTAGAAGACTTACCCAGTGTTGCGCAGGTCCGGGGCCAGCCCAGGGCAACAGGGACCGTACTGCCCACCTGCTGGCTTCTCCCCAGAGCCAACCTGGAGCAAGGAGAGGGGTCACACAGGCCTCCCACTGTCTTCTCCCTGGGGCTGGACTGAAGCGAGGGGGCATGCAGGCTGAGGAGTCAGGGAAGAGGGTGGAGGCTCAGGACATGGGATGAGGTGTATGATTCAGGGTAGAGGGTGGGGGCTCAGGTCAGGAGATTGGAGTTCTGGGGGGGCCACAGCTTCCCAGGGCTACCTGGGTCATGCTTTTCCGTTCCAGCAGTGGCAGCACCCCCGGGCATCCAGGGCCACACTGCTCTAGTGGCAGCTCCCTGAGGTGCCTGGGACAATGGTGCTCTGATGGCAGCAGTTCCTGGAGTACCCAGGGCCATGCTTCTTTGGTGATGGTGGCTGCGTGGGGTGCCTGTGGATGTGCTGCTCTGTCAGTGGTTCCACAGGGCTTCCAAGGCTGCACTAGTCCAATAGCAGCAGCTTCTCAGAGCTGCTCACAGAGACAGGAGCTGTGCTGCCTGCCTGAGCTCCTCCCCACTTTCTAGCACTGAGACCCAGGGGGTGAGAAGTGAAGTGGGCTGTGGCGCATGGAGGCCTATACAGGAGAAGGGAAACCATGGCCAGCACCAGCATGGGAACCTTACCCATTTGGCCTGGTAACATTCAGAGTCCCTTCCCTAACTGGCTCCTGTCTGATAGGTGCTTCCGCCCTCCTGTGGTCATTCTTCAGTATAACTGTGGCTGCTAGCAGACCCCTGCCTTAGTGTAGCATGAGAAAGAATCACATTCCAGGCACAACCACACCCTGACATTGCTTTAAGTTAGGATAAGAGGAAATTGCATATCAAATTTTGGTGGTCCTAGCTCTCACAAGTTAGGAGGCGTTCTTGAACAAATAGACTCACAGACGGATGGACATACAGATGCACAAACTCTCTCAAATATATAGCAGATTGAATAGAACCAGACACAGCAGAGATCTCTGCAGGACTCCTCTCAATATGTCCTTTCATCTTGACTATGAACCACTGATAATTACTTTTCCAGCCAGTTGTTTGGCCACCTTCTAGTAGTTTTGTTAGATGATAGGTCCCTCGTTCAGGGATTCTGCAGTAGTTACTGTAACTCATAAGAGCACAATGGGTGGAATCCATACAGATTCTTAGACACCTACACTGCAGACTTAGGCACTTAAGCCCTAGTTTTAGCTCCACTGAGCTCCACCAATATCCTACCAGAACCCATGTTTATTTTGAGGTATGCATGCTTCTGCTTCTCCCTAGGCTTCCAGACCCTTATATTCCACCTCAGCTATGAAGTGACTTATGAACTGGGGAAGAGGGATACTTGGCCACTAATAGGTTCCTAGCCCAATCCATTAGGGAGCCTCAGAGAATGGGAATCAATCAAAATCCCCTCAGTGCTGCAGGAAGAGAGGTGCTACCACCTTTTGCAGACCATATGCTTAGACACCCATCTCTCCCCATTCAGGGTATGGGAACCCCAGGCACTGAACTCAGCTTTGTGGATCATAGTGTTGTTCCTGTGATTTTCTAAGTGCCTAAAAGGCACCATGGTGCTCAGTGCTGCAACACCCAAGTGCCATTGTTTATCCCTCCCAATGCCTCCTAGAGCTACCAAGCCCATGGAGGACACATCCACTACTTCACCCATTCAAAGGGTGGCACCGAGGGAGGTGACAGCCTAGCAGGCCCCCGGGCAAGATGGGAAGGACCAGCTCTGTGTTCCTGGAAGGGGCAGGTGGAAGGAGCGGGGCCAGGGGAAGTCAACCCTCCACAGTGCCTAGAGTACAGCACCCTCCCGAATCAACCCTTATAGCTACACGGAGCATACAGCATGGCACTCCAGTACTGATTTAAAGAGCCTGGGGCTTCAGCTGCTATTGCTGCCACTACAGCCAGGAGCCCTGGGCCCCTTTGAATCACTGGGCCCTGGGGTAACTGCCCTCTTTGGCCCCACCTGTCAGTAGGCCTGGGTGCTCTGTGCTCACCTCTGCGCAGCAATCCAGCTTTGCAAGTCAGAACAGAGACATGGGTTTACAGCCTAGCACCCCACAGGACACTGGCAGTAAGAATGCATTTATGACTTGGCCCTGGCATTTGTTATCTATATTAAGGTAGCACCTAGAGGCTGTGGTCACGGTGGCTATATTGTGTTAACATTGTAAATGTGTGAATAGTCCCTCTGAATTCAAGTTAAGCAGGTGTGTATGTCTTTGCTGGACTGGCGCCATCATACTTTCATGATCTTATATATTACCTGAGCTATTTCAGCTACTTGAAGTGTGAAAATCCACTAGCTTTAACCTGCTGTGACATTCTACAGAATAGGCGGGTTCAAAGTTACCCAATGTAATTTAAATATGTAGAAAATTATATGCATCATCTATTATCCCAGGGATATAGGCAGATACTCCCAATCATGACAACTAGAGTGTCTAATATTAAATGGATAATCTGTGGACTTAGTGCCACCATCCCTTCTTCAAAGACAGCCACCAGGAACACTTCAGGATGGGAGGAAGGAAGGAAGATTACTGGGGTATACAATGAATAGCCTACCCAAGGCAATGTGAATCATAAATTTCCCAGTGATATTCATAATTGTGACATTTTTTCTGATGAGGAGAGAGAGATGATTCTTAAAAAGTTAGGATCTCCCTTAGCAGTTAGCCTTTGAGTCAGCAGTCAACAGAGAAAAATTCACAACTGACATCACAGGCAGCTTTACAGTTTAACATCAGCAGATGACAGTGAAAGGAAAGACATCCATCAGGCAGTGTTCTCCTCAAACGGCCATGTTTGGTTCTCAGTCCTGTCTTTACAGCCTGACTGGAAGTGCTGTCTGATTTGACTTCCTTGTCAGATTTTGTGACTGCTTTTGAGTGACAAATGAATATTTGCATATTTAATTTGCAACCCTGCAACATGCCAAAAATGAATGACCAGATAAAAGATGGTACTAGACAAGAAAAACCTGATCTCTTTACAAATCAGAACTTCTTGCCAAATCTCACTGTATCTGACTTTCCATAGTATGCCAAAAAAGTATCAGACATACAGGAGTCAGTATGATTTATTTCACTGCTATTTTTCCCTCACTTCCTCCTCAAACTGACCACTGGGAGCTGTAGGCTGAGATGACTAAGCATATATTCTCCACATACTAATTGAAATGTTTGTCAACAAATGACTTTTCCCCATCCATTAATTTGTCTCTAGTCAGCTGCCTTGGATTTATTACACAAGAATGATTATTGTGAGTAAACTGAGTAATCTCAGATGACTCTGTTGCTGTTTTACCTTAATCCACCATAAACTGAAATAAGAATATAAAGTTCATTAAGGGATAGTGGATCAAATTTAAAAGCAAGGACTAAGACATTCTCTCCTGCTTGTTTGCGAGAAAAAATATACTGATAATTAGAACAATAAGACAGGACAACATTTTCCAGTGATTTTTCTACTGTCTGCTAAAAAAGAAACCACCACTAAGCACAGAACTATTCCACTTCTCATCAGACCTCCAGTGTTGGGCAGGAATTGGTTTGAGGACCTCCAAGGGTAAACCATGGTGCTGGAGGAAGTGGTGTTCGTGGCATTTCAGTAGTGAGCAGAATTTCCTCTGAATCACTTCTGAAGCAATGAATCACTGTAGTACTGGGGAGGAGAAAGAAAGGGAGCAACTTGAAGGCAGCATGCTCCTGCTATCCTGAGCTAATGCTTGGTACCTAGGGCTCTGGCAGAGAATCATTGTTTCTGGCTCCCAGACAGCTCCTACCACTCTGAGTGCAACAGAGAATGTGGCTTGTTCTCAGAGTAATTATAAAGACATATTTATGCGTACTATAATAGCAAACTTCAGAGATGGTTTCAAGCCACAAAATTTGGATCCAGATTTCAAATACCAGAGTTCTAGCATATAGGTTTTGTTCTTAGCAGAGAGATACCCAACTAGTGGCTCTTCATCAGATTAGGTACAAATCCACTTCGAACCCTTCCAAAATTTTGATTTGTCCCAATCCAGCATTCCAGTTCTGGGCTATTACAGGGTGAATCTCTCTAATCAAGCACTCTCTGGTCCGACAACATCTGTAGTCTGGCATGATTTTGCTAGCTGGATGTCCATTTATCATGGGTGTGGCCACGTTTCCTGCAGTCCCATAAAGTTTTATAGCCACCAGTCCTGGTTCTCAGTGTTCTGTGCTGCTCTTTAGCTCTAATTTACCCCTAAGTGTCTTCTAAGAGCACAATAAGCAGTGGAAGTGTTGGTAATGCTGCTAGACCAGGGCTACTCAACATGCAGCCAGTAGGCCACATGCGGCTTGTGGCCTGTTTGTTTGTGGCCCGTGGTGTGGTTTGGATTTACGCGGGGCTCAAGATGTGGCCCGTAGGTGGGAGCCAAAACAAAAAACTAGTCAATATAAGGGTCTTCTGTTGATACGTGTTTTAGTAGTTAAATTCCGGGACTGTCATTGCTCATTAAAAGTGATGCCATATGGGTAGAAATTGGGTAAATATTGCATTTTATTAATATCAGCAGAACTGACATAAATAGGGCCTATGTGTTGTGTAGTCTTGCCTAAATCTTTGTATTCATGCCCATCAGTGTGAAAGAATATATATTTGCATGTATATGCAACCACACTTAAGTTGCGGCCCTCAGCATGTGCTGTGAGTATCATTGTGGCCTCCCGGGCTTCCCTGTGCTAGACTATATGACCTCCCATGGCTTGGCAAATTCTCTGATTTAGCACCGGTCAGGTCCCGAGGATGCTGGACTAAAGAGGCTCAACCTGTAGTAGTAAAGTGATTCTATAATATACTTTTAGATTTAAATCCTGCCCTCTAATATAAGATGCACATCCCACCGAAGTCAAGGGAGTTCCACATACATTTCAAACTTAGCTCTGTCATTTAGATCTTGTGACATGCTTAATTAATAATGTTATAATGGTCAAAAGCTGAGAACGGTTCAGAAAAATCTGATGTTTGTTTGTGCATCTGCTTTATAAAGGATAAAAACCACTTCACTTCTAGAACATGGCCTCTAATTGTATCTTCCATTCCTAGCATGCATTTTATTATCCCTTTTTTCACTTGGATTTTTCTGCTAGGTCTCTTAATCCAGTTTGCTGTGGAGGGGTAACCAGGTCTGAGAGATCCTAACTTTTTTTCTTACCTCTGTATGTCACCTTTCATAATCTGAGGGCTGTATGAAGGTGTCACCTTTTTTCAAACACAGTATACAGCAAGCTGTTCATGTAGTTCAAAGATAAATACAAGAGGAACATTTTCAGAGTGACATGCAGGAAATATCACACAAAAGTCTAAATCGTTAGCTGATGTTTGTACATGTATGTCAAACATTACTCAATATATCCCAGAGTCTCAAAATTATAAACAATTATTAATCTAAGATTCCCAAAGCATTTTACAATTATGAATAAATTAAGCCTCATGGCGACTTTGTAAGGTAGGTATTGTCTGACTTTAAAAGATGAGGGTAAATATTTTCCATGTTGACCTCTAATTCTGAGTTTTCCACTTTTGCATTATAAAAATTAGACATCTAGATATGGATTTTAAGGCATACCAAGCACATGGAGGTTGCATTTACATTAACTGAATTTGTATAAACTCATAAGATTCTTCAGAATCAGATGCTTCATCTAAATTCAGGCATACAAAAAAATGAGACTCTCAAAATTAGAAGCCACTTTGAAATATATTGGCCTTTGTGGTTTATCCAATATGATACAAGATGTCTTTGACAAAGCTAGAAATAGAAGAGCTCCATGACAACTACAAAACTATCATTACTTAAGATAATTCAGGACATCACAACTTACACTACAAAGGCAGACTAAATTCTATTATTACTTGTCACCACTCCTTTGTAACAATTCCCTTAAAGATTATGTATTATTTTCCTCTAAAATATTACATGTTAGTAATTGTATATGTGCTGGTCCATTTAGGGCAGGGGTGGGGAAACATATTTGAGTCAGGGACCACTGATCCACAGAAAAAAATCAGTCGGGGGCAGCACACAAGTGAGAGGAAAAAAAACCCCAAACAAACCCTCACTGACATGACCCCTGAGTGAGAAAAAAGACACTCCCCATATTCCCCTCGCACACCAGAGCCTAGGGGAGACCCAAGCTAGTAAATTTTTGTGCTCCAACCCCGCAGTGGGGCGGGCAGCAAGGGGGTTGGAGCACCAATGTGGGTTCTCCAATACTGGGGGGTGGGAGGGAGTCCTGAGCTTCAGGGGCTGGATCCAGGCAAGTTGGGGGCTGTAGGTTCCCCACCCCTGACTTAGGGAATGCACTTTCTCTATCCCACCAATAAGAAGATGGTGCTGTCGTGAGTAGGAAGTTCAAAATCAGAAGGTAAATCAAAAGTAAACCTATGTATTTAATGATGTTTTGTTTTTAAAAAATCTCATTATTTGGATTGGAGGGTCTGACTCATGATTTTTGAACTTCTGCAGTTGGCTTTATTGCAGTGGTTTGCAAATTTGCCTCATGATCTGACATGATCATCAGCCTATTGCTTAAAACAGTCCCAGGGTTGAAATTTCAGGGAGCTGAAGAATCATAGCTGGGATGCAGGATCATCATGTTTAGAAGTTTTTCTTTGGAATAAGTTTGCTGTATCTCATCAGTTCACCTGTGTAACACTGAAATATAGCAACTAAATGCCATTCTTAATTATTCTTAAGTTAATTTGGGATTTTCCATGCTTGCAGGAGTTTTCCCCTTTAAAATACACTCTGTTATACACTAAGGCCCCAATTCAGCAAAGCACTTGAGTACATGATTTAAGTTAAGCACATACTGAAGTGTTTTGCTAGACTGGAGCTTAACAGCTTTCAAAATTAGAATTAGCTTCATTTTGGAAAGCAAAGGTAGTTTTAAAGTGACACGACCAACTATTTTTGGACAACTTCATCACAATTTCATTTTATAATTACAGCATCTTAACATTTCTGTCTGAGACTGTTTTTCCATTGCTGAAGATAGTATTTTGTTTGAGGTTTTTTTTTTCCTCTTTCATGACTCAGACAATAGGTACTGAGGGGAGAGGGAGAGTTCACAAAAAAATTGCAGGGAAAGAATCCCATGGTATATGGGAATTTAAACTTGAATGCTGCAGTTTAAAGTTTTAGTATGGAGTACATTTTCACTATCATATTAGAGCTCCTGTGAAGCAAAGTTTACAATGGCACTGAAGACTAAAATTTAACTGTATGGAGACAGTCGGTACAGCTATAATAAACTACTCAGCTAAAACCACAAGACAAGCTGCAAGGCTCCACTAAGACTTCCAGCGCTTACCCCATTTCTTTGTTTTAACACAAAGGTTACTAAGACTTTGGCTACAACTAAATTAAACTCTATTAAAATTATTCCTATTAATTACACCCTCTAACATACAAAATGCTTGGCTGCAAAGGAAGGCAATATAATGAACACGTATTGATGAAGGACATGTATCAAGAAACCCTGGAGGAACTAATGTATTTTTATTCTGATTCTTGCCCTGTTTCGGTCTCATTCCACTTCCTTCGTGGTTACCTTGCTATGGGCCTATAACAACAGTCATTGGTAATGGACGTCTGCATACAATTCAGAATGAAAAAGAATACAGAGAAAGCAGTAACAGATACCAGAATAACAATTTTGGGAGATGCAAGGAATCCTCTCTCTCTCTCTCTCTCTCTCTCTCTCTCTCTCTTCAAGGCAGCAGTTATGTTAAAAAATGATTATTCTCTCTAACTGGGAAAACTGAATTAATGTCTCTCATGGCTGCAATTTCTAACCTTACTGAGAAATGCATAATAAAGGCTCCTCACAGGAGCCCATCCTGTTGGCTAAAAATCTAGAGTTTATGGTTCCAAGCCGCATCAATCAAAAAATGCCAATTATAGGTGGTGTTTCCATCACAAAGCATATATAACGAAAATGTCAGCCTCATAGAATGAAGATGACGGCTTTCATTAGAAAAATCCTCCCAGAATTATAGCGGTGTAGAACTTGGTAGAACTTGTTGCCACTCATTACTTTTTATGTTGGCACAATTCTATTTTTCTTCCCACGCGGGTTATATGCTTAAGAAGCTGTTAGCAAAAGAGCCGGTGCTTTGAACAAAAGAGTATTGTCATGAAATAGTTTTCATGAATCCTTCTCTAAACCAAAGAAGAATTGACCTCAGGCTAGAATTTTCTTGAAGATGTGGTTCAAAAATGAAGTTTACGCAAATTCAAAACACCAAGATTATGAGATCAGAGACCAAAGGGTCTCAGGCTCTAAGGAAACTGTATATCCCTCAGGAATATTAGCCTGTTTGCCAATATGTTAAAAGGAGAACAAGTAAGTGTTAGACTTAATGTGAAGGGGATGGATTCTGAAGACAACTGAAGAACATAAGAACATATGAGTGTCCATACTGGGTCAGACCGAAGGTCCATCTAGCCCAGTAGCCTGTCTGCTGACAGTGGCCAACACCAGGTGCCCTAGAGAGGGTGGACCGAAGACAATGATCAAGAGATTTGTCTCCTGCCATCCCTCTCCAGCCTCTGACAAACAGAGGCCAGGGACACCGTTTCTATCCCCTGGCTAATAGCTTTTTATGGACCTAACCTCCATGAAATTATCTAGCTTCTCTTTAATCTCTGTTATAGTCCTAGCCTTCACAGCCTCCTCTGGCAAGGAGTTCCACAGGTTGACTACACGCTGTGTGAAGAAGAACTTTCTTTTATTAGTTTTAATAAAACTAGGTACACTTCCTTTGATTTCAGTGGACATTGATTTAGGGTCAATATGAGGATCTACTCCCTGATGGAATTTCAGTTTATTTCATTCAAACTTCAATCCTTTTCAACTGACATAGATTACCCTGATTTTATAAGTTCATGTTTATTTAAACTGAAATATAAATGAACTAGGCAACCCAACATTGTGAACACAGGAACTTGATCTAAGATCAAATCAATAGTTTTAAAAAAAGCACACTTTGGCTGTTTTCTTCCATCATGTTCCCACTTGGCAATACACGTCAGTGAGGATCCTTATTGTGTCTTCATTTTCTACAAGCAGGTATAGTCATTCCAGTTATTATATTATCATCCTGACTCAAAAAAAGAGATACTCCATAATACTCATGAGGAGATGGTACAATTTTTAGCCCACTCTGCAGCAATGCTTTAAACCAAGTAGGTTTGAGGGTACAGTTGAAAATTCAGAAAAGGATACAGATGCTTCAAATTTGTTTGGCTTGGAAGTATCACAGGATTTCCATGAAATTTTGACTTACCACAAGTAGTTCTGGAACAGAAGCTTACCATGAATTTGGAATGTATGCTTTTAATCTTGGTTGAAAACAGGGAGCTAGATTCTAAACTGTGTCTTGTCAAGTGGAAGAAGGAAGGCCAAAGGAGCCAGTTGGAGGCCCTTTGGTTTTAGGGCTTGTAAACAGCCTGGAGTAAATTTAGAACAGTCTAGGGGCTTTTCTAAGCAACAAAAGCCAGCAATTGCCTCCAGGTCTCATTATCACAGTGAAGAATGGCAAGAATATGGAGTAGTGCTCTAGCCATATTCCTTATGTTGGGAGATTATGATAGGCTATGTCGCATAGGAGATGGAGAAATGGGGAGATCTGGTGGCCTTTTGCTCTTTTTTTTTTTTTTTTTTTTTTTTTTTTGAAGAGGCACATTGCATTGCAAAAGCAATCTGTCCCAGAATCTGTGAACAAGTTTTATTTTTATGTATTAAATAATAACATAAGTATTCAAGGTTTTTAGCTTGGTTCAAGCTTTGGATGAATATTTGGGTCACTCAATACTTATATCCAAGGAAGACTGAAGCTAGTTGGGCAGGCGTACTGAAAATGTGTGTACCCTTCTCTCATGCCATAGCCTTTAATCACACATGAAAAAGAAAGTCATCTAAATAAACACATCTGAAGTTAACATTCTCCAGTGATACCATTTCTTAAAATTGTGAAATGTGTTTGATGTGTTCATATTACAAAGACCAGTCTCCAAAACATAACTTTCCAATGTTTTTAAGTGTAAACTGACCTATTTCTGCTGGGTCTGTGGTGGCCAAGATATATTTTTTTAATATTGGCTAATGTTGGAAGTAAAATGTTAAAATACTCTGGTTATTTTATATATACTTTGGAACAAAAGTATGAGGGGGCTGTATGCCCTTTATTTCTGCAGCTGCTTTGGAGAGTAGGACTGAAAAGGTTAGCTCTGTTAAATGTCATCTAGAAAATCATGTGTTGCATTAGATTTCTTTGGCCAATAGATAAGAAAGAAATGGTATACGTTTTATTTGCAGCTACAGTTGGCCTTTAGGAACTCAAAGAGAACACTGTCAGTTTTATGAGGCAAGAAAGATATGGGGACAAATTCAGAGTTGCTGTGGGAGGTGGTGAAAGTTAATCCTCAGTAAGTCACATGTGTGTATAAAGGAGTTGAACAGTCTGAACCTGTTTCCAGTGAAATCAGTGCAAAACTTCCATTTGATGTGAGTGATCAGGACTCAATCTCTCAGTGAGTGTAATGGAGGCCAAAGAAGTAAGATGCTGTAATTTAGGCTTTGTCTACACTGGTAATTGAGCGACAAAGCTTTTGTCATTCACAGGTGCTTAAACCCCCCAACCTCCGCCGAACAACAAATGCTTTGCCCTAGCAAGTATTAGTGTAAACCATGCTTCTGTGGACACAGGAGCTGCTGATAAGGGGTGAAAGTTTGTCTGCAAAAGTGTTTACACTGCCTGACTTGTCAACACAGCTATCTCACTAAAGCTGTGAAGTGTAGACATACACTTAGGCTACGTCTACACTACAACGCTATTTTCGGATACCAGAGTATCCGAAAAGAGCTATCCCACGTCTTAACAGCAAGCCCATTATTTTGGGCTCACTATTCTGACATCCCTGTAAACCTCATTCCACGAGTAAGGGATGTTTCAGAATAGTGGGTTATTTCAAAATCTAGTGCTGTGTAAACAGCGCCAAATTATGAAATAAGCTATTTCAAAATAAGATTAAAATAAGCTATGCAATTTGCATAGCTCAAATTGCATATCTTATTTTAAGCTATAATATAGTGTTGATTCACCCTAAGGATGCATCTATACTGCACCCTTAGCCTGAAATAAGCTACACACTTTGAGCTATGTAAATTGCGTAGTTTATTTCTATCTTATTTTGAAATAGATTATTTCATAATTTGGCACAGTTTACACAGCACCAGATTTTGAAATAACCCACTATTCCAAAATGTCCCTTAATCCTCATAGAATGAGGTTTACAAGGACATCGGAATAGCACACCCGTTATTTTGAAAGCTATTTTGAAATAACAGGTTCACTGTCAACATACAGAAAATGCTATTTCGGGATACCAGAAGTATCGCAAAATAGCGCCACTGTCTAGACACACCCTAAGAGACAAACTACTGTTGAAGCCTTGGGGAGAAAAACCATCTAAGAGTGAAACACTGTATTAATCCAATTACCCCAATATTTACAGTACATTAAAAATATAAATGGCCTCTGGATCCCTCCAAGAAAGGGGCATAGACATGGAGACAGAGGACAGCCTTCCTCCATCAAACTAAGACAGCATGGATGAGGAGACGTCTTGATTTTTATTTTTCACCTTGAAAATATGCATTGCATTAGCTTTGCTAGTGGTCTGAGCCAGGAGTCTTAGTCTACTGGCATCCCAGGTGATGGTCCAAGTACTATGATGTGCTCTCCTTCTGAATCAGGAAAATGTTTGTAAGTTTCTCACTTTCTTTAGTTTGAAACCTTCTCACTAAAGAATCAGCAATTCCCCCTTTACAAACTATTTATATACTTAAACAGCTGATTTTTTTCCCCCCCTTAATCCTTGGAAACTTGATGAGGGTGAAAGGTTTAAACTTGCCAGTCTGACATCAGACACTGATATTTATTAAATCAAAAAGAGGAGACAAGATTAGTGATGAACCTTCATTAAGAAGCTATAATGATCTCATAAATCCAGCAGCCAGACTATGCTAAGAGCTGTAATAATATGCACTTCAGAGTACAGTGGGATAGATTGCAGCCATTAAAGTGCTTCAGTTCTTCTTGCAGCAACTGCAGCACTTGTTTAAGATCATCTGCTCTTCTGATTAATTGGTGTGTAGTAAATAAACCAGATAGTATTGTTAATACTGATTAAACAGAGTATTCAGGAGGATTTGCAATGCCAAATACTGAGATGAGATGCATTCTTATCTTTATCTATGAACACACAGAAGACATGGATTTGTTTAAAACTCAATAGACTCATTCTGCCAGCAACCTATGGCATGCAGCCAGAAATGAATCCAGATTGTAGCCAGACAGTGACATTTAAAGTGTTTGGGAGTTTAACACAAGATAAATTAGGGTGTTGGCCGATAAAAACTTTAATGAGAAGGCTGCCTTTTTCTCCTTAGATAATATTCTCCTAAAAGTTGGAAAAACACTCAGTTCTACAGACACCATGGAAGTGGTGACAGTCATTTTAAGATAAGCAGTTGTAAAGTTTCCCTCCTTCCCCCTTGCCAAGAGGCACAACTCCTCCCAGGTAGGAAACAGTTGGCCTATTTTAGCAGCCTCTCCTTGATGGTATGACAGGATCATAAACAAAGATACTGGACATAGTGAAACAGGAAAGCTAGGAGGGGACTATCAAGCTTCATTAGAAAGAAATGTGGTTAAAAGAAAGAGCTGTCAGAAAGATGAATGTGGGCGGGTGAATAAAAAAAAAAGAGAGAAAAAAAACCTCAGGAAATAGTAAAGAGTAATATGTCGGACAACACAAGGACTGGCCACAGAAAAAGCCATTTTGAGTGAGTCACTAACTGTTTCTCCACCACAAAAAGAAAGGAGGGAAAAAGGAGACGCACAAAAACTGAAACCACAGTTCCAGAAACAAAGAGGGAAGGGAAAAATGTTTGCCCATTTTAATTCTGTTTAGAGGAAATTAATTCTATTTAGAAATCTTTTAGGCAGAAAACTTTTCAGCTGTGATTCAAGCCCACAGAAATAAATGGAATCACTCTGACTTTGCTTGGTTTTGGAACAGGCCCTCAGAGGTTCTCTCCCAGGCAAAACCAGTTTGTGTGGGGGTGTGACAGGGAGTTTGCTCTCAATTGGAATGAAAAGGGGTAAAACAGCCCTGGGAGATGGTTGTGGCTATAAGCCAATCAGAAGAGGGCTTGAGGCAGCCAATCAGAGCCTGGCAGGTCTGTATAACGAGGGCTGGCCAGGAGGTGCTCATTCTCGTTTCCAGTTCTGGAGGGAGAAGGAGCTAGCTGCCTGCTAGCATGGGTACCTTGGACAGAGTAGTGTTAGGGGAAGGTAGCGTGAGCCAGGGAAGCTCAGGCCTGAATAAACCCCCCCGGACTGAGAAGGCACAGTAACAGGGACCCAGAAATGTATTAGGGCTGCAGAGGAGCAGCCAGGGCAGAAGAAGGCAGCAAGTCCATACTCCCTTGCCATCATTCAGACTTAAATTTGCTCCTGAGGCAGGGGCTAGATGATGACTGGCAGTGGGTCACTGAAGCAAGGTGGGTATAGAGAGGTTGGAGTTCCTTGGGAGGGGAGGACCCCAGAGTGTGGCGGTGCTGCCACAGGGCAATACCCTGAAGGAACTACACCATCATCTGGGAAGGTCATGGGTCTGGATGAATAGCAGAGAACAGACAAAAGATATTAGCGGTTGAAACACTACCAGAAGAGTGTGCTCTGAAGCTGGACTGAGCTAGTTCCTTGAGTGACCAGCACGAGACACTATGGTAGTGATTCACAACAAGTTACAGTGAGGCTTTTAGTCTTACTATGCTGGGAATTTCAAAATAACCTATAAGAACTTGGTCACCCACATTAGGGCTTACCAATTTTCCATCAAAACTTTTTTTTGGTTTTCTGTGGCTTCAGTTTGTTCAAAAAATTGAGCATTTCCACTAAAAACTTCAATGGAAGCAATCTTTTTTTCTCCACTTTCATCTACTTTTTCACCAGGAAACAACACATTTTCTGACCAGTCCTAACTTAAAGTTCAATAAGATTTGACAGGATTTGGTATTAAATACCTAAGGCTTTGGCAACATTGCAGCTCAAGTCAACATAAGCTACGTCACTCAGGAATTTGAATTATTTACCCTTCTGAGTGTATGTCTAAGCTACACCCCTCTGTCAGCAGAGGGATGTAAATTAGACACATTGAAAGTGCAAATGAAGCAGGGATTTAAATATCCTGTGCTTCATTTGCATAATGGCAGCCACCACTTTTTTTCAAAATGGGGCTTTTCGAAAAAACCCAGCAGTTTAGACGGGGCATTTTTGACAGAAATGCCCCACTTTGAAAGATCCTGTTCTCCTCAGGATCTTTTGAAATTGGTCATTTCTGTTGAAAATGCCCCGTCTAAACTGCTGGGGTTGTTGTTTTTTTCGAAAAGCCTCATTTTGAAAAAAAGTGGTGGCTGCCATTATGCAAATGAAGCACAGGATATTTAAATCCCTGCTTTATTTGCACTTTTGATGCGTCTAATTTATGTCCCTCTGCCGACAGAGGGGGGTAGTTTATACACACCCTGAGGCTACGTCTAGACTACAAGCCTCTTTTGAAAGAGAGCATCTAGAAGACAAGTAGATTTTTTGAAAAAGCGAGCCTCTTTTGAAAGAGAGAGTCTAGACACTCGCTTTCAAAAAAGCACATTTTGCATTCAATAGTGCCTTTTTTTGAAACAGTACTTTTGAAAAAAGGCGTTATTCCTCGTAAAATGAGGTTTACCGTGATCAAAAAAACTGTCACGTTCTTTCGATTTACTTTCAAAAGAATGCGGCTGCAGTCTAGATGCAGGTGAAGTTTTTCTGAAAAAAAAAAAAGTATGCCGACTTAAGTGCTAGGATAAACAGTGCTATCTCGCAGGGAGGCTGGAGTAGTTAAGCTGATAGAGTTCTAACCCATCATCTCAAAGCAGCTACAAGAGTGAGTTTACAGCTGCTGTTGGCTCTCTCGTGTGTAGCCATAGCCTCTGGTTCCTTTGAAACCCCTGATTTCATGTTTCACTGTGTCCAGTATCTTTGTTGTTTGTCACCTGTCATACCATCCAGGAGGACAAAGATTGCTGAAGCAGCCTCTTTCCTACCTGACATTGTTCCTACCCCTCTAGTGCAGGGGTCTGGAGTACATGACCTATGTGGGTTCTTTCCAGTCTCATACTATGATATTGGACCTAATATCTTCCTTTCTTAAAGTAGATATATTTTCAGTCTTATTTTCTTTTTTGTTTCCACTTTTCTGAGGCTTGGCTGCTTCTGACCAGGTAGTGCAATATAGATGCAGATTTGAAAGAACTACTGATCTTGGGGTTTGTTTTGGTTGATATCACTGAAAAATGTCTAAGACGAGGCTACCTTGAAAGACTCAATACATAAGCTGGCGTGCCACTCTCCTGCTCAACTATCCTGCTTATTGTGACTTTATATTCATAGTTGTAGCAATACATGCAGAGTTCATCAAGAAAACACATCTGATCTTCCACAACAATTCCAAATTATCACTGGCTGCTTCCACACTTGTGGCTTGTAGAACAATGTACATTAGGGTTGCCAATCCTCTGGGACTGGCCGGGAGTCTCCTGGAATCAGCATCAAATCTCCTTTGACTATTGAAATCAGTCCTGGATATTTTTAAAAAATGGCATTATGTCATGTTGGAAGGAGGAGAATCTCCCAAAATAGCTTCTGTCAGACTCTGCCAACTCTAATGTACATCCATTACTGAACTGAGACCTGTGACTTAAAATGGCAAGCATTCTAGGAAGTATATAAATAGATCTTCCTAAATATACATAGAAAGGAGAGTTCTAGAAAGGCTGACAACATTTGGTTTTGAAGTGGATATCATAGCCCATAGCAGAAATGGAAGATAGTGGTTACATAGGGAAAAAACTGAGAGGGTGACTGCAAAAGCAAATTTTAAAACTGAGAAAGGTTCTCAGATGATATAAGGCAACATCTCTACTGAAGTCTATATCAATTGTCTCTATCAATTTACACCAGCTATGGATTGAGCCCCCTGACCAACAAAGATCTGCCTTATTTTTCTGCTTGCTCTCCCTTGGTTGGGGCCGTTTCTTTTTCAAAAAAGTGAAAATCAAATCTGACTGTACTGGGAACCAGATGCTGAATTTAGGTGCTTTGTTGGATGAAGAATAGACGTATTCATTCAGACACAATATGCTATTATTCAGTGTTGGTAAACCAGTGAATGCATTTTTTGGAAAGCTGCAAGTGCTGGAAGGCATGATGCAGTGTAGGTGGTCTCCCATATTAAATAGTTATGTTATCAACAAATATTCTGTGAGAAAGAAATAGCGCAAGACAAGAGCCGAGAAACTAAACAGATGATATTTTATAGGAATACCCAGCAACAAATGTAATCTGAACTGAAATGCAGTGCTTCATGCCTCAGGAAGAACTTGAAAGGAAACATGGATGTCTAAGACCCAGATCATGATATAGTGTGTAGAGTTGGTCAGAATATTTCAGACATTTTGAAATCTGTATGAAAATTGGAAGGAATTTCTGTGAAGGTGACTCAATTTTTTTTGGGGGGCGGGGGGGAGACATTTTTGTCATCTCCCTTGGGAGTGCATGTGTAATTTAGATTAATCGGTTGGGAGCCAGATGCTGAAGCTATAGAGGTGACATTCTGGCCAGCGCTCTGTAAAGATGTCAAAATACCAATGTCCTAACCATCATACTAGATATCATGTCCTCCGAATACCCCCTGCTCTGACTATGCTGTTAACACACCCTGTGCAATGCCTCTTTTGTGTCTTTTCACTTTTGTCGTCATGATTTTTCCATACTACCCACTACTCCTGTAACTCTGTCCCTCCTTTATGTGCCAGACAACAACATTGTTAATTCAAATCCCACCTAACTTGCATTTTTCCTGTTAAACCTGTTCATATTAATCCACCTATAGAACAGCATTAATATATACATTTGCACCCCTTTGAAGATTAGACCATCGCCTGATCATCATATATTAGTTCAAATAGCATTGGCTGACTAATTAAAAATACCATGTCTAATGAAATAGGAATTATACCTTTAATTGTTTGACCAGCACTGTAATAAGTGTTAATTCTCCATGAAGAATAGCTGTGGTCTACATTTTCAAGAATGGATAGTTATTTGGGGTACCCAATTTGAGACACCTTTGATTGGATGTAGAGGGAGCACATGCCTCTCACAGTCAATGTTGTGTGTAATGAATATACAGGCAGTCCCCGGGTTACGTACAAGATAGGGACTGTAGGTTTGTTCTTAAGTTGAATTTGTATGGAAGTCGGAACTGGTACATATTGTAGGGGAAACTCTAGCCAAACATTTCTCCAGAGCTCAGTTTTATTCTCCCACACCTCACTTCCCTCAGTCCTTTATTCTCAAGCTGAGGTGTCTGCTGAGAAAAGC
This sequence comes from Pelodiscus sinensis, assembly GCF_049634645.1. NCBI lineage: Eukaryota > Metazoa > Chordata > Testudines > Trionychidae > Pelodiscus > Pelodiscus sinensis. The sequence goes on from NC_134712.1 coordinate 203,176,052, forward strand.
CGCTCTGCATCTCCCTGGTCTGCTGGGGGGAGGGGGGAGCGCTAGCTTCGTGTCTCCCTGGTCTGCTGCGGGGAAGCAGCTAGTGCGGGGTTGCCTCACCCCGTTTGTAAGTAGGGATCCGATGTAAGTCGGATCCATGTAACCCGGGGACTGCCTGTACACCTCACTTCAAACGTCCTTGCTTCACATGCGTGCCACGACTGTAATACCAGATAGGCTTTTTTCCTATGTGAATGGAAAGCAACAGAATCTGGCAATCCTGTATGTGGGCAACAGTAAATGAACTGTTGTGTGGGCCACACAAATCCTGATGGGCCACTTATGGCCTGCAGGTTGCCCATCACTGGCTTAATTCTCAGTCACTTACAATGGTATAAATCACGAGATACATTTGTGTCTTTCATTGCCTTTGGTAAAGCAAGAGAGCAGAAAATCAGGTCCTAGGAACTTAGGATTTCCTACGCACAGAGACCCAACCCAATTTTTGGCCTGTGGTAGATGCTGATGTGGTATTCCATGGATATTCTAGGCATAGCATGCAAATAACTGAGGAACTGGCACTCCAGTGTGATCATTAGAGCTAGAAGTAATTAAATATTACCAATTAGTTAAAATAACCACTTACAGGTATTGTTTTAGTAACAGCTCCCACATAGATCTACTGCAGTGTCTTGGTTATATGATATTTTAGAACTCCCAAGTATCATACTTTTTTACTTGTAGTGATTAAATTGTGCCTACAGAATATGATGTAGCAACATTTCCTATATGAGCAAACTAAATATTGTGCAAACTTTGCTACACATTGAGTAAGGAACTAATGAACATTGGACGTAAGCACCCATTACATTCTTCCACCATTAACTTAAAAGTCATTTATTTAAGTGACTTATCCTTTTAAACAGTCATATGGAGAGAGGAAAGGTATCCAGAATTACTGAACTTTTGCGAGTACAGTCAGAGTCCTTGTTCCAGTTAATCATAATTTGCACAAAAGAATAAAAAAGCACCACATTAAAAATATTAGAAGTTACGTGGAAAGATTCTTATAAAGCTTCGCTAGTGATGCCAGGAAAATATATTTATCAGCATCTGAGTGAGATCATACCATAAAAACTCACACTTATAAATTCGGTGTTTGAAACCTTCTAGAGATTTAATAGTGACTTGTGACTATCCAGTTCCTCAGATTATGGGTCTGGTTCAAAGATTCCTTGCTTAATGTCCAAGATTTTCAGAAATTGGTATAAGTTGCCTCAATTTTAAAATGCCTTGTCTGAGATCACTTAAAGGGTAAAATGCTGTGTTAGGATACCTATCCAGAAATTTTATATTTGTAATTTATCCAAGTTTTCTGAACCTTGGTCTGCAAAATTGTGTTACAAAATTTCTAACTGCAGGCTTTCAAATGAGATTTCTGGTACTTCCTTATTTGGACCAAGCTGAGAAAAAGTGTGAGACTAGCATTTCAGCACTTCTGCTTCTGATTAGAACCAAAAAGTGCAGAAGTACACACATGTATTATAATGGGCAAGGGGGATTACTCAAACTATTTTTTGAGCTTAAGAAGAGATTTGGTTTGTGTTTAAAAGGAGAGTTCAAGAAGCCTTATTTTGTTAAGACAAGTTTGCCCCATTCCTCAATTGTTTTCATGTGGTTTTGTTTTGTTTTTTGAATATGCATTCATCCTCTTTTATGCATGTAAAATTAGCATTTACTTCTTATATGCTGCACCTTAAAAGCAGTCAAGACTGGGAAATAACCTCTTAACCTATACTATGTTGTTTTAATTTTTTTTTTAAACAAGAACAGTTAATACCCAAATCAAAGCTCAAATCAAAGTCTGAACAAGACTTTATTATGATGCATTGCTATGTATATAGCCTTTGCCTTTGTTGCTTAGAATAGTTAGAACCAATGCAGGGTTTTTCTGATCTTGTTATCTGTCTGTATAGGTTCTTATATGGGCCTCCAGCTAGACATGGCTTGCCCTAGCCACAGTTTGGAATAACAAAGAGCATGTAAGCTAAATATAGGTTGGGAATTCCAACCACAAAACCAGCTGACCTACGTCAGCATGTACAACAGTTGAAAGAACTAGGAATTCCCCATCTTTCCAGAAGAATTAAGGAGAAAATGAGAGAAACCAAAAGCTCCTTTTCATAAAAGGACAAAGAGTATGGTGTCCCCAAGAGCCACAATGGAGAGAATCTCAGGCAATGGTTTCCACCTCATTTCCAGAAACAAGAAGTTCCTTGGTTATTGCAAATGGAGGTAGAGACTGGTTAGCAAAAAAAAAAAAAAAAAAAAAAAAAAAAGGGTTGCTGCATAAGAAATATGGGTATGGGAACACATGACCTTAGTTGAATTGAAAATAGTTACCCACCTTTGTAGAGCACTTTAAAGACGTGTGATGAACCCCATTGACCTGCTTGCAGCCTGAATCAATAAGAACACCAAAGCAGTTTCTGGGATGCTGACATTATGAAAACTGGAAGATACTCATTCTGATTCATTATTGGGAAATGATGCAACAAGGTTAATGCCCAAGGGCTCAAATGAAAACCCACTTAAGCCAGACTCAGTGACCGAGAAGGTTAGTTCGCTGCCTACCTTTTAACAGGGAAATTAAGACCATGCTGATTGAGTTTTGGTCAGAGATCCTGCCAAAAGAAAAGAGACCTCAGGCCAATTGACTTGTGCTGAGCGTCAGAATTCCCTTGAAAGAGGGGAAATGGCACATCTGAAAAGTGCTGTGATTCAAAAACCTGTTGGGAATGGGCAAACTCAAAGAAGTAATGTACTGCTAGTCTCATGATGCCCACCAGAGAATGAAAAAAACCCCACATCAATGTAAAGCAATTATTTGGAGAAAAGCAGAGAAGGGAGAGGGAAGTTTCCCCATAGTCTACTGTTAGGGAGGTCATTCAAGAAGTAATTGAGCCTGAGTGTGAATAGGATGAAGGGTAACTGACCTGTCCTCAGCAGGTCTGAAGGAGGAAGTGGGAAGAGTCCATCTTACCCCAACAACGCAGGGATTGATTATTGCCTAATGCACAAGAAGCACAGTGAGATGGGCTCAAATCACAACCAGAGTATCCAGCCAGATGGAGAACTCTTCATGGAGTATGTTTGTATGTGAAAGTGGGTGATAAAATTATCTTCTGAGCGGCAATTCCACTAAATATTTTGGGATGGTAAATCCAACAAAACCATGGATTTTGCAAAGAAATATTCCTTAAAATGTAATAATTCCTCTCATAACAGGAATAAGTGTTAGGAAACCCTTCTAGGTGTCTCTAGTGAAGTGTTATTTGGGTGTTTGTGTTTTAACAAGAAAAAGCAGACCTCACAAAACCACTGTTCAAGCACAGTGCCCCAGACCCTTTACATGGCTGCTGGCATGCCCTTCCACACACTCTGGGCTGTGCTAATGAGTGATGCTGGGACAGGGGCATTATACTCCAGGCTGCATTGGAGGAACAGCTGCCCTCAGCCCTACCCCTTCTACCTTGGCCCCACCCCTCCCTCCCTCCCCCACCTTGCAGCTGTTCTATTTATTTGCAGTGGAATGGGAAGAACAAACTGAAACAGAAGGTGAACATCTAGTGGCAACAAGGAGTCTGTGAAGGAAGATAAAGGCAGCAACGTTATTAGATCTTGTTGCCTCATTTTACCTAATAGTCTAACAGACTCCCTCATTAAAGCATTTCCAGCTCCACTATTTAATTTCACATTAAAACACAAAAGCATGAAAAAAGAAAAATATGAAGACCACCAGAAATCACATTCAGTTTGAATTAACATTGAGTCTTATCTCTTCTGCAAGGATAGTATTCATAAGCTTACCCATATGTTATAGTGCCTTACTGTAAGAGGACCACACTGTACCCCATAATACTCAGCCTCTTGGCCCCCCTTTTTCAATGAGTCAGGGAAACTTCAATCTGATGAAATACCCACCATGCTCAGTACTCTTGATAGGTTTCCTGCCATCAATTCCCCACTATGTACAGGCTTCACAGCTACATTGTCAATAGCAGGCCTGGCCAGCACCTGAGTAGACCACTGCCATCTCCCTCTGTGCTGTCCTTGACCTTCCCCTCCACCTCTGTTTCCTCCAGCCTTTATAGCTCTGGACTCATGAAGCCGGCAGGTGCTGCCAGTTACAAGGCAGCATAGGTTTATTCACCCAGCCACAAACCATTCCCCTTGATTGGGGCTGGAGTGGCAGGAGCAAATTAAGGTCTTCTGAACCAGTACCCTACCACACTTACTCCATACATAATCCCACTAAAGCCACTGTGCAGTAACAGAAGGGGTATCAGAATCTCACCCTAACTCTCCATTCCCTTCTCCAAGGTCAACACTGAAATGTAAAACAAGAACTTTGAGCAGTTGTGGTCAATTCAGTTTTGAAAAAAAAAAATCACAGGAAATCACACTTTGATTCTCCAGTTGTGAGATTGCTAGAAGGAGCAGTATATAAAAAAAGGAAGCTAGAAATCTGGTAATTTCAAAAGAAAAGGCCACTTCCTCTTGAGAGACTGTCATCACACTCTGATTTATGTACCGTGAACGTTCCTGAATTTTAGAATATAAATAATGAATCATTACAAGTTCCCAGTTTTGTTCAAATCACCAGAAATAACTCACAATTTACAGTAACCATCCCATTACTTAGGATCACCCCAAAAGTGAGTGATCCATAGGACCTCAATGTCTCTTTTGAGCTCTCTGATAACGATGATACATATCAGGCAGTAAGATCAGAGACAGTTCAGTCCTTTATGACAATGTTATTTTTTTTCCTGATAGCTGTGGATGTCCCCTCTGGCTTTCAGATATCCAATTTGAACAGTTACTGCTTCTAGGATTGACAGCAACTAGATGATGGATGCTCAATGCTTATAAAGGCACAAACGCACCAAAGCATTGAGATAACCAACAAAGATCAGCTCAGACCACATTCATGCAATCTGACTGCTCTTTCCTGCAACTTGTTCAAAAAGGGCATGAAAATTCCATAAAAAAGTAAATTAAATGAAAAGTAAAAAAGTAAATGAAATGGTGTCTTAACAAAATGAAGTTCAACCTCCATATTGATAATTCTTATTATAGCACTTCAAATATGATTTATACAAAAACCTTTAGAAGCCCTAAGCATGGAAAAGATTATGGTGCCCCCCCCCCCATGTAATTCAAAATAAAAACAATACTATACCATAAAATCTCTTCTTTTTTTTTTGGTGCCCCTGCTTAGCTGGTGCCCCAAGTCCGTGCTTAGTCTGCCTATTGGATAATCCAGCCCTGGGTGACACACAAGAGCTGTGATCCTGTATGTGTAGAGATATGGAGTGGGGGAAATGGAGCTCAGGATTATAACTACATGAATCCCATAGCCATTTTCCATTGTCTCCATAGGCAGTACAAAACCAAAATCCATCACTCATGCACCAGACAAGTTACATACACACCGTTAATGCCCCTACATTTAAATAAGATACTTACACAAACAACAGGAGATGACAGTGAAAATGACCATACAGAAAGTGTTGTCAAATGCACAAACTGAAAAAACAAAAGTTATTAAGGGGTAGCCAAGTTAGTCTGTAACAGGAAAAACTTAAAAAACAACAAATGGTCTAGTAGCATTTTAAGGACTAACAAAACATGTAGATGGTATCATGAGCTTTCATAGGCTCAGCCCACTTGTTCATCTGGAGAAACAGATTTGAAAAAACAAAGTCAGAACTCCGGATTCAGGAGCACAAACATAGCTTTAGTTAAAACCAGTATCTACAGCTATGTCCATTTTTATTTTCACATTATAGAAGCAGCACCGTCTCTGAGAAATATACTTTCAATCACGATGTTTATTCCACTTTGCCATCAGCATTTTGCCACTCAATCTCATGACCTTCCTATGGGCTCAATTGTAAGTCTGGCCCCAAAAATGCACAGGGGTATAAAGGCATAAGGATGCCCGTTCACTCTGGTATGGGCGACATGCATTGCCAAGCCCACCAGATGGAGACTCTCCTTTCCAAGCATCTGTGTGGAGAGTGGATGAAATATTGCCTTATCCTCCACAATGCACCAGACAGCACAGCTGAGGCTGACTCAAGCTGCACTAGGAAAGGGGTCTAGCTGCCAATGGCCAAACCATGATCTGCTTACCTATACTACAACTGTGTAAATAACTGCTTTGCAATGTAAAGGGTGGTGGGGGGGAGGGGGTGTCTTAGTGTTGCCCAAAGCAAGAGGCTATTCAAGGTGAATAAAGAGGGTAGAAATGAGTCCTAGTCAGAGTCAGGAGCTTTGTCACTTGAGTAGTGGGTCTGTGCAAACAGAGGCTGAGTCTGTGAAAGCAGAGAATTTTAAAATTGTGTGTTGGGTACTACAACTTCTTCAGATCATCAAGGCTGGACAACTTCCCTCGAGACCAGTGTAAATTTAATATTTGTGGGATTGCCCCTCATATTCGTGTGCAGCATTTCCCGTTGCTGTGTTTCACTACCAAAAGGACAGATTAAACAGTATCCCAGGCTGTTTTTCTCAGGTTGTTTATTTGCAGTGGTTAAGGTGGTCAGATGTGATACATCCTGCTCCTCCCATTCTCACTATGTAGCTTTTGTTCAGAAAGATGCTGATGACAAATGTAAAGCATTGATATGTCTGTGGTGAGCTGGGCTTTTGACACCTGCTATTTGAAGGTAATATATGTTATCTTGGCACCATTCGCTCAGATGCAAATAGGGATTTTTAATAGGACCAGACAATATCTCAGATGACTGTGGGGAGAACTCTACAAAGGGAGCAAATCAGGTTAATTAGAGATGAACAGCCCTTTGCATATTTATCTTGAACTAGACAGTGGCAGTTTTGATTGTTCGTGTTCTCAGCTTATCCTACAGAACCCTGTACTTTTCACAGGCCTGCCCTTTACTAATAGGGTAATGAAATGGTAAAGAACTGTGAGACCATAGGCAGTCTTCACTTTTTTACTGTTTTCAGTCATCCTCTCTTCATCTCTTCTTCCTGGCAGTGACCCAGCTTAAGTAGTATGAACAAACACCGACCTACAACCCAATTCCAATCAAACCCAAATCAAGATTTTTTCACACACAAAGCAGACTAGCTATCTTCTTTCACCAATTTTTTCATATATTCACTTCTCTGAACTTTTGGCTTCAACTGAAATTGGAAGAGGAAGTGTTGAGACTTTTCTCACAGTGCTCGTGGATCACTGACAAAGCTAACTGCTCCTTTAACAAAATAAGCCAGGACTGAATGATACAGAAGTATTATAACAAACTGTTAGGTATCTACGGCTCATGGTTGTTTAAAATCCTATTTTGAAGTCATGTGTCGCGTTTTTACATGCCATCACTGATTTTAAATACCAAGCATATTCCAAGTAGAAAAATGCATTGTCAAAACATCAATCGCTTTTTAAATGGAAGCAAAATCATCCACTATCTCATGCTATACTATCCATCCAGCAAAAGCCTGAGAACAGCTGAACCACACCCTATGATGTCATTAAAAATTTAAGCCCCGTTGAGAATGCCTGTTTAAATCTGGTCTGTTGGTCTGTACATTCCAGCTGATCTCAAACATCACAATGGTATAGAAAAGGAGAAACAAATCTGCCATAACTCAGACCAAATCTGTATAGAGCTTTATGGATCAAAATCAGCATCTTGAATTACACTTGAAATAGGAATGGGAATTCATTACAGCTGACAAAGAAAGAGGGTAATAAAACAGTTTGAAGCTAAAGCAAGCAGATGCACAATGAGCTCACTGACGTTGCTGGATAGCCCAATGCACCGTGCATTTTAGTAATCCAGTTGGGCAGTGAATCATGAATAATTACACTGGCATTTGGATGGGAGAGAAACTGCTGCAAATGTCTAGTCAGATGCAAATAGAAAAAGTCACTGTGGTTACCCATACCACCTGAGCTGGGGAGGTCAAAAGCTAGATATAAACATATGGCCAAATTTGGGCCTACATGGCAGGGGGGGAAGGGAGAGTGGTAAAGTCTGTTTATTATTGTACCATTTTGTTTAAAGTTCCTAGAACAAATCCCTTTACTATAGGAATACAGCTCCAGTCTGGAATTTTCCTGTGACTTGCAGAGGTGAAAAACATGCTACAAAATTTTGGCCAAGACATCAGAGCCATAACACTGCTTCAGCTTGTTCTATTAACTAAGGCAGGTGCACTTCTCCTGAAGACTGGTGAGTTATCTACTATATATTTGAGAGAGTTTGTGTGTCGGTCTGCCTGTGTGTCTCTCCGTCTGTGAGTCCATTTGTTCAAGAACTCTTCCTAAATGGTAAGAGCTAGGACCACCATCTTTCGTAGGCAACTTCCACTTATTATAACTTAAAACAAGGTAAGAATTTGGTTGTATCTGGACAATGGGATGTGCCTAGAACTTTACTGTTTCTCATAAAATGAAAAAGAAGGAATCTGATAGGAGGGACAGTTGTACTGCAGGATGAGCACAGGGGGGCAGTAAGGGAACAGAGATGGGGACTGGGACAGGTATAACCTCATTGGGGGCAGCAAGGGGCAGCGGTGGAGAAAGGAACATCTATCTATTATATATTTCAGAGTTTGTTTGCATGTCTATCTGCATTTCTATCTGTCCCACAGCTGGGGGACATGCACCTCTCCCCTGGTTGTGACCACTGCAGGTGCAGCTGCAGCAGCCATGGAGAGGCTCTTCTCATCTGGCCCTAAGTTGTTAAGGTGAGAGGGCTGGGGTTGTCCTCTCTTCCCTAGGGCAATCTGCACACTGACCTCCTCAGCCTCTGCGCCAACCCAGGGCAATGATTTAAATGAAGAAAAAGAAAACTTATTTGAGTTAAAGACCCAAGCAATGCCAGGTAAATCTTCTAGTAATGTTCTACTGTTGACTCCCTGATTGTTGGGTAGCAATTAAGAAAAGTTGAAGTTTATACAGTATGGAAAAAATCATGTCTGGTACAATCCCCATTTGGTTCTATACTCCAATTGAGTTGAGTGAACTCGACTTATTAGCATCAATATCACACCTATCTGAAGAAAGATATTCTCTTTATTCCAGTAGAAAAAAGTACTATAGCAGCCTTAGTAGTTCCATAGACTCTCACTACACTTTTTTCACAGGCTGTGAGAGCCTTAGTACTGTAGTCCAATATTTACAATACAAATCTAATTGTCTTTATTAGCCATTATATTTTTCTTAACAAATTAAGACTTGAAAGACTTAGTAATGCTATTTAGAGAGTCTGTTGTGAGAACCCCCAACAAATAACTGAATTCCTTGAGCTTGCTTGTAGTCATAATTGCTTGATACAAGGTACAGATAGCCTTTGTGGTTTCCTAAATGGGATTAATGAGGCTTCAGTGACTCCTCATTAGCAGGCAAAATGACTAAGTGCTAATGACTTCCAAATAATGGCTTTGGTGAAACTATGAGTGCTCCAGAGAAACATACATTATAAATGATTGAAACATTCCTTTCAGCTTCTTTTTTGTGCGAGCCGCAGATTTGGAGGAATAATAGACACTGAACTAGCATAATTGCAAAGTATTTTCTTATTATCTCTGGCTAAATCTCTATGTGGGCTAAACAGGCAAAATTCTAATGCCATTTCCTGCCTCTGCAAGAGCAAGCTGTAAAACAGTGGTCATTATCACAATGGAGATATTGTGAATTCAGAAGCACTAACTGTGTTATGCAGGCAGAGAGAGGATTCTGTTTACTATGAAACAGCACAAAGCCTACAGTTTAATCCAAAAATGTAACCACGATTGACATGTGGGGATGGAAATAACCATCATTAGCACAGAATATAGGAAGGACTGTGCTTTTAAGTTTTCATTTTATATTTAAATTTCATCTTCTTTAGGTCAATGTTAGGATATTGTGTCATACTTGAAGCCATTTTCAATAGGCCTAACATTAACTGATGCCTTGGCATGTTTGAGTTCTGAATATAAATGTTGTGTCAGTCACCGTGGGTATGTCTACATTGCAGTGTTCTTTGGAAAAACGGCTGGTTTTCCAGAAAAATGACACTTACGTCCATACTGCTATTGTGTTCTTTTGACAGAAAGTCGAAAGAATGGAAGGGTTTTTTGGACAGTGGTACACCCTCTTTCTATGAGGAAGAAGCCTTTTTCCAAAAGGTGTGTGTGGATGCAGAAGAGGGAGATCTTTTCAAAAAAGAGGCCGCCAGGAAATAACACAGGTGCCCTGGTGGCCACTACATCCATATTAATCACAACTTAAATGCAAGATAGCATCAAATCAAGAGACAAGAGGCCATCCCCATCCCCTCCTCCCCCCAACACTTTTCAGTGACTGTGAGGTCAAGCCTCCTCACCTCTACACATTTTACTGGCTGCAAAGGCAAGCAATCCTAGGTGCAGGGACTAGGGGCATGGAAAGTGGTGCAGCATCCACAGGCTTTAGTTTGATGCATTCTTCCTCATAAAACAAGGTTTTCCACGGTTGAAAAAACTGCCACGTTCTTTCGATTTATTTTTGAAAGAACGCGGCAGCAGTCTAGATGCAGAGGACGGTTTTTTTTAAAAAGGCTACTTTTTTTTGGAAAACCCCTGTAGTCTAGACACACCCTTAGCTTGTAGAGGCATCTATGATCTTACAGCACCATCAGAGTAATGAAAATCAACATATACCACCCCAAGCCTAGGTGGCTATACATCAGACATAGCTTCACTGTTGCTGGGGCTGCTGTCATTGTGGTAAAGCACATCACGTCCCCGAGAAGGTGGTTATGGAACACAGTCTCTGTTCCAAAGATCACTATCCAATTTAAAGAGCATATTTTGTATATGGCAGCGTGCTGCATAGTGTGTGGAACCCGTGTACAATTATCAGTGTACAGTGCTCTGAAGTCTTACCTAGGATCAGGGTCTCCGTAGGAATGTATAGGATGACAGTCCCTTTCAAATTCAACACTATCAACTTACTTGAGTGTTTCTCAAAGTGGGCCACGAAAACACTTTGGCTATGTCTAGACTGCCCCCTCATGCACAAAAAATATGTAAATGAGGCAAAGCATGGAATATCACCGCACCTCATTTGCATAATTAACGAGGCTCCGGTTTTGCACAAGAGGTTTTTGCGCAAAAAGGAGCCTTCTACACAGCTCCTTTTTGCACAAAAACCCCCTCTTCAAAAGAGTTGTTCTTCCTCTTTTGTTTCAGGAAGAACAGCTCTTGCACAAGAGGGTTTCTGCACAAAAAGGAGCCATGTAGACGGCTCCTTTTTGCGCAAAAGCCTCTTGTGCAAAAATGGAGCCTCATTAATTACACAAATGAGGCACCATGATATCCCACGCTTCGCCTCATTTGCATATTTTTTTGCACAAGAGGGGGCAGTCTAGACATAGCCTTTAAGAAACATGCTAACAGGCCATGCTGGTTTGTTTACTTACTGGTGCCGCAGCCACGGAGCCTCGTGGCTCCCCGTGACTCCAGTTCACCGTTTGTATCCAAAGGGAGCCACGGGAAGCAGCATGGGCCAGGCCGCTGCTTCCCGCAGCTCCCCTTAGCTGCAAACAGTGAACTAGAGCCAGTGGGAGCTGTGAGGCTAAGTGGCCATGATGCTAGTAAGTAAACAAACCAGCACGGTCATTTAGCATGTTTCTCAAAGTGGTTTCACGAGCCACTTTGAGAAACACTGACTTAGACTGAAAAAGGATCTCAACTGGTTAACACATTACAAAGGCAATTTCCCCTTTCTGGACATTCGCATCTTCACACCAAATGCTCTGAATGACCCACTTCCACCCTGATTTAGTTAGCTTCATTTACACAAGCAACTACTTCCTTAAATATACACACCTGATTCTGTAACTTCCACTCCAGTGCATCTAATGAAGTGGGTTTTACCCATAAAAGCTTTTGCCCTAATAAATCTATTAGTCTCTAAGGTGCCACAGTTGTTTTTGCAGATACAGACTAATGTGACTGCCCCTCCCAGACCTTCTCTGAAGGGTTTGTAATCTAAGTGGTGACATAATACCCAAGGTGCCTGTTTTTCTTGCTGTAGTGATTTCTATCAGTAGTTCTCACCAGGGCATCAAAGATCTGAAACCATTTACTCAACAGCTTTAAGTTCTTATGCACATCAAATGGCAAGATAAAAAAGTGAGGATCTGCAAAGATATTGCACAAGCATCTTCAAAGTAATGGACCGGACACCTAATCTGCATGGAGGACTGCAGGCGCTCAAAGAAAAGTAAATGGAGGGAAAAAAGTAAGATGCACAGCAGGAAAGACATAAAAACTGTAACAGAGGCATCACCAGGTGAGCAGCTACATCAGCATTCCTGTGAAATGGGAGAAGCAAAGTAACATCTGGTGCAGGACATTTTGAAGCCTGGTGTAAGTCAACAGGAAAACAGGGTATTGTGCAAGCAGAATGGAAAGGATGAAAGCATTTCCCTGCCTCACTTGCAAAACAGTCTGTCAATCAAGAATTAGATTCTCCAGTCATCTATAAATCTCTAAACAATCTAAGTCAAGTCTCATTGACATGAAGGACAACAGAAAACAAACATCTTTACACTGCATCACCGGAAATATCTGTACATGAAAGATGACAAGGCTTTGAACCATCAGACATCACGGTCCTCTTATTCAAAATTGATTATCGGTTCTGTCTAGGTTCCCTTGTTATATTACTGGGAAAACTGAGAGTATCTCTATTAATTATTATTTGTATGACAAGAGCTCCCAAGAGTCCAACCATGGATTAGAACCTCTGGTTGCCATACAAATACAGAACAAAAAATAGTCTGTGCTTTAAAGAGCCTAAATAAGTCATTCTAAATTGAGTCTGGAAAAAAAATCACAAACAATTATTACCTTCACCAAATACCTCTTTAGTGGAAAATCATTTTTGTTGCTTAGGTCTGGGCAGTTGGATTTCAGAATGGAGCCACCTTTTGAAATGCTTTCTTGCTGCTTACAGGAGACTTTGAGCCATAACACTGCATTGGAGAGGTTGCAAGTTTGCATCATCCCTGAGGGAGTCACAGGCCTGACCTACATTTAAGTCATAGCTATATACAAAAAAAAGTGGGAAAAATCCAGTGCGGAGTGCCATAGCTGCACCAGCATAACCCTGGGCACACACACAGAAGATCAATAGAAGAATGCTTTAGTCAGTCGAGCCACCCTCAGGGTATGTCTACACTACAAAGTTAATTTGAACTAACAGCCGTTAGTTCGAATTAACTTTGATTGGAGCTACACAGGCAAACCGCTAGTTCGAACTTAATTCGAACTAGCGCAGCGCTTAATTCGAACTAGGTAAACCTCATTCTACGAGGACTAACGCCTAGTTCAAATTAAGTAGTTCAAATTACGGGCTGTGTAGCCACTTAATTCGAACTAGTGGGAAGCTAGCCCTCCCCAGCTTTCCCTGGTGGCCACTCTGGGCACCACCAGGGAAACTCGTATGCCTCCATCCCGGCCCTGGAGCCCTTAAAGGGGCACGGTCTGGCTACGGTGCCCATGCCAGGTGCAAGCCTGCCAGCACCCAGCCAGCAGACCCTGCACCTGGCACGGCACTAGCCAGCCACCTGCTGCCGCCCAGCCTTCTGCCTCTTCCCGGGACCAGGCTGGCAGCTCCCAGGAGCCTGCCTGGGACCGCAAGAGGCGAGCGCCCACCTGGTCTAGTGCGGACATCGTGGACCTCATCGAGGTTTGGGGTGAAGCCTCCAATGTCCATGACCTCCGAACTAGGAACAGGAAAGTGGCCGTCTAGGGCAGGATAGCTGCTAGCCTGGCCACCCAGGAGCAGGTTTGCATGAAAATCAAGGTGGTCGAGTGAGACCCCAACCCTGAGCTTAGAACATAAAAACATAAGAATGGCAGTACTGTGTCAGACCAAAGGTCCATCTAGCCCAGTAGCCTGTCTGCCGACAGTGGCCCACACTAGGTACCCTGGAGGGGATGGACCGAAGACAATGACCAAGCCATTTGTCTTGTTCCATCCATCTCCAGCCTTCTACAAACACAGGCCAGGGACACCATTTCTACCCCCTGGCTAATACCACTCCATGGACCCAACCTCCATGAATTTATCTAACTTCTCTTTGAACTCTGTTCTAGTTCTAGCCTTCACAGCCTCCTGCAGCAAGGAGTTCCACAGGTTGACTATTTGCTTTGTGAAGAAGAACTTTCTGTTGTTAGTTTGAAGCCTGCTACCCATTCATTTCATTTGGTGTCCTCTAGTCCTTCTATTATGGGAACTAATGAACAACTTTTCTTTATGCACCCTCTCCACGCCACTCATGCTTTTATAGACCTCTATCATATCCCCCCTCAGTCTCCTCTTTTCTAAGCTGAAAAGTCCCAGTCTCTTTAGCCTCTCTTTGTATGGGACCTCTTCGAAATCTCTGATCATTTTAGTTGCCCTTTTCTGAACCTTTTCCAAGGCCAAAATATCTTTTCTTGGGTGAGGAGATCACATCTGTATACAGTACTGAAGATATGGCGTACCATAGTTTGATACTTCCCCTCCTCTTTCTTTCCCTGGCTTCCCCCTTCCAGATCCCTCCTCCCAGGTTTCACCCTCCCCTCTCCCACCCTCTCTCTTCCCCTCTCCCACCTCCTTTTTCCAGTCTCCCCGAGTTTTGTTCAATAAAGAGAGTTTCTATTTTTGAACACACATGTCCCTTATTTTGTACATCAGGAAAGGGGGCTAGGGAGGGGTAAGTGGAAGGAGGTGAGGGAGGACTGGGGTACGAGCCCTCCGATGGGGAGGACTGGGGTGGCTCTGCGGGCTCCTCAGGGTGGAAGCTCTCCTGCAGCCCCTCCATTGACACACACCCCCCAGATGGCAGCCTGCTGCAAGTGCAGCCGGGCTGATGGCAGAATGCTGTGATGTACCGAGTGTGGGCACTCAGGGCACTCCAAGCCAGGACTGCTTTGCTGTCCCTCATCGAGTTAGACAAGTGAGCGGGGAACCCCTGAGAACTGTCTGTCCGGGGTGGGGGTTGGGTCCCGTTAAGCACAGCCCTCGGCTAGCCTGAGACAGCAGCTCCACACTCTTAAGTCCTAATCTGATGCCCTGCCAGCAGTGCTTCCGGCCATCCTTAACCTCGGTTCAGGGTCCACTCAATGTGGACATGCTAGTTCAAATTAGCAAAATGCTAATTCGAACTAGTTTTTAGGTCTAGAGTCACTAGTTCAAATTAGCTTAGTTTGAATTAACTAATTCTAATAAAGTTAGTTTGAATTAGTGCTGTAGTGTAGACATACCCTCAGTGAGGAAGGTGATGTTTCTATAAGCAATGGAAAACCTCCCCATCACTGTAGGCTGCATCTGCACTATGGGGTTATGCCAACATAGCTAGAGCACCTTAGTTATGCTGGTTTTGGTCCCCTTAATATAGGCATGACCACTGAGAGACCCCCAGATGGATAGAGTGTGCCCAATGGATACCCAAGGATACACTGCACTTCCCTGCACATTATCAGGTTAACTGGATTAATGCGCAGTTCCCATTCTTCACAGAGCCATGTTCTTTGCTTAAATAGGAACTTCATCTCATCCACCCCTCCCGTGCATTTTCAGATCAGGCTGACGCAGTTTCTAACACTGATTGAATTTCAGTTTATTTATTTTAGAGGCAGATTGGGATTTTAAATTGACAGGTTTCTTTCCCCCCCTTTTTGGTTAAATTCCAAATGTCAGTTAAGTAGAGTAATACAAGTTCAAGAGAAATCAAAAGTATAAATAACTGGTTCATCATCATTTTACCGCATTTGCCTTTCAGCTGGCAACCTATGAGGCTTTTCATTAAACTAAATAAATCTCATGTTACGTTCTGCCCTACATTCTCTGCATGCAAAAAAAAGGGGGGGGGGGTTATTTTCAGAGCAATTAATGCATCAAAAGCATATGGGTTTCTCTAAGCAAATATTATATAATTTCCTGGGCTATTAGTGGGGCTACTCAGAAAGCCCCTTTGTCTTGTTCTGTGCCTCACTGTACTATTTAAGCAACTTATTAAACTATTACCATAATGTGTGTTTTCACTGTCCTTTCTTCATTACAAAAAGGTTAGTAATTTGCATCTTAACCACAGAGTATCATCCAGTGCTCCATTTCCTGCAATATTGTAAGTGATGTGGGTTGCAGCAGTGGGTAAGGCACAAATAGTTTTCTAAAAGTTCTGATTCTTTCTCTTGGACTTTACACACTCCAGGTTCAAACTTGTCAGGTAAGTATCAAAACAGCACTTGGCATTAGTCTATGCCAGCCAGAAGGTACATGCCTATTTTCAAGCTAATGAGTACTATCAGTTCTCTGAAGAAAGTTTCCTGTTCTGAATGTTGCATTAAAGGATCAGCTGAGGATTCTTAGGGTGTGTCTACACAGCACCGTAATTTCGGAATAACAGCCGTTATTCTGATATAACTATGCGAGCATCTACACAGCAATTCCGTTATTTCAAAATAATTTTGAAATAACAGACGGCTTATTCCAACTTCTGTAAATCTCATTCTATGAAAAATAATGCCTGCAGTGTAGATGTGCTATTTCGAAATAAGCTATTTCGGAATAACTATTCTGGAATAGCTTATTTCGAAATAACTGTGCAGTGTAGACATTGCCTTAATGATGTTCTGTATCATCTGCTCCTTGCCACTCCTCAAATTTGGGTATGTCTACACATCCAAGTTATTTCAGGATACCAGAGGTATCCCAAAATAGCTACCCCATGTCTTTTGAAAGTATCCGCTATTCTGAAATATAGTAGACGCGCTATATTGCCATCCCCATAAACCTCATTGTACAAGGAGTAAGGGTTGGCTCAAAATAGCACTTTATCGAAATCTGGTGCTGTGTAGACAGCGCCAAATTTTGAGATACTCAAAATAAGCAACATATCTTATGTTGAGTTTAGGGTGCAGTGTAGACGCACCAAGAGAGAGTACTGAGTGAGGAACAAGGCTTGAGTGTTTGATGCTCTGGCCAACCTTCTGCTGGTATTCATCATAAGGGATCAGAGTAGCTGGTACAACAGACTGCTCTAAGTTACTAAGGATCAAATTTTGCCCTCTGGTGGCCCCAGACTGGGGAAGTAGAAAATGGATTACCACTGTACCAAGTATGAGCTGAAGGCTCACATCACCTTTCAAGAGGCAATTATAAAAAGGCTTCCAACATGTTTTCAGGATTTGCACAAATATTTCTGTGAAAAGTAGAAGAGACGGCCACTATCGTGGTTGATACAGTAGTGATGGAAGGGATGGCCTCTCATAGCTGAAAGCATGAGCTGCTTGAACTAGATCTACAGGGGTCTCTGCTAGGGCAATGACAAGAAGTTATGATCAGGCACGGTGGTGGACTATAATTCACACTCACCAATCATTGACAGAGACATGTTCTATTATATTCTGCTCCCATGCCTCCTCCCTTCAGAATTTTACAAAAAACTATTATTATTTTTAAAGACTTTCACAGACTCCTGAGAACAGATTTTTTTTCCCTTTCAGTCTCATAAGCACTATGTAATGAGAAGCAAATTAAATTTTAAATCTTTATTAATTGAGAATTGCTGCTTTTTCCTATTTTTTGTGGGACTGTCCCAGTATTGATGGGAAATATCTTCAGGGCAGGAGACAAATATTTAAAGGCTGCAGACTTGTATTAACTAGTATTATATCTCATAAACGTACACTTACCTACTACTAAATGAGACAGATTGTGGACTGTGGTTCACTCAAGTCCAAATAAATAGAGCCAAGTTCATTTTTTTTTTTTTAATGCGAGCCAGGAAGAAGTCAGTTTTCTGGGTCTATCCAGTGTGCCAACAAATTGTGAAGGTTCTGATTTTGTAGAACCTGTAGACTTAGGACAGAATTTAAGCCACCCCACACATATGCTATATCGCCTATGTTGGTGCTAGGGATCTCTACTAACAACCTTGCATGGGTACATACACACTGCTCCTTGCAGTTCCTCAGTGGGTTAACGGAGCATCCACAGATATGAAAAACTTACATGAAGAATGTTACACAACTACATTGGGGGTCCTCAAACTGATACCTCCCCTTTTCACTGCACTTCCCAATCCCAGAGGTCTACCTGTGTGTATATATAGTGTTATATGGGCATTAATATGCAAACCCTAACAGATATAATTTCTAATGGCTCTCTGGTGCAGATTGTCACCTGAATAATCGTTTAAAGCATCAAAATCATGATTAAACTAGCTGTGTAAGCATCTCTTGAGCTAAGTGTACTGTGAGCACAATTTTCCTCCAATGTCTCATAATCACATCTTCCCACGCTCACCATTTGTAAGTCAATATTCATTAACAGTTATCACTTGTCAGTAGCAGAAGAGAAAACACCATAATATTCAATACTTATTGAATATTGTATTCAATATAAGCTCTCTCAGATCTTAACATGGAGCTAAACACTGACCACTGTGCATCTGTTTTTATTGACAATGTGTCTGGCTACAGTGAATTAAAGTATAAGGTCCCTTAAAAGCTAAAACTCGATATCTTTGTTCCCTTGTATTGTCTCATACCCCAGAACCAATCAAGGCCTCTAGCCTCCATATAAAAGTTAAATAAGTTGACAAAACTTATTTCAAACCTATTTGTAATTCCATGAAAACGCTGAAGTCACATTCTGGAATGAATGAGCAACTGAAATATGCCTTATTTAAGGGATAGCATTAGGCAGGTAGACCAATCTTCTTATTCATGTTTGTTTTGAAAATACCTATGAGCATTTTTTACTCTGTTCATCTGGCATATTATAGGACCCTGAATTATCCAGCTGCCTGAGTTTCTAAAGGCTGAGGTGGCATTTAGCATTTTCAGACACAAAGTATATTTTTAATTGAATACATAATCCAGCTGTAACCGGGGCAGAATCTATCTTATTTTTTATTTAAAGTTAGCATTTAAATTCTCCAAACAGTTCGTTAATATTAATTATTCAGATAAAAAACTGACATTGGGCTGCCTAAACTAAGGTTCTTAAATAGATAACTAGGCACTTAGGTAGGAGTGGCTGGGTCTTCAGAAGTGAAAGATGCCCATGGGAGCTGCAGGTGTGCAGAACCTTTCAGA
Organism: Pelodiscus sinensis; assembly: GCF_049634645.1. NCBI lineage: Eukaryota > Metazoa > Chordata > Testudines > Trionychidae > Pelodiscus > Pelodiscus sinensis. Next base: position 203,195,195 of record NC_134712.1, read on the forward strand.
ATCAGGCCACTTTTACTTAGGTGTCAAAATATAAATTAAGAAGCCCAATTTCAAGGCAATCAGTTTTGATCATTTTGGCCTTATATCAGAAGTTACTTCAATGAGAATGATTAACTTTGCATCCGCACAGAAGCTTCTAATCCTAGACCCCACATTTTGTGTCTTAACTGAAATAAGATGCCACTGGGTTATGCAGGCTTCTCAGCCAATTCCCAGTCGCAAGTCCTAGTTTCACCCATCTAACTCCCATCCTAGCCCCAGTCTGACTCTTACTAACACCCCTTGTTCTACTCCTTCCAGCTAGGCAGGGTCAGATTAAGAAAGGGGCTTTAGAGCAGCCCAGGTCCCCAAGCTAAGGGGGACCCTGCAAAAAGAGTTACTCCAGCCCTGCAGCTAGGACTGGGATGAGCAGCCAGGATTGGAAAGAGACCATAATGGCGTAGGGGGTTGGGGTGTAGGGTGCTTAGGTGGGGCAGTTCCCATTTGGTGGTGATGGTAAGGAAGCAGGTGGCTCAGCACAGGCCATGCTGCCCTGCAAAGCTGCCTTCCCCCTCCCCTGCCAGGCAGGGCTGGAACACAGGGTCTTTAGTGGCTGCAGCCCAGGGTCCCAATCTAAGGAGAGCTCACAAAAAGATCTGGACATTTGTCATCCCAAAGATCTTTTTGCCTCTCCCCCTGCCCTGGCCTTAGTCCAGGGCTTTCTTAATCTGGCCATGCTTGGAGAGTACAAGCAGAAGAGCCTGTTTCCACTACAGCACAGTCTCTTCCAAAACTTGGAATAGAACCAAATATCCCTGAGTTTCACTGTTCCTCTGCTGTCAGCAAACATTTGTAAAATCCACTGGCAAAGTGTATGTCCCATCCCTCTCAATGCTAGGCCACTCCGATGGCTATCAGTTACTCAAAAGGCACACATTTGTGCCATGGATCTAAAGACTTCAGATGACCCATATTGGAATTTCTGTTTATTTCAGTTTGTTTTAAAGACCTAGGAAATTATACACTGTAACCATAATTCAGAGGCTGTTCAATGAATTAATCAGGAAACGTTTGAATAACAGAGTTTCATCCTTTGTCTAATCAATCAATATTCCTCCTCCACTCCCAATCTTTATAGATTGCACAAAGTGTGTTGAGACTGTTTAGTTTTAGAAACTATTGTTCTGTCTAGATAATTTTTGTCAACTTTGGGTCTCTCTCAAGATGAATCAACTCTATTGTATTAAGGTCTTTTTAAATTCACTATATTTATCGCTCATGCAAAGAGCACTGTTTATAGTTTTGGAAGCTGACAGTTTTGATGTACATCAATTTTGTCATCACACTTGACTGGTTTTGCCTCATCCAAAACCTTGCTTTATTTAGAAGTTAAAATGGTTTCCACAACTAAAACCTTTCAGATTTACTGCTCTACTAGGACAATGACACATAAATACAGAATGTTGCTTCCAGAGAAAATGTTAACTGTAAAAAGTGCCATCAATGTAACCGCTTTTAAAGAACATAGCTAGATGGAAGCCTAAATCACGTGTAGTCTATAGGCCAAGGGTAGATAAGATACAGCACATGGGCCAGATGTGGCCCATCAAGCATTTTAAGCCAGTCCATGGCCCCTCCAGCTGGATTCCTCAGGCACAGAGCAGCTCCATGCTGCTCAAAGTGGCTATCTGCTTCGTGTGGCTCTTGATGCCCTGTGGGCAAGCTTTACGTGCTGAGCCCACCATCAGCACAATCTCTCAGCTTCTATTGGTCAGAAACCAGCCAATGAGAGCTGAAAAATTGTGCTGAGGGCTGCCTCCCCCACATCTTGTGTGGCATAGAGAGCCACATGGAGCAGCCAGCTGTTTTAAGCCTGGGACTACAGCAGGCAGGGAACCTGTCTGGGGGTCCTGCTGGGCTGCTGGTTGGGAGCTGGCTGGGCTCCTGGCCAGAGCCTGCTTCTGACATCCCACCCCCGTCCGCACCCCAACTCCTGCCCCAGGTGACCACCCAAATCCACCTCATCCCCCTGCCCCAGGTCACAACTCCTTCCCAGACCTTGCACCCCAATCCTCTCCCCCATTTCTCAACCCCTCCTTCATCCAAACTCCCTTTCAAGCCCCTACCCACCCTCTCATGCACCCTAGTTCCCTACAATGAGCTCCCTTCTGCACCCAACCCTCTGTCCCAGACCCCGCACCTCCTCCGTAAAATGTGTACCCATTGACCACTTACCAAAATCTTGGAGTGGCCCCTCCATCAAAAATTATTGCCTACCCCTGCTATAAACCTTACTTTTCAGTTTTCAAAAACTCTTCTATATAAGTGTGTTATTCTCCTGAAATTTGAAACATTGTTACAGCTTATTATCTCATCACTATTGCTCATTTCCAAGCATGCTAGATAAAGATCACATATGACTGATGTGATAGACTTGTTTTCTAAGTTTGATATTAATCATCCTTAAAGTAAAGCTACAGCACTCTGATTGTTCCCTGTGAAGGACCTGAGTTACATACAGATTAGACTGGTTTGATAGATTTAAGTGATGCCCTAGTAAATACCAAACGTGTCCAATTACCTATAGGTATAACAAAATATTCAATCATACATACCCTGGTGTGGCAAGTGTAACCACCACCAGGTGGCTTTGAACCTGGGACCACTGAAGCAGAGCATAGGAGCGTCTACCCTCTGATCTAACAGCCAGCTGGCTCCTAGCCCATGGTGTAGAGGTCTCTTGGTCTTATCGGTCATTTCACGAGGCATAGCAGAGCAGTCGATAAAGGCTTCCCTTGTCGATCATGGTGCGTCCAGACTGCCCTGCTGTGCTGCCAAACAGCTGATTGGCACAGCGTGGCAGCCATGTTGATGTAAATGAAGCGGCGATTATCTAAATCGCCGCTTCATTTTCCTATGTCTAGAAAACTCATCTACATGGCTCCATCGACAGAGCCATGTAGTCTAGACATACCCTAGGTGTGTGGGTTACCTAGCACATGCAAAATTGGACACCATCAGAGAATATAACCCCTGACAATGTTAAGAGAAGAGAGACTCTTTAACTCCACTGAATGCTAGCAAAATTTCCACTGACTTCAAAGTGGACAAGATTTCATCCTCATTGTTTGCAAATTAATGTCCATATTAAGCCTTTAAAGACTTACTGTATGCCTGCTAAGATACATAAGAACATAAGAACGGCCGTACTGGGTCAGACCAAAGGTCCTTCTATCCCGGTATCCTGTCTGCCGACAGTGGCCAGCACCAGGTGCCCCAGAGAGGGTGGACCGAAGACAATGATCAAGCGATTTGTCTTCTGCCATCTCTCTCCAGCCTCTGACAAACAAAGGCCAAGGACACCATTTTATCCCCTGGCTAATAGCCTTTTATGGACCTAACCTCCATGAAATTATCTCCATGAAAGATAGCTTCACTATCCTTGCTGAGATACCAACACAGGATGGGAGACTCACCATAAAACAAAAATGACAAATACGGCTGGGTATTTTTTGAAAAATTTCACGTTTTCACGACATGACTTTTTTTTCATAAATCTAGACAACTCTGGAAATCCCAATAGAAAGGTGGCTGGGTGCCCTTCTAATTGTGTCCTAGGAATTCAGTCAAAGGGAAGAGGGTGGAAGGGGAGAGGTTTTAGCTTTAAATGTTATTGCCAAGGTCTGTTTTCACTCTAGCCACTGGGAAGGCCTTTGCTTCTATTTAGTTCAATTATATTCAAATAACTCATTTTAACACTGGGCAGCATCGGCGGTGTTGTGTTTACAGCTGTTATAGTTGCTCTGGGCGATGTCAGCTTGGGGCCATCACAGCAGCTATCATAAGAACCCGTCCCATTAAGTACAAAGCCTAACAGGCTGCAATATACTTAAAGCACTTCCGCCACTGTAGTGGTGACAGCCTGACATCACCCAGAGGTGCTGCTGTAGCCAAGAGAGTGGGAGCAGCAGTGCTCTTGCCAAATCTTTAATAAAGATGTTAAAAATTCCAGAAAGGCAACATGAAGTGCAGCATGCAGAGAGCATATACAAATGTAAAAAAATAAAATAAAAAAATCCCACTCTCCCTGCTGTCCAGTGACTTGCCTTTGCGACTCCTGCAGCCCCAGTCTTTGAAAAGTCATTGCATATCAAAGGAGGAGGGGCTGGTTCTGAGAGGCAGCAGAGGGTTCTTTGGAGACTGAATATTCCACAGGCATGTTCGTAAGAAGTCGGAACGTATTGTTATGACATCCCTGACCACAGGTGCAGCACTGCACATGTTCTTGGACATGGATTTTGTTCTTCTTTAATTTAAATGCTGGAGAGGAAATGTCAAATTGTACCCTATCATGGACATCCCAGCATGAGGAATGTAGGAGCTGAAGAAACTCTCTACTGACCAAGCTGCCTGCATATCTTCTCTTCAAAGGGGAAAGCTGAGGTGGAACCTAGGAACAAGAAAAGGTCACAATTTCCTCTCTCCACATTGTGACAGGGTATGATCACAGAAGATCCCTGAGGGTTGTTTCCCAGTGTGCTAAACATGCCACCGACACCTAACTTCTTGCTTTCTGGGGCTTCCCACCATTCTGTCCTGCTGGGCTTATTCTCTGGTTTCCCCCAGACAAGGCAGAGTCGGGGTTATTATCCCCCTGAAGAGCAATGCAGACACTGAACCACTTCAACTCTAGGGCCCAGCCCACTCAGGATACCAAGCCCCAAAAGGGATCAAAACGCCAGATAAATCTATCTTTCTCTGTCTATACAGATCCAGCTGATTGTAACATTATAATTGGTAGGTTGCATGAGGTATTTTGTTCAAAGCATCTCCGAGTTATGCATATGTATATTCATAAGCTAATTTTCATTATGCATGGGGGGAGGAAACTGTCACACAGATATCCCTGGGAAGGAAGAGGAATTAAATCAGTCCCATGGAGGGCTTTCAGGCTCCCTGCTAGGTAGCTGGGAACCTAGAAGACCCCAGATGAAGTCCCCCGCAGGGACTTTGGAAGCCCTGAAAATTTGAGGCTCCCAGCTCAGCTATGGCTCTCTATGCTTTTAAGTTCCCAGCCTAACACATTGATGTGGAGCAAGGAGTTTAGAAATCTTGATAACTTGATGACTGATCTAAGAGTTTTGGGATCTGAGCTCTCATTGGGATCTGAGCTTTCTAAAATCATTTTTTAGATTATTTCTAGATGAAACTTTTTTGGGAACTTTCCTTCCACTGGAAATTTCAAAACTTCTGCTTTTCATTACCAAATGGGATAATTATTTTTAGAATTTCAGGATTTCATACAAAACAAAAATTCCAAATACCCAAGAAATCAAATGGCCTCTTCAGTGTGCTGTTGAATTTCTAACATAAGTTTATCATCTTTGTTTCATGCAGTTTTCATATTTGTCTCAGTTGGCAACACTTTAACTAGCTAGCAGCTTTGGAAGAGAAACTTCGTAGTAGAATTAACTGAAATGCAAAGATCAGTTTGTTTGTGTAAAATGGTGTCTCACAGCAAAAGCATTTCATTAACTGCAATCTTGCTTTGTATGCAGCCTTGGAGAAAATACACAAAAATCTATGCAACAGCCAGATGGTACAGTGACAGAAGTGAAGGCAAACTCAAAGGTCTTTCTGCCTGTGTCCAAAATCTTGGTCCAAGAACAGTACAAACGAGTCTTTGTCTGCCCTCCCTGATGAGAGGTCCCTTTGAAGTTTTGGCATCCTAACTGGCAGCATTTCATATCTGGCCATCTTTTAGTTTGGAGCAATGGATCATGGGAACCAGAGAAGGGGGATGCAAGGGAAAGGAGAGATTGGAGCCAGAACTGAAAAAGATCTGGCTAAGAGATCATGGCATCAGACATATACTTTTTTAATTACCACCATTTAAAAAAATATATGAAATTGGATTATCCAGCAGAGCAGGAGTAAGTTGTAGAGACAAAATTAGAACTCATAAGTTTGATACCAGTCATTTCTCAAAACTCTAGACCATTCTCCTATTAAGTTTGGATTAAGCTCAGATAAGCATTCAAAATTCACATTCTTATCCTGACCTCTTGGGACTTCAAAAATTGGCCTGACTCTCACCAGAGCAGATGTTTTCATGAAACCTCTAGTACTGCTATTTCTTGTCACAGGCAGAAGAAACACCACAAGAAGAGTGCGTCTTTGATATTTTGGGTCTTCCATTTCCTGGGCTAGCTAGACACAAAAAGTGAAGGGAAATTATCTGAACATTTCAGAAATGGGTTAGGAGTTCAATTCTGGAAATGAGCAAGTATTAGAGGGGCTTGTATTTTACCCAGCTCATTGCATACAATAAAATGTGACTGTTCATTAAGACCCAGATCCTGCCCACAGACCCAGAAGTAATTATGTGAAAATATAGCTTGTAGAGGTCAGCATAAATGATCTAATGGTCCATTGGGTGTTAAACTTTATGAATTACAGTAATTAAATTACAGTCTGATTAACTCAGGGTTTGTCTACATACACTCTGTGCCCTGGTTTAGAAACTAAATTAGTTAAATTAGTGTATTGCTACCACATAAATGGATGTAAAAATGTCCACACACACCATGCACTGATTAACTCAGTCATACCATGAGTTAAATTGGTCTACAACTGTGTATGTAGACTAGGCCTCAGCTAGCCATGGAGAATGCCATACAGTCCAGGGAAGGATTCCTCCCTGATGAAGTGGAACAGGAACAGGGATGCTGTCCCACAACAACCCTTGAATTGCTCTCCTCCAAAGAGAGGGTCCAAGGGTTCCCAAGAGCAATAGACCTTCTGACCCCAAAGACAGCTTCTGTATGTGATCATACAAGGAGCAGTGCTGTGTAGTGTCCTGCCATCCTTTATTTTAGCAGCTGCACCACAACTTTTCTGCTGCGTCTGGGGCTTCCTGCACCTAAAAAGGAGATGATCTGGACCCAAATGAATGCACTTTTGTATTGACTGGACACAGACAATTGGCAGCTTATGAAACTCCGATTTTCAGAAATCATGTTTTCAACAGAGACGAGGATATTATTTTGTAGTGCTGAAGTCCAATGTTCAAAAGTGTTGAACTCCCATTTTAGGCACCAATCTAACAGACAGATTTTCACAGATACTCCGCCTCAGCAGCGCTTATTGTGAAATTTATTGCCAGGTTTTTTCCTAAGGAGCACAATCTGGCCACTAATTTTAGTGAGTAAATGGGAGCAGAGCTTTTGGAAAATCTGGCCCTTAATGTGCTATTTTTCCTATGGTACGCAATACAACAGCTGTATGTCTCATCTGAACGCTCGATGTTTTGGGAATATGTGATTAATTCACACGGTGAAGACTTGAAGACGACATCTGGCTTCTAAGTTTGCAGTTAAAAACAAAAGTTGTCATAGATAGAGAAGCAAATTAATCATAAAAGTTAACTATAAGGGGGGATTAGAGGAGGAAGAGGGCAGGAGAATCAGAAGAAACAAGAAAATACTTGTTTCATTTCAAAAGTATGGTACGGACTCTGTAATAGATTTCTCTCCATAATCCATCCCCTTAGGGCAATCAGAAAAGGGCATTGTGGCAGTGTAGCTATGTAACTGGGTGGGGAGAAGAGTTCAGTCCTGCTTTAAAGTGTTAGGAAAACATGTCATAAATGGTAGCAGTTCTGTGGTGATAATTTAAAAGTGGTTTGTTTTAAAAACCAATGTTTTAATCTACAAGACAAAAAACTATGATTTAGACCTGAGTTTGTTTTCCTTTCTGCCTATATCCCATCCTGACCAAACAGTCAAAATAATTTCTGTTGGTCATCGGCTCTTCCACACTGGGACACAATTTTTGGGTCATATAAATGCGTTCCAATCTCGAGACATCATTTGTGATGCATTCAGAATATCCCTGTAAGCTAACAGTGTGAGCCTAGGTCATTTTGAGGAAAATTTCTAACTTCTAGATCAGCACCAGAAGTAGCTTGTATAGGGAGAAATCACCATTCTCTCTCCAGTGAAAGCCCAAATATATGACCTAATATACCCAGATCCTGAAGAAAGAGATTGGTTACTAAATTCATGTCTCCTGTCTAGTTCAGTAGCACCAAGGCGGTCATTTAACATCTCTTCGGCAGTATATCCATGCTGGCGTCGCCCTGACTCCTATTAATTGGCAAGACATCATAAAGACTCATCAAGAAACAGTTACATCATACTCCAAAGCATGCTTATTAATGTCTCCTTATTGGATCCGACACAATGTAACATGTTCTATAGTCTAACATAAATATGCTGGGAAATTGAGAGTTTCAGTTATAATGACCACTGTTGTTAACATATCCTATTGTTTCCAGGTATAATACGAGATGATCAGCTACCAATCCATGACGTGTGAGGGCAAGATGGGTAACTCATGGTCATGGGTAGCACAAAAGACTTAATTCCCAATTTCCTTTATATTCTCTCTTTCTTTCGGTTAAGTCCATGCTACCATTATAATAATTTACATTCCAGTTTTTAATATTTGCTGTGACATAAGAGTGGACATACTGGGTCAGACCAAAGGTCCACATAGCCCAGTAGCCTGTCTGCCAACAGTGACCAATGCAGGTGCTTCAAAGGGAATGAATGGAATAGGTAATCATGAAGCGATCCATCCCTTGTTGCTCATTCCTAGCCTGACAAACAGAGGCTAGGGACACCATCCCTGCCAAGCCGGGCTAAGAGCTACGGATGGACCTATCTTCCATGAACTTGTCTAGTTCTTTTTTTAAACCCTGTTAGTATATAGCACCCTCTGGTAAAGAGTTCCATGTGTTGACTGTGTTGTGTGAAGAAATATTTTTGATCATTTTAAACTTGCTGCCTATTAATTTTATTTGGTGACCCCTTGCTCTTGGGTTATGAGGAGTAAATAACATTTCCTTATTTACTTTTGCTACACCAATCATGATTTTATAGACCTCTGTCATGTCACCCCATTGGCTGTCTCATATCAAAGCTGTAAAATCCCAGACTTATTAATAGCTCCTCATATGGAAGCTGGTCTATACCCTAATCATGTTTGTCGCTCTTTTCTCTACCTTTTCCAATTCCAATATATATTTTCTGAGATGAGGTCATCAGGGTTGGAATAGAGGGATCTGGGGTACCATGGTCCCCCTACACTTTTTGCTCCAGAGCTCCTTTAACCCTGTCTCTCTTCTTCCTTCCAAGACCCTGCCCCTCCCCTTATGCATCAAGCCAACAACTGGAGCCCAGGCACTGGAAGGTGCTGCTTCATGGGCCCTCCACATCCTGGGTTGGGGGAGCCATGAGCAGCTCCCAGCCTGCGTTCCCACCACTGGGCAGGTGAAGGGTCTACAGATCCACACAGCTCTTACCATGGCCAGGCTGTGGCTCCAAAGCCTTGTACCTCTGCTGGAGCCTGTTACGGGTAAGAGCCACATGGGCAGCTGTGGGGCGTTGCAAACCCTTTACCTACCCTGGGTGGGGAGTCTGCAGCACAGGAACTCCAGTCTCCTGAGTCCCAGTTCAAAGTCTCACTCAGCTATACTACTTTTAAATGTTAATAGATTCAGAATGGATGCCCAGTTTTGACCGAGGCCTGTCAGGCCTACCACAATACAAATAAATAAGCAGTTGTTTTACATCCTTTCTTCAGAGTCTCTTGTATCTGTCCTGTCCCATCCCACAACTCTAAATGGCTGATGAAATATCAGACTACAACCCCCACCATTCCTACAAGGACCCAGGCCAAAATTTGGAAAGTTGGGTGCCTAACAAGAGGTACCCGGATCCACATTTAGGCATCTGAAGAAACATAGCCTGATTTTCAAAGGTGGATAATACTGGCAGCTCCCACTGACTGGATACCAGCCACTTTATTTGGGTGCCTACAGATGGGTATTGATGCTTAGCATCGGTCACTCATATTTAAAACTGTGGATCAAGTTCACAACTATTGCAGCGTTCTTAGCCCTGCTGGGTTCAGGAGCAAATTGTCTACCACAGATGTACATTAGCAATATCATCATCTGACTTCCACAATCCAGACTATCACATCACCATGAAAAAAACAATTTTTGTTGCTTCAAATTGGAAGGATACTGGCTTTTTCCCCTCCTTTTACAAACTTTTTTCTAAACACTTGGTTTCCTGGAAAAACTGACATGTTTATTTGGTTAAACAAAACAACTTTTCTCCAAAACAGACCAATAAAACAGGATTTATTTAAGGAGCTAAAGTTTTATTAGCTATTGACTTAAGCTGTTTGCCCTATTTTAAGACTGTATCTTTTTTATTACAGTTGTGTGTGTGTTAAAAAAGACTGGTAATTATATCATAAATAAGGAACTACATTGTTTAACATGGCTGTTAAAAGGAGTTTTGTAGCTCACACAATGAAGGTTCATTTAGATCACTTATTAATATAAATAGATGTACAATAACAGTTCATGTCATAGTAATAGAAATGTAGCCATGTTAGTCTGGTGTAGCTGAAGCAAAATACAGGACTAACAAGATGGTTTATTAGATATGAGCTTCCAGGGGCCAGACCCACTTCTTCAGATCAAATAGTGGAAGAAAATAGTCACAACCATATATACACCAAAGGATACAATTAAAAAAAAGAACACATATGAAAAGGACCAATCAAATTTCAGAACAGAAGGGGGATGTGAGGGGGGGACAAGGTAAATGTCTGTAAGCTAATGATATTAGAGGTAATAATTGGGGTAGCTATCTTTGTAATGGGTAAGATAACTAGAGTCTTTGTTCAGACCCCCCCATGCAAAGTGTCGAATTTTAGCATGAATAACAGTTCAGAGGATTTTAACAGGCCTTTTAAAACTGCACTTGAAAGGGAATCCTCTGAACTGTTATTCATGCTAAAATTCGACACTTTGCACGGGGATCTGAACAAAGACTCTAGTATCTTACCCATTACAGAGATAGCTTCCCCAGTTATCACCTCTAATATCATTAGCTCACAGACACAGACATTTACCTTGCCCCCTCCTCGCATCCCCCTTCTGTTCTGAAATTTGATTGGTCCTTTTCATGCATGTTCTTTTTTTTAATTGTATCCTTTGGTATATATGGTTGTGACTATTTTCTTCCACTATTTGATCTGAGGAAGTGGGTCTGGCCCACGAAAGCTCATCATCTAATTAAAGACTAACAAGATGGTTTAAGTGCTACATAGTCCTGTATTTTGCTTCGGTTCATGTCATGTTTTTGTTTGACCCTTTCCGCCTGAATTTTTTCCCCAACTTTACATTTTCTCTGTAATCTGTCCAAAAACTTAACACTAGTGTCCTCTGCTGGCCAGATCAGTTCTTCAACATACAATATAGCTTACTATGTGTAAACAAGGCCAGTCAAATAAATCAGTGTTCCCCAATTATAGGTGTACTGATGCATGAAAGTGGGCAGGGCATGGAGCGAGACTAATCAAGAACCATCCTTCAGCTTGCTTACTAAGTAAGCTCGACACCTGCTTCTTCCATACTCGCATCTGGGGTAGACAGGAAGGCTATTTTGGCACATATGGAGAGAATGTCACCATAAACTCAAAGTATGTGCAAACACAAACTATTACCGACTATGTATATATGAGATGGATGGGCAGACACACACACACTCTGTCTGTGAGTCTGTTCAAGGACTCCTCCTAAATGTTCAGAGCTAGGACCACCAAATTTAATACAGTATGCAATTTCTTCTTCTTACAACATAAAGCAAGGTCAGGGTTTGACTGTGCCAAGACAATGGGATGTGTCTGGAATACAAATGTTTCTCAAAATGCAAAAGAAGGGATCTGCACACAGGCACAATTATACTGCAGAATGACCACAGGGGGGCAGGCACACTGGTAAGAGTGGCTGGCTGGGGCAAGGTTAGATTGATAATGAAGCCAAAGGTATAGTTGCCCCAAGTCCTTGCAGAGCAGTGGCCCCATCTGCCCTGCAAACTCTCTCCCCTTCTGCTGCAACTCAGCAACTGCAGTGCAGGCTCTCCTCTCTGGCCCCTCCCCTGCTCTCCTGGCCAGTTGACCCAGGGCTTCTTCTTGCGCCCCCTCCCTCCAACAATTTGCTCCTCTCTCAGCTTGCCACGGGACAAGGGCTCCTCTCTCCACATCTCAACCCTCCCACTCACACACACCCCTCACCAGCACATAGGCAGCCTGCCGGACAGGGGAAGGGGTTTGGAGAGGAGCCCTCATCCACTGCCACTCCAGTGCCGATGGAGGGTCCATGGTTGTTTTCTCCTCAGGTCAGAAGCCCGAAGCCCTCAGAGCAGAGCAGCCACATTAAAAAAAAAAAGTTAACCCTCCACTCCCACGGCCCCGTTGTCAATTGTCCAGTTTTCTTCAGTCAGAAGCTCTGTCAGACAGGGGACCTGGCAGCGTCCAGTCAAGGTAGCATCACTAACCGGAGCCTAAGAGTCCGGTTACAGGAATAAACTGTAGTTAGCCTACCCTCATCTCTGAGTGCAGCAAGCTGCTGCTGGAAGAGGGGCAACTCAGTGAGAGAAACAAAGCATTGGCTAGGACAGGTGAGAAAAGTTGGCATCAGCTCTGGGTGGGTAGGGGGATCCCTTCTGCTCCCTCCCCTGCCCTGCTGTGCTTACCCTGGGTCCTCCCTTCTCCAGAGACCAACGCTGGTCCCCACCACGCCGTTGATCCCAGGCCCATGCCTCACTCCAGTTGGGGACCAATTCTCCCTTACCCATGCCAAGCTGTGCTCTTACCCTTGTCCCTCCCATTTCCTTCCCTTCCAGCTGAGGGCCAATCCTGCCCCTGCCACCACCACCACCCTGTCCTGCTGTGCTCTTGCCCCCAGCCTCGGCCTCACTCCTGGGCAGTCTCTTGCATTCCAAGCTCTGGACTCCCCCCCCCCACACTCCGCTGGTGCCCCTCCCTCCTGACCCATAGCCCTGAGCCCTCTCCCCACTCAACTTTTTTAATGTATTTCCCTCCCCTGCAGTCATTTACAGGATCACACTGTCATCTTCTGTGTCAGGCTCCTGTTTTTTTACAATCATTCCCCAGGGGAGCCCACAAATATGTTTGAGGCCCACTAAAAGTTAATCCAGTCCTGGGCGGGGTGCTGGATGGCGCCAGCCCCTGTACATGGGTAAGGTTCCCATACTGCTCAGCTGCCAGCCAGGTAGCACACCCCTCCTTTGCCCTGGAGATCCAGCACCCAGGCAGCCCAGCACCTGCCTCCCTAGCAAGCTCCAGGGAGCTGCCAACAGGGCATCATGGCACCCCCTTACACCAGCCAGTCCTGGGGCCAGGCAGTGCAGCCGCCACCCATTCAGTGTAGCCCCCACTGTCTTGAACAGCCCCAGGGATCAGCCAGTCACCTGGCTTTAGACCCTCTTCACTCACCCTCCCTGAATCCTGCACACCCCAGCCCCCCTGCCCTGAGCCCCAATCCTCACTCCAATTCTGAGTCCTGTACCCCACTGGCACGGGGTTTTTAAATCGAGGGTAAGGCAACCCGAGGGAGGGGGACGCCCAGGAGGGAAGGAGACCACCCTAGAGTAGGACGCCCGGGAGAGGAGGCGGCAACCCGGGAGGAAGGACTCCTGGGGAGGGAAGGTCCTGGGAGGGAAGTCGCCCAGGGGGAGCCGGACCCCTTGGAACAGCAGCAGAACCAGAGGACGACTCGGGGGTAGAAAGTAGCCCAGGGTGGGGCTTGGAGCCGGTGAGTTGCAGGCATTAGCCCCGCCGGCTGGACAGGATCTAGCAAACCTGTCCTTAGGGCCCTGGGCTGGGGCCCGAGAGAGAGGGTGGGCCCAGGCCTCCCTACCCCCACGTCCCGGCGATAACAGCCAAACCAGGCTCCAGGGGAGAGCAAATGAAGAATACTGAGGACCGACCCCGGGCAGGGGGAACGTAAGGGGGGGGGCAGCTAAGCATGCATCTGACTGGGGCGGGCTGGCCCCCCACTCCTACACTAGGCTTAAGGTCAACAGTGACTAAAAGGTGTTGCTGATTTGTTGGCCTATACAAAATTAGTTGGCCAACTTAGTCTAGTTCAGGGATGGGCAGCTATCACTGCCCATAGCTCCTACTGGCTGGGATCAGCGAACCGCAGCCAAATGCAGCTGCAAGCGGCCATAGCTGTGGATGTGCATGTAAATAAAGCATCTGGTAGCTTGCTGGGGGCTAATCCTGGCACACCGCTTATTGCCCAGTCTAGCTTCTAGCAGAGAAGAGTCCAGACAAGCAAAGTACCGTGACAGGTAACTGGATTGCCTATGTCAGCTGAAAGGCCAGCATTGAAACAGGCTAGTCACTTGTCTGCCTACTTACCCTTAGATGTGACCCATCCACATCAAGATATAGGTATGCTGGCAAGAGTGGTGATGTCGTCACTGCTGTTCTCTGGGCTATAGCTATTTCTTGAATCTATTTCCAATACATTAAATATGCCTTCTTTCAAGAGCAGTAAATTTGCTGAAGGTCCCCCCCCCACACTCCAAACTTTCCCTTTATATTAAATCCATGTGCTCCAGCAGCTGCTCATCACATGTTGGAGTGAGCTGGCTTCGTTTGAGTGGCGATCTTCATCTCTTCTCATTGAAACAATATATCCCTTGCCACTCACATTTTTTCCAGTCATACTTTTCTCCTTGAAAAATGTGAAGGCTATGTTACCTGGGAATATATCACAGAAAAAGAGAGTGTAGGGTCAGTACGCATGTTACCACTAAGACACGACCATGACTATTAAAAAGGGTTAAACTCCACATACATTTTAAGTTGACAGGTGATGTTTGCCTGGATGTGATCTCTGTACAGGCAGTCCCCGGGTTACATGGATCCGACTTACATCGGATCCCTACTTACAAACGGGGTGAGGCAACCCCGCATAGCTGCTTCCCCCCAGCAGACCAGGGAGACGCGAAGCTAGCGCCCCCCCCCCCCCCCAGCAGACCAGGGAGATGCAGAGCGGCTTTTCTCAGCAGACACCTCAGATTGAGGATAAAGGACTGAGGGAAGTGAGGTGTGGGAGAATAAAACTGAGCTCTGGAGAAATGTTTGGCTAGAGTTTCCCCTACAATATGTACCAGTTCCAACTTACATACAGATTCAACTTAAGAACAAACCTACAGTCCCTATCTTGTACGTAACCCGGGGACTGCCTGTATTCAAGCTCACCTGGATTTTGAAAACTTGATTTGGAATACTACAATCACAGCAAAGGCTCAAGACAGTGACCATAGCAGATGGTAACCATCTGACCTTAGAGAGGTGTTTTCATGAGATGAAAAGGTTAAAGGGAAGTTATAAAGAGGAGAAGGACAAGCAAATAAACACCAGTTGCTGGGAAGAGTATAATGTTTTTAGTCAGGTCTTTATTTCTTGAGTCATGCTATGAGGGACTTCCATCAAGAGGACTGTCCCTGTAACCTTCTTTAAAGGGACTGCACAATACAGAAGGCTGCATTAATTTCCCCACTGTATAACCCACAGTCCCACACATCCTCAAGGACCCCATAGAGCAGGATTCGGGTACCTAAGGCCCAGATGCAGCCTCTGAGATCCAGGGCTCCTCCTGTGTTGGCATGCTAGCCCCCCTGCTCTCCTCTGCAGAGCTGGAGCACACAAAATCTATTATACTTCCCCTCTTCCCCCAGGCTCTAGTATGTGAGAGGAATGTGGGGAGTGTCTTTCCTCAGTCCAGAGCCACAGTGAGGGTTTTTAACTTGTGTGTGGCCCCCGACTGGTTTTTCTGTGGGTCAGTGGTCCCTGAGCCAAAAAAGTTTCCCCACCCCTGCCATAGAGACTCAGAGCAAGGAGGGTATAGTGGGTCAGTTGCCATGCTCTGGCCAGAAGGGGTTAAAGCAGGCTGGAGGGGGCCTAGCCAATCAGAGCTGCTCAGCAGAGCAGAGGACAGGTGGTCCTGACCAGGGAGGGTGCAGGACTGGTTCCCAAGTGGAAGAACCTTAGAGGGAGCAGGAGAGAGGCTCCAGTCTGATACCTGACTGGCCTGAATACAAGGGCCAGAAGGATGCAAGAGTCACAGGCGAAGTGGCCCAGGGAACAGGAGTCAGTTAAGAGAAGGTGAAAGGACAGAGCAAGGCTGTTGCCAGAGTGTCCCTTGTCCAGGACCCAGTTCTGACTGGTGGGACTGGCTGGTTATGGAGTGGTGGGATGACCAGCAGTGGCTCCAAAACTTCCGCATGCAGAAGGCCACCTTTTAGGAGCTGTGTGCCTGGCTCACTCCCACCCTCCAGAGACTGACACCCACCTGTGGCCCGCTGTCACCCTGGAGAAGTGAGTCGCAATTGCCATCTGGAAGCTTACCACCCCAGACAGCTACTGGTTGGTGGGCAACCAGTTTGGTATGGGGAAATCCACCATCAGGGCCCGCCAAATGGAGGTAAGGCACTCTGGGGCTGCAGTTCCTCCACTGGGGAGAGGGGGGGGGGGGAAGTCCTGGAAAAGGGGGACCCTTGGGAAGGAGAGGTTAGTGGTTATGAGAGGTGGAGGGGAGCCCTGTCTTTGGGGGAGAGGGGGCTTTGCCATCCCACCCTCACAGCCATTCTGCTGGTGGCGTGGCCTCATAAGGGGTGGCTCCTGGGGTATTTGGCGGAGAGAAGGGGGAGTAGGCACCTCCCAAAGGCTCAGGCACTCCCTCCCTATTTCTCTGTTTTGTGTGTTTGTCTCCTTCTGCAGGTTGAGAGCACCATCAACTCCATCCTGCTGTTGAGGGTCAGCCTAGATCTTGGCCAGATTTGCTGCCCTGAGGTTCCTGAACTGTGCTGAAGCCATAGATGGGATCCACCTACCGATCTGCGCACCTGAACGGCCCAGTGTATTAATAGGAAAGGCTACTGCTCCATGGTGCTGTAGGCCCTGGTCGAACACCATGGACACTTCACGGACATTTGTCAGGTGGTTGGGCAGGGCACATGAAGCCCAGATTTTTCACAACTCAAGCCTCTATGGCAAGCTGGAGGTGGGCACATGCTTCCCCCACTGGGACTTTGTGGTTGGGGGATGTGTAGATGCCATTGTGCCTCATGGGAGACACAGCCCCCCCCCCCCCGATGCTGTGGCTAATGAAGCCATATACCAGACACCCGGACCCCAGCAGGGACCAATTTAATGCCCACCTGAACCAGGCAAGGATTCAGGTTGAGCGTGCCTTCAGATGCCTGCTGACCTGCCTGGATGGGGAGGGGAGCAGAACATCCCCGGGGTGCTCATCGCATGTTGTGTCCACCACAACATTGTTGAGAGAAAGGAGGAGGCCTTCCTCCAAAGGTGGGTGGCAGACACCAACCATGAGGGGTGAGCCTTCAAGCAGCCGTGGACAGCTGCCATCTGCTAGGCCCACCAAGCAAGGGTGAGCATCTGGGAGGCTCTGATGGAGAGATTCTCTCAAGGACTCCAGTAACTCTCCCTTCCCTGACTGAATAAAGACACCTGTTTGGTTTTCAGCAAAACAAACTCTGTATTTATCTCATTAAAAAGAGGTGGGCAGAGGGAGGAGTCTCCTAACTCAGAGGAGAAGGGTGCCTCAGAGTGGCATGGGTGGCAGCTGGATGTGCCACCTCGGGCACAGGGACCTCATAAGAGTTGGTCAGGTGGGTCCAGGGACTACAGGGTGGCATGGGGAAGAAGCATCACTTGGGGAAGGAGTAGAGGCATTGTTTGGGGGGGAGGGGGAATGAGCATAGCAAGAGGGGCAGTAGGGTGGTAAGCAGGAGGAGCAACAGTAGGCAGGTTTGCCATCATTTCTGTCATGATGGCACACACAATGTCATACTGCTGCTTGAGCTTGTCCCAGGCACTGTTCAATCACTGAGTCCTCCCAGATCTTCTGCGCCAGGGTCTGCTGTCGTGCAGGATGCAGAGATGCTGGTGCATTAGGTCTCCCTGGATCCTGGCACACTTTCGGGTCCCCCAGGCTCTGGCAGCTGATATGGGTGGTGTGGCTCACCCTTCAATCCCAACTGGTCCAGATGGAGAGCACAAAGAGGGAGAGGCGGTCAGTCATCCATGCAGACGCTGTCCCTGAGGCCGTGACCTCCTCTGTGAGCAGCAAGTAACAGTGCTTGAACCAGAGGGGGATGTCCTGGGAGCAAGGCCACGTGTGGTCTGCACAGCAGGCTCTGCCTCCCAGGGGCCCTGAAGTGCCCAGGGGATCATGCTGCCCACCCCCCCACCACACAACCCATGGACAAGCAGACAAGGGAAGTAAGGGA
The DNA here is from genome assembly GCF_049634645.1 of Pelodiscus sinensis. Classification (NCBI taxonomy): domain Eukaryota; kingdom Metazoa; phylum Chordata; order Testudines; family Trionychidae; genus Pelodiscus; species Pelodiscus sinensis. The sequence goes on from NC_134712.1 coordinate 203,213,392, forward strand.
AGTATTGGCCACAGTAAGATCCCATGGGTAGCAGAGGAACCAGGAGCAGCCTGGCCCTCTCTGGGGTCCGTGCACACACACCTGGGGCTTGCAGTGCTGCCCGCGGGAGTAGGTGATGCCTTGCACATGCAGGCATGCCCATGAGCTGTGTGCCACACTACTCAGGCTGTCTGGGGTTGTGCTTGAACCTTTGCGGCTAGCCTGCTTCCAGCCATGGCAGGTGCTGGGCTGGACATGTGTGGCCTCCCCCTGAGCCTGGGCTGCAGCACGATGTCCAGCCCAAGCGACACTTGCACCCCACTCCCTGTGCACCCACCTCCCCCCCATCCTGTGTGATAAACTGAGAGCACTCACCTGAATAGCCCTCTCTGGAATCAGACGAGGCCTGGGAGACATCCTGGCTGACAGTCACCAGCTCCAGGGAAGAGGGTGATGGTGTCCATCTCCTCCTCTGCCGTGACCTCTGGCCGCATGACAACTGGGACTCCAGCTTCGAGACCATGACGATGGTGGGGAAGACATTTCCCACCCCCCAGAATCTGGTGCAGCTCCTGGTAGTAGAGGCAGGTATGGGGTCCTGCCCCTGAGTGCAAACTGTGCTCTCTGGCCCTGACGGAGCTCTTTGACCTTACTCTGGACCGGTTCCAAGGCGTGGGGTGGGTGTCCGTACTCTGACAGGGATTGGGCTATGCACTTGAAGATGTCCGCATTGCAGTGCTTGGAGAAGAGATCCTGCAATGTCTCTGCCTCACCCCACAGCTTAAGGAGGGACAGGATCTTCCCCCCTCCCGCCCAGACCAGGAGGTTGCTCACCTCTTGGTCCCCCGGGTGGGTCCTGGGACTGCTCCCTGCTGGGCTTGAGGCTGGGCTATGGGTGGCAAGGCCTGTGGCAGGGAGAGCCATGCAGTGAGGTGCTGCTCCCAGGCCAGCTTCCTGCCACAAGGCTTGTCCAGGGTGCCTGCAGCTTTAAGAGGGGCCAGGAGACAGGAACTATAGAGACTTGATTAAATTGGATAGATTATCCACCAGGACACCTGTGCTATTTCCTGGAGGCCTCTTCTTTCGAAAAAAACCTGCCCCCCCCCTTCCCCACACGCCTTTTTTCTGAAAGAGCTCTTTTGGAAGAGGACTTTTTCCTTGTAGAAAGAGGATTACCAATGCCAGAAAAACCCTCTTCTCAATTTTCTTTCAAAAGAACACAATTGCAGTGTGGACATAATTGACGTTGTGTCAGAAAAACAGCCATTTTCTACTAAACAGTAGTGTAGACATACCCTGAGGAGTCAGGCAGGCCACCCACTCACCTGCCAGACAAATATCCTGGCTCAGCAGCCTGGAGAACCAGGAATCCTGGAGATTTCCCTGTTTGTCTGGTTTCCATCAAAAGTGTTGTTGGAATTAACATGCTCCTGCAGGACATTTCAGTTCCATCAAATCCGCATTTTCTGATGGAAAAACTGTTCCAGTGGAAAACTCTCAGTGAGCTCTAGGATCCATAGACTGAACAATTACATGCTTACAGCCAACTGCTCTCCATGCATGATTTCTTTCTGCCCTGGTCATTTAATTTTCTCTTTCATAATAATTGGGGCTAGATATTTGCATCTCACTGGAAAACTAAGCGGATACCGTTACAGAGCTTTGTCATCTTGGGAGGAATAGTAGGCACAATGACTGCTTGTTCTGTCCCAGGCAGAGGGGACTGGCTAGGGAAATTTGTGTATGGTGCTTGTGCCAACATATAAGCTCTAGCCCTCCTACCAAGGCCACAGAAGGGGGAGGCAGAAAGGGCAGTTGCCCTGAAGCCCATTGATTTAGAAGGACCCAGAGCTCTGGGCCACCACCACTGGTACCACAGCAGCAGCTGAAGCCTCAGTCCCTTTAAATCACCCCCAGAGTTCCATGTGGTAGAGTCCAGGCAGCATTGACAACTGGCTCAGGGAGACTAGCTCCTAGACTCGCACCATGGGGTGGGGTGGGGGGCTGAGCCCTCCCCACGTTACTCAGGTCATGGCAAAGTCTGTTGCCAGACCTGCTTCTGTCACATCTCTACTGGAGCTGTGCTGCCATGACTCTACCACCCAACATATTTCCTGGGAACGCCACTTTCAGCTTATTGACTAATTATTCAAAAGTGTTGGTTGTCAGGGTGCCATTGCTAGCCTCCAGGAAAACCCTCCAAGGCATGCCACTTTCTTTCAGGTTCGCAGCCATCATCTCTCTTAGGGCAGAACCCGGTGATTATCTCCCTCCAGGCCCAGGCACCGGGCTAGAGACCCCTGCGGCTAGCCCTTTGATCACCTTAGCAGCTCTGACTTCAGTTCAGCACCTGCAGCCTGTTCTCTCAGGTTAGGCCACCAACTTTTAGAAGCCAAAGAACTACTAATTCAAAAGTAAAGGCATTCCAGAGAAAACATACCTTGAGAGCAATAAACAGCTTGTACACATGCCTACCTGTGGCTGTGTCTCACAGGCAATGGGGTGGCCTAGTTTTAGCTGGGGCCCAGGATAGAGGACTTCCAGATGCTTGTCAGTCTGTTCCTTCAGTTTGGGGTGTGGCCCCCCAGACTCCAATTTCCCCCTCCTCAGTGGGGTTTTCCTTCTGATTCTCTCTCTTTGTGCCAGGGGGAGGGGTTGGAGGCTTGCACCCTCCTACAGCCATCCCAGAAGATAGCACTAGCTCAGGTTCTGTAGACCACAAAACCAGCTCCTGCCTTTTCATTAGTCAGGCCCTAACTGAGGGAGGTTCCCTCCTTTTATTCTCCCTCCAGGCCTGGCACTGGCTGCAGGTAAAATGGGGTGGGGCTAATTGAGCAAAAAGGCTTTGTTTAACCTCTGCACTGCCAGGCCTTCCTCTCACTCCCTCACTACCTTACCAGGTATCACCCATGTTCCACATGGGGACCCCAGTAGGCCTAAATCACTTCAGGTCCTCCCACAGGGCCTGGCTCCTATGGTCACTGTCTCATGCCTATCAGGTCTCACATCAGGGATGTTTTATACCATCTCAAGTCCTTTGTCCACTAAGGCCTATGAACCAAGTCAAACCAATCTATATGATTTTTTCCCCTCAAAGAGGTAAAACTTCAGAAGACTTGTTATCTGCTTTGTTTCAGTATTGGAAATTTGTTCGTATTAAACCTTCTGCCCAGGAAGCATTCTTTACCTGAAGCATTTAGTTATTTCTTGTGTTCCTGACAACACCACAAAGATATATATATATATAATGTTTATGCAATTAAACAATAGCCTTTGAATATGTCATGATTCTATAACATTTGTCACTGGGCACTCTGAATTCCAGAATCAGTGAGCTGCAGCATTTTGAGAATCAGACCTTAAATATCTTCCACCTTTCTGTTCATCTCTTGGGGGAGGAAGGAGCAAAAGGCTGGAGGAAGAGCAACTATGAGTATTTCCTTTCCCAATCATTCCCCTTTAGCCCTGTCCTGTATTTTACAACCTGTTGCTTCCTGAGATTTCCTCAAGTGCTTTTTGCTTTGAAAAAGCATTTATGTGTCTTAAAGTGATTTCAAAAAATCTCTAGCTGCTCCTGGAACTGTCAGTGTAGTGTTGTTATTATGAGTCAACAAAGCCAGGATGGATGTCACCCAAGAGGAATTAACAGTAAAATCCAGATTAAAACAGACAGCTATGCAATGATATCATTTTTATGGACAACACAGAAATCTACTTTCCTATAAAAAGGTTCACACCCAACTTATTGTTGAAGAGTCGTCTGTGAGCTGAGACAGGCTCTTCCTTATCCAGTTAAAAACAAAATCAATAAATGATCCTGATCCTCTCTAAAACCTATGAATATTCATCTCTTCATTGAAGGTCTCATTTCTTGAAAGTGTGTCTACTAGGACATTAGGAGACTGATGCATTTTAATACCTACTGACTCAAGCTATCCTAGAACAGTTTCAGGAAAAAAAGAGAATGTGATGGGCTAAACATCACTTTATTGTTACTAGTTACTGTCCATATTGCACAAATATCCCAGCACCACAACAAGGACTGGAATTCTGTCATGCTAGGAGCTGCATTAAAAAGAGTACAAAGAATAAAGCCATTGCCTGTGAGCAAACTGAAACTAGCATATATTTAAACTAAAATAGTTGGCAGGTATTTCAAAACATGTAGCAATGACACAAATTACATTTTTAAAAGTCACTGAAAATATGTGCTTTTTTTGTTGTTGCTCATACAGTGTTCTGCACCTCGCCAACCCATCAGCTCAAAAACATGCTTAAGTCTTGTACTCATCATTGCCCAAATCTGGAAAAACATATTAAAAATAATAACTTGCTTTTAATTAGCACAATACCAGAAAGTCAGCGCATGTCAACGCTGTAGTTTGAATCCACATTGCATAATTACATTAGAGCAACACTTTCCCCATTATTTTGTAGTTATTTTTGAATGCATTCAAGCATCCCATTTGCTTTTTAAACTGCTGCTGTGTATTGGCCAAATATTTTTGCTGAGCTCTCAACCATGAATCCCTAAAGGCTCTGCTAAGTCTCTACAGCACTAAACAGCAAATGGAGGAGGAGGAGGAGCACCACATACTTGGAGCTACCCAAAGGTATTCTTGTGGCAGTCAGGCCAAATAGGCCTGATTCCCCCTAGATTGTACCTCATGTTGTCATCACCTACACCCATGCAAAGTAATTCCAGGGGTGCTGTGCGGTGCACACCTTCCTCCCCAGAGCTGTAATGCTACTATATACAAAATTCTCACCTCTCCATTGATCTTTTCACTTTTAACAAAGAGCCTAGCTATTTTATATTATACTGTGCTTGTCATAACAGTTGGCCAGCCAATCCCTGCATTCCCAGATGAACCAACTCAAGGCACTGGGTCCATCAGATTCTCCTGCCCCCTTTCACTTGGAGAAGAGCAGCAGGAACCTCAAGGCAGCGTATCTCACCCCACTCTGAAACTGAGGGTGCATCTAGACAGCACCCTTCTGTCGGAATAAGCTATGCAATTGCTCTACACAAATTGCGTAGCTTATTCCGAGTCTAAGTCTAAAGAGCTTATTTTGAAATTTGGCTCTGTACAGACAGCACCAAATTTCAAAATAAGGCATTATTCCAACAAATCCCTTAACCCTCGGGTTACAGGGACACCAGAATAATTTTAAAGACGTAGCGTTGCTATTTTGGATTACTTCTGGTATCCCGAAAGAACAATACATTCTAGAGGCACCTTTAGTCTCAAGATGTTTTTCTCATTTGCAGTGTGGTCTTGGTCACTTTCATTTTGACTCAGTCCTATCATTGCAGCCCTTAGCAACCCAGCCTTGTTCTCCCAGGCCACTGGATTTTTCATCTTCATCCTTACTTCTGCTTGCTCTCTTTGACCCTTTCCTATCTCCCTCCCTCTCCATCTTCCTCTTTTTGTGAAGACACTCCCCTTTCTTACACCAGCAATCCCTTCTTAGGCCCTAATTTAACCTCACATCTTCCTGCCCCTGTAACTAACCTGACACATACCTGACAGCACAGTGATCTTACTCTTATATGCTGTATCCATTTTCCTCTTCCTTTGTTTTTTGTCAGTGCTTCAGGTGTGTTTGGACAATGCCTAGAACACTAAGCTTCCAATCCCAATTGGGTCCTTTGGTGCTGCCCCAATATAAATCCTAATTTACTATTAGCCAGCCTTATAGCATTTTTAAATACAGATCCTGAATATAGCCATGTGTCTTCTATTAGACATACAATACATTTTACTTTTGTATGTCGAGAAATTTATGGAAAAATTGTTTTCCACATGGAGGAATTAACTTTGCTTTCCTCTAACTGCATTCAGAGCTCCATTACCACATCTGAAAGTGGTTCTTGTCATTTCTTCTTGTTTACTGTAAAGATCCAGCATGCTACCATAAATGTCTAAAATAAGGCCAGAGATTTTCAATTATTCATTTCATGAAGATGTCTTTTCAATCACAACTTATTACTTGCAGCACAGCTGCTTGGGTCACATTTCACTTTAAGAGCCAAACTTCCTGATTATTAAAAGTTTCTGTCTGCATCAGTCTCAAAGTGAGTAAGGACAGATTGCCTGTGTAAAAAAAGGACTCTTCAAACAGCAATTAAAAAAAAATTACCTCGGACACACAACAGAAAACTTTCACTGAGAGGATAAGAACCCTAGGAGGGTGTGTTTATTATAACACCCTCCTAGGGTGCATTTAGACTGCATTTAGACAGCCATTCTTCCAAAAAAAACTTTACTTACATCCACACTGCAATCGCGTTCTTTCGAAAGAAAATCTAAAGAACGCACGGGGGTTTTCCAACATTGGTAAACCTCATTCTATGAGAAAGAACGCCTTTTCCGAAAGAGCTCTTTTGGAAAAAGGCATGTGTGGATGCAGAAGAGAGAGTTATTTTGAAAGAAGAGGCCTCCAGGAAAAAACACAGGTGCCCTGGTGGCCATTCCGTCCATAGTAATCACAGCTTAAATGTGAGATAGCATCCATTCAGTGCGGACGCTATATTTCGAAAAAGCAGATCGCTTTTTCAATGCACTTTGGCAGTGTGGATGCTCTCTTCCAAAAAAGTTTCTTTCAAAAGAAGCTGGCAGTCTAGATGTACCCCCTAAGGTTTGGTTTTATTTGACACATGCAGTTGTGGCTTAAAGAAGCACAAGATGAACAATTAAATCATTCCAAGATTTCCATTAAACCAAATTCTAAATCAACGTTTGTGATTTTTTTCAGGGCCTGATCCAACTACCTCTAAAATCAGTGAAAAGACTCTTGGACTACCATGGGGTTTGGCTCAGGCTCTTATTCATCTTTGACCCACAAGCAGTACTTGCAAAAAAAGTCTTAGAGTTACATGCTTTGGAAAATGAGAAGTGTTGATGAAGGACGACTAACATTTATCAATACTTTTGTGTTAATTAGCCAGACTCTTCCTTGTGTTTCATTCTACAAAATTCAATATCAGTGTGGAGTGTGGTTAGAGCAGTGTTTCCCAAATGGTGCTCCGCAGAACCCTGGGGTTCCGCGAAGCGAACGTAAGGGTTCCGCGAGAACCCGAACGCTCCCGTCCCCCCGCCCATAAAGAGACAGAGGATCCTGGCGCGCAAAGACGCTGGCTCCTTCCCCGCTCCCCTTTCAGACATCTCCCGCGTCCCCCGCTGCCGCTCTGCTTTTACCACCAGACCTAGCAGCAGCAACAGCTGCTTGTCCCGCTTCTGCCCGATCAACCCAAGATCCCTCTCCCACGTCCCCCGCTGCCGCTCTGCTTTTACCACCGGACCTAGCAGCAGCAACAGCTGCTTGTCCCGCTTCTGCCCGATCAACCCAAGATCCCTCTCCTGCGTCCCCCGCTGCCGCTCTGCTTTTACCACCGGAAAAAGCAGAGTGGCAGCGGGGGATGCGGGAGAGGGATCTTGGGTTGATCGGGCAGAAGCGGGACAAGCAGCTGTAGCTGATGCTAGGTCCGGTGGTAAAGGCAGCATGTGTGTGTGTGGAGGGGGGGGGGGAGTACTATCAGTGAGTGGAACACCAGAACTCCTACTCACTGTGAGGATCGGAACAAATCCCCATACACACTGTGAGGACAAGTGGCTCCTGTGTGTGACTTTAAGTTTAAGAATTCAATCTAATATCAAAATTCCCCATGGATCGTTGGTTAAAAGAAGGAACTTTAAAGAGAAAAGTGAGTACTTTAAACTCCAATATTTTTACTGAAACCAGCAAGGAAAATACTGAGGCAGCTCAAGTTAATTATGAAAAATTTCAGCTGACTAATAAGAAACGCAGGTATTGTGAGGACTATTTGGCATTTGGATTCACAAGCAATGGAAATGAAGATGCTCCAGGTGCCCAGTGTGTAGTGTGCAACAAAATATTATCTAATAGTTGTTTAGTACCTGCTAAATTGCGAAGACATTTTGAAACAAATCATCCAGAATACAAAGATAAAGACATAAGTTTTTTTTAAGCAAAAGCTTGAATCGCTTGAAAAAAGTAAACTCTTCATGTCAAAAATTGCCAAATCTGATAATGAAAATGCAACAGAGGTATCTTACAAAGTAAGCTATTGTATATCGCTCGCCGAAGAAGCACACACTATTGGGGAATCACTCATAAAACCATGTGCAAAAGATATTGTGATGTGTATGTTGGATCAGGAGTCTAGTAAAAAAGTTGAGGCTGTGCTACTATCAAACAATACTGTCACACGTCGTATTCACGATCTTGCTGCTGACATCGAGAAGGAGCTTATTTTTCGGCTGCATTTATGTGATGCATATGCATTACAATTAGACGAGTCCACTGACGTTGCAGGTCTTGCAGTTCTGCTTGTATTTGTCCGTTATGATTTTAATAGTTCTATTGAAGAAGACTTACTTTTATGTGAATTTTTGCAAACCAATACAACTGGTGAGAATATATTCAATTGTATCAATAACTTTATGAAAACACATCAAATAAGCTGGGAAAATGTGTTGATGTGTGCAGTGATGGTGCCAAAGCAATGGTAGGAACAGTGGCTGGCGCTGTAACACGAATAAAAAATGTAGCACCAAACTGCACCAGCAGTCACTGCATTCTCCACAGACACGCTCTGGTAGTTAAGAATATTTCTCCCTCTCTTAAAAATGTGTTGGACGAAGCAGTACAGATTATTAATTATATAAAAACTCGACCATTACAATCAAAACTGTTCAAAATTATGTGTGAAGATATGGGTAGTCAGCACACAGCCCTGCTTCTACATACAGAAGTCAGGTGGCTATCACGAGGAAAAGTGCTGGTTAGATTATTTGAATTGCATCATGAGCTCTCCACAAATCTGATAGATCACAAATTCCAACTGTCTGATCGTTTAACAGACTTTTTGTGGTTATCTAGAGTTGCGTATCTTGCAGACATCTTTACAAAACTAAATGAAGTAAATCTGTCGCTGCAAGGAAAGAATGTAAATATTTTTAATGCGAAAGACAAAATTTTGTCATTGTCACGGAAGCTACAGTTTTGGATCTCATCTGTAGGACGAAATGATTTGGATTATTTACCAACTCTGAATGATTTCCTTGAAGAAAATGGATACAAACTTGATGAAGATATTCGCAGCGACATTGCAGATCATCTCCGCGATTTATACACGAACATCATTAAGTATTTTCCAAACATCAATGACAACAATAACTGGATTTGAAATCCATTAAGTTTAACAGAAAAGCCAGTCAGTTTTTCTACACAAGATTATGAAAACCTAATTGAAATCGCTTCAGATGGCCAATTAATACAAAAATTTAAAGAAGTTTCTCTGATTACATTTTGGAGTCACTTATGTCAAAGTCAAGAATATTCATCTTTATCAAGACGCGCAATTCGTCAGCTGTTACCCTTTGCCAGTACATGTGCGAAACTGGGTTCTCGAACTATGCAGCAATGAAAATGAAATACAGAAATCGACTGAATGCTGCACCAGATATGCGAATCCAACTTTCTAGTATTAAACCAAATATAAAAAGAATTTGCCAAGAAAAGAAGAAACCACTCTTCGCATTGAAAACTATGAATATAATTAATATTATTTGATGGTTTTATTTTTTGTACATATTTAATATGATTTTGGTTGAATATAAATGAATGGTGTTATATTCAATATGTTGAATTTAAATGAATGGTGATCTCATGACTGTATTTAGCATCTTATTACTACCAATTGTGGTGTACTGGCAGTCTGTGTGTGTTTGTGTGTGTGTGTGTTTTTTTTTTTTTTTTTGCTCGACAAACTTAGGGGGTTCCTTGAAATTTTTCTGGGTTTGAAATGGTTCCGTGGTCAAAAAAAATTGGGAAACACTGGGTTAGAGGATGAATAGCCACTTGCAGAGCAGAGGAAGCCACGAACAGCAATAAGAAGCCCCACCTGATATACCCTAATCCCAAATCTGTCTTCCAATAATAGATTTGTATTCCCATCTGTGTGAATTCAAGCACTCAAATACCTTCCCCCTAAGACTACTTCCTCCATCTACTTGCAGCACCCATGCAAGAGCTGCACAAACACACTCCAGTTTAATGAACAGTATAGTCCCTGTAGCCTCTTGCATGTCCTCTGTATCAGAACAAGGATGGGAGAATCCACGTAACAGTAGGTCCTCATGTTCTGTCTCCAGCTCACCTTTCCTATTCCCATTTTATGTGCAAGGGATCTCCATAAGGCTGAACTTTGTACTATGCTTGGGGTGCATGCCTCTTTATGCAGCCACCCAAAATCTGCCCTCCCTTGTGCACAGGAACCTCACACTGCCCTCTGCAGCTGGGGAGGAGGGGATTGGAATTGCCAATAAGTGATTGCTTACACACTGGAACTCAAACTTTGAGGATCCTTGTCACAGTTAAAACCAGTTCTATTTTATAATATAAAATAAAAATCTATTAACATACTACAAAATTGCCAATGAAAAATGGACAATCTATTGGGGGAGGGAGGTGTTTCTATTATGTTGATGCTTTCCAACCACAAAACAACTAGTGCTCCACAAAGGAAATCCTGTCTAGACCCTTTTAGCCGATGCATTTTATTCATATCTGAAAAAAAATTTAGATGCTGTGGTATAAGTAGTTTGCTTTATACCAGCTATAGATTTGTCAGCCTTTTCTTGCACATCCTGTTCTCTGAAATGATGAACAACCAGGCAGTTATAAAAAGTAACATGAAACACTTCAATGGCACATATTCTGCCACAACAAAATTGGTAGGGGAGAGATGCACAGCTAACAATAAACTAACTAACTTTTTGTGCAAGTCCCCAAACTGTAAGTTTAAGGAGACACTATTTTTCAATGCTTTCTTTAAAATGGCAATCTATTTAAAAACCATCATGCAGATGTAATATAGTCTATTTTTTGTTCCGTGTTCTTTAGTATTACTGATTTAGCTGTATGGAAATAATAACTGTTTCCTAAAAGTTCTTCTGCTCCATTTGCTTATTCCCTGTATGGAGTCTTTTCTATATCAGTTAGTTGCCATGAAAACTATTACAAAGTATCAATAGGATTTCAAAACAGAGTGTTAGTGAGACACACTGAACTCCTTGTATGAAAGGAGATTGTGTCAGAAACTGGAACATAAGCAGTCAGGCCTAATGATTGGAGCAAGCACCAGTAATCAGGAACAGGAGCGTGGATCAGAACAGGAGTCAAAGACCTGAAGCCAAAGTCAAGGGTCAAAGCTGAAGTCAGGCATTGGAATGGAGGCTCAGAGTTACTTGGAGTGAGATGAGGCAAGGACAGGCATTATTGCAGCCATGGACAAATGCTTTGAGCAGCTGTCTGTGATGCTGCTATACCAGGTACCTGCTCAAGTCAAGGCCTCTAGGCCTCAATTGAGCACTGACCAATGCATGGCAACCAGTCTGGCTCACTTGTGTGTTAGCCTTGTTAAAATAGGTGTTACATTTATGAAAATGTGTTTAAATTTTATGATATGTTTGTAGGATGCAGCACGTAATAATCTCACTTAAACATCTGTACCCCATGTTCTAAGGTTACACTGAGTGTTTGCATTGTAAACCTGTGTAACTGTGTAAGTCATCAAACAGGAGAGGAACATTAAGCAATATAAAATGCTGGTTTCCTATCAAAGGTGTTAGGTCCTGCCCACCAAGAAGGCCCATTGAAACTAAATGAGCCATTGTAAACATCAAAGAACAAAGACTTTAATTGTTTCCTTCCTCCCCACACACACATACAACCTGAAGAGAAGGAGACATGTCCCATCATCATCAATTCTAGGGGAAGGGAATAAAAATCCCTGACAAGAAGCAAGATCTCTGTGCTAGTTGGACTTTGCAGGGGGCAAGATTTCTGAACATAAGTAAGGGATCCCCAACTGCTTAGCCTGGGTTAGCCCTAGGGTACATATAAAGCTTACATATCCTTTGGCTGTTCCTCAATGTGAGGATGACGTCAGCTAGGTGGTTCACTGGTAGGTCTTTAACTGGCTGAGAAGCCCAATTCATGCCCTTAAGATTTTCTCACACAAGGGACAAGTGTAATCTTGGAGGAGACACAGTTGTTGGCTGGACTGTTGTGCCCTTTCTTTCCTCCTTTGTCACTTCTCTGTCTCATGAGTATGTCTGTTGTCCTCAGAGTGAGCTGTGACTTGGTATATGGTGAAGTGCCACTGTGTTCTGTTCTGCGCTGAGTACTCCCAGTTTGTTGGGTTGATACCTCCCTTATTACGGTGCCTATTATGGTGCCTTTTCAGTATGGGTGTGTCTAGACTACATGCCTCCGTTGACGGAGGCATGTAGATTAGACAGATCGGCAGAGGGAAATGAAGCCGCGATTAAAATAATCGCGGCTTCATTTAAATTTAAATGGCTGCCCAGCTCTGCCGATCAGCTGTTTGTCGGCAGATTGGGGCAGTCTGGACGCGCCGCGTCGACAAAGAAGCCTTTCTTGATCGGCACAGGTATGCCTCGTGAAACCAGGTTTACCTGTGCCGATCAAGAAAGGCTTCTTTGTCGACGCGGCGCGTCCAGACTGCCCCGATCTGCCGACAAACAGCTGATCGGCAGAGCGGGGCAGCCATTTAAATTTAAATGAAGCCGTGATTATTTTAATCGCGGCTTCATTTCCCTCTGCCGATCTGTCTAATCTACATGCCTCCGTCGACGGAGGCATGTAGTCTAGACACACCCTATGTGAGCCCTTCTTCCCTGTTTTACCTCAGGGAAGTGTATTTGCTTTGGAAGGCTAGTGTCAGGCAAGCATTCACAGTAGCCAGCTCAGCAAAGTTGGTGTTTCATTACCAGTGCCTCTATACTGCTGCTGTTGACTGCAGAGAGAACACTGGTGTTAATGCGTCAGTCTTCCAAGCTGATCCCGAGAATCCTCCTGAGGCAGTGCTGCTGACCACTCCAACTGCTTGAGATGTCACCTGTAGGTTACCCAGGTCTCATACCCATAGAGAAGGCATAAGGATGGCAACTGCCTTGTAAACCAAGATCTTGGTGCCTGTTGCCAAATCTCTATTATTGAAGATTCCTTTGAGTAGCCTTCCATAGGCTGTGAAGGTACAAAGGATCCTGCATTCAATTTCTGTGCTAATGCTGGCTATTTGGGAGATGTAACTGCCAAGATCTGGAAAATGGTTCATATTTTCTAGGGATTCTCCACTGATGGTGATTTGTGGAGTACAAACAGTAGTTTGTGCTGGTGAGGGCTGGTAGAGTACGTTGGTTTTCCCATTGTTGAGAGAGAGACCTGGGCTACAATAGAATCATAGAATCATAGAATGCTAGAACTGGAAAGGACTTCGAGAGGTCATCAAGTCCAGTCCCCTAGCCTCACAGAAGGACCAACCACTGTCTATATCATCCCTGATAGATGTCTGTCTAACCTGCTCTTAAATATCTCCAGTGATAGAGATTCCACAACAATTTATTCCAGTGTTTAACCACCGTGACAGTTAGGAAGTTTTTCATAATGTCCAACCTAAACCTCTCTTGCTGCAATTTACGCCCATTGCTTCTTGTCCTATCATCAGAGGCCAAGGAAAACAATTTCTCTCACTCCTCCCTGTGATACCCTTTTAGATATTTGAAAACCACTATCATGTCCCCTCTCAGTCTTATCTTTTCCAAACTAAGCAAGCCCAGTTCCTTCAGCCTTCCCTCATAGCTCATGTTTTTTAGACCTTTAATCATTCTTGTTGCTCTTCTCTGGACCTTCTCCAATTTCTCCACATCTTCCTTGAAACGTGGTGCCCAGAATTGGACACAATACTCCAAATGAGGCCGAATCAGTACAGAGTAGAGCAGAAGAATGACTTTTTATGTTTTGCTCACAACACTCCTGTTAATGCAACCCAGAATCATAGGCATCTGCAAAAAGATTTAGGGTACTTTGTAGGACAGCCTCTCAGTGCATGAGAATAATGTAATCATCTATATACTGAAGGTCAATTATGCTGATTCTCGTGATCTTAGATTTTGTTTGGAGACATCAGAGAATGAGGAGTTTGCCCATCCATATGATACTCTATCCCTATTCCATCGGGAAGGCAGCCACAGATGAGACTCAGGATCACAGCAAAGTAAATGGAGAAGAGTGTTGGAGTAATGACACAGCCCTGCTTAACACCAGTGCAAATAATGAATGGTTCAGTCTCTGAGCTGTTGCACAGAGTGGTGGCAGTCATCCCATCATAAAGTAGTCTGATGATGGAAATGAATTTTGATGAACAGACAAACCTACTTAGCACCTTCCATAGGGCATCACAACTGATAGAGTCAAAGGCCTTGGCTACACTGATGACTGATATGAACAGTCCCTGCTGTTGCTCTTTGCACTTCTCTTGAATCTGATCATGCCAGTTGTGCCTTGGGATGGCCTGAAGCCACACTGTGATTCAGGAACAAGTTCCTCAGCAAGGGGGGAAGGTGGTTTAGTAGGATCCGAGCAAGCATCTTCCCTGTAGTGGAGAGGAGGGCACCACCCCTTCCACTCTCAATCCCATCTCTTCCGGGAGCCCAGAGCCATCCCTGCAATTTTGTCCAGGAGTCTGCAGAAACTGTTAGCTCCCCTGCCTGGTGCCTTGTGATTTTTTTTGTCTGTGTGATGGCACTGGACTTCCTCAGAAGATGGGGGTTAGCAAGGTCATTGCCAAACATTTTGGAATAAACTTAATGGTGTCTTCAGAGACTGGAATCATGATTTAGTATGTTCTCAAAGTGCTTCTTCTGTGTCATTTAATGGTCATATTGTCCTTGAGGGGGTTGAAGACATCCTGGGAATGTAAAGGCCTGAGTGTCGAGAGGGACTGGAATACCTAAGGTATCTGTAACTCCACAATAACATTGTTATAGTTCTTGACAAGTTCACACTTGATATTGGGTGGGTGAATTAAAGAACTCACTGACAGTTGGGGGTTTGTGCCTAGTTTGTAGCAGTCTAGACTGAGACTGATACTCATGCTCCTGAGTTACTCCAGACAACTTGACACTGCCAAACTCTGTGGGCTTAAGAGCCAGTCTGGTGATTCTTACCACCAATCAGATGGTGTAGCCAAGTACACAGCATTTCTCATTAGGCCATCTGGAGGCTTGCTTTGCTGCAGATCTTTATTCCTGACAGGATCTTTGTTACCATCTTCCATAATAAATCACAAAGAAGGAAAATATAGATCATCCAGTTCAGAGAACATTCATAACTGATTTTTTCCCAGTTTTTCTTCAGTCATTTGTTGGATTTATCTAAGATTGAACTACAAGAAAGAATTATGAAAATGTCACATTCATCCACTAAAACTGGTAGATGAAATCTGTGATGGATATAGCACTAGCAGAGTGAACTATAAATGAACTAATACATAGCAGTGACCACAGGTTAAGAATAAAAATGTATTGTGGGTAGACTCATACGAAGAACACTATGATAGTAAACATTTAGAAATGGGGATTTCCAAAACCATAAATGAAGATGCAAAAAGACACAAGGAGTTAAAAACCATGAATGCTATTAACACACGCTCTAACAGTATCATACAAGATGGCTGTGTCTAGACTGCACCCCTTTTGCGGAAAAGGGATGCAGATTAGACACAGTGCAATTGCAAATGAAGCGGGGATTTAAATCTTTCCCGCTTCGTTTGCATGAACATGGCTGCTGCTTTTTTCTGGCTCGGGGCTTTACCGGCAAAAAGCGCCAGTCTAGATGGGGATCTTTCGGAAAATAAAGCCTTTTCCGAAAGATCCCTTATTCCTCTTAAAATCAGGAATAAGGGATCTTTCAGAAAAGGCTTTATTTTCCGAAAGATCTCCGTCTAGACTGGCGCTTTTTGCTGGCAAAGCCCCAAGCCGGAAAAAAGCGGCAGCCATGTTCATGCAAATGAAGTGGGGAAGTTTTAAATTCCCGCTTCATTTGCAATTGCGTTGTGTCTAATCTGCATCCCTTTTCCGCAAAAGGGGTGCAGTCTAGACACAGCCTTAGAATTTCCAATGAAACAGAAAATCTAATTCTCACCCAGCTCTGCTAATTTGGTTTATTGCCATATTTTAGACAGTAAGGATACGTCTAGACTACAGGCTTTTGTCGACAGAAGTTTTGTCGACAGATATTGTCGACAAAGCTTCTGTCGACAAAGAGCATCTAGACTACATTCAGTTCTGTCGACAAAGCAAGCTGCTTTGTCAACATGGCAGTGTAGATGCAAAGCACAATTTAAATGCAATAATGCCTTCTGTCGACAGAACTCTGTCGACAAAAGGCGTTATTCCTCGTAAAATGAGGTTTACCAGCGTCAACAAAACTGCTGAGTTCTGTCGACGTTACATCGACAGAACTCAGCGGCAGTGTAGACGCAGGTTTAATTTTGTCGACAAAAGTCCACTTTCGTCAACAAAACCCTGTAGTCTAGACACACCCTAAGTTAAACCCAGTGAAACTCAACTCACTGATCATGGGCCATAATGGGAGGTTCCTTGTTTAGTGCCTCCTCATTGGCCTGCTGAAATTTCATCCTTGCTTTTACCCTCACATTTTAATTCAGGTGACTCCAATCCCTCTTTGATCTCTCCCTTCTAGAGTGACCTGTTTCAGGGATCTTATCTGTTTTCTCTTTCAAGATCAATTAGACCAAATGTATGTAAACAACAGTGGGAAAGTTACAAATCTGAATCACTCAAATAGATGTATCTTTCTATTTCTAATGATCACGTAACACAGATATCTCTTTTTCGCACCAATAATCAGTTGAAGAAGTCCACAAAATCATCCTCATATTCACAAAATAATAATTTGCCTATTCTTGGGTAATGTTTTATATAGCTAGCTCCAAGAGTTCCCATCTCCAAGTCAAAAGAAACGTCCTTTTCCCTTAGCGCTAAACTGTAAAACATTGTTTCCAGAAATGCACAGTTGATTTGTCAGCAAGGCAATACATCTCAGTCTTTATACTGTGGAGCTTTATTGGTTGTAAAACTCTGCCTCTGAAGAGTATTTCTGAGACATCTAAAGTAAGGGTGAGGAACCTAAGGCCTGGGGGCTTGCCTAGATCCAGCCTCCAAGGCTCAGGGCTCCCCCCACCCCAAATCGAGGAGCCTGCACTGGCACTCCAGCCCCAGGCCACCTCTTCATGGGGCTGGAGCATACAAAATCTACTAGCCAGAGCCCCAGTAGGCTCTGGTGTGTGAGAGGAATGTGGGGAGTGTCTTCTCTTCCCCAATCTAAAAGATGGTTTTTATTAGTAGTGTTCTCATTTATGACATTTGGAAACAGCAGAATTATGGGACCTGCTTGATGCTGTCTGTACTTCTATCATGTATAAAACATAAACTCAGCTCAGGGTGGTTCACCCCAGGGGCCCTCAAATGACATTGAGCTGACATAAGGCTTATACACACCACACTGTTTACCGCCAGCTTAAGGGCTGTTCTAGAAGTTCCATACACTTCACTAATGCAGGTCAGACCCTTCCGGGGGGGGGGGGGGGCCATAGCTAGAGAAAAGGAAGCATGGTCAGGCTCACAAGATGCCAATTTGGGGTGACATTTTCAACCCTCCATAGCAGTATACGCTGGTGTGAGTTAGTGGAATGGTTTGTAAAAAGCACCAGAATCGGGGTGGTGCAAAGGAAAACTTTAAACCCCCTTTTACGCACCACCCGTTGACTTCTTTTCTGTGCATGTTGGCTGTTCCCAAGGATGTGGCTTCATTGAACAGAGCATGATTTCCTTTCCCAGGCAGAACTTTGGAATATGGTGAATTCAAACACTGTAGTCAAGGAGGCCTAGCATTACTTCTTCTATATTGAAAGGGTGTAGGCCTAGGATGGAATCTCTTTTAGTTGGAGTCCAATTTTAGTGTCATGACTTTGCCTTTTGCACTACTTTGGAATGTCTGTGATGATGCATATTTACCTTCAGGGTAGTTAAAACACCACATCAGTGAATCATCCTCTGGTCCCAAACTTGTTTGTGATGTAGGATATTTCTGTTCTCATTCTCCTCCATTGCCATAGCCTGCTCTCTGTAGCTCCTCTTTTATTTTCATGTTTTTGTAAACTCCTCCATGTTTTCCACTCCCATTATTGGTAGAGTTGCTCAATAGTCTCGCAACTATTATTAGTTGTGCACCTTCTGGTAGTGACTAGAAGCTCCAGTCAGGCACCAGGCTCCATTGTTTTGGATATTTTAGAAATGAGTGTTACTGAGACAGTCCCCCCTATCAATGAGCTCACTGGCGAGGTTTCTGCTAAAATGCAGTCAGATAGAAGAGAAGCAAGGTGAGATGGAAGACAGGATACAATAAAGATAGATATATTTACATAATTGAGTAGTCACAATGATTAACAGCCCCTTCTTCCTAGAAAAAAATGTTTTCCTTACACACACACACACACACACACACACACACACACACACACACACACACTAACATTCCCCCAGCAACAATGACACACTCAAATCTCAATTATGTCTGGTGGGTGACCTTTTTCAGTACTTCCTGTGTCCAGCCTAGTTGGAAATACTTTGAGCATCATCTCCTGGTGCTATTTTAATACTTCAATTTCCACACATGGTTTCCATGAACTACAGAAGCATACAAAAACAGTTATGAAAAATACAGTTAAAAAGCTGATTTACAGATGGCACCACGGGCCAAAGATTAGTTTTGTTTTTGAACTATTTGCCCATCCTACGGGATGACCTGCTAAAAGAAACTGAAACTATACATAAGGCAAAAAAGACAGGTAACTATAGTTCTAAAGTTGTGAACTGTTAAATCATCTAGGTCATTTAAGTCAATGGCTGTTTTCAATTTTAGAGACAAACTATGTGGCGTCACCCTATTCTAACCCTCTCTGCTTTGTTTGTTGTTTGATTGTGATGAGAAATTATATGTACTTTGTTGTAATCCTACCTTTTATAATTATATTTACAGATCATCAACACAAACTGGCTCAGTTAGGGAACAGGAACCAGACTACAATTGAAGAACTTGATTCCTTACTTCTGAAAAGCAAGCACTGAAACAAGTCAAAGCAGTACAAATTGCTTGCCAAATAAATTAATTTATTTTAAAGCAGGGAATAAATAATTGGTTTTCAGATTACCCAGTTGTTACCTTGGCATTATCCCAGCACAGTGAGTAATTCACCACACAACAGAACTCTCCCAGGGAAGGTTTTGTTTTTCCCACAAAATGAACAGAACTCAGTACAGTTCTTAAACTAGAAATTGGTACAAAAACCAACTGATGTTTGATATTAATTCTGTAACTCATGTCTTATACCTATTTTTCCCAATGAATAGGGTGCTGATGTACAAGAGAACATGGCTAGCTTTTTATCCATACAGCCAATAGCGTATGGGTGGACTTCTCTCCATACTGTCTGAATCCTGTGCTGAATGTATCACTAGCTGTCAAATGCATGGTATCCATGTCACACCCCCTGAATAGCTACTGCGGTGGTGGGTCTCATATCTAAATGGACAGCAGTCCATGACAAAATGCTCTGAGACTAACCTCGTTTCACAAGTGCTGCTTTTTGTCTCTGCCAGCCTGAATTGAATGTCAGACAATGACCTCAAGAAGTTCAGAGTCTTCATATCCCGCCAGCAGTCTCCTTGCCAGTCCAGTTCCCCCTTTGTATCCTGCATTGACAGCTAATGTTGTTGTAATGTTTCACTGAGAACTGAGTTCATTACCCACTCTTACTCATGTTCACTAACAATATGCTACAGTTGTTCTTGCCAGAGTATTTTCCATTGACCACAGCTGTGTCATTTGTGATGGATTTTCCTACCCTAATTAGATCTTGCAACTAAAGGTTGTTGGGTTTTTTTTTTTTTAATTTATTTGAACTTGCATTCCTTGGAATGCTATACTCTATCAACACGGGCAAGTGAACTCAACCATTGGCAGCTGTTATTTTCATTTCACAGTCTCACCGTTCTAATCCTGTAACCACTGGTGGAAACTAAGTAATTTTCCTTCCCTCCCCGCCCCATTCCAGGAATGTCAAAGTAAAATGTAAGTATTCTATGTCTCATAAACAGTACACGGTACATAGTTAGCTCAGCTTGCAGGTAAAAATGTCTCCCATGGACCTCCAACCACTAACCCCATAAACGCAAACTTAATCTGAAAATCAGGTTGTGTTCATTCTGGGTCACATATCACTATTAAAGAAGGTATTCTCTCAGGGTATGTCTACACTACAGCGTTATTTCAAAATATCTAATTTCGAAATAGTTGTTTCAAAATATCTTATTTTGAAATAACACGTCTAGACACAAAATGCATTTTGAAATAGCATTTTGTTATTTTGAAATAGCACATCCACACTGACTGGACACTGAATCGCACTTAAGGCCAGCCAGAACCGGTTCTAGCAGGGCACCAGGTCAGGAGTTGCTTTGTGTGGCTGCTGCCTGAGGCTAACTGAGGCCTGTGCTTAAAGAGACTCCCCTGGGCAGCCAGTTCTCAGGTTTCCCTGCTTGCTTGCCTACCTCGGTGAGGAACAGCAAAGCATTTTTTCCTCTGCGTGCTTGGATTGCTCTCACTCAGGACACCATAGCACTCTGCAACATGGAGCCAGAGCTTCCCCTGGGCACTCTGGTGCTTCTCGTGAACACGTTGCTGTGAGCCTGGCAGCACTTTCTGCAGGCTGCCTCACAGGATCTGCAGCAACCCAACCCCCAGGCCTTCTTCGAGACCCTCTTAGAGTATGTGTAGGAGCAGCTTTAGCTCCTGGATGTCAGCGTGCTCTGCCACATCTAGCGTCTGGACACCAGCACCGACTGGTGGAACCACATTGTTCTGGAGCACTGGGGAGACCAACAATGGACCCAGAACTTCAAGATGAAGAAGGACACCTTCCTGGAGCTCTGTGAGTGGCTTGCCCCTGCTCTGCGGTGACAGGACACACAAATGAGGCCCGCCATTCCCCTCCAGAAGCATGTGGCCATCGCCCTGTGGAAGCTCTCCACGCCAGATAGCTACTGACCCATGGCAAACCAGTTAGACATGGGGAGATCCACCGTCGGAGCAGTGCTCATGCAGGTATGGCAATCTCCAGCCACTGTGTCAGAAGGGGGGGTACAAGGAGGGAATGGGCTGCCCTAGGGAAAAGGGGGGGGGAGGTGGTGAAAGTCCCCTCCCTCGGGGGGGGGGGGTTGTTCTGTCCCGCCCGCACTAAGGACTGCCTGCAGTGGCCAGGATTGCAGGGGGGGTTGCTCCTGGAGAGTGGGGGCATGGGGCAGTGGCGGGGAGGGAGCACTCTCAGGCACCCTGGCACCCTATTGACTCTCGGTTTTGTGTGTCCCTCTGCAGGTGGTCAAGGCCATCAATAGAGTGCTGCTCTGCAGAGTCATCCACCTCACCGATGTGGACGCGGTCATCTAGGGGTTTGATGCCCTATGCTGCCCCAACTGTGGGGGGGTTATCGATGAGACACATATCCCCATCCGGATCACCAGGCCTCCCTGTACATCAACCAGAAGGGATACTTTTCCATCATCCTGCAGGCTGTGTCTGACCACCGGGGCCACTTTGTGGACCTCAATGTGGGTTGGTCCAGCAGAGCACATGACGTGCGGATCTACCGCAACTCCTCCATGTGCCAGAGGCTGCATGCCAGGACTTTCTTCCCTGACCACCACATCAGGGTCGGAGATGTGGACATGACTATCTGCCTGGTGGGGGATGCGGCCTATCCCCTACAAACCTGGCTCATGAAGCCCTACATGGGACACCTCAACCCCTCCTGACAAGCATTTAATGCCAGGCTGAGCAGGGTCCGCATCATACTGGAGGGTTCCTTCGGCCAGATGAAGGCCCATTTTAGATGCCTCTTCACCAGCCTGGACCTCTCCAAGAGGTGGCAGCGTGCTGTGTGCTGCACAATTTGTGTGACCAGAAGGAGGAGGCTTCCCTGCCAGGCTGGATGGCAGAGGCCATAACAGTCTCCCTCGTGTGCCCCACTGGGGGCTTGTGCCTCATTCCTCCCTCACGTCCTTCTACTTACTCCTTCCTAACCGCCCTTCCTGATGTAAAATAAAAGACGTGTTCATGAAAACAAAGTCTCTTTATTGAACAAAACTGGGATGGCGGGGGAGAATGAAACTCAGGTAAGACTGAGGAAAGAAAGTGGGAGAGGGGAGGAGGGAGGATGGGAAAGGGGAAGAGGAAATCTGGGAGGAGGAAGTTGGAAGGGGGAAGCAAGGGGAGGAAGGGGGAGGAGAAGCTCAGGGTTCTGGGTTGGGGGCCCCGCCAGCCCAACTGTCTCCCAGCACCTGTGGAGGGAGAAGCAGGAGGGGGAGAAGGAGGAGGAGGAGGAGCGGTAGCTGGGGAGACAGCAGGGGCAGGAGCGGCAGGAAGCAGCAATCTCTGCACCAGGGTCTGCAGATACTCGCAGATGGCACAGCCCTGGGCAAGCTGCTCCCGCCAGCTCTCCCACTGGAGCTGCAGGTCTTCTTGTACCCAGTGGTCAAGGGTGTGGTGCAGGGCTCGCAGTGCCCCCAGGTGCTCCCGCTGGTAGTCTTCTTGTGCAGGGTCAGCCTTCAGAGTGCTCAGGTGCGGGAGGATGCCCCGGGTGGTGTGGTGCGCCCTTCACTCACATCTGGTATGGCTGTGGAGAAACAAGAGATGTGGTCAGTTATCTCTGGGGACACAGTGGGTGAAGCCCAGCCCCCTTCTGCAAGGCAAGGACGGCTGTTCTCCGCACCATCAGAGCTGATGTGCTTGCACACAGGCCATGTTCGGGACGTCCTGCTATCCCCGGGAGTGGGAGCTGCCCTGAGACTGCACCCAAGCCCCTGTGCTGCATCAGTGTGGGTGTATGTGGGGGACAGATGTCCCTTGCCTCTGTGTACAGGGGGCTTGTGGAGGGAGGGCATCCTCCTGTGTTCCACCCCGGGTTCAGGAGCATGTCATGTCTCTTCACACATGCGTGTGGCTAACAGGCCAAGGCCCCTGTGTGGCAGCCAGCTGGTGGCACGGCACAGGCGCGCACATGCACAGGTTGCTGCATGATCCGTGGTCAGCAAGGCTCATGCACGCAGTTCCTGGTCTCCCTCTCTTCCTACCCCTTCCCCTCCCCCCCCCTGCATAAGAGGACAGTGATGGCACTCACATGTTGTTGCCTCACTGGCTTCAGACAACACCAGCGACAGGTCCACTGGGACAGCTTGGAGGTCCTGGCTGCGTGGCACGCTCCCTCCGGGCTTCTGTGGCTCCTGGCCCTCCTCCTCCATGCCCTGGTCAGGGCCATCCAAACAGGAGCAGCTCTCTGGGTCTACCCCTGGTTGGGAGCTGCCCCCTGTGGCGCTGGCATACACCTGCCGCAGCTCCTTGATTTTCAATCGAACCTGCTTCTGGGTTTGGATGTGGCCTTTGGTGGCCAGGCTGTCAGCCATCCGGCTGTAGAAGTCCGTGTTCCTCCATCTAGTGCGGAGATCTTGGACGTTGGAGGCATCCCCCCAAACCTCAATCAGGTCCATGATCTCTGCACTGGACCAGGAAGATGCCTGCCTTCTCTGGCCCCTGGCAGGCTCCTGGGAACTGGAAGACTAGTCCGGGGATACAGTGGAGGGCTGGCAGCCAGTGGCTTGCTGGCTCATGTTGCGGTCCGGGTCAGAGGCAGCAGCAGAGTGGCTCTGGGCTGGCAGGCCTGGTGCTAGCCACAGAAGACTGTGACCTGACTCTACCCCTTTAAGGGCTCCAGGAGGGGAAGAGAGGAGAGGAGTTTTCCTGTTTGTGCCCAGAGTGGCCACCAGGGCACCCTGGGAAGAGCTGGAGGCCCCCTATTTCAAAATAGCTCCTATTCCATGTCTACACAGTGCCTATTTCGAAATAGCTATTTTGAAATAGGTGCTATTCCTCATAGAATGAGGTTTACCAATTTCGAAATAGAGGTTGGCTTGTGTAGATGCTAGGAAAGTTATTTTGAAATGAATTTGCTGTGTAGACATACCCTCAGTTACATGGCTGCAACTTTCATTTATTGCAGTGAGAGTTATGCCTCTATAACCTGAGGAAAAAATAGGTTTCTTCTGTTTCCACTGGGGTTGCACAAGTATAACTGATGGTAGAATTTCGTTCTATAACTAAACCTTAAATTTTGTTTAGCTAGAGATATCTAAGAAAATAAATATGAATGCACTAACGGTGTGAAGCACACCTTAATCCACATTAAATCCCTGTATGCACAAAGAGATCATATGTCTACACTGCAATAACAAAACAAACAAACAAACAAAAAGATTGTGTCAGCTAGTCTGAGACCCTGAGGCAACTTTCTTGGGACTGTGCTATAAGGCTAAAAATAGTAGTATAAATGTTCCCATTCTGGCTGGAGCCCTGGCTCAGATTCTTACTATTGTTGTTTGTTGGGCATGGGAAGGGGAGAGAGGATTATGTTTTGTTTTCGTGCAGTGTAAACATTCCCAGAATTAAAGTGTAATGGGGTGGCTTCCCTGATCCAACCAGAAGCAGGCTCAAGGGAGCCTGCACAGATCCCTGGCCAATCAGGGAAAGGCTTAAAGAAGCCAATGAGAAGGCAGCTTGCTGGTGCAGTTCTAGTTAAAAGGAGCAGCACAACAGAGCAGTGGTGGTTAGAGCCTGTCCAGGAAGGGTGCAGAGCTGGTTCCCAGAGAAACACTTGGGCTAGAGCCAGGCGGGACAGGCTCAGGGACGCAGAGCAAAAGGTGGAGGCCTTTATATGGGGCCAGAAGGATGCAAGGGTCACAAGGGAAGTGGCCCTGGGAACAGGAGGCAGCTAAGGGAGGGTGAAGTAGGAGAGTCGCTGACCCAGGGCCCAGAGGAGTGGGCAGGCCTGTTCCCCCCTTCCTTCTTGCACTGCACCTAGCCACACTAAGGAGTGGTCTTTATGGACTGTGCTGTGACTTGCCCCTGAGGTGAGGGGCTAGAGTCACTGAGGCTGCAGCTGACCACAGTGGCAGTCATGAGGCTGTGGACTGCTGATACCCGTGGAAGGGGGGTCAAGAAACCAGTGTGGTGGGCAGTGCCAGGGGGCAGTGTCCTGAAGGGGAGTCCAAGTTCCTGGGAGTGATGTGGGTCCAGAACAGCGTATGGAGAGAGTATGGAGTGATGAGTGAGACACCAGCCACAACGGGGCATCCTGCTGATGACAGAACTAATTCCAGCAGGAGGCACCATAATGGTGTGTCTTGATATCATTACACCAAGTCTTCACTGGCAAATAACAGAACAGTAAATCAGCTCTCAATGCTATAAGTTCTGAGATGTCCACATTGGAAAGGCACTTAGTATGCTCTAACTCAGCAGTCGCTGCACTCTAGATAAACCTCCTCAATGAGAAGTGTGGAGTTTGCTGTGCTATGGATACAGATCTGTAGTGTCAGTGGACAGTTGGGCTGTGTCTACACTGGCAAGGTTTTTCCGGAAAATCATCTGATTTTCCAGAAAAACTTGCCAGCTGTCTACACTGGCCGCTTAAATTTCCGGAAAAGCACTGACAATCTAATGTAAATCATCAGTGCTTTTCCGGAAAAACTATGCTGCTCCCGTTCGGGCAAAAGTCTTTTTCTGAAAGACTTTTGCCTGAAAGGGCCAGTGTAGACAGCATAGTTCTGTTTTCCGCAAAAAAGCCCCGATCGCGAAAATGGCAATCGGGGCTTTTTTGCGGAAAAGCGCATCTAGATTGGCCATGGACGCTTTTCCGTAAAAAGTGCTTTTCCGTAAAAGCATCCTGCCAATCTAGATGCGCTTTTCCAAAAATGCTTTTAACGGAAAACTTTTCCGTTAAAAGCATTTCCGGAAAATCATGCCAGTGTAGACATAGCCTTGAAGTATTTGCTGCATTCTGATTGGCATCTGGAAATGGCCCATAATCCATCAAGTCCCCTCTGTTCTGTGTTTTGAACTCGGCAGTCTCCCCTATAGGCATGTGCATATCCCCTTTCAAAACTCTGTTTTGGACAACCTGCATGCTCTGGGGGACGGAACAAACAATTTAGGTGTAATGCTCCTGCTGTTGAATATAGAGGCATATGTGTGTGTGTGTGTGTGTGTGTGTGTGTGTGTGTGTGTGTGTGTGTGTGTGTGTGTGTGTGTGTGTGACAGAGAGAGAGAGAGAGACTGCTGTGCAAAGAGACAGAGTGGAAGGTGTAGCAGAGGAGGGGGTTGAGATGTCAGGGTTTCCCTCCTCCCTCTGCCTCATGAAGGGTTGTTTCCTGCCACTGTCTGAACTTACAAAATAGCATGCTGACATCCCCCAAAACACACAGTCTCCCATACACACACACATACTCTCCCCTCTTGCCATTTTTCTGCCAAATCACTCAGCTTGGTGAGATCTTTTTGAAACTCTTCACAGTCTACTTTGATCTTAACTATCATGAGCAGTTTAATATTATCTACAAATTTTGCCAGCTCACTGTTTACCCCTTTCTCTAGATCATTTATAAATAAGTTGAATAGGACTGGTCCCAGGACAGACTCTTGGGGGACCCCACTAGTTATCTCTCTCCTTTCAGAAAATTTACTATTTATTCCTACCCTTTGTTTCCTGTCTTTGAACCAATTATCAATCCATCCATCAATTCTCTCTTATCCCATGATAACTTACTTTACTTAAGAGCCTTTGGTGAAGGACCTTGTCAAGGGCTTTCTGGAAATCTAAGTATACTATGTCCACTGGATCCCCCTTGTCCACATGTTTATTGGCCCCCTCAAAGAACTCTAGTAGATTAGTAAGGCATGATTTCCCTTTACAGTAACCATGGTGACTTTCCCCCAACAAATGATGTTCATCTATGTGTCTGACAATTTCATTCTTTACTATAGTTTCAACTAATTTGCCCAGTACTGACATTAGACTTACCCATCTGTAATTGCCAGAATCACCTCTAGAGCCTTTTTAAAATATTGGTGTCATGTAGCTATCTTCCAGTCATTAGGTACAGATGCCAATTTAAAGGATAGGTTACAAACCAAAGTTAGTAGTTCCGCAATTTCCCATGTGAGTTCTTTTAGAACTCTTGGGTGAATGTCATTTGATGAGTTTATTCCTATCTAAGGGTATGTCTACACTGCCACCATAGTTCGAACTAGGGTGGCTAATGTAGACATTCGAACTTGCAAATGAAGCCCGGGATTTAAATATCCCGGGCTTCATTTGCATGTTCCCGGGTGGGCGCAATTTTTAAATGCCCGTAGTTCGAACTACCTGCCCGCGGCTACACGCGGCACGGAGTCGGTAGTTCGAATTAGACTTTCTAATTCGAACTACCGTTACTCCTCGTGGAACGGTAGTGGAACGGTAGTGGAACGAGGTGTAACGGTAGTTCAAATTAGAAAGCCTAATTTGAACTACCTAATCTGTGCCGCATGTAGCCGCAGGCACGGAGTCCGCACTAACGGGAATTTAAAAATGGCGGCGCCCGGCAAGATGCAAATGAAGCCCGGGATATTTAAATCCCGGGCTTCATTTGCAATTTCGAATGCCTACATTAACCACCCTAGTTCGAACTAGGGTGGTAGTGTAGACATACCCTAAGGGATGTCTCTGTCCGATCCATGTGCTCCTCCACACCCATCAGATTTCCCCCAACCCTTAGTTTAAAAACTGCTCTATGACCTTTTTAATGTTAAGTGCCAGCAGTCTGATTCCATATTGATTTAGGTGCAGCCCATCCTTCCTGTATAGGCTCCTCCTATCCCAAAAGTTTCCTCAGTTCCTAAAACATCTGAAACCCTCCTCCCTACACCATTGTCTCATCCATGCATCGAGTCTCTGAAGTTCTGCCTGCCTACCTGGCCCTGCACATGGGACGGTAAGCATTTCAGAGAACACAACTATAGAGATCCTAGATTTCGATCTCTTTCCTAGCAGCCTAAATTTGGCCTCCAGAACCTCTCTCCTACCCTTCCCTATGTTACTGGTACCTACATGTACCATGACCACTGGCTCCTCCCCATGACTACACATAAGACTATCTAGATGTTTTAAGAGATCTGTAACCTTCACACCAGACAGGCAAGTCACCATACGGTTCTCCTGGTCATCACAACCCCAGCTATCTATGTTTCTAATGATCAGGTCTCACACAGAACAGTATAAAAAGATAAGAACACCTGTGACATAACTGAATATACATCAGTAGTGAAAAAGATGCTAGTTGTACAATCGTTTCTGGAGTAGATTTATATTTTAGTGGAAGACATGTTTTTAAAGAAAAATAAGTTACAGGTGCTATTTTGGGTGAAATCCTGGCTCTGTTGAGATCAGTGCTCGGGGGTGGGGGAGTGTCTTACCAAGATTTCATCTTTTGCATTTATGCAAGAGAAAGCGCTGGAAAATGGCTTCAGATTCTGAGTAAGTTAAGGTTAGGAGGAGTACCTATTAGAAGTACAGAAGGCAAATGCTTTAAAATGATCCATACTATGTATTTGTTTCAGTTTTGACAATAACACTCTGCAGTTACAACCTTCAGGATCTCACCCTATCTCTATCAGGGCACATCTACACTGCAAAAGTTGAATTAAGATATGCAGATTCAGCTACATTAATTGTATAGGTGCAGTCAAAATAGCTGAATTTGGCTTTTGGCACTGTCTACACAGCAGGAAGTCAAAGGAAGAAAACTCTTCCTTCGACTTCCCTTACTCCTTGTGAAATGAAGGTTACAGAAGTCAGATTAAGAAGTCTGCCATCTCAAAATTATTTTGAAATAAGAGCATGTTGTGTAGACATACCCTTAGGCTTTGTCTACACTGCAGGATTTTTGTACAAGAAGCTTTTTGTGGAAGAGACCTTCCGCAAAAACTTCTTGCGCTAAAGTACATCCACACCTCAAAAGCGCATCGCAAAAGTGATGAGCTTTTGCGCAAGAGTGTCCACACTGCAAGAAAGTTCAGAATGTCCATCAGAGCACCTGTACTTTTTCTGATAGGCTCTTTTTGCACAAGAAACCCCTGTTGAGCATCTACACACACCTTTTTGCGCAAGAGCTTTTTTTGCAACTTCCTCATGGGGAGAAGAATAACTCTACCAGCAAAAGCCCTCTCTCCTGTCAGTTTATTGTATGTTTTGGGGGGGGGTTGTACAAAAATGCGCTTGAGGTGTGGATGCTCCACAGGTTTTTGCGCAAAAACGGCTGTTTTTGTGCAAAAATCCTGTAGTGTAGACATAGCCTTAGATTGCAAGATCAATGCAGAAATTTATGGCAGAACCCAGATGTCTCAACCAGGAGCCCATACCTTAATCATAAAGTATTTTTCATAAGGCAATATAAGTGACATAAAAAGGAAGGAGGATACAACTGTTTAAGCAATATGCATTACAATTGCAGAGATCTAGATTTGTATAAAACAGTGATTCATCCTTCATAATATCAGGGAAAGGAAGAAGAAACATCCTGATTTCTCTACCACAACTGAATATTCATCATAATTAATCGACAGAGTGTCCAAGTTTTCAATATGAATCTATAAATGTATTTTTTTTCCTGAGGTGTCTCATTGCATTCCAAGAATATCCCTTATTCTGGAAAACCATTTATGAAAAGCTAGCTGCATGCTTCTTGTACCATCTGGAGGCTATTACAATTGGGGGCCATGAAATAACAATTATCAGAGCAGGTGTATCCTGCTGGTCATCTCTAACCAATGTCATAGATTTAGGGGCTCAGGAAGATTAATTTACATATTAGTAATGTGGTTATAGTATTTAACCATGTGTTGAAATGTATGGAGCTTTAAGTAAACTGCCCTCAACACACAAGAAAATTCACTCATTCTTCTGTACCCAGTCCAAGATAAATCAGTTTCCATTTGAGAATACTATAACTCTTGCGTACCTCCTCATGTTAGTGCTTATTCTATATCTCCTGCCAACTCTGAGCTCTCTTCTTGATACTTTGAAATCGAAGCTATCACGATCAGCAGTAATATGATAGATAAGAGGCTAAATCAAATCCCTGTTGCTATCCTGCCATTCTCAACATGTAATTTCCCTGTCAGAAACATCTGTGATGTACTTCCTGGAATCATCTTAAAAACAAGAAATGTGGCATTATAAGCATACTGATATTTTACTAAACAGAGAGATAGCAATTAATTGGAAGAGGCTTTTGTATGCTGTGCTGCCAAGAGAAGCACAGACCGCTTAAATAATGAAGAAGCCATCTCACAGTGACTAAACAATCTGAAAATGTGCTACTCAAGTGTAGTAAGAGTGTAAAGCAATTAATAATGTTTGTTAGACTAAATCTAACATGGAATAGAGTCAATGAGTTAACCTATAAAAAAATGAAACCTTCATTGACCAATATTATAGGATCAGGGTGTTGCAGCATAGATGCCAAAGGCATCTGGATTAACTGTTGTTCACATGTCCAGACAACTTACAAAATTACTATACAGATTGAGCCTCCTTGATCCAGCACTCTTGAGACCTGACAGGTCCCAAACCAGGGAATTAGATGGACCAAGAGAGATCAATGCCAGTTCTTCTGCTGGGACAGCTAAGGGACTCCACTCCTGCAGCAGCAGGGGGATTAGCATTGACAGAGTGGGGACAGGGAGTACTCGGTGCAAAAGGCTGTGTTCCCAGCCTCTGCCCGCCAACTGCAGGTTGCTGCTCCCAGCTGTCAGGCATGCAACTCCACTCCTGGACCCTGACCACAGGGCTCCACAGCCACCCCACCTCTTCCCAGGAGATCCCATTGTGCCAGCTCCTCCCACTCCTTCCCTGAGATTGAACACTATAAATCAGCTATTTGCAGAGCTCTGGAAGCACTAGGAGGACAGGGGAAGGAGTTATTGAGGGTGGGGGGCCCAGCTTTTCCCCATTAGTGCTCCAGCACCAGAGGACCCATGGGTACTGGACCATGGATGTTGCCAGATAAGGAAGGTTCAGATTATAGAGGTTCAACCTGTATTTATATAACAACTTGTGTGGGAGTTGCACCCTGGCTAATTAAATTAGGAGGCACAGCCTTTCTGACTATATGAAGCCCTTCTTCCTAATGTTGCTCTTCACTGCACTTATTCAAATCCCCTCAGCCTATCTAAGTTCAAAAGAGAACTTCCCCCTATGTTCATAGAATCATAGAATAATAGGACTGGAAGGGACCTCAAGAGGTCATCGAGTCCAGCCCCCCGCCCTCAAGGCAGGACCGAGCTCCGTCTACACCATCCCTGACAGATGTCTATCTAACCTGTTCTTAAATATCTCCAGAGAGGGAGATTCCACCACCTCTCTTGGCAATTTATTCCAATATTTGACCACCCTGACAGTTAGGAATTTTTTCCTAATGTCCAATCTAAACCTCCCCTGCTGCACTTTAAGCCCATTACTCCTTGTCCTGTCCTCAGAAACCAAGAGGAACAAATTTTCTCCTTCCTCCTTGTGACACCCTTTTAGATATTTGAAAACCGCTATCATGTCCTCCCTTAATCTTCTTTTTTCCAAACTAAACAAGCCCAGTTCATGAAGCCTGGCTTCATAGGTCATGTTCTCTAAACCTTTAATCATTCTTGTCGCTCTTCTCTGTACCCTTTCCAATTTCTCCACATCTTTCTTGAAATGTGGCGCCCAGAACTGGACACAGTACTCCAGCTGAGGCCTAACTAGTGCAGAGTAGAGCGGCAGAACGACTTCACGAGTTTTGCTTACAACACACCTGTTGATACAACCTAGAATCATATTTGCTTTTTTTGCAACAGCATCACACTGTTGACTCATATTCAACTTGTGGTCCACTATGACCCCTAGATCCCTTTTCGCCATGCTCCTTCCTAGACAGTCGCTTCCCATCTTGTATGTATGGAACTGATTGTTCCTTGTTGTTGAGGTCAAAGTTATTATTATCATCTGTATCAAGGCAACACCCAGGTAATTTAGAAATGAAATGGGAAAGTCCATGTCCAGTGCAATAGATGATGGGTCAACTTTGTACTTCTCAGGCTTACGCCAGGCCTCACATATGGTAATGCAAAGCATTGAGCTATCTCATTGTCTGCCTCTTATTAGTCGTTGGCTTAATTTTTGTAATGTTGTTGTTATATAAGGTATGTCTACCCAGCTGAGTTATTTTGGAATAACAAGTTCCAAAATAATAAGAAGTTATTTTGAAAGAACAAAGAGCATGTCTACACTACAAGCTATTATTTTGAAATAACGTCAAGCTGGAGAACTTCTTACTCTGACTCCTGTAACTCTCATTTCATGAGTAAGGGAAGTTGAAGGAAGAGTGTTCTTCTTTTGACTTCCTGCAGTGTAGCCAGCGCCAAAAGCCGAATTAAGCTATTTTGTCTTCAGCTACACTATTGACATAGCTGAAGTTGCGTATCTGAATTCAATTTTGCCCTGCTGTGTAGACATATCCATAGAGGGCACTCCAGAACTTAATACTAATTCTGTGTCAGGCATGTTGGCTATCAATATAAAAAAACAGAAAAAAATTATGCTGACTCCAGGGTAGGAATAGAGAGCAATTATAGAGGCAAGGCTTCAGGCAACAGATGCAAGAGTATGATCTTCCTATTGTATAGACTTTTGAAACCCACAAGCATAAATTGATACCAATGCATTCGTCCACTTTCGTAGGTATTCCCATCTTTAAAATGTCCTCTTGCTTCCCTACACTTAGTGTGGTGTTGTCTTCAATTAGACATTAAAATCGTATTTTGCTCCCGACACATGAAGTATAATTAGAGAGACCATGAGACCTCTAAAATCTTGGAGCAGGGGGGGAACTGCTTCTAGATTATGATTTCTGAATTTCATTTAGTCTACAGTTTAGGGTCTACCTTGCACCCATAGCTCAAAATAAGCTACACAATTTGAGCTACATAAGTTGCGTAGCTTATTTCGAGTGTATTTCCAAACAACTAATTTCGAAATCTGGCTCTGTCTACACAGCACCAAATTTTGAAATAGAGCGCTATTCTGAAACATCCCTTAATCCTTATGGAACAGGGTTTACAGGCACGTCGGAATAGCACACCTGTTATTTCAAAAGATATTTCAAAATAATGGGCATGCTGTCAAGATATGGAATACGCTATTTTGGGATACTGGAAGTAGCCTGAAATAGTGCTGCAGTGCAGATGTACCCACAGGCTACATCTGCACTACGAGTTTTCTCAGAAAAAATATGCTAATGAGGGACTCATTTGCATGAGACACAATCTCATTTTCATATTTTCTGCCAATCTGTTTTTGCACTAGGGGGTTTTGTGCAAAAACAAGCAGTGTGGACATTTTCTTTTTGTGAAAAAAAAACCCTTTTTCCACAAGAGCAGTATTCCTCCTTCTTTGGGGCATAAGGATCTTATGGAAAAAGGAGTTTTTGAACAAAAAGAAAATGTCCACACTTCTTGATTTTTTTTACAAAACTCCCTAGCACAAAAACAGATCAGCAAAAAATATAAAAATGAGATTGCGACTCATGCAAATGAGTCCCTCATTAGCATATTTTTGGCTGAGAAAACTCATATTGTAGACGTAGCCACAGAGAATAACTGTGTGAAAACAGAGTCTTTATTAAGAGAGAATAGAAATTTATTGATATTTTGTCCTTCTCTGCTTGAGTTAAAAACACTCAATGATATGTCAGCTGACTGAAGGTGAATGTTTACTTAATGGAATTGTATGGAATGATCTCACTCTAATTTATATACATCAGAGACAAGGCCTGTGGAATGACCTCAAGGCTCTAATCACTCTGAAGTTATTGCATTTGGAATTCCCTCCATAATTGGGCAATCATAGCTGACATCTATACCTTAATGAATCTCCTTGGTTTTTTAAAAGTGGTGAGGGTGAGCATTAAGAACACCTTCCTAAGAGCTTATTACTGGAGTAGGATGAATACAACAGGGACAGGAAAGGCAGCTTCAGCTCATAATGTGAGTGCTGCATTCATAGCTGCTTACTAAGTATTTGACCGTGCACTATTTGACCCTGACCTAGCACACTTTAAGCACATGAACAGTCTTGCTAACATCAGTGGGGTTGCTTAAAGGTAAGTATGTTCTCGGCAGCTTGCGGGATCAAGCCCTGACATTAAGAAGATTTGGCTGAAGCATAGTGGGCTAAAAGGGAACCCAAAGCTGAGACATATTGAGTTGTTCTCATATTCTCTTGAGTCCATCCTCATGGAAGTTAAGCCTTACAATGGACCCTAAGTTATAATAATAGGCAAAAGAATGCCTGTACTCAAGTCCCAAATACTTCCCCTTTACAGTGCTTTTATTTATATAGTATTACATTTTAAAGCAGAGAGTGATGTCATTGTAGAAAATCATCATAAAAATACTGCAGCAACAGACATCTCTTTCAACAGATGCCTGGTTGACTCACTTTCACAGCTGCAGCAAAGTATTCCAATCTGTTTCTGGAGAGTAATCTTGCTTGTGAAGTCTTTAATAGGACACTTTGACTGTAGGGGAATGCAGCCGCTTTTCATTTCTTGTGGCAGTCAGAAAGTTTCATTGAATATTTCTGAGCTCTCAGTTTCTTCCAAACATATGCTGAATTTCCTGGCTGTCTTCCCTAAAATCTGGTCTGAGTTTCTGCCCCTGTCCTGCCTTAAATTACTTTATGCACAAATAAAAAGACAAAAAAAACCCCTAAAATCATTATTATTTAAATCCATTTTAACTTTTTTCCTTAGCTTTTTGAATATTTACATGTAGTTGGTTTTTGTTTAAAGTTTTTGCCCTGAACACATTGCAAGGCTCCAAAGAAGTTGAAACAAAAACATCAACTTTTAACTATTACCAGTACAACACTGCCAACTAGAGGAACTGTGTCTTTTAAGTTCTTGTGTCTTGAAGCACTGAGGTTTTATAAAGATATAAATATTGAAATTCCATATTTGTTCAACAGGAACGCCAACCCTCCAAAATCCCAAAT
Organism: Pelodiscus sinensis; assembly: GCF_049634645.1. Lineage (NCBI taxonomy): Eukaryota > Metazoa > Chordata > Testudines > Trionychidae > Pelodiscus > Pelodiscus sinensis. The sequence goes on from NC_134712.1 coordinate 203,248,298, forward strand.
GTATTGGTGCCTGCCTTTGTTTTTCTATAGGCTTTTGTTGCCTCCGTGTGTCATATATGGAGTGGAAACACCACAAATTCTGTTATTCACTTCGTATTTCCATGATCCAGAAACTCAAATAATACCGTGAAATGGTGTTATTTTCTGCCTCCTACAAGAGTCACTAAAGCATTAAATAGCTTGCAAAGAAACAACACAGTATTTGGATGACATACTAGTTTCTAGAACCTTCACAATGATATATTAATAATTAAAAACAATTTGTAATCTGTTCAGACTACTCACATATTTGACCCAATCTTGCAGACATTCCACTTGGACAATGCTTTATATCTTCCAACTATAAACATTAGGCAACATCTACATACACCTTATGAAGAAGGTAGTAATTCACTTTTGAACAGGAAATATATAGAACTGGGTACAGAAAACATGTACCCTAAAATAAATTATTTAAGTATCACCTTGCTGCATTTAATTCTCTAACTTATACAAACTTACTAGATCATTGCATTAGAACAGACTCAGTCTGATTAATGCTTCTATGTCAGGAGTCAGCAATAAGTGGCCCATGAGCCTGACATTTTTCACCACAGGTTGCCAGATGATTTATTTATTTACCTGAGCATGCACAGGTCTGACCGCTCCCAGCTCCCGGTGGCCGTAGTTCACGGCTCCCAGCCAATGGGAGCTGGGGGGAAGTGGTGGTCCGGCCGCTAGCTTGGAGCATTAAACTAAGGCCAATGGGAGCTGTGAGCACTCGTACCTGCCAATGCTCAGGTAAATAAAGCATCCGATGGCCCACCGGAGCTAACTCTGGTGAACCATATCAGGCCCTCAGGTCACTTCTTGTCCATCCTCGTTCTAGGTTTTGTAGTCTCACTCCAGTGGACTACGTTGTGGCTCATCATTACATAGCAAAGGGAAATTCAAGGGGAATGCAAAGGGAAATAAAGTCATACATGGATTACTTAAGAGTCTAATTGCAGCCACTGGACTCAGATAATACAAGGGCTCCTTCTCAACTGTTCCCTCCAGAAAGTATAACAGCCCAAAGGAAGGAGGTGGAATTATTGACCACCCATTCATCCCCACAACCGCCACCAGAGCTGGCTTGCCATGGGATGACAGTATGTTGCTGTGACATAGAAGCCTATTAGTGTCACACCAACAACTGTGAGTCATCAGCTCTTGTCAGGCCTGGCACATTGACTACACCTCACACACTGTTAGCATAAACTGTATCTAAAAAGTGTCATGTAAGGCATTATAGACAAATTGTTAACACACAGGTCCCAGAAAGAATTGTGTTGTGTTATGTACAAAAGGCATGTGTACAAAGCTATATGTATAGATGTGTGCTTGGCAAGCAAATGCATGAGTCCAGTCCCTCCTAGACAAAAGAATGCATATTTGCTTATCTGACTAGCCTGGCCAGCAGACAGAGACAATGAAGGTAAGTTTACATGTAAGGGAGACAAAGCACTTGTGCTGACAAGCAGGGGAAGAAGAGAGCATAGCGTCTATATACTAGCAGGAGTGAGAAGTTCCATTTTTCAAAAATTCATTTCAAAATGTACTGGACTATAAAAAAGAAGAAGAGAGAACCCTGAAGTTATCCTTTACCTGAGGAGTCCAGTATGTCGGAGCCTTGCTAAGGAACAGGTCGGCCATACTGGAAGAATGACTATGATGAGAAAAGCTTCTTTGAACAAAAGACCGCTAGGTGGACTTTTAGCCTTAGATGTGTATTCTTTCCTTTTGTTTGTCTCTAACCATTTCTATTCTTCTTCCCCATACCAGACATCACTTGCACCTTTGTACATTTCTTAATAAAGTTATTTTACTTTTCCCATAACTAGCTCTGATGGAAGTGGAGGGTTTGTCAACCCAGTTAGTGGCTGTGATTGTCTCTTTCAAGGGAGCAGAGAACTTAATACAAGTGTGTGAGCATTCAACCGCGAGGGAATGGACACTACAGAATGGTGGTACTCTTTGCAATGAAAGCCAGCTTGCCACCTGTATGCTTGCAGGCTGGCTGTTGGTGTCACAGCTGAGCCACAGCAGCATAGCATTCCAGGCACCCAGAGCTGGAAAGTAAGCAATGACTAAACCCTTTACTGGTCTCGGTGAACCCCAGTGCATCACAGCTGCCATCCTTACACTGTAAGTGCAGCAATGTGTGTTCTCATGCACACCAGGCAGCCCCTGGGAGATGGGGAAAAGAAAGCTCCCCTAGGAGCAATGCTGCCTACGCAATTCCTTAACACTGTTCAGAGATACTAGCATGATCTAGCCCTAGGAATACTGAACCCAATCTAAATAAACTCACCCCTCTCTTAGTGACACCATACTTACAGGATTATTTGACAATTACATGTGAAAGTCCAACCTCCTAGAAAGAGCTGGCTACAGACAATGAGCACTGGCTGTATCTATTAGAGCTGCTTAAGTAATAGTAACTATAGTACATGAATTCTCTTGGAATTCACACCTCCAGATCAGCTGCTAGAAGTGGGCCTCATCCTCCTTGATTGGATCCACCTCGTCATCTCCAGCCTGATCCTGGCCTGCATATTTATTCCTGCCTCTGGAAATTTCCACTACCTGCATCTGACGAAGTGGGTCTTTGCCCACGAAAGCTTATGCTCCTACACTTCAGTTAGTCTATAAGGTGCCACAGGACTCCTCGTCGCTTTTATAGTACACGAGAATAATTATCCAATGTTGCTCTGGTCCGTAACTCAATTCATTTTTGTTTTTCTTTATTTAAATCATTGCTCTGGGGTGGGGCTGGGGACAAGGAGCTCAGAATACAGGCTGCCTCAGGGAGAGAGGACAACCTCAGCCCTCTGTCACTGCAGCACATTGGTGCCGGTGCTGGTGTCGGTACCAGTGCCAGTGCATGCAGTGCCTATCCATGGCCACTGCAGCTCCAGCGGACACAATGCATGTCCCCTAGCTGGGGCAGGTCCAGGTTCGTCCACCCCCTGCACTCCCCATTCAGAGTGAGGAATGCAGCAAACTGCACTTTCCCCAGGAGAACAGCCAGCAATATTTCTATACAAATCTGGGGGAGGGGGAACTTTCCATTTCCCCCCCCCCCCCGACTCTCCCTAAAGGGCACCTGAGTGGTGGGAGGCTCATGACTAGGGCTGTCCTGCATGGGGAATCCCAGCCAGCCCCTTTCACCTCCTTGCTGATTCTGTCTCTTTATGAGAGACAGTCCCATTCCAGGCACATCACATTTCCCTGGCACGTCCTAACTCTTACCTTCCTTAAAGTTAGGATAAGAGGCAGCTGCTTACCAAATTTGGCGGTCCTAGCTCTTACAGTTTAGGAGTTCTTGAATAAATAAACAAGGCAGAGAGACACACTCAGTCACATAGAAACAAACTCCCTCAGATATATTGCACATGGTAACTTGTCTTTTTTATGTTCAAGGGGTTAGTCAACTACATCCATGGATGATCTGATACTATCCATCAACACACATTTTCAATTAAACATTCCATTTTTTCCTTATCCATCCCAAGAATCTGTCAAAGGAGCTGGAAGCTTTGAGAGGCCTACAGTGAGTGGGAAATAATCATACTGGGCAAAGGGAAGCAGATGGAAAGACAGCAGAGAGCCAGGGAACCTTAGCACTTCAAAGCAGGCAGAAAGTAGCCCCAGAGAGATTAAGGAAGCAATGTTTGCCAGTGGTATACTGCAGGACAGTTCAAAGATGGGGGAGTTAGAGTGACCCACAGCAGCAGACAAACTAGAGGGGGTAGCTGTTGACTGTATTGGAATAAAATGAAGGCAAAGATGTGAGCCAGAGGAGTTTAAGCATTAGGGCTTTTGGAGCCCTATGCAGATGTATAGAGATTTTGAGAGAGCAGTTTTGAATTGCTGCTTCCGCTCCAACTGGATTCATCTCCTCTGCTCCCACAATCTAAACATGTTTGGCCTGAATTGTAAAGAGTAAATGTATAGCAAATATAAGCCACTGCAAAGAGTAATTCAATAAGTGTTCTTCCAGTTACGATGTTAGGGTTACTGTAAATAATTGTTATGGAAAGTAACTAGAACACAAACCGAACAAAGAACAGTTATTCGGTAGGAACAAAAACAGCTAGGAACTAGAAAATGTTGTATTTTAATCATTCAGGCATCACCTGCAGCACTTTTTTTAAAAAAGTGCACATCTGTTGTGAATCATCTTATAAAGCCAGAAGTGGAGTTTCCACAATGGTGAATAGGCCCTTGGAGGCTTGGGGGGCAGGAGCACATGATAGCTAGTTTTCATTTAACTACTTTATTGAGAGGAATCAGAGATTTTTCTGGCTGTCGTTTGGGTCCCTGAGGCAAGCATGCACTTTCACTGGTGAATGGATGGAAAAACTCTGCAAGTTAATGTGTAGCATTCTTGGGTTGTTCTGAAATGTGATCCTCCACTGTGTTGTTTTAAAATATGTTTTACTTGATGACTTGTATTATTCATAGCCTGTTGTGAAGAGATGATACGCACCTACTCTTACCATTACCTTCAACGGCCACTGTGAGTGCTCAGCATCTCTGAGGAAATTGGGCCATAAATGTTTTATAACATATTCTCATCCTGTTCAGTGTATAATCTGTCTAGGCATTGAGCTTTGTAGTCTAGTTACCTAATTAAGGTGTTTCAAATATATACATCTTTTAAATATATATGTTGGGAGTTATTAAAATCTTTTGGAGCCCTATGTAGAAGTATAGAGATTTTGAGAGAGCAGTTTTGAATTGCTGCTTCCGCTCCAACTGGATTCATCTCCTCTGCTCCCACAATCTAAACATATTTGGCCTGAATTGTTACCTAGGTGACAGACTTCTTTTCTGGATAAATGGTGAATGCTATCTGCCAACTCAGAATCTGCACTCAGAAAATACTAAACCATGATAGTAGAAAACATTGTCCTGTATAAAGTCAGGAGCTGCCTCTCCATTTGTGGTCAACACAGCACATATTACAAAGCAATGATTTTCAAACTATGGGTCATACCCCAGTACTGGGTCATGCAATGTCAGGCATTGGGTCTCATTGCTGCAGGATGATCAGGTGACCAGTGGGGATGCTAAGGAGAGCTACCTGCTTGTCTTGGCACCACAGACTGTGCTCTTCCCCAGAGCTCCTAAGTGTGAGTGTGAGGGAGAGTACATAGGGCTTCACGCACTGCCCATACCCAGAGCACTAGCTCCATACTACCATTGGCTGAGATCTGCTGCTAGCTGCTTCTGTGGCACCAAGACAGGCAGGAAACCTGCCTTAGCACCCCCACTGCATTGCTGGCCAAAAGCTGTTCAAGGTAAGGACCTCCTGTCCCAGTCCCCCCAAAGCTGGAGCCCTCTCTTACCCCCCAAAGTTCTCATCCTCAGCCCCACTCAGGAGCCCACACTCTAGTTAATTATGCTGGGTCACGAGAAAAAAGTTTGAAAACCTCTGTTGTCACGGCAGGAGTGTTCATCTTTTTTCGTCTTTACGGAATTACTACTTGGATAGTTCTACTTGGATAGTAAGCTATCAGCCACACCAATGGTTTCAATGGAGAATAATATTCATCTTCACTTACTTGCTGTACCAAACTGCTGTATAGTGCAGCTTGGCACTGTTCAGCTGCTGTGCATTTCCCCGCAGATGCAGATGCATTTCTCTGACAAGAAAAATAGTCCTTGTAGATAGCTTGTCTATATCAACTTGCCAGATCTTTGGGGATGAAAATCAATATAGGAAAATGTAGAATTACAGCATCATTTCAGTGAGAAGCCATTAATGTGCAAGGCTGTGTCTACATTGGCATCCCTTTCCGGAAAAGGGATGCTAATGAGACACTTCGGAATTGCAAATCCATGGGGGGTTTAAATATCCCCCGCGGCATTTGCATTTACATGGCTGCCGCTTTTTTCTGGCTCGTGGTTTTTGCTGGAGAAAAGTGCCAGTGTAGACGCGATTCTCTGGAAAATAAGCCCTTTTCCGGAGGATCCCTTATTCCTACTTGAAAGGGCTTATTTTCCGTTTCCATATTAATTATTTCCATATTAATTATTTGAAAGGCCTGTTAAAACTCAGTAAAAAAAACCCTGCATTCCGCAGTATGGTCCCGGGCCTAACATTCCCAGGCCCACCATAAGGGACCGAAAAGAATTGGAAAATAAAATCTGTCCATCTGTCGTATGAGGGAATGTGCAGACGAAGGGACAGATGGGGCATGAGTGTGTGAATGGTACAACAAAGGTGTCCACATGACAGTGTTTAGCCCACTGGGTCACCTTCAGTTCATACATTATGCTTTTCCGGGACGATGGGTAAACATCCTCCCCATAAAAGGACAAAAAGTGGGGGAATGTAGTAAGTTGAGGGTCAGTAACATGGAGTCAGCAGGCCTAAGGCCTCCAATATGGAAACAGCAACAGGCTTGCAATCTAGTGAGCAAGACTTTGGTATAAGTAACACAGGAGCCAAGAAAGAGGCCCTATTGATAATTGTGTGATTGTGTAAGTTAGGTCGAGCATAGAAGGACACAGGGAGGCACTGGGTACAGACTGTAAGCCAAAGGGGAGTAACGGAACATCTTAAGAAATGTCTTTGTACAAAGACTCCCTAAAAACTAATGCACATACCGACCTAGGTTCAGGACCGGATCGAGATTGACGGCATGAAGGATAGTAAGTAAGCCCCCTTTCCATAGGGTGAGGGGTGGTAACTAGGCAACAGAGGGTGGTAACCTGGTACGTAAAGATATGATGTAAGTTGTTTGTACCTGTCTATAAAAGGATACTGCAGAGGGTGCTCTCCGGCCAACCTTGGGGGGTGCACTAGGCGCCTGAACGGCAGGTGTCATTGCCTAAAGGGGAGTACAGAATGCACAGTAGCTTAACTTTGACTAACTGCTGTTAATATCTGATATATGGCAATAGGCCTGCCCGGTGTTGGTACCTTGTCAACGCGGGCCATAGTGCCCAGTGGTGTAACATTGTACTGATCTCTGTTACCAACTGGTAGAGCTTTGCATTTGACAATAAACCTGCTCGATTGATTTCAAACCTTGCCTCCATCTGTCATTTCCAGGGCCTCTCAGAGATCTCTTGTGTTGACCCAAGTGCACAGGGTCTAACACTCTAGATAAAGGGAGTACCGATTGTTATGCACACAGCCGAGAGTTTAACAATGGAGTAGAGGTCCTGTCAGAAGCGCACCAGGACAACCCTGACCAGACGACTCTGACACTGACAGTCCAGACCACCGAAGGTACCGAGATACGAGAACACCGAGGTACGACAGAAGTTATCAGTTGTTGTTAATTATTCACATGTAAAATACTTGTCTTTCTATGAATAAAGCAGAAGGCCATGCCATAACATTATTAGTGTACAAAGTGCACTTAATAAGACTGTGTTAAATTAGCATTTTCAGTTCTACAGCTCAGGGGATTGGGCTTTGCAAGCTCTGATACAGATGCAAGTGGTGCTGTGCATTTTGAAGAATAATGACGTGCACTGGAAAACTCTGCTTCCTGTTTTCACTTCCATAGTCTAATGGACCTTCATTCACCCCATCCCTCACAACCTCCTTAGCCCATATCCAGTTCTCAGTTTTGTAGCTCCTGTGTCCCACTGTGCTATCCTATGTGCAGACTCAGAACAAAAAGATGACCCCTACTCCAAAAATTTACTGCAGTTCAATTTCACGGTTAAGAAATCCAAGATCAGATTCATTCATAGACTGGGCTGCTTTGGACTCCTCCAGTAGGGCAAAAGCACTATAAACTCAGTGTAACCAGCCACTTAAGCCAAGTTTATAGTTGCTTTGTACCAGCAGAGTGACATAAAGTAGCTGGAACATACAGGTCAATATGTCCTCTAGTATTTACGATGGCCTTCTAGTAATGAGTTGAGGGAAGTACAACAGCAGGAAAAGAACATACAGAGATTGAAATCACAGAATGTCAAATATAGCCAAACACTTTTGGCTGTATTCACATCTGAATGGTACCAGAGGAAACAGACTATTTTTCATGGAAGACTATTACACCACATTGTGATAGCTACTAATAAGAGCGTTAGTGGGCATTGTTTAGCAGTGATTAAATTATTTCACAATGTTCATATCTGCAGTTTTCACCAGAGAAGTTTAGTGACCAACTAAAGTAAATCTGGTCTTCTCTAATGTTGTATAAACAGTCACCGTAACAAGATTATTTTTGGTATTTGTTATTTAGTTTTGAAGATTGCATTTATGCCTTCTTTTTTCAAAGACTTTGAAAAGTGATACTCCTGAAACTTTCCACTTACTCTATTATGTTAAAAATGTCTCTAGCTTAATTTAAATTGAAAACTAAATATACACAAAAACCAGATTCAGAAACTAAAGCTGCACTCAGTTTAACTTTAGATGGATTGAAATCCCAAAGACATTTTACTTCAGTCTTTGTAAATAAAACCCAAACTCCTGATTTCCTACAAGACCACTAATCATTTTAGTTTAGATTTCAACCATCTAAAGTAAAAGAATAGGTAAACAAATACCAAAGCATAATGCCAGTACTTTGTAGTTTAAACATATTCTAAAACTGTTCACAAAGCTAATTCTCAAAAGACACCCCCACTGTATTTTTAAGAGCAGTGTAACAGGTGTATGTTACAAATTAACATCACAATCTATGTTAATTACTGACTCAGAAAAGCAAACAAAGGTATTTCCTGTATAGTTCTGCAAGTTTTTTCCAGCTGATTTCTCAGCAGGTGAGTGGGCTAATTTGGCTTGAGGATTCTGTTTAGCACTTCCTTAGGTTTTAAAGACTTACCAGAGGGGAGTGGTGTTCCATGCAGCATGGTTTGCTGGAGAGGGTGGAAAACAATGCCCTCTTTGTACATGCTGTTTTCTATTATTACTGCTTTTTCTGCGAGAATAGAATCAGACATCTCTTCCATCTGGGTCAATGTGCGGTTGAAGTGGGAAGTTCCTTCATTGTAATAGATCCTCAAGTGCTGGGTGTGAGCAGGGCACAAAGAGCACAAGCAGTCTCTCTCCTTGTACAACATGTGTAAATTAAACAGCTTGTAATTGAAGCCCTCATTCTTTTCTGCTCCCTCCTTTGTCTCCTTGGCTCAGTAAGCCAGCCCAAGGTTGATTAACATTCATTAGTATTAAAAATAGCGATGTAAAAGAGTAGTCAATTAGTCAACTACTGTACTTGCTTCCCTCCACCTTCCTGCCTCTATATCAGAGGCAGCAAAGGGGGGAAAGCAGGAGCCGGGTCTAGGACCTACCCCCCCCCCCCACTGCACCTCTGCTTTTTAAATGTAGTAGGAGCCAAGGTGCCTGTGTGCCCAGCTCATGCTACATTTAAACAACAAAACCACAGTGGGGCCCTTTATGGACTAATCGTGTACTCGATAGAAATTGTATTGAATACACGATTATTCAATTACACCTTTAATTAAAAACAATGAGCAGTTCTGTAGCACCTTAGAGACTGACAAAATATATATAGTATCATGAGCTTTCATGGGCAAAATCCACTTCCTCAGATGTTAAGTGCACACTTGCATACCTATGCATTCTTACTAGGATCATAGTAGAGTTCACAATATAGCAGGTCTAAGTAATATACAGAAAACTCAATTCAAATCACGATTAATGGGAGTTGGGTACATAACTCCATTAAGAGTTTCTGAAAATCCAGGGTGAAATGAGTGAGACCAAGTTTTCACTCCCACCCTTCAGTTCAGCATGAATGAACCATGCTAAAATGAAAAATGGCATTATCAAAATCATACGACATTACCTCAATGACATTACCTCTCTGAGACAACTCAGAACTGAGAAGCAAAGGAGAAAAAAGTGTCACATGGGAACTAGTATCACTGTGGAACCATGAATTGATCATTCCCTTTTTTTCCCTCCATCAATTATTGTAATGTATTTTCTTTTCCCTTCCTAAAGCTGATTTGTTTTCATCAACATCATCATAAACATCATCATAACGGAAGCACATTATGACTTACTCACAAACAATGGGTCATGCAATTGTTTTTCAGCTGTTTAAAAAATTGCAGTCAGCTTTTAGTCAGACTCCATTGAAAGTTCCTCATTGTTTCTACGGGCCTACTGCATCAGCAGGTGGCGCTAGCCACTCAAGTAATGAAATACTAGATTTTATTTAGGAATAAGTTCACTATTCCTTCTCCCTTACCTCTTTCTTTTTTAAGTTAAAGTACTTATGGAATGAGCTTTCCGCTGTGGCTTGAACAAAATCCATTCCAAAACAGGAAGGAAAACAAACCATTTTAACAAGTTGAAAAGCATATGAAACATGTACAAGTCTGAAAGATATTCACAATAATAGAAATTAAAATTTAAAACAGTTTTTAAAACTTCATGTCTCTTTATATTAGTTTAATGCTACTGTACTACACATCCAATTCATCTCCATGTATTACAATATCTATTCAGATATTTATAAAGAGCTAAGCTCTGTGATATCCTATAAGGCAAAAGTAAAAGGAGGGATCTGATTGGATCTAATTGGTCACAAAAAAATAGAAGGTTGGAGTGGGTTAATATGCAAAACCAGAAGAAGAGGCATCTGATACCATTTCCATCGAATATCATATCTCCTCCTTATAATAGAAGGTGTTGAGATAACCTTCAGTTATGGCTGCCAAATGACAAGAGGTCATGTATTTGGCATTAAGAAGATAAGCAAAGGCACATGGCAAAACAGTACAAAACAAAGAGAAATCGTCAGGTTTTGGGTAAGGGACTTCCCAGAACTATTTGGTACCCTGACTATAATGTAAATTAATGAAATGAAAACAGTACACAGCACAGCATGCAAGTAAATGCAGGAATTATTGGGGGGGGGAGGGTTTTTTGTCTGTGTTATGCAGAAGGTCAAAGGGGGTGATCATAATGGTCCTTTCTGGCTTTAATCTCTCTGGCTATAGAACTGCATACAGCCTACCAAGAAGCAGAAAGATTTCAGAATGGACCAAGATAGGAGCTGAGAAATCCTGACTGCATAGTCTGGGGCAAGTCACTTCATATGTCTTCCTCACTTTCCCTAACTGTGAAATGGGATCACACAACTTGCCCATCTCCTGAATCAGCGATTTTGTGATTCTTAATCACCTAATGTCTGCGCAGAGTTTTGAATACTGTATGTGAAGTTCTATATAAACATTAAGTTCTACTATTCTCTTGCTATGTACAAATGACGAAAATCAATTCAAAGGTTCCTTACATGGCAATATACTCATCAGATGGCATTCACCCAAGAGTTCTGAAAGAACTCACATGGGTAATTGCGGAACTATTAACTGTGGTTTGTAACCTATCCTTTAAATCTGTACCTAATGATTGGAAGGTAGCTAACATGACGCCAATATTTAAAAAGGGCTCTAGAGATGATCGTGGCAATTATAGACCGGTAAGTCTAACGTCAATATCAGCCAAATTAGTTGAAACTATAGTAAAGAATAAAATTGCCAGACACATAGATGAACATAATTTGTTGGGGGAAAGTCAATATGGTTTCTGTGAAGGGAAATCATGCCTTACTAATCTACTAGAGTTCTTTGAGGGGATCAACAAACATGTGGACAAGGGAAATCCAGTGGATATAGTATACTTAGGGTATGTCTACACTACAGTGTTATTTCAAAATATCTTATTTTGAAATAGTTAATTTGAAATAGCTTATTTCGAAATAACACATCTACACACAAAATGCATTTCAAAATAGCGTTTTGCTATTTTGAAATAGCGCGTCCACACTGAATGGACACTGAATTACATTGAAGGCCGGCCGGAACCAGGTCCAGCAGGGCATCAGGTCAGGAGTTTATTTGTTTGGCTGCTGCCTGAGACTATCTGAGGCTTGTGCTTAAAGGGACCCCCACCCCGGGCAGCTGGTTCTCAGCTTTCCCTGCTTGCTTGGCTACCTCAATGAGGGACAGAAAAGCATTTGTGTCTCTGTGTGCTGTGGTTGCCCTCACTTGGGACACCAAAGCACTCTACAACATGGAGCCGGAGCTGCTCCTGGGCACTCTGGTGCTTCTCGTGAACGCGTTGCTGCGATCCTGGCTGCACTTTCAGCAGGCTACCATCCGGGAGGTCCATCAGGGGGCTGTCAGTATCCAGGAGGCCCTGCGGGAGAGCTTCCACTCTGAGGAACACTAAGAGCCTCCCTGGTCTGCCCCACTGGGGGCTTGTGCCTCATTCCTCCCTCACGTCCTTTCATTTACCCCTCCCTAACCCCCCTTCCTGATGTCAAATAAAATACATGTATTTTCATGAACTCAAACTCTCTTTATTTAACAAAACGGGGGAGGGGGGAGGATGAAACTGGTGAGACTGAAGAAAGGAGGTGGGAGAGGGGAGGAAAGAGAGTGGGATAGGGGAGGGAGAAACCTGAGAGGAGGGAGGTGGAAGGGGGAAGCAAGGGGAAGAAGGGGGAGGGAAAGCTCAGGGCTCAGGGTTGGGGGTCTTGCCAGACCAACTTGATTTTCATGCGAACCTGCTCCTGGATTTATATGTGGCCTTTGGTGGCCAGGCTGGCAGCTATCCTTCCATAATGGCCGTGTTCCTCCATCTAGTGTGGAGATCATGGATATTGGGGGCATCCCCCCCAAACCTAAGTAAGGTCTACCCTGAACCAGGAAGGCGCCCACCTTCTCCAGGCCCTGTCAGGCTCATAGAAGCTGGCAGACTGCTCCCGGGGAGTGGTGGAGGACTGGCTGCCGGTGGCTTGCTGGCTCATGTTTTGGGCCCACTGGGTTGGGGCAGTGACTGCTGGCTCTGTGCCGGCATGCCTGGAACTGGCACAGGAACTGTGGCCAGAGTCAATCCCTTTAAGGGCTCTGGGGAGAGAAGGGAGGGAGAGAAGTGTTCTTATTTGAGACTGGAGTGGCTACTAGAGCACCCTGGGAAGGCTGGAGGCCCCCTATTTTGAAATAAATGTCTACACAGCACTTATTTTGAAATAGCTATTTCGAATTTGGCGTTATTCCTCATAGAATGTGGTTTACTAAATTTGAAATAAGTGCTCCACTATTTCAAATTTATTTCAAAATAGCGGTTTGGCTGTGTAGACACTAGTAAAGTTAATTCAAAATAACAGCTGTTATTTCGAATTAACTTTGATGTGTAGACATACCCTTAGATTTCCAGAAAGCCTTTGACAAGATCCCTCACCAAAGGCTCTTAAGTAAAGTTAGTTGTTATGGGATAATAGAGAAGGTCCTTTCATGGATTGAGAACTGGTTAAAAGACAGGAAACAAAGGGTAGAAATAAATGGTAAATTTTCATAGTGGAGAGAGGTAACTAGAGGGGTCCCCGAAGGGTCTGTCCTGGGACCAATCCTATTCAACTTATTTATAAATGGCATCACACCACCTTTTTGATTTTTGAGAAGCCCTCTCGCCTCCCGCCCACCCTTCAGCAGCAAAACTTGTTGAGAAAAAAAAGGAACTGACTGGGGCTGAAAAACAGAACTTAGGGGGGACGAGTTGAAGTCCCCTCCCCCATGTAAAGTAATGCACATTGGAAAAAATAATCCCTATTATACATACAATATGATGGGAACTAATTTAGCTGCAACTACTCACGAGAGAGATCTTGGAGTCATTGTGGATAGTTCTCAGAAAATATCCACTCAGTGTGCAGCTGCAGTCAAAAAAGTAAATAGAATGTTAGGAATCATTTAAAAATGAATAGTGAATAAGACAGAAAATATCTTATTGCCTTTATATAAAACCATGGTACACTGCGTACAAATACCTCATCTCAAAAAAGATATATTGCCAGTGGAAAAGGTTCAGAGAAGGGCAACAAAAATGATTAGAGGTTTGCAACAGGCCCCATAGGAAGAGAAATTAAAAAGACTGGGGCTTTTCAGCTTAGAAAACAGGAGACTAAGGAGGGATATGACTGGTGTGGAAAAAGTGAATAAGGAAAAGTTATTTACTTATTCCCACAATATAAGGATTAGAAGTCACCAAATGAAATTAATAGGCCACAGGTTTAAAACAAACAAAAGGAAGTTTTTCATCACTCAGTGCATTGAGGAACTCCTTGCCAGAGAATGTGGTGAAGGAGTACAAAACAGGGTTAAAAAAAGAGCTAGATAGATTCATGGAGGTTAGGTCCATCAATGGCTATTAGCCACGGTGTGTAGGAATGGTGTTCTTAGTTTCTATTTGTCAGGAAATGAGTGACAGAAGAGGGATCGTGTGATGATTACCTGTTGTATACCCTCCCTCTGGGGCATCTGGTATTGGCCACTGTTGGCAGACAGGATACTGGGTTAGATGGACAGTTAGTCTAACCCTGTATGGCTATTCTTATGTTCTTCTATTATTCTCTCAATCATCTTTAAATTGTTATACAGACAAAGTATAGCAGTTCTATTTTCTGGTCACTATCCAGCAGCTCTCCTCTTCCTAATAGATTATCTCTATGTTTGCCTTATTCAGACTTATTTACAGCCTTGTATTGGCTTCGTTTCCATATAACTTATTTGCACATATTCTGGTTTAAAATTGGGTGGGTACAGCATTTGTATATTTATAACACATTTCTAACCAGCTGCTACTTTAGAAACAAGTCTTTTAGGGCAAGGAGAAAAGGGGTTCAAATTACCCCTCACACACATACACACACACACACACACTTCACCATACTATCAGCATTATTGATTAAAAGCCTAAATTTTGACATGGCAGTGCACAAGTGCATGTTTAATGTAAAGATTCAATATCTGGCAGGTAATTGCTGTTGCACCTAGACTAATCAGCATTTGCTATGTAGAAAAGCCCAGCAGACAAGCTGTGATGGAAGGCTGGCTGTACTTGTTTGAGCTTCATTTTCAAACTCACAGGGACCTGAATGCAGCATATAGCCGGTCCCCGATTTACAAATGAGTTACGTACCAAACACTAGGTCGTAACTCGATCTGTTCATAAGTCGGATTACATTCACTTACGTACGGCCGCGCTGTTCATAAGTGCGGATTTCGTTTGTAACTTGGGTTCCTGCTGTATAGGAGGTTGGTCATAAATACGAACGGTTGTAAGTTGATGCATTCATAACTCGGGGACCATCTGTATATGCAATAGCAACAGGTTAGAGAACTGGAGTGAAGTCCCACCTTATAGGCCATGACAGAAGGCACCTAACTTGAGTCTTTACAACATTCAAAGTAATTCTTTCCAGTGTCAGATCCCTCCGTTATGATGGTGACATCCTTTTGACAGATCTCTCTATATGCATGCTATCTACCAAGTAAGTGCTTGTAAAGCCTATTGAAAGCACAATCATGTCAGAATCTTGTGACTAGAGAATGTGATTTGGAACTAAGAATTCTGGGTTCTGCTCCTGGTTCTACCAAGAATTTGTGTGTCATTGGGAAAGTCATGGAGCCTCTCTGCCTCAGTTTCCCCATCTGTAAAATTGAGAAAAACTATATTTACTCCCACAGAAGGGAGAAGATACTGAACTAATTTGATAGTTGTAAATTGCTTCAGGTTCCTTAGGTGAAAGGTGCTAAAAGAGTTAAAGTGTTATAAAGGAATAGAATTTTGCCTGTGCTGTGAAAGAGGACCAAGCTGGTGGAAGCAATGTAAAGAGAAGCCAAAGGGTGAATAAGGCTGATAAGTACTTCCAGCTCCTGCCTGAGCACAATCTTGCTTGCTGTTTGTGCATAACAAACACATCTGACTTTGCAGGATATATAAGCAGGAGCACAGAAGATATTTGACAGGGCAGATGCCTAGTAATTTAAGCAGCTTTGCATTTAGCCCATCTCTAGTTACAATTCCATCCTATTGAATTACTGTACCTTGAATCCCCACAACCTTAGAGGGCCTGCAGGAGGTGAAAAACATTCCAGTCAAATCTATCCAGCAACACACTTAAGTGCAGGGGTGCCTGCAAGGAAGGGGTGCAGGGAGGGCCACCCACAGAAGCAAGAAGGAGTATGTGGGGGCACCCCATTTAGCAACTAAAATTTTGGCAGGGGAGCAAGGGGTTGTGCACCTCCCAAGTGCTACCGCAAGTAACCTATGCTTAAATGTACTTACAACCTTCATTTTTAGTCCTATTTCTCTCTCCCACAAATAAATCTTTGTAATAAGGTGAAGAGTAAGATACACTGAGGCTCTGTATGATTTTATGTTTGATATCTTGGGTGATTACACTTTTAAAGTGTAAGACAGGGATGGGCAACCAAGAATGATAGGTGGGTTGCATGAATGGCCTTCCTTCATCCCAGTGGGCCTCAGCAGCCCATGGCATGTTAAGGTTCCACCTGAGGTCCCATAGCTCCACTGTCTGCCTCCCCTCCCCCAGCGGTTTTGTAGTACATGAATCACCTAATTCATGCTCCATCCCCACTCTTCCCCCTCCCTGCCAGAGCTGGAATGCCGCAAACATCTGATTTGTGGCATTCCTGCTGTGGAGGGAAGGGGGGAGGAACAGGAAGTGTGGGCCACCAGTGCCCTGGTGCGCGAGAGGTGCGTGGGGGAGGAGTGCAGCCTGGGGGTCCACGGGCTGCAGGTGGAGCCCCAGTAAGCTGCATGTGGATCACGGGCCGCAGGTTGCCCTCCATCAGTGTAAGTCAAGGTATCCCAGAGTTTTGGATGGATGTCATTTGGTATAAAGGCTCTTTAGACCACAGTGCACGAACACATAAAATAAAGCTTATTTGTTTTAAAACAAGGCTTTGCTTGCTGTTTTCTAACAAGTCCACATTCTCTTTGATTTGATCCTTAAAGCTGTGAAAATATTGTGTCATTTAATAAAAAAATACTTGAAATACAAACATGCAGGCACTATTCACAAATATTAAAGATGGCTTTTTATGCAAAATAAGTCACATTTTGATATTTTAGTGCAAAGATGGTTGTTTCACTGCAACTGCAAATAGGGAGAAAATGTGTGTGTGGTGATAAACAACTAAAAAGCAAACATTCCAAAAGGAAATTCTATAAAACATAGCTGTAATTTTTCCAGAGCTGCTTTTTTTGATCATATATGGAAATCCTCATGTGATAATTTCAACATTAGTGAGATATAAGATAGATAGGCCAAAGTAGCAGAGCTAAAAGCTGGAGCCAAAATTCAATTGGGAGAGATTTTGATTTAAGGCATATGATCTTTCACCAATGACTACAATATAGATCTTTTTAATATAAAATGTCAGGTAAAGAAAGAATCCAGAGAGATTGTTTCTGATGCATCAGGATTTCTAAGCAAAAGCTGCACCAGCTCAGACAAAGATAACCTAGGGAATTCCTTTTTTATTGAAGGACAATGAAGCGCTACTTTATTTGTCAAGGTGGATCAGAATTATATTAGGCAACATATCTAAAAAAAAATCCTATCTTTAAATTTTAACTTAAAGAAAAAATATAAAGTAGCATTCCTCCTAAAACTTAAAGAAACAAGGTACCTTCCTTTGTTAATTACATTCCTCCACACAAAGTAACTCTTGTGTCTTCCTATTAACTTCATACCTAATCTCCAAGCACCAGTGAACCCAGCCATTCATTGGGAACAATAGTACATACAGTTTAATCTTTCACTGATGGTTTCTATTTTCACTGGACCGAGGCCAGACTCAAACTATTTGGGGGGAAAAGTCACAGACACACACAAGTCACTATTTATTGTGAGTCCCAATATAATGACATCTGATACAAGGCAAGATGGAGAGAAATCCGAGCATTTACTGTACAAGCATGGGAATTCACAAAAGTAAGAAGTTAAAGGGGAGGATAAGAGGGGTGTGGGAAGAAAAAAAAAGTTTAGCTTCAGACTAACTGGTTCCTGTTTTTTTCTGCCGGTGAATGCACTCTTGTTGCTGTGCTCATAGAACTGTGCAGGTCAGATAGTCTTGTGTGTAAAAATCACACCCATTTTTAAACTAGCTACTTCCAGAAAGAGGAACTTTTATCAGCAGAACTGATCAACTAAGGTGAGCAGTTTTCAATATTTATGTATTTATTTAGTAGTGAATCTATGTTATCTAGAATGTATATAACTATCTATAATGATGGGTAGAAGGATAAGAAAGGTTAACTGGCAAAAAAAATCGTCTAAAGGGAATATGTAACTGAAGAGTGAGGCTGATTTCACAGGTGTCTCCTATAACGAATGCATCATTTAAACCAGCATATTGGCATTGGATCTTATACTAGCAAAAATGGACTTTTAAGGCTGCATCCATCAACAATGGTGGCAATTATCTTTAATAGAAGTCATCCTATGTATTCTTTATGATAATTTTCTGAAAAGGGTTATTTAAGTGTAAGAAAACTATTGCTGCTGGCCTTAAGCTAAAAAACTGTTTTCATTTCCTGAGACTGAAGAAGATATTCTTCTTGATTGTAAGAAGCGTCTGATTTATCTAAAAGGAAATGACTGATTTGCACATTTCATAGCCGTTCTATAGTCAGAACTCTGAGGCTATTTCACCAAGCCATAACCATTAATGTGTTCTCAGTACTTTGAAAATATAAAATAAAATATAAGTGACAAAACAATCAAAGATTAATACGAAAATCTATATAATGCTAAAGATTATTAACCCCCATATGCAATGGCTACAGTGAATATTTTTGTTTTGTTTGTTTGTATGCTGTAGATAATAGACCTACCCTTCTAATGACCATGGAGTAGTAATTTGCACAGCCCCTGAAGAGAATTTGGGATTGATTTTCTGTTCTCCCAAATTTTTCAGTCCCTGGGTTAAAACAACAGCCTTAGTCCCTCTTTGTGGAGCAGTGGGAAACCTCCTATTATTCAGCACTCAACTTGGAGCTCTTTAACAAGCTAAGGAGCTCCCAAGGAGTTAGAAACAATTCTTGAGTGGAGGAAGGAAGTCTGATACACATAACACTGAAGGCAGGAGATGTAAAACAAAGAAAAAATTATAGGATTTTTGAAACCCTGAAAAAGCAAAGCAAGCCACTAGAGATCAGGGTTGGGAGGGAAAATATGAGTGACTTTATTGATTGGTTTAGAAGCCTAGAGGAGTCTCTTAATAGTTATGAAATCCTTAGGAGGATAGCACTTCCAAGGAATTTGTTGTTGTAGTTCTAAGCAGCAAACTCTACTGTGGCTCCTTTGAAGAGAGTCTATTTTTGTGTTGAGACTGATAGAAGTAGGAGAACAAGTACTGCAATACACCTGCCAGAACTAAAGTTGGTAACAGCGATGCATGTGGCACTGAGGGGCTTGTGTGTAGTCGGTGTAAACCCCCCAACATTTTTCATGACTGCCCACCCTGAATGTTATTACCCTGATGACATTCAGTCATGGTTGGTTCTGGTGAAATTCTACAAAGGATGTAGCTACTGAGATCAAATTTAAGGTATTCTCTATCACAACAGGCTTAATCCTGACTTGGTTAGATTTTTATAATTTTTAAATTAGAGGCCTCTCTCCCAGACTTCAGGTCCAGAAGGGACCATCATCTGTGCTAACCTCCTGCACATTGCAAGCCATAGAATCTTGCCAATCATGATTTAAAGAGTTCGAGAATTCACCTTTAACACTAGTTTGAACCAGCAAGTGACTCAGCCCCATGCTCACCACGGCAGCAGGAGTGGAGCCACCCTGCAGATTCTTCTGCTCTGCTCCCTCCTGCCACAGTGGGAAGCGGAGCGCCCCAGTCCCAGGGCATTTCACTTCCTGCCACTGCAGAGAAGTGGGGCACAGCAGGTGGAGCAGAATAGGCTGCTGAGCCATACTGGTTCCTGCTGCCATGGTGAGTGCAGGGAGAGTGACTTCTGCTGCCGCCCCATGCCAGGCCTCCCGGTAACCTCCTGGCTCATGTTGCTTCGGGGAGGCATCAATAAGGAGGCAGAACAGGGGCAGGGCTTGGGGAAAGGGATGGAGCATGGGTAGGGCAGAGGTGGAGCAGAGATGGGGCATGGCAGGACGTTTGGTGATGGGTTGTCCTGGGCTCTATGCTTAGGGCACTGGATGGAAGCGGGGAGGTTTCCCAGATCCTCTACCTCCCTAGAGATGGCCCTGGTTAGACCCTTAGCATGTGGGCATGACCCAAAAGCCAAACACATGCTAAAGAATTATCTGTAGTATCTCAGAGACCTCCTCATCTTCATTCCATTCCTGGCCTTTTGAGATATTTGCTACCAGCAGTCACATATCAGCTTCATGCCACTGTAGGCAGTCTCATTATACAATCCCTTTCATAAATGTATCAAGCTCAGCGTAGAAGCCAGTTAGGATTTTTGCCCCCACTGTTCCCTTTGGAAGTCTGTTCCAGAACTTCACTCCTCTGATGGCTAGAAACCTTTGTGCAATTTCAATCCTAAACTTATTGATGACCACTTTTTATCCCAGACTTCATGTATCAATACTGCATGAGGAGGAGTTATCCCTCCGATGTATTTATAATGGGCAGTTTTAGTTTATTATTATTATTTTTGACAGAGTGTGTCACTATGCATGAAGTGCTGCCACTAAAATTAGCATCACAAGTGATAATGAACTGATACAGAGACTTAATTTTCTGTTCTGAAGCATGCAGTCACACAGAGTATACTTTTCCAATGACATTCAAACAATACATGGGAGCTTTGGAGCTGCAATGCATAGCAGTGACTGGACCAGACCAGAAAGGCAAAAGCAGCATTAAAAAAAAATTCTTACTAGGTTCAAAAGTTTTTTATTTTAAACAAAAATTCCTGTTTGCACACCTTATGCACTTCACACTTCTAATCAGATGCAGAAATCATGATGTTTCATGAGTGGATATTCTCAAATGACTTTTGCCATGAACAAAACCAAGAACACCTAGAATACCGACGACATATCCATTATATTTTCTGAGTTAGGATAGAGATTTTGGACAAAGATCAGACAGATGTTCAAATTTTCAATTTTTTTTTTAGTGGAAGAGGATATTTTTATTATTAAAACAAATTTTAAATGCAGTTTTACATTTCTGTGGGTTTTGCTTTATAATTTTAAATTGCAAAAATATTTGTCTCTTTTCTGGGAAATCCCTTTCTGATGTTTTTCCAATGTGTCTTCTTATATCAGATTCTCCCAGAAGACAAGCTTTTTGTAATTTCAGCTAATTTTTTAATCTCTTGTCAATAGAAATGTTCCTATGTCATTAGTTTGTATTATTAATAATGATAATAATAATAACAACAACAGTACAGTATGGGGAAATGAAAAACAACCCCAGAATCATTGTTCTGTCATGTTTGCAACTCAATAATTAGATTATTATACTAGGGCATGATGACTGAAAAGTGAAATTGACTAGAAATGAAAGTGAAACAGCTTCAATTTTCACTGTTCAAAGCTATAGTACAGGTTGAAACTCTCTAGTCCAAGACCCTCTGGACCTGACCACTGCCAAGCCAGAGGATTTTCCGAACCACAGGAGGTCAGTATTATCTAGACTCTAGCAGCATTACCAACAATTCCACTGCTTATTGGGCTCTTAGGAGACATTTAGGAAATAAATCAGATCCAAAGGTGAAAGCAAGCGGGTATTCCCTGGTACACAGCTCTGGCAAGAGCTGGCTGAGCTATGGCAAAAGCCAGCAGGGAGCTATTTAAAGAGCGGGCAGGGACCCAGGTTGCAATAGGACAGTCCCTGTAAGAAATTTTAAGTTACTTTCACCACTGATCAGAGCTAAATAACAGTGCAGAACACTGAGATCCAGGACTGATGGCTGTAAATAAACTTTATGGGACTACGGGACACTTGTCACACACGTAATAAATGGACATCCAGCTAACTAAAATCATGCCAGACCATGGGTGGTGCTGGACCAGAGTGTGCTGGACTAGAGAGGTTCAACCTGTAGTGACTATATTTTTCTCCAGGTATATTTCTGACAACTTTGCAGTATGCTTAAATACCTACAATCAGGCACCTGGACTCTGGACTATTGTCATCGAGCAAGTCCATTGTTTCCAGAACAAAGAAAACAGTCCTGGGGGGTGTAGATTATTAGAAGGCTATTAAATCATCTTTCAGCTGGCAACTTGTAATGAACCACCCAACTAACAAGGTTGCTTTGTCTTCCAGTTTCACAGCTGCATTGAAAGGTGCTTTCTTTTTAAAAAATGGTTCATTCAGCATTGGCTTTGACACTCCTGCTAATCGCAGTCTCTTCCAACCTTGCAATGGCAATCAAAAAGGAAAAAAGAGCTCCCCAGACTCTGTCAAGAGGTGCAGTATGACTTTATTTAATGTGTTTAGTTAAAATAAAATGTAGCTACATGATTCAATTCAATATTTTATATTTCAAGATGTTTGATAGCATACAATATTTATTTTAAGTGTGCTTTTTTCCTCTGAAGAGGACTATATAAAAAGAGCCCTTTGTTATTGAATAGATCTACCCCAGTGTACATTTACTCCTATCAGTTTTCTTTCCCACCTCTTACCCTTATTGATTTTTTCCTTTAAGCACTGCAAAACCAACAGAGCTAAGAGTGAGTAGGGTTCTGTTTCTTCTTGTGCAATGAAATAATGCACACCATTTCAATTAGCTATGCCTTTGCAAACCTAACAGAGCAAAGGAATTGTACAGATATTAATGAAGGCCTCTATCATCAGTAGGCGGCTACTGTGGGAATTACAGTAAAACTCTGGTGGTCCGACATCCAGTGGTCTGGTACGCCTGATGGTCCGGCACCAACTGCAACCCGGAAGTGCTCCGGCAGCTGCTTCAAGTTGTTAGAGTAATTGATTAACTGCGGCTGGATCCACAGCCGACACGCAGTTAATGTAACTTTCCTCTCTACTGCAGGGAGGGGGGGGCCAGGGGAAGGTAGGGGTCGGTGGGAGAGGGGGAGGGGGAGAGGGAGGAGGAGGGGATGAGGGTATGCCAAAGCAGCCGCATTCAGGACGTTCTGGTCAGTTAGTCACTCCGGCTGGATCAACAGCCGACACGCAGTTAATGTAATTTTCCTCTCTACTGCCGGGAGGGGGGGGCAGGGGAAGGTAGGGGTTGGTGGGAGACCCCTCTCCCTCTCCCTCCCCCTCTCCCACCGACCCCTACCTTCCCCTTCCCCCCCCCCCCCCCCCTCCCGGCAGTAGAGAGGAAAATTACATTAACTGCGTGTCGGCTGTTGATCCAGCCGGAGTGACTAACTGACCAGAACGTCCTGAATGCGGCTGCTTTGGCATACCCTCATCCCCTCCTCCTCCCTCTCCCCCTCCCCCTCTCCCACCGACCCCTACCTTCCCCTTCCCCCCCCCCTCCTCCCGGCAGTAGAGAGGAAAATTACATTAACTGCATGTCGGCTGTGGATCCAGCCAGAGTGACTGTAACTGACCAGAACGTCCTGAATGCGGCTGCCTGCCTGTCACCGCCTCTCCTCTTCCGCTCGCAGGCTCTGCCTCCCTGCAGCAGGAGGGAGGGTTTGGCACACCTCCACCCCCTCCTCCGCTTCTCCTTCGACGAGACCCGCCCCTGCCAGAGTACCTCCTGATAGTCCGGCATTTCTGATAATCCGGCACCACCTGGGTCCCAAGGGTGCCGGATTATCGGAAGTCTACTGTAGTTCCATTCTGGTCTGACGTGCTTTTCTTCAACATAAAGTCTCTCTCTGAAACTCAAGATGTTCCTTCTTTGTTACTTAGTCCTCCAGCCAGGTCACTGCAGAGTCCTCCCATTCCAGGGAGTCAGAGTCCTATTGGGCATCTGTCTCAGGCAGTCTTTGGCTCCACTGTCCAGTCTATGGGTCTGGCTTTACTCCAGGTTCCAGATCAGGCACCTTATGCTTGCACCCAAGCCCCGGTGCTGTTTCCCTGGCCTCCTTCCTACTTCTTTGTTCTCATCTCTTAGCCTCCTTGCTTTGGGCATGTCTACACATCAGGGCTAAAGTCGAAATAAGCTACTCAACTTGAGCTACGTCAATTGTATACCTTAAGTCGAAATAGCTTATTTTGGCTTTTGGCACAGTCTACACAGCAGGAAGTGTGAGGTAATGCTCTCTTCCTCTGACTTCCCTTACTCCTTGTAAAATAAGGGTTACAGGAGCTGGAATAAGAAGCTTTATATCTTTTTGACATTATGTCGAAATACCTGCTTGTAGGGTAAACGCGGACTATGTTATTTCGGAGTAACATCAGTTATTCTGAAATAACACTGCTGTGTAAATGTATCTTTTGTATCAGAGGGGTAGCCGTATGAGTCTGGATCTGCAAAAGTAACAAGGAGTCCTGTGGCACCTTATAGACTAACAGATGTATTGGAGCATAAGCTTTCGTGGGCAAAGACCCACTTCGTCAGATGCATGTAGTAGAAATTTCCAGAGGCAGGTATAACTATGCAGGCCAGAAAAAGGCTAGAGGTAACAAGGTTAATTCAGTCAGGGAGGGTGAGGGCCACTTCTAGCAGCTGATCTGGAGGTGTGAACACTAAGGGTGTGTCTAGAGTACAGGGTTTTGTTGACAAAACTATACCTGAGTCTACACTACCGCCAAGTTCTGTCGACATGACAGAACTCGGCAGTTTTGTCGATGGCGGTAAACTTTCTACAAGGAATTGCGCCTTTTGTCAACAGAGTTCTGTCGACAGAAGGTGTTATTGCATCTACACTCTCATGTCGACAAAGCGGCTTGCTTTGTCAACAGAACTGGATGTAGTCTAGACACTCTTTGTTGACAGAGGCAGTATCTGTCGACAAAGCCTCTGTCGACAAAAGCCTGTAGTCTAGATGTACCTCAAGAGAGGATAAACTGCTTTTGTAGTTGGCTAGCCATTCACAGTTTTTGTTTAATCCTAAGCTGATGGTGCGAAATTTGCAGATGAACTGTAGCTCAGCAGATTCTCTTTGAAGTCTGGTCTTGAAGTTTTTTGTTGCAGGATGGCTATCTTTAAATCTGCTCCTGTGTGTCCAGGGAGATTGAAGTGTTCTCCTACAGGTTTTTGTATATTGCCTTTCCTGATATCTGATTTGTGTCTGTTTATTCTTTTATGTAGGGACTGTCCAGTTTGGCCGATGTATATAGCAGAGGGGCATTGCTGGCACATGATGGCGTATATTACATTGGTAGATGTGCAGGTGAATGAACCAGTGATGTTGTGGCTGATCTGGTTAGGTCCTGTGATGGTGTCGCTGGTGTAGATATGTGGGCAGAGTTGGCACCAAGGATTGTTGCATGGATTGGTTCCTGAGTTAGAGTTACTGTGGTACCCTTTGTAATTTATCAACCCAAACTACCTTCTCCCAGGGAGGTACTACAGACTACTTCCCCTGCAGCAAATTCCTGGCTTTATACCAGCCCTGTCTTTTCCTTCTCATCTGGGTTCCAGCTTCAGTCACAAGTGGATTGTGCCCACGAAAGCTCATGATACCATCTACATGTTTTGTTAGTCTATAAAGTACTGCCAGACCATTTGTTGTTTTTTTTCTGTACAGACTAACTCAGCTGCCCCCTGAAGCTTCTGATACGAATAGACAGGGATGTACAAATATCCCAACTCAACACATTTGACTCCCCCCACCCAGTACCATTTTTGCTTAATCATTTTTCAGAGCAGAAGCACATTTCGAGACTGACCAATGAGAATGCTCACATCTCTATCACCTGTTCCTGGGCTGTTCATTTTCACATGTTGAAGAAATTTTCAACTTTACTGTTAATTACAGTATTTAATTTTAATGTCATTATTTTCTCTCTGCTAATTCCCTTAAGAATATGGGTATAGGAGTAGCTAAGGTCCTCACCACGTCTCTATCTCCATTTGTGGAATTTAAATAAGATGACTTGCGTTGCATAGTCTCCATCTACCTCCCCTACCTCTCCCAATAATGTACCATTTAAGAACTCAGCAGTCCTCAACTACCCAACACTTAACCTTGGCAAAATAACATTGCTGAGGAGTCTAAACCTACTAAACAAAAACTCACACATTAGGGACCTGTGAAAGCACATGAATCAATTGGACAATACTCTCCTCAAGTAGGGTTGCCAACTTTCTAATTGCACAAAACCAAACACCCGTGCCCCAGCCACCTCTCCCACCTTTTCCCTGAGGCCCCACCCCAGTCTCACTCCTTGTCTGAGGTTCCACCGCCTACTCATTCCAGTCCCCTCCATCGCTAGCTTGCTCTCTGCCACTCTCACTCACCTTTATTAGAGTGTAGGAGGGGGTGAGGGCTTTTGCTGGAGGTGCAGGCTCCAGAGTGGAGCCAAAAATGAGGGCCATGGTGTAGAAGAAGGCTTTGGGTTGCGCAAGGGTTGGGCTGTGGGGGGTGGGTGAGGACTCTGGCTGGGGTCTGAGTGAAAGTTAGTATGTGGGAGTGGATTCCAACTTGTGGCAGGGTATTCTGGGTATGGGCTCTGGCCATGCAGTGCTTACCTCAGGCAGCTCCTGGTTAGCAACACAGAGGGGCAGGCTCCCTGGCTGCTCCTGGAAGTGGACAGCATGTTCCCCTAGTCCCTAAGCAAAGTCATGGCCAGCCCTAAAAGTCTGGTTGGCTTTTACATCCTGTGTGCTGCCTGTTCCAACAAGTCTTACCCCTGCAGTTCCCATCGGCTGTAGTTCCCAGCCAATCAGAACTGAGGAGCTGGCATTCAGGGTGGGGACAGTACATAGAACCTCCCTGACTGCCCTTGCACCTAGGGCTGAAAGGACATGCTGGCCATTTCTGGGAGCTGCACAGAATCAGGGCAGAAAGGGAGACTGCCTTAGCCCCACTGCACTGCCAACCAAACTTTTAGGCAGTGCTGACCAGAGCCATCAGGGTCCCTTTTTGACTGGATGTTCAGGTAAAAAACCAGATGCCTGGCAATCCTATCCTCAAGGCCAGGAAATGACAGAGATTGAGTGGAGAGGCTGGTGATTCACCTGGAAATATTTTAATATTAATTTCTGTTAAAGACTGCATGTATAGACACAGTGTTGCAATCGCCTAATGTTCAAAAATAATGATTCAGGCTCCCACAAAATATCAGATTAGATTAAATATTATCAGTCTTTTTTTAATATTGATTTTTAAATTATTTTTGTTTTCAGATATCTGAAATTCTTAGGGATTGTGTTTTCAAATTTTTCTCCACAACTATGAGAACTGGGAACTCTTTTTTCATCCTAATTTTACTCTTTGACTTCAGGTTCTGCATCAAATGCAGATCAGCCAGATACAGGGATTTGGGGACAGATGAGTGGAATTTACAAAGTGCTTAAATTTGACAACTATCCTGCCCACATTTTGAATTCATGGTACCTATCTGCCTCTTTAGAAACCTGAAGACCTTTGTAAACCTGTTATGGTATTTTGTGCCTAAATTTACGAATGTGTAACATGAGTATAATACTCCAAAGTTGAGATACTGAATAGCTATATGGAGTTTTGAAAGCACTGGATAAAGAAAATCCCATCTCTGTGCATGATATTAATAAATGACCAGAACATATTTTTTTCCAAGACTCTTTTGGGTGGTTAATCCCTCCATTGTGATTCCAGGCTGGGGAGATGATATTACTTGGGTGCAGACCTATGAAGAAGGGCTTTTTCAAGCAAGACAAAGGTAAAGAAATCTTTGAAAAGAACATTTAAAAAAAGTTAATGTTGTCAAGTTTGGTGAAGTATTTAGCCGAAATGTTGTAAAGCAACAAAGTAAAATGAAAACTCTAATTCTAGCTAATCTAGAAAGCATCTTGTTAACAAAACAAAAAATTAATGTATAAATAAAAGCAACATCTTTTTGGTAATCACTCTGAGTACATCTATACTGCATCCCTAGTTCGGACTAAGGATGCAAATGGAGACGACCGAAGTAGTTAATGAAGCGGGGATTTAAATATCCTGCGTTTCATTAACATGATCTCGCCGGCACGCTAGTTTGAATCACAGCTGATTCGAACCAGGAAGTGCGCGCCGGGACGTGTTAGTTCCAACTGAAACCCTTAGTCCGAACTAATGTTACTCCTCAAAAAATGAGGAGTAACGTTAGTTCTGACTAAGGGCTTTAGTCTGAACTAACACGTCCCGTCGCACACTTCCTGGTTCGAATCAGCTGTGATTCAAACTAGCGTGCCGGCGAGATCATGTTAATGAAACGCAGGATATTTAAATCCCCGCTTCATTAACTTGCATTTCTAGCCCAAACTAGGGATGCAGTGTAGATGTACCCTCTCTGACTTACTGCAGCAAACACCATTAGACAAGATGTTGACATTTGTGCATGTGCTATGGAATAGAAAATTGTCATAGAATAAATGTGTATTATTAGAAAGTAAACAGATTTGTTTTCATGATGATGTTTATCTCTAATTAATTCCTCAGCTTCACCAAAATAGCATGAGACAGTAACAGAACATCATGCAACATTTTATTGCATTGACTGATATCTCAATGCTTTTCCCTTTGGCTTACAGCATTAAATATATGGGCTGTTCCTCACTGTTCAAAACTAGTCCAGAATGAGTTCTTGAATAAGGATCACTTTTGAGATTAGCTGGCAGTACACATGATAATTCCTATACACCTCATAACTTTCCAAAATGCTCTTGCAAACCCACTTCTTTCTATAGCAAGAAAACACAGTTCCCAGTCAGCTTACCAAAGAAAATACAATTAATCTGATGCATAGCTTGTGAAAGCCAGGAGGAAAATCCTACCAAGTGCTAGGGATGTAAATGGATAACCATTTAACCAGTTAACTGATAAGCATCAGCTTATCAGTTTCCATTACAGTTACACACTGGCTCCCCAAGAGCCAGCTTCTCTGTGTACTGCAGAGTTCATGGTGCATGTATCTACTAGGACAGGGGTGGGCAATAATTTTAGACAGAGATCCACTTCACTAATTTTTTAAATGGCCACGGGACGCCCCGGAAGGAGTGGGGCCTCAGGCAGAAGGGACGGGGCCAGGACACTTCTGTGTTCCCCTGCCACAGAACCTGATTGGCTTGGGGAGTGGGGAAGCATGTGAAGTCTCTCCCACCCATCCCCCGCTTAGAGAGAACTGCCAGCTGTTCTGAACAGCTGGCGGTTCCCTCTAGGCACCCACACCCTTGACGACAGGAAGAGACTTTGAGAGTTTCTAGATGAATCAGGGCCAGGGGGCGGGAGGAACACGTGAAGTCTCCTGCTCCCTGCTCTCAATCTGCAAGGTGCGCGCAGCGCTTAGAGTGGGCCACCAGCTGGCAGTTCATTCTAAGTGCTGCGCGCCCCTTGCAGAGCAGGAAGAGACTGCGTGCTCCCTGTTCCCACCCTGCAAGGGGCATTCAGAACTTAGTGTGGACCGTCAGCTGGAGCCACATCCCCTTGCAGGGCAGGAAGAGACTTTGCATGCTCCTCCTGCCCCCGGCTAATCAGGGCCTGGGAGTGGGGGGAGTGCACAAAGTCTCTTGCTCCCTGCCCCATACCTCTTGCAAGGGTGGGAGCGGGGAGTGAGAGACTTTTGCATGCTCTCCCTGCCCCCAGGCCCTGATTGGCCTGGAGGTGGCGGAGCGGCAGGGCGTCTGCAGGCTGGATCCACCCGCTTGGCGGGCTGGATCAAACCCACAGAGGTGCCTTTGTCCACTCCATACTAGGATGTTTAGTAGTTACATGGTTACATTAATAAATATCTTTTTACATCCCTAATGAGTGCTGTTTACTACAATTTCAAAACACATGGTAATAAGAGCTGCGCTGAGCACTAGAACTAGTCGAAAAAAGATTCAAAATTTGTCTCACTAAATTTGGTTTTTTTAATTATTTTTCTCCAAAATGTTGAAAGGGATCTAATTTTTAAAGTTTCATGAATAATTCCACAGCTACTCATTCCCCCAACCCTCAATTTTTCAATGAAACTTTTCATAGATAGTTTTCAAGGGTGAGATAGTTTAATCAAAAATAGATTTTTTTCTGATGAAAAAAATCTAGTAAAAAACCAGATCCAGGAAATTTTGACTAGCTCTACTCTGTAGTAAACGTCCACAGCATTGTGCTTCCAGAGTGGAAAATCCTTCATGGAACTATGCACTAAGCAATAATAAAATGATGACTCTCTGCAGTCTCCAAGTTGAGCACCTCTTAGTTTAGAGTATATCTTGCTGCTCCATTTTGTTGAGTTCCTTTTTGTGAAGGAGTTACATGATGCTCTTATCCCTAGGCTCAGAAGTAAGCTCCACGCTTCCCAATGCCTCGGTCTAGTTATTAGTTTAGTGCAACATAAGATACAATGGCAGTTATATATCCAGGGCAATTTATAAAATTAGAGTCACTTGGATAAGCAGAGCATCTAATTATGTATATTTTTATTGTTAAAGTAACAAACCACTGATGGTCATTCATCATCTGGAGGACTGTCAATACTGCCAAGGTAATTTCAATTGTCTGATTGTTAAATTAATTTGGGTGATTTATAGATTATTTATCTGCCAATATCTACATTAACAAGGAATCCTGTGGCATCTTAAAGACTAAGGGTATGTCTACACTACCCCACTAGTTCGAACTAGCGGGGGTAATGTAGTCATCCACAATTGCAAATGAAGCCCGGGATTTGAATTTCCCGGGCTTCATTTGCATAAAGCCGGCCGGCGCCATTTTTAAATGCCGGCTAGTTCGAACCCCGTGCCGCGCAGCTACACGCGGCACGGAGTAGCTAGTTCGGATTAGGCTTCCTAATCCGAACTAGCTGTACTCCTCATTCCACGAGGAGTACATCTAGTTCAGATTAGAAGCCTAATCCGAACTAGCTACTCCGTGCCGCGTGTAGCCGTGCGGCACGGGGTTCGAACTAGCCGGCATTTAAAAATGGCGCCGGCCGGCTTTATGCAAATGAAGCCCGGGAAATTCAAATCCCGGGCTTCATTTGCAATTGCGGATGACTACATTACCCCCGCTAGTTCGAACTAGCGGGGTAGTGTAGACATACCCTAACAGATTTATTTGGGCATCAACTTTTGTGGGCAAAGACCCACTTCATCATATACATCTGACAAAGCAGGTCTTTGTCCACAAACACTTATGCCCAAATAAATCTGTCAGTCTTTAAGATGCGACAGGACTCCTCATTGTTTTTGCCAATGAAGGCTAGCACGGCTACCCCTCTAATGCTAATATTGTTATATAGTCCCAGACTATATTTATCTGTAACACTGAATCACTTTCTTAGCAGGATTGCATATCAATAGAAAGTATCTCAAAAAATAAAACAATGAAAACCAGCTGCTTACAAATCCCACTGAATGCCTTTTACTAAAGAGAACATGAAAAAAAAATACCCCACAAAGCTGTTCTGCAAAGCTTGATGCAGCATTAGAGAGTTTAAGATGCATGAATTTACTCCTGACTCACTGAACAGATTTAATATTGTTCTATCCTCCTGATCTGGTAACCAGAGAAGGAGACTGGGGCACGACTGCTGAAATTGACCTAAGAAGAATTTACCAAGAATAATACACTTTTGTCAAGCTGTGGCTAGATACCCATTGAAACTAAAGGCTTCAAAACCAACAGATTTTGGAAACGATGATTGCAAGCAATGTTTAAAACCTTCACATCTTTTCTAGCACTGAAGAAGGTTTTTGCAGAAAATGAGGAAATACAAGAAATGGCTCAAAATAACTTCATCATGTTAAATCTCATGGTAAGGAGAAATATGCTGCGTATTTTAAACTGATGTATTTCAGCATAAATTATCACTAGCATTCTCTACTATGGTTTCATATGCCGCTATCATATATTTCATGTATAGATGCTAATTTCATACAGTGCTCATGAATATTTAATCATTTGCTTTTAATTTTCCTACCAGCATGAAACCACAGATAAGAACTTGTCACCGGATGGACAATATGTACCTCGAATCATGTTTGTGGGTATGCAACATATATATCTGATTCTTTAATAATGCAGCCTCCTTGCAACAGTATGCAAGTGGTATAGGACTTTATCCCTCATGATTTACAGGATATGTAACAGTTTTGTTTATTAATTTTTGAGCTAGCATCGATGATGGATTTACCATTGGGCCAATTGTTCCCTGGCCCCGGGCCCAAGTTCAGAAAGGCCCCATTTGATTATGGGAAGCCCAAGAGACTCTGGGAGTTATAGTTCCTTGGCCAGCTCCCTGCCCCGATAGCAGGCCCTGGAACAGGGAAAGGACTACATTTCCCAACATTCCCTTGGCCGTTTGCAATTGGAAAGGGAGGAGAAAGAGGAGGGAGTGGGAAGCTGAGTCATGCTGTGAATGATGAACTGGCTGACAGAAGGGGCTGGTGCTATGAAGGGGAAACACATGGGGACAAGGAGTAGGCAGCTGAGACCAAGATCTCATTCTCTGAATCCTTCCCCAGACAGGATTAGGGGTGCTAGTGACCTCAGTTCACTGCCCCCAAAGAAGGAATTGGGTGGACTAAGCGATCAATGCATCTCCCTCTGAAGCCTAGCAAGGGAGGTATGTGGACCCCACCAGAAGAGGTTAACATAATAAGTAAGGGTATGTCTACACTACAAAGATAATTCGAACTAACGGACGTTAGTTCAAATTAACTTTGATAGGCGCTACACTAGCGCTCCGCTAGTTCGAACTTAATTCGAACTAGCGGAGCGCTTAGTTCGAACTAGGTAAACCTCATTCTACGAGGACTAAGCCTAGTTCGAACTTACTAGTTCGAATTAAGGGGTGTGTAGCCCCTTAATTCAAACTAGTGGGAGGCTAGCCCTCCCCAGGTTTCCCTGGTGGCCACTCTGGCCAACACCAGGGAAACTCTATTGCCCCCCTCCCGGCCCCAGACCCCTTAAAGGAGCACGGGCTGGCAACGATGCCCGTGCCAGGTGCAAGCCTGCCAGCACCCAGCTAGCAGACCCTGCACCTGGCACGTATCGAGCCAGCCACCCGATGCCCCCCAGCCCTCCCCCTCTTACCGGGACCAGGCTGGCGGTTCCCGGAAGCTTGCCCGGGACCGCAAGAGGCGGGCACCCGCCTGGTCTAGTGCGGACATCATGGACCTTGTCCACGAACTCCGCACTAGGCACAGGAAAGCTGCCGTCTAGGGCAGGAGAGCTGCCAGCCTAGCCACCCAGGAACAGGTGTGCATGAAAATCAAGGTGGTCCACTGAGACCCCTGACCCTGAGTCCTGAGCTTACAATGGCCGTCCTGGGTCAGACCAAAGGTCCATCTAGCCCAGTAGCCTGTCTGCCAACAGCGGCCAACCCTAGGGACCCTGGAGGGGATGGACCGAAGACAGTGACCAAGCCATTTGTCTCGTGCCATCCCTCTCCAGCCTTCCACAAACTTTGGGCAGGGACACCACTCCTACCCCCTGGTTAATACCACTCCATGGACCCAACCTCCATCACTTTATCTCATTTCTCTTTAAACTCTGTTCTAGTTCTAGTCTTCACAGCCTCCTGCAGCAAGGAGTTCCACAGGCTGACTCTTTGCTTTGTGAAGAACAACTTTCTGTTACTAGTTTGAAGCCTGCTACCCATTCCTTTCCTTTGGTGTCCTCTAGTCCTTCTTTATTGGAACTAATGAAGAACTTTTCTGTATGCACCGTCTCCACCCAACGCCTGCTTTTAGAGACCTCTATCCTGTCCCCCCTCCGTCTCCTCTTTTCTAAGCTGAAAAGTCCCAGTCTCTTTAGCCTCTCTTCATATAGGACCTGTTCCAAACCTCTGATCATTTTAGTTGCCCTCCCCTCTCCCAGCCTCTCTTCCCCTCTCCCACCTCCTTTTCCCAGTCTCCCCGAGTTTTGTTCAATAAAGAGAGATTCTATTTTTGACCACACATTTTCTTTATTTTGTACATCAGGAAGGGGGGCTAGGGAAGGGTGAGTAGAAGGAGGTGAGGGAGGAATGGGGTACGAGTCCCCGATGGGGAGGACTGGGCTGGCTCTGCGGGCTTCTGGGGGTGGAAGCTCTCCTGCAGCCCTCCAATTGCCCCCTCTCCCCAGATGGCGGCCTGCGGCAAGTGCAGCCGGGCTGATGGCCGAGTGCTGTGATGTGCCCAGTGTGGGCACTCAGGGCACTCCAAGCCAGGACTGCTTTGCAAAAGCGGGGCACCCCTGAGAACTGTCTGTCTGGGGTGGGGGTCGGGTCCCTTTAAGCACAGCCCTCAGCTAGCCTGAGGCAACAGCTTCACGCTCTAAGTCCTCATCTGATGCCCTGCCGGCACTGCTTCCGGCCATCCTTAACCCCGGTTCAGGGTCCACTTAATGTGGACATGCTAGTTCAAATTAGCAAAACGCTAATTCGAACTAGTTTTTTAGTTTGGATCCGTTAGTTTGAATTAACTAATTCGAACTAACTTAGTTCGAATTAGTGCTGTAGTGTAGACATACCCTAAGTGAGGGAAGGTTCTGCCAGAAGACCTGGGCTGCTTTTGGTAGAATAACAGGCACACAAGAGGATTTGACTCTGTTTCCACAGCCATAGAAGCAGAAATGGGCTTTTCCTTTCTCCAGTCTACACTAGGGGATATGTTCAAATTAAGATTCGCAACTTCTGCTTTGTTAATTGTGTAGCTTAAGTTGAAGTATCTTAACTCATATTTTGATGTTGTCCACACGGCGGGAAGTTGATGGGAGCACATTTTCCTCCATCTTCCCTTACTCCTCATAGAAGCAAGACTATTGGCATCGACGGGAGCATCCTCTCAGTTCGAATTAGTGTGTCTTCATTAGACCTGCTCATTCAAACCCCGGAAAATTGACTGGAGCTGCTTCGATCTTATCTGTAGTGTAGACATGGCCTTCCAGATTTATCTAATACTCAGAAAGGGAATCTAGCACTTGCCTTCCAGATTTGAACAGGAGTGCTCAAGTTTAATTTGGCCTCTGTGACATCATTTCTTCAAAATCAAATACTGAACCACTGTCATTTGTTGAAGAAAAAGTAGGATAAAATTGAGTAACAAATGCTGGCATCTTCCCATTGCTGACTGGGATTAGAGTTGCTATTTTCAACCACCACTATCAGTTTGTTTGAGTTTTCTTCTTTGGGAGAAGATAATAAGATTGTGTTGGTGATTTCCCATCAGAAACAGGGTGAAACAAGAGAACCACAAAAGTTGAGGCACCTCAGCTTTTTCTCATTACAATATGGAGCCGGATAACCTCCAATGACACAAACTGAAAATTGTTCCACTTTACTGGGTGCTGAGGAAGGGATTTGTCAGACAGCTATTGGCTGTGGAGCTTTATTGAACTGAGACCAGGACCACATACAGTGACTGGTGAAATAGGGTGGTCCTGGAGACATGGCAATATAATGTCCGGATAAGGAAGGAGGTAAATCGGTGGGGAGTTTCTATGAAATTTCTGCTCACAGTAGACACTAGGGCTGCGTCTAGATTGGCATGATTTTCCACAAATGCTATTAACAGAAAAGTTTTTCCGTTAAAAGCATTTGCGGAAAAGAGCGTCTAGATTGGCACGGATGCTTTTGTGCAAAAGCACTTTTTGCGGAAAAGAGTCCGTGCCAATCTAGACGCGGTTTTGTGCAAGAAAGCCCCGATTGCCATTTTCGCCATTGGGGCTTTTTTGTGCAAAACTGTTTTTAGCTGTCTACACTGGCCCTCTTGCGCAAATACATTTGCGCAAGAGGGCTTTTTCCCAAACGGGAGCAGCATAGTATTTGCAGAAGAACACTGACAATCTTACATTAGATTGTCAGTGTTCTTGTGCAAATTCAAGTGGCCAGTGTAGACAGCTAGCAAGTTTTTCCGCAAAAGCAGTTGCTTTTGTGGAAAAATTTGCAGTCTTGACGCAGCTTAGGTGTACAGCTCAATAAGAAAAACTGGGGGTTGAGGGAGCGGTGTATAGTAGTATGTACAATCTTGCAAAGGTGTGTGATCAAAATGAAAAATGCCTCAGACTCAGTACCAAGTAAACTATAGCACTGCCACACCAGGCCCACACATGGAAAGAGCCAATAATGGTTACTTGGGAGCCCACAAATATGTTTGGCACCAGGCCCACAAAACGTTAATCCAGCCCTGGTTAACATAGTAGTATATACCAAATCTTTGCCTTCAAGGACATAAAGGCATCAAACAAAACCATTGAAATGTAGGGCTGCAAGAGACCTTGAGAAGTCACTGAATCTATCCACCTGCTCTGAGGTAGGATTAAATATGTCTAATCATTCCTGACAGATGTTTGTCTAACCTGTTCTTTAATACCTCCAATGAAGGGGAATTCATAATCCTATTTGGAAGCCTACTTCAGAGATTAGCTGCGCTTATAATTAGCCCCCTTAAACATTTTCCTTAATAGCTAAATCTCCCTTGCTGCAAACTAAGCCCATTCAAGCCCACTGACAGGGAGTACAGGGGAAAAGGAGCATCTGCCCCCAGGCCTGGTGATTCTAAAGAACCCAGGGCTCCTGGCAATCACTGCTGCTACCATGATAGTGGTGGCTCCCAGAGCTCTGGGGCCTTTAAACCGCTACTAGAGCGCTGCATGCTCTGGGCAGCTCTAAGGGCCACTGGGAGCCAGCACAGGGCACTGCAAGTGGCGCAGAGGGCTGGCTGCCCCAGTCCAGCCTATTCTGCCCAGGGTCTCGCCCCTTCTGGGAGATCAGAAACACCCACCCACACCTCTCCCAGGGATCTGGCGTGGCTGTTGACTCCCCTGAGCCCATTATTTCTTGCCCTACCTTCACTGAACATGCAGAGAAACTGATCCTCCTCCTCCTATCAGCCTTTTACATATTTGAAGATTTATTAGATACTCCCTCAGTCTTCCCTTCTCTAAACAACATCCCCTCTAGAAGGGGCAGCCTGAACACACAGATGCACAGAGAGAGAGCAAGGCTCCTCTCCTCCAACAGACTAGAAGATAGGTGAGAGTGGGGGGGGGGGGGGTGAAGTGCATATAAAGGCAGTTTGGGTGTGAGTCCCCCTTTCAATCTGACAATTCCATTCCTGTAAGCTTCTCCCAGAAGGTAGAATTTGAACCTAGTGGGTCATTTTCAAATCATCGCCCCCTTGTGTAGAATCCTTGGGCCAGTGAGCAAGGGAGGCAGCAAGGTTCCACATACTGGAAAATGAATAATAAATTAAAAGTACAGCACTGAGGCTACATCTAGACTGCAGGCTCTTTTGGAAGAAGCTTTCCCAGAAGAGATCTTCCAAAAAAAAAAAAAATCTTCCGAAAGAGAGCGTCCACACTGCCAAAAAGCTCATCAAAAAAGTAATCTGCTTTTTCGAAAGATAGTGTCCACACTGAATGGACGCTATCTTGCATTTAAACTGTGATTACTATGATGGAGTGGCCAGCAAGGCACCTGTGCTTTTTCCCTCTTCTTCCAAAAGAACTCCCTCTTCTCCGTCCACAAGAGCTCTTTCGGAACAAGGGTTCTTCCTCCTGGAAAGAGATTTACCAATGCCGGAAAAGCCCCTCTGTTCTCTCAGTTTTCTTTTGGAAGAATGCAATTGCAGTGTGGACGTCATTGAAGCTTTTTTTCAGAAACACAGCCATTTTTCCGGTAAAAAACCTGTTTTGTAGACATACCGGCTAGACAAACCGGCTAGACTAGCATGATTTTCCGCAAATGCTTTTAATGGAAAAGTTTTCCGTTAAAAGCATTTGCGCAAAAGCGCATCTAGTTTGGCACGGGCACTTTTCCGCAAAAGTACTTTTGCGGAAAAGCGTCTGTGCCAATCTAGACGCGCTTTTGCGCAAAAAAGCCCCGATCGCCATTTTCGCGATCGGGGCTTTTTTGCGCAAAACAAATCTGAGCTGTCTACACTGGCCCTTTTGCGTAAAAGCTTTTGCGCAATAGGACTTTTGCCCAAACGGGAGCAGCACAGTATTTCTGCAAGAAGCACTGATTTTTTACATGAGATTGTCCGCAAGAACACTGACTGTGTAGACAGCTGGCAAGTTTTTCCGCAATAGCAGCTGCTTTTGCGGAAAAACTTGCCAGTCTAGACACAGCCACCCTGAAAGAAAGCACTAAAGGAGAAGTGATCCATGATCAATTTTAAAAGACATTGATTTATAAAGCTGCTCACCACAGATCTGTCCACAAAAGCAGTCGAGGTAATTTGCATATTTCACCTGCCCTCCACACTGTCAGCTATTGGCAAATCTGGCAACAGGAGTTTACTGAGTTGCCTAACTGGAAAGACATCTCCATGAATGTCTAATAAATTGCTCATACAGCACTGTACTAGTATGTCCCTACACCTAGTCTCACAGTGGGTACAGCATGTATTGTTAATGCACCTGTCACGAGGCTGGTAAAAAGGGATGGGTGATTCTGCAATAAAAACCCACTTTGCACCAACCCATCTGGTCCCAGAAAGAATTTAATCCAGGGCCACATGGGGGTAAGGGTGCTCTGAAGCTGCAATGCAATACCAGGGCTGGGCAAGTGGAAGTGGTTGTAAATAAAGAAATTATACACGTGAATTTTTCACCTTCCTATGCTGGTACCTTTCTTTCCAAGTACCAGACCCTACAGTTTAAGTAAGCCCCATACAGAGGATGAGAAATGGGTATTGTGGACAGATCCCTAGGCTATGTCTACACTGCAGAGTTTTTGCACACAACCTCCCGTTTTTGCACAAAAACTCAGAGTGTCCACACTATAAGCACGTTTTTGTGCAAGAAAGAGTATAGTAGGTCGTCAGAAGACAGGGCTTTTTGCCCAAGAGCTCTTGTGCAAAAAGGCATGTGTAGACAGACAACAGGGATTTCTTGTGCAAGAAACCCCTATCGGAAAAAGCATAGGTGCTCTGATGGCCATTCTGTGAATGGCCATCAGAGCTTTCTTGCACAGAGTGTCCATGGCAGGGTGGACACTCTCTTGCGCAAAAGCACATGGCAATGTGGGAGCGCTATTGCACAAGAACTTTTTGTGGAAGATCTCGTCCGCAAAAAGTTCTTGCACAAGAAGACTGCAGTGTAGACGTAGCCCTAGAGTCATTATTTTTAAGCAAGTTGCCTCCTTCAGGAAAGGGCCAGTCAGGGGATACCAATAGACAGTTGCAAACTTACAGCATTGTCACTTCACAGCAAAGGTGGAATCTGCCTTTTTATTTTAACTGTCGCAAGAGAGAGAAATCATGTAGGATCAGTATAGATGAGCTCTGTGCAGCTCTTAAAACCCTGATGTGTAGAGCAAAATGACTCCCAGGTGTTCTTCTTGGTGGTCTTCAGAATAAATCATTTTAACACATCTCAAAATGGTGCAGATTTTTATATCCTGGCTTTGACTATGGAGACCTGTGTTCAAGTCCTTCCTCCATCACAGGCTTCTTTAGTGATTTGGGCAACTCCTTTAGCCTTTTCTATGCCTTAGCTCTCCTGTTGTATAATGAGGATAATAGTATTTCCTTACAGTACAGACAAGGATGAACGCATTAAAGAGTGTGAGGCACTCAGATACTACAGTGCTGGGGCCAGATAAGTTGAGTTTTGAGACTCTTAGCTTGGAAGATTAAGAAGGGAAGCGAGCCAAAAACAAGATAATAAAAGTGAGCTCTAAATAAAAGTTTGAGAATCATAGTAACGTATGATTTTTGTCTCTGGAAGCTCCATATAAATCATACGAACACCTCACCTTATGTCTGACACAGTTTTACATACTGAATATTAGAGCCATTGCTTAATTGGAATTAACTCAACACTTTAATCATGATTAATTGCAGTTTTAATCATCGGGTGCGTCTAGACTGGAAAGCAGCTGCTTTTGCGCAAAAACTTGCCAGCTGTCTACACTGGCCGCTTGAATTTGCACAAGAGCACTGACTTTGTAATGTACAAAATCAGTGCTTCTTTCGCAAATATTTTGACGCTCCTGCTCAGGGATAAGCCCTCTTGCGCAAGAATACTTGCTCAAGAGGGCCAGAGTAGACAGGCACCTTAATTTTTTGCACAAGAAAGCCTGATGGCTAAAATGGCCATCGGCGCTTACTTGCGCAAAAGCGCGTCTATACTGGGCACGGATGCTTTTGCGCAAAAGCACTTTTTGTGCAAAAGCATCCATGCCAATCTAGACGCTCTTTTGCG
The DNA here is from genome assembly GCF_049634645.1 of Pelodiscus sinensis. Taxonomy (NCBI): domain Eukaryota; kingdom Metazoa; phylum Chordata; order Testudines; family Trionychidae; genus Pelodiscus; species Pelodiscus sinensis. The sequence goes on from NC_134712.1 coordinate 203,288,293, forward strand.
GAAATACTTTTTAACAGAAAAGCTTTTCCATTAAAAGTATTTCCGCAAAATCATGCCAGTCTAGACGCAGCCATCTTGTTAAACAATAGAATAGCTATCAAAATGTATTATTTTAGGTGTTTTTCTACATTACCAAATATATTGATTTCAATTACCACACAGAATATAAAATGGCCGGTGCTCATTTTATTATTTTTGTTGCAAATCTTTGTACTGTAAAATGATATCGTATTTTTTAGTTCACCTCATAAGAGACGTGAGGTGCAGTATTGTTATTATAAAAGTACAATTTACAAATGTAGATTTTTTTTCATTACATAACTCCATTAAAAAACAAAACAGTGTAAAACTTTAAAGCCTGCACATCCACTCAGTCTATTTTTTGTTTAGCAAATCACTAAGATAAATAAGTTTGCTTACATTCACGAGAGATAATGCTGCCCGCTTCTTAGTTACAGTGTCTCCTGAAAGTGAGATCAGGCCCTTTTGTAGCCAGCATTGCAAGGTATTTACAGGCCAGATATAAATATTTAGCATATGTCCTTTCATGCTTCAGCCACCATTCCAGAGGTGTTTCATGCTTCCATGCTGATGACACTTTTTAAAGACTATTTAAATCCCCTGCGGATTTGCCTATTCCAAAGTGCTACATTAGCATCCCTTTTCTGGAAGGGATGCCAGTGTAGATACAGCCAGTTTGTTTTAAGCAGGGGTGGATATAGGGCAGGGCGAATGGGGCGGCCGCCCTGGGCCCCGCGCTTCAGAAAGCCCCGTGCATGCGCCGTGGCGCTGCTGTGCATGCGCATGGCGTCACTGCGCATGCGCCATGGCAAAGGGGGGGACCCACGGAATTATGCTGCACAGGGCCCTGCAAAACAGTCATCTGCCCCTGGTTTTAAGAACACTTCCACTGCAGATTGTGACAAAATGCAAAGAAGGTACCAAGATGAGATGTCTAAAGACAGCTAAAGCACTCATCCCAAGGTTTAAGAATCGGAAGTGCCTTCAAAAATCTGAGTGGGATGAGGTGTGGAGCATGCTTTCAGAAGTCTTAAGAAAGCAACACTGATGTGAAATCACAGAAACCAAGCCACCAAAAAAGAAAATCAACCTTCTGCTGATAGTTTCTGACTCATGATAAAAATGAACATGTATTGGTCTGCAATGCTTTGGAACCCATCCTCAGCATGCATGGACGCATGATCTACAGAATGGATGTTGAAGCATGAAGGGGCATATGAATCTTTATCACATCTGGCATGTGAATATCTTGCAATACTGGCTACCATAATTCTATTTTCAAGTGACATTGTAAACAAGAAGCGGGCAGCATTAAGAACATAAGAACGGCCATACAGGGTCAGACCAAAGGTCCATCTAGCCCAGTATCCTGTCTGCTGACAGTGGCCAGCACCAGGTGCCCCAGAGAGGGTGGACCGAAGACCATGATCAAGTGATTTGTCTCCTGCCATCCCTCTCCAGCCTCTGACAAACAGAGGCCAAGGACACCATTTCTATCCCCTGGCTAATAGCCTGTTATGGACCTAACCTCCATGAAATGATCTAGCTTCTCTTTAAACTCTATTATAGTCCTAGCCTTCACAGCCTCCTCTGGCAAAGAGTTCCACAGGTTGACTACACGCTGTATAAAGAAGAACTTTCTTTTGTTAGTTTTAAACCTGCTACCCATTAATTTCATTTGGTGTCCTCTAGTTCTTCTATTTAGGGAACTAATAAATAACTTTTCTTTATCGGCCCTCTCCACACCACTCATGATTTTATATACCTCTATCATATCCCCCCTCAGTCTCCTCTTTCCTAAACTGAAAAGTCCCCGTCTCTTTAACCTCTCCTCATATGGGACCCGTTCCAAACCCCTAATCATTTTAGTTGCCCTTTACATCTTGAAAATGTAAACAAAGTTGTTTGTCTGAGTGATTGGCTGAACAAGAAGTAGGACTGAGTGGACTTGTAGGCTCTAAAGTTTCAGACTTTTAGTTGTGAATGCTGTTACAAATGTTCAATTATGTGCAAAAAGTAAGTTCAACTTCCATGATAAATTGTACTTCAGGAGAATGGAAAAATACTATTACTTCTATTTTTTAGATTGCAGATATTGGTAATAAAAACTAAATATAAAATGAGCACTGTACACTTTGTATTTTGTGTTATAATTTAAATCAATATAATTTAAAATGTAGAAAACATCCACAAACATTTAAATAAGGGTGTTCCATTAATAGTACAATAGCACAATTAATAGCAATTAATTTTCTTAATCATGAGCTTAATCATGATTAATTTTAATCGCTTGACAGCCCTATTGAATATATATTCAGTCAGACTAGCCTTCTCTTATGATATTTTCCTTTAAACATGCAATAGAATATATATATCACAATGAATATAATATTCTATTTATCAGTGAGTACATAATATTTAAAATAAATCTCACTTGTTCAGTATATATCAATGTAATAAGAACTTGGGGAGGATGAAATTATTCCATTTGTTCAAAGTTAATGTCCTCCGAAATTACATTTAAGTTGATCCAGCCTCATATTCACAACCAACAGATACTGAAGATGCTGTTACTGAAAATGCAATGGGATAATTGTGTAATATGGCTACTTTTTCAGACCCCTCTCTCACAGTAAGAGCTGATATCACTGGAAGATATTCTAATCGACTCTATACTTATGAACCACAAGATATACCATTCTGTAAGTATCCACATTGTGCCAGCTTTGCATTTCACACTGTGACTACTGAGACATTCTACCCATTGACCAGTGCTTGGGGATCAGATAGCATTTCCATTGTCCTTTCTGCTCCTTTCCCAAAAAACTAACTAGGGAAAAATCTTTAACAGAGGTAGGTAGGTGCGTCTACACTGCAGAGCTTAACTCAAAATATGCTACACAAATTGAGCTACATCAATTGTGTAGCTTATTTTGAAATAGGGAGCATCTACATAGCATTTATTTTGAAACAGAGCACTCTTCGTCTGACTTTCCTTACTCCATGTACTCCAATTTACAGGAGTTGGAGTACGAAGTCTTCCAGCTTGACAGTATTTTGACAATATTTCAAAATAACTCCCTGCTGTGTAGATGCGCACTAAGTTATTTCAGAATAATACTAGTTATTTTGAAATAATGTTGCACTGTAGAACTATGATTAGGAGCTTAATTCTACAAGATATCAAACACTCTGGTCCTGATCCAGCAATGCACTGAAGTACACAAATAATTCCACTAACATTAGTAGAACTATTCATGTGAGTCAAGTTAAGTATATATGTGCAAAAGTTTACAGGATCAGGATGTAAGTGGAACAGTGAAAAATACTGTGCACAAAAGGACTTACAAATGCACAAAGTCAACAGCCTAACGGGAAAAAAAGTGGAAAATATTTTTCTAGCAACTTTCTCAATTTAGAGTTACAGGCAGTCCCCGGGTTACGTACAAGATAGGGACTGTAGGTTTGTTCTTAAGTTGAATCTGTATGTAAGTCGGAACTGGCGTCCAGATTCAGCCGCTGCTGAAACTGACCGCCAGTTCTGACTTACATACAGATTCAACTTAAGAACCCCAAGTCAGCTGCTGCTGAAACTGATCAGCGGCTGATTCCAGGAAGCCCGGGGCAGAGCAACTGTGCCTCGGGCTTCCTGTAGTCAGCGCTGGTCAGTTTCAGCAGCGGCTGACTTAGGGACGCCTGGGGCAGAGCAGCTGGGGTGCTGCTGGGTTGATCCAGCAGACCAGGGAGACGGGGAGCAAAGCCGCGGAGCACGCGGGCAGCGGGACAGCCCAGACGCGCCACAGCTGTCCCACTGCCGGCGTCCTCAGAGGCTTTGCTCCCCGTCTCCCTGGTCTGCTGGTCTCCAGCAGACCAGGGAGACGCGGAGCAAACCCCGTTCGTAACTGCGGATCCGACATAAGTTGGATCCGCGTAACTCGGGGACTGCCTGTACTTAGGTATAACCTAGGGTTACATTATGTCAGACAGGAAAATAATGAGATAACAAGAAAGGGACATGGTTACAGCATCTATCCAAATGCAAAGCATTTTTCTTACCTCACAAACTATTGGAGGTACTGAAGTCCATTGATTTATATTTTAGCTCTGCAAGTATGATTATGAGATTTACAGTTGGAGTAGCTTTAAAATATGAAAAATGCAAGGAAGTGAAAAGGGGTGAAATGGAGTCTGTCAGGTTCTTAGTAGTGATGAACTATGATACTGTACTCCCTCTGGTTCAATAAATGGTGCTAGAAATCCCACAAGAAAAGATCTACACTATGTTTTATGCCATAATATACATCAATTAATTCACATGCAAACCATTTTAATAAATTGAGATTTTATTTTACGATAGAAATGTACTTTACATATTTTTTCATTTGCTATTTATTCTTCTTCCAGTGTTAGAGAACATGAAGAAAGCATTACGCCTCATTCAGACTGAACTGTAACTTGTACCACTGAAATCACCATAACCTCTACGAGGTAAAATGGTCCACGGAACCGCTCCATCATTTGAAATACACTCATTAGCTAATTTGTCTGTATTAGCATTTAAACCTTACAGCAATGTGTAATGGTACCCAGAATTTCATATGAAAACATACCTATATTTCTCAAAAACTTAAAACAACAACACACAGTTCTGCAGCACCTTAGAGACTAAGGTTTTTGTCTCTAAAAGGCTGTAGAAATTTGTTGTTTTTTATTTTTTTTTCAGTTAGATTAACATGGCTGCCCCTGTAATATATTTTCCAGATATGTATAACACTTTTGAATGTGAATGAAATATTTAGAAAAGATTATCAGAAATATAAAACATGTAAAACATTACCTTCATAGATAATTCAGAGGAATGGTAAAAAGAGGCAGAAAGAACATTAGAATTCTAAGGGTGTGTCTAGACTACATGCCTCCTTCGACGGAGGCATGTAGATTAGCCAGATCGGAAGAGGGAAATGAAGCCGCGATTAAAATAATCGCGGCTTCATTTAAATTTAAATGGCTGCCCCGATCTGCCGATCAGCTGTTTGTCGGCAGATCGGGGCAGTCTGGACGCAATGCGCCGACAAAGAAGCCTTTCTTCATCGGCACAGGTAAACCTGGTTTCACGAGGCTTACCTGTGCCGATGAAGAAAGGCTTCTTTGTCGGCGCATCGCGTCCAGACTGCCCCGATCTGCCGACAAACAGCTGATCGGCAGATCGGGGCAGCCATTTAAATTTAAATGAAGCCGCGATTATTTTAATCGCGGCTTCATTTCCCTCTTCCGATCTGGCTAATCTACATGCCTCCGTCGAAGGAGGCATGTAGTCTAGACACACCCTTAGTCACTGATTCAAATCTGGTCCAGTTATTTTTGAACAGAAGTTGTAACCCACCCCAGCTGAGGACTGCTTGGTAGCTTATGCAAGTTAATAACCTCAGCTCAGCTTTTTATTCTATACTTTGTGTAGGTTTTTAGTGCAACCCAGGTTTAGTCTCCTGTTTCTAGCTATCAGGGGGAGGGGCTTTGTGGAGAAGGTCAGAAGACATTTCCTAGAGAGGCTGCAGCAAGTAGAATCTTCATTTTAACTTTTCAATAGAAGCTTAGTTGACTGTATAGAAGTGGCTCTTCTCTTTGGCTACGTCTACACTGGCCCCTTTTCCGGAAGGGGCATGTTAATTTCAACTATCGTAGTAGGGAAATCCGCGGGGGATTTAAATATCCCCCGCGGCATTTAAATAAAAATGTCCGCCGCTTTTAGAAAAGCCGGAAAAGAGCGTCTACACTGGCCCCGATCCTCCGGAAAAAGCGCCCTTTTCCGGCGGCTCTTATTCCTACTTCAAACCCTACTTATTCAAAGTAGGAATAAGAGCCTCCGGAAAAGGGCGCTTTTTCCGGAGGATCGGGGCCAGTGTAGACGCTCTTTTCCGGCTTTTCTAAAAGCGGCGGACATTTTTATTTAAATGCCGCGGGGGATATTTAAATCCCCCGTGGATTTCCCTACTACGATAGTTGAAATTAACATGCCCCTTCCGGAAAAGGGGCCAGTGTAGACGTAGCCTTTATGTCCAGCATTCTTCTGTATGGTTATGAGGACTGTTAAAAGCAGAAAGCGTACTTGCTGCTGAATAGATGTCTAATGTGTCTAAGAGCGTACAGTATGTACTCCAGTCGTGTAAAATTCAGCAAAATCTAAATAAAAGGCCTTTGGGTTTGAGGAAAATACACCAGTGCAATGGGGTAGAAGGAAGGCACTCTCAGCCTCAACAAACTTCAGGGCCATAACACCCAGACATAAGAAAATAAGAACATCTATACTGGATCAGATTAAAGGTCTATTTAGCCCAGTATCCTATCTTCCAACGGTTTCTAATAGCAGGTGTCCAAGAGAGAATGAATGGTACAGGCCATCCCCCTGTCACTCATGCCAAGCTTCAGACAAACAGAAGCTAGGGATTCCATCCTTGCCCATCCTGGCTAGTAGCCATTGTTTGACCTATCCTCCATGATGTATCTAGTTCTTTTTTTAAAAAACCTTGTTATAGTCTTGACATGTCTCTAGCAAAGAGTTCCACAGGTTGATTATGAAGACATAATGTGTTTTAAACCAGCTGCCTACTAATTTTATGAGTTGTTTGAAACAATCCACCTGCAGCCAGTTTACTGTAAAGGTTTGGGGTAGGGGGACCTAGCAGACATGCCCCATGCACCTCTCCTTAGGAGGATCTGAGTCATGTGGACCAAACACACTGGTCTTGTCACATGTGCTTATGACATGCACATGCCCCCTTCTCCACAGTCTTCTGCGGAGGCCCATCTCAGATGCCATTCCAGAAGGACAGAAAGGAGATCAGAGGTCTCTTGGGCTAGTTCTCCAGGGACAACTGTGCAGTAGGAATATACAGGAGCAGCTCTGTGTAATGGTGTACATGGCTGATGTCAATAGATGTATGACAATTTACACCTAGCAAGGTTCTCCCATAATTTCTGCTGTGCTTGTACGTGGCTCACCAAAGCAAGTCAGCAGATGTTTCATACTATGACGAGAGCAAGAACATGACCTGTCATATTAGTGGTCTGGTACAAAGCATAGTGCCCTTTGTAGCTGCAATTTCCCATTTTGTACAATGTTGCCTGCATGAAAATGTGAGAAAGCAAGTAGAAGTACTCTGCAAGTCTGTTTAGGACCCACATATCTGTTTTTAAATTTACAGTACATACACAGACTCACTTGTTAAGAAATAATTAAGTTACTCCTAGTAATAAAGTAAAATGTTATTTATAAGGAGAGCAGCTCTTATAACCGAGTTGGAGAGAGACTTGGTGAGAATGTATGCTTAAAGAAAAAAAAACTATTTCTTACATTATTCGCCATTAGTACATGATCTCGACAACCAGTGAAATGTATTTTGTGCCTGTAGGAAGATGTTGAAAATAAAATTGTTCAGTATGTTCCTCCTACCTTTTTGGGGTTTTATTCATTTGATAAAAACTTTGAATTCTGTTTGAGGCATGGGAAATCCAGAGAATAGCCAGAATACTAGGATCTAAAGTGGTATTGCTTTGCTGTCATTTTCGAGTACCATGATTAGACCAGAAAGCCAACTACATTCTGGGGCCAGCAGGAAATATACCCAGCAATCATAATGACTTCCACTCCACCAGTGAGAGTCTGTGAATGAAATAAATGGAAGAGCACATTTCATGGGAAAACTTCTTAAACCAAGTACTAAACATTTGATGTTATGTGTTTTAAGAATCTGTGAACAAAAGAAAGCTGACACTAACATTTGTAAGGCTGACAGAGCTGATCATACAAGACTGTAGTCATGCATGCATCTCAATCCCTATGTATTCAGACAGTGCATAAAGCTTGAATGCCCTTTCCTTGTTACGTCATCCATACACTAATATAAAGAAAACAGCTAAACTGTGCTTCAAGACTGCTTGAAGTTTATACGTGTGAACATTCTTCTGTTGTCTGCCTTTTATTGGAAAATATAAAAACACATGTACATTGAAAATAAACCCAAATCATCTCTGCTGAATGTTACAATGATATAACTTAAAAGAAGAAAACCATGGACCCTGAATGTGATTACCCCAGGGTTACTCAGAATACAAGAACATATAAGAAGTGCTCAGTTACCTCATATCAATCGTCCCTGAATATTTTCGTTAATAACCATTGATGTACCTATCCTCCACCAACATATGTAGTTCTTTTTTGAACCCAGTTATATTCTGATTATCACAATGTCCCATAGCAATGAGTTCCACAGGTTAGTTATGTGAAAAAGTACTTCCTCTTGTTTGCATTAAACCTGATGCCTATTAATTTAATTGGGTGAACCCTGATTTTATATTACAGGAAAGGGTAAATAAAAAAATATCTGTTCATTTTCCTTGGGAACAACTCCACTGAAGTCAATGGTGTTGTTTCTTTTGATTTATAAAGAATTTTTAAAAGTGCCTATAGATGGTTCTAAGCAACTCTGCCATGAGTTCAAAATACAAATCCTCACTTTAAGTTAAAGGAGAATTGGGCCTACTATCTATATACTAAATTTTGCATAATTCCAAAACCAAACAGAATCCTGAGAAAAGAGATTTAATCAGGTTCTACATTAAAAGCCACTTTTAAGAATGCAAGGATGCTAAACTGAAACAAGGCAAATGTATTTTTTCCATCTTTGGTAACCTTTTTATAACTATTCTTTCTATAGGGCAAATATTTGCAGCTGTTACATGCAAGCTGAATGCTATTGTCAGCTTCATTCTCAAGGGCTCAGGCTACACCAGCTAGCGCTAAAAAGCAGAAAGCCCCTCCCCCACCAAAAGTCCAAAATCAAAGACCTTGCAACATTAATCCTTTGACTACTAATGTTCCCCTTGTACTCTCCACTATCAGAAGTGGGTCCATTAAAAGATATTACCTCACCCACCATGTCCTCCTCATATCCTGGTACCAAGACAGCTATCACCACCCTAAACAACACACCCTTACACCTGTGGTGGCCAGTCAACCATAAACATGTCATTGAAATCAACCGCCTATGGCTTGTGCATTTAGTAGCAGGGCAGAATCATTCCACAGGGACATACATGGAATATTTAGAGACAGGCATCTATGTAATTTTACTTTAAAATATGCATTAGCTCTGGACACTAAGACTATCTCTGTCATGTTGCCAGCAGACATGTGGGATCCAAATCCAATGCATACAAGAAAGAATTCATGCAACAATAAGGTTGGGCAGCTTCAGAATAATTACATCAATTAATAGTCTAATTGCATCGTTAACTCAATTCTGTTCCACACCATGCATGTTTTATAGCATAATTTACCAATGGAGCTAGTAGCAGCAAGGCTTTTCATAATAGCACAAACATGCAATGCAGCCAAGAGCTTCCCATTACACATTTTTTTGTACAGATTTCAGCTGCCCAACTCTCAGACAGGGTTTGTGGAATACTCCCTGCTGGAAGTGGTGAGGAGTTCAACTGGTAAAAGTAGCAGCTCTGGCGGGTGCAGGGCTTAAGGCAGGCTCTTCTCTGTAAGACAGTGGACTACCACTGGAAATGATGCAGCCTTCACTCCCCTCCACAGCAAGCCAGTGCTCTTGGCCAGTTGAGGGGAGTGGAACAAGGACATGATCCACCCCTTTTACAAAGGCTAGTGCTAATGGCAGTGGTAGCCCCAAAGACACTTTATGGTCCCTGAATGCAAAACATGCCATTGAGCATGGCTTCTGCCAGGGTAATGATACAGAAGGTGGCCTTCCTGAGCTTTAACAAGCATCTCATCTATTCCTGATCCATGAATATTAAAACTACTTGAAGACGCACCAGGTGTTGCCTGGGTCCTTAAGGGTGGCGATGTAGGGAGGAGGGTGGTATAGGAGTGAGGGCAGGGCCTTGGAGCTGTGGGGGGCAGGGCAGGAGGCTGTAGATATGGGGCTGCAGAAGTCAGGTTGGGGTTTGAGGAGGGGCTTTGGGCAGGGGGCTGAGGATGTGGGGGGGGATCCTAAGAGTGAGGGCTGGGGGGTGAGAAAGGGCTTAGGGGATCCTATCTAGCAGGATTTTCTCTCTCCCTCGGCCTGCAGGGCCTTTTCTCCCTCCCTCAACCCCTCTGGTCGGCAGGGATCTTCTCTCACCCCCCCACCCTCAGTGCTCCTCAGCCTGCAGGGGCCTTTCCCCTTTTTTTTGTTAGGTGGGGGGGTATCACGTTGAAGCAGAACTTGGGTCTGTGGCACGGTGGGGCTACTTATCCAGTCTGGTAGCAGGCAAGATGGCAAGCCCCAGCCCTGCTGGCCACACTCTTGCCCCCAATGATCACTCTGCAGTATAGCTCTCCCCTCTGCTCGCTGTCCCTAGTGGCAACACTCAAGATCGTGGTCCTCCAAACAGCCCCATCCCTTCCACGTTATGAAAAACAATCCCATTCCAGGCACTTCCCATTTTCCTGGCACAACCAAACCTTGGTCTTGCTTTAAGTTAGGGAAAGAGGAAGCTGCATACCAAATTGTCACTTTTATTGATTAGGCGGGGTTCTTGTACAGACTCAGACAGACATTTCTAAAGTAGATGATAGATAACCGCTCATGTCACTAGTTAGGGAGCCTTGCAATCCCTGCTATTGCATGTTAAACCACTTTATGAAACAGTTTATTTTGGTTATTGGTGTATCTTATATACAAAGCCATTCCTCCCTTTCTGAATAACTCTTTAAATTCCTAACCCCTCTCTCAACCCAGCCTTTCCTATCAAAAATACTCATTTCACCCAACAGAAATAAGTCATTGTTAGAGCTGGACAAAACTTTTCATTTGAAAACTTTTTCCACAGAAAAATGCAGATTTGGGTTGACCAAAGCAATTCATGCATTTGAATCCATTTTGATAAATTTTTCCTGCAGAAAAAGAAAAAAAGTCAGATGTTGAATCAGTTTATTTTGGTATTTCTAAAAGAAAATGTTCTGATGTCTTCTTTCAGAAAGAGGATTCATTTGGGGGTTTCCCTGGCTTTTATTTATTTAAAATTTTGAAACAACACATTTTGGTCTGAATCATTTTTCAACATTTCACTTCCATGTTTGTTTAGCTTTAAGTGGCGTACTAGCTTGAAGGTCCTATTTCTGATTTCATCTTCTTTATTCGGTCTTTAATTATCAGGCTCAATTCTGCCCTTGGTTGTAGTCTTGCAAGCTAATTAACTTCATCCCAGGACAATATGATTTTTAATTATGTTATGTATTGATGACATGTGACTAAATGCCCATTAAAATTTATTGACTATATGTAGTGGGACTAATTTACACAAGAAGCAAGAGTTGGGGCTATTATCATTATTCATATTACAGCAACACATGATTATGTGCAAAATGGTGTCAGACCCAAGAATGCATACTCTTTGCCCTAAAGAATTTGAATGTGAACATTAAAACTCAGCATCAACCTAAACAAATCACCAGCACAGCAGTCTATGGTGGAGAAGTAGCAAGTATCACGGACATGGTCATTGCTGATAATTCAGCCTCCTTTGGACATGAAAAACAAAGTGGCTAAGAATCAGATTAGATGCCAAAAACATTAACCTAAGTGTCAGGGGGTTCACACCCCCAGTGTGCCTCAGTGCCCCTTGACTGTCCTCATATGGCCCTTCTCAGGGCAAGTTACAGTCTGTATGGGTTGCTCATCATAGGCACTAAGCAGTATATAACGGGCCCTTTAATCAAGGCCGAGTCCACAAAGCAGTTTACAACTGTTGTAGCGGGGCGCACCTCAGGTAGGGGGACCCGGGCCCACCCTACTCCACCAGGTCCCAGCCCAGGGCCCTGTGAGCAACCAGGTAACAGGTCACTCCCTCGGCAGGGCCATCCAGCCGAACGCACCGAGGTTCTCGGGCCAGGAGGGGCGGCTCCCACTCCTGCCCTGGGCCACTTCCTACCTGGATCCCCAGGCTTCCTTCCCCTGGACTCGTCCAGCTGGCTGTGATCTCCAGGCCGGCATCCCCTCAGCCGGCAGTCTCCGGGTGGCGCCAACTTGCCTCCGCCTTCCTCCCAGCCCCTCCTGGAGTCCCTGGCAACCGCTGGGTAAGAGCTCCCTGCTCCAGTCCTTCTCTTTCGGCTGTCTCCCTCCAAAGAGATCCTGCTCACTCTGCAGTCAGCCCTCCACTGGCCTCCTTTAAGCAACCTGTGCTTCTCTATATATACCTGCCAGCTGGGCTCTCACTCCCCTAATGGGTTCAGCTGGCTTCCCCAAGCCAATTGTGCTGCCTTAGATAGTTGCTTGCCAGCTGGGCTCTCCCTAGCCCCCAATAGCTCCAGCTGGCCTCTTTCTTTCTAGCCCCGGCTCCGGGCCTGAGTCCTGGTCTTAAAGGGCCAGTGCAGGGCAGGCACCCTGTCACAATAAGTAGATCAAAATACCTGTGACGGAGAGGGTCTAGCAGCGAGCATGGTGGTGGAAAAAATGAGAGGATTTAGAGACCTGAAATGATGACAGTAAAAAAAAAGACTTCAGGAGCCTTAGGGTATGAGGTTTCAGATCCAGTCCAGTGGGTGGAGCTATGTATTCAGAGAACAAATTTGTTGTGTGTGTATTTGTAGCGTTCAACGTGTTTCTCTCTCTTGTTTTCATGTCTCTGAATGAATGGTTCACCTGCCCCTTTCCCCCTTTACTTTTCCTCATACCAGATTTGCTGCAGCAACAAGAAGCTAAAATTTCAAATTTACATCATTTCTTAGTGATGTGGTTTTTAAATTATATAACATAGTAGGCCATGACGCGACCAGCGTTATCTTCCTCCTCCCCCCTCTGATGCTGTCCTGAAAAGATAGGGATGGAATGGTTAGAAGAGGGACAGCGCTTCCTCCTGTCTTCTCCCCTCTCTTGGCTGCTGCTCTACCAACCCATCTCCTACTTATAGATTGTATTAAATTGCAAACAATGATTTATCAGTTTTTGTTTCCTTTTCTTGTGACAAAGGGGAGGATCCTGTTCCTTCTGGCTCCTTAGTCCTAGACCACAATTTATTGACATTCAAAAGTCCATTTAGATTACAGCTCCCATTTGTCTCCCATTTAGATTACAGCTGAGAAGGCTAGGAAAGAAAGCTGAAATAGCAATGTGGACGTAAGTGTAGTTTTTTCAGAAAAACAGCCTATTTCCCGGAAAACTCTGCAGTGTAGACATACCCTGAGTGTGTGAGAGAAAGAAAGAAGGGCAAAGAAAAGCTGCTTTTTTTTCCTCTGCACATTGAATCCAGTTTATATTAGCAGAGCTAGTATTCAGGAAAGCTAATGATGTAAATGTGTTCTTTTATACAGCTTTGTATAGATGATGCATGTATATTATAAATCTGTGTAAGAGGACATAACTACATCATTGGCATGCTTCTAGCTCTCCTATAGACTTGTGTCATTGTGACAGCAGCCTCTATTACCTCTCTCACATTTTCCTTTCTGGACTTATCAGCTGTAATTTAAATAGGGAAGGTCTAATGAACTTGGACTTTTTAACGTCAATGACCTGGGGCCTCAAAATTAGGAAACTGGTGGAACAGGATACTCCCTTATATCCGTCTCTGGGCAAAAGGGTGTTGGCTTCTATAAGCAGATGGCTGATGTATAGGCCTTTGGAGCTGAACATTTCCAAATGTGCAAATATTTGCACTGAACCGGAACAAAAGCAAAACACTGTAGCTTTGTTCACCATGGAAACCAGAGGCTTTTCTTAAACGCTGAGGTGTCCCAATCTGAACCGGATGAATGAGCTTCAATCTTGATTTCAATTGTTTTGTGTTCTTGTCAAAGACTGGTGAAAAGAAAGTTCCAAATACTGAGCTGTACCTCCAGGGGAGCAGTCAAATCAAGACTTATTGCTTTCTTTTCCTTCCTTCCTGGGGGGTAATGGCTCTTGCAGGTGATCAGTATAAGATGGAAAGTAGAAATCCTCATGGGAATTAAAAGTCCTGTTGCACTTTTGAGAGGAACAGGAATATTGGTACTGGTGTCTGGAGCACTCCAGGATCTCAGACGGTCTACAACATTTTCTTCATTGTTTCAATGTGACATGATGCTCTTGTGTTCCAAACTGCAACTGTGCATTATTAAATAGCTGCCACATTGCTCCAGAAGAGGCTCCATTTCAGTAGTGAATGCGGTGTTTCCATTGTATTAATGGAAGTGATAGATATTTGTGAACCTTTAGGATAAAGAAATGCTCTAGAGAGAGCATCCTGTCTCTTTATATGATCACAAGGGACCCCAGTCTAGCGCAATTGTTCCTTGAGCCATAGAACAATGTCAGAATGTCTCTACATTTTCCCCAGCCTTTCTTCCCCAGGTCCATATAATCCACTAAAAAGATGTTAAGCTGGAATCATGTTTCACCTGTCTTACACAGGTGGACTATTGGTAGAAGAAGGAAGCCATTGCGTGAGGTACCATTTCCTCTACAATCCTGGAGGCCTCCCACACAAGATGACAATGCGAGCTTTCTGGTTTTTTCAATCTGGCATATTGGTTCAGACAGGTCTCTACAAAGATTTAAAGAAATAAAAAAGGAAAAGTCCTATCTGGGTCATCTGTTATGACACCACATCCATGCAGTATTGTTCCCTACAGTATCTAAATTTAGTACTTTGCATACTGCCATTATAAATGCCCAACAGAAGTGTGTTGTCATAATCAAGCAGGATGACACAGAAATACCCAGCCCTGCTAATAAATGTTCATTCTTTTGGGGGAGGTTCAAGTGAGTTCTGTTGAGTTATTCAGGCAGGCGGCTTGCTACCCTGCCCAGATATAAGGGACATGAGAGTGACTGGGGAGGGAAAGAGGTCTTGTAGTGTGGGCTGAGGTGAGCTATATGCAGGAAGGGAGCGGAGGAGAAATTCTGAGCTGAATTTTATACTATTGTTATTTTCTTTTTTAACTTCTTGGAAAGTGGTGAGTTTTTGATGGTGCATGGACTGTGGTTTAAAACAGCTTGGAAAAGTCACTTCCTTCCACTCCTCTGGCTTGCAAGGCAATTCCACATTCTAGGAAAGCTGACCTTTAGCAAACATTCTCATATGCGTGTTCATCAAGCAACAGTCCCTAGCACTTGTCAGACACACACACATACACAGGCATTTCTCTCAAATATTTCTTCCTTGAAAGGATTTCTCTATTTTATATTAATCTGATGAATTAATAAATAGTTAAAAACCAAAGGGTGTCTAAACTCTCAAATGATCCTTTAGTACTATTTAATTGTTCAATGCTCTTTTTCTAAAGGTGCAGGAGTTAGAAGATCCAAAAAATTTTATATGGAAAGCCAAAGATAAGCTATTCTCAAAGATGCTGTTTACAAATAACATTGATAGTGTTTAAAGAGTCTGGGTATGAAGATTATTTGTATCTTCTGGTGAATAATGATAAGATGCAGGGGTTGGCATGTTTATATGTATCCCTAGATACTTATATAGCTTCTATTACCACAATACCTGAGTGCCTCACAGTCTTTAATGTATTTATCCTGCCTATACCCATGAAGTCGGAACATGCTATTATCCCCATTTTTGAGACAGCAAATCAAGGCATAGAGACACTATGGGTATGTCTACACTACAATGTTAGTTTGAACTAACGGACGTTAGTTCGAACTAACATTCCTAGGCACTACACTAGCGCTCCGCTAGTTCGAATTTGAATCGAACTAGCGGAGCGCTTAGTTTGAACTAGGAAAACCTCATTTTACGAGGACTAAGCCTAGTTCGAACTTACTCGTTCGAATTAAGGGGTGTGTAGCCCCTTAATTCGAACTAGTGGGAGGGTAGCCCTCCCCAGGTTTCCCTGGTGGCCACTCTGGCCAACACCAGGGAAACTCTATTGCCCCCCTCCCGGCCCCGGACCCCTTAAAGGGGCACGGGCTGGCTACGGTGCCCGTGCCAGGTGCAAGCCTGCCAGCACCCAGCCAGCAGATCCTGCACCTGGCACGGCACAGAGCCACCCACCCGATGTCCCCCAGCCCTCCCCCTCTTCCCAGGACCAGGCTGGTGGCTCCCGGGAGCTTGCCCGGGACCGCAAGAGGCGGGCACCTTCCTGGGCTAGTGCAGACATCGTGGACCTCGTCCACGATCTCCGCACTAGGCACAGGAAAGTGGCCGGCTAGGGCAGGAGAGCTGCCAGCCTGGCCACCCAGGAGCAGGTGTGCATGAAAATCAAAGGGGTACACTGACACCCCCCGACCCATAGCCCTGAGCTTACAATGGCCGTACTGGGTCAGACCAAAGGTCCATCTAGCCCAGTAGCCTGTCTGCCGAGAGCGCCCAACACTAGGGACCCTGGAGGGGATGGACCGAAGACAGTGACCAAGCCATTTGTTTCGTGCCATCCCTCTCCAGCCTTCCACAAACCTTGGGCAGGGACACCACTCCTACCCCCTGGCTAAGACTACTCTATGGACCCAACCTCCATGACTTGATCTCACTTCTCTTTAAACTCTGTTCTAGTTGTAGCCTTCACAGCCTCCTGCAGCAAGGAGTTCCACAGGTTAACTATTTGCTTTGTGAAGAAGAACAACTTTCTCTTACTAGTTTCAAGCCTGCTACCCATTCCTTTCCTTTGGTGTCCTCTAGTCCTTCTTTATGGGAACTAATGAAGAACTTTTCTGTATGCACCGTCTCCACCCAACTCCTGCTTTTAGAGACCTCTAGCCTGTCCCCCCTCCGTCCCCTCTTTTCTAAGCTGAAAAGTCCCAGTCTCTTTAGCCTCTCTTCATATGGGACCTGTTCCCAACCCCTAATCATTTTAGTTGCCCTCCCCTCTCCCAGCCTCTCTCTTCCCCTCTCCCACCTCCTTTTCCCAGTCTCCCCCAGTTTTGTTCAATAAAGACAGATTCCAATTTTGAACACAATTGTCCTTTATTTTGTACATCAAGAAAAGGGGCTAGGGAAGGGTAAGAGGAAGGAGGTGAGGGAGGAATGGGGTACGAGCCCCCGATGGGGAGGACTGGACCGGCTCTGCGGGCTTCTGGGGGTGGAAGCTCTCCTGCAGCCCCCCAATTGCCCTCTCTCCCCAGATGGCAGCCTGCGGCAAGTGCAGCCGGTCTGATGGCCGAGTGCTGTGATGTGCCCAGTGTGGGCACAACGGGCACTCCAAGCCAGGACTGGTTTGCAAGCGGGGCACCCCTGAGAACTGTCTGTCCGGGGTGGGGGTCGGGTCCCTTTAAGCGCAGCCCTCGATTAGCCTGAGAGAGTATCTCCACGCTCTAAGTCCTCCTCTGATGCCCTGCCGGCACTGCTTCCGGCCATCCTCAAGCCCTGTTCAGGGTCCACTCAATGTGGACATGCTAGTTCGAATTAGCAAAACGTTAATTCGAACTAGTTTTTAGTTCTAGACGCGTTAGTTCGAATTAGCTTAGTTCGAATTAACTAATTCTGTAGTGTAGACATACTATGTGATTTGTCCAAGGTTATGCAGGAAGGCTGTGGAAAAGCAAGGAACTGAAAGTCTTTCATATCCCAGGTTAGCACACTAACCAATAAATAATGATGATACACATGAACAAATGTATATACTAGGTGTCAGATTTTAATTTGTACCACAGACACATGGTAAAGTGGCAACAAATAGAGAGTCTTTTTTTTCTGGGCACACAAAAATGTGTACTACTGACTTGAATTTAAAAAAATATATATTTTTAAAAAAATTAATTAATTAAAAATAAATTTAAAGAAAGCTTAAGTGTTATAACATACAAGTGAAGGTGGGGCACACCAAGTTTAACCTGTTTTAGCTGCAGATATTTTAGAATAGGATGTGTCAGAGATTGCAACAACATGCAGTATCTTTGGGACTATTGTATTAAAATTTATGAACTGTTTGCGTATTGTATTTCATAGGAAGTAGAAATAGATATGCAATGAACCATAAAGCCTTTCTCTTTGCACTAAAAACCTCAAGGGATACATGTTCGTACAATGGAAAAAAAGGTGGTTCACTCAGTGAGGAGAAAAAAGTTCTTTCCGTACAGTATAATTTCATAGCATGTTCAACTGAGCCATAAAAACCCCCCAGGGACACTGCTAGTATCATTAGGAAAGGGTAAATTCCAAAAATATTTGTGATAAACTGGTACTATGCCAGCTTACAACAATGCTAACAATCTATATGGCTTCTGGCAATAAGAGTATTTCCTAGCATCTTATGTGTGATCTAAACACTTAGGCTACGTCTACACTGCAGGCTTTTTGTGCAAGAACAGTTGTTCTTGTGCAAAAACTTACCGAGCATCTACACTGCACGCACGTTCTTGCGCAAGTAAATTTACAGTACAGTGTCGGAAAACAGGCTTCTTGCACAAGAGCTCAGATGCTCCATATGAGGAAGAAGCCTTCTTGCACAAGAAGGCAGTGTGGACAAGTAGCCAAGAGTTTTTGCCAAGAACTGACCTCTCAGGAAAAAATGCAAGTGGCCGCTTGGACACTCCAGACCCGCACTCATAGCTTGCTACTTCCTGGTTGCCGGAACCCCCCTTAAAGACACATGCAGCCTGTAGACACCACATGGCAGCAGCAGCACAGCCAGCAGCTCCACCACGTGGCTCTGCCCTGCTGCATCCTGGAGCCCCAGGATGTCTGCTCCACAGGCACCCCAAGAGCTTGTACCCTCCTCCCAGCAGATCTAGGGTTCCCAGAAGGCCTGGAGGGGCACCAAGTGGTGTGCCCCTTGCTGGTCTGGGGCTGAGGTGGAGGTGCTTCTGGACCTGTGCACACAGGAGGAAGCCCTCCACGACCCCCATGCCTGTTGCCGCAACGCAGACATTTTCAGCCACATGGCCCAGGCACTCTCATCTCACCCTTGAACAGGTCCGGACCATGGTCAAGGAGCTGCACCTGGGCTATGTCCAGGCCACTGAGGGCGAGAGAGCAGGAGCTGACACCTGCTCCCACTACGACCACCTCGATGCCATCCTCGGCGAGATGACAGTCCCAGATCCCTCGCTGGTGGTGGACACAGGACTACAGGACTGCACACCCCGCTGGTCAGGCTGCCTGACCTGGAGCCAGTGCCCAGCAGCCAGGACATTTCCCAGGACTCATCTGAGGCCGGCGATGAATCCCCTGGTGAGTGCTGCACTTCTCACTCGCAAAGGTGGAGGAGCCGGGTGCCCAGGGGGGAGGGGGAGGGAGCGTCACTCAGGCAATTCAAGCTGCACGCCGTGTAGCAGTACACAGCACATGCAACCTCATGCAGCCTGACTTTGTGGCATGTGGACGTGGCAGGCAGCTCCAGGGCACACCTGGGACCCTGCTGCTCACACATCCTGCCTGGGGGGGAGGGAGGATGCCAGGTGGAAGCAGCCAAAGCCACAAGGGATCAGGCCAGACCCCACACCTCCCGAAGGGTGCCACACACAGACTGCTCACAACCATGCCTGCCCATCCGACACAGCACCTGCTCCTGGGGAAACTGCAATGAGCCAGCCCTGTGAGCACGGCCCCCACAGAGTCCCTCGGCTGCTCCCGGCCTCTAAGCTGCCCCCAAGGGAAGCCCCTCACTGCGGCCACACACTTCCCTGGGCTACTTGTCTGAGGGCTGGGGGGGGGGAGGGAGAGTGGGAAAGCGGCCAGCCTGGGTATCTGGCCACTTGAGTCTTGCTGCAGGGATGGTATACTCCCCAACAGCCCTGGCTCCATCGCCGAGGAAATCAATTGACAGTAGTCCGAGAATCCAGACTGCATCTGCCACACTTGCTCCCATGCAATGTGGAGATGTGCACGCAAACATGACTACAGCATCAATGGTGTGTGCTCACAGACAGTGACAAGAATAGAAGCCATGTGCTCTACCTTGGGGAGGGTGTTACATAGACACACATAAGAACGGCCGTACTGGGTCAGACCAAAGGTCCATCTAGCCTGGTATCCTGTCTGCCGACAGTGGCCAGTGCCAGGTGCCCCAGAGGGGGTGGACTGAAGACAATGATCAAGCAATTTGTCTCCTGCCATCCTTCTCCGGCCTCAAGGACAGTGTGGGCAGAGCTGACTGATCACCTCATCATTTTCTGTGTTCTCTGCAGGACCACCCAGGAGAGAGGGACCCTCCAGCCCTGTGGCAGCAGCACCAATCAACCAGGGACCAGTCCAGTGGGCCAAGCAGCACAACCAGCTCCTCTGGTGGCACATCCAGGCCGTGGAGAAGATGGAGGTAGCAGTCACCACCAAGCTGCAGGCCGACCTGGAGTGGCGGCAGCAGGTGTGAGGGTAATTCCTCCACAGGTGCGATGGCCTTGCCGCATCCTCCTGTCCTCCCTGCCATGCCTATGCCCCCTCCTGCCACCCATCCTACTGCTGTAGCCATGCCCCCTCCAGCTGTCCCTCCTGCTACCATAGCCTTGCCCCCTCCTGCCTGCCCCAACCCGGCCTGAAAGACACCGAGGCCTCCGTACCTACAGAGACACTGGCAGGTGCCGCCCCTCCCAGCAATAGCTCCCCCTCCCGGTTGAGAACCCCTTCCTCCTCCCCCTCCCAGCTGAGAGCCTCCTCCCACTGCCCACCCTTTTTAGCTATTATACATAAAAATACAGTTTCTTCTTGTTTAAACAAAAAACTGTTTTGTTTATTGAAGGCGGGGGGAGGGAAGGATTGGGGATGGAAGGAAGATGTAGATGGCAGACAGAAGCAACCCTACTGTGGGGTCTGGGAGAACATGTCCTTCAGAGCCTCCCAGATGCACACCCCATCGTGGTGCGCCTGGTGGATGGTGGCTGTGCAGGGCTGCTCAAATGACCAGCCCTCGTCTGCCATCCGCCCCGGGAGGAAGGCCTCCCCCTTCCACTCCACTATGTCGTGCAGCACACAGCATTCTGCTACAACCTCAGCGATGTTCTGCTCACCCATTTTGAGATGGGTGAGCGGACAACAGAATCTCCCCTTCTGCCATCGAAAGGCACACACACTCTAGTTGTAGGCCCAGTTCAGGTGCTAGTTGAAACGTTCCTGCCCGGGGTCCATGCGTCCGGTGTATGGCCACATCAGCTAGGGCATGAGGGGGTAGGCTGCGTCCCCCACAATGCAGAGTGGCATGCGGACGTCCCCAACTGTGAATTCCTGCTGAGGGAAGAAAGTGCCTGCCTGCAGCCTGCAAGTCAGGCTGGAGTTTCTCAGGCTGTGGGCATCATGTGCCCTGCTGGACCACTCCACGCAGATGTCTGTGAAGCGGCCATGGTGGTCCATGAGGGCCTATAGCATCATTGAAAAGTAACCCTTCCGATTGATGAAATGGGCTGCTTGATGCTCCGGGGCATGGATGGGAATGTGGGTCCCTTGAATTTGGGGAACCCCAGGGCAGCAAAGCCAGCCACGGTTGCATCCACATCCCACAGGTGGATGACCCTCTTGAGCAGGATGTCATTGATGCCGCGGACAGCCTGCAGAAGGGCACACAGAAACACAGGGTATGCACCGAATGAGGCAGGGCAGGTTCATGAGCCCTTGGGGGGTGCCCGCCCCCGTGATGCCCTCTGCCCCCAAATACACCAGGACCCCCTCGCCCCAGAGGCCCCCCCAATCCTGTGTGAGGGAGGGATGGCATAAGCCCCTGGGTGACAGGGCTTCCCCCTGCCCCCTCCCCTGAGCCTGGAGTCTTCCCTTCCCCAGGCAGGCAGTGCAGTCCCTCCAGGGCATTTCTGCATCAAGACAGCACCCACTGTGGACCTTTCCACCCCGAACTGGTGTGCCACTGAGCGGTAGCTGTCCTGGGTGACCAACTTCCAGAGGGTGATGGCGACCCTCTTGTTCACGGGGATGGTGGGACGCAGCTGGTTGTCACATCTGAGGAGCACAGGGGCGAGCCAGGCCCACAGCTCCAGGAACGTCTGCTTCTGCACCCTGAAGTTCTGGAGCCACTGCTGGTCGTCCCATTGCTCCAGGACCAGCCCGTCCCACCAGTCTGAACTGGTGTTGAGTCTCCAGTAACACCTCTCCATGGTCGGGTAGGGATGCCACAGCGATGCCACCGCATCCAGGGAGAGGGAGCCCAGAGGGAGCTCGGCGTCGAGCTCATGCAGCATGGAGCAGCATGGAGCAGCAGCTTCAGGCACGCCAAAATGGCCGTGTGGGGCCAGAGCAGGCACAGGGCCACCCCGCCTCCACGGCACAGTAAGCACAAGGCAAAAGTCACCAAAGGCACTAACTAGGGCACAAGCTGTGGTGTCCAATGAGGTCCCTACAGGAGATCCCAGACCCTATTTGTTCATTCCTCAGTTGCCAAAAAGAGCTATGTTGATAATCTTTACTCAAAAAAGGAACTAAACAGAAAACTTGATCGACTAAAATCTTCTATATCTATAATTAAATCACATTCTCATGGGTGAATGAAGCAACTGTTATTTATTTCTACCCCAGTAATAATTATTGACTTATTTTAAAAAACTGTCAAATTGTACAGATCTACGGTCAAAAAATTACTCAATTATAAAAATTCCAGTCATTATTCACCTTGATTCTGTAAAAGAAAGCATACAGAAGGGTTTTTGTTTGTTTTTTTTTTGTTTAAATCTTTATTTGAAATTGATATTATGATTTGTTCACTTTTTATACTACTCACACCTTTCCTTCCTATGCAGGAAAGTTAACATTAGGAGTGTTGTCTTTCAACGGGCAAATTCACCATACAAATTGATAGTACACCCAAAATATAATTTTTCTGAAAATTGCAGATCTGGAGGGAAAAAAAAAAACCAATCAGGGATTTGAGGATATTTTCTTTCCGGCTATGCTTTATCAGTATTAATAGAGAATCTGTGGTTACATTTTGTCATCATTTTCAGCTGTACAACTCTTTAGTCCTCAATGGTTTTGTAAAAGAGAGCATAACTTGGTCTGGAAGCTGAAATTTAGGGTCCAGTCTTGCCCCTTTCATGTCACAATGGGAGTTTTGCCATTTACTTCAACAACACATCTGAATTCAGTACTTTTGACAATGCATAAGAAATAGAATCCAGCTCAACAACCCTGCAGTGCTAACAGAAGTATCCTTTTTTTTAAAGCAATTTGTAACAATAAATGAAGCTGATGAGACTCAAAGCTATACAGTTTGGTGCATGCAAGGTGACATACACACATTTTTATGTTATGGTCACAAGTCTGTTTATTAGAAAACTTATAGGGTTTCTTACATACAGTGTAGTGTTCCCTTTTCAGCATATATAGCTTACAAAACTGTCTATAAAACAGGGAGCAAACACCAAAGACAGTAGAGAATTGCAAAACTCAGTACAATATCTGTTCATAATAATTGTCCAATTGGCATTTTCACTCCTAATAAGTTTATCTAGTAGCTAAACTCTGCCCTGACATGTCTGAATTTAGTGGGGAGTCCTACCATATACAGCTGGGCAGAATTAGGCAGCAACCATTATAATTGCAAGCAGGCAACAGAGGGAGTAAAGCATGGGGCAACAATGAAGTTCTTGAATAGAGTTTAGAGAGGGGATTTTGGGGGAAACAATGACAACAGTGTTCTGCCTTTTCAATGCCTCAAATTCTGTTTGTAAAGGCATGATAAATGGCCATATCAGAGCAGAATTTGGCCCGTAGTATATTGTTAAAAATGCCAACCATCTGAGTCTATGAATTCCTTTTGAGGGAAAGTTTACAATAGGCCCAATTTTTGGCCACAAACTCCATATGGAAATCCTACATGTGTTCCTACAGATGGGTACATAAGTACACAGCAACACCAGTATTATGTTTAAATCTTTTGCACACATGGCTGATCAAATTGAAGCAGCCACTTTGACATGCTTGGTTCCATGCATACATTAGAGGATTTTTTTTATCATTCCTTTTATTCCCCATAAAAAGGACAATTGTATATTTTGTGCACTTAAAGAAGAATCCTACTATAAAGGCATTTATGGCACTAAATTGTTAAAACAGATAGAATATCTATTTATAAAAAGACAGATTTAGGACTCCAACAGTAATTGTTAGTTCTAATTACAGCTTTGTGAATATCCCCAAGGAAGAAAATATATCCTTAATTGTCAAAGCAATTAGAATGGCAGTTACTGCACCACAGATACAGCAACTGAATTGCAAATTGGGTCTACTTTATAAATAAATAAACTTTACTCTGGTTGCATGAAGTCCAATTTAAGATCGGGGAAATAATCTTTGTCACAGCTTGGATGGAGACTCATTTATTTAAAAAACAGCCTGTAGGGTGAACTGAATTAAAGTCTATAATATGGAAAATCCTAGTCCTTAAGAACTGTTTCCTGTGGGATACAAAAATGTTGAGTGTGAGTCAGCAAAATACGGAATACTGGGAGTTGGATATTTGTGCTCTTCTTACCTCTAGGTCTCAATCACAAAATTGGACCCAAGTAAGGAATAACCAAAAGTTATTGCCCCATGATAGCTATTAGGTGATCATTATGCAACAGGTCAATCAATAATTCTGCTACAAAGACCTTTTACATCTGCACTTGAAAGGGAATCCTCTGAACTGTCATTCATGTTAAAATTCGACACTTTCCAAAAAGGACTCAACAAACACTTGAACTATCTCACCCATTACCAAGATAGTTTCCCCAATTATCACCTCTAATACCATTAACTCACAAACATCCCACTCTCCCTACCTCTAATATCATCAATTCACAGACACTTACCTTCCTTCCTTCCCCCCTCCCCCCCCCCGCATCCCCCTCCTGTTCTGCAATGTGATTTGTCCTTTTCATATTTGTTCATTTTTTTAATTGTATCCTTTGGTATATATGGTTGTGACTATTTTCTTCCACTATTTGATCTGAGGAAGTGGGTCTGGCCCACGAAAGCTCATCATCTAATAAACCATCTTGTTTGTCTTTAAAGTGCTACATTGTCCTGCATTTTGCGTCAATCAATAAGGAAGCTATTAATTTCAGTCCTCTCTGTGGAAAACAAATGTCCATATGAGTATTATTCACATGACTCTACAGGTTACTCTGAAGCTTTACCAATCATTTGTAATGCATTTTGAGATTCTCAGTTTGAATAGGGAGGCTGGGTTAGAGGGCAGTAGTAGAACACTGTAAGAGCCTATATTGACACACATCTTTTCTAAATGAATAATTTGTCCAATGTTGAACACAAATTAATCAAATAGTCAGTGGAGTTGTACTGCCAGCCCCCTGCCATCTTTGCAAACAATGCCAGGCCAGCCAGCATAAAAGAAAAACTACTAGTTGGTTAAGCCTGCTCATCTGTCTAAATGGAGATGAAAACACTTCCCCATGGTCTCGGAGGCGTTGTCCTTTGACCAATGTGACGGTAAGCGAGGACATATAAATACCCAAAATACTTCAAAGGGGCACTTCTGCACAGCCCTACAGCACAAACTATGGCAGAAAGCAATAGCAAAAAAGACACTGCTCAGAACCTGAAGTTGAAATTATTCCTTTCTGTGATTTGTGATATTTTCAAAGCTTGGAGAAACACCCATTCCTTTTGCTAATTCTGTCCTTTTTCATTTGACAAATCAATGTTTCCCACAATGATCTTGTTAACAAAACTGTAGAAATTAGGATGAGCCATTTTTAGTCTCTTGGTTGAGCATTGTAGATCTCTGCAGAAAGCACAAAACATTAGTTTCTTACATATGCATAGTGATCTGATATCTTGATACAAAGCATTGGCTATTGCAGAGCATAAAGGAGCTGTTTATTTCTTTGATAAATATCATATGTAACTCAGTTTAACTGTTTGATATTATACAGTCTAACTGCACTGAGTTAAACCAAATAATGTTGTAATGATGGAAATAAACAGGAAATGAAACAGACATCAAACAACAACAATGTTCCTTAAGGAGACAATAGGGAAGCTGTTAATTAGTAAATAACCCTTTCCTGAGTTCAGCAAGGCTGGCGATGTTTGTCCTTCTCAGAGCCAACCCTGGGATCAAAAGGTAATGAGAACATTTTTAAAATGATGGCCTAGGGAAAATGTGTGGAGTGAGTTTCCTGCAATTGCTGAGGTGGGAAGATGACCGCGTGCGCACACACACACACAAAACTGCAGCAAGCAGGCACTCTGTATCTCCCAGGCAGAAATGGGGGCCACTGGGCAAAGGGGAACTTACACTGTAGTCTTTCCTTTTGAGACCCACATGTACAGGTCTTTGCTTGTTTTTACCTTTTGCTTTTCTTGCTATGTACTTTTAGGTGAATAAATAATGCTTGGTTTTGAAGAAGCTGTTCTGAGTCACTTCAATCAGTTGCTGTCAGTCTCCTAGAAGAAAAGGGCTTGCCAAACATATCTGTCCGGTTTACATAGTTGATAAACAAGAGGGCTGCAGCCCAGATATCCAGTCTGACGGGTGGAACCATGTAGTTTCACCTTGGGTAAGGCAAATATGATGAAATCTGTCCCTATAAGGGTGCACACAAGAAAAACTAGGAATCATTCTGCAACGATGACAGATTTTAAATAAAAATTACACTCCACAGAATTTTCAGCACCCAAAAAAATTCACTATAAAATCACATTTTGATCTTCAGCTGGCATTCTAAGTCGTGCTGGCAAGCAAAGAAAGACGGAAAAAGTGTTTATTTTATTTTGGAGACAACAAGCCAATAATCAAACAAAGAAGGATTCAGATGTACAAGGGCAATATTTGAACTGTTGTATCAGTGCCCCCTATAACAGATGCAACTCATTTTCAAAACCAGGAGGTTTTTAAAAATAAAAAAAAAAGTCTACATCATTCTTGCCGCAATTCATCTTTGTTTACTATAGGATTTCTCTCCCTTGAGTCATCTGCTCAGCATCCTCTCCTTCAAACTGCTGAGAAATAAACAAGCTGAAATTCTGCATAAATACAGAGGTAAGTGCTATAGGTTCTGTGAAGCAGCTTCCCGAGGTGAATATTCATTGCAATTATTCCTCTTTTTCTTGACAGGCATTTTGTGAAAGTTACATGCCGTATCCTTCCCAGTGCTATAGAAAATTCAAGATGTGAATATACTGTTCACAGTGGACTTGAGTCTCTGCTCCTTCACTCAGTTTGAAGCGGCTCTAACCTTAGTGCAGGAGCACCAGTGCAGTGCTGGTGGGATAGATGTCAGACCACATGACGGCGGTGGAGCAAGAGAAGCACAGAATTCCCCCCTTTCCCTCGTTGCTGACGGTTGTGAGCAAAATCTCTGACAGGTGCACAAGAAAGAGATGGGAGCGCTCAGTTAATCACAATCCACGCTCCTGAGAAATTTTACCCCATGTCTTAGAGAGACCATCTAGCTACGTAAACATAATGGAATCCACCTGAGATATAATCCTCTGCTCTGAAGAAACAGAACTTACACAGGCTACTGAAAGTAAGTTTTCAGAATAGATTTGACACATGATTTTTTTTTAAGCATTATATATCTGGGTGATTGCCCTACTTCCATTTTGCACAGACACTAACTTCACTGAATGAAGTGGAGCCTCACCTTGAGCAATGAAGTTCATGGGAGCACTCTTGTGATCAAAGGTCTTTTATTCCACCTGAGTTTTTTGCTACGTAAAGTGAGAGTGTAAGTAGTAGAACATTAATGATGAATCATTCAAGAAGAGCTGCTCCCTATGCTCTTGTTTTATTATATGGGACATGTTTCATCTGGCTCCAGAGACTTAGGATGTGCTTTTCCGTTCACATTTTGCTTCTATAAGTTTGATCAAATAGAGAAAAAGTGTCTCTGAAAGACAGATATTTCATGCACCTATATTTTTGTGGGACAGGATATTACCTGTAAAAACTTCACTGATTTCCCCAGCTGGACTGCAGCAGCTTGTAAAATTGTGAGCTTTCTTGTGTCTTGCAGCTGGGTGGCCAGAGAGAACATAATTACAATGGGTGCTGAAGCATTCACCTGCAGAATAGTATCAGAGATCAACCCCTGTATAGTTGAAGACTATCTGTTTAAACACAGAGAGCCCATTCTGAGCCTTATGTGCACATGCAATTTAAGTCCAGCCATTGTAACTGGATTCTTGGCCACTAGTTGGTGGAAAGAACATGCATGTTTTGTAGGTAGACAGATTAATTCTTGCCGGCACTGCTGTACCTGTTACACTTCAGAAGATTCACCAGGAGAAGGAAAAGTCTTGAGTTTCTATCTCTCCTCCATCACAGCACTGTGGGGGGCGCAGCTGCAGTGGAGAGGGGCTGAATCAGCACACCACTAACCTCCACAGTCACATCCCCTTTCAGGCCAGCACTGTCAATTTTTTAAGCAACTTATACCTTAAGGCAAGTTATGGTTACGGCATCTTGCAGAAATTCTGTCCCTCCCCCGGCTTGTTATGCGATTCACCGGGTTTATTGCCCTTCTTCCCTCTGGTGAGCCCAATATACCCTCCACCCGAATAAGCCAGCATCTGCCCCAGTCTGAACGGATCCACCATTAGTCCCTTTTACTTGTTCATGTTACAGGAATACCGTTGCCGCCCGCATCTTATCGGCCGCGGCTCCGGTTTACATCCAAAGTCGCCTGGACAGGATTAGCCAAGGGTGACAGGGTAAAGGGAACCCCGGGCCCATCCTCACTCCCGGGTCCCGGCCCAGGGCCCTAAGGTGGGGATCAAATCTCCCCTACCTGGCTGACAGGAGTGTTGCCTCTAAACACACCAGCCCGCGGGCTCCACGACCTCGCCCTGGGCCACTTCCTACCCGCCTCCTACAGCCCCCGTGCCTCTGTCCTCATTGTCTCTAGACCGCTCTGGATCTCCCACACCTGCACTTCTCCCCCAGGATCCTGCTCCGCCTCCCCCTTCCACTCTGCTGCCCTCCACCTTCTAAACTCCCCACCGTCCAGCTTTCCCCAGCGGCGGGGTTCCGACGGATCAGCGGTTCCGCGGTTGCCTGGCTGTTGGATAATGTCATCCACCCACACCAGTGCCGAACAGGCACAGCACCTCTGCTACTTCTCCTGCAGCCACAGCTGCCCCCGCAGTGCCAGCACCATGCCGGCTGGAGTGCAGGGCGCAACCTCCCCGTCACACATCCCCCCCCCTTTAACCTGGCTGATTTCTTCTTCACTTTTCTCCAGGAAAGCCCTCGAAAAGAAGTCTGCGTTGTTGTGTGTTTTACCTCCCTGGTGCAGTACTTAGAATTTATAAGGCAGCAAAGACACGTACCACCTCATTACACGGGCGTTCATCTTCTTCATTGCGTGTAACCACTGGAGGGGTGCGTGGTTCATGACGAGTTGGAAGGGGTTACCTGAAAGATAATATCGTAGTATGTCTACCGTCCGTTTCACAGAGCCTCTTTCTCTAATGTCGAGTATTTTTGTTCACGCGGGAATAGTTTCCTACTAATATAAAGAACGGGATGTTCTTCTCCCCCAACCTCCTGTGATAAAACAGCCCCTAGTCCAACTTCTGAGGCATCTGTCTGCAATAGGAGTGTCCTTGAAAAGTCTGGTTGTATTAGTATGGGCGTGGGCGTTAATCGGTCCTTTAATGTCTGGAAAGCATGCTCCCTTTCCTCTATCCACCGCACCCTGTTAGGTTCTGCATTCTTAACCATGTCGGTGAGAGGGGCTGCTATGGCTGCGAAGCTGGGAATGAACCAGCGGTAATATTCCACCAGGCCCCAAAACTGTCTCACTTGCTTTTATGTTTCGGGGGCAGGGTAGTCCCGTAGAGCGGCCACCTTGTCTATCAAAGGTTTTAACTTCTCTTGTCCGACCGTATACCCTAAATGTCCCTCCCTCTGCTCAAACCAACACTTGCCTGCATTGGCAGAGAGCCCGGCATCCTGCAAGCTTGTCAGCACGGCTGCCACATGCTGGATGTGTTCAGCCCACGACCGACTGTAAATGACTATGTCATCAATATATGCTGCGGTGTAGCCATAGTGGGCTTGGAGCACCATGTCCATGAGTCTTTGGAAAGTCACGGCTGCGCCATGTAGGCAAAAGGGCATTGTAACAAACTGATATAGGCCAAATGGCATGTAGACAACCATCTTTTCTTTAGAGGAGTTAGGGGGATTTGCCAATAGCCCTTCGTGAGGTCCAGAGTTGAAATGTATTGGGCTTTACTTAGGCGGTCTAACAGCTCGTCTACCGGGGGCATCAAATAGGCATCGAACCGGGATACAGCATTCACCTTCCTGAAATCTATATAAAACCTCACTATCCTATTCGGTTTGGGTACTAGAACTATCGGGCTGCGCCACTCGCTCCGCAGTTCTTCGACCACCCCCCACTTCAACATACATTGTAACTCCTCCCATGCTGTTCCCACATCTTCCTGGGGAGGGGGCCTACTGGGTCGCATACCTTTTTTTCCAGGCGTTGTTGCTATGTGGTGGTATGCTAAGGTTGTCCTCCCAGGATGTTTAGATAGGACCGCTGTGAAGTTTTATAGTAGCTGGCGTAATTCTTTTTGCTGTGAGGGGCGTAGATCCTCCCCCATCACAGCAGGCTGAGAGCCCTGTAGACTGCTCCCCCATGGCCCCAACTCTGGTTTGGGTGGGCAGGGATTGATTACCATTGCCTCTCATGGTGTCCACTTCTTTAGAAGATTAATATGGTAAATCTGGGTTTTTCACCAATGCCCTGGCATACGCTCCTCATAGTCTACGTCCCCCACGCGGCATAAAACCTCGTACAGCCCCTGCCATTTTGCTAAAAGATTTGACTCCTGGGATGGGAGCAAGAGCAAGACTCGGTCCCTGGGCTCAAAAACCCTTAGGCGAGCCCCTTTATTATAGTGCAGTGCCTGCCTTTCCTGAGCTTGGAGAAAGTTTGTCCTGGCGAACTCTCCCAGGCGCTTCAGTTTTTCCCGAAGGGTTAGTATATAGTGGACCGCCCCCTTTACCATCGTGGGTTGTTCTTCCCACTCCTCCTTTATCAGGTCCAAGACCCAGCGGGGTTGACGGCCATATACCAGTTCAAAAGGGGAGAACCCCGTAGATGACTGTGGTACCTCCCGTACCACGAATAAGTGGTGATTTCAGCGGAGACTGAGGCTTTGAAAATGCTCAAGAAATGACTTCTCATGGTCCCTGTTTACAACATTAATTGGAGTTGCCAGTTATGTAACTACAGTAGAACCTTGGGGCTATGAACATCTTGGAAAGGGAGGTTGTTCGTAACTCTCAACAAAACATGAATGTTATCCTTTCGAAAGTTTATAGCTGAAAATTGACTCAACATAGCTTTGAAACTTTACTGTGCAGAAGAAAAATGTTGCTTTTAACTATTTTAATGTAAATGAAACATGCTCAGAAACAGTATTCTTTAAAAAAAACAACCCTTATAACTTGCACTTTATTTTTTCAGTAGTTTATGTATAACACAATTGTGTATTTGCTATTTTGGGGGGAGGGGAGTGTCTCTGCTGCTGCCTAATTGCATACAGGCAGTCCCCGACTTACGCGGATCCGACTGATTCCAGGAAGCTGGGGGCAGAGCAACTCTGCCTCCGGCTTCCTGTAGTCAGCCCCTGGTCAGTTTCAGTGGCAGCAGCTGAATCTGGAGCCAGTTCCGACTTACATACAAATTCAACTTAAGAACAAACCTATAGTCCCTATCTTGTATGTAACCCGGGGACTGCCTGTACTTTTGGTTCCAAATGGGGAGGGGACAACAGTTGATCGATCAGTTCGTAACTCTGGTGTTCATAAACCCAAGGTTTTACTGTACATCACTCTCCATGGACTTGATGTGCATAATATATCACACACACACACACACACACGCAAAAAAAGACTTAACTGATGCATAGATGTACAAGGCTTAAGATGTATAAAGCAAGTATCTAATGAGCTAGCAATCACAGCTATAACAAGAGGGAAGAAAACAAGGATACCAGTGATTTAGAAAAAAAAAATTAGGTTTAGGAAATATGAACAAAGTGTTATGTATGTTTTAAACTCTATGTGGCAGCTTTAGAACGAAAGAATTTCTGTAGCAATACAGTACTAGTACCTCTGAAGCCCTAAAACTTTTCTTGAAGCCACTAATGCAACAAAAAATAGGGAGACAGACATTTACAAATTGAATCTTTCCACAAAGAAGTCTGCTTCAGCGAGCATTTTGAGATGGATCAAGGCATGCAGGAATTCTGAAAGGGTTAATCTCACTTTACTATGTTGCCAGCGCAAGCAAGATTCTCCACAAATTGCCCTAGTTCACCTCATGACAAAGTACATAGAGATTGTAGGACGATTAACAGTCATTCAAATGTAACTGAAATACAAACTAAGATAGAGCTCAAATGGAAATAAATGGTATCCAGTCAGCATTATGAGCTAGCTACAAAGCAGGAACTAAGAGAAAGGTGGTTCCTGGAAAATTGTTCCAGCATACCCAGCTATGCTCAGACGTGCACTCCATCGCTTTATCTTGATTTATTTAGAGATCTATGTTGTGCCAATCCTATGCTCTACATGCTTTAATGGTTAATCATTCCAGGTTCTCTCCTACTGTTGCAAGGAGAAGTAAATTCCAAAGTCCAGGATAACAAACAAAATATTGCTTTCCCAGCTTCCTTTAAAACCAATTGTTAGCTCAAGTGCATCCTCTCATTATACATGTGTTAGTGTCACACAGGGGTATTGTTAGATAGGTTTTAGAGAGAGTGTGTGTGTTATGGAAGAAAGAATACTAAAACAGACCTTTCCCAGTTACAAAGAATAAAGAGCTATTAAATCAGAACTTTCACCCAAGCATCCTTATTATTATGGCTGACCCTAAGTGCCAAGCCATCAGTTAGAGATAAGGTTAAAAGACATCCCCTCCTCTCCCCCCACACACCTGCAAAGTTTGAATAATAAGCTGTTTTTCTTTAAAACGTGTGCTACGTTGCACACCACAGCGGTAATAAATGGTGTCAGAAATGGTTTCCTTACCAAAGAGCAATTGCTGCTG
Source organism: Pelodiscus sinensis (assembly GCF_049634645.1). Classification (NCBI taxonomy): domain Eukaryota; kingdom Metazoa; phylum Chordata; order Testudines; family Trionychidae; genus Pelodiscus; species Pelodiscus sinensis. The sequence continues at coordinate 203,321,205 of NC_134712.1, forward strand.
ACTGTTCTCAAGGTTAGCAGAAATGCAAACATGCATTGTTACCTCCTAGAGTCTAATACTCTAACTTTCATTAGTGACTTAATTTCCTGCAACCGACTGAAGTTTCATACCATTGTATTTCTTACAAATAAAAATTCCAGTTTCAAGTTTTTCCAGTTACTGCTCCTAATGCCTGCTATTCTCTGGTTATGACAGTTACAAATCAAGCAGCCACCACCCTCAGCCACAGGGCTCCAGCCCCTGCCGCCTGAGCACCCGCTGTCCCGAACCCTGGGGCCACCCAAGCAGCCACCGCTTCCAATCACGCAGCCTCTCCAGCTAGGCTGCATCCCGCCCGCCATAGCAGCAACCGGGGCTTGCGAGGCTGGGATAGCCTCACCTCACACATCCCAGCTCCAGCTGGAGCAAAGCGGTAGCTGCACATAGCCCATTCCAGTGAGGCTGTTCCAACTGGCCACCCGCAGCCACCTTACACACCAGCTCCCCAACCTCTCAGCAACTTGAACTGCCACCTGCCTGACCTCTTGGCATCCTGAGCTGCCATCTCCCCACCTCACGTACCCCAGCTACAGCTGGAGCCAAAGGGTAGCTGCACACCGCCACCATGACTCACCTTCCATTCCAGCAGGAAGGTGAGTGCTACTGCGCAGCTCTGAAAATGAGGTGGGCGGGCACAGCCTAGAGGGAACCATTCTGAGATTTATGCATCAAAACCAGTCCTTCAAACTCCAGTCGGAAACAGATTTCAGTGGGCAGATTTCAATGCATTAGCGCACTGTGTTTTCTATAAGAAGCATCACTTTATAATGGCAGCTACCATCTTGTACCAGTTTAAACTTCATAAAATCATAGAATACTAGACCTGGAAGGGACCTCAAGAGGTCATCAAGTCCAGTCCCCTGCCCTCATGGCAGGACCAAGCACTGTCTACATCATCCCTGATAGATGCCTGTCTAACCTACTCTTAAATATCTCCAGATAGGGAGATTTCACAACCTTCCTAGGCAATTTATTCCAATGTTTATCCACCACGACAGGAAGTTTTTCCTAATGCCCACCCTAAACTTCCCTTGCTGCAGTTTAAGCCCATTGCTTCTTGTCTTATTAGAGGCCAAAGAGAACAATTCCCCTCCCCCACTTCCTGTGACACCCTTTTAGATGCCTGAAAACTGCTATCACATCATCTCTTTTCCAAAATAAGCAATCTTTTCAGTCTTCCCTCATAGCTCAAGTTTTCTATACCTTTAATCATTTTTGTTGCTCTTCTTTGGACCTTCTCCAATTTCTCCACATCTTTCTTGAAATGTGGTACCCAGAACTGGACACAACAATTCTAATCAGCACGGAGTGGGGCGGACGAATGACTTCTCGTGTCTTGCTCACAACACTCCAGTTAATGCATCCCAGAATCATGTTTACTTTTTTTTGCCACAGTGTCACACTGTTGACTCATATTTAGCTTGTGGATGCAAGATGTAGCTTCATGTACAATTACTTTTTCTAAGGTGCAAGGATGGAAAAGATATGGATGTCCAACAAAGTCCACACCCTTCTTGGGAGGCACAGGGGAAAAAAGAAGATACTTGACCACACATATTACCTGATCACCCAAGAGCAGCAAAGGACCTCAGTGGTGAACCTGAGTAACAACTGGCAGATGCATGACACCACTCAGAATGATAGAATCTCCCATATCTAGCAACATAACCTTGATTGTGTGGGCTGATTTATTTCTCTTTGGGAAATCTCATCATATATAATGAGATGACAGAAGCTCTTTCAGTCCTAAACCAACATAGAAACTTCCCAAGCATTCATAGCTAAATTGTGATTCTTCCTTCCATAGTAACAGTTCACCCAGTCCTACACATTTTAAGGCACTGGCCTAGGTAACATTGCTCATTAGATTGTATGCTCTTCAGGGCAAAAACTAAGTAATGCCATGTCTGTATAGAACTTAAAAAAACAGTTTATCCTTACACAATTTTTTAATATTTAATTTAATTTAATTCTTTTAAATGTTTGAAAATATTCACTATAGTGCACTCGAAACAGAAGGTTGGCAAACAGATCTAGGTGATAGAGGGAACACAAATATTTGTCTATGTTAATTTAGCACATTTTAAACTAGTCCGATGTCTTAAATAACAACAGTAGCACACTTACCACTTATACTCCAAACAAACATTTAACCCAGCCATTGTGAGGAAGTATTTCTGCAAACATGTTTGCGTTCATTTAGCTTCTTGCTTATCACGTAGTTAAGAAGGAATGGGTTTTAGTCTGCACTGATAAATGGCTTTATACATTTGTTTTGCTCTTCATTTTCGGTTAGTTTGTTGGCTTTGTGTGGGCACTCTGCAAAGTAAAAGAGGGACCTTTAAAGGAGAGAACGGTTCAAGCTGCAAAAGCCCCACAGCAAGCAAATACTGCAAGAGATCCTGGGTTCAAATCCTAGGCACTCTGTCCAGTAGACTACATCTATCATATATAGACCTAAACATACAGGGTTAAAGCAACTTAGGCATTGCAATTCTATGCAAACAAAATACATTAAGTCCATAATTAAGGACTATGGATAGAGAGATGGATAGAGGATTCCCACCTATCCAACATCATCAGTGAGATATTCAGGATCTCCTTTATTGTCAACATCAAGTGCCCGGGCCCACCAGTGAGCAGTGTCAGCTCCTGAGTAAGCCAGGGAGGGAAGAGGGCTTCAAAATGATGTCTCCATGGACTCAGACAGGCAGACCAACACGGAAACCTTCCAGGATGGCCAAATACCTGGATTCCAAGGAGTTACTCTTTTTCCATTCTTATTGAACTAGAGAGAGAAAAGTTATCAGTGTAAATACCACTTCCACCAATACATGGTGTTTATTGAAAAGATAAAGATACAAGTTATGTCATCACATTTCAATATCTGATCTGAGGGGTTTAGCAGGAACTTCAGTCACTCCTGTGTCTTAAAGAAAGAGAAACATTACATAGGAAAGGATGGAGGCAACTCAGAAAGGAACAGTGGAGTAGACTGGAAAGAACAAGGGAAGACATTATTCATCACACGTGCAGCTTTTTATATTCCCCTACATTTTTGCCGCAGAGAAACTGTCATGGCTTCTGGACATAAGAGAGACCCTATGTGGTAATATTTTGAAGAAATTCATTCCCTGGGTAAAAAAAGGAAAATGTGTCAAGTGTAAGAAGTGCAATAAGAAAATTCAGGGCCTCGTTGCAAGAATGAATCACAAGGAAAACTGCTTATTGGGAGAAAGTGTTGTAGATGAAGATGTGAATATGGCTGAGTGGATCAACTGGTTTAAAACTTAAATAATTCACTTTGCAATGCATCTTTCCTCAAGACTCCCTTTTTATGCTTTTTAGTACAAGTGTGATTTGATTAGTACATTTGTAAGCCGTTTCCCTGTTGGGTGTTGTTAGGGGGGGAAAAGATTAGTTTAGCTAATCCTTTTGGCTTGTTTTAATTAGTTAACTAGGTTTAGAATCTATCGCCCAAGAACACAGTACAGAAAGCTGCAGTAAGAAATCTAGAGTTGCCACTGAGTGTCATTTTCTTATTTTATATCACATAATATATGTCCCTTATTTGGGAATATCATGGCCACAGACCATAATGGTGATGCCATACATCTATTCCCTATTTTACTTCAGCATAACTCAGCTTTTCCAAGGGAACCCCATTCTATACTTGTTTTCTCAAAAACACAGAAGTGCCAATGAGTTAACTGAGGCTAACTCCAAAATTAAATGTACTCTAAGCATAGCTAGTCTTAGCTTTTTTGCTAACTTGATTTAAATAATTTTTGTGTGTGTGATTTAAATCAGTCCACCCTGATTTAAAGCCAAGAGGTGGGAGCTTGTGACTGTTATTTAAACAAGTCCACTCCCAAATCGTCATAGCACAGCAGCACCAAGACAACGCCCAGTACTGCTGCTTGCAATATATCCGAGTTTGCCATTTCAACAAATACTGAGCAATAAGTTAAGTTTCTCAGAGGATTAATTCAAGGAGACAATTAGAGATGGGAGGGAAGGGGTGACAGACAACCATGGAGGTGCTTCACATAACCTTTACATGCGAAGCATAATCTGAAACATTTTAATTTAAAGGCAGAAGAAACCTCATTACACGGGTGGGGAACCTGTAGCCCCTGGCTTGCTTGGATCCAGTCTCTCAAGTTCGGGGCTCCTTACCCCCCAGCATTGGGGAGCCTGCACTCACACTCCAGCCCCCTCTGCCATTACTTCACTGTAGGGCTGGAGCACACAAAATCTACTTGCCTGGGGGTCAGTAGCCCCCGACCCAAAAAAGGTTCCTCACCTCTGCCTTATTAGATAAAAATGCCATGAAAATGTGTTTGTCATATGTTCTGGAACACTGTCTTTTGGTTAACATCTTTCATAAAGTTACAGTGTGCATGGGTAGGTTTAAATATGTGATAAATACATTCACATCAGTCAGGCAAGACACATTTTTATTTGAGTATCCATGATCAACCGGAGACAACAAAACTTGAGCATGGGACTGCTCCCACTGAAGTCAATAGGAACAGGATTAGATTTCAAGCCTGAAAGCTGATACCACCAGTTTATTTGATGGGGCTGCAGAACAAGAGGACTATTCTATTTTATGTGAACAAGATTAGGGCACAGGAGGAGGAAGAGCCCTTGTTGTTTCTTTGGGAATTACAGAGTGCTCTTTTTTTCTCTTCGTGTTATTTTGACTCTCTGTACCTGCTCAGCAGCCTCCAAGCCTTCTGAAGCTACAGCAATTTCAGTCATCATTAGTCCCAAACAAAGCTTTTGCAGTAATTAATAAGTAGAATTATTTGCATGGAAGTCCAGGTATTGCATTACTTAGAAGAAGCCATTTGCATGTATTTGAAACTGGTTTGACTACAGTTGAGTAAGTTCTAAAACGGCCTTTAGTTAAGCATTTATGCTTAAGATTTTACTGACATAGCTAATGGTATCAGTCATCAAAAAGAGGAAGCACTAGCAGAGGTAAGTAACTAATATGCACAGGGCTAAGGATATCCTCCAGTTGAGAGAACCGCCCAGCTAAGCTTTGGAATGATGACTAGGACTTAAAGAAATCAATTCTGAAAGTGCTACCATTGTTTATTTTCTGGGCTGAGCCAGTGCAGTAAAAGCAGAAGTTATGGAACTACGTCTAAATCATAGTCACGTGAGAGACAAATGTAAACAGTTCTAGCCATAGAAGTATTGTACACGTCAACCAAAAAGTTTGCAAGGAAGTTGAAATCGATGTGCCATTCTACTGGTTTCTAGAAAAACTCAAACTTCATAAATTAGAAGGTATAAGTCTGAATAGAAAAATAATTTACAAAACTATTTAAATAATTTCCCAACCATATGCAGCTCAACGCTTCACTTTCCCAAACAAGAAGAACATATTTGGGGGTATCATAGACAAGGATGATTCACAAATGTCGAGACCTTAGAATCATAGTGTATGGCTTTCCAATTATTCTAATACAGGTAATCCTTGAAGCCTGAGAACTCATATCAAATTTAATGGAAGCAGTAAATCATTTTGGACTTGCTGACCCAGAACCCCAGACCTTTTCAACATTTCAGAGTCGAATCACTAATAAAACTTAGAGAAACTACACAACAAGATTCTAAAGCCTCAGAACTTCATTCACTGTTCAGTTTCAATGTAGTAAGCCAGGTTCAGCTCAATTCATTACCATCATTTACATATAAGAAAAGTAACACACTCAGCATTTACACTGGAGAGGTGGGGGAAACCAATCTGTAAAGAGACAAGAGCAGAGCTGGCAGGAAATAACGGGGAGGAGGGGGTTACACTCTCGTCCCTATGCCCTATCTGCAGAACCACAGGGTGTACAGTCAGCTGGATGTTATTGAAGAATAAATTTGTATCTTGTCCTGGGAAACAAACCTCTATGCATCAATCACCTGTTACCTTTACTCTTATGCAATTTGACAGGTAAAACCAAGAGACTAGAGGGCAGGGCAATTATCTGCCTTAGGAAAGGAACTCAAGCAGGATGCTAGCTTATACGTCAAAGCAGCACACTCTAAAATAGAAAAGGGCCAAGTGTTCAGCCTTCCCAAGATTTCTAGACACACTTAAGTCTTTCCTCCCCACCCCGCCCTCGAGCCAGCTCGATAAAAGAGATAACACCCTTCCTCCTAGATAGGAATGACAACTCTTTGTGGCTCTTACAGTGTTCATTTAGTGTCTCCACTTGAAGGCGTGTGTTTTTCTTTTCCAGGTGGCAGTGACTCCAAAACAAGACTCTCCTTTCTCTTCTCCCAGCTACTGCTTTATATCTCCCAACCTCTAGAAAGCAGCTCTATGCTGCCATGAATATTCCCTTCAGACACCACCTGCTGATCAGTTAGGCTGGCTGCTAGACTGCAAGTGGCCTGAACATCAGCTGCCTGTTTTCTTCTGCAATCCCAGCAGCTGCTGCACGACAGGAATTTTACCCCCTGCCCGCCAGGGTTCACAAAGAGTTCATCTATCTTACCTCAATAAGGCTTTGAAATCTGATAATCATGTATCTGGTACCAGAAAACAGGAAAAATTCCCCCTTTCCCCAAATTCTCATTTTAGACCTTTCAGTCACTAGTTTCTCTAAATAACTATAATCTTACCTGTGACGAGGACTTCTTAATAATTCAAAAGCATTTTATGGACAGTGGATGAGATCGTAGCTCCCCACTCTAATAGCACCAAGCAAACCGAAGCTTATCTGACAATATGGAAATTCCAGTTGCACAAAAGCAACTTCCACGATATAAACAAGTGTAGCAGCTGTACCCTCCTCCCCACAGCAGGGGGGCGGGGGGGCGGGGAAGGGGCGGGGATGTGCTCATCAAAAAGAGCCACTCTATCCCAACTATAGAATCATCACTTGAAGACATGGTCAGCCAGGAGAAAATTAGAGCAAGATTCCAGAAACTCCTGACGCTAGGGGCCACAAAGGTTTTGTGCAGCCACTTTTGCCTCACCACCTCGCAGCTATATTAAGCACGGGCCCAAATACACAGCCCTGGGCCAGTGTATAGTGTGATAACTCACACTGAAATACAAACACTCCTGTATTGGAAGCCAACATCTATTTTGTGTCGGCAATAGTGAACACAATTTTTAAAGAGTAGAAGTGCAGAACATAGACACTATTTGAAAGTAAAGGAGAATTTGGATAATGGAATTATGCAAACTGGAATTTGGAAAGGATAATAGAGATAACACCCTTCCTCCTAGATAGGAATGACAACTCTTTGTGATTCTTACAGTGTTTATTTAGTGTCTCCACTTGAAGGCTTTTCTTTTCCGGGTGGCAATGACGCTAAAACAAGATTTTAAGTATACGTGTCTATCTGTCATTCTAAATAGCTCACTCAGCCAGCTAGCTATTCAGTTTGATGTATTGCATTTATATTTGTATACTGGAACAGCTCACATATCTATAAAATGCAGGTATCTCAGGGGTAGAAGCCAATACCCATTCTGTGCCAGCAATAATAATTCAATATGTAACTCCAAGAAGTCACATTTCAATTAGAATAGCTTCATTATGGCAATATATCAACTGTCAGCATAAGATATGTCTGGGTCACAATATTACCTCCATTTTCATTTGTAACCTCCCTTTTGTACTGTGTACTGAATTCACTTCTAACTTTGGGTGAGGAGCAGTTATGATGCATCAGCTACACTGCCAAGGAAAAATGCATCAGGCTTCATTGAAAGATGGTCTCTCAGAAGTCATCATTATGACTATGTAAGGCTCTTGACTCTGATTATCTCAACTACCAATCTAGCCCAATGAATCAATGGACTCTCAACCAGAGCATGTGGGGAGAGGAATGAAAGGGACAAGATAGGACATGTCTGCCAGTTGATCACATGGCAAAAAAATAATGGACTCTATTTCAGAGGAAGTGCTTCTCCATGACAGTGGCCATCTGCTGCCACCTTGAAAAGCACTCGGGACTGAGAGATTCTGCCCACTGACAAGACTTTGGATTCACAGAAGGGATGAAATCAGGTGTGGAGTGGACTGGTGTGTCTGAGGACTTCTGTTATTTTGCAAATGTCTATAACTCTCTTATGCTTTTTTAAGAGTAAAGTTTCTGTGGTTAAGAAATCCCTTGGCTAAGCCAGTGTTCCTTGTTTTCCTGTTTTGTTGTCCCTGAAGAGGATGAACTGAAATCCAGAGTGCCCATAGCTGAGTAGAACACTTAGGGGCTGTGTAAAAATGATTAGGGGGTTCAGGAAGCCTGAAACAATGGTTCCTGGGCCGGTGATAGCTGGACTGAAAAAAAAAAAAAAAGAACCCTTCCAACTTGCAATTTACTCCAATATGGTACAATACCTGAACTTTCAAAAATCTAAATTCCCTTCCAAAATGGACATCTAGAGCCCCTGTAAAATGTCTGCCAAAAACAATCTCACTAATGTTCCCTGAGACACCGAATACAGAATTTTTACAAAAAAATCTGTGGCACTCCTCATACTTCAGGCCCTCAGTCTTTCTCTGCCATCATGCAATGTAAGCAACTTGGCCATTCCTATAGTGAAATAGTCTAAAGCAGTGGTCTCCAACGTGGTGCCCGTGGGCGCCATGGCACCCGCCGGGCCATTTCTGTGCACCCTCTGAGTGATCAGGGCCGGCCCCAGGCGGCACATGGTCGGTGCCGGCCCCAGGCATGCAGAGCAGGTGAGTGGAGCGAGGTCTGTGCCGGCCCTGGGCGTGCAGCACATGGGCAGCTCCGCCCCCGGGTGAGAAGCATGAGGGTTGTGGCAGCCCCAGGCTTGCAGCGTACGGGCGGCACCGACCTGGGCACACAGCATAGGGGCGGCGCCGGACCCGGGCGCGAGGCACATGGGTAGCCTTGCCCCTGGGTGCCCACATGGAGTGCGGCGCATGGGTGGCGCCAGCTCCGGGCATGCAGCATATGGGTGGCCTCGCCCCCTGGTGCCCGGCATGTGAGCAGCCCTACCCCTGAGCATCCGGCAGCCCCAAAAGGTTGGGGACCACTGATCTAAAGTGTTTGGGGCAGTGGGGTGGGAGCTTTAGATTTTTGATGAAGCCACTCTCTATATGTGGTACACCAAATGATTTGAAGTTAGGTCATTTAGCTATTGCTCCCAGCACATACCAACACACAAAATGGGACAGAATACTGAAAACTTATAATATGTTGTAACCCCCTGCCCTTTATTGGAACTATTACAAGGCATACAAACTAGTCATTTGACAGAATTTTGTACTTACATTCTATTCTATCACTTCATATCAAGTAATGTCAAGTTGCATCATTTACATTCCGTGGGAAACAATTCCTGTTGAAAAAATCAAAATGATACGGTTTTGGTTTTGAAGGAACAGCCTGTAGGTTAGATGCCTGAAAGAACATGGTATTTAAAATCTTACTCACATATAGCTATCTATATTTGCTCCATAGTTTAAGAAATGTATATATAGTATATTAGGTGCTTGTTTAGACTGCAAGTAATACAGGAGAAGAACTCCCCCAGCTGTAGATGGAAAACCTTAAAATTGACAGGAAGTTGGAGGGTGATTACTATTTTTCCCTTTGATATTTCCATACCCTCTGCTCCTTGTTTCCCACCTCCTCCTTTTTTTCCCCTCCCCTTCCCTTCTCTCCTATTTATTTTGGGTCTGCACATCCTAACTCAAAACTCCAGTCATCTGAAGAAGTGGGCTGTGCCCATGAAAGCTCACGATACCATCTACATGTTTTGTTAGTCTATAAAGTACTACCAGACCATTCGTTGTTTTTTAAGTTTATCCTGTACAGACTAACTCGGCTACCCCCTGAAGCTACTATATTATTAGTATTCAAGGCAGAGGGCCAGCTTCTCATTTGGCATAAATCAAAGTAGTGCTAAATAAAGAAAAGAGGTATTGGGGTTACTCACCGTCTCACCCTATGTGGCCATAATTCCACTTAGTTAATCTCAAAATCTGCTTTACTATTTTGGCAGCACTGGAAGATTGTTGGCTCTGAAATTTGGCAGTTTCTGGGTGTGAGCTCAATTTGTTTATAGAGTACATCTAGGTGGTTTTTTTTAATTAGCCCCATTTACTTGTGTTATTTATTATAAAGCATCTCACATTTCTGAATCTCACCAACATTAGAAATATATATTGAATATGTTCGTAGGGAATTAGGAATATATAAACACATTCCTAAATGTGTTTTCTATTCTGCAGCATAAATCCCTGGAAAAAATAAAAACTCTTTGTAAGAAACACCAAGAAAAGGATAATGGCCTCATTTTATCTGCACACTTAAAAAGATTGTTTAGAAGAGTTACAAGGGAAAAAATTCAAAAAATACAAGGATGGCTATTTAACAATATGAAATAAATGAGCATGAAGCCCTTCACAATCAATGGAAGTGAAAGGACTTATCAAGTGATCAGGTTTTGCACCTGAAATGGTTAAATATAGTGTAACAAGCCTTTTAAGGTGAATAAAGGAAAGCCACCTGGACCACTGATAGGTTGTTCCAGTTTTTAATTAAACAATTCCTGCAGGACAGGGAATATAGTCACTGAGGTGGAGAAAGAGACCTGAGGTAGGCAATCTAGAATTTATAACCATAGTTCATGCTGTTGGCTCCAGTTTTACATCCTAAAGGCAGGAATTCCATGAAAAAATGGGCTAGAATGTCTCTCCTTAGTGACCAACAAGACAGCCTCAGGGAATTTTCCAGCTAGTCTCTCTTTGCACTGCTAGGAAGTAAAGTTGTTATTGGGAAATGTGGTCTCTTTTGGCAGTCATATTTGTGTTTGTAGGCTGCCACAGAGTCTGCTGGGAAATAGATGTGAGGATTAAAATGTTACTATAGGCTACTGGGTACAGTTTAGGGAAGAGATTTAGCAAACACACACTGAATTCACATTTGGAAAACCTAGATACTGACTGACATAAGGCTAGGATTTCAGAAATGGATGCCAAAAGTTAGGCTCCTAAAACCACATTTAAGTATCTGAAGAAATGACCTGATATTCAAATATGTTGAGCGCTCAGCGGCTACCATTGATTCTATGAGACTAATTTAAGACACCCATTTCTGGAAATCTTGGCTTAGAGGAGATTTCATACAGATATATGCTACAGTAGCCATCTGTAATATGTAGCCCTGCATGCTATGGGAAAAGCATAGAAGCAAAGCCCTCCCAGGTAAAACACTTCATTATATTACTACTCTCATCATTGCACTTGCTTACAATCAGTCTATGCATAAAGTTAGTATAATACACTGATGTGGGCTTAAAAAACCCTGATCTCCATGGATGTCTAGATTTCTTCTTTATCACACATCCAACATATAGTTCATAAAATTACATTTCTAATCCCATTGCTGAGCTATATAAATAAGTAATCTAATAATTACAGTCAAATGAGATAATCATTTTGTCTGTGCTCAGCCTTTTCCAAGTTACTTAAAGTGTTGGGAAAGCTAAAAATAAAAAGTGGTGTGTTAGGTTAAAGCAATATTTCCTGTTAAATACACCCTTTCGAAATATATTTAGAAATTGGTTTTTCATTAGTGGACACAAGAAAGCATAGTGAATTTGACATCTATCTCTAAGGGGTTTCATCTCCCTATTGAAACAGTACTAAACCTTCCCTACAAGAAATGGCTATTATTTTGGGTTCCTTAAAATACTCTGCATGATGGGGGTCTCAGATGCCATTGCATTGTAGTTTCAAAACATATTGCCCAGGACCCAAGTCCAGAACAATGTAAATTATTCAGTGCAAACAGCATGAGTGGCTGTCTTTCAGGCAAATGTGTCTATGCTTTTTCTAAATGTTGCCTTGTACTGCATGTATATTAAATATAAAATAATGGATTTTTATGGCATAAATTGCTTTGTTACATGGTACATGCATCAGAGATACATATTTAAAATATCAGGTTTTAAAAAGTGTTTGTTTTTAAGGTTCCCAAATACTGCAACAGTTTCCAGCATCTGTAGAGCTGCTAAGTAGAATAAGTTTAGTTGTAAATATTCCTATCTGATTTATGTTTAAAAGAAAAACTACAACAAAGAAAATCAGTGCTCTTAGACTACAGTGTGAACAGTAAATGATCACTTAATTCACAGTGATAGAAACCTGGAGTTCTGACTCTGAATCATCATTGTGACTTTCTTAAAGGAATAAAAGAACTGTGCTGCAGGCTAAAACTTCCATCCAATCACGCAAAGACAAATCAGCCTTCAGGCAAATCAGGAATCTTGATTTAGGCTTACCTGGACTTGGCTGTTTGCCCATATGTTAAAATACCTTTTAAAAATCACCCCAAAAGCCATGTAAGTATCTCTATGCTAAACCGTATTGTGCAAGAGCTAATTGGTATAAAAGGATGAAATTACTTGATTCAAAAATTAACCTGGATTGTAATTTTCTTTGAAAAAATAGGAAGTTTAGCTCACAGGGCGTAGTATTCAAATGCCTAGCTTGTGGGTGGAGTTGAGGTGTGCTAAGGTACATAAATAGGTGTTATGAGACTGTGCAGTTCACATTGAAACTTGGAAAACTTGCCCAGCTCCTCAGACGAGTGGGAGGGTAAACAAGGTAAGGCTATGAGCTCTTGCTTAGAAATGCACCTGATAGAATCTAGTGAGCTTTGGACTTGAGTTATTTGTTACTGTGGCAGGTAAGAAATGAAAAGGAAGAATGTGGCAAATTAAACTATACAGACTGCCATTGCAGGGACAGTGGAGTAATACAATCTCTTCAGTTAAAAGAATTAGAAACTTTATTTTTCCTCTATGAGATTATCATGGCAATCTCTAACTTTGTACTGATGATGCTTTAAGGAGCATGTTTGATGCTGGTTGGTTAATGCTTCCAATTCTGCATCAGCCAGCAAGCTGAGATTTCTGTGGTCTTTGACTTCCTGTTTGACCAGTCTCCCCAGCACCTTATTTTTAAAGCAATATTTTCTACATAGTAATCTAAATGGATCTCTAGAGTCTGTACTGAATCTCTACTGGGCTTTCTAATGAAAATTACTAGATTTCCTCCTCCCCCCAAAAGAGATTCTCCTGCCTCTAATCTAAACTGCAGCCTATTTTAAAAATAATCCTTGTTGCTTTTTCTATTCTGTGGAAGTCTGAGCAGAGTGACAGAGTCTGTTAAGCATTAGAGCTGCAATGGATGATTCACCAGGCATTCAAACTCTGTTCACCATAACCCCTCATGTGGTTTCTCCCATAGCTTTGGACAGAGCCAGTCTCATCTCACTTTAGCAACCTGCATTTAAAATATACCTGTTTAAGATTATGCATCCATTTTGTTTTTCCTGGGTATTCTGAGACATACCTATCTGTTTATCATAAATTGTTGTAGTTCTCCCTCTCCATACTATCCTAGCATTCATATGAAAATATACAGAGTAAATTTGAATCTCACAGAGTCAGAGTACTAACTTTTTCCCTGGTAGAAAGATCTTATTTAGAAGATCAAGGAACTTCTGATAAAACTTTCCAGGCTTCATCCTCACAGCCTGAGTAAGAATGAGAAGATTTCAGCAGAAAAGCATCCCTTAAACTGACAGGTTGCATTTCTAAACAAATCCTCACAGTTCTAAATGAAAGTATTATTTCAGAAGGTTGAATTATTGCAGTACTAGAAGTGGGAAGCATGATTTAATGGAAAAGCACAATATTAAAAATCTGTGTTCAAACTCAGAGACCCCGTAAGTAAGGAATACTGCCCCTTCTCTAGCTCAGTTTCTGTGACTGAAAAATGAGCTAATACTTCCCTTTCCCCACCACTCCAAACTGAGCTTCCTGATGTGGATGTTAGGAGATACCTTGTCTCTCCTGTTTATAAAATATTCATTACCACAGTAATTAGGTAAGTGGGGTAATATCTTTTATTGGACCAACTTATAACGTCTAAAACACTTAATATTTGCAAGGGCATTTAGAACATTAAATAACGCACTATAAAATTTATCCAGTTGTTGAATCTCATTTGTCTTATTGAATGAAGTCAATGTTTGTAAAGCCCAGATCAAGAAAACCCGAACTAGCGTCAGAGTATCTAGAATGACTCCACTGGGATGGGATTGGCATGGTTTGAGAGGCAACAGGTAGCTTTTTAAGATTTTGGTAGATGATAGATATATTTACCTTTAATAATTTGTTTGCTAAACAAACTTGACTACTTTTTCATTACATCCTTGCAAAATGTAAACTGGTAAGAATGGTTAATTCTAGCAGTGGCTCAGGCCTACTTTGTATTTATGACTTTGCTATTTATACAAGCACTACTCAGGTTCTGTACGATCTTGCTGAGCAATTTTCTAGTTGGCATTTTGAAGAACTGCCAACATTCTAAGGGTTAGTTGTCTTTTTCAGCACTAGCCATGGAGAAGACGGGTATATCTGTGTTCCTGCTGCTTGTTGCTGTCTCTTATACCCTGGCTAAAGACTTCACAGCTAAGAACGGTGCCAAAAGGGATACAAAAGAAGTACCTGAGACCAAACCAAAACTGCCTCAAACTCTCTCCAGAGGTAAAAAAAAGGTTCATTCTCCCAAGCCTAACTCTATCAATGTTTCACCCCTCCATGTCCTACCTTTAAATCTTGTTACACTTTTAAATAGCTCTCTGGTCTTCAGTCTCTTCTCTTACAGCTTTCTATATACACTATTCACATTATTATTTTTTTCTTGCCTCTTAAATTACGACCCCCATAGTTTTTCTCTCCAGAAGAGATTTAATCTTAATTCAGTTACAATACCTTTCTTGGCAGCATAGTCTCTCAAAGTTCTTCTTGGTCTCTCTATAACTAGGCTTGAAATATTAAACAATGGTCTCATTGCCAGTAACTTTTAAAGGTAATTGCTTTATGTCATTTTTCTTTAGGGTGGGGTGATAATCTTATCTGGACGCAGACTTATGAAGAAGCCTTGTTCAGAGCCAAGACGGGGTAAAACATTTTTTTTCTATCCTTGCCAAAGGTTTCGATGGCGCCATCTAGTGTAATTTGATTTACCTGATTCTTTTGGCATTAGGAAAAGAACTCTTGACAATCTTTAGAAATCTGTGCATCCGTTAATTGTCCTTCACAGTCTGAGTCGAACTCCCTCATCAGTACTGGATTTAAGGTTGTCAATTAGGAAAGGTTAAAATGAAGTGTCTTCTTCCATTTCAGCAACAAGCCACTGATGATTATCCACCATTTAGAGGACTGCCCACACAGTCAAGGTAACGTGACTTTGAACTTGTCTACCTTATGAACTCAAACACTTGCTCTGTACCTCAGTGACATACTCCACTTATTGCAGTAGAGCTCTCCGTGGCTATTAAGGTCCATCTGTATTATCAATCTGAAGGATCAGATTTGAATCTTGGAGAATAAGGGCACTAGAGAGCCTACCAATCATACCTGAATCATTTTCTATATCACTCCTTGGCAAATGTGTGTGTTTTTCTCTCCCTCTCTTTCCCATGGTTTGTATTTTATTTATTATTTATAACAACTGTTTGATATTTATTAATTGTAGCTCTGAAGAAAGTATTTGCTGAACACAAAGAAATACAGAAATTGGCCGAAAAGTTTGTTCTACTGAATCTTGTTGTAAGTTCTCCAGTTACATTTTATCAAAACTTATAATTTTAACTAGCTCAACTCATGACAGTGGCTGGAAGCAGTAAATACTTATCTGTTAACTATGACTTATTTGACTAAGGTAAATATTGTGAATCAGTTTAATCAGATATGACTAGAAATGTCTGGTGGTAGATTGGGATAGATTTAACAAATATATTACAAGAAGATATACACCACAATATAAAATATGTATTTAAATCAAATACTAATATTGTTAAATATGATATCTGCTGTTAAAACAATGTGGTTTTTTGGTTTGTGTGTTTCTCAAACTTTAAAACTTCAAGGTATATGTTAAGTTTGAAAGCCAAGAAATTATCAAGTAGAAATAAAATGTCCTGTTTGTGCTTTTTATGCAACATGGTCTGCAGCAATTTTGACTTATAGCCTTATCACTTTTGTTCCAGTATGAAACAACTGACAAACATCTTTCACCTGATGGCCAATATGTCCCTAGAATTATGTTCATAGGTGAGTACTGTCAGTTTTAATGACATAGTCTTCAAGGATGACATCCATTTGGAAGCTGGAGAGGCTGGGTCCCTCAGTGGGGAACCTTATGCATCATTAATTGGAGTTAACGCCAAAAAAACAGAATCTTTTGTTCCAGCAAAACAAAACTAATGTGACAAAAAAAACAAATAAACAAAAAACCACACCACACACACCAACCCCTGAATTAGGCAGGGGCATCTTTTTTGGGGGAGAGGCTTACAAAGTAATTGAGAAGAAATATTTCAGTCATGATGACTTGTGATGTGTGCTCTAAAATAGAGATGAGTACACCAATGAAAGCTTGAGCTCTTCATCTATGGATGAGGAAGAAGCAAGCTAATCTGAACACACTTTTTGGCCTGCACGTCACATACGACTTGAGGCATGTTTTTTCATATAGGTGTTCTTTTGTGTTTTGTTCCTTCTGCTTTGTCCTGAAGGTGAAATAGGCCTCTGGGATTGGCTCTGCTTTCAGATTTTCAATCTTGCCAGCTATGGGTGATATTGTAGAACTACTGAAGACATTTGGAGCTTGGACATTAACTTCAGTAGTGCCAGGATTTTTCCTTACAGATGTCTGTTTAAAACAGCATGGTATGTCTAGGATATCAATGCTCAGAACAGATTTAGAGATTGACCCCTTTCTTACTTCCCAAAGCTATTTCCGAACGCAAATGCTGACTGAACTTTTATCCTTTGAAACAAAATCTTGAGATCATAAAAGCAGCAATGATCCAAATGTTTAAGGGCCAGACTTTCAAAGCTAGATGTACTCATTCGTGTACATAATTAACGTCCACTAGTACCTGGCGAGCATATGTAGGTGTATAACCGGCCACATACAAACATCAAGCAGTGGTACAGGGACTGCTTGTGAATAGCTTTAACTATCTAGATTGTTAAATATGTAACTCATAATCAGAAAAGCATCACTAAAGTTATGGCTGTCTTTCACTCCTAAGTTTAGAAAAAGTGTAATTTAGTAATACTACTATAAAGGCAAAATACAATAAAAATCTGTCAGCAGGTTAGTAAATTTGAGAGAGAACTAGAGTTTTCTCTCATGAAGCTTTCATAAGACAGTGCCAATAGTGAGACCTCTATCACATTAATCTTTAGTCATCTCTTTTCTAAGGTGAATAGTCCATCTTTTAAATTTCTTCATATGGAAGTTTTTCCATACCACTAATAATTTTTGTTCCCCTTCTCTGTACTTTTTCAAATTCTAATATATACAGAATAATAGAGTTGGAAGAGACCTCAGAGGGTCATCAAGTCCAGCCCCCTGCCCAAGGCAGGACCAATCTCAACTAAATCAACCCAGCCAGAGCTTTGTCAAGCAGAGACTTAAAAACCTCTAGGGATAGAGATTCCACCACCTCCCTAGGTAACCCATTCCAGTGCTTCACCACCTTCCTAGTGAAATAGTTTTTCCTGATATCCAACCTGGACCTCTCCCACTGTAACTTGAGACCATTGCTCCTTGTTCTGCCATCCGTCACTACTGTGAACAGCCTTTCTCCATCCTCTTTGGAACCTCCCTTCAGGACGTTGAAGGCTGCTATCAAATTCTCCCTCACTCTACTCTTCTGCAGACTAAACAAATCCAAATCCCTCAGTCGCTCTTCATAGGTCATGTGCTCCAGCCCCCTAATCATCCCAGTTGCCTTCCGCTGGATCCTCTCCAATGAATCCACATCCTTTCTATAGTGTGGGGGCCCAGAACTGGACACAATACTCCAGATGTGGCCTCACCAGAGCTGAATAAAGGGGAATAATCACTTCTCTAGATCTGCTGACAATGGTCCTCCTCCTGCAACCTAATATGCCATAAGCCTTTTTGGCTACAAGGGCCCACTGTTGACTCATATCCAGCTTCTCATCCACTGTAATCCCCAGGTCCTTTTCTGCAAAACTGCTATTTAGCCAATTGGTCCCCAGCCTGTAACAATGCTTGGGATTCTTCTGTCCCAAGTGCAGGACTCTACACTTGTCCTTGTTGAACCTCATCAGATTTCTTTTGGCCCAATCCTCTAATCTGACTAGGTCACTCTGGACCCTATCCCTGCCCTTCAGTGTATCTACCTCTCCCCCAGCTTCATATATATTATTTGTGATGGAGAACCAAAACTGTACACAGTATTTGTGGTGGGGCATACAATGGATTTATACAATGGAATTATATTTTCTATCCTATTTACCTAATAGTCCCTAATATTCTGTTAACTTTTTTTAACACTGCTACACACTGAGCCGATGATTCCACAGCACTGTACATGGTGACTCCAGGATCATTCTTGAGCAGCAACAGATAATATAAACCTCCATCTTTTATATAGTTGGGATTATATTTTTCAACCAGCACTACTTGGCACTTATTGATTTTCTTGAGCCACTTTGCCTAATCACCAAATTTTATGAAGTCCCTTTGTAATTCTTGGTAGTCAGCTTTATACTCCACTATCTTAAACATTTTGTATCATTGGCAAACTTTGCCACCTTGCTATTTATCTCTTTTTTCCAGCTCACTGATGAATATGTTGAAGAGCACTGATCCATAGTACAGATCCTAGTGGGACCCCGCTATTTCTCTCTCTCCACTGTGAACATAGATTATTTATTCCTATCTTTTGTTTCTTATCCATGAAAGGACCTTCCCTATTATCTTATGATTGCCTACTTTACTTGGAAGCTTTCGGTGAAGGACCTTATTAAAGGCTTTCTGAAAATCTAAATACACTATAACCACTGGATCACCCTTGTCCACGTTTGTAAAACTCCCTCCATCAAAGCATTCTAGTAGCTTGATGGGGGCATGATTTCCCTTTGAAAAAGTTATAGTGACTCTTCCCCAACATATGATCATCTGTGTGTCCAATAATGAGTGTAGTTTCAACCATTTTGTCTGTACTGAAGTTAGGTTTACTGGCTTGTAATAGTCTGGCTCACCTCTGAAGGCATGTTTGAGGGGGGGTGTTTTAATTGGTGCTACATTATCTCTCTGTCAGTTATCTGGTGCAGAGACTGATTTAAATGATAGTTTACAAACCACAGTTAGTAGTTCTGTAATTTCATCTGAGTTTCTTCAGAACTCTTGGATGAATAGCGTTTGGTCCTGGTCCCTCACCACAAAAATATATATATTAGAACTGTTTAACTTATCAGTTTGTCCAAATGCTCCTCTATTGATACCTCAATATGAGATCGTTCCTCAGCTCTGTCACCTAAAAATAATGGCTCCCTTCACTGTGGTAAAGTTGAATGCAAAATATTTCTTTAGATTCTCTACAATGGCCTTATCTAACTTGAGTGCCCCTTTAGTACCACCATAACCCAGTGGTTCCACTGATTGTTTGGCAGACTTCCTGCTTCTGATATACAGCCTCTCCCAGAGTTACGAACGAGTTACGGACCAAACACTTGGCCGTAACTCGATCAGTTTGTAACTCGGACCCCACTGAGTTACACGCGACCGCGCTGTTCGTAAGTGCGGGTCGCGTTCGTAACTCAGGGACTGCCTTTATGACAGCTCCATGGGAGCTCTGGTTGTAAGCGCGAACAGTCGTAACTCGACCGTTCGCAACTCGGGGAGCAGCTCTACTCCAGTTTTTGTCTCTTCTTGTTGCTCTTCAGATTCTTTTTTGGCCTGCCTAGTTATACTACTTATATGAATATTGTAAATTGCTATTTGAAAATTAGTAATTTCTTCCATTGCTTTTTTCTGTCCCCTTTCCAGATCCTTCCCTGACAGTTAGAGCAGATATTACTGGAAGATACTCAAACCGTCTCTATGCATATGAACCTTCAGATATTTCATTGTGTAAGTATTAAATTTCCTAACAGAAGCTTAAGTATCAGAGGGTTAGCTGTATTAGTCTGAATCTACAAGAGCAATGAGAAGTCCTGTGGCACCTTATAGACTACCAGATATATCGGAGCATAAGATTTTGAGGGCAAAGACCCACTTCATCAGATGTAACAATCTTACGAAGTGGGTCTTTGCCCACAAAAGCTTAAGCTCCTACACTTCAGTTAGTCTATAAGGTGCCACAGAACTCCTTGCCGCTTTTACAGTACTTCTTGTCGTTCTAACAGAAGCTTGCACATTCATTTGAGAACAGATGAATGTCTTCTCAAAGACCAGTGAGACATGCTTGATCTGTTTTACATAATATTGTTTGAAACATGATTTAATTGCCAGACATAACTATGTTCTTTATGACCTCTTGCCTATTTAGGGTAGCATTCATACACCCTTACACTCAGTTGTGCCTTATTGTATGAATAATGTCAAGGGAAATCAATAGGCTCACTAACATGGTGAAGGTGCCAGAATCAGGCTCATGAAAATGACATCTCATTTTTTCTATAGTTTATATATATCTCCCTCTATATATAAAACATTTTTTTTCCATACGACACACTGACATCATCAGGCTCTCTGGATGCAAAAGAAGAGAGAGAGATAGGGGCTGGCAAGCATAGCAAGCAGTGGGCACAACCCCCTAGTATATTTGTTTGTATGTACGTATGTATGTACCTACCTACCTATATAAAGAGAGCAGCTCTGACAGGAAATTAAAATTCTTTCCTTTTCATTCACCCTCACAGACCAATAGTATGGTTCTGGAGCACTCAAATTCCATCTGTTTCAAAGGAAGATAATGCATTTTTGTAAGAAATTGCATAATTCATCAGCATTCATTTTTACATAAGTTGAATATTGGTGTTTTAAGAGCCTTTGGGGACTACAGTATGAGTTCTATTAAAGTTAGTGGAAGTAATTAGTAACTTGCAGCAGAAAGGGAACCCAAGATTGTAATGGAAATTCAGCAAATATGGAGTGGAGAGGATGTGGGTGGGGGAGAGAGTAGATTGTGTGGAATGACTGGACTCTCCTACCTTCTCTTTTGGAAATGATATTTTGCAGAATCTATAATTTTAAACATGGTCAGGACTGTTTATAAGTTTTGGGAAAGACTGAAAAATGGATGAAGAATTCGTACAATAAGGGAGCCTGGGTCAACAGTCTCTTTAGTAGTAATAGCACTTTCCCTAAAGTATTTTCAGTCATTGACAGTTTATAACTGCACAAACCTAACAGCTCTGAATGTTTCATTTCTAGTGTATTCAAATATGCAGAAAGCTCTGAAATTGCTGAAGACTGAATTATAAGGGAGGAAAAACCCACGTGTAGCCAAGATATCTGATCTTCCCTCTCTGCTCATGGGCATTAGTGAAGACTTTAGGTTGATTTTAGAAATGAATAGTACTGTTTTATGTGCATAACTAACTGTATGGTTTTATGTTAACACTTTTGTACGGGGTGGGATTTTAAGTACTTCTTGCTTTTTAAAAAAAAGCATACAGGAGAACACTGTATATTTCAACTGTAAACCATATTTTAAAAAATAAACATGCATTAAGGTGTCTACAATGTATGGTGTCTTATTTTACGTGGCCTTACTCAATGTATTCAAATAGTTGTCCAACATTAACAAAAGCAAGCCTATTTTTTGTAAGATGCTGGAAAAGAGATTATAACTTCCTCACTGTAACATCCAGATGTTAAAACTGATGGACTTCAGATTGTCTTGAAACATAGGGAAGGCTTCTTGGTCTCTATAGTTTTAAGTCAGCTAAGATTCCTCAGGTTCTTGTTGAGTATTTTCTAGGGGTGGTTTTTTTTTTTTTTAAGTGTACTGCAAGGATAGGGAAGAACAGAAGCAGCTAGCAATTCTGATTTGACCACCTCTCACAAATTCTAAGGAAGTTATAGTAAGATGTCTAACACAGCAAGACAATCACTTGATATTATTTGCAATAGCTTCATAGTACATTTAGTTCATAATACTAAACCAGAAATTCCTTAAAGTTCAAAAATAGTAACATGTACAATTTACCTCTTTCCAGAAGTTGTATATTGACTTTTTTCAGTTTAGTAAGAGGAACACCAGTCTGAACTTGGAGCTATGTCAGTACAACTATGAATTCTAGTTAATGTTATGAAAATTATTGTTTTATGGAACACCTGTATGTATTGTTGCTCACAAGACTTCAAGGCTATGTCTAGACTGGCAAGTTTTTCCACAAAAGCAGCTGCTTTTGCGGAAAAACTTGCCAGCTGTCTACACTGGCCTCTTGAATTTCCGCAAGAACACTGACTTCCTACTGTCTGAAATCAATACTTCTTGAGGAAAAACTATGCTGCTCCCATTCGGGCAAAAGTCCTTTTGTGCAAAAGGGCCAGTGTAGACAGCTCAGATTTGTTTTGCGCAAAAAAGCCCCGATCACAAAAATGGCGATCGGGGCTTTTTTGCGCAAAAGCACGTCTAGATTGGCCATGGATGCTTTTGCGCAAAAGTGCTTTTGCAGAAAAGCATCCATGCCAATCTAGACGCTCTTTTCTGCAAATGCTTTAAACGGAAAACTTTTCTGTTAAAAGCATTTGCGGAAAATCATGCCAGTCTAGATGTAGCCCAAGTGTATATCTCCCAGTCTAGGTACAATAGAGCCATGTTAACCTTAACTCTACTTTGACCAAACAGTAGAGCTATGTCTACACTATGAACCTCTTGCGGAAGAGAAAATGCAAGTGGGGTGCTCATTTGCATATGTCATGCTCTCATTTGCATTTCCTCTTCCTTTCCCTTTTGTGCAAGAGGTTTGAGCAAAAAAGTGCTGTGTAGATGGCGCTTTTTTGCACAAAAACCCCCTTTTACACAAGCCGTTCTTCCTCATTTTGTCTACACAGCGCTTTTTTGCGCAAAAACCTCTTGTACAAAAGGGAAAAGAAGAGGAAACACAAATGAGAGCACGACGTATGCAAACGAGCACTCCATTTGCATTTGCTCTGTCGCAAGAGGCTCATAGTGTAGACGTTGCCTTGTTGTGCTAAGGTTGGAACTAGCAGATGCCATCTCCTTAGCTTTCCTGTAAGGGGCTGGCATTTGGGATGTGGGAAATTACCTGCAGGAGAATAAAGGAAGTAGGAGCTATTGAAGGGACACGTGCTAATAGAGGGATTCACTGGGACAGGAAACATTGCGGAGGCGAGAGGAAGGGTACAAACCACCCAAAGTCAGAAACTTCATGTTTCAGAAGACAAATCATGCACTGCAGCAAACTGACCCTGAAAAGCCACAGAAGGTTCTGACTTCCCACTCAAAGAGTGTGCTGTAATGATGAACAAACCAAGGCAGGCCAAATATGTTTGGTGTCCTTTTAATAGACATGCAACTAAATAAAAAGCAATGGTGGTTTAGAATCCAGCGCAATGTCTGGGTTGCTACACCTCTCATGAGCCTTTGCAGAGGTTAACCTGAGGACGGCAGCACACCCAGAGTTCTGGGAGAATACGTGTTTAAGCTACAGGGAAGGAAGACTGAGGGGTCAGTCCTGGACAAATGGATTAGGTACTGGGATTGCAAGATCTCAGCTCTTAGTACTGAGGGGCTTGGGGGTGGGAGAGCGTGTGACATCTCCTCCCAACCTGCGAGCAGCGTGTGGCACTTTGAAGTGATGCGTGCGCCTCTCAGGGCAGGGGTATGGCAGGAAGAGATTTTGTGCACTCCCCCCACCCCCAGATCAATCAAGGCCTGGGGGTAGGGGAGCTATGTGAAGCTTCCTTCGCCCTGCCCTGGCCCTGCAAGGAGTGCACGGAACTTCAAAAGTGCCACATGCTCCTCACAGGGTAGGATGACATTTCCCACACCCCCAGGTCAATCAGGGCCTGGCAGTGGAGGAGTGTGTGAAGCCTCTTCCTGCCCTGCCAGGGGCATGGGAGCCTAGTGGGAAGGGGGGGCAAAGGGGCTCTCCCACCCCTACCATTATGGTCTGGGGAAACCTCTTCCCACCTCTTCCGGATTAGGTCCCACCCCTTCCAGGGCAGCCCGGTCTAATTTTTGAAGTGCCCCCCCCCGGCCAAAAATTATTGCCCACTCCTGTATTAACAGAATGGCCATCAGAACTCCTGTGCTTTTTCTGATAGGCTCCTTTTACGCAAGAAACCCCTGTGGAGTGTCCACACGTGCCTTTTTGCACAAGAGCTGTAGCGCAAAAAGGAGTTATTCCTCGTGGGGATAGGAATTACTCTACCCGCAAAAGCCCTCTGTCCTGTCTATTTAATTTTTTTTTTTTTTGCACAAAAGCGCACTTGAGGTATGGAGACTCCACCAGTTTTTGCACAAAATGGCTGGTTTTGTGCAAGAACCTTGTAGTGGAGACATAGCCACAGCTGCTGCCTCCTTACCCTTACTCTCCTAAAACAGTGCCCTTGCCATTAGGGTGCCTTTAAAGGGGTGTGGGAGTTTGTGCCCTCTTAAAAACAAACTGACCAGCTCTAAAATCATCTTAACATAGCTTCACCCTCCCCTATCAGTTTCTCATTTCTGCTTTCCTATAACTGAAGTCCCAGATGCATCCAATGTGTACTAAATCATCACTCACACTCCCTCTAGGCAAATATATTGTACAGCTCATTGGTGCACAGCTGACTTTTGTGGCTGAAGTGACAGTTAAGGTTTTCTATTGTAGCAGAGTCAAGAGTACTACGGTAGATACTATGCTGCTACACATGTCAAAGAAGTACAGGTCCAGCAATACAAAAGTGGAGTTTAACTGAGTTGGACAGTAGAAGGACACATTAAAAGGAATATCATCACTAGATATTTTGCTTTCAGGGGTTTGTGTCACCAGCACCACAGTGTCATGGGAGAGCCTCCTTGGGGGAAGATACCAGACGGCTATGAGGACATCTAACAATTGGATTCCATGTGCTTTATGCATCTAGAGTCTGAATGAGTCCACACACTTGAGGCTTCTTAGTTTTCACTCCAGTGCACGTGCTATCTAGAACCACCTACTAAGATCTAATTTTCAATTGATTTCAAATGGACATTTATGGATGTTCCTTGCTCTGGAAGAAATCAAGTTGGAGATGTCTCAAGTTGGAGAAATTGAAAAAAAAGTCAGTTTACTTTTTAAACAGTAAGTTAGTTGTATGCAATGTAAGGCACACACAGATGACTGGAGTTGCAACCTTCCTTTGATTCTACTTCCAAAACAACTGGTCACTCATTCGATGTATTAGCATCCATAGCTTTTCATTTTTCCAGTTCTCATAATAAGCTACACCTCTCAACCCTCCAATGACACCAATTTCCCCTCAGAGCAGCATTGCCCAAGCAGTCAAAAACAAAAAAAACCCACAGGTCATGCTCTCCTACAAAAAATCGTGATTGCACTATTCAAGCCAATTTTAAGAAAGTTTGAATTTTTCGATTTCTGAACCTTTAGGGTATACTGGTTACCTTTTCAGACTTTCCTTCACAGCCACTAAGGATAGATGTTTTTATAC
Organism: Pelodiscus sinensis; assembly: GCF_049634645.1. NCBI lineage: Eukaryota > Metazoa > Chordata > Testudines > Trionychidae > Pelodiscus > Pelodiscus sinensis. Next base: position 203,346,755 of record NC_134712.1, read on the forward strand.
AATAAAAACCAGATTCTCATGTAATTACAGGAGCTTCAATAAACCCTCCCCCACAAAAATAAGCCACCACCAAATATTGCAGATCTTGTGATAAAGCTAGTCTCTCAGGACATCTACACTACGTGATTTCAGCCACAGTCATGGGAGAAACTAAAAGAAAGCACCATTACTTAAAGCACTATTATGAAGTATTTAAACAATCACAAATGGGAGCAGCTATATAATTTTATTGAAACCTTCACATTTCCAGCATTCCCTTCATTTATTTTTAGCTATGTTCTTGCTAAAATATGGAGTCTGGCTACATAAGGAAATTAACCTGTTGTGAAAGACAGCCCTCAGCTGTGACTTCCATCTGTAGTGATGTTAAAAATAGCTGTGCTGTTAGTGTAGCTAAACCAAAAACAGTTTAGCAGCAGCTGAAAGAGGGCTTTGCTGCTAACCATTTTTCTAGTTAAAATTAATATTTGTAGACTGCAAGTGCTTTTTGACAGTATCTTAGCCAGGGTGGGCAATAATTTTTGATGAAAGGCAGAGGCATAGTGAGGGTGTTATTCACCCAGGATAAAAGGAAAAATTTGGGCTCCCCCCCTGGCTGCGGCACCACCTGAACCTGGTGCACAGCTGAGGGGAACTTATACCGCATCTTCCCCCACCCCCTACAGTTTGGGGCCAGGCTCCCGCATGCACTAACCCGCCAGTGGAGATGGAGGAGGGTCAGGCTTAGAGCAGAGAGGCAGGAAGGAGGCTCTTGTTGTCGATGGCAGGCGGAGTAGGAGCACATGAACTGAAGAGATAACGGGGGGAGCAGAATGGGATTAAATTGGCGCCTCCCTAGCATGGTGCCCAGGGGCAACTGACCACTCCGGCCCCCTCGCTACACCACTGCCCCTCCTCCTGCAGATCTATCATCTTATGCATGTGCAAGATCTGTGAGAGCCGTCCCATGAATCTGCAGTTAGGGTCTGTGGCGCCGGCTTCTGGGTGGTGTCTCAATGCTGCCAAATTCACCTCCAAAGAAGGGGCTTCCCAAAGCAGGCCCTTGCTGCTGACCCCCAAAGCATCCACAGGTCCAGACTCCATTCAATGGGCCCACTTCCCAGGGCTCATTGATCTTGGATCTGGCTTCCATCCTCTCTCCAACCTTTGCAACTGCCCATAGGTGCTAACCTTCTGCCTTAGACATTCCCACCTCGTTCACCACACAGGGACAGTCTCACTTGTCCTAGGAACTATTCTACCAAGATGTAATACAAAGCTTCCATGTAAAAGGACTCACTACAAAGCTAAAAACTTCAATGAGAGAATGATTAATACAGAGATGTGTCTACATCTGCTACAGGGAGACACCTCTGCCTGCCTCCACCTCTCTCCCCTAGAGTCTACAGCCCCATTGCAAAGCGGGGGAGGGAAATAAAAGAGGCTGAGGCCCATCCAATGGGACTGAAGCAGACATGAGCAAGCCATGCCTGGGAGCCATTCTCTTGTCCATTGTTGGTGCTGTGTTGTTTCAGGCACGCTGAAATGCAGTCACCGCTAGGGTGGGCTGGACAACTGTTTAACACCTGCACAAAGTTTCAGGCAGGGGGAAGTGCGGGCTGCCTTCCTGCACAGTCCCCATCAGAACTACTGTGCCCTCCTGGCTTAGGAAAAGAACAAACAGGAGGATTGGAAATTAACCTGTCCAGTCTCACGTCCCCTAGGCAGGGAATGAACCATCTACATTAGGCCCCAGCTAGAGTATCACGTCCAGTTCTGAGCACCACATTTCAGAAAATGTGGAGAAACTGGAGAAAGTCCAGAGAAAATCAACACAAATTATGAAAGGTCTAGAGAACATGAGATATGAGGCAAGGCTGAAGAAATTGGCCTTGTTTACCTTGGAAAAGAGAAGACCAAAAAGGGACACGAAAGCAGCTTTCAAGTATCTAAAAGAGTATCATAAGGATGAGGAAGAAAAATTGTTTTCCTTGGCCTCTCAGGTTAGGATGAGAAGCAATTGGCTTACATTGCAGCAAGGGAGGTTTAGGTTGGACATTAGGAAAAACTTCCTAACTGTCAGGGTGGTTAAACACTGAAATAAATTGCCTAGGGAGATTGCGGAATCTCCATCACTGGCGATATTTAAGACCAGGTTAGATAGACATCTGTCAGGGATGAGCAAGGGCAACTCAACTCTGGAAGTCCCAGGAGCCACACTGATACTTACAGAACATGCTGAGGGCCTCAACTTAAATGTGGTTGCATATGCAAGCAAATATATACAAATAGCTTCTCACACTGACAGGCATGAATACAAAGATTAAGGCAAGACTACACAACATACAGGCCCCATTTAAGTCAGTTCTGCTGATATTAATAAAATGCAATATTTACCCGATTTCTACCTATGTGACAGCACTTTTCATGAGCAATGACAGTCCAAGAATTTAACTACTAAAATACATATCGTCAGAAGATCATTACACTGACTACTTTTTTGTTTTGGCTCCCACTCGCCGGCCACGTGTTGATCCCCACATAAGCCCAAACTGCACCTCAGGGCGCAAACAAACTGGCTGTGGGCAGCATACCAAGTTATTAATAAATATTTTTAAACCTTTACCTTTTCTCTCTGCTGCCATGTCTCCTCTCCTTGCTCCATTATCTCCCCTGGTGCCTGTTACCCCCCAACTCCTCACCCTCCTCTACTGTCCTGACTCCTGCCCTTCTCATTGCCCTCAGCTCTCCTGCAACCTGCCCCCCTGCACCAGCCCTTCTCTCCCTCCTGTGCCCACTCCTCCAGTAGCCCCACTCTGATCATGTGAGCTACCCCTCCTCATCCCCTCTCCTAACACCTCCCCTTTACACACCTGCCCTGCCTCTCTCCTCTGGTGCTGATCTCTCCCCTGCAGGTGTCTGCCCTTCTACTTCACCCCCTGAATCCCCTGGCACCTGCACCTTCCCTTAGTCCTGCACCCTCCTGGTTCCTCCCCCTTCCCTCACTGCCCCTGCTCCCTTTGCCCTCTTTTTCCCCTGATGCCCACCCCCTCACCACCCTCTGTCCCCGTTCCCCTCATGCCCCTGTGCCATCACACATGCCTTGCTCCATCCCCACCTCTCATGCCTATCCCTTCTTTCAAGCCTTCTCCCCAGCACCTCCCTCCCCCCCCATGCCCTTCCCCTCCCCTCCCCTCCCCCCTAGCATCACCCAGTCCCCTCCTGCCCTTTTCCTCATTGTCTGCACTTGGCCCCCTGGCATTTGTATCTTCCCTCCCCCCTCTGCCCAAGCTCCTCCCCTTTCCTCGCCCCCCCCCCCCCCCCAACACACAAGGCCCTTCCCCTCCCACCTGCCTGCTGCCTTCCACTGTGCGGGGCCGGAGTCTGTGCTCGGGCCCCAGACTCCGAACTGGAAACTAAGCCGGCACCATGCGGCACCGAACACTTTTAAAGTCCTGGGCCATGACATGACGTGACGTCACGCCCCGCCCGGGTGTCTCCCCGGCCAGCTGGGAAGGCTGCGCAGCACGCGCAGGCAAAGGGGGGCTGACCGAACGCTGGCAGGGGTGGCGAGTTCTAGGGCCGCCCCCTGGGCCCGGCCCGGCCCGCACAGGCAAGGGGGAGCCGACTGAATGCTGCGCACAGCAGGGACGGTCCGGGGCCGGCCATAGAACTCGCCACCCATGCCAGGTGGGCCCCCCCCCCAGCTACGCCTCTGATGGAAGGCCACTCCATGAATGCAGTGAGTGGTCAAGGCCTGCATTCTTTCATATTGAGTAGGTGCAGGAGCTGGGAGAGAGGTTGGGTGTAAAAGGAAGCTTGGAAGGTTTCTGACCTGGGGAATGAGTGCAGGGATTTGGGTTGCGACCAGGGACAAGGGATTGGGGTGCAGGGTTGGGGAGGGATGTGGATGCAGGCTTGGGTTACGTGAAGTACAGCTGTAGGAAGAAGGGCAGAGAGTTGGTGGGAGGAAGGGGCTGGGATGACAGTAAGCTGCGGCTGTGAGGCACTTACCTGGGCAAATGCTAGCCACCAGCCCAGTAGGTTCCTCAACCAAGCTTCCTGCTTGCCCCACCCCTGCATGCTGCTCACAGCAGCCAGCTGCTGGGGCCCTGTGCTTCCCCTCTGGTGCTCAGCCTGTGGGAGTGGGAAATAATTTGCTCACTGCCAGTCCTGTGAACAGGAAACCCACCAATGGGAACTACAAGATTGTGCTGAGGCCGGGCCAACACGTGAAGCCTTTATCCCTCTACGCCCCTGCTTGCAGTGTTCAGTACAGCACATGGCCCCTGCAGCTGGCTTCTCTGAGTGGTGTGTGAGGGTGGGACAGACAAGGAGTACTTTGGAGGGCAGGATCTAGCCTGCAGGCCACATTTTGCCAACCCTTAATGTTAGTATTAAGTTACGGTACTGCTTTTGCATAATAGGACCCCCAAAGCCACTCATTTGCACTGGGTTACTGGAGCACTCTGTAAAAAGAGGCTTATTTCTCATAAATGCACTCAGTCATACCTCCACCTAAGCTAACAGATAAAATGTCAGACAGTATAGAAGTACATGTAATATGGTGCTGGGTTTTGTAGAATGAATAAAAACTTGAACAGCGAATAGCTTCTCTTCAGCTCTGTATGAGACGTTCTTATGCAGGCTCAGCTTTAGAAAAGAGGGAGCATACAGATATCTATATGGGTCTTATTACCGCTGTATATTAGCACCTTCTTACTATACAAAGTTCAGTTACCTCCTATTCAGTGAAGGCCCTTCAAAATCCCAAACCAACTTTCATTACACTTGTTTCCCCACACACACCTGTGATGCCAGTGCTCTTCTGTAGCTGCTCTCATAAATATTGGTTTTGGGTATCTTCCCAGTTTTTCCATGTTGAGTGACATACAAAGGGGAAGAGGAGAAATTTCAGCCAAGAGGGACAGTTCCATTGAAGACACACTGACACCATTTAATCATAATTCAGAGAAAAGCGTTAAAAACACAGCATGCACCTCAAAAAATTACGTCTTCGATCATCCGGTGCATTGTCTGCAACGGCATGCATCTGCTGTCTATAATGTATCTAATTAGTATATGAACAACTTGGTCAAGGACAGTGATTTCATCTAAAGTTTTATAGAGCATTCAACCACAAACACTTTTTTTTATTGTTAAGCTACGAAAACACCATGACAATATTTTTACAATTACATTTAAAATCAAGTATTTTAGATAGTGAAAGCTGAAGGTGGGTCAGATTTGTTGATGAATGTCAGTATCGCATTTTTATAAGTTATTACAACTATGAATTTAAACTACTTGTGAAAAAGTTTTATACAAAATCTCTGGGCAGCAATTCAAAGTGTGTTAAACTAACAAAATTGATCATTACACTTCTGATGTTGTCCCAGTGTCACAGTTCATTTACCTATAGGGAATTTTTGTTTTTTAAAAAGTAGTTTTAAAATTAGTCTTAGGTTAATTTTCTTGGTTTGTCTCATTATTATTCTCACTATTATTACGCTTAGCTATCCAGATAACAAAAAATGTTTTATTCTCTTTAGTTCTGACATCTTTAGAATTGCATTTAAAGACTACAGGAGTCAATTAACATGATTATATCTATGATCTAAAATGGTATCTTAAATTTAGAGAAAAGAAACAACATAAATGGTTGATAAATGTATGTATTAAATGTTCTCTACATTATTAAACCCAGAGAGTAGAATGGGACAGTGATTCAACAGAAAAATATGTTTACTGTATTTTACCTTACAGGCATTTAATTTCCAGTTGCGTCATTTTAAAGAGAAAAGAAAACACTTTTTTTTTTTTAAAAAACAAAACAAAAAAATCACACACTGACTATTTTTTTAGCTGTTTGGTTCAGTTTAGGATTGATTTTAAGATGAAGAAAGGCAATATATCCTAGTGCCATTAAATAGAAAACCAATCTCAGAAGAGTGTAGTTTCTGTTTAGTTACAGAAAACAGGTATCTTTTTCAAGATGGAGAACTCTAGAGATTAAGATGGGAAACCAAAGATGACAAGCACAAACATCTCCATGTAGGAAAATCATTTTCTTTTCAGATCCTTAGCCTGCAGAAGTGCCACCTGATAGAGAATTCATATTTTAACCAGGAAAAAAAAAATCAGTCCTTGAGAAACTTTCATCAAAGAAATGCACTAGGGTTTGCACGAGAATCCTTTTGGTTTCTGTATCTGTAAGTCAGCCAAACTCCCAAAATCTGTAAGAAGAAAAAAACAGACACTTAGTACCGCTTTTATCCTCCCCATATGGTTTAAAGATTAGAATATTTTCCCCAGTGTCTGATATCTAAAATTTCCAAATGCAAGTTCAGGATGTTTTTGCACTGGCATTCGAGTCACAAAAAAAACCCCACACAACTTCCCTTGATTAGTGGGAGGACATATCCTGTGAGAGAATTCATTCTAACAAGGAGAAAAACATGCATATGCAATACATATGCCTAAACTGGTCATGCACCTCCAGTCTACTACACCAATGTCCACAATTATAGCTTAACCATTTACCTACAGCAATAACAATGTATCTTGAAAGGTGTGGTTACAATACATGCTTGAGATTGGTGCTTTCCCTTTAATGCTGGGAATCTACTAACTTGCTTGTTGACAGTTTTTGTTTGCTATTCACTCTGAGCGTTGCTAGTCAGAAAAGTCAAACATTGTTGAATAATAGGGTTAGTGATTTCTGTAGTAAGTTACTAGCCCATAGGACTTTCTTTTAGAAATAAATATGCTAATGTGCACTCACCTCACTGAAACTGAAGAAAAGTCCTATGCCCCCTACAAATCTCAGTACCATTCCTGAATATTCTTCTATTATAGGTGCACATGGTGAACACTGGAGGTTTGTATAGCAAGCCTGAAACAAAAATTACAGTTTTAAATTATTAAAAAGTAAACCACAAACATGTGAAGCTAGCCAAAAATGGCTTAGTTTTGCCTAAGACTGGCATTTTTAATAAATTGAATTGTAAATACCTATGTCATGCTTTTAGTCAATAGATCTTAAAGTGTTTAAGGTGGTAAGTACCATAAAATGAATTGATACAATTACTGTCCTATTACTGTCCTATATATTTGATAATGATTTTTCAAACTGTACAGTATTCCTGTAAACGTGATGATATACTTAAGCTGCTATGCAATGACAATATGTTTGCACACTTCTCTAGAAAAGAACGAGTAAGTAACAAATGTTATAACTGAGTGACCTACTTACAGCAGAGCAGGTTTCACTTGAATTGAAGGCATTGAAACCACAACAGTTTAGATTCCTCTCAATATCTTTTCTAGCAGTGACTGTGCTGGTCCATCCAACCTCTAGAAGTTGTCTCTAAAAGGCACAAATTAACACATGCATAATTTAATAATTGCTACCCCTTCCCCCCCCCCATTTCATTCAAGCCCATGTGGTATGCATAATACCCTCACACTCAGCCCCCATTCTGATATTGTTACAGTCTAAAGCAACAAGCAAAAGTCACGTGTATAATGTATATATAGCCCAAATAGCTAAAGCAAGAAAAATATCAAGTTTCACAAGCCTAATGGATTATCTCCACTCTTTTTCAGATCTGCACTTGTATCACCAGTCAAGTGGCAAGATGAATTTAATAGGCAGCAGGTTTAAAAACAAACAAAAGGATGTATTTTTTCACATAATGCACAGTCAACCTGTGAAACTCCTTGCCAGAGGATGTTGTGAAGGCCAAGACTATTACAAGGTTAAAAACAAAATAACAACAACAACTTTAACTTTATGGAAGAGAAGTCTGTCAACAGGTGTTATCCAGGATGGGCAGGGATGGTGTCCCTGTCCTCTGTTTGCCAGAAGCTGGGAATGGATCACTTGATTGTCTACTCAGTACATTCCCTTTGAAGCATCTGGCAATGGCCACCCTCGGAAGACAACATGTTGGGCTAGATGGACCTTTGGTCTTAGTTTGGCCATTCTTATTTTCATATATCACATTAACCAGATTTTATTAAAATACTGATTTTACTGGGATCAACACTGTGGGGGACTGATTGTCTAGTTGCCATCTTGTTCACTCCCTGCCACTGGTGGGTCATTGAATTATGTCAGATGCTAAAGGTTAAGAGGCACTAACCATGAAAAATTTCATGGGCAAGTTTACTGGAGCTGGAACCTAGTACAGATACTCTTGTTCTTTCACAGCAAGAGGTTAGTCAGAAGCAGTAGTAAGCACAGCAGCACGCTGCTCAATAGCACAAAGTTGGCTGGTGGGCCCTAGGAAGTTCCAAAAAACTGGAAGAAAGCTAATATTTTGCCAGTTTTTAAGGAGGCTAAACAGTATCACCAAGATAATTAAAGGTTAAGTAGCATGACATCAATCTCAGGCAAGATGAGTGGCAGATAGAGGATTCTATTAATAAAGGATGAAAGAAAAGTAAGATATTAATGGGGGTCTACGGAAAATAGATCCTGTCACGCTAACCTGATTTGATATTTCAAATTTGGATGATAACAGTTACAGTGTTTATAATATAATATAATTAGACTTCTGTCATGCATACTGCAGAACATTTTGATTAACATGGCACGTATGAAACGTATTTAAAACAGGCTAACAGATCTCAAAACTGTAAACAGAGAATTGTCAATGTGGCTTTGTTTCCAGTAGTGTCCTGCATGGATCAGTCCTTGATCCTATGCTACTTAATTGTATCAATGACCTGGAAGAAACACACATCACTGAAAGTTTTCGGACGACACAAAAATGGGAACAATGGTAAATGACAACGTGGATAAGGTCACAGATTCAGAATAATTTAGATCACTTGGCAAAGTAGGCACAAAGAATATCCATTTTAATATGGCAAACTGTAAATGTATACATCAGGTCTGAGCCATACTCACAGGATGGGGGACCCTACCCTGGGAAGCAGTAAATCTGAAAAAGATTTGGGGGTTATGGCAGATAAGATGAACATAAACTCAGCATGGGCAGCATGTAGTGTAGGCAAGGGAAAGCACTGCCTTCCCAAATTTACACATACCGGCTGCTGGGGAAGGCTAGGAACAGCATAGCAGCCCAACTCCCCTAGCCCTCCAGGTGGCTAGAAAGGATTGGGCTGGGGCAGGCTGTGACCAAGAGCTACTCTGATCCTGGGATGAATAAATAGGGGAATCTCAAGTAGGTTATTTTACCTTTACACTGGGGCAAATGCTGTTGGAATATTGTGTCCCGTTCCAGTGCCCACAATTAAAGAAGAATGTTGATACATTAGACAGGCCTCAGAGAAAAGCCATGTGAAGGATTATAGGATTAGAAAACATGCCCTTATAGTGCTAAGCTAAATAGACTGAGCTTCTTGGAGTTTAACAGAGATGGTTAAGAGGCATCTTAATTACAGTCTATAAGTATCTACATGGAGAACAAATATTTTTTAAAGTGGCTCTTTAATCTAGCAGACAAAAGGTACAACACAATCCAATGGCTGGAAGTTGAAGCTAGACAAATTAAAACTAGAAGGTGCCCATTTTAAAAAGTGAGTAATCATTAGAACAATTTACGAAGGGTTGTGGTGGATTCTCCATCTCTGACCATTTTAAAATCATGACTGGATGTTTTTCTAAAAGACATGCTTTAGGATTAATTTGGGGAAGTTTATGGCCTGTGCTATTGAGGAGGTCAAACTAGAGGATCACAACGGTCCCTTCTGGCATTGGAATCTACAAATTAAAAGATTAAAAGCTTTCAGAATGGTAGCTACAAAAAGAAAAGGAGGAGATTAAAAAGGTACATCTTTCTAAAGGTACATCTATAATGTGGGCTATTTCGGGATACTGGAGGCATCCCAAAATAGCTACTGCATGTCTTAACAAGCCGCCCGTTATTTCAAAATATTTTTCGAAATAATGGGCACGCTATTTCGGCATCCCTGTAACCCTCGTTCCATGAGAGTTAAGGGATGTCTCAAAATAACACATCATTCTGAAATTTGGTGCTATGTAGACGTGTCAAATTTCAAAATAAACTATTTTGAAATAGAATCAAAATAATAGAATAAATATTTTATTTGGAGTTTAGGGTGCTGTGTACACACACCCTCACTTTTACCTCTCTCACAGCCATCAATTAAAGCCCTGACATATCCCCCATTTCTCCAATAAGACCTGTCCCATTCCCCACTCTTCAAAATGCAGAGGTGGGACGATTATCATCAGTAGCTCTTGCACAAACTATGCTTGATAACATCTTATCCACTGATGTGTGACCCTCACTAGGTTAGGAAGCTAGGCTACAGAAGTTGAATAAAGGAGGTAACCTTTAATAAATGGCATAGGTTTATAAAAATCTATCAGTTCAAGCATAGTATAAACTTATTGGATGCTCAGGAGATGGGACTGATTTTATATGCTAGTGTACTATTACACAGTCACTAAGCAAGGGTCAATGATCTGACTATTTTGGATACAGAAAGGAGATGCATCTTAAATCAAAGAGTGATCACATGTTTAATGGACTGAAATGAATATGCCTAATTATAGTCACAGGTTTTGGAGGATTCATCTTATTATATGGGAATGATTTATTCTGTTTTCATATATGTAAGTCACCTTTACAGCTAACACAGTCATTGAGCTTATACTCGGAAGCAATTCAGTGTTAGTCTCCTTTGCTGTTATCTTTCGTTTAGATTACTGCATATTAATTCATCTTGCTCCAAATTACTGAACTTCATACCGCATAGCTGACAAATTTGAGACTCAAAATGTCTAAACCTCTTAGAAGGAATACTGAGCTGCATAAATTTCTTCCTCGGAACCGGACACCCAGGATTGCCTTTACAGCGGTCCCTGACTTAAGAAAGCATGCAAAAATCACGTGAAGAAGGACCCATCATTCTTTGTAGATATATACATATTACAGTTTATTCAGGTTGTCGAGATAGCAGTACAATATCTACAACACAACATTTTTGTTCAACTGAAAATTCAGAAGAAACGTCTTACCTGCTGTCTTTCGTTCAATGCCAGGCATGCACAGGAGACTGAAAACTGGACAATGAACACTAGCAAGAGAATAATCATGTACTGAAGAAAAACAGTTAAGGTTATATTTTCAAAGGAATTTTAAGTATGCAAAGCACATCCTTACAGTTTCATGCAGAGTCCAGCACATACGTAAACAATGCTTAATACAAGAACTACTGAGCATCTATATCGGAAGGCTTGGCCATCTTTTGGGACAAGTAAGTAATAAGTAAGAGCTCAACCAGATGATGCATTATGATTTAAGTTAAGAAAAAAAGTCTATTTGCAGTGCTTTGTATTTGTTTCTTTCAAGGTTAAATGATTTTAAAGATCTAATGAAAATTCTTCATTCCTCCCTATTACAACAACTGATCTTGGACTTTGATTAAAATACCCAGTTAAAATTTTATTTTAAATGTTACCTGTAGCTTAAAATTCTATCTTGCCTGGTAATGCCTTAAAATAGAGCCTCTATGTGATGGAACAGCCTCATAATTGAGGGACACTGATCTTCCTCAATGAAATTTTAGACTACAATGTTTCCCAATGCATAGTAAATTTCAAAATTAAAGGAGATTAAATTTCAAATAGGAAGTCTGTTTCTAAGTCAGATATTCCTTTTAACCACAGAAGAGCCGATAGGACTAGAGCAAAGCTGCAGAGCTGAAACTATGTAAATAGAATAAATGGTGATCCCTGGGATACAGGTTGAACCTCTCCCGTCTGGCACTGTCCATGGCCTGCCATGATTTTAGTTAGCCAGATGTCTGCTTATCGTGTGTGTGGCTATCTTTCCTAAGATTCTATAAAGTTTGTTTATAGCTACCAGTCCTGGCTTTCAGTGTTTTATGCTGTTATTTAGCTCTAATTTACCCCCTAAATGTCTTCTAAGCACCCAGTAAGCAGTGGAAATGTTGGTAAAGCTGCTAGATAATATTGATTTCCCATGGTTCAGCAAATCCTCTGGTTTGGTACTGGTCAGGTCCCGAGGGTGCCAGACTACAGAGGTTCAACCTGTGTATCTTCCTGGAATCAAGAACCTCTTGTATGTGCATTCTAGTGTTTTTGGTGGTTTAAGTTAAAGCCTGTATGCACCTGAAAGGAAAAAAAAAAAAAAAAAAAGCTAAACTCAAGTGTAAAAGTTATTTTGCAGAAAAAATTGGCTATCTAGTAATGTCACCTAGGCTTCCATGCCATTTTTTCATGTGATGTACCAAAACACTTAAGTTTTCCAAGGATCTTCTATAGACAGATGCAACATAAAATTCTGGGGCTTCTACAGTAGCTACCGCAGTGCCCAGGGGCAGACGATGGTTTTGCGGGGCCCCGGGCAGCATACTTCCGCAGGGCCCCCCCTTTGCCACGGCGCATGCGCAGCAGCGCCACGGCGCATGCGCAGCGGCGCCACGGCGCATGCGCAGGGCTTTCTGAAGCGCGGGGCCCGGGGTGGCCGCCCTGTTCGCCCTGCCATATATCCGCCCCTGGTAGTGCCCATCAGACCAGAAGTCTCTCATATATCCATTCAGAAATGGAGAAGATATAGAAGCAATCTTCTAGGGGATGAAATCTACCTCCCTGTCTTTGCTCTTCTCCCCTCATCCAGCTACAGAGAGTCATAGGATTAAGCTAGACTTAATACATTTTAAGTTTGTAAGGAATACTCCAGTTCCAGTGCCCAGGCATATCTGTGAACCCAGAAGCAGATAAAATTATAAAAATCTACCTGTGTGGGCTAGCCACCAAACAGCAATCCCTCTTGCTTGCCACACTATACATAATAGAAACTTTGTATAACTGTCACGTAAAGCCCTGTAATTCAGACAACTCTGTGTGTCAGCTAAATAGTCTCCGAACGGACCTTCTTGCTTCTTGTAGGTACCATGCCTTTTCCTTTAAAAAATGGATGGGGAAAGAATGAGTGCAGAAAATTCTCTTACAATCTCCAAAAAATTGAGTTTATTTTGATGGTATGGTAAAAGCTAACTGTGGAGTAGGGATGTAATAGTGTAGTCTATTAACTGATAAGTAAAAGCTTATAGGTTAATGCTATAGACTACACGCATTCCCTCCCGAGCTCAGTCCTGGCTCATGCTGGGTCTCGAACCTACCCCCCACTGCAGCTCTGCATTTAAAGTGTATTAGGAGCCAGGCGGGCAGGCAGCTCAGCTTAGTTCCAATTTGCACTCGGTCCAGGAGCTCAGCCCCACACCTCCCATACAGGGGTTGCTACCACCCCATTCTGCTGCTTCTGCTACAGAGGCAGCAGCACAGAGCAACAGGGGGCTCCTTGGGAGTGGGGCTGGAGTGCACTGGCTGCTGGTCCCACCCCCAGGGACTATAGACTAGTCAAGTAACTGATAAGAATTCAGGAGGTTAATCGACTATTCAATTAACCCATATTTAACACTCCTAATGTGGAAACTAGTCTGTTCAAAGTCATCACTGCAATGGAAAAGTAGTAAATACTTTTAATGGTTTGCAGGGAGGTGTAAGAGCAGAGCTATAACAAGCTAAAGATCCATGGGATAATCTATGGCTCTTTTTGTACTAAAGTAGTAAGTACAGAAAAATGTTGAAAATTTATTTAAAAGGTATGTTTGGAGAAAAACTAGTGAGACCCAACTTTTCTGCAACAGACTGGACAGAATGGAAAAATATTCAGCCACACAGGGAATGTCTATCTGCCTTTTCATGCCTACTTAATGTGTTTATTTGTATTATGACACCACGTAGGAATCTGACTAATGGTTCAGGAAGTTATTATGTTAGGTGCTGTACAGACAAAACAAAGGCTATGTCTACACTGCAGCCTTGTTGGCAGAGACAATGCAAATGAAGTGCTCATTAGCATTTCTCACACTCATTTGCATAGTCTCTTCCAATCCGTTTTGCAGAAGAGGTTTTTGCGCAAAAAACCTCAGTGTAAGCGGGGCCATTTTGCGCCAAAAAAACTTTTGCGCAAGAACCCTTATTCCTCAAAAAAGCAGGTATATAGGATCTTACGCAAAAGGGTTTTTTGCCCCGTCTACAGTGCAGTTTTTTGTTGTTGTTTTTTTAAAACACAAAAACCTCTTCCACAAAACGGATCGTAAGAGACTATGCAAATGACAGTGTGAGAAATGCTAATGAGCGCTTCATTTGCATTGTCTCTGCCAACAAGGCTGCAGTGTAGACATAGCCTCAGAAAAAAAATCCTCTGATCCAGAAAATATTGACCTTGTTAACAAGAATGCTAATTTAGATCAGCAATAATTTTTGATCAGACAGCTGACCTAGAAGTGGGAAGTTCTGCACTCCTATTGCTAATCTCAGACAAGGTTAAGCAAGGGCTTAAATGACAGATTTCTATGCACAAAGTAGTTAATTTTCCAGGCCTCCTTAGTGGGCAGGCAGCACCCTTTGTTCAAACATTCTTTTTCCTTTAGTGACTCAGTCTCTCTCTGGCCTTATTACAGAATGTAACCTGAACCTGCAAAAACCACACACAGGACAGATACTATTACAATACCTGGTCTCACTTATGTCATTTTCTTCCGTCTGTTTTTTAAAATGCATCTTGGCACACTGGCAGTATTATAGCCTGTGACGTTTACCTGAGACATTGCTGATTTTAAGCTTAACGTGATCAATACAGCATAATCGTGGTGAGATATATGGGTGGGTAATATTTAAGAGGCATGTACAGGTTGCACCTCCCCAATCTGGAATTCTAAGGTCTGGCAACATCCGTGGTCCAGCATGACCACAGATGTTCTGGGATGAGAGAGCCCTAGAGCAGGAAGGCCAGCAGCTGGGAGCCTGGCACAGCCCAGCACGTCTGGTAGCAGCGGGACCACAGCAGCCTGGACACCAGCGACACCAGGGCAGCCAAGGAGTGCAATCTGAGCTATCTGCAACCCAGCAGTAGGGCCAGGACGGCAGAAGCCTTCCCCTCCTGGGCTGCATTGACGTGGGTGGTGGTGGGGCCGCAGTATCCTGGGCAGCAGCTGTGGAGCTGTAGTAGCCTGGGTAGCTGCGGCGGCAGCATGATTGGGGCTGCCTACCATCCAGTAGCAAAGCCAGAGCTGCAGCCTCAGCAGCCCAGAAAGGTAAGCCGGCTGGGACCACGGCAGCCTGATAGAAGCAGAATGGCTGGGGCTACATGCCACCCAGCAGCGGGGCTGGGGCTGCAGCAGCCTAATCGGGGCAGCGTGCCACCCAGCAGTGGATGCGTGCTGCCGGATTGGCAGGACAGCCAGGGCTGTCCAGCAAGCAGCCTGTCCGGGCTGAAGGAGCCGGCAGAGGGGAAGGCCACAGGCTGGTGTCAAGGGACCTCCCGTTATCCAGCAAATTCCCTTGTCTGGGACCAGTCAGGGAGGTCCAACCTGTACTGAAATTATATTTTAAAATCTGTGTCCTGTGCAGATACGACAAACAGGTTTTTCTGGACAAAAGATGTAGATTCATGTGTCTGCTTTGATTCACGTATAAAGTAAGCATTGTAAGCCAAAACAATGGAAGTCAGTCAGCACACAGCATCAACAGAAGGATGTGAAAGCAATTTGGAGCCAGCAGACGTCACTAAGGAATAAACCACAGGTGTCATCCCGACTCTGTGGGCAGAAAAAAGTGGATTTGGCAGTGTAACAACACAGCAAGAGGAAACATTCGTATCCCTCACTGACAGGCCAAAACATACAGTGGGAACCTAGCCATGCTGATTGGTGATGTTGAAAGATTGTTTTAGGTGAGTAACTATTTTAGACAAGGATTTTAGGTTATTAAAATTAAGATTAGATTCTAAGGATTATGTTAAACTTTGTTTTATATGTAACCATTTCTGTCAGCCTTACTCGCTGTCTTGGGTCAAGGCTTTTGATAATAAATTTAGGATTATTTTTACTATAAATATCTCGGTGATGTGATATTATCCATGACCTACTCCTGAGACAGACAAGCTGTCTGCACACTGTTTCCTTGGAGACAGCAAATCTGCTAATTTCTGTGTGTGTCCAGGTAGAAGACTTGGATGCTGCAGGGTGATGTTTCCAGTGAGGTTTGGATACACCTATTGTTAAACTGAAAAAAAAAGCCCAGCAAAGACTGTTTGGGTGGCTAGTGGAGTTAGAGAGCTGACACCTAGTTAAGTACCAGCACATCTTCCTCTCACTGGAGCAGGGGGGTTACAAGGAGACTCACAATCCTAGGAGCCCTGAGAAAGTGTCTGACATGCTCAATTCTAATTTGGGGTGACAAAGAACTAGATGTGAATGAGAACAAAAGGGAGGCTGGAATCCAAAAATTCAATTGCTGCCTGAGAAATATCTACATTTCCCTGTAACATTCAGGGGAACCAGTTACATCAGGGCTGTGTCATCTGACCCCAGTACAACAGTTGAATTTACTCTGACCGACAATTAGGAATGTGTTATTACCAGGTCAGGAATCAAAAGAAGCAATAAAAATGTAATGCAGATGAGGTCCTTGGCACAAGTAACATTTCATCATACAAATAAAAAGGTAACAAAAGGTTAAAAAAAGATCGACAGTGGATGAAGGGGAGCATTACTGAGAGCTAATTTTGTGGCACAAATTTGGAAGGCACACTGGGGCACCTGTTTGTACAGCAGAATGAGGCTCTGGTCCATGACTAGGAATTACTCTAACACAAAACATTACCACCACCACTTGTATTTGCAAATTCCCAAAGGATACAAAAAAGAGTAACACTTGATGGTGTTTGACTGCACCGATCAATCCAACCAAAGCAATAAGGAACAGAAAGATCCCCACAGCGATTACCACGCCAACAACTCGGAAACTAGAAATGAGGCCAAAGCCTATACCCCATGCTGCAATTCCAATCAGCAGTAAGCTGACCAGCTAGAGGGAGGGAAAATAGAAAAAGATAATTAGCATGTAAAAGAAAAATAGTCTAAATTGCTGGTGCTCCTTGCACTTACTTTTTTGACATTAAACGATGATCTCTTTCTCTCCCCACCACTGAAAATCAAACAAGTCCCAAATATGACGTTAAGCTTAAAAGAAGTCTCTACAGGAGCTCATTTTTATTTATAAGATTTAAGTGTACATTTACCTTTCAGTACTGTGAATGTGAGATCAGTTCCCACACTTTCGATCCTCAGTTTAAGAAGTTCAAGATCAATGTCTTGTAACAGAGACCACAATGGAGATAATAGAATGGAACATGCATATGAAACAAGGATTAACAGCTTTATACCACACAGATTGACAAAGAGTTCCAAATACCTGTGAGAAATGCAAAGTATATTTAAATAACTTCACTAAATTGCTATGTGAACAGGTTGGAAAAAATATCTTACTTGCTAGAAGTGTCATTCAATCATCATAGAATCAGAGCTGCAAGAGACCTCTGGAGGTCATCAAGTTCAGCCCCCTGCCCAAGGCAGGACCAGTCCCAACTAAATCAACCCAGACAGAGCTTTGTCAAGGCGAACTTAAAAACCTCTAGGGATGGAGATTCCACCACCTCCCTAGGTAACCCATTTCAATTCTTCACCATCTTCCTAGTGAAATAGTTTTTCCTAATATCCAACGGGTTGGTGCTTGGTTTGGTAAAATGGCAGGAGTCCCAGAGGCTTAAAGGCCAAACACCCAGTGAAAATACAGAATGATGGCAAGACAACAATTTTGCTAAAGAAGGAGTGATTTATTAAACTGAACAACTTCCTAATATTTACCTAACATTTACCTAATATAATAAACTACCTAATATTTACCATACAACAACTTTTAAACCCTAAGTTACAGCTAAGTCAAATATATACACACACTTAAACTGTTTCTTTAACACTGACAATAGCAAGGGTAAAAGTTACCACAGAGCTATATATTTTCTAACCTGTCTCTTTTAAACAACTTAACAACAGTGAGGGTAGATTAAATACTTACAAACTCAGCAACAACAACACAAAGACACACAAGGAAACGGAGCATGCTCGAGATTCGTGCACCCCTTTTTAGATTTGTTGGGTGGGAGGCGG
Organism: Pelodiscus sinensis; assembly: GCF_049634645.1. Classification (NCBI taxonomy): domain Eukaryota; kingdom Metazoa; phylum Chordata; order Testudines; family Trionychidae; genus Pelodiscus; species Pelodiscus sinensis. The sequence continues at coordinate 203,364,776 of NC_134712.1, forward strand.
CCTTTGGGTGATCAGTCCTAAGCCAGACTCAGATTCTGTCTTCCAATATTCGGGAGTCCCCGAGCTAAGGGCAGAGAGGTTTTTATGTTCTTGCCTATTACCATATTTGGTGTTGTTTGTGCTCTGGGAGTGGCATGAGTGTGGTCTGGGTGTGGTGTGAGGCCCATATATGATGTTGAGTGCTGGACTCTGACAAGCTCCATTTTATTGGTAGATAAGCCTTGTTGCTATCTATGTGACGTGGTGAGGTTGCGGAGGTAGATCTCGGCTATATGCGGGAGGCCTGGCCAAGAGAACCCATACTTGACACAACCTACACCTCTCCCTCTGTAACTTGAGACCATTGCTCCTTGTTCTGCCATTCGTCACTACTGTGACTAGCCTTTCTCCATCCTCTTTGGAACCTCCCTTCAGAAAGCTGAAGGCTGCTATCAAATCCCCCCTCACTCTTCTCTTCTGCAGACAAACCCGAATCCTTCAGTCTCTCCTAATAGGTCATGTGCTCCAGCCCCCTAATCATTTTGGTCACCCTCTGCTGGACTCTCTCCAATACATCCACATCCTTTCTATAGTGGGGGCCCAGAACTGGACACAATATTCTAGATGTGGCCTCACCAGAGCCGAATAAAGGAGAATAGTCACTTCTCTGGATCTGCTGGCAATGCTCCTCTTAATGCATCCCAATATGCCATTAGCATTCTTGGCTACAAAGGCACACTGACTCATATCCAGCTTCTCATCCACTGTAATCCACAGGTCCTTTTCTGCAAAAAACTGCTACTTAGCCAATCGGTCTGGAACAATGCTTGGGATTCTTCCGTCCCAAGTGCAAGACTCTGCGCTTGTCCTTGTTGAACCTCATCAGATTTATTTTGGCCCAATCCTCTAATCTGTCTAGGTCACTCTGGACCCTATCCCTGCCCTCCAACGTATCTACCTCTCCCCCTAGCTTAGTGTCATCTGCAAACTTGCTGAGGGTGCAATCCATCCCCTCATCCAGGTCATTAATAAAGATGTTGAACAAAACCAGTCCAAGAACAGATCCTTGGGGCACTCCACTTGAAACCGACCACTAACCTGACATCGAGTCATTGATCACTACCCGTTGGGCCCGACAGTATAGCCAGCTTTCTATTCCTCTTACAGTCCATTTATCCAATCCACATTCCCTTAGCTTGCTGGCAAGAATATTGTGGGAGACCATATGAAAAGCTTTGCTAAAGTCAAGGTATATCACATCCACTGACTTCCCCATATCTGCAGAGCTAGTTACCTCCTCATAAAAACTAATCAGATAGGTCAGGCACGACTTGTCCTTCGTGAATCCATGTTGACCATTCCTGATCACTTTCCCATCTTCCAAGTGCTTCAAAATGGATTCCTTGAAGATCCCCTCCATGATTTTTCCAGGGACTGAAGTAAGTCTGACTGCTCTGTAGTTCTCTGGATTGTCCTCCTTCCCTTTTTTAAAGATGGGCACTACATTTGCCTTTTTCCAATCATCCGGAATCTCTCCTGATCTCCATGAGTTTTCAAATAGAACGGCCAAAGGCTCTGCAATGGCACTTGCCAACTCCCTCAGTAACCTCGTATGCATTAAATCTGGGCCCATGGATTTGTGTATGTTGAGCTTTTCTAAATAGTTCCTAACTTGTTCTTTCCCCACCAAGGGCTGTCCACCTCCTTCCCATACTGTGTTGCCTAATGCATTTGTCTGGGAGCTGACCTTGTCCGTGAAGTCAGAGGCAAAGAAAGCATTGAGTACTTCAAGCTTTTCCCACATCTGTCACTAGGTTACCTCCGTCATCTGTTAAGGACCCCACACTCTCTCTGATCACCCTCTTATTGCTAACATGCCTGTAGAAACCTGTCTTATCCTTCACATCACTTGCTAGCTACAATTCCAACTGCGTTTTCGCCTTCCTGATAACTCCCCTGCATTCTCGAGCAATATATTTATACGCCTCCCTGCGCATCTGTCCAAGTTTCCATTTCTTGTAAGCTTCCTTGTGTGTTTAAGCTCACCAAGAACATTCCCAGTAAGCCAATCTGGTCCCCTACTATATTTGCTTTTCTTGCTGCACATCAGGATGGTTACTTCCTGTGCCTTTAATAAGGCTTCTTTAAAATACTGCCATCTCTCCTGGACTCCTTTGCACTTCAGAAGAGCAGACTTCGACTCCCTTTAGAGAACTGATGGGCAGTATTCCCTGGGATGCTTACATGAAGTCCAGGGTGTGTATTTTGCTACTCTCCTTTCTTCCTTTGGTCAGGATCCTGAAATCTACCATCTCATGATCACGGCTTCCCAGGTTGTCACCCACCTCTACTTCCCCTCCCTGTTTGTGAGCAGCAGGTCAAGCTGCACATGACTCCTGGTTGGTTCCTTCAGCACTTGTACCAAGAAGTTATCCCCAACATTCTCCAAAAACTTCCTGGATTGTCTGTGTACTGCTGTATTGGTCTCCCAACCAATGTCAGGGTGATTAAAGTCACCCATGAGAACCAGGGCCTGCGATCTGGAAGCTTCTCTCAGTTGTCCAAAGAAAGCCTCGTCTACCTCAACCACCTGATCCAGTAGTCTATAACAGACCCCAACCACAGCATTACCCCTGTTGCTTCCACCTCTAAACTTAATCCATAGACTCTCAACAGTCTTTGTTCCCTCTATATACTGTAGATCTGAGCAATCATATTGCTCTCTTATATACAATGCAACTCCTCTCCTTTTCTCCCCCGCCTGTTCTTCCTGAACAGTTTATACCCTTCCATGACAGTGCTCCAGTCATGCGAGTCATCCCACCAAGTCTCCATTGTTCCAGTCAAATCATAGTTCTTCGACTGGGACAGGGCTTTTAATTCTTCCGGTTTCCCAGGCTTCTCACATTGGTGTACAAACAACTTAGATAACCAGTTGATCGCCCTATCTTCTCCATCCGAATCAGGGGTCCTCCTTTGTTGCTCGTTTCTCCTTGTGATTTTTCCTGGTGTCTGGCTTCCTCACTTACCTTGGGGCTTTGGGGTCACCGCCCCCAACAAACCTAGTTTAAAGCCCTCCTCACTAGGATTGCAAGCCTGCCTGCGAAGATGTTCTTTTCTCTCTTGGTTAGGTGGATCCCATCTCTTCCTAACAATCCTTGTGCCCAGAACAGAGTCCCACGGTCGAAGAAACCGAAGCCGTCTCTCTGACCCCACCTGCGTAACCATGCATTTACTTCCTCAATTTGACTATGCCTACCCAGACCTTTTCCTTCAACCAGAAGTATGGACAAGAACACCACTTGCACTTCAAATTCCTTGATCCTTCTTCCCAGCTCTACAGAACCTGCTGTGACCTGCTCAAGGTCATTCTTGGCTGTATCGTTAGTTCCCACATAGAGAAGCAGGAAGGGGCAGTGATCCAAAGGTTTAATCACTTTTGTAAGACTCTTGGTCACATCCTGAATGTGAGCTCCTGGTAAACAGCACACTTCTTGAGATTGCAGGTCTGGATGGCAGATGGATGACTCCGACCTTCTTAGGAGGGAGTCCCCAAACACCACCACCCATCTTCTTCTTTTGGAGGTGGTGATCATGGAACCCCCATACCTAGGACTATGCATCCCATGCCTTGCGGTAGATGGTGTTTCCTTCTGATTTCTTCCTTGAGAGGTCCCTGCCAAATCATTCTCCACAGCAGTGCCTGTGGAGAGAGCCTGATAGTGTTTACTTACCTCTACAGAGACGGGGGATACCCGAGTTGTCCGCCTTCTCTTTCTAGAGGTTACATGCTGCCAGTTCTCTTCCTTATCCTGTACTGCCCTGACTGGGTCTTCAGCCTGCTGTGCCTGCAGGATTAAACACTGCCTTTTATCGAGGAAGTCTTTATCCACTCTGATAGAAGATAGGGTCAATATTTGGACCTCAAGTCCTCTAATTTTTTCTTCCAAAATGGTGACCAGCTTGCACTTAATGCAGATGAAATCCCTTCTTTCTTCTGGGAGGAAGACAAACATGGCGCACGATGTGCAGGTAAGAACAGCAGACCTATCAACATTCATACCTGCCTTCCTTCTGAGAGATTCCTCAGTTGTCATTAAATGCCTCCTTGAAGGGCAGAAGTGTAATGAAGAGGTTTTAAAGAATGGAGAGTGTAACTCACCCCCTTCCCAGTCCCCTTCCGAACTCCCTCTCCAAACTCACTGTTAATAGACCCTGTTCATTAAAGAGTGTTAATCTTAAAAATTTTCTGATTGGACATGAGGACAATACATATTTACAGGGCTCCTGTGCAGATATGCCGTTTGTTAGAATAGCATATCAAATATTGCAGACAGCAAAACTGTCAGGAATCTTGTCCTCATTGAACATTCCTTTGGGAAAACAGTTTTACTATGAGCAAAGACTACTCCACTAATCACAGCAAATTCAAAATGCTCTCAGGAAGTGGTTTCCTTTCTGTCAGTGGATCGTGTTCTGAAAATGCAGATTGTTGTCCAGATACTTTACTGGAAATACTGTTTTATGGTCAGGAAGGTCCAGCCCTTCCTGTTTTCACTCTAACACAAAGAGAAGTGTTGGAGCCATGAAAATTTATGTAATTCATGAAAAGTTTCAGGACAGGAAGATCTCGGGTGGGATTTGAAGGAGAGAAGTAGACCACAAATAATCAGAGCCCCTAAAATTTTATATATGAGAATGAATGAAAGGAGTTTCCAAAAAATGGGGAGGAGGATGATTTCACTTGTAAAAGACTGAAAACTGGAAGTGTTCTCAGTTTCTAAAACCTAGCTTTGCCAAAGGTAATGGACTGTTTTAAGTGTAGCTGTAAATGTTTTGCTTAGTACAACTATTTGATTTTACTAATCAGATAAACACATTTTGAGCACTACGTGTGGCATTCAATTTCCATTTAAACAAATTCACAGCAACACGCTTTCATGTTCCCTCCCTAACCCCAAATAAAACACTTCCAACTCATCCTCAGTTCCAACAGTTACACCCAGGGCCACTTAAATATTTAGGTTACCTAGAGGGATTTTCAGAAGGCCTACTGTGGAAGTTTAAAGTCACATAGGCCCCAAAATATTTTTTTAACATACATGAATACACTACATCTCCAATGGCTTGTCTACAGAGGGACATTCAGGAAAATTAATCCAAACTAAGTACAAGTATGAATTTGAAATGGATTACTTCAACTGCATTCAACTCCTATGTGAACTCCCTAATTCAGAATTAGAGTGGCCTTCATTCAGTTTAGTTCTGTCATTCTCAAACCGAGGGTTGGTATGCCAAAGTGAGTCATGACTGTTTTAATGGGATCACCAGGACTGGCTCAGACTTGCTGGGGTCCAGAGCCAAAGCCAGAGCCCAAGGACTTTGACCCTGAGCAACAGGGCTCAGGTTACTGCCCTCCTGCCTAGGGCAGAAGCCCTTAGTTTGTCTTTGGTCCTCCGGCCTGGGTTGGTGAGGATCAGGCTTTGGCCCCTGTCACTCGAGGTGAAAGGGCCGAAGAACACTCAGGCTTTGATCCACCTTACTTTGTCATCAGAAGGGATTTATAGTGCAATGAACTCCGAGAACCACTGGTTAATTTAATCCACTTTCAACTGAATGACAAGAAGCCACATTAAGGGCATTTTAAAAGGAAACTAAGGGCCTTTTGGGGGTTGAGGGAGAAGAAAGATAATGTTTTTGGTATTCATTTTCATAAACATAGATAATGCAAAATTTAAAAAGATACAGATACATCTTGCCCAAGTCGCATGAGATATTCAAGTTCGTGGCATCTACAAAACAATTGTGCAATTTTATAATAGGTCTAAGGTGAAAGAGCAGATAATACTACACAAACATTAGGAATGCCAGCGTGTAGACAATTAACCAATAATCCTGGATTTATCAGTTAATCTTAACTACATGTACTCACCCTTGCTGCCTCTGTATCAGAGGCAGCAAAATGGGGGGGGCGGGGGAGAGAGAGACAGAGACCGGTGCCTGTGGGAAGCCAGCTTTTAAGCTGGCGCTCTGCGCATGCCACTCCCGGCCAGCTACCTCCAAGAGATAGCATGGGGGGAGGCAGGTGGAATCCGCATTGCAGGGGAGCCAGCTTAAAAGCTGGCTCCCCGTAAGTACTAGCTCCCATGGAGCCGCCTCCCCAGTCCCCCATACTACTGCCTCAGAGAGGGGGCAGGCGGGAGCTGTTACACACAGAGAGCCAGTTTTTAAGCCGGCTTTCTGTGCATGCAAGCTCTGCGGAGCCCCCAACCCATCTCACCCCTGCTGACTCCCACAGAAACGACAGTGCGGGGAGGGGCAGTCAGAGATGGTACACAAGGGGAAACCGCTTAAAAGCCAGCTCCCTGCAAGCACTGGCTCCCGCCTCCCTTCCTCTCCCACCCATTCGTATTTATAAATCGAAGCCAAATTTCTTTAAAATCATAATTTAAAATAATCTATAAGAGAATCTGCCAATTATTACACTAATACTGTTTATACACCAAGGATAAAAAGATGGCTGCATTAAACTCAATGGAAGTTTTGCCACAGACTTGAGTGGAGACAAGATTTCATACAAGATACGCTACTTCCCTGGTACATTCAGCTGGTAAAGCTCAAGCTATACATCAAATAATGAGAGAAGCAAGTGTAATTTAACGTACTCAATTTTTCAACATATTAGACCAGGAGGGATCATTTACCGCACAGCATTTCTGGTTGGGTGCTAAGTGGAAGACAGTTCTCCTCAATTAGAAACAAGGAAGGTGCAATAAAAAAAAAAGTCAATCTTCTACTCAAATTCTTGGTGTGTCTGAGGAAAGCAACAACAATTCCTTAGGAAAGTCTCTTAGGGATGACTGCTTGTTCAATAAAAACTTCACTGAAACTCAGAACAGAAACATTTATCAGATGACACTTTCAGTCAGTAACAACCTGGGCTGGACTTATACCAGCAAGCTGTAAATTAAGAAAGGAGCTTGAATCTTTCTAACAAGCTAGTTACTCTGGAATGAAGGCTTTGTGTTTTGAGATTTGTTGTTATTGTTGGGGGAGGGGGTGTCTCCTGGAGTGAAGAACAAGAGAAGAAAAGATAGTTTGGAATATGTATATGGAGTCTTATTTTTTTTAAAAAAATAGATGTTTTGTCACATCAGTAGGAAATCCAAAATGCTTTTTTTAATAGTACATGTATTATTCATATTTGAAAGTAACTAGCTGTTAAAGAACATCTTACTTTTAACTCTTAGAAATGTCTTCAGTGATTCTTTATGAAAGATTAAACCCATGTCTGTACTCTGGAGACTGTAGTGATACAACCCACAATATATATACAGCCTACAGAAGGAAGTTTTTTTTTTTTTTTTAATTGCTATAGGAACACTGTCTCCCTGAGCAACAGTAGCTAGAATGACTGAAGCATTCTTCTTTCTATACCAGGCAGTGGTGCCCACAGCTGTATGCATGTTACTTTTGGTGCATACCATTGCCAGGGGTGTCAATTGCCAGGGCAGAGGGAGAGAGAATGTGAGGGGCAGTTTGCTCCTGGCCCCATATTTAAGAACCCTTCCCACCAAGGATAGTGGAATTGTGACCTGGCACATGGAGTCACAGCACCACTCAGTTTGTCTCAGAAGCCCCTTGACACAGCTAGCCAGACCAAACTTGAATGGCACTGTGATCGTGCATAAGGGTCACAGCGCCAATAAGTGAAATGTGACAATAAGTGAAATCATGACACTTCAATGAGAATGGTTCACTCATACTCCAGGTGTAACATTTTTGGGGGTTATCCATAACAGGCTTGGCATTGCTGTTGCATTCACAGGCATGAATTTTTCAAATAGAAAAGATGCACACAAGGCAAGGCATTTCAGTCTTACAAACTTGTAATTCTTCCAAGAGATTTTTTTGTTTTGTTCACTGTAGTACTCCAAGCAAACATACTTTAATTGCTCACACTTTGGTACAAAATGGTAATCCTAATGATAATTTCATTGCTCAACAGAAGACAGCTATTCATCAGAAAAATTAGTAAGAGCCAAACACACCCCTTCAAGTCTATTCTGCATGTAAAACTGAGTATCCATTTTTCAAGGGCCTTCAGCTAAGTAATTCTATAGTTCTACCCTCTGGAACGGTTAGCAAGAAAGTGATTCAGCTGCAGCATATTTGCTCACATTGAATATGTTACCTAGAGAGGCAGCTAACACTTTAGTAATAATCAGAAGTATACAATTCTGATTTTCCAATACAAAAATTGAAATAAAAAAGCAATAGCAAATACACTTTTTGTTCAAAACCAAGTAGTGGCAAGTTCTCCCGCACATACTTTTTAATATTGTTTATAAATCAACATTTCCTTTCTGATTTTAAAATGCAAAGATCAACTTTGCTAGAGGAAAAATATACTTCCACAATTTCAAGCAGCTAGAAGTTACAGAGAGATATATTCCACATTCAAATTAGGGCTATAAGCTGTCCTTTAAAATGTTAATCGACTCAACACTATTCTTAACTAGTGCTGATGTGTGCCATGGGCAGGGTCCTGCTGCAGCCAGGCTACTGGTTAATCAGTTACTAGTAAGCATCAACCTTGCCAGGTGATGCTTAAAGAGGTAACCAGTTACACCTTTACATCTGTAATCCAAGTAACATACACACATGGCAAAATAGAACATTTTACCTGTATATTACCTGTTGGGGCCCAATGTTGCAGATTCATGATTTTACTTAAGAGTTTCAAGATATTTAGCATTTTCTTAAGAGTCCATGCTCTTAAAGACATCAGAATATGTAAGAATATCTGACAAAAATAAAAACCCCAAAGATTTATGCTCTTACAGCCAAAAAACAAAAACCACACACCTCTGCAAACCTGAATCATTAACAAGGTGAATACAAATCAATTAAAAATAAATAAATTTGCTTTTTTGAATTGGAAGTTGATAAAAAAATTGATAAAACAAATCTCATTTAAAAACAATAATTACAATTCAATCTCACCACAAACATTCTATACATGCACTTAGTCTCATAAAAAAGAATTAATGGCTCTTGTATGTTCAGTCTAACTACCAGTCTTGCTTCTTGAAAATTTTGGGCTTTCAATTTCTGTTTTTCATCAGAGTAAATAAGTAGGGATGTAAGCAACTAGTCGAGTGACTACTCACTGCCTCTCCCCTCCCTCATTGCTGCCTCTCTATCGACCCCTTGTCGACTAATCAAGTAGTCAATGGAAATTCCATCGACTACTCAATTAGCTAATTAACAATTACTTAATATCCCTAAAAAGTAACATGTGCAAGACAGACAGACAGTATAGGATTGTTTTTGTTCTGTGTTTACGTGGTGATGGACCTGGGCCAAACACAGCAGAGAAGTTAATTAAGACATTGTCTTAAGACAGAGCCAACAGATAGAAAAAGATAGAGACAGCACAGAAAGGAACAGTGAAGTGGACTAGAAAGAAAAAGGGAAGACATTATCTAGCATGTATACAGCTTCCTATAATCCCTTCCCCCTGCCACACACACTTTTTGCTACAGAAAACTGTCTTGGCTACCAAGCAAGGGACGTAAGCAACTAGTCGATGAGCCGATAAGCAAAAGCTTATTGGACAATCAAGTAGCAACTCAACTAGTGGCTTCCCCTGTCCCACTTTCTCCCACCCTGCTTGCTGCCTCTTAAAAGCCGGTTCCCCCAACACCATCTTGGAGGGGCAGGGAAGGCAGAGGCATAGCGGGGAAACAGCAAGAGCAGGGACTAGGGGTGCCCTGCTTGTGCCGGTTCCCACTGTGGTGCTTCAGCCTTTGAAATGTAGCAAGAGCCCCATTGCTGAAGTGCTGCAGTGGGAACACGGGGCAAGTGGGAACTGCTTCAGTCCCAGCTCACCCCATGCTCCCTGTGGGGGGAGAAGAACAGGAGCTGGTGCTGGGGGGAGCTGGCTTAAAAGCTGGTTCCCCCCAGCACTGTCTCTGGGGTGGCGCCTGTCCCTCTGCCCCCTCTATCAGAGGCAGTGCGGGAGGGAGGGAGTGGGGAAGGGGAATAGGGGAGGCTACTGTGAAGCAACCTGTCATGGGGTTCTAGCAGCCCAACAGCCTCTGTTCACGGCAGCCAGCCTTGTCCACCTCAAACAGAAGCTACTCCAGCACCAGCCCATTTGCAGCAGCCAGGGATGTCCACAGCAAAAAGAAGCTGCTGGACTCAGCATGAGCCGGTACCTAGCAGTCCCAGGTCACGCTGGTACCAGATGCTGCACCTCTGCATTTTAAATGTAGTAAGAGCCCAGCAGCTATTATTACATTTAAAATGCAGAGCCACAGCACGGGTGGTTCCTGGAGCCAGCCCAAGCTGGTACTGTTCAGTTTTGCCTTGAGCCGGCTCCTGGAGCTACCCCTGCTGCGGCTCTGCAGAGCAGTCCTATTGACTAATCATATACTCGATACAAACTGTATTGACTATACAATCAACTAGGTAACTACAATTTAACATCCTTATTCTGAGCGTAAGACACCCTATCTGGAAATATGTTGAAGAAATGTATTCCCTTGGTAAGAAAAAAAAAATGTGTCAAGTATAAGCAGCACAAGATGATGATGCAGGGCCTAATTGCAAGAATGAAACCTGTAAGAGAGCTAACTGTAGAAGTCTTAAGGACAGCGTACATTTAGAGTTCTGAGATCTTATCTGTAGAGTTAATAAAAAATTATTTTTTTTAAAAAAAAGGTTAGAGACAGTCATCAGCCAGGAACTCTGGAGACAACTGTTGTTGTAAACGTAAAACATATATTTTATTAAACCTTGAATGTTACATATAAGTGCCACTGTGTCTGATTTAGTTCTTACCATTTCTAATATAGTACTGCTGCATCTGCAGATTGATGCAGATGAGTATTATATACTATTTCCTAAATGAATAAAATTAAGTTACCTAAAATATTACACAAAGTTTACCCTCTTAAATTTTGTAAAATGTTGTACTGAGTTGTAAATTAACATGTTTTAGTGATCAGATCTGAACCATCATTTAAGAAATATGTGAAGTACTACCAGCAGGAACTTGATTTAAATCAATGATTTTTTCTTGGTGATTTCAATCAATCCTCCCTGATCATAAACTAAACAAAAATCAGAAAGCAAGGTTTGGATTCTCTTAATTGGTCTCAAAGAACAGATACAATACTCAATATTTAAACATATTTGGTGGCAGTACTGGAAGGATATCTCCTTCTTTAACACAAAGTTTTATTTTTACAGTCCTTTTTGTCAGCCATCCCAGAAAGCATAGATCAACAAGCAGATTAAATGACAATGTCACAATAAAGCATTTTAGATTACTTTGCCATCCCACCCAGATACTTACTAATTATGGTGAACTGCTTTGTTTAAGTCCAAACATGGTTAGTTCCCCCTTCTCCCTAATGGAAAGCCCAGTATTTTTATAGCTAGAAATTCACATCACCCAGCAGCAAGTTTAAAAAGCTCAAATCAATGTTATATGAATTACCTGAATATCCCACCACCTTCTTAACTTAACTAGGCCTGACCTGTAATATAACACTGTGAATAATTCTGTACCTATAACACATCACTTATGCAAGATACTATCAGCTGTTGAGCCGCCTCATTTTCTGTCGATTTCAATTCAATGCATGCAGCACAATTAGTCCATAAATCACTTATTTATGGGCAACTTCATTTCAGTTTCACATATTGCACAGGACAAAATTTAATTAAATAGTCTATTCAAGGAATCAAGTAGGCATTCAGCTGTATTATTTACTGACAAGTTCTAGATCAGAGAAGAGCACTGACAGGCATAAGTGGTTGAAGAGGTTTGAATTTCGCCTCCTGTCAAAACCCAAAGTACTAATCAGAAAGTGACAAATAATGGACCTAGAGCAAAATAATCAAAAGGCTATGTCTATGTTAGGGACTACTGTGCAGCTGCTCTACACCAGCAGGAAAGTGTTTTCTTTCACCACCCCAATGGGCAGTGGTAGCAGTGTGTCACCAAACAAACCAATTTACACACTCTGGATAGTGTTTTTTCACCCATTCAGAGATGAAGCATGTATCTTAGGTTCGTGGGGTCACAGGCAATTGCCATACTTGCAAGCCCTACACCTGTAACTCTGCTAAACCTATGCTGCAACTGCCTATGTTAGAAACACTGATGTAAAGGAGTTCGGTACCCCCTGGAAAACCACTGTGTACTCCCAAGGGTATGCTTACCACCGCCGAGAATCACTGCTAGATACATCAGTGGTTCTCAAAGTGTGATCCGTGGCTGCCTTACAGGAGGTCCATAGCTCGAGCTCAATTCCCCACCCCCAACCTCCATATAGTGGGGAGCCCACATCGCTCCAGCCTTGCGGCTGCCAGGCAACCATGAGGCTGGAGCACAATCTCTGGCTCCCTGCTCAAAGGGCATGGGGAGAGGGAGAGAAGAAAGCCCCAACCTTCCCTGCCAGACTGGTTCCCTCCAGCACTGTCTCTGCTGTGCAGGCGGGAGGGGAGAGAGGAAGAGACACAGCAGTCCTGGACCCCGCACAAGGTGGGACTACTAAGTCCCGGCTCACATCAGCTCTGGGAACCATCCATGCTGCAGCTCTGCATTTTAAACGTAGTAAGAGCCCTGCAGCACTTATTACATTTAAAAGGCAGAGCCACAGCAGTCATCGAGCTGACATGAGCTGGGACTCAGTCCCAGTTCACACTGGCTCCAAGAGCTACCTTTGCTGCAGCTCTGCAGAGCACTTCCCCTTATCTACTAATTGTGTAGTCCAGCATTTCCCAAAGTGTGGTCCCTAGGGGAAAAAAAATACCGGTCCTCAGAAACATTTTCACGCATGATTCTTGGGAGAGAGTCTGGTGCTGCGGAGTCTCTGCCGGGCATGGTCCCGGATGGCAGGGCTAGATCCGGCCAGGGAGAACGCCAACGCAGAACGCCGGACGCAGCCAGCACCAGCCAATAAAGTGGCCAACATTGGGGCCAGGAGGGCGAGGGGCGGAACAACCCGCCGGACAGGTAGGGCCAGTGACACGCCCCGGGGCAGGGTGAGACCTGCGGTTTCACCCACCAGCGCAGGCACAACTGGGGAAGAGGACACAGGGCTACTCACCGACCTCCAGGGCCCATACGAGCCGAGTCACCTGGCGGGCCTGAGAGGGACCTTCTAACCATACCGGTCCCAAACAGGGGTGAAGTAGATACCTCGGGGTTGGGGTCAGGAAACCGCCCAGGGCAGTCGACTGGGCCCACACCTGTTGGCACTGAGGGCTTTGGGAGGACCAGAAACAATTTATTTGCATATTCATCATTTGCTTAATGAATATGCAGATAAGTGTTACTGGTCCTCCAAAAGCTTGTGAATGGGTTTACTGGTCCCCAGTATAAAAAGATTGGGAAGCACTGGTTTAGTCAATACAAATGGTATTAACTACACGATTAGCCCAATATCTGCTTCTTAACATCCTTAATCCAGAGCCAATTTTATTTTCAGGTTATATAGAGGAAGATGAGGAAAGGGAACATTGTTGAAAAACAGAGAAAGGAGGCATTATTAATCCAATAATTTCATCATCTATAATTACCATAATCCATCAGTATAACAGGCAGCATTACAGAAATACGGTGTAGAAATTGTCATGATTTGCATACAAAGTAGTACTGAAGTTTGACAGTTTTACATACACTCTGCAAACAAACGTGAACTCAATTACTAGCAAACCCCTATATGAATGGCACATTTTTCTAATTAGATATTTAGTATTTTCCATTAATTATAGAAACGAGGTGATGTTATATAACAAACATTGTATGAGCTAAAAATCTCACACTTTTAATTAGAAAAATGATGCCACAACATCTACAGTAAGTATCTGTAATTTAAGCACAACACTTATTCAATAAATTAAAAAAAAAATCCAAGTTTCAATACTGCAAGTTTTTAAAAATTAAAAATTTCAAAATGATCAGATGATACAAGATCAATGATTTTTGGTGAGATGGTTGTCAGATGGTCTTTAGTTAAATTAATCCTTACAGAGCAGCTACCTTTTCAGTTTTTGATTGTAAACTGAGAGGTCAACATTCCCCTTCTGAGAAACTCACGGAAGAAACTATTAATTGTCAGCATCTTTAGTCAACCATACTCATTAAAGAGATACAGCCTACTTAGAGAAAAGCCTACTAATATTAGTGCAATTACCAACTCAAAGATTATATATAAAAAGTATGCTGCTAATGTTGTACATAAATACATACTTTTACTTCAGAGTACTTTGTGGACAGTCATTTTACTCTTTGGAATAGCAATAGGAGGAAAATAAGTTTTCAAAAGACACAACTGTAATAACTGCCAATATTGACACAGATCTGAAATTAAAATAGCATCTTAATTGATTTGTATTTTAAGGAACATCAATTTGAAATCTAAACAATTTTCGCAGTATGTCTTCAATCAAGAAAAAGCACTTAAGCAAGTGCATAACTTTAAGTATGTAACTAATCCCACAGACTCCAGTGCAACTACAGTACTGTACTCAAATTCAATTGACTATATGTGGGCAGATTGGATTCTCTAGTCCTGCACTGAATCCCTGTACTGTATACTCAGTGAGGCTCTACATAGGTCCCAAAATCTTCCACATAAAACAAATTGCAAATTGCCGTAATTATCCCATGTATGGCAGAAACATTTTAGGCTTTTTGCAAACGGAAAAAGAAAAAAAAAAACAAAAAAAACCACTTTTCATTTATGGATTGGTTCAATTTACAGCAATTGAGTTGTCACAGTCAAAGCTACTGTTCATGACAGGAGCAGAAACTTGGTGCCAAAAGTGATTTGTAATAGCCTGCTTTTTTGTTTTAAAAATTAGGATAAAAAACAGAATATTAATGATCTTCTAGAGGCTACAGTCAGAACCTGCAATTTCCAGGATAAATTCACTATAACTATGCAATATCAACAGGCACCTCACACATCATAGCAGCATCCCATTTCTAGCCACAGAAATTGTTCAAGAGATATCATCAACTCACTCATATATTGGAAAGATTTTTTAAGTCGTGTTATTCACACATTCGATTATTTGAAATGGATACATTTTTGTAAAATCCAGTTTGTTTTTATTCATGCTTTGGTTGCTTTATACATTTCTTCCTACTTAGAAATTCAAATCAGTTTAAGGCAGCAGCACTGCCATGATTTGATCACTTTGGTTTTTAATATTGTTGGGTCAGCTCTCAAAGAACGGAATAGACTCAGCATCTTGCAGGATCAGGCCCTGTAAGGCCAACTGAGAAAAACACCATTACCAATACTTGTGCGACTCAAGATCTACAGACACAAATCTTAAGGCTTGCAATAGGCAACAGGTTTTGCTCTATACATATTGATAAGTCCCATTTGTTTTTCCTAACCACAACATTTCCAACAATGGTCAGATGGGATGTGGAGAGGAAAGGCACCAATGCTCTTCTTCCAACCACAAACAAAATAAAATTGTTTGTTTTATTTAAAGTTTTCAAAATGCCACCTCACATTAAATTGTGCAGAAGTTTAAAACATGATAATGTAACTGAATTCAAGTCATCCCCCCCCCCCCCCATGGTGGCACTGAGCTGCCCATAGGCTCTGCTGGCTTCCTTGGGCATGGCTACTACTTGACTATGTGATGGAGGAAAAAAAAGAGAGAAATTACTTTAGAGTGTTATCTTTCAAATAGCACCCCAGGCAGGACACCAACTGAGACATCATTCAGTACATTGTGCAGAAGACCTGAGATTCTGTTTTCTCCCTCACGTACCCCTGCCACCAACTGTGTGTGTACAAGTCTCTATATTGAATGAACTTGCTCATAGGTGCAACCTAGATTTTTCAGTGCCTAAATGACACACAAATACAAGTTTCACATGTAACCATGCTGAAGGGACCTATACAAGCACCTATATGACCTGTATTAAGCACTATGGCCAAAAAAAAATTGAATAAAGTAGCCTTCCTTATTCCTTGACTGGTTAAGGAGATCTTCTCAAGTGAAAAAGATGCAAGCAGATTTATTTTCAACTTTAACCAAATGAAATTCAGGCTTTACAACGTGTTTCCTCACTTCCTTGGTTTGTCTTCTTTTATAAAACAACAAGAAACTAAACGTAGGGTGACAAGAAGATGATTTAACCAGGTGGAAATCAAGGGAAAGAAAAAAACCCAACCCTCAACCTTCCAGAGCCTAAGGTGCACTACTCAGCAGTTACTGACTAAATACCGATAAGAACCAGTCTCAAGGAGACTAAAGTGGATTTTGATCTGAAACGAGACACGTTGCTCCAATTTACAAGACACCAGGGCAAGAGGATGGTTTAAAAAAAACCCCAGTAGTTCGCTAGCATTAGCAACCAGACTGATTCTTCTTGATCAATAAAATCAGCAGTAGAAAGGCTCACATGGCAATCCCAGCGGCTCCCCTCCCCCACAGGGGGAACAGAGAGATTTCTGCACCACCCGTATACAATCCTAGCAGACGCCCCCTTAGAAGAGGCTGTCAGGGGAGCCGGACTCCGAGCCCCAGCAGCTGCTGCTCTTTGAGCTCCCTGCAGGTGCTGCACAGCCAGGAGCAGCTGCTGATCCCTGGAAGGCGGAATGAGTCGGTTCGGGTTGGACATCCCGTAGTTTTCCGCGGCTGCGGAGCCAAGCTGGCTCTGGGGGCCCTTGGCTAGCGGGGGGCAGAACCGGCGCAACGCCCCAGCCTCTCCAGCCACAGACGGCGAGCCAGCAGGGGAGCTGCTCGCCCTCTTCCTGCGAGCGGGAGGGCGGGGAAGGGGCGCACGGAGCCCCGGGAGCACGGGCTGGAGCCGCGCCGGGAGAGGCGGCCGCCACTCACCGTGTAGAGCAGGTTGAGGGCGCACAGGCAGTTCTTGGAGCAGGTGAAGCCACCGCAAACCATCGCGCCAGCGCCCTTGGCGGCGGGGGCTGCTGCAGGCGGGAGTGGCGCGGCTCCTCGGGCTGGCGCCTGCTGTCCGAGCGCTCGGCTCTCCTTGGCAGGGGCAGCTGGAGCCCGCAGTGCGCTGGCAACTCGCGCGCCCGCCCGGACTCGCTCGCGCCGGCCCGGACGCTGCCACCTCGTGCGGAGGGAGGGGGGCCGCGCTCGTCGCCGCGCGCGCTGATTGGCTGCACTTCGACCACAAAGGTAAAAATATGCAAATGAGTGGAGCGCTGAGGGGGGAAGGGAGTGACGGCGGATAGGATCCGGGAGGGGGGAGGGGGGAATGGAATGGGCCTGGCTGCCACCCGGGAGCCCAGGTGAGGGCAGTGGGTGCCCGAGCCGCAGGTGCAGCCAAGGGAGCAAAAGGCCGCCGGCCGCTCGCAGCCATTGTGACACTGGTAGGTCCCCGCTGTCTCGGGGCGCCGGGGGGGGGGGGTGTATTTGCGCGCTCCTGCTTTAGTAGCAGGGTGCATCTGTCCGAATCTCATCCGCTGTGCTCAGGTCTGAAAGCACCGGGGCCAGGGGATTGCAGGTCTGATTCAGCCCTTGGGGGTTTAGGGCAGCAGGCTGCCTGCAGACCTTAATTGTCAATCCACCGATCAGGGCGCTAGATCAATAGTCAAGCAGATACAGTGGGAAATAACGAGGGGGCAAGTCGTCCCCAAGCGGTGCAGGTTAATACATGTAAACGGGGAGGTACCTGGGGAAACCTGGTCTGGGTTTGACTGAAAGGGATCACTAAAGAATTGTAATTGTTTCTTATAAACTTGTTTTCTGTGTGGAATCTGGTTTTGTAATTTCCAAGTTAAGAGTGCTGCCTGTTGTAATCTGCTCAGCTCCATTGTACTTGCCCCATTAAAAAAAAAAAAGATGAATCCTAATTATTTAGAACTTTAGAACTTCAAATGCAGGACCCGGTCATTTTAAGGTCCCTGATTGTGCCCTCTGGCGTGTTGCGCAGTGGAATCGCTTTACTGCAGAGAACTCAAACTCACAGTCCCACAGGCCATTGGCAACCCAAGAAGTTCCACATGGCAGCAGCA
This sequence comes from Pelodiscus sinensis, assembly GCF_049634645.1. Taxonomy (NCBI): domain Eukaryota; kingdom Metazoa; phylum Chordata; order Testudines; family Trionychidae; genus Pelodiscus; species Pelodiscus sinensis. The sequence continues at coordinate 203,382,790 of NC_134712.1, forward strand.
ACTGTTGGGCCTTCCATGCTCACCATGGCAGCTGGGCCACCAAGAAGTGGAGTGACAGAGCAGCTTGCTCCACTCCGCCGCCATCGCCCAGGCCAACCCAGTTGCTCACATGGATGTTCCCAGAGCACAACGACACAGAGCTACAGAACTAGCAGCCAGAACCTGCTCTATGTCTACTGCATTGCCGGTGGTAGCAGCCAGACCCTCTCCGAGTGTTTTTAAATTACCAGGTGGCAGCAGGCGGGCCTGGGCTGTGTGGGGAAGTGAGAGCACAGGTGGGCAGGTCGGGTCAGGAAATGTGGGGGGAAAAGCAAGAGATGCGCAGAGATCCCTACCCCCTCAAGAGCCACAGTCAGAGGGAGTGCCCGCTGACCCTCTAGGAGGGTTCGAGGAGTAGGACTGGCCCTAAGATAAATTGAGTTTGAGATCCATGCTTTATTCTCTGAGTCCAGTTGACTTTAATAAAGGACTGTAATACATTGCATTATAGGATACGGACTTACTCTCAAACATCTTATAAAGTAAGCTGTAACTTAAGCTTTTCCAGTGTAAGTGGCATGGTTTTGTTATTTCTGCATTTTTATACATAAGTACACCTATATATCTCATGATAGCTTTAAGCTTGGCAACAAAAAACATGTTTTGTGAATGATGGGAAACAATTGTCTATTGTTATCTTTTTTGCTTATTCCTAAATTAAAAAGTAGACCTCTGTAGCATTTCAGGATCCCTGAGTAAATGAAGTCTTCCCAAGCATTTTGTCATTCAGGATAATAATGAGAGAAAGAGAGAGACCATGCCATAACTGATTATACAATCCCATGTGTGTACCGGAAACAATTTGATTTAAAATTTTGTAGCAATATTTACTATGCAGTGTTCCTGTGTCTATTGAGAACGCTAAAGTGTGCAAAATGCATTTCAGTAGATGAAGAGCAAAATGAATTTTCTAGAGATGTTTAGGTGATTTAAAAAAAAACTCATCCAGGTCTAGGTTGAACTTTTGTTTTTTATTTGATGCAATAGAATGCTTCTACAGAAGGCAATTTTGTTAATACTTTTTAAGGCCTCAATCCTACAAAATATTTCATACATATACTTAATACATTTGAAATCGGGGTAAACTTCCAACAGCAGTAAAGTTAAACATTTGTATAAATGTTTCAGGGTTGGGACTTTCCAGTGTTCTTTCTGGACCTAACAAAGAGATAAGAATACAGTCACACATTCCTTAGTTGTGATCACATACATAATGACAAGTGTATAGCGCTATAACTTGACTCTGTCATCTCTGTATGCTGGAGAAAAACTTGTGAGGGCCAGGGCCAGGTAAACATAGAAAATTGCATTTTCCTTCCAATGGATTTTGCACAGCTCTTAAGGCATTTTAAGAAGGCACTCTAAATACATATTTTATGTAATTTGGCTGGGTTCTGTGTGTTTGAGGAAAGCTACTGCAGGCTAATAATCCCAGCCAGCAGTGAAACAAAAAGGCTGAACAGCAGCAGGTTTTTTTCTTTTCTGGTCTGTCTCTTTCCTCTGCATTTTTTTCCATGCTCTTTGATATTTTGCCAGGCTTCTACAATTAAATACAACACACGTTTGCCCCGACAATCATAATGATTCCACATTTTCCTACCGATGGATATTTACCTTTCGGTTGCCAACAAGGCATCAAGTTAAAATCTAGCAATTGTTATGGTCTCAAATTAATGGCCATTGAATGTTTAGGTTTAAAGCTTTTTGGTGGCTTGTTTTTAAATTTGACAGGAGAACATAAGAACGGCCGTACTGGGTCAGACCAAAGGTCCATTTTGCCCAGTATCCTGTCTACCGACAGTGGCCAGCACCAGGTGCCCCAGAGAGGGTGGACCGAAGACAATGATCAAGCGATTTGTCTCCTGCCATCTCTCTCCAGACTCTAAAAAACAGAGGCCAAGAACACCATTTTATCACCTGGCTAATAGCCTTTTATGGACCTAACCTCCATGAAATTATCTAGCTTCTCTTTAAACTCTATTATAGTCCTAGCCTTCACAGCCTCCTCTGGCAAGGAGTTCCACAGGTTGACTACACGCTGTGTGAAGAAGAACTTTCTTTTATTAGTTTTAAATCTGCTCCCCATTAATTTCATTTGGTGTCCTCTAGTTCTTCTATTTAGGGAACTAATAAATAACTTTTCTTTATCAGCCCTCTCCACACCACTCATGATTTTATAGACCTCTATCATATCCCCCCTCAGTCTCCTTCTTTCTAAACTGAAATGTCCCAGTCGCTTTAACCACTCCTCATATGGGACCTGTGCCAAACCCCTAATCATTTTAGTTGCCCTTTTCTGAACCCTTTCCAAGGCCAAAATATCTTTTTTGAGGTGAGGAGACCTCAAATACTGTACACAGTATTCACGATGTGGGAGTACCATAGTTTTATACAGGGGCAGTAAGATATTCTGTGTCTTATTTTCTATACCTTTCCTAATAATTCCTAGCATCCTATTTGCCTTTTTGACCGCCGCTGCACACTATGTGGAAGTTTTCAGAGAACTGTCCATGATAACTCCAAGATCCCTTTACTGATTTGTCGTAGCCAAATTAGCCCCCATCATACTGTACGTATAGTTGGGGTTATTTTTCCCGATATGCATTGCTTTACACTTATCCACATTAAATTTCATTTGCCATTTTGCTTCCCAATCACTGAGTTTGGTGAGATCATCTTGGAGTCCCTCACAGTCTGCTTCTGTCTTGACTATCCCAAACAGTTTGGTATCATCTGTAAACTTTACTACCTCACTGCTTACCCCTTTCTCCAGATCATTTATAAATAAGTTGAACAGGATTGGTCCCAGGACTGACCCTTGGGGGACACCACTAGTTACCCCTCTCCAATCTGAAAATTTACTATTTATTCCTATCCTTTGTTTCCTGTCTTTTAACCAGTTCTCAATCCAAGAAATGACCTTTCCTCTTATCCCATGGCCATGTAATTTACACAAGAGCCTTTGGTGAGGGACCTTGTCAAAGGCTCTCTGAAAATCTAAGTATACTATATCTACTGGATCCCCCTAGTCCGCATGTTTATTAACCACTTCAAAGAACTCTAATAGATTAGTAAGACAGGATTTCCCTTTACAGAAACTATGCTGACTTTTGTCCAACAAATTATGTTCTTCTACATGCTTCACAATTTTATTCTTTACTATTGTTTCGACTAATTTGCCCGGTACTGAAGTTAGACTTACCGGTCTGTAATTGCCAGGATCGCCTCTACAGCCCTTTTTAAATATTGGTGTCACGTTGGCTACCTTCCAGTCATTAGGTACAGAAGCCGATTTAAAGGATAGGTTACAAACTACAGATAATAGCTCAGCAATTTCCCATTTGAGTTCTTTTAGAACCCTTGGATGAATGCCATCCGGTCCCGGAGATTTGTTAACATTAAGTTTTTCTATTTGTTCCAAAACCTCCTCTAATGACACTTCAATCCGGGACAGTTCCTCAGATTCACCACCCACAAAGAACGGTGCAGATTCGGGAATCTCCCCAACGTCCTCAGCCGTGAAGACTGAAGCAAAGAAATCATTTAGTTTCTCTGCAATGGCTTTATCGTCCTTGATTGCTCCTTTTATAGCTTGATCATCTGGGGACCCACAGGTTTTTTAGCAGGCTTCCTGCTTCTAATGTACTTAAAAAACATTTTGTTATTTCTTTTTGAGTTTTTGGCTAGCTGTTCCTCAAAATCTTCTTTTGCTTTTATTATTACATTTTTACACTTGATTTGACAGTGTTTATGCTCCTTTCTATTTATCTCACTAGGATTGGACTTCCACTTCTTAAAAGGTACCTTTTTGTCCCTCACTGCTTCTTTTACATGGTGGTTAAGCCACGGTGACACTGTTTTAGGTCTCTTGCTATGTTTTTTAATTTGGGATATACATTTAAGTTGGGCCTCTATTACGGTGTCTTTAAAAAGTTTCCATGCAGCTTTCAGGGATTTGGCTTTAGTCACTGTGCCTTTTAATTTCTGTTTAACTAACCTCCTCATTTTTGTGTAATTCCCCTTTTTGAAATTAAATGCCAGGGTGCTGGACTGCTGAGGTGTTCTTCCCACCACAGGAATGTTGAATGTTATTATATTATGGTCACTATTCCCAAGCGGTCCTGTAACGGTTATTTCCTGGACCTGATCCTGCGCTCCACTCAGGACTAAAGATGACAAAATGATCCAATGATAGGTCTTTTTCAAGTAAGTAACCTGATTGCTTGGATGAATCTGGTCCATAGATGCATATGTTTGCTGCATCAACATGCTTGTTTTACGGGACCACCTTTCTGACTATCACCAGAGTTTGAGCGGAGTAAGCTAGTGTAAACCCACAGGCTTCACCAAAGTTGCACTGTTTTACACTAGCTCTGAATTTGACCAAGTTAATTGGAGTTTCCTTTACTATTGTAACAATTTATTGGATCCTCACTACTTGTAGATAGCCTGCCTTTCCAATATAAAACAATTTATCCAAACTGGGTACCTTCCAGTATAGTAGAAAATAGGGATGTAAAACAGCAGGTGATGCTTACCAGTTCTGGTTAACTGGCAGCAGGTGCGGGCTAGAGCAGCTCTCCACCTGCTGCAGGGAGAGGAGCTGCTCCAGGCCTGCAGGGGCCTGTCATGGACAGGGGCTGCTGTTGTCCACAGCAGCCTCTGTTCATGGCAGGTCTAGGAGCCCCTGTCCGTGATGGGCCCAGGAACCCCAAAGGCAGGAGCTTTGCTGGCATCCGGAGCAGCCTCTGACCATGGGGAGACTGGCCTGCTGCCAGCAGGGGCTGCTCCAGGAGGAGCTGGAAGCCGGTGGCAACCCCACTGGGAAGTAACCAGCCAGCCCCAGCACGAGGCTGAGAGAGAAGCTTGCATTCTGGGGACTGCTCCAGTCAGACTAGAACTGTCTCCCACCCAGATCACGCTTAATCGGTTAACTGATTGAACATTAGGTTGCCCTGACATTTAATCAGTTAACTGATTAACTGGGATTTACATCCCTAGATATGTAATGGTGCTTTATTTGTCAGAACATTACTATGTGTTTGGGGGATTCCAAAATTGCTATATGTTGTTTCTTTATAAATAATAAAGTATTTTTATAACCTGTATGGGAGAGAAATAGAGATCTTGAACTGATATTCAGGTGTTTTTTGTTGGACCAATGCAACACCCAGATATAAAGTTACTGTATCATTGTTCCCTTTGTCATAGTGCTGAATTATTCAGTAACGTTACCCGCTGTCCTTCTTGGAAGATCCATTTCTTCTGTTAATAATTAAGAGGCGCTCCAGCTTGTATTAATTAATTATTGTGTTTATCATAAAAGATCTGATCCTACACTGAACATCTCTCAAGCCATGAAATTGTTTCTACAGGATTGGCGCCTTAGGTGTATAACAACATTTGAAATTATTTTTCAAATATGAAAAAGTCAAACTACCAACCTGCTATTGGGATAACCTGGTAAAATGGAAAAACTTAAAAAACAATGAATAGTCTAGCAGTGCCTTAAAGACTAACAAAACATGTATATGGTACCATGACCTTTTGTGGGTATAACCCACTTCTGGGGTTGGGGAGTGCCCGAAGCTGTCTTCTCTTGGAAGCACCAAGCGTTGCTTACAGGGCGAGAGGGGGAAGAGTGGAGGAGGCTTCATGCACTCCCCTGCCCCCAGACCAGTCAGGGCTTGGGGAGCTGCGTGACACTTCCTTTGCCCTGTCCCAGCTCAGTGAGCAGCCTGTGGTATTTCAAAGTGCCACGTGGTCCTAGCAAGGTGGGAGGAGGCTTCTAGTGCTCCCCCGGCCCCAGGCTCTGATTGGCCTGAGGGTGGGGGAGTGTGCCAAACCTCTTCCAGAGCATGGGTGCCTAGTGGAAAGGGCTGGCAAAGAGGCTCCCCTGCCCCCAGACCAATCATGGTCAGGGGGTGGGTAGCCCCACCCCTTCTGGGGTGGCCTAGGGCTACTTCAACATTTTTTGAAGTGGTTTCCAGGCAAAAATTATTGCCCACCCCTGCTTTTGCCTCTGCACCAAAGAAGCCTGGAGCCAACTGGAAATAGCCATGGAGGTGGGCTCTGCCCATAGAGCCTGGCTGCTACGAGCTATTCCTTGAGGTGCTTCCTGGAGTACTTGTTCTCCCATCTGCCTTTCACCAGCCTGTCACACAGCCCAAGCTGTGAGCTCAGCCACGTGAGCCTGGTGCCAAGTCCAAGCACTGGAGGCAGATGACTCCCTGCAGGGTGGACTAGCTCCCATCTGCTCTGGAAACCAAGGCTGTGAGAATGGATTGACCACTAGCGTTATGTTGGGGGCCAGACCCATGCAATGGTTGGGAGGGGGCCCAAAGGGAATGTCGACGTCCCTTTTCACAAGGGCCATAAGGTCCCAAAATAGAATTCTCCCTTTTAGGATAAATATGGCCCTATAGGCCTAGTCCAGAAAGTACTGTTCCCTCTTTCAGGGTGAATGCAGGCCTAGTCCCAAACACAGTTGTCTCTTTTAGGAAGGCTCTCAGGTGTGAAGCCCTGGTAAGACTCCCCCCGGCTATTAGGGAGACGAGCGCCATGGGGTGGGGAGGTAGGGGGATCTGGGCCCTCCTGCTCCACCGGGCCCCAAGCAAGGGCCCTATTGGCAGTGAGGGCTTTCACTGCCAGTTCAGCAGGGCATCCCGCCGCAACACGCTGAGCTCCCGAGAGGGACATCCCTCCACCCTGGGTTACTTCCTACTGTCCCTGGCGTCGCCTCCTCTCGGGGCGTTGCTCGACGGGTGCGACTCATGAGAACGGCCTCCCTGGGGCTGTGGCAACTGCGATCACAGCTACCGGGGCTGTGGTTGCAGTGGCTGGGGGTGGTTGCTGCAGGGACTGGTCAGGAACCCCGGGCTGAGCTCCTTCCCCGCTGGCAGTGCCCCTGGACTGAGCTGCTCTGTTGGCTTTTATGCAGCTCCAGCACTTGGAGCCTGCCCAGTCTGGGAAGAAGAGGGGGGACTTCTTCTGCCCACAGAGTCTTAACTCCCCCCCTTCAGTGGGGCACATCTGTCCCGTCACATGTTACCATATTTCAAATTTCCAAAGAGATGATACAACTGAGGTGAGGAGGACGTGGAGGAGGTATTTGGGGAGTGCTGGAGGGAGGTTGGTGGGTTGGGAGTGATATTTGGTGGGTACTGGACGCAGGGATGTCTCTGTACTAATAGTGATATTTGTGGGATCCTAGGGGGGTATTTGGAGGGCATTTGAGGGGGTACCTGCAGCAAGGATACTGCTGCTGCTGCCTCCAAGGGGATGTTTCATGTAGGGCTCCCATTTCTCTCCCATTACACCCCTCTTCCTGATTGTCCTCTGCCCCATCTCCCTCCCCCACTCTCCCATCCCTCTCCCTCTGCCCTATCCCAACCCCTTTTCTGCCCCATTGCCTCTTCCTTCCCATCCACCCCCTTTCCCACATGTCTCTCACCCCCCTTTACCTGGCTTGCCTCTCACCCCTCTCTGGCATTCTCTCTAGTACAGAAAACAGGATGTTTGCCTTACAGGGAAAGCTGACCTGCTCTAGAACCCAGAAGCAGCATCCAGCTGCAGAGGCACCATTTGCAGGAGAAACAGCTGCATGCTCCTTCCACTCCTGCCCCACATCTTTGTTTGAGGGGAGCAGTACCCCTCCAACCCTAAGCGATGCTCCTCCACAATGATCAATGCTGCCAGGCCCAGTGCATGAGTGGGGGAGCTGATGCTGTTGGACCCAATCCTGCATGCCCACTGGTTTTGTTCCTGTTTCACCCCACCCTACTTATGGCTCTAGATTTGCCTCTTGATTCAGGATATTCTTTCATTTCATCGAATAATAGAATCCTAGGGCTGCAAAGACCTCAGGAGGTCATCGAGTCCAGTCCCCTGCACAAAGCAGGACCAACCCAACTAAATTATCCCAGCCAGGGCTTTGTCAAGCCAGGACTTAAAAACCTCTAAGGATGGAGATTCCACCACCTCCCTAGGTAAACAGAATCCTGACTCATTTCTGCTGTAAGTGACATTGCACTCCTAGTTCTCTCTGGACAGGCTAGCACCTGCTGTGGTATTTGTGTTGTTCAGTCCTGTGCTTATTGCATTGTATCCCATCCCAGTGGAAGTGTGGGTTGAGGACTGCTTGAGGCAGTACTGTGCATTGTCTAGCACCTCTCCCAACCTGCCATCTTACCAAAGCCTCAGCTTTCGTTTTTCTTTTGAAAGTAAATCTCTAACAGTTATGGTGTGAAACAATCCTTGAAAATGTATTCAGAGTGTAACCAAACCTGCAATGTCTCCCAAGTTGCAGATAGCATGAAACTGTAGCTCTGCAAAGCTTAAAGTGACCCATTTATCTTCATGAAAATGTACTTTCAAGTAGGGATGTTAAATAGTGTGTAATTGAGTAGTCATGTAACTGCATAAAGTTTTAGCAGTTATACGACTATTTGATAGTCTCCGGAAACTGGGCCAGCAGTCAGTGTGCTCCAGGCCACACTCCCAGATAGCCTGCTGCCATCCTGTGCTACTGCCTCTTTATCGGAGGAAGCAGCACAGGGTGGGAGGTGGGAGCTGGTCCGCAAGGGGACCCAGTTTAAAAACCAGCTCCCCATGCATTTTGACGTCTTTGGTGAGTGTTACCACTAGTTTTTCCTTTCATCTCCACTTCAACTCCAGGATCAGATGAGCCTTGGAAATCTAATAACTGAAGTTTGACAGAACTTTTACAAAATAGAATAAGCATCATCTGCCATTCGGTCTTTGTATTTCTTGCCTCACAACTTTCTGAGGTTATCAGCAAAAATGTTAAAAGCAGGTTTTGCAGAAAGACTATTTGTAGATATGTTAGGGACTGCAGGGCAGATTATATCAGTGGTTCTTCACACATTTGTTGGGGCAAATCACAAAACCTAAATTAACATTGCACATGAGTAAATCCATATACATATTGCTTACTGAAGAACCAATGCAATAAACATTAGAACATACACATTGATAGTCATCCGTTAATGTTGCTCCCCAAAACTAAAACAGCTTTTCTCTGCTACATATTAATGACTAGATCCATTCCATTGTAGCTGTACAAATTAATGTTTTGTATCTTGAAAGTTTTTCTGAGCAGCTATAAACCTGTGAATTTTATTTTAGTTAAAATGAAAAGATAACTCAATAAGCAATATGTAAGAGCAACAGATATGAAGCTTATATACAACAGCCCCTGCTTTTTTGTTCTTTATAAAGACAGCCATGCATACATATTTTATATTTATCTTCATTGTGTTCTTGCTTTATAGACAATCAAACTGGGAAAAGTTAAATTGTAGATTCAGGGAGAACGTGATGCATTATTCTGAAAATACAGGTTGAATCTCTATAGCACCTTCAGGACCTGACCAGTTTGGAACCAGAGAATTTGTCGAATCACAGGAGGTCAATCTTGTTTAGCAGCACTACCAACACTTCTACTGCTTACTGGGGTCTTAGAAGCAAATAACAGCACAGAACACTGAGAGCCAGGACTGGTGGCTGTAAACAAACTTTATGAGACTTGGCCACATCCATGATAAGTGGACATCCAGCTAACTAACCATGGAGGTTGTGGGCCCAGAGAGTGCTGGACTATAAAGGTTCAACCTGTACTTCACAACACACTGTTCACTTAACAGATACTTCACCCCATGAAGTTGATCACAACCTGTCAAACGTATAGTATTGGGTGCATTTTGTTTTTCAAATGCAGGATCTACATTTGATTTTTTTTTTAAATCGGGCTCAGTTGGAGGCTAGCTGGAGATGGTTTTGGTTTTCAGAGATGGTATCAACAGGTACTTAAGGTAGGCTTGAAATGGCAGCACCTATTCTCATGGCAGGAGACAAGAATCTGAAAAGCTTAACCCCTTGTAAGAGAGCAGTAGAGTAACAGAAGATAATGAGCTGAGTGTGTCGCACTCAGTGGAGAGGGGCCTTTCCTCACAAAAATCAGTCAGGAATTGGCAAAAGGAAAAAAACCAACGGTGATATAGTTTAGGTATGTGAACGAGTAGTTGAGTAGATGGTTAACTCATAAGCCTAGGAGTATCGGTTAATCTTCTCAACTACTTACATCCCTCTCCCTCCCCCCCGCTGCCTCTGTATCAGAAGCAGTGAGGGTGGGAACCAGGTGCCACCTGCCACCCCCTCCTCTTCCCCCCGCCACGCTGCCGCCTCTATCATAGTGCATTTTGTATCAGAGGCAGCAACATAGGAAGAGCAGGGGAGGCTGCCATGAAGTAGCCTCTGCCCATGGTGGGCCCTGGCTCGCTGCAGGCAGGAGCTGCTTCATGGCAGCAGTCCATGCCCTCGGCAGGCCCTGGCTTGCCACGGACAGAAGCTGCTTTATGGCAGCAGACCCTGTCTGCGAGCTTCCTGTGGACAAATGCTACTTCGCGGCAGCCTCCCACACTTCCTCCCCGCTCCCCAGCAGCCTCTGTCCATGGGGCAGTCACACCCCCCGCGGACTGGATCTGTTGCCACCATGCTCTGCTGCCTCTGTATTAGAGGCAGCAGCACGGGGCAGCAGGCAGCCAATCTGAGTGGAGCTGGTTTTTAAAGTGGCTCCCCTTGGGGACTGGCTCCAGCCTGGTCCCTATGCTGCTGCCTCTGATACAGAGGCAGCAGTGCGGGGTGGCAGGAGGCTCCCCAGAAGTGGGGCCAGGAGAGCACTGGCTGCTGGCCCTGCCCCGAGGGACTATAGAATAGTTGAGTAACTGCTAAGAATTCATGCAGTTAATCGACTATTCTATTACCCGCTGTCTAACATCCCTAATACAGTTTCATCTTCTTATTTAAGTGCTCTCAAAACATTAACTATATTTATTGTCTGTTTGTCACTGTTTCTTCAGTGGGTGTTCTGGTAAATGGATTGGGAGGCTGTTTAGCTTCACTCTGCCATGAGTAACTAAGTCTGTCACCTTTGCTGAGATCCTGTATCTACTTTTATTGCTACTACTTAGTGCAGGAGTGGGGACTCTTTTTGGGTTGGGGGCTGCTAACCCACAGAAGAATCAGTTGGGGGCCACACACAAGTGAGAAGCAAAGAGAGAAGCCCCTGACTGAGAAGGAGAAAGACACTCCTCACATTCCCCTCACACACCAGAGCCCAGGGGAGCCCTGGCTAGTAGATTTTGTGTGCTCCAGCCCTGCAGGTGGGGGGCTGGGTGGCTCGAGTGCCAGCGTGGGCCCCCCAGTGCGGAGCCTTAGAGGCTGGATTCAGGCAAGCCGGGGGCCGCATTTGGCTCCCGGGCCTGAGGTTCCCCACCCCAGCTTAGTGCATCACAACAGTACCCTTAAGGGACTATTTCTCTTTAGTCTAGCAATGGAGGGACACTACTATTACAGAACTGTGGTAAATCATTCTAGACTTTTCCAGACCAGCATTTCTCAATGACCAGTTGGTGGACTGGCACTAGTCCCTTAGACTTCCTGACACAATTTAGGAAGGTAGTAAGCTGGTCCCTGATATCAAAAAGAGTGAGAAACACTGTTAGACTAATAGTTTCATAATACACAAAAAGTGAAGATCTAAAAATGGAATGTTATTGATTTAGGAATGCCTCATGTTTAATGTGTTAATGCAGTCTCCTCACCATAATACTCCTCCTGGGGAGGAAAGGAAATACTTTTTTGCCACAGATTAAAAAAAAACATACACATACTGGACTCTTTTAATAAATACATGGGATTTTATTACTTGAGGCTACTAGACAGAGACTTTGTAGTTCTCCCTGATCTTTTACCTACCAGTTTAATACAATGTGTGATGATTATTGTCAGCTGGCAAGCAGTCTTTAAATCATAGTCTGGGCTTAGTACTTATAAAAGAGACTATATTGATAGGAGGGGAATGCTACCCTTTGTTATACCCAGGCAGCACCCTTGATACACAGGTGGAGCCATGGGCAGAATTCGATCTACTGTGAGATGAGAAGCACTGCGTCTCAGTTTTGTGTATTTGGTGATGTGGTGGCTAAACCTCTTAAAAAAAGACAGTCATCTCACCGTAAGAAGCTAAGGCTACATCTAGATTACACACATAAGTTGAAAAAAAGATATGTAAATTGTGAACCACTATTTACGTATCATTTTCCGCTTTCCTGTCAAAAGAGGCTTTTCCAAAATTTGGCACGTCTACACAGCTCCAAATTTTGGAAAAACCTGCTCTTTCGACAAATCCCTTTTTCCTTGGGGTAATTCAAGCTAGGTAGGCAAATGAGGCAACCGGAGTTGCAAATGAAGCCCAGGATTTAAATATCCCAGGCTTTATTTGCATGTTCCCGTCCGGTCACCATTTTGAAATTTCACTAGCCCAAACTCACTGTTGCGCAGCTACACGCGGCAGTGAAACATTAATTCGAACTAAGTCCTTAGTTCGAATTAACTGTTACTCCTCGTGGAATGAGAATTCAGAAGGCAAATAAGATTCCAATTCTTGCTATAAATATAATGATTTGGGCATCTGACTCATTTTTGTAAGCCCTTTAACAATATTACTCTCTGTCTAGGGTTTATAGCCTTTTGCTACCATAAAATTCCTCTCTATTATTATAGCCCCCTGTATCACACGAACCCGCTCCTCTTTTGCAGTAAAGTACCAATAGATAACTACCCTGATATCTTTCTTAAATTGTCTGTTTTCACTTTTGGTGCATAGGGAGAGCACCCAGGCAGAACTGCTGCCCCTTTTTAGATCATGGATGGATTTCCTTCTGCCACATCAGAGAGCACAGAGCCATTGCCTACTGTTGCTACTGATAGCTTTAATATGACTTGTCCAGAGGCAACAAAGAAAACACAGCCATTCACTCTGAGATCAATGAGCCAAATGGCTTTTGCTCCAAGGAAAATAGGGTATGAATTCCATACAAGCAGTGGGACGTTCCCATCCTACACATATTTCACTATAAAGGGGCAATTATCATTTCTTTTGGAACCTAGTACTGCTAAATTACTAGTCCTTGTCACCATAGGCACAAAGGTTAGGCACTGGTAGATTCCTTCAATGAGAAATTCCAAACCTGATTGATCTTGAACCTAACTGCAGAATCAGGTAAATGCAAATCAGCCACCAGTTCTACAGCAATGGCTTGGAGAGACATTGAGAAGGCATTTTTCTTCCTGTGACTTGGTTTCCCTTGAAAGAACTGGGTGGATATCTGGCCCACCCAGAATGAAAGCAGCATGGTTTTATGGCACTCATGGCTAGCTTCACCTAGCAAAATTGTAATATTTCTATTGTTCCTTCTCCGTGCAATGTTCTGATGCTAGTACAATGCACATGGATAGGAAGTATGACAAGTAGAGGACACATGTGTGATGATGCAGCCTTGAACATCACTTTTTATAATGAGGGGCGCCATGGACCGCCAACTCCCATAGGGAAATTAGAGAAGAGAGTGAGATGGTGGTAGGGAGCAAGGGTGCAAGGCAGAGAGATTTTGATAAAAGTGGAAGGAAAGAAGGGGGAGAAATAAGAGAAAACTGCACCGCAGTAAGAGAGAGTAAATGCAAACCACAGTTCCTCTAGGGCTAATCTCAGTTGATTTGAAGCAAATGTAATTGATAGGGATATTTTCAATTCAAAAGCAGTGAGGGCTCAGGAAAGTGTTGTGGCTTCATTTTACTTTTTTTCATCTTTATTTTAGCACTGGCCTGTATCCTTGGGCTCTGCTCTGGGAGATGTCAGCTTGTCACCACCTGTGGCTGTTCAGCTGCAAGTCTATAGCAGCTTGCCTTAGAGGCACCAGATCCCTTAGAACAGACCAAGGCAAGGCATATGGCAATATAGGTAGTGTTCTACACCTTTTCTAGTGGTGACAGGCTGATAGAGCAGAAACAACTGTGGTGCTGCCTAACATTAAATAAAACATCAAAAATTGGGGGGGAGGGGTACTGTCAAGTAAAGCAGAGCTGGAGAAACACTTAGCCTGAAAGCACTCTGGGTTCCCAGCGTATGCTTTAAATTCCCCTTTCTGTAAATGGATAGTAAACAATTGTAGTTGTGTGTAAGAGGAAAAGAGGCAAAATGAAAGCATGAAAAAGATTTGGGGAGCTCTCAGTGAGGCCCAGTGAGTGTGACTTTGGAGGCTGCAGGGGCTCTGAAAAACTCTTACTAGAATTGACTGATGTTTTAATATGTTTAATCATAACAGAGCAAAACATTTTTTTAATCTTTCCTATTGCATAATCTGTACACCATGCAAGGCTTAGACATTCAGAGGTTTGTTATAGTTGCATATCAGAAGCCATTCCCAGTGATTAGATTGGTAATAGCAAATTACCTAAAGGACTTCATGGAGCCTTTGCAGCTTCTTTCTTTATAGGTTATAGAAAGTTCTGTTTGGGGCTAGGTTTTGACCTTTAAAAAAAATCCTAAATTTGTGATCCAAACACCTGGAGATGGTGGGGGCTTCTCTTGCCCAAAAGCTATTTCCCCTTGTTCTTAGGATATTAAAAACCCAATCCTGCAAGATGCAGAGCCCCATTAAATCTCATCCAGCTTGCAGGGAACATTTGATATTTCTAGGGCTCCAGATCCCAAAGAATTAGCCTTTCAGAAAACTCTGTTGAAGACCACTTGCTTGAGCGATATGCCTGTGTTTTTCCCCCATGCAGTTTATGTTCCATGCAATAATATACTGAGATCATGCTACGTTTTGATAAAGATATATTCACTGTGTGTTAGCATCATCGTTACTGTGTTTTACTGACCCCTTTTGGTCCCTCAAGTGTATCCCTCAAGGCAGCAGTTCTCAGACTTCAGCAAACTGAAGATGCCCATCTTGATTTAAAAATTTCTCAGGGCCTTTTGTCCAGCCCCTTCTCTGAGGTTCTGCCCCTCATTCACTCCTTCTCTGAGGTCTTGTGCCCTGCTTCCTCAATCCCCCCCTTCCTCTATAACTTGCTCTCCCTCTCTTTCATGGAGTTGGGGGGGGCAAGCGGTGGGGGGGGGCAGAGATGAGGGGCAGGTTGGGGCTCTGGGCTGAGTCAGAAGATTGAGTTGTGATGTGGGATGTGAATCGTTAACTGGTCACGGTTAATTGGCAGAGACTGGAGCAGCCCCTAGCCTGCCATAGGCAGGGGGCTGCTCCTGCCCAGGCGAAGCAGCTCCCCTCCCCATACTGGCGTGCCTGGCCCAGTGCGCCACGTGCAGAAGTGTTCCACTCCAGCTGGAGCAGGTCCCACATGTCCGTTGGAGCACTCTAACCTGGCTCCCCCCATCCATCCCCATTTAAGCAGTTAACCAGTCAAATATGTTTAACCAGTCAACTGATTAAACTGTATTTTACATCCCTAGTGTGTGGGGGGAGTTGCTCTAAGAGGGAGTTTGGGTGTGAGAGGGGACTGGGATGCAGCAGGGGTTTGAGGTGTAGAGTGTGTAAGGGATTCAGCTGAGGGTGTGGGCTCTGGGATGAGGCCAGGATGAGGGGTTTGAGGTACAAGAGGGGATGTGGGGTACCATTGGTACTTACTTTGGTGCCTAGGATGTGGCTGCCAGGTACCTGTGGTCCCTAGGCAGAGGAGGAGCCAGTGAGACATCACATGCTTCCCTTGAGCATACAGGGTCTGCCCTCTCAGCTCCCCTTGGTCCTGATTCCTAGCCAGTGGAAACTGTGGCGTTGGCACTCAGGCAGGGGCAGTGCATGGAGCTTTCCTGGCCCATACTCTGCCTCTTCCTGCCCACACTCTGTCCCCTCCCACAGATCCCTTGCCCCTCTTTGCTTGGTTCTCTCAACTCCTTCCCAAGGCTCCTCCTGCCTGTCTGCTCTCTCTGGAGCATTTCCTACCAGCCACTGAACAGCTGATTGATGGCCAGCCCTGAGTGAAAAGCTGTGGCTGCTGGATGGTGAGCACTCCCTATTTATTCCTGTGCATGCTTGAGCCCTGGGGCACTCCTGGAGACAGCGCCTATGCACGAGGTGCAAAGCAGTCAGTGTAAAGCGTAAAAGCAATAGAATATACATAGATACAAATTACCCCTTCATCTTGTATTGTAACCTTTTTTTTACAGTTCATCTAGCCCAATTACCTCCATCGCTTGGTTGGGAGAAGCAGCCTGTCCTGCTCACAGTATAGCTCTCCATCTCAGGATATGTCCACACTATAAATTTAAGGCAACCTATATTATGTAATCACTGCAGTGGTGCATGTCCATACGACCCAACTTGGATCGGGGAGGGAGGTGTCCTTGCTAGGAGCAGGGTGGGAAGCTGAGAGCCTGGTCTCTAGTCTCAGCTTGCTCCCCTACCACCTCTCCATTTCCTGCCTGGAGTGCAGGTGCATGGGGGAAGTCTCACAGGTCTGCTCCTCCCCCTCCTCCAAATCACTCCCTGTGGGAAGCCAGGTAGCTGTGAAATTGACAAGACAGTCAGTGTTCCCAGCTAGGAGGAGGACACTTTCTTGTCAGTTTCATGGCTCCTGCTGACAGACAACAGTGGATGTAAATAAGGGAGCATCTACACCAACTCTGGGTCACTATATTGACACAACCCCATATTTCTCATGGAGGTGGAATTATTACGTTGGTATAACAGGTCACTTAGGCTATGTCTACACAGCAGCATTATTTTGGAATAACTGATGTTATTCCAAAATAACATAGCCCGTGTCTACGCTACAAGCAGTTATTTTGACATATCAAAATAATGTTGAGCTAGAGAACTTACTTCAATTCCTATAACCCTCATTGTACAAGGCATAAGGGAAGTCAGAGGAAGAGTGCTCTTTCTTGGACTTCCTGCTGTGTACACAGCGTCAAAAGCCTAAATAAGCTATTTCGACTTCAGCTACGCAATTGACATAGCTCAAGTTGCATAGCTTATTTCAGCTTTAGCCCTGCTGTGTAAACGTGTCCTTACAATGTAAGGACAAGACCATGATATGTACACTGACACAATTAGGACTTCATAGGCTGCGTTATATTGACCTAACTATATCGTGTAGACCAGGACTGTGAGTACCTCTATTCTACAGCTGCAGCTCATGTAAACATACATGAGTTAGCTTTAAGTTAGCACTTTTAGGTTGGAGCAGCAGAGCCATGGCAGCACGGGCTTCAGAATGAACTGTAAAAACCTTCATAGGACTCTAGGTAATTATTCAATTGACAAGCCCTCGCCGCTGTAAGTGGGATTTTTTTTTTTAGAGTAGTTTATTCACTGCTTTCCCATTTCCATGATGTCATTTATAGGAGGCTCTTGCTTGCTTTTAGATTTTGTTTACCTTACAGTTGAAGTTACTGGCAGCAACCTATCATCCCTATATAAACTATCCCCTCCGTGATTTTCCCTCTGATGTCCAGTTCACTTGTACTGATTTTTTTTTCCTTTCTTAGTCTAAACAGATTCATAAAGTTTATCTCAGGGAAATTTTCAGCTCTAAAAAGTTTATCTGATTTCTCTGCAATATCATCACCATCACACGCCCCCAACTTAGTTGCTAGTATCTGCTAACAATTTTGGAAAGATTTAAAATCCTTCCCAGCCAACCATGGCCGAATGAACTGCTTTAACATTTCTTCAGTAAAGGCATCAGTAAGACCTTGACTCATCCATGTTGGTTTCATTATGTTGTTACTTGTTTGAATTTGATAATGATTTGAGATAGTCAACTAGCAGGCTGAAATGGAATTATGTAGTTAAAGATTATGAATCAAAGACGAATACAGCACTATAAAGTAAAAAAGAAGATGTCCCCTGATGATGATGAAGAGACAATAGTTTGGTTCTTTCTCTGTACCTGGTGCAGTGCTGGTAGTATTCATTCTCTATGTTTCCAGTACACTTTCTTTTTTTAGTGTGTGAGACAAACTCCTTTTTGGTGGGAAAAATCCTTTCCCATAATTAATTTTGTGCTCTAATTTCCTAATTACTCTTGGGATTTCATGTATTGTCCTCAGTTTACTTGATTGATGAGCAAAAGTGAATCTCTAACTTGGTCATTATTGCCAACAACTGTGACAACAGTATTTAACGAGTTAAATGTTTTTCAGTGGGTGATTATTTTATCTACTCTAGAACCTGTCTGCAATAACAAATACCATAGCCCTTATCAATCACCCAGTTTTGTTCATAACATACTTCTGTAGATACTTTTATTTTTGAGGGGTTTTTTCCCCCGGACATCTATAGTCCCACAGACTTGGAAATGTTGAAGATAGTTAGATGTAGCTCAACCCTCAATCACTCCTTTGTTCAGGTCACTCGCAGGTTAAGAACTAATGCTCTGGGCCTTAGAATTGAAACAAAAAAGAGGACTATGTAGCACTTTAAAGATTAACAAGATGGTTTATTAGGTGATGAGCTTTCGTAGGCCAGACCCATTTCCTCAGATCAAATAGTGGAAGAAAATTGTCACAAACATATATACCAAAGGATACAATCAAAAAAATGAACACACATGGAAAGGACAAATCAAATTTCAGAACAGAAGAGGGATGGGGGGGGGGAGGTAAATGTCTGTGAGCTAATGATATTAGAGCTGATAATTGGGGAAGCTATCTTTGTAATGGGTAAGATAATTAATGTCTTTGTTTAGACCAGGGCGTAAAGTGTGGAATTTAAGCATGAATGACAGTTCAGAGGATTCTCTTTCAAGTCTGGTGTGAAAAGGTCTTTGAAGCAGGATGCAGGTAATCAAGTCCTTAACACAATGCCCTTTCTAGTTGAAATGGCAAGAAACTGTTTTTTCTTTGTGATCCTGTTTAATATCTGTTTTGTGGGCATTGACTCTTTGCTAGTATAAAGATTCTGAGAGACTGGTTAATATACTTACAAATATAATACACAAGAAAAAAGGACTAAAAATTAATATTTACCAAGTGTTATCTTGTGCCTCATTCCCAAGTCAATTTTGATTTAGGTTGTAAAGATGTTGTGTTTATATACAAGGAAATTATGCAGTCACAGTGGCCATTTTCCCATTTTTAGAAGTTACTGTAGTTTATAATTCCAGTAACTCACCCAGAAAACTCTTTGCCCCGAGCCTCTCAACTGAGCTGTACCATATTCTCCTGAGCTCTACTCGATTTCTATTCTAGCCAGTTTTCTAAAAATAGAATTTGAAGTAGTTTCAGATATTACACCTGCCTCTTTTTTCCCATTTTTGTGACAGTATAACCACATTCCTTAAAGATTTTCTTCCTTGTTGTGTCAAACACCACACAACCCAAAGGGAGGAAGACAACTACATAAGGGAAACAGTGAAACCAAATATACACAAGGTGGTGTTGAATCCATAAAATGAAGAAACTGGAAAGAAAGAGAAATGGCTTGTCTCTGATCTGTTACAGTAACCTTTGGCACTCTCTGTATGAATTTAAATACTATTGTTATAAAAGTGTGATTTTTTTTAAATTAAAAGTGTCCTATTAATTGTTACCTATAAATAGAATTTTAAAATGTATTTTAATCTTCACTAAATTAGATATTTTCACTTGGAATTTTTCAGTTTTCAGCAACTGAAAACTGAATATTTTAGTGTTTTGGTTTCTTTTTAATGAAACTCCAATAGAAATTTTCTCATGGAAGTTTCCATTTACCAAAAAGTAATTTTTCCTTTAAAAAAAGTTGATGAAATTTTAACTATTTCCAGTCACCCCAAATTTTAATCAATACGGTATGTTAAAGAGTCATCTTTCTTTTAGGCAGAGACAGAGAACTCTTTTGGAAAAGGATTATTTTAAGAAACTAAATTTAGCCTTATTAGTTGGGTTCTGGATTTCAGGCACAAATTTACATACATGCAGGAGCATCAGCACATTCTGTTTAAAACATTGGTTTGTACATGGACCCCATTATGTATAATCAGGGTCTGAGCGCCTCACTTCAGTGTGTTGATCCTTTATAGCTCAGGAAATACCATTATTTCCATTTTACACCTGGGAAACCGAAACACGATTGAGCTTAGTAACTTGCTTAAGGTCATATGATGGAGCAGGGAATTGAACTTGAGTCACAGAGCGGTGCCCTTATCCTCAGACCATCCTCATTCTCCAGAAGGTAAGTGGAAAGTAACCAAGGTTTACAAAACATGCTGTTAGAAAGCTGCCCAGAGCAGGATTCAAACGCTTAGTATATGGGTGCTGCGGAGGTTCAATGGCCACAGGAGTCAGCATGAGTCACCCAGTTACTCTGATAAGATGCTCTCCCTCCCACTTGTTTGTTCATTTCAGGCAAGGAGACAGGGTGGAACACTCCTTCTGTTTGCTGTCATTCCACACTCTTGATTGTAGTGCTGTAGGCACTGCCACAATACAAATAATAATTCTGGGAGGGTCATTTATTTTTTGCATTGCTCTGGATCTCTTTTGGCTTGTAAAGATACATGTATGCAGACATAGTCGCTTTTCTGCTCCCTTGGGGTAGGTGGTGGAACCATGTGATTTACGTGCTCATGAAAACGGAAGAGAGACATGGAAGGCTGATGCTTGAATGCTACAGCAACAAAGACAAGGACTCTTAGACCTTCAGTCACCAAGACCTGACCAACAAGGATTCACACCCAAACAGTTTTGAAAGGTAAAAGACTGCTGTCTTCATTTTGAGTGACCAGTAGACTTGCAGTGGAGTGCACACAATGCTGAATCTTAGTGGTACTATAGGCAGTGGGTAATGAAGGCAAGGTAAGGCATTGCCTTCCCAAAAAGATGAGGAGGCTCATCCCCAGGCCCTCGCCTACCTTCATGCAACAAGCTGCTCTTGGCTCAGCACTGGGGCTGGCAGCTGGAGAGGCAGTTGGGGGTTGGGTCTGTAAGTATGGCTTATGCTTTCTGTTCCTCTCCTTTACCCCTGGCACTTCAGAGCCAGGAAGGCTGGGACTGACCAGTGGTTCAGTTGGCCAGGAAGTCTGGGCTATGTGGCTGGTCAGCTGGCCAGGAAGGCTCAGGCATGTCATCTGCTGGGTGGAGGGGAGGAGGTAGGTCTTGGGGTAACTCTGAGGCTAGGGGCACTAGCCCGGGGCAGGAGTCAGCTGCTGCAGAGGGGATGGGTTTGGCTTCATGGGGGGAGGTAGGGTGCTGCATAAGGGGCAGGGCCTTGCACAGAGGCTGTGGGGTAGGGGCCTGCCTTCCCCAACTGGGGGTTCACCCACTGCCTGTGAGTGGCACTGTCTTTTTGTTTTAAATTCAGAGGCCTGTGAAACAGTGTAAAAGGGAAGTTTGTACAGTGTGCATCAGCATGTGACACACACTAGAGGGCACTAAGATTCCATTCCCAAAATGATGCTGTAGCTTTTGAACAAATGGACTAAGATGCTAACAAATAATGGGCCAGTTTCATTTGATTGTAATTCCCCCACTGCAAAATTTGACCCACACTAAGTCTGGACTTGGCCCCATGCAGCGTGCTGAAATAACCCATGCCACAAAAGTCATGCCTGGTTATTTTTTTTCCAAGACAACCTAAAACTTAGGGAAAGTTTGCTAGATTGTTCACAAATACTTTTGAAAATTCAAAAGTGTAAACGTAGCTGGGCCAAGTAAGAGACAGATGGAAAAACAAAGACATCTCTTTGGTGGCTAGAGATTTATGTTGAGTGGCAGTGATTGCATTGGGAAAGTTCAGTGTATTCTTAGCTGGGGTTCAGGATCAGATCCATACTCTTGAACTGAAGCCAGATTAAATTTTGGTTGAAACCACCAAGTTCTTAGTTCAGGCTTCTATCTTCATTCAAATCTGAAACTCAAAGAGGCAGGAGATATGAATTCCAAAGTACCAAAAAAGGATGTGGATGAATCTTTATTTACCCACGCAGATACAAAATCTAAATAGAAAAATGTGGGGGTGAGGGCAGAGGGAAGGTGGAAGAAAGCTTTTGCTTTTCCTTTCAATATCCTTAGCAGTACCCGTTGGAGCCCCCTGGAATGGCACCACTATATTGGTGAATATATACCCTAGCTGGCTCTCTATCCTCTCAGTTCCTTCTTTCCGCTTGTGACGGTTGTTGGAACCTCCTCTGCTCTTGCTTAGCGATTACTCCTAGCAGTTCTCACCCATTTATAGTTCTGTTGTTTGTAGTGCTCTAGTTCTTATCTCAGCCCTGATGAACACCCAGGTCTCGCTAGTCCTAGACTACCTCCTCTACCTTAGTGTCTAGGGGCTGTCTTCCTCATCAATCAGGGTTACTTGGTGGCCATTTCCACCTTTCTCCTGGGCTCTAAGGCCATGACACTCATCCCATGGTCCACAGATTCTTATGGGTTTTGGACAGACTTTACCTGCATGTGTGTCAGCTGCTGCACCTTTCCTGGAAGGTGTCCTTCCTGGTGGCTATCACGTTGGCCAGGTGCATGTACGAACTGAGGGCTCTCACCTCAGGTTATGTCTACACTACTGAGTTTTGTCAGGAAAACGGCTGTTTTTCCAAAAAAACTTCACTTACGTCTACAGTACAATTGCGTTCTTCCAAAGGAAAATCAAAAGAACAGAGGGGGTTTTCTGACAGTGGTAATCCTCTTTCTACAAAGCAGCCGCCTTTTTCTGACAGAGCTCTTTCGGAAAAAAGTGTGTGTGGACGGGGAAGAGGGAGTTCTTTTGAAAGAAGAGGAAAGAGGAACAAAGCACAGATGCCCTGGTGGCCACACTGTCCATAGTAATCACAGCTGAAATGTGAGATAGCGTCCATTCAGTCTGGATGCTCTCTTTCGAAAAAGCAGATTGCTTTTTCGATGCACTTTGGCAGTGTGGACGCGCTCTTTCAGAATACTTTTTTTGGAAGATGTCTTCCGGAAAAGCTTCTTCTGAAAGAAGCCTGCAGTCTAGACATCGCCTCAGACCCCTCATATAGGTCTTCAAGGACAAGGTGCGGTTATGCCCCCATCCTGCCTTCCTTTCAAAGCTGGTGTCTCACTTGTGTGTCTCAGGACATTATTTTCCTGTTTTTTTACTCCAAGCCCCATGCTTCAGGCAAGGAACAGGTGATACACACGTTAGATGTTAGGAGAGCCTTCGTCTTTTATTTAGAAAGAACAAAGCCCTTCTGTAGGTCTCCGCAGCTCTTTGTAACAACTGCAGAACAGCTCAAGGGGCAGCTGGTCTCTGCGCAGAGGATCTCCTCGTGGATTACATCCTGTATCAAGGAGTATTATGGGCTGGCCAAGGTAGCAGCTCCTCCCCTCACAGCTCACTCCACTACAGAGGTGTGGCAAGGGTGTTACGCGCCCGGGAACAAAGGCAAAATTTGCTCCTCTCCCCCTCCCCCCGCTATGCGGTGGGGTCCTGCACCTGGCGCACGGCTGAGCCTGGGAGGAGGGGGGAGCTTGTACCGTGTCTTCCCCCCTCCAGTTTAGGAGCAGGCCCCCGCACGCACTAACCCGCCAGTAGAGATGGAGGAGGGTCAGGTGGAGGCAGGGAAAAGGCTCCAGCCAGTGATGGCAGGTGGAGGAGCAGCAAGAGAGCTGAAGGATGACAGGGGAAGTGGAGAGGGACTAAATTAGCGGCCCCTAGCATGGCGCCTGGGGGCAACTTCCCCCCCCCTCACTACCCCACCACTACACTGGGGCCCAGGCCTCTTTCGTGGCTCAGGTCTCAATCCTGGACATCTGCAGGGCTGCCACATGGTCTTTGGTCCACACCTGTGCCAGTCATTATGCACTGGCTCACCAGGCTCAGGAGAACGCAGCTCTGGGTAAGGCTGTCCTCCACTCAGTTGAAGGTTAGAACTCCTGACCCCACCTCCTGGGGTTTCTGCTTTGGAGTCACCTACATGGAGTCGACATGAGCAATCACTTGAAGAAAGAACAGTTACTTACCTTGTAGCTGTTGTTCTTCGAGATGTGTTGCTCATGTCCATTCTAAATCCTGTCTACCTCCCCTTTTTCAGAGTAGTCCAGTAAGAAGGAACCAAGGGAGGGCCAGCAGGTGCCATTCTGGAGGGTTCCGCTGCTGGCCCAACAGGTACTGCTAAGGGAAAAAACTTCTGACGACATGTACATACAGTGCACACACACCTACATGGAATGGACATGAGCAACATCTCTGAGAACAACAGTTCTAGAGGTAAGTAATCTTCTTTCTGAGTTCTCTTATATACACCTTTCAGCATTTTTTAAGGGTACCAGCGTTACACAAAATGACATACATCCCAGCAGTAACTATTAGGGATAAAGAGAGAATTCATCAAATTTAATAAATTGAGGGTCAGTTCCAGTCACTACTTATAAGGGAATCTGTAGGGAAACTGAGGTATTTCAGGGAGAGATGTTAAGGGAGATAAGTATTCTCTACCCTCTGAGTCAGTGTGTAGTTTTTTATGGATCACTCTGATCTTGAGGGAGGGTTTTCTTTTTGAAGACTTAAAACCCCCAAATCCTTCCTCCTTAATTCATTAAAGATCTAATGGCATTTTCCCTCAGACTAGTGTCCCACACAAATTAACTATATTTTGCTTAAAAGAAATGCCTCTGGAGGAGGGATTCTTCACTTCCAACCCAAAGCCATTCTGTGAAACACTTGTGTGGTGGTTTTCACCAGAACTACATGTGCATATTTGCTTTATTGATGCATATAAATTGATTGCTCAGTGAGACTATGTATTAATGAGGATGTGTGGTTTTGCCAGCATACAGTTTTGGATTATGTTATATAAATGAAAAGGATAGCACTGGATGGATACACTCTAAAATGCTGCACTACTTTAAATATGACGAGGAGTCCTGTGGCACCTTATAGACTAACTGAAGTGTAGGAGCATAAGCTTTCTTGGGCAGAGACCCACTTCGTCAGATGCATGTATCTGACGACGTGGGTCTTTGCCCACGAAAGCTTATGCTCCTACACTTCAGTTAGTCTATAAGGTGCCACAGGACTCCTCATCGCTTTTGCAGATTCAGACTAACACGGCTACCCCTCTGATACTTTAAATGTAAATGCCAGGTGTGATAGCAGCTGAATGCATAACTGGGATACTTGTGATGAGTGAATCAGAATTCTAGCAACAGGGCAATATAGAAGTGGCACATTCAAGTTGAAAAATGGTGCTTTCACCCTACAGCCCTTTCACATTAGATGATCCGTCATTAACGCCATTGCTCACTGAGAAGCCATGTAATGAAGGCCATCAAGGGCATAAAGTGTTACAATTCAGAAACTGCACTCTGATATATTCTCACGACTTGATTTTAATTTAAGTAATCTCTAAGGACCAGCTGCATGGTTGCTGAATGACAGCTCTACCTAATCAGTGAGCTTTTTCTTTTTTACTATATAGATTAAAATCCATTTTAAAAGAAATTCCTCCGTGAAGCACGTACTGGAGGCCTTTTTTGTCTGAATCATCCCAAATTACCACCTGCTTGCTCAGTGGTGCATAACTCTCTGGCAGCCTTTGAGGAAGTAGGAATCTGCTTGGGGATATTTCAACACAAGAGTTGTATTCTGCTGTATTCATCAGCTACTTCTGGTAGGAGTGGAACCTGTGCCATTAAGAGAAACAATGAAGTATAGTCATGTGGTTAATTACCCACAGCTAGTATATACTATAGAATTATAGCATAATAATTTGCAGATACCTAACAGAAGACTCCTAATTCAATAAGGCTGTGTCTAGACTGGCATGATTTTCCGGAAATGCTTAACAAAAGTTTTCAGTTAAAAGCATTTTCGGAAAAGAGCGTCTAGATTGGCACGGATGCTTTTCCACTGTCCGAGACAGAACATCAGAAATGACTGCCCGTCGCAGGGAGCCATGGCCTGTAATACCTCTGAGGCTGGTATAGGGGGCTCTGTCTGTGAGGTGGAGTGTTTTCCATATAAGGGCATGTAAATTAATAATCTTCCCCTGCTCGCTCCACCCATTGCAGTAACAGATCAGCCAGTGGGCTGACTGGTGCTCAGGCCTGCTACTCCACCCACTGCAGCAAAAACCAACCTATGGGGTGATAAGTTCACAGGCAATAAAACAGGCAGGCAGCCCCTCTCTCACTGGGGATTCGCATTGAGTGAACGCCTGGCCTGATCACCCAGACGCCTTGCACCCCCCGCTCTTGAGTCTTACTGAGCGTACTCCGAGTTGGTCGACCCGAGTGGAGACAGTTTATGAGCGTGTGACCGGTACTTGTGTTCCTGCTGTCTCCAGAACTGGTATAACACCCCCCCCCCCCCACCATCATCCCTATCCTAATTGATTTTTTAGTTGTCCTTATTGCTTGCCAAGTGACAGTGGCTAAAAAGTTACTAAGTTAGTTTATAAATAGTTGTGGTTTAGGTTTTTTACTGTTTCCTTGTATAAAGTTGTGTAAATAGTCAGCCCTATGGATAATACCAGTGTTAATTCAACTGTTCCTAACCCCTGGGCAGTTATTGGGAATTATTGTGATTTAGAAAAGCCTCAGGGAATTGTTTTGTGTTGTCTGGCAATCTGTTTAATTTTTGTTCTGATGATTGTCTGGCGCCATCAAAATAAAATCAGTTTGTGCTTTTTGAAACCCCCAGTTGTGGTCTCATCCTTTCCGGCATCCCTTCGAACCTCGTGTATTACGGGGACTGACATCCACAAAAGCACTTTTTGCAGAAAAGCATCCGTGCCAATCTAGACGCGCTTTTCCGCAAAAAAGCCCCGATTGCCATTTTCGCGATTGGGGCTTTTTTGCGGAAAACAAATCTGAGCTGTCTACACTGGCCCTTTTGTGCAAAAGTTTTGCGCAAAAGGACTTTTGCCCGAACAGGAGCAGCATAGTATTTCCGCAAGAAGCACTGATTTCTTACAGTAGGAAGTCAGTGCTTTTGCAGAAATTCAAGCAGCCAGTGTAGACAGCTGGCAAGTTTTTCCAGAAAAGTGGCTGATTTTCCGGAAAAACTGGCCAGTCTAGACACAGCCTAATAGTTTAACTTGGAAATATCTGACACAGCCTTCCATACTTACCCCCCTCTCTCCTGATTAGGGGCACCTCTTTTCCAGCGGATATATGCACGGGTTATTTCCTCACCTGCCAGACTCTTTGGATCCCTTGTGTCTGTACAGTAGCAGCAACAAATGGCCTCTCTGTCTGTGGCCCACACCACAGTTTCCTTTCTCTCTCTCATTCTCCATCTGATGGAATGCTAGCAGCAGGAAGTCAGGGTGTGATTTTCCTGATAGCTCACCAACCAGTTAAGGATGCAGGGGCAGGTCTAGCCTCTTCATGGCACTTTGTTTTGGTATGTGGCACAGAGGCTACCCAAGTCCGTGCTGGGGGTGGGGCAAAAGGAGCAGTTGCTCTGGGGCCTGGCAGTTCAGCAGCCCCGTGCTGTGCACACCAATTGACTCTGAACACAGGCACAGAGGGAGGTGTTGCTAGCTGCCTCAGCCCCACCTCTTCCACCAGAGACCCTGCCCCAACGCCCTGGGGCTACCTGACGTATTTCTTCACTGAACTGAGTGCTGTGACCCTGGACCATTTGTTTGAGTGCATGAACTATTTTGTTGCAGTGCCTGACCCGTCAGGTCACGGAGGGTGGGTTATTGGAAGGCTTTCCTACCCTTTAAAAACTTGTGTTTTAGTTTACTAGAGATCTCCATGCTGCTATAAGAGCTACCTCTCTGCTCTGATCATTGCCAGTACTGTGCCATGTGTTGTGCACTCTGATGCCCTAACAGCACTGAGAGAACAAGCAAACAGCCTGCCTTTGCAGCAAATGCAGCTCTCCGGCACGCGGTGTGACCTTAGAGGGCACTACTCACAAACCAGAGCGGTCTAGGGATTAGAATATTGTCTAAATCCTAAAAAGGCCTGAGCCTCAAACTCCCATTGATGCCTCAGGAGGAAGGAAAGTCATGTGACTAAGGCACTAGCAGGCCTCAAGTAGAACTATTCTGATTGGACCCGCCTCATCATCTCTAGCCTGATTCTGGCCTGCATATATATACCTGCCTCTGGAAATTTCCACTACATGCATCTGACAAAGTGGGTCTTTGCCCATGAAAGCTTATGCTCTAACACTTCGGTTAGTCTATAAGGTGCCACAGGACTCCTCGCCGCTCAAGTAGAACTAGCTTCCCAGCCCTGCCCGGGGACAGCAGTTGTGACATTGGGAAAGTCATTTAATCTCTTGCTCAGATCATAATCTGTTGGGGTTTTTTTTAAGACATTGTTGCATTTAAGGTTGCTGTGATGAGGAATCCATAAATATTTTCAGAGGGGCTCTGCTACTGCCTCGAAAGATAGCTGTAGGTGACACAGAGGTGGCCATGCCTCACCACATCTTTAGCTCTTCCTGAATTCAAATTAGAAATCTGAGGTTCATTGTATTAAATGAATGGTTTATTATGGGCCCAGACCAATGGGCACCGCGGGAGGCATCTCAGGCCAGGCCACCATTTCTAGCAGCTCCCATTGGCAGAGAATGGCAAACTTTGGCCAACAAGAGCTGCAAGCGGCTATGCATGCAGATGCACTGGTAGATAAAGCATCTGGTAGCCCACAAGGGGCTAACCCCAGTGAACTCCATCTGGCCTGGGGGCTGCTTACTGCTCACCCCGATACATGCCATAGTTAAACGTAATTCAACTGGTGGCAATAATAGCCAACATCAGAAACTGTGCTACTCTAGCTCTGGAGTAAAACTGCATCTGTTTTATAGTTCTTCACTGTAGAGCTTTCTCTTGCCACATGGGGTTTTAACACAGTAGCAATCAGCACAATATCTTGTACTAGTATTGTTCTGTGAACTGGATGAGTACTTCTCTTGTAAACTCTTGGCATCCAGAAATTGCCTTTTTGCTCTGCTTTTGAATGGCACCTGGATGAGTGGGTATCTGATCTATGACTAGCACCTAGATGCTGATACAATATAAACACATTGACAGATTATGAATTAGGACGCTGCTGCATGTTAATACCTTTCAGAGTTGTATTGAATGTACATGGAAAACCAATACATTTACTGTACCAGAAGCAGGCCTCAACCAAAACTTGTATTCACACATCTCAACTTTGGAGAAGGGCTTTAAAGGACAATTCACCTGTTGCATCCAGAACATCTGGGCATACATGAAAGTCACGGTCTGGTGCAACTCTCTAGGGATTGCAGAGGAAACACCCAAAGCTAAAAGCAGAAGTCTCTAAAACTTGTAGAGCCAGCTGTTAGTAGAGGGCGAGAGGTTAACAAGCTTATTTCCCTCTTTGCACATGAGGAGACACAAGATACAGTAACCGGTATCGTACACATGCCCCCACCATACCTGTGAAGACCTGCATCTGGAGAAGGAAGATAGAACTGCACATGCAGATGAGCATGTCTCTCCTTCCAAGATAGATTTTTAGGAATGGTAAAAGTGCACATACATTGAGAGCATGGCTGTCATGTCCCCCTTTGACAATGTCATCTTGTATCTGTACAATAAAGGCAGGATTCTTACCCCTTTTTTGCACTTTGCGGGATTGGAAACTTTAAGAGCATCCTGATGTGCAGGTTAACACAGATTGGGTAGTCTGTCCAATTTGGATCAGACAAAATTGAGGAAAAAAAAGTGCTTATTGCCTATCCTTAGCCAACTGTAGCTTTGAACCGTGAACTTTAAAAATACAAAAAATGAGTAGAGGAAGTTTCAAAATATGTTGCTGAGATTTCACATCAGGAACAATAAATTTTGTCTGCCACTGAACACATTAAGTCTATGAAACAAAAGCACTGAGAACAAAGGAAGTAAGATACAAAAAGCCATTTATTCAAAAAAATGTGGTGGTATCAAGTCACATATACAATATAAGTTACAAACACAAATCAAACAATTCTGTAAACAGACATAGGAGTATTAACACATCACAGTACCAAAAAAGATAAAAAGGAGTCCATAAATATTTCATTCCATGTTTCCTATAGGTTTCCTTGCTGAATGTCTTTAATTCTAATTCACTGGACACTAACTTAGGCAGAGTCCCAAGGAGAGCATCTAATGCCTCAGGCTCCATTAGAAGAGTTTATTCTTCTAAATGAAAGGAAAGCACAGCCATGAGTTTTCTGTATGACACTGAAAAAAAAATCTCTTTTGCTTGAATAGTGTGGCATTCCTCAAGAGCACTTGGCAGTAGCCTAGAGATTGTGCTTCGTTGAACCATCTTCATTGTCCTCACCTTCAGATTCTGATTCTATGAGGTTAAAAAGAAAAAAGGTAAAACTTTTCAGCTCTAACAGGACTTACGGTGACAGTTATATTGTTATTCCTGTAAACAGTAACAGTAAAGATACCCTTGCAAAAAGATGAATAAAGATTTGCCTCCTACATCACATTTCCTAGGGAAGGGAAGTTGGATCATTGAAAACGGCTCAGCAAGAAACATACTGCAAACAGAATGCCTAATTCTACTCTCAGTTATACTCACAGATTTGAATTATTACAGTTCTAAATTTAGAACAGAATCTAGACCTACCTTTCCCATAAAATAAAGTGAGTTAAAAGTATATATTGGTTAAATTTAGGTCCAAGCAGGATTGTTGATGTCCAGAATACAAGTTACATACTGCAGCTGGTGTGCTCTGTTAAATCAGTTTCTGAAGACTCTCATGATATGGACTGTTCACAAAACTAGTGGCTATAAACAGACTGAAGAACAGGTCAAATATTTGCTAACAAAAATCTAAATAAAACATTATATCTCCCCAACTGCCAACTAAAATTAAGTTTACGTTATGCTGAATCTCTTACTGGTCACTTATGGGGAAAGTATGTTGCAAATGTATTTCAAACCAAACTTAAAAGTGCAAAGTCACGCAGAAGACTTTTTTGCAATAAGCTGACGATGTATCAGTGAGAGAAGACCTGAGTGTCATCCTGTGTTCAATGATACAAGCCACAAATGTGATTCCACTGTGGAAAAAAAGACAAATGCAGTCCTGTGATGCACAGTATTTCCAGTAAAGACAGGGTAGTGTTAGTGCCATTATATAAGACCACCTCACCTGGAACACCATGTGCAATTCTGGTGCCCCGTTTAAGATGAATTCAAATTGGTGCAAAGAAGAGCTACTCAGATGATTTGAGGAATGGAAAACCTACCTTCTGAGGAGACTTAATGAGTTTGGGGGATATGATTGCTCTCTATAAATACAGCAGAGGGTCAATAAAATGTCAGAACAATCAGAACCAAGCACTTCTCAAAGTAACCAGCCAAGTCCAGGACGATGATTAGCAAAATTCCTCAGACTTTCATGTGTGAAAGGCTGAGCAATTTAAAATGACATTCTGTTTATTTCCCGTTTGTTTTTGTAATGCAATTTAAATAAAAAATAAAAGGATTATAATTGGAATGCAGGGCATTAGTTATCAAGTATTTGTAACTCAAGTTGTGTGTGTTTTGAGGAAATGCTGAATAGTTAGTGACTTTTTTCTGTGTTATTAGTTTTAATAAATTATCAAAACAGTTGAAACTGGTGTGATTATATATTGCATTATTTAATAAATTAAATACAATTTAAATTCTGAATATTGAATAAAATATTCATGCAGAATTTTGAATTTTTTGGTACAGAATCCCCTCAGGAGTAACCTGCCAATCAATGCAACTAACATGGGATCAGTTTTCAAAAGGGACTGTTCACTTGTTCTTATAGCAGGAAGGCAAAGAGTTTACTATGGTAGGGCACCAGCCTAGGCCGAAACACCCATTCATATCCCTTTCCATTACTTATTTTAAACAGTAACTACAGTTCTTGTTTCTTTATGAGTGCTTTTCTTGTTCAGGAATTCCGCATTATTCAATGAAATTAATTCTACAAGATTGGTGGAATTTTATGAGCTCAAAACTTCATGTGGATATCATTAATAACATGAGAAATAGTGGTGCCTACCTTTTAAAAATGAAGATTGGAAACTATGATGACCAGGAACAGTTTTTTACTATACATCTATGCAATACACAGTGGGGTCATGACTGGAACCTATAGGTACGACTATAATATAACTAACAAACAACAGCTTTAAGATGGATTTGCCAAAATGCTACTAAATACTCTTATGTTAAACAGAATTATACCTTCTTCAGCATTTTGCAGCCACTCAACAAATTTCTTCATCTGGTCAAGAAATACACTTTTGCCTTTAGCAAGATGTGCTTCTTTGTACCACTTCAGGATGGCTTCTTCGCTCAGGACATCAGCTGCAATTCAGAACAACACTTGCAAAGATTAGCATAAGACAGAAGACAATGAAAAAAATAAAATTAAATACTGCTAGGCTGAGGTAGTATTAATGAATCATTTTGATCATAGGGAGGGTAAGCTTTGAATCAGCATTGTACTTGACAGTAGGCCGTAACTGCAGAATGTCACATTAGAGAGATTCCAGCTGTGTGTCATACTGGGAAGTCAATCATTAGTTAAATGTTAACCTTAAAATAAACCACTGTGTCTCATGCTTCTGCAAAGAGTAATTACTCCTCTACTCAACTGGCTTTAAATAAGAGATAAAAATATACCAATTTCAAAGGACGTCTACCTGCATCTTTTAGGATTCACCTCAATAAGAAATACTATTGTTTCTTTTGCTACTGACTCCCATAACTGTGCAAGATTTTGAAAAATTAAAGTAACAAGAATCCCATCCTAATGTGGAGTCTCTTATCTTTCCCAGCTGATTAAACATTAACCATCACAGGAAATATTTAAAAGGACCATGCTCTCAAAATTCTTCTTTTAAGAACCAAGAACAAAAATAATTGATGGGCAAGAGGCACATCAGGCTGAATAAACTGAGTCAGGACGCTCAATGGTCCTAGCTGTTGTTAAACAATAAGCCTCTAGCCCAAGAGACAGAGCTTCTGCAATACAGCCAATAAATGCCTCTCATTGAGCCAATATCTATGATGCATTGTGGCCTTCAGGGCCATTGGATGACATGAGGCTAGAATAAAAACTGCATCTGCTCATAGTCAGCACATTTTCAGAAGTGATTTACACCAGCTTCTTCAGTGCTACCTAGTATATGGGATTCCCCTCACTACTCTGCTGAGTATCAGGACAAAAGTATATTCTACTGTGGCAAAAAGATTATAGGCAGATACTAGCAGTGAAAGACCAAAGAAAATTAACTCCATTATCTAATTTAGAAATGTGCATCTACCCATTTGTTCAAGAACTACTACAAGCTAGGGCCATGCAGCTTCCTCTTCTCTTATCATAAAGCAAGGTCAAGGGTTGGTTGTGCCAGGAAAACGGGAAGTGCCTAAATGGGACAGTTTTCCATAACATGGAAAGGGATGGGGCTATTCAGAGGGATGCAGTAGTGCAGAGTGACCACTAGAAACATAAGAATGGCCGTACTGGGTCAGACCAAAGATCAATCTAGCCCAGTATCCTGTTTGCCAACAGTGGCCAATGTCAGGAGCCCCAGAGGGGGTGGACCAAAGACAGTGATCAAGCAATTTGTCTTCTGCCATCCTTTTTCAGTCTTTGACAAAGAAAGGCTGGGGCACCATTCCTTACTCCCTGGCTAATAGCCTTTTATGGACCTAACCTCCATGAATTTATCTAGCTCTTTTTTTAAACTCTGTTATAGTCCTAGCCTTCACAACCTCCTATGGCAAGGAGTTCCACAGGTTGACTGTGAACTGTGTGAAGAACTTTCTTTTATTAGTTTTAAACCTGCTACTCATTAATTTCATGTGGTGTCCTCTAGTTCTTATATTATGGGAACAAGTAAATAACTTTTCTTTATTCACCCTCTTCACACCACTCATGATTTTATATACCTCTATCATATCCCCCCTCAGTCTCCTCTTTTCTAAACTGAAAAGTCCCAGTCTCTTTAGCCTCTCCTTATATGGGATCTGTTCCAAACCCCTAATCATTTTAGTTGCTCTTTTCTGAACCTTTTCTGATGCCAAAATCTCTTTTTTGAGGTGAGGAGACCACATCTGTATGCAATATTCAAGATGTAGGCGTACTATAGTTTTATATAGGGGCAATAAGATATTCTTCGTCTTATTTTCTATCCCTTGTTTAATAATTCCTAGCATCCTATTTGCTTTTTTGACTGCCGCTGCACACTGCATGGACGTTTGCAGAGAACTATCCATGATAACGCCAAGATCTCTTTCCTGATTAGTTGTAGCTAAATCAGCACTCTTTGTATGTATAGTTGGGATTATTTTTTTCAATGTGCATTACTTTACACTTATCCACATTAAATTTCATTTGCCATTTTGTTGCCCAATCACTCAGTTTGGTGAGATCTTTTTGAAGTTCTTCACAGTCTGCTTTAGTCTTGACTATCTTGAACAGTTTAGTATCGTCCACAAAGTTTGCCACCTCACTGCTTACCCCTTTCTCTAGATCATTTATGAATAAGTTGAATAGGATTGGTCCTAGGACTGACCCTTGGGGAACACCATTAGTTACACCTCTCCATTTTGAAAATTTACTATTTATTCCTACCCTTTGTTTCCTGACTTTTAACCAGTTCTCAGTCCATGAAAGGATCTTTCCTCTTATCCCATGACAACCTAATTCACACAAGAGCCTGCGGTGAGGGACCTTGTCAAAGGCTTTCTGGAAGTCTAATTATACTATATCCACTGGATCCCCCTTGTCTACATGTTTGTTAACCCCTTTAAAGAACTCTTATAGATTAGTAAGACATGATTTCCCTTTACAGAAACTATGTTGACTTTTGCTCAACAAATTATGTTCTACGTGTCTGAAAATTTTATTCTTAACTATTGTTTAAACTAATTTGACCGGTACAGACGTTAGACTTACTGGTCTGTAATTGCCAGGGTTGCCTCTAAAGCCCTTTTTAAATATTGGCATTATGTTAGCTATCTTCCAGTCTTTGGGTACAGAAGCCGATTTAAAGGATAGGTTACAAACCACAGTTAATAGTTCCGCCATTTCCCATTTTAGTTCTTTCAGAACATAGGGCAAATGCCATCCAGTCCTGGTGGTTTGTTAGTGTTAAGTTTTTCTATTTGTTCTAAAACCTCCTCTAATGACACTTCAATCCGGGAGAGTTCCTCAGATTCATCACCCACAAAAGATGATGTAGGTTTGGGAATCTCCCTAACATCTTCAGCCATGAAGACTGAAGCAAAGAAATCATTAAGTCCCTCCACAATGGCTTTATCGTCCTTGATTGCTCCTTTTGCATCTCCATCATCTAGGGGCCCCGCTGGTTTTTTAGCAGGATTCCTGCTTCTAATGTACTTAAATGTTTTGCTATTTCTTTTTGAGTTTTTGGCTAGCTGTTCCTCAAAATCTTTTTTGGCTTTTCTTATTACATTTTTACACTTAATTTGGCAGTGTTTATTTTCCTTTCTATTTACCTCTCTAAGATTGGACTTCCACTTTTTAAAAGATGCCTTTTTATCTCTCACTGCTTCTTTTACATGGTGGTTAAGCCACGGTGGCTCTTTTTTAGGTCTCTTACTATGTTTTTAAATTTGGGGTATACATTTAAGTTGGGCCTCTATTATGGTGTCTTTAAAAATTTTCCCTGCAGCTTGTAGGGATTTCACTCTAGTCACTATACCTTTTAATTTCTGTTTAACTAACCTCCTCATTTTTGTGTAATTCCCCTTTTTGAAATTGGACTGCTGAGGTTTTCCTCCCACCACAGGAATGTTGAATGTTATTATATTATGGTCACTATTCCCAAGTGGTCCTGTAATAGTTACCTCCTGGACCAGTTCCTGTGCTCTAATAGGACTAAATCAAGAATTGCCTCTCTCCTTGTAGGTTCCTGTACCAGCTGCTCCAAAAAGCAGTCATTTAACGCATCGAGAAATTTTATCTCTGCATGTTGTCCTGAGGTGACATGTACCCAGTCAATATGGGGATAATTGAAATCCCCCATTATTATTGAGTTTTTTATTTTGATAGCCTCTCTAATCTACCTTAGCATTTCAACGTCACTATCACTGTCCTGGTCAGGTGATCGATAATATATCCCTACTGCTATATTCTTATTAGAGCATGGAATTACTATCCATAGTGATTCTATGGAGCATGTTGATTCATTTAAGACTTTTACTTCATTTGATTCCATATTATCTTTCACATATAGTGCCAATCCGCCACCCGCACGACTTATTTTGTCCTTCCAATATATTTTATATCCCAGTATGATTGTGTCCCACTGATTGTCCTCATTCCACCAGGTTTCTGTGATGTCTATTATGTCAATCTCCTTGTCACGGGGTGGGGGCGCAGACCGCCGCCACTCCCCGCTGGAAGTTAGATTGTGCCCAATGCACCGCTGGATTCCGCACCTCTTAGGCGGAGTGGGGGGTCCGGGCCCGCCCTCACTCTGGACCCCGACCCAGGGCCCTAACACCGAGACCGTGCCTCTCGGTGGTAGCAGGGGGGTTAGTACCCCAAACGCACCTGCTCCCGGGATACACGACCCGCCCTGGGTCTTCCTCCACTCCGCCGGCTTCCCTCGCGTCGGCTATCCAGCCGCCTCGCTTGGGGCCTCCCCCTCCGGAGTCCTTCCTGCAAGGGTCCCTCCCCCTGCTGCACTCCCCCTCTCCGCTCCTTCCACGCCGGCTGCCCCCTTTGCGCCCGCCCTCCCCTCTTTTCTACCGTCCCGGCACTTCCGGGTTCCCCCCTCCCCCTCCGTCATCGCGCCCGTGACATCACCCGTCACGCTCCCGGGCGCGCCATGATGACGTGCCACGCCCCCCTCGCTCGAGCTTCCCAGGCCCGAACGGCCTGCTGCGTCCGTGACCCCCCCCCCCTCGGTGGCCCCAGGTAACTTTGGCGAGTGGCGGGGCTGCTCTGCCCCGTCACACTCCTCCTTTAATATAATGTTCTCTAATTCACCCATCTTATTATTTAGACTTCTAGCATTTGTGTAGAAGCACTTTACAAAATTGTCACTGTTTGTCTGCCCGCCCTTCCCTGATGTATTAGATTCTTATATATGTGCTTGTTTCTCGTCTGATCTGGCCCATACTTTATCATCTCCTCTCCTCTTTTCTGACTAAAACCTAGAACAGTGTTTCCCAATTTTTTTTGGCTATGAAACTCTTTTCAACTTCTCAGAATTTCAAGGCACTGCTAGGTTTGTCAAGCAAATTAAAAACAAAAAAACAAAAGAGGGGAACCCACCAATGCATGAAAATCACATTCCTTTCCCAAGACCCCATGCATTTGAGGCCCCATCCTTTCTGTTCCCCTCCTCCCCATCACTTGCTATCCCCAGCCCTTATATATTCTCACTGGGTTGAGACAGGAGGTGCAGGCTCTGGGGTGGGAATGAGGGATTTGGGTGTGGGAAGGGGTGAGAAGTGCAAGCTCTAGGAGGGAATTTGGATTCAGGAGAAGGGGATGTTGGCTCAGGGAGGGGGCTCCAGGCTGGGGAGTGTTGGGCTCAAGTGGAAGGTTGGGGTGCTGAGCAAGTCACAGGCTTGTGGATGTGAGGGTGCAGGAGCTTGGGCTGGATATGTGAGGGGCTCAGGGCAAGGAAGCTGTGAGTATGATGGGCACAGGACACAGATTTGTGATGTGTGGATGGTGCAGGAATGTTGTGGCAGAAGACTGGGGATGCAGGAGTTTGGGGATGTAAGAGGCTCAGGACAGGGGGTTCCAGTGTATGATAGGCTCAAATTTGGGGTCAGGTGGTGCAGGAGTGTTATGATGCTGCAGTAAGATGGGGATTTGGCCTCAATTAGGGGTAAGTTTGCCAGGCGTCATTTTTAAATAAAATATTATGTCAAACTCAAAAGGTTTTAGTATTGTCTTTATTTATGAGAGGAGCAAGGAACCTGTTTTGAGTAAAGGGTCACTGACCCACAGAAAAGTAAGTTGGGGCCACACAAGTGAGATGCAAAAAAAACCCTCCAAAACTCCCAGGCCTCACTACTGTGGTCCCAACTGTACTGGTGGGGGCAGGGGACAGGGTGCTAGTGTGTGCTGGGGCCAGGAAGAGAGTGCTGCTGGGTGGCTGCACAGGTGGCGGGGTGCTGGGACAGGGACATGGTCCTGCTGGGCACTGGGATGGGTAGCAGGGTGCTGGGACCAGGAACAGGGTGCTGCTGGGTACTAGGATGGGTGTCAGGGTGCTAGGGTGTATGGCAGGGTGCTGAGGCCAGAGACAGGGTGGTGCTGGGTGCTTCAGTGGGTTGAAGGATTCTGGGGCTGGGTGCTGCTGGGGCCAGGGACAGAGTCCTGGGATCAGGGACAGGGTGGTGCTGGGTGCTACGGTGGATGGCAGGGTGGTGCTGGGATGAGTGGCAGGGTGCTGCTGGGTGCTGGGGACAGTGCTGGTGGGAGCAGGGGACAGGGTAGTCATGGGGGGGTCTGGGCAGGGGCAGATGGGACCAGTACCTGGAATCCTACAGCACCTCTGGGTTCCAGAAAGTATGCAACTGCACTTCCCCTCCCCAAACAGCTGGCGTGCACGCTGCCTGAACAGCAGGGGCTGTTGTACTCCAGCAACTTACTTCCACGATGCCATCCGGTGGGGGAGGGTGCGGGAAGTCCCAGAACAGAGAGCGCTGCCTGCACAGTTAGAGCCGTACAGCCCCCGGTCTCCTGACCTCCCCTCATCACGCAGAAAGGCCGCAGAACTAAGTTACCAGGTGTGTCAGCTCCAGCTGTTCAGGCAGCGTGTGACAGGTCCTTTGGGGGAGGGGAAGTGCTTCCCTCCCCGCTGTGGATCACGTAGGGTAACCCCTGTCTGGCACCCCACTATTGTGCTGGCCTGAAGCAACTGTTCCCCTCTGCCCCCGCCTCGCTACGCCTCTGCGTCGCCAGGGAGGAACGGGAAACAAGTGTGCTGCTTCTTTAAGAAGCTGGCTAGCCGGGGCACTGTCTTTCAGAGGGGGCGGAGGAGTGCCGGCTCCTCGCGAGACCCCAGGGTTTCACAGAGCACCAATTGGGAAACACTGACCTAGAGAATCTCCATCTAATAGACTCTTCTCTAATAGAAGTCTTAGTCAGATCCACGTGCTCTTCTTGAGGAGCAACTGCACGATCAAGAGAATGGTCAAATGGGGACAGGGTTCCTCATGGCTGGCCCCTTCCCCAAACCACTCTCCCCCCGACCCCAGCCACAACCCCAGAGTGGGGAGGGGCAGGAAGAAGGCTGGTGGAGAGGGCAGAGAAAAGCACAGTCACATGCTTAAGGGCTTTCCTGAACTAGGGGGGGAGGTCTGAGGATGATGGATCTGTAACAATTGTAAAATCTGTTCTAGTGGTCGAGATGTTACAAAAATTAGATGAGTCTTAATCCAGAACAGAAAAAATCATATTACACATGTGAAAAATGAGAAAGGCCCCAAGATGGTGGGGAAATTTGCCTGCATATAATTTCATGACACTAAAAAGAAGTGAATGTACCTGCAGTGACAGGAAATGCATCCAGAAAAGGAATAAAAATACCTTAAGTTACAGAAATGACAATCACATCTTTTCTTTCATTTCCGAGAAACATCCTTGGTAATTCATTTGTGCCTGCAATGTTCATAAGAGAGAATATTCTCCTGTCAATGCAGAGATGTTCAATTAAGCAAATCAGCCAGGACGGGGTGTCGTTAATGATAGCCCTAGATTGCTCAGAAGCAAAGGGAACATCAGGGATGGTTTATTTTAGGTATTTCTGATTAAAGTTTATGACAATTATTTTTTACATGCTGCAACTGTTTCAGCTGAGCCCCCTGGGATGGGGCTACACACCCCCTAGGTGTATCCAGCATGACACCACTAAATCTGGGCACCAATTTAGTGTTCCATATGCCTAAGGATGGTCTGGCTGCTCTGTTTAGCTGTCTGCATTAAGTGTTGCACTAACTTACACTGGGCTGCAGTGGGCAGGGAACCCACAGCCTAGGATTGGCATATCACCAGGATATCCTGGTCATATCCCTTTTCTGTGCTACGCCAGCACAAGTGAGGACTGATAACATGGGGGTCCTTAGATCATCTCTAAATCACTAGAGGATCGCCTTTACACTGGGATAGTCTGCTCTGGGATGGTTAAATTGGCTTTCAAGGTCAGATTAGGCCAAGCAGCATGGCACAGAGCTGCTCCACTACATGAAGAAATCTGGCTCTCTCACTGTACATTATGCAGGTAACAGATTTCAGAGTAAGAACACAGACTTTTAGGTTTTCTAGTTTACATTCAGACAGCATTTTTGCTGATACATTAAGGGAAAATTCCATCTTACCCTCTAGAGAAATAGCAATCTGGTGCCCTGCTCCCATTGACCAACTCCCATTTGCCCCTTGGAAAGTCTCCCTTGCAATAAATAATGTTTCATAGGGTGAGAGAGTCCAAAGTGTCACACTGTGCACTACCTAAGAGAGCTCTGCTGGGTAGCTGCTTGCATGTCTTAGTCCCATCCATAGCTATGCCATATGCTGTGTAAATTCACCATACAAGAGAAGATGACTGGGTACTCCGAAATCTCTCTAATTCATGGCCCCTCTGTTTTACTTCCTGGAGATCACAATGAAACCACAGTGACCTCTGGGCCCAAGATAATCAGTCCTTCAAGGGAGAGGACAGAGTGGCTGCTGTTCTTTCCCCACCACCACAACTCTTGGTTACCTGGTGGACTTCCCAGGTAGTAGGTGATTGCACATCACCAATGAAGCTACAGAGATGCAAAGACTTCATTTCCTCCTATCACCCTAGCAAAGAAGGACTGAAAGGAGTTGTTAAAATTATGATGTTGTACTGTGGCTGGTGGACAGTTTAGAATAAATGTGGCCCACATGCAGGAAGAAATAGAATCTGAGAAGTTTGAGTGGCATTAGTAGACTGGGACAGCATGGTCATCCCTGCCCTGACTGGCCATACTTGTATTCTAAATTGGGCTCAGATGGGCAAAGAAAGTCTATTACTTGTTATAATTTGTCATCAGATGTTTATGCTGCTTTTATGAGAAAAGAGGGGTTAGGAATAACTGTACACAATTCTCAATACCTTTGTTCATCACACATTCATATTGTTACTCATGTAAATACATTATATGTCCCTTACATTACAAACCCCAGGCAAACCTACATAAACTATTCAGGTTACCACTTGTGCTCAACTTAAATAAGTAACATGCAGAATAGCCACAATGCTCATCCAGCATATACAGAACGAACAAAGGATGGAACTCTATCTATTGAGGATTCATGAAAGAAAACAATTAAAATGCATGCGTCTTAAGTATTAATTTCTCAGTCGTATTTTCGATTTTTAAGCTAGTAGTCAACCTATTTAAACACAATAAAGATGGGACTACATACTGTTGACTTCTGTCTGCTTTGGAAACCTACGTCATCAGTTGTGTGTGTGTTTTTGAAAGTAAATATGAACATGCAATACGAACAAAAATCTAAGCATTTCTAGTCACATTGATTTTTTCCCCCTTCAGCTATTTATAGCAAGAATGTCAGAACAAGCTGTTTATCACCCACATCTCACATGCAGTGTAGGACCATTAGTCTCTATGACAACCTGAATTGAATAAACCTGCTATGAAGCCATCTATACTATAAAAAAATGCAATCCTGGAAATAATGGCTTCAAGGACCTGACAGTGTCTAACTAAGGCTTGATTCTACTTCCATTAATGTTAGGGCAAGATTTGCACTGTACTTCAGTGGGAACAGAATGATGCCCATACAGAAGCCAAAGACTAACCTTGATCACTGTACTTTAAAGGAGGATGTTGATTACCCCTTCCCCCACATGCATGTGAGGCAGTTGCAGAGATCACAGTTGTGACTCCATGATTTAGGGCCACCCAGTACCAGCATAGGTTAAAGCAGGAAGATTTTGCTTTAACTTACACTGCTGGTATAAAGTCCTTTATGCCAGCAGAGGATCAGGTATAGCAGAGCTCAGCTATATCCACTCCAATGTGCAAAATGCCTGTAATGCCACTTCTTCCCTCCCCCCAAACTTACATTAGTGAGAGAGCAGCTGGTGTAACAAGTGACAATACCAACACCACCACCTCCATCCCTACAGGAGAATCTCCCTATGAGGCAATTCTATCTCTGGTTGGTTTAAGTGATTTCAGCAGACCAGAGAAACCAGCTTCAGAATCTAAATCAAAGCTGGAAACAACCAGCCAGAAAGAGCTGAGAAATTGGCCTGGAGGATGGGAGCAGTCTCTTCCCCATCCTGGAGCTGAGAGCCACATGGGGTTTGCAGCTTGCAGTTTTAAGTGATTGGGGCTGCTGCAGCAGGCAGGGAGCCCAGTCTGCTCGGGGGTGCTGCAGGGCTGCTGGCTTAGGTAAGCACCTCCCAGCCAGAGCCTGCCTCTGGCACTCCAGGCCCTCCTATTCCCCAACTCCCTCCCCAGATCACCATCCAAATCCTCTGCACCCCACCTGCTCCAGGTCACAACTCCCTCCCAGAGCCTGTACTCCCTCCTACACCCTTCCCCCAGGCCAAAATCCTCTCCTACACCCACACTCCCTCTCAGACCCTGCATCCCATTCCCTGCCCCAAGTCAACACCCACACCCTCTGTAGTCTACACCCCTTTTTCCCCTTCTCCCAAGTCACTGCTCCCTTCCAGACTT
The DNA here is from genome assembly GCF_049634645.1 of Pelodiscus sinensis. Lineage (NCBI taxonomy): Eukaryota > Metazoa > Chordata > Testudines > Trionychidae > Pelodiscus > Pelodiscus sinensis. The sequence continues at coordinate 203,425,304 of NC_134712.1, forward strand.
TGCACTTCCTCCTAGTGCCCCAATCCTAGGCCAGAACAGTTTCCTGTACCCATACCCCCTTCCCTGACCTTAAACTCCTATCCCCTGACCCAGGTCACAACCTCCTCCTTTACCCAAACTTCCCCTCAGACCTCACTGTGTCCTGCACCCAGTCCCTTGCCCCATGCGCCCTTCTGTGCCCAACCTCCTGTACAGCCTCCACAGACAAGTGTGGCCCTTGACCACTTTCCAAAATCCTGAAGTGACCCTGTCAAAAATTTATGCCCACCTCTGATCTAAATACATGCCAAATTTACTCAACATCTTAGTACAGTATATTCCAGTAGGCCAAGGACACAGTGTTCATTGTACACCATATGAAGATTGACAGGGACATATACCTTTGTAAAAGAGAACCACTATCTTCTGAAAGGCTTTCATAAAGTGGATGTTGTCGTAACAGTATTCTTGAACCTTCTGGAGAAGAATCAGCTCTGACTGGCCTTGTGTGCTGAATACAGCCAGGAGAGGTGCGTATTGCTGAAAGAGGATGAGAAAAAGGCAAATTATTTTATAAAAATGTACTGTAAGTGAAAAATCAGATACCATTTGTACAATTTAACTCCTTGTAAATTTTCTCTTTAAGAAACAATCACTGTCCTAGAGAAGGGTGTGTGTTAATGTAGCACCAGGGTTTTTGTGTGCCATTTACACATATATTCAACGTTCTGTAAGACAGTGTTGGAGAACTTGATTTGAAGTCTTCTAATGTTTCACTTTGCTATTGAACTGCATAAAGTGAAGTTATAAGATCTATTATGTCAGAGTATTGCCATCTATATGCTGCTTGGCACAACAGAAGATCACTATGATGTGTAAACATATTCTGGATGCTACAGGTTGGAAAGAGAACACCGACATCACAAACCCAGAGCCGATGCTCCTGATACTCATGCTCCAGTTTCATGGATGTTTCAGAGATCATAATAAAATCTAGTATGAGAAAACCATTATCCTGAATAGACAAACTAGCAACAACTAAGACACCATGCTGGGACATGCGTTAGTAATTACCTTTTCTTACGCAAAAAACTCAGAATAGCTTTTCTAGGATGCAAAATTGAACTTTTTTATACAGAACACTGTCAAGGTGGTAACTGTGCTTTTTATTAACTTTAACATAACAAAGATCCAAGAAAAAAAGGTAGTTGTTTGTAAGAGGTCAGAACTCCAGTTTGTTATGGAAACACTTCTCTTCCCTTTAAATGGGTGAGGAACCTCTGGCTACGTCTAGACTGCAAGCCTCTTTTGAAAGAGCATCTAGACTACAACCAGTACTTTAGAAAAAGCAAGCTGCTTTTTTGAAAGAGCACCCAGGCAGTCTGGATGCTCTCTTTCAAAAAAGGCAGTTTGCATTACATAGCACCTTTTATTGAAAGAGCACTTTTCCGTGGTAAAAAAAAAAAAAAAAACTGCCGCGTTCTTTCGATATACCTTCAAAAGAATGCGGCAGCAGTCCAGGCACAGGGGAAGTTTTTTTTAAAAAAAGGCCACTTTTCGGAAAAACCCTGTAGTCTAGACACACCTTGGGCGCGCTTGGGCTGTCCCGCTGCGGGCGTGCTCCGCGGCTTTGCTCCCCATCTCCCTGGTCTGACCAGCAGACCAGGGAGATGGGGAGCAAAGCCTCGGAGCACGCCAGCAGTGGGACAGCCGCGGCGCGCCTGGACTGTCCCGCTGCCCGTGTGCTCTGCGGCTTTGCTCCGCGTCTCCCAGGTCAGCAGACCAGGGAGACGGAGCAAAGCCGTGGAGGACTTGGGTAGTCCCGCCACCCCCGTCTCCCTGGTCTGCTGGGGGGGGTACAGCTAGTGCCCCCCCCCCCAGCAGACCGGGCTTTTCTTGCCTACCCCTGGGGTAGAGCAGCTGGGGACTGCCGGGTTGGTCCCGCAGCGCCGCTCCGGACCAACCCAGCAGCACCCCAGCTGCTTTGCCCCAGGCGTCCTGATTCAGCCGCTGCTGGTCTGTTTCAGCAGTGGCTGAATCAGGACGCCTGGGGCAGAGCAGCTGGGATGCTGCTGGGTTGCTCCAGTAGCGCTGAGGAGCCGCGCTACTGGAGCAACCCAGCAGCACCCCAGCTGCTCTGCCCCAGGCGTCCCCAAGTCAGCCGCTGCTGAAACTGACCAGCGGCTGACTACAGGAAGCCCGAGGCAGAGTTGCTCTGCCCCAGGCTTCCTGGAATTAGCCACTGATCAGTTTCAGCAGCAGCTGACTTGGGGACGCCTGGGTTTCTTAAGATGAATCTGTATGTAAGTCAGAACTGGCATCCAGATTCAGCCGCGGTTTAAACTGATCAGTTTCAGCAGCGGCTGACGCCAGTTCCGACTTATATACAGATTCAACTTAAGAACAAACCTACAGTCCCTATCTTGTACATAACCCGGGGACTGCCTGTACATACTTAACTGTTTTTTCTTCAGTACCAGGGACAGTGTATTCAGCACCTTAAGGGCTTGAATACTAGAGGAGAGTAAAGTCCTCTTCTCTTCCCCATTGAAAAAAAGTGTACATTTTTCAAAGTTACTGCTAATAACTACCTAGATTGGTGCAAATTTCATACCTCAACTTGTCCTTTTCATACTGAACGGGTCACCTTCAATATAAATATGTTCATTTACTGAACTGGCTTAGAGACTCGTGAGTGAGCCAGATCCTGAAATTCTTACTCAATAGGGCCAAAGGGAATAGAACAGAGAAAAAACTGCATAAGGACTTGGGCCAGGCATTCAATATTTCTTTTTAAATTGATTCATCAGCTATTCTCCTAGGCAGAGACACAAGCTACACAGTCTGTGTAATAAGTGTTTGATAAGCTTGGGGTACAGAATTGTAAAGTTTTTTTCCATTTTATAAGTGTTGATAGAACCACTCTCATAAGCATCTATATGTACAAACACTGCTAAAACTTAGTTAATATTGGCAAGTAAAATATTCGCGCTTGCCCTCAGTATACTCAAAATATTTATCAACAGTTATCACCTTAGCAACAAGAGTGCCAACCTTGAGGTACAATCTTGCGTTATTGTGATACTTTATCTTTGACCCTTCAATTGTTCAGCACTTGTTTAATTGGACACAGACGTTGAGAGAAGCAACAATACATTCTATAGGTCTCTATTCAATAATATCAATGGAACTCCAATATTGTCCAGAGATTAATGGCCTCCTGCTTCTACATGTATACTAAGGAGTTTACTTTTAAAATAGCTGAAATTCTCTGTTTATAGAGGAGACTTGTCAGTGTTGTTTCTTCCCCATTCACATGTCTCTTTTACCAGTGACCAATAGGGGTCAATAGATTCAACAGGATTCAGATTTGTGGTGAAGTTTTCAAAATATCTAAATTACTTAGAATCTTCAGTCCCATCTTCAAAAGTAATTTAATAGGAGCCTAAATCTGATTGCCTTTCAATCATTCATAAAAATGAAGGCTAGAACAGTCCTGGAATTCTTTCCCATTGTGCTAGCAATAATATTTGGGGAATGAAGCTTGCCAGCAAAACAATACAGTTTTGGAGTGACAGCTTGGCAGTGGTACATTTCTATTGCTAGCACCCAAGATGACACAGATACGTGACTGGTAAGGGGATATGTATTACATTTTTTAAATCTTAGCATATGATTTTTCTGCCAATCCTGTGCCTGGGACTGATAATAGCATAACTAATGCATTGCCTCAATTTCAGATGGACAAAGTTTGGGAGCAGCAAAGGATCTCGTATGGATAGCAGGAACACTCTGGAACCTGACCTTATGCTAGCTCTCAGGGTAGAAGAGCACTCAGTAGCGCTATGAAAGTTTAGGGCCTATGACAGGAGTTGTAATAAATTTGAGCAGTTCCAGAGATGGGTTTTGTGAATGATATTGCCTATTCCAGAAGACTAGGTACTTCAATATATGTCTCTGGGACACCAAAAACTAGCTGCACCCATTAAGCCTTATGCTTGCCAACAGTACGACTCATTACCCAGATCTGTGTCAGGTTCTTAGTCCTGAAATTTTTATTAGAATGGGTGCAGGACATGTGCCCTGTGGAGGATCTGCACCATGCCATCATAGTTCAAAAGCTTAAAAATAGTTCAAAAGCTTTCAGTCAAATACAGAGATGAGACCAGGAGGCAGTTTTGTTCAAAGCTGAATTCCTGGCACTATTTTTTTGCACCTTTCAAGTCAGTGAACTAGTGCCTGGGCCAGCAAGGGAATGACTTTGGAGTAAAGGGATTTACAGTGGGAAAAGCATTCAGTCTTCTTAACTCTGAGGTTAAAAACCCACCTGCAGGGGTGGAGGGAGGCAATGAGTCCATAATACTACATGAGCAGGTCAAGGCAAAGATTTACCCAGTAAGGGCTTTAAATACTTTGAGATCCATTGATTTAGACAACTGGCCAGTAGCATTCAAATGCATACAGGATACATGCGAGACCCTGGGTAGAGATTCAGGACTAATTTTCTCATATTTCCACTTTAAGGACCATGTAGAAAGGCCAACTGAGTGGTAGGGTGGACTACATATTCTTGGTATACAGGTGGGGCAGTTCACAGCTGGGCCTCGGGGTGAAGGAATCCCAACATGGCTTGGAAGGAGAGGCTGACTATTCTTGTATACTCTTTGGCAGTGCGGGAGCGGACACTGAGTGCAAATATTGTTAACCTCAGTTAAAACAGGAAGGGATCTAACGGTAGGCACCCATTTAATGAATTATAGCTACCATTGTGACATTATGTAACTACATGAATTACGGCCCAATTTTTACAAATGGGATTTAGATTAATGTGTTAAGTAACCTGTTAAGAATTGCCTTTGAAGAAACTGCTAGTGTAACTTTTTTATGTGTTGTAACTAAAACCCCATTTAATACGTTGTACTGCCTTAACTGTTTAAAGCAGGGGTGGACAAAAGGGCCTCCACGGGCCAGATTTGGCCTGCCAAGCAGGCTGATCCAGCCCACAGAGGCCCTGCCCACTCCCCCTGCCTCCAGGCCAATTAGGGCCTGGCAGTGAGAGGAAGCGCATGACGTTTCCTCTGCCTTGCACAGAGCATGTGGCACTTGTAAGTGCCATGCCCTCCTTGCAGGGCCTGAGTAGGGCAGAGAAAGGTCTGCATGCTCCTCCCGCACCCCAGCCAATCAGAAATGCCACACGCTCCTGGAAGGGTGGCAGACTTTTGCGCACTCGCCTGCCCCCAAGCCCTGACTGGCCTGGGGGCGGGAGGAGCACGTGAAGGTCTCCTCCACCCTACCCCCACCCTGAAAGGAGAGGGCAGCACTTAAGTGCCACGCACTCCTGGCAGGGCAGGAAGCCCTGATTGGCCAAGAGGTGGGGGAGCACGGGAAGTCTCCTCCTACCAGCAGGGGCATGGATGGCTTAGTGGAAAGGGGTGAGGGCAAAGGGGCTCCCCTACCCTCAGACCAGTCAAAAGCATCCTGGCCCCGCCCCTTCCATTGCATCCACTGACATGACTGCTTCCCTCCTTATGTCTAGACTACCCTGGCCTGTGGAATAGCATGAGCAACTGAAGCTGGTGATTATATCCCATCTGTAGAACTGTGTGCATGAGTGTATACGTGGTGAATAATGTTAGTAGCTAGGGACAGTAAATGAATTCTGCCTTCACAATAAACATGGCATATGGCCCTTATGCCCCAAATAAGGTTCTGCTAGTTCTATTTCTACAAGTCTAACATAACTGTCTAGAAACCTGGAGGGGAAGGTGGGAAGGCAGTCAAGGATTTTGCTGCTGCCTCCTTGTGGTAGATGTCAAATGCAGGTACTTAGTATAGAAAGAATATGTTTTTGGATGAAATAAACTGGAAAAATACTTGAAGGAAAATATCCCTTCAGGGAGCTGAGAAAAGGAGGCTTGGAGCTCACTCTACTACATTAGCAGGGAGCCAACCCCCCTTTCCTTCATTATACTATTTGTTGCCAGGCACTCCCAGATATTAGCAAATAAAGTTGCAATCTAATTATACCTATGAACGGCCTCTTGTTTTCCACCTCCCCTCTGCCCACTCCCTCCCCTTGATGGAGTTTGTGCTGTGATTGGCAGGTGGAAACTGTTGGCTTCCAATTAAAGTGTGAATTCTAGAAGCCTCTGCTGATTGGCTGAGCCTTGGTAGGGGGAGGGGCTTTATAAGGCAGTGGGCAAGCCACCAAGGAGCTTGCGAACAGGTGAGTGCTAACAGGGAGTTTTGAGAGGGAGTTGGGAAGGAGAGAGGAAAGGGCGTGAGGGTCTCTTGCCTTTCTTTTTAAATCCCTTTTCCAGGACAGCAGCAATGGTTGGTGATGGGTCTGCTGTTGTTACCTGCACAGCGTGTGCCATGTGTGTCTTCCTCCCGGAAGAAAGAACACATTTCATCTGCACCAAGTGCAAGCTGGTCGACATTTTGGAAGAAAAAATTAGAGGACTGGAGGCCCAAGTGTCAACCCTACGCTTGATCAGAGAGGATGAAGACTTCCTCGATAGAAGGCAGCATTTAATCCTTCAAGCATGGCAGGCAGAAGAGCCAGAGAGGGCAGTATGTGACCAAGAAGAGAACTGGCAGCATGTAACTTCTAGAAGGGGAAAAAAGCTAGCACGGGAATCCCCCGATGCTATAGAGGTAAGCAATCGCTTTCAAGCTCTCTCCACAGGCTCTGCAGTGCTGAAAGCTCTGGAAGGGACCTCACAAGGAAGAAACCAGAAGGGAACACCATCTACTGGAATAGTGATAGAGATGTAGCCGTGTTAGTCTGGTGTAGCTGAAACAAAATACAGGACTATGTAGCACTTTAAAGACTAACAAGATGGTTTATTAGATGATGAGCTTTCGTGGGCCAGACCCACTTCCTCAGATCAAATAGTGGAAGAAAATAGTCACAACTCACTGGCATTCACCTTCCTTTCCCCCCCCCCCCCCAAATCCCCCTTCTGTTCTGTAATGTGATTTGTCCTTTTCATGTGTGTTCATTTTTTTAAATTGTATCCTTTGGTATATATGGTTGTGACTATTTTCTTCCACTATTTGATCTGAGGAAGTGGGTCTGGCCCACGAAAGCTCATCATCTAATAAACCATCTTGTTAGTCTTTAAAGTGCTACATAGTCCTGTATTTTGTTTCATCTACTGGAAGGCATGGGATGCGTAGTCCTACGGATGGGGGTTCCACGGCCACCACCCCCAAAAGGAAACGACGGTTGGTGGTGGTCGGGGACTCCCTCCTAAGAGGGACTGAGCCATCCCTCTGCCGTCCAGACCTGGAATCTCGAGGGGTGTGCTGCTTACCGGGAGCTCGCATTCAGGATGTGACTGAGAGGCTTACCAAGCTGATCAAACCTTCGGATCGCTACCCCTTCCTGCTTCTCCACGTGGGAACTAATGATACAGCCAAGAATGATCTTGAGCGTGTTACTGCGGATTATGTAGTGCTAGGAAGAAGAATCCAAGAATTTGGAGCGCAAGTGGTATTCTCCTCCATCCACCCTGTCGAAGGGAAAGGACTGGGCAGGGATCGTCGAATTGAGGACGTAAATGCGTGGTTGCACAGATGGTGTCGCAGAGAGGGCTTTGGTTTCTTCGACCATGGGACTCTGTTCCGGGAGCAAGGATTGTTAGGAAGAGATGGGATCCACCTAACGAAGAGAGGAAGGAGCATCTTCGCAGGAAGGCTTGCAAACCTAGTGAGGAGGGCTTTAAATTAGGTTCGTCGGGGGACGGTGACCAAAACCCTGAGGGGAGTGGGAAAGTCGGATACCGGGAAGAAATGCAGAGAGGAAGGGGCAAGAAAGGAGGACCCATGTTTTGAATGGAGAAGATAGGACGATCAACTGGTTACCTGAAGTGTTTGTACACTAATGCGAGAAGCCTGGGCAACAAACAGGAAGAACTGGAGGCCCTGGCCCAGACCAAGAAATATGATTTAATTGGGATAACAGAGACTTGGTGGGATCACTCGCATGACTGGAGCGCTGTCATTGAAGGGTATAGACTGTTCAGGAACAACAGGCAGGGAAGAAAAGGAGGAGGAGTTGCACTATATGTAAGAGAGCACTACAATTGCTCTGAACTCCAGTATAAAGAGGGAGAAAAACCTGTTGAGAGTCTATGGGTTAAGTTTAAAGGAGCAAACAACAGCATTGATGTTGTGGTTGGTGTTTGCTACAGGCCACCGAATCAGGTGGATGAGGTAGATGAGGCTTTCTTCGGACAACTGAGCGAAGCTTCCAGATTGCAGGCCCTGGTTCTCGTGGGAGACTTTAATCACCCTGACATCTGCTGGGAAACCTATACGGCAGTACACAGGCAATCCAGGACGTTTTTGGAGAATGTTGGGGATAACTTCTTGACACAGGTGCTGAAGGATCCGACCAGGGGCCGTGCGCAGCTTGACCTTCTGCTCACAAACAGGGAGGATCTAATAGGGGAAGTGGAGGTGGGTGACAACCTGGGAAGCAGTGATCATGAGATGGTAGATTTCAGGATCCTGACCAAAGGAAGAAAAGAGAGTAGTAAAATACTCACCTTGGATTTCAAAAAAGCAGATTTTGACTCCCTCCGAGATCTGATGGGCAGAATCCCCTGGGATGTTAACATGAAGGGGAAAGGAGTCCAGGACAGCTGGCAGTATTTTAAAGAAGCCTTATTGAAGGCACAGAAAGAAACCATCCCGACACGTAGCAAGAGAGGCAAACATGGTAGGAGACCGGACTGGCTTACAGGGGAAATCCTTAGTGAACTTAAGCACAAAAAGGAAGCTTACAAAGAGTGGAAACTTGGACAAATGACCAGGGAGGAGTTTAAAGGTATAGCTCGAGAATGCCGGGGGGTTGTCAGGAAGGCGAAAGCGCAAATGGAATTGCGACTGGCTAAGGATGTGAAGGATAACAAGAAAGGTTTCTACAGGCATGTTAACAAGAAGAAGGTGATCAGAGAGGGTGTGCAGCCCCTCATGGATGAAGGAGGTAACCTAGTGACAGATGATGCGGGGAAAGCTGAAGTACTCAATGCTTTCTTTGCCTCTGTATTCACGGACAAGGTCGGCTCCTGGACTTCTGCGCCAGGTGACGCAAGATGGGATGAAGATGGACAGCCCATGGTGGGTAAAGAACATTTAGGAACTATTTAGAAAAGCTAAACATACATAAATCCATGGGTCCGGACTTAGTGCATCCGAGGGTACTGAGGGAGTTGGCAAATGTCATTGTGGATCCTTTGACTATTATCCTTGAAATGTCGTGGAGATCGGGAGAAATCCCGGATGACTGGAAAAAGGAAAATGTAGTGCCCATCTTCAAAAAAGGGAAGAAGGATGATCCAGGGAACTATAGACCGGTCAGTCTTACCTTGGTTCCTGGAAAAATCATGGAAGGGATCCTTAAGGAATCCATATTGAGGCACTTGGATGAGAGGAAAGTGATTAGGAATAGTCAGCATGAATTCACAAAGGGCAAGTCGTGCCTGACCAATCTGATTAGATTCTATGATGAGGTAACTGGCTCGGTGGACATGGGGAAGTCAGTGGATGTTATATACCTTGACTTTAGCAAGGCTTTTGATACGGTCTCCCACAATATTCTTGCCAGCAAGTTAAGGGATTGTGGATTGGATAAATGGACGGTAAGATGGATAGAAAGATGGCTAGAAGGCCGGGCCCAACGGGTAGTGATCAATGGCTCGATGTCAGGATGGCGGTCGGTTTCTAGCGGAGTGCCCCAAGGTTCGGTTCTAGGACCGGTTTTGTTCAATATCTTTATTAATGATCTGGATGAGGGGATGGATTGCACCCTCAGCAAATTTGCGGATGACACTAAGCTGGGGGGAGAGGTAGATACGCTTAAGGGCAGAGATAGGGTACAGAATGACTTAGACAAATTGGAGGATTGGGCCACAAGAAATCTGATGAGGTTCAACAAGGACAAGTGTAGAGTCCTGCACTTGGGACGGAAGAATCCCAAGCATAGTTACAAGCTGGGGACCAACCGGTTAAGTAGTAGTTCTGCAGAAAAGAACCTGGGGGTTACAGTGGATGAGAAGCTAGATATGAGTCAACAGTGTGCCCTTGTAGCCAAGAAGGCTAATGGCATATTAGGTTGCATTAAGAGGAGCATTGCCAGCAGATCCAGAGATGTCATCATTCCCCTTTATTCGGCTTTGGTGAGGCCGCATCTGGAGTATTGTGTCCAGTTCTGGGCCCCCCCACCACAAAAAGGATGTGGACGCATTGGAGAGGGTCCAGCGGAGGGCAACCAAAATGATTAGGGGGCTGGAGCATATGACTTATGAGGAGAGGCTGAGGGACTTGGGTCTGTTTAGTCTGCAGAAGCGAAGAGTGAGGGGGGATTTGATAGCAGCCTTCAACTTCCTGAAGGGAGGTTCCAAACAGGATGGAGAGAGGCTGTTCTCAGTAGTGACAGATGGCAGAACAAGAAGCAACGGTCTCAAGTTGTGGTGGGAGAGGTCCAGGTTGGATATTAGGAAAAACTATTTCACTAGGAGGGTGGTGAAGCACTGGAATGGGTTACCTAGGGAAGTAGTGGAGTCTCCATCCCTGGAGGTGTTTCAGTCTCGGCTTTACAAAGCCCTGGCCGGGTTGATTTAGTTGGAATTGGGCCTGCCTAGAGCAGGGGGCTGGACTTGATGACCTTCTGAGGTCTCTTCCAGTTCTATGATTCTATGGTTCTATGACAGTGAGTTTGTCAATGTACGTATCAACAGGCCAAGCCTCCAAACTTTACAGACATGCAGTTCCACTGGTCTTAGTGGAACTACTCACATAAATAAGGACATCTTCTAACTATCTTTCCAATGTTAGAATTATGCATATTGTCCCTTAACACACACACACACACACACACACACACACACACACACACACGCTGCATTATTAATGCTGCACCCCATATTAAAACAAAACCAAACCTCAACTCCTAGATGCAGTGCTACAACTATCAACTGAAAGATTCACCAGCCCCCAGACTGGTAAATAAAGTCACTGCTAGAACTCCAAAATGCATCTTTCTGCTGGAAAAGAGTTGTGTTGAGTTTTTCTTCCCATCTGGTCCCACAACTAGAGAGGGGGCTATGGCCAGCATGCAAGGTGCAGACCCTATGTGAGATGCAGGACCCAAGCAGCTACATGCCTTATGTATACTGAACACCAACCTTAGGAGAAAGAACTGAAGAAGAAGGAATAGCAGTGGGAGGGAACCAACATTATAGAGATTTGGGCAGGTAAACAGCATAGTGTGCAAGGCACAGATCCATGTTATTATACAGGAGTTCAGCTATTTCCCCAACCACCACTCAAAGTGGGTTTGCCTTACAAGACTGTGGTGAGTATAGCCTAACCAGAGCTTACAAGTTCACCAGAATTCTTCAGTGGAACTATGTCCTTCCCAATTCCAGTGCCTAATATTTATTCTACAGTTCTTTCCAATTCATTTGGGAAATACTGCCTATAATATTATTGTTTTTATTATATATGCCTCTGAATACTTTTCAGACACGTTGTTACCAATGGCTGTCACCACACAGAAGTCATACGAAATTATTCTATATATATATATTTTAAAGTGTTGTTCTAATACTTAATATCAATGTCATGCCAAGTTTGATGCCTGCAGATTTAAACATGAAAAAAATTGTACTGATATCTGTGGAGTATTTTCTCATTTACAACCCTGGTACATGCACACATACATACATACATACCTTTAGATGTTTAAGTGCTTGTTCTGCAACCAGCTCTTCCTTCTTGTTCCATTCAACGGCATTCATTATACAGGTCCACAGGAGTCCAATCACTGCAGGCTCTGGCAGATCATTTCTCTTCATTTCCTCCTTTACGTAAATCACTACCTGGTGGAATAAAGAAACTTCCCACAATAGTTTGTACAATTAGATAAAACTCTGAATTATAAATACAGATTATAACATAGAACAAACAAGAGGAATTAGCTGCAATCATATACAGAATGGTTTTCCCTTACATTTTTCTACAGAGTAACATTTGTTCATTTTTCAAGTCTTGAAGTACAATGTGAAACTAAAGTAATTATAGCACCATTTTTGACAACACGGAGAATCTTGTGATTATGTTTTTGTGCAGAATTATATAAGGAGTAAATTAAATAATTTTAAGATGGCTAGGGGAAGCATGTGGGGCATAAACACATTTCTCTATAGTCACTGTTCATTTAAGGCTTTGCCTAGTTGGGTAACAGTATAAAAATAGAGAAAACTTCTTCCCACCTCTTTAATTGGGCATTCCTGAGAAAGACGTTCCTGTAGTTCTTTTTGAAGTTCTTTACGGGTCCCCAGTGACTGCTGGACTCTGAGGAAATCCGAGAGCTCTTTTAGGCCTGCATCAATGAAGTACTTAGCAAAATGCTCCACATTCTGTCGATTGGCTGGAAATAATTCCTAGAAGGCAGAAAATGCTCCCCTGTTAAACTACAAAGAATGCTTATGTTGAGGAAGGAAAACTGGTTCAAAATTAACATAGGGACCTCAAGTTGAAGATGAAGAACTGTAACTGCTAACAGACTTAAAAGAAAATTAATAGTTGTATTTTCAGTGGAGAGGCAACATTAACTTTTCTAGTCTTGTTCTAGGGATAGTTGGTAACAGAAAAAGCTACAACTCTTCAAGTTATATTCAAAGACAAGTGATTTACAAATTAATGTGAAGTGTGCACATTCATGAAAAAACTTTGAGTTTAAGATACCCATTTCAAAACAAAATTACAGGAGGCATTATACAGAATGTAAAAAACCCCTCTCTTCCTCCAGTCTCTCCACCCAGTTCCAGAAGCTTTGTGTACTAGTGAGCACAAACGTAGATCATCCTGCAAATATCAGTGACCATAACCATAAAGTATTTCTAGATATGTACATTGTGAAAGACTCAGTGTGTTATTTACCACATGCTGCACAACCGTTGTTAGAAATATTTCTAAGAGTCATCCAATAAATAGGGAATGATTGTGTTAAATAGGCAGTACACTGTTGAAATAACTCATTCACAGGGATGGCATCATTTAGTCCCTATAATTCACAGCAATAGCATATCTGTGAATTATGAAAATCGAACTACCCAAAAAAAAAAACCGACGATAATTCCCAAGACTGCTATTACAACTCGCACCTCATCTTGGCAGGGACTCAATGGCTGATAGAGATGTGAAAGGTTTACTGGTTCCAGTTTATCAGTAACTAGTAGAGGCTGGAGCAGCTACAGCAGCCAGGAAGTAGGGGGCCACTCCAACCCTGCAGGGGGCCCACTGCAGACTGGGGCTATTCCAGCAGCATCTGGGAGCCAGGGGGCTGGGAACCAGCAACCAGCTCCAATGTGGAGATGGAAGTGGGAAACACACAGTCTGGGGAGTCTTCACCTAGGCTGGAGTGATCCCCCAGCTAGATCCCGCTTAGTCAGTTACCAGTTAAATGTTAGGTTTAACTGCTTAACTGGGATTTTACATTCCTAGTTATTTACACACCAATTCCTGCTGTCTGAAAGGATGATTCATGATCTGTGTAACAGGCCTTACAACAGACACACTCAATTTACTTATAGATCTTGCTCCAAAAGTGCCTACATAGATATCTGCCCCGAAGCCTTTTATCTAGCAGACAATAGCGTAATATATTTCTATGGATAAAAGTTGAAGATAGCAATGTTCATCCTGAAATGAATAAACAGACATTTACTTTTAACTATGAGGGTAATTAGCTATTGGAACAGATTTTGAAGGGATATGGTATATTCTTCATCATTTTGATTTAAGGAAATATACGCTCTAGTTAAGTCATACATTGGTTTAGAAGCAGGAACTGGTGAAACTCTGTGTTATGTGGAAATTCAGATTTTATAATCTGTCTTTATAATCTAGTTGAAAAATTTTAAGGAAATGAAATCTCCATTAGATAGAGAATCTTCCATTTCTCTTCAGGGGCCTGCTATTCTCAAAACTTCTGGCTGTTGCGATGACCTCAGAATTATATGTTCCTACTGGTTCTGCAGTTGTCATTTTCTAACCACTGACTCTACCAAATTGCTTAGTTCTGTATTCACTGTATGATATCCTAACAGTATTTCATCATTTTTAGTTTAAAATCAAAGTGGTATAATTCATTTTTGATGGTGTAACTATTTCACAAAGCACTGTATCTTCACTTTTGGTTTTGCACAACTACAGGCTATATCTTCCTAAATCAGGATACATATCTGGCAGCATCCCTGATCCAACAGGACAACAGATTTTCTTGGACCAGAGTCCAGGGCAAGCGGGGCTGGTGTTGTGGCACAACTGGGAGCCTCACGCAACAACTGGGAGCTGGGCTGGTAGCAGCTGGGGAGCTCTGTCCCTGTGAAACCCCGGTGGGGCCAACAGCAGGGGGGCCAGAGCTTGACCCCAGCGGCAGCAGCCACAGCCACAACCTGGCAGCAGCCACAACCTGGGCCAGAAGGAGCCAGCTGCAGGGAGGGGTGGGCTGGATAAGAGACTGGTGGCACGGAACCTCCCCTGGTCTAGCAAGTTCCCCCTCGTTCACGACCGGTCAGGTCTTGAGGATGTCAAACCAGGGAGGTTCAACCTGTACCAAAATAAATCAATAAAGATAAAACCTGAAAATACACACATACTGGTTATTTATATTCTGGTAACAGTTTTTCAGTGGACATTAAACAAATGCTTTAACAATGGTGCAGGGACAATAGCGCTAAGATTATTGCTATGACGTAAAATATTGCAATTTGGGGGGGGAGGCAGCATTAGTGGTAATTAAACATTTATGGCCAACTATCATCAACTAACTTCTTCCTAAAACAAAAAAAAGTTTCCAGAAAGTGCATGGTACTTACTAGCAATCGCTTGTCTAAGTTGGCTTTTCTCAAAGAGGAGGTAACTGAGTTGGCATCTTTCTCTGCCATCCATGCTTTGAAAAGTTTTACAGCAAAAGATACTGCAATTCCTATTGAAGAAAATAAAGTAAAACAAAACCACACACTATTAGCAACTTTCTGAATGAAAGCTAGGTAGAAAGTAAGAATGCGTATCCTCTGGATTATTTCTAAAAAACAACAAGCAAGTACTGTGTTTATTTTGAATGCAGTCTTATTTTTCTGACTTAGTTCTCAAAGTTCTCAAAGTTCTCAAGTACTTTCAAACATGCTATTTTTCCACCTGCAATTGATCATTTAATATTTCCCCCATTGTTCTTTTTGGAATTGATCTTGTTTTCATTTATAAAATATGTCAATGATTTAAGAAAATGAGCAAATGAATTTATCGGATTTAGATAGGGAAATGATTTAAGCAGAAGAATGCTTGACATTATAAATAGTTTGAAATAAATTAAATGCACTGGAAAAAACTAGATGAAAACCCTCAAGATTTACAGAGCCCATGCTTTATGATAAGCCAAACAGTATTACCTCCTTTGTACATGGTTTAGCTCAGTATAAGGAAAAATATAGTATGTACAATCTTTTCTTCTGTATTCCTGTACCTAGAATCACTGTGGGATTGTACCATGGATGTTAATTACAGGTAACTGACTAATCGAATAGTCAATGCATTTTACATCGACTATTCAAGTAGTCAATAGGGCATCCACCTCTGAAGTGTAGAAACAGCCCTGGGTTGTTGCTACACTTTAAAGGCGAAAGCACCATGTGGAGCTTGGATCAGCTGGGGTCTCCCCTTTGACCTAGGACTCCAAGCACTGCTGCCGCTCTGAAATGCCACTACAGGAGCTCGGAGTCAGGTTCCTGCCGCGGCATTTCAAAGCGGCAGCGCTGTGCAGATCCCAGAATCAGCTGGGGAATCCCCAGCTGACCCTGGGCTCCGTGTGGTGCTGCTGCTTTGAAACACCTCAAGGAGCCTGACTCCAGGCTCCCAGGCTGGTGTGCCAAAGTGGCAGCGCGCATGGAGCCCGTGGTCTGGCCCCAGGCTTCACACGGTGCTGCTGCTTGTAAGTACCCCCCTCCTTCTCCTCTCCTTGCTGCCTCTTTTTGATAGAGACAGCAAAGGGGGCCCGGGGGAATGACTAGTTGACCAACTTGTCAACTATCTGATAAAGCATTTGCTTATCAGATAGTTGACTAGTCCTTCACATCTCTAGATTGTAGCTATTCAAAATGCTTATGTAATATCTTAAAGCAGAAGTGCATTCTCTTTTAAATTCCATAGGGGTTTTGTTTTTTGCAAGTAACTAATGAGTTTTTTTGTTGTGTGTTTGTACAATGCGTATCACAGTGGGGTTCTGGTTCATGACTACAGCTCCTACATGCCAGCATAGAAAACCCTTCATCTCTCTCACTTCAAAATCATATGGTTTAAAAATGAAAATAAAAAGCATAGCTAGGTAGGAAGCAAGCATGACTTAATAGTTCTTTGCCAGTTTATAGCTGCTCATTTTCTTTCTTCATTTGTAGCAAATCATGAACAATTTTTTTTGAAAGATTATTCCTTTAGCATCCCAATCATGATATTCAAGGATATTGTTATAGCAGTTTTTTTCAACCTTATTTAGTATAATGTTGGCTGTGGGCATGAGCTGGCACCTAGGAGCTGTAGTCATGAACCAGAACCACACTGTAATGTTGGCTGTGGGCATAGCTAACTAGAACCACAGATGCATTTTACTTTGCAATTCATATATCAAGTTCTAAGCTGAAACTGACAAAGCCAAATACTGTACATTTGCATAGCCCTGACTATTCAGCAGTGAAAATGAGTGTTTGACAAACCTAAGATTTAAAGAACAATGTATGCCCATGTATGCAACAACTCATTTTAACCACAGCTCAGTCTACCAAAAAGTTTAAATAAATTATGCATTCCAAATCTATAACTGAACTTGTATACAAGACAATATAAATCATTTACAGTTAGAAATCACCATCCACAGCCTATATACAGACCAATCATTATATATTTTGCAGTAGATAGGACATTCTAGAAAACTCATGTAAGGAAAACATTCCACTTTGTTACCATAATGACTGTTGGCACAGCCATTACCAAGATTTTGCTTTAAAACACAACTCTTTTACTGAAAGTTTCACAGCAGCTACTTGGACCAAATTACACGTCATTGTATTGGACAGATGAAAGTGCAACAGCAAAAGGCTCACTGGCTGCAAAAACCAACAGAAAAAACAAGGAAGTTTTTGGCAAGTATGTGTCTTGAATCATAAGTACTAGAAGTGAGTAAGGAGCTGTCAAAGGTTTAGAACACCTAAGATTATGGGTTATTAATGTCAGTTTTTTTGCTCTGGATTTACACATGGCATAAAAATTGTATCCTTCCACATTCATTTGAAATTTAGCATTTGTAATTCAAGTTAAAAATAAATCCTAGGTTTGTGTATTTTCAGATGCCTTTTGTGTTCCTGTAACTAAAACAGAATGTCATTTAGAAACACTACAGGCTATTACCCCAAGACACAGATTAATGCTTTTGTTTGGATTTTCTCCTACATTTATTCCCATTGTGAAAGCTGTGGGCAGAGCAGTACAGCAGCTGTGGCCTTTCTTTCTGCAGCATTTAGAAAACAAATGTAATGATGGTTAGCATGCTGCAAATGAAAAGGTGTTCCACCCAGGGCTATTTTGAACAGTTGCAATACCATCCAGTGAGCACAGATTCTCTCACACGCACGCGCACACACACACACACACACACACACACACACACACACACACACACACACACACACACACACACACGGCTGTGGTTCTCCATGGTGTTGTAATCACTATGGATCCCATTGTAAGTGCACATGCCTCATGCACACAAGTTCAGATTATTTAATAGGCGTGTTCTCTGGTGTCATATGTGCACTGTGCCTCTTGTGCTCCCAGCGGAGAATATAAAGGGCAAAGTGGCCGTGACTTTTCTTTCTGTATCAAAGACTTTGCTGAGGGGCAGGTCCTGGAATCCACACTAGTACCATCCTGAAGAATACCACCAATACAAGAGAACTGTTCGTTTTTCTTCAAGTATGGGTCTGTGCTGATCCCGTTGGGACTAAAGTAGTACCCCCTCAGGATGGTGGGAAATTAGAAATTTCAGATGTATCCAACAGCATTTAAAGTATTGGTCTCCTGAAGTTGGCTTTACAGCTAAGTCCAAGGTATAGCATTTGAGAAAAGCTGGGGGCTGCTCCAAGTCGCAGACTTGATGTTTTATGAGAAAAATTACACCAACCAGCTGGTAATACTGCGAGATGTATTGTGTTACACAAAGTGTCTTTAACAGAGCTGAAAGGAAGATTGGCCTGCTTTAAATGCAGTAAGTAACTAAGGATGCTGACATTGGGCTGGGATGGTCTGTGTTGAAAATCTTTTCTATTTAGACAAATGTTTTTCAGGTAGAGGCTTTTCTTCCCGTTTTAGGATTTCCCAGACCTCTAGTAGTCCCTGTCCATGGTACTCAGCCAACCAACAGCCATGCTGCCAAGTGCAATGATTATCTGTCTGGGTGGAGCATCTGGCCATGGGCTGAGAGATTAGACCTGGAAAGTCTGGAAGCTGGATCTGGAAGTGAATGGTCATCTGTAATAGCAATCAGCCAAAACTGCCTCACTCAAGATGAGCTTCAAGAATGACCTTTCAACCTTGGAAATCACTATCAGGGGAATTAGACAGGCATACTACTGCAGGGAGAAAGGCATCTGGCAATGATCCTAGTTTGGCCCATTCTGGAGCAAAAGTTCTCATACTTGGCATTGTCTCTCATAACAAAGTAGCATTCTGGCAGATCCCTAATGATGGAGTATCTGCTTTTTTTTTTTTTTTTTTAGGGTGACGGTACACAAAGGAAGAGAATGATCAGTTGGAGGAAAAAAAAATAAGATAGATGGAAAGATGATTCTTTGTTGAATAATGCATGTTTGAAACTAGAGGGGGAAAAAAAACAGTAGTAGGTTGAACACTCCCCAGGTTCAGTCTCACTGTTTCAAGCAGCAAAATGAAACTCAGGGAGAAGTGCAGCTGCTACACCCTTTATTATGTCTTCACATGTGAGCATAAGATGGCACAGGAGCATGCAGTGACACTGCAGCAATTTTCATAGTGAAGGTGCTGAAAGCCACTGAACCAAACTATAAACCCTGTATATGACAGACCCACTTCAACCTAGGGGTACAGAAGCCCCTCCAGCATCTATGGGAGCATGCACACCCCTGACAGACATGACTATTAAAAATCCAGTTCTTACACAAGGCAAATGCACACCTACAGAAGAGGGATCTATGCTACCACATACAAAGAAGGTGTGTTGTCTCATTTTGAAGGTCATTGCCTTAATGTCACAGTCCTGTTGTAGCACTGGAATGGAATTTTGTAACTAATAAGTCAGTTATAATAATATGTTATAGCAAAAGGATTGAATTAAACTTAAACACAAGATGTAGATCTCACACAGGGCCAGGCAGCTTTGTTAACTTAGCTCCAGCTCTGTTTGATGTTAGCATGTTGAAGTGAAGGGATAGAATATTGTAATACAGCGTTTCCCAAACTGTGGTCGTTTGCAGCGTTTCCCAAACTGAGTATGCAGCCTGGTACCGGTCAGTGGAAAAAAAATATATATACCGGGCCTCAGCATGGCCGCCAGGGCATTCCAGGCTCCCAGATTGTCCGTGTGGCGCCGGGTCCCCCAAGCCCTTGGTTGGGCTGGGCGGAGGATACAACCGGGGTTGCTAGGTGGCGGCAGTCTCTGTGCATCTCCCTGCCAGAACTCGGAATAATGAATAGGATCCCAGGCAGTGCTTACTTCCTCGTTGGGTGGGTGAGCGAATTTTGCCCGGTCCTAGCACCTTGTCGCGCTGGCTCTTCCAGAGTGAAGGGGACAGGGGCTGAGAGCCTCCAGCCTGTGCCTAGGGGCGGGCTCTCTGCACAGGCAGCACAGCACTTGAGCACTGCCGAGGAAGTTAGGCCACTTGGTAAGGGGGGCAGTAGGCCCCAGGGAAAGGGCTTTGTCTCCCCAATGCGCGCGTGTTTTCATGTGGCCAAGTTTGTGTCATTGGTTTTCCATCATGTGACACAGCAGCCTCAGCTTGTTTCTGCACAGCACGACAACGTCTTCTTAGGTTAACTGCTTACATTTTCTTCATTTATTTTCAATTAAATACCCTCTTATTTTCATCTTCAGTATGGATAAATGGCTAAAGAACGCAACTGGAAAAACAACTAACTATTCTGTAAACCACTTCCAACAAGAACAACAGCTGCCAAAATGTTTAAGCTAATCAAGGATTTTATTATTCAAAGCAATATTGACTGGAAAAAATGTGTTGGACTGAGCACTGATGGGGCTCGAGCAATGGCAGGGTCTCGCACTGGGCTTGTCCTGCGGATTCGAGCTGTAGTGCCAGACTGCGTATGGGTGCATTGTAGTATTCACAGAGAGGCACTAGCTGTAAAAACGATGCCATCACTTTAGAGTTCCACTCTTCAAGAATGTGTGAAAGTTTATAAATTATATAAAATCTCGTCCTTTGAATTCCAGAATCTTTACTGCTTTGTGCAACGAATTAGGAAGTGAACATGAGCATCTCTTACTACACTGTGAGGTTCGATGGCTGTCGAAAGGAAACATTTTGAAACTACTCTTTGAAATGAAGGATGAAGTTTTATTGTTCTTGGAGCGACACCCTCTATCGGCAAAAGATGTTATATTTACATTTAAAGACAAGTTTCATGAATTTGCTTGGTTAGCAATGGTGGCTTACTTATGAGACATTTTGTCTTTTAAATGACTTAAGTCTGAATTTACAAGGCACTAAAATTAATATTTTCAAAGTTAGGCAACAATTAAAAATGTCGTTTATGGGCACAGCAAGTTAACAAGAGAAACTTTAAATTTTTTTTACTTTAACTGAATTACAAGAAAAATATGCTGAAACTAATGTCTCAGATGCGATTTCTGCAGTAATCCAAGAACATCTCTTGGGCTAACATCAAGCTTAAATGAATATTTTCCTCCAGTTGACGCCAATAAAATGGATTAAAAACCCATTTACTGTTGACACCGAAAATGAAGAAATATTACAACTGAATGCATCAGAAGTGGAGTCATTAATTGAACTGTCCTGTGACTCTGCCTTAAAAGAGAACTTTGATAAACGCTCAATTGATTTTTGGTTGAGCTGTAGAAATGAATGTTCACATTTATCTGAGAAAGCAGTCAAATTCTTAATGCCTTTTGTCACAACATATAAGTGTGAAACTAATTTCGTGTCTTTGGTTTTCTTAAAACATAAATATAGAAATAGATTGAATGTCAAACCAAATTTGAGAATAAAACTTTCTTCTTTTGCTCCTGACAAAGTTGCTGTGTGATGCAAAACAACATCACTCTTACCATTAGTTCTCTTTTTAGTTATTTAAAAGCGATAAAGTGCACACATAATAAATGACATATTCAGCTCATTCAATTATAAATAAAAACTTTACAACTGTTAAAAGTCTACTGGTTAAATTGTAATTAAGGTAATAATAAGTTAGGTAGTATTTTATATCATTATTTATATTATGTACTATTATTATTATTGTGAATAAATAACAGTGAAAATTTATTCTTTTCATTTTTTTTAATATGCGTTTATATTTTTGAACTGCAAAAAAACAGTACTGAAAAAAAATGGGTTCCAACTAAAGTAAAAAGTGAGAAACCCTGGTCCAGCCAGCTTTCTATCCATCTTACAGTGCATTTATCCAATCCATATTCCCTTAACTTGCTGGCAAGAATATTGTGGGTGACTATATCAAAAGCTTTGCTAAATTTGGTACTGGGGTCTATGGAGGGGGGCAGAAACAACATATATGCATATTCATCATTTGCTTAATGAATATGCAAATTAATGTTACCATCCTGTAAATGCTCGTGAATAGATTTACTGGTCCCTGGTGTCAAAAAGTTTGGGAACCCCCGTTGTAATACATAGCGATGTTAGTGTTAGATAAGGCCTTGCAGTAGATAGAAAACAGTTTAATGCGGAAAGACTTTGTAACTTTGTTAAAGTGACTAGCAGTACCCCCTTTTCCATGCTGCAATTATGTAAATGTATTGTTTGCGTGAATGAGAGAGAGAATGTTTTAGGAAAGATAAGTGTGAAGGCCACTGCATGCTCAAATGGCCAGAGGAGGAGCTGGAGACTCAGAAGCACCAAATAATAATCAAAGCACACCGAAGACAGACTACCTGGGCAGATTGACAAACCCTGAAACTAGAGGCAAGCACCCCTTAATAGGGAACCAATCATAACTTTTGCTGGAAAGACAACATTCCTGAGGGGTTGTCAGCATACTGATATCAGATGACTGTGAGAACTTCTTCCCAATAAGCACATGTTATAAGAAGATTGATTGTGATGCTGAATGTCTAATTACAGCCTGACGAGGCAAAATGCATAGACTTGCATGGAAAGAAATATCCTATAAAAGATGGGGTGTTTTGTAGGGTTCTTTGGGTTCTGTCCTGCTAAGATCATGACCAGGAGGGGCATCAGTCCGGACAATAGGTTGGGCCGAGCAACTTAATTATAAGCATTCCATCAGAGTGTGTGTGTGCGCGCATATGCTATTTCATTGTATCATCAATAAATGCGGCATGTTGCCTTATCCCCCAAAAAAAGATCCCGTGTGCTTCTTTTAAGCATAACACTGTGGTTAAGAGCAGGGCCAGCTTTAGGCCGATTCCCCAGAATGAGGCCCCGCGCCTAAGGGAGCCCCGCGCCCGGCACACGCACAGGCTCCGCCGCCAGGCACACACGCAGGCCCCGTCTCTGGAATCAGACCCCGTGCATCTTAAAGCCGGCCCTGGTTAAGAGATAATATGCTGCTTGTTTACTTGAAGGGTTTGCAACAATGTAGCTGTATCATAGCAGTTGAACTGGTCTAAAAACACTCTAACCTACCGTACACCATTACAGATAATTTGAAAAGAACGGACTCAAGAGTTCTCTATTGTTATGGAATCTGTCCACACAAGTGGGGCTGTATTCATCAAAAGAGGTAAACTGCACATTGTGGACCAGATTCAGATCTGCTGTAAGTTACCCTGGCTTTGATCACTTTTTTCTTTATGTTCCTATAATAGACATTTTACTGAAACAACTTAATAGCTTTAGTGACAAACTAATTAATACTCTGCTTGAAAAGTTATTACACATGGGAGACATTGTTAATCTGTTATATTTTTGCACTCCTGCTTTACACAAACTAATGAAATGGTCAAAGCTAGAAAGTAATGAGTGAAAAAGATTAATAAGCCATTTTCAAAAAAAATGTAGCCACTGTTAAAAAACTCAGAGGCAGATACTACAGTATGGGTCAGCTAGCCCTTCAAACATAAATCTCTCCCTCTTTTAATGGTATATTTTTGCTTCAGTAATTCTGAATGGGCACTCAAACTGCATTAAATCCATCTCTGCTCTAGCTCACTTAATCATTGGTTAGTCCTGTGTTGTGTTAATTGGGCCTTTTTTGGATTGATGAATACAAATATTTGTTTTGAATTAATAGTTGACAAAATATTAACCACGGGATCAAAAAGGCATGCCTCTGCTCTCACGCAGATGAATTATAAACTTTGAAGTCTTGGCACCTCTGGAAAATAATACTGTACATAGCTTAGGACTTGATGTTATATTTTGTTCTTTTGAAATGCCACAACACTCTTCCAGATTGATCAAACTGTAGCTTGTTCATAATAGGTTTTAGATGTAGTCTATACACATCCATTTTAGTAGTCTTATTTTATTTTGCCTTTTGTTATTTTTCCCTCTTTGATGACTATGTTATAGTTGGGATTTGGGGATGGCTTATTTCAGTATGTATCGGCATCTGCTTTAAAATGTTACCCTTTGTTGTACTGTTCCCATGTTGCTTGCAATATAATTGATGCTATGATGGTCCCAAGATATGAGAAACCCCAACTGTTGACTGAAGAGCTCAGTGGAGCTCAAAAGTCCCCATAAAGCTAAATTCAGAAAAAAACAAAACATTACAAACTTTTTTTAAGTACTACACAAAAAATTTACCTTCTTTGACAATGTTATCAGTGAAAAGGCTTGTCAGTATGGTGGCAGGAAGCGTTCCATTAGCCAACAGGATCCCAGTGAGCATTGCCAACTTTGTCTGCTCTGTTTCAGAAAACGCTTTAAGGAACAATAGGAGCTGTGGATCAAATCAGACAAACAGGAATATCTGAGCATTATACAGTTACCACGCAGAGGGTATGTCTACACTACCACCCTAGTTCGAACTAGGGTGGTTAATGTAGTCAATCGAAGTTGCAAATGAAGCCCGGGATTTAAATATCCCGGGATTCATTTGCATCTTGCCAGGCGCCGCCATTTTTAAATCCCCGGTAGTTCGGACTCCGTGCCCGCGGCTACACGCGGCATGGAGTAGGTAGTTCGAATTAGGCTAATTCGTGGAACGAGGTGTAACGGTAGTTCGAATTAGAAAGCCTAATTCGAACTACCTACTCCGTGCCGCATGTAGCCGCGGGCACGGAGTCCGAACTACCGGGGATTTAAAAATGGCGGCGCATGGCAAGATGCAAATGAAGCCCGGGATATTTAAATCCCGGGCTTCATTTGCAGCTTCGATTGACTACATTAACCACCCTAGTTCGAACTAGGGTGGTAGTGTAGACATACCCAGATTGACAAGGTATCATGAAGAACATTAAGGGCCAGATTATGAACCCCTTACTTCTCAATTAGTCCCATTGAAGTCAATGAGAAAGCTAATGGAATAAAGTGCTACATAAGCCAGAACCATAACAGAATCTGGTCTGTTAGCATCAGAGTGTTGAAGAGTTTAGCACTTGCCACACTTGTCCTGTAGATCATGGAAGGATATAAAATCACTCACAAGGTAAGGCACGACTCCATCTGAGTAACAGTGACAGATCTGTCCTTCAGTGGTTAGTCAAGAACTTTTTTCATTAAGGGCTGATCCACAAACTATTGAAGTCAATATGAGTCTTTTAGCAGAGTCTTTCTACGGATGATTTCAGTGGGATCTGGATCAGGTCCTACCGTTTCAGTTCTTTTACAGACTCACATCAAAAGTATCAAGCATGCGAAGAACACAGAAATGAGAGCAGCTTCCACTTTTCCCTATGGAGTTTGGAAGCAGGGAATGTAATTACAACAGATTCTCTCTTAGCTGAAATTCAAAATAATTTCATAAGTAATCATGATATTCTTGATAAAGCTAACAAAGGAAATGCAGCAACATAAGCTACTGCTGAGATCCCATCATTCCCATTGCTAATTACAGTATGGCAGCAACCTGGTTTGAGGAGAAACTACAAGCTTCCCTGCTTTGTGAAACAAAGGAAGATTTGGCCTGTTCTGAGAACACAGTCAAATATACATCTTGTGTGTCTAAAAATACTGTTTATTATCAGCTGGTTTCAGTTATGCAATTACAAACTCTGTGTGTGACCCAGAGTCCAAGTATGGTTACATAAGTGTTTAGTTTACTACTAATTTCCTTTATTGTGCCTCCCCATTTTATATATGAGTATTTTAAATTGTTTAACTTTACTGTGCAATTCATCATAGCTCATCTTCAAGAGGAATGTGCAAAAGAACTTCATCCCATAGCAAAACATGGTTTTTTTTTTTTTGTTAAACCACATGACTTGGGTGGAAAGGAGTGTCTTAAGAACAGGCTTCCATTTCCTACAAATGGAAAACACTTCCTGAAAACTGCTGATTCCAGCAGAAGAAAGTTCATTCAGCAGGAGAAAAATACAAATTTAGGTTATTATTAAAAAGCCATTTTAAAAAAGCCATCCTGTCTTGCAAATAACTCTTCTGTGCGCTTGTAAGCTCAAAAATGAAGCTTCCCTCATTCACACTGTAATTATTAAGTGATATAGGCTTTAAATTAGTTTGCACAGGCCCTAAATGATTCAACCAAAGGAAATCCACCATCTGGCTTTTAGTGGGCATCTGCCAATTGCTTGAAACATGCTATTTTAGCTTAAAAGAAATATGAATTGAAAAAAAAATCTCAAGTGTGATTTTATTCTTTTCTGCCAAATTGTGACTCAATCAGAAAATGTAAGAAAATCTGGATTGAAGATGACTGGAAGATTTATAAATATATGAGTGGGAAACACTTAGCTGTGATGGGTTTTTTCCCAAAAAAGGTGCAGACTGATCCCAGCTTAAAAAGACAGCTAACTGGTTAGCACAAAAAGTTAAAGAACATCATCAAAACCAGCAGATCCAGGTCAGGGGAAAATGGAAATGTGCATTGTAATTGCATTTGTTTAATCCACTGTAACCTTGAATTATGATTAAAAGCCACAGGAACACTGACATCAGGAGACCTATTACTACATACAGGGAAATACCATTGAAAATAATGGCCAGAATAACAACTCAGAATCTAGAACATTAAGCATGAAATCTGTTTTTAAAATATTCCAGTGTAATGCCAGTACAAGTTATCTGACTGATGGTTATGGGAATTTAAGTCTTTTTTTTAATCCAAAGAGAAAGTAAATCAGACCTTCCAGTTTGAGACTGCCAGCAAAGATGCTAGTACAAGGGAGGCATCTTTAGTTTTCACCTTACAGTGATCTACTTTTCCTGCTGCATCACCCATCCCTATGGTCCCCATTTTGGCAAATAAATAAGGGTTATGTATGCCCATTGGAAGCCAAACTGTTTTAGCACTTCAAACCAGTATTAGGTTCTAACCATCCTTATCCTTTTTTAGTTTTTTTAACTTTTGTAGTTTTTCCTGTTACAGACTAACTCGGCTACCCCTCTGAAGCTTATTTTTGATGTGCAGCTTACATTACTGTTTATTTGACCCATAAAAATCCCCGGGACAAATTCAACACTCCTGTGAAAGGAGATTATAAAGGGAACAAACATCTTTAACTAACAACCATAGGAATACATTCCTATAATTCATATACACTTTTGCAAAACATGAAAAATGACAGAAAAGAATGTTACATTTTTCCAAATAGTCATTCCTAATAGAAAAAAAAACATATAACTGTGCTCAAAACCTACAACATTAACATTGAGCAATTCTTCTTAGTTTCAGAAATCTACAAATTTAGCTTTAGCATTTATTTAAAGCTTATTGCAAGGTCTGAGATGACATAATATTGTCTAAGGCGTTTCCTGTTTCTTCTCACCCCTCATCTCCAACTATTCTTGCAGAAATCTTTCAGTACAAGTTCAGTAGAAAGTTCTTTAAGTTTATTACATTTCAATACAATATATTTGAGGCAGGGACTTGGTCTTTATGTCTGCACATGCCTAATACATTGTTGATGCTATAAGAATATCTGAGCTAATAAAAAGTAGCCCTGAAAAGCTTACATACTGTGTACACAATTTTCTTAGTTCAAGATTATTATACAATTCCCATTGAGTTGCAAAATGCAGCCCAAAATAAGTATTAAGAGAAAACTTCAAAATCTTTAATTGTCTCACTTAGAAACAATAAAAAATAAAGAAGATACTCAGATCCAAGCTGTTATTACAGATTTTCATTGCTGATTAAGAGCGCCTCCTTTAGTAACACTATTACTAACCTGCCTTGCGGAGTCACAAAATGCTCAAGTCACTTCAGAATAGTTTTGAACCTCCCACTGGGTTCTAAGAGGTTTACTACCTACTCATAGACAAGTGCTGCTATTACTGCATCCAGTTATACAAATTGGTTCCCAATGTGAAAAACTGGAAGCATGAGTGACTCCACTACTATATATTCATTGCACACCCAAAACGCCTACTTATTTCAGTGGGAGTTCTAAGTGCACAATGGGCCCAAGATCAGGTCTATTGTGCTGCATTACAAAACTGAACTTTTTTTTTTTAAACCTAATGTGAAATTCTGTGCAGTATAAATTCTGCACACACCCCCTATGTAAACAAAAAGGTATATGAACTCCTCTTGTAATCTGGAAAAGCACAAAGATGGAAAAGGCAAAATGCCTCCATCCAACTACAACATGCAGTTTATCCCTGATTAACCCCATGCCTGAAGAGTGTTACTGTTTTAAAATTCAAATAATTGATTTTAAAATACTTGTCAGCATTGAAAAATAGAGCACTTTACATATGCTGAGAGAAGCACAGCAAGGTTCCTACAATACCTCATGATTGTGTCCATTCTTTTCCACTCAGCATTTTAATGTCTAATTCATATTTCAATCGCTCAGAAAGCCCCAGTGGTGGTTACACTTCTATATAGTTTCAAGCAATTATTTTCATTAGGGAAAGAGGAAAAATAACCCAAGTTCCTTGTACTATATCCCACTACATGCACATACTCCTATATGCTTTGTTAATATTTACCAGTGCAAGTACCAAAATCAACTCATCTGCCTTTTACCACGGAGTTTATAAGGGAGAAAAAAAAATGTATTTCCTTAGCCTTGAAAAAAGTTACTTAAGATAGCCAACACACAGAATGCTGTAAGGATGAACCATTTATCTTTATTGTATACTACATACTCCTACTGATTAGGTTTTTACTGATAGATACATGAACATCAGGCTAATGCATTCATATAGGTCTAATCCTATTTGTTCTACACATGAGTTGTCTTGCTCACTTCACTTGGAATACCTACAAGAGTAAGGTGAGCAGAATCTGGCCCATATGCTTTCCTAGAATTCCTCAGATTCCGAGGCATTACCTTAACTCAGTGGTTCTCAAACTGTGGGTCAAGACCCCATTAAAATGGGATCACCAGGGCTGGCTTAGACTTATTAGGGCTCAGGACATCAAAGCCCCATTGCCCAGGGCTGAAGCCCAAAGTATTCAACTTTGGGTGGTGGGGCTTAAGCGACAGGCCCTCTGGTTGGGGCTGAAGCCCTTGGGCTTCGGCTCTGACCTCTTCCCCACTGAGGGCAGTGCAACTCGGGTTTTGTTTTCTCCACTCAGGGCAGTGGGAATCAGACAGACTCATGCTTTGGTCACCTTTCCTGGCACCCTATAGCATTTTTGTTGTCAGAAGGTGGTCATAGTGCAATTAAGTTCCAGAAACCCTAAAAAACTGTAATAGATTAACTTTGGCTTAGCCACATCTTCAACTATCACCACCCATCCACTAAACTCTATGAAACACTCCCACATCCACGTCAGCTTCCTGGACACCACAATCAGCTTCAACAATTGAACCCTACAGACAACTATACACAAGAAACCCACGGACCACCACACCTACCTTCCCAGACCCAGTAACCACTCTGACACAGAAATCTGTTATCTACAGTCAGGCACTCAGGTACCACAGGCTAAGAGCTGAAGAGAAAATCTGGGATTTACACCTTAAAAATGCTCAGAATCACCTGCATCAAACAAGGACACTCCACCAAAGTAATAGATTGCATCATGGAACAGGCCTCCCAAATACCTGAGAGAACCTGCTTTATTCAGAAATAAAAATGCCTCTGACTCTCACCCTGAGTTGCCATCTACCATCACACACCAGAACACATGCAGGGTATCATCGAACAACCACAACCAGTACTAGATGGGCCCCCTATCCTGAAAAGTACCTTTCCAGAATCCCCTCTTCTGGCCTTTGAACAGCTCCCCACTTCTCCAAGCTCATCATCAGAAGCACGCTCCCCACTGGTCTGGGCACACCAACTCAAAACAGAGGCAGGTCTTGCAGACATTTCTCCACTGCTAGAGTCAACACCCCTCAACATGTCTTTTCAAGATTTATGTATCCTACATATGGCTATCATAACACCCGGTATAACTCATCCACTGCACTAGGTGCCTAAAGAACAATAACTATGTGGGTTAAACCAGACAATCATGCTTGCAAATGAACTCCCATAGGAAAATGATAAAAGCCAAAAACATCACATACTTCTGAGTGAACACTTTTCACACAGTGATCATTCTAGAACTGACTTATCAGTGCCCATCCTCAAGGGAAACTGGCACAATACTTTAAAAAATATGAGCCTAGGAACTACAATTCATAGCTTTGTTAGACTCTAACATGGACCGAATAAAGATACTGGATTTAATCCTCTTCCTCCTTCACTGCCTTCTTCCCTCCTTCCATGAACAGAGTGGTGTTAACAGGCCACTTCACCATGAATGGTCCTTTGAAATGTGTGTTAACTATTTATACTAAACAATCTGTTCCATCTTGAATTTAGCTGAGACAATTTGGCCTTGTCTATACTGACATGTTTTGTAGCCAAAAACTGCCTTTTGGTGACAAAACAGTAAGAGCGTTTACTCTTCAATGCAACTTTTGTTGGGAAAAATACTAGGGATGTGAATGTATACCCGTTAATTCTAACAGTTACATGCAGCTTCCCCTCCCCCCGCTGCCTCTGTATCAGAGGCAGTGGGTAGGGAGAGGTGGGAGCCAGTGCGTGTGGGGAGCCAGCTGTTAAGCTGGCTCCCTGTGCATACCAGTTCACATGCAACTGCCTCCCCCACCACGCCCCCACTGCCTCTGATACTTCTAAGATACACAGGACTATTAATTAACTTTTGTAATAATTATGAACAGGAAAGAAAAAAGTGACTCAGTGAAAGCAAGCACTAGAGTGCAAATTGTCACCTGAGACAATCTCACTTAACTCCTCCCCCTCCCCAATACCATCTACTTGTGTAAAATGAGATTGCTGGTCTGTCCCTGATTTTCAGCATTACTGTCTCTTACCTCACTGGAACTTTCCACTAGCGCTATCTGATCACCCTAATTGGATGATGTAACTGCCAGAATATCACTTTCACTGCTGGGACAGAAACAAACCATTTCTAGTGGTATTGTCAAGGCATCACTTCTGGTGTCTTTAAGCGTAATGTATATTTATCTCCCTTTTCAACTACCAAGTTCCACAGGGACACATTTTAGGACTACAGGCAGTCCCCGGGTTACGTACAAGATAGGGACTGTAGGTTTGTTCTTAAGTTGAATCTGTATGTAAGTCGGAACTGGCATCCAGATTCAGCCGCTGCTGAATCTGATCAGTTTCAACAGCGGCTGAATCTGATCAGTTTCAACAGCGGCTGAATCTGGACGCCAGTTCCGACTTACATACAGATTCAACTTAAGAACCCCAGGCGTCCCCAAGTCAGCTGCTGATGAAACTGATCAGCAGCTGATTCCAGGAAACCCGGGGCAGAGCAACTCTGCCTCGGGCTTCCTGAAGTCAGCCGCTGGTCAGTTTCAGCAGCGGCTGACTTGGGGACGCCTGGGGCAGAGCAGCTTGGGTGCTGCTGGGTTGGTCCAGTAGCGCGGCCGCTCCTCGGTGCTACTGGACCAACCCAGCAGCACCCCATCTGCTCTGCCCCAGGCGTCCTGATTCAGCCGCTGCTGAAACTGATCACCAGCGGCTGAATCAGGACTCCTGGGGCAAAGCAGCTGGGGTGCTGCCGGGTTGGTCCAGTAGCGCCAAGGAGCGGTGCTGCGGGACCAACCGGCAGCGCCCCACCTGCTCTACCACAGGCCCCGGGCTTTGCTCCACGTCTCCCTGGTCTGCTGGGGGGCGGGGGGGCACTAGCTGCGTTTCCCCCCCTCCCCCAGCAGACCAGGGAGACGCTGAGCAAAGCGGTGGAGGACCCGGGGCGCTTCCAGATCAGCTGGAAGTGCCGCGGGCCCAGCCCGGGTCCTCCGCTGCTTTGCTCCCCGTCTCCCTGGTCTGGTGGCTCCCCCAGCAGACCTGGGAGATGGGGAGCAGCTTTTCTTGCCCCGGAGGAGGCGGGCAGCGGGACCAGGCGTCCCGCCACTCCAGTCCTCCGGGGCGAGAAAATCCCTATTCGTAACATAAGTCGGATCCGCGTAACTCGGGGACTGCCTGTACTTCATCTGCAAGAAATCCTGTTTATCAACATGTATTCATGTATTTTAATGCACATTAAGGAAGAAATAGTAAATATGGTCTTGAAACTGAATTGCTCCATGGTTGAATGTAGGCTACGTGCAAGTAGGTACTCATAAAAAAAGCAAGAGATATAATATTCCTTCTTTGTGATCCAGTACCAAAGGCAACCACAGTGCTACTTGGGAACTCAGGCCCTAATTCTTGCCAGCATCCTCTTGGGTTTGAGTTCTCTGAAATTGGATGGAAAAGGGAAGGGTGCCCCTTTCATCACCTGTGGCACTGGCAAAATAAGCTGCTAGTTCAGAAGAAGAATGCACCCTGCACCCACACCAAAGGGACAACAATTGTCGATTGACAACAATTCTATAGTAGTGGTTCTCAACCAGAGTCCCAGGAGCCCTGTGGAGGATGCAGGCAGGTTTCAGGGGGGGCCGCCGAGCAGGACCAGTGTTCGATTCCCTGGAGCTCGGGGTACAAAGCCTAACCTCTGCCATGGAGGGATAAAGTCTAAAGCCCTGAGTGCCACTGCCCAGGGCTCAAGCAAAAACCTAAGCAACTTAGCTGTGTCAGATGCTCTGTAGCATGGAGAAAGATCTTAGCAATTGCACAGCTTGCTACCCCTCAACATCAGCTCTGGCTTTTATAGTTAGAAAACTAGTTGGGGCACAGCTGAGTGGTAGAGATTTTGTAGTATGTTGGTGGGTGGTGTAGGGTAAAAATGTCTGAGGCAGGCTATGATATTCTGTTAAGAACCCCTATTCTAAATTTCAAGTCTAGAACAGGCACACACACACCTATGCCAAAGGCACAGTACATGAAGGTTGCCCCCCCCCCCCACCCAGCCCATCAGAGGAAGATCATCATAAAGATAACTACCCAGACAATTACATCCCAGGGAAAGGCCCTACAGGTGAGAGACAGGACATAACATTCAATGGTGCTAGGAACAAATGCGCAATTGTCATGTACCCTTACTGCTTTAATTCCCCAGGTGCAACACCAATAGATCATCACATCCATGCAAAGATACCTTCCTGATGCTAACAGACACATTGCCACTTAACACAATTGACAACTGATGTCTGCTTTGTTGAAGTACTTGTTTAACTAGATGTAAGGTACTCTATAACCTATGGACGGAAAACACTATGTAAGCTTTAGATTATTGCTCTCATTTTGCCTCACGGTTAGCACCTATCCAGGGGGTCCGGGATCTTCCCCACTCCATCACTTCATTCGCCCATCGGCATCCTATATAATCAACTGTAACCTATTGTCTTGGCAGTGTTCACCAAACCTAATAAGCGAAGTGACACTCCACCAGCACTGTGTAA
This sequence comes from Pelodiscus sinensis, assembly GCF_049634645.1. Taxonomy (NCBI): domain Eukaryota; kingdom Metazoa; phylum Chordata; order Testudines; family Trionychidae; genus Pelodiscus; species Pelodiscus sinensis. Next base: position 203,458,518 of record NC_134712.1, read on the forward strand.
TAAACCCTCCTGCTTGCTTCATACACAGTGTCCAGACTCTGTTACAACAGTGGGTGAGAGGGAAAGCTCAAAAAGAAAATAGTGAAGAACTACTGTTCTAGAAGAGAGAACAATTGGGCTCAGAGGGAGAAGGGCAGTGTAGTGGCTTATAGCCTATTAACTATGCAACACCACAGTAGGCTCTGGATTAAGATCTCTCATCTAAATATTAATCTAACCAAGCCTGATATCTAATTAAATTGTGAGGCCTGAGAAAACCAGAGTCTGGGGAGGTACGACTGAAAAGTCAGTCTTGTGAATCTGGGGTAAGCAAAATTAGCCAGATTTACATGCCTGGAAACAAATATCCTCCAATAATTCAAACATTTTAGGAAGCAGCAGTGCAAGCTTTCCACCAATCTGTGACAGCATGCTTCAACTCTAACATTAATCAGCCTCCACAAATAGTAAGAAATATTTCCACCGACAGTTAGGTATTGGAATCTCTGCTGATATTGCTGCACCAGGGTGACTATTAGTGCCAACTGTAATGTTTTTCAGTTGAGTTACTTGCTTCTGGAAACGGGCCTGATATCAGTTCACATGTGCTAGAAAAACAGCAATCCATTTTAGGTAGCTACTTTGTCATTAGTGATTTGAAGTGATGATTATCAATTCACTAACCTTCCTTTTTTTTTTTTGAAGCCTCAAAATACTTTATTGACCACTGGCATGATCGTACAATATGCACTCTTAAAAATGCACAAAACTGAAAGTGAAGCAATTATAAAACAATTTAAAAAGAAGACTGTTTGAATTGGCGTGGTATTCATTTGTTAAATACGTAGAACAGTTTCTGTAATTCAAATGCAATGAGTCAATAACTATAATCATTGACATGAGATGTTAAAAGCAAGAACATCACATTTGTGTGGGAGCAGAGGTAAATTTAGTTCTACAATAAGTGATGCACTAAGCAATCAACATCAGTTAAAAGGTATAATGACCAAAAGTGTAAAAATAGCCTTGTGAACAGGCAAGAATATGCAAATAAGAGCCAATATCCCTAAGCCATTGTATTTGTAAAGGGAGTAAGTTTGACATCAGACAGAAACTCCCTCATTTTTTCTTTTCATGATAATTTTACAGTTGGAGCAGCATTCCATATTCCTACTACTTTTTTATTTGACTTGAACCATAGAAGAGGCTATACTCACATCAGCACTGGCCAGTTTTATTATGCTGACCGTGAATCAAAGATATAATTTTATATTAATTTGGAGGAGAAAACTTTAAGTCAAAATATTTCATCACAGTTCTTCAGGTTTCCATGTAATTCAATAAATAGCCACCACATTCATTAACATCTAAAGCAAGTTAATACAGTAACAACTCCATCGTTGTGCGATACTTGCTCTTACCACGTCACAGACATGCACCCAACGCCTCCTAAAAACCTAAAACTTGGAGCTCATTCTGCAATGTATACATACCAAACTAGTCACAGTTCATACGAGCAATCTCACTGACTTTAACGAGTGACAGATTTGCAGACACTACATGGAAAACATATACCGTGAGTTTGATACAACTCTGGGTTTTGTTGATTAAATTCATCTCAGCGAGTGCTCTGCCAGGTGGTTCCACAGACACTGACAGCACCAGAAACAGGCTGGGATGAGAAAGTGGGGGAGGAGGGTAGGGACATGCTGATTCAGCATGTACCCTGGACAAACTCGACAGGCAGTGCTCTTATAGAGCCACAATTACAAATTAAAGCTACCACTTCTGAATGTTACAGTTTGCTCTCTCTGACCCAACCAAGTTAAATCGAGACAACAAAACTATTAAAGAATATACAATTACATTAGAGCGAATAGGATATTAAGCACAAAGAGATACTGCTACCAACATCACCTTTTTGATCTCCTCTTCAAATGCCTTTTCCAAATATTTATATCTCCTGATTAGTTTATTGAAGACCTAAACATAAAACAAATTAAGTTAGAGAAATAAAAACATAGCACTGTCTCCTGTAAGTCAGTTGGGGAAACAGACAATGCCAGACCCCTGGGCAAGGTTGGGGGTAGGGCTCTGCACTACCAGAAGGGGCAGGGTCTCAAGCAGAAAGGGGGGATAAGGACAACTAGTCCTCATCACTACCCAGCGCATGCCATGCCGGCAGCCCCTAGTGCTTAGAGCCTCTCAGAGCACACCATGTGGTGCTTCAGCAGTGATTTAAAGGGCCCAGATGCAGTAGTGGTTTGACAGCTGGGAGCCTGGGCCATTTAGAATCACTGGATCCTAAGACAGTAGCCCTCCTGACACACTCCTTATCCCACTGGCAGGCCTGAAGTCAGTGAAGAACACCCATAACTTATTTTTGATAAAACTGGGAATACAATTATTTTTTTTTTTTAAAGACCCTGTTACAGCTCTGAGGAAAAAAGTATGGAGTAGAGAGGCTTCCTATGTTTTAATGTCCTATTACACAATTTTTTTTATATGTCCACATACACTGTCTTTCTAGGAAACTAGCAGCTACCCAGTGAAATGGGTGCTGTGCGCATTTGTGCAGAAATCCCTTGTCTCAAGCTACCGTTCCAACTGTCCAGGATGGTGTTTCTGCCCCTGTGCTAGTTTACCTGACAGTGGAGGATTAAAATCAGCATTGGGATGCCTCTATAAGGCAGCAATATTTGGTAGAGAGAACAGTTTGAGTTTCCAAGAAATCGGATTTTCAGCCTCTTTTCCCTGCTCCCCTCTCCTCTCTCTCTGTCCATTGCCCCTTGTGATGGCATGTTGGGGGTCCCCCGTCTCCTGCACCCCGAAATGGCACAAACAAACTGCACCAGCCGGTGGAATAGAGGAAGTTTATTGCCTCTCCAGGATACAGTACAGCACAGATGTAATCTGGTCACAGAGCTGGGCTAGGATGCCTCAGGCCCCCTTAAGATGGGGGAGACCAGGCCCCTAAACTCCAGCCCCTTTCCCTAGGCTGTCTCCTCCATGCTCCCAGACAGCCAGCCACTAACTAACTCTCTTCCAGCCCTGCCCCCCAGCCAGGGCAGCATTCCACCTTCCTTTGTTCCTCTCCATGGGGGGTGTCTGGCCATACTGGTTTGCATAGTGACTCATCCTGTTTTGCTGGGTCGTGGTACCCACGGCAGCCAGTGGGGGTTACCCCAGAGCCAGCAGCATAGAAACCAGCCAGGTACCCCCACTACGTCACACCCCTATTTCTCTTTTTACCCATTCGTAGATCACTTTACAGGAGTGAAACAATGGGACTACCCCCATTTGGCACACATCCTGTGATAACAGAACTGCCTTGCTAGGCTGGAGGACTGAGCCAACAGTGGTAAGCTGTAATACCATGGTGGTAGGGCTCAATGCCTTTAGTAGAAACTGGTTTCTTAACAAAGACCTTGACATAATGCAGGGGTGGGGAACCTTTTCTGACTAAGAAGGAGAATGACACTCCCCACATTCCCATTGCACACCAGAGCCGAGGGAGCCCAGGCTAGTAGGGTCCGTGTGCGCTCCCTGTGGTGGAGTGGCGGGGGGCCTGGAACACCAACACAGATTCCCTAATGCTGGGGCAGGAGGACTGAGTCTCAGGGGCCACATTCAGCCCCCAGACCTGAGGTTCCCCAGCCCTGACAAAGTATCATAAAATGCTCTATAATCAGAGGTAGAATACTTTTCAGAGCTAGCAAAGTTCTCCTTTGTAAAAATCTTTTCAGGAACAACTCTGAAAGAAACTAAGTCAGTGCTGCTGGAGCATAACAAGTATATTTTGGTAACTTTTAGAGTCAATAGAAAGTATCTTAATTCATGGCCTCAAAAGTTTTGGACTTCTCATAAAGAGCCTTGCATTTCTCCCTCCCCACTGAAAGTCTTCTCCTGTCCTCAGGAGATTGGAGCAATCTCTGTACGTGTATGCATACATTGCCTTTTTTGGTACTTTCTCCACACTTGCATCTTCACAATCTCCCTTCTCTTCACTAGGGCTGTTAAAATGCATTTATTTAGGTAAACATTTACATGCAAGGGGAGAGCCTGCTTTTAAGCTGACTCCCGGCTCCCATCTGTCACCCCCCACCCTTCTGCTGCTGCCTCTATTAGATGCAGCATCATAGAAGGGGGAGGCAGGTGATTCCCTGGGAGTAGATATGCCCCTCCCATGCTGCTGCCTCTGATATAGAGGTGGTAGCAAACAGGAGGAGAGGGGGGAGGGAGAGGGCTGCATGTAACCATGTATACGTTAACCGTGTACACGTTCAAATCCCTACTCTTCACAGAGTTTGTGTTTTCTTTGTGTAAGGGTAATGGATGGCTGGGAAGAAATGGCAGTGGGCCATTCCCTATTCTGAGGGGACATAGGTCTCCCCCTACTAGGAGCTCCCGTTCTTTCCCCTCCCCTTGAGCTACTTTGGTCTCTTCTCATCAAATCCTCTTCTGCCCTTTGGTAATATCTGTCCCCCCTCACCTCCCTATCATTATCTGTCCCCTGTTCTGTCTCTCCATCCATGTTCCCTTTCCTCTCCATGTGACTTCAGCACAATGAATTGTGGAGGGTAACATACTCCTACTGTGGCTGCACTGGCCTGGGTGTGTTGGGTGGGAGATGAGACACACTGGAAAAAAAAAATCAGTCCTCTTGCTACTGTGCAGAGCCAACACAAGGCTTGCAACTGACATGGAACTCGACTGGGATGGGGAGCTGGTTTATAAAAATTACAATTTAATTTTGTTTGTTGTTGTTGCCAGGTTATGATGACCTGGGTGTAAGAGACAGATTATGTTTATTCCAACAGCGTTTTCTAAAGAGGCTGGCAAGAGCCTATGAAGGGCAGTCTTAGCGCGGATCAGCAGAAAATGAAATAAAGAATGAATTATGGCAATTTGGGGAAGCAAGCGGATATGGAAATTTATAGTCCATTAAAATGCAGAAAGATAATGCAAAACAGGAGCTAGTTCGCTGTTAAAAAATTAGAAAATGTTGCATGTTAGGACAATTTGTAATGTAGAAAAGTGCTTTGGGATACTTCAGGTATGTTTACACTGCAATTGGGCACTTGTGGCTGGTCCATGCTAGCTAACTGCCTCACAGGGATCAGGCTAAGGGGCTGTTTAAACATTCAGGCTCAGGTTCAAGCCAGAACTCTGATAGGTTTTCACCTCGCAGGTCCTATAGCCCAGGTTCCAGCCTGATCCAAATAGCTGCACAGAAACTTTTTGCCCTGCAGCTTGAGTCTTGTGAGCCCGAGTCTGTCTTATGATGTGGACAGCTGCAGTCATGCTGCAGGACTTTTATTCTAGTGAAGATATAAACTTAACATGCCACAATAGTGTCTACACTGACCAGCTAATATGCAACACCTTAGTTTGCTTTGAAAATCATATCCATTGGGCCAGACAAGCCCTGTGTGCATAAGAGCAGAAAAGTGCCATGCAAGTAGTGGTATTTACCAGCACATTTAAGAGTTCTCAGGTATTCTCTGACAAGACTGGCCTACAGAGCTAAAGTAGACCTTGATTTAGATTTCATTTCTTCATGCTAGAGTTAGATTTCTGTTTCCTATTAATCCAAAAGGCAAGAGTTGGCTGAATCAGTAACGGAAGCATCAATTCAGTTAACTACAAAATGCGGTCTTATTGAGTTTTGGTATGAATATTTTTCCTGTGCTGCATTTTTAATTCTTAAACCTCCTGCCTTTACAACTAAATGCAGGTTCTGTTCCAAAGCTAATTTTTTCTTCCTTAGATTGGTATTTCCAGTTGTCATTACCAGACAACTTAAACACCTATCCAATTTAAAGACGCAAAAGCAATGGTTTTGAGTAATAAATATTATGAACAAAAATATTCTTAAAAAGAGAAGCGGATTCTTAACAGAGGGTGTAATGGCTAAACATGTTGCTTACTACATACAATACTTTTGCTTTCCTACAGATTTTCTGGTTGAACCTCTTCAATCCAGCACCCTCAGGACCTGACATGTGCCAAACCAGAGAATTTGCAGAAACATGGAAGGTCAATATGGTATTGAGTTAATCTCTATTTTGCTCAGATGACTAAATGGAACAATGTTTACAATACTGCTTAATGTATAACAGTATTGATGCACCCTACATAAACATTGGCTAGGCATGGGCTTATCAGCTCTCCATTAGAAAGTGTTAGTGTTGTTACACAACTGTATTGCACTGGCACAAGGAAATGAGTGGGGGGAAAGCATAATTACACTTAGCAGCATTATCAACACTTCTACTGCTTGCTGGGCTCTTAGAAGACATTCATGGGTAAACCGAGCTAAACAGCAGCACAGAACACAGAGCCAGAATTGGCAGCTGTAAGCAAACTTTACAAGACTGAGGAAAACTTGGCCACACCCATGATAAGCGGACATCCAGCTAACTAAAATCATGTCAGACTACGGATATTGCTGGACCAGAGTGTGCTGGACTAGAGAGATTCAACCTGCATAGATTTTCACTCCTCCAAGTAGGTTTTTAAAGTAGCCTCACACTTCTCAGTCAACATATGCTACTGAAACAATTCTTGATGCTAGTGCCCGTTGTACAAGTCCTGCCAGGGTCTGTATATCAGCTGAACACACTGGCCGGGATAATTGCTTTTATTCTTGTGTACTGTATCCAGTGTTACAATAAATGTTATTTCAATAGTTACATCTGCACACACATGAGATTTCTTTTTTTATTTTAGATTTATATGCAGAATTATAAGGTGTCTCATTTTTCTGTAATGACAACTCATCCTTTATTAGAATATTACACATTATGCACTGCTCTTAATCATTATTTGTCATACTCCACTAAGGAGTTGCATGATTTGAAATATTACTGCACAATGTCTTAAGTTTCATGGCTTATTTGTATCTTTTTCGATTCCTGCAAACTCTTGTGAATAACCATTTTTCCCCCCCTCACATGTAGAGGGGCCACTGATGTCGATTTGATTATTTGTGCAAATCCCAATTACTTGCATGAGGAAGTAGGATTAGGTTTCCATTTTTCAGTCATTACTCTTCTGTGCCATGTGTTCATATAAACTTGCTAAAACCTTTTATTTTTAAGATAACTGCATGTAGAAGAGGACAGCACAAACTGAAGAGAAGAATTGGAAAAAAAACTGATAAGCCTCACAAAAATTGTATGAAAGATAGATGTACAACAGCCCTATAATTGTCTTTCAAAGGAATTGGGACCAGGTAATTCTAGAAATCAATTTTCTTATATAATAGGTTAAAGCTTATAGGTTAGAGGGGACAAAGGCAGATTAGTACGTAATTGTACTGCTTAACTGCTTTCTAATTAGTCTACTGCAAGGTCAATCTGCAGGTTTATCACTACTATCTTTTCCAATGACTTATCAACAGACTACAGTGGCCTGTCCTTCCTACACGGACCTGAGCATAGTTTCGGATAGTGTCATAATCTTCATCTGCAGAGAATACACAGTGGCTGGTCATCTTGGTCTTGTCATTGTCATCTATGCGTGTCCCTCCAGGGGCTAAAAAGGAAGGGGGAAAAAAGCACTACTCAGATAAGGCTCCCAAGACTTATTAAAGCTTATAACCTTTTAAGTATCACTAAGTTCAAGGTGGAATGAAAATGGGCAAGAACAGCCAAGAAAAAGGCAGAGCACTTACGGGCCGTGGTAGCATTTGAGCTGCGTAGAGAAAGTAACAATCAGGATTTCCACACACGGTCATATCCTACAGACGATTGAGAGTCATGATATGAAATCTTGGTTGGCTTTGAGTGTTGAGTGCAGAGTGAGGTCCTGTGGGAATTACTGGGTGGTGCCAACTACCTGAACACACTAGCACCCTTCTGTTCATTTTCATCTCATAACATTTAAAAAGCAGATGTACAGCATCTGGAACCAGGCTGATTCCCAGCTCATGCCCAGTCCCCCCGCTATGCCTCTGACTAATCAAGTAGTCGATGGAAATTCCATTGACTACTCAATTAGCTGATTTAATGCAATTTAATATTTCTACTGCTTACCATACCTAGCAAGTCAAGTACATGTAACCCTATTAAAGAGAGAAGTTACTCATTCTGTGCAGTAACGATGGTCCTTCGAGACTTGTGTCCCCATGGGTGCTCCACTGTTGGTGTTGGGCTTATTCCAGCACCATAGATCAGAGACTTTTACAGCTGTGTCCAGTCAGGCTGCGCATGCACACACACAGTGTTCCTGCCTTTGAAGTTAGCACGTGCAGCCCTCTCTCTTTTTTGATGCCCTCCTGGCAAGTGCCCAAAGAAGCGGGGAGGTGGGCGGGTAGTGGAGCACCCATGGGGGGGAGGGGGGAAGGGGAGACACATCCAAGAGCAATCGTTAATGCACAGAGCGAGTAACTTCTCTTTCTTCTTTGAGTGATGTCCCCATGGGTGCTCCACTGTTGTCGACTGTAGCAGTGCCCATTTAGATGGTAGGTGGGCTTCAGCTAGTTGTTGCAGGCTGTGGAGAGAACCACCGAAGCGACTGTGGTGTCCATTATTGAGCATGGTACATCGCGTAGCACTTCATGAACCTATAGTTAAACGACCATGTGGCTGCTCGATGTTATTTCATGGAGTGACACTCCCCTGAGGAAGGCCATTGACATTGCCATTGCTCTAATGGAATTAGCTTTGGTAGTCATTGGTTCTGCTCTGTTCTGGAGTGAGCAGCAGGTGGTTATAACAGGATGTTATCAATTTTGATATGCGCTGGGAAGAAACTGGTTTTCCCTTGGATCTTTCGGCTATAGATATGAGCAGTCACAGTGATAGTTGAAAAGACTGTGTCCTGTCTAAGTAGAAGACAATGGCCCTTCTCACATCCAGTGTGTATAATATGGCTTCGTCCCTGGAGCGATGCGGTTTCAAGTAGAAAGTGAGAAGGACAAAAGGTTCATGGATATGAAATTGGGAACAAACTTTGGGTAAAGAAGGAGGGGTAGGGTTGCTCGGAGACCTGGTTCTCGGCCTCCTGTCAATGACTGATGGCGCGTGTGCTTTGCTGAATGCTGGGCAACAGCAGCAGCTTAACAGTTTATGCCTCGGTGCCAAGTCTGCCAGTGCTAATGGTGGAGGCATTGGTACCATTGGAACCCTGGGAGATCTGGGGTTAGTCTGCACCATGAGAGGAGGGTTGGGGTTCACCTGGTATCGTCTTGGTGCTGAAGGCGAAAGCCATGCCGGGGGCTCGCAGGGTGCCAAAGATAGTGCCGGTGCTGCCGCAGCTGCCTTTGCTGATTCAGGGCCCTTAGTAGGTGCCCTTTTAAGTGTATGCAGAGCGAGCTTCACAGGCTGTTTAGTGTGCATTTTTTAGCCTGTTAGTGAGGAGGCTCGTGCTTTTTGAATGCCTGAGATGCCTGGTTCATCTTCCTTGCTAATTCATGATGGGAGGGAGTGGGCTTGTGAGGGCTTTGTTTTTTTAAATGTGCTTTTTGCCATGAGGGGCTAGAGAGGTTCCCCTGATGGGATGTCGCATCCAAGCCTTTATTGCCCCTGTTATGCACATGGGGGTCTAGGGCTTTGTCAAAGGACAGCTTGAGTATTCTGAGCTCTCTATCATTGCAAGCTCTCGCTGTCAGGCTGCGACAACATACATATTGTTGTGAAACATGCATCTCTCCTAAGAAGCGTGTGCATTTGCTATGGCCATCAGAGGCTGGCATAGAGTCCTGTCATTTCTCACATTTTTTGAAACCAGAGCCTGACACTTCATCAGGTGGCAGACTATGCGGCTTGATGCTGTAACTCTTATTTATGAGTGAAAGCTCCCTTCCTTTCTTGCTGTCTTTTTTTTTTCTTTTTTGTTTCCTGCAGCTTGGCACTGTGCTGTGGTAAACTAACTATATACAAGCTGAAGTAAAAAAATGTTTTAAACTATCAACTGTTTAACAAAGGAAAAAACTATCTAATTTTCTTTCTTTTGCTCCACAGAAGTGACACAGAGTAAAGAGGTTGGAACTACGTCTGTAGCTGAGGGCAGTGAAGAAGGAACTGAGAGGAATCAGGCTGCGTGCGTTAACTTCAAAGGCGGGAACACCATGGGCCTCACGCACATTTGCAGCCCGACTAGACACTGCTCTGAAAGTCTCCAATATGTGGTGCTGGGACAAGCCCAACACCAACAATGGAGCACCCACAGGGACATCACTCGAAGAAGAACTAGCTTTATTGGCATCAGTTCTGTTCAGTTATGATGTGACCTAATAAAGCTACAAGCAAATAGTGTAGCTATATACGCTTATGCAATCCAACTCCAATCCACATATTAGTTTTTGCAAACAAATCGAAGGGTGCATGTAAACATTCAAAGTTTGCACATACTTTTGAAAGTTCAGTTCTTAAATATGAAATTACTTAAAAACTCCTACATATTTAATACCAAAAATTGATGTATCTTAAACAGACCCAACTATAATTATAGTAACTGTACCATAGTGAGATACAACATAATAGTAATTTATTCCATGAATAAGACCCAGTTCAGTATGCGAACAATCCCAATGATATCAAATTAATTAGGATTATAATCATTTTGTCTCCTCTGCCATGTTTATGCCAATATATTAGGACAGATTTCCAGGAAATAGAGTGGGAGACATTACTTGTTTAGGAGGAAAAAGCAGACAGTGGTAAGAACTGTGTGAAAAAGGTTGATGCAGGCTTTTAAAGCATTCCAAACAGAATTTGAACAAAAAGCTGCTAAAGAAAGCATCCCAGGTAATGTTAATACTGAAAAATATATACCATTATGCTTCAGGAAAAATCAAATATAAAATGAAAAATAGAGTTGCAATTCAAACACAAGTGCTAGTTGATTATTTATTGAAAGCTATTTCTGCCTACCACTCTTCCCCCAACAAATTTGTTCAATTTGTGTCTCTCATCAGCTCTTTTTGGCCCCATTCCTATTGATTTCCCAGTCAATAGACTGTCTCCATTTGTTTGTACTCGTTTCTTATTTCTAGTCTATTAGTGCTGCCAGGTCTTCAGGATACACACAAGTTGAGACAGCATTCCTCAAGGTCTTATTTTATTTTTCACTTTATCCCAGGACTCATGCATTTGTATTTCAAGCTCCTTTTGTAACTACTGCTTGGGTAAGAACTATTAAAGTGGAAGTTTCCTTCGTACATCAAGGATTAAAATCCGTGCTTCAGCAGTAGATTATTTGCTCTTAATTCTCCAGTGGTTGTTGGAGTTAGTGACATGACAGAGTTTTCATCTAACACCCTTATGCTGAAATATTTTTAAGCAGATTTGGGCTGGTTCTATCTAGCTGATCCAGTAACTATGTAACTGGAATAGGAGCTTACTTCTTTTAGAATCTGCCAAGTAACTCAAGAGTTGAGGGAAAATGCTGCTGCACAAAGTCACTGCTATAAAAACACTTGTTGAGATACAAGTAACTGACCTGTATGTCAGGAAACCTCTGAGCTCTCCCTTCATTCCCTGGGGGTGTGTCCACACAGCACCCTTACCTCGAAATAAGTTACGCAATTTGCACTACACAAATTGTGTAGCTTATTTTGAGGTAATTTCAAAATAGCTTATTTTGAAATTTAGCACGGTCTACACAGCCACACATTTTGAAATAAAGAGCTGTTCTGACAAATCCCTTAATACTCATGGAAACGAGGGTTACAGGGATGCCAGAATATCATGCCTATTATTTCAAAAAATTTTTTGAAGTAATGGGCTTGTTTAAAGAGGCGTGTGGAGAGGCGCGGCGTCGGCGCGACCCTCCCCGAGGACCACGCAGGGTTCTCCGCCCGCCCCTCTGGTTTCCCTCACCCGAGGTCTCGTCCTCTTCGTGCTCCCCAGTTACCCAAGAGCCCTGCCCCGAGTCTGGTGGGGTCTGTCCATGCTCGCCTTACGGCGAGAGGCGTCCGCGTTGGCGTGGGGGTAGGGGGACTCGGGCCCTGCCTCACTCCAAGCCCCGACCCAGGGCCCTAAGGTCTGGGGGGGATGTGTCAATCCCCTCAGTCCTGGTTGGTGGGGGACAGAACCCCCTAAACACACCAACCCCCTGGGTTCCAGTACCCTGCCCTGGGTCGCTTCCTACCTCCCCGGCTGCCGGGCCGCCGTGTCGACTGGGTCTCGGGGGGGTCTATGCAGACGGGGTCCGAGGTGCCTCTGTCGGTGCCTCCTCTTCCCGGCTGCGTGTCGGCCTTTCCCCCTGGTCTCTGGCGGGGCGCTCCATTTAAGCGTCCCACTGCCCTGATGTCCTCCGTAGTGGGGTCGGCCCGCCCACTCCGCGGGGGCGGCTGGCCCGCCAGGGCGCCGGCGCGGTTCGGCGCCACAGGCAGTGTCAGCGCCCGGCACTCTGGCACAGCTGGGGGAGCGGCGGTGGAGCCGGGCACAGCTGATCGGGGCTGCTGCTCGGCCCCGCCCGCGGCAGAACAAGCCGCGCATGGCAGGAACCGGCGCGGGGCCGCCGCTTCTCCCCAGCAAGCCGGGGACGGCTCCCGGTGAGTGCGGGGCGCGGGAGCTGCCCCGTCACAAGGCGGAATTGCTATTTCAGGATACTTCCGGTATCCAAAATAGCCCGCTGTCTAGACATAGCCTTGGTGATTTTCTTTAGTCCCTTTCACTTAACTATTTTTATCTTTAAATTCAGACTCTTCAGTGTACCCAACAGTAACCTTTCCCCATATGACCAGTCTTGCACCTCCAGATACATCTCTCCAAACACATCTTTACAACTACAGGCAGTCCCCGAGTTACGCGGATCCGACTTACGTCGGATCCGCAGTTACGAACGGGGCACTTCCTCTCCCTGGTCTCGAGCAAAGCGGCGGCGGAACACGCAGCCAGCTCTGCTCCCCCGCCCCCCCCCCCCCCGTCTGCAGACCAGGGGGAGGGGGAGCAGAGCGGAGCAGAGCAGAGCGGCGGAACGCGCAGCCAGCTGACAGCCCAGAAGTGTCTGGGCTGTCAGCTGGCCGCGCGTTCTGCCGCTCTGCTCTGCTCTGCTCCCCCTCCCCCTGGTCTGCAGACCAGGGGGAGGGGGAGCAGAGCGGAGCACGCGGCCAGCTGACAGCCCAGATGCGTCTGGGCTGTCAGCTGGCCGCGTGCTCCGCTCTGCTCCCCCTCCCCCTGGTCTGCAGACCAGGGGGAGGGGGAGCAGAGCAGAGCGGAGCGGAGCAGAATGGAGCGGAGCAGAGCAGAGCGGCGGAACGCGCGGCCAGCTGACAGCCCAGACGCTTCTGGGCTGTCAGCTGGCTGCGCGTTCCGCCGCTCTGCTCTGCTCCGCTCTGCTCCCCCTCCCCCTGGTCTGCAAACCATGGGGAGGGGGGGGGAAGCAGAGCCGAGCACGTGGCCAGCTGACAGCCCAGACGCGTCTGGGCTGTCAGCTGGCCGCGCGTTCCGCCGCTCTGCTCTACTCTGCTCTGCTCCCCCTCCCCCTGGTCTGCAGACCTGGGGGACGGGGAGCAGAGCAGAGCAAAGCCGCGGAGCCCGAGGGCAGCAGGATAGCCACGGCGCGTCTGGGCTGTCCCGCTGCCCGCGTGTTCCGCCGCTTTGCTCCCCGTCCCCCTGGTCTGCAGACCAGGGGGACGGGGAGCAAAGCAGAGCAAAGCCATGGAGCCCGAGGGCAGCAGGATAGCCACGGCGCGTCTGGGCTGTCCCGCTGCCCCTGTGCTCCGCGGCTTTGCTCCGGACGCCTGTGGTACAGCAGCTGGGGCGCTGCCGGTTGGTCCCGTAGCGCCGCTCTGGGTGCCACTGGACCAACCCAGCAGCACCCCAGCTGCTCTGCCCCAGGTGTCCCCTAGTCAGCAGCTGCTGAAAATGACCAGTGGCTGACTACAGGAAGCCCCTGCCCCGGGCTTCCTGGAATCAGCCGCTGATCAGTTTCAGCAGCAGCTGACTTGGGGATGCCTGGGGTTCTTAAGTTGAATCTGTATGTAAGTCAGAACTGGCGTCCAGATTCAGCCACTGTTGAAACTGATCAGTTTCAGCAGCGGCTGAATCTGGACGCCAGTTCCGACTTACATACAGATTCAACTTAAGAACAAACCTACAGTCCCTATCTTGTACGTAACCCGGGGACTGCCTGTACTGTCATCTCAAACTTAACACCATAGGAAATTCAGCTCATTTTCCTTCCAAACCTCCTTTGTTCCCACTGACAATTCCACGATCTGCCACATCACCCAGGTTCACTACTGCTGTGATACATTTGCTTCCCACATTCAGGCTCTCACCAAATCCTCTTCACACCATACAAAAACTGTCAAAGGCCAGGTCTGTACCAGATCCAGAAGGTCGACTTAAGGTATGCAACTCCAGCTACATAAATAACTTAGCTGGAGTCAGCATACCTTACGTTGAGTCTGGAGTTGTCTTCACAGTGGAAAATAAAATGCCTAGGGCACCAGCACCTGTAAGGACAGCCCCTATTTATCAGTCATCTCTCTTCTACATGGACTGTAAGCTCTTATTTGTGCAGTGGGATTCTCATCTATGACTGGGCATTACCATAATACAATAATAAATAATACCATCACCTATCTGAAGGCAAAGCAAATAAGTACCTAGATAGAATGTAGGGCATAGTTTTTGTGGAGCAAAGTGTACACTATTTAACCACATTTCCCCACTAAAATGTTAGCAGAAAATTTTTCTAGCACAAAGTTTACCTAGCATGCTGCCAGCTATCAGGATATCAAAGAGTGTGTCGGCATAGCGACGATAATCTAGCCTTGAGCCTGTTGAGTCCAGAAACTTGGCTACAGCCTCCAGATCATTCCCAGCTTCATTGAGGCCTTGGATGATTGTATCCCTGAAAACTGTGGGTTCAAATTTCTCCTTTTCATCTAGGAGAAGAAAAAGAAACAAACAGTCAACTAGCTGTCCACATGCCCAGAATAACATATTAGACAACAATTTACATGTCTGTGATATAGAAGCATAACATTTTCCATTCTGGTGATCCTATTTCACAAGTACTGGTTGGCTTTTGTTCTTGGAGAATGGTACTCTCCCCCCCCCCCATCCCCTTGTTTTTTCAAAAACTAAAAAGGAACTTGCTCAATGAAACTAGAGGAAGTGAAATAGAAATGCATTAATGCAAATTAAACTGCATATGTACAATTTTCTATTGCTATTTCTCATTAAATATAGTCAGTATGTTAACTTTAAAATACTGGATATGCAAAGCTACCTCATTAAAAATGCTGCAGGAACTTTCAGGGTTTCTTTGAATGTTAATTGTATCTTAATTCATGTACTGAGATATACACATTTTAAGGAAGAGAAAAAGATCACAATACCAACAAACGCCTATGTACTATGAGTTCGGAAGAGTTTGGGTGCGGGTTTTATGGTGCCACCAGCAGTACTTCAGATTTACAGAAAGTATCATCTCTTCAAATAGAGAAAAATGACAGCCAATTATGCATCACTAGGTTCAGTGGCCTGTACAAACCTGAGTTAAAATGCTCATTTTGATCTCCAGACGTCTCCAAGTCAAGGTATTTAATCATAATGGATGCCCTTGCAAATCCAGATTAATGTTAGACACATCTATATATGTCGCTGCTTCTTTCTTTGATAAACTAACAAGCTGCGAAGAGGTAGCCATGCTGCGAAGAGGTAGCCATGTACACCTTAAACCTTGTAGCAAGGCAAGTCCTGTTTTACTCAAGTGCGCTGGGAATGTCTTACGTCTGAGAACCTGTATACACAACTTTAAATTGACCTATGTTAAGTCATCTTACGGCCAGTATAATAATTCTTACTGTAGTGGATATCCACACAATCTTCTTCCTGTCAGTGGTATGTGTTCTCACTAAAGCACTTCTGCCAGGGCTTCTCACTTCCTTGCTTCCTGCCTAGAGTTGGGCTGCAGGGCAGCCAACCATGGCTTCTCACCTCCAGCAGAGAGAATTGCAACCAGAGTCCAGTCAGCTGCCAGGCTTCTGTCAGGGAACCGATAGCCTGGCCAGCAGCTGTGCTCCCCTCAAGGAGCCAAGAGCCAGGGGGAAGCCAGGCTCCCAGACAGTAGTGTGAAGCTGGGACATGGGGTAGCAGGCCAAGCTGGGAGCCTTGGTAGCAGCCTGGCTTGGAACAGAGACCTAGCAGAGCTACACCATTGGCAAATAGTCAACAGCTAGGTAAAGAATGTGCTGTCCAGACAGCACATCAGCCCTAACTACTCCAACATAACTCCACCTCCATGAGAGGCACGGGGCACATACATCAGAGGGTCAAGGCTGCAGCGTATACATGGACATAATTAGGTCAATGCAAGTTAACTAAATCAACCTAACTGCAGCGTAGACCAGGCATTAGGGTGTTCAAATAGTAACAATCATTAATTTGATAAAGCTTTTTTTGTGTTTTAGAAATGTATATTGGTGCCAAGCTTTAGGGTCTCATAATAGCAATAATTATTTAAGAATACAATAGGACTCTGCATGTGAAGGAAAAACCCTCATTAGGTCTATTAAAAAACTAGATCAAGCAGACAGTCCTGCCATTCCACCCTTAAGCTAACCCTACACAAACTACATCTCCTACTGGAGCGAGTTCCAGAAGCTGTGGGGCACACAATGATTTTCAAACTTCTTTTTTTCCATGACTCAGTTGAAGAAAACTATTGATGCCCATGTTCCAACATAATTTTACTAAAAATGTCCAATTGCACAATACCGTTCATGTAACGCATACACTGTAGTGGTTACATGACTATTAGATAGTCCCTAGAGGCAGGGCCGGCAGCCAGGGCACGCCAACCTCACTCCTGGGGCGTCCCCATCAATCCTGCACTGAGGCTTTTGATAGGATGGGCAGGGGAGAGTTGGTCCATGAGGAGAGCCAGTTTAAAAGCCAGCTGCTCATGCAGTCCAGCTGCCTGCCATCCTGCATTGCTGCCTCTTCTAAAGGGGCAGCAGTGCAGGGTGGGAGCGGCTGGGGGATAGGGTGGTCCAAGCTCCCCACAGACAGAGGCTGCTCTGACCTGAGGATCTTGGACCCCCTGCAGACAGGCTGCCTGTGGCAAGTTGGGGCCACCGTAGACAGAGGCTGCTTTGCAGTAGCCTCCCCTACATACCCTGCAAGTATATGGAGCTGGGAAGAACTGTCTTAAGTCAGCTCCGGCTTCTGCCCACCTCCCTTCCCCACTGCCACTGTAGGAGGCTGAAGCGGGCCCAGGTGGGTCTGCGGAACTGGCTCCCCCCACATATGGGCTTCAGCCCTCCCTCCTCACCCTCCGCTCTGCTGTCTCTATCAGAAGCAGCAGCACAGGGGAGGGGGGCTGGATCCAGGGCTTTTGGGGAGCCAACTTTTAAGCCAGCTCCTCACGGGCATCGGCTCCCACTCTGATACATAGGCAGCAAGGGGGAAAATGTGTGAAGGTGACAAGATTAACAGACTAGCCAGATTTATCATGTATTCGTCTCCATGCTGATATCCCTAAATTTTACTGGAATGTGGAGTCTGGAGTGGGGTTGAGGATGAGAGGTTTGGGGTATTGGAGGCAGCTCTGGCTGGTGGGAGGGGCTTATTTTGAGCAACTCCTGGTCAATGGTGCAGCGGGGGTGGGAGTGCAGGCTAGTGCTCAGGACAAAGTCCATGCTCGGAGCCTTGTGCTCTTCCCCTCCCCCCAAAACACCTAGGAAATGGGCCTGTTGCTGTCCACTTTCGGGGTGCATTACAGTCTGCAGTGCCAGGACATGCAGGTAGCCTGCTTTAGCACCCCCTGCTGATTACCTAATGGCCCTGCAGCAATGACACCTAGTACCACACTTTCCATGCCCCAATACTGAGTTGCGATCCATTGTTTGAAAACCACTCTGCTAGGGTTTTCTCTAGCTTGAACTATATAAAGCAAGCATTTCACCTTAACTTGTATTAATGCCTAATTTGTGCACCAGAATCACAATTTCAGGAGCAGAATTATGAATGCTACCAAACAAGCAAATAATACACAAACTACTCCTCCTTGGACATCAACAGCATGCTAGGTGCTTAACAGACAGTTATGGAGATAAAGTCCACGTCACTAAGAGTTTTAAACCTATGGATATTTGTATATTTTTCAGGCAAGCAGGTTTAGAATACCCAATGTATTACATCTGGAAGGCTTCCCTGTGCCTACCAGTATGGGGGCAGTGGGCCACAGTGCAACAAAAACACCACCGCCCACCACCACTAATATTTTCTACAACAGTTTTAAACTTTTCCTGCCTACAAACATTCTTCCCATCTGGAATGTCCTATTGTTTCCTTCTCTTTAGCAATCTAAAAACATGTGCAGGAAGAGGGTTGTTTTAAGTTGCATGAAGGAATAGGAAAACAACATTTCACTAATGATGTCTAACAACTAAAGTCCCTAGAAATAATGTGCTGAATAAGCTGTCATCATCATTGAACAGGAACAGTGTAAGTTGTCAAGTCCATAAATTAGGGCCAGCAAGCAGTTCCACTCATTTCATTTCTAGAAGTCACCCTTTCTCTCTGTACACATGCATCACATCAGAAAATACACTTGAATCTTCTTCCTCTTTAACAAATGAATCTTAATCATTCAACAAAATGCTCATATGCCAGGAAAACTGAATTTATTCCTTCATAAAATCTATTCTGTCCCCTTTCTGACATCATTTTACTGTACATTTGAACCTCTTTAATTTGGCATGCCTAAGAAAGGGAGCAGGACATTGACCTGGTACTCTGCTCCCAGTGCCACATGTGGCTCTACCCAGCCATCCCCCTGCTCCCAGACACGGGTCTGCCTCCCTCCCCCCACTCCCAGCACTGCTAATACCCCAGCAAGCGTGGAGGAGGAGTGGCTGAGGGCAGGGCCACTTCCTCCTCCCCCTACCAGGGTCCAAAAAAATAAAAGCCACTAAAAACAGCATTCCATAGAAGTGTAGGAGAGACCGCACTAAAACTTTACTAACATTCTCCTGGTTATGCAAGTAACCAAACCCTAGATGCTGGTGTGCAACATTTAGTTATCCCATTCCAGGGAAAGCCCAAAAGAGGACTGTGTCTCAGGGTTTCTCTCACTAACACCACTCTAGTTCCCTTCCTCACTTCAGTAATTTTAACTCCAGGTAACAAAAGCACTGTTAGCAAATGTATGTTAGCAACTGCTTTCATTACCGACAACTAAGCTCTTCAGGGAAGAAACTGTGTGTCTTCATAAATGTCTCCACAACACCCAATACATTTGGGGCACTGCTGTAATGTAGTAACAGCTAAGTAGGAAGCAAACAGACTCTAACTTCTGAAAAAACAAAAATAAAAACAAGCCTCAAGGTTTTTCCACATTGGGCAACTTAATTAGGGAAGGTTAGTTTTGCTGAGGACATGAGAACTCTTCCAACCCCCTTCCCTCAAAAAACCCCGCCAAAAATAACAGTGCCATCAATGAAATGTGCACAGGAGTGGCGTAGTAAGCCACATATTATAGCTATTAGAAGTCCAGGAACACGCAATTCCAAAAACCTCTCCAGAATACATAAATCAGTACTTTAAAGGATGCACATGGAGACTATTTACCTTCCCCCCCAACCCTCTTCTGTTCTGAAATTTGATTTGTCCTTTTCATATGTGTTCATTTTTTTAAATTGTATCCTTTGATATATATGGTTGTGACAATTTTCTTCCACTATTTGATCTGAGGAAGTGGGTCTGGCCCCCGAAAGCTCATCACCTAATAAACCATCTGGTTAGTCTTTAAAGTGCTACATAGTCCTGTATTTTGTTCCTGTTTCCCTTTATTCCCGTAGCTAGTTTGAGCTCATTTTGTGCCTTTGCCTTTCTAATCTTGCCCCTGCATTCCTGTGTTGTTTTCCTATATTCATCCTTTGTAATTTGTCCTACTTCCCATTTTCTATATGACTCCTTTTTTATTTTTAGATCATGCAAGATCTCATGGTTAAGCCAAGCTGGTCTTTTGCCATATGTTCTATCTTTCCGACACAGCAGAATAAGCTTGCTTTTGGGCCCTTAATGTCCCTTTGAAAAACTGCCAACTCTCCTCTGTTGTTTTTCCTCTCAGTCTTGATTCCCATGGGACCTTACCTATCAGCTCTCTGAGCTTACCAAAATCCGCCTTCCTGAAATCCACTGTCTCTATTTTGCTATTCTCCCTTCTACCCTTCCTTACCATTGTGAACTCTGATTTCATGATCACTTTCACCCAAGCTGCCTTCCACTTTCAAATTCTCAACCAGTCCCTCCCTATTTGTTAGGATCAAATCTGGAACAGTTTCCCCCCAGTAGCTTTTTCAACCTTCTGAAATAAAAAGTTGTCTTCAATGCAGTCCAAGAACTTATTGGATAGTCTGTGCTCCGCAGTGTTATTTTCCCAACATATATCTGCATAGTTGAAGTCCCCCGTAACCACCAAATCTTGGACTTTGGATGATTGTGTTAGTTGTTTTAAAAAAACCTCATCCACTTCTTCCACCTGTGTAGGTGGCCTGTAGTAGACTCCTAGCATGACATCACCCTTGTTTTTAATTAGCTACAAGCAACCAATATCATGTAACTGTTCCTATAAACTGTAAACCAGAGCAGTCAAACTCCAGATAAAACAACAAATAATAGAATCAATTACTACAGCAGCCAGGATATAGCTGTAATTCATATTTTTTCCTCATACACATTTTGCTAACAGTGATTTCCGTAGTATCTTACTCATTATTACCAATTGTTCTCTTTCACAAATTGTTCTCTTTCTAGCATAATTCTTGTTAAGCAGCCCTTTACTGGCCAAGTTCCTAGACTAATCATATATCCTACAGCAGCAAATGATCTGTGAAATACATTTTGAGATGTGTCTGTGCACATACTATGTTCTATTTCACTAAAATACCTTGGTGACATTAGCAATCCCGATGCCAGCTCATGCCAAGTCTCTAGGCCTCAATGAACACTGACAAATGCATAGCTGGAAACCAGTACGATTAAAATAGACATTCCAATTATAAGAATGTGTTTAGACTGTATGGAATCTTATAGGACACTGTATGTATTAATCCTACTTATATCTGCATTCTATATTATAATGTTTAAATGTTTGCTAAGACTGTTAATCCTACAAAGTCAGGAGAGAAGCACTTTACTAAGTGTGAAACGCTAGCATAACACGAATTTTTATCTTCTCTCCCAACAAAAGGAGGTTTACAGACATCCGAGAAGTCACTGTGGACAAAAGACTTTGTAAATTGCTTCCTCTAAACCTCAGAAGAGAGTATCATACAAGCCGTCATTCCGTCATAGCTTGAATACTAGGAGAAGGGAATAAACATACCTGCTGAGAAGTTATCCTTATACTGCTTGAACTTGGAGGGACAAAGATTTCAAAGCATAAGCAAAGAATCCCCAGTTGTTTAGTTTGAGTTAGCCCTAAAGGGCATATAAATCTTGCATATTATATCAACTATCATCATCTTTTGGAACCCAAGATAGTATTCATTTTTATGTATGTGTGTACCTACTCTAGCCTTGTAACTCACATTTCTTTTCTTACTTAATACTTTTGATTAGTTTATTGGTTAGTTTATTTGATTAATTTATTGGCTACAAGCACAGTCTTTGGTGAGAAACCTAGAATGCACTTGACCTGGAGTAACTTTGGGTCTAGAAGTCACCTGAATATTGTTGTGGATTTTGATGTAGGGGACCATGTGTCACAGAGGCAGGTTTGCCTGCGTGGTAAGACAGATCTGAGTACCCTCGGTGACTTTCTGTGGATCCCTATCAAGACTATTATAGTGTCTGAAGTTCATATTTGTTCCTTGGTTAATAAAATCTAAGTACAAAACATACCACTAGTTCAAGGTTTGTGCCCTGTTTCTTTAATAAAATCTAAGTACAAAACATACCACTAGTTCAAGGTTTGTGCCCTGTTTCTTGGCAATCTGCCCTGAAGTTGGCACCTGGGGCCATGAGCCACTCCGAAGAGCGTGACAATCTTGATAAGTGGCATTAGCATTAGACAGACTGAAACGTAGTAGTGGAGTGTAATGGTCAGCCTGCCCGGTCACATAGCATGGTCCTTTAAGGAGGTTGACAGGTCTGATGCATATTTTACACACACGTACCCTCAGATACCTTTAACCCAATATCTTCCAGGAAGTGGTCATGGACATAAGAAATGTTTCCCAGGGACAGAAACCTTGCAGAGGGGGTGTCACGTTACTGGATTTTAGGGAAGCAGCCAGATTACTGCTGCACCTATGGGGGGGGTGTTTGCCCCAAAAGTTGGTACAAAGGTGGCCATGTGAGGTGTCAAATGAAAGCTTATCTTATACTGATTCTATATATGCTATTCATGTGATTGTATAATGTCTGTGTGTGAAGTTATAAGCATGTACTTTGTTTGGATACTGAATGTTCCTCTATATGTGGTTGAACTATGGGCAAAGCAGCTCAGCCTATGGACATGCTAATGAGTAAGTCTCTTTGGAACAATAGCCCTCTATAGGCCAAGGACACACCTCAAGAATGGTGACAGATACCTAGAGGCTACCAGCAGGGAACACAGGGATAGGCCACGGGCCAGGTGACCTGCTGCAGCCAAGAAGAGACCAGGAAATATGCCATGTAGCAGCCTCCATTTTGTCTTCAGATCTGCTCCTGACCCCAGATGCGGCCTCGCAGGGAATCACGAGCCGGGAAGCACCGTGGACCCATCCGGACATAGGATGTACACCAATGACTTTTGAGCCAGCAGTTATAACATCTCTGCTAATGTATGATACTTTAACAACCTTGCTTCCATGCTTTTTGTTCTTTTCGTAATAAACCTTTAGATTTTAGATTCTAAAGGACTGGCTCAGTGTGACCTTGTGGGTAAGGTCCAGAGGGTAAATTGACCTGGGACCTATGGCTGGTTTCTTGGAACCAGACAGAACTTGTTCGGGGAAGGTGAGATTTGGCTCTAAAACCTCTCACCTGTTTATGAGGCCCGGGGCCATCTGCGGTACAGATATTGCTGGAGTGTCGAAGGGGTTTAGCTTGTGAGGCTTCTGGCTGGCTGAGCGGGCAGCTAAAGTGCTCTGTGGGACTGGTTTGTGGCCTATTTGGGAGGGTCTCCAGTCTGGGGGCTATAGAGAGCCCCAAATTTGAGCAATTCACCCTGAGCAGATGCCCTCAGCTATATCCACACCCAGCCCGGACCTCCACAGGGGGTAAAGCCAACCTCCCTCTCTCACATCACTAATTGGGGATGAGGTGAGAAAAGGGGACCAGCATTAAGTAGACACCAGGAGATACTGGCAGGGAAAGCTGGCCTGCTGAGAAGCCTGAAGGCTTAGGAAAAGGGGCTAACTGGGGGTGAACTAATAAAGGCTACACAACTGGCTAATCAGCAACCAAGCTCCCATGTAAAGAGAAAGTGTTGCAATAATTAATACAACTCAGTATTGAGGAGAGCTGGGGACCCCTGCTTAAGGAAGGATTGAAAACAGGAAATCCTGAAAGGGACCCAGAAGGATGTCTAGATCGGAGACTGTTTCCGATGCACAAAACAAGAGTGCCTCCTGAAAGAAGGATTAACAGCCTCCTAAACTGGACAAAGCCTCAGGCAACAAATATCCTCAAGTATATTTGAGTGAGTTTGTGCTTATGACTTATTAATAAATGAGACTTTAAGAAGGGGCGCATTCTTTGATTACAAAGATCTGTCTGGACTTTTGTAACCCAGGTGAAGAGAAGTAAAACAGGGATCACCTGACACTCCATGCCTGACAGAGGGAGGGTGTCCTGTGTGATCTCCTCACCACCACAGACATCATATACTTTCACAATTTATGGAATTCTGAAAATAATGAGGGAAGATACTTGGTCATATTTAGACAAAATATTAAATGATTAAAGGCCCATCTCAAAAAGGAATTTAATTTGTGGTAGTTTAATTGAATAAAAAAAATCTAACATTTAAAATTCATAGTTGCAGTAAAAAAATAAATATTGGGAAAAATGTATCCGTGTTCAAAGAATAGTACATTTTTCAGACTAATCTTGAGAAAGCACTGTATGTCCTTGGGATACTTTAGAGGTAGGAAGTGACCTGCATTTTAGAAATTATGGGCCCACTTTGGAGGATTACACAGATTTGACTCTAAAAACCTTATCAGTTGAAGTTCATTTCTGAATGTGGTATCTAAGGAACACTTGGTAGTGGTGCTTTCTTAATCAACCATTTGCCTTTACAGCAGCTGGAAGAAGTGTCTAATCATCATCAACCATTCTTCCTAATATCCAAATCCTCTGTAATCCTGGTTAAAAACTTGCTCTTCCTAGAGACTACTGCATCCTATTACAAACACAACTAAGCTCCAAGTATCTTACATGTAGTCCTAAATGTATATAAAAAGCATAACTTTAGCTACATTAAAAATACTAACAGCATCCTTAACATTGTTGGAAAGATAAAGTGGGTAGGAGGAAACAGCTTAACCCTACTAAACTTCAGTTACTCCATTTGTTCATTTTTAGTACTTCAACATCAGTACTTCAAATGAGAGGACAGCAGGCAATGCTCTCTATGACACTGGTAATTCTAGTCACCTTCATGAAGAGGAAAAAAAGAAAGCATTTGTCCTACCCCTCTTCCTAGTTTTGAACCGCTGGCCTGTTAGCACCGGCTTCTGATGTTTATTCATAAAATTTCTGCAAGAGAAGGAAAAAGAGTTTAACTATGTATATAATTTTAATCAGAGTACTCAGACAGACACGTGATAATAATGGAAAAAAAACTCTACAGGATCCAGGAACACTGATGAAAAACGCATGTGAAAATTAGTTTTCATTATTTTAAAGACAAACACCACTATGAATTTAACATAATTTGATTGAAATGTGTTTCTTGAAGTTTGGTTCATGACAGTACCATAAAAATGGAAGCTTTTATTCCGCACAGAAATTTACTAGACAGTCTCAAAAATTATACCGTCACAACCTCATTTGTTTTGCCTCTATTTCAAGAGATATTGAGAAATTACAGTATTAGATGAGTCTCAGGACCCAGAATAATCATTGATCTAATAAGGACTGGCTTTAACCAGCCACGTGATCTTTAGGACCAGAACTCGTACATTCGTATAAATTAGCATAATCATTATAATAGAATTTCTTGATTTCTAAAGACAAAACCAAACTAAAACCCAGCAATACTTAAGTCTAGATTGAAACTTTATAATCTGACCTGGGCAAGGGACAATATGCTACTTCACTGACTAGGGAGCAGCCCTGTAATTTACATGAGGACAATTCCTCCCATAACTGCCCCTCACTCTGAGGAAGTAATTTACTACATCTTACCAACAACCACAGGACATACCACACTAATACCAACCCTGGTACTTTCCCTTGCAACAAACCCCGTTGCCAGCTTTGTCCACATATTCACTCTGCTGACACCATTATTGGGCCTAACCAAGCGAGTTATAAGATCAAGAATACATATTCCTGCGCCTCCAGAAATATAATCTATGCTATCATGTGCCGAAAGTGTCCGTCTGCTATGTACATTGGACAAACGTCTCAGACACGTCGCCAAAGAATCAATGCCCACAAAACAGACATTAAACAGGATCACAAAGAAAAAACAGTTTCTTGCCATTTCAACCAGAAAGGACACTGTCTTAATGACCTAATCACATGCATCCTACTTCAGAAGACATTCAAATCTGCACTTGAAAGGGAATCCTCTGAACTGGCATTCATGCTAAAATTCGACACTCTCCGCGGGGGGCTGAACAAAGACCCCCAACTACCTTACCCATTACAAAGATAGCTTCCCCAATTATCACCTCTAATACCATTAACTCACAGACATCTCCCCTTCCCCACCTCTAATATCATTAACTCACAGGCATTCACCTTCTCCTCCCCCCCCCCCCCCACATCCCCCTTCTGTTCTGAAATTTGATTTGTCCTTTTCATATGTGTTCATTTTTTTAAATTATATCCTTTGGTATACAGGCAGTCCCCGGGTTACATGGATCCGACTTACATCGGATCCCTACTTACAAACGGGGTGACACAATCCCGCACTAGCTGCTTCCCCCCAGCAGACCAGGGAGACGCGGAGCGGCTTTTCTCAGCAGACACCTCAGCTTGAGAATAAAGGACTGAGGGAATTGAGGTGTGGGAGAATAGAACTGAGCTCTGGAGAAATGTTTGGCTAGAGTTTCCCCTACAATATGTACCAGTTCTGACTTCCATACAAATTCAACTTAAGAACAAACCTACAGTCCCTATCTTGTACGTAACCCGGGGACTGCCTGTATATGGTTGTGACTATTTTCTTCCACTATTTGATCTGAGGAAGTGGGTCTGGCCCACGAAAGCTCATCATCTAATAAACCATCTTGTTAGTCTTTAAAGTGCTACATAGTCCTGTATTTTTTTTCAGAGCAGTTTACTCATGCGCCCATCAACTACTCAAGCTAGCAGGAAGGGGAGCACGGAGGCATGGATCCTCCCATTCTCTGCTACTTCCTTGCCCATTAGCTTGCAGGGAGAAAACCCTCTGCTGTTCTCATAGAAAGACTAAAAATCTGAGCAAGGAAGGAAGGGGAGCTTAACCCCCAGCCTGGACAGCACAGCAACAATCTAATCCTTAGTGATGCAAAACAAGTGACTACTCTCCTTTGCACAGAATTCCAAAGAAATCAGTCTCAGTCCTACAACCAGGAAGTTTACAGGATCAAGTCTTTGGGAAACACTTTTCCCAAAACACCCAACATATTTTCCTGCCCCATTCAAACGTATTTAACATCAGGACTTGCTTATTAGGTACTGAAGAAATGGAAAGAAATCATCGCCTTCTGTGTGCTGCACAAACAGTATCTAGTTTTCCTCCATCAGCAATTTTGTATTTAAATAGATACTTAAACCTAGATGGCGTTTTATTAAATAATATCAAGCTAGGATGACTATAGGGCCTAAATTACTGGAGAGTATCCCTTACTAATAAGCCTCAATTTCTGAGAGATTAATATGGCAATTTTGATTAAACAGCATATTAGCTGTTTAGC
Organism: Pelodiscus sinensis; assembly: GCF_049634645.1. NCBI lineage: Eukaryota > Metazoa > Chordata > Testudines > Trionychidae > Pelodiscus > Pelodiscus sinensis. The sequence continues at coordinate 203,485,534 of NC_134712.1, forward strand.
ACTACTATTCTTCAATTTTGGGTACATGTGATTTAATTACATAGTTATATTTTACCTAAAGCATCACACCCCATATCATCAAATGACTGCAAGTAAGTAATAAGAGTGAATATAATGAAATTTCATTGCACCTAGCAGCTCTCTCCTGCCCCAACCTCCCCACAGATTAGGGCATTGTTTGGACTTGGCCAGCAGTTTCTCATCATTCAGGACATAAAACTTTACCAAGATTTGACATGTGAGAGTATCCAAAAGTTTTAATTAACCCAAAACAAGTGTTCGTGATAGTCCAAAACAAAAACAAAAAACCAACCCACAGTAAGTTTAATATGCACCACATCCCAACTACTTCATTTCATGCTCATTTGTTTACAAAAAAAATATATAATTTTTTTTTTCTTACAGCAATTTTCACTCATGCTACTGGTTTCAAAGCACATATTACACATACCATTATTTCCTCCAGGTCTGAACAAAATGAATTCTTGAGTTCACAGATAGAATCTGTCAATCAATTACAAATTACTTTACAGAGTGCAGAAACAGAAACTGACAGTTAACTGGTTTTCTTTATCCCAATAAATTAGTTTTTGAACAACTCACAACTGCTCTGTAATGATATAATCTACTCCAATTTCTGAGATGTCTAACTTGTTCAGTTATAAGGGTGGTCAATTAACTGGATCACCCTTACATTTATTTAATGTAAATATTATAAAATTAACTTAATTAAAAATAATTGAAATTAATCACTATTTAAATCACATTGTAGAAAAAATAAAATATTTAAATTGTTAAACAATGGTAGAACACCATTTTCAAATGTAATTATTTCAGTTATAAAACAATACAAAAGCTATACACTGCTCATTTTATACTATTTTCTATTACAAATATTTCACCAATAAAACAAAATAAACTGCATTTTTCAATTCATCTCAGACAAGTACAGTCAGTCCTCCTACTTGTTCAACAAATTATTATAACAAATGAATTAGTGTACATTTACAGGAAATAACGCTTCCTGATTCTTCTTTACAGTATCACCTGAAAATGGCATAATTGTAGCCTGCATTGCAAGGTATTTCCATGCCCGATATGATAAACATTCCCATGTCCCTTCACACTTTGACTTGTAGGCTCTAAAATTTCACATTGTTTTAAGTTAAAAAAAAATCTACATTTGTAAGTTACACTTTCATGATAAACAGATTATATTCTATGTATTCATATGATGTGAACTGACACTATTTTTTATTTTTATTTTTACAGTGAAAATATTTATAAAAAAATATAAAGCGAGCACTGGAGCTCTGTATACTTTCGCATTCTGTATTGTCATTAAAATCAATCTATTTGAAAATGTAGAAAAACCCTAAATTATAAACTGAAATAGGTATTCTGTTATTGTTTAACAATGCATTTAAAATTATGATAATCACAACGTTTTAAATCTCACAATTGTCAAAGTTAGACAGGACTCACAGATTTGTCAGACCGCTCTGTTTATTCAGCAAAGCTGCTCTGCTAAATTAACCCAGAAAATGTGAGTGCCATACAAGGTTCAAACCCCTTGATTTATACAGTCAAAAGAAAGGCAAGTTAACAGGATTAAAAGGAGTAGCAAAACTTCACGTGATTAGTGTCAGACTTAGTCAAGTATCTTCATTTCAACATCAAGCACACAGCAATCTCCGGTCCATATCTCCCTGGTTATTTTAATTGCTTTCTGCTTAACACTTAATGTTCCTTTTCCTGTTAACTCAGGCCCACCTGGCTAGCACATTGATCTGCATACCTGTTCAGAGACAAACAGTATTCCTTCAACTTATTCAATTATTACAGCACAATTCATCTTTCTACTTTCACACAATTAAATGTGATTTTTAATCGTTTGACAACCTTAGTTATAATATCATTAGCTGGCCGCTCTGTTGATCATTCAAACAGTGTATCAATTTTGTAACTCAGTAGAGTGTTTTCTAATCCAGGATTATGATTTACCAAGGGGTAGAAAATGCCAGCACAATACCTGAGAAAGATAGAGGAAAGGGCCAGAAAAGTTGAGGCATGACTGGCTTTTCTTGCTTGAAGTCATAAAAGCAGCAAAGAGCCAACCAGCAGTAACAATATACTATATTGAAAATACATTCTCTCAAAAACAAACCAGAAATTTAATCAGAAATTTAAAAAGTTTCAAAGATACTACACTGCACAGCCAAACCTCTTGCAATGCACTTGCTCACTTACATTTTTGGAGTTAAAAATCAAGAATGGTGAAGCTTAGAAAGTGTTATAGGAGCTGAGACTGTCCATTGAGCAGAGTCCAGCAGTCTGTCTTGTGGAATGCTCAGGGATTTCACAGGAAAACAACAGAGCAAGACAAACATACCTCTTTACCAACTGACAGCAAATCTAGAGCACCAATAAATGCTTTCTATGTGATTAGACAAAGAATACCGTAACCAATGTCCACAGTTTTAAGTCTTCTACCTAGTGATGGCTAGTTCTGATATTTATTTTGCCTGTTCTTTGTTTCTGAAGTGTTTTTAGTTACAGATTAACAAGGCTACTACCCGAGACCTGCTTCACTTGTGTGTAACAACCCATTTGTGGAAGTTTGGTATGTACAGAAGAACAAAAAAATAAAATAAATCTGCACTTCCTCAAGTCTACTACTAATAATGGATTTTATGTTTGTGTTTCTGCAGTTTTGGTTGGAAAGAATGTTCTATCACTGTCTGTAGCAGACATCAGGATGTTAAGTTTCAAGAGGATACAAAAACCTTCCATCAGTCTGGGAAAGAAAACAAAGCAAACCACACAGTACGCATTAAAGAATCCTATGGTCACAGTCCTTCAGAGCATAAACAAGCCAGTAGACTGGTATTAATATGCCTTAACTCCTTCAGTTAAAAAACCACCAGCTTAAAAGACTGAAAACCTAGCCTTACTTTACTGGGTAAGGTGGCAACAAGCCTTCCTAGCAGCTGTTCAGTCTTCTGTTTTTACATTCATTTCTATTTTTCTGCATTTCCCTTGTGGTGTGGAATGGGAGGGGGGGGGGGGGTCTTTTTCCATTACTAAAAACATTTTTCACATTCCTGAAGCTTGACAATTAGATTTTAAAACTCTTTTTCAAGAAATGCCTGTTAATAGAACCTGGGAACAAACAAGTAGAACAAGACTTACCACTTGCGGTAAATGTAATCAACAAAGATTGAGTAGAACTGCAGTGACTCTTGAGTAGTTATTAGTAGGAGCATAGGATTTGCCACCTTCTATATTTAGCTTGAAACGCACTACACTCTAATCTGCTCTAGTGAGGGTCAGCCTTTATAAGACACTCACTAAAGTACTGGCCCAGGAGCAAAAGCACTTTAATCAGGAAATTGCAGAAGCACTAGCCTGAGCAAAACAGTTTCTCCCTGAAGAGCTAAATCTAAAACAGTGCAGTGTAATACATTGCAAGCCAGATTTTACAGTTCTGTTAACAAATAAATAAAATGCTTATGGATGAAAAATTTATTTAAAAAGTTTTGAAATGAAAATGTATCCATGAAGGTTTCCCTTAAGTGTTTATTTTAAAGCAACTCCTGTATCGATACTATCAGGACTGCAGATAAATATCTACATCTTCAATTTTAAGCTGTATACAATGTGTTTCCCACATCAAAGTGCACCTGTCATGTATCAGGAGACAAAGTCCTCAGGATCTTGAACTCCATCCTGAAATGAGCCAATTTTCAGGAAGCTCAGTACCAAAGGAGGGTTTTGTAATTCCAGCTGGAAGAACTCTGCCTCTGGGAACAGAGAAGTGTTGAGGGATAGAAAAAACACAGGAAGCAGAGGCTCTCACCCAGCTGGAGTTTCACAGAAGTCAGGAGAGGCTGAGCAGAGGCTGGGGCACACACCTACCACGATTCTCTCTTCAGAACCAAAAAGATCTCTTTGTTGAAATTAATGCTGACAAGAGCAGTCTTGATTTCTGCCCTATGTCCTAAAATAGTTCCCAGACAGGAGAGTATTTCCAAGGCAGAGCTAGGACAAAGCAAGTTGGACAATATCACAGGGCAGCCCTTATGTCTCAGGAGGCATCTCTATGGATCCTGGGGATAAGCAAGGACTGGAAGCTCTTCAAACTCATCTCCAAAATTCACTGAACAAGACGAACCTTGCCTAGCTCTTTGGTTTCTCTGACCTCCTCCACCCCATGCATGCATAGGGGGCTTTTAGCAGTACTTAGGAAGTGCATCACTCCACTCTCTCTCCTGCCTCTCTCTGAAGCCCTTCTCCTTCCCCCCACCCTGCTCCTGGGGAACCAGCTGCCACCCTGTGCTGCACCCTCTGTTTGAGGCAGCAATGCAAGACAGCAGTGGCTCCCTCCGGGACACAGCTGGCTCCTAGCATGCACTGGCTCCCACCAGCAGCCCCACTCCTGGGGAGCTAGCTACCTGCCTCTGCACTTCTGCCTCTGATACACATGCAGCATCCCAGAGTGGCAGCTAGCTCCCAGGAGTGGGAAAGGGAACCTGTGTGTAACCCTGAATGTTAACTGATAAGCACAGGCTTATCAGTTAATTTACACAGTTAGACATTAACATCCCTATTCCTCACTCAATTCCTTGAGTGTTTTAGAATGCATTCCATCCACCCCAGGTGTCTTGAAAGTAGGCAACTTGTCCAAGTAATTTTTAACATACTATTTCCATATTTTAGCCACTGATGCCATCTCATTTCCACTGGCATTTACTATGTTAGAAGAGCTGTCCTGAGCAATCCTCCTACAGAAAACAAAACATGCCAGAAAACAACACACGGTTCTTTGCTGTCTGGAAAAGTAGCAGAGACGTTTAGATTATGAGCTAACAATCTGTACGTGGAAAATTTATAAATTACTTTTAGTAATGAACACATGATAAGGAGGTGACAGGTTAGACTGGATGTAGCTGGATGTGATACAACATGAGTTTCTCGCAAAATTCTCGTCAAGCTTTCCATTGCAATATTTAGCTATTGTTCAGATTCTTCCCTCCTTCCCATCTCCTTTCCTGCATTGGAAACCTCTACATTTACCCTGGCACTGTTCCTGTAAAGGCCAGCACCAAGGATGAGAGGCTAACGAAATTCTCATGACCACAGAAATAGGCCATAGGATGAAGCACTTACTAAAACAACAAATAGTCCTGCGGCTAGGAATGTAAGCAACTAGTCAACTATCCGATAAGTTCATGCTTATCCAATAGCTGAGCAGTCCCTTGATTAGTCGCTTCCCCCCTTTGATAGAGGCAGCAAGGAGGGGAAGCAGGAGCCAGTGCTGGAGCTGGGTGGAGCCGACTTAAAGGCCGGTTCCCCCAGCACCATCTCTGCAGGGGGCAAGGGAGACAGGCTTAGGGTTGCCACATGTCTGGTTTTGAACTGGACAGTCCAGTATTTGAGCTTTCTGTTTGGGAAACAAATTGAAAAAACAATTGAGAAATATAAATGTCCGGTATTTTCTAACTAAGATGTAATGTCATGTGTTCCCGGTATTTTTGTTGGAACCATCTGGCAACCCTATACAGGCTAACCCCTGCCTGCTGACAATTAGTACATTTAAAAGGCAGAGCTGCACTGGGATTAGCTACTGGGGCTGGAAAGTCCGTCGACCAGTTGATTAAACTAAATGTAACATCCTTACCTGTGACATCTTAGAGACTAATGATAGACAGACAAACAAACATGAGCTTTCGTGGGCAAAATCCACTTCCTTGGATGAGCTTCAGTGGATGAAAAAGGGGGGAACCTCACAATTTATATACAGAAAAAGACGGGAGAGTAGAAAATTAGCACTGGCACTTCAATTGACAGGCACTGCTCCCCTCCCCTTTCTTTTTCATTATAAATTGTGAAGATCCTGCTTTTTTCTCCACTGAAGCTCATCTGAAGAAGAAGGTTTTGCCCTTGAAAGTGTCACAGGACGACTTGTTGTTTTTAAAATTACAGACTAACAGTGTGACTCCTCTGAGACTTACTAAATGAAGGTCAAATTCTGATTCCCTTACTCACACAGAATAGTACTTTACTCCAAAAAGAACTTAAGTGGGACTAGTTATGGCAGTAGTGGGCAACCTAAAGTCACAAGCAGCCCACTGGGGCTCCACCTGTGACCCATGGACCTGATTACTGCCCCCACTTCCCCCCGCCCATGCACCTCTTGCACTCAGGCACTTCTTGATCCTTTTCCCTCCCAACCTCTCAAGCACTTTTGGAGGAGCCATGAGTTGCCCACAGTGTTCCAGCTCCACCATGGTAAGGATGTTCCAGCTCTGGGAGGGAAGGGAAGGAGCATGAACTTAACAGGGCAATTTGCACACTCTGAAAGTGCTGGGAGGGAGGGGGAAGAGCAGGTAGGTGTAGGGTTCCAGTGCCATGGTGCACGAGAGGTGCGTGGGGAAGGATGGTAGATGGGGGGGCCAGAGCAAGCTGCTGTGGCCCACTGAGATGAAGGAGGGCAACTCATGGAGCCCATCCATCATTCCTGGTTGCCCATCCCTGAGTTAGGGAATAAGATACTATTTAACCAAAGTGCATCAAAATCCAGTTTTTCATGCATATTATTTCTCTATATATATTAAAAAAGCTTTTCCTGCCATGAGACAAAACGATATCATCAGCCCACTTGAAAATGGAGTCTCAGCATCTCACTTACTTGTGCTTCAACCAGAACCAACTGCGAAACTGAGATCTCTCTATAGCTCTGTCTGTAATATATAATACATGAACAAAAGACCAATTAACAGGTTTTTTTCTATGCAGTTTAGTTTATTCACTTTTCTATATAATCAGTTTAAGATTAACAGGCTCAGAGGAGGATTGGTGAGCATAGTGAGCATGGGGTGCAGCCCCCTAATTATTATTAATCCTGTATTTCTCTGCTAGGAAGTTACCTGCGGTGTTATGGACTGATTTTCCTTATTATATATAACACGAGGCAACTAGATGCTGACCTCTGGTTTCATATTTGTAAGAGTGCCTCACTTGCAACTGATTATCCTGTTCAAGACTACATGAAGATAACATAGTAGCAGATTACAAAATATAGTAGGTACTAAATATAACTAGGGGAAGTTGTCCTTTATTATCAATGCCTGGTGGAAAAATAAACAAGGGGAGGATAATGTGCATACCATCATGTATTAGCAGCTGACAACTAAATATCAGTAATGGAAGTTTTTTTCCAGAAACTGAGTAGGCAGAGATATAAGACCACTGTGAGGATGGCATACTCCTAGAAACTTTTCATTTAGCATTCTTCTCGTAAGAGTTTTGTGCTGCTAGAGGACGTAAAAAAAACCTGTACATTTTGAAATATTACATAAACAAGATACTTTAACCTAACATCAGTCAGGTACAAACTCCCAGCTGGCATGTCCTTCCAGTATAAATATCTCAAGGGAGAAGAAATGGATGAGAGGAGTTGGTATAATTAGGGTTCAAATTACAAAAAGAGTTTTAAGCATAACATGCTTCCAATCTTCACATAAAATCCATTCCACTTACACCAGAAGTAATTCAATACATTTTGCAGATGCTCAAACTACATTTTTGATGCGTGAAAAAAAAAAATTCATGAATAGTGTTTCTCTCAGAAACCATAATGGCAAGAGAGTGAGGAGGGGACAAAGGAAGACGAGGTTCTGGTGAGTAAACCAGCAACATGGAAGAGGTACCAGTATGCTTTACTGCCATATCTTGGTCCAATCCAATTTAAACACATTTTAGCAAAGCTAGTCTATAATGCATTTGGAAGAAACCTACTTACAGTTACTCAATGTTTTTTCAACCCTAGGAGTCATTTATTTAGGAAATTAAAAGGTTATCAAGCACATGCTAGGAAAAAAATGCTAGATACAAATGCTGGGTGGTGAAAAGGAATACCAGCAGCCCCCCCAATTCAACACAGACATCTACACTCACTGGTAAAAGGGAGAGCACAGATTCCCAGTAGGATGCAGTCCTGTAACCTTCCTCAAGTATTTCATCTTCTAGACCAATCTCTGGCTAGTACGGGGGTGGGGAGTCAAACTTTTGGCGGGAGGGCCACATCTGGGTAAGCAAACTGTATGGCAAGCCATAAATACAGTAATTCCTCATTTAACACGGCAGATACATTTCAGAAAATGACCGTGCTAAGTGAAAACGTGTTATGTGGGGTCAATTTTCCCATTGAAAATAACGGAAAAGATGGGGCACATTTGCGCTCGCAGCTCCAGCCTGCACTTTTTAGCAGCTGGGACCAGGACATAAAGTTGGGGGAGAAAGGGGACTGGGTTATAGCTCCATTTTGGAATTTAAAAATTTTAAATAAAGCAAACATGGCAGAGAGGTTGGTTCCTTCTTCCAGCAACAGGTTATATTATATACTGCTGAGGATGAAGACACCAGTGTATGAGGGGACAATAAGCAGCACAGGTCAACACTTGAACAAGATTCAGAGCTGAGATTCTAAAATTCTTCCACAGGCTTGGAGAGTCATTTGAAAAAATCATGGAAAGAAATTCAGAGAAGGCAATTTACCCCATAAGTGTTTGACTTTGGTGGTGGGTGGGAAAGCAAATATTTCACTTCTATTTGACATGACAGAGTGAACAACAAATAGCAGGAACAGATGAAATAAATTATTCCATGAAAGTATTCACCATTTTAAGAGTGAAGAGGAATACATTATTCTAATGTGAGCAAACTAAAATCTACTTACCGTGGAGTGATCTCAGAGTAACTCCACTGACTTCAGTGAATTATTTAAGACTTACACCTGGGTAAGTGAGCAGAATTTGAGTTAACATTTCCCCCTTCAATAAGAAAACCATTTTAAACTAGATGCCTCACTTCACAAAGCAAATACAAGTAACACATTGACCTGGGTCAGTTATCTTCATTCACAATGTTCAACATTCATGTTAATATTCTAAACTGAAAAACTATCACAAGTAATGAGTACACTGTTTGTATATTTGCAGCTTCAAACAGCAGCCATTTGGTAGCAGAAAGAAATATAAAAATATAGGAAATATGATGCTAGTAATTTACCAAGGTTCTGAAGTGGACAAAAAACCCTCTAAATGCTCTTCTTTTCAAAGCTTCCTCACTATTAAAACTGGATTCAGACCTCTTTCTCCACCACATTCCTCTCACAAGCAAATTTTTCTAGCATTTTGCACTCATAACTGTCATTGGAAACGGGAGTTTTCTATGTGAAAAATGCACTACAGGGTCCCCTGGAGTGGTGTTGGTGTAAAGAAAGAGTCTGGCCCTCATTATAGCACAATCTCTTCGTCACTCCAGGGGAAATTCAATTTTAAAGGAGTCTTAAAAAAAATGGGAGTAAAACACCAATAAAAGTAAAACGTGTGCTTTAAGATGTGCGTGGTTCCAATAATCATATATATAGTAGCCCAATGTCTGAGAGTCTGTAATGTTGAAATGCTGGCTGTTCCCTCTGGGGGGGCGCTGTTGCCTGAAATGCTGGCTGTTCCCTTTGGGTGGCCCATGTTGCATGGGGAGTTTGGGGCCCATACGGCCGCTTGCTCCCCCGTGGCGGCCCAGCTGAGAGGCGCAGAAGTCAGCTGAGAGCCACGGCGGGAGGGGAAGGGGGTGGTGATGTGCAGCGTGACAGCGGCTCCAGGCCCTGCCCCCAGCCGTGATCACCACCACCCCACCCTCCTTCGCCTCCCGCCAAAGCGCTCGACTGACTTCTGTGCTGCTCAGCCAGGCCGCCGCGTGGGAGCAAGTGGCGCAAGCAACTGTTTGGGCTCCAAACTCCTCATGCAGCACGAGGAGCGCTGAGCCCAAAAGGCCATCTGGGTTCCGCGGTCTCCCGTGTGAGAGGCGGGGGGGAGGAGAAGAGAAAGAGAGACAGAGAGAGAGGCGGGAGGCGTTGGAGAACAGAGGGGGGAGGAGGCAGGAGGAGGAGGAGGAGGAAGAAGAAAGAGAGACCGAGACCAGAGGCTCAGGAGAGAAGACTAACATGGAGGAGAGACCTGAAAAGCCCATCTTATGACGGACTAATTGGCTAGTGTAAAAATATTCTTGATTAACCTTATGAACAGAAGTAACTCTCTGATACGGATGCAATTATTCTGAGTTGACCTCACTGTAAGCAGACTCTGGTTACTCTGATTAGAATAATTTCTGTGTTCCTCTTCACTCACTCTTCATCATAAATACTTTCATGAAAGCTGAATCTTCATTTGATTTAATCTGTTCCTACTGTTTATTCTCCACCTGAAGTCAATTTCATTATTATGACATCAGAATTTTCACAGCAACCAGCTGATGTCAGAGGGCTATAACTTCAGATACCGATTAAACAGCAGGAGCAAACCATAAAGACAAAATAAAATCCACCTTGTTTCATTCATATCCCATCCACAAGAAAAAAAAATAAAGTATATATAAAAGCAAACATGCTTTTAACCAATGTTTCTTTTAAATTTTTCCACAAAGCATCAGAACTGAAAAGATTGTAAAACAACAGTATAAGATACTTTTATATATTACTGACAAACTGTAAGGTTCTGATATTTACCACATTTGCTGAAACAAAGGTTTGCAACTTAATTGATGCTGTCTTGGTATAGGAATATGTTCATCATCTAGTTGCCAGTAAAAGTAAACTACAGCATAGCAAAGCAAAACAACTATTAAGCATAAACTCCAGCCTAATCTATCTCCATATCTTTCCAATTTTCTAAAGATTCCCCTGCATGACCTCTCTGTTCCTAAACTTTTCACTGCATGACTCTCTCAATCCTAATTCATCCTCTTTTATAGCCTTGGTGGGAGCTAACAAGATCCATCTGCCAACATGACTCATCACTTAATTATACTGCAGCTTTATGTAAGACTCAAGTATCTAATATCAAGATAACTCAGTTCAGGAGAATTATGTTCCTATGCACAGTCCTAAAGTAGATCATTTTGCTGCAATGACTTTAAAGATGTTCACGGTATCAAAGTCCTCTTTAAAAAGAAATTTTGAACTTCCAAAAACTCTGAATCATAGAAACAAATGACCACTTGTAAGCAAGATTTCTATCACTTGGTAAGAATCACTAGCAGTTTACTTTTTCTAGAAGAAGAGTTTTCCTGTGTTCTTGGGAACTAAAAACAAAGAGTAATACAATATTTAAAAACTTTCACAAAGAACTTCATGTGTAATTTAGAAATCAGGGATCGCAAAGTCCCAGCCCACGGGCCAGTTCTTGCAGGAGTAATTGCATGGTCCAACCTGGGACTCCTGGCGGGCCGGGGAGGCCTGTCTGTTACCAGTCTCTAAGCATCACCCCTTCTCACCATCACCTTGCCCTCTCCCCACTACAGCTCCCTGAACCTGATTATACAGCTTTGGGGATCACTGGGAGGGCCTGTTGCCATGCAGCAGCAGTGGTGTCACACACATCCCCACAGTCCCTGTTGTGGCATGAGCCCCAGGGGAAGTAGAGCCCAGCAGATCGAGTGCGCCTGTCCAGTGCGCTCTGCCTCCCCACAGCTCCTGCCACTCCTGGAATATGGAGGCATAGGATGGCGGCTGCTGCATGACACAAGGCTCCTGGTGATCCCCAAAGCCATGCACTCGGGATGGGTGCCATGGCAGGAAGAGGATGGGATGATGGTGGGAAAGGACGGGGCTCCCACCTGCCCAGAGTCCCTGGTCATATTGCACAACCACTCTGGCCAGTACTGCCCTGTGGGGCCATGAGTTTGAGACTCCTAATATTAATACAAGTTACTATAGTAGAAGAACATATCCTGCTGTGAGCAATATTAAACAAGAGAAAACTGCAACTGCAACTACAGACCACAAGCTTTCTTTTTGCACATCTCCTAATTATTATATATTGCATGTGTAAGTAAGGCGTTGATCCTGCAAAACTGAACCAGACAGAAGTGTGCACTCTTACGGATCCCATTGCAGAACTGGAGCCTAAATCACTCTGTCATATCACTGATACAAGAAAAGAAATACATAGCATCTTTTCCTCAGGTGTCCTATTCTATCACATCCCAACATTAAAAAAAACCACTATATCAAAAGACTCTGGACTACATACTAACTGTGGGGTTTACATACACTCATTCCAGAAATAAACTATGTGGAGTTAGACAACACAAAACACATTTCCCTCAAATATTTGTATCCTCAGCAAGGTCTTCAAGTTAACTAATTGATCTAATATTAGAACAAAGCTGCTGAACCACTTAAGGCCAATAAATACCTTGTTTGAAACTAAAATCTCACTCTGAGCCCATCTTGTGATATACAGTCTTGAGATGTTTTATTCTGACAAATATTATGGGTAAGTCCATGGGTCTATCATTAGCGCAATGAGAGACACCTTGACTTGCGAATCAGGAAAGAGACCAAAAAAAGCAGGAAGTCTAATTTTGCAGAGCACAGTGCAATAAAACTGGAAGTGTCCTTAAATATCACAGAACAGGAATACATTCACCTGTCACTCCTGGAAGAAGCAATTGTTTTCAACTGCTTTCTGATGTGGCACTATTGATGGATATTTCAGTTGCCTTTGGATGGAAAGTCAGAATCTCCAGAATAATGAAAAACCAACTAGAGAAGAAATATTTTTTCAGCGATCGCTTAAGCATTCAAACAAATTGCATCTCTATATAAGCCCACCTCAATCCTGAGATGAAACATATGGCATTTCTGACATCTCAGTATTGAACTGTTTTTATTTGTAGGCTGACAGTGAGACACACATGACAGTTTATTGCCTTCAGTGCAGCATAAACAAGGGTCTTTAAATCTGAGAAAGCAGAATGAAAATTCTATGAACAAGATGAGAAAACATCAAAAATAAAGAGGCAAGCTGAGCTTGATAATCCCTCAGTCCATAAAGCAATACTAAACAGTCATTTAGGAACAGATGCAGAAAACACACGCTTACCTGTGCAGTAACGGTTATTCTAGAGTGAAGTGAATAGGTTATGCAACACATCAAAGGTGTATGTGGGTACAATTCAATCCACAGGTTCCCAGTTTTACCAGCAGGCAATCCATGTACCCACTCTTCCCTTGTGAGCCAAACCAAAGGCATCAAAGAGGCCGACCCACTCCCACCCTCTCCATAGCTTCATCTAGCTAGTAAGCTAAAAACTAAAAGTAGCAGGAAAGGTGAGAGGCTCATGGAACATCTATGTGCATAACACATTTAAAAGTGGTAGCATATAGATATGTAACCCTTTTCCCTACTTCAAGTGATTGAGCACATATTAGCCTCACTTGTTACATCCCTTACCAGTTAACTGGTGGGGGCTGGAGCAGCTGCCCGCTCACCCACACCAGGAAAGGGGTGGGGTCTGCTGGAGCAGCCCCTGTTCATGACAAGCCTGGGCCTGTCCGTGGCAGGTCCAGCTCCCCACCACAAGTTACACACTGACTTCCCAGCCCTGCTCCTGGGGAGCCCCACAGCGAAGCCTCTTCCCCATGAGCAAGGCCAGCAGGGAGGCAGCATCACTATCACCTTCCCAGAGAGGCTTCAATGCGGGCTCTTCAGTAAATAGCTTATGTAAGCTTTATACTGCTGAGCTTGCAGTGTATGTAACCAGTATTCCCTCTGAGCTGCGCGGCAGCACCACTTTATAGGTGATTAATAAGCCTTGCCTAGTCAGAGGCTCGGGGCTCCATGCACAGAGCTGACTGACTGGGCAGGGCTTATTAGTCACCTGTGAAGCTGTGCTGCTGCCTAGCTTAGAGGGAACACTGCGTGTAACCACCCCCCTGATTTTCAGTAGTTAGAGTTACCTTTTTAAACACATTTTTATATCCCTAGCACATACTCATATTTCACTCTAGCCCACTCATCAGCAGTTCCTACACAGGTGGAGGGAATTCAGACTACCTGGAGAGACTGAAACACTGACTTGCTAAAGTTGGCATCATTCTTGGATGCTTGAGTTACAGCATAGTGTCTGAGAAAGGTACATACACAGCCAATCATGTTGTAGCTTCACAAATATCGAGTACAGGAATATGGCTTAATAAGTGGAACGAGCTATTATCCTTAGTGGAGTAGAGACCTTTGCCAGATAATAGCAAAAGCATGAGCTCATCTAATATCTATGTAAAAGATGCTGCCCTTGAATGCTCAGCCATAGACTGCAAGCAGTCTGGAAGAGGACCCGGAAGAGGATCCAATTTTTTTTTTAAGAGTCAAGATAAAATACCAGAAGCCTCTGAACATCCAACAAATAAACTTCTTCTGCCTTTGTCTATTCTACACTAAAATTCACATCTCAGGAAGTGAATCCAAAGCGCTGTGCTGCAATTCTCATGAGCGAAAGCTGTGGGTGCAAACTAAAGAATGGTTAGAAGACACCTGGTCTGCGATGCCAATATAGGTTGTACCTCCAAAATGAGCACACTTTGGTCTGGCAACATCTGTGCCAGGAACCTAAGAGCAGAAGGGCCAGCTGGGCAGGGCATCATGGTTGGCAGCCTGGCTGGGGGCAGCAGCAGCCTCCAGTGGCCCCCAGGAGTGTGGGACTGAGGCTGAAGCCCTGTGGCAGCACATGGTCGAAGTTCCTGTAGCAATCACCAAGAGCGCGGGGCAGGAAGTCCAGCTCCACGGTTGGCCCCTGCTATGCGAGGCCAGAGCCCCAGTCCCATGGCAAGGAGCCAGCAGCAGCTAGGCAAGCAGCCCAGCCAGGCTGAGAGGTATGGGGAGGCAGGGTTGCCTTCTGGGCAGCCTACCCAGCAGCAAGCGATGGAATTGGGGTCCAGTGACAGGAGATCTCCTCTAGAAAACTTTGTTGTTTGGGATCAGTCAGGTCCTGACGGTGCTGGACCAGGGAGATCCTATCTATATCACTAGAGGCATAAACTCAGGCTAGGGCCTTTCACTCTCCCCACTTCCCACCCCATTGTTTTGTGCAATACGAGGCAGCTTCTGAATGTGGTAGTAGACCAAGCCCCACATGCAACTTAAGCAGCTGAATGCCTATTTTCTCTATGTCATTTGTCATCTGAAGAAGTGGGTTGTGCTCACAAAAGCTCATGATACTATATATATTTTTGTTAGTCTCTAAGGTTCTACCGGACCATTAATTGTTTAAGCTTTTTTTAGTTACAAACCAACACGGCTACCCCTCTGAGACTATCTTCCCCAGGTTCATGGATCTAAAGCAGAGAATGGCATTTTCCTGCAGCCCAGAATTAAGGAGGAAGTCCAAAGGAGAGGTGAGGCTTAGCACATACTTCTCTAGAGGATCTCACTTGGGCAGCTCTTTACCCAGCATGCTGGCTTTCTGGCTAACTTTCTAACATTCTCTTCCCCACTCGTATATGAACCTAATTCTGGATTGGTGGATTGTGGCATTGTTGCTATGGTTTTCTAAGTGCCCAAACATTAGGTACTGCAATGCTCAACACTACACTGCTTACCTCCATTTGTTGATCTGGTCTGGGCCTTAGTATTTCTGTTCCCTCACTTCCCCATCTGTAAAATGAGGATAATTAAACCCCTGTGAAATAGCCAAGTGCTAGGAGGATCAATACACTAGATTAAGTGTCTTACAATCTTTGTTAATAGATAGTAGTGGGAAGCACGTAAATAAGCATTTCTATGTATTACTACAAATCACAGCAATGGAATGTGAATTATGGCAATATGAATGCCATATTTCCATCTAACAAGGCCATAAATATTTCTTTAATACAAGATATATGACACATATATGATTCTGGACATCCAACACTCCGGTCATCTGAAGAAGTGGGCTGTGCCCATAAAAGCTCATACCACCATCTACCTGTTTTGTTGGTCTTTACAGTGCTACCAGACTGGTTTTTTTTTTAAGTTTATCCTGTACAGACTAACTTGGCTACCCCTCTGCAGTATGAAAGAAATTATCTGCATGTATATGAAACTGCACTTAAGTTGCAGCCCTTGGCATGTGCTGTGAGTATCACTGTGGCCCCCCAGGGCTTCCAAAGTTGAGTAGCCCTGTCTTAAGGGATGAGGGGTGGCTTAGTTCCTAGACTGGCATCCAGAACATCAGCCTTCCCTGGGCTGCTTCCTATCTTCCTTATTTTTCTATCAGTTTGAACCATAGCACCAGTCTTCTGCTTATACTGTTCTTAGTACTTCAGGGCTTCAGCTCTGGGGAAAGAGGGGATACTTCCCAATTCACCCACAGTGTCCAGTTGCCCTTTCTTCCCTATAGTCAGGGGGCAGAGAATTCAGGCCAAATCACATTTTTTGGTTCTTACTTTGTAAAGTACTCTGCCTTGGTGGCTGCAGCCTATCTGCTTCCTTGCAGCCACTTCCTCCTTTATGTCCCCTGTCTCTTCCCCCAAACTTTCAGAGCTTTTTCAGCAGCTCCTTCATAGGGAGCAAGCCTGTGCTCCTTTTTTGGCCCAATACTGTTACATAGCGTGTGTCTGAATTCCATTACATTCCTCCCAATCAGGCTGAGTATTGCAGAGTCAGTCTTCACAGATGGGTCTCATCTGTGTCCCGTGAAGTTTTCATATTTTTCTAGTCAAGGACATCTTTAGGATTTATGGGTCTCTATGCAGTACTATTGAACTAGTGCCTATTTACCCAATGGCAGATTGGGAAGGGAGAGAGGACTTTTTTTAAGAGGTGATTTTAGAATGTTCAGCAATACACCAATTAAAAAAATTTAAATTTAAACAATGAGACCCTAACACACAGCCTGGGCTACTCTTGCTTGCACTGTGCTTGACACGAGCGGTCTGGTAAGCTGCCATGGTCACTTTTTCAAAGTTTACCAGAAACATCTCTGGGTCATCCTCTGTTCCATTCTCACTAGGTTCAATGGAAGACTCAGAGCCAAATACGAACTGGAGCTACTTAACTCCCCAGAGTACCCTGGGGGGTGAAACAGTCTGGCCAAATGCTACACCAGTTGTTGCTGTTGGTTTCTTTGCTGGACTGCTAATTCCCTGATGAGTTGTTGCTGCTGCAAGGCTTTCTGCTGTTGCTAGGCAGCTGCAGAAGCAATGGGTCTGCTGCAGCTGCTGTTGCTAGTACATAACTTACTTGGACAGCTTGTCCAAGTCCATCTTTCTCCCACACCTTTCCCATTCTCTGAGTCTTAAGGTAGCTCTTCTGGGAAGTTTAATGTCCTGGAGGACAAGCTCCAGTTCATCACTCCTCCAGAGTCTCTGGGATCTCTTAGGAGGCTGGGGAAAGTGATAGAGGGTTCTGGACCTCTCCCTCCACTAGGTCCAAGAGCAAAGTCCCTTCTGGCTCCCACTCCAGATCAGCCTCCCCGGGTCACTTCCTGTTTTCCTTTGAGCTTGGGGCACAATGCCAGTCTTCTGTGTATATAGTTTTGGTAGTTCAGGGCTACAGCTGCATGGAGGGATGATTCCCAAATCAGGCTTCGAGTCAGCTGCTGTCCGGGAATCAGTAGGAAGGGAATCCTGACAGAGTCTTACTCACAGTCCTGGTCTTTGCCCTGTAGATTGCTCTACTCCAGTAGATTCAGCCAGGCTTTCCTCCACACTCTCTACTGCCAGATCTCCCTTTTAAGCAGGGCCTGCATAGGGAACATGCTTGGCAGCTGCTGAAAGGGAGGACCTTCTTGGTCCCATATTGTTCCACCTCTCCTTAGTCTGGGCTCTGAAGACCCTATTATATCACATCACAATGTGTATTCTTTATGAAAGTGTGCTTATGATATGGCTATGACATAACTGAGATGTACCTGATGGCCTGTATTATTTCCAGGGCTCAACAAATCCACTTCTCTACTCGCCCATGGCGGGTAGATTTCAGCCAGTCGCCCCGTTCACTGGTGGTTCGCGCATGCACAGTGTGGGTCTCACGCATGTGCATTGCGGGGCTGGCGAGTGGTTTTTGCCACGATCATCGAGCCCTGATTATTTCTGTATCTGAAGTGAGGAATACTGACCTTGTATCTGTACAGTATTTCAGATGGGCTACTTTGGAGATCACCCATACCAACACTTCAAGGTATAACGACGAAATGGCCTTTAGCCTAAACAACAGCCTATGAAAGAGCTTAATCTTCCTGTGGATGCTTCAGTCAGCCTGTGAGTAATGGCTGCCACAGCCCTGCAGAGACAGGCATCCAAGTCACCTGATACTGAATGCTCCTTTTCCCCTTTTGGAATGCCACTGTTTTTTCACTGGAAGACAATGGATTCCTGCCTTACACAAGAGCTATACAAGGCACAAGAGAGAGACCTCATTGTGGTTTTCCTCTGCCTCCCCACCAAAGACATTGAAATACACCTGGAAACAGGAACTGTGTGTGTAAAATTAGGTCCAAGTTTAAAAGATGTCCGGCTTGTGAGTCCAGCTGAGATCTCAAGCTGCAGTCCAGTACAGCTGTCTTGCAAAACTTTGTCATCTGCCTGCAACAACATCTAGGATGAAGAATTACCATTTATAACCAATTTATTTAACCAATCAAGCTTAGTTTGTATGTTTTATGTACTTCTGTTTTCTACCTCTTTAAGCATTTAAAATAAGTTTATTAGTTATAAAAAGTGTATTTCATTTTCTATAATACAACCCCAACTCATAATGGAGCAGGGGTTAGAGAAGCTGTGCATACCTTCTTCCACATCGATGGACGAGACTTATTTAATAATATACCTTAGGTCTGCACTCTAAGGGTACCTCTAGACAACAGCGTTATTTTGGAATAACTAATGACACACGTCTACACACACGCAGTTATTTCAACAATGTCAAAATAATGTCCATCGAGAGAACTTCTTACTCTGACTCCTGTAACCCTCACTTTACGAGGATTAAGAGTAGTCGGAGAAAGAGTGTGTTATCTCAGACTTGCTGCTATGTAGACAGCACCAAAGGCTGAAATAAGCTATTTCAACTTAAGCTACAGAATTGACATCGCTTAAGTTGTGTAGCTTATTTCGGAGTTAGCCCTGCTGTGTCCCTTATTGAGGTGGACAACTGACTGCTGAGGCAAATCCGTTAAGCTAAGCCTTCCAAGAGCTGATCTCACTGTGTGTGGTTTTGCACGTGATCCTCCCTGTGTATGTGCTGGAAGAGGCGTAAAAAGCCTGGCTAAGCAAAACTAGAAGAAAAGATGCCAAATTGCCACAACAAGCAGGGTCAGTAGTATCTCACAGGGAGCACTGTCATACCCAACTCAGAGCTTCTCAAAGAAAAACAAAGGTCACAAATCCCTTTCAATGGAAAGAGTTAGGCAACCTAAAGACAAGAGTCGCTACCAGCCCTCCCTCACTTGCAATCTATTTAGTTAAAACACATGTATAATGCAGCTGAAGTTGTGTGTTTATATTATTAATGAAAGAGACTATGGCAGAGCATGACCACTGAAATAGTCCCAATAAGTAAAAACAAGTAGACAGAAGACACAATCTGGAATGTACGAGTACAATAAAATAGAATCTACACACACTTGTATATTTATTATAAAAACAACAGCAACAAAGTCCAGGAAGTCCTTCTCTCACAAGACATATGTACATCTATAGACTTCATTAATTTTGAAACTCAGTGAGGCTATTCATCATTGAAACAATGGAGCAGGATTTAAACACCACAAAAATATGCTCAAATAAATTGACCTGATTTGTACTTACCAAAGAAGGAAAATTCAGCTGGCCAATTAAGCAATCCCTTAAAAGATTACCTATAAAACAAAACAATGCAAGTTATTTTGTTTTAGGAATTTTCTTAGGAAAGTGAAGTCTCCTCTTTCCTAAGCTTATTGGATGACAAATTTGACTATGTCTATACTATCGTTTTTGTGAGCAAAACATTTGTCACTCAGGGGTGTGAAAAAAACTGCACACCTTGGGGTCCAACCAGTTCTGAAGCAATAGCCATTATAGTGCTATAGCCTACTGCTGTTCCAATTAGCCACACTAAACCAACCAAATAGCAACATATAACTAGTGGCTAAAGTGTTGGACATGACGGATTACACAGACAGAAGTACCAGTATGGACTAGGGATGTAAAATCCTGGTTAATTAACTGGCTAAATATTAGGTTTGCCGGGCTGGGAACAAAAAAGTTACTTTCCCTCTATATTAATCAGAATTCACTTCCTAGGTACTCATCATACTATATTATGATTAATTTTTAAGACTATGACAGACTGATATAAACAAAGCTTTAATTCTGGGTGAAATTAATTCATAGTAATTTAACTCAGCAAGCAAGAAAAATTGTTTTAAATACTTCTAATATTAATTTCCATTTTTACTTTATTTCATTTTTCTAAAAAGAATAGTTCTTACTGGTTAGTGTAACTGCCTGCTTACTAAAGTATACCATCTATACACATTTATTTAAGCAATTATACAGGTGAATAATTTTTTTAAAAAATTTCCTTTGTTTAATTATGTTAGAAAATGGTAACTGATGCATTTCTTTTTTGCTAGATGACAAACATTTTCATGTATTATGTTCCTCAAGCTGCATTTGGACAACAACTGAAAGTCAAATTGGACATGCATTCCTTAAAGCAGTATTTTAAAATTGTTTACAGTAAATAAAACTATAGTAAAATGTACTGTTTGTATCACAAAAAAGTTTTATATGTTTTGCATTTAAAAGTAGCTGATTTATTAAATAAATAAAAGTATTATCTGTAGTTAGTGGACTGAAGAGAATGTTTCTGGTCACCATGTCCTTCCAGATTTTAATACTACATATCTCATCCTCTCACACCTTGTTTTTACTCATACTTGAAAAGGAAAACAAGCTTTCTAGCTTTTTCAACTGTTTTTCAATTTTGAATGAGTTAGTTATTGAAACTGAATTAGCGAAATAACTGAAAAGAGGATAACGCTATCCTCTTCTTCAAGTGCAGAGACTGTCAAAAGCTTGTGTAGCACTTCAGCATGCTCTACCCAGATGTGCAGCCAATGACTTCTATGAGCACAGTAAGTTGATGCCACTTAAAACTTCAGCAGCAACCATATCTTCCTGAATATTTTAATTTAAGTTGTTTGAATATCGCATAAGAAGTTTGGCCTTTAATCTAGATTGTTGGTCTCAAATATATTTTAAATAGTTTTTTTTAAACTATTTTCCACAGATTTTGTTTAATAAATGAGGCAGAAGGGATTTTTAAAGGAGTGGGGGGGAGGAGAGGTTAGGAAAAACATAAACAAGACCACCACCACAGGGTTTCTGATACCAGAAAAATCAACAGAATGGCACAAACCTATTTTTCCTTTTTACAAATCATCTTTAATCCCTTCTACATTGTCACCATCTACATGTTTTGTTAGTTAGTCTTTAAGGTGCTGCTAGACTATTTGTTGTTTTTTAAGTTTTGCCATAATGAATGTGTTAAGTCTTTTAAATGCCACTGGACTGGTTGGTTTTGTTGAAACAGCCTAACACAGCTCCTTCTGAAACCTGTTATCTTGAACAGACTCTGATGTATTCTAGGGTTTTGTTTGTTTTACATTGGACCTTTAATCCAGCCTTTTATTATTTCAATGCAAATTCCTAGATGGGTGAATATATTAAGTAGAAGAAACGGAAATGCGTATTTAGTAACATTTTCAGCTATTATTTTCCTCGACAGAAAACACCTGTCCACAAAAGCTAAGTAGGTTTATGAGCACCAAAATAAGATATAGTTGGGCACATTATAAATGAACAAGTAAACAAACCCCAGAAGGTGTTTGTGACCCACAGGTCAGCAGATACCGGCACGCACAATTTGTAACGTGTGTGGGGGGGTTTTAAGCTAAGTAGTAATATACTTAAGACACCTAAAGGTCAGACCTCACATCCCAGAGTTCATATAGGAGCAATATTTTAAAATGGGGGAAACTCCTACCAGATGGGGCGAGGGGGATGCTATAACTCAGGCTGCGACCCCCTGAGCTGCAGAGCCGGGGAGGCGCCCCTGTATAAAACTGCAGCGCGCCCAGTAGCCGACCCTCTGCTCCACACAGATGGCTCTTAGTACACAACACAACTAAGCAGCCACCTGCTTCGTCACGGCCCGTGTAACAAGGGGGAGCGGGGGCTGAGCATCCCTCCCAACCCCCCTGAACGGGCTGCCGCGTGCACCCCACACCCGGCCACCCGCGGGGCCAGAGGCTCAGTGCCCAGCTGCTGCCCGAAACAACTTGCGGAGCAACCGGTGCTGGAGGGAGAGGGAGACGGAGACGGAGACACAGCCCCAGCCCCAGCCCCAGCCCCAGCTCAACTCCCTGCCCCTGCCCGTGGGGCTGCCCGGCAGCGCCGCCCTTACCTGTGGGGCTGCCCGGCCGCAGGAGCACTCGCAGCAGCCGCGCACAATGAAGCAGCGAAGGGCAGCACCGCAGACACATTAGCGCCCCAGCTGTTCGCTCGCTCCGCCCGACCGTACCATCGGCCCGCTAACGCGGGGGGGGGGGTAGAAGATAGGCAAAGGAGGCGACAGGAACCGCCAACCCGCGCGGGGCCTGAGCCCCCCCGGCCTACACAGAAGGCAGCGCGAGCCCCTCACGGGGTGGGAAATCGAAGACCGTGCGTGGGTAGGGGGTGATCGCCGCGGTTGTTCTCCTCCCCACCCCCCCGACGGGGAATGGTTGGGCCCCCAACAGGAGCTGCTGGGAGGGGACGGGAGTAGCGGGCGCGCGGGATCCCACTACGCGCCGCGCCGCGCCATGGCTCCCCCCCGCAGAGGCGAGCTGAGCCCGGAGGAGAAGCAGCTGCTGGCGGTTATTGCCCAAGGTGAGGCGGCGCGGGGGCAGCAGGCACGTGCCTGGCGGCGGGGGGCAGCACGAAGGTTCTAGGCGCCGCGCGCTCAGGCCTGTGGCACCTCGTGGTCGCTGCCGAGGCAGGGGCGCTTGGCCCCGCTTTCCCTGGGCTGGGCAGCCCCACGTGAGGCTGGTTTGCTAGGGGAGCGCCGGGCGTGTAGAGCCCCGCTGCGGGCTCAGGCCTGTTTCCGCTTCCAGGGTCAGGCTCGCTGCCCAGCCCAGCCGAGCCGCTCGCGGGGCCGGAATACTTGGCGCGGGGGCTGCTGCGGGAAATACCAGCGCGGGACTGGGCCACTGGCCAGGCTGGGATCGGGGTCCTCCCCCTACCTGGAATGGGGGGGGAGGGGAAGCAACTCAAACACTGACCTGCGTCCTGAAGGGCTGAGAGCTGCGGAGTTTCCTGCGTCTCTGGTTCCTCAAATCCAACAGGTGTAGCTCACTGCAGCCCTGTTTGCAGAGCCAGCGCTTGAGCGCACACAGGGCTCTCCACAGTTGCCCAGGGAACCAACTGCCCTCTTCCCTGTTAGTTTTCCTATTGCTGCTTAGACCCCAAGCCAGATTTAGGGGCAGGTGACCGCCTGCAATGCGGTGCCGGGGGGTTTCCGGGCAGTGAGTAGCGTTTGTGTTAGTGACAAAAGGGGGAATAAATGTTTGACAGAGCGTGTTTCAGGTATTTCCTGCGTGGATTCCTTCTATTTTTGCTAAAATAAGAATGGCCATACTGGGTCACACCAACAGTCCATCTCGCCCAGTATCCTGTCTTCCCCACAATGGTCAATATCAGGTGCCTCAGAGGGAGGGAAGACACCCTAACCTCCATGAATCTATCTAGCTCTTTTCTGAACCCTGTTAAAGTCCTAGTCTTTACCACATCCTCTGGTAAGAAGTTCCAAAGGTTAATTGTGCGCTGAGTGAAGAAAAACTTCCTTTTATTTTAACTTCCTAGAATGTTCTGGGGCTTTGTAGAAGCTCATGGAGTCTTTCACATGTTCTGGGAATTAGATTTCCCTCCAACCACCTAGAACTGTGGTGTCCAACCAGTTCTGAAGCTGTAGTGAAGTAGCCACACTCAACTGGCCAAAAAGCCACGCGTGGCTAGTAGCTAGCATGTTGGACATCCTGGGCCTAAAATGTTGTCAGCCATTGGTGGGAGAGTGTTGCCAGTCAGTAAGATATAAGAGCGAAAAGTCAGAGCCCAGCTGTGGTATTTGTGAACCTTGTTTTATTATATAATTGTACTTGTGTTTTAAGCCTTGAAGAATGTAAATAGGGATGCTAAAGGACATACTTAGAGATTCCTATTGAATCCCTATATATGTAGCAATAAAAAGAAATACTGTTACTACTTTTGCTATGCTTCACATGTAATGTTTAATTACTTTCTAGGACTGCAGAACATAAAATTTTTGCTTTCCTTACTGTCTGTTTTTTCCCTGTAGAAAATAAATATTTGATGCCTCAGAAGAAGCCTTTAGGAGCTCAGTATAGGCAACAAAAAGCTCAATTGCAGTATAGTTCCTAGCAAGAGGCAAATCTGATGAGAAAATACCTGAAACACAACAACACATTACAGGCTTTAGGTATCAGTGATTGTCCCAATGCAGAAGAAGTTGAGCAAAGTGTAAATGATAGAAGTCCTACTACTAAGGAATTAGCAGACTTACTGGAAGAGAAGGAATGGAAATGTGAGGAAAGTGGTGGATAGTCATTCAATTTTCCAGGCAATGCAAAGGAGAGTGATCATAAAGAAGAATGTAACTTACATGAAAAGTGGAGTAATGACAAAGAAAAATCTGTTTTACATGAAAAGGAGAGAAACCATAAAGAAGAATTAGCCTTGTATGATGACAGAAAGCAATGAGAAAAATTTCACACCATAGATTGATACAGCAATCCTAAATTCTGCAGATATTGATCATTCAATTTTGAACAGGCCTAGCAAAATCGAGGCTATGACATTTTTTGTAAATGAGCAGAACACTTTCCACTGCAAAAGAGTACTTGAGAATGCCTAGAAACTGAATCAACATTGATTAGTTTGTCAGTTGATGTTAAGTATTGTGTTCTGTTTTTTTGCAAAATATTTGACAAGAATGCCAAATTGTTGCTTTGCTTTCTGCGTACAGTTACTGGCATAATTTAACTGATGCTCTGAAGCAAATGAAAAGTCACGTAGGCATTTTACAGCTTGCTCCATATGGATGGCAGTCAAATCCAGGCTCACCCTGAATAAATACATAGATGGAGAAAACCAGCATGATGCTTATGCAGAAACCCAGCACTAGAGGAACATTCTTGAGCATCTGATCTCAGTTACCCTCTTCCTTACAAACAGGGCTCTTGGATAAGTTATTCACTGAACGTAACAGTAACTGCATCTATTTTGGTAGAGCTTTTTGGAAAATGTCAAGGAAGATGTTTGTGTGAGTACATGTGTTAAGTAGCTTGTGAAGAAGCTATGGACCATTACCGCAGCAAAACAAATTGATCTTATGGCAAGGAAGGTGATTGATAACATTGATATGTCTTGGCAAAGTGAAGTACTGTGCCAGAAAAAGGTCTAACGGAAACTTTATGAACCTTTTTAAATTAGAATACAATAATGCTTCAGGATTGCCGTGAACAAGGCTTTGATAGTGGCGTACAGCATTCACATGAAGAAACAGTGGCTTCCAGGCAAGGATCCTTGCACTGAATCCAAAAGCTTTCTTTATGCCTTGTGACTTTTATTCCCTCATTCTGGTTGTGTCAACAGCAGTATAATCTTTTTTAGATTCAGTATCTCTGGAGTACAGGCAGTCCCCGGGTTACGTACAAGATAGGGACTGTAGGTTTGTTCTTAAGTTGAATTTGTACGTAAGTCGGAACTGGTACATATTGTACCTCAGGTGTCCCCGATTCAGCTGCTGCTGAAACTGACCAGCGGCTGACTACAGGAAGCCCGAGGCAGAGCTGCTTTGCCCCGGGCTTCCTGGAATCAGCCGCTGGTCAGTTTCAGCAGCAGCTGACTTGGGGACACCTGGGATAGAGCAGCTGGGGTGCTGCCAGGTTGGTACCCGCAGCGCCGAGGTGGAGTGCTGCTGGGTTGGTCTGGTAGCGCCGACCCTTGGCGCAGCAGGACCAACCCAGCAGCACTCCAGCTGCTCTACCCCAGGCATCAGTGCGAAAAGTCTGGTCTTCTGGGGGGGCGCACTAGCTGCGTCCCCTCCCCCCCCCCCAGCAGACCAGGGAGACGCTGAGCGGCTTTTCTCGCCGTGGAGGACGCGGGCAGCGGGACCGCGGCACGTCTCGGCGGTCCCGCTGCCTGTGTCCTCCGCAGCGAGAAAAGCCGCTCCGCGTCTCCCTGGTCTGCTGGGGGGAAGCGCCGCCAGAGGCAGCGACAGTGGGGGAGGCACCCCGCACTAGCTGCGCCCCCCTTCTCCCCCGTTTGTAACTAGGGGTCCGACTTAGGTCGGATTGACGTAACCAGGGGACTTACTGTACTGCAAAAGATATATATCCTGTTTTTAGCATCAGCTATCAGGTGAAAAATCCTCACTGACACAGTTACGAATCTGGGGGTGAAGCTGCTATGTGACTCTTGCTGGGAGAGCTACTTTGATAGCATAAAGCTGGTGAGATACCAAGTGACTGAGGTTTATGATTCCCTGATGGAACTGACACAGTTGAGTAAAGCCAAAGCCAGAATCAGACACAAGGTGCAATGCTTGACAAAACAGATCACTGACTTCAAATTTCTGGTCTCAGTTGTGGTTTGGCATAATATCCCATTCCAAAAGTTGTAAGCAGGACCGTACAAACCCAGTCAATGGACATTGCAATCACCACTACTTTGAGTAACTGTCTTGATTTCATTGTGATTTATAGAGACAATGGATTTGACAATGCTGTCACTGCCAAGGAAATGGTGGAAAACTTAGGAGTTGAGCCTGTCTTCAAGGGAATTTGTATTCATCAGAAGAAGACACAGTTTGGATATGAGACAATGACAAGCTCAGAATAAAAATTCAAGAGGGACTTGTTTTGTTGATGCCACTGGAGTGTCCTCTGGAAGAAGGGGTTGAACAAATATAGCACCTTGAAAAGACTTGGGGGGGAGAGGGAGAGAGAGAGAGAGACCTCAGTAAGCTGCTGAAGGACAGGAAAATACTTTGGAACAAATGTATAGATGCTGACACCTGAGAAATCTTTGGATGTCAATGATAAACACTTCTGTGTTGAATTGGGCAACATCGATAACATTTTGCTATACGAGAAACACTCTCCATTCCAGGTTTTCCAGTTCATTTATGATGCAGCGCTGAAGGATGCTTTTTCTAATGCATGGATAGCTTTGAGGATTCTGCTTAGGCTGCCAGTCTCGGACAGGTGGTGCGCACAGCCTTTTGAAGCTCAGGCTCATTAGAACATTATCTTTGGCAATGGCAGATAAGAGACTGACCTCAATTTCTACTGCTTGATGGTGCCATTGGCCAGCCTGTGGCGCTCTCTGACACGGTGTTCAGCTCATAAAAGCAAATTTAACCTTTTGAACTAGGGATGTTAAATTTTGATTAATCAGCTAATTTCCATCGACTGGTTGATGGGGGGGCGGGGAGGTGCTCTCTATCCCCACTGCACCTCTGCCTTTTAAATGTAGTAAGAGCCACCCAGAATTATTTATTTATTTATTTTTGTAATCTGCCCCTTGACTTTTTAAAAATCAAGAATAGGGAAGTATAATTTTGGTTTGTTTTTTTCTCCATGTGAAAGACTCACCAAATTATTACAAGGGAAACAGGGAAAATGACAGTAACCAGAGTTAAATCAAATTGCACAAAGTAACCCAGCTGAGTTCAGTGTGGTGGGAGATACTTTCTAATTTCTGTCAGTTACAAGTACTCTTCAAGTTACTGTTAGCAATAGTAAGCAAACAACCTGTAGTCCAGGGTGCTCCAAGAGAAATAAACATGTTCACAGTATTTTTCACTTACTTGACAATGTGCACAATTATAAGTATTCCAAAATTATCTGCTACTTGGCATGCTTATCTTGGGAGGTGAGAGAAATGAACTAAAGACACAGTCTCAAGAATTGTTATGCTGAAATGTGCTTAGAGAGCATCTCTGTGTCTCATTCTCCACCTCCCTATCCCCTACGTCAAAATAAGCGTTACCATTCACTTAGAGGGTTCTAGAACTTTTTTATTATACAGACCACTTTGTAAAATACTGTCATGACCCACTCTCCTTCTCCTCTTCCCCCATTTTCCCACTTGTCTCTTTTTCCCAGTTATAGCCTGATCCAAAGCTCTTGGTCCCTAAAGGAGTCTTTACATTGACTGAAGTGGACTTTGGATGAAACTTTTATCCCTGTGGCTCAACTAAAAGGATTTTGTGGGCAAAAGTTTGGGCATTTATGCAGGCATAATGTACTCTTCTTCAAAATCTAAAAAAATGCCTTAAAATAACTTGGGTATACTTTGGTTTGCTTATGCACAAAACAAACAAACATTCCAACAGCCTAACTGCTGAAATATTTATTAGTATCTGTCTTTAACAAACTCATGCCATGTAATTTAATTTTGTCATGGACAAAAGCATGGATATTGGGTTAGGACACTAGTTGAGGTAAGCTATGTCTAGACTACATGCCTCTGGCGACAGAGGCATGTAGATGAGGCTACCAGGCATAGGAAAATGAAGCGGCAATTTAAAGAATCGCCGCTTCATTTAAATTTACATGGCTGCCGCGCTGAGCCGATCAGCTGTTTGTCGGCTCAGCGCGGTAGTCTGGACGCGCGGGTGTCGACATCAAAGGCATTTGTCGACCACCCAGGTAAACCTCATCCCAGGAGGCATACCTGGGTGGTCGACAAATGCCTTTAATGTCGACACCCGCGCATCCAGACTACCGCGCTGAGCCAACAAACAGCTGATCGGCTCCGCGCGGCAGCCATGTAAATTTAAATGAAGCGGCAATTATTTAAATCGCCGCTTCATTTTCCTATGCCTGGTAGCCTCATCTACATGCCTCTGTTGCCAGAGGCATGTAGTCTAGACGTAGCCTAAGAGTGTGAGGGCTGGTCTGGAGTTTAGGTGCAGTAATCTTTTGGTCTTGATGACTGCTCAATCAAAAATACGGCCAATAATGTCTGACATGGATGTTTTATAAAAGTAATGTTCCACTAATTTGACTTTGAAACCAGTTCTCATAAAACCAAAGGTCAGAACCATTTATTCAGTACAGTACTATCATCACTTGCATTTTTTTTTTGATGAATTAGGAGTCATCTCAAATCCTCTGTTACTACTCTCAAAATATCAGAGGGGTAGCCGTGTTAGTCTGAATCTGCAAAAGCGACGAGGAGTCCTGTGGCACCTTATAGACTAACTGAAGTGTAGGAGCATAAGCTTTCGTGGGAAAAGACCCACTTCGTCAGATGCGACGAAGTGGGTCTTCGTCTGACGAAGTGGGTCTTTGCCCACGAAAGCTTATGCTCCTACACTTCAGTTAGTCTATAAGGTGCCACAGGACTCCTCGTCGCTACTCTCAAAATAGTGGTCCACAACCAAGCTTTTAACAGATTAGAATTTGAATCTCAAAACAGTTAAATCTACTCTGCATTCTGATAAACTTAGTTCATACTTTTTTTTATTTAATTTGGAGATTTTTATTATCAATTTACTTTTTTGCACACCTCACTTTTTCATCAATAGTAGCTATAAAATAAAATTTCTTCAGTGTAACATTAAAATTTATATACAGCAGAAAATATGGTCAATAGAAAAGCTATACCAAAACCATTATTGTATTCCATCTTATACCCCACAGGAATCCTAGAATACTAGACCTGGAAGGTACCTCAAGAGGTCATCAAGTCCAGACCTCTGCCCTCATGGCAGGACCAAGCACCAAATAGCCAAGTTAAAATGCACTTACAATTTTTCTCCAGTATTTCTTGCCTTGATCAATGATGAACCCACTTCCCTCCTTTATTCTCTCTTCTCTCAAACATCCATGTCCTCTATAATTATTATAAAATACCATTGTAAGAGTTATGAGAGAATGATTTCAGGAAACCCACGCTCCTCCCTATCACAAAACACTCAAGACTTTTTAGAGTGAATTCTGCTTGTGGAATCAGTATAGTAAGGTGCTGTTACAATCCAGTTTCGTGAATTTGAATTTTAGGGTGGGTGGTGGTTTGGTTTTTGGTCAGAATAGAAAGGGTGTTACAGTTTAAACAAAATAATAAATCATTCTTCATTCTGACCAACAAAG
The DNA here is from genome assembly GCF_049634645.1 of Pelodiscus sinensis. Lineage (NCBI taxonomy): Eukaryota > Metazoa > Chordata > Testudines > Trionychidae > Pelodiscus > Pelodiscus sinensis. The sequence continues at coordinate 203,515,564 of NC_134712.1, forward strand.
ATTTCAAAGCACTGTGATAGCTCGCAATCAAATTAGTATTCAGCATTACTTGCAGAAGAATGCTAGTCATTATTTAAATGCATCTGCAGGAACATTTATATACAAATACCTTCAAACATTCCCTCTCATGTATTTACCACGTCAGAACTATCCTGACGCACCTTATGAAAAAGATATATTAATTTTCCAAGCTTAAGTTCATAGAATAGGCTAATTTCTGTAAAGCAAGTCTAATTATATATAGGCTGTGTCTACATTGGTGTGATCTTGCGCAAAAGCAGTCACTTTTGCGCCAAAACTTGCTGCCTGTCTACACTGGCTGTGAGTTCTTGCGCAAGAACGCTGATGTTCTAATGTATGAAATCAGTGCTTCTTCTGCAAGAACTCTGATGCTCCCGCTCAGGAATAAGCCCTCTTACGCGAGAGGCCAGTGTAGACAGGTAACATGAATTTCTTGCGCAAGAAAGCCCTATGGTTAAAATGGCCATCAGAGCTTTCTTGTGCAAGAGAGCGACTACACTGGCATGGATGCTCTTGCGCAAAAGCATATCTCTTGCGCAAAGGCACATGCCAGTATAGACGCTCTCTGCTGGAAGAGTTTTTGCACAAGAACTCTTCCGCAAAAGAGTTCTTGCGCAAAATCATGCCAGTGTAGACGTAGCCATATTGATTTTAAAACTTCTTGACTTTTAGCTTCTATAATTTAATATTCATCCCTGAGTTTCTTCATGCTTGGTAACTTGCTAATTTAGTCTGAGTATTTTATTTAAAATCAGAAATAGAACTATTAGCAATGCTTTGATTCTTTGTTGCTTCCCTTTTAGCCCCTTACTTTTAATGGAGCACCATTTTATTTTATTTTTACCTCTTTTACATGTTACTTTTTTTTTTTTTTTTTTTTTTTTTTTTTTTTTTTTTTTTTAAAGGAAACACTGAAGAAGCTGGAAGGCTCTTGGGCAGCAAGAATGTCCGTGTCAATTGCTTGGATGAGGTACTTTTAATTTAGAAGTTTTGTTGTATCTTCTTAGTGAATCTCTCAAGAAGTATTAGGTTGAAAAGCTATCGAGAGGTCTGCAGGTTTCTTAGGAGCTAAATAACTATTATATAGCACGTAGGAACTCAGAAGACTTCTGATTAGCTTATTAACTTGCATTAGTAAGCCACTAAACTCTTCTTAATCTGTAAAAGTATTTCAGAGGATTAATATCTTTAAGTTTGGATATGATCTGTTCACTCTCAAATTCTGAATAGGGTTTTTTGACAGGTGAAATGGTATCATATGAGGCCCACGAAGAGTTTAGAATCTGCATTTCCTATTGAAGTTTTTCCAAATGTTAATTCTGAACAAATTCATGCGATCACAGGTTATCTCTGGCTCTTCAAGCAAACTCTGCATTACTGGATAATGGTGCCATCAAAACAAAGGTTCTTTGAGCCACAGAAAGCATGCTGGTTGGACTGTGACACTGACTAGCTCAGAGTGGATACAGCCCCCTTTAGTAACTGGGAGGAAGGAGAAAATCTCAAGAACGAACACAGACTAATCAATATACAACATGTTAGTCTAGGTTTACCATACATTTGGGTTTTCCCAGACACATCCACTTTTTGAGCTTCTTTTCACAGTCCAGGCAGATTCTTCAAATAACAGGAAGTGTCCCAAGTTATTTGCAGAGCAGACAAGTTGCAGCTCAGAAAGAGCCCCCATTGGTCCTTCCCCTCCATCTGTAGCTGATTGGTCCACTCCTGGGCAAGCCATAGTTGCCAGATCCTACCTTTCCCAGGCCCTAGCTTTCAGTCTTGGAGAAGGAGTTCCTCAGGGAGGTTCTAAGGGACGACTGTTGCTGCATCTTGAACTTGCACCAGCCACCTTACTACCTTCCTTCCGATACCCCATTTAGTGCCCCCTCTGCCCTCAGCTCCTCCCCCTACCACTCTAGAAATGTTCTCCTTTTGGGAAACTAAAATATAGTAACCCTCAGTGTTTCTTAGAAATCACACCCTGCAGAGTACATTATCTCTAGGCATTGAGTAAGTCAAAGATATGCTCCCCCTCCCCCAATAAGCCTAAAAACTATACTATTATTTTAAGCAGATATCTGCTCCTATTATGCAGCATGTTAGTTCTTATCTATATTTGGTCCAATGCACTTTGGAGGGATGGAGTCAAGGTTTCTGGATGCTTTCTCAAGAAATGATTGTATGCTCACTGTTAGACACTGTCCCCCAGACAGCATTTTTCCTTTCTGTCTCTGTACCAGAAGAGAGCAACAAGCTAAACAATGCACTAAACTAACCACATTATTTGATCATTTCAGACTTGTCAACTTTCCTCATGCAGGGTTAGCTGCATCCACACAGCTGTCTAAACTCCATTACCTAGATCCATTACAGAATTGAGAGGGTCCCTTTCAGACATTTTCCATTAAAAACAGTGACTCACTAAAATATGTTCCTGTCGTTTCTCCAGAATTAGGAGGGTGTACACTGCCATACCTAGTGTTTTCAATAAGAAAAAGTGTTTGTAATTTTCATTCACTTTTCTGTCAGGGTCAGGTTACAGTCCTCAAAATAAGTCATCATGGTTCCTAAGTTCCATGGTTCTTCTGGTTACTCCAGAACAGTGGTTCCCAACACAGTGCCCGCAGGCGCCATGGCACCCACAGGGGCATTTGTGTGCGCCCACCAAGTGCTCGGGGCTAACCCCGCCCCAGGTGCCTGCGCGGTGCCGGAGCGCACGGGGAGCGCCAGCCCCGGGAGTGCGGCGAGTTGGCCGCCAGCACCCCGGTTGCGCGGCGCATGGGGAGCGCCGGCCCCAGACACATGGCGAATTGGCATCCCTGCCCCCGGGCGCGTGGCTATGTGAGAGGGGTGCTGGCTTTGGGTGTGCGGCTATGGGGGGTACTGGCCCCAGGCTTGCTGCAAATGGGCGGCCCCACCCGTGGCCACATGGCGCATAGGGTTGCTGGCCCCAGGCATGTTGCTCATGGCGGCCCCGCACCCAGGTGCGCGAGTGTCCCTGCCCTCTGGCCCCCGGCAGCCTAACGGCCATGCCCCCCTGGCGCCCGGCAGCTTCAAATGGTTGGGGACCACTACTCCAGAAGAATGTGCAGTGGGAATGGACTGAGCAACACATGGAAGCAGTGTCACAGCTGAAACAAGCCATTGTTATGGCTCCGGTGTTGATCACTCCAGTTCCTGAATTATCTTTTCACCTGGAGGTGGCAGTGAGTGTAAATATGTTGGCAGCCGTTATTTCACAGAAGAGGCATGGGAAAATCAGACCTATTGCCTATGCTTCGCAGGTGCTTTCTCCGGTAGAAATCATATATGACAACTGTGAGAAATACCTGCTGGCCACAAGTTGGGCTATTCAACATTTCACCTTCATAATTGGCCTCTGTCCAATCATAGTCCACTCCTCTCACACACCTCCAATTCCTACTGTCAGACTCAGTTAAAGATGGACAGGTTTCCAATGCCGATCTAGCAAGGAAAAGACATTTCAGTGAAATCTATCAGAAGACCTCACATTTATCCAAATGTAGAGGAACAGTGGAGGGGATTAGGAGAGGAGAAATGGAAAGGAAGTGAGAAATCTTTGTCCCCCTCACTAGGGAAAAGAAGTCCTTTTAAGGATACCACTTCTTCATTGACAGGTCGAGTTTTTATGACCATGGTACTCCATATTCACGTTTTGGGATTTATGCCATTACTCCCGCAGGCCAAGGAGAACCCTGGAAGAAAACACATTCATGCATCCCTAATTCGGCTCAGTATGCTGAGTTAGCTGCAGTGGATTGCATGCTGGAACAGTGTGTGGGTACACATACTTGACTGGATGGTAATATTGGGACATCTTTTGAATATGCATGAATAAAACCACCTGCTACTGCCTTTAACCTGGTCCTGGATATGGAAAAAGTAGTTTGGCAGTTAACTGCAAGAAAGCCTGCTTCCTTAATTCAAAAGGACGGTTAGCTGGGTCTGGCAGAATCTGGTCTTATTTAGGTATCACAAGCTCATGAGGAACTGAGTCACACACATCCATCTGTGTACTGACCCAACTGATGATTTCACCATAGGGTCTGTCATAATTTCTAAAAAGAAATATTAGGAACAAATAATTTCTAGAACATACATTAATCCTTTCTTATCCCACTATACTACTGCTAAAGCCAACTCACACAGGGCAAATTAAATCCTGTAGGACTTGCATTACTAGCATTCCTACTAATTCCTACAGATTAAGATAGAGTGGAGAAGTATACAACAGTATAGCTACATAGTTGTAGCTGCATCAGTACAAATCCCTAATTCAGACACATTGAACCATCTTACTCTTTCTTTTTACTACATTAGTGAGGTGGGTTTACAGAAGTATTAGAACCAGTAAACTGTGCTGCTGTAGTTACATTGGTGTAGTTCTAAGGAAAAACCTTCAGCTACTGGGTGAACCCTTCACTCATATTTTTGGTATTGTGAATATATGGTAAGTGGTAGGAAGGTGGGGTAATATAGTTACAGCTTCATCAATTATAATTAAGAATTGACAGCATGATTTTCACAGTTGGGTGTCTATACGTTTTGATAATTGAGACACTGAAAGAAGCCTGAACTAAATATTCTTACTCCCACCTGTATGCAGTAGAAAATACGTTCATTTGCTAACTTAAGAAGCTGGCAACTTTCCTAAATTTATAGGATATAATCTGTCTTTAACATTAAGTACATAGAGATCTTTGGCAAATGGGGATAAGTATTTTGTTTTTGGAAGACTAAATTGCATTGCAATAGTACAAAATAAAAGAAATGCAAATAAACCAATGTAATGAATGAAATTCACTATACCTACAGTTATAGTCCTTTTATCCAACATTTTGCTTTGGTTTTTTTTGCTTTTGTTAATGCACATGTCATATGAGGCATTGCACTAGGGCATGTAATTATTAGGTTGGAATCTTGATGAGTTCAAAGATGTATGAATGCAATTATCACGTGTGTATATTTCTTTCTTGATTCTTCTTTCATTAGCATGGCATGACCCCTTTGATGCATGCAGTATACAAAGCAAAAATTGACATGTGCAGGTTGCTCTTGCGACATGGAGCTGATGTTAACTGCAATGAACATGAGCATGGATATACTGCCTTGATGTTTGCCGGACTCTCAGGTAAACTCTTTCTAAGGTATTTTCAGATTTTTATAATAGTGTTATCTGGACATGGACAAGAGGCCTATGAACAAGTTGTATTAGTTCATCATCAGGATATTGCCCTAGGAATAATAAAAATATTCTTTTAGTTAAGTAATGGCAATACATATGGGTCTGTGTAACTGCAGAAGTACTGGTACAACCAGGTATGTAGAAAAGATGCTGATAACCACGGGGTCTCAAGCTCCCAGACCACAGGCTGTCCCCAGTTGGAGCAATTGTGCAATCTAGGCTGGGACTCCCAGCAGGCCAGGGAGGAGAGGCTGTCCATTATTGACCTTCAAGCCCCACCCCTTCCTGCCAACATGGCTTTGGGGATTACCGGGATTGGCGGGACTGGCAGTGCACAGAAGCAGTAGTTACACTCCCTGTAGCGGCGGGAAGCAGAGTGCAGCGAAACGAGTGTACTCACTCAGTGCGCTCCTCTGCTCTCGTAGCTCCTGTCGCTGCAGGAAATGCAGGGAAGCACAATCACCACTACCGTGCAGAGCCAGCCCCTCTACCCCCCCAGTGATCTCCAAAGCCATATCCTCAGGAGGGGAGAGGGTGGAGCAGTGGCAGGAAGGGGAAGGGCTTGAGGGCTGGTAATAGACAGGCCACGCACCTGGAGTCCTGGGCCAGATTATGCACTCATTCCAGCTGGGGATGGATTGTGGGTCAGGAGTTTGAGACCCCTGATTCTGACTAATTTTGTCCCATATTAAGTTGATTTGATCAGCTATTTGAGGCATATACTATATAATTCCTGCTGTGTAGGGAGGCATATTGCTGTACTTCTTCTTGGAGCCTTAAAATTCCATCTGTTTTGCAAAGATTTTCCTGCACAGCATTGTGAATTCTGTTTAATTACATTGAGTTCCAGTGAAAGATGCTTCCATACTGAAAGATGTTTGGACTTTTAAGACTCAAACATTGTAACTTTTAATAAGCAGTGCCATTTTAATACTTGCGAGGTGTATCAAAATTAGGCTTTCTGTTCAAAGAATTGGCCTAAGAAGATTTGAGTTCCCTTGAATGTATTTAGCCAAATTTTGCAAGGGGCAGATCCCTCGCCCAATTTTCTTCTTCCGGAGATTGATCACTAACAGTTCACTGTATGTGTCTCGTTCTTGAGCTTTGAGTGCCATTTGTTATTTGTGACTGGTCAGATGGAATTGTTTCTGTTCCCTAATTTAAGTAATCAATAATTCTCTTGCAATCAGGAAAAGGGCTTTAAATCTGTTGTGGGGAGGAGTAAAAGATAAAGATTAGGGAAGTTTTAACTTTTCTGGGTCACTCATATTTTTCCCAAAGCATAATACCTAGAGAAATTAAGTATTTATCTTAGCTATATGTGGAGATGTTATGATGATTTTAGTTAAATGTAGAGTGAAATCAATGGCCCACAGTCTCCAATCTGAATACTCCTGGATGTTGGTATTCAGACCTTTAATCTTTCATTTGAAAAAAATGTGAGCACAGCTGAAGCAGTGTCACTCTAAAATTAGAGCAAATGCAAAAACATTTATATTTTTTTCCTTTGTAGTCACACCACCCTAGTCAGCACTCCCACAAAAACAAAGTCAAGGAAGAGTACACCTGGAAAATACAACCAACAAGTCTGGTCACAAAGTGTCTTTTTTAGTCTCCCTGAAGGGCATCAGTTAAGTGATATAATTTTGCCATTAAATATAACTTCATCTTATTTATCCCAGACTGAACACCTGGTTCCCACTGGGAAGAAAGGAACAACCTATTTATTCTCTGCTCTGTGCTTTTGTTCCATAATAGTACTGAATTTGTTCTTTCCTTAAAGACAAGATGCTGCAGTACTGTCAAACTTGAATAGCAGATCTTGCATCTATATTGCTCCCTGTTGGGGAGGGCATAAGTCGATACACACTGGATTCAGTGGGAATTGAAAATGCATAACTGAGGACAGAATCTGACCCTGAGAGCATGAATTTTTGTTCCTTGGGCTTTACAAATAAGAGAAATATTTCTGGCTGTTCAATCCACTGTTTAAACCAAGGATATCAAGGATTTGTTGTCAGTGTTGTTCCTTTTAAGTCTTAAAATTCACCTTGAAATTAGCCACTGGTCTTTTCAATTTATGGGCATCTACAAAAGAAAACACAATTCTGTATGTCTTATCCCTATATACAGGCAGCAAAGAAATCACCTGGATGATGTTAGAAGCTGGTGCAGAGACTGATGTCGTCAACTCTGTGGGAAGGACAGCCGCTCAGATGGCTGCTTTTGTGGGTAAATTGAAATTATCTCTTGATTTTTACTTGGGCTATAAGACTAGATGGTTTGGCAGATTAAGAGGTTTCTTTCTTGGGGGAACATTACTTGAAATTTTTGCATTAATTGGCTAAAAACAAAAGATTAGATTTTATCCTATGTCTTCTCTTATAGTGAGCCAGCAGTCAGTCAGATTTCATTCTTAACAATGTAAAATATCTGTGGTCCTCCAGACAGACTGGGAAGTGCTTAATGTGTACAAACAGAAGTATGTATTTAAGTTTTAAGGCAATGTGTGTTAGTGCAAATAGCTACTACTCAGTCTGGAGGAGTCAGAACGGGGCTTGGAACCAGATCCCAAGTCCTGATGTGGACTCTGCCACTGATTTGTTATGGATGATTCACTTTACTCTCTGCTCAGTTTTGCCATCTATAAAAAAAGGAAATAATAACATTTACCAGTCTGCATCTCAGGGTTGTTAGGAGAACTGCCTAGCAAGTATTATTTATCTAATGATTACAGCAGGATACTGTAGACCTGAGTTCTGTTTCCACTTCTGCTATTGATTTGCTGTGGGTGTCTTTGGGCAAAGCACAAAGCCAGTCTGTGTCTGTTTTTCCATCTGTAAAATGAAGATCCTTGTGCTACCTTCGCAAAATGCTTTGAGATATTTATATATCATCCAAGTATAATGTATTAATATAACACCTTTTCGCCTGTCTAAACAAAGATGCATTTAAGATTCTCTAGTTTTTCAGGTTACCTTTTTCTTTCTCATTAATTAACCAGTGCTCTAAATCCCTGAGATTGATGCTTACACGTTTCAACCATCAGTGACTTATCCTCTTCTCCTTCTCGTCTCTTTTCTCCCAATCTTGATGAACTTTTCTGATGCATTCTTCTTCAGCTCTACTTTGCACTGATTAGGCCTCATTTGGAGTATTGTGTCCAGTTCTGGGCATCACATTTCAAGAAAGATGTGGAGAAATTGGAGAAGGTCCAGAGAACAGCCAGAAGAATGATTAAAGGTCTAGAGAACATGAGCTATGAGGGAAGACTGAAAGAATTGGGCTTGTTTAGTTTGGAAAGGAGAAGACTGAGAAGGGACATTATAGCAGTTTTCAAGTGTCTAAAAGGATGTCACAAGGAGAAGGGAGAAAAATTGTTCTTCTTGTCCTAACATCAGAGGCCAAGAAGCAATTTGCTTAAATTGCAGCAAGGGAGGTTTAGGTTGGACATTAGGAAAAACTTCCTAACTATCAGGGCGGTTGAACACTGAAATAAATTGACAAGGGATGTTGTAGAATCTCCATCACTGGAGATAAATTTAAGAGCAGGTTGGATAGATATCTATCAGGGATGATCTAGACCAGGGGTTCCCAACCTTTTTCGGTCCCCGTACCCCCTTGGCTTTTAGTAAACCTTCCCGTACTCCCTATTCAATATGAAAGGAAATAAATTCTAGACTCTAGAATCCACAACTTTTTTCACTAACACTATTACTTTTGGAATATTTCAATTAGGATAATCTAGTTATTTACCAAATATTCCCCATACCTCCTTGACAAGCTTCTTGTATCCCCTGGGGGTACACGTACCCCAGATTGGGAACCCCTGATCTAGATGATGCTTGGTCCTGCCATGAGGTCAGGGGACTGGACTTTGATCTCTTGAGGTCCGTTCCAGTTCCAGTATTCTGTGATTCTATTAATGTGTGTTAGGCCTGGGGAAAGATCCCTCCTTCCCTGCTTACATCCTGTGCATCTTATAGACAATGCTCTGACCTACTTTTATGAATAGATTACTCTCTTAAAATGAACAGCAAGAGGTGCAATTGCCAGGGATCTCCTCTTGAAAAACCTGCTGACACCAGTATGGAAGACCCCTGTATGTTTTTGTATAAGAAAATATGTGGGAATTATTGAGAGGAATACTGACTCTCCTCGTGGTTTAGTCATAAATATATTTTTAAAGGAACCTGGGGAGAAGAAATTAGAGGGCTCCTTCTCTCCGCTCCTACAGGATGGCATCTTGCATGTACTTGTTTACTGTCAGAACTTAAAAATTAGGTTGGACCAGCTCCTGTGGGGATTGGGTGGGAGTGTAACTAAATTAAATTTTCACTCTTCATGTTTTTTTTTCTTTAGGTCAACATGATTGTGTGACTATTATCAACAACTTCTTTCCACGGGAAAGGCTAGACTACTACACTAAACCACAGGGACTAGATAAAGAACCAAAACTGCCAGCAAAGTTAGCTGGGCCTCTTCACAAGATTATTACTACTACAAATTTGCATCCTGTTAAGGTGAAGTAGGGTGTACGTCTCATTTATTGGTATAGGACCACATCCTGTAACTCTTAGGTTGATAATTATCTTTTTGAAATCTAGGGGATTACTTGCAAAATAAAGTGATTTTTTGAAATCCGAAGGGGAGGCAGAATATGACCCATAATTAAGAATATTAAATTTGAGACATCGAGCTAAATGATATTTTTGCAGCATTATGACTTGTTTGATGCTCATGCAAGGCATCATGAGTATGGTAAACGTAAATCATTAACTGCGTTCACATCTCTGGTTACACAGATTTAGTTCAGTATATTATAACACTCTTACTTATTGCCCTCTTACTTTGTTAATTCTATAGTGGTAAACCTATATCCTGCAATTCCATCGCCTCATCTGTGAACCTCAGAGAGGGGATGTTGGGCCAGAGTAATCATTGAGCTGCTTCGGGAGGAGCAGCTTGCCCTTAGTTTTGAAAGTCTTGGATAGTAACTATGAATTACAGTATATTTATTACTCAGTAATAAGATGCTCTGTTAGCAAAGAAAGAGAGCACATGGGAAGAGAAAATAGATTGAAAATGGAAGAACATCAGAAGTCCTATTAAAGTTAACTATTTTAAGTCATCTCACCTATATATTTGTAACTAACATGCTTAAAGGAAAAGAGTTTCTTGTTACATTAAACTCTTTTTCCTGATCCCCATAGATTGTGCTGCTGGTCAAAGAGAACCCCCTGTTGGCAGAAGTAGAAGCACTGCTGAAATGCTGCAGGGTGTTGGATCTGATTTGTGAGAAGTGCATGAAACAGAGAGAGATGAATGAAGTACTGGCTATTAAAATGCACTATATTAGTTGCATCTTCCAGAAATGTATTAATTTTCTCAAAGAACGAGAGGATAAACTGGATGGATTAATCAAAAGGTATGCATATATACAGAATGTAAGAGTAATCTGAGTGTCTATACACGAGCTAACTTTATGCTTATAAAAAATAATGCATCTATTGAGATGAGGTGGAGATATACTATTGCTTACTTTGGCTTTTGTGATTTTAAAAAACTGCCAATATTAAATGGCATTGTTTGAAAGACTCCAGCTCAGCATTGTGCAGGGGAGCCCTGATCCCTCCACAGGTGTACAAAAAGCACCCAGTTCTCATGCAGTGCAAAGTTGGGTACATTCATCAGCACTGAACACCTCATTGAGCACCTGGGTGGGTGTGTTAAACTGGTCTGGCCATGGTCCTGAATGCGCTAGAGCATGAGAAAGGTAGGTGGTGCATGCATGTGTGTGTAAGAGTGATGAGAACTACACTATCAAATCTGTAGAAGGGGTCACCTCTGAGCACGTTGCTTTCTCCATTCTGCTCCCTAGCCCAGACTAGCAGCATAAAGCAGAAATCCCATTTAAAGCCAATGGAATTTTTGCTTCTAAGTCAGTTTGGTTTGTAAACATCATGTGGGATTTTCAAAAGTACCTAATGCCAACAAGCTATTTTGATTAGTTGCCTATCGTTGAGGCTGTAGAGTTCCCCCTGCCTTCAGTGGATGCATAGGTGATTCTGAAAACTGGTTTATAAATGAAGAAAACAAGCCTGTTTCTAAAATATTAAAATCAGTTAATACAGCAGTGATTCAAGAAATAAGAGGCTAAATAAGGGAAAAGAAAAGATAAGATAGCTATAGTGAAGTCAGGACAGTAATATGGTATGACTAATAGAATTTTAAACAAGAACTGTACCTCCAAGCCTTGTGTATTTAAACATAGTATAATCTCTCTAATAAGGTGTATGTCTGGCAATGCTGATATTGAGCTAGTTCATTGAAATATAGTGTGTCTAGATTTCCAAAACTTAGCTGTAATAAATATTTTATACTTCTAAAATTATGTACAAAAATCTTCGTGTTCATTTTTAACTTAACTGTGATTTTGACACTATGGAAATTACTTCGAATCTGAATCTTGCAATAGGAGGAAAGTTGCACTATGAGGAAGGAAGCCAGGGGAACAGCAGAATAATTAACAGCCTGAAGCATGCTTGTCAGTAAACACTAATCATTAGTTGCTTGGGGATCTTCATTTAACTTTTCCTTCAAAAATGTCAGTCTATTGAAAGGCAGAGATACAGATGGTTTTCCTGTGTATCAAGAGAAGTTCATCAGGGAATGCATTCGAAAGTTTCCTTACTGTGAAGCTACCCTGCTCCAGCAGCTGGTGAGGAGTATTGCGCCTGTTGAAATTGTAAGTGTATCCAATTAATTAAAGAAGTGCTATTTTAGAAACATATTAACTTAGCCCAATAGTAAAACCTTGATATTCAATTGAAATTTAACAAGTCTTTGTGTCCTTTGGCTTATTTCCTCTATGATGCAAATGTTTTGAATGTCCCCTGAGACATTTTTTAAAAATTGGGATTCTAGGGACTTCTTCTGTACCAAATTAAAATAATGTTCTAATTATGACAAAACAACAAAACCAATGGAAGATTGCAAATGTCCTCTGATATCAAGACACATGGTCATATCTGCGACAATAAAATTAAGTGGTGCCCTATTATGCAGAGATACTGGAGAATTGCTTCACCGCATGCCACAAATGGGAATGGATACAACAAACATTTACAGGTTAATTTCGGCACCATTAGCTAAAAGGACAACAGCCATGGTTTACAAATAGGAAAAGACCTCTTCTTCATTTCTTCCAGGATACAATAAGCAATAGATTACAAGTGTCTAAAAAAATCCACGAGAAAAAGCATTTTGTTTGTCCTCTTGCAGAGGACACTAGTAAATGCATGGATTACAATAAGAGAATATTCAGTGTGACATTAAGAAGTCCCATGTGCTCTGCCTAAAGCCACACTTAATGCTAAAGTGGTACTGATCGATACAGCTTTTCAGCTATAAATATGATTTATCAGAAGCACAGATGCTACTGTGTTTATGTAATGTTACCATTTAGGGCAAGGATGGGCAATCAGGAATGGTGGATGGGCCACATGAGTGGCTCTCTTTGACACAGAAGCCCACAACCCACTGAGGTTTCTCACGAACCCTATGACCTCCCTGTTTGTCCCACCTCCCTCACGCACCTCTCATGCATGCTAGAGCCCCACAGCCCCACATTTACCTGCTCCTTCCTTTCCCTCCTAGCACTTTCGGAGCATGCGAATTGCCTGTTTTGTGCTTCATCACTGCTCCTCCCTCTGCTTCCCAGAGCTGGAAAGCTGCATACAGCTGATTCAAAGCATTCCAGCTCTGGGAGGGAGGGGAAGGAGCGGAGATGGAGAGCAAGTCAGGAAATACAAAGCTCCTCTCAAAGTTCTGGGAGAGAAGAAATGATGAGCAGAAAATGCTGGGCTCCGGTGTACTGGTGCCCAAGAGGTATATGGGGACTAATGCAGCCTGGGGATCCGCAGGCTGCAGGTGGAACCCCAGTGGACCACAGGTTGCCTGCCACTACTTTAAGGCCAATTATGCCCAAGACTAAGTGGACACAGTTCTGCTTGAAGTCATCAGATTTTGTGTCTGTTTAGCTAAGGGTAGGATTTGGCCCTTCATATCAAACTTATTGGATCTGCTACAGTATTTTGAAAGCTAATATAAAAGCTCTGAAATCCTGGCGAGCAGTGTCTTTTTGCAAATCAAATAGTGAGGAAAGATTTTGCACATAGACTAGTTCTTAAAGCAGGGGTAGGCAATATTTTTTGGTGGGGGGCCACACCAAGAATTACGAGAGTGATCAAGGGCTGCACTTTTCTGTGGAGGGAGTGTGGGGTCTAGAATGGAGGTTGAGTGTAGAAGGGTGCATGGAGTAAGGGACTAGGGTGTAGGAGATGGTGTTAGTTCTGAGAGGGTGTTTTGGTGAAAGAGAAGGTTGTGACCTGGGATTGGGGTGTAGGATCAGGGAGGGAGTATGGGTGTAGGGGAGGGGCTCTAAGGGGAGGTGCAAAGTCTGGGAGGGAATTGTGACCTGGGACGGGGGAATGGGGTGCAGAGTCTGGAAGGGTGTTTGGGTGCAGGAGAGGATTCTGGCCTGGGGGAGGAGTGAAGAAGGAGGTACAGTGTCTGGGAGGGAGTTGTGACGTGGGGCAGGGGGTTGCAGATGGTTTCAGTGGTGACCTGGGGGGAGGGAGTTGAGGTGCCAGAGGCAGGCTCTGGCTAGGAGCCGCTTACCTAAGCATCTCCTGACCAGCAGCCCTGCAGTATCCACTGGACAGGCTGGGCCCCCTGTGCTGCAGCAACAAATCACTTTAAGCTGCAGGCTGTTCCCTCCATGTGACTCTCAGCTCCAGGAGGGGGAAGAGGCTTGCACTGCCTCCATCCCCCAGGTCAATCTCTCAGCTCCCATTGACTGGTTGTTTCCAGCCATTAGGAGCTAAGAGATTGGCTGGGGGTCACTTGAGCTGAGGATTGGACTGTCGGTGGTGAGATCACACGAAGCCTCCCCCTCCTTGCAGAGCAAAGAAACCATGGACTGTGCTTTAAATGGGGACAGCTGTGTGCCTTATTGTCCTGGCAGAGTGGTCCACAGGCTGGATCCAGTGGCTTGGCAGGCCAGATCTGGCCTCCTGGCCATATTTTGCCCAGCCCTCTTTTAACGTGATGGCATCATGAAAATATGGATTTAAATATTAATTCTAAACTGCTTATACTAAAACTGGATTTAACCTTTTAAGTTAGAATAAAACAATTACTATTTCCCTTCTTTAGAAAGTGCAAACTAGACAAACCTAAGCTACAGCTGTTTGCCTGAGTGAAATGAATGATAGTTAGTGGAGGGATCTGCATTACCGTTGGGTTCTCTTGAAAATGCATAGACATACCAGGCACTATGCTCTTAAGTTATAAATTGCCAAAACTTCCTGCTAAATATGCATTTCATATTTCTAAATCATGTTTTTCCTCCTTATTGCTTAATTCTTTTTCCTTCTCTCAGGGCTCTGATCCTACTGCTTTCTCTGTACTTACACAAGCCATTACTGGCCAAGTGGGCTTTGTGGATGCTGAATTCTGTACAACCTGTGGGGAAAAGGGAGCAGACAAAAGATGTTCTGTATGTAAAATGGTAAGAGACTGTAGTTGGAATTTTAAAAATGTAATGCCACTAGAACTTGAAGATAGACAAATTCAAACTGGAAATATGCACAATTTTAAATTGTGAGACTAAGTAAGCATTGGAACAAGTTACTAAGGATTAGGGTTGATTCTTGATCACTGAAAATTTTGTTAATTGATTGGCTGTTTTTCTAAAAGATATGCCTTGAAATTATTTTGGAAGTTCTATGAACTGTGCTGTATAGAAGGTGATCATAATGAGTGGTCCTTTCTGGACTTGTAATCTGTGAATGTATTACTGCCAGTCTGAAAAAGGAAGGTACTTGCTGGTAAATATAGCTCTTTGAAAAATGCTCCTATATGCTCAGACTCATTGGGTACAAAGCACCTGCTTGTGGTACAGGTATCTTGACTCTAAATAGTAAGAATATTTAAAGCCCTAAATAAGGCTGTGTGGAGTTACCATATGTTGTGGATTTCCTAAATTAATTACACTAGAACAATGGTTTTCCTGTGCAATAATGTATAGAACACCTATTCTGAGTGACTTTATTAACTTTAAAATTGTAATTTCCAATATCCTAATTAAATATGTAGTTTTATCTCCACATACAATTAAATTGTTGTATTGTCTTGTTATATGAAGGTGAAGTAATGGCTGTGGAAACTTTCAGGTTATTTATTGTGATCAGAACTGCCAGAAAATACACTGGTTTACCCATAAAAAAGTTTGTAAGATACTGAAGGATGTCCATGAGAAGCAAGAGCTAGAGGCTGCCAAAGAAAAACGGAGGCAAGAAAAAAAGCGAGAGAGAGGTCAGATCCACATTTTGCTAACAAAAATTAATCCTGCATTAATAAATTCTGCTACAAGAAGCAAAAGTAAATGGTTACTGCATGCACTGAGGTTTAATAGACTCTCTTGGCAGGAAAAGTGCCAGTAATTGTTGGAATGCTTGACTTCTTATTTGTGAATTCATAAATGTGTATATAGTAATAGAAATACACATGACTCTTGAATAGAATAGGGCATCAGGAGTTATAACTTTACTGATTCAAAATCCTAAAGCTCTGATCAAAAAACCCAAAAATTCTCACTTTACTTCACTGTATAACTGGAGGACCAAATGACAAGTTGGGTAATAAAAACAAAACAGTCA
Source organism: Pelodiscus sinensis (assembly GCF_049634645.1). NCBI lineage: Eukaryota > Metazoa > Chordata > Testudines > Trionychidae > Pelodiscus > Pelodiscus sinensis. The sequence goes on from NC_134712.1 coordinate 203,531,515, forward strand.
CCCCACGCCCTAACCCACCATCCAAAAGGTTAACTCAGAAGTTAACTCTTTGCTATATTGTGGGGATGGAGAGAGGAACAAGGAACTCTTATGTGAGTTTGTGTGGGAGTAGTTATTTTGGTTGGTTGATTGGCGTTTTTTTTTATCTTGTAACCACTAGCAAAAGAACAAACTGAAGCTCCTGCAACAAAGTAAAGATGTCTGACATTTTTTCTATATGTGATAAAAAGGAAAATCTCTAATGAAGTAGCATACATGCTCATTGTCTCACTTCCTGTCTCTTAGTGCCTCTCTCCCATTTTATTATCACTAATTTATGTTTTAACTTTATTGTAAGCAGTTACAAAATACAGGAACTATGTCATGCATGTTTATGTATAGGACTTAGGCTGTTAAAATACAAATGCATAGCAGTTCTTAGCATATGAGGAAGCTGTAAACAACTTGTCCTGGTGACCATCTCATGAAAAACTTAAAAAGCCAAAATGGGCTTTAATCACTAAGTAGACTTCCAATTTTCTTTTTAAATCATGGTCTCTAATGCCCAAACTACTTAATTTAGACAAACCAAATATGATTTTCCCCAAAACACTTTTTGGAATGTCAAGAGTAACATTGAGCTACTTTAAGCCTGGTCAAACAATAAAAGTCAGCTTACGCCAGCCAATCTTTTTTTGGCATTTAGCTTGATTCTTACTAGACAGATATTCTCTGTTATATCTTATAACCTCTTATGCAAACCTGTATTTGCCACTTTTCTCACAAAACTTCCTAAGTTCTTTGTTAGGTTACAGTTATTTTTTCTTAGTCAGTAAGTCATGCTTTGGTTTCTCATTCCTTGAAATACCAGTGCCTTAGACTAAAATAAGTTTGAAATGAAAGTTTGATTAGAGTAGGGCACTAAGCTAACCTATTCACCCAGTATCATAATAGCATGCACCAGTTCCAGCAGTCATCATGGAGACAAAATTGATTATTGAAGAGAAAGCATCATGGGAAGTTTTGTCTGAGTGAGGTATCCAGGGTAGTTGCCAACATAACTTAAAATCTTGCTAGACAGAATTTCAGTGTTTGAAGTCACTTAAGGAAGCAGAGCTACATTATTACTTTTAGAAGAATGAATATTAGGAAACTTGTTGATAGCAGTAACAAAGGTGAATAAACTTTTCAGGGAAACAGAGAGAAAGTACCTGCCAAAGTCAGCCTTAAGAATAACAATATATGTTCTTATGTGTGTCCTGGGGGTTTGTTGATTATGGGATTTGTGAGATGTATATGTCTTTTATTATTATTATTATTCTTTTTAGATGAAGCACAAGCAGCCAGTCTTAGTCCCACAAATGAGGAACAGTCAGACCATCCTCCAGAAGCTACCGAAGAAGTGGACTCTCATCATGCAGTTAAAAGAACAGAGGAAAGTGTGCTTAACAAACAGCCATCAGCCCCCCAGCTTCATCTTGACAATCACTCTGAAAGCGAGACTAACTTAGCTGACATTGCTGTACAAAAAGTTCAAGAATCTGAAGAGTAAGATGATGGTGGCACATGACATGTCTTGGCTAAAAGCCCCTGTACTTTAAATGTCATGAGGCATATTCTAAGTTGAATATGTTTATAACCCTCATTGCCTAGCATATGCAAGACTTCCTGTGTGAAACAGCATATGTTTATTTTTCCTGAGTTAAGAAACAGGCCAATATAATCATAGGTTGTCAAGACAAGTCTTGTATTCTGGTCAATACTACATTTGCATATATCCCCCTGGTTGTATCTACAGTAAGTGTAGTAAATCTATGAATATCTGTGGAAAATGAGCCACTCGTTAGTAAAGTGGGAAAATAGTCAAATAATTTGGATTGTCCCAGTAAGTGAAAGATTTTTCTCCATGTGCAATAAAAGTGAAACTGAGATAGTCATGTGAGATTTTAGCAGTTAAATTACTTTACAATTCTGCACATTATCTTTTTGAGAATCTTCCTCTAGATTCTGAACACTCTTCAGATGAGTTGGTTCCCAATATTGGTGCACAGAAATATATTAATTTGTTTTGTGACAGTTTTCATTAAATGATACTGCTGATCTGGCTGCCTCAAGTTAACTGTGAAATGCATGTTTTAAATAGATTACTTATTTGTTCAGAGAAACAAGTTAAGTGAGGTGATATCTTTTATTGGACCAACTTCTTTTGGTGGTAGGGACAAGGTTTTGAGTTTCACAAAGCTTTTCTAGGGTCCAGGAAGGTAACCTCTAAATACAAGGTAGGACAGTTGTTAAGTGATTCACAGATGCTGTAGGAGATGACTTCAAATGAAGTGGGCAATTATTTGTTCAAAGATATTCAAGTCTGTCACAAATCAATGAAATGATTAGCCCCAACTTTTTAATATTAAACATTTACATTGACTAAATTGTGGGATAATTTTTAAAAAAAGGTTTATTTTCTAGTACACTGAGATTTTATGAAATATTTGGTAAGAACTGACCACGTTTGATGACAATACAAGACATTAGGGTGAAGCCCTGGCTCCTTGAAGCCAATGGGAAAATTCTCAGTGACTTCAGAAGGTCTAAGATTGTGCTCAGAGCTTTTCAGTTTATAACTCTGACCCTGAATATAGCATATCTTAATTCTGTGGCCCTTATGTGTGATGAGTGGTAGCGTGTATCACAAAATTAATGGGACAGTTCACAACATAAGGTTCTACTCACTCTGTATTAAGGTAGCAGAATTTGGGCTATAGCAATCAGTATGCTTAATAATTGGTATGTGCAGAATAGGGGCTTTAAAAGACTCATATATTAAAAACTGGACTTCTTAGTCAATGTAGAGGAAAAAATATCAGAGACCATATATATCAGTTCCTGTTTAAGTAAAAGGCAAAAAACTTTAACACAGAGTTAAGGTTGCTGGGCGATAGCTTGTGCCCTTCCAGAATGTAAAGTTCAGCAAAACTCAAACTTCTAAAACCTGGGATATTCAGGGTTAAGCTAAACACCCACACAACCTTACCTTTTCTCCCCTGGAATTAGCAATAGCCATTGTGAACTCCAGCTGTGTTAGGTGTAGTTTAGGGCTGTCAGTTGATTGCAGTTAACTCTCACAATTAACTCAAATTATTCACAATTAAAATTATTGCAGTTTTAATTGCACAGGTAAACACTAGAATACCACTTGAAATGTAGAAAAAAATCCAAAATATTTAATACATTTTCAAATACATTGATTTCAATTGCAATACAGAATACAGAGTATATAGTGCTCACTTTATATTTTTATTACAAATATTACCAGAGAAATAGTATTTTTCAATTCAGCTCACATAAGTACTGTAGTGCAATTTCTTTATCATGAAAGAATAACTTACAAATATAGATTTATTACATAACTGCACTCAAATAAAACAAAGTCATACTGTAGAGCTTACAAGTCCTACTTCTTGTTCAGGAAATTGCTAAGACATCCAAGTTTGCTTAAATTTATGGGAGATAATGCTGCCCGTTTCTTATTTAGAATGTCTCCTGAAAGGGCATTTTTGTAGTCATCCTTGTGAGGTATTCACATGCAAGATATTCTAGACATGCCCCTTCATGCTTCAGCCACAATTCCAGAAGACATGCTTCAATGCTGATGATTTTTATTCAAAAAAAGTCAGTTAAATTTGTGACTGACCTCCTTGGTAGAGAATTGTATGTTTCCTGCTGTTTTATCTACAGTCTGCCATATATTTCATGTTATAGCAGCAAGATTTTTGGTTTAAAAATACTTTTGCTGCAAATTTGACAAAAGTGAAAGAAGATACAGGTGTGAGATTTCTAAAGCTAACTATCTACAGCACTTTGGTTTAAGAATCTGAAGTGCCTTGCAAAATCTGATAAGGATGAAGTGCGAAGCATACTTCCACTTCCATCGGAGCTGCACTCCCATGCAGAAACTATAGAACCCAAACCACCAAAAAAGAAAATCAGCCATCTGCTAGTGGCATCTGACTCAGATAATAAAAATTAAAAAGCATCAATTGGTGCTGCTTTGACATTTTATTGAGCAGAATCCATCATCAGCATAGAAGCATGTCCTCTGGAATAGTGGTTGAAGCATGAAGGGACATATGAATCTTTAGCATATCTGGTATGTGAATATATTGCAATCACCTGTTCTCATTTTCAGGTGACATTGTAAACAAGAGCAGACAGCTTTCTCTCCTGCAAAACAACATGGTTGTCTGAGCAATTGGCTAACCAAGAAATAGGACTGAGTGAGTTGTAGATTCTAAAATTTTACATTGTTTTATTTTTTAGTGCAGTTATTTTTGTACATGCTTTAACTTTCATGATAGCAATAGTAAAACAGTAGTTGTATTAGACAAACTGAAAAATACTTTATTGTTTCTATAGTGCAAAAAATTGTAATAAAAATAAATATAAAGTGATCGTTACACTTCTGTGCTGTATATTGTGTGATTAATCACAGTTTTTTAATTGCTTGACAGCTGTAGTGTCATTATATTGAATGGTGGAGGAGTAAGTTGGACCAGGTTGGAAGAAAAACAAGTTACTTACCCTGTGAAGTAATGATTGTTCTTCGAGATGTGCCCCATGGGTGCTCCACTCTAGGTGTTGGGTCCCGTCCCGGCACCACAGCTCGGAGAATTCTCATACCCGTGCTCTGCCGGCCCGCGCATGTGCGGCTTTCCAAAGCACTGTTCGCACCTTTGATCAGCTGCGCGCGGACTGGCAACTGTCAGTTCCTCTCACCCACTCATCTGAAAGAGAAAAGAAACAATTCCGGAGCGGGGAGGAAGGGCGGGTTGTGGAGTACCCACGGGGCACATCTCGAAGAACAATCGTTACTTCACAGGGTGAGTAACTTCTTTTTCTTCTTTGAGTGTCCCCGTGGGTGCTCCACTCTAGGTGACTCTGGAGCAGTACCCAAAAATTCGGAGCGCTCCGGAATCAAAATTTACTATCACGATTAAGTACTGCCGTAGCCACTGAGGAGTCCAAAGCAAAATGCTCAACTATAGCATAATGCTTCATAAAGGTGACATTAGAAGACCATGTCATTGCCCTGCAATGTCACGAAACGGAACTCCCCTTAAAAAGGCTGTAGTAGTAGAAACCGCTCTGGTGGAATGAGCCTTTGGAGGACACGGTAAAGGTTTTCCTCGTATAGAGTGACAGATACGCATGAAGCTATCAGTCTCAAGATGCGCTGAGAGGTCACTGGCCCTTTTGAACGGTCTGCCAACGATACTATTAAATGATCCGTTCTCCTAAAACCCCGAGTTCTGTCAATGTAAAATGCCATGGTTCTCCTTACGTCCAGCGCATGTAGTGTCGCTTCTTGCATTGAGGTATGGGGTTTAGGAAAAAAAAATGGTAGAACCACCGGTTCATCAATGTGAAATTCAGAGGAGACCTTTGGAATAAATGCTGGGTGACACCTCAATGACACTGAATCTTTAGAAAAAACTGTCTAAGGAGGCGAAGCCATAAAAGCTGCCATCTCACTGACTCTACGAGCTGAGGTGAGGGCCAAGAGAAATAAAAGTTTGATGGTAAGAATGTCTAGCGGAACCGTAGCCAGAGGCTCAAAGGGAGGATGAGTCAAAGTTTCCAATACTAGATCCAGGTTCCATGAAGGTGGGGGAGGGGGTCTCCGAGATGGATTAAGGTTTGTGAGCCCCTTCAGGAACCTTTTTGTAGTGGGATGAGCGAATAGGGAGAAGCACTCGTCGGTATGGTGAAAGGCATTAATCGCTGCCAAGTGCACTCATAGGGAAGCTACTACCAGCCGGCTGTCATGGAGCTCCAATATACGAGGTAAGGGTGTGGAGCGAGGATCTAGATTGTTGCCCGCACACCATGCCTGGAATCTGGACCACTTAGCTGTATATGTGGTTCGTGTAGATTCTTTCCTACTACGTATTAACACCTGTTTGACCTGCTGGGAACAGAGTTGTTCAGCATCACTAAACCAACGATCATCCATATCGTGAGGTGTAGAATTTTGGGTCTTGGATGACTCAGGGATCCGTTGTTCTGGGTCAAGAGACTTGGGATGAGAGGCGGGGATACAGTGCTCTTATCAACATCTGATGGAGCATTGAGAACCAAGGTTGACAAGCCCATGCCGGGGCTATAAGAATCACTCGAGCCCCCTCTATGCTGATTTTCTTGAGAACCTTGGTATTAGAACCACTGGGGGAAAGACATATGATAGCGACCTTCCACAGTGGAGAAGGAAGGCGTCCCGCAGTGAATGATGCCCTATTCCGCCCCTTGAACAATAGGCAGGACATTTTGAGTTGCTGTCTGTGGCAAACAAGTCTATTGTCGGAAACTCCCATCGAGCAAATGTACGAGTCAAAACATCCATGCGAATTTCCTACTCATGGTTATGAGGAAAACACCTGCTGAGTGAGTCCACTATCGAGTTGTTGACACCCGGTAGGTAAGATACTGCTAAAATGGTGTGGATATGCCAATTCCATAATCGGACGCACTCCACGCAGAGAACGAGATCGGGCACCTCCCTGCTTGCTGATATAAAACATGGTTGCCATGTTGTCCGTCAGGATTCTGGTATTCCGTATGTGGGACCGGAAATGCTTGAAAGTATGTCATACTGCCTGTAGCTCGAACACATTGATATGCAACATCATTTCCTGTGTCGACCAACGACCTTGAGCCATCAGGTTGTTCATGTGAGCTCCCCAGCCTATAAGGGAAGCATCTGTGGTTATTTGTCTTGTAGGTTGTGGGCAATGAAATGGGATGCCCTTGAGAAGATTGCTCGGGTTGGCCCACCACTGAAGGGATTCCCGTACATGCTGTGGTACCAGTACTGGTCTGTGAACGCTGTGCTTTGCTGGAATGTAAATCATGCCCAACCAATGCTGGAGACAACGAAAACATAACCTTGCATTCTGCACCACGATGGTGGAGGCAGCCATGTGGCCCATCAGCTGTAAACAGACACGTGTTGGAATTGTTGGAGCATGCGTCACAGTATGCATAAGGTCTTGGATTGCTGCAAAATGTTCCGTCAGTATCATAGAACCACAGAGCTGGAAGAGACCTCAGAAGGTCATCAAGTCCAGCCCCCTGCTCTAGGCAGGACCAATCCCAACTAAATCAACCCGGTCAGGGCTTTGTCAAGCCAAGACTTAAACACCTCTAGGGATGGAGACTCCACTACTTCCCTAGGTAACCCATTCCAGTGCTTCACTACCCTCCTAGTGAAATAGTTTTTCCTAATATCCAACCTAGACCTCTCCCACCACAACTTGAGACCATTGCTCCTTGTTCTGCCATCTGTCACTACTGAGAACAGCCTTCCTCCATCCTCTTTGGAACCTCCCTTCAGGATGATGAAGGCTGCTATCAAATCCCCCCTCACTCTTCGCTTCTGCAGACTAAACAGACCCAAGTCCCTCAGCCTCTCCTCATAGGTCATATGCTCCAGCCCCATAATCATTTTGGTTACCCTCCGCTGGACCCTCTCCAATGCATCCACATCCTTTTTATAGTAGGTGGGCCCAGTACTGGACACAATACTCCAGATGTGGCCTCACCAGAGCTGAATAAAGGGGAATGACATCTCGATCTGCTGGCAATGCTCTTCTTAATGCAACCTAATATGCCATTAGCCTTCTTGGCTACTAGGGCACACTGTTGACTCATATCCAGCTTCTCATCCACTGTAACCCCCAGGTCCTTTTCTACAGAACTACTACTTAACTGGATTTATGTATGTTTAGCTTTTTCTAAATAGTTCCTAACCTGTTCTTTACCCACCAAAGGCTGTCCATCTTCATCCCATCTTGCGTCACTTAGCGCATTAGTCCGGGAGCCCACCTTGTCCGTGAATACAGAGGCAAAGAAAGCATTGAGTACTTCAGCTTTCCCCACATCATCTGTCACTAGGTTACCTCCTTCATCCAGTAGGGGGCCACATACCCTCTCTGACCACCTTCTTGTTAACATGCCTGTAGAAACCTTTCTTGTTATCCTTTCACCTTCCTGATAACCCCCCGGCATTCTCAAACTATACATTTAAACTTCTCCCTGGTCATTTATCCAAGTTTCCACTTTTTGTAAGTTTCCTTTTTGTGCTTAAGTTCACCAAGGATTTCCCCCTGTAAGCCAATGCAGTCTCCTACCATGTTTGATTCTCTTGCTATGCATCGGGATGGTTTCTTTCTGTGCCTTCAATAAGGCTTCTTTAAAATACTGCCAGCTCTCCTGCACTCCTTTCCCCTTCATGTTAGCATCCCAGGGGATTCTGCCCATCAGATCTCTGAGGGAGTCAAAATCTTCTTTTTTGAAGTCCAAGCTGTGTATTTTACTACTCTCTTTTCTTCCTTTGGTCAGGATCCTGAAATCTACCATCTCGTGATCACTGCTTCCCAGATTGTCATTCACCTCTACGTCCCCTATTAGTTCCTCCCTGTTTGTGAGCAGAAGGTCAAGCTGTGCATGGCCCCTGGTCGGATCCTTCAGCACTTGTACCAAGAAGTTATCCCCAGCGTTCTCCAAAAACGTCCTAGATTGCCCGTGTACTGCCGTATTGGTTTCCCAACAGATGTCAGGGTGATTAAAGTGCCCTACGAGAACCAAGGCCTGTGATCTGGAAGCTTCTCTTAGTTGTCCAAAGAAAGCCTCATCTACCTCATCCACCTGATTCGGTGGCCTGTAGCAGACACCAACCACAACATCACTGCTGTTGTTTGCTCCTTTAAACTTAACCCATAGACTCTCAACAGGTTTTTCTCCCTCTTTATACTGGAGTTCAGAGCAATCGTAGTGCTCTCTTACGTATAGTGCAACTCCTCTTCTCCCCTGCCTGTTTTTCCTGAACAGACTGTACCCTTCCATGACAGCACTCCAGTCATGCGAGTCAGCCCACCAAGTCTCTGTTATCCCAATTAAATCATATTTCTTGTACTGGGCCAGGGCCTCCAGTTCTTCCTGTTTGTTGCCCAGGCTTCTCGCATTAGTGTACAAACACCTTAGATAACCAGTTGATCGTCCTATCTTCTCCATTCGAATCAGGGGTCCTCTTTTGTTGCTTGTTCCTCTTTGCATTTCTTCCTGGTATCTGACTTTCCCACTCCCCTCAGGGTTTTGGTCACCGTCCCCCAATGAATCTAATTTAAAGCCCTTCTCACTAGGTTTGCAAGCCTGCCCGCGAAAATGCTCCTTCCTCTCTTGGTTAGGTGGATCCCATCTCTTCCTAACAATCCTTGTGCCCGGAACAGTGTCCCATGGTCGAAGAAACCAAAGCCTTCTCTGCGACACCACCTGCACAACCACGCATTTACTTCCTCAGTTTGATGATGCCTGCCCAGTCCTTTTCCTTCAACAGGGAGGATGGACGAGAACACCACTTGCGGTCCAAATTCTTGGATCCTTCTTCCCAGTACTACATAATCCACAGTAACCTCAAGGTCATTCTTGGCCATATCGTTAGTTCCCACATGGAGAAGCAGGAAGGGTAGCAATCCGAAGATTTGATCAATTTGGTAAGCCTCTTGGTCACATCCTGAATGTGAGCTCCCAGTAAGCAGCACACCTCTCGAGATTCCAGGTCCGGACAGCAGATGGATGGCTCAGTCCCTCTGAGGAGGGAGTCCCCAACCACCATCACCCGTTGTTTTCTTTTGGAGGTGGTGGCCGTGGAACCCCCATCCCTAGGACTATGCATCCCATGCCTTCCAGTAGGTATGCCCATGCCACGGTTGAGTCGCGCCGTGTACCTATAAAATCAGATCTTGGGACGGAACCAGTGATGACTTTTTTACATTTATGAGAAGTCCCAGAGAAGCCATACTGTCCATACCATATGACTTGTCTCCATATATGTTGTGCCCTTGAGGAGACAATCATCTAAATAGGGGAATATTGTCACCCCCAATCTGCGTAAGTGGGCTGCCACTACCGCTAAGGTTTTGGTGAAAACCTTGGGGGCACACGCTAGTCCGAATGGTAGAACCCTGTATTGAAAGTGTTCGTCCCCCAATTGGAACCGAAGAAAACATCTGTGAGCCACGTGAATAGCGACGTGGAAGTAAGCGTCCTGCAAGCCAGTCTTCTTTGCTCAACGAGGGAATGATAGTTGTTAAGGTCACCATCTTGAATCGATGTTTTCGAAGGTGGCAATTTAACTTTCGAATGTCTAAGATGGGTCTCCAGCCTCCCGACTTCTTTGGTGTGAGAAAATATCGGGAATAAAACCCTTTTCCCCAAAACTGTTTGGGGACTCTCTCTATTGCCCTGATTACAAGCGAGAGCTGAACTTCTTGTCTCAGCAGTTGCTCGTGAGAGGGGTCCCTGAAAAGGAGCGGGGTAGGTGGGGCGGTAGGGGGAATGGAGAGAAAGGGAATAGATAGGCTGGACTGTACCACCTCCAGTACCCATCTGTCTGTGGTATGTTGGACCAACAATAGTAATACGATCTCAGATGATGGTGAAAGAGATGAAAAGTCTCGTTTTCCCCGTTGACTATGGACAGTTTGCTTACATCCTCGACAGAAATGTCAAATTTGCTGTTTGGCCGAAGGTTGATTGGCCAAATGGTTTTGTTGGGGCTATTTTCGCTGAGGACGTTGTCTAGGACGTTGGTTCTCGAAGGTACGTGTCTGTTGTCTGGGAAAATTGAAATCATATCTCCACTGATAAGGGTAATAGCGCCTACGTTTAAAGGAGGGTGTGTACATCCCCAGTGTATGTAGAGTGGTGTGAGAATCTTTGCCCGAATGAAGGACTTCATCGGTGTTTTCCGCAAAAAGCTTAAGCTTATCTAAAGGCAGATCCTCCACCTTGCTTTGTAGCTCTCTTGGTGCTCCTGCAGATGAGAGCCATGACAATCTTCTCATTGCGATACCCGTAGCAGTGGCTCGCGCAGCTGTGTCAGCCACATCCATAGCAATCTGCAGTACAGTGCTACGTGCTGCGTATCCCTCCTTCACTATTGCTTTTAATAATAGTTTCTTATTGTCTGGGAGATAATATAACAACTTCGCTAGTTTCGAATAATTATCAAAATTGTGGTTTGATAAATGGGCTGAATAATTTGCGATGCGCAATAAAAGTGTGGCTGAAGAATAGACTTTCCTACCAAATAAATCTAATTTTTTATTGTCCTTATCCGGGAGCGCACTTTTGTACTGCGGCGCCTTAGCTCTTCGCTGCGCTGCGTCAACTACTAATGAATTAGGCTGGGGGCGATTGAATAGAAAATCCAACCCCTTTGCTGGCACAAAGTATTTTCTTCGGCCTTCTTACTTGTAGGAGTAGCCAATATTGGCACCTGCCATATCTCATCCGCCACTTCCATGATCGCTTCATCAATTGGTAAGGCAATCCTGGCATGCTGCTGCGGACGAAGATTATTTAGGAGTCAGTGCTTTCTAACCGGAACATCTGCCAGCTGTATTTCTTGTGTGCCTGCTACCCGTTTAAACAGATCTTGGAATTGCTTTAAGTCATCTGATGGAGATATGTCACCTGGAAATATTGCTTCATCCAGTGATGATGAAGAACAGTCTGCCGGAGAAGTTTCTGGTTTAGGATCTTTCGCATCAGACAGTTGTCCCTCTTCCGGCTCGGACTGATGCTGTTGGATAGTTGGATTCCTCGATGGAGGAGGTGAGTTTGACTGCTGTGGTTGTTGCGGTAAGTACTGCGGACTTGGTGACCGGCAGTTGCAGGAGCATCCCCTAGGGGATGATGACGTATGATCACGGTGGGGACGATCATTGTACGATGTATAGTAGTGACCATAATAGCGCTCAAAACGTGATGGGGAGGAATGACACGACGAGCGTGCACTACTGTGCTGAATGTAATAGACGCGTCGTAGAGAGTGTCTAGTGGATCCATACCTGGATGAACGTCCGGGTGAAAGAGCTCGTGAATAGGACCTACGTGCTTCCAGATATACTGCGTCTCTATAATTGCGCTGTCTGTATGTGACATGAACAGGAGAGACTCTATAATCACGGTATCGCGTACGCCTTGGTGGAGAGAGAGCTGGTCGTGGGGAGAACACTGGAGAGGAAGACCAAGAGTTTTTGACAGTGCTTTCCTAGGAGCCGAAGCACCGTCAGTTTCCATGACAACAGGGGAGCTCTGCCCTGAGTGAGAGCAGAGCGGTGCCGGGGAGATCAGTTGCAGCTGTGCTGCTGCCGGTGCCAGGAGAATGCCCAGTGCTGGCATTGCTAACTCTGCTGATGGTGATGCAACCGGACCTGCACCCCTGAGCCTGGTGCCATTGGGTCTAGTAACGCTGAAGTCAGCGGTGTCAGAAGCAGTGCTGCTGAAGCTGGTGCCGTAACCGCCGGTGCCGCTGAAGCCAGTGCCAGCTGGCTTGTCAGTTGCGCCACTGGCAGCGTTGTCAATTGCAGCGGTAAAGCTACGCTGTGAGTTGGGGCGGCTGAAGCCGGCGCCGGCTCGTTTGTCAATTGCAATTGCGGCACCGGTGCCAAAGTAGGTGGAGCCCTTGGTGGTTGCAATTCCCTGGTGCCAGGACCAGCAGAGTGTCGGGACCCTGCAGGGGGCACTTTGAAGGCTGACAAAGTGTTTGAAGCTGCCGGAGGGAGGGAGCACGTCGGGGACGGCTTCGTTCTCTTTGAAATAGCCGGTCCCGGAGAAGCCGCTCTCCTTTTTTGACCGGAGGTTTTTGCGGTGGCTGAGGGAGGCATCAGGTCATGCTGCAGTGCCTTTCCAAAACTCATCATCCGGTGCTTTAATTCCCGCTCCCTCCGGGCTCTCAACATAAGCTTGCAACAGTGGGTGCACTTTTGTGGGATGTGTGACTCGCCCAGAAACCTAATGCAAGCGTCATGGCTGTCAGCCGCTGGCATGGCTTCCTGGCAGACTGGACATTTTTTAAAACCAGGGGACCCCGGCATTGTGAGGAGCCAGTGAAGGTGGCTGAACGCTGACCCTGCTTAATCCCTGTTCTCTGCTCCTTGTCAATTTCGGGTCTTTAGCACTTAACCGCAGCGCCTTGAAGAAACTGATTTGAAAAGAAAAACTCCTCCTTTTTTTTCCCCCCCAAACAGAAGATCAGAAGAACAGGAACACGACTAACACTAAACTTTTAACTATTTACAGCTAAAGAAACCAAGTAAAATCATTTTGAGAGAAGAGATAAGAGAACACAGGGAGCTCCGACCGCGACCTGAGGCGGTTGAGAGGAACTGACAGTTGCTGGTCTGCACGCAGCTGATGAAAGGCGCGAACGGCACTTTGAAAAGCCGCGCATGCTCGGGCTGGCGGAGCACGGCTATGAGAATTATCCGAGCCATGGTGCCAGGATGGGACCTGACACCTAGAGTGGAGCACCCACTCGAAGAAGAACTGTGATTATGATACGAGCAATTCTATGTCTCAGTACACTTCCCCACTCCAAAATGTATGTTATCAGAGGAGGGAGATGTATGTGTAACTTAAAGTTACAGTCTGCCCCGCTTTCAGAATTGTGTAGGCTGTGTCAGTAGCAGGGCACTGGAGTCTTATTCCCATGGGGATTGTCACTAGTGAGGAGATGACAGCAATCTGTGGATTTAATGATGTCTAGAGGAAACACAGGTTTAGGTGATAACCTAAGTGTGAGGAGGTTGTAAAAGGGTATGTAGTTGTGGTTAAATTTGATAAGTATCACATTATTAGGATAGTAGATTCAGTGTTTAGAAGGCAGGCAAGCTGCCCTGCCCATTACAGTGAAAAATCTGATTGGGGATACATCTGTTAGGGGTGTATTGGGGCATCTCTCAGGGTGCATCTACACATTAGGGGTTAACTCAAAATAAGCTACTCAAATTGAGCTACGTCAATTGTGTAGCTTATTTCAAAATTGGGAGCATCTATGCAGCACTTATTTCAAAATAGAGCATTCTTCCTCCAACTCCCCTTATTCCTCGTACAATGAGGTTTACAGGAGTTAGAGTAAGAAGTCCTCCCGTTTGACAGTATTTTTAAATAACTGCCTGCTGTGTAGACACGGACTACATTATTTCAAAATAATGTTGCTGTGTAGACATACCTCAGAGAAGGAAGAGTTAGGGTTGCACAGGCATTCACTGTGACTCACTATTTCCTAGTTTTCTGATCTTGAAAGTCTTGAGGAACATGAGCTATCACCTGGGCAGCTTAACTTTAAGGAAGGTTTTTGCCATTTGATTTCCTTAGTTTTCTAAACAGAGAAATGTTTGTTGGTAGGAGTTAGAGGTCATTTAGGCAGTTATTTTCACCTAGATTTCTAGTGATATGCTGAGTGATGATCAAAACACTTGCCTCTGTGCTTTTCATACCTCTTCACAGCTCCTTACCCCATTCTCAGCAGTGGGTTCTTAGTGCATGCTCAGACCATGCGTATTCAAAGCTCGCAACACAGAGAGGCAGGGCTTCCTCATCACCGCTTACAGGGTTGGATTGGGAGTGGGGCTCAGACCCTCCCCCAATAATTCATGTCCCCTGTGAACCTGGCTATGGGGGAGCATGCAGCGGGGTCAGATCCATAGAGATGACTGGATGCCCCCCAAAATTCTGGTGCACACAGGGAGGCAGGGATCAGACAGCCCCAGAGAGGGAAGTCTCTCATATACAATTTCTTATAAGGGGCAGCAAAAGGGGCTCAGACCCCCTTATGGAGGCAGGGGTCCCCAGATTCTGGCGCGCACACAGAGGGGAGGGGCAGAGAATGTAGGTCAGATGTGCATGGGGCAGGGACCTCCCAGCTCACCTGGTGGAACAGCGGCCCAGATGCCCCATATTGTGGCACCCATGAGAAGAGAGGAATGTAGGGCTGAGGCACCTTGCCCTAATTCTCACCCAGCTTCCCTGCCATTCCCTCATCAGTCCCACGAGTCCCATCATCCTTCCTAAGTTCCCCTATCATGCCTCTCCTTGAGACAGCCCCATACCCCACTTCTCTACCCCATAAATGCTTCCCAGTCCCCAGCCCAGCAAATGTTCACATTCTAACTATTTTGGTTAAAAAGGAAAAAAAATCCTTTGATTACATTCTACTGACAGACCTTTTCCCAAATTTCTGCCCAAGGTGGGACTGTAACTGACACTCGCAGGGTGGATTAGGTTCAAAGGACTGCTACTAGCCCCTTGAGCTATGCAGCTGAGGTGAAACTTTGAAAGCTAACAATCCTATTAACTACTCTGTCCATGCATGCTCAGTGTAATTTCTTTAAGAGCATCTGCATGTGACACACTAAATGGGAGATGCAAAATCTTTTTAAAATAACCCTTTAATTTTATCTGCCCCAAGGGCTTCTGGGTGCCATACACTCTGTTGGGGTAACCCTTAAGCTCTGGATATTTTGATGCAATGATCTCAGCCCTGCTTTAACTTCTGGGGAGGGGGAAAGGTGAGGAAGGTTGCCAGAATATCTCAACTTTTAAGAAATACTGTTTTGGGGGGTATTGTTTTTTGCAGGGGCTGTATTTTGGGAAACCTTGGGTCAAAAGACCTAACATTTGGATCACTAACTGCCCCACATGCCCATGAGGCATACCCCTTAAATAACTTGGATGAATCAAGGTTAAGACCAAAACCATCTCTTAATCATAACTATAGCAGAGTGGTATAAAATTCTAATGGGGGCTGCTATCTGTGATGTACTTCTATGGTTCAGGAGAATTTTAGTCTCCAGGGCTGGAAAAATAAGAGACTGCTATTTAAAGTGGAATTTCAAAGGAGTTAGATGCCCAAGTTATATTGAGCTTAAATGGAATTGGATGCCTAACTCCCTTAGGCACATCTGAATCCCAGTCTTTGATTCCTGCTAATTGGCCTTTAAAATGAATGCAATCATTGCCATGGAACTTTTTACAGCACATAAAGCAATTTTACCTTTCACTCTGACAACCAAAGTTTCTTCTTGCTTTCACAGGGCTTCATTAAAAAGTTCTACAGTTGGGAAAATACTGAGCTGGGGTGGGGGCGAATCAGGTCCTGTGCAAACAGCAGCACTCCAGGAGCTGAGGATTTGGGCTATGGGCTCCATTTGTGCTAGGAATTGTGTAAACATCTTATGAAGATGCCAAATATCTTGCAATCTGATTTCAAATGAGACACAATTAGTGAGTATATTAAATTCAGTAAGCTCCTTTGAAACAGCAATCAGTACAGGAAAAAGTAGTTTGTAGAAGAAGTTGGGAACAGGATTTTACAACAAGCTTATACACAGAGAATCTTGCAGTGACTACAACTGGGAAAGAGACAGGCCGTGTGAAGCCTTAATCCAATTCAGTGGTATTGGAAACTAAAAGTGAGAGACGTCTCATTAATTTAGAAAAGAGGCGATCAATCACAAAGAACATCAAAGATTAATATATTCATCCTTAGTATCCTAAAACTTAATGTACAGGTTTGCTTTTAATCTGTCACAACAGACAGTATGGTACCGAGGAGAATTCAATTAATGGCAACATTATAATGTTACCACAAACCTATGACCTGTATTTTCCAACCTTTATCATGGAATCCCCACACTCGGGTTAAAGGAAATGAATTTAGAATTTTCCTGCTGAAAGTTTGTTTAATCAAGTATTAGTTATAGCATACATGTCTTATGGATATTAACTTACAATAAAAGTCTAATATCCAACATGTAGGCACATATTTTCCTACAGAACCAAACAGTTATCTGAATTTGACTGTCAGTTTCTCAGGGGGTTCTTCTGCTTTGTTTTCAAGGTGTTTTCCTAGACCAGTTGATATTTTATTCCAATCAACAGAGGAAAATTCCATTATTGATCTCTTCATTGCCCTCACAAAAATGGCATCTTCTGGGTTCTCAAATGGAATTCTAAAAAAAAATATATATATATATATATAAATAACTGACATGATAAAAACAATTTTCCTAACCACTTTGGAATTAATTTGCTAGAAACAGTTTTGTGGAAAGTAATGTTAGAGGCAATTATTGATTAAACAGACTAATCTATAATCAAGAAATAAAATTCTTTGTATGCTTCCTCTCTAAAACATTGCATAAAAATGGCACACAACCTAGGAGATTCAAAAAGAGGTAGTGTCAAGGAAATCCAAATAAAATAAGCTTCATACACTAAATACATCAGGAAAGTCATTAAAATGTATTTTCCTTAACTTTAAAATGCAAATGAACTTAATGCAAAAAGAATATTAATATCATATTAATTGCTCATAGTTAGCTTTCATATTTCTACATTTGTACACAGGAATATAGTTCTGTGAATATATGGTTACAATAGGAATTATAACTGCATTTTTTTACTCTTCTACATGTAAAATCTTAATCATTACACTGCATTTATGGTCTCTGATGCCGATGTAAGTGATCACACATTTAGGCAAATGCAACTGATGTTTATTTCATTGTGATTCTTCTAGATAATGAAGGTGCAAACTTCAGATCAGGAGATTTTTAATCCAAAAACTGAAACTACGTAAGATTATGGATATGTCATACGTTAGTTGTACCATGAAAGATGTGAACTATAGACTCATAAAATCAGTGAGTAGAGGGAGAAAAAAACTCAGTAATATAATCACTCTCATAAATAGGTGCTCAAGTGTTGGATAAAGTATCAACACAGAATAGAAAACGTTTTTCATAAAGGCATGCACTCACTTTAGCATGTGCCTAGCTTTAATCATGTAAGTAGGTCCACTCTAGTGCTTTTAGTTAAGCATGTGCTTATGGAATCTAGGAGCTAAGTATTTAAAAATAACAAGTACATGCAGCAAGCAGAGTGGTATTGAAACTAGCACAGAACTCTGTTTTCCTTTTGTTTTGCATAATTGTGCAGTGTATACTCTAAGGCTACATCTACACTGTGCTGTTTTATTCAAGAAATATGCAAATGAGGTGAAGCATGGAATATCGCTGTGCCTCATTTGTAGGGCTTGACAAACGGTGGCAAAAACCGCTCGCCAGCCCCGTACTGCGCATGCGCAAGAGCCACATTGCGCATGTGCGTGCCACAAATGAACGGGGCTCGCGTCTGAAATCTATATTCCACGCTTTGCCTCATTTGCATATGTTTTTGCGCAAGAGAGTGCAGTGTAGACGTAGCCTAAGTGAGGGTAGGTATGAGAGCCTTTGCAGGTCAGATGTGGCCCGCCGAGCCAGTTGATACGGCTTGTTTTAAAACAGCTGGCAGTTCTCTCTAGCTGCCACGTACCCCTAGCAGGGTGGGGGTAGGGGTTGAGAGACTTTGCATTCCAGACGCTGATTGGCCTGGGGGCAGAGGGAGCGCATGAAGTCTCCTCTCCCTGCCAGAGGGCATCGTGGCACCAGAGGGAACCATAAGCTGTTTTAAAACAGCTGGCAGTTCTCTCTAGCTGCCGTGTACCCATAGCAGGGTGGGGGCAGGAAACAAAGACTTAATGCGTTCCCCCACCCCCAGACCCTAATTGGCGTGGGGGCAGGAGGAGTGCACGAAGTCTCCTTCTGCCATGGTGCCTAGAGGGAACTGCCAGCTGGTTTAAAACAGTTGGCGAGTCTCTCTAGTAGCTGTGGGGTGGGAGGGCAAAGACTTCACATGCTCTCCTGCCCCCAGGCCAATCAGGGTAGCTGGGCAGAGGAGCACAAGAAGTCTCCTGATTCCACCCCTTCTGCCAGAGGCCCTGCCCCTTCTTTAAAAATTATTGCCCACCCCTGCTCTAAGTGATAGGTACGTATACATAGGAGGCTGTGTCTACGCTGGCACGATCTTGCGCAAAAGCGGCTGCTCTTGCACAAAAGCTTGCTGCCTGTCTACACTGATCACATGTTCTTGCGCAAATAAACTGATGTTCTAATGTATAAAATCAGTGCTTCTTGCGCGAGAACTCTTGACGCTTCTGCTCAGGAATAAGCCCTCTTGCGCAAGAGCTCTTCCAGAAAAGGCCAGTATAGACAGGCAACATGAATTTCTTGCACAAGACCGACCTATGGTTAAAATGGCCATCTACACTGGCATGGATGCTCTTGCGCAAATGCACAGCTCTTGCGCAAAAGCACATGCCAGTGTAGACGCTCTCTTCTGGAAGAGTTTTTGCAGAAGAACTCTTCTGCAAAAGAGTTTTTGCAGAAGAACGCACCAGTGTAGACGTAGCCAGATTGTTAAAAGAAAAGGTGGTGAGGTTATGTGCACTTACATATATACATGCTAATTTTACAAATATATTTTTCAACAATGTCTATGTTTAAAACAGCTACTCAATGTTGCTCACTGATAAAATAAAACATGAACTCTTAAAATAACTTGCAAAGGAGTCTCATAAAAAACTGCATCCAAATATCTCTCAGCATTAATATCCTTTTCCCTCCCCCAACACACACCAAGAGAACTAAGTTTTATGTTTATCTGTATGATACATGAAGAAGCCAAAAAAATTTGTGGGTTGAGAAATTTCATTCCACAGTGCAGCCTTCGTTCCGGGAAGGTGCCTATTTAAATATAGGCAGTTAAAAGGAAATTGCTTCATCCATATTATAGTAGAAATACTCTGCTGTTTTAACACATTAACGTATAATATTTGTAGGATTTAGGCTAGAGCTACACTACAGCGTTTTTTGCAGAGCATCCACAGCTGGCGTGCATTTTTGCACAAGTGAAACAAAAGAACAGAACAGTTTTTGCAGTGTAGGTATTCCTCTTTCTTCAAGGAATAACTCCTTTTTGCGCAAGAGCTCTTGCGAAAAAAGGTGCGTGTGGATGGGGAACAGGGTCTTTTTGCACAAAAAGAAGCAATTGAAAAAAGGCCATTCTGTAAATAGCAATCAGAGTTTCCTTTCGAGAGAGCATCCAAGCAATCTGGATGTTCTCTTTCACAAAAGCGCATCACTTTTTTAGTGCGCTTTTGCTGGGTGGATGCTCTCTTGCACAAGAAGTTTTTGCAGAAGATCTCTTCTGCAAAAAGCTTCTTGCACAAGAAGTCTGTAGTGTAGACATAGCCTTAGTGTTTGATATTAGAAAATGAACTGCATTTTATCATACACCTTGCTTCTTAATCAGCAGTACTGCTGAAAACGCATTGAAGATAGCAGCAGGTGGAGTGTCTCATCATAAATGGACACAGTTGTTATAACACAACAAAAAAGAGCAGAATATTTTTAAAAGGTACTGCTGGGGGGAGGGAGGCAGAGAGGATTGAGTGAATACTTATAATGTGCAAAACCAAAAAGAGGCACAAGCAAAATACTTACTTATTTATGTGATTTGCAACTTCATAACCTGAAACAAGTTATAATAGTTATTATTTGTACAACACTTCAACTATTTAAGAACTACAGTTTCTAGTTCCCATTGACTTGAATGGTACAAAAATCAATTCACCTCGGAGTGCTAGCCATTACTACTGAATATTAGCAGTTAAACTGAAGTATAAGCTATTGCTTACTGGTTATTAAATGTTTTCTTCTTTTAATGTTGTGTAATTATTCATGTTTTACCTTCTCCAAATAAATGCTATCATACACTTTTTCTTTACAAAAAAAAGTGATAGCACCAACCCTCCAATAACAAAGCAATGTGAACATATGATAAAGAAAAAGATACATAGTTCAAAGATTTCAGTTTCTAACTTCTCAGGGGTGCTTGTGAACTATACAGAAAAAGGTTAAAATAACTGAAGTGTCTGTTTAACCCATTAATAATTTCTAAAATGGTAAATCTTATAGTCGTTCTGCATATGATTTAAACTATGCAAAATGTTACTCTCAAAATCACTTACAATTAACTTATTTTCAGGTCCAAATTTAGCACTCTGAACCCCCTGAAATTTGTTTATTATAACCAACTACATGATGTTAAGTCTACAATTGGAAAAATGTTAAGTATTTTTACCAATAGTGAATGCAGTACTGTAGATAGGGCATGAGAGTTTTTAGAACAGGCTCAGATAATATGACAACAGAATCACCCACAGCCTTTCTCTACTACTAGAGTATCCACTGTTGGTAGGAAAGAAACTGCAGCTGTGCAAAAAGAAGTTATCATTTTGGTTATAACATAAATCCATTTTCAATTATTCATGAGTTCCATATTTTTCTGTTTAAGAATGTGTGAGGCAGAGTATAGGCTAACTCCAGTCAGACTAATTCACATGCTTAATATTAATCACATGCTTCACTATATCAGTGCCATACTGCATTGCTGAAGCAAATATTTCAACAACTCTTAACAAATTCCTGTATATTTAAAATTGCTTCCAGCATTACAGTGGTAGAACTTACTAAAGTAAATGTGTAACAGTGCTTCAGAGTTATCTCTGCTTACCCCAGTGGTTAAAGAAAGTTTCAACTATTTTTGCTCCATTAAATTCACAGGTGCAAAAGGAGAATTTCCAGGATCATATTTCAGTGTTTGTCTACTATGGGGAAAGGATTACCCTGCAACTTTTTTATATGCATTAGGTAATGAGAAATACACAAGCCTCACTATGTATCCCCTTATCCTTTGCTTTACTGCTAAGCAGTATGCATTCTGGGATTTTCCGTGCTATGCATTGTGGGATGCATAATGGATGCCAGGTGATTTCAAATTTTTAAAAAATTACAGGCTTCCTCTGTTTCCACCTGTGAAGGGGCATCTACCCCTACACTGGCTCTTTAAGGGTTAAAACCCAGCCCTCATAGAGGACTGAGTGCAAAGACCACAGCTGTGGCAGATAGTAACCAATTAGGGCCCACTTGAGGCTACATAAATAAGGGCTCCAGGAGGGACAAAGGGGGAGATGCTCTTGATCTATCTGGGGAGCAGGAAGGACCTGGCTGCTAAAGAAGCTAGGAGGCTTCCCAAGACAAAGCAGTGCTGGAGAAAGGCAGGTACGGCTGGGGAGCTCTGGCCTGACCTTACTGAACGCCATCATTCGGACCTTCATCTCCCACGCCCTCCGGGCCCTCGATGTGAGCTTGCTACAATGGGTGCACTTCTGGAGGACGTGTACTGCCCCCAGGCACCGAATGCAAGCGTCATGGCCGTCAGCTGCCGGCATGGCTTCACCGCAAACTGAGCATTTTTTAAAACCTGGAGACCCTGGCTTTGTCAGGGCTGGTAAGGGTGGCTGAATACTTATTTGATCCCCGCTTTCGCTGCTTTGTCAATTTCAGTTCTTTAGTGCTTAGCTGTACCGCTTTCAAAAGAACAGTGATTCTGAACAGAAAAGTGGTTGTGTTTTGTTCTTTTGGTTTTTTTTACAGTAGAACAGGAACACGGCTAACAGTAAAACTTCTAACTATTTACAGATGAAAAATCTAGCTAGGACTGTTTCTGAGAGAAGAAACATAGAAGAACACGGGGAGCTCCGATGGCGACCTAAGGCGGTTGAGAGGAACTGACGGTTGCCGGTCCGCGCGCGGCTGATCAAAGGCGCGAACGGCGCTTCTGGGAAGCCGTGCATGCGCGGTCCAGCAGAGCACGGCCATGAGAATTCTCCGAACCGCGGTGCCAGGATGGGACCAGACACCAAGCATTTGTGCAAGAAGCACTGATTTTGTACATTACAGCATTAGTGTTCTTGTGCAAATTCTCGCAGCCAGTGTAGACAGGCGGCAAGATTTTGCACAAAAGCGGCCGCTTTTGCGCAAAATCTTGCCAATGTAGACACAGCTTTAGAAACCTAAGAAATATGACGTGCTAATTTGCCACATTTTAGAAATTCACAATTCAAAGCAAAACCACATTTTAAAAATCTACACATAAAATATGTAGTGAGAAGTGTTCAACATGTAAGTCTGCTGAAGATCAAACTTTTGTATGAAGGCTATTTCTAATACGTATACTTCTGTAATATTTTAAGTAGAAGGATGCAGTCTTAGAGGCTTTGTGTATCCAAACGCTGTAGAAAAGGCTGATGCACCATCTGCAACACAATTTGGGAGAAAAATTCTTTCCTTCAGAATACTGAAACGGTCTACAATGTCAAACAAGCACCAGAGGGCACCAAAACTCTAAATTGCCTGATCTCTGTGACATATATTCATGAGACAAGGTGGATGAGGTAATGTATTTTATTGCATCAACTTTTTGTTGCTGAGAGAAACAAGCTGTCACACACAAAGCTTATCTCTCACCAACAGAAGTTGGTCCAATACAAAATATTACCTCTCCCACCTTGTCTTGCTAGGATCTTGTGACTGACATGACTAAACCAACACTGCATACAAACATTCATAATCATGCACGGATACTATGGAAAAATTCATTTCCCTGTTAAATCTCCTTATTTAGACAGAAAATGTGAATAAAAACTTCAGCACAAATTAGAATGCATGTTGAAAAGACAATGAAATGCTATTCTTTGAGTGCTTGCTCATATGCACTCCACGTTAGAAGTGTGCATTTGCTACATGCACTGGTGTCAGATGTTTTTCCCTCAGCAGTACCTGTAGGGGAGCAGCTCTGGTGACCCTTGAAAAGGCACCTTCATTGTACAGTATAATGGCTGCTGGGTACTCCCACCTCCCCCCCAGTTCCTTTTTGCCACAAGTCATGGTGCACAGAACACTTGCTGCTCTAGCGTTGCTTAGGCTTTGTTCAGAGAAACTTGCTGTAAATAGTTTGTGTTGTTAGTATCTTAGCAGTAGTTCAAATATGTTAGTCCCACCTTGTACTTATCCAGGGGACAGGGCATGGCCCGGACCTAAATCTTTAAAAGCTGTGACTGCTGTATATGCTCATCAGTGACCTGCATAGTAGTTGTCTTAGGTGCTTCGGAGAAGGACACGTGACAAGTGTTGCTTTTGTGAGTCTTTTAAGCCAAGGACTAAGGAGTGGTGAGAAATTAGACTTTAGAGTGCTCCTGAGTGCTCATTCGGGCACTCGAAGCAGTGGTCTGATTTGGCACCCAGCCCTGTAACAAGCAGGCAATGATGGCCATCTGTGGTTCCAGCCAAGAAAACCAATAAGGACAGTAGGGGTCAGTCTCCCTCTTTGTAACAGGAAGGATCAGGTCCAAACCAACCTAAGACCCCCCACTGGGCAGTTCATCTTTCTGCAAAGTTGGACCCCAGCTCAAGGTGAGTGGTGCAGCCCATTCCATTCCTTGCCTGGAAGCCCAGACACAGAGATGCTGTTGATGCCCAAAGCTCTCCAGGCTGTGCAGGAGATCCTGTAGCTTTCAGTGCCACCCCCACCAGCCCAAGTGGTGCCCAGACTTAGGGATAAGACATCACTGGGACCCTTCCATCCTCCCTCATCTCAGTGGTACTGTTCCTCATTGCAAGGGACATCCCAGCACCAGTCCCCTCCTGGAAGTCAATATGACTTGGGGAGGCAGTCATAGCAGAGCCCTCTCCAGTTTCCCACCTGGCATTAGCCGAGGGAGTTGAGATGAATTTCACTGGTTACTTGGCACAGACCTTTGAAGGCACACACACGCCAGCATGAGCACTGGGACTGACTTCTCGTATTGCTTGGCTGATGTAACAATTCATATGATCACTCAGAAGACAGGAACCGTCAACCCCCGGTCCAGTGATACCCTGGATGACAGGGGGGGTTCACTCAGCCCTCCCAGCCTGCCTGCTTGGTGCCAGGAGTCTGAAAAAGGCCGGTGGTTTCAACAACCTAGCCCCCGCCGATACCTAAAGCCATAGGGGAAAAGACCCCCCCCCCCACCAAAGTCCATGTGGACAAAGATCAAATCAGTGAACCACCAATGGGCAGTATATGTCACATAGTACTGGCTCCCTCTGTTGTTGCCAAACAAGGTTATCATGAGGACCCTTGGCCCTCACCCTGTTCCTCAGGATCATGCCAAGACCCACCAGGAACGATTGAAGAGGGTCGCTTCCAACCTCAGCCTGCAGATTGAGGAGTTGCAGGATCAAGTCTCCAGGAGGAGCAGGACTCTCTCTTTGGTGTCCTCTCCTCCACAGCCCCTGCTCTGGTCAGTCTTTCCCTTTACAAAAGGGTTTCAAAGATTACTAATGCTTGGTGGCAACCTCCCTACTCCCTGCCTCCCATTTCTAAATGGTCAAAGCAGAAGTACTCTGTCCTGTCCAAGAGCCACTAATACCTTTATTCCCACCATGCCCCGAATTCCCTCATAATTTAGGTGGTTAACCACAGAGAACAAAAGGGGCAGCCCAGAACTAATGCCAAAAATAAAGACTCCAAGAGGTTGGACTTTTTGGGACATAAGATTTATTCTTTGTCTAGCCCAGTGTTTCTCAACCAGTGGTACGAGCACCCTTAGGGGTACTTAAGAGAAGTCTGGGAGGTATGTCAACACAACTGATATTTGGAGAAAATGAATTTTTGTTTTAAGCTTTACAGCGCTTTATTATTTTTGTACTTTCTACACCCAAAAATTTCATCACTCATTCAGCTATGATTAAGTTGTTTAAACACATTTGTTGCAATGGTAGAAAAAAAATTGTGCGTCCGAAAACTGTAGGTACTGGGGGTACTTATCATTTTTTTTTGAAAAAGAGGTACTTTATTTAAAAAAAAAAAGGTTGAGAAACACTGGTCTAGCCTACAGCTGGCAGTGGTCAACCATTAGGCTCTGCTGGGTCAGTATGTCTTTAATATGTGGCAGAGCACAGTCAAGTTCAAGAGTGCTCTCTCAGGCTATGTTTACACTCGTGGCTTCTTGCGCCAGAAATATGCAAATGAGGCTGAGTGGAATATTGCCGAGCCTCATTTGCATACCTAATGAGCCTCTGTTTTTGCAGAAGAGGCTCTTGCGCCAGAAGGAGCTGTCTACACTGCCCCTTCTTGCGCAAGAAAAGCCTTCTTGCGCAATGCCGTTATTCCTGAAAATAATCGGCGTAGCAGCATTGCGTAAGAGGGGTTTTCTTGCACAAGAAGGGACAGTGTAGACAGCTCCTTCTGGCGCAAGAGCCTCTTCTGCAAAAATGGCAGCTCATTAGGTATGCAAATGAGGCTCTGCAATACTCCATGCTTTGCCTCATTTACATATTTCTCGCACAAGAAGCCGCGAGTGTAGACATAGCCCCAGAGTACTTGCATAAGGAGTTCCTGGTGATCCTAAATGAGAGCACAGCCACCCCAAAAGCAACTCTCCTGGTGGCATCTGATGCTATGGACTCCATTGCTCACATCATGACCTCTGTTTCTCTCAGGATTCTCCACCAAAGTTCAGCAGTCAATTCAGGACCTCCCCTTTGACAGCCAGGCCCTGTTTTGCAGAGTAGATGGATACCAAACGACATGGGGTAAAAGACTCCCATTTCATCCTTAAAATCTTGCAATGCTAGTGGCTGGGACTAGAGCATAAATGGTTTAACTGCAACCAATTCAGGGTCAAGGGAGTCAGCCTTGTCAGGATCCAGAACATAAGAAGCCTAAGAGCTAAAAAGCAGTGCTCAGGCCATCAACCCCCTCCACCCCATCAGGCTCAGCCTGCCCCAAGCAAGGGGCAAAACAACTGTTTTGAGGATATGCCCAAGGATATAGACTGGACCTTTCACTGGATCCAGTTTTCTGGCAATCGCCTTTCCCACTTCCTCTGTGCATCATCAGTACTAACTTCAAACCACTGAGTCCTCAGCACAGTAGTGCATGGCTACATCTTCCAATTTATTTTCACCTGCTGGTCCCACTTCCTGTCCTTCTTCGAGGACCCTTCTCACGATCACCTTCTCGAGCAGAAAGTTCAGAGGCTTTCTGCAGCTGGAAGTGGTGAAGGTGGTTCCACCTCCATACCAAAATAATGGTTTTTATTTCCAGTATTTTTTGATCCCAAAGGGCAAGCATCCCTTTCTAGGTCCTCCAGACCTCACAAGCACCTACAGAAGCTAAACTGTTTTATGGTCTCTCTGGCCCTCATCATTGCATCCCTGGATCTGGGAAACTAGTATGCCGCCCTCAGCATGAAAGACTGAAACTTTCATGTGGCAATCTTCCTGGGGCACAGGTGCTTCCTATGTTTTATGGTGAGTTTGTCCTACTATCAATTTGTGCTTGTCCCTTCTGGAAATGGCACTTAGGGTGTTTATCAAGTTCATGGTGGTAGTTGCAGCATATCTCAGATTCCGAGGTATCCAAATTTACCCATATCTTAACAACTGACTTCTCAAAGGCAACTTTAAGGGACAGGCCCAGCATGACATAGAAGTCCTCCAGCTATGTATCACTCTTTGGGGCTTCTGGTCAACACTCGTCAGCTCTGTGCCAAGAGGCTCTCGATCTCTGGGACTTCTACATCAGCCAACATCCATCTGGAAAATCTCCTGGGCATCAGAAATGACCTAGCAGATCACCCCAGCAGGGATTTCTCCTCTCACCACGTGTAGTCACTTCACCCAAAGGTGGCCTGCTTGATCTTCCAGAGGTGGGGAACTCCTCAAGGCGATCTGTTTGCCACCAGGCAAAACAGAATCTGCCACTGGTTTTGCTTCCAACGGGGCCTAGGCAAGGGGTCCCTCTCCAATGTCTTCCTCTGGTTATGGACCAACGGTCTGATGCCATTCCTGCCAATCCCTTGCATTAGCTGTGTCCTAGTAAAGATCAAGAGAAATAAGGCACAGGTTATTGTCATCAGTGTCACCAGTATTGGCATGGCAGACTCATGAACGTGGCGGTGAGCCCACACTGGACCCTTCTCTACTATCTGGACCTCCTGTCTCAGGACCACCGTCAGCTCCTACACTCCAGCCTTAAGTCTCTGCACCTCTTGGCGTGGTTGAGCATGGAGAAGAGTACTTGCTCACAGGAGATCCAGTAGATCCTCTTGAGAAGCAGGAAGCCATCCATTAGACTGACTTATATGCCAAATGGATGATGTTTTCCTACTGGGCATCAGAACATGGTATCTTCCCTTCATGCTATCTGGTGACGTCCATCCCAGATTACATGCGGCAGCCCAGGAACCAGGGTGTGGCATATTCTTCCATCAGAGTACACCTAGCAGCCCTCTCTATGTTCCACCAGTTGTTTCAGGGACAGACCAGTTGTCTCATGACATGATGGTCAGATTCCTGAGGGGTCTCGAGCAACACTACCCTCAGCTAAGAGACCATGTCCCTGTGTGGAACCACAAACTGGTCCTCCCTTAGCTCACCAGTTTACTCTTCAACAGCTGGCTTCCTGCTCCCTGTCCCACTAGTCTTGGAAGGTTGCATTTCTAGAGGCTGTGACCGGTCTCGAAGCTAAGAGCTCTGCTCTAGTCTAGGAACTGCCTTACGCAGTCTTCCATAAAGACAAGGTCCAGCTACAATCCCACCTGGCCTTCCTGCCAAAAGTGGTTTCTTCGTTCCATGTGTACCAGAGCATATTCCTGCCTGTATTCTGCCCCAAGTCTCAAAAGAAAGTGGAAGAGAAGCATTTATGTGCCTTGGATGTCAGAAGGTCATTGGCTTTTTATCTAAAAAATATTAAGCTCATCTGCAAGTCAACGCAGATTTTTTTGCTACTACTGTTAGGATGAAGGGCCTTCCAGTTTCATCTCACAGGATTTTCAACTGGATTACCTCTTGCATATGGACCTGCTACAAACTAGCAAAGGTTCTTCCGCTGTCAGTTATCCAGGCCCATGTGACCAGAGTGCAGGCATCATTGTGGTCTTCCTGGAACACATGCCAATCCAACACATCTGTACAAGCTGCAACATGGTCCTAGGTCCATACGTTCATGTCTTACTATGCCATCAGTCAGCAGCCAGAGATGATGCTGGGTTCAGAGGTATTATACAGTCAACATGGCCATGAACTCTTATCTGCCTCCACAGATTCTAGTTGGAGTCACCTATTGTGGAATGGTTATGAACAAGCACTCAAAAGAAAAAAAAAACAGTTACCTGTTCTGTAACTGGTGCTCTTCAATATGTGTTGATCATGTCCATTCCATGGCCTGCTCTCCTTCCCTACTGTTGGTATTTTTAATAAGAAGGAGCTGAGAATGGAGGAGAGAATGATGTCCCTTATGGATAGGGGAGAGCTACTCCACTATGGATACTGCTAAGAGAAAAACTGGTGCAGATGGCGAACACATACACATAATGTGGAATGGACATGTGCAACATATCTTGAAGAACACTATTTACAGAATAGGTAACTGTCTTTTTTGAGTAGCTGCCTTAAAGGCAATTCTGCTGTTCCAGAGTTTGATTAAAACACGAAGTGCAATATACAATTAGTAGAAAGGAACCATTCACTGCATTTTGCACAGTTTAAGTAATAAAGCAGTCTGGTTTTCATAAAGCCTATCTATTTCATTATTAAATCTAATTAATTTTACAACCAACTTGGTAAAAATTATTTGTAATTCAAATTACCTGGAAATATAGGTTTCTCCCTAAATCATTATAAATACCTGGAGACAGCAGGAAACTTTTGACATGTGGAATGCTTCTTGTAGACACTGTTTTAGCCACCAAAGGTATATCTATTCTTTTTCCAAAACCTATAGACTGGAGAACACAGGACCTTTCATGGTTGTAAATATGTAAAGCTGATTCCCTTTCTTTTTGAGTAACTTCTGTTAAATGGGAAATAAACACTGTTACCCTTTCTATACCAATGAATAAAATCTAAGCTTAGCTCCTTACTTATATTCGAAAGAAGATTATTTTCTCTATAGATTTATGACCAGATCATCAGATGGTGTAAATCTGTAAAGCTCTGCGTTCTTTGATATAGAGAGATATTTGCTTACACCGGCTAAAGATTTACAGTGAAATCCTAATCAGACTGAAGTCAATACCAAACTCCCATTAATTTAATTGGGTCCTGGATTTCACCTTTAGACTCTGTTTGCATGGTGTTTAAATACATTATACAGTAAACTTCCAATAATCCAGCACCTTTAGGACCCAGGGGGTGCCAGATTATCGGATATGCTGGAGTACCGGAAGGGGGGCTATGAGAGGTCTGGGGTGGGGGGAGGGTCGGCGGGGAACTGCGCAGCGTGGGAGAGGGCAGTGCTGCGGGACCAACCCGGCAGCACCCCAGCTGCTCTGCCCCTGGCTTTCCCAAGTCAGACGCTGCTGAAACTGACCAGCGTTGGACTTGGGGAAGCCGGGGTCAGAGCAGCTGGGGCGCTCTGCCCTAGGGCTTCCCCAAGTCCACCACTGCTGAAACTGACCAGCGGAGGACTTGGGGAAGCCGGGGGCAGAGCAGCTCCAATTGTCCGGCTGGCTGGAGCACTTCTGGGTTCCAGTTGGTGCTGGACTAACAGGAGTGCCGGACCACTGGATGCTGGACAATTGGAGTTTTACTGTACTAGAGAACCAAATGAAGTCTTAAACTGTAAGATTCCACATCCACAATAAAACATAATTCCAGTTCTAAGTCATTAATAATTCCCACCACTCAATTACAGAAAGTTGTAGAAGTACAATCAGAAAGTTTTGCACCTTCATTTTTCTGATTTGATCATCTGTGTGATGATTATTTGTAAATTTTAAACAGAACAGTTACATGTGTAAATCAAAAGGAGGATTTGGTCAGTAAAAATAAGCACTATCTGTTAATCTCAACATTTCTGAACTGGGATAAATGTAAACTAAAGTCTCAAAACATGAAACTCAAACAGCAGCATTTTGAATTCACTGAAATATTTTAATATTGATGTCTAAGGGACCAAATAAAAAGGAACTGCAGTAGTTATACTTGGAGGTAACAAAAGTGTGACTAAGTGTCTTGCATAAATGAGGAAAACAGGAGTATATTTTAGTAATGTTCCACAGAGAGGAGTTAATATTAAAGAAATAATTTCAAAATGACAGTTAAGCGTAAAGTTTGGTTAAATTAAAGCCTAATTTCTTAATTAAGGAATGATAATTACGCTATGGTTTACTTAAAGGAAGATTAAATCAATGAATTTAACAAGATTGTTCCTAGATTTGGTAAATATCAATATGTTTTTTCCCAGATTAAATAGCCAGTTCTCCATCCAGCAATGATTCTCATCGCAATAATAAGAAAAGTTGTGCAGAATTGCAGCAAGGGAGGTTTAGTTGGACATTAGGAAAAACTTCCTAACTGTCAGGGTGGTTAAACACTGGAATAAATTGCCTACTGGGGTTGTGGAATCTCCATCACTGGACATATTTAAGAGCAGGTTAGACAGACACCTGTCAGAGATGATCTAGACAATACTTCGTCCTGCTGTGAGGACAGGGATTGGACTCGATGACCTCTTGAGGTCCCTTCCAGTTCTATGATTCTATGAATACTGAAAAAGTTATTCTGTACAAAGCTAAATGTACACTGATAAGGCCTGCACTGAAGTACTGTGTCCAGTTCTAAGGCATCACACTTCAGGAAAGATATAGACAAACTGGAGAAAGTCTATAGGAGAGCAACAAAAATAAAGGTCAAGAAAACATGATATATATAGAAAGAGTGAAAATGCTGAGTGTAGTCTGGAGAAGAGAAGACTGAAGGGGACTCTAGTGAGTCAGCATGGCCTCCCACTGACCTGGAAGGGGAAACACTCCCTAAGATCCCTTGCTGAGTGGTGCCAGAACAACCCAGCCCCTCCCATAGGAAACAGAAAGGTGGGAGCAGAAGTATAAAAAAGGAGGCCAGAGCCCTGTTGGAGTCCAGTGGCCGAGCCAGCCAGATCTATTTCTTCTGTGGCAGCTACAAGAAACTACTGACCAAGTCCTTAACTTAGTATTTTATTTACTTTTGTATATTCTCAAGAGTAATGGTGGCAAAATAGAGCCCCTCTTTCCCAGGTTTTATCTTGAGGGGTTGCTACAAGGGATTTATGGCTGATAGTTTTATTTCTAGTGGCTTTGCCAGTTTTATGTGGATAAGTTCAATTAAGAAATGTGCAAACATTTATTTAATTTCTAAAAAGGTGGGCAGACCTCTGGATGAGCACAAAATGAAAATCTAGACATTGTAGTGAATGTGCATATTTCTGAACACTGACATTAACCTCTCTTCAATGTGTTCCACAGAATTTTATGTAAGACAAATGGATCTCAGAATAGAGACACACATTTTTAAATAGCAAAGAAGCCACATCTTTTAGTCAATTTCAACATGAAAGGTCTAATATCAAGAAGCAAATTGTTTAATTAATAAAAATTCAACATGCATGCAAAATCTCACAATTAATTGAATTAAATTCATAATATGTTTTGGTATATTAGCAAGTGGAAGAAGGAGATCAGTCACAGGGAGAATTCATCTACTTTTCTAAATGGACTGAAGTCATACGTGAATGTCAATGCACTGTGAAAAGAGGAAAGCAGTCCTTACTCTTCCTGTCGAGGAGTTGTACTGAAGGAAGGAAGTATATGACATAAAGGCGGTACCCTGGATCTTGTGACAGAGGGTTGTGAAATAGATCTGTCAAAGGGAGGAAGAAAAAATATCAAAATTAACAAGCCTGTGAAAATAATCACTGTTTGGTAAAGATATTGCACGAAGTACAATTAAATATGCCCAAATTGTTTTTAGGCTAACGTGAGGTGTAGTTAATTGCCTGCTGTGTTGGGAGATTGCCTTGCTGTTAGCTCTGACATTTATTGCTTTCTTTACAGGATCATCCTCTTCCCCACTGTTCACATAAAATCTTGTTCATTTTGTCTATTTTTAATGTACAGTGTCCTGCTGTAATTTTCAGTACAAATGAACATTCTACAACTTATCCCATTTCAGGATGTATGCTCCACAATTGCCAAAATTATGACATTTAACCAATTGTCAACTTCTCTTGAGGCAATCTCTTTACAGGTCTCTATTTTGCTAACTGGTCTTCCTCTGTTAATCTCCAGTTAGCCCACTCTATCAATTTGCCCTAAAAAAAGTAATTTAGCCCTTACATTCCAGGACTTGCAGTGTCCTTTGCCTCTGTATCCATTTCTTAGGACTGGTCTACACTAGAAAATTAAGTCAACTTAGCTACATTGCTCAGGGGGCTGCCAAACCACACTCCTAAGCAGTACAGTTAAGCCTACATACCCTCAAGTGTGGGCACTGGTAGGTCAACAGAAGAATTCTTCTGTCAACCCAGTTAATGCTCCTTGAGGATGTGGATTACCTATACCAATGGAAGAACCCCTCCTGTAGGTATGGGTAGTATCTACACTAAAGCACTATAGTGAGACAGGTGCAGTTGTGCTGATGTAACTTTTTCAAGTGTAGACAAGTCCAACGAGACAACCTGGAGTAGAGCTTTTAGTTCCACCATTGCAGGTGTTTCTATTTGCAGGTCTCTTGCTGTTCTCTTTCCTTTATAGCTGCACTTGTTTTCTTAATTGGCCACAGGTGTGTGCAAATGCCTCCACAACTGGCTGTTCTTGTGGCTATGCCAGGATATGGGCAGCCTGATTGCCTGGAAGCAAGTAATGCTCTCCTTTCTTTTTACCTATGCTCAATATGGGGTTTGTAAACCATTCTACCCAGTCCCTTTTCTTTTTCCATATACAACTATGTAGGAAAACTGTCAGTACAGTAAGGTTCATGTATTCATTCCCCTTGCTATAATGCATTGTAATGCAAAGTAAATGGATACAATGATAGTGTAATCATCTGCCATAACTTATGCATTTACTTTTCATTGCAGTGTTGTGTATGGAAATGAACAAGGAACTGAGCACATAATTTCCTTTAAGCACATCATAAAATAACATCAATGACAGAATGGTGAATTCTACTATGATTTCTCAACTGATTCCCCATTCTGTCATTGATCTTACTGCATTTGTGACTGCTGGAAAATGCAATATTTGCACAAGTACCTGTCAGAGTTTAGATCATTTAACTACCTGGTAGTGAAGAGGAAAATTTAATCCATAATTCATGGAAGATGAATGCATTAAAAAAAGCTGTCTCAAGATGGGTGACATAATATCTTTCATTGGATGAATTTCTGTTGGTGAGAGAGACAAGCTTTTGAGTTTGTGTAGTCCTCTTCTTCAGGTTTTAGAAGTGCAGCTGCATTGATGTAAAAAACAATGCAGCTAAGTTGATGTAGTGTCTCACTGAAGACAATACTATACCAATGGAAGAGCTTCTACCATTGGCACAGATGGTAGCTCTCTCATTGGAAGAAGTCTTCCCATCGACAGCACTGTCTACACCAGAGGTTAGGTCAATGTAATGCCATTGCTCAGGGGCATGTATTTTTACACACCTGAGTGATGAAGTTATACTAATGTAAGTTTACAATTTAGACTTGGCCTCAGAGTGTCACAACCAAATCTAAGATGGAACAGATTAACATAAGTACTTAATGCATATTTCAAGGAACCACTCAAGGTGAAGTGACCCAATAACAGCTCTCTAGTCATAGGAAGAAAAGGGGAAGCAGCTCTGGGAGAGTTGTTAATAGGGTCTAAAATAGTTGTAATAAGGTATAAATTCAATATATATTGTCAGTCCACATTTTTAGTGCATAACCAAGCTCCCAGATCCATCATGCAACTTTCTCTAAGAATGAGGACGGATAAGTCAGATATGGAGTGATTGTTTTGTGAAGTGTTCAACCGCAGGTGATGTGGTGTTTTTACCTTTTATCATTTTCCTGTATGCATTCATTTGAGAGCACGATTATCTAATTTCATCCACATAATTGTTATTGGGGTATTTAGTGCACTGGATAAGGGACACCACATGTCATAAGTAGGTGTAAGACCCCTGGATCTTGAAAAGTGTGTTGTGGGTGTTGATCATTGTAGCAGTGGAAATATTTCTGCAGGTTTTCAATCTATTGTTCTGGCAGGATTTGGTGCCACTTTGAGTTAGTGTATCCTGCTGTGTAGGGACCTTGCTTCTGGCAGCGAGCCTGGAGAAACTGGGGGGGGGGGGGTTGTTTGAAGGCCAGAAAAGGGGGTTCAGGAAAGGTTTTTTCTCCCTTCACCCATTTCCTCTTTGTGACTGGAGGGATGTTAATGGTCCACTTCACCTTGAATGGTCCCTTGAAATATGCATAACCACATAACAAACAATCTGTTCCATCTTGTATTTAGCTGTGGCACTAAGTTTCCCAGCCCCAAAGAAGAGCTCAGTGTAAACTCAAAAGCTCATCTCTCACCAACACAAGTTGGTCCAATAAAAGAATCATAAAAATAATAATCAATAAAAATAAAATCATTCACTTTGTCTCACTAAATATCCTGGGACCAAAAGGGGTACAACAACAATGTATAAATTTAAAAAAACCTGTTCAGTTATCTTTCATTATAAATTACTAAAATTAAACTGATGAATTATATATTTTTTTGAGTAACTTTACTGATGAATACCAAACTATGGTGTATAATCTTATCTTTTAATAGGATGATCAGATGTCCCATTTTTAAAGGTCTGAGAGGAGTAGCCATGTTAGTCTGTAACTTTAAAAACGATTAGTCCTGTGGCACCTGAGGCCATGTCTAACCTAGGAAACTATTTCAAAATTACTAAATTCGACTTACCTCCCAATTTAACAAACTCGAACTAGCATGTCCACACTACGGGGAAGCCTTGAAATTAGTCCAAGGCAGTCTCGGTTAATGTAGATGTGCTATCTTGGACTAGAGTCCCAGGAAGCACTGGGGAGTAATTAGTTCAAATAACTCTGGGGAGTAATTATTTTGAAATAGTGGCACTGGATCGTGCATACTACCATTATTTCAAAATAACTATTTTGGAGTTAGCATTACTTCTGATGAAAAGCAGGAGTACAGATTTCAAATTCCACAGCATGTTATTTTGAAATAACGGGTTTGCTAGTGCGGATGCTTTGCATATAAATTCAACCTGGGGCAAAGGGTTATTACAAAATAAAGTCCTAATGTAGACCAGGACATTATATACTTCTTTTACTGTTATATATATATATATATATATTAGTTTCTGTTATTTGCACTCCAACTCATCTGATGAAATGGAGTTTACCCACGAAAGCTCATAGTAATATATATTTTTGTTAATCTTTAAGGATCCACAGGCCTGCTCACCATTTTTAAAGGGACAGTTCCGTATTTAAGACCCCTTGCAGGTGTCCCTACTTTTAAAAAAAAATGGGCAAATTGTCCCATATTTTCTGACTCTTCCCTCCCATCAGTACTGATGGGTGCTACTGCTGGCCAGATCCCTGCTCACCTGCTACCTATCCACTAATGGTGAATGGGGAAGAGTCCAGTGGTTGATGATGGGGTCAGTGTTCAAGACTGGTGGTCTGGCAAAGCTGCAGTGTGCAGGGCTGGTACTCAAAGAAATCTCTAAAAGATTATTTGGTCTTAGGTGCCAGCCAAGAGGAGTCAAGCCCTGAATGTGCCAAGGTCCTACGCAGCACTGTCATAGGGAAGCTTCTCAGCCTCTCAGCTAAGCTGGAGAGGCAGGAGGAAGTTATTTCCAGCCTGTTTATGCTGTGACCCTGCAGGTCCCCAACCAGGGGCATTTAACACTCTCTTCATATGCTACCCTCCTCCCCGCCCCACCCTAGGCACTGACCCAAAGTGTGTGAGGCTGCTCTGTCCTCTAGGTACCTTCCTCTGCTGAACAACCACTGTGACCCAGTTAACTGAAGCTGCTGCAGACAGATTCTCTGAGCCCTGGAGCGCAATGCATCCTTAGGGCTTAACCCTTTTCTGCCCATGCTTAGCCAGGGGACAGGAGGCAGCTGAGTTGTCAGTGACCAACAGCAGCTTGGAGGTGTTGGCTGGATTTCTACACTGTGAGAGTAGGAAAGAAAAAGCTGCTTCTAGGAAATACATGAGTCAGATCATCCCTACCCTCACCCCGTTTCAGCTGGAAACAGCTTATATCTCCTGCCTCCTGCATAGTGACAAAAGGCTGTTGGTTGCTATGTTCCGGTCTGAACCCTGACAGAAATCTGGAGATGGGTCCTGTGACCCTGCATGACCCTCTGTATTTTGCCTTGAAAAGACACAGCACTAGGTACCAGAAGAGGTGAGTCTGCACCAGAGACCCAGTCAAGCATGGAGGGTGGAGAGCACTGGGTAGAAAAGGTTGGGTCAGGTTGGTTAGTCATCCACATCCTCCTGTGGGAGAGGTGTATGGGAATGTGTGTGTGTCACCTTTCCCTGTGCAAGCCTTAAAGATAAGGTAAATAAAAAGACTCCTGCTACTCAGTATTTCTTTTTAACAGAGGCTCAGTCAACCTGATGTTAATGTGAACATTTGTACTGCATAGTTCTGATTGATTGCCACTGAACTCACTTAAAGAAAGAAAGCAAACATGATTCTGGGATGCATTAACAGGTATGTTGTGAGCAAGACACGAGAAGTCATTCTTCCGCTCTACTCTGCGCTAGTTAGGCCTCAGTTGGAGTATTGTATCCAGTTCTGGGCACCACATTTCAAGAAGGATGTGGAAAAATTGGAGAGGGTCCAGAGAAGAGCAACGAGAATGATTAAAGGTCTAGAGAACATGACCTATGACGGAAGGCTGAAAGAATTGGGTTTGTTTCGTTTAGAAAAGAGAAGGCTCCCTGGTTCAGGAGCATCCACGGTCCTGCAGAGAATGCCAGTTTTCAGAGGTACAGCCTATACTATAGTTTATTTCCTAAAATAAGTCACAATACTGTAGAACAAACACTGCTTGTTGAAGCTCTCTGTTAATTGCTTTCATTGTAACACTAAATCCAACTGACAGCACCTGAGAAATGAGATCTGTCTAAACTTTGTCTATTCATTTCAAAGAACTTCATTTTTAGGTCTATTTTTAAACTTTACACATAATGGAATAAACTTACAGTAATTTGACTGGTATGTTGTTTTTATAACACAACTTGTTTTTCGATTCTTGGCTCAGGTTCAGGTTCAATTAAAAATGTACTTTTCAAGTAATCTTTTTATTTCTGCCATCAAATATCCAGCTTTTTGAATGCATAAACTAGTGGTTGATGATATTATACATCTTCATTAATTACTAAGACATGAAATTAGTTTCCTCTTTCTTAGCATTCTGAGGGCCTGGCATGATCTATGAGCACATTCCTTTAGGAAAGATGGAGACAGATCGCTTATACTTTCAATTTCAATAGATTAAAAGCAGATAATCCTACTTCCCTTGAGGCTACTTCACACAGTACAGCTTAGTGGCGCCAGCACTGTCTTGTTCATGTTAATTTGAAATTTCAGGAACTACAGTTCTTTCATTTACCACTTATTCCACATAGCAAGTCAAAATGCCAACACTAGTTAAAACAGAAAGTGGTATGCTTAATTTAAAATATTATTATATTTGAGAATCCATGTTCTCTGAAGAAGATAGGAGAGAAAAGTCTTGGACATCTGAATGATTTAGCTCCATTCCTTATTACAAAAATGTCTCTTGCCCCCTAATTTGTAATGTTACTGATTGCTGCTATGAATAATAAAAAATAACACATTACTTAGGGTCTTCAGACTTATCATTCCCTTTAGTTCCTTCACTGTTGTGTCAAGGTTTTTTAGCTGGTTGTTGTGAAGCAGCAAGATCTGCAATGAACGCAAATGTTTCAGAGAACCTGAAATAAAATGCATTATAATAAATTATTCTTGCTGTAAGTGACTACCTGGATGTACTAATTTGTTTTGCTATGCTACACATTTCGTTTGTCATCCTAATTATCTACTAACTCCCACCCTTATATACAACACTCCTTGTGCTCACAACTCTACTTCTTCTCTGCCTCAACCCAGAAATTTTGCACCTATTTCCTCCTTTCTATTCACAGCATTTGCATCTTCATCTCTTCCTTTCCCAACCCTCACCTACTTCTCTCCCACACCTTCACAAGTCTATATCCATCCTCTACTGCCTCCTTCTTCCTCTGATATCTACCTCAATTTTGGATTGACTATCATCCCCATTCTATCATACCAGTTTCACCCTTTCCCCATTACCACCTCTGCCTCACAAGCTTTATATTATCCAATTTCAACTCCATTCCCTCTGGAACATTATCTCCAACTCAAATAATCTTACATTTTTTTAAAAAGTCACCACCAGTCACACATGTTTCTAGTCAGACTATGTCACTCCCTTCCTTTAATCACTCCACCAGCTCCCCCTTGCCTCTCATATCAGGTTTAAGTTTCTAATTTTCCAACTCCACATTCTATACAATTCCTCTCACTAGAATTCACAGGTGTCTGTTTGTTTGGTCTTTTTTACCAAAACATCTAGTCAAAAATGGACCCTGGCGGCTCCAGCTAGCACTCCTGAATAGGCCATTAAAAGTTCAGTTTGCACAGGACTAGAAGGCTTCCTATTTGGCTCCATGTGGCTCCCAGAAACAGTGACATGTCTGTTGGCTCATAGGCTTGGGTGGGCACTAAGTTTGATGCAGTTCACCAGGGTTAAACCCGAGCAGGTAGCTGGCATTTCCTGCAGCTTCCATCGGCCATGAATGGTGACCCACAGCAAATGGGAGCTTTAAGCAGCTGTACCTGCAGAAGCACAGGTAAATAAAGCACCAGCGGCCCACCAGGGGCTAATCCTGGTGAACTACGTCTGGCCCGCAGGCCAGTTATTGCCCAACGCTATCCTAGGTGGAGGGACAGGCAGGACAACCCTGTGTGCTGCACCTGCCCCAAGCATCAGCTCTGCAGCGCCCACTGTCCGGAAACCACACCCAGTGAGAGCTGTGGGGGCACTGTCTGTGGGTGGAGGCAGTACACAGAACTGCCTGGCTACACCTCTGCTTAGGTGGTAGTAGCTGCCCAGAGCCCGCACCCTCTCCCATGCTCTAAGCCCTCGCCCAGCCCTGAGCCCCCCTCTTGTACCCAAACTCCCACCCACAGTCTGCACTCTGAACCCCTTTCTATGCCCCAACTCCCTGCCCCAGTTCAGAACCCCCTCACACATTCCAAATCCTTCAGTCCCAGTCTGAAACCCTCTTCTGTACCTCAAATGACTCACTCCAAGTCCACCCTAGAGCCCGCACTCCCAGCCAGAATCTTCATCCCCCCACTTTCTAGCCTCCTGCCTCAGCCAAGTAAAAATGATCAAATGAATGAGGGTGGGGAAGAGCAAGCAACAGAGAAAGAAGGGATGGAGAGAATGGGGTTGGAGCCTTAGAGGCTTGGAGGGGCAAGGGTATTCAGGTTATTGTGATTAGAAAGTTGGAAACCCTAGCCCTCACCCAGGGGTATTGTGTGTGTGTGGGGGGGACACAGGTTGTATACCCAACAAACACCAAGGGGGAAAGAGGTAAGGGGCCAGCAGTTATGGATGGATTGGAGTGGGGGCAGGGAGGGGCAAGAAGGGATCAGAGCAGGGACAGTGGCTTGCGGGTAGGTGTGACGCGAGGGCGAGAAGAGACAGGTCCTAAGGTGGAGGAGGGCATTATCCCAAGCCCTGCACCCTCATGGGGACAACTAGGGGTGGCACAGAGTGGAGTCATATGGGGATTGGTCACAGGACCAGTTTCTCCTTTGTGTGTGTCCCCAGCTGTCATCATTGCCCTCAACCATTTTGCTTTGCTACTGAAGCTAACTTTGTTGTTTCTTTCTCCCATATATTGGTACCTTCTTGCATACCATTCCCTATGCTTGGAACAACCTCCCTTCCCTTCACTTTTCCCATAAGTTCCAAAAGACACAAACCAATGTCATTTAACTTCCTTCTCCAATCTAACATTATATAAAGTGAAAGATAAACTATTCATATGAACATTTTAAAAAAATATTAAGGGACAGATTCTTCCAACAAAACTAAAGAGAAATCCTTGATAGCCTTCTCAAGAAGCCAGTTTTGTAGAGTCACTTCACGGAGTACTACTGTACTTTAAATGTAAGTGACAGCTATTCTGATGGAGAAATTGCAGTATCTTTGAGGACACATTACATATGGGACAATGTATTACATTACTATCCTTTATTTTCACGGTGGCTGTGTCTACACTGGTGCGTTCTTGCACAAAAACGGCTGCTTTTGCGCAAAAACATGCCGCCTGTCTACACTGGCTGCGCGTTCTTGCGCAAGTAAACTGACGTTGTACTGTAGAAAATCAGGGCTTCTTGCGCAAGAACTTGTACGCTCCCTCTCAGGAAGAAGCCCTCTTGTGGAAAAGCTCTTCCAGAAGAGGCCAGTGTAGACAGGCAACATGAATTTCTTGTGCAAGAAGCTCCTATGGTTAAAATGGTCATCAGAGCTTTCTTGCGGAAGAGAGCGTCTACACTGCCATGTAGACATGGCAGTAGTTTTGAGTGTCTTGCGCAAAAGCACATCTCTTGCACAAAAGCACATGCCAGTGTAGACGCTCTCTTGTGGAAGAGTTTTTGCACAAGAAGCTGCCAGTGTAGATGTAGCCGGTATGTCTGTCAGCTCTGCTAATCAATTTATTATCTTATACATTTATGTGGTTTCCAGAGAGCACTTTTAATTAATTATGAATTGTCTATACAGCAAATCTTGGATGTTTATCTGCAAAAGAGAACTTGCCACACTAGATCAGAAGTGTATTTCAATGGCATGATTTTTTCCCACCAAAAAATGGTATGTTTCCAGAATCAATATATTTTCAGTTCACTTTTAACAAAAAATATAAATGCAGTCTTACCACAGGTTGTACCTCCCTTAACTGGGACTCCCTGGTCTGACAACATCCACGGTCCAGCTCCAACCATGAATGTTCCTTGACCACAGAGTCCAGGAACAGAGAGGTCTGACGGCGGGGCAGAAGCACCACAGGAGGCACTGGCGACTCAGCAGGGAGCCCCAGTTTGTGTGGGGGGGGAGGAGAGCACAGTGGGGTGTTCTGGCCTCAGCAGCACCCATGGACCCCCAACCCCAGTGGCAGCCAATGAGCTCTGGCTCCAGCCCCAGTGGCAGCCAAGGAGCTCTGACCCCAGTCCTAATGGCTGCCAGGGACCTCCAGCCCCGGCCGCAGAGCCAGGTGGCTGTGGATATCTACCCTGGTCACAGAACTCCAGCCCCAGCTGAAGATCCAAGCAGATGCAGAGCTCCAGCCCCAGCCACGAAGCCAGGTGGCTGTGGAGCTCTGCCCCAGCTGCAGCACTCTGGCCCCAGCAACAATGGGGAGGGTAACATCTAAAGAGCCCCAGGGGGTTGGGGCAGCAGCAGGGGCAAGCTGAAGCCCTAACCCGGTGGCAGCCTGTGTCAGGAGACGAGGGATATCCCCTGGTCCAGCATATCCCCTCGTTTAGGACCAGGTGTTGAGGGTGCCAGACCAGTGAGGTTCAACCTGTACATTTATTGCTTATTTAAACCTAATTTTCCATCAAGTAGCTTCTTTCAAGAACCCTTGTGGCCTGAGGGCAGCCCTGCAAGACTCCTTAGTTCGAATTAACTGTTACTCATAATTCCACGAGGAGTAACAGTTAATTCGAACTAACGAGTTAGTTCGAATTAACGTTTAACGTTTAACTGCTGCGTCTAGCCGTGGGCAGTTAGTTCGGACTAAGGGGTATTTAAAAATGACGGCGCCCGGGAACATGCAAATGAAACCCGGGATATTTAAATCCCAGGCTTCATTTGCAACTCCGGTTACCCACATTTGCCTACCTAGCTCGAACTAACGAGCTAGTGTAGACATACCCTGACTGAAGTAGATGCAATGAAGCTACTCCTACTTACATCATGGTTGAATATGACCCTAAGTATCACTATATAATCATCTAAGTATAATGTAATAAATCATGTTCCTAAAGTATCCTTTTTGTGAATGCTATTACAATCTGACTATTATTTTCAACTACTGTCAGCCAGTCACTGACTGTGGATTCCCTAAATCGAATTCATTTAACTTGCTGATAAACAGAAACAAAACTTCACATATTTGCTCTAAAGTTTAAAATTTAAGACAATACCTGCAATATCTATGAGCTCATTATTGTTGAGGTAGAGTTCTGTCAAACGATAATTATTGATCAAGAATGTTAGCTTCTGGATCTGAAATATGAGAATTAGGGAAACAGGTACCGCTGTCAGTCTAATTTTAATTCTGGAGAACTATATATTAATATGTTGTGTACTAGAAGATTCACTCAATATTTCTTGAATCCTTCAGGGCAGGGAGCTGGAGGTGTGGGTGGTGCAGGAGTCAGGGCAGAGTCTTAGGAATGTGGAGGGCTCAGGGCAGGAAGTTGCGGGTGTTAGGGGTGCAGGAGTCAGGGTTGGGAGTTGAGGAGGGGTTCAGGGCAGGAACTGAGGGTGCCGGACTCAGAGCAGGGGGTGAGAATCTCAGGGCAGGGATGGGGGTGCAGGACGCAGGGCACGGAGATGGAAACTGTGAGGGGGCTCAGGGCAAAGGGTGGGGTGCTCATGGCAGAGGTTGGAGTGGCTGCTGGCTGCTCCCTGGGGCCAGCCCAGTGTGGTGGGGGCTGCACAGTCCTCCCACCAGCTTCTCTCCAGGGTCAAATGGGGTGGCAGGGGCCATGTGGCTCAGCAAACAGCTGTTCCCTGAGGGTAGCTGGGGTGGCAGGAACTGTGCTGCTGGCCAGTCGCTACTCCCCAGGGCTGGGACACTTGCTGACCCCTTGCAGTCATTCTGGGGTATAACTGTCCCCTTTAGTTCCTATCCTCCTAGAGTCATTTGTGAATATAACTGTCTCTGCTATCACACTCCTCCCTTTCCATTTGATGAGAAGCAATCACATTCCACACACATCTCATTGTTCTGGTACAACCAAATTCTGATCTTGCTTTATGTTGTTATAAAAGGAAGTAGCACACCAAATGTAGTGGTCCTAGCTTTTATTATTTAGGAGGCGTTCTTGAACAGATGGATGGACAGACACACAGACTGATGCACAAACTCCCTTAAGTATATAGTAAATTTTTAAAGAAGTATTTGTTCTTGTTTCAGTGAAAAATGATTCCTTGTTTTAGGACTTTAGAGCTGAAAACCTGTTAATAATATTAATTATGTCTGAGAAATCCATATAGAATAACCTTACAGAACATCCTTTATAGAATCTTTTGACTCAGCAATTTATATTTTATATTTTGGAAATTATTTTTACTGAAAATTACTGGTGTTAAATTAAATTTCCCTAACTAACATAGGTTTAGTTCAGTTGAAATACTCGTATTATGAGAAGAATCTCATAATACATAACATTTCTTTGTTGATTTAAGAATATTCTCAAAGGTAATATCCTAAAAATAAACTCAACATCTAAATTAAAAATCATACCAGCACTGATCTGAATGAGCATGTATTTGTTCTTGGTTTCCTGAAAACATTCAAAGTTTAGTTAGGCTCCCAAACCCTCACAGATTATAATTACAGTGAAACATGTACAGTGAACTTTGAGCATCAGCTGTGTTATCCTCTGATGAAATCTCAAATTATGAGGATTCTTATTTTTCCCTTGTAA
Source organism: Pelodiscus sinensis (assembly GCF_049634645.1). Classification (NCBI taxonomy): domain Eukaryota; kingdom Metazoa; phylum Chordata; order Testudines; family Trionychidae; genus Pelodiscus; species Pelodiscus sinensis. Next base: position 203,575,722 of record NC_134712.1, read on the forward strand.
GTCGGGGTTTACTTAAGTCACAGAGAAATCACACATTTTTTCAGGTTAGTCACAGTATAAATGGCATATTTGTTGTTTATGGTGTAACCAACTCACAAAAAAAGAACGGTTACTTACCTCATAACTATTGTTCTTTGAGATGTGTTGCTCATATCCATTCCATGTAGGTGTGTGCGTGCAGTGTGCACCAGTTGTTGGAAATATGTCCCTTAGCGGCACCCATTGGGCTAGCAGGGGAGCCCCTTGGAGTGGCACCGGTATACCAGCTAATATATACCCCTGCTGGCCCTCCATCCTTTTGGTTTCTTCTTACCAGACTACTCCAAAGAAGGAGAGGTGGGCAGGCTTTGGAATGGATATGAGCAACACATCTCAAAGAACAACAGCTACGAGGTAAGTAACTGTTCTTTCTTCTTTGAGTGATTGTTCATGTTCATTCCATGTAGATGACTCCAAAGCAGAAACCTCAGGAGGCGGGATTGGAGTTCTAACCTTCCACTGAGTGGAGGACAGCCCTACCCAGGGCAGCATCCTCCCTTGCCTAATGTATCAGTGCATAATGGTTAACAAAGGCATGGAGAGAGGACCACGTTGCGACCCTGCAGATGGTGCCTGGGCCACATAAGCTGCCGAGGAGGCCTATGCTCTAGTAGAGTGGGCCATGAGGGGAGAAACTGGGACCCCTGCCAGCCTGTAGCATTCCCTAATACATGCCATGATACAGGAGGAGATCCTTTGCTGTTCCGCAATGGCAACAAAGAGCTGAGGCAACTTGCAGAAGGGCTTCTTTCTCTCTAAATAAAGGCTAAAGCTCTACTAGCATCCAAAGTGTGTAATGCCTGTTCATTACCCGATGCATGGGGCTTGGGGTAAAAGACTGGCAGGAAAATGTCCTTTGATACATGGAACTTAGACACCACCTTTGGCAGGAAGGCAGGGTGGGGGCGCAACTTGGCTTTGTCCTTAAAGAAAACTGTATATGGGGGGGGTCCGAAGTGAGAGCCCTCATCTTGGACACGCGCCTGGATGACGTGATGGCCACCAGCAGGGATACCTTGTAGGACAGATGTAGCAACGAGCATGTCGCCAGTGGTTCAAAGGGAAGTCCCATAAGTTTAGACAAGACCAAGTTAAGATCCCACTGTGGAACAAGCTGCCAAATATGCGGGTAAAGCCTGTCCAGGCCCTTCAAAAACCTGTTTACCATTGGGTCCTCAAAGAGGGTCTTACCCCTGGCAACCGAGTGAAAGGCGGAGATAGCCGCTAGGAGGTGAACCTTAATCGAAGAGGAAGATGAAGCCTATGGTCCCGAAGGTAGTCCAGGACCAGGGGGACTGGGGCATCCTTAGGAGACACCCCCTTCTGGGTAGACCAGATATAAAATCGCTTCCACTTAGCCAGATAAGTAGCCCTAGTGGAAGGTTTCCTGCTCCCAAGCAACACCTGCACATGGGACGAACACTGAAGCTCCACCACTGTCAGCCACGGAGCTTCCATGCCATGAGGTGCAGGGACCACATGTCCGGATGGTGAAGTCTGCCAAAGTCCTGTGTGATCAGATCGGGGACTATTGGGAGCATGACCAGCCTTTTGCATGACAGGCTCAGGAAAGTGGAAAACCAGTGCTGCCTGGACCATGAGGGTGCGATGAGCATCAGGGACGCCCTGAAGTCCTGCACCCGCAAGAGCACCTGGTGGATCCGTGGGAATAGTGGGAATGCGTACAACAGACCCTCGTGCCAGGGAATGAGTAACGTTTCTCCCAGATAGCCCCTTCCCAGACCCAGGAGAGAACAGAACTCTGAAGACTTCCTGTTCTGGTGCGTGGCGAAAAGATCCAGGCAGGGAAACCCCCACCTGCGGAAGATGTCCAGGGCTATATCCCCGCAAGGGCCCACTCGTGGCCAGAGAAGGACCTGCTCAGCCGGTCTGCCAGAGTGTTCTGGGAGCCCAGGAGATAGGAAGCAATTGAGTGGATATATACCCTGATGCAGAGATCTCGCAGGTGAAGGGCCTCCCGATACAGATTAGGAGAGCAGGCCCCATCCTGTCTGTTAATGCACGAGACCGCTGATATGTTGTCAGACAGGATGAGGACTGACTTGCCCCTGAGCCGGGGGAGGAAGGCCACACAGATGAGGCGGACCGCTCGCAGCTCCCTGACATTGATGCACAGAGAGAGATCTTCCCTTGACTACATATCTTGCAGCCGCGTGTCTCCCCAATCTGTGTCTGACACATCCGTCATGAGCCGGAGGGTTGGTAGCGGCCTGGAGAACAGGACTCCGGCACAGACTTCCTCCTTCCGGGGCCACCAGTCCAGGGAGCGAAGGATGTCAGAGGAGACTGTCACCACGCTGTCACATACATAAAAAGATGGGTCATGAGTCCACGCAAGCCACATCTGCAGTGGGTGCATGCGGAGCCCGGTGTGCTGTATAACGTAAGTGCGCATGGCCATTAGGCCTAAAAGGCACGTTCAGGCCCTGGCTGTGGTCATCAGGAACATCTGCATGTCCCAGACAGCCGATCTGATTACCAGGAAGTGGGAACTGGGGAGGGAAGCCTTAGCTGTCTTGCTAGGCAAGAGTATGTTCCAACGACCATCACAGGCGGTAAGAAGGAATTGAGGGGATGGAGGGCCAGCAGGGGTATATATTGGCCGGTATACTGGCACCACTCCAGGGGGCTCTCCTGTTGGCCCAACGGGTAGTGGTAAGGGAAAAATTTCAGACGACGTGTGCATGCCGCTCGCACACGCATACATGGAATGGACATGAGCAACACATCTCGAAGAAGAATGTATAATTTCTCTGCACCATCCTTATAACTTTTAGCCCATTAGTTGGAACACTTACCTGGGATGTGGGAGATCCAGCTTCAGTTCTCCCATTCCCAGTCAGAGCAGGAGAAAAGATTTGAACATGGGTCTCTCTTTCTATGGTCTAATGCATTTTAAAGTATTTATTTATCCACAGTAGAACCGTCACTGGGCCACAGAGAGAAACAATGAGTGTGTATTCCAGTGGTTAGGGCACCACAATAAGTGCTCCAGTTGCACTGTCCCATTCAAACTTTCATTATATACCCAGAGGGAAACAGTTTCAATAGGAGAGACTGAGGAAGTCCCACATCAGAATGTCCCATGGAACAATGATTGGAGCACTCTCCTGAGAGGATACAAACAGAGAAAGTCCAGGGAGGGAGGAACTTGAACTTTGTTCTCCTACATCTCAGCTAACTACATCCTTGGCCTCCTACATCCCTAAATCAGCTTCATGGATTACAGTGTTGTTCCTGCTATTTTTCTAGGCATGTAAAAGTTAGGCACCACAAAACTAAGTCCCTTCATGGATGCCACCTTAAGTACCAGTGAGTCAAGGAGCTGGGAACAAAACACAAGTAAATTTACACTAGCTAAGAGTCTTGCTTCTAATCTTTTGTTCTTACAAGCAACTGATTTAGGGAGAAATTGTGGCCTGTCCAGCACACTGGCACAAGGCACTCTCTCATTTCTTTATATCATCACTGTCTATGCACATGGGGAAGCAGGCTCAAAGGAGTTACTGTATTTCCTCTTAGAGGTGTTGAGATGGATGGGAGGGTGGGACAGGCGAAAGCTCAAATCTACTGCTAACTCTCAGTGCCTACCAGGGTAGTTACCCTGGTTTGTGGGAGAGCATATACTGGGGCAGGTATAGACCTGTTACAGTTTACTCTCTCCGTGAAACAGCAGAGAGATTAATAGGAAAACCGTGCCTCAGAGTCATAACAAATTTTCCTCTGAGGCTGCTCCAGGAGCAGCATACCAATCTACTGCCTTCCGGTGACAACAGAAACTGACAATCTTAGGTATATTAGCAAACACATTTTTCAATACCTTAATTCTGGAAGGTTTTTAATTTGGAGAATACAGTAGATCTTTCTAAAATATCTCTATGTTTAGAACTCTAGCAGAGATACTTAACCCTTTCAATTAACTAAATGATTAAATATAATTCATTATTCTTTTAAGGGAAAACTTGTTAACTTATAACCTACTATTATATCAAAAGAGGTTTTTTAAATATATTGCATTCAATTTAATCAATTTACATTTTTTGTAAAGAAATTAGAAATAATATTTAAAAAATTATATCTACCAATTTTGTAATTTTTAAATGTTTTGTAATAGCAAAAGTATTAGTAATAAAAATTTATTTTAGATACCAGTATTCACATTTTAATAAAATGTCTTTTTACCTTGTTATTGTTGAGCCACAAATACCTTAAGACCTGAAATCGTGACAAATTAGGAACTTCTTTTAGTCCTCTGAGAAGAAAAAAAAGGTTGCCTAACTCAATATTTCTTAATTACTCCATTTACTTTACTATTCAACAAACTTATATTAAACAAACATTATAAAACAATTTTGCAGAGCCTTTTAAAAAAAGACATACAAAATAATATGACAGCAGTAGTGTAGTTGTGATCAGTGAAACCAAACAAAGTAATGAAGTAGTAAAGAAAATAAACTCTTATTTTTGAAATTGAATTCAATGTATCTGAAAAAAGTCATTTTAAAAAATTATTATGACAGTAGGAGTCCCAGCTGCTTTGCGTTCCCCAGAAATCCTGCTTATGACACATGAGGAGAATTCTTACATTTGGGAAGACAACAAGCCAATGGGAAAATTGTTACTGAAAGTGTGACCTGGAGATACCAGACATGGTTCCAAAGAGAAAAAGATGGAAAACTGAAACCCAACAAATGGAAGGATATATTACTCAGCATTTCCAACACTTCCTGATATTTCTAGTGTTAAATATTACTTGTCTAAGTAATATTTTCATTAAGAATTGGTGTTGTGATCAATATGTTATGTAACTACCTGCACTATGTAAACACATGAAGTTACTTACCCTGTACCCCCTGTTCCTGGGATCGGAGAACTTCAGCAGCAGCACCATTCAGACTGCACATGCAGGGGTAGACTCTGGCCACAGTGCCTGTGCCAGCTCCAAGCCTGCCAGCCCAGAGCCAGCAGTCACTGCCCCTGTCCCAGTGGCCCCAAAACATGAGCCAGCAAGCCACTGGCAGCCAGCCCTCCACCACTCCCCAGGAGCAGTCTGCCAGCTCCCAGGAGCCTACCAGGGCCCGGAGCCTTCCTTGTCCAGGGCGGAGATCATGGACCTGCTTCAGGTTTGGGGGGGATGCCCCCAACGTCCATGATCTCTGCACTAGACAGAGGAACGGGGCTGTCTGTGGCAGGATAGCTGCCAGTCTGGCCACCAAAGGCCACATGCAAACCCAGGAGCAGGTTTGCATGAAAATCAAGCTGGTCCAGCGAGACCCCCAACACTGAGCCCGGAACTTCCCTTTCCCCTTCTTCCCCTTGCTTCCCCCTCTCCTTTCCCACCCTCTCTCCTCCCCTCTACCGCCTCCTTTTCCCAATCTCACCCAGAGAAGGGGTGTTCTGCTCGGTGCACTTGGCCTGGGCCGCTGGATCTGGCCCAGCACAGCCCGGCACGGGGATAAGAGCTCGGCCTGAGACCAGGACCAGACCCGAATGACTCAGAGCACCAGGCTGGAGCTTGGACGCCTGAGTTGTGTCCCTGGCGCTGTCGCCGGCTGGCTGGGGCAAGTTGCTTCCCTGCTGCCTCAGTTTCCCCTTCGGGAGTCGGGGAGACGCTGCTGCCCTGCACGGCCAAGCACGGTGACCAGGTGGAGAGGGGCGGAGGAGCTGGGGCTCCCTGGCCACCCCCTCCGGATGGATGCCCTGCAGGGCCTTGCGCCCCTCCCCCTCCCATTCCCCCCACAGGGCCCCACTGGGTCTGTGACGTGGTGCAGGTTGGTCAATTGGTATGCGCAGCGGGGCACATGCAGGTCACGGCTCCGCGGGAAAGAAACTTGGGCAGCACTGCCCGTGGGGGGCCAGGGCTATGGGGTACCTGCCTGGGCACTGGAACGCCTGCATGAGGGGGGGGGCTGCTGCTAGCAGGTGACTACGGATGGGGAGCACAACGGGGGCAGTACAGTACACACAAGTATGGCCCAAAAGCTGCCCCTGGAAATGTGCCACCCCAAGCACGTACTTGCTTTGCTAGTGCCTAGAGCTGGTGCCTGGGCTTAGGGCACTGTGCAATAGGAACCAAGCCTTGTCTATGCCAAAGGCGTGTCACAAGGAAGCCTGTCTGTCCTTCAGCTAAGCTCTGGAGTGAGGGAGTAGAGAAGAAATAACTTCAATCTTGTTCAGGACAGAAACTTGCAAGCTCCAAAGCAGCCCCTGAGCAGTGGCTTAGCACTCTCTGTACCCCTCATTCCCCACCCTCTGTTCTACATCCAGGGAGAATGGGACTGCCTTGTTCCCTGGGTTCCCTCTCTGCTGAGCCACTTCTCTGGCCGCTGGAGCAACCCCCCCTGCAACATGGTGCAGTGGGAGAGGCTGGGCTGCAGCAGGCTCCTACCCACAGCAGTGTATGAGAGTGTGTAGGTATCACCTCTCCCCATGTGAACCATAAAGACTTACCGTATATTCCAGCGTACAAGACGACCTCTGAAGTTAAAAAACATCCCCCAAAAATCGGGGGTCGTCTTGTACGCCGGATGCCCCACCGCCGGAGCCCCTCCACGGCTTTGAAAGCCTCGGGGGAAGCCGGCGGCGGGGCATCCCAGGCGCGCATGGGCTGCCCCCCCGCCGGAGCCCCTCCGCGGCTTTGAAAGCCTCGGGGGAAGCCGGCGGGGGGGCATCCCAGGCGCGCATGGGCTGCCCCCCCGCCGGAGCCCCTCCGCGGCTTTGAAAGCCTCGGGGGAAGCCGGCGGGGGGGCATCCCAGGCGCGCATGGGCTGCCCCCCCGCCGGAGCCCCTCCGCGGCTTTGAAAGCCTCGGGGGAAGCCGGCGGGGGGGCATCCCAGGCGCGCATGGGCTGCCCCCCCGCCGGAGCCCCTCCGCGGCTTTGAAAGCCTCGGGGGAAGCCGGCGGCGGGGCATCCCAGGCGCGCATGGGCTGCCCCCCTCCGGAGCCCCTCCGCGCCGCCGCGGAGGGGCTCCGGAGGGGGGGCAGCCCATGCGCGCCTGGGATGCCCCGCCGCCGGCTTCCCCCGAGGCTTTCAAAGCCGCGGAGGGGCTCCGGCGGGGGGGCAGCCCATGCGCGCCTGGGATGCCCCCCCGCCGGCTTCCCCCGAGGCTTTCAAAGCCGCGGAGGGGCTCCGGCGGGGGGGGGGGGGGGAGCCCAGGCGCTCCTGGCGGCTTTGCTCCCGGTGCCTCTGGTCTGCTGGGGACCATCTCCAGCAGACCAGGGACACCGGGAGCAAAGGAGGCGGAGGGGCGCTGGGGTATAAGATGAAACCCTATCTTTTAATTAAAAAGATAGGGGGTCGTCTTATACGCCCAGTCGCCCTATACGCCGGAAAATACGGTAAAAATAAGAAAGGAAATAGAAACCAGCTAGTCAGTATTTCTTTTTAACACGGGCTCAGTCAACTTGATGTTAATCTGAATGTTTGTACCCAATAGTTCTGATTTATCGCCGTTGAACTTGCTTGAATAGGAGTAATTTTACCAAATGTCTTGTATTCAGCATAGAGAAATATGATCACCTTAGGTAAAAGAAATCACTATAGCTGTCCTACTGCTTCTTTAGATAGCAGCAAATTGCTCTCACACTTGGGAACACCGGGACCATTGCAGGAGGTGAGGGATGGACAACATACAGACAGGTACTTTTGCTGCTTCCTGGTAGTTACAGGAGATTACTTCAGTGAAGTCAAATATCTGGCAGTTCTTAACCAACAATGCTCCTGTACTCTGACCTTATTCTTGTTTTCTTGCTATCTTTCGCACCTAACTTTACAATCCATTTGGTCAGGCAAGGAGCAGCACATGAAACTTGGTTTCTCTCCTCCTTTTGCTGGAAGGTCACGCAGAGCTCTATAAAGTCATGTACGTTCAAGCACTGGGGCACGACTACACAGTAGGGCTAAATTTGAAATAAACTATGTAACTTGAGCTATGCTAATTGTGTAGTTTAAGTCAAAATAGCTTATTTTGACTTTTGGAGTTTTATACACAGCAGTTATTTCAAAATAGAACACTCTTCTCCCAACTTCCTTTACTCCTGGTACAATGAGGGTTACAGGAGCTGGAGAAAGCAGTCCTCTAGCTCCACGTTATTTTGACATTATGTTGAAATAACTGCTTGTGTATATACGAGGACTATGTTATTTTGGAATAACATCAGTTATTCCAAAATAACGCTGCTGTGTAGACATAGCCCTGGTATGCTAAAACTGGATCTACACTGACAGCTGTTGTAAATTTAGTCTGCCTACAAATGTCAGCAAAATTTCACTGTTTTGCTCTATTTTTATCTGTGGTCCACCATGCACTGTGTAAATATACTTACTGTGTGCTTTATATATAAATAACTCTCTCAGAATATCTAACATACACAGCACTACAAAAACTAACATAAATGGTGTACCTGTATCTATTAAATGCAAAACCCCTCTGTATTAGTACTATAAATTGTACTTACTGTCCAGCAAGGTACAACACTGAGACATCCATATCTCTCTTAAAGCCACAGATTTTTAGCTGATTTTCTATTGCCTGATAACAAAAATAATTTGTTAGACTTCATCCCTGAAAATAAAAATCTTGCAAATAAGAACAATAAAGTTTAAAGTAAAGAGAGCAGAAACTTCAAGCTTTTGTTTTTAATTGATAAAAATAAGATATCTACAATTATGGTACATTTACTCCAGGATTTTTTATTCTTGTCATATTTGTTTCTTTAAATAGATACATTGCTACATATCTGGGGAAAAACACTACCCAGAAGTTGTGCATTCTTAAGGGCAGGATTTTTGCTAATAACCAGCAGACCCTTGTAAATGATGAAATCTTGAAAATTAATGAAGTGCAGATACTGCAAGCACATATGCAGTTTAACTGCACAGTGAGCATAAATGTACATAGATAAATGTGTGCAGGATTTGAACCTAAGTGATTAAATAAGATGTAAAAGAAACAACTGCTCAATCACAAAATATAACTTGCCCATTTATTTTGACAAATGTAATTTTAATTGTAATTTTTCATGATTTAACAGTAAATTACCATGGTATATTTTATAAAAGCAATGCATTCTTAGGCTGTCTACACTGGGAAGGTTTGGCATCAAAAGTGCTGTCGACATGCAAAAGTAAAAACGGGTCAAACTGTTTTTTCTGCCTCCCATTATCGACATTTCATGGCCACATTGCTAGCTCCCCTGTCAACAGAAAAAGCAAAGCAATGTAAGTAAACATCCCACAGTGCAGTGTTGTGGAAAGGCAGAGCTGATTCCTGTGCTTTTTGGGATTCTCTCACAGCATTCTCAGCTGCTGGGAGCAGCATCAGGAGTAGCTCTGTGAGCTCTCCTCACTGAGGAATGTCAAAGCAACAGTGCAGTCTCTCCAGTCTGCCTGCTTCTGTGTTTCTGCTTGCTTCTCTGGGGATGGAGGATTTTGCAGTTTGTAGAGTAATTAAGAGCTGGCTAGAAAATTTAATGAAAAATGTATTTAACAAAAAATGTTTTCTGACCAGTTTGTTTTTAAAATGCAAATCAGAACAATATGTATTATGCAAATATGTGGCACAGCACAGTTTCAATATCTAGGAGAAGGTTAAGAAAAATGTATTTCTTTTCCTTAAATCCCAACATTTCAGCCTCTTTCCTCCTTATTCTTCAGGCATGTAATTCTCCCTGTCATCCCTTTCCCAGCCAGCCCTCCCTGTGTTCCTTAAGAAAGTGGTGAATCTATGTCCTGTTCTTACTGCTGCAACAACTTCCTGGACAATTCGGCTGTGTTTGCACAGGGCTCAGTTTTTCTACTTCTTCAGATTAGGAATGTAAGCAGGGGCTCTTGTGCATTTCAAAGACTGAAATGTCACGTGGAGCCCAGGGTCAGCAGGGGACTCAGAGTCCCCCACTGGCCCCAGGCTCCATGCAGCTCTTCCTCTTTGAAATGTACAAGAAAGCCTGTACAAGAAAGTTGGACCACTGTGCGGAGCCTGGGGCCAGCGGGAAGTCCCCCGCTGATTCCAGACTCCATGCAGGCACATCCGCTTTGAAATGTACAAGAGCCCCAGTGTGGTCTCTTGTGCATTTCAAAGACTGAAACGCTGCATGGAGCCCACAGTCAGCAGGGGACTTCCCGCTTGCCCTGGGCTCCACACAGTGTTTCAATCTTTGAAATGTTCAAGAGCCGAACTGGGGCTCTTGTACATTTCTAAGCAGAAGTACTGAATAGAATCCAGGATTACCTGGGGACTCCCTGATGGCCCCAGGCTCCATGTGGTGTTTCAATCTTTGAAATTGTACATTTCAAAGGCAGAACATGCTCTAGTCCTTATCGACTAATCGAATAGTCAATAGAAATCCCATAGACTATTCCATTAGTTAATTAATCAATATTTAATATCCCTACTTCAGATCAGAGATTTCCTCAGTGAATCTTCCTTACTACTGTACCAAAAAGTGGTTTATAGGATAGCTCATCATACTGACCACCATAATCCAACAGCTGTCACATTTTTACAAGGGAGAGGCAAAGAGAGGAAAGAGCACACAGAGATGGATGGGCATATTTGCTAATCATCCAGCTGCCTGGCTAATACTAATGGGACTGAATCTTAGAAGCTCAAAATTGGGACAATTCTGATATTCTAAGACAACTCATTATACTAGTTGTGTGTTTTCATCCTCAAGGAGTTAGGAAGAAACTGGGAGGTGACATGTTGCTGTTTATTTTAGAGGTTTCTTTGTAAGGATGGAAAGAATGGAGGGGTATATGCGGAGATTGTTGCATGTATAAAAGCCTCTTTCCCTTTAGTGATAAAATGACATAGGGGAAGAACAAGCAGAATTATTAGGCTGGGATGGCAAGAACCGGAGATTTTCTGTAGGCATGTCTCTCATCAGTAGGGACGGGATGGAAGGTGATTTTGTTGCATAGGTCCACTGCCTCTCACCACAATGGAGAGAAAGTGGAAGGAGATGCTGCTATGAGGGGGCAGGCCCGCACACAAGAATTTCTGTGAGGAGGTGCTTTTTTTGGTAAATGTGGACCACAACTTTTTTAAATATGAAGGTGTTCAAAATTGTCATGCAATGAGTATGCATAAGAGAGGTTAATAAAAAAATTGAGTGTAAACAATGATTGTTCAAATAATTTTGTTATACTAAAATTTATATAGTAATAAAGGTTTTATAGAATTTACCTTCTGGGATCATGGCAGGCAGCGCGGCCGTCATGGTCACCCATCCCCTTGGATGCCTTTGCCTGCTGTTGTTTTACCTGGTGCTAGACTCGCAGAGCAGGTGAGTGAAGGTAGGGCTTCCAGCCAGCAGAGCTGGGCGTGTGTGGCTCCTCGCAGGTGGGGGGTGCCATTCCCCCAGCCCTGTTGCGCTGCCACCAGCCTCACCTGCCCATCCCCATGCAACACAATTCTCTCCCATCCCCCTAACAGAGTGGTTCTCAAACTTTGTGGCCCGTGGTCCATTGGCTCAATGTAAACCCTTCCGTGGACCACTAGTTGCAAATGGAAACTTACCATTAATTTCATAATTATGCCTGAGCCATTTGCTAGTGCTGCAGCTAAGGAGAACAGTTAATTAAACCAGTAAGAAAGGAAATATGGATTTAAATTATTAAACACAGTAGTGGTGCTTTAACTTTCTCATGTTAGTTTATCAAACTTAATTTTAAATAAAGTAAAATATTAATTTATGTCCAACACAAAAGGTTCCTGTGTGTTCTTTATTCATGGTCAGGGAATCTTTTTTGGGCCTGAGGCACAGACCAGAAAAATCAGTTGGGGACCACACAAGTGAGAAGCAAAAAACAAACTAACAAACAAACCCCTCAAAAATCCTCCAACTCTCTCTGATGTGGCCCCAACTGAGACACTTCACTCCTCTCGCCCTCCAGCCCCACCGGGGGAGGGGAAGGGACAGGGAGGACTTCCAATAGCCCAGATTTACTCTTCTGGGATTCCTGGGTTAGTGGATTTTGTGGACCCCTTAGGGCTCTAGGGTTTGTACAAAAATGGGGGATTCAGTGTGCAGGGCAAGACTGCCAGCAAGAGGAATGGGGCTGCAATAGGGGGTGAGGGTGGGAAGTCTGGATGGGAGGTAGGGTGCAGGAGCAGGTTGGGAGTAGGGTGTCTGGGTGGGGGGGAGGGTGCAGGAGTGGGGTGGAGGTGTAGGTTGTGTGAGGGGGTTGGGAGTGCAGGGGTCTGGGGATGAGGGGGCACTCACTTGCCTTCGCACCCTGCGCCATTCCCATACACCACCTCCCACTGCTCCCATTGGCCAGATTCTGGGCAGTGGGAAAAGCCGCCTGGCAGTGTGCCCATGTGCTGCCGTTCCCCCGGCCCGGGGAGGGAGAGCACTTCTTCCCCATGAGCTGGATTGCACAGTGAGGCTCGAGGCTTTCTCTCCTGCCCTGCCCCCAGCGGGAAGCTGAAGCTGGAACTCCAACCTTGGGGAGTGGTGGGGGGAAGGCAAGGCTGGAGTACCAGCCCGGGCTCCCCACTGCAGGGGGAAGGAGGGCACCCGAGCTCAAGCCATGGACCCGCTGCCCTAATGGAGGCCCCTCATGCTTACTTGGGGAGCCATGGGGGGGGGCATTCGCACTGCCTTTGTGTAGGGGCCTCCCCGGGGGATCCCTGCCTCACTCCCTTGGGAGGGTTACTGTGGGGCCAGTCTCACACCCATGGGGAGGGGGAGGGGTTGCTGTGGGGCCAGTCTCACACCCATGGGGAGGGGGAGGGGTTGCTGTGGGGCCAGTCTCACACCCATGGGAAGGGGGAGGGGTTGCTGTGGGGCCAGTCTCACACCCATGGGGAGGGGGAGGGGTTGCTGTGGGGCCAGTCTCACACCCATGGGGAGGGGGAGGGGTTACTGTGGGGCCAGTCTCACACCCATGGGGAGGGGGAGGGGTTGCTGTGGGGCCAGTCTCACACCCATGGGGAGGGGGAGGGGTTGCTGTGGGGCCAGTCTCACACCCATGGGGAGGGGGAGGGGTTGCTGTGGGGCCAGTCTCACACCCATGGGGAGGGGGAGGGGTTGCTGTGGGGCCAGTCTCACACCCATGGGAAGGGGGAGGGGTTGCTGTGGGGCCAGTCTCACACCCATGGGGAGGGGGAGGGGTTGCTGTGGGGCCAGTCTCACACCCATGGGGAGGGGGAGGGGTTGCTGTGGGGCCAGTCTCACACCCATGGGAAGGGGGAGGGGTTGCTGTGGGGCCAGTCTCACACCCATGGGGAGGGGGAGGGGTTGCTGTGGGGCCAGTCTCACACCCATGGGGAGGGGGAGGGGTTGCTGTGGGGGTTACTCTCACCCCAGGGGGGAGGGGTGACGGCGGGCTCAGCGGCACCCCAAGGGGCAGGGGGGGTGGCTGTAGCGACCTTGCCCGCACACGGACGGGGGAGGGGTTGGAGCGGGGCTCGTACCGGGGCGGGAGCTACACGCGGGGTGACGCAGAGCCGGGCGGGCTGGGCTCGGGAGCAGGGCGCGGCCGGCCCCCGGCAGTGGGCGGGACGGGAGAGGCTCACCTGGCAGGTGCTGCGGCTGGCCGCCATTTTAGCTTCCCGTTCCTAAGCGACCAGGGTGGGGAAAGAGCAAAGAGGCCTCAGCGCCGAGGGCGGGGGAGTGAGGGGCCGGGAATGGGGAGGGGAGGGGAGGGGAGGGGGCCGGGCCGGGGGGCGGGTTGCGGGGGCGCGCGCAGTTCAGAATCTCCCTCGCCGGGCACGCGCGGAGGGAGCCGGCCGGTGTGGGCACGATGGGGACACGTGCGCGGGACGTGGTGGGGCTCGGTAGCGCGCTGGGGACGGCGGGGAGTTAATACAGCGATACACGTGGCCGGGGTGCTTAGTTGCAAGAGATGCCTTGGTGCTGGAACTGGGAGGGAGGGAGGGAGGGGGGGGGTGTCACCGCCACCCCGGCTTGCCAGGCCTTCCATCGTGTACAGGCTTTACAGTTGCTTTCAATGACTCAGCACCCCCCTCTAAGAATGGTCCCAGGACCCCTGAAGAAATAGCAGTGGTGACAGGCTTAACACTAGGGTGACTCCCTGAGCCTCCAGAGAGGACCATGCGTTGAAGGCTGTGCTAGACCTCGAGGGATTCATGTGGGAGGAAGGGGGAGTGGCTGAAATAGAGTTGTGTTCCCCGGTGGAGCCTGTGCCCCTAACATCTGAGCTCTTCTCAGAGTTTGTTGAGCATGAAAAGAGGAAAGAAAGAAGAATGCTCCCTGGCATGAGACCTCAAGGAAGGAAAAACCTGAGAGCAAAAGGAAAAAGCTGGGCATCCTCTTTGGATCTACACTCAGGCTATGTGCTCCTTCTTAACTGTACCATTATCCAAATCACTCTACTCCATTTTGCCAAAGAGTAGCATAAGCAGTGAAGCATACTACTACTGTAGCTGTTGTGATGGGAGTGTGACATCCCAGGGCACAATCCAGACTAATGAATATTTGTGTCACCCCTGCCTTGTAACCTGGAGTGACGTTTACAATGCCCTTACATGACCTCCAACTTCAACTGTTCACAACGGCCTTCAGTAAGTAAGTTACCCCCAGCTATATCTGTGTGCAGCAGCTAGCCAAACACACCTTGGCTCCTTACAGCTTTGGTTATGCTGCAACATGGCCCCAGTGTCCCACTCCCAGAAATATATGTCCTGTACTACTCAGCCCTCACTTAGATAGTACAAATATATTAAGTCTGTTATTTCTTTAAGGGACTAATATGCCAGTTTATTATTTTAAATAGTTATTCAGACACAGTGGATTAAATAAAATAATAAATTGTATAATTAATGAGGCATCAAAGTCAGAAATGCTTATAAGAAAAAAATAAGATAAAATGTTTTGTGGTATCTAACTTAGGGTATGTCTACACTACAGAGTTTTGTTGGAAAAATGGCTATTTTTCCGACAAAACCTGAGTTACATCCACACCGCAATCATGTTCTTTCAAAAAAGAAATAAAAAAACAGAGGGGTTTTTCCGACATTAGTAAACCTCTTTCTACGAGGAAGAAGCCTTTTTCCTGAAGAGCTCTTCGGAAGAAGGCATGTGTGGACGTGGAAGAGGGAGTTCTTTCAAAAAAAAAGAGGAAAGAGGAAAAAGCACAAGTGCATGGCTGCTGCGCAATTCCTAGGATGCCAAGGCCAAGCAAGGAGCACACAGCTGTCCCTCACTACCCATCACCTCCATCCTGTGAGTGTAGGAAAAATGATGACACTCACTTGATGTGGCTCCCCTGGCCTCAGATGATGGCTGGGACACATACAGACTCCAGGGTCAGGAGGGTGATTGTGCTGGCCTCATTCAGCCCCTCCTCTTCCTCCTCCTCCTCTTCTCTGTCTCTGCCCCCCAGCAGCACGATGACAGGTGTCTCAAGCTTTGAGTCTACTACTGGGGGGGGAGGGACTGCAGCAGGTCTGAGTAGTAGGGGCAGGTGTGGGGTTCTGCCCCGGAGTGGGAGCTGCACTGCCGGGCCTTGGCTTATCCCTTGGTGGACAGGCTATCCGCTATGTGGCCATAGATGTTGGTGCTCCAGCATCTGGTGCAGAGATCCTAGAGGTTGGTCTCGTCGCCCCAAATCTCAGTAAGATTCAGGATTTCCACACCATATCAGGAAGGCTAGTGTCTTTTCTGTTCCTGGGCAGGGTCCTGGCAGATGGGGGACTGCTCCCTGGGAGTATTGGAGGGCTGGGTGGGAGCAGCAGAGTTGCTTATTTTGAGCTACCTTGATGCACTGGCACATGCGGGGTGGCTCAGGGCTGTCAGGACCTGCTGTCTGCCACAAGCCCTTTCCCCTGAGGCTGCAATTTTAAGGGCTACAGGGGAGGAGGAACTACTGAGTTTTGATAAGGGTAGACAGAGTGGCTAGCAGGGCGCTGTGGGAAGGGCAAGAGGCCAATTATTTTGAAATAATTCCAGCCATCCTGTCTACCCAGGCACTATTTTGAAATACAGGCAGTCCCCGAGTTACGCGGATCCGACTTATGTCGGATCCGCAGTTACGAACGGGGCCCGTCTCCCTGGTCTCCAGCAGACCAGGGAGAGGAAGCAAAGCGGCGGAGCACGCGGGCAGCGGACAGCCCAGACGCGTCTGGGCTGTCGCTGCCCGCGTGCTCCTTGGCTTTGCTCTGCTTTGCTCCCCGTCTCCCTGGTCTGCAGACCAGGGGGACGGGGAGCAAAGCCGCGGAACATGCGGGCAGCGGACAGCCCAGACGCGTCTGGGCTGTCCGCTGCCCGCGTGCTCCTTGGCTTTGCTCTGCTTTGTTCCCCGTCCCCCTGGTCTGCAGACCAGGGAGACGGGGAGCAAAGCAGAGCAAAGCCGCGGAGCCCGAGGGCAGCAGGACAGCCACGGCACGTCTGGGCTGTCCCGCTGCCCCCGTGATCCGCGGCTTTGCTCCGGACGCCTGTGGTACAGCAGCTGGGGCGCTGCCGGTTGGTCCCGTAGCGCCGGTCTGGGCGCTACTGGACCAACCAGGCAGCACCCCAGCTGCTCTGCCCCAGGCGTCCCCAAGTCAGCCACTGCTGAAACTGACCAGTGGCTGACTACAGGAAGCTCCTGCCCCGGGCTTCCTGGAATCATCCGCTGATCAGTTTCAGCAGCAGCTGACTTGGGGATGCCTGGGGTTCTTAAGTTGAATCTGTATGTAAGTCAGAACTAGCGTCCAGAGTCAGCCGCTGTTGAAACTGATCAGTTTCAGCAGCGGCTGAATCTGGACGCCAGTTCCGACTTACATACAGATTCAACTTAAGAACAAACCTACAGTCCCTATCTTGTACGTAACCCGGGGACTGCCTGTAGCTATTTCTGAAGAGGCGTTATTCCATGTGGAATGAGGTTTACAAATGCCAAAATAAGCCTCCCTTTATTTTGAAATTATTTTGAAATAACTGGCTAGCTGTGTAGACGCTCGCAAAGTTATTTCATAATAACTTCCATTATTCTGAAAAAATGCTGCTGTGTGATGTACCCTTCCTGATCAAACTCTTTAGATTAGGTCTCCTCCCTCAAGTCCAATGACTGCTTGCTTTGTCTTTCAGGTGCAATAGATAAAAATGGGTGGAGGAATACAGAGCAGTGTCTTAGGATGCCTTCCCCTTCTTTTTATAGTTTTGTTCCTACTTTGAAAAGCATTTCCAGATGGGAGAAAGAGGACAGGAAGTCTTTATAGAAGGAAACTCAATGTTGTTTCTTTGCTAGGACATAGATTTTTTTGCCCCATCCACTTTCCTGCCAAAGAATGGCCACTTAGCAGTAATGGTCCACTTAGCCTTGTTTATACCTGGCAGAAGTGTCAGCTTGTCCTTTGTCTCTGAGGTACAGGTTGGCCACACCCCCCAGACTTATCTGGAAAACATACATTTAGTCATGATCTCAGCTTATGTTTCTAAGTTCACATATAATGCAGTAATGTTCATTTTGCTGTGATATGTTGATTAGCAATTTATGAGTTTGAGTGATAGCTCACAAGGCATTCTGTATTAAAACATTACTACAATAATTTATGGAATGTGAACACAGGGATATTCTATTTTTACAGGGGACAGTGACTCTGCCTATTCTTGATTTATAACAGCAGCTCAGTCTTTTCATGTGGTAAAAGCATGTGGCTCTCAAAGAGCAGCTTTGATACTCCACATTGTACTGCCATGCAACTGCAAGACCAGCCCAACAGATTTATCATATGGTATATACCACGACTTGAGAAGGCCACTGAGTCATAGAGACATTCCTCTGTACATTACTGGAAACCACAACATTTTATTTGTGGATCTGTGACACTGGACTTTTTCAATCTCTTCAAGAAGCCCTCCCTAACTACTCTTTTGTAAAGCTTATAACATCTTGCACCCTCATCTTCCCTGACACTGCTCTGTGCCATTACACCTGGGCCAATTAATTCTTTTGTGTTAATCACTGGCTGCATGTCCCTGACATTCTCCCAAGACTTGAGGTGCTGCTTATGCCTATGCAGTATGACACCACTTGGCAGGTTTCACTGGTTGTGATGTATCCTGAGGCATTTCAGCCCTCAAAGTAATTTTTGGAGACAATTATCAGATATAAAAAAAATCAGTATGTACAAGGAAAATGCCATTTTAGCATTAATTCTTAAGCTGTTTCCATGAGTCTCTAAACCTGAATTCTGAGACAAAGTAAAGAATACTACTTTATAAAAGAACATGGTAATATTTTCTCCACCTCAAAAACAAACTAGGCAATTTGCTTTTCATCTCATTTTTGAAAAAGCAGATGTTTTGTAATGAAAGAAATATGTAGTAAACTAGTATACAAAACAGAAGACAAACTGGAAGTTGGACATTGTCTAGATGTACATTTTAGGAATGTATTTTCACATGTAAATGAAAGAGGCACAACATATACAAAGGGTAATTTTAAAAGAAATACATGAAAGCCTGGATTGTACAGTCTTGTGTTGATTTTGGACATTAAAAGATTATTAACTCAGGAGAATGACTGATGGGACTGTCCTCAATACTCAATTGTCAATATAAATATTATGAACTTGTTCAACAGTAAGGGCATTGTTTGACATTTTGGCAATGCTTGGAGTGCAATCAACCATAGATTATGAGTGCCTTTAGATAATGTGTGTTAGTGCATAAAACCAATCAATTATCCCCACTGGCTAGGTTATTCTGGCAGTGGGAATGAAAAACTTGTTCTATCGTGAACTGGATACATATTGAAATATGTCATTGTTTCTCTTTAATTATTTTAATATAAATTGCAATCCCACCCATAGCTAGCATGGGAATATCTACTCTACAATTTTCACACTTACGGTTTATGATTTGTGAAACTTAGCTGGTATTAAGAGTCATTTTTAGAAAACTGGTGTGTAGCTTGAACATGAGCTATTAAAAATGAAAATATGCTGTGTAACACTGTTTAATTAAGAGCTAATAGGTCTATTGATAAGCCATTTTCAGTCTGATAAGCATCATTACCCCTCAAGTGAAATGCTGATATATAAAGTTTTTGTTTCACGCTACTATAGGTTCCAAGGCTAGAAGGAACCATCATCATCTATTCTGCCTTCCTGAATAAAACAGGAAGTTTCCAAAATAATTTCTAGAGAATAATATTTTTTTAAAAAAATCCAATCCAATCATGACTTAAATATTGCCAGTACAGGCAGTCCCCGAGTTACGCGGATCCGACTTATGTCCGACTTATGAACGGGGCTTTCTCGCCCTGGAGCTCGCAGGCAGCGGGACCGCCCAGAGTACAGCGGTCCCGCCACCTCGACCTCCGGAGCGTGAAAAACTGCTCCGGGTGCCCCTGGTCTGCTGGGGACTGTCTCCAGCAGACCAGGGACACCCGGAGCAAAGCCGGGGAGGCGGAGATGTCCCGCGCCTCTGAGGCTTTGCTCTGGCAAAGCCTCAGAGGCGTGGCACCCCGCCGCCGCTGCCGCTTTGCTCCCGGTGCCTCTGGTCTGCTGGGGACCGTCTCCAGCAGACCAGGGACACCCGGAGCAAAGCCGGGGAGGCGGAGGGGTCCCGCGCCTCTGAGGCTTTGCTTTCGCAAAGCCTCAGAGGCGGGGCACCCCGCCGCCACTGCAGCTTTGCTCCCCGTATCCCTGGTCTGCTGGGGGGGGTGCAGCTAGTGGCCCCCCCCTAGCAGACCAGGGAGATGTGGAGCAAAGCCCCGGGCCTGTGGTAGAGCAGGTGGGGCGCTGCCGGTTGGTCCCGCAGCACCGCTCCTTGGCGCTACTGGACCAACCCGGCAGCACCCCAGCTGCTCTGCCCCAGGAGTCCTGATTCAGCCGCTGCTGATCAGTTTCAGCAGCGGCTGAATCAGGACACCTGGGACAGAGCAGCTGGGGTGCTGCTGGGTTGGTCCAGTAGCACCGAGGAGCGGCGGCGCTCCTGGAACAACCCAGCAGCACCCCAGCTGCTCTGCCCCAGGCGTTCCTAAGTCAGCCGCTGCTGAAACTGACCAGTGGCTGACTACAGGAAGCTCCTACCCCGGGCTTCCTGGAATCAGCCGCTGATCAGTTTCAGCAGCAGCTGACTTGGGGATTCCTGGGGTTCTTAAGTTGAATCTGTATGTAAGTCAGAACTGGCGTCCAGATTCAGCTGCTGTTGAAACTGATCAGTTTCAGCAGCGGCTGAATCTGGACGCCAGTTCTGACTTACATACAGATTCAACTTAAGAACAAACCTACAGTCCCTATCTTGTACGTAACCCGGGGACTGCCTGTAATGGCAAATCTACCATAGCCCTTGGTAAGTTGTTCCAAGGGTTAATTATCCACACTGTTAAAAATGTAGACACGTAGAGTGTCGAATTTTAGCATGAATGACAGTTCAGAGGATTCCCTTTCAAGTGCAGATTTAAAAGGCTTCTGAAGCAGGATGCAGATAATTAAGTCGCTGAGACAGTGTCCTTTCTGGTTGAAATGGCAAGAAACTGTTTTTTCTTTGTGATCCTGTCTAATGTCTGTTTTGTGGGCATTGATCCTTTGGCGAAGTGTCTGAGACGTTTGTCCAATGTACAAAGCAGACGGACACTTTCGGCACATGATAGCATAAATCCGTGGTCACCAACCAGTAGATCGCGAGCTTCCGGTAGATCTCAGGGGCTCTAAAAGTAGCTCTTGAGCCCTCTCTGAACTGCGCGCCTGTGCAGTACATTTACATTAGATTTCCTCATTTGAGGAGCAGCTACTCACCGAGCAACACCACAGGTGAGTAGCTGCGAGGAATGGTGAGAGCTGGGAGGTCGGGAGGACTGAAATACCCCAGCCAGCTGACTGTGGCTTTCAGCTGAAAGAGGCTGCCCCGCACTCCAGCTGATCGGCGGCTTCTCCTCTGCACCTGCCCACATGGAGCTTGGTGCACCCTGGCTGAGTGCTATGCCAAGCTGGCCGGGCAGCCACTTTTCTTCGCTCCAGCCCAGCTGCCCTGTGGTCAGTCCGGAGGGAGCGCGGGTCGAAGGCTTCCCTCCGTGGCTGGTGTAGGGAACTCCCTGCCCCTAACCTTGTTCCCTCTCCTCTACCCCAAACCTGTCCCCCGCCTCCTGGCCCCCTGTTCCCTCTCCCTTGCCCCCCCCACCCTGCTGCAGAAACCTGCCCCCCCTCTGCAGAAACTTGTCCCCCGGCACCCTGCCCCCCCCCCGCAGAAACCAGTTCCTTCTGGCACCCTGTCTCCTACTACAGAAACCTGTCCCCCTGCTCCCCTCTGCAGAAACCTGTCCCCCCCAGAATCTTGTCCCCTGCTGCAGAAACCTGTCCTGGCACCCTGCCCCCTCTCCCCTGCCCCCACTGGCACCATGTTCCCTGCTCCAGAACCCACTAGCACCCCTCCCCAGTACTGTGTCCCCTGCTCCCAAATGACTTTTCTGTGGGTCAGTGACCCCTGACTCAAGGCAGGTTCCCTGCCATTCTCATAAATAAAGACAATGCAGAAACTTTTTGTGTTTAACATAGCATTTTATTTAAAAATGAAGCCTGGCCAACAAACCCCCAAGTGGGCCCAAGCCCCCATCTGGCCACAACCACTCCTACATTCCTCTTTCCCCAGACCCTAGATCTGAGCCTATCAAACACTGGAACCTCCTGCCCTGAGCCCCTCACATACCCCAACCCAAATTCCTGCACCCTCACATCCTCAAGCCTGTGGCTTGCTTAGTATCCCAACACTGCCCAGCCTGGAGCCCCCTCCCCGAGCCAGTGTCCCCTTCTCCACTTCCTCCTGCATCCAGATTTCCTTCCAGAGCTTGCACCTCTCACCCCTTCCCACACCCAAATCCCTCATTCCCACCCCAGAGCCTACACATTCTGTCTCAGAACAGCAAGGGTCCAGCTAGACTGCAGGAGGTTTTCAGGATTCTGGAGATATCCCAGAAAAACTCTTCTGCATCCAGGGTTGCGTTTGTTCTTCCTCTTTTTTAGTGGAAGAGCAAACAGGCTCTTTTGGTCACCCCTGTATTCCTCTTTCCACAAGGAATAAGGTGGCTTCCAAAAGAAGGGTTTTTTTTCCTGACATTTCGTCCAGTCTAGACAGGCCAAATGTTGGAAAAACCTCTTCCTACAGAATAATTTATATATATATAAAAAAAGCAGCAGTATAAGGATTGGGGATAGCAAGTGATGGAGAGGAGGAGAATAGAGAGGGCGGGCTTCAAGGAAGGGGCGGGGCGGTAGATCTTGGCTTGGTCTGTCATTTAAAAAGTGATCTTGGGTGTAAAAAGGTTGGAGACCACTGGCATAAATTATATTTCTGGATGCGCAGGAATATGTGTTCTTGATCTTATAACTCACTTGGTTAGGTCCAATAATGGTGTCAGCAGAGTGAATATGTGGACAAAGCTGGCAACGGGGTTTGTTGCAAGGGAAAGTACCAGGGTTGGTATTAGTGTGGTATGTCCTGTGGTTGTTGGTAAGAATCATCTTGAGGTTAGGTGGTTGTCTGTAGGAGACTATGGGTCTGTCTCCCAGAGCTTCTTGGAGTTTAGTATCCTGTTCCAGTATAGGCTGTAGTTTATTGATAATGTGTTGGACAGGTTTAAGTTGGGGGCTGTAGGTGATGACAAGTGGTGTTCTATTGTTGGTTTTCTTGGGTCTGTCTTGAAGTAGATGGTTTGTAGGTATTCGTCTGGCTCCTTCAATTTGCTTTTTTATTTCTCCGGGTGGGTTGTTGAGGTTTATAAATGCTTGGTAGAGATCCTGAAGTTTCTGATCTCTCTCAGTGGGATTAGAGTAGATGCGGTTGTATCGAAGGGCTTGGCTATAGATGATGGATCGTATGGTGTGTGCTGGATGGGAACTGGAAGCATGTAGGTAACTGTATGAGTCAGTGGGTTTTCTGTAGAGGGTGGTCTCTAATTTTCCATTGTTGATTTGTAGTGTGGAGTCCAGGAAATGGATCTCTCGTGTAGAATGGTCCAGGCTGAGGTTGATGGTGGGGTGTAGGTTGTTGAAATCTCTGTGGAACGTCTCCAGTGTTTCTTGGCCATGCGTCCAGATCATAAAGATGTCATCAATGTAGTGTAAGTAGAGAAGGGGTTAAAGGGGACGGGAGTTGAGGAAACGTTGTTCTAGGTCAGCCATAAAGATATTAGCATACTGTGGGGCCATGCGTGTACCCATGGCTGTACCGCTGATCTGGAGGTATAAGTTGTTCTCAAACTGGAAATAATTGTGGGTGAGAACAAAGTTACATAGGTCTGCTATTAGGTTGGCAGTGGTGTCCTCTGGGATAGTGTTTCTAATTGCTTGTAATCCGTCTTCATGTGGGATGTTGGTGTATAGAGCTTCTACATCCATGGTGGCAAGGATGGTGTTATTGGGGAGGTTATCGATGTTTTGTAGTTTCCTTAGGAAGTCAGTAGTGTCTCGGAGATAGCTGGGGGTGTTGGTTGCGTAGGGTTTGAGGAGAGAGTCTACCTAGCTGGATAGACCAGTAGTGAGCGTGCCAATACCAGAGATGATGGGACGTCTGGGGTGTCCAGGTTTATGGATCTTGGGAAGCAGGTAGAACAATCCTGGTCGGGGGTCAGAAGGTGTTTCTGTGTGGATTTGTTCCCGAGTAGCTGTAGGGAGGCTTTTCAAGGAGACAGTGTAGTTTCTTTTGGTATTCCGAGGTGGGATCAGAGGAGAGAGGTTTGTAAAATGTGGTGTTGGAGAGTTGTCTGGTTGCCTCCTGGTTATAGTCGGCCTTATTCATAATGACCACAGCACCACCTTTGTCAGCTGGTTTGATTATAATGTCCAGGTTGTTTTTGAGACTCTGGATGGCATGGTGTTCGGCACGGCTGAGATTGTGTGTCGCTTGTTGTCGTTTGCGAATAATGTCAGTCTGTGCGTTGTTGCGGAAGCTTTGTATATAGAAATCCAGATTGTAATTCCGACCATCAGAGGTAGTCCATATAGAATTATTTTTCCTTTTGTGTTGATAGGGGGGATCTGGTAGGTCAGATTGATGTTCATTGGTGGTTTGGAAATATTCTCGGAGGCGGAGGCGGCGAAAAAAAGCTTCAAGATCACTACAAAATTGTATCCAGTTTGTGGGAGATGTGGGGCAGAAAGAGAGACCCCGGGACAAGACAGACTCTTCTGCTGGATTGAGTTTGTAGCTGGAGAGGTTAACAATATTATCCGGTGGTTTGAGGTAGTTGCTGTTGTAGCCTGTGGTGTGGAGCATTTTAGTAAGTTTATCGTCTTTTCTTTGTTGTAGGGAATAGAAGTGTGTATAGTAGATTTCTTATCTGGTGGAACAAAAGTCTTGCAAGCTGTCAGTCGGTGTGGATGTTTGTCTTGAGATGAGACTCTCTAAGTTAGAAATGTCATTCTTGATGGTTTTCTGTTTCTTGTATAAAATACTTATCAGGTGATTCCTTAATTTCTTGGATACTGTGAGGCAGAGTCTTTCACCGTAGTCAGCAGCATTTGTGTGTTATCCTGTGGGGCTCACGAAGGTGTGAGAGTAAGCACACAGTACAGGCAGTCCCCGGGTTACGTACAAGATAGGGACAGTAGGTTTGTTCTTAAGTTGAATCTGTATATAAGTCGGAACTGGCGTCCAGATTCAGCCGCTGCTGAAATTGACCGCCAGTTCTGACTTACATACAGAATCAACTTAAGAACCCCAGGCGTCCCCAAGTCAGCTGCTGCTGAAACTGATCAGCAGCTGATTCCAGGAAGCCCGGGGCAGAGCAACTCTGCCTCGGGCTTCCTGTAGTCAGCGCTGGTCAGTTTCAGCAGAAGCTGACTTGGGGACGCCTGGGGCAGAGCAGCTGGGGTGCTGCTGGGTTGTTCCAGTAGCGCCGCTCCTTGGCGCTACTGGAGCAACCCAGCAGCACCCCAGCTGCTCTGCCCCAGGCGTCCTGATTCAGCCGCTGCTGAAACTGACCAGCAGCGGCTGAATCCGGACGCCTGGGGCAGAGCAGCTGGGGTGCTGCCGGGTTGATCCAGTAGCGCCCAGAGCGGCGCTGCGGGACCAACTGGCAGCGCCCCAGCTGCTCTGCCACAGGCGTCTGGAGAAAAGCCTAGTCTGCTGGGGGGGGCGTACTAGCTGCCCCCCCCCCTCACCCCAGCAGACCAGGAAGACGCGGGCGGCGGACCGAGACACACCGCGGTCCCGCCACCTGGGTGCTCCGCGGCTTTGCTCCCAGTCTCCCTGGTCTGCCAGGGAGACAGGGAGCAAAGCCTCTGAGGACGCTAGCAGCGGGACAGCCGCGGGGCGTCTGGGCTGTCCCGCTGCCGGCTTCCCCGAGGCTTTGCAAAGCCGCGGGGGGGCTCGGGCAGCGAGCAAAGCCTCGGGGAAGCCGGCAGTGGAGCAGCCCAGGCGCGCCTGGGCTGCCTCGCTGCCCGAGCCGCCCCCGCGGTTTTGCTCCGCGTCTTCCTGGTCTGCAGACCAGGGAGATGTGGAGAAAGCCCCGGAGTACACGGGCGGCAGGACCGCGAGGTCCCGCAGTCCGTGTCCTTCGGGGGAGCCCCGTTCGTAACTGCGGATCCGACGTAAGTCGGATCCGCGTAAGTCGGAGACTGCCTGTATGGACAAGTACTGCAAATATTCCATCTACAGTTCACTCTGTGCAGCTCTATCCTGACCTCTGCCATCCCTACTATTCTAGTCCTGAGTCTCTTCAACAGACATGATCAATTCTGCCAAAGCGTGTCTGCCAGCCTAGTCATATGAAACTCAGCAGCATCAAGGAAGCTTGTTGTTGAGGGATTTCCCACAAAGAAAAAAATTGGAAGAGGGGAACTCATTATACTCATCACCTTACATAACACTTCCCTGTATTCAAAATGGTCAAAGACCAATTTTTCTTGGACAAAAAAGGGCTATGTTTTTCATTCTTGGCTCTTAATCTAATTAAAGCTAAATTAAAAATAGCACATTCCCTTTCTTCATTGATATGAGGCTTAGAACAGATGGGATTTTGTATATTCTTTGCTATAAATCATGTTTTAGTAGGTATTCCTGAATCACACGCTTAATTTCTTAACAATGTAGTCATGGTCTTCAGTCAGAATGGCATGGTGCTTACTCACATGTTGTTTAATCCTTTTCCAAAGGAAAATATGGCTACATAGTAAAGGCTGTAAAAGGATGTTCCATCTTTTCTGTGGGAAGTTTCTCCTGTGTTCCACTATACATACATTATAGCAGTGGTTCTCAATCAGGGACATTCATAGCCATAGGGATACACAGAGGTTTTCCAAGGGGCACATCACCTAGTAGCGACATCCAGTGTTTTTTTGTGAGGGTTCTGCCTGGTACTCAGTACTGGCACCTCCAGTCAAGAGCTCAACAACTTTTCCCCTGGAGTACTGGCACTTTTTTTTTTTTAACAAAAAAAGCACTGGGCACATCAATTCATCTAGATATTTGCCTTGTTTTTACACCATGCTACATACAAACCACTGGTGAAGTCAGTACAAACTAAAATTCCATACAGACATGTTTATACTGCTCTATATACTGTATGCTGAATTGTAAGTACAGTATTTATATTCCATCTGATTTATTTTATAATAATAAAGTACAAATGAGAAAGTAAGCAATTTTTCAGTAATAGTGCACCGAGACACTTTTGTATTGTTATGTCTGACCTTGTAAGCAAGGAGTTTGTAAAAGAGGTGAAATGTGAGGTACTCAAAACAAACCAAACTCCTGAATAGGGATGTGAACACCTTAATGGGTGATGCTTACTGGGTAATAGTTAACTGTTACCTGGGAGGAGCCACCTCCCTTGTGGGCTGGGAGTTGGCAGCCCCAGCCCCCAGCTACTGCCACTTGGCCCTGCACAAGGCTGCCAACTCTTCCTCTTCCCCCACTGCCATTTCCAGCCCCATACGAGGCTGCCAATTCACAGGGTCGGAAGCAGCCGGCCTGCAGCCTCCCCTGACCACAGCCTAAGGATGTTAGATACCATGTAATTGAATAATCATGTAACTGCAGAAAATATTATTGGTTACACAATTATTTGATCATTGGCGGGAGAAGCAACCAGTGTACTCCCGACCTCACTGCCAGGGAGCCCCCTGCCACCTTGTGTTATATCAGAGGTAGCTGCGCAGTGTGGCAGGCTGGAGCTGGTCTGCGAGGTGAGCTTTTGTATCAGAGGCAGCAGCATGTAGTTGACTACATGTTGACATCCCTACTCCAGTCCAGGTGACCTCATTTAATCAGTTAACCTGTTACACTAAATAACCAGTTAACTAATTAAACAGGATTTTACATTCCTATTCCTGAAAGGGGTATAGTAGTTTGGAAAGGCTGAGACCCTCTGTGTTATAGAAAAGTATTACTCAGGCAGTCACTTTGAGTCCTGACAATCCTGTGGTGGACAATGGCAGATGACAAAGTGAATCATAAAGGAGTGAATCCAACAATTTAAGACATGTTTGTCCTTGCCATAAGAAATAGGAAACCATACAAAGTGGCTAAAATTCTGGAAGTCCATAGCATATATAGTGCACTGTCTTTACCTACTTCAGATAAAAATACATAAGACCACACACTTTTTTTGCTACCTGTGGCCCTTAGCTGCCTGAGGCGAAGAGTAGATCCTACTGAAAGAATAGGCATGTTGTAATTAGGAGAAAAAGCTGACAAATATAAGGTAGGAAAATGCACCCCCCAAATTATAAAAAAAAGGTTTATTCTCGAGCTCAGAACCAGCATGAACAACAGAAGTCCTAGAAGATAAAGATGAGGTGGGAAAATGTTGACCACCAGAAAAGGCAAAAAATAAGTGTGCCTGGAAATCTTTGAGAAAGAGTTTGGAGCAGTTCAGCTAACATAATTAACCACCCCAAGATATCTGTCCAAGATCTGAGGTACATACTCACTGCTTTCACTCCAGTGGGCTGTGCTCTTTTTTTAGTACACTAGCTCCATCAGAGCTATCGTGGGTATGTCTCCTTGTGCTGGGAATTACTCACCCCCAACTGGAAATGTAGATATACACTACAAAAACTGTACTTGCCCTTGATAGGTAAATTGGTGCAATAGCCAGCTAGTAAACTTATTAGCGCAAAGTATAGATATTATAAAATCACAGATAAATGTACAAAAGATGTAAAGCTTTGTAAAAGAGAAGTAATGCACTCTGAAACTCATGTTATGCTCATGAATGACAATACATTTTAAATACTCAGATAGAATTACTAGAAAAATCAGGCAGCAATCATCAATATTAATATTAAAAAAAAACAAATAGTCTGGTAGCACTTTAAAGACTAACAAAACGTAGATAGTATCATGAGCTTTTGTGGGCACAGCCCACTTCTTCAGATGACTGGCTGAAGAATGATCATCTGAAGAAATGGGTTGTGCCCACGGAAACTCATGATACCATCCGCATGTTTTGTTAGTCTTTAAAGTGCTACCAGACTATTTGTTGTTTTTTTAAGTTTATCCTGTACAGACTAATTCAGCTACCCTTCTCAATATTAATATTGTGAGCCTTAGAAATAAAAGTAAAAGGCATACTTCTGCCCAACAAAGGTATTTCCCCCCTCAACCAATAAAGCAGTCATCAAATCAATATTTTGCAAAACTTAACTTTTTCTTGGCAATTGCCTTAATTTCCTGGGTAAATTTGGGACCCAGAATCTGCTGAGAAACTGCTAAACAACTGAAACAATGTTTTAGATGTAGTTTCAGTACCTAATTAAAAGCCTTATCAATAGACAGCTTTTAGTCCAACAGGCATTTGCCCCTAAAGCTGAATGCTCATATGTGACTCTGCTATATTTTTTGTCAAAATAATATTCTTTAGAGGTGTTTAAATTCTACTTAACCGAATCATATTAAAGTAAAAAGCTGATCTACCAACTCTGAGGCAGTTAGTGTGAATGATCTCTCTTTATAGTAAGATTTCTGAGCTACTGAGTTTGCAGTTAGATTACTTGAGGTTTAGAGTTTGGGATATTTTAGAATAGTTCATTTCGTTCTATGCTCTAGCATGCACTATAGTATGATGTGCTCTTTCCCTGTTAGACAGCATGTTAAAATGTCACAACTGTCTTATCACTTGCTTATAACAGAGTGCCCGTATCTTTCCAATCAATAATACAGAGTTTTACTTTATATTTATGAGGTCAAAACAGTCCATGCCTATAAAACTTACTTTGTTGGAGACAAACAAACAAACCAAACTCCTGCCCCCCATCCTGGTTGTGTGAAAATATTGATAAAAGTACAAAGAGAAGTAATTTTTCTTTTAGATTCAGCCAGCCATAACTACACACAGATGTATTTGTTCCTCTGACTTTTTAGAGTACCTGAATGCTTATCCAAAAACTAAAAACTACAAATGAAATAATTTTTCAAAGCTGCCCATATCATACCATCTTCCAATCCAAATATAAAGGACTGCTGCAGAAAGAACTGTGTATGATTTATTTCAGGGGTTTTAAAACTTTGTTGGTGGCTTGTAAGGGTAAGATGGCCGCGAGACACTTTGTTTACCTCAGAGTGCATAGGCATGCCACTCGCAGCTTCCAGTGGCCACAGTGCAGACAGTATGTTGATCATTGTGTTCAGTCCCTCTGGGGCACCCGGCACTGGCCACTGTCAGCAGACAGGATACTGGGCTAGATTGACCTTTGGACTGACCCAGTATGGCCATTCTTATGTTCTTAAACAAGTGTCTCACAGCCAGCTAGCAGCTTACCCTTACAAGCTGTGACCTAAGGTTTGAAACCCCTGATCTATTTAATTTAAAGCCCTAATCCTATCCTATGCTGGAAAAGATTAGTACTACAACCTGCTTTGAAGATTAGCAAATCTGAGCTCCATCTGACCAAGAAAAGAACATCTACAACAGCTTTTTGTATTTAGATACCATAGCACTATGCACTTTTGAAATATATACTAGGTAGAGAAACAAATAATTTTGAAGCCTGAACCATCTGTATTTCTGGTTTTGAGTTAATTTGCTGTTTTGGTGTAATTTGTTGCTCAACTTCACAGACGCCTTTTTAGTGTATTGACATATATTATTTCTAGGCATGTCCAGATGAGTAACACTGATACAGTATGGTTTTGTGTTCAAAGAGAGGTTTGAATCCATGTTCCTTGGTTGTCAGGGATAATTCGTAAAGACCAAAATCTGCATTCTTGAAGGATCAGTTTCAAAATATAACTTTTAACCTTCAATCTGAATGACACTGGATAAAACTGACACTTGACACTACAAAAATTGTGGAGTGGGTGTGTCAGTCCTTACATACTAAAGAGCAGAACTTACTTGTAAATTATACATTTGCTTCTACTATAGTTACCCACTATAGTAGCTTCAGGGGGTAGCCGAGTTAGTCTGAACAGGATAAACTTAAAAAACAACAAATGGTCTGGTAGCACTTTATAGATTAACAAAACATGTAGATGGTATCAGAAGCTAAAACTCCAGTCATCTGAAGAAGTGGGCTGTGCCCATGAAAGCTCATGATAACATTTACATGTTTGTGCTACCAGACCATTTGTTGTTTTTTAAGTTTATCCACTAGATGGAGTTCCTTTAACATGCTATTTTAGGGCTGACTGAAAGATGAACCATTCTAGCTTTATTTAACAGCTGCAACTGCCATAATTCTCAGTCCCATGATTTTGTCCAAGTTGAGTGCTCTCACAAAGTTTTTAGTTTTAAAATTCAGCAAGATTTATTTTCAGACAAAATAATCTAATTAATTTGTAGTATAATTCACTTTTCCATGTTTTTATTTTTAATTAGTCTTAGTAGAGACATTATAGTATACATGTTCTATAAACAATGTAGAGTGGACTCTTCATTGAAAACATGAAATGTATAATTTGTACTATATAGGAGCTAGAGATGTTGGATAGTGGAAAAAATATTGGCCATGACATCTGTAATACAGATGGAGCAAACAGAGTAGTATCCTTCCTTCCAGGACAAGAGATGTGACAATCAATGGGAAGGATATAATGAAGTATTCCAGTGAATTTCCACTTACTGTATCACATGGGTATAACAACTTGAAGTAAAGGAGATGTGATAGCATAAAAGGGCAACTTTTGGGATTCCATGGGACAAGAACTTAAGGCAGAAATTACATAAATGATCTTATAGATCCTTCCAATGCAAATATGAATAAAATGAAGAAGACTACCAAAGCCACTTAAAACCACATAAATATGGCTTATTTCATGCTTAATTTGCTTCTGAGTCACATATTGGCTAGTTTTTGGCTTGTAGCTTATTGTTTGTTGTAGATTATAGCTTGTTGCTTCTTTTTTTGATATTGGCTCCCAGCAAGTAGGGAAAGGTGGCAAGCAAGAGCAAGAGGGAGCAAACAAGGAGCAAGCAGGGGCAAGCCAGGGCAAGAGGTGAAGAAGTTCAGGGGTATACAGTGCACCCACCACAGTCCCAGACTGCATGTCCAGAACGATATAGTCACATATATCCCTCTTCTGGGACTCTTCTACAGATGGGCTTGTTTTGTTCGGCTGTGTCTACATTGGTAAGATTTTGTGCAAAAGCAGCTGCTTTTGCGCAAAAACTTGCCGCCTGTCTACACTAGCCGCGAGTTCTTGCACAAGAACACTGACGTGCTTCTTGCACAAGAACTATGAAGCTCCTGCTCAGGAATAAGCCCTCTTGTGCAAGTGTTCTTGCGCAAGAGGCCAGTGTAGACAAGCAACATGAATTTCTTGCACAAGAAAGCCCAATGGCTAAAATGGCCATCGGAGCTTTCTTGCGCAAGAGAGCGTCTACACAGGCCCGGATGCTTTTGCGCAAAAGCACATCTCTTGCACAAAAGCTCATGCCAGTGTAGATGCTCTCTTGTGCAAATACTTTAACACAAAAGCTCTTGCGTTAAAGAGTATTTGCGCAAAATCTTGCCAATGTAGACGTAGCCTTCATGTTTTGAAATGGGCTTACCTTGATTTTTGTCCTGTGACAGTGTACTTATTTACAGCATAAAAGTTGGCAACAGTTCATTGATTCTACTAATGGTATAGGGAAGAGTACTGGGTTCATGACAGTCAAATTTATAAGACAATGCCTAACATCTGGAAATGCCCTTAAGAGCCCAATGGAAAAGAAATAAGGTTACATTCTCCACTCAGTCACATTTGGTTGAATGGGAGTGCATATGTGTATCTGAATAGTAGTTGGTTCACAAAACTGTATTCCTTTACATTTTCTGTTAGCAAATTGGCTAGACAGGAAAACATATTTATTTTACTTTTTCTGTTTTAAAAAGTTTCTGTTTCTGTTTTTCTGTTTCAAAAGTGTCTTGGCTTATTTGTCTGTTGGCTTGACTGTAATACAGGTATCTTAAGGGCATGGTATTGCCTTAATTTCTGTGCTCTGCAAAGTGTACTTCCAACACTTAGTTCAAAGTTTACTTGGTCTTGCCACAGGGCAGGAAGTTGGATGATGACCTCTTGAGATTCCTTTCAGCCCTTCAGAGCTATGATTTTAATATTTTCAAAAATGGGAGCCTAAGTTAGGCTGCTAAATCAGTAGCTGATTTTCAAGAGTATTGAGAACCCCCCTTACGTCCACAGAAGGAAATGGGAACTGCAATGTTATCAGCATTTTGATATTTTAGCCTTAACAATAAAAAACAAAAACAATCAGTATTTTTTCTTTGCAGTACTGTGTAAAGACTATAAAAAAGAAAAGCAAATTGCAAATTAGTTGGAGAAACATGAACTAAAGTCTGCAGCATATAACTCAACAAATCGAAAGCTAAGGCACAAGTAATCATCCAAGTTTGAGATTACCGAAACCAGCAGTGAACAAGGCAAAAAAGAAAATCCAAAGCGAGAAGAGAAAAGTAGAGAAGGCAGAGAGAAGTGGTTTCAGATAGCAAGACTGAACTTATACGGCCAGGGATATTGTTATCAATGAAATCAGTGGCTACGTCTAGACTGGCATGATTTTCCGGAAATGCTTTTAACGGAAAAGTTTTCCATTAAAAGCATTTTCGGAAAAGCACGTTAGATTGGCAGGACGCTTTTCCATAAAAGCACTTTTTGCGGAAAAGCGTCCGTGGACAATCTAGACGCGCTTTTCCGCAAAAAAGCCCCGATTGCCATTTTCGCGATCGGGGCTTTTTTGCGGAAAACAAATCTCTGCTGTCTACACTGGCCCTTTTGCACAAAAGTTTTTCGGAAAAAGACATTTGCCCGAACGGAAGCAGCATAGTATTTCCGCAAAAGCACTGACAATCTTACATGAGATCGTCAGTGCTTTTGCGGAAATTCAAGTGGCCAGTGTAGACAGCTGGCAAGTTTTTCCGGAAAGCAGCTGCTTTTCCGGAAAAAGTGGCCAGTCTAGACACAGCCAGTATGTTTATATACTACAATTGGTTCTGAGACCTTCTAAAGCCCTTAGAAAGCCTCTTGTATAGTAGAAAATACTAATATATTAAAAGACAAGTTTTAAAAATACTGATATACATCTGTGAAAACATGCCCAAATAAATGTGTTAGTCTTTAAGGTGACACAGGACTCCTTGTTTTTTTGCAGATACAAACTAAAATGGCTACCCCTCTGATAATTGTGAAACAATTATGTTCAAGCAGCTAAGGTAAAGCTTATTGTTCTCATGTGATATTGATTGGTAAGGTTGCACAATTATGCTTAGCTCCAACTAGAAGGCAAATTATTAGTGTGGTTATGTGTACATTTGTGCCTTCTGAAGTAAGAGGAAACTCTATACCCCGAGTAGCTACATATCATACATACACATTTTGTTTCTTTGGATTTAACCCTCTTTGGTTTACCAGTAAGAGTCTACCTTTTTGCTCTTCATCCTGAGAAGACTTTGCAAAACCAGCCTGGCAAGAAAGAATAATGTTGTTCAATACTGGATGACTTAGGCATACCTTAGTATGTATGCCCTTGGGGGACCTAAAACCCCAGCAGTTAGCCACCGCTATGTTCTTGCACATGCAAAGGCTCCCAACCTACAAGCTGCTCTGTGTAGATGGGACCCTATGTTATAGAATGGGATGTAGGCAGTCTTGCCTAGTAGTAAGTAAGAGTCTAGTGGGCACAGCAGGCACCCAAGTTGGGGAACAAAGCCAAGGATCAGCATCAGAGCCAAGCATCAAGCCAGAGTCAGAACCAGGAATCAAAGCAAGAGTCAGATACCAAATGTGAGAGCTAAAGGTCTAGCCAGAGTCAGGGGCAGAAGTTGGAGCCCAGGGTTGGAGTCAGGATTGATCACTGATGATTAGAGGAAAGGTTTAAGGGCAGGAACTGGAGGAGAGACAAGGATCAAGCACAGAGCAGGAAAACAATGGAAACAAGAGCCTATCAGGAACAGGGTCAGGGCAGGCACAAGCATGGCCCTAATACAGCCACAACAGACAACATTTTTGAGCCTCCTTCTGGTTTAACATTGTAGGTGGGCCTACTGGTGGAGTGGAATGATCTTCCTATCAAGGATCCCCTAAGAGGCACCTTAGCTGAGGCTATCGTCCTACTAGCTCCTCTGCTCCTTGGCTTTCAGTAGATGCTGGATGGAGGTCTGGAGGCCAGGTTGCAGAAACTGTTTAGAGAATCCTAAACCTGGTTATAGGCCCAGGACACCACACCATGCACCCACAAGGTAGCCAGTGAAGTTAAAAGGGCTGTGTGCAGCTGCAGGAGTCTACCCATATGAAGTAGTTTGCAGGATAATGGTCATAGTGTGACTATCCCTAGAGTTTTGCGTGGATACAAAATTTATATCAGCATCTGCATCTGTATCTGCAAAATGAGCCACAGATATCCTCTGTGGATGTGGATACCTGTAGCTATAAAGCAGATAGCTGCAAATTTGCAGGGTTCTGGATACTAAATGTGTATCGACATCCATAGCCTCAAAAATGAGCTACGGATATCTGGAGATCCCTGGATATAAAGTGGATATACGCAGAATTGCAGGGCTCTAGCAAACCCTATAGGAAACCTATATCCATGTCTCATCCATAAGGCTCCTGAAAATATGCTACCTTTTTCCAAAGCACACATTAATTATACAGTCAACATCAGTCACGTTGGGAACTTCAGCACCACAGAGGAAGATCAAAGCTGTCGCTGTCGACCTTCCAGGGTTCAAATTAGACTAGTGAAGGGAGCTAATTCAAAGTGAGAGGAGGCACTCTGGTTGATGCTGGTAACCTTGCTTCCAGGAGGAATACAGGAAGTCGAAGGAAGAGTGGCAGTGTAG
The DNA here is from genome assembly GCF_049634645.1 of Pelodiscus sinensis. Lineage (NCBI taxonomy): Eukaryota > Metazoa > Chordata > Testudines > Trionychidae > Pelodiscus > Pelodiscus sinensis. The sequence continues at coordinate 203,610,959 of NC_134712.1, forward strand.
ATAGTGCCAAAAGTTGAGTTAAGCGACTTCGACTTCAGCTACGCAATTAACATAGCTGAAGTTGCGTATCTTAATTCAACTTTGTCCTGTAGTGTAGACATACCCATTCTTGAAAGTTCTATGGGTATACAAATTTCCTTTGTGTGTCCACTTAGGCATAAATCTCGTAGTCATATGATTGTCTAGCTGTGACAATCCAAGCTTCACTTTTGAGCATGTTACCATTTTACTTTGAGAAATTAGACTCAAAGGATAAGACTCAAAGGATAACATGTCTATTACTTGCTCAAAACACAATACATTTCAAGGAAATAAACGTAAAGACTCTAGAATTTCTACTGTAGAAAAGTAGATTTTAGAATTGCCTTCACATAGCAAGGCAGAACTGAATTATTTGGGATAGTGGCTGGCACAACACCAGAGTCAAATTCTTCTGTCAAATTAATAAGGAACATTTTTTTTGCTCCATTGTGTTTGTGCTGCCAGGACCTGCACTGCGACTGGCGGGGGTGGGGGTCGGCGGGGAATGGTGTCTCAATTACCCATTTTTTCCACTGAGTAGTTTGCAGAAGAACCTTTCTACTTTACAAGATGTGACAAGGCTTCTAGATGATGGCCACATGCAGGGTTTTTTATAATCATGTAGAACATCACATAAAACATTCCACTTTTATGCTGTAGGCTATTTGATCGTAATGTTTCTAAATCAGAATTTTCTTATTCAGGCCTTGACATTTTGCACTCTGAGTACAGTAGCCATTGTGTGAAAGCCTGTCAGACTTGTCTAAAAAGATGACTCCCCTCTAGTAAGTAAGCAAAGTAGCCAGAGACTGCCTGCCTTATGAAGGACTGAACCAGAAGTAGGAGGGAGGGAAATAAAACACCAACAGGTGACTAACCGTAAATTAGCATATATAACCCATGGGTTATACATGTTTTTACAAACCCCTCCCCACTTCTGCGGGGTATACATGTCCACGGGGTATACAAATTAATTTTTACCCATTAGAATTGGGAGGGCCTGATTTCCAGCGCACCTGTGCTGTGCTTTCCATTCCCCTGCCCGGAGGAGGGTGGGTTGCACTTGGCTGCAGCTGCGCAGGGCCTGGGCGCAAGTGCCACTCCTCTTCCACAGGCTGGCTAGCTTGTCTGCGCTGCGCTCTCCATTCCCCCTGGTATGTGCAATTACTGTGAATTAGCTTATAGAACCTGTGGGCTATACACGTCCACGGGTAATCTACGTTTATTTTTACACAGCAAAGAAAAACCTCAGGTAATACACAAGTGCGGGTTATATATGGTAATTACAGCATATAAGTAACTTCACAATAAAAAAATAGCAGGTATCTTACATTCAATACCCAATTGACATCGAACTCTAAGTATAGGATACCTAGAGTGCGTCTAGACTGGAGGGCTTAACTCGAAATAAACTATGGAAATTGAACTACGTCAATTGCGTAGCTTATTTCGAAATAGCTTATTTTGAAATTGGGAGCATCTACATAGCACTTATTTCAAAATAGTGCACTCGTTCTCTGACTTTCCTTACTCCTTGTACAATGAGGGTTATAGGAGTCAGCATAAGAAATCCTCCAGCTTGACAGTATTTCGACATTATTTCAAAATACAGTAGACTTCCGATCATCCAGCACCTTTGGGACCCTGGGGGTGCCAGATTATCCGATATGCCGGAGTATCAGGAGGTATTCCAGCGGGGAGGGGAGGGGAGGGAAGAGCTGTGATGGGTCTGCCAGGACCTGCACTGCGACTGGCGGGGGTGGGGGTCAGCGGGGAATGGTGTAGCGAGGGGTGAACCCTCCGCTGTTTTGCAGGGAGGTGGAGGAAGACCCACACAGTCGCTGGCGACAGACCAGTTGGGGCTGCAAGCAGCAGCGGCGGACTTGGGGAAGCAGCTGAGCAGAGCAGCTGGGATGCTGCCGGGTTGGTCCTGCAGTGCTGCCCCTCACCTGAGCAGCGCTGCGGGACCAACCTGGCAGCACCACAGCTGCTCTGCCCCACAGCTTCCCTAAGTCCACCACTCATCAGTTCCAGCATCAGCGGACTCGGGGAAGCGGCTGAGCAGAGCAGTTGGGATGCTGCCGGGTTGGTCCCGCAGTGCTGCTCATGTGAGGGGCAGCGCTGTGGGACCAACCCAGCAGCACCCCAGCTGCTCTGCCCCGCCGCTTCCCCAAGTCCGCCGCTCATCAGTTTCAGCAGAGGCGGACTTGGGGAAGCGGCTGAGCAGAGCAGCTGGGGTGCTGCTGGGTTGGTTCTGCAGTGCCGCTCAGGTGAGGGGCGGCGCTGCGGGACCAATCCGGCAGCACCCCAGCTGCTCTGCCCCACTGCTTCCCCAAGTCCGCCGCTGCTGCTTGCAATCCCAGCTGGCCTGTAGCAGGCGGCTGCGCGGGTCTTCCCCCGCCTCCTTGCAAAACAGTGGAGGGTTCGCCCCCCGCGGCGCTGTTCCCTGTCCCCTGGCCAGACACAGTGCGGTCCGGCAGACCCGTTACAGGGGTATAATCCCCTTCCTCTCTCGTCCCCTTCCCTTTCCCGGCCCATGAATGTGTGGGGCTCACAAGAGATCCAATTGTCCAGCTGTCCGGAGCATTTCTGGGTTCCAGTTGGTGCCGGACTATCACGAGTGCCAGACCACTGGATGCCAGACAATTGGAGTTTTACTGTAACTGCCTGCTGTGTAAACGCAGACTAAGTTATTTCAAAATAATGTTGCTGTGTAGACGTACCCTTTTAGGACTACTCATTGTTTTTAAAGATATACACGAACACAGCTACCACTCTGAGACTTTTAATTTAGCAGAGAATGGCATAACAATGTCTAGAAGTAAAAATTAAATAAATTCACATTAGAAATTAGGTACAAATTTTTAACAGTGAAGGATAACCACTTTTACCAAGTAAAGTGGTAGATTTTCCATCCCATGGGAAACTAGATTCATACTTGTGTAAGCAGGGGCTGAACTGCTGCTTGCTATCAGCCAGCTAAAAGGAGGGGTGGGTGTGCCTGCTACAATTGTTTAGCTTTGCAAAGTAATTAACTGTTAACTGTTGATACCTAAATACAGCTCAGGAGAGAATACGATGTGTGGCTATGTAAAGCCCATTCAGCCAGAGCTGATGGAGGGTCAGTGTTGGAATGGAATGTGGAGAATTTTAAATAATTTGGGACTGTTGTGGGGGGTCACTAATCATGCTACCCCTAAATGTGGGAACTGTAAAACATGCCACCAGTGCTTGCAGGAGAGACACCACCATCCAAGAAATTAAGGAACCACCTGATAAGTAAAACTAACATGACCACCATCATGGTAAGAGATCTCGGAGGAACAAGCCTCCCCCCTTCCAGAGTTGAGTGAACAGAGCTGGGGGGAAGGGTTAAAGAGCTTGAGTCAGCCTGCTTCATGCCTGCCAGGTGTGATCTGTAAGACTGGCCCAACCTGCCCTTCCCCCCCCTCCTCCCTTTTGTTTTAAGGACAGACCTAAAGCAGACTCCCTGAGGAGTCTTTTCTTTCGCTAGTCTAGTGGAAACTAGATTCCTTTGCCAGTCCAGCTGGTGGCTAAAGAGTTGAAATCACTGAGAGCTGAAATCACAGGTTTGGCTGAGAGCCAGATCCAATGCAGCCAGGGAAGTGGCGGCGGCCAGCAGAGTAGCTGGTGGGAATCACTGGCTGGTGGTGTAACGTGGCTGGTAAGAGCGGTGGCAGGCGAGGAGCAGCGACCAGCAACTTGGCGTGGAGCGGCGGCAGGCGAGGAGCGGTGACCAGCGGTGTGGCGCGGTGACCAGCGGCGTGGCGTGGCGCGGTGGCAGGCAAGGAGTGGCGACCAGCAGCATGGCGCGGAGCAGAGGCAGGCGACCAGCAGAGCGTCCGGTGGCATGGGACGAGACAGTTGGTGGAGCGTGGTGGAGTGTCGTAAGGTGCCCCCTACCTATCTCCCCACCCCCATTTCTATCCAGGTTGGGAGGTGAAACCCTGTCGTTGAACTTTGGGACTCTGGGTGGCACGGACCAGGGACAGAGACTTTTGGGGTGTCGGACTCTTTGGACTTCAGGTGATTCTTGGCTGGGGTGGGAGGCTTACCTCATGTTTGGGTTATGAACTCTGTTTATGGTGTTTTCCCCAAGTTAATGCTGTATGACTTCTCTCTCTGTCTCATTAAATAAAATACAGGACTATGTAGCACTTTAAAGACTAACAAGATGGTTTATTAGATGATGAGTTTTCGTGGGCCAGACCCACTTCCTCAGATCAACTAGTGGAAGAAAATAGTCACAACCATATATACCAAAGGATACAGTTAAAAAAAATGAACACATATGAAAAGGACAAATCACATTTCAGAACAGAAGAGGGATGCAGGGGGGGAGGGAAAGGAAGGTAAATGCCTGTGAGTTAATGATATTAGAGGTGGGGAAGGGGAGATGTCTGTGAGTTAATGGTATTAGAGGTGATAATTGGGGAAGCTATCTTTGTAATGGGTAAGGTAGTTGGGGTCTTTGTTCAGCCCCCTGCGGAGAGTGTCGAATTTTAGCATGAATGCCAGTTCAGAGGATTCCCTTTCAAGTGCAGATTTGAATGTCTTCTGAAGTAGGATGCAAGTGATTAGGTCATTGAGGCAGTGTCCTTTCTGGTTGAAATGGTAAGAAACTGTTTTTTCTTTGTGATCCTGTCTAATATCTGTTTTGTGGGCATTGATTCTTTGGCGAAGTGTCTGAGACGTTTGTCCAATGTACATAGCAGACGGACACTTTCGGCACATGATAGCATAGATTATATTTCTGGAGGCGCAGGAATATGTATTCTTGATCTTATAACTCACTTGGTTAGGCCCAATAATGGTGTCAGCAGAGTGAATATGTGGACAAAGCTGGCAACGGGGTTTGTTGCAAGGGAAAGTACCAGGGTTGGTATTAGTGTGGTATGTCCTGTGGTTGTTGGTAAGAATCATCTTGAGGTTAGGTGGTTGTCTATAGGAGACTATGGGTCTGTCTCCCAGAGCTTCTTGGAGTTTAGTGTCCTGTTCCAGTATAGGCTGTAATTTATTGATAATGTGTTGGACAGGTTTAAGTTGGGGGCTGTAGGTGATGACAAGTGGTGTTCTATTGTTGGTTTTCTTGGGTCTGTCTTGTAGTAGATGGTTTCTAGGTATTCGTTTGACTCTTTCATTTGCTTTTTTATTTCTCCGGGTGGGTAGTTGAGGTTTATAAATGCTTGGTAGAGATCCTGAAGTTTCTGATCTCTGTCAGTGGGATTAGAGTAGATGCGGTTGTATCAAAGGGCTTGGCTATAGATGATGGATCGTATGGTGTGTGCTGGATGGGAGCTGGAAGCATGTAGGTAACTGTATGAGTCAGTGGGTTTTCTGTAGAGGGTGGTGTCTAATTTTCCATTGTTGATTTGTACTGTGGTGTCCAGGAAATGGGATACAGTAGGTCAAGCTAGCTGACCTAAAGTCATATCTGGCCTTGTAATCTATGAATCTATGAAAAAAATCATCAGGAATTCAGGAAATTAGTGTGGTGATCCATAAAGAAAATAATAACAAAAGTAGCTTTAAGAATTTTTGGCTGCCAGCTAAATTTGCCATTTTCCTTCTATATCGCCCCCTTAAATTTTCTAACTAGAAACTGCAAGGGTACATCTACACTGCACCTCTATTTCAGGGTAGCTATCTCGTGTCTTCACAGCAAGCCCGTTATTTCGGGCTCACTATTCCGACGTCCCTGTAAACTTCATGCTACGAGGAGTAAGGGATGTTTTGGAATAGTGCTTTATTTCAAAATTTGACACAATGATGAAAAAAGCTATTTTGAAATAGCATTGAAATAAGATATGCAATTTGTGTAGCTCAAATTGTGTGTCGTATTTCGAATTACTGTGCTGTGTAGACACACCCCAACTGACATAGTTCTGTGGCTTACAGTATTTCACCTTTCTTACTTAGCTGTCCCAAGAAAATAAATCCATTAATGTCTTTGATAGCCAACAGGCTGAGATTTATACAGAAGCTAAAGGTAATTAGACACTGAAATATTATTAAAACCTGTGGGAACTGGACACCTAACTTCCTTAGAGTCTTATGAAAATCCCAGCAGATTTGTGAACACTCCTGCTGCAACTGTCATCCCAGAGGCATGAGAAATTTGCTTTCTTTTGACAAAACAAAGAAACAAATAAATATATAAACAAACACAGAACTGGCTGTTTTCCTGAATTTTTTCATTTCTTAGACAAATACTGTAGAAACAAGAACATGTCATGTAAAAGCTTTGAAACAGCAAATGGTCTAAAACATTAATTAAAAAATCACAACTCAGGCTATGTCTAGAGTGCAAAAAATTTGCAGCAGTTTGTATATCTTTTTCCACTTTTCTTTTGGAAGAGGTTTTTCTGAAATTTGGCCCATCTACATGGGGCCAAATTTCAGAAAAACTTCCTCTTTCAGTATATCCTTTCTTCCTCATACAATGAGGACTATAGGGATGGCAAAAGAACGTGTCCACTTTTTCAGAAATTGTTCCAAAAAAGCGGACACATTCCTTGGGACGCGGCATAGCTTTTCCGGGATACGTCTGGTATCCCAGAAAAGCTCTTCATTCTAGACATAGCCTCTGTCAATAGACTTTTTTTGCGGGGGAAAGGACAATAAGGTTTTCTTGGACAAGCATCTGCAGAGATATCATCATTGCAATCTTTTAAAAATTAAAATAGATTTCTTCCCACAGACTTTTAAAGAGAATATAAAAAAACACACGTTTTGTTAAGAGTAGAATTTACCATACATAGTAAAAAACAAGGAATAAAAAGCCATTTAAAAATTAATTTAATTTTAAAAAATCCTGCGTTCTGTAATAGTATCAGCTGTGCTTGAAACATAAATGTTATATTGATAATTAGTTAGATTACATAGAAAAGGATTGACTCTTTAACAGGAACAAGATAGTTTCTGGTACGTACAACTAGAACCAGTGTCATCCCTTTCCTCCTTAAAAGTGATAATCGACGTTTAAAAAAGTTAGACTGAAAATGTCATTACTGAAACACTTGTCTCAACACATAAGAATGCAGTTTCTAATGGATATGGTATTCTTAATTTCCTACCCTAAATTCACTTATTATGCACTCTTATACAGCTGCCAAATTCTATCCCAGAGTTGGCATCCCTTCAGTGATGGGAGAAACATTTCCTGAATACACTACATCCTGTATTTTTATGCTAATGTAACTTCAATTGATGGCAGTGGGAGAGCTTTGCTCTGAAGAACGAATTGATCAAAGTGTGTCAAGTAGAGCCATATCAAAATTTTGCCCCCAAAAAATGTAAATTTAAGTTAACCAAAACATTTTACAAAATCATGTCAATTTTGCTGAATCATTTCCATTGAAATGAAAAAAAGAAATCTCAGGATATCAAAATGAATTGAATCAAAGTATTTTGATGTTTGACCTAGAGTTAGGTGCCATTCACAAATAAAAGGTGGACATTGTGCTCTGGATCTTTCACTATGCTTGATACAAAGTACATAAATGTACAGTTTAATATATTCCAGTACATGACAGTTTTGTAGTCTAAAGAAATAAGCATTTATTCTTTGCATCTATTCTCTGTTTTCTTTGCACAGTAATGACCCCACACATGCACACACTTACATATCTAAAGTATATATTATTACTGTGATAAAGTTGCTTATGTACAGTTATTTTATTTTATATATATTGTTAAATTATTTATATGGTTGCTGCTTTATATTTATACAGAAAAATGCTAGAGCTCTTCAGTACTACTTATCAGTATTTATGGGCAAACCCTGCAAAGAATTGTATTTGGGCAGACTATTGAGCCTAGGGAGACCCACCAACTTCAATGGTAGTGTGTGTTGCACACTATGGCTGTGTCTAGACTGGCCAGTTTTTCCGGAAAATCAGCCGCTTTTCCAGAAAAACTTTCCAACTGTCTACACTGGCCACTTGAATTTCCGCAAAAGCACTGACGATCTCATGTAAGATTGTCAGTGTTTTTGCGGAAATCCTATGCTGCTCCCATTCGGGCAAAAGGGCCAGTATAGACAGCTCAGATTTGTTTTCCGCAAAAAAGCCCCAATCGCGAAAATGGCGATCGGGGCTTTTTTGCAGAAAAGCGCGTCTAGATTGGCACGGACGCTTTTCCGCAAAAAGTGCTTTTGTGGAATAGCGTCTGTGACAATCTAGATGCTCTTTTCCGAAAATGCTTTTAACAGAAAACTTTTCCGTTAAATGATTTCCGTAAAATCATGCCAGTTTAGATGTAGCCTATGTGCCAAGAGTGGAACCCCACTTCTGTATGCAGGTTCTGCCCAAGAGCAATAAGTCATCATCGTGCAATGAATTTCTGGATTGAAATCTGTATCCATATATAACTGGAGAGGATGGCTTACTGGTCCAAACATTAGTTTTAGGATACTAGACTCCCTGAACCAAAGCTTCAAATCTTAATAGACTCTATGCAGAACTTCAGCCTTCCAATATGTTAATTGAATCCATAAGTTCAACACAAAATTGTTCATGATGCCTTTTTAAGGGAAACTTTAAAACCAAGATCCTTGCTCTGCCCAGATATCAAAGACCTGTGGTACGTTAGGTGAAGATAAAGTTTTTTTAATGAGTCCAAAACTTCATCTGCCCATAATGATGCCCGATATGCTCCACGCCTTGTTACTGATCATCTCACAAATGCATGTAGTTTACAATGCATGTTAGGATTTTTCAGAGTGAAAACATAAATTTATAAATGTAAAATGCTATATTATTACAGCTGCTTCCATGAGAAAGGGTGTGTTTAGCTGAATCTTTGAAAAGACAGTTTAGTGAAATTTATTATGAGTTTAATTTTGTTTCCAAACTGTAGTCACTGGAGACCTAAAGTATTAATCTTGAATCAATACTGCCAAATGTAGAAGAAAGGAAGATCCCTCTCCTCATTTAAAATAACATGACTGGCCACAGGCATATTTCAGAGTTGAAAGTGACCTGCATTACTAGCTTTTCTCTAAATTCCAACTCAAACACCTTGGGCCGAAGAATATCAATTGCCTCCCTACAAGGCTCAGGATTGCCAATGCCAAGCATTAAAAGGCCTGAATCAGGCCCTAATACATCATGATATTGAATAACGAATCATGAGATTTTAAAAATTAGTAAGTGTGGGATTCTTTTTATTTACCATTTGGTGTTAGAGCCCTAGCCAATTACATCTTAGGGGACAGGGCCTGCCCTTTCACAGCTCTGGTGTCATGTGGAAGAGGGAACTACCCAATACAAACACTGTTCTTGCCTCAAAATGGAAGACTAGATTTTGGGAGCAAACTCAAATTATCTTACTTTTCAAAATGATGACAGTAACATCGTATACAAAGAAGGATTTTCAGCCAGTAACTAGAGTGGCTTTGGTTAACCATAACACTTGTAGCCATAAGGGAATCCTTAGTAAACAATGTGGAGTAGGCACCCCAACAGAAACACAAAGGACTATCCAAAATCTCCAGGGATTGTCCTAGTTTCTTTAATCACTGCTTATAGGACAGTTGAAGAGTCCTGAGTTAATTTCAGGTTTTGCATCATCTTGAGTATGACAAAGTGATGCTGAGTCTTGAGCATGATAAAGTGGCTTCGTGTCATTATGTCAAAAACATGCAATATTACAAATTGGAATTGGAGGGGCTGGAGGTCATCCACAAGAGTAAATTCAAGGTAGCCAAAGACTACAACAACTGCTTGACGCATCACCATTGAGAAGCAGTGACTTCATGGTGTCCCATAGAATCCTCACTTGTCTTCTTACACCTAACAATATAGTCCCAGAAACAAATGTCCAGACTGGAAAGAGTATTTGGTGGAAGGAATACAGGCTACCAGATAATGAAGGAATTAGTTGGATCATAGGACCCTAACCTGTTGTCAAGTGTAATGAGAGAAAAACAATTCAGATAACTGGAATTGCAATACACAAAAAGTTATGCATAAAACCTAAAAAAAAATAAAAAAAAAAAAAAAAAATTAAATATTTTAAACAATTGGATAAATCAGATGACCATAATACTGATAAATGTGTCAAGCTCTTATTTACATGGAAACCTAATTACAATAACACTAATTGAAAGTCAGTAAAAAACCACATTGGATTCTGTAGCTAAAGGATTATAATATATTCTTGATATAACTGGTCAGTTATATCAGGTGATTGTTTTCTCCTGTCAGTGTTAATATGTCTTTATCAATGTGTAAGCCTTTTAGATCTCATATGCCATCTATTGGACAGAAGTTTTAAGTTAGTTTAACCTCCACATTGTGAATAAGAGAGACTATGGGGATATTGCTATTTAATGCATACTCTTCACTGTTCTTTACATCACAGATTCAAAACCTCTAGGGGTCTATGGAAAGACACCTATTGATTTCAATAGGCTTTGGATCCGATCCTTAGGTACCAAGATGGTGATTGTCTTAGAAAAAACACAGATAGATAGATCTTCCTTTGGTCCCACTATGACATAATGTATCTACCATTAAATATTTCATCACTGAATATTAAAACCTTCCAATGAACATTTTTTACATGGATTTTCCACATGCAGAAAAAAAAGTACATTTTCACTTTCACACACCCCTTGTTTGTCATATTAGTAGTACAGTACAAAGCACAGTGCCCCTTGTAGTTGTGATTCCCCATTTTGTAAGACATTGCCTATGTGGAAATGTAAGAAAGTAAGTGGAAGTACCTTGCATGTCTGTTTAGGGCTCACATATCTGTTAATTTACAATACATATGCCTAGTCATGTATTATGAAGTAATTAAGTTACTTCATAAGGAGCAATGTTAAGAATGGCTTTCAGCACCTCTGCTATAATTGTTTCAATCCCACCTGACACCTTTCAGTCCATTTAACTTTCCCTTCTAAAAAATGGACATGATCAGAAAAAGCCTGGAAGAAAGTGTTTGAAAGAAAATGTATGTGCCATCTAAAATCATTGCTTGAGGGGTAAGTTGGAGGAGTGCATTCCAGAGCTGAGTGTCTTCTAGTAAGAAAACATTGACTTTTCTATTTAAACCAGGGGACTGGTACCTTGGAAGACTTGGCTGATCACAAAGGCCATGGTATCATGCAGTCAGGACTTGCCTACTTGGAGGCTTGATCTCAGAGGATTAATTTATAGCAAACTAAGGCTATTTTACACCTAAATGAGAGCATCCATACAGTTATGGTGATTAACATACTTTAATTTATGTGCATTGGGTGATTTCATACCTTTAGTTGATTTGCCTTAACATTCCTCAGAGTCATCATGCAAATGAGCCCACACTGTATGATACCATGATCATTGTGATCAGCCGAGGTTTCCAAACTGCCAGTACCTTGGTTTAAAAGGAAGCATCAGGCAATGTTCCCTCTAATTTTTATCATCCGTGTGCAGAATAAATTTTGTTGTGGGCACCAAGGCATGTGTGGATGTGCATCACCAGCAGAAACACATGCTACCTCCTGTTGGGCAGCATTTGAATCTCTCTGGGTGGCCATCCAAGCGTTCAGCTTACAGGGAATACTGGCATCAGGGCTTTCTTAGTAAAAAGGTCCTCAGCTCTGGAATGCACCCCCCCCCATCCTACACTGCTGGCGCATTTGGCTCCTCAGGACACACTTTGTCTCCCAGCCTCTTTCTAAAAGAGAGTATTGGATGGACTGGAATGTTCATAAATTCAGAAATGCCGATTCTGTATTTAAGGCTATGTCTATGCTTGCAAAAAGATGGACGCTGTGGTGGTCAATATTCCGGCATTTGATTTAGTGGACCTAGTAAAGACCTGCTAAATCGAACACTGAGAGAATATCTATCAACCACAGTACTGTTGTGAGGAGTAAGGGAAGTCGATGGGAGTGTTTTTCCCATCATCCTCCCACTGTGGAAAGTTCAGCTTAAGGTACGTTGACTCCAGCTACATTATTTACGGCTGGAATTGCATACCTTAAGATAATCGTCCCATGTAGCAGAATGTTGAAGGATCTTTATAGTTTTAAACATTTGTCCAGTTACAGGAGGGTGTAGAGGAAAGAATATTCAGTTTGATGAAGACTTTTATTTTTTTTTTATAATGAACAAATATATACACATTTCTTCACTAATATTGTGTATATGCACCCAGAGTTTTGGATGGGTGCATTTTAATGAAACTTAATTAAATTAATGTTGTATTAGGTTTTATTCCATGAGCCTGATTCTATTCTGGGACACACATCATCAGACAAATTATTAACTAATCTCTGATTACCCAATCTTTACTGTAAGCCAGAAAGAACACAACTAGACATTCAGATCAACAGTTGTGTTTGCAATGCAGGTAACTGGAAAAATATAAAGCTGTTTTTTCACTTTTCCCTTTGTCAATTAAGAATTACTGTAATAAATAAACAAATATGGAACCTCACAATACCATTTTAGGATATTTTCCAGAGTTGAATCCCAGTTTAAGAAGCTGGGGATTGCTACTGGAGGATTGTCTTACTCCAAGATTTGGCTTCAGAGAATTAAAAATGTATCCTTTCCTGAAACCCAGACACTGAATTTGTCTCTGTGGGTCTCCAGAGTAAGTCCTGCCATTTCCACTCTCTAAAAAGAAAGGATTTATTATATATGAATAAAAGTTAGTGTGTTCCGATGCGAAGGATAGAAAATATCATGCTCTGGAATGCTGTAATTTTCAATTACATTACAATTATTAAAATTCTAATTTGGGGATTCTGCACTCAGATACTTTTTAACCTCAGTAGGAATTGTGCATATATATCTAATTGAAGAATTTATCCTTTAAGGTCTTGTATGTTTTTGTGCGGACATCTTATGTAGTTATGGCCCTAAAAGACCATTACAACAGGGCTACATCTACACTGGCCCCTTTTCCGAAAGGGGCATGCTAATTTTAAACTTCAGAATAGGGAAATCCGCGGGGGATTTAAATATCCCCCACGGGATTTAAATAAAGATGTCCGCCGCTTTTTTCCGGCTTGTAGATAAGCCGAAAAAAGCGTCTAGACTGGCCCGATCCTCCGGAATAAAGCCCTATTCCGGAGGATCTCTTATTCCTACTTCGAAGTAGGAATAAGAGATCCTCCGGAATAGGGCTTTATTCCGGAGGATCGGGCCAGTCTAGACGCTTTTTTCCGGCTTATCTACAAGCCGGAAAAAAGCGGCGGACATCTTTATTTAAATCCCGTGGGGGATATTTAAATCCCCCGCGGATTTCCCTATTCTGAAGTTTAAAATTAGCATGCCCCTTTCGGAAAAGGGGCCAGTGTAGATGTAGCCCTGCAGTTGAAAAAAAGTAGCAGTCATATGTTAGCAGGGAATGAGGAACTTTCCTTGCTTATACACTAACCTGGTGAAATGGACTTGCCAAAGGATCTGAGGCATTGCTCCCACTTCTTTTACCAGAAAGCTGCCTACCCACAAGTCTGGACCCAGGATTCCTGGGGGCTTAGGTTTACAGTGAGCATCTGCAGAGAAAGAACTTAAGAGGGCTGAAAGCCAGCTTCACTCATAGCAAATGTGTGGCTCTGGGAAAGTGGTTCTCAACATGAAGATAACAGACCACTTGTGCCGAGTCAGTGTACAGGTTCAGTACCTGCCAGACTTCCCTGCCAGCCCTGTCAATCTGGCTGACCTGGAGCATTGGCCCCTTTCCATTGTTCTTGAGGACTGTCAATCTCAGGGTCCTGATTTCCCATAGACCTTTCCCCTTCCTTTTGGTATTGAGAGGTAGCCAACCAAAACAACAAGAACAAGAACAACCCACTGAGTTTTGGTAAGGAGACCACCAATCCCTTGCCACATAGTTAATGCAATGAGTGCTTCATTGTACAGTAAATGTTCCCAGGATTTCTAAACAAATAATTTCACTTTTAGTAACATTTAATGTCTTTTTCAATAAAAGTGATAAACTGATTATTCAGCGAGAATATGAGCCTACAGCAATAACCTAACACAATTTATTCTATCTGAAAGATTATAGATTGAAATAAAATTACATATGCAAAAATGGAAAGAAACATAAATCAGAACTGATAATTTATTCTCAGTAATGAAAACATATGTCCGTTTTCTATTAAACCCTTAAAATGTTTGACTAAATTAAAAATTCCCATGAGAATGAAAGTGCCATTTTATTTAGAAATTACTCTTCAGTCTGATTTTTGGTTTGCATCTCTGTTTTGTTCATGAGCTTTCAAACCATGCACCCTTATTGCACAACAACTCTTTTAAGTTCTCAACAGTTTTACATTTATTACAATTTTATGTTGCTTTTGGACTAGTTCTCTTATCGTGCTCCAAATCACATTTTATGCTGCTTTGAAGTATGTTACTAATATGCTTATTGCCTAACAGATAATAACCTGATGTTCACTGCTGTTTTGAGATGCAAAGCTATATATGTAACCTTTTTTTCTTTTTTGCCATCACTTGTCTGAACTTTTATTTCTTCTCAAAATGCCTGCATTTTGAAACAAGATAAACATGCAATATACTAATTGTCTACATGAGTAGGAATGACTAAATGAGTATTTGTTCAAGCCTTTAATTAGAAGTATTGCTTTTCCTGTCAGTACTGTAATTAAGTAGACTCTTTTCCACTCTGAACCTCTTTTAAAATGCTTTCCAAGTTTTACTAAAAATTGGGAATTATTAATTACTTTTTGAATGTACATTTAATGTAGAGGTTGCAAAGCTCTGCTTTCCAGCTCTAGCCTACTCATTTGTTCTTGTCTATAAATATACTCCTTTTTCCTGTGGATTTTCTGTGCTGCTAGATAGGCATTTGCCCTACAAAAAGTTTTGCACTTTAGACATCTTCATAACACATAGAACAAATGCAGAATATGATTTTGACAGACGTAAATGACCATAAAATGGTATCACATCATGGGAGTTCTCTTCTGAAGTTTACAGAATGCTCAGATTTAATTATTCTGCACACAGTGAGAAGAAAATGTGTATATTTTTCTGTCCCAGAAGTTGCAAAAAGCAGAATTTAATGTGTGAATGACTGTGATGACTTTTTTCTGAAAGAATGTATATATACAATGAATGGTATTATTGGGAATGGTGAGCTCATTCAGCAGTGTGACTATTCAGATACATGGTTTTTTGCTGCCTGACAACTTTTTGTATCTGTAGACTCCAACACTACATTTATTTAATTATTTTGAGATTTATGTAATGTACTTATCACACAATCTGTGGGCACATGTACAAACATTTAAAACAAACTTTCTAATAGACTCACATCTTGCCCCAAGGTAAAGCTTTGTACTTTCCCCACAATAACCCCTTTCAAGGAAGAGTCTGAACAAATAGAAGGGGAACACCATGCCCTGACATCAACAGATTCAGACTTTGATGAACCAATGGGGAAGTGAATTCCAGATTTAATGCCTGTCACTCTGAAGATCTTACCTCAAGTTCCCAGACCCTGAAATCTATGTCAGTGCACTGACTGATATCCACTGTCAAATGCCACATAAAGAAAAGGGGATTTATTATTCAGGACTGAAAATATATTGGGCTTTATAGTTCAACAAAGAATATCTTGAATCCTATCTGGAGGTGAATAAGTTGCCAGGACAGGCTTCAAAGACACTTTGAAATACACTGCTAACTAAGCAAGAAGCCATGTTTTATATAAGCCACAGCCGTTGGTTGGGAGAAGGACAGCCAAGATGGAGCACATTGTAGTAGCATAATCTGGAGGTCACAAAGGAAAGGAGAACTTTACATCCACATGAGAAAGTTGGTCAGGGATGGTGTCAGTAGCTTCGGTTTGCCAGAAACAAGAATTGGGCAACAGGGGATTGATCACTCGATGATTTTATGTTCTGCTCATTCCCTCGGGGGCACCTGTCATTGGCCAGGATATAGGGCTATATGGATCTTTGGTGTGAACCAGTATGGCAGTTCTTATGTTCTTTATATAAATGGTCACAATCACCTGAACAAAGGTGGCAAAAGATATTTAATTCTGGGAATTTATGGAGAGTTGGGCATCAAGAAGCATCCCCGGACTGTGAACATGAGCAAATCTACTGATGTACCATCAGCATTTCTGTCCTGTCTTGACTTGAGTTTCATAACACTGACTCTTAAATATGTCCCTCTTTCATCCAAGCATTAAAAATAAAGAGACTACATCATCTGGGTGTGATGAAAGACACATAATCGGCCACATATTTACAACATTGCAGGCCACATTTTCTCACCATCTCCGGGAAACTCTCAAATCCATGATGAACAAGAGGGTTGAATTAATCAAATCCTGTGGAACATCATAGGAGAGAGATTTAGGGACAGATTTACATGGAATATTTTGAACATATAGGAAAGCAAGATGCAAAGATGGACTTCAAATAATAAAAACAGAACAAACTTTCTTACAACCAGTTGGCACAAGGAGACAGATTTTAGATATCTATTCCATCAACACCAAATTCAAGAGTAAACTGATCTAGTACTCCTTAAAGCTTTCAGGATGCCTATCTTAGGTTTGTCTCCACTAAGCCCAGCAGAAAGTTCTGAGCAGTTCAAGGAGGTTCCATAGATCCCAATCTTACAAGGTGCTTAGTGAGCACCCTCAAAGTTCATTGAATTTACCAGGAATTGAAAGTTTCTTAGCACTTTACAGGATTGGCCCCAGAGAAAACTCCCAGCATTCCTCTTACAAGAAGGGGGTCATTATCAGAGAAAACAACTCTATCCATCACTTCCCTATCCAACCCAAGGAATTGTCAAACCAATCTGATAGCTTTCTTTAATAGGATAATGAGTCTTATGGATAAGGAAGAAGCGGTGGATGTGGTATACCTAGACTTTAGTAAGGCGTTTGATACGGTCTCGCATGATATTCTTATCAATAAACTAGGTAAATATAACTTAGATGGGGCTACTATAAGGTGGGTGCATAACTGGCTGGATAACCGTACTCAGAGAGTAGTTATTAATGGTTCACAATCCTGCTGGAAAGGTATAACAAGTGGGGTTCCACAGAGGTCTGTTTTGGGACCGGCTCTGTTCAATATCTTCATCAATGATTTAGATATTGGTATAGAAAGTACACTTATTAAGTTTGCAGATGATACCAAGCTGGGAGGGGTTGCGACTAATCTGGAGGATAGGGTCATAATTCAAAATGACCTGGACAAATTGGAGAAATGGTCTGAGGTAAATAGGATGAAGTTTAATAAAGAGAAATGCAAAGAGCTCCACATAGGAAGGAACAATCAGTTTCATACATACAGAATGGGAAGCGACTGTTTGGGAAGGAGTACGGCAGAAAGGGATCGAGGGATTATAGTGGACCACAAGTTGAATATGAGTCAGCAGTGTGATGCTGTTGCAAAGAAAACAAACATGATTCTGGGAGGCATTAACAGGTGTGTTGTAAGCAAGACACAAGAAGTCATTCTTCCGCTCTACTCTGCACTGGTTAGGCCTCAATTGGAGTATTGTGTTCAGCTCTGGGCACCGCATTTCAAGAAAGATGTGGAGAAATTGGAGAGGGTCCAGAGAAGAGCAACGAGAATGATTAAAGGTCTAGAGAACATGACCTATGAGGGAAGACTGAAGGAATTGGATTTGTTTAGTTTAGAAAAGAGAAGATTGAGGGGGGACATGATAGCAGTTTTCAGATATCTAAAGGGTGTCATACGGAGGAGGGAGAAAACTTGTTCATCTTGGCCTCTGGGGATAGAACAAGAAGCAATGGGCTTAAACTGCAGCAAGGGAGGTTTAGGTTGGACATTAGGAAAAACTTCCTAACTGTCAAGGTAGTCAAACACTGGAATAAATTGCCCAGGGAGGTTGTGGAATCTCCATCTCTGGAGATATTTAAGAGTAGGTTAGATAAATATCTATCAGGGATGGTCTAGACAGTATTTGGTCCTGCCATGAGGGCAAGGGACTGGACTCGATGACCTCTTGAGGTCCCTTCCAGTCCTAGTAGTCTATGATTCCATGAAACGCCATCTTCATTCTAGAGAGAGGTACTTTGTCCTTGGTACCAGGGATAGCTGCATAATAGATACAGTACTTTTTAAAATTTATATTTTCATATTTGGGCCATACCAGTCCAAAAATGCAATATGGGAGAAGGGTGTGAGGCTCTGTATAATCTGTAATAGGGGAGAAAAAATAAAATAAAATTTCAAAAAAAAACCCACCCCACATATATTTGGTTAGCCACGATAACAGAAAAAATCCTTCACTAATATTACTAATTTTGGAAGGTCCATATTTTCCTGAATAGCTTAAAGGAATCTTTTCTTTACAACTGTTTTTAAAAAGGAGTGGATTTAATAATGTTTATGTTTTTGTGGTGAATTTAATGTTTATTCAAATAAGAAACTGATAGGCGTGACTGGGGCAAGTAATAATAAAGCCAAGTATTAATTAAGCTCTACACGTATGTCTGCTAGTAGACCTACTAACATTCCTGTTATTCCAGAATTGGGTGGGTTTAGTCATAATACAGACAGATACTAATCAAGCTTCCCTGCACCCAGCTCTTCCAATACACTTCAGTCCTGCCATGGAACACTCCTGTTATTCCCTGTCAGTTGCGTGGTAATTTTGGACCTGCGTCTTTTATTGAAACCATTGGTAAAGACCCCATTAATTTCAGTGGTGGAGGACCAAGGTCTGGGAGATGCGGACAAGCTGAGAATTCGGATGAGATGAATTTGCTTTCCTGTGAGTTATTGAGATTTTAAACCAGGCCATCGAAGGTAACTCTTTGACCTAGTTCTGTTTTGACTATAGCAACGTCAATACAGAGTAACTCTATTGATTTCAACTGAATTACATCAGCATAATTTTAGACGCTGACCACTAATGTGTTAACCTTTATGTGAGATAACTTCCTGTGGGGGTGACAATATTATTTCCCCTTGGAAAAAGCTTATTGGGAAAATATTGTAGGTTTTATCAGTAACTAAGTTTTGTTTATAATTGTAGCGGGTTCTATTTGGAAAGCTAGGGGGAGGGGGCGGGCGCTAGCCAGCCCGCTTCTAAAGCCCCTCCCCCAGCCCTGCCGGAGGGATGACTAAACCCAGGCCTAACTAATTCCAGGGGACAAATGATGAAAAAGGGTCAGGGTGTGTGGGTCAAAGGTTTAAAACGAGGGAACTGGACGGGGACACTGAGCAGAGGACCCCAGACAGCATCCATTGCTCTTCAAAGTGTCCATTGAGCCAGTGGACGCCGCCCAGAGGAACTCTACCCGGATGTGTGAGACCAGGGAGGAACGGAAGAAGGCCCCACAGTCACAGAGCACCCCCTCGTCCAGCTTCCTCCTCCTGTGCTGGCAGCTTTCACCGAGGCCAGGAGGAGGTTGACGAGGAAGTCTTGCGACTTTGTGGGGCCACAGATGGGGTGTGCATAAATAAAGAGGTGTAGGGTGTTCGAGGGGTGGAAAGCCCCATGTGCTGAGTGAGCACTCAGGGATCCACCCAGTCCCCCCTGTCGTAGTCCAGGAGGTCTCCAACCCTGGTGGTTTTTGCCAGGATCAACCTCCAGTGCACCACGGGAGACTCCGCCAAATGTACGCACAAGTCTGGATTGTGGAGCAGGGGCTCCGTGAGGAGGTCTGCTCCCTCGGTGGCCACAATGGCCCTGGTCGCTGAAAACAGCTTTCAGGGCTGGAGGAGTTCCTGGTAGAAATCTGGAAGCTCTGAGAAGTCTCGAGGAAGACCCCTCGGGTGGATTGGAGCCTTCAGAGGTGGCGGAGGAAGGTGTGTGCCAAAGTGCTCCACGCCAGCCTACCTGCACTATAGAAGGTAGGTCCTGGAGGTGGAAGGTCCGGACCTGGATGCCCATGCAGACCAGGCCCTGGCCCCACTCCTCCAGGGGAAGGTATAAGACCTCCTCAGAGACCCAGTGCAGTCCTGGCCAGAAAAACTCCAGGGCTATCCTCTGGAGTCTGTCCAGGACCTCCAGGACTGGGCTCAGAATGTTGAGCTGGTGCCACAGCATGGACAGGACCAGTTGATTCAGCACCAGTGCCCTCCCCCATAGGGAGAGATACTGGAGCAGTCCCATCCATCTCCGCAGCTGCTTGCCCACCGTGGCCTCCAAACCCTGCCAGTTCTCTGGTGGGGAGGGATGTGTGGTGGATAAAAAAACGCCCAGATAGAGCAGAGCACCCAGGCTCCACCTGATGGCCTGAAGCGCGGGTGGGAGGGAGCCTGCCTGCCTCCCTTCCCCGACCAGGCCAGAGCTCTTGATCCAGTTGACCCGGGCAGAGGAGGCCACCAAGTAGACTGCTTGGCTGGCCTCCACCTGCTCCAGATTGCCCAGATCCTGGACCACGAGGAGCACATCATCAGCGTATACCAACAAGACCAGATGCATCTCCAGTTCTCGGAGCAACAACCCCATCAACCACTGATGGAGAAGACAGAGGAAGGGCTTGATCAACAAAGCGTACAGCTGGCCTGACAGCGGACTCCCCGACATACCCCCCACCCGAAGCTGACCGGCTTCGTCAGGGTCCAGTTGAGCCTGACCAAACACTCCACAGAGGTGTACTGCACCCAGAGAACACCACAAAACAGAGCCCGAAGCTGAAGGCCCACAGAGTGCCCAGGAGATACTGTTGCACAGAGATCTTTGCAACAGATTAATTTTAGAATAATCTGAACTATCTTAGGCTCTGTTTCTAAAGAAGATGTTAAGTGTCCCTGAAACCAGAAGCCAGGCCCACTGGTGAACTACTGTCTTTCTATCACCAGTGATTTTTCCCTTAAACAAGTAACACTCAGAATCCAGTTTAGGGCCAAACCATATATTGTAAATTTTGTAAAACAACGATGCATGAAACTTACAATCAATCAAGAACCAAACCAACTCTAATGCAGAAGAGAAAGAAGATAGAAAAGCCCCTAAAAACAAGGTAAGGAAATACGTTACACACTCCCGGTAAGTGGAGGCGATTGTGGCATGCTAGTGTTGCTCGTGAGCTTACTACTCGTTGGCTAATTTAAAGCCGCGGAGGAGGAACTACGAGGAGATCTCTAGAAGCACGAATCCAGGCCTTTGGCACAGGATGATGAGGGAACCCAAAGCTATTAAGTCCGCAGTGGACAGCGGCTTTTCCTTAGTGTGGAGGTGGATAACTCTTTAGTACAACCACGCAAACCAGAGGGTATTCCAGATGGTGTTAGTAAAGAGAAGACTGCTGTTATCCCAAGTGTCCAGTCTGTATCCTGAGCCTTCGCCACAGTAAGTGACAACAGTGACAATAACGACGCACCCTTGGTCTGGATCCAAAGAGACACGTCGACAGCCAGCAACCCGAACACTCTTTTCAGGAGGCTTCTATTGACTTAGAGGAGGGATAATTAATAGTGTTCTGAGTGCATCAAATTGGGACTATGGACATAAATCTAGCATGTCGTGTGCACAGATATTAGGCTGGGTGTACAAATTAGAACTGAGTGCAACACCATGTGCGTGGAATGCAAAGCACTTTAGGTGGGGAAAAAAACAGATCTGACTGGTTCTATCCCTTTCCTACAGCTCCATGGAGGCAGATTCCATTCTGAATAACCGATTATACCTTCTCGGTATTCAAGCACTCTTTACATATTACATATCTTGATTGCCATTTCCCTAATTACATGTAACAGTACCCGTGGTCCATCCTGTCGAATGCCTTCTCCTGGTCCAGAGACAGAAGGGCAAACGACAGACCTTCCCTACACCTGAGCTCCAAGAGGTCCCAGACCAAGTACAAATTATCGAAGATACTGTGGCCTGGGACAGTTTAGGTCTGGTTGGGATTGACTACGTCCGCCAGCATGGACCGCAGTGAAATGGCTTTCACTATGACCTTATAGTCCGTGCTGAGGAGCAAGACGGGATGCCAGTTCCGAAGGTTGCGGAGGTCCCCCTTCTTTGGCAGCAAGGTGAGCACCACTTGCCTGCACAACAGAGGGAGGACCCTGCTCTCCAAGGACTCAGTCCAGACAGTGACGAGGTCTGGGCTGAGGACGTCCTAGAACATGTGGTAGAACTCCGCGGTCAGCCCGTGCATGCCTGCGGTTTGTTGGTGGGAATGAGACGGAGGGCTTCTGAGAACTTGGCCAGAGTGAGAGGCAGCTCTAGCCTGTCTCAGTCACCCACGCTGACCGTCAGGAGCTTGGTCCAGAGCACCCTGCAGGCTTTGGTCGGCTCTGGGGAGAACAAACTGGTGTAGAAGGCCCTGGCCCATCCATGCATCGCCTCCTTCCAAAAGGCAGGTGATATGATTTTTGGCCCCCCTCGTTTTCTCCAGGGCATAGAAGAAGCAGAAGCTATGATCCATCTCCCGAATGAGACGGATGCGGGATCGAACAAAGGCACCCTGGGATTGATGGTCCTTGAGGGCCCGGAGTACCTCCTGCTTCTCCCGGTACACTTTGCGGAGGGGTGGATCCTTGTGGTTGGATGGCAGTCACCTCTCAAGCTTCTAAACCTCCTGCTCCAGGTGCTCTATCGCCTCATCCCTCCAACGGCTGGTGCCCTGGAAGAAGTCACCTTCCCCACATCCCACTGTTGCCACACCGAGGGAGAGGCAGGCCACTGCTCCCGCCAGGATACCACGAAGCCCACGTCCTCCAAAGCCTATTGTTAAAGTGCCTGTAGGCGAGCCCCCACCTCTCTCAACTTAGAGGCCATCAGATGGTGGTCCGTGAATGGGGCCGACCAGATGCTGGAAAACATAAGAACATAAGAACGGCCGTACTGGGTCAGACCAAAGGTCCATCTAGCCCAGTATCCTGTCTACCGACAGTGGCCAGCATCAGGTGTCCCAGAGAGGGTGGACCGAAGACAATGATCAAGCGATTTGTCTCCTGCCATCCCTCTCCAGCCTCTGACAAACAGAGGCCAAGGACACCATTTTATCCCCTGGCTAATAGCCTTTTATGGACCTAACCTCCATGAAATTATCTAGCTTCTCTTTAAACTCTATTATAGTCCTAGCCTTCACAGCCTCCTCTGGCAAGGAGTTCCACAGGTTGACTACATGCTGTGTGAAGAAGAACTTTCTTTTATTAGTTTTAAACCTGCTCCCCATTAATTTCATTTGGTGTCCTCCAGTTCTTCTAGTATGGGAACTAATAAATAACTTTTCTTTATCAGCCCTCTCCACACCACTTATGATTTTATATACCTCTATCATATCCCCCCTCAGTCTCCTCTTTTCTAAACTGAAGAGTCCCAGTCGCTTTAACCTCTCCTCATATGGGACCCGTTCCAAACCCCTAATCATTTTAGTTGCCCTTTTCTGAACCCTTTCCAAGGCCAAAATATCTTTTTTGAGGTGAGGAGACCACATCTGTACACAGTATTCAATATGTGGGCGTACCATAGTTTTATACAGGGGCAGTAAGATATTCTGGGTCTTATTTTCTATCCCTTTCCTAATAATTCCTTAAAGACTAACAAGATGGTTTATTAGATGATGAGCTTTCGTGGGCCAGACCCACTTCCTCAGATCAAATAGTGGAAGAAAGTAGTCACAACCATATATACCAAAGGATACAATTTAAAAAAATGAACAAATATGAAAAGGACAAATCACATTGCAGAACAGAAGGAGGATGCGGGGGGGTGGGAAGGGGGAGGAAGGAAGGTAAGTGTCTGTGAATTGCTGACACTTACCTTCCTTCCTCCCCCTTCCCACCCCCCCGCATCCTCCTTCTGTTCTGCAATGTGATTTGTCCTTTTCATATTTGTTCATTTTTTTAAATTGTATCCTTTGGTATATATGGTTGTGACTACTTTCTTCCACTATTTGATCTGAGGAAGTGGGTCTGGCCCACGAAAGCTCATCATCTAATAAACCATCTTGTTAGTCTTTAAAGTGCTACATTGTCCTGCATTTTGCTTCAACTACCCCAGACTAACACGGCTACATTTCTATCACTAATAATTCCTAGCATCCTATTTGCCTTTTTGGCTGCCGCTGCACTCTGTGTGGAAGTTTTCAGAGAACTGTCCACGATTACTCCAAGATCCCTTTCCTGATTTGTCGTAGCCAAATTAGCCCCCATCATACTGTATGTATAGTTGGGGTTATTTTTCCCGATGTGCATTACTTTACACTTATCCACAGTAAATTTCATTTGCCATTTTGTTGCCCAATCACTCAGTTTGGTGAGATCTTCTTGGAGTCCCTCACAGTCTGCTTCTGTCTTGACTATCCTAAACAGTTTGGTATCATCTGCAAACTTTACTACCTCACTGCTTACCCCTTTCTCCAGATCATTTATGAATAAGTTGAAAAGGATTGGTCCCAGGACTGACCCTTGGGGGACACCACTAGTTACCCCTCTCCAATCTGAAAATTTACCATTTATTCCTACCCTTTATTTCCTGTCTTTTAACCAGTTCTCAATCCAAGAAAGGACCTTCCCTCTTATCCCATGGCCATGTAATTTACACAAGAGCCTTTGGTGAGGGACCTTGTCAAAGGCTTTCTGAAATTCCAAGTATACTGTATCTACTGGATCCCCCTTGTCCGCATGTTTGTTAACCCCTTCAAAGAACTCTAACAGATTAGTAAGACAGGATTTCCCTTTACAGAAACCATGTTGACTTTTGTCCAACAAATTATGTTCTTCTGCATGCTTCACAATTTTATTCTTTACTATTGTTTCGACTAATTTGCCCGGTACTGTAGGTGGGGATGAGGGTGATGGTGGGAGCGAGACCAGGAATGGGAGCAGAGACGGGACTGGGGGTGGGAGCATGAAAGGGGGTGGGACCGTGACCGAGGCCATGGACGGGAACGGGGAGAGGATTGGGACAGGGAGGGGGACCAGAACTTTGGATGGGGGCAAAGGGATGGTTCCCCAGGTCTGGGCCACAGGGCTGCAGCACCTCCTGAATGGGAACCAGGGGGACGGAGGTGGGGAGGGGGCCCGCTCCAACTCCGGGCTCAGATGGCTGGACAGATCATACATCTGAAGCCATGGTGTCAGTTGAAGAGATGTCATTTGTCAGGTCCCCAACAGGGAGGGAAGGCGACCACCCCTCCTCAGAGGTGGAGGAGGGGGCACCCACAAACCCAGGACCCAGCCACTCGGTCCCAGCCATCACCCCTGAGGGCTCAGTGGTCTCAGAGGTGGTGCCTGAGATGGCTGGGCTGATGGGTAGCATTAGGGGCACCCCGAAGGTGAGGGTGGAGGTGGCTGCCCAGGGCATGGGGGAAAATGGGACAGTGCTGAAGGCAGAAAAGGATGGCGCAAGAGAAAGAGGCAGGGGCGCGAGGAGAGGGCGGGGGTTGCAATTGGTGTGGGAAAGGGGAAGCAACCACTCCCTCTCACTAAGTTGTTTGTAAGGAGGGAGGGTGCTAATGGAGGAAGGGTGCACACGGAAAACTAAGGAAGGGGGAAGCTAGCAACCACTCCTCCCTGGGAGGCTAGAACAGAGGAGGAGAGTACCAGAGGGAGGGGTAGGGACGCGAGTGGGGTGGGTCACGATTGGGGAAGAAGAGGGAAGGGGAGGCAACCACTCCTTCCCTCTGGACTGTTTGCAGGAAAGGAGGGTGCTAGCGGAGGCAGGACATGAATGGGGAACCGAGGAATCGGGAGCCAGCGACCATTCCTCCCTTCAAGGCTGGAGACAGAGGAGAAGGGTGCCGGCAGGACAGGGCAGGGGACACGGTAGCGGGTGCAGGGTGGGGGCCGACTCCTCGGGCTGCACTGGAATACAGGGGAGAACTATGGGGCCACTAAGGGGGGGTGCAGTGTATGGGGGTGTGACCAGGAGGTGACAGCCCCATCCCTGCCTAGTTGTGACTGTCCCCCGACCCCTCTCGCCGGGGCCAGGGTTTCGCCCTCCCAGGTGAGACAGTGCCCACCACCCTTTGGTGTGCTGTCCCGTGAGGCGGGTAGTCAGTTTCTTAAGTAGGATCCTGTGTGGATCGAGTCCTTAACTGGTCGCCTCGCCGGCGCCTTGGTCGAGGGGGGTAGGGAGGCTCGGGCATGCCCCCACTCAGAGCCCCAACCCAGGGCCCTAAGAACCGAAGGAATCTGCCTCCTATGGTTCGGTTGGTGGGTGTTAGTTACCCAAAATGCACCAACCCATGGGCAACCTCTGCCATGCCCTGGGTCGCTTCTTACCTCCCTCGGTCAGCCGTCCACTCCCCAGCCGTATCCCAGTCTAGCAGCCCCGGGAGTCTCTTCCACCGTCTCCTCTAGCCGACAGTCTCCTCTCCTCTAGCCGACAGTGCCCTTTTGAATTGTCCCGCTGGCTCAGAGTCTGATGGGGAGAGCAGGGCAGGCGCGGCCAAACCCCAGCCACTGCTGGGTGGGAGCGTCCATGGCGGGCGGATGCTTTGTGTTTAGAACTTTATGGAAAACTGAGTGTTTACAAGTAAAATGTCATATGTCAAAACAAAGGTTGTTCTTTCCTCTGTGTCATAATTACATGAAAAATATATTTACATTAAAACTCCAATAGTCCAGCATCCAGTTGTCCAGCACTCCTGATAGTCCGGCATCAACTGGAACCCAGAACTGCTCACGTCAGCTGCTCCCATGGCCGGGCTGCTGTGAGCCGCATGCGCGCTCACGGCCCGCCCCATTCCGTTACAGTCCACAGCGCACACAGCGTCCAGCCTGCACATGCTAGCAGCTGGCCACTGAGCACAGGCAGCTGCTTTGGGACCCGGACGTAAGGTTGGGGGAGAAGGGGGATTGGATGAGAGCAGGAAGAGGAGATGTTTGGCTCTGGGGAAGGGAAAGGGATTGGGTCACGCACAGCGTCCCGGCCAGCTCATTGAAAAGTCGGCCGCTCAGCGCACGTGCCCCAGCATCTGGAGGGAGATGCGTGGTTGTACCGGCGGCTCTGGGACTCGAGCATAAGGTAGGGGAGGGGGATTGGGTTGGGAGTATAGTGTACTTATAGTACCTCCTGGTACTCTGGCATATCCAATAATCCGGCACCACCTAGGTCTCAAAAGTGCCAGATTATCGGACGTCTACTGTACATTGTAAAAATGTTTTACTCTTGTAGGCAGTGTACTAATTTTAAAAAGGTGAGTTTGATGAATGAATATAATGCATGTCTGTGAATATAGATGAGTGTACTGACAAGCCTGGGGGAACTGCTCATTACCCATGGTGAGACAGAACTGCACACTTATAACCTTCACATGGAGAAGCAAATATTCCCCTAACACCAGTAGTTTCTCTAGCAATGTTCCTTTTTGATCAAAGGTTCATTATTTAAATCTATCTGGAGAGAACTTTACATTTTCATCAGAATATTTTTTGAAAAGTGTTATTCTCCATTGCTAAAATATGTGTAGTATTTTTTGGGGGGGAGGAAGAGGGGATATTTCTTTACATAACTGGCAAGTTCTCCTAAAGACACATTGTAGGAGAGGAAGCATCAATTTGGTATAAGAGGAACAGAGAGACACCCAGTTACACTTTGTTTCAATCGCATCATACATAAATCCCAGACATGCAAAGGATTTCAGTCTGTCTGCTGCCATACAGACTTCCTGACACCCTGAAATGCCCCAACTAGAATTTCTGCAATTAGTATAAGTAGGCTCCTCCTTTACTGAACTCTTCTTTTCTATTGGTAAAATGTCTTTGCAAGCTCATGTGGGAATCCCACCCCTTCTCTGGATTTTCATTCTGAATCTATCTACAACTTTACACCTGCCTGAGTGCCAAGCCTCTGTAGATATATAAGGGAAACCTTCCAGAGCCATTTCAGAGTTACAGGAACAAGCTGACGAAAAGGAATTCACCCAGCTCGGTCAGACAGAAACGGAGCAAACATGATTCTCCCTGCGGTTCACTTCTCCGGCTTTCTCCTAATCTGTGTCTTCATGAAAAGCTGTTTGGCTTTCAAAAATGATGCCACGGAGATTCTTTATACACATGTGGCCAAACCTGTCCCAGCGAGCCCTAGCAGCAACAGCACGCTGAATCAAGCCAGAAGCGGAGGCAGGCATTACACAGGCTTGGACCGTCACAGTAAGTATCCGACTGGTATCAAAGGGCTTATCATGCCTGACCAGTGCCACCTTGCTCTTCTTTTTTAACCCATGTTCAGTTTGCGGTACAACAATGCAGTTGTCAGTGAGCACGTTTTCCTAAGTAGTGATTCATAGGAGGGGTCATTTGTATGTAACAAAAACCTGCCAGATGTGTTACAATCCGACCAGCTCTATAGACTCAGCCTGGCATTTTGGCTTTTCCTGAATATGTTTTATTCCTACAGGTTCCGTCACTGTGATGATACATTTAATATCAAATTAAATCTAGGAAGGAAAATATTTTCAGTTTGTCTTTCCTTCCCTCTGAACACACACCCACCAACTTCACTTTAACGTGTGGGCTCACAGTCACATTCATTAATTGACACTGGGAACTCGTTTGATGCTGCTGCAGTGGAAGAGGGGGAAGATTTTAAAAAAATGTGTGTGTGTGTGTGTGTGTGTGTGTGTGTGTGTGTGTGTGAGAATGACATTTTAAATATGATCTCTTTCTTAGCTCACTCGCTCTGGCTTTCAGTGTAGTAGTGTGTAGGTTCAGCATCCTGTCTGGGCTGCTTCATGAATGTAACTCTTCCAGACAAAAAGCTTTGATTTTCTTCCAACTTTTTGTTTTTCACTTCCCGGTTTAGCATTTCCCTGCTTAACGCCTCTAGCAAAAGAAAACAAACAGGTTCACAGCCCGTCTCTGCTCCAACTTGCTTTTTTATGTTATAAGGATTTTCTCCTCCCCACTAAATTATATGTATGAAAAGTCCAAGAGCTCCTCTGCCTATGTGGAAATCTTTTCACCTCCCATCCCCACTTCATTAAGCTAAAATGAAAAGCCGACCCACAGTCATTCAGTAAGCAAAGATAAAAACTGATGGCAACAACCTTCAGCAAAGCTAAGGTGTGTCAGCTTTTATAGAATATGGGTGGTTTAACTGCACAGGAAATGTCTCGTCATTATGAGATTACCGGAGCAGCCCAGTAGGTATTCATTGTCAATGAAATATCACTAAAGAAAAACTGAATATCTATATACATAAAAACAAATCAAAGCTATGATCAGCTGCTTCTAGGTACATTCCTGAGCACAGCTGCAGGGAAGAATGCAAGCTTGGATCATTCAGGGAGTCAAGCAGTCTAGAAACCAGTCATTTTGTAAATCATTGCTCCAGAACAGTCTTCAAATTCCTAATTGCCCAGTATTGTACACCCAGAGGACTTTTACACTGCAACACTTTTTTGGGATAGCAGTATCCCAAAATAGCTATCCTGTTTCTTCAAAGCAAGCCTGTTATTTTGGGCTCGCTATTCCAACGTCCCTGTAAACCTTATTTTATGAGGAATAAGGGATGTTCCAGAATAGCGCTTTATTTTGAAATTTGGTACTGTGTAGACAGCTTATTTCATCATTTGGCACTATTTCAAAATAGCATTGAAATAAGATACGCAATTTGCATAGCTCAAATTGCATCTCTTATTTCAAATTATGGTGCAGTGTAGACGCACCTCTAGTGAGCAATGGGGAAAGGAACAAGAAGTCTTAACTCAATATCTCTGATTAGAGTTTGATTAAAAAAACAAACCAAAACAGAAGCATCTTGTAACTCTGAAGGGGTGAGGTACCTTCAAACCCTTTTATTAATCTTGTATGGTATCTTCCTAGTGATAATAACTTCCATTTTTAAAAAGCATTAATCTGGACACTCTTGTATAATATGTGTACAGACTCCACTGTAAATTTTATTGAAGAGAGAGAACAGCCAACAAAGGACTGCATATTACCTTAATGTCTACGGGTATGTCTACACAGCAGGGCTAATGTCGAATTAAGCTATGTAACTTCAGTTACGTCAATTGCATAGCTTAAGTCGAAATAGATTAATTTGGCTTTTGGCGCCATCTACACAGCAGGAAGTCGAAGGAAGAACACTGTTCCTTCAACCTCCCTTACTCCTCATGAAATGAGGGTTACCATGAATTGGAGTAAGAAGTCCTCCAACTTGACATTATTTCAAAATAAAGGCTTGCGGTGTAGACCCACACTGTATTAGTAGTTGTACTCTGATTGTAATGACTGAAATAAGCAGTTGTATTTATTGCAGTGAGAAGAGCAGCACATACAAGCAGGCACAAACATGCCTATATTTGCAGCTCTGCATCTTTATACCTTATCACCTTAACCAGAGAACTAAAAAAGTTGCCTCAGGATTTGCTATATTCTATTATGTAAGGAATGCTGCCCACACTAGTATGTTATCCTTAAGGCAGAATGACCAAAGCACATAATTAAACATTTGAACATCATGAGCAGAACATAACACTTCTAACTTTCATTATTTATAAAGCTGTTTTTCTTCAGAACATTAACCTTCACTGGAGTGTAAATCCATAACAAGCATGAAATTTTAAAACAATTCTTCCTTTATTTAAATGCATTAGAATACTTTCCAAAATCCTAAAAACACTATTTTTCACATTAAGGGTCAGAGTTTTGTCTCACATCTGGACCAAATTCCCTTTAAGTACAAGTAAGAGACGTTTTTGCCCCAGGACATTTTTTTCCTCCATGCACCTGACTGGGGCCAGGAGGGGGGAGGAGGGGCAGTGCTAGAATGAAATTGCCTCCTCTCTAGTGACTCTACTGGTTCTGCAGTGCTATGACATAGATATCATTATTTGTACTGTAATAGTACCTCGAGGATCAAGGCCCTGTTATGCTAGATGTTGTCTACATACAGAATTAAAGAATCACTCCCAAAATCTTACTGGCTAAGCCTGTGTCACCAAGTCCTATGCATGCTATGATCAATAGAAAATAACTTGGAATCTGAAGGTTGGCTTAGGATATCTTTTCTTTGAGTCTCAGTGTTCATTGTCCTGTGCATTCTGCAGAGCACGTTCAAGTTGGCTGCCGGGAACTGAGATCCACCAAGTACATTTCAGATGGCCAGTGTACCAGCATAAATCCTTTAAAAGAGCTTGTGTGTGCTGGCGAGTGCCTCCCTTTGCCATTGCTACCCAACTGGATTGGAGGAAGTTATGGAACCAAGTACTGGAGCAGAAGGAGCTCCCAGGAGTGGAGATGTGTCAATGACAAAACACGCACACAGAGGATCCAGCTTCAGTGTCAAGACGGAAGTACAAGAACCTACAAAATAACTGTGGTCACAGCCTGCAAATGCAAGAGGTACACCAGACAGCACAATGAGTCCAGCCACATTTTTGAAGGAACCTCTCAGGCAAAGCATCACAAACAGAGAAAAAGAGCCAGTAAATCCAGCAAGCACAGCTCAAGTTAGAGGTCAGACAACCCTTTCCCCCAAACTGAACTGATCTGTAACTATCTTCTTTACAGATCTGACTGTTTAAAAGACAAGTCTGCTATTGATGTGTTCTCACCTGGTGGTGCATTGCTATGACCAAACTCAAAACATCATTCTGTATATATGGACCTTTTTGGTGATTTTCCAAATGCTCCAGATGGGTAGTTCTACAAGCTTTTCAACCCCGCACAATGAAGTCTTACATTTTTTTGAGGTGTGGAGGCAAAGAATTGTTCCCTTGAACATTTACTGAAATTGTATTTTTTTAGAAAGGTGCTTTGTTGTGAGTTTTCACAGGAACAGTTGATTAACAAACATCTGTTGCCTTCCAAATAACATTTTTTGAACACCAGTAACTGTTGTCAGTTTCATTCTAAGAAAACAATGCCTTGCACACTGATTTTTCTCTTGTATCTCAATTTACCAAAAATTAAAATATGCATGGGGATAATTAAAAAGTACAGTTGAATAAACTATTTATTTGTTACTGTAATTATTTAATGAGCTTTTTACATGTGATTTTTTTTCAAAATGTTAATCTTTTGTTTTATAGCTTTTTCTATGTATCAAAGTATTTTCCTATAATTTTGAGTGGATTAGAATATACATTTTGTAGATAATGTAAAATAGGTGTTCTAACATTCTTGGTGTATATACATATTCATTTTGAACATTAATAGTTTTGAGCTTTATTTTACAAGTAATAACATTTTAAAAACTGTTTTGTACATCATAAGTTCTGCTTATTGTTTTTAAAGTGTGTAATTGAAAGATAGATATGTCTTCCTTTCAAATTCATCTGTTTCTCTGTGTCTTTTTTTTTTTTTTTTTTTTAAACAAAAATAAACTGCTATGGAGATGTATCGCCTTTGGAGCTCTAACATGCATGAAAACACGCACATTTTAACCAATTACAGCATGCAATCTAATAAAGTGGAATGTTTTACACTACTTGATTTAAAGAAAGTGCCATAAAATATATCTGACAGTGATATTTAGGATAAAATAACTTTTCAACGGATTCCATTGGCTTGTAGAAATCTTGTGTGACTATCTAACAGCTGGTGCTTATTTGTGGTCTAAACCAGACTCATATTTAACAATTCTCAATGTGTACATTGTAGAAAATAT
Organism: Pelodiscus sinensis; assembly: GCF_049634645.1. Taxonomy (NCBI): domain Eukaryota; kingdom Metazoa; phylum Chordata; order Testudines; family Trionychidae; genus Pelodiscus; species Pelodiscus sinensis. The sequence goes on from NC_134712.1 coordinate 203,643,496, forward strand.
GTTTGGGAGGTTTTACAAGCTAATAAAAGCACTCCAGTTTATTTATATTTTTCCTTTATGATTATCAAGTTACAGACTTATGGTAAAAATAGTAATCAGTATAATCTTCCTTCTAAACACAAGTTAGTCCTGCACATTAGTCACCAACTGTTATTGTGAAATATATAGTAAGCAGTCAGCTATTCAACATAGATTGGGAATCATCTCTTCATCATTCAGACTAGATTAAGATTGAGATGATTTTAAGCAAAACTTGAACTCGATGGTTACTCTATAATGGGGTAAACTGTAAGGGCTAGATTCCCCAACCTGCTGTATCATTCTTAACTAGTAGCATTTTATACCCTCTTTGCTCTCACTTAATTGTCTACCCAAGGAATAGGGCAATGAAGAATCTGGCCTTAATAAAGTATGCTGTACAAAACTTCTCTAATATAATATTTGTATCAGTTCATCTTACATTTAAAATTAATAAGACCTAAAACCCAGATTCTATCATATTTTTTTAAGCAGAATTCCTCAAGCAGAATACCTCAAGCTGTTTTTGCACAAGAAAATTTACAGTAAATCAACAGAACAGAAGGGCTACGTATACACTGGCATGATTTTCCGAAAATGCTTTTAACAGAAAACTTTTCCGTTAAAAGCATTTTCGGAAAAGCACATCTAGATTGGCAGGATGCTTTTCTACAAAAGCACTTTTTGCGGAAAAGCGTCTGTGGCCAATCTAGACGCGGTTTTCCGCAAAAAAGCCCCGATCGCCATTTTCGCTATCGGGGCTTTTTTGCGGAAAACACTACTGTGCTGTCTACACTGGCCTTTTGCGCAAAAGTCTTTTGGAAAAAGACTTTTGCCCGAATGGTAGCAGCATAGTATTTCCGGAAAAGCACTGACGATCTTACATGAGATCGTCAGTGATTTTCCGGAAATTCAAGCGGCCAGTGTAGACAGCTGGCAAGTTTTTCCGCAAAAGCAGATGATTTTGCGGAAAAACTTGCCAGTCTAGACACAGCCACGGAGTTTTGCGGTATGGGTATTCCTCTTTCTAGGAGGAATAACTCCTTTTTGCACAAGAGCTCTTGCGCAAAAAGGTGTGTGGGGACGGGAAACAGGGTTTTTGTGTGCAAAATCAGCCTATCGAAAGAAGCACAGGTGCCCTGGTGGCCATTCTGTTAATGGCAATCAGAGCTTTCTTGCGAACGAGCGTCCATGCAGTCTGGACGCTCTTTTGTGCAAAAGCGCATAGCTTTTCCAATGCACTTTTGCAATGTGGACATGCTCTTGAGCAAGAAGTTTTTGTGGAAGATCTCTTCTGCAAAAAGCTTGTTGCGCAAGAAGCCTGCAGTGTAGATGTAGCCCCAGGGTCCCACATTGAATGACACATCACAAAACTCTTTCTAATTACATTTGCTTGCCCTTACCCAATTTTTTAAAGAACACATATGAAGATAACATTATGTATGAGAAATAAGAGTAAATATTCTTGTACTTGTGCTTTTCTTCCAGTTCAGAACTTAATTTTGGAAATGGAAAGAGAAAAAGATGAAACCTACCATCCTATAGAACACGTAGTGCTATATATTTAAGGGAAACATATCAAAATGAATAACCCAGATAGTTTTCTTTAAATTAACTTTGGGTGATCATGGAGAAGCCAGACTAATAGGCCTGGGATAGAAGGCCTGGCTCCTTATACCAAAGCCTCTGTACACCACTCTGGAAGTTTAAAGATCCTGCATTTACATCCAGTTTAAGATCATTTCACATTCTAGGAGTGGTATAAAGAAGTTTTAGTCTAAATGAGAAAATGTTTTTCCACAATATATATATAGCCTGGGCAGCAGTATGCTTCACTATGCTTTCCCACTAAGGGGTCTCAACCTTACTAGAAATACTGTAACCAACTCTCGCACTGACAAGGCAGTTCAGTCTCCATTCCAAATTCAGTCTTTATCTTCTTCACTATGTCTACAGAAGAACAATGACCCTTTGGGTCCTACCAAACTGATGTTTAAAATATGTGGATAGTACCCAGTACTGTTACAGACAATGCCACTATGTCCTATTTAGTTTCTAATACCCTTTTTGAAATTACATTGAAAATGATTTTATTCTTAGACTAGCAGCTAAATTATTTTCAGGACTAGGTTTTTTTTGGAGAGAGGGGAGAGGAGGGGACAACAAAAGAAATCGTGTATAGAAAGGACCAACATTTTATAGTATTTTCTATTAGCAGAAAATTTTTGGTCATGTGGAGACTGAGAACTAAACTAAAACCATCAACACATTTCACAGGGACCACAAAACAGCCATCAGCCACTACATGCAGCCAACACAAACAGGTTATGTGTGTTCTATTACATATTCCTTGATCAATTGAGGAATATGTAATCTACTAAATGGATTACTAATCCACTAAAGTTGCTAGTGTTAATGAAGCTAATCAAATCAGGATGGAAGTGGATCATTCACAGTATTTGGCCTGGAGATGTAAATATCCAGAGAGGAGAAATTTCCTTTGTAATGCGTTAACCAATGGAGATCTTTATTCAGTCCTAAATTGAGTTACTAATCCACTAAATGGAAGGATGGTCTTGTAGCTGAAACTGGATTCAAGCAATCTGGGGTCAATTCCAGGTTTTGGAATCACAGAATCAGGTGTATGAAATAGGGCAATTTTGCCACCTTCTATCAGGTTGAATAGCACCTTACTCATCAATTTAGTCAATGGGACTACTCAAGGAATAAAATGCTATTAAACCTGAATGTGTGTGAGGAAAATTACCCACCATTTGTAAAATAGGAATTATATTTATTTTCTACCCCACAGGAATGTTGTATGACAAATCCATAAATACTTAGAAGCAATTTCCCCCTAATTTTTCCATCAATGTGTGGAATAAATTTTGCTGTGTGCACCAAAGCATTTGTGGATGTGTACCACATGTAAAAAGACATGCTACCAGCTCTAGGCACTGTGCTAATCACCTGGATGGCATTTAAATCCCTCCTGGATGGCCGCCCAGACACTCAGTTTACAGGGAATGCTACAAGGTATGCTCATAGATTACAACCCCATAAATAATTAGAGCAAATCCAAGTCTTTAACATAATATAGAATTTATCTTCTCATTCCTTCATTTTTATCAGTAAGACTATTCCAAATGCTAACAAAATGTATCCATCTTCACACTAATCTTTAGACATACAGGGCACGAATTTTAAATAATTAAAAAAAACTGGTTACAACAGGAGACAGCTGAACTGGAAATCATTTGCAAATTCAACACTATCAACTTAGGACTGAATAAGGATCTCTATGGTTAACGCATTACAAAGGAAATTTCTCCTCTCTGGATATTCACATCTGAAGGCCAAATGCGGTAAATGATCCACTTCCATTCTGATTTGATTAGCTTCATTAACACTAGCAACTTCTCTCTCATATATATTCCTGCTTCTGTAAATTCTACTCCAATTCATCTGATGAAGTGGGTTTTTCCCACAAAAGCTTAAGCCCTAATAAATCTGTTAGTCTCTAAGCTGCCACAGAACTTAGTTTTCAATGAAAACATTAATGTATACAGACATAAGGAGCTTGTACATGAATAAATACAATGTAGAGGCAAATAGGGTCATTTGTGACATGAATAAATAGTGAATTTTCTTCTACAGAACATATAGCAGCTGTCTATATAATATGCTCCTCAATGAGTGGGGTGAGGCGGCCCAAGGCTTTTGAAAATAGTGTTTCTCTGTAGTTATTGTAACATCAGCCTATAATGTAAAGTGATATCTTTCATCTCAATGCCTTCTTTTCATTGGTAAATAAATACTTGTGTCTGACTTCCTGATTGACGGACTACCGGTTACAAGACAAAGGAAAATATCTCCACTCTGATAAAATGTGGGCCCCCTGCAATCCAATGTCTAGAAAAGCAAGTTTAGTTTTACATTTAAAATCTAGTAGATATAAAAATACTTTTAAAAAAGCCTATTTGCATCTTTTGAAAATTAAAGCTGAACAAGTTCAGTACAATCAGGTAAAATAGATCATTATTTCATTACTTTCCCGTTGATGACAATAGCCCACAACAAAGGGGAAATTTGATTTATAATGAATGAAAATCAATTTTTCACAGGCATTTTCAAAACATACTTACCCAGATGTTGATTGTTTTGATAGCACTGTAGCTACTCAGAGGAAAAGGAATGCTGTAGAGTTGAAGTAATAGTGTGTGTGTGTGTGTGGGGGGGGGGGGGGTGTCATTAGAGCATTCTCCATTTTGGAGGTCAAAAGTGTATGACTCCTATAGAACAAAGACTAGAAAGACCTTTAGGAGGTTTATTTATTCACTCTTTAGTAACAGTCATATATCCACTATTCCTTTCTAACCAGCAACCTTGAAATCAGAAGTGCCAAATCCAAGTTCAGTCATTTATTTGGAAATAAAGTAGATTTTTTAATAATACCCCTGGAAATGCCTACCAGATTTCTGTTAGTAAATCACTGTAGTCCTTCTAAACTTGACCTTTACATTCTTCCGAAAGAGGTACGGCATTAATCACAAAGGAATTGCTCAACACATTCCAGAGTGGGATTCATGTTGCTACAGTATTAACCTGGAGGTTTTCAGTAGAAAATTATAAGGAGTTTTCAGTGCTGGAAAGCATTCTCCTCTCATGATGCATTTCCTTTCCCGTAGGCCAAGCGGGGGGCTTTGATTTTAATTTCATTGACATACATGTAAATTTAGCTCCAGGTTAAAACTGAAATTTGTCTACAGATTTATGAGTCAAGCAGACATTCTGTCATTAGATTTGTTCATTTTACTTGCACATCATTCCCACAACAAGAAACCTGCCTGAGCATCTTTCTGAAAGACATCCAACCTTTCAGATCATTTCACAACTAAGCTGCATACGTGGATGTCTTGACACATTAGTTTTCCCCCTACTCTTTGTAAATTATTTTGCCCACTACCTGAAAAATCTCTCAAGACTTCCATTTACAAGTAATTATTCTACTTTTCCTTCTTAATTAGTGCTGTTCATGCAATACAGCACAATTACTTGAAATACTTATACATTTGTTTTAAAAACAATCTCCTTAACATGTACATATGTAACATTTAAAAACACACACATAGAAAACTTTAACAGGCAATGCAACATTGCATAAATGTAACAATGGGTAAATGTAATTTATATCCACTTTAAGATTTCTTTAAACTGCCAGAGCAGTGTAAAGATGCCTTTGTATAAATGATAATCAGTTCTATTGATTTCAATGGAGCTGTTTGTGAAATAAAGTACTCTACAATACACGCAGAGGTATCAGATTCTGCTTCTTTATAAGAGACTTACAAGAGAATATTCTATAAAGTTGTGGGAAGTCCAGTTAAGAAGCATTTAAAGAGTCACAGGTGCAAGAGTAACCATTCTTTTGGAATAACTGTCTTGTAATAAATAATTTATAGCACTGGCATGAATAGTGTCACTTGAACCCTAAAGCTGCATTGACACAATGTTGAGCGAAAGTTCCAGTTACATTTCAGGTGCTGGAGTCGGAGATTTTGGAAGCTCCAGCTCTTGTTTGCTTTCTTTTTCAGTAATTAATAAAAGGTTGGTATGTGTATGACATCCTCACACATTCTCAGTCATCTCTTCATAGATATATCAAGGTGCTCGTGATTTGGGATACTGCTGTTTACATAACTTACAAGGGCACTGTGAGACTCAATGAATCTGTAAAATGTTGCACATTATAGGATGACAGGCCCTATAGAAATAGGAAGTATTATTGGTATTTACTATTACACTACTGCTTCTTACCCATTACAAAGATAGCTTCCCTAATTATCACCTCTAACACTATTAACTCACAGACATCTACCCTTCCCCACCTCTAACATCATTAACTCACAGGCATTCACCTTCCTCCCCCCCCCCCCCCCCCCGCATCCCCCTTCTGTTCTGAAATGTGATTTGTCCTTTTCATATGTGTTCACTTTTTTAAATTGTATCCTTTGGTATATATGGCTGTGACTATTTTCTTCCACTATTAGATCTGAGGAAGTGGGTCTGGCCCACGAAAGCTCATCATCTAATAAATCATCTTGTTAGTCTTTAAAGTGCTACATAGTCCTGTATTTTGTTTTAGCTACACCAGACTAACATGGCTACATTTCTATCACTATACTACTGCTTCTGTGACTCTTGTTATATTAATAGTGTTCCTTAGTCATCCTTAGTATGCCAGAAATGTTCATCTGAACTTCACAGTGAATGCAAGCAGGACCACACTTGACTGGCCAAAAAGGTGCAGAAGAGATTACTTTGATGTATAAAGTTACTTCCCAACAAACATGCTGGTCACAACTAAATTGTCAGGTACCTAAAATGGCATCAGGTAAAGTGAGATTACAGTCAGAAGCAAACTGAGGCTGTATTACCAGTAACAGACCGGCTTAGTACTTCTTAAATAAAAGGGCGTGTGGGTTTTTTTTTTTACAGTGTTACCATTTTAACAGGTGCTTTGGGCAAAGTGCCTGCCTTGTATAACACTGATTTGTGAACCTTTTAATCTTTAAAAAAAATAGTTTTAGAGCAGCAGTGAGCAAATACTAGCCCATGGGCAGGAGCCAGGGTTAGCTCTGGCAGCTCCTTAGCTTCTCTGCCAAAAGTTTCAACACATTACCAATCTTTCCCACTTTCAGTGGTGTGATGCAGCTACCTGCCTCTAACAGTTTTACAAAGTCTGTAGCCTAGATCCTGGAAGGTATTTTTGAACTCCTAACATCCACTGAAATCTATGGAAATTAGGAGCCTAAATCTATTTCAGGATCTAGGCCTATGAGTGAACCAATAACTTGATGAGAAATGCTCTGTACCCTTTTACCAGTTCTCTGAGGCTATGTCTACACTACGGAGTTTTTGCAGAAAAACAGCCATTTTTCTGGAAAAACTCGTGGAGCATCCACACCACAAACACATTTTTGCGCAAAGTAATTGGAAAGATCAGAGGAGCTTTTGCACAATTGGTAATTATCATTCTACAAGGAAGAACGCCTTTTTGCGCAAGAGCTCTTGCGCAAAAAGGCATGTGTGGATGGGGAAGAGGGGTTTTTAGCACAAGAAGAGGAAAAAGGAAAAAGCACAGGTGCCCTGGTGGCCATTCTGTCCATAGCAATCACTGCTTACTTGTAAGAGAGCATCCAGGCAGTCCGGAAGCTCGCTTTTGCAAAAGTGATCACTTTTTCAATGTGCTTTTGCAATGTGGATGCGCTCTTGTGCAAGAAGTTTTTGCGGAAGATCTCGTCCAACAAAAGCTTCTTGCGCAAAAAGCCTGCAGTCTACACATAGCTTGAGATATGAGTCCTCTATTCTTCCATTTTAAGCACTTTGAAAATATTTTTCTGACATTCATCTATATTTATATGTCCTGCTTCTATTTAAGATCTGGCATTTGGAACATTAAATATTTTGAGAATACATTATCCAGTTTTTCTTCAATACAATTTAGAAACTTCTTAATTTGTGTGTGGAGGAAATGTTCCACTTCAGTGAACAAGAACTACGGGAGAGGATAGCAACTGCCAAGAAAAAAGGGGAAAATTTTGTCATCAGCAGACACTTGTTATAAAGTGGAGGTTGTCAGACTTGGACAGATATCTGCAATATTTGAACAGATAAAAAATCCCAACAAATGTTACTTTAAGGAAAGTTACAGACACCTATATAAACAAATTATATAATTAAGGCTTTTGTATAGAAAATGCAGAGGCTAATTAAGCAAATGAAAACTGGAATGTTTTCACTGACACTTGCCCTAATCTTGGCAGAGAATCTTGCAAACACATTTTGTTTCCTTGGGAAGGGGTATCAAGATACACAAGTACATATATGAAACAGGTAAAAGAAAACAACACCTTAGTAGTTGTATAGAACTTGAGAAAAGTTTTAGTGAAAGGTGATAGTGTTTGCATCACTCATTTAACCAACCTATTACTGCTTGACTTCATAGTATATTTACTGCTGTGTCATGCCTCAGGGTAATATCAAGATGAAGAAAAAAGGTTTTAACAACACTTTTAGTACACTGAAATGAAAAAAAGCAAAAGTGTTCAAAAGATCTGGCCTAACTCCAAAAGCTCTCTCTTGAAATTAAACACAAGTTTAATAAGAAAGTTTAAGATGGCCAAACAAACTCTTTGGTCATGCTAAAAAATCTGTACACATTAAAAAGTGTTATTTTGAATTATTTTAAAATAATTCAGTTTAAATCAATTTACTCTTGAAATCTATACTTTAAATTTTTAATTTCATTAATTTAAGAACATAAGAACATAAATAGATCTAATGCTATAAATATTCATGCATGTACTAAACATTAAGCATGTGAGCGGTACCATTGACATCAGCAGAACTGACTAATATATTCAAAGACCAGAATGAACCATTTGTGGTCATCCAGTATGAATTCCTGCATAACAAACCACAGAACTCCCCCAAAATAATTCCTCATGTGAATTTTTTAGAAAAACATATAATCCAATCTTAATTTTAAAATTGACAATGATGAAGAATCTACCATAAACCTTGGTAGACTGTTCCAATGGCTGAATTACTCTCACAAATTTACTTCTGCTTTATGCATTGTGAATTTATGTTGCTTTAAAATTTCAGTCACTGGATCATGTTGTATCTTTCTCTGTGAGAATAAAGATATTTAAGAGTCTTGCTGAATTAGGGTCACTGTGACCTCTACCGCAAAGACTCTTAAAGTAGAATGAAATAGGAACACAGTTTATTTAAATAAATCAAAATTATTAATAATGGTTCACATCTACAGCACATTTCACCAAATGCTCTCAGAATACTTGGTCACAAATCCTTTCCAATCACAACTGTAAAAAATATATAGCCAATTTTGATTCAGCACAAGGATATTATTTTAACGGAAACTGTAGAACAAAATATCATCACTTCTTCAATAATTTCTCTCTACTGTACAGCCTCAAGCCAAACTTTACTCCTGCTGATACAGAGAGTAGGACCTATCAGGATCATGACAAACTTGACTCTATATGCCTGCTCAGAGAAACCTAATATTAAATTAATAAAGACTAAAAAGCACAGCAGCAAATAAGCTTGAAAGGGAAGAACAATTTATAGTTTAATCCTCTTGTATATAAACAACTAGCTGGATTTACCTGGCATTGCCCGGGAAACCAGAGGAACAAAATTTAGAAAAACAGAAGCTGGTCCTGACAGCCTCCAGCCACAGCGCAGCTGCCAATGCCTGACATCTGGCTATTGTGGCAGACCCCCTTACTTTTCTACTGCTGCATAAAGCAAAATCTCTGACTCAAAAAAGAGGCATTGCAATGTTGAGAATCAGGGCTATTTGACTTGGCAAACTTAGATACAAAAGTAACAATAGAAACTATGTCTCTGTTTTCTTCCCAAGTCATGAGTCTTGGAGCCATTAAAAGCACAGTGGAAGGGAGAGCCCTCACATTACCATGGCTTGTTTCCCCACCCTTACTGGAAGCTTATGGAGGCCCCTCTTCAATAGTGCAATATTTTGCCTCCTATCAGATGGTATTTTTGGGTTAATTATCCTTGTAGAAGCTAATGTTTTTTTGGTAGGGAAGTAGGGGATAGGCATGCTGGGTCTGCAAATTCTCATCTAGAGCTGAGTATAGGGATGCCTCAATCAATGGGGCTGGCCCTACTGAATCTGAGAGATTTCAAGGTGACACCTCAAACTCTTCTTCCATCTTTTTTGATGAAACTATGAGTCAACTTCCTGAGCCTGCTAGCACCTCTATAGTCCCTCCTCCAGCACCACCCCCTTGACTAGCTGCCCCTCCCATGGACTGCATCTCTCACCCCCAGGATCATCCAGTATCAAACCCAGGACCAGTGCAGATTTGAGGGATCCCGCCCCCGCCTTGGATTAATTTCTCACCCACCCAGCATCATCCAGTGCTGCCACTTGGGCCAGTGCCCCTCAAAGGAGACCCTCCCTCCCCATCATGGGCTTCATTTCTCACTTACTCCTTGCGGGATTGTCCAGCCCCACTTCCTTCATCCCCCTACAATCCTGCCCTCCCCCCACTGGTCCGGCCCAACCCCCCCACAATACTGCCCTCCCCCCACTTGCTCCCAACAGTCCAGCCCCCCCAGACCAGCCCGCCCCCCCAACGATCCAGCTCCCCTAATCCTGCCCTACCCCCCACTCACCCCCAATGGTTCAGCCCTCCCGGACCAGCCCCTTCCGCATTAATTCCCTCCCCACCCTGCTCTCACCTTCTGGTCCCCGATGCACCTCCTGGACATTTTTTCAAAGTGGCAGCTGGGCGGTAACAGCAGCCCCACCCCCTCCACCTAGAGCGAGCCCCGGCAGCAACCTGCCCGCCCATTGGTTGGCAACTGAGCCTAGAGCCAATCGCAGTATTGAAGAGGGGCCTCCATATGCTTCCAGCAATGGCGGGGAAGCCGCTTCTCCCCGCACTGCCAAGCTCTGTGCAACCCTGGGGAGAGGGGTCGGTCTCTCATCTCTTCCCTCCCACAGTACCTTAAAACCTTCTTCTAGAGGAAAGGTTATCCTATGGAAAGTTTGTTTGTGGTAGGTCTTATAATGTCAAAGTTATTAGAGCACAAACATTCTCCTTTATATGTTAGATTAAAAAGCTTGGAATTCGAGAGCTGCACAAGACAAACATTTACCTTATGTTTTATTGTAATGTCTGGTCCAGTAAGTGGGGTGCAGATGCAATTCTGCTTTTTTACAATTATCACAAAAATATGTATTTTTCCCCATTCAGAATTAGAGAGAATTGATGAAGGATTAATGCCTTGAGATCCCGTGATGAAATGTATTATAGATTGCATTTGGCAAGTAAGCAGATAAACCCATAGGTTCAGGTTCATGCTGTGCCCTGTACACATACAGACGAAGAAACCATCCCAGCAACATTAAACAATAAATTGTGGCCTCTACAATTACATATATCTCTACGCAGAACAGTAGAAAGATTAGACAGCTAACTTATAAGACCAGGACTCCTTCTCTTCAAAATGAATTGTACTTGATATTACACCTGCTAATTTCCATCTCAGGCTGATTGTTTTACTGCTTGTCACTGTTAAATAAATCACTGTTATGTGAAACAAAACCCTACAAGATGACAATTTTGGCTGAATGCTTCCTTTGCTGCTGACGATGCTGAAAAAAGTATTGTTTAGCCAGTCATGCTCTGTGGCACTTTTGGACATTTTCAGTTTAGTGTATTTTTATGGTTCATACATTTTACATTTATATAGTGTGAAGTTTGGGTTTTTAAAAGCTTTTTGCAAATAACATAATTAATAATTTATTTAATTAGAGGGACAGCTTCTATAAGATAGTTTGATGGAGATCCACGGCAGAATGTCCTATATCCCAATGGTCTATGCCAGAGATGGGCAATAATCAGTCCATGGCCTGGACGCAGTTCATCACAGTTAGCCCTTGGCAGGCCACTGGATGTTTTATTTACCTGAATATCTGCAGGTCTGACTGCCTGCAGCTACCATTGGTCGCAATTCACTGTTACCGGCCAATGGGAGCTGTAGGAAGCAGTGCAGGTACTGATGAACTGCGTCCAGCCCGTAGGCTGCTTATTGTCCATCCCTGGTAGATGCACTCACCTGAGTGGTGACAGCCCCCATTCAAATCCCTTCTCCTCAGTTAGGAGAGGGGGGCTTAAAGCAGGGGTCTTCCACATACAATACTGGGTAAGCACTCTAATCACTGGGATAAATGCAGTTATGGAGGTCCTCCCATCCCGATCCTAGCTGCTGTCTGTAGATTTAGGGGGCCTCTTAGCACACCTACTGGATCAGGTCCTGCATGTGACTTAGTGGAGAAGTACCTATCTTCTCTCTGATTCATGGATCATGCTGGGGCTCAAGTAGGAGGTACATGGCCTGACACCTAAACTGAAGCAGCAATTCACATTCCCAGGGGCAGAAATTTAAGCCATCAGGCAGTTTTAGTGCATATATTTAGGCATCAAGTTAGTTTAGGTATCTACAGGATTAGGTTGGATCCTAGCAGGGTTTTGTGGATCTAAGTAGCACTTAACAGGGCAAATAGGTACCTAAATATTCAGTTTACATGCCTACATTCCTTTGTGGATCTAGGCCAGGAGTGAACAAGAGGCTGCTAGCAGGTTGGATCTGGCCTGCGGCTGCCTTGCTGGAACCCTTAGGCAGAGAACAGCTCATGCTATAAACAAGGAGCTGCTCTCTGCTTTAGATGGCCAGGGAGGGAGGAGGCAGTCTTTGCATGCTGCCCTGCCCCCTCCCCAGCAAAATCTCTCAGCTCCCATTGGCCAATTTCTGGCCAATAGGAACTGAGACATTTTGAGGGGGTGGGAGGCAGGGGCAGTGTGGGAAGTCCTCCCATTGCTGGATTGCAGCAGACAGTCTGCTGGCTAAGAGCTGCCTAGGTAAGTGCTTCTCAGCGGGAGCCTATCTCTAGCACCCCACCTAAACCCTCTGTATCCCCTTTCAACCCAGGTCACAACTTCTTCTCAGACCCTGTACCTCCTTTTACACCCCTCCCCCTAGCCAGAATCTTCTCCTTCCCTGTCCTTCATTCCCTTGCCCCAGGTCACCACCCAAGCTCTCTGTACCCCTTTACCCATCTCACAAGTCCCTCCCAGACTTTGCACCTTCTCCTAGAGCCTCTACCCCAGGCCAGAATCCTCTCCTGCACTCTTACTCCCACATGGATCCTCCACCCCAAACCTCTGCCCCAGATCAAAGCCCTCTCCTTCACCCAAACTTCCTCAGATCCCACACCCACTGCTGCACCCCAATTCCCTACCCCAAACTCCCTTCTGCACCCAACTGCGGCCCCTGACCCCATTCATAGAAGTGAGGCCCTTGCCAAAAATCTTGGAATGGACCCCCATAAAAAAATTATTGCTCACTGCTTATGTAGGCCCATAAAATAGGAACTAAGATGGTAAACAGCTGGATTCAGTCAAGACCAAAGTGATACAGACAGGCAATGAAAACCATTTTAAGGAACAAGTGCTGTGATTGCAAGATAGGGTACTTAATAACTGATAATGCATAACATTGAGGTGTTTTTCAAACTGTCACTCCACATGGACATCCAAATAATTGCTGCATTCTAGGGACGTTAAAATGCATTTATTTAGATTAACTGCTGACAATGGCAGGGGCTCCATGTTCACACAGTGGAAGGGAAGAGGAGGCAAGCCAGTGGAGCCACTCTCCCGCTTCTGTATTAGAGGCAGGGGGGAAGGCAGGTAGGAGCAGATGGCTGGAAACCAGTTTTTACCCTGAGCATTGGCTCTCACCTGCTCTCACCTCCTAGTTAACCTTAATGGTTACATGTAACAACTTCCCCCCTCCCCCATATTGTGCTGCTGCCTCTGTATCCGAGGCGGCGGCAGCATGGGTGGGCAGCTCCGCGGGAGCTAGTTCTCCCTGTGCACCAGCTCCCACCTGCCTCCCTTCTCCCACCCGCTACAGAGGCAGATGCGCGGGGAGGAGGGTCTGTGTATAACCGTGAAGGCTCCCTGCTAAGGCCGGGCTCCTGGGCTGACTCTGTGCACCTTTACGCTCACACCCCTCCTGCGTTCAGAACTATTTTCGTCAGCGGCCGGGTGGCCTAGAGACTAACCCTACAGAAGGTTTAGTCCTGTCCCCGCGCCGCCCGAGGGGGAGCGCTAAGGCAGGCGGTGCGGTTCCATTCCACCCGGCAGCAGGATGGTCCGGGAACTCGGACGCGCAGCGGCCCCCGCCGCCACAGGCAGAGACAGCTTCCTTGGTGCGCATGCGCACGCGGGTGCCTATCTTCACCGCCCTTTCGGGGATTTCTAGGCCCCGCGGCCGGGCCTGCCTCACAAGGTCCCATCTGCTGGTGGGGCAAAGAGCCGGCCAGTGACGCGCACCGCCCCCTCAGCCCGGGCGAGGAACAGAGCGGGAGGGGGGCGCCTGGATTCTCTGGAGCGCGGACATTCCAGGGGAGGGAATCGGCCGCTCGCTCCCGACTGGCGCGTCCCTGCCGGGATCGCGCCGTGCCCTGGGGTTGGGGGGGGGAAGCGGGTTTCCAGCTGCAGCTTCGGGAGCGGACGCTCCAGCCCTAGGCCCGTCATGGAGCCAGGGGCTCTCCTGAGCGGCGCAGCCTCGGTGGCTGCGGTGCTGCCGGCGGGCGGGAGCGGGGAGCGGCTGGGGGGCGCCACCCCGAAGCAGTTCTGCGCCCTGCTGGGCAGGCCGCTCGTCAGCTACACGGTGCGCGCGTTGGAGAGGTAAAGAGCCGCTCCCCCCCCCCTTCCCGCACGTGGCTCCCCTCTTCCCGCCCCACAGCCCCGCCCATTCCCCCACGGCCCCGCCCACATCTTCCCCTCAGACCGGCAGCCCCTCTTAGCCCGCTGCACCCTCCCCCGATTGCCCCCCCCAGCAAACTGCCCCTTCTGTCCTCGCTTCGCCCGGCGCTGCCTGCCTGGGGGCTCTGAGCCCTTCACCCCCGCCAGAGCCCAGCTGCCTGTACCCCAGATCCCTCCCTGCACTGGAACTATGTTTAGTGAGCTGAGCTGCCCCCCCTCCCCCCACCTGTTCCTTTTTCTCACCACCCCAAGCTGGGGTCACACTTCGGGTTGTCAGTTCTCCCCATCTGGTCTCCATTCCGGGGCAGTTGGCAACCTAGGCACAGCTGGAGGCAGGTGCAGAGCCCTGGGGCAGGGGTGGCTGGCAGCACCCTGCACCTCAAGTTCCCACTCTCATGTCCCTGGGCACTTTGGCACCAGCTTGCCTACTCTTGCTGCCCACTGTGCTGAAGCTCTTTGCTCTCTTGCCTAGTTTTCCAGTGCTCTCCCTGGGCCCTCTGCTCTTGAATATTCTGTTTGTTTGCTGACCCCTTATGTGTCTCCTTTCCCCCTTGGGCCTCTGGTCCTCTGCTTCATATCCCTGGAGCTCTTGTCATTTGTTTCATGCCCGCTCCCAAATATACTTGTTTGCCAGCAAACTGGGAACCCTGCCACCCCACCTGTGCTCATAATCATAACCAATTATATTTATATTCCAGTAGGAAACAGTTGGGCTTTACTGAGGGCTGGAGTAAGTAAGAACAAGACAATGTGGTGACCAGGATCTGAATCCACTTACTGTTGGTGAATTTGGTCCTGTTTTTACCACATAATAGGCCAGTGGTCTCCAACCTTTTTAACCACAATATCATTTTTTCTATTTATGTGCAATGTAAGATCTATCTCAAACCCAGATACTCTTGCCACACTTCCTTCCTGCCCCTTCTCTTAGGCATTGCCCCTGCTCCATCCCTTCTCCAAGGCCTCACCCTGCTCACTCCATCCTCCTTCCTCCCCAAATCTTATTCACTTTCACCAGGGTGGGGGACAGGTGCAAGCTCTGGTCTTGGGCCAAAGGATTCAGAGTGCAGGGCTCCAGGCTTAGCCCAGGGCAGGGGATTAGGGTCCAGGAGGGAGTTCAGGGTGCAAGCTCTAGGAAGAAGTTTGGGTGCAGGGGAACTCATGTCTGGGGCAGGAGGTTGGGTGCAGGAAGGGGTTCAGGAATGGGACAGGATTCCACTTAACTGAGATGGCTACTGGATGGTGGAGCCATGGGGTTAAGGTAGGTTTACTCCTGCCATGACCCTGTACCAGTTCTTGTACCCTTGTACCACTCTGACATGTACAGCAATGGCTTCATGGTGCCATGTGCTGCGCTCATTTCAGCACTGACCCCACAGTTTCTGCTGGCCACGGTTTCCTGTTATTGATCAATGGGAGCTGCAGGAGTGGTGTCTGCAGGCAAGGACAGCATGTGGAGACCCCTTGCTCTGCCTTTCTCAGGAGCTGCAGGGACATGCGAGCCACTTCCAGGAGCAGTAGTTACCATAGGGATAATTACTCCAGCCATGACAGGTTAGGCTTTTTAGAACTCACTCTTCAAATAATTAAATGTAAGCATAAGAGAGAAATGAAAATTATTAAATGCACAGACCAGTCAAAAAACAAAAATAACTCACTTTGCAAGTAGTAAAAGAAGTAACAAGAATACATGTATGTGTTGGGTTGGGAGATGAGTAGAGGACAGTGTGTTTGTGAATGTGACAGATTTGCATTGCCAAGCTCCCTCTACCCCCTTCTCTCTGTGTGGATGTGGGGGGGAGGGGGATATCCTGATATCAGCAAACCTCCCCCTCACTCCGTCCCACACCCTGCATAGTAAACAGGAGGCTCCCAGGGTGGCAGCTCCAATGCAGAGAGCAGGAGCAGCATCACAATGGGTGGAGGGACAACTGAAGTGCCAGTGCTTGATAGCTTTTATCTAGGCCAAACCAGTAAGGATCACCTGTCAGAGTCTCCAAGATCTACCCATAGATCCCAATCTACTGGTTGGTGACCACTGTTATAGGCTATTGTTAGAACTGCATACAGTAAAACTCCATTCGTCCGGCATCTGATGCTCCGGCACTCCTGATGGTCCGGCACCATCAGGAACCTGGAAGTGCTCCGGGCAGCTGGACCATTGGAGCTGCTCTGCCCCCGGCTTCCCTGATTCAGCCGCTGCTAAAACTGACCAGCCCCTGAATCTGGGAAACCGGGGGCAGAGCAGCTCGAGTGCTGCCGGTAGGTCCCGTAGCGCTGCCTCTCGGGGCAGCGGGACCAACCCGGCAGCACCCCAGCTGTCCCCGATTCAGCCGCTGCTGAAACTGACTAGCAGCTGACTCCAGGAAGCCCGAGGCAGAGCTGCTCTGCCGCAGGCTTCCTGGAATCAGCCCCTGGTCAGTTTCAGCAGTGGCTGACTTGGGTACACCTGGGACAGAGCAGCTGAGGTGCTGCCGGGTTGGTCTCACAGTGCCAAGGGTTGGCGCTACTAGACCAACCCGGCAGCGCCCCATCTGCTCTGTCCAAGGCATCTGGATTCAGCCACTGTTGAAACTGACCAGCGGCTGACTCCAGGAACCCCGGGGTTGGTCCAGTAGTGCTGAGGAGCGGTTCTGCGGGACCAACCCGGCAGCACCCCAGCTGCTCTGCCCCAAGCATCCCCAAGAGCAGCTGGGGGTGCTGACGGGTTGGTCTCGCTGTGCCAAGGGTCGGCGCTACCGGACCAACCAGGCAGCACTCCAGCTGCTCTGCTGCAGGCGTCCCGGATTCAGCCGCTGCTGAAACTGACCACCAGCGGCTGAATCCGGGACGCCTGGGGCAGAGCCGGACACCCCCCCACCACAGACCCCTCATAGCCCCTCTTCTGATAGTCCTGCAAATCTGATAATCTGGCACCCCCTGGGTCCTAAAGGTGCTGGATTATCGGAAGTTTACTGTATTTGAGATGAGCAAGTGTTTCTGATATAAGAATATTTATATATGAATAAAATTCAGTTAAACCAAGCACACCACTTATGACTGTTCCTAACATGCTTCTCCTGTGTTTACTTTGCTGCACGTAGCCAAAGCTTTGGCAATGAAGATGTGGTTAGTGTTGATTGATATTCCTGAGATAAATTGAAAGATGTGATTTCTCGTTTAGGGGAAGTGGAGGGAATGCAGTGCTCTCAATCACAAATCACTACAGGCTTCCTGTGTGCTTGTCCTTGGCACCACAAATACAGTAATACAAACAGAAAACATGAACTGTCTTGCAGATTTAATTGAAGTATCTCTAGTTGAATTGCAAACTAATAGCTAACATCATGCAAGGTTGCATCTGTGTCTTTTCTTTGTTGGTGCTGAAGCAAATTAAAGTATCGGGACACTACAATTAATATATTTTTTTCCAAGTTAAATGGTTTCTGGGTATTAGGCATGTGACTATTTGGATGGTTAATAGAGCTATAATTTATAATCTCAAATGTGAACATAATACAAAGGCCAGGACCTTGGGTAATTTAAAATGTGGGAGGGAGGAGCTGACACGTACTATATAGACCCTTTCATAGCATGTTACATAAAACAGGCCTTCAAGTTTTTGGAGGCTGGAGATTTGGATAAGGTAGGTCCCTTCTCCCACCACTCTGTGCTGTTGGACACTTGCAGAACACCAACATTCAGATTCTTTTTCTTCCTTAACCCAGCAATAAAGACTGCTTCTCTGTTTCAGTAATTTTTGACAGAGAAAGAATATTATTTGTTTTCTCTGTTTAATGTTCACCAGCAGCCAGTCACAAAACAAATCACAACTGTAACCAATCAAAACCTCTAATTCAGTATTTGTCACAGCTCATCTCTTTCACCTCTGCCAAAATTTGTGGGAGTCAGGAAAGGAATAATAGTCTGTAGTTAAGTTAAAAATATGGGCAAGAGAGTGCAGTGAGGATTAGGAAAGAAATATTTTCAGAAAAATAAAATATTTAAAAAAAAAACCTTAATTTTTTTTGCTGTCATGAAGCTCTGGGAAATCACAGTTTTTAGCTAAACAATGATATTATAAATGCTGTTCCACAGATTTAAAAAAAAAAAACATCTGGGTATTAACTCTACAGTCCACTTAGGACCAGCACCTGAACAGACTCCGAATCATGGTCTAATTTAGTGCTTCCTCTTTATTCCAAGCAATAAATAAACTATGCCAGTCTCTTCACTGATGCAGATTACTTCCACTTTGGCATAACCTCAGAGATGCTGGCTGGTATGTCTGGAGCAAAAGTGAGAAGAAGAAAACAGACTTCACAGCCTAGCTGTACTGAAGAGGGAAATCACCAAGATGTGGGGATGTGAGTAGCCTGCCTACTGGGTCTAAGGAGCCTCCCCCCCCCCCCCCCAGTTTTCACTTCTTTGCCTGGATGTGTACACTAACATTACAATAATTGAGCCAGGAGAGTATAAAATAATCAAACAATTTGCAGTTTGTTATTGATAATCCTGGGAAAGATAGAATCCCTGTATAACATCTTCCCCTGACATTGTCTAGTTAGCTACTCTAATAAATTGCTTCTAGGTGACATATAACTTCTACCACTCTGCCTCCTCTGCTCCTGAAATGGTAACAAATATTCAGGGGAAATAGGCAATTTTCTGTCTGAATCTTTGAGTGATTTTAAAATCACAATTAAAAGTAATTGTGGTTTTTTTTTTTTTTTGGTGCCTACCCTGAGACACCTTAAAGATGCTTAATTATATTCAGAGGACAGGTGCTCAGAACTTCTGAAAAGCAGGCCCTATAGTTCAGTTTGTACATTAGAATTCACTAGTCAGTTTTGAAAACTTTGACCTCAATGCTCATGTACCTTGTGGTATTTCATCAAAGACTTGAAAAAGGTATCTTTGTAGTCTTTTGACAGGGTTATGGGGAGGGAAACATCTTAAAATATTTTCTGAAAGCATGTAGGGTCAATTCTCTTCTGATGTCAATTCAGTTTTACCGGGGAGGAACTTGACTCAGTGTCATTTACATTAAACTAAAGATACCATTTCCTCCTTAGATGGCTATTGCTTTACAGATATTTTCCCAATAAGGCTAAGATAATAGAATATTTCATTAACCTGCCTCAACCCTTTATGGAGTTCTTGATCGTCTCAACCACTTCATAAATCCAAATAATAAATGTGGGATATGGATCTATCACAAATGTAGCAACATATAGGCATATTAACAGACCTAAAAATGACACATGCTACCATAATATATCCATGTTTCAGGAGAATCAGCTTCTCTTGCACTCACCAAATGGGGAAAAAAACCTATGTCGGGCACAGGGCAGCCCTAGACTAGCTGCCAGCAACTGGCGCCTTAGGCGAGCCATGCAATCAGCGCCCCCACCTCCGAACCCCTCAGTGATATTGCGCCACCATTTGGCACCCCATTTAACTTGGCACCCTAGCCAACCGCCTAGTTCGTCTATATTGATGGGCCGCCCCTGGGTATACCTTAATTATCCTCTGGTTATTTAACAAATCATCTCTGAGCTGAGTCAACACAGACATTTTAGCTCAAAATAAATTAGTTTGACAAAAGTATAGGCACCTAAAAATAGAATGGAAATGTAATACTCTTTCTTGTTATATCTTAGAATTCTTCTTGAAGGATAGAAAACATCCTTTATAAAAGTCCTAAGACTGCCCCATTGATGTACTCTTTCCAAGCTGTACTGCTGTTCAAATGTTTGGATTGCTTTGACTTAGCTGGAGATACCTGTGAACGCTTATGTGAGAAGTGGGAAAATAAAGATTGCGTGCTGTGTAAATTTACAAGCAAATGGAATTATTAGGCACTACAATATGATGAAATGGACAGTACAGTCAGGCATAATTAAAACTAGGATTTAAGATGCAATGTTAATATGCATGTAGCTAGTAGCTGTTAAGGTATTTTTTTTTAAAGTTTAGTGTGGACAGGCTATTGCATATAACACATGTTAAACTAGTCAAGTTAAAACCTCAGCTCTTCGATCAGTTTAACATGTTTTATGTAGAGTACATAAATTTATCCATGATAGATTTTCAGACTATGTTAATTAACATGCTAATATCATTACTTAAATTCTGCTCAGGAAAAGTCCTCAATGTACAGAGATGTTGTATAATTACTAAATCATAATTGCAGCTTTTCTGCCCTTGATGCAGTTCACTTTTGTCTCATTGTGGATTTACATGACTGATGTACACTAATTGCTGACTAACTGTGAACACGAATCCTCGTGCTTGGGCAATCTTTAATAGCCAATAGGAGTTTAGGGATTTGAACAGTCGTCATATGGTTATTTCAGTATTCTCACAACTCTTATTACTTTAATCCTTCTGATTGGTTTTTGTAATAGAATTTTCAATCCACTAACCAATAACAAAGTTGCTTTAGCTTCTTGCTCCCTTCTGTTGAAAGTAGCACATTTTATGTAGAATCGGGAAAGGAATACAAAAGCCAATAACCTGGAGATTTTTTTTTAAAAATAAAAAGGGTCATTTTCTTCAGACCTATTCCTGCATTCAGTTATCTCAGTGAAACTATTATCACTAACTTCAAATAGAACTAGAATTGGACTCTTCTTCATTTCTGCTCTGCAGGCCAGCAGGGCACTCTTGTCCAATGTAATAGTTATAGATCTGCATATGCAGTAGGAAGTTACTAGCTGTTTCCCTCCATTTATACAGGAAACAACAACAAAAAATAAAACACCCCCCTCCTCAAATGTATATTGCAAGGCTGTGTCTACATTGTCATATCTTTCCAGAAAAGGGATGCTAATGAGACACTTCGGAATTGCAAATGCCGCGGGGGATATTTAAATCCCCCGTGGATTTGCAATTCCGAAGTGTCTCATTAGCATCCCTTTTCCGGAAAGGGATGACAATGTAGACACAGCCCAAGTGTTTTGGAGAGAAGAGTCTAGCAGACAGAGAAAAAACTGGATAAGGATGAGAGGGAAGCCTCTTTCCCAAAGAACCTGTCAGCAGTTTATTGAACCATTTTCTTCTTTCTAATATTTCTTCAGTCATTTAATGTTTGAATATTGGAGTCAGTGTAAAATTAATTAAAAGTTACTTCTTGCTGACTCAGCAATAACTATATCCTGCACTAAAACTCATTGGCCTTCAACTAGGGATATTTAAAAGCGTGGCTTTTTTTAGTTTTTTTCTGAAATGTTTAGCAGTTGCACATTTACATGCAGAGGGGAGGAAGCTCCGCAGGAGTCAGTTCATGCGTGTAGCCAGCTTAAAAGGTGCCTCTGATGTTGGGAGAGGGTGGACTTGTGTGTAGTTGTGAAGTTTAACTGATGAGTTGAGGCTCATCAGTTAAATGTATATACTATCACCTCCCTACCTTCAACATCATTCTGTTCAGTCCAAATGCAATAAAAAGGACCAATATCTGTGATATATTATCTAAATATAAAATTGCACATTTTTTTTCTCATTTGATTTACATCACCCATTTGATTTCAGAATTTTATATTCAATGTATACACAGAAAAGCACTTTCCTTGAAGGTATTTTGCAATGATCCAAGACTTTCTGGTTCCAAAAACCTCTAAAGCATCTTGTCTTTTGACATATACTTAGTGGCAAGGAGCAGACTATTCAGTTCTAAAGAAAGGAGGGAGTATACTCTTCCATACATTTTCAGTCTTTCAGAAAAACCTCTGTTGTCAGAGATTAGCAAGCTGAACTCAGCTAGTTATTCAGTCCAAACATGTCAAAGGGTTTCATCCTGCCAAGAATCTGCTATAATAAATTGCCCAAGGCTTGTCAGTTCTGTCCTATACATATTGTATTCTGGCTTCCTGTGATGTATTCCTACTTGACATGAAATCTCACATGCCAAATCCTGTTGGCAGACTTGTGTGTTGGTATCTCTTTATGACAATTTCAGAAGTGGTAGATATTAACTGAATATCTGTGTTTTTTAAACAGCATTAGGTTATGTCTAGACTGCGGGGGCTTTCCGGGATACCACCACGTCCAGGGAACGCGTTTGCTCTTCTGCTTTGTGTGTGTGTGTGTGTGTGTGTGTGTGTGTGTGTGTGTGTGTGTGTAAGAGCAAACGTGTTCTTTCAGGGACCTCTGTATACCTCGTTCTATGAGGAACAAGCTTAGGAACAAAGCTGAGCGTCTTGAAAATGTGTGTATTTAGCAGCATGTTGTATGGATGTGATTCGAAGAGAAGTATATTGGCGTTCGAGGGGGGTTGTTATAGAAAGATCTTGAGAACAGGATGGATGCAGAAGGTTGCCAATGAGGAATTATATAGGAAGATACAGCCGAAAGAGAACCTACTGCAGAAGGTTATACAATGGAAGTTACAGCTATTCGGGCATATATGCAAAAAGTTAAGACCTTGGTATTTGGCATAATGGATGGTCTGAATAGGAGAGGCAGACCCCACAGAGAATGGGTAGATGATATAGTAGATTAGTGCGGAGCTAGTCTACAGAAACTAAGCTATTCCGCACTGGACAGGGAAAGATGGAAGGAAATAGTGAAGGAGACATCGGACACCAACGGGCGCTGAGCCCATGGTTATTGATGATGATGAATACTTTGTCTTATTATCTACTCCTTTTTTAATGATTTCCAATATTCTGTTCACTTTTTCAACTGTTGCTGTATATTGAATGGGTGTTTCCAGAGGATTACCTACAACGACTCAAGATCTCTCTTGAGTTGTAACAGCTAATTTAGACCTCATCATTTTACACGTATAGTTGGGATTATGTTTTCCAGTATGCATCACTTTGCATTTAACATTACATTTCATTTGGTCAAAAAAAAATTATTTCCAGTGAGCTCACCTTTGAAGTGGTTTAAAGTAAATTTCTCCAAATGTTTGCTATGATCAGAGTTGGAGGCCCATTATTTTAATCACATGTTTACTCATTTGGAAATTTTCATAATTAGTATTCATGTCTATACTGTTTGGTGATTATCTAGTTTTATAACAATTTGATTTGTGTGTGAGCGCATCAGACTATAAAGCATTTTGGGAGCTCAAAGCATATCTATTTCTCAGTTACTGCTTTGTACAGATTCTTTTCCATATTGTATGAGATCGGATTAGACTGAAAGCTTCTTTTTAAATTTTTTTATAGTTGCAAATATTCCTTCCTTTTTTTTGTTTTAAAACTAATTTTGCCAACTGATATTAAATTTAAAAAGTTTTAGTGACGTTTACCATCAAAAGATAGAGTTCTGGCAGCTCCCCCAGCTGTTGTAATGCCCACAGCCCCTCCTTCCATCAGGTAATGCAGGATGAAGAGAGGAGGAGAAGAGTGTGGGGACACAGGGACGGGGTGGAGTCACATGAAAGGGAAATGGTTGGTCGTGTCATGCCCCTTAGTTCAGTGTTCTCCAACCGTTGTAACCACAAGATCACTTTTTCAATTTAAGTGCAATGTAAGATCTACCTCAAACCCAAATACACTTGGTCCACTTCCTTCCTGCCCCTGCTTTGAGGCCCTGCCCCTACTCTACCCCTTCTCTGAGGCCTCACCCTACTCACTCCATCCTCCTACCTCCCCCATCCTCACTCACTTTCACCAGGCTGGAGTAGGGGGGTACAGGCTCTGGTCTTGGGCCAAGGGGTACGAGTGTGGGAGGGGCTCTGGGCTTAGCCCAGAGTGGGGGATTGGGATCCAGGAGGGGTTTCAGGGTGCAAGCTCTGGGAAGGAGTTTGGGTGCAGGGGGGCTCATGTCTGGGGCAGGAGGTTGGGTGTAGGAAGCGGCTTAGGGCTGGAACAGGGGTTCAGGAAGCAGGCTCTGGCTGGGTACCAATTTAACTGAGATTGTTTGTTTCCGGATGGCGGAGCAGTGGGGTTAAGGCAGGCTTACTCCTGCCCTCGGCCTGCACCACTCCTGGAAGCAGCTGGCATGTACAGCAATGGCTCCATGGTGCCATGTGCTGCCCTTCATCTACATGTACTGAGCCCACAGCTTTTGCTGGCCACAATTCCCCATTACTGATCAATGGGAGCTGCAGGAGTGGTGTCTGCAGGCAAGGACAGCATGTAGAGACCCCCTGCTCTGCCTTTCTCAGGGGCTGCAGGGACATGCCAACCATTTTTAGGAGCAGCAATTACCATAGGGATAGGGATAATTACTCCAGCCATGACAGGATAGGCATTTTACAACTCACTACTCAAGAATTAAATATAAGAGTAAGAGAGAAATAACAATTATGAAACACACAGACCAGTCACAAACCCAAAATAACCTACTTTGCAAGCAGTAAAAGAAGTAACAACAACCACCCACGTATGTGTTGAGTCAGGAGAGGAGAGTGGAGGACAGTGTGTGTTTGTGAGAATGACAGACACACACACAGTGTGTGAGTGATAGATTTGCATTGCCAAGCTCCCTCTAACCCCTTCTCTCTGTGGAGATAGAATATAGAAGTGGGGGGGAGAAGAGACACCCTGATATCAGCATTCCCCCGACCCCAACCCCCTGCATAGCAAGCAGGAGGCTCCCAAGGGGGCAGCTCCAAGACAGAGGGCAGGAACGAACACTATGGCAGCAGGTGGAGGGGCAACTGAAATGCCAGTGCTTCACAGCTTTCCCCGCCCAACCAGTCAGGATCACCTGTCAGAGGCTCCAAGATCTACCAGTAGATCGGATCTACTGGTTGGTGACCACTGCCTTAGCTGGCATGCGCCTGTCCTGCCCTCATTCTGGGAAGAAATTAATTTTACTTTTACCACTG
This sequence comes from Pelodiscus sinensis, assembly GCF_049634645.1. Lineage (NCBI taxonomy): Eukaryota > Metazoa > Chordata > Testudines > Trionychidae > Pelodiscus > Pelodiscus sinensis. The sequence goes on from NC_134712.1 coordinate 203,668,678, forward strand.
ACTGACACACACACAATAGAACTTGGAATAGTCCAAAATCCTGTGTACCAAATGATATGGGCTAGAGGCTAAGAGCAGTGAGACTTCAGCTATTGGTTAGAGCGCACAAGCATTTAAAAGGTAAGTTATAGATCATTGGGAACCCGAATGAGATTGGACTGAATTAGTTGTTGAGGAGGGTTGACAAGGAGATTTCTGTCTGGTACATCTGAAGTCTTACTCGCCAGTCCTGCAACTTCTTGTGTGTGGGCAAACACCTGCACTGAATCCCATTGATTTCATTGGGTCTCAATGTGGATGTAGAAGGTGAGGTTCACCCAGCTGATCATGAAATGAGCCATAAGCTAAACTTTCAAAATTATATAGCCACTTTAGAATGTTGAGAAGTGCATCATTGTGATCGTATTTTTACTGATAATTATGTTTCTCACTACAAGAAATTATTAATTTTTAGTCCTAATGCAGGTGTTAGAAGTTTTATTTAAGAATACATGCAAACAATATTTATGATTCTCTAATTTCTTACAGAATAAGCTGGATATCAGATATCGTGGTGGTGGTCTCTCTGGAGAACATTGAAACAATGAAATCTATAATTGAAAAATATGGCCACAAACGAATTACGGTTGTAGAAGGTGGAGTGACTCGCCACCGCTCAATTTTCAATGGACTGAAAATCTTTCTAAATAGCAAGCTCTCCAGCTGTCCACTCCAGAAACCAGAAGTAGTGATTATCCATGATGCTGTGAGGCCATTTGTTGAGGAAGATATTCTTCTTAAAGTTGTTTTGGCTGCTAAAGAACATGGGGTATGTACAGCACTGCAATTAAACTTTGTAAAGCTCTCTTACATTGGTCTAAAGTAAAATTACATTGTTTTAATACTTCAGCTTTAATACCGTTCCTTTTAAGTGGCATAAATATAGGATCCAGTCATGTAAGCAGATCAGCTTGGGTGCACATGCCTACAAGATAAGGGCCTTATTTGGATTAGGATATGGAATTAGTCTTCTAAGGTAGGAACATTTTTTCTGATGAAATTTTTTTTGTAATTTTTTAAAATGGAAATTCCCTATAATCTCATTATTTGCTATGTTTTAACAAAACAAGGTTGTAGTACATTTTGGTTTCCAGTAACATTTTCTTCTAATTTTCAGACTTTAAGCATTAATTTTAGCTCTACCAAAATAGAGTTCTACTCCAAATTTCTATGTTTTATCTCTTTTCCCTAAGGTTTATTGAGGAAACAATCCTATTCCAGGTTCATCCCATTTTTCTGGCTCACCTTGGGTCAATCTTTTTCAACATTCACTCAGTTATGTCAATTCTGAGCGCTGTACTTGATTTAGTGACTCTGGGTATGTCTACACTTGCAGCCTATTTCGGAATAGGGTTGCAAATGTAGGCATTCGGAATTGCAAATCAAGCCCGGGATTTAAATATCCCGCGCTTGATTTGTATCTTCCCGTCAGGGCGCCATTTTTTGAAATTTACAAGCCCGGAATAACTGCCCTCATCTACATGCGGCAGTGAAACGGGCGTTCGAAATAAAGCCCTATTTTGAACTACCTGTTAAACCTCATTGCAAAATAGGCTGCAAATGTAGACAAAACTTCTGTCTCTTTTTCTGTTTGGTTTTAAGAGAAGTAATCGCATTCTAGGCACATCCTGTTTTCTTGGCACAAGCAAACCCTTATGTTGCTTTCAGTTATGATAAAAGGAAGATGTATACTCAATTTGGTGGTCCTACCTCTTACTCTTTAGGATAGGGTTTGGCAATTTTTGGTGGGGGGCAAATCCAAGATTTTGGAAAGTGATCAAGAGCCACACTTTTCTGTGGAGGAGATGTGGGATCTAGGATGGAGATTGGGTGCAGAAGGGTGCACGGAGTAAGTGACTGGGTTGCAGGAGATGGTGTGAGGTCTGAGAAGGAATTTTGGCTGAAGGAGGGGGTTGTGACTGGTGTCAGGAGATTGGGGTGCAGGGTCTGGGAGGGTGTTTGGGTTCAGCAGAGGATTCTGGCCTGGGGGAGGGGAATGCAGAGGTTTTGGAGCGTGACCTGGAGGAGGGAGTTTGGAGTGCGGGAGGGGCAGGAGTGCCAGAGGCAGGCTGTGGCTGGGAGGTGCTTACCTAAGCCAGCATGCCTGCAGCACCCCCAAGGCAGGTTGGGCTCCCTGTCTGCTGCAGCCCCAGATCACTTAGAGCTGCAGGCTGTTCCTTCCACGTGGCTCTCAGCTCTGGGACCGGGAAGAGGCTTGAGCTGCCCTCATCCCCCCCAGGCCAATCTCTCAGCTCCTATTGGCCGGTTGTTTCTGGCCAAAAGGAGCTGAGGATTGGGCTGGAGGTGAGGAGATCACACGGAGCCGCCCCATCCCTCTAGAGCGCTTTAAACCCACGGCAGCTGTGTGCCTAAGGGCCCCCGCAGAATGGTCCGTGGGACAGATTCAGTGGCTTCGCAGGCCGGATCCGGCTCATGGGCTGTATTTTGCCCAGTCCTAGTTTAGGAGGAGTTCTTGATAAAACAGACAAACTCTCTGAATATATATAGTAGACTAGAAGAGAGTTATATTTTTGTGGCATAACAAAAAGCTTTGCAATTATTCTTTTCCATCTCATCCTTCATAGCAAAAGTACTGTTCTCATTACATTACTTGATTTTCTTAAAAACCTTAAACATTGACATATTGTGCAGAATTTCATATACATCTTGTAGAACTGTGTACTGTTTTGTATGGATATAACAAAATTGTGATCTTATTCTTATGGGAATAATTTGCAATAAATGGCAGAGAGGTTAACTAACAGTTAATGATCAGCTGCAAGTCCTAAAACCAGCTGGCTATTAAGTGCCAGGAAATGGCTGTTGTGGAGATCATTATTTCCATTGTTTTCCTTTATAAAATAGGTTTTAGTATTTTTTGTCTTGAGCTTTGTCTGCCGTTGGTAGTTTTTGTTTCCAGTATCTATGTTTTCCTTCTCACTAATCATTGGTACATTAAAACAAGATATTTCTGAATGCTGTTAGGATATACAAAAGTGATCTTATAAATATCAGTTAAGTGAAATTAAAATATGACGTTACTTTGAACTTAAACTGATGCACAGCCAAAACGAGGATATGACCTGTACTTTGGTAAGTAGTTTCAGTGAAAATACTGGGGACTATGACTTTGAGTAAGGTGAGCAGGACTTGTCCCTGTATTTTTAATGAAATGCCTAACATAGTAAAACTTACCGTATTTTCCGGCGTATAAGGCGACCGGGTGTATAAGACGACCCCCTAATTTATTAGTTAAAAGATAGGTTTTCGTCTTATACTCGCCGTATAAGACTATCCCCCCTTAAGAGGCCAACCGGCAGCGCCCCAGCACCCCTCCGCCTCCCCAGCTTTGCTCCCGGTGTCCCTGGTCTGCTGGAGACGGTCCCCAGCAGACCAGAGGCACCGGGAGCAAAGCCGCAGCAGCGGCGGGGTCCCGCGCCTCCCCGGCTTTGCCAGAGCAAAGCCTCAGAGGCGCAGGACCCCTCTGCCTCCCCGGCTTTGCTCCCGGTGTCCCTGGTCTGCTGGAGACGGTCCCCAGCAGACCAAGGACACCGGGAGCAAAGCTGAAGCGGCGGCGGGGTGCCGTGCTTCTGAGGCTTTGCCCTGGCAAAGCCTCAGAGGCGCGGGACCCCGCCACGGCTGCGGCTTTGCTCCCGGTGTCCCTGGTCTGCTGAGGACCGTCTCCAGCAGACCAGGGACACCGTGAGCAAAGCCTCTGAGGATGCCGGCAGCGGGGCAGCCCAGGCGCGCCTGGGCTGCCCCGCTGCCAGAGCCCCTCCGCGGCTTTGCTCCGCGTCTTCCTGGTCTGCAGACCAGGGAGACGCGGAGCAGCTTTTCTCGCCCCGGAGTACACGGGCAGCGGGACCGCGAGGTCCCGCAGTCTGTGTCCTCCGGGGCGAGAAAAGCCCCGGCGTATAAGATGACCCCCGGTTTTTGGGGGATGTTTTTTAGCATAAAAAGTCGTCTTATACGCCGGAAAATACAGTATGTTCAGTGATGCATGTGAAAAGTAGTAAAGTTCTATATTTTCTGCATTACTACATAAAGTTCTACCTGTGAATATATTTTATTACTACTTTTCTTCAAACATAGTATGGAGCAGAGGTCCCCTCAGATCCCCTCCAGGTTCCACTTCAGCTCTTGATGCTGTCTTTTTGTCTTCCCTACAAGTGGGTTTTTGGAGCAAATAAACAAGAGTCCTCTCCCCTCTATTCTTTGATGAGTGGGGGGGAATCCATGGGAAAATAAAGAGAGATAAGGGTGGCCTGTAACTCTTGCAATCTTCTTATATCTTTCCTTTGGTCTTGGTCTAAACAAGGTTTACCTCCAGTATCTCCTTGTGAGGTGTGTTGCTCTGAGGCTAGGTCTTGTAGCTTTGAGAGCAGAGAGATTGTTGCTATCTTCCTCTCAGTAAACCTGTCCATGGTAGGATAGCCTCTTCCTGTTCACCATCCATTCCTGTGGCAGGTTTTCCCTTTTAAGCCCCTATAGCCCCCACAGATCAAGCCTTGCAGCAGCTGCTCATTGGAATTGAACAAACACGTGATCATTAAAAAAAAAAAAAAAATCACTCACCTAAGAAATTCAGAGTCCCAAGAAACCCAAATGTTTAAATCCTACAGTATCCAAACTCTGTATGAGACAATAGAAATTTTGTAATGGTACTTATGAAAATCATACATTCTATAATTCTTCATCATTTTCTAGAGCTTTATTATTTCCTTTTCTTTCTCCGTTGGTAGGATCAAGTACCACTACCTCAGGGAAGCGTGTGCTTCATAGGTTGGGTTCATTTGATATTTTTGATAGCTACATCCATGTAAGTTGTAAAAACTTCATTGCCACCAGCCTTCCCCATTCTGATGGCTGAAGACAAAACTGTCTCATGTTCAAACTGCTCTCTGCGAGGAACAATACATTAGAAGTTCAGCAGCATTAGTATATATCTGCCTTCTGATTGAGATAAGACTGTTGCTGGAAAGAGGATGAGGCCTTATGCTTCAGACTGTGCGCCATGGAAATGGTGATGCCAGAGCGATGTTGTTGCAATGAAACAAGCATTTTTGTTTCCTAAATGTGTTTTGGTTTTGCTTACCTGTAGGATAGTTTTGGTTCCATTCTGTCCTGTCATCCTTCAGATTGTTGCTAGTTTGAATTTTTAAATTCCCTATTAATGTTAAAGGGAATAAACTCAGACTTTATCTGCAAGTGAGTAATACTTTCTCTCACTAATTTTTTTTCTTGGATGATTAGTGTATTTAGCTGCATAATCTTCCCAAATAAATTAGGTACAAGACACAAAGGCAACCTTTACAGGAAGCCCTCCACATTTTCAGGGGCTACGTTCCAGAGACAGCCACTAATGTTGAGATCCGCACATACGGGAAGGCCGGGGGTGTTTGTGCACAAAACCAATAAATTGTCCAAAATGAGCATTTTATTGCCTGCTGTTTCACAGTCAACAAACAACTTCAACATCAAAACTAGTCACCCAAAACAATTATTTGAATTTGCTCCCTGCAAATCTTTCTGTTCCTCTGGGATGGGGTAGGAAGGTTAACAAAGGTGGGTTTGCAAATGAACATAGTAATGTGAAGATGTTTAGTCTTGTTTTTTAACACCTTTAAAATTTCTGGTACGGCATCACTACAGCTTCAATTTCCCTTTTAACTTTCTGGCTCCATTCCACCAAGAGATCATAGTGAAACATTTTGTCAGTGAGCTGTTTTCTGCATCTGAAGAGATCAGCCTGTTTTTTACATTTAAATCTGTTGTTTCTGTCTCATGTTCCCGTTCCTCTTTGTCTTCCCTATTTGTCATGAGTCCTGCTAGGTCCTCATCAGTCAATTCCTCTGAATGCGACTGAATCAGTTTTTCAACCTCTGATTCCTCTGTATCCTCAAAATCCTCCCTTCCAGTATCATGAGACATTCTGACAATGCTCTTGATCCCTTCATTGACAGGTGGGAAATCAGTGATATCACTGACCGCTTCCTTCCGCAACTTCCTCCAACAAGCATTGATGGTTGATTTTATTGATGTTAGTGATGTAGTTAGCAATGTTGTAGTCATCCCAGCACTTCCTTAGATCAAGCATTTCATCAGTGTCCTGCTCATTGTGAATCTGAGCAAAAGTGCGCCTGGTATAATAAGCTTTAAAAGTAGCAATCACACCTTGGTTGAGGGAAGTTGTGTTAGGTGGCAGGAAAATCACTTTTATGTTAAGATGGACAAATTACAAAGTGCCTTGTGGGTGGGCTGGGGCATTGTCCAAGGTGGGTAGCACTTTGAAGGACAGCTCATTGGACTGTAGGTATTTCTCTGCCTCAGACAAAACAGTTGTGGAACCAGTCCAAAAATATCAGTTGTCACCCAAGCCCTTCTGTTTCACCTCCAAAAAACTGGCAAACTGTGCTTATTATTTCCCTTTAATGCCCTGGGGTTCAAAGCATGGTAGAGCAACATAGGTTTCACCATACAGTCTCCTGCAGCATTAGCACAGAAAAGGGTTAGCTTGTCTTTTGCCGCCTTGAAGCCGGAAGCTGTCCTTTCCTCCTTGGAAAGGTATGTTTTGTGGGCATCCTTTTCCAAAACAAGGCAGTTTCATTGGCACTGAAAACTAGTTGGCACACACAACCCTTTTCCTCAATAATTTTAAGAAGGTGCAAGGTATAAGCCCATGCTGCTTTATGGTCTACTGATGCTGATTCCCTCGTTAACTTCACATTATGCAAACTGTGCCACTTTTTAAACTTGTCAAAGTGCACTCCTTGCTTACGTTGAATGATACTGCATGTCATGAGTTCCCACCTGACCACCTGATGCCTGTGCAAAATGCTTCCACAAACTCAAAGCCTTTTCTGGAATTCCAGCACCATTCACAGGTGCTCATTTCTGTGCCGTGTCTTCAATCCTAATGCTTAATGCCTTTTTCTGATTTTTCAGTTATGGGATCACTACTCACACATGACACCTTGGCACAAGTTGGCACACTTGCAGCAACACTGCCCCTTACATTTTTCTCCTTTTTAAAATATAACCTTTTATAGTAGACCTTTTAATGCCATACATACTAACTACTGAGGCTGCATTATAACCACTTGCAAGCTTATCCAATAATTCAGTTTTCTGACTTTTTCCTTTCTTAGTCTCTTGATCACTGACTGGATCACTCACTTTTCTTTTTGGTGCTGTAATTAAGGTGAGGTGTTACTTCAGTGATCGTAATTTTTTTTACCAGAACGCACTGAGAAAATGTCAGCATGCTGCATCATGTGCTTATACCGTGTGTGGTGTAGCGCACCATGAACAGTGAAACTACAGATGGCAATGTCTTGCTGTATAAATATTTTCTTCACCAGATAATGTGCTCACGTTTGTGTGATCATCCCCTGACAATAGCTAACCATTCTCCAATCTAGATCATCAGTTTGGTACCACTTTGCCCTTGCCCATATAATCATCTATTTCCCATGTCTGACAGTCTTCCTTTTCTAATGTATAAAGTCTATTTTAGGAAGATGAGCTGTTTTGATTCATTACTTTCATGTATTTAACTTCTGAAGGTTTCTAAAAATATGCCTCGTGACCAGGAACAACAGATGAAACATCTGTTTTCTCGACTGGCATAGCTTCATTGAACTAAGTTGAGTTATGATAGCAGAGAATTGACCCAAGAAGCTCTTGGCTTCCTTTGCTAACTGTCAACCTTCAATTTGTGAAACAGAAGCCTTTGTAGTATAAATTGGCAAACTCCTCTGCTTTGTGGGGGAGAAGACAGTACCTTCATCTAACACCGATGCTGCATTTTGAGCAAATCACTGGACAGCCATTGACTCTCCGTCTCAAAATTGACTCTTGCAGTTTCAGAATATCATAAGTTAGTGTCTCCTGTTCTTCTCCTGTAATCATATTCTTACCATATCTACAGGAATCATTTCTTCAGTGTTTCATTACACAATGCACAGTAATTATTTCTTCTTAGATTATGTGAGAAAACTTTTCTAATACAAAACCTGGTAGAAACATTAAATCACGAGTGCAATAAGGATAATACTACACTGTTGTTCATCTGCATACCATATAGATCATGTAATTGTATGAAGTTTTAATGTTCTTAAAATGGCATTTGATCAACTAGAGGATCACCGTACTCCTTAATTCTACTTGTCAGACAAATGAATTACTTTATTGCATTTACTAATCAGTTTGCTATTTGCCTCTAGGATTCCAAATGTGCAGCTTATCCAAAACTAATAAATTATACCTTAATATATTAATTATCTGAAACAGTCCCTTTATTATGTAGCTTTATGACCAATTAAATTCATTTCTGATATTTGAGGGCTATTTATAAGTAAAATTATGTTTCTAGAAGCAAATTTTTCATTTCCAATAAAAGCTGGGAATGGTGGAGGCTGAAGAAGGCAGGAATCCAAAGCCCCTAGCAATATCTAATTGCCAGCATTTGAAATAGTATCACAATTTTTTTTTTATAATTAAAATGAAAAACCTGTCAGATCTATTATTGGAAAAACTAGATCATGTTGAGAAACAGTCTAATTATCCCTCTGTCTGTAGTTAAATTTGCAGATTTGATTATAAACTGAATTTTCATCCCTCTTCTAACTCGAAGTAGAAGCTTCATTCTAAGAATTGGAAGATGGTCTCTAGTTAATTGGATGAATATTTGTTGTTTTAAATAGTCTTAAAAGAAAAAAATCTTTGTTCATAATTAGCAAGAGTCTGAAGATAAGATATATGTGTCAGAGAAAAAATTAGTTGGAGGAAAAATGTATGCTGAGGGATAAATTTTCAGCAGTGGTCACCGTGTTGCACTGAAGAAACTAATATTTAGGGGAAAATTATACGCTCCATAAAATGCTTGATGGCAATTGTTGCTTTATATACAGATGGAGGAGAGAATTGGGTTTTTATTGGATGGTATTCATATTAGGACCTTACTCATATGTCAATCATGGAACCAAGACGTGTAGAAACTTCTACTGTATACATTGCAAGGACTTTCAAAGCTTACTGAAATCAATGTAAAGACTCTATATTAACCCCAGTTTACTTTCTGTCAGTGCCAAGGTGCAAAGAGATTCATTCTTACTGCTCTCCTGCAGGAGAGGAACAATGCTTCTAAGCACCTCCTAAATTCATGTGGCGTAACCTCCTCTTTTACTCCCTCCTGGAACTTCACACCTGCATAGGAGAGGAGCTCCACTGTTATCCACCTGGGGAGGTACACAGCACTTCACAGCTTCTCTCCTCTAACCCCTTGGAGCTAGATGCCATATGACAATTTATGTGCCTCATGAAACAATGATTTTATTGGCATAACTCAGGGATAATGTTTGATGGCGGGGCCACTCCAAGATTTTGCAAAGTGGTCAAGGGCTGCACTCTTTCATGATATTAGTGGAGGAGGTGCGGGGCCTGGGATGGAGGTTAGGTGCAGAAGGGAACTTGGGTTAAGGGATTTGGGTGCAGGGATTTGGTTTGTGACCTAGGGCAGCACAAGGTTGTGTCCTGGGACAGATAATTAGTGTAAAAATTGTTGAACTACCTTTGATTATTTTTCTTCTATTTAGTCAGCCTTAGAAAAAAGTTTGCATCCTTTTAACATGTATGAAATGGAAAGTATGGCAAAATTTAATCCCTTATCCTCTTGAGTTCATGTACGGTATTAGAGGGTACAAACAAGGCTTTCTTCATTTTTTTTTATGCTTACCTTTTCCATAAATAAGGTAGTGTATATAGGGGAGATGTGAAAAAGAATTAGTATAGGTCTAGTGAAGGAGTTCTTTCCAATTCCATATGAATAGAATATATGCGCAGAACTCTCAGTGCGTGTTGATGCAGTAAGTTGAGGAGAACAAAGACAGAAGAAAGTCATTGAGAATCTACAGAGAGCAGAAACAAGAAAGTCAGAGGGTACGAGAGGAGGCTGTGGGACTTTAGAAAGTGAAGAAACAGTTGATGATATTCACAGAGCTGCTTAAAAGCATTAGACCACTTTCTGTTCCAAGCCCTTGTTTAGGCTGGGAGTCGAACCAGAGAGACCACAATAATGTAGGAAACTCAGATTTTTGTAGTGATGAAGTGTTTCTGTATCTCCTGTATACAGTTGGGCTGTTGGAAACTATTTTCAAGCAGGCATTGCTCAACTTCAAATAGGTGCAAGATAGGATTAAGAACAGATCTGAAACAATAAGTATAGAAAGCTGTTTCCAAGAGAAAAGAAAACACTCATAGAATCATAGAGCTGGTCATCAAGTCCAGCCTCCTGCCCAAGGCAGGACCAATCCCAACTAAATCAACCCAGCCAGAGCTTTGTCAAGCAGAGACTTAAAAACCTCTAGGGATGGAGATTCCACCACTTCCCTAGGTAACCCATTCCAGTGCTTCACCACCCTCCTAGTGAAATAGTTTTTCCTAATATCCAACCTGGACTGCCCCCACTGTAACTTGAGACCATTGCTCCCTGTTCTGCCATCTGTCACTACTGTGAACAGCTCTTCTCTAGCCTCTTTGGAACCTCCCTTCAGGAAGTTGAAGGGTGCTATAAAATTCCCCCTCATTCTTTTCTTCTGCAGACTAAACAAACCCAAATCCTTCAGCCTCTCCTCATAGGTCATATGCTTCAGTCCCCTAAACTTTTTGGTCGCCCTCCACTGGACCTTCTCCAATGTGTCCACATCCTTCCTGTAGTTGGGGGCCCAGAACTGGACACAGTACTCCAGATGTGGCCTCACCAGAGCCGAATAAAGGGGAATAATCACTTCTCTAGATCTGCTAGCAGTGCTCCTCTTAATGCAACCTAATATGCCATTAGCCTTCTTGGCTACAAGGACACACTGGCACATCTTCATACCTTTATTAGAATTTTTCTTAAACTAAACACTCAGAATCTAGTATATTTTAGAATGACTGATAGTGGCATTTACTGGCATTTTACAGAGAGATAATAGGAAATACTAGTTTTTATTTTTATGCATTTAATATATAACTATGTACAAGAAGAAAACTAAGGAAACCAAGATGGCCTCAGTCCAGGACCAGCAGTTGATGCTACTGTCTTCTAAATTCCCAGCTTGTCAGAACTAATTTGGGCTGTTAAATCTGTTGCTATATTCTTTCCTCAATTACGCAGTTCAGTATAATGCACAGATAAAGGGAACCTCATTAGAAAAGTCATGGTGTCATAAATTTATATTACATTTGTTTAAGACATCCTGTCTTTTTTAAGCCAATTCAGTATACAACATCGTGTCAGCTGGTTAGTATTGGATCAAAGTGTATATTAACCTCCTGATTAAACAGCCCTCTTCTGCTGTGAGGAATAAACACAATTATAACTTCTTCCTTCCTGATGTTGGTTTAAGATTAACATATGTCCAGTTTCAGTGAGTTCACCATTGTCCTTATCCAGCTGGGTAAACAAACTTTAAGGAAATGTAGTAAATTGTAGCATACAAACCGTTCACCTACTGTTCAGAACATGTGCAAGGAGTTCTGGTGGACACTCTCTTTGTCTGACTAAAGAGTATATTTAGTGTCTTTCTTGGAGCACACTCAATGTCTCAAATCCAGTTTCATGCAGTTTTTATATCTGAAACCCAGGGACTGTGTAGATTAATAGATAAGTGGTCAATACACATACATCAGGTAAAACTAGAATTGGATATGACACTTCCTTTAATCAAATTCTAAAATTAGCTGTTGATCTCCCAGTTATTAATGTAAATAACTGATATTCTGTTCTACAATATCTAAGTAAGCTTCAGTTAGAAACTCACAGATTTAACAGAAAGCTTTTAAAGTATGTTTCTTCTGTTTTAAAAATAAAACTAAAACTTGTGACTCCTCACCAAATCCTGAACCTTGCACTAGACTTTTGTGTAGAAAAAGAAATCTTTACATACAATAGAGCAAAACTTTTCAGACAGCATTTTTTGATGAAAAATGAAGATTCAGCAACACTGAAGAGAGTTGCTAGTCTATGTTGGTTTCATTGACTTGTTTGAGTTTGAGGGAGAAGCAAGGGAACAAAAATAATTCTCAAGAAAAAGATCAGTGTTGCGGGATAGTTCCCTTGTCCCTCGCCCAGGGTTCACTGTTGAGCCCCTGAGCCTTCTGGCACCACACCTTGCATCTTCTGAAACATAGATACGGCTATACCCCAAAGCCCCTCTTCCCTGGGCAGTTCACCAGGGCAGTGTGGCCTAGCGGCTGGAGTTTCTAGCAACATTCCTCTTCACCGAAGCAATGCGGCCTACCAGTCAAATTAGTAGTCCAGGTGTAGTGTCCCCTTCGGGGGATAATAGGGGAACCCAGGCCCTCTCTTTTCACTGGATCCCAGCCCAGAGCCCTCTCAGTGGTGGACATGTCCCACTACTAGCTCAGCAAGGAGTCCGCCCGAAACATGCTCAGCACTTGGGGACTCCAGTTCCCCACCTTGGGGTACTTCCTACCCTGTCCAGGATTGCTGGCATCTTCCCCACCTGCATCCTTTGCTGGCCTCTGCTGTGCTATCTGTCTGCTGCTCCTTCTCTGGGCTAGAAGCCCCACTGTCTGGTCCCTGTTGGCTGGCCTCCCAGTCTGGCCCCTCAGGCGGCTTGTTTACAGGAGCTCAGGCAGTACATCCTTCCTCCTCAGCAGCCAGCCCAGACTAAGCCACCCTCCATGCTTTTATACCTGATCATGCCCAACTGGGTTGTGGGGGCAGGGCTTCTTCAGTCAGGTGAGCCTGGTTAGGTTTAACTTTCACAGCATGGGGCTGGTACACCCCGTCACAGTCAGAATGTTTAATTTAGATCAGCGTTTCCCAAACTATGGGCTGAGGCCTGGTACTGGGCCGCGGGAAAAAAATACCGGGCCTCAGCATGGCTGCTGGGAGGGGAGCAGAGCGGGTCGGGCTGGGAGGAGGAGGGAGGAACCGGCCGCCGGGAAACAGTGCTGGGGGCAGCGGGGCTGTCTTGTAGAGATCCGGGTCAAAGCAGGGCTGGGAGCAGCAGGGCTGGGAGTAGCGCGGCTCTCCCGCGGAGATCCGGGTGGGCGGTGAAAGCAGGGCTGGGGGCAGCGGGGCTGTCCCGCAGAGATGGGCGGGCGGGCGGGCAGGTGGCAGAAGCAGGGCTGGTGGCAGCGGGGCTGCCCCGCAGAGATGGGCGGGCGGGCAGGTGGCAGAAGCAGGGTTGGCAAGAATATTGTGGGTGATTGTATCAAAAGCTTTGCTGGCACTAGGGGCTTTGGGAGGACTAGAAACAACTTATTTGAATATTCATCATTTGCTTATTGAATATGCAAATGAATGTTACTGGGCCTCCAAAATCTCATGAATGGATTTACTGGTCCCTGTGCCAAAAAGTTTGGGAACCCCTGATTTAGATGTATGTGAAAAAAATGTGTAGCGTTTTTATTTTTAAATTCAAAATAACTGTTCAAAATGTTTTTTCAATTATATTTTAAAAATAGGATAAACACTTCAAATTGAAGTGAAAAAATTATTTTTGGATTGAATTAAATGTTTAGGTAACACAAATTTTGAACTGTCTGCAAACCAAAAAATCAGTTATTTGCACAGATTCAGTCTTCTGTTCCTTATCTGAGGCTGAAGTTTTAGGGATGTAGTAGCCCTAACAGCTGGTGCACTTCCAAGGGAGAATGGCTGCAGAGTTTGTGCAGTCATATCTTCTGTGTGAATCCTACTCCCTAACCTCACCTATACACATTGGTACAAGGAGCCACAATGGCACAGGAACAAGGATGCCTTGAGTAGGGTTCCCACGATTATGCTTTTCTACTTTTCTGCAGTGTAACCATGCCGTTTCTGCTAGGTCACTGTCTTGAGTCTGTAGACGAAGTAAGATATAGCCCTTAATAACAACTGGATAGAATTTGGGCTAAGTGCTATTAAGAAAAAGGTCTTTATAAGAAAGAAGAATAAAATACGTCACAATGAAACCTGATATCTTCAATTACTGAAAACCAGAATTAATAAGAGGAATTATTTCAAATCTAGTTATCAGACTTTGTTTCATTAATACATTATGCATTTCAGGTTCACAGATGCAGACGGTTTAAAAAGAATATTTCGTTAAATATTTGTAATATTTTAATCTCATAATTACCAGTGGTTAATTTAGCTTTGAAGATGTTCTGTAAGTTTGGAGTAAGCAGACATTCACTGAAGACAGCCCTGCTAACTAGTTTAGTAATTACTGTATGTGTCTGAAGCTTGTTGATTAGTGCAGATATAATTAGCTTGAGTGCAGACGTCTTAATAGACGTGCATGTTTTTACCTGTGGCATGCATAGGTCTACAGGTATTGCTTTCATTTCTGTTTTTGAAGTGTATATAGCTGTTTTTAAAGTGTATATAGCTCACCATTGCAAGCCATTTGATTTGTGAAAATATATTTTCCTTGTATTAACTTGTGGAAACAGTTTGATAGACTTGAATGAGAAAAAATTCATCACCGTGATTTTGAGCAGTTTCAGCTGGCTCGTATCCAGAGCTAATTTAGGCTACATCCCAAAGAGACAGAAGTGTTTGTTAATTTGCAAATAATATTTCACATAATCAAAATTCCACCACAGCATTGTAAATTGTTGGATATATATCTAGCATGTCTGCATTCGTGTGTGTTATTATTCTGAGCTGTTTATTTGAACAGCATTTTATGTGACTCTTATATTCATTGAAGACTAAAATAAAGTCACGTTCATTTCTACTAAATTTTGAAGGTTAGTGGACATCCTGGGCCAGATTCACCCTCTATACAATTCCATTGATTTCAATGATATTTCACCATTAATGTATTTGTCTCATTGCGTCTAACTGTCCCATATGATTTCAGCATAAAGCTTCAAAGAGACCATCTAATTTAAAGTGATTTAATTATACGTCTAAGTTCTGTCCGTCAAAGTTTAAGACAGAAGGTTTGCTTCTCTTTAGGGCAATGAAATGCAAGATTATCAGAACTCAGTTTCCATGCTGCAGCATTTGTCAGAGCAGAGAATAAACTCTCTGATTAAAGAAACCAGTGTCTTCTGATAAAAATGTTAATATTAAGATAGGTAAACACTAAGAAATGTAGGGATGGTTAAAGTTTCCCTAATATTAAATTGTCATTCCTAATCTTGATTATAGATGACTCTGATATCAGGCCTACTCTTTGTATTAAAAAGTGGGAACTCTCATCTGTTAAAATAGATTCATAGATATATGGATTCCAAGACCAGATGGCACTGTTGTGATCATCTAGTTTGACCTTCTGTATATCACAGGCCACAGAATTTTTCAAAATAATTCCTAGGTCATAACTTTTGGCAAAACACCCAGTCTGGATTTTAAAATGGTCAGGAATAGGGAATCTACTCCAACAAATTGGTGAATTTGTTCAAAGATTAATTACTCTCACTGTTGAAAATGTGCACCTTATTTCTAGTCTGAATTTGTCTAGCTTCAACTTCTGGCCATTGAATCATGTTATACCTTTCTCTGCTAGACTGTAGAGCCTGTTAAATACTAAAATAATTAAAATATATATATGACAAGATTTACTCAGAGTTGCTCAGGTTCTTAACTCAATTAATTTTTTTTTAAATGTATGTACATGCTTCATTTAAATCATTGCTTTGGGGTGGGACTGGGGATGAGAGGTTCAGTATGCAGGTTTCCCAAGGAGAGAGGTGTTACGCCAGAGACTTAGGTAATCCAATTAATATGTGGCCAGTTAGGGAATTTAAGGGTGTTAGGGTGTGTCTGTTCAGAACAACAAATCCGACCTGGTGTTATGTATCTCTATCACCGCTGGATTGATTGTCACAAATCAGACAAGTACACGAGATTAGGGCCAAACCATGTATTTGAAAGGTAAAAGCACAACACCAACAAGTAACAATAACGATCCCACCCTATTCCTAGAAAAGAGAGAAGATAGACAGATCCCCAATACAAAAGGTAATACTTTACAATGGGAGGAGGCGGCGATCGAGGCCTGCAACCTACTACCCCATAGCTAGTTGAAAGCTTTGGGGGAGGACAGCAGGGAGATCCCTCGCAGAGGTGAACTGACCAGCCGGAACAGACCCTCTAGTTGATGAATCCTCGCCTTTTGTGGAGTGTTCCCTCTGAATATGGTTTTCACCAGTCCTGCGACTCCGTGAGCCAATTCAGTGAGTGAGGATGGAAGTGAGTATAAAAGTCCAAGTCCGTATGGTGCCAGCCAATAATCCAGTGGATGGGGTATTCCCACACCCACGGTGGTTGATACACCAAGGCCTGGGCTTCCCAATCCTAATCCAGTGTCCACGAATATGGGGAGATGGAGTGTCACGGGAGACAGACAAACACACGCTGACAGGGCTACGGACGGACAGTGACGAACCTGAGCTCCCCTCAGAGCAAGGTTTATAAGCTCTCTGAGGCGGGAAAATCATGCTAGGGAGCTGGGTGCAGAATATGGGGTCATGTGCAGCAGGTGATGGGGTGGAGTGCATAGATTGACTGCGTGCGCAGCAAAGAGGGTTGAGTGCAGATGGTAGTGTCATGTGCACCTTTGGTAGAGAGGGGTGCAGAGGCTGTATGGTGGTGTGCACCTAACTGATTTTGGTGGGAAATGAGCTTCTGAGGTAAAACCTCAAAATGGAACCCAGACAGACTCCATCTTGTATATCCTGAGAACATAACATATTCAGTAATTGCTCAAACCGTGGTAACAGAGGACTACTTGAGGCGCCTCTCACCACAACAACTTTGGACCAGGTGAAAAGGTCCAGCAGGCAAGCCAGGGCAGAGATGCATGTCCCTTACCTGCAGCAGGTACAGGTTTGTCTGCCCCCCTGCGCTTCCCAGTCAGAGTGAGGAATGCAGCAAATTGTGCATTTTCTCCTCACTCCCTGATGAAGGGGAACTGCCAGTGATGTTCTTGTATGAATAAAGGTGAGGGAGCTTCAGCCTCCCGCAAAGTGTGCCTGGGGGATAGAAGGCTTGGAGCTGGGGGGAAGGAGGCTGTGCCCCTTGCCAGCCCCTTTCATCTGATTCTGTCTCTTTTCTGTATGGTGTTATGAGAAGCAATCCCATTCCAGGCACATCTGATTTTCCTGGCACAAGCAAACACTTACCTTGCTTTAAGCTATGGTAAGAGGCAGCTATATGCCAAATGTGGGTGGTCCTAGCTCTTACCATTTAGGAGGGGGTTTTGAACAGACAGACAAACTCAAGTATATAGTAGATATGCTTTGGTTGGTGGACCTAGCCAAGAGAGATTCAAGCTGGAAGGAGACTGAGTATTAGGAGATATGAAGCTGGGTAATAGAATGGAAACAATTGCTAGCAGGAAAAAAAGAGGAGGGGTGTCAGAAGATAGAAGAGTCCTCACTTTAGGATCTGATGCTGCAAACTAATTGTCCTTAAATGTTCTGTGAGCCACCTATTCAAGCCCTGGTTTACACTAGGGAATTACTTTGAAATAACAAGCAGAGTGTCCACACTACACAGCCTATTATTTAGAAATAATAACTCCTGCTTTCCACGAGCAATAATGCTTATTTTGAAAGTTACAGTAATTCCTCATTTAACACTATACTTATGTTTCAGAAAATGATCGTGTTAAGTGAAAACGTGTTATGCGGGGTCAATTTTCCCATTGAAAATAATGGAAAAGGTGGGTTTGCTTTTCAAGCTGTGGCATCTGTTGGGACCGGGACATAAGGTTGGGGGAGAAAGGGGACTGGGTTACAGCAGGGAGGGGAAGTATTTGGCTCTGGGGAAGGGAAGGGGTGAAGAGGGAAGGGGGATTGGTTTGGGAATATGCCCCTGTGATGGGTCTACTGGGACCCGCACTGCGTTCGGTGAGGGGGGGTTGCCGGGGAGCGGCGTGGCGAGCAGCGAACCCTCCGCCGCTTTGCAGGGAGGTGGGGGAAGCCCTGTGCAGCCGCTGGCGATGGGCCGGCTGGGGAAACCCAACTGCCGGCCTGCAAGTGGGGGCGGAGGAGAGGGGGCAAGGCATCCAGTGAGGGGGAGTCAGCGGGGAATGGCGCGGCGAGCGGCGAACCCGCTGCTGCTTTGCAGGAAGGCGGGGGAAGCCCCGTGCAGCCGCTGGCAACAGGCCGGCTGGGGAAATCGTGTTGTTCTGGGGATGGTCGTGTAATTAAAAAATCGTTCCTTAAAAAAAAAAATTGTGCTATCGCGAAAACGTGTTAAGTGGGCACGTGTTAAATGAGGAATTACTGTATTTCAAAGAAGCAGACCCGTCACAGGGGCATATTCCCAAATCACGAGGTGCTCCACTGCTACTATTTTGAAATAGCTGCTTCCCAGAGTCATTCAAAGTAATTACAGGCAGTCCCCGGGTTACATGGATCCGACTTACATCGGATCCCTACTTACAAACGGGGTGAGGCAACCCCTCACTAGCTGCTTTTCCCCCAGCAGACCAGGGAGACACGAAGCTAGCGCCCCACCCAGCAGACCAGGGAGACGTGGAGCTGCTTTTCTCAGCAGACACCTCAGCTTGAGAATAAAGGACTGAGGGAAGTGAGGTGTGGGAGAATAAAACTGAGCTCTGGAGAAATGTTTGGCTAGAGTTTCCCCTACAATATGTACCAGTTCCGACTTACATACAAATTCAACTTAAGAACAAACCTACAGTCCCTATCTTGTACGTAACCCGGGGACTGCCTGTACTCCCCAGTGCTTCCTGGGGCTCTAAATCGAGCTAGCGTGTCCACATTAAGGGAGCCTGCCTTGGGCTAATTTCAAGACTTCCCTGTAGTGTGGACATGCTATTTCAAAATAATTATTTCGGGAGTTATTATTCTTCTTCGAGTGGCCCCGTGGGTGCTCCACTCCAGGTGTCGGGTCCCGTCCCGGCACCGCGAATCGGAGAGCTATCAGAGCCGTGGTCCACTGGACCGCGCATGCGTGGCTGCCCGAGGCGGCGTTCGCGCCTTTGATGTGTTGTGCGCGGTCCGGCTTGCTCAGTTCCTCTCAGCTGCCCTCGGTCGCGGACGAGAGCTCCTTCTTGTCAGTTTCATTCCAACGGTTTTCTCTCAGAGTCTTCACATTTGGTGAATAGTTCAAAAATTTTTCTTTCCTTACTTTTGCGTTAAATTGACCAGTTCTTTAAAAAAAAAACACAAAAAAAAACAGTTTTTCTACAGACTTTGGACAGTTTCTGCGGCAGCCTGAGGGGGACGGGCGTAGGAAAGATTGTACGTGTCAATTTCTCTCTTCCCACTACTTCAGTATGCCAGCGTCCCCCGGTTTTAAAAAATGCTCAGTCTTCCGAGAACCCATGCCGGCATCTGATAGGCATGATTCCTGCGTCATGCGCTTGGGTGAGACGCATGTCCCCCAAAAATGCATCCACTGCAGCAAACTGACGGCGAGGGCTCGAAAGGATCGGGACTTGCGCCTGAAGCTGATCCTTTATGGAAAGGCGCTAGAGTCTGATGCCACCCCTGCCTCAGGCACAGCAGCCCAGAAACGGCGGGCAACGTCTCCCGGGACAGCCGTTACAAAAAAGACTAAGGCGTCCCCAGCTCGATCGTTGCCAGACACCACCAAAATGAATTGCCCTGACGAGGCATCCGGGTCAGCAGCCCCAGGGCAGAAACTGGCTCCTGGACACACGAGACCGGCACCGGATCCAAAAACCGCGCGGAAGCCGGCATCGGCAGGAGCGCGAAAGCCGGCACCGCCAACTGCCGCCCAAACGGCGCCGGCGGCGGCGAGTTTAAACCCCTCGTTGCTGAGCCGCCAAGTCTCTCAGGCGGCACCGCAGGCTGATCTGCTGGCACCGGGCTCTTCCTCGGCACCGACAACGCTGCCCCCATGTGGCGATACAGAGGCATTACAGCCGCGTGCGGCACCGAGCTCTCCACCAATAGAAGAAATTGACAAGGCTTCACTGCCTTGCAAAGCCGTAGAGAAAGAAACTTACAGGGCGCTTTCCCCATCGCCTACCTTCTCTTCAGGACGGTCTCCTTCTCCACCCAGGTACCGAAGGCACCGGGACTATAGCCTCTCTCCATCTTATCAAGTGCTTAGAGGACCTTCCCATAGGGACACGGTCTATATAGAAACAAGATGCCCCCCATCACGTTCTCGCTCCCCAAGGGGGTCATCAAGGCATAGATCACCTAGGCGGTCGCCACAGCGGATCTACTACATCCGCAGTTCGGGATCCTCCAGATACTCCTCACTAACACGGTCTGACTGTTATTATGGCCGCTACCATAGGGCTGAATATGATCGCCCCCACCTTGGTCACGCTACTCTATCTTATAGGGGTTCTTCATGTACTCATCTATCACCCAGTGCGCAGCACTTATCAGAGCGTCCACAAAGATTGTTTTCACCACCTCCATCAGAAAACTTACCCATCAATCAGGACCACTCAGAACCAGAAGAGGGCCAGCTGTCCGAGACAGAAGATCCTCAGCCACACATTTCTCCAGCTGACTGTTCCTCATCGTCACCGGATGAAGCAATGATTCCAGATGACGCCTCTCCCTTGGATGACCTGAAGCAGTTTCAGGACCTATTCAAAAGGGTTGCAAACACACAGGAAATACAGTTGACAGACGTTCCCATGAAACATCGTCTCTTAAAGAATTTGCGACAGCAACAACGGGCAAGAATCGCACTCCCTATCGATGAGGCCATCATGGAAGTGGCAGACGAAATATGGCAAACCCCTACATCGGCTGCCCCAACTAGTAAGAGGGTTGATAGAAAGTATTTTGTACCTGCTAAAGGACTGGATTTCCTTTTCAACCACCCTCAACCCAACTCTCTTGTAGTTGATGCGGTACAGCGGAGGGCTAAGGCTCCTCAATATAAGAATACAATCCAAGACAAGGATAATAAAAAATTGGATGTGTTTGGAAGAAAGGTTTACTCTTCGGCTACGTTATTGTTACGAATCGCAAATTATACGGCCTACCTTTCTAACCACAATTTTGATAACTATTCAAAGCTTACAGAGCTACTACAATATCTACCTGATGCCAAGAAACCCTTACTGAAAGCCATAGTCCAAGAAGGATATATAGCCTGCAATACTACTTTGCAGATGGCCATGGATGTGGCCGACACAGCTGCATGGGCCACAGCTATGGGGGTCGCAATGAGGCGGTCTTCCTGGTTATCATCTGCCAGAACTCCATGGGAGCTTCAGAATAAAGTAGAAGATCTACCCTTTGATAAACAGAAGCTCTTCGCTAGTAACACCGACGAAGTTCTTCATTCTGGCAAAGACTCCCGTACCACTTTACGTAACTTGGGAATGTATACACCTCCCTATAAACGTAAACGTTACTATCCTTACCAACGGAGGTACGATTATGCATTCAATAAGAATCAATCACGTCCCCAAGACAATCAGCGCTTCCGGCAGCGTCCTCAATGTAAGAGATCTCAAACGAACCGTTCATCTAATCAACCTGCACCTAAACAGCAAATTTGACTTTCCCGTCGAGGACGCAAGCACGACCCCCACGTTCAATGTACCACAGGACTCTTTACACATGTTTCACCATCGATTAAAACAGTACCTCCTTCACTGGTCCAGTATCACCACGGACAAGTGGGTTCTGGAGGTGGTACAATTTGGTCTCTCCATCCCCTTTCTATCCATTCCCCCTACCACCCCTCCTACCCCGTCCCTTTTCAGGGACCCCTCTCACGAACATTTGCTGAAACAGGAAGTTCATCGCCTACTGAATATCGGTGCTATAGAGAGGGTACCAAGTCAGTTTAAGGGAAAAGGATTTTATTCCCGGTACTTCCTTACCCCAAAGAAGAAAGGAGGGTGGAGACCCATTTTGGACCTACGCAAGCTAAACCGCTACCTCAGGAAACATCGCTTCAAGATGGTGACCCTAAATGCCATCATTCCGTCGTTGAACAAGGGAGACTGGTTTGCAGTCCTCGACCTGCAAGACGCCTACTTCCACATAGCGATCCATGTGGCACACAGGCATTTTCTCCGCTTCCAGCTAAGTCAAGAACATTTCCAGTACAAAGTACTACCTTTCGGCTTGGCATGTGCACCCAGAGTTTTCACCAAAACCTTAGCGGTAGTGGCTGCCCACTTGCGCAGGCTGGGAGTGACAATTTTCCCATACTTGGACGATTGCCTCCTAAGAGGTCAAACATATTCAGAGGCCAAACACATGGTGACAAAAGCCTCTCAGGTTTTTCACTCTCTGGGTCTTCTCATAAACATGCAGAAATCCTCGCCAGAACCTACACAAGATCTGGTCTTCATAGGGGCGAGACTCGATTCGAGAACAGCGCACGCTTATTTACCTGCCGAACGTTTTGCCGCCATTCAAGATCTTGTTCACACGCTGACGTATGCTCCAACGATTCCCGTCAGAGTGCCGTTACAACTACTGGGACACATGGCCGCCTCAACAACTATTGTTCAAAACGCAAGGTTACATTTTCGCTGCCTTCAACACTGGCTGAGTACAGTATACACTCCGATGAAGGACAGCATCCACAAGGTGGTGGCGATACCATCACATGTACAACAATCCCTACAGTGGTGGACCAAGCCGACCAATGTTATGGCAGGCATTCCTTTTCACCGTCCACAACCGTCGAAGCAAATAACAACAGATGCGTCCCTTACTGGCTGGGGAGCGCATATGGACGACATGACGGTTCAAGGTCGCTGGTCTCCGCAGGAGATGCTCTTACATATCAACATTCTCGAGTTACGAGCAATACGTCATGCATGTCAGCATTTTCAGTCCCATATAAGGAACACGACTGTCAGAATCCTTACGGACAATATTGCCACCATGTATTATATAAACAGACAGGGAGGGGCTCGATCCCGATCTCTCTGTATAGAAGCGATGCACTTGTGGAACTGGTGTACCCGCCTCAATACCATCCTGACAGCCTCCTATTTGCCGGGTGTCCAGAATACTATCGCGGACTCACTCAGCAGGCTGTTTCCCCACGACCACGAGTGGGAACTTCGCACGGACATTCTACACGGTATTTTCGCCCAATGGGGGTTTCCCTCAATAGATCTGTTCGCTACTGCTGCCAATGCCAAGTGCCCCTATTATTGCTCCAGAGCAGGGATCGGACATCTCTCCTTGGGAGACGCTTTTCTCCACAATTGGGATCGTCCTAGTTCCCAGGATCCTGGAAAAGATCACTGTAGAAAGGGCTCGAGTAATTCTCATAGCCCCAGCTTGGCCACGGCAACCTTGGTATTCAGTACTCCACCAGATGTCCATCAAGACACCGTACACCCTTCCTCTGCTTCCGGATCTCTTGACTCAGGACAACAGCTCCCTTTCCCATCCGAAACCCGAAACATTACACCTCACGGCGTGGATGCTCGCTGGTTCAATCCAGTCGAACGCTCATGTTCACAGAGAGTCAAGCAAGTATTAGTACACAGCAGAAAAGACTCCACACGAAAGACCTACCTCGCCAAGTGGGCCAGATTTGAAACGTGGTGTAGCAGTGATGGTAGGGATGCTTACGTCGCAGGGATATCCCAGATACTTGATTACATTTTACATCTCCACAACACGGGCCTTGCAATAGCCTCGCTGTGAGTGCATCTAGCAGCAATTAGTGCTTTTCATCAAGGTCAGGATGGGTTTTCTGTATTTGCTCATCCCATCACAAGGAGGTTCCTAAAAGGACTTACAAATCTCAGCCCACCACGGCGACCACCACCACCTTCCTGGAATTTAGACTTTGTTCTGGATTCCTTGACACGCCCCCCCTTTGAACCCTTGGCTACGATACCATTGCAACTTCTAACCACTAAGTTGCTTTTTCTGCTTGCCATTACATCAGCTCGCAGAGTGAGTGAAATAGTGGCATTCATGTCATCACCTCCTTACACGGTGTTTAATAAAGAGTCGGTAACGTTGAGATCTCATCCAGCTTTTGTTCCGAAAGTTTGTTCGGATTTTCACATCAACGAGCCAGTTGTTCTCCCCTGTTTCTATCCCAAGCCTCATACTTCAAGAGAAGATGCACTGTTGCACACACTCGATGTGAGGAGGGCATTAGCCTTTTATATCGAAAGAACGCGACACTTTAGGAAATCGGACCGTCTAATAGTGTCATTAGCGGATCGAACCAAGGGACAACCCATCACTTCCCAACGGATTGCGAGGTTAATAGTGTCGTGTATTACAGCCTGCTACTCCATACATAACAAACCTCTTGCGTGTGCTCCTAAGGCCCATTCTACGAGAGCAGTAGCCACGACTACAGCTTTTCTTAGAGGTGTTCCTTTCCGAGACATTTGTCGAGCAGCAACATGGTCATATCATTCTACCTTTGAGGCATTACGCTGTAATAAACCAATTTGCTGCCGATTCCTCTGTGGCTACGGCAGTACTTTCGCATGTCCATAAACCTTAATTCCGGAGCGCTCAAGTGTTCGAGTACTGCTCCGAAGTCACCTGGAGTGGAGCACCCACGGGGCCACTCGAAGAAGAAGAAGTTACTCACCCTGTGAAGTAACGATTGTTCTTCGAGATGTGCCCCGTGGGTGCTCCACGACCCGCCCTTCCTCCCCGCTCTGGTATTTTTCATTTTCTCATTTCAGGGAGCGGCTGAGAGGAATTGAGCAAGCCGGACCGCGCACAACACATCAAAGGCGCGAACGCCGCCTCGGGCAGCCACGCATGCGTGGTCCAGTGGACCACGGCTCTGATAGCTCTCCGATTCGCGGCGCCGGGACGGGACCCGACACCTGGAGTGGAGCACCCACGGGGCACATCTCAAAGAACAATCGTTACTTCACAGGGTGAGTAACTTCTTCTTTTGAAGTAAATTATTTCGAAATAATTTCCTAGTGTAGACATGCTCTAAGGCCCCAATTTAATAAGCTGATTTTGATAGGTGGACTTCAGTGGGACTCTGTATGGGCATCTATGGTCCACTTGCAGAATCAGGTTGTAAAATACTGCTTTTCTTCTGATGCCAAGCTGTTGCAACTGTCAGGCTTGTGCACACAGTGTGCACAGTGTACTTACACAGGGCTCCCCTCCCCCAGGAGGACCTCTGACCTCTGACCTCTGGCAAAAAGACAAAATAAAACCTGAGTGGTGTTGCAACTATGGATGTTAAGTAACGGTTAATTAGCTAATAAAGTAGCCATGGAATTTCCATCAACTACTCAATTAGTCGATAAAGCACCAGCTCCTGCTCCCCCCTCCTTTGCTGCCTCTGTACTTGACTAATAATAACTAATAATATGTATAACAACCACAAAACTCAAACCCTACCTTCATGAAAAGCACAAGAAAGTAGAAGAGCATGCATAGTATTCTAAAGGTTAACAAGCTGAGGCTATTTAGTATGCAAGGGGATAATGAGTTTGAGTTAATAACCCTGGACACAAAACATGCTGGCACAAGATCACTGTCCATTTTAAAACTAGCGGTTGCCTATTTATGGCTACAACTTTTAGACTACTAAAAAGATTTGGAAAACTGTATTGAGGTTCCCCATTGAAAGTAAAGTCATACTATTTTCACATGATTTATTTACTTATTTAAAGTACTCTTGGGCAAGCCTACTACTTAAGTAGCCAGGTCACATACCCACAAATTGGTAACCCAAGTAGAAAATCAGAGGTACTGAAATGGTTTCTGCCATCACTTCTTGATACTTTCTTCTGTCTATCAGCTCTACATCAATTTTGCATAGATTAAACCATAAATAGGCTCCAGTCTCAGTTAAATGTTGGGGTGGATTGCTTCCATGCACCATCTGAGTAGACGAGATTGAGATGCGAAGCTGGGATTACAGGGCCATCTATTAGTTTCTCATCTGTGTTGAGCAGGATATGTGAAGCACACGAAAGAGCTCTTAAAGCAGATGAGCAATTGCCCAAACTACCCCAGGATATCTAAAAAAAGAAAAGAGTTGTGAGTAAATCCACCAAACTTTTTTTAGTGATCAAAACTATGCTCACAATACATTTTAATTAATATTATTGTATCAACTGAAAGACACATAAGACTCCATTATTGTCTTCTAGCTCCAAACCAACACCACCATTGAAATGTCTAGAACAGTGGTCCCTAACCTTTAGAGGCTGCCGGGCGCCAGGGGGCGTGGCCATTCACCTGCCGGGCACCAGGGGGCGGGGACACATGCACGCCCGGGGGCGGACGGCCCCCCCCAATAGCCGCGTGCTCGGGGGCGGCCCCCCCCGCAAGCGCCGTGCTCCCGGGACCGGCCCCCCCCCCCCGCAAGCGCCGGGGGCCAATGCCCCCTCCAAATGCCGCACGCCTGGGGCCGGCGCCCCCTCCTCCCCCAAGCACCACACGCCCGAGCCGGCGCTCCTCCTAAGCGCCGGGCGCCCGGGGCCAGCAACTCCCTCCCCCCAAGCGCTGCGCGCCCGGGCCGGCGCTCCCCCCAAGTGCCTGCGCGCCCGGGCCGGCGCTCCTACTAAGCGCCGCGCGCCTGGGGCCGGCGCCCCCCTCCCCCCAAGCGCCGCGCGCCCGGGGCACAAGCGGCCAATTCGCGGCGCTCCCGGGGCGGCGCTTACCATGCGCCCCGGGCCGGCTCCGGCACACAAATGGCCGGGCGGGCGCACACAAATGGCCCCGCGGGTGCCGTGTTGGGGACCACTAGTCTAGAACATACTCAGACATGAAATCCAATGGGCTAGGGTCATGACACTTGCTGAATTGCCTCACTGCAGCCTTGTTCACCATCCCCAAAAGAGACATATTTGTGATGGGGTTGCCTGCACTAACAGGGAACTGAATTAATTGGCCCATGAGGTCCCTTCCAGCCCTATGTTCCTATGGTTAGGATGTAACCTTGCATGATCGACAAAGAGATTATAACAAAATATTGAATGAGCCTAGGAAAGCTTATTTGACAAAATGTGATTTTCCTGGTATTACCATTTAAAAAAAACAAACCCAACCTTTTATTAGACATTTAAACAGACTTAACAGCTTGCTTATGACTCTTTCCCTAGACCTTTGAATTTTATATTGTTTTTGTATGTGGCCAATTAAAACATACTAAAATAAATAACATTATCCAAAGGCCCAGCAACTGGGATATAAGAATAATAGTCCAGCACATTAGAATCAGAAATTAGAGATGGAAAAGATCCAGTGTCTTAGATCACCTAGTCCATTTACCTACCTCAGTAGGTTTGTTCCCGGCAGTACATCTGCTAATGCTTTATTTCTTAGTTGATTTGTAGCCTACTGATTAATTCGTGAAGAATGAAAATTGCCATCTTATTGACTTTCTGATGCAATAATCTGCTCTGGCATGTGAAAAAATGTTTCTTTTACCCCAATACAACTTGTGAGCCCTCTCTTACCTGCTCTCTTAAAGAAGAGAAGCTCTTCATGCAAGAACTTTGTTCAGATCCTTTACCTGGCATTTGAATTCTCAGGTCCTACCATTCCCCTTGAACTGTCCATTGTAATCTTATGCATAGGTCCATGGCTTCTTGAGTACCAGGGATTCATCTCAATTATGTGTCTTCCCTCTGTGCATGCAAATGTATAAACTAAGTAATTTTTTTCATAACTCATAAAAGCTCAGTTTATTTGAGTAAATTTTGTCTAACTATACTTGCTGTCTCCGCCCTGCTTTATTATTAAGTGGTTTAGCAGAGGAGGGGTAAAGCAGCAATATTAATTGAGCGACACATTCTTGCACAATCAAGAGCAGATTTTGGTAATGGAAGGTCATGGAGAAGAAGTAAAATATCACTGTTATTTTAGTAATAGATTACTCCCTCCCTGCATAGCAATATTGCACCTGCTCTGCTCTGAAGTATCTGAGAATGGTGGATACTTAGAATGCCTCAAGAAGAGTTTACCACCTGGCAGCACTGCCCTAGAGAGTTAATATGTTAAATTTGTTTTGGCTTGTTCTCTGTGCAGAAATTAGTTAAGGTAAACATCTAAGAATATATTTAAGATGTTTTTTGTTTTGTTTCCTAGGCAGCTGGAGCAATCCGTCCTCTCGTCTCTACTGTTGTTGCTTCTTCTGTGGATGGTTCCTTAGATCATTCACTAGAACGTGCTAGGTACAGAGCAAGTGAAATGCCTCAGGCTTTCGTATTTGATATTATCTATCAAGCATATCATCAGGTAAGAATTTGGGCTTTTTAAATCAGAAGTTCATTCCCCCATGTATGTTCAAGAAAAATATTTCTACTTGTTTGTTTTTTTCTGAAAATTATAAGTTAAATTTCTATATGTGTATCTCAGACTAAGAGAGTTTGTATGTAAATCATTTCAGTGTAGTATCATACAACATTGCCTTTATAATAATACTATAAGATTCATCCGGCATTTCTCATGTCCTAAACTCAATTAATTTTTGTTTTTCTTCATTTAAATCATTGGTTTGGGGTGGGGCTGGCAATGAGGGATTAACTATATAGGCTTCCCTTGGGACAGAGGACTATCCCAGCCCTTTCTCACCACAGCAATTTGGGGCCAGATGAGAAGTGCCTCTCCATGGTCACTGCTGGTCCTGTGGGCACAGCTGGGGGAGGGGTGCATGTACACCCACCTGGGTCACATCTAAATTCATCTGCCCCCAAGCTCCTCAGCCAGATTGAGGAATGGAGTAAACTGCATTTTCCCATTGCTCCCTGACGAAGGGGAACTCCCAGCTATGTTACTGTATGAATATAAGGGGAAGCTCTAGCCCCCCCTGCCCTCAGTAAAATGTGCCTGGAGAATAGGAGATTTAGGGATGGTAAGTGCATGACGGGGGCGGAGCATCCCGAGACAGTCCCTTTCATCTGCTTGGTGATTCTGTCGCTTTTCTATATGGTTTATGCATCCCTGTATGAATCAGGAGAGGCGGGGAAGCTTCAATCCACCTCCCCACAATCAAACCCTTACCTTGCTTTTAGTTATGATAAGAGAAAGCTGCATACCAAATTTGGTGATCTTAGCTCTTACCATTTAGGGGGAGTTCTTGAAGAAACAGACGCAGGGGCACACCACAGACAGGGGCTGCTCTCGTCTGGAGCAGCCTCTGTGTACAGCAGGCCTGGGCACCCCGCAGGCAGGGGCTGCTCCAGCATCTGGAGCAGCCACTGTTTGCAGTAAATCCGGATGCCTTGCATGCAGGAGCTTGGAGCCAGTAGAGCCAGCCCCAGCACAGAACTGGAGGCGGGGGCCCTGCATGCTGGGAGCTGCTCCGGCTAGGCTAGAGCAGTCCCCAGCCCAGATCCTACTTTAGTCGGTTAACCAGTTAAACATTAGGTCAACCTAATGCTGAACCAGTTAACTGATTAATTGGGATTTTACATCCCTACTGATAATTCTTATACAGCTGGTCTCCGACTTACGACCACCTCCGCTTACAACAATCCGCACTTATGACTAAAGCGGTCATAAATGCGGTTCCCGAGTTACGAACGTGATCTGCGCTTACGAACTGCGTGGTCGCTATGTAACTCAATGGATCCGAGTTACGAATACATCGAGTTACGACCAAGTGTTTGGTCCATAACTCGTTCATAACTCAAGGACCGGCTGTAATCTGCTCAATTTGTTCTGTTATCAAACTGCCAAATACTACAGTAATGTGATTCCTGGGTATTAGGTGAATTCCATATAGTCAATGGAATTACACCAGAGAGAATTTAGCCATTCATGTATTTTACCAATGCTTCTTTCTTCCTTTGTGCGTGAATGTATCATTAAACCTGTTAAAATTAATGCTACAAGCCTGACTTGGATTTAAGATTCCAGTAATCCAGAAAACTCAGTCATACAATTAGCAATTATAGTTATTTAATTTCATTTCCTTTTATTTTTTATGTTTTTGCTGTAATCTTTGTCCCTTATTTATCTCTTTTCCCATGACATCTTCCACTTCATGGGTGAAGACAGCTTAAGCAAAGCTCTCCTCCACTCCAGGATTTATTAAGGGCCTAATCCAGAGCCCATTGGAAAGATTCCTATTGATTTAAAGTTTAGGCTTTGGTTCAACAAAATACATAAACTAGTGAACTGACATGCTTGAAGTTAGATGTTTAACTATCTTAATGAATCATTGCAGTAAGTGGTGGGAATTCGGGGAGGCAATCTTGTGCATGAGTGGTGTAATCATGGACAGTGGGATATGCTAATATATTAGAAAATCCTAATTTTGCAAATTTAAGTTAATTTATGTGAAACTATAAAATATTCCATCCATCATAATACGTGATCAGATTCATTAGATACATTGATTAATGGCTGATCATGATACATATGTGAATACAATCTTGGTTTTTACTTTCCAACGAATAAATGCATTACATTAATATCTTTATTGAACTGAAAAAACTGGAGCAGGAGATTCTAATGAAAACTTAACTGTTTCACCGTTATCCCCTCAATATTTGCTTCACTTTACACTCAGAGCTTACTGGAAGCACTCCAAAATCCAATCTCCTCTTCACATATCAACTTGTGGAAATTGCCTGTCATCCAGGGATCTCCAAAAAGTTGGTGCCTTGGAGTATGAGATTTCTTCACTTACCTTTTGGCAGGAATTCTTTCACTGCATTAGTGTGTAAAGCAGTGGACACCAAGCAGTAGATCGAGTGACAGAACTGAGGACACGGATAATGGGGAAACCCACTTCTCTGTATGTTGACATATTGTAATTCATTGTGGACTTTCTGAAGAACCATGGACTGCTGACATTCTCTTTGTCACCTGAAGTGACTGTGATTTTCCACTTAGTCTTTTTCTACTTGTTTTTGTTGTTACTTGTTTAAAAAGGAATGGTGTGACTAAACTAGGAAAAACAAAGCTAAGAAAAATTCTGGAAAGGATATATGGGGGCTCAGAAATCAGTGCTGCTCACTCTTTTTGTGAGACTGGTACTAAATGATTTCTTCATATTCTCATTTTAAACATTCGGCTATGTCTCTACTGCTCCCATTTTGTGGAAAAAATATGTAAATGAGGCTCTGCTTTTGTACAAGACACTTTTGCGCAAGAGACGTTCTTCCGTGTTTTTTTCAGGAAGAACAGCTCTTGCGCAAGAGGGGGTTTTGCACAAAAGTCTCTTGTGCAAAAACGGAGCCTCATTAATTATGCAAATGAGGTGAGGCGATATTCCACGCTTTGCCTCATTTGCATATTTATTGTGCCAAACAGGTGCAGTGTAGACATAGCCTCTGTATAGCGCCATTGGTCGCTCATGCCTATTTAAATGTGATCCATTGAGCTGGAGTTTAATGTCCACTCAGACAAAAAAAGGTATTTAAGTCTTTGCTTGAAATCCTTTTGCTATGAATTGATTGTATGGAGTATAGATATTAGTAAAAGCCACTAATCACTGCCCTTTGAATCACAGTAACAGATTAAGGCAGGGGTGGGCAAAAGCCACTAGTGGGCTGGATCCATTTAGGGCTATGATCTGGCCTGCACGGCTGTTCCAGGCCCTATCTTAATGTATAACTGTGGTTCAAAGAGCAGTTATCTATTTTCAGTACTTTTACTAACATCTATACTCCACAAAGTTGGGAGGGATTGCTAATAACAGAAGAGGACTAGAATATCATACAAGAAATTTTGGATGACCTTGAAAACTGGAGTAATATAAATGGGATACAGTTTGATAGTGCAAAGTGCAAGGTTATGCACTTAGGGACTAGAACAAGAAAAAAATCAATATCAGTTTTAGGGTGCATCAGGTGATGTATTTCTATTAGAGATAGAGAAATGTTACTATCCCTATACAAAGGACTAATGAAACCTAGGGTTACCAGATGGGTTTCAAAAAAATACTGGACACGTGATCTCAGAACGGGGGGGGGGGGGGGGGGGGGAGGGGAGAGGAGAGAGGCACTCGGGGAGAGGGGTTGGCTGGGGGAGATCGGGGGGGGTGAACTAGCAGACGGGAAGCAGGGATGGCCAAGAGAAGGTCGGGAGGAGCAGGACTGGCTGGGGGAGATCAGGGAAAGTAACTGACTGGCGGGGAGCAGGGCTAGCCAGGAGGAGGTTGGGGGGGGTGGGGTTGGCCGCGGGGGAACCAGCCAGCGGGGGAGCGGGGCTGACTCGGGTGCACGCAGATCCTGGGGTGCTGCCTGTCCTGTGCATTGGCGAATCCGGCCCCGGGGATTCCATCCCGGCCCAGCCCCCCTCCACTCTACTGCGTAGTTGCGAACTGCCTGGCTGGTAGACACACTCATGCAGTATGAGCATGTGTACCAGCCAGGCAGTACGCAACTATGTACTGATACTTCTGATAATAATAAAAACTTATTTAATTAGAAAATACCGGACATTTATATATCTGGTATTTTCTCAATTTGTTTCCTAGACAGAAAGCTCAAATACTGGACTGTTTGGTTCAAAACCAAACACCTGGCAACCCTAATGAAACTTAATGTGTTCAATTCTGGTCTCCCACATTTAAGAAAGATGGACTCAAAATGGAACAGGTGTGGAGAATGGCTACTAACATTATCAGATGTATGGAGAATGTGTCTTACAAGAGGAGACGTAAGGAGCTTGTCTTGTTTAGCGTAGCAAAATGAAGGTTGACAGGAGATATGTTTGCTCTCAAAAATACAGCAGAGGGACACATGCCAGTGAGGGAGAAGAGTTATTTAAATTAAGGAGCAATGTTGGCACAAGGCAGAGCAAGGCGCTGCTGCGTGGCACAGTACTAGCAGGGCTCGCGTCATGCCACAAACTGTTTTCCCTGTTACTGCACTTTTAAGGGCTGTAGGGCAAGGGGATTTATAGAATGTTGATGAGTGTGGACAGAGTGGGCACCAGGGCAGCTATGAGAATCGCTGGAGGCCAGTTATTTTGCAATAACTCTAATTGGGCCATCTACACATGCTCTATTTCAAAATTACTATTTTGAAATGGACATTATTCCTTGTAAATTGAGGGTTACAGAATTTGGAATAAGACACGTTATTTCGAAATTATTTCAAAATAATGGGCTTGCTGTGAAGACACTCACTTTATTTTAAAATAACGTGAATTATTTCAAAATAACGCTGCAGTATAGACATGCCCTGAGAGACATAGCTAGGCTGACTTAGCCCCCACTGTAGACAGTGCTAGGTCAATGGAAAAACTTGTGATTGGGTGTACCTACCCCACACAGAACAGCAGGGAGTTGCCCAGGCCCAGCTGGCTGAAAGGGCCCCACCCCCATGGCTCTGCTGGGCATGCTCCCAGGGGAGCCAGGGTATAAAAGCCAGGGAGCCATTCAGTTGGGGCTGACCACCAGAGGGGAAGGAGCTCCGGTCCAAGCTCCAGAGCAGCCGCAGCGGCAGTAGCGACAGCCCCCGCCAGGGAGGCCGTCCAGAGGGGACCGACCCACCGAGCAACACCCCAAGAACGGATCAGCGCACCAGGAGGTGTAGGAAGTAGCCCAGGGCAGAGGATTGTCCTCTGGGAGCTTGGCATGTTCCGCCCCGCATCCCCGCCGAGCTGGTAGCGGAATTTGCCACTGCCAATAGGGCCCTGGGCTGGGACCCGGTGGAGTGGGAGGGCCTGGGTCCCCCTACCTCTCTGCCCCAGAACAATCCAGCTCCCTAGCATTTGGGGAAGCTTACTTTGGACTGGACCGCTAGGCCATTGTGACCTTGAGAGAGGGGAGTGAGTGAGTATCTGACTAGGCCTGCAAGGCCATATTTACCCTGTTAGAAGGGGCTGTACTTTGGGACTAGGCCAGCAGGGCTGTATTCACCCTAATAATGGGGGCTATACTTTGAGAATTAGGCCTACAGGGCCGTATTCACCTTAATAGAGGGAATCGTACTCTGGGACTGAGCCTGCAGGGTCCTGTTTGCCTGGTGGAAAGCGAATATGGACCCTGACTTTGGGCACTTTTGGACCGTCAAAGGGGCTAGTCCCTGGACACCCCTCTTGGAGAGGTGAATTAACTAAAGCAACAGGAGAGTGTTCCTGTTGCTATAGTGATTACCTACAATGCAGCTGCTGCAGCTGTGCCTCTCTAGCATTTTAAATGTAGCTGTACCCTATATAATTAAATTGATTAAGGAAATATAAGACTACTGTGAGTCACATTATAGAATTGTCGCTCCTTTCTTCTGCAATCAATCTAACAGACTTTAAAGACATTCACAACTGCCGTGTTAGGCATTATTGGTTTTTTTCCTTCCCTAAACCGAATAAGGAAAGAAAGGGGAAAAGGGAATAAAAAATAAATGTATCAGATTACTTTTTCTGTCGCCCTATAAAATTCTCATTTCATACTCCCTGATTATGGTACTTATATGCTAATACTGAGGTATAAATAAGTAAATGAGTATAAATAATTTGGCTTCATTCTTCTCTGCTTATAGTACAGCTGCTCCCTGAGTTATGACCACATCCACTTACGACCATCCGCACTTACGATCAAAGTGGTCGTAGATGCGGATCCGAGTTATGAACGGCAATCTGAGCTTATGAGCAGCGTGGTTGCCATGTAACTCTATGGAATCCAAGTTACGAACACTTCGAGTTATGGACCAGTTGTTGGTCCCTAACTTGTTCGTAACTTGGGGAGTGGCTGTAGTGTTAAAATGTTCTGCTTTGGTTTTCTGCTTCTAAATTGCTGTACGCCACAATTAATTGTGTAATCATGCCATATTTTAATTACTCAGAGATTGGAAAAGGAAAACGTTTTCTATATATTTTTCGATGGGCTCTAATGTGAACTTTTTTATTTTGGATAATATTTTCAGTTATTTTGGAGCATTTGCAGCTATAACTGAAGTCAGAATTTAAAACCATTTACCTTAACTCTATATTTTTAAAACTGAACATGACAAATAACTTCTCTAAACTGAGCGTGGCACTTCTGCAATCCCCGCCAAATCTAAAGAAAACTAATTTCATAGTGAAACTTGTATATAGGATATCTGCTAGATTTTTGGCCCTGGTCTAGACACTTAGAACATAATCTAGCCACGTGGGGAATTTCTCCTGCAGTGTTGTCTCCTATGCCATTCTTATCTTATTTTGAAATAACGCGTCTACACACAAAATGCATTTCGAAATAGCATTTTGCTATTTCAAAATAGCACGTCCACACTGAGTGGACTCTGAATCGCATTTAAGGCTGGCAGTTCTAGCAGGGCTCCAGGTCAGGACTTAACTACTTGGGGCTGCTGCCTGAGGCTTTCTGAGGTCTGTGCTGAAAGGGACACCCCTCCCCCCCCCCCCCCCCCCCCCGACAGCCAGTTCTCAGGTTTCCCTGCTTGCTTGTTTACTTTGATGAGGGACAGCAAAGCATTTTGTCTCTGCGTGCTCTGGTTGCCCTCACTTGGGACACCACAGCACTCGGCAACATGGAGCCAGAGCCGCTCCTGGGCACTCCGGTGCTTCTCTTGGACGCGTTGCTGCGAGCCTGGCTGCACTTTCTGCAGGCTGCCATCTGGGAGGTCTGTGGGGGGGCTGTCAGTATCCAGGAGGCTCTGCGGGAGAGCTTCCACCCTGAGGAGAACTAAGAGCCTCCCTGGTCTGCGCCATTGGGGGCTTGTGCCTCATTCCTCCCTCATGTCCTTTCAATTACCCCTTCGTAGCCCCCCTTCCTGATGTAAAATAAAATACACATTTTCATGAATGCAAACTCTCTTTATTTAATAAAACTGGGGAGGGGGGGAAATGAAACTCTGGTGAGACTGGAGAAAGGAGGCAGGACAGGGGAGAAGAGAGGGAAACCTGGAAGGAGGGATCTGGAAGGGGGAAACAAGAGGAAAAATGGGGAGGGGAAGCTCAGCATTGGGGATCTCGCTGGACCAACATGATTTTCATGCAGACCTGCTCCTGGGTTCACATGTGGCCTTTGGTGGTCAGGCTGGCAGCTATCCTGCCATAGATGGCCGTGTTCATCTGTCTAGTGCAGAGATCATGGATATTGGGAGCATCCCCTCCAAACCTGAATAAGGTCCACGATCTCCACCCTGGATCTTCTCCGAGCCCTGGCAGGCTCTTGGGAGCTGGCAGACTACTCCTGGGGAGCAGTGGAAGGCTGGCTGCCTGTGCTTGCTGGCTTCTGTTTTGGGGCTACGGGTCAGGGGCGGTGACTACTGAATCTGGGCTGGCAGGTTTGGCACTGTGACCAGAGTCTACTCCTTTAAGGGCTCTGGGAGTGGGGGGAGGGAGAGAAGTGTTCTTGGTTGAGGCCACCAGGGCAGCCTAGGAAGGCTGGAGGCCCCCTATTTCGAAATAAGTGTTTGTACAGCACTTATTTAGAAATAGCTATTTCAAATTTGGCGTTATTCCTCGTAGGATGAGGATTATCAAATTCGAAATAAGTGCTCCGCTGTTATAAGGGCTGTTATTTCAAAGTAACTTTGCTGTGTAGACATACCCTTAGGGAGTGTAGAGTAGCCTATGGGCTGCTTAACTTACATCAGGGTCAGGACAGTATGAGAATCAGGGTGTTATAAACCTCAGTCTATGTTTTGTGATGAGTGTAGCTGTGCTCTTTCCACTCCTACTATTCTTTCCTTTGAAATCCTCAGTAATTAGATATGCTCAGATGCTTGGCAGGGACGAGAGGAGAAGGGTGTTGTTAGGAGCATGCCCTTTCAAATTGATAGGAAAGTGAATGGAATTCCATCCACTTTGTAACCTTGCAATTGTGTAAGTAATACATTCATTATAACTAACTGACTTATGTTATAGCAAAAGGTTTGGATTAAACTTAAACACAAGTTGTAGGCCTCAGACAGGCCAGCCAGCTTTGTTAACTTAGCACCAGCTCTGTTTGATGTTAGCATGTTCTGATGTTAAAGTGAAGGGATGGCGTATTGTAATATATAGTGATGTTAATATTAGGAAAGGCCTTCTAATAGATAGAAAGAAGTTTAATGTTGAAAGACTTTGTAACTTTGTTAAAGTGACTAGAAGTACCCTTTTGTCCCACGCTCCAATTGTGTAAATGTATTGTTTGTGTGAATGAGAGAGAGAATGTTTTAGGAGAGATTAGTGTGAAGGCCTCTGCATGCCCAGATCTTTATAGGAAGGGATGGAGACTCAGAAGCACCAAATAATTATCAACTAAGCGAAAGCACACTGAAGACGCAACTGGACCAAGTCAGATTGACGAACCCTGAAGTTAGTGGCAAGCACCCCTTGATAGGGAACCAGTAACAACTTTAGCTTGAAGACAACACCTCCGAGGGGTTGTCAGCGTATAGATATCAAATGCCTGTGAGAACAACTTCTTCCTCATAAGCATATGTCGTAGGAAGATTGATTGTGACGCTGAGTGACTGATTAAGGCCTGACAAGGCAAAAGGCATAGACTTGCATGGAAGGAAAATCCCATAAAGGATGGGGCTACTTGTATGGTTCTTCGGGTTTCCGTCCTGCTAAGACTATGGAGTGTCAGTCCAGACTGACAAGAACCCGGCTCCTTCCTCGCACCTGACCTATCTGGCCAATAGGTTGGGCCAAGCAATAGACTGGTAACTATTCCATCAGCAGGGTGCGTACGTGCGTGTGTGTCTGTGTGTGTGAAGGTATATGCTACTTTGTTATATTATCAATAAATGCGGCATGTTGCCTTATCCCCCTGAAAAAGATCCTGTGTGCTTCTTTTAAGCATAACAACTTCATGTGAAAACTTGTGGTTATAACATGGAGCCGTATTACTGTAGGGTTCTGTATGTGTTTGACCATGGATGCACAGATATGTAAGGGATATATAAAATCTCATTTAACTCCCTCATTTTCCCATTTTCCCATACTTTAAATACATTGCCCATTTTGTCTTTTGAATGAAAATGCCCATTCTTCTACTGCCAGCTACAGAGTACCCCAGTGTTTGTGAAGTTAACTGTTAAATTGATATTTCAATAATTCCCTTTAAAAATCAAGGCCTCAACAGCAACTTTTCATAACTTGAACTTCTGATCATCAAAGTTTAGCACCTAATGGTGCACAAAGGCTATCTCGAGTCGTGAAAGTATGTAAATTACTAAAGTCTGGCATAGTGTGAACAAGGTAGGTTTCCTAGCGTGGCTTTGCCAAGCCACCTGTCCCCTAACCTACACAAGTTAAGGTGCCAGTGCTGCGGATGGAATTGTAAGGACACCAAATGTGGTTAAACTAGAAAAA
Organism: Pelodiscus sinensis; assembly: GCF_049634645.1. Taxonomy (NCBI): domain Eukaryota; kingdom Metazoa; phylum Chordata; order Testudines; family Trionychidae; genus Pelodiscus; species Pelodiscus sinensis. The sequence continues at coordinate 203,706,832 of NC_134712.1, forward strand.
TATTTTGTCACTTTGACCATTAATGTGATGATTATACTCTTAACTGTAATAACACAAATTTGTTTTTGTTTTAATTGATACAGTGTAGTGATTATGACTTGGATTATGGGACGGAATGTTTGCATTTGGCTCTAAAATACTGTAAAACAAATGCCAAACTTATAGAGGGATCACCTGACCTCTGGAAGGTAAGAGCAATGTTTCATTCATTCATTCATTCATTCATTCATTCATTCATTCATTCATTCATTATTAGGCCCTGAATGTTCATTTTAGTCATTTTTGTAAAATTTTAAAATATCACTAATGCACTTAGCATTAGCCAGTTACAAACAGTGATTGTCTAATGTATTATTACTGGCTTTTCTATGAAGCATTTTGGTGTTGTGATGAGTTACATTACACATCCAAGAACTGATATGTTTCCAGAGGGATCAACATCAGTCTCTTTACTTCCACCAGAGGAAAATAACTCCACCCTAATTAAGGAGAACTGACACAATAATAATGCTTCAAAGGGTTTTTGAAATTTAAAAGTATCTAGAATAGGATGTCTGCAGCCTGTTGTCCCTTATACAATGGGAAACAGTTTTAAGTAATTAAAAATGCTAAAACAGTCTTCCTCTCTGACTCTGCTCCACACATTTTTGTAGAGGTTTCTAGATCCTTAGTAAGCCACAATCCATCAACGGATATTCTTTTAGAACAGCTTTGTTTTGTCCATAATCTTCAGTATCTTTGGATTCTGTCTGAGGAAAAAATGTCCTTTCTCAGTTCTTTAATTCTTGAAGAGACATTTGTAGCAGTTTTGGCCAATCTCAAGGTACTCACCCAAAAGCTGCTTCACTAAACTGATGATAAAACAGAGAGCTGCTACTAACAGAGACTTCAGGAGGTAGCCGAGTTAGTCTGTTATAGGAAAAAAACCAACCCATGAAAGCTCATGATACCACCTACATGTTTTGTTAGTCTATAAAGTGCTACCAGACCATTTGTTGGGTTTTTTTACTAACAGAGAGACATCCTTAGTAAGCCAAGTTTTCCATCCCACCTCTTGAGAGGAGGGTGACGCAATCTGAAAATCTTGTTTTAGGAATATTCCTTATCTGATATTACCTCAGAGCAGTTCTGCCATCTTTCCACCACCCTTTCATTATTTGGAATGCTGTTTACATCTCATTAAACTATGGCTTAACTGATGTAACCATAGAAAAGATGATTTTTACGTGCATGTAATGCTGTTCCTTTTAATTATGTCAGGTCATTTTATCTGACTTATCTAGATCATGATTGCTTTTGTTTAATAACTACTCTTAGTAACACTTTTAAATGTGAGCACTGCTATTTGCTACCTTTGTTCTATAAATGCTTTATGTAATAATTTTATTTTCAAAGCTTGTACTCATTTTTGGAGTGAGAATCATTCACAAAGCTGAAAACAATTATGAGCCAAATCAGCAGAAAGGTAGAATTTAATCAGAAAAGTGTTAATGATATTGGGAATTGCTTAAGAACAGTTGACTAGATGCTCCAAAGGCTACAAATCCACAGTTAAGGAAGGACTACCAGTCCTGGCTTAAAGGGCAAGTTAAGACAGCTATAAAAAAAATGTATGTATAAAACCAATGGGAGAAAGTTGGTAGTAAGCCAAAGGATGTATATGTATCAGATGATAATATATTTCACTCTGACAGCATCTGAGGATACTAACCTGCAGCTGCTATAACTAGACACTTTAAAATTACACCCAGACAACTCACATCTTCAAGTTTTAACAAGAGCTGGCTAAGAAGATCTCTGGAGCATAAGTATTAATTTTTCAGTAAGTCTTGGATCACTGAGGAAATTCCAGGGAACTGGAAGAAAGCAAATATTGTGCCAATATTTAAAATATCGTAAATGGGATAACCTAGGTAACTAAAGATTTATTCTCCTGACATTAGTTCTGAACAAAATAGACAATGGCCGATACAGGATTGTATTAATACAGAATTAAAGGAGGGTAATACGATGAATCATAGAATCATTGGACTGGAAGGGACCTCGAGAGGTCATCGAGTCCAGCCCCCCACCCTCAAGGCAGGACCAAGCTCTGTCTACACCATCCCTGACAGATGTCTTTCTAACCTGTTCTTAAATATCTCCAGAGAGGGAGATTCCACCACCTCCCTTGGCAATTTATTCCAATATTTGACCACCCTGACAGTTAGGAATTTTTTCCTAATGTCCAATCTAAACCTCCCTTGCTGCACTTCAAGCCCATTACTCCTTGTCCTGTCCTCAGAAACCAAGAGGAACAAATTTTCTCCTTCCTCCTTGTGACACCCTTTTAGATATTTGAAAACCGCTATCATGTCCCCCCTTAATCCTCTTTTTTCCAAACTAAACAAGCCCAGTTCATGAAGCCTGGCTTCATAGGTCATGTTCTCTAGACCTTTAATCATTCTTGTCGCTCTTCTCTGTACCCTTTCCAATTTCTCAACATCTTTCTTGAAATGTGGCGCCCAGAACTGGACACAGTACTCCAGCTGAGGCCTAACTAGTGCAGAGTAGAGCAGCAGAATGACTTCACGAGTTCTGCTTACAACATACCTGTTGATACAACCTAGAATCATATTTGCTTTTTTTTGCAGCAGCATCACACTGTTGACTCATATTCAACTTGTGGTTCACTATGACCCCTAGATCCCTTTCCGCCATGCTCCTTCCTAGACAGTCGCTTCCCATCTTGTATGTATGGAACTGATTGTTCCTTCCTAAGTGGAGCACTTTGCATTTCTCTTTATTAAACCTCATCCTGTTTACCTCTGACCATTTCTCTAACTTGCTAAGGTCATTTTGAATTATGTCCCTATCCTCCAAAGAAGTCGCAACCCCACCCAGTTTGGTATCATCTGCAAACTTAATAAGCGTACTCTCTATCCCAATATCTACATCATTGATGAAGATATTGAACAGTACGGGTCCCAAAACAGACCCTTGCGGAACTCCACTTGTTATCCCTTTCCAGCAGGATTTAGCACCGTTAACAACAACTCTCTGACTACGGTTATCCAGCCAATTATGCACCCACCTTATCGTGGCCCTATCTAAGTTATATTTGCCTAGTTTATCAATAAGAATATCATGCGAGACCGTATCAAATGCCTTACTAAAGTCTAGGTATATGACATCCACCACTTCTTCCTTATCCACAAGGCTCGTTATGCTATCAAAGAAAGCTATCAGATTAGTTTGGCATGACTTGTTCTTCACAAACCCATGCTGGCTATTCCCTATCACTTTATTACCTTCCAAGTGTTTGCATATGATTTCCTTAATTACCTGCTCCATTATCTTCCCTGGGACAGACATTAAACTGACCGGTCTGTAGTTTCCTGGGTTGTTCTTATTCCCCTTTTTATAGATGGGCACAATATTTGCCCTTTTCCAGTCTTCGGGAATCTCCCCTGTCTTCCATGATTTTTCAAAGATCATAGCTAAAGGCTCAGATACCTCCTCTATCAGCTCCTTGAGTATCCTGGGATGCATTTCATCAGGACCTGGTGACTTGCTGACATCTAACTTTCCTAAGTGATTTTTAATTTGTTCTTTGTGTATCCTAACTTCTAAACTTACCCTCTCTCTGCTTGTATTCACTACGTTAGGCACACCTCCAGACTTCTCGGTGAAGACCGAAACAAAGAAGTCATTGAGCATCTCCGCCATTTCCAAGTTTCCTGTTACTGCTTCTCCCTCCTCACTAAGCAGTGGGCCTACCCTGTCCTTGGTCTTCCTCTTGCTTTTAATGTATTTATAAAAGGTCTTCTTGTTTCCCTTTATGCCTGTAGCTAGTTTGATCTCATTTTGTGCCTTTGCCTTTCTAATCTTGCCCCTGCATTCCCGTGTTGCTTGCCTATATTCATCCTTTGTTAGTTGTCCTAGTTTCCATTTTTTATAGGACTCCTTTTTTATTTTGAGATCGTGCAAGATCTCCTTATTAAGCCAAGCTGGTCTTTTGCCATATTTTCTATCTTTCCTACACAGCGGAATTGTTTGCTTTTGGGCCCTTAACAACGTCCCTTTGAAATACTTCCAAGTCTCCTCAGTTGTTTTTCCCTTCAGTCTTGCTTCCCATGGGACCTTACCTACAAGTTCTCTGAGCGTATCAAAATCTGCCTTCCTGAAATCCATTACCTCAATTGTGCTGGTCTCCCTTCTACCTTTCCTTAAGATCATGAACTCTATTATTTCGTGATCACTGTCCCCTATACTGTCTTCCACTTTCAAGTTCTCAACTAGTTCCTCCCTATTTGTTAAAACCAAATCCAGAACAGCTTCTCCTCTGGTAGCTTTTTCAACCTTCTGAAACAGAAAGTTGTCTCCAATGCAGTCCAGAAACTTATTGGATAGCCTGTGCCTCGCTGTGTTAGTTTCCCAACATATGTCTGGATAGTTGAAGTCCCCCATCACCACCAAATCTTGGGCTTTGGATAGTTTTGTTAATTGTTTAAAAAAGGCCTCATCCACCTCTTCCACCTGGCTTCGTGGCCTGTGGTAGACTCCTAGCATGATATCACCCTCGTTTTTTACCCCTTTTAGCTTAACCCAGAGACTCTCTATACAGCTATCTCCTACATTCATCTCCACTTCAGTCCAAGTGTGTACATTTTTAATATACAAGGCAACCCCTCCTCCCTTTTTTCCCTGTCTGTCCTTCCTGAGCAAGCCGTACCCTTCCATACCAACATTCCAATCATGCGTCCCATCCCACCGGGTTTCTGTAATACCAATGATATCATAGTTGTATATATTGGTTAGCAATTCCAGTTCTTCCTGCTTATTACCCATACTTCTCGCATTTGTATATAGGCATCTAAGATACTGATTTGATCTTGCCTCCCTGTTGTGCCCTGACCCTCCTTTCTCCTTGCCATTATAGGCCGTAGTCTCCCCTATTTCCAACCCATCTCCCAGTCCCGCACATGCAGCACTTACCTGTGGGCTTTGCTCACCTGCCCCCGACGTACCTAGTTTAAAGCCCTCCTCACAAGGTTAGCCAGTCTGTGTCCAAACAAGGCCTTCCCGCTCCTGGAAAGGTGAACTCCATCTCCGCCAAGCAGTCCTTCCTGGAAGAGCACCCCGTGATCAAGGAAGCCGAATCCCTCCTGGCGACACCATCGTTGCAGCTAGGCATTCACCTCCAGGAGGCACCTCTCTCTGCCCGGGCCTCTACCTTTGACAGGAAGGATAGAAGAGAATACCACCTGCGCTCCAAACTCCTTCACCCGTACTCCCAAAGCTCTGTAGTCACACTTGATCTGCTCAGTGTCACACCTGGCAGTATCATTTGTGCCCACGTGGATGAGTAGCATGGGGTAGTAGTCAGAGGGCCGGATAATCCTCGACAATGCCTCCGTAACATCTCGGATACGGGCCCCTGGCAGACAGCATACCTCTCGAGATGAGCTGTCAGGGCGACAGATGGGTGCCTCCGTTCCCCTCAGAAGAGAGTCTCCAACCACCACTACCCTACGTTTCCTCCTCTCAGTGGTGGCAGGAGACTGCTCAACCTTGGTGGTGCAAGGCCTGGTCTCCTCCACTGTGGGGGGTGACTCTTTGTCTCCTGCTGAAAGTAAAGTGTAACAGTTATGTAACAACACAGTGGGAGGGTTAGGAGCAGGGGTGGAACACTGCCTGCTGCCGGAAGTAACCAGCTGCCAGTGCTCACCCTGCACCACCGCCTCCTCCATAAGTGGCTGGTCAACAGTCCCACATCCTAGGACAGTGACCTCCGTGGACTCCACAGGAATACTGTCCAGGAATTCCTCATGGCTTCCCCTTTTTATAGATGGGCACAATATTTGCCCTTTTTCAGTCTTCGGGAATCTCCCCTGTCTTCCATGATTTTTCAAAGATCATAGCTAAAGGCTCAGATACCTCCTCTATCAGCTCCTTGAGTATCCTGGGATGCATTTCATCAGGACCTGATGAAGGGCGTCAACATGGATTTATGGGAAATAGATCACAGCTAGAGGATTCTCTGCATCTTGGGGTCTTCAAAGTATTTGAAGGCTTCAATATCTGAGATATAGGTGAGAGGATTATTCTAGGAGGGGTGGGTAAGATTTTGTGGCCTGCACTGTGCAGGGGGTCAGACTAGATGATCATAATGGTCCCTTCTGACCTTAAAGTCTATGAGTCTAAAAAAAGTGAACACATATAAAAAGGACAAATCAAATTTCAGAACAGAGGGCGGATGGGGGGGGGGAGGGGAAGGTAAATGTCTGTGAGCTAATGATATTAGAGGTGATAATTGGGGACGCTATCTTTGTAATGGGTAAGATAATTAGCGTATTTGTTAAGACCCCGGCGTAAAGTGTCAAATTTAAGCATGAATGACAGTTCAGAGGTTTCTCTTTCAAGTCTGGAGTTAAAATGCCTTTGAAGCAGTATGCAGGTAATCAAGTCGTTGAGACAATGCCCTTTCTGGTTGAAATGGCAAGAAACTGTTTTTTCTTTGTGATACTGTCTGATACTGTCTTCCCCAATTATCACCTCTAATATCATTAGCTCACAGACATTTACCTCCCCCCCCATCCCCTCTCTGTTCTGAAGTTTGATTTGTCCTTTTTGTATGTGTTCACTTTTTTTGATTGTATCCCTTTGGTATATATGGTCATGCCTATTTTCTTCCACAATGTGATCTGAGGAAGTCGGTCCGGCCCACGAAAGCTCTTCACCTAATAAACCATCTTGTTAGTCTTTAAAGTGCTACATAGTTCTGTTTTTTTTTGTTTCAGCTAGACTAGACTAACATAGCTACATCTCTATTACTATAAAAACAGAGTATGATTCTATAGTGTCTCTTGTGATTTCCATAATGTTTGTTCTCATATTTCCCAGTGGTATTTCTATAATTAAGAAATTGACTAAATCATTTGTTTATGGTACTTCAAATGTAAAGAATTGCCTTTGGGGTACTATTTTATTGGTTTTACATTCCTTCCTGCTGTGTTAAGTCTAATGAGGTTTATCTGTCCTTTAGGTGACCTACAAGAGGGATCTATATGCTGCTGAATCAATTATTAAAGGTATGTGTTTGTCCTGGTGACTCTCAGTTCATATAATTTTCAAATGAAACCTAGAAGTTAGTATGACTGTTCTAAGTCTATGATCATAAGAAACAATAACAATCTGTCTATTTTGGTTAGTTCTTTTAAAATATTAAATTTTTTTTTATTTTTTTTTACAGATAATACTGTAGCAACATTAATGCTATTTACACTATGATATCTAACACACACTTATTGATTGTTACCATGGCAGCAAAACATTCTACATTCATAAATAAAATACATTTATAAATAAATATAAATAAATATTCTATGTTTATAAATAAAAAACAAATTACAAGTGAGAATTCAATAGAATTACATGAATGATACATATATGAAAATTATAGCATATCTGCTCCAATTATACGTGAAACTAACTTCACCGGATAAATACCCTTCACATTTGAAGATGCTGTGTCCTCATTTCCTATACAAGCAGTTATGAGTAAAACTACTTTATGTGGATCTTGTTTATAAAGTAAATGATGACCATTCATGTTCTGACAACCTGTGAGATAGATGCAGTGCTTTTTTTGTAAGACAAAAAAGGTGACAGTACTCCAGGGTAAACTTGCTGAGCAAAACAACAAAAACACAAAACAAACCCCCCCGCACTGGGGGCCGAAATGCGGTCGCAGCCCCTTTAAGAGCCAAAATGCCGCGCATCCTGAGCAGGCTTCCATCAGGAGCCATACCGCCCCAGGAAAACAGGTGAAATGCCATTCCTTTTCTGTGTGCTGGGAAAATAGGTGACGGTATGGCTTTCCGGGCCGTACCATCACAAAAAAAGCATTACATAGATGTATGTCTTAATTTGAAGAATCTGGAAATATGAATCTGCAAATATGCACAGTACAGGACTGTGGAAAATAATGATCATGGAGGATGGGTTGAGTAATGACCCAGATTTATATAGGCGTTTATTTATAGCACAGTATAGTGTACCAATATAATAATTTTTATGTATATATGTTACACAATGTACACGATATGTACATGTATTTAGGAGTTATAAAAATGCATACCAGAAAAAATATTTAGGAACACAATAAGCTTGTGGGCATTTACTATAATAATCAGTGATGAAGAAAGGGCCAAATTATGGTTTGTTTTGCACACTGGTCCAAAGTAGTAAGGAGATACTAACTACGTGTACCATGAGTAGTAGCAGGCGAGGGGAAACAGGCTAAGAGTCACCACATTGTAAGAGGCTCTCTTCCCTGATGTGCATGACAGCAAAACTGCATCAGTGTTGTCAGGTAATCTGCATTGCAATAGGTATAGATCTGATGCAGTTTGTTCCCTCCCAGACCAGTGGAGAAACCATAGAAACTTGTGGTCTCCTAGGGTGCTCCAACAGTGTGTTGCTTTTTACTCTGGGCACATGGCAAAGCCATAATTTAACACAAAATTATTAAACAATTCTTTTCTCACAAATCACAAAACATCACAAAAGTTGCTGAAAGAAAATTAATGCTCATTTTATAATTCAATAGGGTTATATTTTTAACTGTATTTAAAAAACTTTGAAAAATCCAAAATATTGATAGATCTTGAAAATCCTCCCTGAGATTTTTAGCTCTGTCATATAAGTAGTCCCATTGATGCAATAAAGTATCTGGCCCTCCATGTGCAATGCAAAAATAAATTATAGTTCACTTTAAAATTATGTTAAAGGAAATAAAAGTTTAGATGGACATAATTTAAGATCACAGTTATTGGATAAATTGCCATTATATACTTGAAATAGATGGGGTAGTTAAGAGTGAATTAGTACAGGATGAGTGGAAAATGGAAAAAAAAAAACATAATTCAGAGACTTGGGTATGATGAGTTTAAAAAAACAACAGTTAAATATTGATCCTTTAGCCAAGATATTTTTAGCATATTGAATTAAGTGCTGTTTTGGACTGTTTGTATTGTTTATGTGAATCTAGTTCAGTTATGTTACTCTTGGCATTTCTAACCACTTTTAATAATTTATATCCGTCTGAGCATGCAGAAAAGCCTTGGGTGGGCTCAATAAGCTCAAGTGACAAAAGTACAATGCTACTTTAAGTGGATATTTATAAAATCAGAATCAAAACAAAACATGTTAGGGTAAAAATCACAAGCCCAGTACTGTACACACTCTACTCTACTGATTTTAATGTGAATTCCTCTCATGGAGGGCTTGGAGGATCTGTCTGTGACTAGTTTCTCAGTTGACATAAAATGGCATAGCTGAATTCTGCCACTTTTTGTCAGCTGAAGATCTGATCACTGATTATATAATCTTTAACTATTGTTCTGTTACCTGTTTTTTGCCCCAGTTTATTACTTTGATCCTGCATATACACATGCTCTTAAAAGTAAGCGTGTGAGAACTCCTGCTGAAATCACGAGGGCTTGTGGGAGTGGGACCTATCTTATTCAAACTGGTAAAATATCTGTATTTATTTCCAGTATTATATTATTTGGTTAGCTTTTTCATTCTGTTAGCTTGGACACCTCATTTGTTATTACTTTCTATTTTTGAATGTATATTAGAAGCATAAACTTAATATTGAGGCACCAAATACGGGAATTAAAAGTAGTATGGTTGTCTAGTTATATTGTCTGATATTTCTTCCTTATTTTACCAGCTCACAAATTCTAGTTAATTTGATGTTAGAGTTCTAATGCACTAATAAATACAGTATAGCAGTATTTTACCCATAACCCATACATTATTATTTGTTTTCTAAAAACCATAACAGTTTAAGCAAACTTTGAGAAAGCATTCCTAATGGACTTAGACTTTGAAAATTCTTTTTACAAAAATTTATGTTTTGCATTAAATATTACCTTTCCATTCCCTTCAAGTATTAGTGGTAAGAAGGAGGAAAAAATACAGTTATCATAGAAGAGTCAAGCAGGGAAGTTTATATTACTAATAATACATTTTGGAATAAGCCTGTACATACGAAGTACTAACTATAGTACTATACAGAAATATTAGCCAAACATTTATAAATTTTAAACTGACCTTTGTGTGTACTCAGTATAAAAGTCATAAATTAACTATCTTGTAGGTATAATAATAAATAGCTTCCTAAATGAAGCAGGCCATGATTGGCGCTGGGAGCCCTGTGGTCTCATGCAAAAGCCGGGCGGGGCGGGGCCCGGGACTCTCAGCCACTACCTCCTCCCGGCTTCTGCATGCAACCAGAGGCTCCCAGTGCCAATCGCAGCCCCGCCTCCATGCTGGGAGCCTCTGGTTCCATGCAAAAGCTGGGTGGGGAGAGTGACTCCCAGCCCCGCCCCCGCCCGGCTTCTGCTCGCAACTAAAGGGAGTGCCTGCCGGGAGCGCAGGTGGAAGGACTCCGGCTGTGGCCAGTGACTGCACCTTCCCTCCCCTTTCCTGCCCCCCTTTCCTCCTGTTCAGCCTCGCGGCCCCTGATCCTCCCCAGCGCTGCTTCCCTGCCCCCCTGCTTTCTCCCGGCCAGTCCCGCGGCCCCCGGACACTCCCTCCCCCGGCCAGCTCTGCCGGTTTTTTGGCGGGGTCTACCTGGCAATCCTAAATGAAGTACTTGCTATTTGTCTTTTTTGATCAGTTTATCTTGATTGAAATCAATGAGCTATGCCGATTTATATGAAGTGAGCATAACCCACTATATATGCCACCCTTAGGGCATATCTTTATGCAAGATAATGCACAGCAAGCAAACCTACAGCTTTTTGTCTTAGCTCACACTTACCAGCTATATGGACCTTACTACCACATACTAGACATTCTGTAGTGCACTTTGTCTTTAGACCAGAGGCATCAAACTCCCGGCCCACATCCTGGGCTGGAGCAGTTGTGCAGGCTGGTCCAGGAGTTGTGGAGGGTGGCTGTCCATTACTCTTTCTCAAGCCCCATCTCTTCCACCACAGCCCTGTCCCCACCACACCATGGCACCCTCTCTCTCTCTCGGACATGGCTTCAGGGATGACTGGGGTGGGAAGGGGGGCAGTAGCAGTGGTCACCCCCTACCTCCGCTCTCGGCGCAATGGAAGGAGATGCAGGGAAATGGAGCACACTGGGGTATGTCTAGACTACATGCCTCTGTCATCAGAGGCATGTAAATTAGACATACCGACACAGTCAATAAAGTGGGGATTTAAATATCCCCCGCTTCATTAGAATAAAAATGGCTGCCATGTTGTGCCGGCTCAGCTGTTTGTCGGCATGAACCGGCAGTCAAGGCGGGGATCGGTCAGCAAGGAAAGCCTTTGGAGACGTCTTCACTTTTTGATTACATATGATATATTTTTTTTGCTTCAAGTTATGGTCTTGGATGAATAAATCTTTAAAGAGTCTATCCTTTGAGCCAAAATGTCAGATTTATACTTATACTGTACATAGCTTGACTAGGGAATAGTTTTCCTTTTAGTACACTTTTCAGTGATGGTCTCATGGACTTTTTGAATAATGACTTGCAATTTTATTTATTGTAGGATACTCTTGCTTTTCCATAATTTTCCTTTGATTAATTGTTTAACTGTACATTAATATTATTAAATAAAAGAAACATTGTAAAGATAAGTATTTGGCTGTAGAATAGTGTGTGAAAGAAGTCACAATTCATCATCTGACAATAATTATGTGACTATTTCTTAGTCATCCACATTACAAATGTAACTCTACCTATGCAAGAAAAGCTAACAAGTCCCAAATGCTTCAGAGGAGCACAACTAGGTTTTTGGCTGTTGGATAAATGAGACTTGATGACAGACAAATTCCAGCCCACCAAACTGAACAGTGATGTAGGTAAGGAAAACACAAATGTAGTGTTCATATTCAGAGCCGGGGAGTGTAACATATAAATAGCTTCTTAAGTCAGTATCTTCTGAAACTCTTTTCTTAAATCATACTTATTTTCTCACTTGTGTAAGTCACAAAACCCTAGCATCATTCATTTTATAAACAGTAACATCAATTCTTTTCTACAGTTTAGCAGGTATGAACTTGTGGAGTATGTAGACAAGGTGGCACATGCCTATTTTTTAATAGCCTATAAGTAAGGAAACCTCATCTTGCAGTCAGGCTGACTCATTTAGAAATGAGAGCTGGATAATACAAAATATCCTAAAAAACCTCTATTAGAAATAGTGCCCCTAGGCTAAGTATCTTTGGACTCTAGTTCAAACATGTAAGCCTAAAAGTAGTTTTCCCCAGAAGAATTTTGTGTTTAGAGCCTGATGTTTTTTAATAATCAGAGATATTCTATAACTTCTTTTGCATGCATGTTTATCAGTGTGCACATACAGATTGAACATTTTGCATGCATAATTGGCTGGATAGATAGCTCCTCATCTGTGTGCATGTGTGTACAAATTACAATTTTGGAGACATGTACAAATGTAGGGACAGACCTCCAGCCCCAGTTTATGCAAATCAGGAGCTAAGTTTTATGTTCCATATTATATGGAAACTACATGTGAAAGGTGCTGAAAACACTGTGAGTATCAAAGGATATACCGTATTTTCCGGCGTATAAGACGACTTTTTATACTAAAAAACATCCCCCAAAAATCGGGGGTCGTCTTATACGCCGGGTATAAACATATAGGCAGTCCCCGACTTGCAGGTACGAACGGGGCTTTTCTCGCCCCGGAGGACACGGACTGCGGGACCTTGCGGTTCCGCCGCCCGTGTACTCTGGGGCGAGAAAAGCTGCTCCGCGTCTCCCTGGTCTGCAGACCAGGGAGACGCAGATCAAAGCCGCGGAGGGGCTCCGGCAGCGGGACAGCCCAGGCGCGCCTGGGCTGCCCCACTGCCCGAGCCCCTCCGCGGCTTTGCAAAGCCTCGGGGGAAGCCGGCAGCGGGACAGCCCAGACGCGCCGTGGCTGTCCCACTGCTGGCGTCCTCAGAGGCTTTGCTCCCGGTGTCCCTGGTCTGCTGGAGACGGTCCCCAGCAGACCAGGGGCACCAGGAGCAAAGCCTCAGCAGCGGCGGGGTCCTGTGCCTCTGAGGCTTTGCCAGAGCTTTTGTTGTGGACCCTGGGGCAGAGCAGCTGGGGCGCTGCCGGTTGGCCTCTTAAGGGGGGGGGGTAGTCTTATACGGCGAGTATAGGCGAAAACCTATGTTTTAACTAGAAAATTAGGGGGTCGTCTTATACGCCCAGTCGCCTTTTACGCCGGAAAATACGGTATGTGTAGGATGCTGGACTATCAGTCAGGACTCGAAGGCAGGCCAGATCCTAACAAATGGCAGGTCTCCACTCTGTGGAAATAGGTGTCCATAATAGTGCTGAATGGAAGCAAATTCTTTATTCGCTCACACAACAAACATTGCTCCTTCCCTTTTTTACATGCTAACTAGAAGATTAACCTGACATTGCTTGTCTCCTTAACTCAATTATTTTTTGTTTTTCTTCATTTAACTCTTTGCCCTGGGATGGGAATGGGAATGAGGGGTTCAGGCTGCCCCAGGGTGGTAGGCCTATCCCAGACCTCTCTCATGGCATCAGCACGGGTAGTGTGCTGGGGCTGAAGGAGTCCCTGCTGGTGGCTAGGGTGGTGAAGACCAAGTTGCCTGGTGGCTCCCTGGGGATGGTCAGGGTGGTGGGGGCCACACTCTCTGCCTGGTGGATCCCTGGGGCTGTCCAGGATAATGGAAGCCATGCTGTCTGGATGATAGCTCCCTGGGGCTGCAGGGGCCACATTGCCCAGCTGCCTGAGCTTCAGGGCTTCAACTCGGGAGTGCTGTGGCTGCCCAGGTGCTATGGGTGGTGGCTTCAGCTCACCAGGGCTGGGGTCTGACCTCTCCTCCCCCAGTTGTTTGGCGCTGGGGCCAAGGTCAGGGGGGAATTGTTTGGGCTCCAGCTGTGGGAGATGGAGGCCAGAATAGGAGGGATGGGCCAGTCATGTCTAACACCAGCACGGGAACCTTACCTCCGTCCTTGCTGTCCCATTGGGGTTACATCTCTGGCCCCTTGCTCACCCACTGTGGTCATTATACAGTATAACTGTCCCTGCTAGCAACCCTCTTTCTTTCTGTGTTATGAAAAACAATAGCATTCCATGAACGTCCCATTGTCCTGGCACTATCAAACCCTTACCTTGTTTTAAATTATAAGATGTATTCCAAATGTAGTGTTCCTAGCTGTTATCATTTAGAAGAAGTTCTTGAACAAACAGATGGACGGATAGACAGACTCACTTGCTTGCAGACAGACAAACTCTCTCAAATATACAGTATGGGCAGTGTCAAGTTTGACAGTTTTTTGTGTGTAGTGTTATGTGTTGTGAAGTGGACAGTGATAAGTTTGGTTTGTTGTGTTCTATGAAGAAGTTCCTTCAGGGAACTGATGGGCAGGATCCCCTGAGATGAAGGGGAAATGAATCCAGGAGAGCTCACAGTATTTTAAAGAAGCCTTACTGAAGATAGGAATAAGCCATCCCGATGCGCAGTAAGAAAAGCACATATGGTAGAGAATCAGTGTGGTTTACTAGTAAAATCCTTGGTGAGCTTAAACACAAAAAGGAAGTTTACAACAAGTTAATACTTGAACAGATGACTGGATGAGAGAGGTAACCTAGTGACAGATGGGGTATGTCTAGACTACATGTCTCTGCCGACCGAGGCATGTAAATTAGACATACGGACATAGTCAATGAAGCAGGGATTTAAATATCCCTTGCTTCATTAGAATAAAATGGCCGCCACGTTGTGCCGGCTTAGTTGTCGGCACGAACTGGCAGTCAAGACGCGGATCGGTCGGCAAGGAAAGCCTTTGCCGACTGATCCTGTAAACTTCATTGCACGAGGCATAAGGAATCGGTCGGCAAAGGCTTTCATTGCCGACCGATCCCCGTCTTGACTGCCAGTTTGTGCTGACAAACAGCTGAGCTGGCACAGCACAGCGGCCATTTTTAGTCTAATGAAACGAGGGATATTTAAATCCCCGCTTCATTGACTATGTTGGTATGTCTAATTTACATGCCGTGGTCGGCAGAGGCATGTAGTCTAAACATACCCATGGTGTGGGAAAAGCGGAAGTACTAAGTGCTTTTTTTGCCTCTGTCTTCACAGACAAGGTCAGCTCTCAGACTACTGTGCTAGGCAACACAGTATGGGAAGGAGGTGGCAGCCCTCGATGGAGAAAGAACAGGTTAAGAACTATTTAGAAAAGTTGGACATACACAAATCAATGGGGCCAGATTTAATGCATCTGAGGGTGCTGAGGGAGTTGGCAGATGTGATTGCAGAGCCATTGGCCATTATCTTTGAAAACTCATGGAGATCAGGAGCTGCCACCTGTGGTCATTCATGAGTAAAACTGTCCCTGTTAGCACATCCCTCTATTTCAGTTTTAATTTTAATAAAAAATTCTTCTAAATTATCACATCTCATTCATTTTACATGAACACTAACTCCATAGGAATAAGCAGGTTTTAAATTTATTTTTTTTTCTGTGTTTTCCCTTTATACTGATGTGCTTGATCATATGTCATTGAGAGGGAGGGAAAGGTTTCTTAGACAATGTTAAAGGCATTGGAATGAATTTATCATTTGGAGTTTAAATATTTAAAAGCTTTCCATGTAAAGCCAGTATATATCTTTATATTCAGTGTTATCTTGATGTGCATTCAGGGCATATTTTTATATATTCTTTTAATCCCTCAGTGCTAATTTAATTTTTTTGTCATTAAAGGTGTGGTACAGATTTGTTTTCAGTGTAATTATACTGCACATTTATAATCTTTTATTTCCTTGTGTACGAGGCACCCAGAAGACAATACAAACAAATTTCAATATACCGATTAACTGAGCATCAAAAGGATATAACATTCTGTTAAATAAGACGACTTGCATTAAACATATTTGTTAAAAATAACAAAAACAATCCTCTACGAAAAATCTTGTTGAATCCTAAAATTAGAGACAGAATTTCTGCTTTGAAATGTTGATATTATGCAGCTTATTAGTAAGCCATAAACTGCATTCTTAATTATTATTATTTATTATGTGATTAAAACAATCATGATTAATTGCACTGTTAAATAATATGTCATTTATTTAAATATTTTTTGACTGTTTAATTTTTTAAATATATTCAAGTCAGTTAAAACAGTTAGAAAGTGTACAATGCTCACTTTAATTTTATTACAAATATTTGCACGGTAAAAACAAGCCAAATAATATTTTTCAATTACTGTAGTGCAATCTCTTTATCATGAAAGTTGAATTTACAAATGCAGAATTAGGTACAAAAGATTACATAAAAATAATATAATCATTTTAGAGATTACAAACTACTCAGTCCTACATCTTATTCAGCAAGTCGCTCAGACAAACACATTTGTTTGTTTTCAGGAGATAATGCTACCTGCTTCTTGTTACAGTGTCACCTGAAAGCAACAACAGATATTCATATAACATTGTTGTAGCTATGTCACAAGGTATTTACTTACTAGATGCACTAAAGATTTATGCTTCCACCACCATTGCAGATGACATATATCCTTGTTAATGACGGGGTTCTGCTCAATAATGAGCCAAATAAGTGCAAACCGACCCACGTTCATATTCATCATCCAAGTCAATAGAAGGTTGATTTTCTTTTTTGGTGGTTTGGGTTCTGAAATGTTGCTCCTTTAAAATTTCTAAAAGTATCGCTCTCAGATTTTGGAAAGCACTTGAGATTCTTAAACCTTGGGTCAAGTGCTATAGCAATCGTGAAAAATCTCTCTCTTTCTCTCTCTCCCTCCCTCCCTCCCTCCGACAGTTTCCAGTGAAAGTAAACTGAAAAAACAACAAATAGTCTGGTAGCACTTGATAGACGAACAAAACTTGTAGATGGTATCATGAGCTTTCGTGGACACAGCCCACTTCTTCAGATGACCGGGGTATTAGATGTCTAGGACAAAAATAAATAGGGGAGATTGTGCGGGGGGGAGGGAGAAGGCAAGAAAAGGCAGTGGATAAAAAATATATCAAGGGAAAGCTGAATCTATAAGCACCTAAAGACTAGATAGTCAAAGGGGGCAGATAAGAACCATTAATTAAGTGTTTCCTGACATTTTGTTGTTTGCTAAAGACTGATGAAACATCTAGATGGTATCATGAGATTCTTCAAAGACAAAGAACCATTGTTGCCCTCATTGTTTGATAGGTAGGTAATGACCTAACCATCCAGTATCTTTGTTTAATCCAGAGTGTGAAAATTGAACTTGCAAATGAGCTGAAGCTCCAGTCCTTCCCTGTGTATTTGGCTCCTGTAATTGGTTTGTAACAAAACAGCCACTTGGAAATCTGTTAATGCATGCCCAAGGAGATTAAAGTGTGCCCCCACAGGCTTTTGTATGTTCCCTTTACGGATATCTGATTTGTGTCCATTAATTCTTTCACGTAGGGACTGTCCAGTTTGTCCAGTATATATTACAGTGGGGCATTGCTGGCATTTGATGGCATAGATTAAATTACTGGATGTGCAGTTGAATTGGCCTCTGATTTGGTGGCTCATATGGTTGGCTCCAGTAATGAGTTTGCTTGTATAGATATGTGGGTAGAGTTGGCACCATGGCTGATTGCAGGGATGGGTTCCTGGATGTTTATGATGTAGCTGTGTAGCATGGTTATTGGAAAGAATACGTTTCAGGTTGGGGGGTTGTCTGTAAGTGAGAATAGGCCTTTCCTCCAAGGCTTTTGACGATGAGGGATCTTTTTCCAAGATTGTTGGAGAGGATTGAGTTGTGGACCATGGGTGATGACAAGTGGAATTCTGTTATTTTCTCTTTTGGGTCTGTCTTGGAGTAGTTCATGTCTGGGTACTTTTTTGGCTCTGTCAATTTGTTTTTTCACTTCTCCAGGGGGGTATTTCAGTTTTAGGAATGCTCTATAAAGATCTTGTAGGTGTTTGTCTCTGTCTGTGAAACTGGAGCAAATCCAGTTGTATCTTAGGGCTTGGCTGTATACAATAGATTGAAAAATGTGTCTGCGATGGGAGCTGGAGGCATGAAGGTAAGCAGGGCTCGCTGAGCCTTGGCAAGCCCTGCTCGCCAGCCACGCTGTCCGTCAATCTGCACATGCGCAGATCGCCCAAGCCCGGCTCTTCCGGGTTGTAATCTACTCGCCATGGGCGAGTAGATTACATAGATTGTCGAGCCCTGAAGGTAAGTGAAAATATTCTTAAAATGAACAGTGGAACTGTTCTTAAAATAAACACATGCTGGGTCAGAATCTGAGAGTTCTACAGCATGAATTTATATGGCAAAATATGGGTAAAACAGAGCAGGAGACATACAGTTCTCCCAAAGGAGTTCAGTCACAAATTTAATTAACACTCTAATATTTTAAGGAGTGTCATCAGCATGGAAGCATGTCCTCTGGAAGGATGGCTCAACCATGAAGGGGTATATTAATATTTAGCATATCTGGCACATACCATAAATTAGCAAATATAACCCGCATCCATGTATAACATGCGCTTGTGTATTATCTGTGGTTTTTTTATCGTGTGTATAAAAACAAAAATAGATTACCTGCGGATGTACATAGCCCGCAGAGACTTCAGCCACCTTCATAAAAGGCTGATGTTATCATGTTGGTCTTGTCTTCTTTTAATATGAGTAAAAATCAACGTGCATAAGACGAGGACATGTATACCCTTCGGGGAGGATGGGATGTGGTTGGTAACCCGTGGGTAACCCGCAGGTTATATTCGCTAATTCACGGTAAATACCTTGCACGTAATATCACGGCAATTAAAAGCTGGCTATAGAAGTGCCATGCAAACATTTATTCTCACTTTCTGGTGACATTGTAAGAAGCGAACAGCATTACCTCCCATAAATGTAAACAAGCTTGTTTATCTCAGAATTTGGCTGAACAAGACGTAGGCCTGAGTGGACTTACAGGCTGTAATGTTTTACATTTTCATTTTTGAGTGCAGGTCTGTAATAAAAAAATTTGCATTTGTTACTTGCACTTTCATGAAAAAGAGTTTGCACTACAGTATTTGTCTGAGGTCATCTGATGTTGCCGGCAAGAGTAAGTCTCAGGTCCGACACTGGATTCTCAAAGTACAAAAAACGCTACACAGGTATCTGTCAAAAACCAGGGCTTTGGAGCGGAGCCCGGAGCTGGAGCACGGAGCAGTGGAGCTGCAGGTTTTTGCCCGGAGCTGGAGCGGAGCCGGAGCACAGAAAATCGTGACTGCTCCAGGTTTTTTTTTCATTTTCAATCCAAAATTAATGATATTTTAGCAAGAAAGTCCTAAAGGTGCCAAAAAGTTTCAGATTGTATAACAATTGATATTAACATCTACTTTACCACTTTACGTAGTACAGGTCCCCGGGTTACGTACAAGATAGGGACTGTAGGTTTGTTCTTAAGTTGAATTTGTATGTAAGTCGGAACTGGTACATATTGTAGGGGAAACTCTAGCCAAACATTTCTCCAGAGCTCAGTTTTATTCTCCCACACCTCACTTCCCTCAGTCCTTTATTCTCAAGCTGAGGTGTCTGCTGAGAAAAGCCGCTCCGCGTCTCCCTGGTCTGCTGGGGGAAGCAGCTAGTGCGGGGTTGCCTCACCCAGTTTGTAAGTAGGGATCCGATGTAAGTCGGATCCATGTAACCCAGGAACTGCCTGTATGTCACAGTTATTCTCATTTCGGCCAAAATCAAGATTTAATGTACAGATACAAAAATACAAAGTTTTTTGGAGATATGTTTTATTAAAGAATCAGATAATTATCAGACATCTGGAAACACTGCAGACTGCTCCCACCCTTGTGCCAAGGTTAGGCGAGTAGGTACTTGTGTAGATTAGTTAGATAGTTAGATTAGTATGTGTTTATTTGTAACGTGAAGCCTCATTACATCCCAACAATTAATATTGTAGAACAGCGACAGCACGTTCTAACGCTATAGCACACACCGAATTTCATTGATATATCTATATTAAAGCATTTTTGAGATATTAATTAAAAACTTGGAAAATATTTCAAATATTTTTACTGCAAAATTTCCTAAGAAAAATTAACTTGCAATTTATAAATAAAAATTTATATTAATTGTGTATATTAAAATACTTTTCTTCATTAACACTGCAAGAAACATGTTAAAATATTAAAATATACTTTAATAATAATTTTGTTTAAAAAGAAAATGTGACCATTTTTGTCCAGAAAATCCAAAATAAATTCGAAGTACCTTAAGTGGTTAAGATATCACAAGCAGGTACATTATAAAAAAATTTAATCCTTTTGTTCATTGCTTTTCTAAGATCATAACAAGAAATATTTGGATGAAGTAGCAGCACAAGAAGATTTGGCCATGGCTTCAACAAAAAAATCAAATCTGCTCCCCATGATTGATAGCTGATTTACTTTTGAATTTGAAAAGCTCAAATTTGGGCTTTTGGGAAAAGCAAAGAAGAAATCGGCAACTTGCAAGGTGGAAAAGGAAGTGAATGGCGAGCTCAAACCATGTAGCTTCAAGACAAGCGAAGCAAGTGCCGTGAAAAGTTTCAACTTTTGGCGTCATGTAAAACATAACCATCCTGAAAACTATGCAGCTTTGGTTACAAAAAAGGACCACGAAGATGAGGCAAAACAGAAAGCTGACATGGCTAAACGACGTTCATCTGGTTCTTTGTAAACTCCTGGAGGAGATTTTTTGCGGAGCTTCATTTGAAAAGAAACCCAAAATGAGCAAACAAAACTTGACTCATATTTAAAGTCCTCAAAGGTTAAAGTCACCATGGATGCCAATACTTTCCGTGAAGGGCTGATGGAAATGGTTTGCTTGAGTTGAACACTGCTCACTACCTCCAGGCTAAAGAACAAAGGATTCCAAAAAATTTCAGGTGAAATGGGTCAGCAGCTTGACGTTTCAATGGGGCACAATGCGGTTCGTCATTTAGTTGTCAGCACAGCTGAGTCTGGTCGTGAAGGACGACTCAAAAGTCCAACTGATGAGGTGCGGTATTCACACTCTTCAGTTGGCAATCTCGGATGAACTGAATAAAGAACATGCAAAGAAATTTCTGGCAAAAATTCGACAAGTCATGGTCAAACTACAAACCCCAAGTATTTGAAGTTTTCTGCTTGATCTACATGGGGTAACTCAGTCCTTGGATATTGTGACTCGCTGGGGTTCAACATTTGCGATGATTGATCAGCTTCTCGTTTTTCAGTCTTACTGTGAACTAGTGGCTGCTGCTGGAACAAGAGAACTCAAGTTAACAAAAGCTGAATGGGATGAAGTGAAGAAGCTGTGAGGAGACTTGGCAAAGCCAAACCATACAACTGTGAATCTTCAAGCTGTCAATGTAACCCTGGGAGTTTTAATGAAGGAATGGTGAACTCTGTCAAAATTCTTGCAAGAAAATGGTGGACAAATGGCAGAAGGAATTCTATCCTCGATGCAGAAATGCGAAGAGAAGCTTTTTGACAGCATTCATTTCCTTGCTGGTGTTTGTTGGCCCACGGTATCAGATTCTTCTTACCTCAAGGGAAATACCAAAGGCAAAGGAAGAGCTCCTTCATATTGCTCGACGACTCAAAAAACAAAATCTATTGCTACATTTGAACTCGGTGAAAAAGGTTGAAGAAAATGAAACATAACAAAAGGAGTCATCAACAATTGAATTTGCGGTTTCGGAAAGTTCACATCCTTCAGAAATAGCAGGCTATTTTCAAACTTCCATCTCCACTCTGAACTTGTTCGAGCATCCATCCTTGAGACGTCTTAAACCATCACAGGGAAATGGAGATAATTCAAGCACCAATTCTTCAGAAGATGACATTTGGAAAAGGAATTGGATAAACAAGAAAAACGCTGGCGAGTTTCTGCTATTCATAATTGTAATGAAGCATTATTCGAGAGAGACTTTCGGGAAGATTGTGAGGCGATGGAGTCTATTGGTAGGCAAAAAGTTGTCTGTTTTTGAGGCCGTTCACAGCTACCCACACCACATTCAGGTAGAATTGCTTTGAGCATGCCAACAACTCAAGCTAGTGTAGAGCGACTGGTTTTGGATTTAAAGTTAATTTAACTTTATACTAAAGTTAACTTTAGTATAAACTGTTCAGGAAGAACAGGCAGGGGAGAAAAGGAGGAGGAGTTGCACTATATGTAAGAGAGCACTACGATTGCTCTGAATTCCAGTATAAAGACGGAGAAAAACCTGTTGAGAGTCTATGGGTTAAGTTTAAACGAGAGAACAACAGCAGTGATGTTGTGGTTGGTGTCTGCTACAGGCCACTGAATCAGGTGGATAAGGTAGACGAGGCTTTCTTCGGACAACTGAGAGAAGCTTCCAGATCGCAGGCCTTGGTTCTCGTAGGGGACTTTAATCACCCGGACATCTGTTGGGAAACCAATACGGCAGTACACAGGCAATCCAGGAAGTTTTTGGAGAATGTTGGAGATAACTTCTTGGTACAAGTGCTGAAGGATCTGACCAGAGGCTGTGCACAGCTTGACCTTCTGCTCACAAACAGGGAGGAACTAATAGGGGACGTAGAGGTGGGTAACAACCTGGGTAGCAGTGATCATGAGATGGTAGATTTCAGGATCCTGACCAAAGGGAAAAAAGAGAGTAGTAAAATACACACCTTGGACTTCAAAAAAGCAGATTATGACTCCCTCAGAGATCTGATGGGCAAAATCCCCTGGGATGCTAACATGAAAGGGAAAGGAGTCCAGGACAGCTGGCAGTATTTTAAAGAAGCCTTACTGAAGGCACAGAAAGAAATCATCCCGATACGTAGCAAGAGAGGCAAACATAGTAGGAGACCGGATTGGCTTACAGGGGAAATCCTTGGTGAACTTAAGCACAAAAAGGAAGCTTACAAAAAGTGGAAACTTGGACAAATGACCAGAGAGGGGTTTAAATGTATAGCTCGAGAATGCCGGGGGGTTATCAGGAAGGCGAAAGCGCAAATGGAATTGCGACTGGCTAAGGATGTGAAGGATAACAAGAAAGGTTTCTACAGGCATGTTAACAAGAAGAAGGTGATCAGAGAGGGTGTGCGGCCCCCTACTGGATGAAGGAGGTAACCTAGTGACAGATGATGTGGGGAAAGCTGAAGTACTCAATGCTTTCTTTGCCTCTGTATTCACGGACAAAGTGGGCTCCCAGACTAATGCGCTATGTGATGCAAGATGGGATGAAGATGGACAGCCCTTGGTGGGTAAGAACAGGTTAGGAACTATTTAGAAAAGCTAAACGTACACAAATCCGTGGGTCCGGACTTAATGCATCCGAGGGTACTGAGAGAGTTGACAAATGTCATTGAGGAGCCTTTGGCCGTTATCTTTGAAAAGTTGTGTAGATCGGGAGAAATCCCGGATGATTGGAAAAAGGCAAATGTAGCGCCCATCTTCAAAGAAGGGAAGAAGGACGATCCTGGGAACTATAGGCCGGTCAGTCTTACCTCAGTTCCTGGAAAAATCATGGAAGGGATCCTTAAGGAATCCATTTTGAGGCACTTGGAAAAGAGGAAAGTGATTAGGAATAGTCAGCATGGATTCATAAAGGGCAAGTCGTGCCTGACCAATCTGATTAGCTTCTATGATGAGATAACTGGCTCTGTGAACGTGGGAAAGTCAGTGGGTGGTATAGCAAGGCTTTTGATACGGTCTCCCACAATATTCTTGCCAGCAAGTTAAGGGATTGTGGATTGGATAAATGGACAGTAAGATGGATAGAAAGATGGCTAGAAGGCCGGGCCCAGCGGGTAGTGATCAACGGCTCAATGTCAGGATGGCGGTCGGTTTCTAGCAAAGTGCCCCAAGGTTCGGTTCTAGGACTGGTTTTGTTCAATATCTTTATTAATGATCTGGATGAGGGGATGGATTGCATCCTCAGCAAGTTTGCGGATGACACTAAGCTAGGGGGAGAGGTAGATACGCTTGAGGGCAGAGTTAGGGTCCAGAATGACTTAGACAAATTGGAGGATTGGAGCACAAGTAATCTGATGAGGTTCAACAAGGACAAGTGCAGAGTCCTGCACTTGGGACGGAAGAATCCCAAGCATTGTTACAGGCTGGGGACCAACCAGCTAAGTAGTAGTTCTGTAGAAAAGGACCTGGGGTTTAGAGTGGATGAGAAGCTGGATATGAGTCAACAGTGTGCCCTGGTAGCCAAGAAGGCCAATGGCATATTAGGTTGCATTAAGAGGAGCATTGCCAGCAGATGCAGTGATTTCATTATTCCCCTTTATTTGGCTCTGGTGAGGCCACATCTGGGCTGTGTCTACATTGGCACCTTTTTTCCGGAAATGCTTAAAACGGAACAGTTTTCCATTTTAAGTATTTCCGGAAAAGGAGCGTCTACATTGGCCCCGGAGTTACCGTTATAATGATGCGCTTTTCTGGAAAAGCGCGTCTACATTGGCGGCGCACTTTTCCGGAAAAGCAGAAGCCCGGAGCCATTTTGAAGAGGGCAAAGGCCACCAGACCTTTCCGGGGGCGGGGCCAGAGCGCCGTTCAGACATGTGCTTAAAGGGGTCTCGCTGGACAGCCGTTTGTCTCCTGCTTCCGTGCCTTGGGGCCTCTGCCAGGGACTGGCACCCTTAGCAGGTTCGGTGGTTGCCCTCTGAGTTTTGGGGACACCACCCTTTGGCTCCCAACTGCTTTTCCCTGAGTTTTGTTTTTTCTGCCCTGCTCTGTCTGCTATGGAGCCGTGCGTGTCCACGTACCTGCTCGGGCCCCTGTTTCAGCTATACAAGTGCCTGCTGCTCGTGCTGGAGGCCGGTACCATGGTGTACATGTACCAGAAAGCAGAGATCACCTTGGACTCCCTCACCAGGGAGGCTCTGGCAACCATGTCACATCAGCACCCCACCGTAGAGAAGCCCGTCTGGAATTTGGAGAGCAGCACCGACTGGTGGGACCGGGTGGTCCTCGGACTATGGGATGACCAGCAATGGATCAGGAATTTCCGGATGAGAAGGCGGACCTTCCTGCAGCTGTGCACCTGGCTCACCCCCACGCTGCAGAGAGCCGCCATCTGGCTGCGGGCACCCATCCCCGTGAACAAGAGGGTCGCCATCGCGCTCTGGAAGCTGGCCACACCGGACAACTACCGCTCGGTGGCACAGCAGTCCGGGGTGGGAAGATCAACCGTCAGAGTGATCGTTGTGGAGGTAAGTCCCAGGAGGAGTGGGGTGGGGGGAGGGTGCTGCACTCCAGGCCCAGGGACAGCCAAGACTCCAGGCTGGGTTGCCCAGGGGTTTGGGTCGTCCCTCCCTTGCACAGGCCCGGTGGTGGGAAGGTGGTGGCCGTGGGGCGAGGGGGGCCTGGTGTGTGTGTGTGTGTGTGTGTGTGTGAGGACAGAGGGAATCAAGGGGGGACCCAAGGGAGCGCACACTCACCCCTGCCGTATGTGATGTGTTCCCTTGTGTTTCTCTGCACCCTTCTGCAGGTCGTCCACGCCATGAATGACGTCCTGCTCCCACGAATCATCCACCTGCGCGACGTGGATGATACTATGGCCGGCTTCGCTGCCCTCGGGTTCCCCAACTGTGGGGGAGCCCTGGACGCCACCCACATCCCCATCCGGGCCCCGGAGCATCGAGCGGGCCATTTCATGAACCGCAAGGGGTACTGCTCCATTGTTCTGCAGGCACTTGTGGACCACCGGGGCCACTTCACGGACATTTACGGGGGCTGGTCCGGCTGGGCACACGACGCCCGCATCCTCCGGAACTCTGGACTCTTTCGCAGGTTGGAGGCGGGCACCTACTTCCCCCGGTGGGACTTCACTGTCGGGGATGTGCCTATGCCCCTCTGCGTCATTGGGGACGCGGCCTACCCCCTGATGCCCTTGCTAATGCGGCCGTACATGGGGCAGCCGGACCAGAACCGGGCCCGGTTCAACGACCGCCTCAACTGGGCCCGAAACCCAGTGGAGCTCGCCTTTGGACGTTTAAAGCCCGCCTCCGTTGTTTGCTCACCGGTCTCGAGATGAGTGAGCAGAATGCAACGGAGGTACTGGCTATGTGCTGCGTGCTCCACAACATTGTGGAGCGCAGTGGGGAGGCCTTCCTCCCTGCATGGATGGCAGCCGAGGCACAGACGTTGGAACAGCCCGACACAGCTGCCATCCGCCAGGCGCGCCAGGATGCGGTGCGCATCAGAGAGGCCCTGGTAGACATGTTTGCTCAAGCCCCATAGTAGGATTGCCTGGGTCTCCCCAGACTACTCCCTCCCATTCCCTACCCTTTCCCACCCCCTCCCCTTACCTCCCCCAATTGCAAAGCGTCGACTCAAAGCACATCGGCCGTCATCGTGACTGTTCGTCGGGTGCGTCGGGCTTAGGGTTTTTCTTTTTAGTTTAGGCTAGGGTTTAGGCCACCATCGCCTGTCCTGAAGAACAGCCAAGAGGATTCGGGGTTTGTGCGGAAGGCTCAAGTCAGCGTACCTGATTCCAGTCAGCTTCTGTCGAGGGATCTCCTGGCTGTTCCTCTCCTGAGGCCCGGAAGGACCAAAGGATTGAGGTGGCCAGCAACACTACCCAATTGTCCTCCCTGTGCCTAGATTATGTTTAATAATCTGTAGTGTGCATCTTTTAACCATTCTTGCTTGTTTGTTAGCTATGTAAATATAGTTTGTGGTTTACATTTTACTGAAAAGTCTCAGTATTTCTTTATGCGCCACAAACCAATGACCACTTACAAAGGCCCCCCCCGCGCCCCCCCCCCCCCCCGGTGATAGAGTAAAGAATTTGTTGTCCACAGTTTGTAACCCTGTTAAATTTAAGTGGCTAATTGGCATCTCAAATCATTTCTTACAGTTACTAGAGTAACACAATAACCAACACAAGAATGAACTGAAAAATAGAAAACTTTTTATTTACAAGGGGGGGGGAAGACCTTCAACTGGGACAGGGAGAGGGGGCAGTTACTGCGACGGGCGGCCCCTGCGAGCGCTCCTCCCGGGGGGGAACCTGCACACGCTGGGCAGACCGCGTCTTGGCAGCCTGCACGGGGAGCAGGGGCAGGAGCAGGGGCAGGAGCTGGGATAGGAGCAGGGATAGGAGGGGGCAGGAGCTGTGCTCCGGGAGGGATGGCGGGGGCATGGGGTCTGGCCATGCCATAGTGTATGGCGTGCACTAAATGTGCCGTGAGCATGTCCATCGAGCTGCGCATCCCTCTGCACTCAGTTAGGAAGGCAGCCCAGCCCTCCTGCTGCCACTGCAGGTCCCCCTGCACCCGCTCTGCAATGGAGCCCTGGATTCCCTCCATGGCGTTCACATGGTGGCGCAGAAGCTGGTCCCTCTGACGCAGCCTGTGCCTCCTGGGTTGGCCAGCTGGGGGTGCCACTGCTACCGCAGTGGAGGGTCTGGTGCTGGGTCCCGCTGCAGGGAAGAGAAGATAGGATGGGTCAGTCAGGCAGGCCGTTCACTGTCCCCACACCTCATGCCCTCCACCCCTGAGCCCAGGTGACCTCACAGTTGTGTGGCTTGGGCCCACTCTGTTCCCCTCCTGCCCCCGTGTTGTATGTTGGCAAGGAGGACTGCCCCTGGAGTAGGGTCCTCCCTCCAGTATTGTAAGCACTGGTCTGTATCCTGGTCCCGTGGAGGGCGGGAGGGTGCTTGTGGAACTCCCTGCCGGTGGAGACTGTGAAAAGCTTTGGGCTAGTCACTGGTGTTTGACAGGGAGCGAGATGCATCCCCATGCAGTGCCTGGGAGCACATCTGGCAGAGGCGGTCTGGGCTCTCAGATCCCTCGCGTGGGATATCTCCTGGACGGAACCAGAAGAGTGACTAGGTGGGGGGGTGTCCCATCCTTGCAGCAAAACTCAGGGGCCCTTGTCCCTCCCACTATCCCTCCCGCAAGGCCGGTAGCCCAGGGACCTGTGTGGCCGTAGTGGGGACTTCCCTCGGGGAACCAGCCAAGGCACCGGGAGCAGGCGAGGGGCTCAGTGGGGCCCACGCTCACAGGACTGTGACGCTGTGGTTTACCCAGGAGCAGCTGGCTGTACCTCACAGCCAGGCATGGGACAGTGTGCCGTTCTCCGTGCTGCACCCTTGGCAGAGGTGCGGGCTCTGGGCTGAGTCCCTGGGGCCCTGGCCAGTTCCAGCTGGCATCCACCCTTCCCCCTGGTCCCGGCGAATGTGTGTGAGCAGCACGGTCCCAGGCATGCCCTGCAGTTGCCTGCAGCGGCCACATGCTGCTCGGTCACCAAGCTGCACTTGGTTGCACGTGCTGCTTGCTGCCTCCTGCTACACAGCGTGCAGCTGACGTGGCCTGAGTGACATGCTCTCCCCCTCCTCCCTCCGGACACCAGGCTCCCCCCCCGCCCTCCATCCCCCGCCCTTTGGAAGTGAAAACTGCAAAGACTCACCAGTGGGTTCCTCCCCGGCCTCGGCCTCGGAGGAGCTGCTGGAGGGGGCCTGCTGGGCGGTGGCAACGCTGGCCTCCTCTCCACCGGACACGCTGCCGCTCTCCTCTCCCTCCCCCGTCTTGGTGGGTCGGACGATGGCGGGGCGCTGGCACGTGTCCACAGCGACATCAAGGGCTTGCAGGGCTGGCTGGCCCAGAAAGGCGTTCATCCGCTCGTAGTAGGGGCAGGCGTAGTCCTGCCTCCCTGCCCTCGCTGGCCCGGACGTACCCCAGCCGCAGCTCCTTGACTTTTGAGCGGACCTGCTCACAGTTCCAGGAGGGGTGTTCCTGCTGCGCCAGGTTGTCGGCCAGCCGCGTGTAGATATCTACGTTCCGGCGCCTGGAGTGCAGGTCGTGGAGACCCTCTTCCTCCTGCCAGAGGTCCAGGAGGGTCTCCAGCTCCCTGGGGGTCCAGGATGGGGCCCGCCGTTTGCGGCCCCTGGGCGCCTCCTGAGCTGTGGGTGCAGGTGGCTCACCACCCGGAGCTGCCATGGCTGACTTCTGATGCTGGCTGGGCAGGACGGGCGCTGTGGCAAACCTCAGGCCGCAGGTCTGAGACACGCTCCTGCCATGTGCGCCCAGCAGCCTCCGAACTCTTTAAGAGCTCGGGTTACCAGGAAGTCCAGGGCTCCTACGGGGTCTCGCGCCGTCCAAACCGCTTTTTTCCGTTTCTTCTCCTTTTCCGGAAAAGCTGTCTACACTGGCCCTTTTCCAGAAAAGCTTTTCCGGAAAAAGGACTTTTGCCCGATTGGGAGCAGCGTAGCTTTTCCGGAAAAGCGGCTGATTTTGTACAGTACAGCGTTGTTGCTTTTCCGGAAATTCAAGGGGCCAGTGTAGACAGCTCGCAGCTTATTCTGGAAAAGCCGCTGATTTTACGGAATAAGTGGCCCAGTGTAGACACAGCCCTGGAGTATTGACAGTTCTGGGCCTCCCACTACAAAAAGGATGTGGACATATTGGAGAGGGTCCAGTGGAGGGCAACCAATGATTATGGGGCTGGAGCATATGACCTGTGAGGAGAGGCTGAGGGAGTTGAGTCTGTTTAGTCTGCAGAAGCGAAGAGTGAGGGGGGATTTGATAGCAGCCTTCAACTTCCTGAAGGGAGGTTCCAAAGAGGATGGAGAGAGGCTGTTCTCAGTAGTGACAGATGGCAGAACAAGGAGCAGTGGTCTCAAGTTGTGGTGGCAGAGGTCCAGGTTGGTTATTAGGAAAAACTATTTCACTAGGAGGGTAGTGAAGCACTGGAATGGGTTACCTAGGAAAGTAGTGGAGTCTCCATCCCTAGAGGTGTTTAAGTCTCAGCTTGACAAAGCCCCAGATGGGTTGATTTAGTTGGGATTGGTCCTGCCTAGAGCAGGGGGCTGGACTTGATGACCTTCTGAGGTCTCTTCCAGCTCTATGGCTCTATGATTAAATGATCTGGGCAGGCTACGAAAGACTACTTGATTGCTGCAATAATTTTTTACAGATTGAATTATGAATGATTCTAGTTTGTATCATTGTTGATGACATTTACGTTGTTTTTACAACTGAACAAAAATAAAGTTTTTTTCAAAATTATAGTATGCACTTTTTTATGTAGTTAAAAATTAATTTCAGTCGGAGCGCGGAGCAAAGCTGGAGCAGTCACTATTGATGCTGGAGCGGAGCTGGAGCAGAGCAAATCAAAAATTTGATTGCTCCAAATCCCTGTTCAAATACAAGCAGTTTATTTCCTGACTATCAGCTGTGCCCCTTAACTAAAAGAACAACATGATAGGAAAAGTGGCATTTCTTACATCCTTTCTGGTAGCCGGGGAACCCGTTTCAGCTGCGGATGAAGTGGAAGACTGTCTCAGCTTCCGAGGCACCAGTATCCAAAGCCCATCGGTGAGGTCCAAATTGCCGTGCTTTGGTGCAGCTTTAAATACTGTGTCTCTACTTTGTTTGTGGCTGGCAGTTTGGAAATTTTGGGGGGTTACTCGTTACTTGTTACAGTATGGCTCAGCTGTACTGCTTGTCCTTTGACTTTGTTTACATGATCAGTACATTTAGGTAAACAAGATTATGTTCCCGCCCTTATCTACAGTTCGTTCTTGCTACAATGGCGTATGTTGCTAGAGCAGTGTTTCCTGATTTTATTTGGCCACGGAACCCTTTTCAGCTTAAAATAATTTCAAGGAACCCTTAGGGTTCCCACAGTAAAATTTGGAAAGCAAAAAAAAAAAGAAAAAGTGCCCCTCCAGAATTGGTTGAGCAACAAACCTGCAAAATACTCTGTCTCTTTAAGAGGGGGCGGGGCAATGCCGCATTCTTGCGGAACCCTTACTTTCGCTTTGCGGAACCCTGGGGTTCCACGGAGCACCAATTGGGAAACGCTGTGCTAGAGGCTTGATTTTGGCTCATTAGTAGCAGGGAAGGGCGGCGGATGGTAAAACAGGGAGAATGCAGGCCTCACTACCTCTATGCTTAACACGTACGGAGTTCTTCTGCAAGTTTCCCCTACATCTGAAAAATAGTGTTTCTTTTCTTTATCATTTTTACGGTGCATATATTTATAATAAAAATCATATACAGTTGTACTGTACACTTTTTATTCTGTGTTGTAATTGAAATCAATATATTTGAAAATGTAGAAAAAAGTAAAAAATATTTAACAAATTTCAATTGGTATTTTATTGTTTAATAGTGTGATTAAAACAGCAATTAATCAAAAAATGTTTAGTCATAATAATATCTATTGCAACATTTGACCTGATTCTAAAACTTGAGTAGCTCCCTATGCCCACAACCCTATGGTTTTTAATTGAGCAAACACCCACCTAGAGAAAGCCTTTGTTTATCTGTCCCATCTGCTTCTTGCCCATTTTGTGATATACTTTTTGCAGCTTTGCTAATAATGTATTTAGTGTCTGGTTAGGGTAGGGAGGAATTAAGCTTGTGTGAAATCAGTATATCAGGAAACTATTATACTCTCTTGAGATACACTAAATGTAAGTATGTGGGGTTCATCCAAAACCCATTTAAATCAATTAGGAATCTTTCCACTGATTTCTTTAGATCAGGCCCTCTGTGTGAGATTTTTACAAAGTTCTGCAGAGATAGGAAATAGGGAATAAACTGCTAATTTGATTTTCTGATTTATGTTCATTGTGCTGACTTGCCTTGGAGTAAGGCCTCTTAAAATGAAATTTTCCGCTGTTGAAAAAGCTATATTGAAAAACAACAGCTGAAGAAATTGAAAGTAGAGTTCATCATATTAATAATTTTGTTTGATATATACTTTATATGGAATATTCAGATCTTGTTTTCTCTTGGTCACAGACAATCTATCACAACAAGTTTGTGTTACCACTGATATGAAAGAAGATTCTATGCAATTAGGTTTTCTTCTTCATGAAACTCTGAAAAGTCAAGTAAAAGTAAGTACTAGTGTATAGTACACTAGAGGGCTGCGTCCCCTTCTCATTATGCTCACCAACCCCCCTCTCATGGGGGCTAGGCAGGCCGAACTCTCCTCTCGGCCACTGTGGAGGGACAGGCTGCAGCAGCGCCAGCCATGGCCCCTTTATTCCCCCCACCAACTTTGGCCCTTTTTCCCCTCCCTAAGCTCCTCCCACTCCGACTGTGCCATCTCGGGCCCTTTCTTCTCTTACCTCCCCTCATTGGCCATGCCAGCCTGGTCCCTTTTTCTTTCACCCCCGGCCACAGACTAACCTTCCCTAACCCCCCCCCCCTCCCCGCCCCCCCCGGCTGAAGCTGCACCAGGTCCAGCTCTACTCCCAGTGGCTGGGGAAGGCCAGGAGTGGGCTGGGGGTGATGAGGCACTGGGAATGCAGGGTTTGGGCATGGGGGGTTGGGGGGCACTTAATTTTTTCCTGACACACACCACTTTCTCGCTGTTCCAAGGGGGAAGCCACCTCCGGCCCCACTTCTACTTCCGGGTCTGGGGCCCTGATGCTCTGCAACCCACAGTAGCATGTACGCTTCCCTTGCAAATTAGATCCGGCACGGATCCTGGGGGCTTTCTGTTCCCCCTTCCCTGTAGGAAGCTGGCACTATAACCTAGTTGAGCGGGGGGCTGAGGCTGGAGCTTCAGGTAGGTGGCAGCAGGCAGCAGTTCCCCACTGGGTCACAGAGCATCAGGGCTCCAGATCCTGAGATATAAGTGAGGCCAGAGGTGGCTGCCACGGCTGCCCCCTAGGCCTCTGCAGGGGAGCCAGGGCCAGGAGGGAACCCAGAATACCCCCCTAAGAGAGGCTGGGGGGAACCCCAGCCATGGCTACCGCTTCTGAAGCTGGGGGGGGGGTGACAGAGTGATGTGATGGTCACATTCTCGTCCCACAAGAAAAAAAATGATATATAGAGATGCATTAGTAGTATTACTAGCCTGTTTCTGGTTGCCATCAACTCTTACAGACAGAAATTGACCTAATTTCAGCATAGTCTTAAAGACAAAATTCAAGGTCTTCTGTGCCATTAGAATAGTTTAAATGGGGAAATGTCTTTCACTTTCAAACATGTCTTGCCAAAACTTGGAAAAGTGTGTTACTGGTGCTCAGCATTTTAGAAATATATTTTAATTTATCTGAGACAGTTGTGTCATTCTAGGCCATAATAACAAGCAGATTAGGATTCACTTAGCTTTTCTGCTCAGTTCTAAATGCAAAGTCTAAAGAATCATTGGCTACATTATTGTCATATGGATTTCTCAGATTAAGATTATTAAATTAATTCACTTTCCAGGGGACAATTTGTGATGAGAGATTCCAAAAGCTAGTACCAACAGAAATAAAAAACTCTTAAAAAATTATATCAGTGAGTTGAAGGAAATGCACACACAACTTTTCTGACAAAATTTCAACAATTATTTGCAAAGTAGTACCTACCACAATGATTTTAACTGGAACTTAAAAATAACATATGTAAGTAATAAATTAATATTGTTACTGAAAGATACTTTTCATGACAACCATATTTATTATTGTAAAAGAATTGGGTCAGCAACCTTTCCTATTCATTTTGTTTGTTAATTTATCCTTTGCCTTCTTTAAACAAGTAAATTTATAAAGACCCTAAAGATGTTTCCCTCTTTGTGCTTGAAAATTATGCACCTCTGATTCCTTAGTACGGGGCCTCTCCTATCCAAAGACTGCCAATTGTGATGAATATGACTAATTTGTTTAATAGTTTTGTAATTGAATAAGTATCTACAAGGGACTAGATTGAAACTATTAAATTCATGTCATTTGGGACATAGGCTAGGTTTGCTAATCAGCCTTTCGGGGGTGAAAGGCTAGTGCATTAATCACAGCACTATTTAGTCCCCTCGAATGGTATTAATTACGTATATATTTAATAAAGTTAAACTGTAATATTTTAACTAGTTTTATGGATGCCTGATGCATGGTATTCATGTTCTTCTTTAAAAATGGAAATTGAAGAAAGAAACTGTAACATGTCAAGGTAAATAAGAAAAATGTGTTTTCTCTTAAAAAAAGAGTGCTTACTATTCAATATATTCATTTTATGTTAAAACATATCAAGATTGTTTAAAATTTTCATTTTATACATGAATCAAATTGGCCCATTTGTAATCATTTTTGACAACGGAAAGCTAATTGCTTCTAAATGCAGTAATGATTTGGCAAAACCTCTTATCACCATCCATTTAATTGTCACATAAGCATACTCTGCTCATTAAGGCCGTATCTATACTACAGAGAAGATCGAAGCTGCCACAGTCGATCTTCCTGGTTCGAATTAACAGGTCTAGAGAAGATGCACTAATTCAAACTGAGAGGGATGCTCCCGTTAAGGCCAGTAGTCCAGCTCCAATGAGTAGTAAGGAAAGTCAAAGGGAGGAAGAGCTCCCATTGACTTCCCACCGTGTGTACAATGCCATAATTCAATTTAAGGTACTTTGACGCTGGCTATGCAATTATTGTAGCTGGAGTTGCATATCTTAATTTGAATTTATCCCGTGGTGTAGACCTAGCCTTATTGTTATTTCTGCATGTTGTTTACTCATTAAGTGTTATCAAAGTTGAATGGATAGCTTTCAAAATCACCAGTTTCATATACTTCAGAATTTTTTAAAACATTTTAATTCAAATTACTATCACATAAAGTAGGCTACAAATCGTCTCCATTTGGTTGCTGCATTTCTTAACTGCTTCTGAATTGGAAATCTAAGAGTCAGTGACAGATTCCTGCTTCTGTGGATAGCTCAACAACTTGAGGGTGAACTAACTGCTGCATATTTTTTAGAAAGGCATCCAGTCTTGATATATAGATTTCACAGAGGGAGAATCTTCCACATCTCTTGGTAATTTGTTCTGATGGTTAATTATCTACTGTTAAAAATACGTTTTCTGCTTTGTAAATCCAATCTCAATTTCCAGCTCTTGGATTTTGTTATGCTCCTGTCTGCTGGGCAGACACATGCTTTCCTATCAGATGATTACAAGCTAAACACTTAGATAAAGAGAAATTAAGTAATCTCTTAACCCTTTTATTTTGGATAAGTTAAATAGATTGATCTCCTAAGTCCTATTTTAAGCTATGTTTTCTATTCATAAATAATTCCAGCGACTCATCTACAAGGCCTCTCCAATTTTTCAGATTGCTAATGCAGTGTTCTCAGTCTCCAAGGTTTGGGATCACTCAGGTCCCAAGGATGCTAGATTAGGGAGGTCCAACCTGTACAATTGCAGACTATTGAAAAGTTTATTGAAAATATGGTCCCTGGGATATATTCTAAGAGTTAATCATTGTATATCGAAACTTAAAAGTTCTAGACCCTAAAAAAACACTCTCCCATCTCCAACCCTCCATCTGTCTGTCCGAAACAGTGAACCTTGCTCTTCAAAGGCTAAGGCTCACTGGAGGCAGGACATTTCTCAATAGCAGATCTATGTTCCTAGAATTGCTCTTTGCAGCATTACCACTTAAGTATGATTTGGCTGTGATGATAAAGATTTGAAGGATCTTTTTGTCCAAGTTTTTTCAACGGGCACAAAGGGCTTTTTTAAAGGGCTTTTATTTTTCTCAGCAGATCTAGCTCTGCCCTCTTTCTTTAGCTGCAGGGAGTGGTTTTCAGTCCTATATTTAGAATGTTAAATGTGAATTTTAAGCCATGTAAAATGCTCACAGACACTGCAGTGGTAGTGGCTTTAAAAAGTAGCAATATTTTTCTGAGTCTGTATAATGACACAGTATCTATTCGCTTTTTCAACAGGTTAAAGGAATATCAGTGTTTCTGTGCAAAAATGATAATTGTCTGCAAAACATCTTAAGACAGTGCTACAATTTTATTTGCATAAATGTGAGTATTTTGGACAAATATGCTAATTATGTACTTCACATTTAATATATCTATTGATTTTTAAAATAAACAGCTCACAATAAGTTTTTGTATTTCAAGAGTTATAGACTGTTGAAACACTTGTAGTTGAATAGGAGCCCTTCCAAACCCCATTCTTGCATTCAGTCCGGTCACAAGTACCTTGTAAACCATCCAGTGAGTTGTTGCATAGGAGGAATAAAGAATTCTTATAAATCACCAGTTGAAACAAATAAACTGCAAGGGATCATAGCGCTGATAGTGTATTTATTTAATTCTTGTTGAACAATCTCAAAAACAGAATACTCAGACTATAGTTATAACTGGAATACAATTTGACCCATGATTCTGAAGAGATTTTAGTCTACTGAGATTGACACATGTGGCAATGTGACTGGTTCAGAATGTTGTGGCCATCAACTCGACATTTATCACATAGTCTGTACTGGTACCTACTGGCTCTGACAAATCCATTCCACTAAACTTCGGGCCTAGCATCCCATACCAGGGCAGGAAGGGTTTAAGTTGAGTCATATCTAGAAACCAGTGTTATCGCTTACCCCGATCTACACTAAGGGATACTCCCTTCAAATTAAGATATGCAATTCCAGCTATGTTTATTGCACAGCTTAAGTCAAAGTATCTTAATAAATTTTAGCACCATCCACAATGCAGGAAGTCAAAGGGAACACACTCTCCCTTCGACTTCCCTTACTTCTTGTAGAAGCAGGACTATCAGCATCTACGAGAGTGCCCTCTCAGTTCAAGTGAGTGTGTCTTTACTATACCCGCTAATTTGAACCCTGGCAGATCGACTGCAGCTGCTTTGATCTTCTGTGTAGTGTAGACATGGCCCTATATACCTTAGAAATTGTCTTAGTAGTATTTATAACAGCATGCTATATGAACCTGTAATTTCATCAATTCAAAGCATTATAAATAGAAGAGTTATTTCCTTTCCGGCAACTAAAAGAAGTTTTCACTGCACTTTGTGAATTAAGCTTTGCTTTATTTTCTTTTGGTAACTTTAAAATTTGTTTTTACTTAGGCTAAAAAATCTTACTTTCAAGAAATTCAGGAACTAGTGGATATAATTGAAAATGCAAGTATTTCTGTCTTACACCCAGTTGTTCTCATTTCGGTACGTTAACTTATTCAGTTTTAATGTAATAAACCTCTAATCAAATACAAATAGTTTTTTCTTAGAATCTGTATAATGTATAAAATATTTCATGTGATGCACCCTTGCATTTTAAGTATTTTTAAATGGTAAACTGTATATGAGATCACAAAACATCATTAAACTTCAGCAATATGTACTTTATGCGACTAGGAGCCAAGGTGAGGCAAATAAAAGGCACAGTATTAGTTGAAAATTTACTTTATTTTCTTTAAGGTTTCATGATGCCCAGTCCTAGGTAACTTTTAGCTCTCAATCCTTTATTATGTCCCATTCGTTCTGGGAGTGCTACAGATTGCATAGAGCTCTGCAAGGCCATGTCTACACTAGGAAACTATTTCAAAATTACTAAATTTGACATAAGAACTCCCGATTTAACAAATTCAAGCTAGTGTGGTCCTTACTACAGGGAAGCCTTGAAATTAGTCTAAGGCAGGCTCTGTTAATGTGGATGCGCTACCTTGGATTTAGAGCACCAGGAAGCACTGGGGAGTAATTAGTTTGAATTATTCTGAGGAGTAATTATTTCAAAATAGCAGCACCAGAGCTTCCACACTGCCATTATTTCAAAATAACTATTTCAGAATTGTTACTGCTGATGAAAAGCAGGAGTACAGATTTCTAATTCCACGGCCCATTATTTTGAAATAATGGGCTTGGTAGTGTGGATGCTCCACTTATAAATTCAACCTTCGGGGTGGGGGTTATTTCAAAATAAAGTTCTAGTGTAGACCAGGGCTAAGAGTACAGAGCTAGACAGTCAGTTATCATATATTTAGCATTTATAATTATGCTGTGTAATGTTTATCAAAATGTTAAAATTATGATCATTTTAATATTACAAGGAAATTTAATTTAAAAATGTCATATATTTCCCTGGGTCTCTTAAGACCAAATAAAGCATTTCTCAAACTGGGGTCTGCAGATCCCTAGGTGTCTGTGAGGATACTCCAGCAGCTCTGCTAGCGCTGTTGATCAACTCCTTCATTTCCCTCCCTTAACTCTTCCTCCTCCTTTCCAGTGCCTCCTACACACCAGAGAACTACCAATCAGTACTGTGCAGGAGGTACATGGAGGGAGGGGAAGGAGCGGGGATTGGTGCACTTGGAGGAGGGCGGCAGAAAGAGAAAGGACAGGGATTGAGTGGGGATGGGAAGAGGTGGGGCAGGGATGGGACAGTGGGGGAAGGGATGGAGTGGAGGTAGAATCTGGGACTGGGTGGGAGGAAGCTTGGGTGTTCACAAACATTTTAAATGAAAATGGGGGTCCTCGGGTTGCTAAAGTTTGAGAACCACTGATGTACTAGATCACGGGTGGGCAATAGTCTGCCTGTGGTTTGCCACAATTAGTCCCCGGTGGGTCACCAGCACTTTATCTACCTGCACATCCACAGGTCTGTCCACTTGCAGCTCCAGTTGGCCACAGATTGCCATTCCTGATCAGAGGGAGCTGCAAGAAGCATCCCAGTCCACGCTGCTTCCCATAGCTCAGCTGGGAATGACTATCTGCAGTCAGTGGGAGCTGCAAGCAGCTGTACCTGCAGATGTACAGGTAAATTAAGTGCCAGCTGCCTGCCAGGGACTAATCTTGAACCGTGTCCAGCTCACAGTCCATTTATTGCTCACCCCTGTACTAGATTCAGCTCTAGGTAAACTTCAATTAAGTGTCAATCTTTCTAAGTGTATATGTTATCCATCTTTATGTGGCCTGCATTCTAGTTACATGGGTCAGTTACTACTGCTGCTGAGGATATCTTTAGAATTTGGGCTGACTGCTGCTTCTTCACCTAGACGGCCAGAGGGATTTATAGCCACTCAAAATGTGATACTAGAATTTTCTGTGCCACTGAGGAGCTCTGTAAGCCTCTGATGAAGAGCTGTGCATAATTGTCTGTACTAGTTTTCTGCCTTGATGAGAGAGAGAGTATGGGAAAAAGTTGAATTATCAGTATTATCTAGTCCCAAGGATTATGCTGCTGTATTGTACTTAAATAGTTTGATAGCAATTATGCACCACAGCTGACTGTTACTTTAAATACCATTCGTTGAATAAGGTAGTTGCCAACATGTAGGGTGATGCAGAGGTGCTGACTTTTGTTTTTGCTTGTGGGTGCCTTTGAAGTGTTGTCTGTGTTTTTGGTGTGAGAGAGGGGTCATTTTGTCAGGTTTGGGGAGAGACTGTTATCAACGTACTTATCCCTTGTTTTATATTTTATCAATGACTGTGTGTATCATTGATATCTTTACTATTATAATTGTGATTAAATAGTGACAAACTGCATAATTACACTATAATGAATTACAGCATGCTACAATCAGTGCAATCACCTACAAACTGTCTTCACCAGCACCCAGTTTAAAGACATTATGTCTCTCTGTAAGTTTCTGGATGAAGCAGTCAGATGTCCTATTTACATCTAGTTCCCTGATATTGTTTTTATGCACAATAAGGTCAGCTACATTATTCATTTACATCTGTCCCATTGGTGACTGGAGATAATTTTTAAGTCATTTGACGGTGGAGAATGAGTTATGGATGATATAAACACAGTGAGATGGATTATTATAAATTTTCAGTACTCTGAAAATATAGTGCTTCCCGAGTACTGCAGATAACTCCAAGATTACTCTCTTCATGGTTTATTGCTAATTTAGACATTGTATGAGGATTATATTTTTCCATGTGCATTAATTTGAATTTCACATTGAGTTTCGTCTGCTGTTTTGTGCCAAGTCACTCAGTTTTGTAAGAGCCCTTTGTAACCTTTCTCAGTCTGTTTAGGACTTAACTACCTTGAGTAATTTTATATCATTTCACTGTTTATCCCTTTGTGCAGATTATTTATTAATATGTTGTACGGAGACCAGTGCTGTTCTAGCCCCTCAAAGACACCTCTAGTTACTTCTCTCCATTCCAAAAGCAGACCATTTTTCCTACCTGTTGGCTTTCTATCTTAACTGAAGTGCCTGGGAATGCTTTCAGGAGCATCTCAGGCTCCTTACTTTAATTATGAGCCTTTTGCTATCTTAATCACCCTACCTCTGTTTATAAACAAACTCCCTGCTTTAAGGGCAGAAGTTGTTAGCCGCAGAGAACTCATTCATTGCACACTCAAGATCTGGCTCCCGGATGGTGAGTACCACAATTTTATCTCATGGCATCAGTGCCTGTGGGTTGATTTTACACATGACACCATAGGCAGTGGTATCTTAACTCCTCTGAAAGGATTGTATCATCTAAGGGCAAGGCTAGGTGTCAGGAACTCCTGAGTTCTAGTCTCAGTTCTGATAGTCACTTCCTCTGTACCTAGGACAGTCACTTATCCTGTCTCATCTGTAGAATCTACGATATATTTGAGAGTGTGTCTGTCTGTCTCTTTGTTCAAGTACCCATCCTAAACAGTAAGAGCTAGGAACATCAAATTTGGAAAACAGCTTCTCCTTATCATAATTTAACAGAAGATAAGGGTTTGGTTGTGCCAGGAAAATGGGATATGCTTGGAGTGGGATTGCTTCTCCTAAAATGGAAAGGGAAGGCTGTGCTATATAATGACTACATGGGGGCAGCAGGGGATATGGGATAGAAAGCAGGGATAGTTATACAGTGTAATTACCACAGGGGGCAGCAAGGGGCCAGAGATGTGGACTGGGACAACTATAGCTTCATTAGGGCGGCAGGGGGCAGAGGTGAAGAGAGGGACAGTTATCTACTATATATTTGGGGGAGGGGGAGCTGGGTAGTCCTCTCTCCCTGGGGTAGCCTGCATACTTAACCCCTCATTCCCCAGTGACACCCCAGGGCAATGATTTAAATGAAGCATGTACATTTTCATTTTATTTTCCAAAAAACAAAAATTAATTGAGTTAAGGATCTGAGCAATGCTGGGTAAATCTTTTAGTACGAACATAATTCCTATTTACCAACTAATAGAGGTGTTGTAAAGATTAATTAGTTTATGTTTATAAGACACTTTCCAGATGAATAGCACATCAAAAGGACTATATCTTATTTGACCCAAGTGTTCAATGCACACTGAGGGTTGGTGTGAATGCTGATCCTTGGCACCTGAGAATTTAGTCTTTACTTGCAGTTCTCTGTTACATTGCTTATGTACATTTAAGAAGAAATTCTGTAGGGAACTTCATGTGTACTAGCCTATAAAGTTTTAGCTAGGTTTCCTGTGCACCCAATATGTAGGGTCCTCTCTATATATAGGGACTCTTCTTTCTTGCCAACTATTGGTAACACAATACTTCTCCTCGGTGGCAGAGTATTGTTTACATTATCCCTTGAATAACTGTTTTAATCACAGTCTCAACATATAAAACCCTAGAAGGAGCATGATGAGATAACACTATAACTTTTGCAGTAGATGGTATGGCTATTGTCTGTTATAAGGATGGGTATTACATTCTTTCTTGTCTGGGGTATACAATGAAATGGATAAGGACTGATAATAGCAATAATAAAACATACTAAACTTATGTCAATGTCTCAAGAAAAATATGAGAACATAAATCCCTTGCAAGATTACTTAAAGAACTTCTGTCAGGTTTCTGCCCTCAAACTGCATAGATCCTGACTTCTGCACCATCTTTGCAGAAGCCCTTTTTCTCTACCTTGCCTCTCAATAAAAAAATTGTTAAACTCTTAATATGTAGGAAGAATAAGATACATTTAGTATGTTCTTTTTAGCAATATATATGTTTTTAAACTATGGGATCTGATTCATCTGTCAAATTATTCTCCCAGTACTTTCTAAATATCGCTGGCATAGATAGCCTTGGGAATAGCCTTAATAACAGATGCCTGTGTATGAAACATATTTCTCATGCACATGAAGTCTCTCTTAAAGTAGAGCAATAGCCAAAGAATAAATAGACTTTGTGCTATGCTAAAAAAAAAGGTTTATATAGAATTCTTTGTCTGGAATTCTTATTGCTACCTATTCATATTCTGGATATATGGCGCTTCCAGATTATTTTTAGAAATACCACAAATAGAAAATGGAAAGCAGTCTGAAAAATGTTTTAAATTAATAAAGAGTTAGCTAAACAAATCATTATCTCATATTAATCACTGGGAACAATTTAAGTACTTTAAACTTCCGATCCCTAAAATTCAGTACAGATGATATAGCTGGGGGATAGAAATTTCTTTCATCAGTTTTTAATTACTCAGTGTTGGGTGTACACTTAAATAATGGCAACTATAATGGATTTTTTTCTCAGTTTGATATTTTTATTTTAAAAAATAAATAAATTTAACCGACAAAGCCTGAATGGATTGTTAGACAAATATTCTGTATAATCTTGTGCTTTTGATGTAAATGTGGATACTTATATTTCTCAGATACTTTAAGTTTTGACTTTTTTTATTTTGAGTATATTGACACATTTGGTCATTGCGGTTTTTTAGATACTGGTTGACTAGTAAACCACGTAGATTTCATTTCTGTTATATTCTATGGGACTTCTACAAAGAAGAGAATGTGTAGTAAACTGACAGTAACCCTATTTTAGCCTCTAGCACTGATCTTCCTTTCTGATAAAATGCCATTTAGCTAACAATGTGGCAGCTTTCTGCTTCATTATTTCATATTCTAAGTGTAATAGAAAGAGCATTACTAATACATGTGCATTAGTGATAATTTGTTTATACTACGCGATTAAAAATAAATTTTTCCATTGCAGTTGTGAACTAGGTACTAGTGTGAACTTTGCACTAGGTAGCATTGCCTGGTGGATAGAGCACAAACTGCAACTCAGGAGGCCTTAGTTCTATTCCTAGCTCTGCCATTGCCTGTTGGGAAACCTTGAGCAGGTTGTTTAATCTCCCTATACCTCAGTTTCCACACCTGTAAAATGAAGATAATGATACTGACTTTCTTTGCAGAGTGCTTGGGGATCTACTGATTAAATATGCTTTATAAGAGCTAAGTACAGTCAGTAGTGGTATTTTCTATTCCTAATGTTTTGGTTAAATATGTAATAGATTATATTCCTATTTATGTTGTTATATATTTTACATCCTGCATATACAGGCTGTGCAAAGTCAGGAAGCTAAAATTCCACCCCCAATATTATCTCTCGAATTCCATGATTTTATTATGTACTGTGCACATGCAGACTTAGTGCCAGGTTAGCACATTTCTTTTATTTAATACACATAATCATAATCTCCAACAATTATGCCCTTTCCCTGTTGGAAGATAGAGAATATTGCACCCTATTTCAAAATAATATTCTTAATTTTTCCTATTAGTGTAAGATGCCTTCTAATTGTGAATTTCTGCTTATTAAAAATGGCTAATTATTAATTACTTTAGCTTTTCTTAAACATGTCATATTGATGGACATGCATAGAGATACCCATAATACATTTTTGAAGCATTGATGAAGGTTCCTTATGGTTTGAAGTAGAACAGAAGAAAGGCACAAGTGTTGTCGAGGCATAGCTCACTAGCTCTTGCCTCCATCAGGAAGACGAGGCAGGACTAGTAATTACGAAACTCAATCTCAAATAAGGTATTTTAAAAACACAAAATCCTATTGAGATTTTAGGGACTTTAAATTTTCTGCAAAGTAGGTTTTTTATTTTGTGGTTTATGAGACTCGTTTTAACTATCCACTAACATAGCTGAGGCATCGTATGAAAAATGTTGTATGAACAAATATCCACCTTAAATCTTGCTTTTTTGAGCTTAATAGAAATTTTGTGAAGAGATAAAGATAAAATTGTTTGAATAGTTAAAGTATTGAAAAGCATGAATCAAAGTTTAATAAATAATGACTTCTCTTTACAGTACTAAAGTGCAGCATTGTAAAGAATACAAATTATAAAATGCAGTGTCCCAGACAGAGAACAGACACAACAGATATTCTTAAGAATGTAATTCCATGTTGAAAAACTAAAACAA
The DNA here is from genome assembly GCF_049634645.1 of Pelodiscus sinensis. Taxonomy (NCBI): domain Eukaryota; kingdom Metazoa; phylum Chordata; order Testudines; family Trionychidae; genus Pelodiscus; species Pelodiscus sinensis. The sequence continues at coordinate 203,750,699 of NC_134712.1, forward strand.
ATTACTGGAAAACATGTGTACTCTTCTCTGATTTTTTTCAGATGATTTTATCTGTGAATCTATTAGAACGCTGCTAATGCACGGATATCCGCTTTATATCTATGGGTATCTGCATCCACAGATGGATATCTGCAGCTCATTTTTGTGGATGCGAGTACAGATGTATATGTTGTATTTAGAACCCAGCAAGTCCACTTTATATCCATGAGTATTCACATCAGCGGTTGTGATGTGGATAACTGCAGCTCATTTTTGCAGATACAGATGCAAATACCGATTCAAAATTTTGTATTTGCGCAGAGCTCAAAATATGGTTCCAAAATGACAGGGTTTTTTTTAGATTAATAAACTCTTAAGTGTATTGAGGACATTATATTCTGATCACTTCTGGCAGATTTTGAAAAGAAACAGTTTTCCTTTTATTAAGTATTTAAGTCATGGAGCGTGACATGAATATAAGTTTATAAAATTTTCCTGCCATCTCATATTATTTTTATTATATTTATTTAACAGTTTTTAAAAAATAATTCTGGAGATCTAGCAGAATTTATTTTGCAATAGAATGTAGTAATGGTTTGCTTTTTGCACCCTTTTGCAGGTCTATTTGACTGCTTCAGAAAATATGTCTTTCAGCAATGGAATAGAAGAACTGGCTGGGATAAAGGAATTTGCAAGGGAAGTAGAAAAGAAAAATGTTTTGGTTTATGGTCTTCTCATCCATTACATAAAGGTATGTAATTCTCTTTATACCTGCGAATTATCTACTTTTGTAAACTATATGATTAATGATAAGAATCTTTATTTAAAAAAATCAAAGGAAAAAACGACAAGGTAGTTTTCTCGAAAATTTTCTTGCCTGTTCATGTTCAGTAGAGCCTCTGGTTACTGGCAAAAATGTAAGTGATTTGATTAGAGAAAAAAATGGTAAATAGTAAAAAAAAAAAAAAAAAAAAAAATGTGAACATGCTTGAGCCGTTCTTTTCCTGTTGCTCATCTTTAAAGCTTGGTATCTGCAGCTTATTAAAATTGAAAATATGAGAAATATTTGTAATCAAAATTGATTTTTCAACTGTTTTCTGTTCCCCCATCAAAACAGTGTTTGGTATTTAGGTAACAAAAAAGGCATACCTATATCTGGGGAAGCAAACAGTATCCATGAATCCAGTTGCTGTAGATTACCAAAGTTGGGGGCCAAATGAGCTGACATTTCAGCATCATTGTAAAAGCTATTTAAAATTAACCTTTTTGTTTAGGGATACTTTGTCACTGGTGCATATATAGATTTCACTGATTGTTAGTGGCATAGAGCCACCAGTTAAGTTAGGCAAATATTAAAATATTCAACTGATGTTTAAATAAGTGAAATAAAATCTGTTTCTTACTGAATTTTTGGAATGTGGTAGTTATTTAGTGTTACATGTGGCTGATTACGCACAACTATACTTCATAAAATTTTATCCAAAAGTGCCAAGGCCTCAAAAATTCCACTGATTTTAATGAGGCTACGCCTAGACTACAGGCTTCTTCTGGAAGAAACTTTTTTTGGAAGAGTCTTCCAAAAAAACTTCTTCAGAAAGAGAGCATCCACACTGCAAAAGTGCATTGAAAAAGCGATCTGCTTTTTCAAAAGAGAGAATCCAGACTGAATGGACGCACTCTCGCATGTAAGCTGTGATTGCTGTGGACGGAATGGCTACCAGGGCACCTGTGCTTTTTCCTCTTTCCTCTTTCCTCTACTTTCGAAAGAACTCTCTCTTTCCTGTACACAAACGCCTTTTTGTGAAAGAACTCTTTTGCAAAAAGGCTTCTTCCTCATAGAATGAGGATTACCAATTCAGGAAAAGAACAGAGGGGTTTTTGATTTTCTTGTGGAAGAACGCAAATGCAGTGTGGACATTCCTCAAATTTTTAGGAAAAATGGCTGTTTTTCCAACAAAACTCTGTGGTGTAGACATACCCTGAGAGCCTGAGTTGTGAATAGTTAGTATCTTTGAAAATCAGGTTGCTTATTTTTAAAGACTTATTAATGTTATTATAAGAATACTGTTATAAATATCTGTAATTCTCCTTCTGTTCACTTATATTATAAACCACTGTTGAGAGGAATGTATTTTAGAATGTATTCTTTCTACAATGAAGCTTAAAATTCAAAGTCTGAGATGAAGGTAAAAAGTTATTTTGAAATCAAATTTGGGCTAAAAATCCAAAATGACCTTTATTAACTTACACAACCACAAATAAAATAATTTAGTGGTTTTAAACACCTTTTGCGCATATGTTTTAAAATGACATAGGTTTTCAAAATGTAATATGACCGGGATACCTTTACACATGTGGGCACATACAAATTAAATCATATATATTATTTCACTTAGAACAGCAGTTCTCAAACTTTAGCACCTCGAGGACCCGCATTTTCATTTAACATGTTTCATAGATTCCCAAGCTCCTCCTTTTCCAGATTCCATTCTCACTCCACCCCTTTCCTCACATCCCCACCCTCACCCCACCTCTTTCTACCCCTGCTCCACCTTTGCCGCTCCTTTTCCCCTCTACTGCGAGGGTGCCATTTTCCAAGGGGGGGCAGCTGCTGTGTGTTCTGAGACACAGCTTGCTTTTCATCCTGGTCCCCCTACTACTAGGGAGGGAGGGGAAAGTTCATGCATTCCGTGCATGCCTCTCTCACTTGGCTGGTGAAGGGAGCTCATCAGCCAGGTGCGAGAGGCATGCATGGAATGCAAGTACTTTCCCCTCATCCTCTTAGCTTCTGGGGAATGGGATGAAAAGCAAGCCACATCCTGGAGTGCACGGCTTCTGTACCCCACATCCTCCATAAATGGTGCCCTTGCTCCGCTGTCCACCCCCTCCTCCAAGTGTGCCCCATCCCCACTTTCCCCTAGCCTCCCTTTTCCTTCTGCACACTGTTGAACAATTGTTCTTCCATGTGCAGAAGACACTGGGAGGGAGGGGATGGAGTTGAGGGAAGAAGAGAGAGGAATTGATCAGCAGGGTTTAGACCCCCCTGGAGTAGCCTCATGAATGCCCAGCAGTCCATAGTTTGAGAAATGCTGGCTTAGAAAGTGATGACTGTGTAACTTTTTTAACTGAAAAGTTGAAGGTGTTTAGCAGATTCTCAAAGATTAAATCTTGACTTTTAATATGTGTGTGCACTGACTTATCTCCTATAAAACAGTTGTACTACTTGCACAACTTGAATGCATGGTTTAAGCTTTGAGTGAGTTCTTCCCCTTTTCCTTCTCTCCGCCCCCCTCCCCCCAAAAAATTATAAACTTCTTTAGCATTCATTTTGCACATTAAAGCTTTATAGACAAGATAGGTCTGTTAGGCTATGTCTACAGTAATGTTATTAAATAACAAAAAGCACGTCTACCAGCAAGCCATTATTTTGAAATAAAGGTCTTCTTACTCTGACTCTTGTAACCCTTATTTAACAAGGAGTAAGGGAAGTCAAAGGAAGAGTGTTCTTCCTTTGACTTCCTGCTGTGTAGACAGTGCCAAAAGCTGAATTAAGCTATTTTGACTTCAGCTATGCAGTTGACGTAGCTGAAGTTGTATAGCTTAATTCGATTTTTGCCCTGCTGTGTAGATGTGCCATAAGAGCTTTTTTGACTACTGATTCAGTAATTCACAGAATTAAAAGAATTTACATAGACTTACTAAAACTGATCCAGAAAAGTCTCAAATCATGAATCCTCATATTAAGAAAACCATAAATCTGTATTAATATAATAAAACATAATATCTCTGTTGATCTGTTACTGCTTTTAACATAAGAAAATTTTAAAATAACTTAATTTACACGAGTGATCAAAATGGGTCTTGAAGAGCCAAAACAGTGCAGCAGATCTTCATTTTAAGAAGTTTATAAATTGCAGTATAATGTCCTAGTTTTTATACCTTTTATACTCTTCCTGACTGATTTTAAAGAAATACAACTAATTAAGGGGCAAGAAATATGTATGATGATAAGTCTGGTGAGAATTTTTGTCCACATGTAGTAGGAACCTGTACCCAAGGAATTGCTCCTATAGCAGGCCTATAGTTACCCGGGTCGCTTTTTTCCCCTTTCTTAAAAATCGGAACTATATTAGCAATTCTCCAGTCAAATGGTACAACCCCTGAGTTTAGAGATTTATTAAAAAATTTTGCTAATGGACTTTCAAGTTCATGTGCCAGTTCCTTTAATATTCGTGGATGAAGATTATCTGGGCCCCCCGATTTACTCCCATTAAGCTGTTCAAGTTTGGCTTTTACCTCAGATATGGTAATATCTACCTCCTTATCTTTAGCCCCATTTGTTAACTTACCATTATCCCTAAGCTCTTCATTAGCCTCATTAAAGACTGAAGGAAAGTATTTGTTAAAATACTGGGCCATTCCTAGATTATCCTTAACCTCCACTCCATCCTTAGTAATTAGCGGGCCTACTTCTTCTTTTTTTGTTTTTTTCCTATTTATATGGCTATAAAACCTTTTACTATTGGTTTTAATTCCCTTTGCAAGGTCCAACTCTACCTGACTTTTAGCCTTTCTCACTTTATCCCTACATGCTCTAACCTCAATAAGGTAGCTTTCTTTACTGTTCCTTCCCATTTTCCACTCCTTATATGCTTTCTGCTTTTTCTTAATCACCTCTCTGAGATGCTTGCTAATCCAGCTTGGTCTAACACACCTGCCTATACATTTTTTCCCTTTTCTAGGGATACAGGCTTCTGACAGCTTCTGCAACTTTAACTTAAAATAATTCCAGGCCTCCTCCACTTTAAGATCCATAATTTCTTTAGTCCAATCAACTTCCCTAACTAGTTTCCTTAATTTACTAAAGTTAGCCCTTTTGAAATAAAAAACCCTAGTCTCAGATTTATTTTTGTTTATCCTTCCATTTAATTTAAACTGAATTAGCTCATGATCACTCGAGCCAAGGTTGTCTCCTACAACCATTTCATCTATGAGGTCCTCGCTACTCACTAAAACCAAATCTAAAATAGCATCCCCCCTTGTTGGTTCAGCAACTACTTGATGAAGGAATTCATCAGCTATCACATCTAGGAAAATCTGAGCCCTATTATTATTACTAGCACTTGTTCTCTAGTCTATATCTGGAAAGTTGAAATCTCCCATGATTACACAGTTTCCATGAGTATTTACTTCATTAAAAACATTAAAGAGGTCTCTATCCATATCCAAATTGGATCCTGGTGGTCTATAACACACCCCAAGCACTATCCCAGGGGAGGATCTGATAGTTTTCTTCTCCAATGTGAATTTTGCCCAAACGGACTCTGTCTTCTCCATTCCATCACTTTTTATTTCTTTACAATCTACCTCATCTTTGATATACAATGCGACTCCACCACCTTTACCCTTATTTCTGTCTTTCCTAAACAGCACATACCCTTCAATACCTGTACTCCAGTCATGCCTAGTATTCCACCATGTTTCTGTTATTCCTATAATATCTGGTTTCACTTCCTGGACCAATAGCTCTAGTTCCTCCTTTTTGTTACCTAGGCTCCTCGCATTGGTGTACAAACATCTTAATTTTTGCTGTTTGGCCTCATTCACATTCTTTACCCAATTTGGCACAGACGTTACACCTACAATATGACCTAGTAGACTAGTATCCACCCCACCCTTCCTCATGTTCATTCTCCCACCCCCAGCTATATCGTTTCTTACTTCGTTTTCCTCCCTCTCAGTGTTAAAATCTGGCGTAGAGATTACCTGGGCATCTCCCAACCGTCTCCCCCAAATTCCTAGTTTAAAGCTCTCTTAATAAGTTGAGCCAGCCTCCATCCTAGAAGTCTATTTCCCTCCTTACTTAGGTGAAGTCCATCTCTAGAGAACAGTCCTCTCTCTGTCCATAAATGCCTCCCAGTGACCATACATCCCAAAGCCCTCCTAATAGCATCACTGCCTAAGCCATCTATTGATCATCATACTCCTGTCACATCTTAGTTGCCCTTCTCTAGGAACAGGCAGAATCCCACTAAAGATCACCTGAGCCTCAATTTCCTTAAGCATCCTCCCCAGCCTAGCATAGTCTCCCTTAATTCGTTCCAGTGAGAATCTAGCCGTATCATTTGTTCCTACATGAAGGATGATCAATGGATTCCTTCCTGCTCCCTTAATAATTCTCTTCAACCTCAGTTCCACATCTCGTATCTTAGCACCTGGCAGACAGCACATCCTTCTATTCTCTGGATTAGCTCTGGTTACAGGCCTATCTATTCTTCTCAATAAGGAGTCCCCTGTTGGAGCTGTCATGTAACTGCTGAAATGTAGTTAGGAGGCGTTCATGCAGGCAGTACAGACTAAAAAAATTAGTTAGTCTAATATTAACCTACTAGACCATCATTCTTCAAGTCCAGTGTATAGTTTCATGTTAGAGGGAATATGTGATATTAATCCGAGAGTGCCCTTTCTTATATGTGGGATATGAGCAATGTTCCCCTCTAATCATTTGCATCCATGTGGATTTTTCCCATCCATGTGTGGAATACATTTTTATGTGCACCGAGGCATGTATGAATGTGCTCCACAAGTAAAAATAAAAAATCTGTTAGTGGGCACTGGACTCTCTCCTGAGTGGCCACACAAGCGCTCAGTTTACAGGAAACATTAGATATGAACATAGCAATGTATCCTTTTAAAGTTAAGAATAGTTGGATGCATGTCTGCTAAAGGCAAAAGATCATAACCACAAAATATCTGAATTGATTTTAACCGCAGAGAGTTGAACAGTTGCTTAATCAGGGTTTTGGATGAATGAAGTGTATTGTGCAACTATTAAAGACAGTGCTTGTTTATAAAGTGATGTTGAGATTTTTTTAGATTTACTAAGGAGTCATGTTTTAATGGACAAGCAACTTCTAAGAAGTTACCCAGAAAAAGTAAAAAAAAAAAACCTCCTAAAAATGTCTATAACTATTACAAATGTACAGTATACTGTAAATATCATGTCATTCATTCAGAAAGAACATGTGTTTAGTTGTAAACAAAAGGAAACTCTATTAACATAACTGTGCATGAAATACTAAAATAATAATATTGATACAAATGTTGGATAAACCTAGCAAAAGCTCTTGTTTGTGTTCTGAGTGACTAAATGGAATTTTTTCCTTCACTGTTTACCACATATTTTCCAAGACACAGTCCTGTGGAACATGAGCAAACATAATTTAAATCTTTACTGAAATCCACAATATAATGTTAAATTCAATTTTTTTCAAGAAAATGAAGGATTTTTAATCATATTGTTAATTAGTAGTTTTGTTAATTTTCTACTTAGGGTCAGATATTCCCTACCTGTGGAAAAATACATACAGGCAGGAAAAGAGATAGTGAGAAGATTCCACTGATCTGAGCTGTGACTGGGTCAGGCTAGAGAGCTAGGTTAGAAGGGGAGAGAGGCAGCTCTAGAAAACAGAAACAGCCTTGGCTAATTAGGAGAGGATTATTTCAGGGCAGCTGACCCAGAGTTATCATGGTCGGAGTGGCAGCAGCGGAGATGGGGCTACTATAAATTAATTAGGGCTAACTGATCTCACTTGAAGCTGCCACAGGGCCTCTTAAAAAGCCTTCTCTGCTGGTGGAAGGTGTGGAGAGTAGAAAAGGAAGTTGGAGTGAGACTGAGTGTATAATAGATTATGAGCTTTTCTGATTCTCTCCTTAAGGGAATGGCAGCATTGCCATAGACAGCAGGGGAGGTGAGGAGCCAGACAAGAAGTGTTTGGGTTCCTTTTCCAGGTAGCCTGAGAGTTCAGCCAGTACTTGGGGAGGACTATTTACTTAGCCCCAGGCTGAGCAGGGGGCACTTGCCCCAATGCCCTTCTAGCTGAGGGACAGAAGCCCAAACCTCAGCAAGGGCAAGTGGGGTCCATCCTGTAATACCTAAATCACCAACGAGATAATGAACAGATCAGAGGTATGGGACCCAGGAGTGGGACTGAACTTGTCACATGTGGTGTCAGGAATTGGATCTTCAACTGCCATAAGACCCTTTTCAGAAGGAAAAAAAGCCAGATTGAGAATGTAGTGAAGGTGCTCATACAATCCACAGCTGTGCAGCAGGAAGTTACCAGGTCCAGGTTGATCCCGCTGGGAAACAATGTGGCTACAGCAGAAAACTAATCAGCCGCTGCTGATCCAGGCTGCCCAGAACCGAGCCACCCTGCAGGAGGTGATAATGTAGCTGAAAGCTTTGACTGCCCAGGAGCATGGCCAAGATGAGACTCGATCCCTATGGGTCTATAGTTACCTTCAGAAGATGACAAAAGAGGATGACAAGAGGTGTACCTCCTAGCCTTTGAGAGGATAGTTCTAGAGGAAGGCTGGTCCTGAGCCCAGTTGGCCAGCATCCTGGCTCCGTTCCTGTACGGTGGGGCAGGGCCCAGAAGGCCTATTTTGACATGCCTGAGGAGGCCGCCGCTGAGTACCCCCAACTGAAGGCAGAGATCCTAGCCAGGTCCAGAGTGACAACTGCCATCACAGCCCAAAGGTTCTACAAGTGGAGGGCAAAGCCCTGAGGTTCAAGCTATTTGACTTGATGCACCTGGCCCAAAAATGGCTGCGGCTCAAGACCCACAGTCTGGAGAAGATCATGGAAATCATCGTCCTGGACCAGTATTTGAGGGGGTTATCTCCTGCAAAGATGAGTCATCCAGGGTGAGCCCTCTTCATATGACAATAGTAGTGGTAGTATTTCTAGCAAGGGTATATGGTCATTCCTTTAGAAGGGGAATTCTCTCCTATGAATCCAATAGATAGAGAAGTGGAGGTCACTCTCAACGAGACTGACTCCTCCTTAATCTCCCTCAGAATGTCTGTAGCAGCTACCTGTTTTGTCTTTCCTGGCTCAATATTTTTGGATTTTGCATCCTGAGCCATTCTCCAGGTAGAGAACTGACTACAGGCAGTCCCTGACTTACGCGGATCCGACTTACGTCGGATCCGCACTTACGAACGGGGCTTTCTCGCCCCGGAGGTCGAGGTAGCAGATTGCTACCTGCGAGCTCCAGGGCGAGAAAGCCCCGTTCGTAAGCTGCTCCGGTGCCCCTGGTCTGCTGGAGACCGTCTCCAGCAGACAAGGGGCACCGGGCGGGTTCCCGCGCTTCTGAGGCTTTGCCACAGCAAAGCCTCAGAAGCGCGGGGAACCGCCGCTGCTGCCGCTAGAGTCCCGGTGCCTGTGGTCTGCTGGGGACTGTCCCCAGCAGACCACAGGCACCGGGACTCAAGCCGCAGCCGCGGGGGGGTCCCGCGCCTCTGAGACTTTGCCAGAGGAAAGCCTCAGAGGCGCGGCACCCCGCTGCCGCTGCGGCTCTGCTCCCCGTGTCCCTGGTCTGCTGGGGGGGGGGGCACGGCTAGTGTGCCCCCCCCCCCCCCCCCAGCAGACCAGGCTTTTGTTTTGGACCCTGGAGCAGAGCAGCTGGGGCGCTGCGGATTGGTCCTGCAGCGCCCGCTCTGGGCACTACTGGACCAACCCGGCAGCACCCCAGCTGCTCTGCCCCAGGTCCTGATTCAGCCGCTGCTGGTCAGTTTCAGCAGTGGCTGAATCAGGACGCCTGGGGCAGAGCAGCTGGGGTGCTGCTGGGTTGGTCCAGTAGCGCCGAGGAGCGGTGCTACTGGAGCAACCCAGCAGCACCCCAGCTGCTCTGCCCCAGGCGTCCCCAAGTCAGCCGCTGCTGAAACTGACCAGCGCTGACTACAGGAAGCCCGAGGCAGAGTTGCTCTGCCCCAGGCTTCCTGGAATCAGCGCTGATCAGTTTCAGCAGCAGCTGACTTGTGGAAGCTTGGGGTTCTTAAGTTGAATCTGTATGTAAGTCAGAACTGGCGGTCAGTTTCAGCAGCGGCTGAATCTGGACGCCAGTTCCGACTTACATACAGATTCAACTTAAGAACAAACCTACAGTCCCTATCTTGTACGTAACCCGGGGACTGCCTGTACTTAATTCATTTCAAGTAACGTAGTTTCAGTATATCATGCTGATGATTACAAACCAGTCCCTCATTCCAGTCCAGTCACATATGTTAAAAAAAAGTCACAGGTCAGGAAAATTATTCCAATGGCCAATATTAATTCTAGATTTACTAAAATAAGGGTAAAACATTGTTTTCTTGATCAAGACACATAAGTATGGGTTTAAGTCTCTCTTCTTTTAGTGTTGCTTAAAGAGATCATTGAAGATTTTTTTCCCCCCAAGTGACAAGATTTTAGCCAGAGCTGGAACCAGTCTTACAGTGATATGAGTTCCAGCTTATTTCAAAATAGTTTTTTCAGGAGTTATTTCAAATTTAGTTATTTTGAAACAATTTCTTAGAGTAGACATGCCCTCAAACCTGCTGCTGGAAGCAGTCAGAGCTCTTTTCGTTTCCCCTCAGTAGCCAACACCCTTCTCTGAGAAGGAGGAAGCTAAAGAGCCCGGCAGCTTAGGATGGCTCTACTTCTGTCTCCTCTTGTGATCTACAAGACAACCCCTCCCCCCTTCCTTCTCCCTCACTTGCAACACCCAGTCTGGGATGGGACAAAAAAGGTGAAGAACCATAGGAGCTGCAGGAGGAGCAGAGGTGAGTCTAGGAGGACAGAACTCATGTGGGGGCAGGTGAATGTGGAGGAGAACTGATGTGGAAGCTGTGGGGATAGGCAGATGCAGGGGGGGGTGAGAGCTCCTGAGGTAGGGACCATAATCACTTACCGTGCATTTGGGAGAGCCACTGACACTAATTGTCACATACGCACAAGGATGAGGTAAAAAAGACAGCTCAAACTATACAATCTTCTTTTTAAAAATAAACCTTGTGATTTTGGGGCCACCTCTCATGTTCTGGGTCTAACTCAGGATTTTTTTGTTTGTGTGTGTGTGGCAATTCTGGATCTCATTTTTGCACTAATGAGTGAGTACTGCTGTGTGTCATGAGAGGATACACAGCTAAATGTCTGTACTCCTGCAGGGTAATAGAAATTATAAGGACTACCTTTAGATCAGCTTGCCCATCACCCTGCTAGTTACACATGGTTTCCTTTCCCTTCTGGGCATTAATTAGTGTATCTACGAAGAACTCTCTCTCCACATCTGTAAACCTTACACAGCAGAAAATAAATTAGATGGTTTATGGGAACTATGAAATTTTAATAAAGGAACACAAGTACCCAGATGAACATCCTGCCAACAAACTTTCCAGTATGATGCCAGTCTTGGAAATATGAGCTGTTGAGAGAAATAATTGGTAACATTTTAGGTTTTCACTAAATAATTATCCATTTGTATTGGAAAGGTCAGAGAATTTCTCAATTTGTCTCCACTAGAAGAGTTTCTATGAGTTTAACAAGCTGCATAGAAAATGATGAGATTACTATTTTATGTCTCTACACGTGGTCCTTTTAAACTTGTTTCAAATAGCAAACTTTTAATTGCCAATTGAGAATCATCCAGCTATACTGAATGAAGCACAGGAGACACTTGATATCGGTTTAATCAGGCCGCAACTTTATTATTAGATTTCTAGGACTACCTAGCAGATAACAGTGCAGTAACTCCCTGTTTATTCGTTAGTTCCACCAACTCCCCCTCTTTTTTCCATCTAAATTCCTCCAGCAAATCTATTGCTGGGAAGTTATGGCACCTTCTACCAGTGCTCCCTCTTTTACCATCCATGACCCTCTAACAAATTATTGCGGGGCCTTATCCCCCTTTGTAGGAAGGGTAAGGTGGGCTATTAGAATGGGGGTTTGGCTTCCTGCAGTTACAAACATATGAGCCCCAAACCTTACACTGTTGTGTTCCTTTAACCAGCATTTTTTAAAGTCCTTTACTAGACCATTTATCTGGTTGCTGGTAGAGATGTACTAGGATAGTGGATTAAGTGATAAGCAAAAGCTAATAGGTTAATGTTATAGACTACATGCATTCCCCCCTCCCCTGCAGTAATTTTTTTAGTAGGCTGACCAGCAACCCGGCTCAGTCCCAGCTTGCACCGGGTCCAGAACCTACCCCTGCTGCGGCTCTGCATTTAAATTCTGTATCAGAGGCAGTGGCGCGAGGCAACAGGCAGCTGGTCCATGAGAGAAGCTGGTTTTTAAACTAGCTCCCCTTGTGGATCAGCTCCCTCCTGGCACTCCACACTGCTGACTCTGATAAAGAGGAAGCAGCACAGAGTGTCAGGGGGTTCCTCGGGAGTGAGGCCCGAGCACACTGGCTGCTGGCCTCACCTCAGGGACTATAGAATAGTCAAGTAACCCATAAGCATTCATGAGGTTAATCGACTATTCAGTTAACCGATACTTAACATCTCTTGTTGCTGGATGCCTTCCCTATGGAGTACTTGTACTGGATAGCCACTTGCCAAATAAGCTGCAACATATGGCCTACCATGCCTTTTGTGCTCACCATAATAGTTCTTCACTGGCACCCATTGGCGGGGAGGCAAATAAAGATCAACCCACCAAAGCTAATATGCTGGCGAAGAAAAACATTTCTTTCCAATCCCCCTAAATAGAAGTGCCTACCACAATGCCCACAGCAGGTTCAAACCCCACCTGATAATCATACCTCAGGGAGAGGGAGTATGGATGCTGCCTTGCCTGTTTCGTGGTTTGATGTTTAACAAGATAGGAAATGAATATTGAATCGGAACAGTTTGTATGTAACAGCAGTATCAAATTTGAGCTGTTTCATCTTCAAATCCATAATTAGTTACTATGAAGTATTTTTAATTCACTGAAAAGTTTTCAGTGTCTTTCTCTGACATTTTCTTCTATATCACATAACTAGATGCCAAATGTATGTTAGATAATGTCTGAAATTTAAAACCTGAGATTTAGCAATCTCTTGTTTGTTTGAAGTTCTGTGGGACTGAAACACAAAGGTCATTATTTCGTAGACACTATTTTTTCCCAGTTATACATATAGCAAAAAGACATTTACATTTAGATCAAATTAACATATTTTTCATGGCAGTGAATAATAGCTCAACATTTTCTAAAGGTTCAATTTGTGTACAGGCAGTCCCCGGGTTATGTACAAGATAGGGACTGTAGGTTTGTTCTTAAGTTGAATTTGTATGTAAGTCGGAACTGGTACTTATTGTAGGGGAAACTCTAGCCAAACATTTCTCCAGAGCTCAGTTTTATTCTCTCACACCTCACTTCCCTCAGTCCTTTATTCTCAAGCTGAAGTGTCTGCTGAGAAAAGCCACTCTGCGTCTCCCTGGTCTGCTGGGGGGGGGGGGGGGGGGGGGGACGCTAACTTCGCGTCTCCCTGGTCTGCTGGGGGGAAGCAGCTAGTGTGAGGTTGCCTCACCCCGTTTGTAAGTAGGGATCCGATGTAAGTCAGATCCATGTAACCCGGGGACTGCCTGTATTTATATAAGTGCTAGATATTATTACCACAGTAAAAAGTTTCATTATATTATGTAAAATAAAAATCGGTAGTTTAGATGGTTGTAATATATTTGTGGATTCTATTTCTTCTGGGGAAAAAACCTTCAGATACATTGCTGTATTATAGCAACATGTGAAATTGGCAAAACAAATATATTTGTTTTAAAGAATGTAATCTGGATCATTAAGGTACCTACGTTGACTATGATTTTTTGAGTATGTAGCAGACATAGCACATACATCTTTAATATTTATTTGTAGAAAAATTGGATGCCTATTTTTAACATATCTTAATTAAAACATATTTTTTAGCAATTTTTTAGGATTGAGTTTTTTTATTTTATTTTGCCCAACACTATATTTACAGCTGAATTACTTGGTTATGGCAGCCTTTTTTTAACCACTAAAGAGCTGCATACACCGAACCAAGCACTTAAACTTATATATCATATAAAAAAGTCTCTATATTGTATATCTAAATATGTACTCTCAGCTGAAAGAATCTTCTTTTTTGGATATGGTATTTTTATTCTTACTGGCTATATTTTTCTTTATAGACTATCACTGAAATCTATGCCTTATTCTAAGTGTCTTTTTTAATCTGCTATATATTTGAGAGAGTTTGCCTGTCTGTGCATCTATGCTAGTCTGTGTGTCTGTCTGTTCAAGAACTCCTTCTAAATGGTAAAAGCTAGCACCACCAAATTTGGTATGAAGCTTGCCTGTCTGTGCATCTATGCTAGTCTGTGTGTCTGTCTGTTCAAGAACTCCTTCTAAATGGTAAAAGCTAGCACCACCAAATTTGGTATGAAGCTTCCTTTTATCATATATTAAACCAAGGTAAGCATTTGGTTGTGCCAGGCAAATGGGATGTGCCTGAATGTGATTCTTTCCTGTATAGTTTTATAAGAAGCAGACAGAACCATCAGGCAGCTCCTTCCAACCCCAGTTCATATGGAAACTTTGCTAGCAGGAAAGTGCACAGTTTGCTGCTCTCCTCATGAGAAGCGCAAGGAGCAGATGAACCTGGACCTGCTACCCCTCTACTGGCTGTGCTTGCTGGAGTTGCAGCAGCCATGAACAGACACTTGTCACCTGGTCCCAACCTGCTGTGGTGAGAGAGGGCTGGGGTAGCCCTCTCTCCTTGGAGCAGCCTGCATACAGAATCCCCATCCCCAGGGCTCGACAAATAATGCATTCTACTCGCCCGTGGTGAGTAGATTGTAACCCAGAAGAGCCGGGTTTGGGCAATCTGTGCATGCGCAGAATGATCTGTGCATGCGCAGATTGCCGGACAGTGCGGCTGGCGAGCGGGGTTCGCCGCGGTTCGGCGAGCCCTGCCTATCCCCACCATTTTATTTTCCAAAACAAACAAACAAAACCCAAAATGAATTGAGTTAAGGACTTGAACAACTCTGGGTAAATCTTGTAGTAACAGCATAAATGTAAGAGAGCCTGTTTGCAACACACTTTTTCCTCTCTAACTTGAGATGAATCACTCTTTATTTTCTGCTTTTATATAGCAGTTAACATTTTGATCAACTTATAAATCTTTGTTTCGTTTCCAGTACTTAACTTCCCAGTCCTAGAGACTGCACATTAAACTGCATTGAAATTGATCTCTATATTTAGCAATCAGTGACTTTATCACCTGATCAACTGGTTACAGATAAAAATACAATTTCCAACAATTATGATTTTTCTCATTTGCAGAGGGAATTCACTATCCGCTTCATTGTGAAAAGCAATGGTTAGGTATATTGAGAGAGGCTGCCACACACATTGAACCTTCTTTTAATGTCTTTTGCTAATAAACTCACCATTAATATCTGGGCACAGGTATGGAGAGAATGTTATAATGATACCCTGTTTAATCCATAACGGGTAAATTTTTACCACTCTAGTCAATTCAAGATTGAGCTTTCATGTCATTTCTAGGGGAATTTTCTGTTTCCTTTTGGATTCAGTTGAATTTCTACACCAACTTTAGCACGCAATCTTCATTTGTTTCAGACAGGATTATTAATAATTAGTAATAATTCTCCATTAATTTCAATTTACCAAATACTAAGCATATTAAAGGTTTTAAACATTTATATTGTGCCATGTAACCTGATTTTTGATACACATTTCTGTTTTTATCTTGAGGGGTTTTGTTGTCATGGTTCATGTGCGCAGCTGCGCAGTTTGTGAAATACTTCAACCATTTAAATGGATAGGGGACACATCTCCCACCAAACTGTATAGTGACAGTATGTGAAGCCACTTTGTGGGTGTTATTGCAGTTGTAAGTCTATGGTAGCTCTTGAAACTCCTGCAGGGAGGACAGTGTCCATCAGATCTACATTGTAGCAGTTACATTTGGTTTTTGTTAATTCTTCCCTTTGCAAAGTGCAGAAGAGCCTCAGATTGTTCTTAGGAGACTTCCTTGCAAGTTGTGGCCTAGAGGACAATTATAGCGGGCAGGAAAGGTGCGGCAGCTTGTAGCATTTTGGGGATTTATTTGCAATGCTGCTATCCCTAAGCAGGGAGGGATGCTCTGCTGTAATTTAGACAGCCATGCTATATTTTCTCTCTATGTATAAAACAGTGTTTCCTGCTGGATAACAGAGTGATGTCATCTGCATCCTCATGCCACTGCTGCCTGCCTCCACCTCCTTCCTCAGATGCTTGCTGTGGCCAGCCTCAGTGTCGTCCCCTTCTGGGCGTGGGCTGCTCCAGCTCTAGCTTTCGCTTCCTTCCCTAGGGCGCTGTGCACACCAGGGAGGAGCTGCTGGGACCATGTCACCTCCACCATCCAAGCCTGACACTCCCCCCTCAGAATGCACCAGGATGTTTATTCATTGGTACGTGTAGCATTGGCATATCCTAGGGGGCTATATGCTGTAGGGATGTTAGCGGGTAGTCAACTACTCAACTACTTGCTTTACCCCTTCCTCCTCGCTACCTCTGTATGACAGGGGCTGAATAGGGGCTGCTGGACTTGGTGTGAGCTGGGACCAAGCAGTCCCAGCTCACGCTGATCTGGAACACTGCACCTCTGCAGTGGGGTCTTACTATATTTTAAATGCAGAGCCACAGTGCAGGTGGCTCCCAGAGTCCTTGCAAGCCAGGACTCCTCAGTCCTGGCTCCAGCCAGCTCTGGGAGCTACCCCCGCTGCAGCTCTGCAGAGTGGCTCCTTATCAACTAATCGTGTAGTCAGTACAAATTGTATTGACTACGTGATTAGCTAGATAACTGCAGTTTAATATCCTTAGTCTGCTGGCAGCACGATGCATTTTCAGTCTGTTCAGTCTCTCTTCACACACAACCTTTCTGGGTCTCTAATCATTTTCACTGCCTGGCTTGCAAATCTCTCCATGTCTGCTACATCTTTTTGGCGGTAAGGTGACCAAAAGTGAGAACAGCCAGCACTGCAGGTGAGGGCAAACTCTCAGCTTATAGAACGGCATGAAAATTAAGGTTCTCAATTAATCAGTACGTAGTTCCTGAGCTATGGTTCTGAGAGCCACACGAAAGCAAGTAAATGGCCCCCCTTCCCCAAGCTGAGACCCTGCACCCTCAGCTCTCTCACTACCCTGCTGAGATTCTACACCCCCACCCCGCTCACTCACCCGCTCTGCCGAGACTCCACACCCTCACCCTATTCACTCATATCCCCCTAGCTGACACCTTGCACCGCCAGCCACCTCATTCGTACCCCCTAACTGAGACTCCGCGCCCCTAGCTCCCTCACCTCTTCCTCCAAGACCCCACACTCCCAGCCTGCTTCTGCCCCCTTTTCCCTGGTTAGACACCTGTCCCCAGAGAGAGGGGTGTTGGCAAGTGTAGCAAGCAGGGGGCACAGCCCCCGGTTAGATATAAAATATGTATTGCTATAATTGTAACAAACTATTTAATTTAAAATTACTTCAGTGTTCAGAACCTTATGTATATATTTTATTAGAAGAAAAGGATATTGGTTAGTACATTTCACTGCCATTTCAATATGAATATATCTCTTTAAGGAATTTCCTACCAGATGCTTGGATTAAAAAAATATTGAATCACTTCATGGTCATTTATAGAATTTCCAACATAACTAATTATATTGATTTTAAAACATTCTTATGAACTCATATTTGCTTTGGCCACTTTTATCCATCTTTTAAAATAATGTTTACTATATATTATTCCTTGAAATGTAATTTCCCACCGGTTCAGGGAAGTCATCCTTTCTAGAATTAAGAGGCACAGATTCATTACTTTGCAATGTGCTAAATAAATATACTTGATTTATAACTGTGACTGTATTTTGATCTTTGAAGTTTCCACCAAGTAGTTGGTTTAAAAAAAAAAAAAAGAATAAATTGTTTACATTTGAGATTGATTCAACCTGTGAGGTATTGGCAGCAGCGTGCATATTCATTTTTGGCAACCACTTGCCTTTGGCTTTGTTACTTTACTTATTCAGTGTTTCCATACATATGCATGTGCTGGCATAGTATCTCTTACTCAACCTTCCCTTCCTTCTTCCCCCCAAAAACTGATCCATACTTCTCTTACCCACACCTAAAAACTCTTTATGTTCACTCCCAGGCTCCTTCAGAGGTGCTGGAATAATTTCTCTAATGGGGGTACTGAGAGCCATTGTACCAGACTAATAACCGTGTATATAATGGACACCACTTCAATCCCTCAGCACCCCCTACTTTCAGCTATGGGCTCCTTCTCTCTCACTCAGCTCCTCTATTATCGTTGACTCTCACAAGGCTTTGTGCTGCTTCTGGGGAGTTCAGGAAATACATTTCTGTATTATAATTTAAATGAATTACTCAAAATTCTGTATTAATTTGCCTAGTAAAAAATCTATTTGTCAAAAAAAATTACCTAAATCATTTTTGTGTATCTGTATTGTTACAGACATACTTGCTGATGGACATTTTGAAATAAATTGCCAAAACAAATCAAATTGGCATGACTAGACCGTGTTATTTTGACAAACAAAATATGCAGAATTTTAAAATGTATGCAGAATTTGTAATATTTTGGTACAGATTCCCCCCAGGATTACAGTTGTAATGCCATTTACTTCGGTTAAATTAGTGTTGATTTACATGACTAATTGTGATGAAGATCAATTCCTTTGAACACCCAGCCTAGGCAGACTTTTTTAGGAAACTGAAATCAGCCAGAGAAGCAATTGACATGCCCCACAATTCAGAGATTTACTAGTGGTAGCTAAATATCCCTCTTTATCCATTATTCTAACTGCTGCTGACAAAGTTAGGCTTGACTTTTGCATGAGGGTCAGAAACTGAGAATCCAATCAGGCAAATCTTTAATTGACTTAAATTTAACAGCTAAAAAAATCCTCTAAACAAATGTAACAGAATTTAAAGACAATGTATTTATTAGGCAAAGGCAACCCTTTAAATTTTGTGCGAAGATTAATAATAATCTTTATTTTAAAAGTTGAGCAAAGAGTAAAACACAAACATTAAATCAACAGTTGCACGTCATAGATTATACTGGACGACAGAGGTACAGTTTATCAGCTACAACAAACAGTAGCTCAGTTCCCAAAACATAAACTCTTTGAAACTTCACTTCTTGAATAAGTAAAGGCCTACTTTGCATCTTTACTGAAGATATTAAGATCATCTACTTTCCACCAATCCCCACAACAAACATTCCCTTATGTTCATGCTCAGTTTAACTTTTCTAACCCCAATCCTCCATTCTCCAGGATTTCTATCTCTAGGACAGATTCCTCTAGTCTGACTGTGCAAATTGAAATAAATTGAACTACTCACAAAGTAAGGGTATGTCTACACATCAAAGTTATTTTGAAATAACTTCCTAGCATCTACACAAGCCAACCACTATTTCGAAATTAAATCAAAATAGTGGAGGGCTTATTTAGAAATTGTTAAACTTCATTCCACGAGGAATAACACCAATTTTGAAATTGCTATTTTGAAATAAGTGCTGTGTAGATGCTTATTTTGAAATGGGGGCCTCCAGCCCTTCCCAGGATGCCCTGGTGGCCACTCTGGCCTCAACTAAGAACACTCCTCTTCCTCCCTCACCGGATCCCTTAAAGGGGTAGACCTGTGCCAGCTCCAAGCCTGCCAGCCCAGAGTCAGCAGTCACTGCTCCTGACCCAGTGGCCCCAAAACATGAGCCAGCAAGCCACTGGCAGGCAGCCCTCCACCGCTCCCCAGGAGCAGTCTGCCAGCTCCCAGGAACCTGCCAGGGCCCGGAGAAGATGGGCACCTTCCTGGTCCAGGGCAGAGATCATGGACCTTATTCAGGTTTGGGGAGATGACCCCAACGTCCATGGTCTCTGCACTAGACAAGGGAATGCAGCTGTCTATGGCAGGATAGCTGCCAGCCTGGCCACCAAAGGTCACATGCAAACCCAGAAGCAGGTTCACATGAAAATCAAGTTAGTCTGGTGAGATGCCCAACCCTGATCCCTGAGCTTCCCCTCCCCCCTTTTCCCCTTGCTTCCCCCTTCCAGCTCTTTCCTCCCAGGTTTCCCCCTCCCCTCTCCCACTCTCACGAACAGGAACAGCTAACAGGAGAGTTTGGAGAGGGAGTTAGAGGGGGAGGTTAGAGGGCACTAGTGACTTCTGACCTTGTTTAAAACATAACTCTTAGAATAATCTATATTCCAGAGGTTTAAAAAGAATCCCAGTTTATACTTAAACTTATTCATTAGAAAAATGGAGACAGAAGCCCAGCAGCAGAGTGGGGGCTATCATGTTTGTGTTGAGTGTAACATGTATGATTACCTGCCCTGTGGGCGGGTGGCATATGTGTGCACCCATTGCAAGGAGCTCCTGACCCTCAGAGACCGAGTTCGGGCTTTGGAGGCCAGGGTGGCTGAACTGGAGGAGCTAAGGGAGGTAGAGAGCTATGTTGATGAGACTTTCCGGGACACTGTAGTACTGTCCCACCTCCAGTCTGAGAGCCCCAGTGCTCTTAAGGAGGATGAAAGTCTCAAGTGAACAGAGCATTTAATGGGAGCAGAGGGAAACCATCCCATAGTTTGGACCCTCCTCCCAGAGGATGTTGCGGTATCCTCTCGCACTGAGGATACCTCTGAGGGGGAGGGAATGCCAGTTAGGAAGAGGCAGGTGTTAGTAGTGGGTGATTCGATCGTTAGAAACATAGATAGTTGGGTTTGTGATGACCGGGAAAACCGTATGGTCACTTGCCTGCCTGGTGCGAAGGTTGCGGATCTCTCGAGGCGTATAGACAGACTTATGTGTAGTGCTGGGGAGGAGCCGGTGGTCGTGGTACATGTAAGTACCAATGACATAGGGAAGGGTAGGAGAGATGTCCTGGAGGCCAAATTTAGACTGCTAGGAAAGAGACTGAAATCCAGGACCTCTATGGTGGCATTCTCGGAAATGCTTCCAGTTCCACGCGCAGGGCTAGGTAGGCAGGCAGAGCTTCAGAGTCTCAATGCGTGGATGAGACGATGGTGTAGGGAAGAGGGGTTTCGATTTATTAGGAACTGGGGACACTTTTGGGAGAGGGGGAGCCTAAACAGGAAGGATGGGCTCCACCTAAACCAGTGCCAGCAGTCTGGTTCCACCCTGAACATTAAAAAGGCCGTAGAGCAGTTTTTAAACTAAGAGATGGGGGAAAGCCAATTGGTGCGGAGATGCACGTGAATCAGAGGGAGACTTCTCTTAGAGGAGAATCCACTGATATAGACTCTCTAAGCTGTAGTCAGAAAGAGAAGAGGGGAGAGGGCAAACCATGGGCCAGAGCAGACAAACAACCGCATACAAAGGAATCCAGTGCATCAGGGAAGGGCAGACAAATAAGCAGTGGCAAATTTTTAAAGTGCTTGTACACAAATGCTAGGAGTCTGACTAATAAGATGGGTGAACTAGAGTACCTTGTATTAAATGAGGAGATTGATATAATAGGCATCACTGAAACCTGGTGGAATGAGGAAAATCTGTGGGACACAATCATACAGGGATATAAAATATATCGAAAGGATAGAGCAGGCCGGGTGGGTGGCGGAGTGGCACTGTATGTGAAAGATAATGTAGAATCAAATGAAATAAAAATATTAAGTGAATCAACATGTTCAATAGAATCGCTATGGATAGTAATTCCATGCTCCAATAATAAGAAATTAGCAGTAGGAATATATTACCGACCACCTGACCAGGACAGCGATACTGACATTGAAATGCTAAGGGAGATTAGAGAGGCTACCAAAATAAAGAACTCTGTAATAATGGGGGATTTTAATTACCTCCATATTGACTGGATACATGTCACCTCAGAAAGAGAAGCAGAGATAAAATTTCTCAATGGCTTAAATGACTGCTTCTTGGAGCAGCTGGTGCAGGAACCCACAAGGAGAGACGCAATTCTCGATTTAGTCCTGAGTGGAGGGCAGGATCAGGTCCAGGAGATAACCGTTACAGGACCGCTTGGGATTAGTGACCATAATATAATAACATTCAACATTCCTGTGGTGGGAAGAACACCTCAGCAGTCCAGCACCCTGGCATTTAATTTCAAAAAGGGGAATTACACAAAAATGAGGAGGTTAGTTAAACAGAAATTAAAAGGCACAGTGACTAGAGCCAAATCCCTGAAAGCTGCATGGAAACTTTTTAAAGACACCATAATAGAGGCCCAACTTAAACATATACCCCAAATTAAAAAACATAGCAAGAGACCTAAAAAAGAGTCACCGTGGCTTAAACACCATGTAAAAGAAGCAGTGAGGGACAAAAAGGTATCTTTTAAGAAGTGGAAGTCCAATCCTAGTGAGATAAATAGAAAAGAACATAAACACTGTCAAATCAAGTGTAAAAATATAATAAGAAAAGCAAAAAAAGATTTTGAGGAACAGCTAGCCAAAAACTCAAAAAGAAATAACAAAATGTTTTTTTTAAGTACATTAGAAGCAGGAAGCCTGCTAAAAAACCTGTGGGTCCCCTAGATGATCGAGCTATAAAAGGAGCAATCAAGGACGATAAAGCCATTGCGGAGAAACTAAATGATTTCTTTGCTTCAGTCTTCATGGCTGAGGACGTTGGGGAGATTCCTGAATCTGCACCGTCCTTTGTGGGTGATGAATCTGAGGAACTGTCCTGGATTGAAGTGTCATTAGAGGAGGTTTTGGAACAAATAGAAAAACTTAATGTTAACAAATCTCCGGGACCGGATGGCATTCATCCAAGGGTTCTAAAAGAACTCAAATGGGAAATTGCTGAGCTATTATCTGTGGTTTGTAACCTATCCTTTAAATTGGCTTCCGTACCTAATGACTGGAAGGTAGCCAACGTGACACCAATATTTAAAAAGGGCTCTTGAGGCGATCCTGGCAATTACAGACCGGTAAGTCAAACTTCAGTACCGGGCAAATTAGTCGAAACAATAGTAAAGAATAAAATTGTGAAGCATGTAGAAGAACATAATTTGTTGGACAAAAGTCAACATGGTTTCTGTAAAGGGAAATCCTATCTTACTAATCTGTTAGAGTTCTTTGAAGGGGTTAACAAACATGCGGACAAGGGGGATCCAGTAGATATAGTATACTTAGATTTTCAGAAAGCCTTTGACAAGGTCCCTCACCAAAGGCTCTTGTGTAAATTACATGGCCATGGGATAAGAGGGAAGGTCCTTTCTTGGATTGAGAACTGGTTAAAAAACAGGAAACAAAGGGTAGGAATAAGTGGTAAATTTTCAGATTGGAGAGGAGTAACTAGTCAGTCCTGGGACCAATCTTGTTCAATTTATTCATAAATGATCTGGAGAAACGAGAAAGCAGTGAGGTAGTAAAGTTTGCAGATGATACCAAACTGTTTAGGATAGTCAAGACAGAAGCAGACTGTGAGGGACTCCAAGAAGATCTCACCAAACTGAGTGATTGGGCAACAAAATGGCAAATGAAATTTAATGTGGATAAGTGTAAAGTAATGCACATCGGGAAAAATAACCCCAACTATACGTACAGTATGATGGGGGCTAATTTGGCTATGACAAATCAGGAAAGAGATCTTGGAGTTATCGTGGACAGTTCTCTGAAAACTTCCACGCAGTGTGTAGCGGCGGTCAAAAAGGCAAATAGGATGCTAGGAATTATTAGGAAAGGTATAGAAAATAAGACACAGAATATCTTACTGCCCCTGTATAAAACTATGGTACGCCCACATATTGAATACTGTGTACAGATGTGGTCTCCTCACCTCAAAAAAGATATTTAGTCCTTGGAAAGGGTTCAGGAAAGGGCAACTAAAATGATTAGGGGTTTGGAACGGGTCCCATATGAGGAGAGGTTAAAGCGACTGGGACTTTTCAGTTTAGAAAAGAGGAGACTGAGGGTGGATATTATAGAGGTCTATAAAATCATGAGTGGTGTGGAGAGGGCCGATAAAGAAAAGTTATTTATTAGTTCCCTAAATAGAAGAACTAGAGGACACCAAATGAAATTAATGGGTAGCAGGTTTAAAACGAATAAAAGAAAGTTCTTCTTCACACAGCGTGTAGTCAACCTGTGGAACTCCTTGCCAGAGGAGGCTGTGAAGGCTAGGACTATAACAGAGTTTAAAGAAAAGCTAGATAATTTCATGGAGGTTAGGTTTATAAAAGGCTATTAGCCAGGGGATAAAATGGTGTCCTTGGCCTCTGTCTGTCAGAGGCTGGAGAGGGATGGCAGGAGACAAATCGCTTGATCATTGTCTTCGGTCCACCCTCTCTGGGGCACCTGGTGCTGGCCACTGTCGGTAGACAGAATACTGGGCTAGATGGACCTTTGGTCTGACCCACTACAGCTGTTCTTATGTTCTCTCTCCTTTCCCCTCTCCTGCCTCCTTTCTCCATTCTCACCAGAGTATCATTCCCTCCCCCCCCCCCCGTTTTGTTAAATAAAGAGAGTTTGTGTTCATGAAAATACGTGTATTTTATTTTACATTTTACGTCAGCAATGGGGGTTAGCGAGGAGTAAGTGGAAGGACGTGAGGGAGGAATGAGGCACAAGCCCCCAGTGGGGCAGACCAGGAAGGCTCTTAGTGCTCCTCAGGGTGGAAGCTCTCCCTCAGGGCCTCCTGGATACTGACAGCCTCTGATGAACCTACCAGATGGCAGCCTGCAGAAAGTGCAGCCAGGCTTGCAGTAATTCATCCATGAGAAGCACTAGAGTGCTCAGGGGCAGCTCTGGCTCCATGCTGCAGAGCATCGTGGTGTCCCGAATGAGGGCAATCAGAGCATGCAGAGACAAAATGCTTTGCTGTCCCTCACCGAGGTAGGCAAACAAGCAGGGAAACCTGAGAACCGGCTGTCCAAGGGGGGGGTCCCTTTAAGCACAGGCCTCATATAGCCTCAGGCAGCAGCCACACAAATTAACTCCTGACCTGATGCCCTGCCGGACTGGTTCCGGCCAGCCTTAAATGCAATTCCGCGTCCACTCAGTGTGGACGCGCTATTTTGAACTAGCCAAATGATATTTCAAAATGCATTTTGTGTGTAGATGTGTTATTTTGAAATATCTTATTTCAAAATAACTATTTCGAAATTAGATATTTTGAAATAATGCTGTCATGTAGACATACCCTAAGGTACTACTCAGAATCTGGGCCTGGCCTCTATCCTAGATCAGGGGTCAGTAGTCTTTAGCTCTCTGTCCATCAGGGTAATCAGCTGGTAGATCTTGAGATATTTTGTTGACATTGAACATCTGCAGGGCCCCACCACCACCACTACCCCCTGCAGGTCCAATGTCTGTGGTTCGCCGTTCCTGGCAATTGGAAGCTGTGGGAAGTGTCGGCCACCAGGTTCCTGCAACCTGCATCGCTTCCCCCAGCTCCTATTGGCTGGAAATGGCAAACTGTAGCCACTAGGTGTGGGGAACCATGCCTGAAGACTGTCAACATCAGCAAAATATCTTGCAACCCGCCAGTGGATTACCCTGACGGGCCAAGAGTTAAAGGTTACCAATCCGTGTTCTGGATGAGGTGGCTAGAGAGTTGTCTAAATCTAGACAATTGCTGACAGCTGCTGGCCTCTCTGCTGCACATCTGCTGAAGCCTGGATGGAAGAGCATGTAAGATTATAACTTTGGCCAAGGTAGCGCTTAGAAGAGCCCTGATTGTCAGATCACCCAGCTCCACTGATTGGTCCAATCACTCTATTTAAGCCAGAGGGAGGTAGGGGAATTTGTCTGAGCAATAAGTTGATTTCCATTTGTGGCTGCATTTTACCCTGCTTGTTTTTACTCCTTGTACCCATCCATGCTCCTGATTCGTGCTGTAGTCTTGGCTGCTGCCTCATTCCTGCGTTCACTCCTGTATCCATCCTACTCCTCCGCTTTACTTGATCAAGGCCTCTTCTCCAGTTCCTACCCTTATACCTCAGCTCCAATGCATCATTTACCAGTCCTATCTCTGACCCTCATCTCTGACTTCTGCTGCTGGCTCTGGCATTTGGTATCTGAACCCTGATCTGACCCTGGGTTTTTTTTTTTTTCTGTTTCTGACTCTGGGCTTGACCTCAGCTTGTGGTAGTTGGTAGTTGATTCTGGTGCTATCCCTTGGCTTTGCTCCACTACCTGGATGTGTTCTGTGCCCACTTCTGTCCTGATTTATAGGCCAAATTGCCTACTTCCCAGTCCAGGATTGTTTTAGGAGTTTGTCACTATCACTCCTCAGTTGGCTGAATAGTCATTGCTGAGACTGTACCATTGCTGATGGAACATTTTTTTTTTTTAAATAGAGAGCACTACTTTTCTTTTTTTAGATTTTTTAGACCAAACCATAAGATCCTGGCATCCTGAAGTGATGGATGGGACACTTATTGTTTTGATTTATCAGAGATAGATGGGACACTGACCTGCAATATTTCCTCAGTGAGATTAAAATACATAGCCCAATTTAAATACATACACCTTCAAATAACTACTAGGAATTATGAATGTCTGTTGTGGTGCTTCAAGTTCAGTTAACTAACTTTACCAGTAGTCATTGTGAAGATTCTGTTGACCTGAAAATGTTACTAGAAACAGTTCCTAATGATAACCTTGATTGTAAATAACTTCAAATGACTATAGTGTTGCAAATTATGCTCCATCTACTTTTTTTGCTGGAGAAATAAATAATATCTACAGTGTCATACCGTGACTTTTTATGAATGTTAGGAGGACTGTGTTAGAAATCACGATCAAAAGTAGCTCAGGAAAATGTATCTTTCCCCAAACTTTTATTTATTGTTATGTTGGCATGCAGTACAGTGTAAGAAAGAGATCAATATCTCAAGAGTTAGTTTCACATGCATATTTTCAACAAACTGAAGAAATAAGAGGATTACAATGTTTGGGATTCAGTCTGGTAAGCCCCACTCATAAGTGACTCCACTGGTGTCAGTGAAGTAAATAAGATGACGCACAGGAGTGAAGATTTGTAGACTCAGATTCTGGGTTGCTCCAAGGATCTCATGGTTTGGTTTGGTTTTTGTGTGGCTTGTTTGTTTGTGTAAATATATTAAAGGCACCTAAAGGCATCTAAGCCAAGGTGTCCTGGTTTAGGACACAGCAATGATTAAGGGCTTAGTATTTACTTATCTGTTTTGTGGAAGATGTTGAGGTATTGTACTGCATTGTTGTTGTCTCAAATCAAAATGGAAAATGTCCCAGAGCTTGCCAAACTTATACTGCTGTTTTCCAAACTGAATTAGAAAAGAATGTAACTTAAGGCAATTCCTAACAGCTATGCTGAACAAATGCTTTCTAAATGCATTTAAGAAAGCTTCCATTTTTATAAATTAAATATTAATTTGTGCAAATTGATAGCCTTTTTTAAAGAGTTCACAAGATACTGATGACAACTAGTATGTGTTCTTTTTAATGAAAAGAGTGAATATAGTCTTCCTGTTTGTAGAGCTATTGTGCTTTATAATCTTAAGGGGAGACAGTAATATGAATACCTGGGTCACAGTGCAAACAAAATAAGTAATGAGATTTTAGTTTGTCTTACATAAACAGAAAATATTGCTTGAAAAGGGCAGACGGAAATTCCTTGTTTCCTATGTTTGCATTGCTACAATACCTACACTAGTCTGGATTAGTTTGCTAATGTGAAATGCTAATAAAAGATCCTTTATGCCAAAAAGAAAACTGTAAAGAATAAGAATAAATTCACAATGAAGAGAGGTAATGTGGGGGATCTGCCAAGAATTTGTACTGAAACCTGAGCTGTTCAACACAAGATCTAGAAAAAGGGGTGAAAAGTGAGGTGACAAAGTATGGAGACAAGACTAAATTAGTAATTTAGACTCAAGGTAATTAGGTCAGAAGCAGACTGAAGACTTACAAAGGGATCTCACAAAACTGGGTGAGTGGGCAACAAGCTGGCAGATGAAATTCAGTGTCGATAAATGCAAAATAGGGCATGTTGGAAAACATAATCCCAATTGTGCGCACCAAATTATAGGGGCTAAAATAACTGTTACCACTCAAAACACAGATCTTGGAGTCTTGTAGATAGTTCTCTGAGAACATACACTCAATGTGAAGTAGCAGTCAAAAAAGCTAACGATGTCAGGAACCATTGGGAAAAGGATAGATAAGACAAAAAACATCATATTACAACTACATACAGCCATCATATGTCCACAACTTGAATATTGCCATATAGTTCTCATTATCATATCTCAAAAAAGATATATTAGAATTTGAAAACACATACAGAAGGGCAATAAAAATGATTATGGATATGAACAGCAGGTTCCATATGAGGAGAGATTAAAAAGACTGGGATTGCTTAGTTTAGAAAAAAGGCAATAAGGGGGGATACAATAGAGGTCTATATAATCATGAAGGTTGGAGAAGATAAATAGGGAATTGTTATTTATATGAGAACTAGGAGGCACCCCTATTAAATTAATAATCAGCCAGTTTAAAACAAACAGAAAGAAGTACTTCAGAACATATCATCAACCTGTGGAACAAGTTGCAAGGGGATCACTGTTGTGATGGCAAAAAGTACTAATGGATTAAAAAAAGAATTAGTTAAGTTCCATCACAGACTAGTGACATAATTGCATGCTCTGGGTGACCCTAAATTTTTGATTGTCAGAAGCTGGGACTGGATGCCAGGGGATGGATCCCCTGGTAATTCTCTCTAAAGCATGTGGCACTGGCCACTTTCTGAAAACAGGATACCATACTAGATTTACTGCTGGCCTGACTCAATATGGCTGTTCTTTATGTTCTTATGAAACTACTTTTTTATGAAATTTAAAAGGGAATTCAGGATCTCTACCAAGCATTTATAAACCTCAACTACCCACCCGGAAAAATAAAAAAGCAAATTGAAAGAGCTAGACAAATACCTAGAAACCATCTACTTCAAGACAGACCCAAGAAAACCAACAATAGAACACCACTTGTCATCACCTACAACCCCCAACTTAAACCTGTCCAACACATTATCAATAAACTACAGCCTGTACTGGAACAGGATACCATACTCCAAGAGGCTCTGGGAGACAGACCCATAGTCTCCTATAGACAACCACCTAACCTCAAGATGATTCTTACCAACAACCACAGGACATACCACACTAATACCAACCCTGGTACCTTCCCTTGCAACAAACCCCGTTGCCAGTTTTGTCCGCATATTTATTCTGCTGATACCATTATTGGACCTAACCAAGTGAGTTATAAGATCAAGAACACATATTCCTGCGCATCCAGAAATATAATCTATGCTATCATGTGCCGAAAGTGTCCGTCTGCTATCCCCACCTCTAATATCATCAATTCACAGACACTTACCTTCCTTCTTTTCCCCCCTCCCCTGCACCCCCTCCTGTTCTGAAATGTGATTTGTCCTTTTCATATGTGTTCATTTTTTTAAATTGTATCCTTTGGTATATATGGTTGTGACTATTTTCTTCCACTATTTGATCTGAGGAAGTGGGTCTGGCCCACGAAAGCTCATCATCTAATAAACCATCTTGTTAGTCTTTAAAGTGCTACATTGTCCTGCATTTTGCTTCAGCTACCCCAGACTAACACGGCTACATCTCTATCACTATTCTACGTCTATGGGTGTGTCTACACAGCACTGTAACTCAAAACAAAATATGCAATTTGAGCTATGCAAATTGCGTATCTTGTTTCGATGCTATTTCAGAATAGTTTATTTTGTCATTTGGTGCTATCTACACAGCACCAAATTTCGAAATAAAGTGCTATTCTGAAAC
The DNA here is from genome assembly GCF_049634645.1 of Pelodiscus sinensis. Classification (NCBI taxonomy): domain Eukaryota; kingdom Metazoa; phylum Chordata; order Testudines; family Trionychidae; genus Pelodiscus; species Pelodiscus sinensis. The sequence continues at coordinate 203,780,326 of NC_134712.1, forward strand.
ATCCCTTACTCGTCGTAGAATAAGGTTTACAGGGACATTGGAATAGGAAGCCCGTAATAATGGGCTTGCTGTGAAGATACAGGATAGCTATTTTGGGATACTTCGGTATCCCAAAATAGTGTTGCAGTGTAGACATACCTTATGAGACTTATGTTCTTAAGGACCTGTCACACAGAGTCCTTTGAAAATTTTACTGATAGTGTTAAATTGTGTTCTTTGAAGTCATGTTAGATTCCACATATTTATTACCAATGAATATGTTTTGAAGACTAGTTTTATTTGATGTGTATTGCCTTCTCACCCAATACTGTGGAACTTCTTGGACCAGAAGAAGTGGTGGAGGTAGCTATAGTTCCTCCTCTGGTCCTATTTCACTGAGCCATGGTCTGCACTACAGACTTAGGTCAGTACAACTACATCAGTCATGGATGTGGAAAATCTGACATAACTCACATCAATTGGAGGCGGTCTCTTGTTAGTTAAGGTAGTGAAGGTACAGAGTAGCTTAACTGTGACAGTATTCTTGACGGGAACAGAAGTTGTATTTGCTTCAGTTATGGTTATAGTATTCTAATACATCTTGCACAGCTGATATATTTTGATACTTTGTTATTCCAGAAGGGTACTTCTCTTTCGAACAAAATTATTTTTCTGAATTTCAGTTTTATTTTTGGTAAAAGAGTATTCAATTAACTTTGGGTACTTCCTTCAACAGTTTTTAATTCCTATTTTATTAATTGTGTGTCTTTCACCTACTAGCCAGCAAATGTATTTTTGTCTTTATATTTCAGCATAGTAAGAAGCTAACCAGCACCTGCAATGGTGCCTTATACGGTGTTTAATTTAATTGGCCACTTGTTCCTTTTTGAAGTGTGACATGAGAAGAAACTCAATCAGTTCAGACACACAAATTGCAGAAATGTTTATGGTGCCAGCTAGTCTTCTCTGTCCCAACCATATTCTGGATACTAGCTTATATTGTTAGGAATGTTTTTCATACTATTCTTAGAATACCAGTTCATTTATACAGATATTCAATGGATCTGTGCACCATTCTGCGATCAGTGCATTCTGCAAGCATAATGGAAAATAAAACATAATATAGAGACAGTACTGCATAGCTGACCTGGAAGTACAGAGTAGCTTAATTTACTTTCCCACATCATAGACAGAGATAGATAGGGTCAGGTGTGGATTCAGAATAGCATTGAGTAGTACAAGGGAAACATTTTAAAGCATTGTTCCAACCCCGTAATCATCCTTTTCAAAGAAGTTATATCAGTGTTCAAAAAACCTAGATAACCAGAAGATATGTGGAGAAAATGCAGTTGAGAAAGTTAGCAAAAGTTTTATATACTGGGGTTTTAACTTAGGTCTTTCCTGGGACTTGCCTTCACTGGTATCTCAAATAATAACAGGGACAAATGTACACCTTAAATTTCCCCTTTAAACTTAGCTGTTCCTAGTAGTTTCCTGAAACAACCATTCTTTCCAAGGCCAAAGAGCAGCTATTTATCTTATAGCATGGGTGGGGAGACTTAAACCATGGCCACAACAGTGAAACAGAGAGGAAATCAACCAACAGTTCCAGCACCTGCCAATGAACTGAGTTAAGAGAAGAATGCTGTGAACCCATTACGGGTTCCCATTACTACTGTATCTGAACACATTGAATGTAGGTTAAATGGAGATATTGTAAATCTTAAAAGCAGACAATTAACACTGTGCTATGAAAATCTTTCAGTTAGTGCCAACATTGGAAATTATATATCACAACGGATTGCTATCATGATGATTATTTATTATTGTTTATGATTAAAAAGTGGCAAAGTATGACAACAGTGATGAAGGTGATTTTGTGAGATAAAGAGGGCATAGTTCAGGGATGGGGTCCCCAGCTTGACTGGATCTGGGCCCTGAGGCTCAAGACACCCGCACCCCCAGAACTGGGGAGCCACTGCTAGTGTTCCAGCCCCCGTCCCCCTTCTGCCTCACTGTGGGGCTGGAGCTCACAAAATGTACTAAGCTGGGTCCCCCCTAGGCTCTGGTGTGCGAGGAGAATGTGATGAGTCTTTTTCGTTTTCAGTCGGGCCATGTCAGTGAAGGGTATTTGTTTTTTTTTTCTCTCACTTGTGTGCATCTCGTGACTGATTTTCTATGGGCCAGTGGGCCACCAACTCAAAAAAGGTTCCACACCCAGGCATAGCTGGACAGACTCGATTGAATCATAGGTGTGGACGGCACCTTGGTCATGTCTACACTAGAGAGAAGATCAACCCTCCGGAGGTTGATTGTCCAGTGTTCAATTCAGCGGGTCTAGTGTAAACCCCAAATCGAACGCCCCTGCTGGCGTCCTGTAGTCCTCATTCTGTGCCGTTGGCCTCCTTCAGTATAGATGCTGCGGCAGCTCGATTTAAGGTAAACTAAATCCGTATACATATTTTACCGTAAGCAGTTCTGCATTCAGGGCAGGGTTAAGTATTATCTAAACCAGGGGTGGCCAAGAGGACGCTAGCAGGTTGGATCTAGACCTCCAAGCCACTGGATCCTGCCCATGGCCACCTCACCAGCACCTTTACTACAGAGCAACTCACACTGCTTTAAAGGCTGTCTGCTCTGTGCTCTGGATGCTGGGAAGGCTTTGTGCACTGTCCCTGCCCCCGAGCAAAATCCCTCTATTGGCCAGTTTCCAGCCAATAGGAGCTGAGAAATTTTGCTGGCGGCAGGGCAGCTAGCAAAGCTTCCCCCCCCCACACCTATGCTGATGCAGACCCACGTGGAGCAGCCAGCCCAGCACACAGGCATGGAGCCTCTCAGGTTATTGCAGAGCTGCTGGCTAGGAGTGACCCAGGCAAGCGCCTCCAAGCCAGAGCCTGCCTCTGGCACCCCAGCCCTTCTCTTCCCCCAACTTCCTGCCCCAGGCTACCACCTCCTCTTGCTCTTGCTCCAGATCACCTCCCAAGCCCTTTGTACCCCCTCTCCCCACCTTCTCCCGGTCACATCTCCCTTATAGACCTTGTACTCCCTCCTACACCCCTCTCCCAGGCCAGAATCCTCTCCTGCACCCATACTCTCTCCTGGACCAGGTACCCCAAGCTTCTGCCCCAGATCATAACCCGTCCTTCATCTAAAATCTTGGAGTGGTTCCCCATTAAAAATTATTGTCCACCTCTGATCTAAACCATCTCTGATAAGTATTTATCTAACCTTGTCTTAAAAATCTTCAGTGACAGAGATTCTACAACCTCCGTAAGTAATTTATTTCAGTGCTTAAATAGCTGATAGGAAGTTTTCATATTCTCCAACCTAAACTGCCCTTGCTGTAATTTAAGTCCATTGCTTCTTGTTTTAATCTCAGAGATTAAAGAGAGAATTTTTTCTTCTTCCTCCTTGTAACAACCTTTCATGTGTTTTAAAAATGTAATTGTGTCGTCCCCCCAATCTTCTCAAGACTAAACAAGCCCATTTTTTTCAGTCTTCCCTAATTGTTTGTTTTCTACAGCTTTAATCATTTTTGTTACTTTTCTCTGGACTTTATCCAATTTGACCAAATCTTTCCTGAAATACAGTGCCTAGAACTAGACACAATACACCACTTGAGGCCTAATCAGCACAAAGTAGAGCAGAATTACTTCTTTGCATGCATGTAATGTTACGTTCCTTCACTAGGTGTACGATATTTTTGTGTACTAAATAAGGTTAGATTCTACTGCAAAAAGCCCTAGAAAACTTTCATAGATACTTACAAAGCTGTAATCAACAGCTTCAACAGATCAACATACCATATCTTTATGAAGACAGAATAGGAAGGATGTTTCAGACAGGTATTACAGTGGTACTACACATAAGAAAGGAATGTTCTCTTCCGTGTAGCTTCAGGCAGAAGACAGTAGAATTTCCTGTAGTATGCAGTGTGCTTCTGTTCAATGGCTACCTGGGTGGCTTTTTTTTACTGACTTTGCAGGTATTTTTGTTTTAACTTTTTTTCATGACAGCTGAATAGAATCCAGTTCTTTAATACTCTTTAAAGGCAAGATTGTAATTTAGGGCACAGCAGGCACACATGGAAAAAAAGGTTTCCTGAAACTTTCTGTCCTAATAGGCTGTGTCTAGACTGGCATGATTTTCTGGAAATGTGTTTAACGGAAAAGTTTTTTGTTAAAAGCATTTTCGGAAAAAAGCGTCTAGATTGGCACGGACGCTTTTCCGCAAAAAAGCCTCAATCGCCATTTTCGCAATCGGGGCTTTTTTGCGGAAAACAAATCTGAGCTGTCTACACTGGCCTTTTTGCGCAAAAGGACTTTTGCCTGAACGAGAGCAGCGTAGTATTTCCGCAAGAAGCACTGATTTCTTACAGTAGGAAGTCAGTGCTTTTGAGGAAATTCAAGTGGCCAGTCTAGACACAGCCATAGAGTCCAGGAGGGAAACTAGGCTCCATGGAAGGGGTTGGAGAGGGGTAGTGAGCAAATGGAGATTTATTTGCACCCCTGTAGCTCACTTTCCCACAAATGCATGGCGTGCTGAACTGACAGGTCTACTAAAAGATATTACCTCACCCACTTTGTCTCTCTAAGTGCAGTTGAAGACAGGTAGAGTTGTACTTTGAGTAGATAAAACTTCTCTAAAAATGCTAAGTACTTTGGAAAATCAGATTCTAGGTGTTTCCAGTTGGTGCCGGTAGCTGTCACTGCCTACGGAAGGCCATGTCCCTTTGCAACACATGCTCTGAAAATGGTTTATAGTGCGAAATTAGCAATCTCTGGCTCAACAGTCTAGGGTGCTGTAAACCTCATTTCATGAGGCATAAGGGAGAGGTCGACAAAGGCGTTCCCTGTCGACCGATCCACATCTTAACTGCTGCGCTGTGCCGATGATTAGCTGAGCTGGCACAGCGCGGCGGCAATTTTTATTTTAATGAAGCTAGGGATTTTTAAATCCCGGCTTCATTGACTATGTCGGGTAGTCTAATTTACATGCCTCTGGCGACAGAGGCATGTAGTCTAGACATACCCATTGTGATTTGTGCACTAACAGCTGGTGAGGGGGAGTAGTGCTGCTACAGTGGTAGTGGGGGCAGGGATGCAGGCCTGTGCAACTTCACTGCACCCTAGCCCAGGGCCCAGTCAGTGGCAGAGATGTCTACTGCTAGGTCAGTGGGAATCTCACCACAACATGCCAACTACACCTCGGGGAGACCCACAGTCAGACATTATTCTGACTCCCCTGGGCTCTTTTCTAAACTCCCCCCCACTCATAAATGCATCCATTGGTCGTCATTGATGACTTCAGGGTATTCAGCAAGGAGTAGTCCCAGCAGTTCCTTGGCTTTAGGTGCATATGGTTGGCCAAGATCCCAGGTGTCTGTCTTCATCTGCTCAAAGTCCCTCATTGCAGCTGACCTCCACAGGGGACTGAAGGCCTCCAGCTAGCCCTCTGTTTTTCTGTGGATGGAGGCAGTCCCCTGACCAGAGAATGGCTTGGAGGCATCTACTCCCTGCGGTGGCTGGTGCCCCCAACTAAGCCACAAGGCCCGGCTCTTATACTTCCTGTTTCTCTTGAGGCTCCACCTTTCTGCCTCTGTCGTGATGGCAGAGGTTTTTCCAGGTCCTCTGAGAAGAGGTTGTCGGGTCCTTCTGAACTGTCACTCTCTGTGGAAGTCCATGTCCTTTTGTTACAGTGTCCAATATTAGTGGACACTTTTCAGTATTTTGGCCTAAATCTCTGTGCGCCTCAGTTCCCCAGGTGTAAAATGTGAGCCTTCATGTTACTGGATTATTTTCAGGGTGCATTCATTAATGTTTGTGAAGTGCTCTAATACTTTGGTGAGAGCAACACAGAAACACCCATGGGAAATGAGTAATTCGGTGTTCAGTGCAAGAATGTGGACACAAGAACAAATGGATATAAGCTGGCTAGTAGGAAGTTTAGATTTGAGATTAGACGAAGGTTTCTAACCATTAGAGGAGTGAGGTTCTGGAACGGCCTTCCAAGGGAAATAGTGGGGGCAAAAGATCTAGCTGGCTTCAAGATTAAACTAGATGGGTTTATGAAGGGGATGGTTTGATGAGATAACATGATCTTGGTAACTAATTGACCATTCATTAACAGTGGTAAATAGGTCAATGGAGGGATAATAGGATTTACTATAGAGAACTTTCTGGGTATCTGGCTGGTGAGTCTTGCCCACATGCTCAGGGTTTAGCTGATCGCCATTTTTGGGGTCAGGAAGGAATTTTCCTCCAAGGTAGATTGGCATTGGCCTTCCTCTGTAGCATGGGGTACAGGTCACAGCTGGAGGATTCTCTGCATCTTGGGGTCTTCAAACTATTTGAAGGCTTCAATATCTGAGATATAGGTGAGAGGATTATTCTAGGAGGGGGTGAGTGAGATTCTGTGGCCTTCATTGTGCAGGGGGTCAGACTAGATGATCATAATGGTCCCTTCTGACCTTAAAGACTATGAGTCTGGATTAAAGGCCATACATTGAATGTTAATAAAAAGAAATAGTCAATATACTACCCATTCACTAAATGAAGCCTGGATCTAGTGAGTGGGGAAAAAAAGTAGGTGAACATGTATTTGGACTCTGTATCATAGCGCAAGTGCATAAGGGGTCCAAACTAAAGTTGCATGGGCAGTCTTAATTCTGAATTTCCTAACTTTTGATGTTAGGCTTTGTATATCTACCATTCTTTAATGTAAGTTTTTTGATGCAATCTGAATAAACAGTACTTCTCCATGCTTGTTTTTAAGGCTTTAAAAATAAATCTAAATTGAAATGAATTATAATTCTAGGGGAAGTTGCTCAATTAACTGCTGGCCACTTTTGTCGACAAAACTCAGTAGTCTAGACACACCCTAAGAAAGATAGTGATGTATGTTTACACCCACAGTGGGTGACTGTGTCCATTTTCTCTCCTACCCAGCAGAGCTTCCCCTCTCACCCCAATGGAAAAGTATTTCCCTTGACAATAATCAAATAATAATCAAAATTTGAAAATAGCAAAAGTAAGAAAAAATGCTGATTAAGAACTTATGAGAATTTGATTTCAGGATATTTACTTCATAGATTTTGGTTTCTGATGTTCACAGTTTGTTTTAACACTTATAAAGCTTTATCTTTTTTAATCTCAATGTCTGCTGTCACTAAAAATTGCCTGACTTCTGGCCATTCCCACATAATTTACCTGAATCATGAAAATATAAATAAAAACAAACAAACTTAAAAATAAATATTGATACTATCCTTTGAAAGTGTGTGGGGATATATATATGGGTCTAATCTCATTGGCAGAATTTGGAAACTCTGTATCAAAAATCAGTTCATAAATATAGATTAAAACACCCATCACATTTTACCCATCTTTCTAGAACATCTAAGGCTTGTAAATTAAAATTTGATGATGAATTCCCATTTGGCAGCAGTAAAATTGGCCTCCTTTTTAATATGCTCTCTAGGGATATACTAAGCAAAGCAAGATTAAAGAAATGATTTTAAAATGAGGATTGAGCCTTGTAGACATGTTTGAAGATAGTCAGTTTAATTTACTTAAGCATTATTTTGCCCATATTTAAAATCTATTTTAGTAACTTTAGTATCTATGATAAAAGACCAGATTTCTCAACTGAATGACTAAAAATGAGTGGTGATTTTTAATCCCTCAAGGATAATATCATGTTTCTTCATCATTCAGGAGTGCTGTTATTAATATAATTACAGTAACAAGCAACAGGACCTGATTTTATGCTGGTGATAATTATAAATGTATTGCCCAAGTTTCAAATTTTTTTATCGACACACGACATTCCCATGCATGCTTGTGCACGCACATACACATAGAGGGCTATTGTGGACTTGGAATGTGCATTTCACAGAAGAAATGTGATACATTAATGTTCTACAAATGAATTCCCTCTCTTTGCAGCTATGATTATTCTGTATAGTTATAATATTTAATTAAGAAATTAACAATGCCAATTAAAGGTGAACTGCTTAATAGCAGCATAGAAGCAAACTCAAAATTGGGCTTTACTTTTCCTAGATCCCAGCGGTGTACTCAACTGGGGCTTCTAGGCATGTAAATCAAAGTAGTTTCTACTGATGCTCAAGATTCCTAGAGGTTGTCAGAGTCTCTCCCTCCCTCCCCTAAGGAAGACAAAGAAACCAGGATGTAACATTTTTCATGTAAGAAAATAGGATGAGAAAAACTTTTTTAAAAAGTGAAAGCATCAGAAAAAAGCCATAAAAGGAGCAACAAAAATTGTTTTTTTACTGAAATTCATTTTTTAATCAGACGAATGTGGTTTGTGGATTACAGACTCTATCTCCTGCTTTCAAACACTAAATGACACTTGCTTTTTTTAAAGCCACAAGATACTTCACTTGAATTCTAGAAACTTAATTATAGTTAATGAGATTCCCCATTCTCCTCCACTGCAGGGATGCCAATCAGTAGGGCTAGTGGGGGGTAAAAGTCTCCCTTCCCCCAAGAATTTTGCACTTGCTCAAAGCCTAATTGGCCACCCAATTAGGGTTGCCAGATGGTCTCCCAAAAATACCAAACACATGGGCTAAATACTTGTCGAGCAAAAAAAACAAAACAAACCACCACCCACACGGAACACACATCCTGTGTGGCTTACTACCAAGAGCCACCAAGCTGGGAACAAAGTAGCCGACTGCTATCCAAAGCAGAGAGAGGCAGACACCGGGGCAACACAATGGCAGGGCGGGGTGGGGCGACCATGGGTAGGAAGGTGACCCACTCCACCCCCCCACCCCATAGCCAGGTCTTTGTGTCTCCCAGTGGGAAGAAGCAGAAATTCCACCCCAGTCAGTTTTGGCTGAGAACCCATGGAAGGCTCCTAAACGCAACTACAAAGCACCTGCGGGATTCTCTCCTGGACTACGGCGCCACAACGCGCTTGAACAGCGCTTAGGAGCAGGGACAGGGCTTCTCCTCCTCCCCAAGGCGTCGCTCCTCCTCAGACGCAATCAGCTGAGGGCTCCCAGCACCGATCGCAGCCCTGCCTCCTAGCCAAGGGACTCCCTCTGTTTGTGTGCAGAAACCTGGCAGGGGAGGGTGGAGTGGCTGAGTCTCCAAGCCACTCCCTCCACCCCTGCCACATTTCTGCACGCAAACACAGGCTCCCAGCTGGGAGGCGGGGCCGCGATCGGCGCTAGGAGCCTGTGGTTGCGTGCAGAAGCTGGGCGGGGAGAGTGGCTGGGAGTCCCAGCTACTCCCCCTGCCCCCGCCGGGCTTTTGCATGCTACCACAGGCTCCTAGTGCCAGTCACGGCCCTGCCTCCCAGCCACTACCCCGCCAGGCTTCTGTCCGGTGCCCAGCCGGAAAAACAGAAAATACTGGACATTGCATATGTCCAGTATTTTCTTACCGGACAGAGAGCACAAAAACCGGTAGAATATTGGACACCTGGCAACCCTACACCCAATTAGCACCCAGAACCACCCAAATCTGATTCTGTGTGAATGTTCTTGAATGGGTGGGGTTCTGTTGCTGGTCTGAGTGATATGAACCAGTGACCCCACACCATCATGTTGTTTTTCCCCCTCTACAAGCAGAATTTCCAGAGGGAACTATGTAATCCCACCTCCAGCACCAGCAATGTCTCCTCCCAGGCAGGTAATACCACAGGAAGCCATCACTCCAAGGGTAGGGAGCATGCTGACAGGCCGGGGCAGTGATATCTGAGAGGAGGAAGTACAGGGACCTCAAAACACAACAGTCCCCTCCCCTGGATTCAGTATGTGCATGAATCATCTTCCCTTCCCCCAGGTTTACTCCTGTGCACACCAGATATGGTAGCATTGTCTGCACCAGTTGCTACCTCTCTGCTGTGGTAGGGAATCTGCGTGCCTGCAGGAGGTGGTGTGTGTATGCTATGGCTGCTGAGGTGTGGCAGCAAAGAGCCTCACTAAATATTTTTTATTGTATGTTTAAATTCTGATCTGAAAAATGTATAACCCCTCCCCCCCAAATATATCTGAATTGGCATCCATGCATATTTTATACCTGTTAAGTGCATCTTGTGTGCTCTTGCTAGTTTTTCCTCCTTCCAGACTTTCCATCTTTTAGTCCTGCTAGATTTTCTTTCAGTTGGGCACATGAAACTCAGTGTAGTAAATAGCCCTTTGTGGTTACCCATATGCTAAGAATTCAACTTTACAAGCAAGAATAATCTTTTGGACTTCACTAATTTGTATTTGTAGATTTATTTACATTTTCAGTGTGTCCATTCTTGTTCTTATTTAAGAAAATAAGAGCTCTCAAATGACAGATACTTACATCTAAAAATAACAACTGAGCCAGAAGAGAGATTTTGTACAGTGCATATATGGTATAGGACCTCCTGGTCCCACACTCTCGGATGTCAGTGCTGGCCCCTCTGCCTCCATACTTTAGATCTGTTCCTGGTTGCTGGGTTCTGCCCTCAGCCACTGGCCTGCAGCTCCCACCACCAGGCTCCACTCTTGGCCACAGGGCTCTGCTGATGGAGTCTACCCCCTCCCCCCCACCGCCCTCCCCAGCCGCTAAGCTCCAATCCCAGCTGCTGGCTCCCAGTCCTGGGGCTCTGCTTCCAGTCTCCTGCCTGGCTCTCTGGCTGGCAACATCCATATTCCTGCTATGTCAGTTTTTCCCTGTTAGTGCTCCAGCCCTGGAGCAGCTACATGATCCTAGGCAATGCTGCACCTTGGATGTTATCGGATCAGAGATTCCTGGATTAGAGAGGCTCAACCTGTGTAAGTAACATTGCTGGCATAGTAATTGACATATCTATTCAGTCCTTAGCATTATATTAGTCTCTAAAATGTCTAGACTTCCTGAATGAAGGCATTTGTAGACCACGTAGAAAGTTGTTAAGGGTAAGATAAGAGGTATCACCTAAGTCTGCTTGGAGTAATACCTACATAATATTTGAAAGCTAATAGAAATCTTATAACTTGTGCTATACTAAATCTAATTAGAAACAATGAGTGACGATTCCAGAAAGGTTTGAATATGTTAAAAACTACTAATGAACTGTGACCAATGTTTCCTTGTTTACCAGGAAATGAGAGATGATTGTTATTTTAAAAGAAATAAATTCTGCTGTTCTCCTGAATCATTTGTTATCCATATGTCTCTAAAAATATAAATTAAATTTCACGCTGAAATGTGCAATATACATGATCAAAAAACTCCCCCATCTCAAATAGCCAACTTTTTTAAATATGTAAAGTAAAGATGCTTGTGCAATGTTTTTAATCTTTACCAGACTTCTTGGCAGTTTTATGGTAAAATTGACCTTGGTGAGAAATCTGTATTTAAAGTGTCAATCTTCATTATTTATTTTTCTAAGAGTGCATCTACACTGCACCCATACCTCAAAATATTGCATAGCTTATTTTGAGGTAAATTCGAAATACCTTATTTCAAAATTTGGCGCTGTCTATGCTGCGCCAGAATTTTAAAACAAGCGCTATTCCAACAAGTCCCTTGTGGAATGAGGGTTACAGGGATGCTGGAATAGCAGAATATATTTTGAAATAACGGGCGCGTTTAAAGACTCCTGGCCACTGGATACTTCTAATATCCCAAAATAGCACCACTGTGTAGATGTAGCATAATTGTTCATTTTTTGTCTGCTGAGTTTTTAATACAGTTCTTTCTTCCGTGTCAGCTTCTGAAACGTTTTGATTTTGTGGTGATACACATTTCATAGTCTCAAAGGCTATTAAGAATTTATGTCCTCCCACCATTATGGGTGTTAAGTCTATATAATTTTGATATGAAAGGCAGCTTTGATATTTCTGAAATGTTCTACTTTGTACTCCACACAAGTATATTTTAGCTAACAGTGAATTAATAGGGACTTTTCTGAATTATACATCTTTAGTGGAGATGGATGCAGTGGTTAGTTTGTGTCAAGCAAAAAGAGCATAATGCATGACCAAATAATGGTAATTGGGTAAGATTTTTGTCAATGATTTTACTTTACATGGATTTCAGATACTGACAGTCTATTTTTGTAGATTATATTATTGAACTTGTGTCAATAATATTGATTATATTGATCAATAGAGAGAGAGCCTCTGAGTTTATAGGAATTGCTTGATCTTACAAGAAATTGAGGAAGATGCTGTATGAAATCTTCTTATTGGTGGAATTCACCATTTCACAAAAACAGACTGTTGGCAAATCCTGGCTGCCCCTTCATGCTCAGGAATTAGCCTTAGAGCTTATCTTCATTGCAATGTCTGACCAATCTATATTTGAGTTAACTCTTCTCAAAATATTTCAAAGGTTACAAGTCACATTACAAGTCACTGACTAGCACAGAGTGTTTATGGTAACGCAGTATAACTGATTCCTCACTACCCTGACTCCATCCCCTAATGGGCTAGCTAGCTCATGTTAAAAGTGCCACTAGAGCTAGAGTCTCGCGTGTGTACTCTGGGAAGGTGTTAAAAGACAATACTTGAGTTAGAACTCGACCTAACGCTGCAGTTAAAGGACAAAGTTGAGGACAGTCCTGTTCAGTCTTCAACTTAAAAGCATGTGTCATCTTCCACATTATAGGAGCTTCTAGGAGTTCTGCCTTTTGGCTGTCTAATTCAATTTCATTTAAAAGAAATGCTGTTGGTTCAAATGTTATTTTCATTCACTGATGTGTGTGTGTGTGTGTCTTCCTTGTCATGTGCTCCAGGTATTTTCCTTAACAAACTATTCATGCTTATGACATTGACAGTGCTGCATTTAAGGGTACTTGAAATCTCTGACTCTTTCTTTTGCTTATCAGCTTTAAATTGTCATCTTTAAATATTCATTTCCTGTGCCAGTCAAATATCTTGATGCCTTTTCTGTTTTAAATATCTTTTCTTATATTTAAATATTAAAATGTTCTACTGGTAACTGTAAAATTATTGGACTCACATGTTAAATTCAATCGAAGTGAAAACAATTTTAAAGTTTGCATACAATGTCTTTTGTAAATGCAAAATTTTAATATTAAATGGATAAGCAGATTATCTTTCTAATCAAAGTGATGGGAATGTATTTGGTTAACCTAAGAAGGTCCTTTTGCACAGTATGCATAAAATGATAAAAACCCATTTGCTATTAAATAGTAATAATCTACTTAAAGTATCATAAATGACTTGTCACTTGTTATTTTAAGACCATCTCTAAACATAATCTGAAAATAATGTATTTCATCAGCCATTCTCAAGCTACTATTCAGTAAATGCCTTTTAAATATTTTTGCAGTCTCTCAAAATGAAAGTTATTAAACTTGGCTATTATGCATTGGGCATCTTTACCGACTATCCACCCTGGTTGAATGTTATATGTACATTCAACATTGCTCATAAATTTAACAGACTTATGCTGCTCTTGTGAATTTGAGACATTGGAGCTGGTTCTACCCTACTTATACCAGTGTAAACTTAGTTGCAATCTATTGTTACATGTCAGAATCAACTTCCAGGTATATACTAGAAGATTTACCCAATGCGGCTTACTTAACTCAAATATATTTTGTGGTTTTTTTTTTTCATTTAAATCATTGCTCTGTGGTGGGGCTGGGATGAGGGGTTTCATATGCAGGCTGTTCTAGGGAGAGAGGACAACCCTAGCCCTCTAGCACCACATCATCTTGGGCCAGGTAAGAAGCACTTGTGCATGGCTGCTACAGCTGCAATAGGCACAGCTGGGAGACAGACACACACACAAAGTCTCTGAAATACATAGCATAGGGTGTTCCCACTATAAGTCACCTCGGTATACATCCATTCTATATTAATGTTGACGCTTGTAGGAACTGATGTATTGTAAGTATTCCCATTCCCCATTTGTAAGTTGCACAAACCCCTCCCCCCCAATTTGCACAAATGGAAGTCAGCCATGAGAAAAAAATTCCCTGCTTTAAGTTGTTTTGCTATAAGTCGAAGTTTTTTGGAACGTAACTTGGACTTATAGCTAGGACGGCCTGTAGATAGCTGTCCCTGTCTCCTCCCAGCCCCCTGCTGGCCCAGTGAGGTTATAGCTGTGTTGCTCCCTATCTCTGGATTCCCCCCTGTGGTCATTCTGCGGTATAACTGTCCTTTCTGCCTTTCCATTTTATGAGAAATAATCCAATTCCAGGCACATCCCATTGTCCTGGCACAACCAAACTCTTACCTTTTTTAAGTAATGATCAGAGGAAGCTGCATACCAAATTTTATGGTCCTAGCTCTTACCATTTAAGAGGACTTTATGAACAAACGGACTCACAGGTAGATGAACAGACAGACACACATTTCTAAAATATATAGTAAAGATATATATTGTTATAAGGTAGACTAGGTTTGGAGGCTCCCTTGGGGTGGACTAGGTCTGAAGATTCCCTTCTAGAGGCCTAGCAGCCCTGTTGTTCCTACCTCCTAAAAAAGAGCAGAGGAGATATCCTCAAGGCAGCCAAGTGTGACTGTGCAGCAGAACATCCAATCAGAAGGGCCAAATATAGGGAAGCAGTAGAGGTAGAGCAGCCACTTGCTTCCTGGAGCTCAAAGAGACAGGACCAGGTGTTTGGCTGTCTGGAAGAGCAGCAGAAATATGGACAGGTCAGTGGAAGTAGCCTGAGCCCAGAACCTTACCCAGGGTGGGCAAAAGGGCCGGATCTGGCCCACCAAGCGGGTCGATTTGGCCCGCGGAGGCCCTGCCACTTCCACTCCCCCAGGCAAATTAGGGCCTGGGGCCAAGGGAGCACGTGAAGCTTCCCCCTGCCCTGTGAGCAGCATGCAGCGCTTTGAAGCGTCGCGTGCTGCTTGGAGGGCGGGAGGAGACATCACACGCTCCCCTGCCCCCAAATCCTGATTGGCCTGGGGACAGGAGGAGCATGTGAAGTTTCTTTCCCCCTTCCCCCCAGCCCTGTGAGGACCGCATGGCATTTGAAAGTGCCGTACACTCGCGCAGGGTGGGAGCAGCGTGAGGGAAGCTTTGCACAGCTCCCCTGCCTCCAGGCTAATCAGGACTTGGGGGTGAGGGAGCGCGTGACATCTCATTCCACCCTGCGAGCAGCACGTGGCGCTTTGAAGTGCCGCGTGCTTCTCACAGGGCGGGGTTAGGACAGGAGGAGGTGGGAGGAGGTGGGGGAGTGTGTGAAGCCTCTTCCTGCCCTGACAGGGGCATGGGCACCTAGTGGGAAGCGAGGGCAAAGGCGCTCCCCCACCTCCAGACCAATTATGGTCTGGGGGTGGGGAAACCCAGAAGCATTCTGGCCCTGCCCCTTCTGGATTAGGCCCCACCGCTTCTGGAGCAGACCGGAGCCACTTCCAAAAATTTTTGAAGTGGCCCCGGCCAAAAATTATTGCCACCCCTGACCTAGCCAATACTGTGGTGGCCCTTGCTGGTCTGATTGAAGATTGAGGCTCGGCAATGGCTGCTCAAAGGACACCAACAGTGGGTGCTTTCAAGTCCTCCTTTCATCATGAGGATGTTTGCTATAAGTGGCCAGCATCAAATTTTGTAGTTTTCATAGAAAGTCACAAAACAATGTGCTGAGTATTAGAAAATTGGTGCACAGTTAGGCATTTATCCTGCCATTTAGGACAGTGATGGTACAAATCCAAAGAGTGTAGCAAAATAGTGGTCTGGCACAATCTACAGGCAGTCCCCGAGTTATGCGGATCCGACTTATGTCGGATCCACAGTTACGAACAGGATTTTTCTCACCCTGGAGGACGGGAGAGGCGGGATGCCCAGATGCGCCGCAGTCCCGCCGCCAGCATCCTCCGGGGCGAGAAAAGCTGCTCCGTGTCTCCCTGGTCTGCTGGGGGGGGGGAGCCTCCCTCCCTCCAGCAGACCAGGGAGACGCTGAGCAAAGCCGCGGAGCACGCGGGCAGCGGGAAAGCCCAGATGCACCGCGGCTGTCTTTGCTCCCCGTCTCCCTGGTCTGCTGTCTCCAGCAGACCAGGGAGACGCGGAGCAAAGCCATGGAGGACCCGGGCGGCGGGACCGCGGCGCGTCTCAGTCCGCCGCCCGCGTCTCCCTGGTCTGCTGGGGGGAGGGGCGCCCCCCCAAGCAGACCAGGCTTTTCTCCGGACGCCTGTGGTAGAGCATCTGGGGCGCTGCCAGTTGGTCCCGCAGCGTCGCTCTGGGCGCTACTGGACCAACCCGGCAGCATCCCAGCTGCTCTGCTCCAGGCGTCCTGATTCAGCCGCTGCTGGTCAGTTTCAGTAGTGGCTGAATGAGGACGCCTGGGGCAGAACAGCTTAGGTGCTGCTGGGTTGGTTCAGTAGCGCCGAGGAGCAGCGCTACTGGAGCAACCCAGTAACACCCCAGCTGCTCTGCCCCAGGCGTCCCCAAGTCAGCCGCTGCTGAAACTGACCAGCGCTGACTACAGGAAGCGCGAGGCAGAGTTGCTCTGCCCCAGGCTTCCTGGAATCAGCCGCTGATCAGTTTCAGCAGCAGCTGACTTGGGGACTTGGGGTTCTTAAGTTGAATCTGTATGTAAGTCAGAACTGGCGGTCAGTTTCAGCAGTGGCTGAATCTGGACGCCAGTTCCGACTTACATACAGATTCAACTTCAGAACAAACCTACAGTCCCTATCTTGTACGTAACCCGGGGACCGCCTGTATTCCCATTAGACAGCTGTTTAATGGAAGTTACACCTATTAGAGCAGTGTTTCTCAACCTTTTTTTTTTAATAAAGTACCCCTTCTTTAAAAAAAGATTATAAGTACCCCCTTTTAAAAATATAAATAAATAAATATAGATAGATAGATATAAAGTATAAATAAATAAGTATAGATAGATAGATATAAAGTACCCCCAGTACCTACAGTTTTCAGACACACACAATTTTTTTCTTTCATTGCAACACACTTGTTTAAGCAACTTAATCGTAGCCGGCCGTGTGATGAAATTTTTGGGTGTAAAAAGTACAAAAATAATAAAGCGCTGTAAAACTTAAAACAAAAATTCAGTTTTCTCCAAATTTCAGTTGTGCTGACATACCCCCCAGACTTCTCTTGAGTACCACTGGTTGAGAAACACTGTATTAGAGAATGGCTATGGTGGATTAGCAGCCTGTCCTCAGCATTGCTATGAGTAGAAGTTGTGATCAGGTAAATACTGGCTAATTGTGCTGTGATTCCAATCATACAACAGCAGAATAAGAGGAACAGAATAGAAATTATTTAAGGTAGAAATCTGTCATAAAGTATGTTTATGAATGTTAAAAATAAAGTAAAGGGGAAAACAGAGACCACAAAATCTATCCTGATAAATATCCACTGTGTATGTCAGCGCACACAGTGTCTGTATACGGGCAGTCCCCGAGTTACGCGGATCCGACTTATGTCGGATCCGCACTTACGAACAGGGCTTTCTCGCCCCGGAGCTCGTAGGCAGCGGGACCGCCCAGAGCGCGGGACCCCTCCGGCTCCCCGGCTTTGCTCCGGGTGTCCCTGGTCTGCTGGGGACCGTCTCCAGCAGACCAGGGACACCGGGAGCAAATCCGCAGCGGTGGCGGGGTCCCGCGCCTCTGAGGCTTTGCCAGAGGAAAGCCTCAGAGGCGCTGCACCCCGCCACCGCTGCCGCTTTGCTCCCGGTGCCTCTGGTCTGCTGGGGACCGTCTCCAGCAGACCAGGGACACCCGGAGCTAAGCCGGGGAGGCGGAGGGGTCCCGCACCTCCCCGGCTTTGCCACAGCTAAGCCTCAGAGGCGCGGGACTCCGCCACCGCTGCGGCTTTGCTCCTGGTGTCCCTGGTCTGCTGGAGACGGTCCCCAGCAGACCAGAGGCACCGGGAGCAAAGCCGCAGTGGTGGCGGGGTCCCCGGCTTTGCTCCGGGTGTCCCTGGTCTGCTGGAGACCGTCTCCAGCAGACCAGAGGCACCGGGAGCAAAGCCGCAGCGGCGGCGCGGCACCCCACCGCTGCTGCGGCTTTGCTCCCCGTGTCCCTGGTCTGCTGGGGGGGGGGGCTGCTAGTGCGCCCCTCCCCCCAGCAGACCAGGTTTTTGTTGTGGACCCTGGGGTAGAGCAGCTGGGGTGCTGCCGGGTTGGTCCTGCAGGGACCTACCTGGCAGCCCAGCTGTTCTGTCCCAGGCTCGAGATTCAGCCGCTGTTGAAACTGATCAGTGGCTGATTCCAGGAAGCTGGGGGCAGAGCAATTCTGCCTCCAGCTTCCTGTAGTCAGCCCCTGGTCAGTTTCAGCAGCAGCGGCTGAATCTGGAGCCAGTTCCGACTTACATACAAATTCAACTTAAGAACAAACCTATAGTCCCTATCTTGTACGTAACCCGGGGACTGCCTGTAATAAATTCAAAGGGTATATGGAGCTCATATAAAAGTGCTCATATAAACTGGATCCTTTCATAATTATTATTTGAAAATGGATTATGCTAATGAGCTTACGACCTCCTCAGTTAGTTATTTGCTCTAGAAATAATCAGACACTTGTTACTTTCATCATTCAGCAGTTAGTAAAAAAGCATAAGTACTGTCTAGTAAGTGAGAATATTCTCTGTTGATTTTGAATTAGAATGAATACAAGTTTTATATTGTAACTGAAAGAACAAACATTAGTAAAATGTGTTTTAATATAAAAATAGCATAGAAATTTGTTCAACAAAGTTATCTGAAGCATAATCCCCTTCATCAGATATATTCCATTTGTTTTGTGTCATATTAAGAAGATAGTCATTAGTTCATTTTTTCAGTTATACAGTAAATCTGCATTAAACTCTGTTCTGTGAAGGGGAAAAAAGTGAAAATATTTTCATATTTTAGCATAATATATGCTTGATAATGAACTCCATATTACTTTTTTGTGTGTTTGTTTGTTTTTGTTTTTACTAATTCTCAGTTACTAAAATCGTGTATATAATTCAGACATTTAAACAGGAAATTGTTTTTCAGTAATACTATTATGGTTAAAAACAGTAGCTATTTCTTAGTTTTGTAAGGACTTGATCATTTAAAAATAATTTTAGACCTTAGGCCAAAATGTCCTATCTCACACAAATTGGGAGCTGGAATAGCAGAGGCTCTCAAACTGGTCCACGAAGAACAAGTGTTTACAGAATTAAACTTTTTAAAAATCAAGTAGTCTGAGACTGACAGATGGAAAGATGATGGTCCACAAAAGATTCTTTTTATTGGAAAGTAGTTCAAATATTGAACTATGGGGAACCTCTGTAGAATAGTTTGGAAAAGAATACGGTGAACTTAAAAGCTGTAGGACAATTTAGGATTCTTTTCTTCAGTTCTTGAAATTCATTGTATATGGTGGCATATGGGATTTTGAATGACAGAGTTGAGGCAAAGTGGAAGTGTCCTTTTGAGAAAGATGCTTTGTTGAGGGATTTGGGTAGAAATTGAGCAAGAACACATTTGGTCAATGACAATATAGTCTTTCCTTCATTGAGTGGGTGAGATGGGTGGAACTTGTGACTAGAATATATACATGTGGTTACAGCTAATACAACAGAAACTTTGTTCGGAATTCTATTGTTTATTATGTTAAAATGAGCTTTCCGGTAAACATGTCTGGTAGTTTCCAAGTGTACAACATACAGTGTCATTCATTTATTGCTTCACTGTTTACTTTGCATGAATTAAGTAATTCTACCTTCCAGTTGTATGATATTTTTATGATGTGCTGTATAATATGATACAGTTTGTCCTCTATCTATTAAATCAAAGTATTTAACAAATGTAATGTGATGTGAAAATGTCTTAAAGTCAGTCCTTTAATTAAGACCTGAACATTCTCCAGGAACACCAGATGAGAATGAAAGTTAAATGTTCTGCAGCTATTTCTTCAAGAATGTAATATTTAAGACTACTTTTGAATCTATAAGTACACAATGGCAGAGAAATTAAAGGTCAATGAGACTGTGGGCCTGATCTCTAGCAGTTAGGGGAGTTGCACTAAATGCAGATGGGGCCTTGCACCTCCTCCCGCACTCCAAACCCCTTCCCCAACCTGAAGCTCTCATACCCTGTTCCCCTCATTTCTGGCTTCACCTGTAGCCCTCACCCCGTGCATCCCAACCGTCTGTACCAGCCGGGTGAAAGTGAGTGAGAATGGGGGCAAGCGAGCGACAAGAGAGGAATGATCAAGGAAGCAGAGAAGGGCCTTGGAGAAGGGGTGGGGCAGGGGCAGGGACAGCGCCTCAGGGAAGGGGCAGGGCAGGTGTGTTTGGTTTGGAGGGATTAGAAAGTTGGCAGCCTTACTAGCAATGGAAAGTCTGTCAGGAGGGGTGCAGTTGCTCAAATCTTCTGCAATATCTTTTCCTCCCTCGGAGCCTGAGATGACAGCAAAGGGCTAGCTGGGGTGAGGGTGGGACCACGACATGTAGGAGATGCACTGATTAAGTTGAGTATCCACTGCAGACTGAGAAGTGTAGGTGTATAAGTGGGAGTTGAGCTATGAACTATGGAAATAATGAAAAGGCTTATTACTGGTATGAATATCTACTTTACAGTTAGAAGGGTCAAGTATTGTCTTCAATTCTGACATCTTAAAACATATTAGAGAATCCAGGCTGCAGAGAGCTATGTGCATAGCCAGCCAGCAGCCTGGGGCTGCTAGGGAGATGGCGGGGAGAAGCTTGCCTGAGAGTGCTGCTGGCAAAGAGCAGCTTTGGTAAGAACACCCCAATTCCCTCCCAGATCTTGCATCCCCTCCTAAATCTTTCCCCAACCCAGAATCCACACCTGCACCCATATCCCCTCCTGGACCCTGCACCCCAAACATCTGCCCCAGGTCACAACCCCAGGGTTACAGCTGTACCCTCTGTACCCTGTTCCCCTTGCCCCAGATCATAACTCTCTGTTCCCTCCCCCTGGATTCTGCACCCCTCCATAGAAAAGTGTGGCCCTTAACCACTTATCAAGCTTAACCACTATCAAATCTTGGAGTGCTCCCCATCAAAATTATAGCCCACCCTGCCTCAGCCCCTTCTCCTCACCGCCCAGAGAGTCTGCCTCTGTGTCAGCTGTCAAGTGGCGGCTCAGTTTCACGCCCATTCTTTTCACCTCTTCTGAGCCGGGATGTGAGCAGCATGGTATTCACACTCAGCCAGACCAGGTACAGCATCTCCTCGATGCCAAGCTCCTGTACCCACTTCTAAAAAGCCATACAAGTCCTGAGCAAAATTGAAAAGGTGCGAGGCAGCTCCCAGTTGGAAACTGTGAACAGGAGCCAATGGGAGCCATGAGGTTCTGTAGCTAGGTAAACAAACTGATGCAGGATTGCTAGCAGCTTTGCTAAAGCAGGCCCTCAGAACAATTTGAGAACCACTATTGTAATGGATAAATGGCATGAGTCTTGTCATGTTGACTGTCTGTATTTTAATTCATAACAAGGAGCAAATAGTGCTTTTTTCATTTACCTGGTTCACAGCTTATTGTCATGTTAAATCCTCACCTGAATATCGAAGTACTCTGCCTTTCACAGAGTAACTCAAAGCAAATCATCCTCACTTTAAAACTAGCAATCATAATAATAAACATTAATATACGGATAAGCATGCAACATAAAAAAAAACGCAGAAAACAAAGAGGAAGCAGGAAAAGCTAGGTGGTCAGTCAATAATTAGAGAACCCAGCCTTTGGTCACTCTCCATTCTTCTTTTCTCCCAATCTCTTGGCCATTCACTTAAGGATGGAAAAGGGAGGGGTGCCAGAGGCAGGTTCTGGCTGGGACGTGCTTAACTAAGCAGCTCCCAGCCAGCTTTGTATATAGCATAAATTGAAAATATTAGACACTTTTGTTTTGAGAGTCAAACATTATTTCAAAAATAAACATTATTCCAAAAGGGTCAGTAGTCTGGGGCAGATTTCCTGCACTATTTACTACATCTATACTGTTCGGGTGGTGCAAAGGGAACAGAAACCATCCACTTGTATCCTGTTTGTCTTCCCATGGTGTGGGGGACTCTGTAGTGGGTATGGCACCAGCAGAGATGGCTCCTTGGCCTTTTGCTGTTGCACTGTGGTTATTCCTATCTGAGATGTGTTCAGTAGCGGGGGGGGGGGGGGGGTGTTGTCAGATGATGCAAATGAGACCAGTGCCCAGGTTGTTCTAACCTGAACTGAGGCAAAAAATATCAAGGCATCTTGACTCTGGTTCTCATCTGATTCTCTCTTCCTGAATTTGAGCTATTTAGATACATTCATGTCCAGATGAAGAATGTATGATTAAAATTTTAGCATGGTTGTCATGTCCCTGTGAGTTATTGATGCTTTATAGAACATTTAGAAAAACATTTTCTTTAGAAACAATTCTGTGCACAGTATATGTCATGTATCTTTCATCTCAAGTTCTTTGTTTCAAAGGACTTGGGCAGGATCTTTGTTCCTTAAGTGTCTTTACATTTTTTATAGCCACCCCAAATCATAATTCTCTGTCTAAAACATTATAATTGCTCGCTGATAAAGAAGCAATTACAATTACAGATACAAAATACTCTTCCTGAACAAATGAACCCTTTAGAAATAATGTTGCGTGCTGATATACTTAGTACTGAAAAGTAGCCTATATACAAATGATAAAGTAGATGCATGCTTTTGCATGTATATCTCTGTCAGTTGTATTTTACTGTCAGAAGATAGTGACATATATCCTGTAAGGCAATAGTTTTCCACTCTTAACTTTCAACTCCTATCAGGATAGATAACATATGAAAGAAAAATATTTAATGGCAAGCCCACCAAATTTCTCACTTTATGTTCTCTCCAGAATCTATGCATAATTTAGCTCCGTAGTTCAATTGGTTTCTACACTTCATAGATGCAAACTCTGCAACATCTGTTGGTCTAGCCTCTTCACTTTCCATATGATCTCTCAGTTCAGGCTCTGTCTAGGCTACGGAGTTTTTCTGGGGTCCTTATCCTGGAAAAATTCCACCATGTCCAGGGAATGTGTCTGCTCTTCCGACATTTTTTGCGAAAGAGCAGACACGGTCTTTCAGAAGTCCTGTCTTCCTTGTACCACAGAGAAAGGCTCTTCTGAAATGGAAGGTTTTTCTGAAACGTGGCCCAGTGTAGACGGGCCAATTTTCAGAAAAGACTCTTCTGACAAAACTATCGGAAAAAGGTATGCAAATTGTGGAGTGCAATTTGCGTACCTTTTTCCGATAAAAAGTGGCAGTCTAGACATAGCCTCAGAGTGTCATAGACTCCGGAGTGAAGACAAGCAAAAGAGAGTACCCTTATTTTGGAAAAACAGTGAATGAGCATAGTAGATAATTCACAAAAATGACAAATTACAACTTGGATGTGCTCATGCTTACATATGCCTCCCTTTGCTAATATATGTTTGGAGGTGGAATACAGATGGTTTTACTGGGAAAGATACGAGTTCTAAATATTGTAGAGTGGTTTTAAATGTCACAGTAGAATGGTAAGTGCAAACACCTGAGGAATTACACTCTCATGCTTCAGAGATAAACTGATCATTATTTTTATAGCTAAGTTTAAAAACCCATGAAAATAATTGTTCATGGTAGGTTATAACTGAAGTCAGAAATGTTTGTGGTTTTTCATATGGAATCTGATTTGTCAATACAGGCAGTCCCCGACTTACGCGGATCCGACTTATGTCGGATCCGCACTTACGAACGGGGCTTTCTCGCCCCGGAAGTCGGGGCGAGACAGCCCCGTTCGTAAGCTGCTCCGGTGCCCCTGGTCTGCTGGAGACCGTCTCCAGCAGACCAGGGGCACCGGGCGGGTTCCCGCGCTTCTGAGGCTTTGCCAGAGCAAAGCCTCAGAGGCGCGGGGAACCGCCGCTGCTGCCGCTTCAATCTGGGTGCCTGTGGTCTGCTGGGGACCGTCCCCAGCAGACCACAGGCTCCCGGACTGAAGCCGCAGCCGCGGCGGGTTCCCTCGCCTCTGAGGCTTTGCCAGAGCAAAGCCTCAGAGGCTCTGCTCCCGGTGTCCCTGGTCTGCTGGGGAGGCGGGGGGGGGGCAGCTAGTGTGCTCCCCCCCCCCAGCAGACCAGGCTTTTGTTTTGGACTCTGGGGCAGAGCAGCTGGGGCGCTGCCGATTGGTCCTGCAGCGCCCACTCTGGGCACTACTGGACCAACCCGGCAGCACCCCAGCTGCTCTGCCCCAGGTCCTGATTCAGCCGCTGCTGGTCAGTTTCAGCAGCGGCTGAATCAGGATGCCTGGGGCAGAGCAGATGGGGTGCTGCTAGGTTGGTCCAGTAGCACCCAGGAGCGGCGCTACTGGAGCAACCCAGCAGCACCCCAGCTGCTCTGCCCCAGGCGTCCCCAAGTCAGCTTCTGCTGAAACTGACCAGCGCTGACTACAGGAAGCCCCAGGCAGAGTTGCTCTGCCCCGGGCTTCCTGGAATCAGCGCTGATCAGTTTCAGCAGCAGCTGACTTGGGGACGCCTGGGGTTCTTAAGTTGATTCTGTATGTAAGTCAGAACTGGCGGTCAGTTTCAGCAGTGTCTGAATCTGGACGCCAGTTCCGACTTACATACAGATTCAACTTAAGAACAAACCTACAGTCCCTATCTTGTACGTAACCCGGGGACTGCCTGTACATAATTGACAAGGTCATTGCTAGGTTCCCTAAGTCTCCTCAAGGCTTACCTTTTAGTGAGGTTTTAATTTTATTTTATTTCACCCGATGAAAAAAACAGGCTGTGTTTTCATCTTGATAATTACCTTTTTGGGTAAAAGGAGGAACCAAATCTAGAATAAACATAGTCTTACAAATAACACTTCATATATTGCAATTACAAAGCATAAAGGTCAGCACAGAGTATAATAAAATTCCTACTAAATGCAAGGAATTCAAGGATTATTTTTAGGTATGTGTATATACAACTTTTTGATACAAACTCATATGATGCGTGATCCTATTAACAAGAATTAACATTACATTCATGTTTTAATTTTTCAATTTTGAGTTGCTCAGAACACATGTGCGCACACAAACGTTTTTTGGAAATAATGTTTCAAGCATAAAGTTAACCATCACACCAGAAAATTCAGAGTGAAGGCTAATATCTCTATCACCCTTAAACACCCAGTGAAAGCATAGGCATCGTGACATGTATCATGTATTGGAGAAATATCATCATACCTGTACTTAATGTTGGTTAAGAAACCTTAACATTTTTTACATTTGTTTCCATCTGAATTGTGCTTTTGTTTCTCCACTATGCTAAGAAATAGGATCTGATCTGATAGACTGCAACTGTGATTATAGAATAGTTTCACAGCTCCATATAAAATGAGAGCTCTGAGATGGACTATGTTATTTTATTCCCTAATACATGATGCCTAGTACATACATGGCCCTGTTTTCCATGTTTTATGTTTGTTTTGTATTCTATAATGATAATACAATCCAGACATTTTCTTTCAAGACTCTCAGCACTTTTGGGGAGTTAAACTCACTAGGTATTAGTCTCATGCCTTATAAATACTACCCGAGGCAAGTTATAACTTCCTTGAAATACGCTTCCTGTCATGACTTATGTCCTAAATAATACCTATTGTGTAACTATGAATTTCAGCACCTAATATGTATATTATTGATTAGTGGCCAGCATTGTGTACAGGGCCAGCCCGAGCCATTCGTGCACCCCAGGCCCCGGGAGCATGGCGCCACCCCTGGAAGTGTGATGCATGCGCGGCCCCGCCCCTGGGCGCGTGGCGCCCCCGCCCCTAGCACATACGTGGCCCCACCCCCAGGCGCCTGGCGCATGTGTGATGCCATCCCAGCCGCGCGGCACATGCACAGTGCCTCCCCCACCCGGCCCAGTAGCCCCACGAGGCACTCCCCATAATGGAGTGCCCCGGGCAGTAGCCCGGTCAGTCTGTAGCTTGGGCCGGCTCTGATTGTGTATTATGTGCTTATACCAGGACTTTCAAAATTATTGATCTTTGATATAGTTGTCTGTGAAAGCTCTCTCAGAACCATTTTCAAATAAATCCATATTAAGGGATTAGGTTTTTTTGATTGATTTGGTTCTGAAGTGCCATGTGTTTGCTGACTGCAGAATATGGGATACACAACTATTGTTGGCTTCCACTTCCTCCAGGACAACAATAGGTGTAAAAACAAAAGCTTCTCATAAAAGCTATTTAAAATATTGTTTAAAAGCTTCCAAAGAGAATTCCAATGAGATGTCATATATTATATTAAAACTAACAATGCTTAAGAAAAGACGAATTTGCCTTTAGAGTTACATTTGCCTTAGTAAATGTCTCTGTGAGATGAAACAGTGACATTTTCTTCTTGTTTTGTTTGTGTTTTGGTGGTCTGAAAACATTTTTTAAATTTCTTTAATTTAAGGACAATAATTTTATTTATATTGTTCCTAACTGAAGTTTATGATGCAAAAATATAAACCTCAGACCGTTTAGCAAGCTGGTAAAACCACATTTTTATTTTTAATTGTGGCTAAATAAAATGATTCATGCTAAAATCCAAACTTGTATGAGCATTTTCTAGATACTATGATTTTGTAATTAATTGCGAAAATAAGTAATTAAAAAGATTGCCACAGTCAGATTAACTAGTCGTCTTGGTAGTATACTTGGATCAGCAATGCCAGTAAGAATTACTTCACTAGCTCTTTGAAGGGCATGACTCTACTTATTTACAGCAAATTGGCATCCGGAAAATTTGTGTTTCAGCTTTTTGGAATGAAAACAGCAATCAAAATCCCGAATTTACGAGAGAGACTACAGATGTGGTCCTTTGGGAAGCACATTGCTAGTGGATTGTTAATGCGGTTGGGAAAGGGTGAGGTCTTAGTTTCGGAAAAACTCCAAAACCTGCAGGGAGTGGAAGAAAGCAAATATTTTTACAGTACAAGTTTAATTTGTATAATGTCATGCATATACTTTGTATAAAAATGCCTTGTGGAGTTCAATCATGAAATTACAGTAATAAATAACACTATAAGAGAGTTGCAAGTGCAGCATAGGCAAGAAGAAAACCTACTTTTTCAGCTAATGTTTGAACTGAGATGGAGAGTCAAGGCAGACGAATACAGAAAGTGTTTTGCATCAGTAGTAACCAGACAACATTGAGGCACATGGAAACTATTGATAGTTAATAGAAGGAACAGAAAGAGAGCAACTGTATGTGTTTAAAAATCCCACCTAAAATAATGGGTTTAAAATAAAAGGTGGTGGGTGTTTTGAAATTGGATCTTGAAGCAATGGAGGACTTCAACAGCGATGGGTATGAACTTCTTTGTACATAGCAAAAGACATTCAGTAGTACTGTGCACATGCTAAAGGGTAAGCCTTGAGGAGACCATAGGAAAGGAAACTTTAGTCAAAGTATGAGGCGAAGGTATACGTCATGCTAGGAGGGTGCCAGCTCATGCCACAGCCTGTAGCCTCGCTGAACACTCGCTGAACATTTCTCAGACAAAAAGTTTATTTGCTGGGTTATTGGGGTGGAGGGAGGAAGCAGGGAATATTTAGGATATCTGCAGGAGGAGAAAGTATTCGTCCTGTTACAGTAGGCAGGGCAAGAATAAACTTTAACAGGGATTTGAATATGTGTGTTCTTTAAGTGCAAGGGACTACCCTAGTCACTAGACTGAGTGGCTAGGTGAGGGGGAGTCTTTCCCCATCTCTTCTGTTAAAGCTGTGGAGCAGGGACATGACCGTGTCTTGTCTCCAAGAGAGTGTCCTTAATCACCTGGCTATAGAGTCATTCTTACTCACTTTCTGTGGCTCACTAATTATTCATCACTATTTCTTCTTCATCTCTCTGTATGAATTTAGCCCTTCATTTCCTTTTCATTGTTAAAAAGTGCCTGGAAACAAATCAAAGCAGTTAATTGTAGATTAAATGAACTATTCCATTTGACCTGAATCAAAATTTGTGGACTTTTTTGATTTGCTAAAATGTCTCAGCTTTTTTGGTACAGGTCGAACCATTTTGTTTTAATTTTTCAAAATTGCCATTGAACTGAAAAATCAGTTTTCCACACAATAGTAATTGTAACACGATTTGTACTAAAAGTTTAAATTGAATATCAACAATTAAGCTTTCTTCACAGTGTTAAAAAATTGTGTCTCATTTCTATGACATAAAAAGTTGCCGGGATATGGGGAAAATAGAGGATTTTGCTTATTCTTTTATTTTAACAATTAAAGTCAGCAAATAACCTCAAGAACTAGATTGAATCTTATAATCAATTATTTGTGAGCTTATTTGCAATTTTATGTTCAGTTCATCTTTATTTTTAAGACCATCCAAAGCATATAGTAAGGGAGTTTAAATAATATTTATTTAGAGTCTAACTCACTCCTTGCATTACAGGCAAGTAACAAAAATTTTGTGGAAAACTGTGGAAGGGGAAAGGAATATGAGGGAGAGGTCACTCCCCACTAAACTACACTCAGGCTATAGAGCAAAAATGCAGCGTCTTCCTGGCAATTCTTCTAGTTTATGGGTTAGAATACTGGCCACTGCTCTTTCATGGCTAGACTTAGGGCCACTGGATCTGTAACCATGGAGCCACAGTTCATGTAGAGGTCTGAGCCAAAGCCTTTATTCAAGTCAATGCAAGTCTTTGGTGTCCATTGATTTCAGATGACTGCATCAGGCCAAATGCTACGATTGGGCGTAAGTGCTATGAGGCACTCAGAGCTGGAGTGAATTTCACTCTTATAGTAGAACTTGTTGTATTCATAATAACGGGAAATGGGTTTTGATTTTTCTAAAAATTATTTCCTTATTTGAATTCCAGTTACAGGAAAGCACTAGGAAAAATTGGTCTTTGAGGACATATAAAACTACAAGTGTCCATAGGAAAGTGAGTGGAGTTTTGAAGCTATTTGAAATGAGACTGGTTAAATAGTCATTAAGGACTATGCAGTATAGAAACTTTTAAGGGGTACCCATTTTTGCTACTTTTATTATACAGCTTAACACATTTAGTGTAGGTTAGTATTGAGTACTAACATTAACAAAAATGTGGATGCCTTCACAGGTCATGAATTATGCATCTGTTTTCCTTTCCATTAATATGGAGTGCAGTTAATTCCTCATTGTACCATTAAAGCAAAATGAATTATTTCTTCCTTTAATTTTTATAATTGGTTCTTCATTTTCTTTAATTCAATTTGCCATTTCGAATAGCTTTTTAAAAAAGTCTTGATTATTTTACGAGTGTTTTACCTTTTAAATTAATTTCAATTTGAGTGTGGGTGTTTATAAAGGAACAGTTGTACTGATGATTGATATTAGCTGGCAGATATGAACTACCTATCTTGGCAAACTGTACAGTTTATTTAAGAGAACATAAGGGACATTCATATTTATCTGATTGAACTAACAAAGTCTAGAAGAGAACTTGAATGTAATATTAAGAATATCTTTCCCCTAAAGGATAATAATGTTTATTATACTCAAAAGGGAGTTTTTGACCTTTAAATCTATCAGAAATGCTATTTTAATCATTTAATTTAAAAGCAGCGATTATACCATAGCTATTGTTTATTTGTTTACATAACATCCAATATGATATTCAAGTCAAAGAAGCAATGTAATATGGAACGTGCTCCATCAATCTTGAATACTTTAGCTTTGAACATTGAAGAGTTATCCAGATTGTTTCACAATCACATTTCTGATAAGGTAAAGAGAGTAAGATTACAAGGAGTCATACTGGGAGCAGTGATGTCGGTTTCCCAGGCTATGTCTACACTACAATGAACTGTCGGAAAAAGGTACGTAAATTGCGCTCTGCAATTTGTGTACCTTTTTCCAATAGTTTTTTCAGAAGAGGCTTTTCCAAAATTTGGCCCGTCTACACTGGGCCAAGTTTCAGAAAAGCCTCTTTCAGAAGAGCCCTTCTTCCTCATGGCTTCCAAAAAAGCTCATCTGCTCTTCCGCAAAAAAACCCAGAAGAGCAGACACGTTCCCTGGATGCGGCGGCGTTTTTCCGGGATACATTAGGTATCCCGGAAAACCCCCATGGTGTAGGCATAGCCCCAGAGATGTTCATTTATTTTGTTTGAGATTCTGACATTATCCAGTGATTCCTCAATGAAACCTGTTTCTCATTTTGCAAATGCTCACAGTTTTCCTATTCAAATCCCTCATACAACTCCCCCTCAAATTTACTGTCTTCAGAGGTGGACCTTTTTAGTTGTTGTGACATCACCAGATGGGTGAGAGAAATGAACATTGTTACATACATATACCCTGAATCTTCAGTTCTTTCTGGGAGATAAGAATTTCCTTCGCTTGTCAGAATTCATCAAGAAGATAAACATGGAATTCACCAACAAACCAGTTCTTCTCTCCTCTCTTTCTGGAAAGTTATCCATATGCTGATGTTCTTTCTTGTTCTCAAGAGCTCAGAGACATTAGGCAGTTGGTCTGTTTTGAGGATTGTTGCAAAATTATTGTGCCAGATGACTAAAGGACTGGATCTTATGTACCTGCATATGACACAGTCAATTCCAGCATTATAGATGGTCACATGTCATTCTGCAAAAGGGATCGTGGCAAAGCCGCTGGACCCCCCCCCCCCCCCCAGCACACCAGGGACACCCGAGCAAAGCCGCCCAGGCGGCGGGAGTCCCGCTGCCTGGGCGGCTTTGCTCGTTTGCCCCGGAGCAAAGCCGCCCAGGCAGCGGGACTCCCGCAGCCTGGGCGGCTTTGCTCCTGTCCCCCTGGTCTGCTGGGGGGGTCCAGAAAAGCCGCTGGACCCCCCAGCAGACCAGGGACACCCGAGCAAAGCCGCCGCCTGGGCGGCTTTGCTCCCGGGCAAACGAGCAAAGCCGCTCAGGCGGCGGCTTTGCTCTGGTGTGCCTGGTCTGCTGGGGGGGTCCAGTGGCTTTGCTGGACCCCCCCCCCCCCAGCAGACCAGGGGGACAGGAGCAAAGCCGCGGAAACCCGCCCCCCCCCCCCGCAGCGGGACAGCCCTGGCGCACCTGGGCTGTCCCTCTGCGGGCGTGCTCCAAGGCTTTGCTCCCCGTCTCCCTGCAGACCAGGGAGACGGAGAGCAAAGCCGCTGAGCATGCCAGCAGGGGGACAGCCCAAGCGCGCCTGGGCTGTCCCGCTGCGGGCGTGCTCAGTGGCTTTGCTCTCCGTCTCCCTGGTCTGCAGGGAGATGGGGAGCAAAGCCTTGGAGCACGCCCGCAGCGGGACAGCCCAGGCGCGCTTGGGCTGTCCCACTGAGGGCGTGCTCCAAGGCTTTGCTTCTGTCCCCCTGGTCTGCTGGGGGGGGGGGGGAGCAGCTAGTGCCCCCCCCCCCCCCAGCAGACCAGGCTTTTCTTGTCTACCCCTGGGGTAGAGCAACTGGGGGCTGCCAGTTTGGTCCCGCAGCGCCGCTCCGGACCAACCCGGCAGCACCCCAGCTGCTCTGCTCCAGGTGTCCTGATTCAGCCGCTGCTGGTCAGTTTCAGCAGCGGCTGAATCAGGACGCCTGGGGCAGGGCAGCTGGGCTGCTGCTGGGTTGCTCCAGTAGCGCCGAGGAGCAGCGCTACTGGAGCAACCCAGCAGCACCCCAGCTGCTCTGCCCCAGGCGTCCCCAAGTCAGCCGCTGCTGAAACTGACCAGCGGCTGACTACAGGAAGCCCGAGGCAGAGTTGCTCTGCCCCAGGCTTCCTGGAATCAGCCGCTGATCAGTTTCAACAGCAGCTGACTTGGGGACGCCTGGGTTTCTTAAGTTGAATCTGTATGTAAGTCAGAACTGGCATCCAGATTCAGCCGCGGTTGAAACTGATCAGTTTCAGCAGCGGCTGACGCCAGTTCCGACTTACATACAGATTCAACTTAAAAACAAACCTACAGTCCCTATCTTGTACGTAACCCGGGGACTGCCTGTAAATTAAAATGAATACAAATTTTGTAGCCTTCTTTTCTTTTCTGTTTTTGGAGGGGAAGGAGTTCTGTTTTAACATTTAGATTATTCTTTATGAAACTAGTACATTCAGGAAACGAAAGAAGTTTGCATTGTGCTGAGGGAATGGAAAAAAATGCTAACATTTCTTCTGCACTGTTTTTCAGTGCCCCACAGGAGAATTTAATGCATTGCTCACTCTCAACAAAGACATTTCATTTTGTTACAATAATAATTATTAAATGTTGCTCAGTTTTTCAGCATACTGCTAATAATATAGAGATTACAAAGCAAATGTCCATCATCTTTCAGTATAAAACAGATCTTGTGCCTTTGTATGCTAAAGCATTTCATGTTCTGAACTTTTAGTTTTTGTAACTTGAGTTTGTAGTCCATTATGGTCAAATGTTCTTGAATTTGACAGTAGAATAACCCATATTTTCAGTTTTTGTATGAAAATAAAAGTGAAAAATCAAATTCACGTATTCTAAATTGATACAATTTATATTTTTCTGTTAAATTGAAAATGCCTTTACATTCGAAGATTATAAACCAGAAGGGACCATTGTGTTCAGGTAGCCTGACCTCCTTTATTTAGGTGCTCTGCTGCATTAAGACCTTGATTCTCAAGTAATCCAAAGCGCCAAATACTTTTATTGGAATACCACTATTGTATTCATCTTCTTTTAGATGGTTCTTAATTTGGCATTTTTGCGCACTTTCTGTGAGATATGGTTTTCTTGCAAATTGATCTAAAAATGAATTTTCCAGTTTCTATAGCATTTCCTAATTACAAGCCTTTATAAGGATCCTTCTAAAGTAGATAAAATAAACTAGAAGATTGATTGATGAGATTACCTTTATGAAGCAAACTTGTAATACTGTTGATGTATTATACTTAGATATCCATAAGGTATTTGCCATTATACCACACAACCATCTGATTACAAATTTATATCTAAATAAAGTTAACATGGCACACATTAAATGTATAAAACCTGGCCTAATTGGTAGTCTCAAATGTAACTGTAAATGGGGACTCATGATCCAGTGTGTCTGTTTTCAGTGTGATCTTGCGGGGATTGGTTCTTTGCCCTACTCTATTTAATATTTTTATCAATAAGCTAGAGGAGAATATAAATAATCACTGATTTTTTTTATGTGTAGATGATATAAGAATTGAGGGAGTGGTAAGTAATGAAAAGGACAGGTCACTGATTTAGAGTGATCGGGATTACTATGAATAATATGGCTACACGCAAGTGTATACGTGTAGGAACAAAGAATGTAGGCCATTCTTACAGGGGGAGGGCTCAAAAAGATCTGTTCTAGGAATTATATGGGGAATGGTCTGTGGCCTGTTTTCCAGGAAAGGTTGGTCTAAATAATCACAATGATCCCTTCTCCACTAGAATCTAGGACTAGTACCTGTTTAGGAAGCATGAATTCATATATGTTCACTCCTGGAATATTAGTTTTTTGTTACTATAATGTGTATTTGACTACCATAATACCAACTTTGTGTGTTTGTACTCAGTAGCAAAAATAATTGTTTTTAAAAAGCTGAAAGATAATGCATATGAAATTAAATTGTGTGTTAACATACTGGCTAGTTTGGTTACCTAGGAAAGATTCCCAATTGATTTAAACAGTGGGAGTCAATATCTTCTAGTGCCGTGGTCACCAACAGGTCGATCGCGAGCTACTGGTCGATCTCGAGGCCTCGACCAGTCGCTCGCAAGGCATCCTGTCCGTCCCGCCCCCATTTCCCTCCCACCCCCCAGAAGTCCCACTACTTACCTCAAGGTAGTGTTGGCTTCAGAAGTACAGCAGCTTAGTCCCACTTCTGGCAATTCCAGAAGTGCACTAGCTGCTCTGCCGGCCCCCTGCACCGCACAGGAGGGGTGAGTCAGCCCCGCGGGAGGCACTCAGGGGGTTTCCTGGCGCGGGGGGGGTTGGCACTATTAATTTCTGTAGGCTTTGTCCCAGGCTCAGATTTTAACGATTTGGAGCACTATTGAGTTAACATTCATACCTAGTAGGGAAATGAAAGTGATTCTGCTCTGCTTCCGGTTTATACCTTTTTTCCCCAACCCTCATCTTGTCTGTTTTGATAATAAGAAACAGTCCTTGTCCCTAAAAAGTTTACAATATGGTTTCATAATGCCTAGTAGACAGGGACCCTGATTTTGGGTGAAGCCTGTATGTATTACCATAACATCTTTAATAAATAATAATACATCATCCTTAGTAGGCAATATCTTATACTGAGATTTCACCCCAGAAAATACTCAAATGTACAGTATATAATATTCTTCCACATTTATTAGATGGCTACCTCCATTAAACAACTGGTTTTTGCCAATGCTTTTGTACTAGTCACATATAGCTGAGATACTTCTGCTAATTTAAGCATGAGGTTATTTTATTGGACACAGGAAGAGGAATTAATAGTAGCTCTTGGAATCACCAGTGCAAAGTTGGTGAAGCTAGGTGCATAAAGCAGGATATATAAAGGGGATAGTAAATGGGGAATGAGAGCCCCAAAAGCTCCTGTGTTTTGAACTACAGGCAGTCCCCGGGTTACGTACAAGATAGGGACTGTAGGTTTGTTCTTAAGTTGAATCTGTATGTAAGTCGGAACTGGCGTCCAGATTCAGCCACTGCTGAAACTGACCTCCAGTTCTGACTTACATACAGATTCAACTTAAGAACCCCAAGTCCCCAAGTCAGCTGCTGCTGAAACTGATCAGCGGCTGATTCCAGGAAGCCCGGGGCAGAGCAACTGTGTCTCGGGCTTCCTGTAGTCAGCGCTGGTCAGTTTCAGCAGCAGCTGACTTGGGGACGCCTGGGGCAGAGCAGCTGGGGTGCTGCTGGGTTGCTCCAGTAGCGCTGCTCCTCGGCGCTACTGGAGCAACCCAGCAGCACCCCAGCTGCTCTGCCCCAGGCGTCCTGATTCAGCCGCTGCTGAAACTGACCAGCAGCGGCTGAATCAGGACGCCTGGGGCAGAGGAGCTGGGGTGCTGCCGGGTTGGTCCAGTAGTGCCCAGAGCGGCGCTGCGGGACCAACTGGCAGCGTCCCAGCTGCTCTGCCCCAGGGTCCACAACAAAAGCCTGGTCTGCTGGGGGGGGGGCACACTAGCTGTGCCCCCCCCCCCCCCCAGCAGACCAGGGACACGGGGAGCAAAGCCGCAGCGGCGGGGTGCCGCGCCTCTGAGGCTTTGCTCTGGCGCGGGACCCGCCGCCGCTGTGGCTTTGCTCCCGGTGTCCCTGGTCTGCTGGAGACGGTCCCCAACTGAACTGAACAGCAGGTGGGCAATAATGTGAGATAACTATTGTGCAGCTTACAAGAGCTCTACTGAGCATTTTGTGCTTACATCCTCTTCTGTGCCTTGTGTCTAAACTTCTCAAGCAAATACATTTGTGAAAACTTAGGTCTACTTAATCATTTGGCTTTCACCAATCAGTAGTGACATTTTTGAAAAATTCAGTGCTGTAAGACTGAATACACATTCTCAATTTGTAATCAGATTCTCATTTCAGTTTCCTGTACCCTTCTGCTCAGTATGTGAGTTGCAAATATCTCAAAGGATCTTCTTTTTCAAATATTTCCCTTGAAATTTAAAAAAACCTTTGAGTTGGCCTTAGATATGATAAAAGATTCTATTTAAACTAATTTTCAGTCAAATTGGACCCCACAATATCACTTGAGGTCCATTGGCTTTAAAATAGTGAAAAGCTAAACTTCCCTCTCACGTCCTTTCATGTTCAAAAACTGAAATAATTTATTACAACAAAGGAATGTGTGTAGAATCTAGTAACCAACATAGGATATAGAAAGATTTATTAGGAGAAGAATTAAGAGCATTCCTGGCCAGGTGTATTTTTTTTCTTTTTTCAAAAAAAGAAAATAATGTATACAAGTTTGGTCAACTTCAGATATGGCTGGAAGACCATTTAGAAAACATATCTGTAATAGTGAAACTTTTATCCATACTTTGCAGCAACACACTAAATAAAAGTGGAAACAGAAGATGACTGCTACTGAATTTCAAGTAGTGTATACTAAATCTTGAAAACAATTAAAATGTTTGTCTTTGTGACCCTATGGGCTTGATTCCTTGCGCCTTGTGCAGTTATTTACACCTATGCTAAGTGGGCAAAAAACAGAATAACACCCACTTTCCACATGTATATAAATGTCTACATGAGATGAAAGGCAACATTGAATCAGGCCCCAAAGTTCCAATTCCACACTCCTTGTTTATCCAGAACTTCCATGCGCTAATTGGGACTTTCGTCTGAGTAAGAAATATAGAGTTTCACTATAAGTGAATATTAAATATCTGTGTTCTAATTGACTATGAGTGTTATTTATAACAGAAAATTTTGCAGGCTACTAGGAAGTAACATTGACTAATCCTCCTAAATATAAAAAATACCTACTTTCAAAAAGAAAATTTAGGACACATTTTAGTCTGACCCAGTCATTTGTATTTCCAAACTAAGTACTAAAGGCTCATGTGCAAACTGTGCATTGTGCATCTCAGATAAGCAGCAGATTATCTGGGATGCATTGTGATCCTTTTCACATGCCTCTATGCTCCAACTAGGGATTTCTGAAGACATTCTTTCAAATGTCTAAGTCAGTGTTTCTCAAAGTGGTCCACTCTGAAAAAGCTGCTAACAGGCTGCTCCGGTTTGCTTGCTTACTAGCTCCGCAGCCATGCACTCTCGTGGTTCCCATTGGCTGTGGTTTGCCATTGTTGCCAAGAGGAGCTGCGAGGCTTTGAGGCCGTGGAGCTGGTAAATAAACAAACTGGAGTGGCCCAATAGCAGCTTTCTCAGAGTGGGTCTGTGGTCCACTTTGAGAAACACTGCTCTAAGTTCAGAACCCACAATGATAGTGATTGTATTGTTTCTAAAATATTCACACATCAGTGAAGCATCAATGTACAACAGAACAGCTCGGCTTAACTCCCTTATCCTTTTAAAACTACCACCCCTACCACCTCTTCTCTAACCTCAATCCTTTTCTTAAACCCTCTCTTCCATTCCTTCCAAATTCCCCCTCTGCCTTAGTTTTTATAATTTTCTTACAAATGAGCATAAGTCTGAGAGTTTCTCCAGTGCCTCCCTGCCCAATATCCATTTTCCCTTTGTTCCCAGTGGCCTGGACTACACTAAAACCTTAGTCTGAAATTAACCCCCCCAAGGTCAAAGTGGTGCGTCCACACACCAACCCTATTATTCCAGTGTAAGGGGCCACAGAATTTGAACTCTGTGGTCCTGCTTTTCATGAGGAATAATGCTATTCCTGAACTTATAAGTCCGAAATTATGTTAGTGTGGATGCTCTGGTGCTGCTAATTTGAACTAATTGGCCACCAGGAGGCCTCCCACAGCTCCCCTGAGTGCTTCCTGCGGCTCTGAGTCCGAGTAGCACATCCACATTAATGGAGCCTGCCTCAGATTCCATTAGATTCTTCCCCATAGTGAGGACACGGAACTTCAAATTTGTAAAATTGGGTGCCCAGAAGTAAAACTTAGTAAATTTGAAATACTGTCCTAATGTTAACATGGCCAGTTAGACTCTTGAGGCCGCTTACTCTTAACTCCTGTAATTATATACCAATTCTGTCTCCCCAACCCATGTTATAGTCCCTTTACTTAAAAAGCCAGCAGTTGACTCTCTTTCCACCTTTATATCATTTTCCAGTATCCATTAACCCAGAGTTCTTGAAAACTCCATAATCATTGGCTTAGTGTCTTCTTTTCTGATTTTTCTTAGGAAACCTGACTTTTGCTGCATTGTTGCCCACAGAGCTGGACTTAGGGGCAAGAGATCTAGGTGACCACTTCCTGAAGGGAGGTTCCAAAGAGGATGGAGAGAGGCTGTTCTCAGTAGTGACAGATGGCAGAACAAGAAGCAATGGTCTCAAGTTGTGGTGGCAGAGGTCCAGCTTGGTTATTAGGAAAAACTATTTCACTAGGAGGGTGGTGAAGCACTGGAATGGGTTACCTAGGGAAGTAGTGGAGTCTCCATCCCTAGAGGTGTTTAAGTCTCGGCTTGACAAAGCCCTGGCCGGGTTGATTTAGTTGGAATTGGTCCTGCCTAGAGCAGGGGGCTGGACTTGATGACCTTCTGAGGTCTCTTCCAGTTCTATGATTCTGTGATTCTATGAATGTGGGATTGGGGGGGGCGTCAGGCTTGGGATGCTGTTTTTGTTGTTAGTGACAAAAGGGAAAATTGAATAGTTGAAGGAACATACTTAAGGTATTAAATGTGTGGAATTATTTTTCAATAACCTACTAGAATGTTCTGGACCTTTGTAGAATCTCAGGGAACTTTCCATGAGACTTACATTTTCCTCAGACCTCCTAGAATGTTGTCAGTCAAGACTATGTGGGTATATAAAAGGTGAGGTGTTGCCAATAAATCAGTGAGATGTAAGAACGAACTGAAATGAAATGAGAGCCCAGCTGCAATATTGTGATCCTTCTTTTATTGTGTAATTATGAAAGTGTACTTCTGTTGTAAGATTTGAAGAGAGTAAATTGTATCTAATAAAGGACATATTTAATGAGACAACCGAGATATCTATCATGCTCCTATATACACATAATATGAAAGAAATAATGTTATTTATTTTGCCATCCTTAACATGTAATGTGTGACAACAGCCTGACTGTGGAACATATCCTTTTGCGCGCCCTAAGTAATTGAAGTCCATTCAGTGCTGGTGCACAGTTCAATTTCTTGATGTTGGTACATGTCAGGTATTCTAAAAATTAAAAAGTTTCTATAAGCTTAGAGGAAATTTTTAGTTATTTACGTGGCATATGTGGCATGAATAAATACAGATTTACAGATCCTAGAAAGTAAATTATCATCATTAACCTGAAACAATTAAAATACATTCCATTTGTTTATGTTCTGTTTCTGTCTACAAATGTTTCTTTGTGTTATAGGCTGGAGATTTGACATTAGAGTGAAATTTTCTTTTATAAACAATCACATTTTTTGGAAGGCTTTTGTATTGGCAAATGCAACATATTTTGAATTTTTGTCAGAAGTCATAAGGTGATTGTGCATATTTTAAAAAGGGTGTTAAATGTGTTTATCTTTTTCATAATTACTCATAAGCTGTTCCTTTGTCTTTCAGGATGATCCAAAGCTTCAGGAGACAATCAATTCTGCTGCTGCCATTATTTCTGCATTAATAAAGGATAGAAACCCTGAGCTGATTGGACAGGTGCTGGTAGCATGAATAATAAAATCATTTGTAGCTATCAGAAGTATTTCTTTTTCATCATGTGTTTACCAACGTTCTTGAAACATTTTACTTTGTGATTCAATCACTGGATTTACAAAGTTTGCTATTAGGATCTTTTATCAACATAAAATGTAAGTTTGACCTCATGTTAAGATGCATGTGTAAATGCAACAAGTTACGTTTTGAAGTGTTATTATGAAGTATTATTATATGTGAAGTACTAATCATTTCTATAACTACAACTGGTGCTATTCAGTCCTTTCATATCCAAAGTACTTGATCTAAGCACAGCTCTCTCTTCAACCAGATAACATATACGATCTTAAAGCACAACTGGTGTTCTTTACTCAAAATGATTGAGGGATTGATCCTGCACTTACTATTGGGTTTAGAGTGTAATACAAGGTATAATCCCTTTGAATTTAATGAAAGTACCCTAATAGAAGCCATCACTAAGGCTTGACATGGATGGAGGTTCATGGGACCATATGAGAAGTAGCCACTATCTGTTGAATATTTCACAAGGTTTTTGTTCCAGTTGCAATGAAGTCAATGAGAATTCCTAAGAATGTTACATAACCTACTCACAAATTGGGGAAACACAATTCCAAAAAAGCATAAAGACTTGGGGTTCTGCTGCGAGGAGCAGTAGAGAAATGTACATTTTCAGCTAGTGCAGGGGTGGACAATACATTTTAATGGGGGGCCACTCCAAGATTTTGGTGAGTGGTCAAGGGCTGCACTTCTGTGGAAAGGGCATGGGGTCTGGGACAGTGAGTGGGGTGTGGAAGGGAACTTGGGATAGAGGCCTGGGGTGCAGGAGGGAGTGTGGGATCTGAGAGGGAGTTTGGGTGAAGAAGAGTGTTGTGATCTGGGGCAGGGGATTGGGGTCCAGGAGGGGTTATGGGTGCAAGAAAAGATTCTAGCCTGGGGGAGGGTTATAAGAGGGGGTGCAGGGTCTGGGAGGAAGTTGAGACCTGGGAGAAGGGAGGAAAAGTGGTGCATGAATTCCTGGCTATGAAGCATTATCTCCATGCCCCGCCCTTCCACCTGATGCCACAACCACTCCCAGCCCAATCCTTCTGGGCCGTGTGGAGAGCTGGGCTGCCATGCTGTTGCCCCAACCCAGTCCTCCCTGGTGGCTGGGAGAAGCTGGGCTGCAGCACCGTGGCCCTAACCCTCCCCAGGGCCCGGGAAGAGCCGGGCTGCTACGCAGTGGCTCTATCCCTCCCAGGTGACTAGGCTGCTGAGCTACACTGTCTTCCCCAGCGGCCGGACGGAGCCAGGCTGGTGTGCCGCAGCCCCAGCCTTCCCTGGTGATGGGCCCAGTCTCAGGTGGTCAGGCACGTAGGCAGTTTTGGGAAGGTTATGCCTTCTCTTGCCTACATGACCAACCACCCACAGCTCCAGTAGCTGAAGCTCTGAGTGCTGGCGGCTCCCCGCCCCCACCTTGCCCCACTTCAGGGATGAAATTCACCACCCACAGCATGCAGAGTGGGGATGTGAGGGGAGCCAGCGGTGCTTGGGGCTTCAGCGGCTGAATCCCTTAGCTCTGACAGCTCCTCCTCTGCCCCCTGCAGGCGAAATATGGGACAATATGTCCTTTTTTTTTTTTAAGTCAGGTCGGAGGGAGGAGGCCTTATCTACAGGACTGTCCTAGTAAGAACAGGGCGATGGTCACCCTAACCCATGCAGTCTAGTCAAACAAATGAGAAACTTGAGAGATTACATTATTTGCAGTCACTTAAGAATAAACATTTCAAATTCACTTCTGTCTGATGCTAATAAATTGAGTTTGATACAGAAATTCATCTGTCAGGTTTTCAAAAGATGTGATGTAAGTTACTAGCTAGATTGCAAACATGTAGATTATTAGAGTCCTCTTTCTTATTTTTCTTATTTTTCACTTAAGATGTAGAAAGGCTCTAACACAAAATATACTACATGTTTCCTCAGGACTAACAACCAAGCAAAGAAAAAATCCTTTTTCTTTTACATCTACAGTAATTTTTGCCACTGTGCTTATATTCAAGCACTGGAGTCAGCAAACTAACTTCATCATTATAAAATAGTCTATGTCATGTCAATTTCACTTTTTTCGGTTGTAATTTTTTGCTCAGTTAATTTATTTTAAACACGTTTTGAAAATTTCTCATGCAATAAACTCCTATAATGAAACATGATTTTCTATAGGCTATTTTGGAGCGGCTCTTGAGAAAAAATGTAAATTAAGTTTCAGGTTTTCATTATCAATATCGTGTTTATTTTAACTGAAATTCAGGGGTAAAATACAGATTTCCCTAATGTGCTATTAATATATTATCACTGTTCTTTCCTTTTAAATAGTTCATAAACAGCCAGTGAACTAGTGTGGAGAAAATATTACAAAGAGAAAGCTATTGAATCAGAGGGCAAAACAGAAAGCTTCTGTAGAAATGAATGAAACAGATCAGAATGAATGCTATTAAGTGTCCAAACTAAATTTTTTTCACAAATATTAATATGTATAGTATGAACAAATAGATAAAGCAAAATTAAGAAACAGTTTGATTTGCTTTAATCTACACACAACAACTCACAAATATTCAAATGAAAAAATTGGCATATGTAAACACACAGGGTTAACCAGTGAATCAGTCACAACCCATACTGCTTGAAATATACTAGAAAGCCTTGTGTGATGGGGTGTACCAGCCCTGCACTGAATTAACAGGGTTTAGCCAGGTTACACTGACTGAAGGAGCTCTGCCCCCGCAGTCCTACCAGGCATGCTCAGACTGTAGCCCAGGTATAAAAGCCTGGGGAGAGGCTCAGTCTGGGCTAGCTGGTGGAGGAGAAGGACCTCAGGTTGGAGCTCCTGAGCAGCAGCAGCCAGATGCCCGAGAGAAGAGCAGTGGAGGCTCCGATGCCAGTTGGGAAGTAACCACCGCAGACAACCAGGGAAGTGTGCCCCCCCCCCCCCCCAAGGAGTGAGAAGACCCAGCTGCCATGTGGGAATTTGGCTCATTGGATCAGGTAGGAAGTGGCTCAGGGAGGGTGCAGGAGCGGCCTCTCCCACCCAGAGATCCTCGGCATGTTTCGGTTGGATTCTCTGCTGAAGGAGTGGTGGGCTGTTCTGCTATTCACAGGGCCCTTGGCTGGGACCCGGTGGAGTAGCATAGCCCCCACCCCTGTGACTCTGGTCATTGGGCAATCCAGCCCTGTCTTAAATGGCTGCGTTACACTGTGGTTTATTGCCTCTGGCCATTGGGCCGTCCAATCCCCAGGGAGGGGGAAGGAAGGACCAACCCACGACACCTTGGAATATCCAGATTCAGCCTTTCCTATTCACTTACCCCTGCAGTCATCACCAGTGATACTTCCTGGGTAAAATGCTATTTAATGTGAATAAGCATTTCAGAATCTGATTCTAGTAAATGTTTAAATGATTACAAAGTTGACTGAGTAATCATAATATATCTGAAAAGTGAAATAAACCTGTTTGTCACAACAACTGAAAATAAAGTAAAAACTTGAGGCTTGCTAGGTAGGTCATTTGGTAGAAATATTTGTACCCTAATCTTCATTCTATTTCCAGGCCATTTGCCTTGAAAATTACATTTGATTGTTTCCCTGAAAAAAATTACACGAATGAAAAGCACAGAGGATGATGTAATAAAGAAATGTCCAGATAGAGGGTGAAATCCTAACTTTACTGAAATCAATGGCAAGACTCCCATTTTGCCCTCAGGGGCCTGGATTTCACCCATGAAGGTTATGGCTGATTCTTCTCACTATAATGTGCTGGACAAAGAAACTTTGCATCCAAAAACCTTTAAGTTTATGGCACATTTATCATTATAACACAGAGAAAATATACTTTTTAGGTGTTTATCCAAACAGAAGCTTCAAAAACTATTTGAAATTCCCCATTGCTGGTTTGTGCTCTCCTATTGTATGTCACCTCTTACTGAAAGATATTTTTAATAAGTGATTTGAATA
The DNA here is from genome assembly GCF_049634645.1 of Pelodiscus sinensis. Taxonomy (NCBI): domain Eukaryota; kingdom Metazoa; phylum Chordata; order Testudines; family Trionychidae; genus Pelodiscus; species Pelodiscus sinensis. The sequence goes on from NC_134712.1 coordinate 203,823,411, forward strand.
CGTCACATCGTCATATTTTATCTGTGATTAAGGATACTGTATCTGTTTGAATTAAAAGTGGAAGGTTCTGAATCTTGATGGATTGGACATGCATCTAAAAGGGCAAATTCAAATGAACTCGATTGATGAAACTTCCACTAAGTAGAGCCAGGTTTTGGCCTAATGAAAGTATAAACAGCTGTGAAACAAATTTTGTTGCGGAGATTCATGTAGCAGCAGTTCACAGTGATTTTGTTTGCTCATCCTTTTAAAGGTTCCTACTCAATTGTTCTATATGCCTTTTGAAAAGGAAATCACTACCTGTAATTCTCATCTGATTTTTTTAATAATGAATTATTGGGATCTTTCCAACTTGGGAATTCAGATACAGAGTTTATTAAATGGAAGCTTTTCTGTGTGACTTGGTAGTCAAAGAATGCTATTCAAAGGCAATTCCTCTTTACTGTTACAAGAATCACTTATAAAAGTCACAATTAACTCTTTGTTCATTTGAACTTGGAGAGATGGTGAGACTTATAAAAAAGAATGTAATAATTAAGTGCCCATTTTAGTGTTAATTATGAAATGCTAAGATGTTGATATTTGCTATGATGCAAAAGATTCCACTATAAATCTGTAATTTAGATACCACTTTGGGTGCAGTAACTAGATAGAACAGGAATGAGATACCCCAAAACAAAACTTAACTAATGGCCCGTTGATTTGGTCACTCAGGCTTCTTTTCCAATTCATGGTAAATCCAAATTGTGATATATTGTAGCTCTATTTTTTAAATGACTTGCTTCTGCAACAGCACCCAGTTAGATGTGTAAACCACCTTATTTCTAGGTGCAGTCAGTACTGTCTTTTTGCATGGTTATTTGTGTGGCCAATATTTGAGACCGACACTCCAACTTTAGGCTTGTTACCCCCATGTCCCTCAATCCTCATCTCATCCCAGTGATTCTGTCTTTTAACAATTTGGGGCTGAGGCCATGATTTCTACAATGCCTTGTGCAATAGGGCCTCAACCTGGCTGGTTTCTATGCACTCTCACAATATAAATGTTAATACTGATTATTAATAATGACTTCAGTAAATTGAGTTGGGGCCTGAAAAATGCAGTTTCTGTACCAGTGCTGACATCAGAGTTCCAGCTTCATAATAAGTTTATGGCAGAGTAGGCAGTTTGATTACATATACCAAACTGAGGAGGCATGGCATTACTCAATGAATAATCCCTCAAAGGAATTAAACCACATAACACAATTTTCTGTTATATGTCATCTCTCTCGTAGACTCTTGGTATCAAAATGATTCAAAGAGTTAAATTACAGTGTTACTCAAAGAAAAAGAATGGGTGGAGAGAGAAATTAAGAGGCTTAGAGAAGCAGAAATAGCTATGAGCAAGAGATTGTAAGGCAGAGATACAATAAAGTTCCTCCAGGTGTCAGGAGCTGCAACGGAAAAGGCCTTTGAATATTTATTCATGTCAAGCTTTTACAGTAGCAGAATGTGCAAAGAATATGGGTAATTACCTGCATCTGGCTCCGTAGAACCACAGGGTGCAGCTGTGGTAATCATGTTTCCCATTTCCTGATAGTTAATATTATTTCTCTGGTAATTACTTGCCCCTTCTTTGTCACTTCATCTCTTTCTCTTCCATGGCACTGCCACTTTCCTTCTATTTTATATCCGTGTATTTCAACTGTCACGTGTTGAATCTTATCTTTATTTCCCTTCCATTTGTCTTCTGACCTCTCCTCTGTCTCTGTATCTCGTCTATCTCCTCTTATTTGTCACTATCCTCCTTTTCCTCCCAGGCCACTATGGTTGAAGGAAACAGTCCGCTCCCTCTTCCACAAAGCCACGCTGTGTGCTTACACAAAAATGCCTTTCTTGCTGGCCTGGATCAAAAAATTAGGCAGCTATTGTTTTTTTGCTCCTGTGTGCTCTTCACAGGTGGGACTGCGAGCAGCTGTCACCTCCATTGGTACCTCAGCACATGTAAGCAGTAGCAGACTGAAAAGACAGACTTCCTGTATGGAGAGCTGCTAAAAGTGACACTGAGCCCCAGTAGTTAACTGAGAGTAGCCTCAAGCTCCCTGTCACATGGACACAGATCTGCTTCCAGGTCAGATAAGTACATTTGGGTGAATAAAGTTAGGCAAATCAAGCAGCCGGAGTTGTAAGAGCCAGAAAGAACCCAGCTAGGCTCTCAGAATTCAGGGATTGCTTCCGGGACTCTGAAGTCTGGAAAAATGTTTATGTATAAACAGAAAATTTGATTAGAGTCACTGAGAAACAATAAACTGGGAACATCACAAAGCCATGTTAGTTCTTTTTTCACAGCAAAACTCCACTGAAATCAATGAAGAGATCATCTGTGTTCAGTGTCCTTGGTATGTATTCCATCTACTCCTTCCTGCCATGTTCTGTTAACATTACACATAACCAAGTGAACCAACAGATTTGCCAGGCCCCTCTACATAGTGTGTGGAGGAGGGAAGGGAGGAAGCTCCACAGTCCCGGAAGGGGTGGAAATGGGCCTTGGGTAGAAGGGATAATGCCACCCAAAGTATCCCTCCCCCTCACTGGTCACATGATTACAAGTGAGACTCATCAGTTAACCATTTATATGTTTAACCCTTCTGCCGGTAGCAGTGTGCAACCTGAAGGGCCAGGTTCAGTATCTAGGAAGGTTCTTTCAACAAGGTGACTAAAACTGGCTTGAGCCCCCACCCAGTAGATTGGGAAGATTCCAACCTACCCACTGGGTACCTTTAGAGGCAATTCTTCCCCTCTCGTAAGCACTGAGTCAGAGATAGAAACAGTCTGTTTCATAACAGTACTCTATTGTCAACCCGCAGGACCACACTTAAACAAAGAGAACCTATAATATGAAAGAAACCTGTAAGCAAAGTACCATCCCCGGAGTCTGCAGGGCAAAGTCTTTTGCCTAAAGGTCTTTAGTCCAACCCTACTTAAAACACCCTATTTACAGCTTGGTCCAGTCAATGCAGACCCAGTCACATCACTTTGATGTCTCCACTCATTGAGCATGTGCCAGTGCCACCTATGCACTGTTCCTGTTGTCCACTTGCTCATGACAGCCGCCCTTCCGGCTGCTGCGCTGGCCGCCAGGTGCCCCGCTGGCCACCTGCCACTGGTCCTGCCAACTGCCTGCCGCTGCTCCTGCCAGCTGCCCCTCTGGACGCCTGCTTCTGCCAGCTGCCCCGCTGGCTGCCTGCTCCTGCCAGCCACTTCGCAGGCCACCTGCCATTGCTCCTACGAACCATCCGCCAGCTGCTCCTGCTGGCCGCCTTGCTGGCTGCCTGCCACTCACCGGCCATTCCCACCAGCCGCCTGCTGGCTGCTAGCTTCTGCCAGCTGCCCTGCTGGCCCCTTGCTGATGCTTCTGCGATGGGTCTGGCTCTGGACCAAACCTAGTGATTTCAGCTGTTTGTCAGTTGCTCAGTGATTTCAGCTCTTGGCCACCACCTAGGCAGGCCAAAAGATTCCAGCTTCCACTGAACTAACATTTCAAAATAATAAAGAGACTCCTTATGGAGTCTGTCTTTAGAATGGGGGGGAAGAGAGACAAGTTGAACCAGTCTTACAGCTAATGCCTGGATGGCATGTAGCCTGCTGGTTCCAGCTTCTTCCCCCCCAGTCCAATCCACTTGAGACTGGAAGGGGAAGGCTTGTCCATCCAAGACTCTTTACAATGACAGTGTTTCTTCTGCAAGCACTGGTGGTCATATTTTACAATTCCTACATTTAGGGTTAACATGGTTTGTGACCCCATAACAACCAAATTAGTTACAATACACAACATTCCATTCCAACAATTGACCATCCATGAGGCCTATAGCACTGACTGAACTCGATTTATATATTGCATTCCCTGGCATCCTTTCCCATTTCAGCATGAGCTGTATTTACGTATCAACAGTTGATTATCTTGCAGGGCTAAACAACTGAATGAGCATAACCACACCAAGGACTCCTCTCCCCTTTCAGTTGGCTGCATTGGGAGCAGTGGTTCAGACCCTGTTTACACATGGTTACCCTTTCACATATCTTCCAGGCAATGGTGATAGTGGGAGCTCTAGGCCACTCCGAATTGCAGACACCACGGCCAAATGCTCCCTTTGAACTCCCTACTTTCCCCTCCCTATTGGCGGGCCTGAATGTAACCACACTGCTCAGTTTAGGCTCTTTTTGTTTGTGCTACATTCTGAGATGTGTGTTTATGCAGCGCCCCATATTTCAACATTTGTTTGGGGAGGATGCTTACAAATAATATTGATTTTGATGCAGACCTACAGAATAGCTTTTTGTGTATAAGTAAAGAACTAGTTAATTCATGTACATGTATTGAGCTCCAGGCCCTTGGCTACATGTGCAGCATTTATAACATATAGCATTTATAACATGGATGAAATAAATCATCCATACCCTGTACACACTGAAATGCAAGTTTTATGAAAATGATCTCTCCAGAAATGCTCAGAACTGTGTTCTAATATGGCAGGGCTGACGGGGAGGAAGGAAAATACCTGTAAACCATTTTGGGAGTGGTTGTTTAACACCAGATCAAAGAAGTCTTATGAGAGGTATTTAAACAAAAAATTCAAAATACCTTCAGTGCACAATACAAAAGCCAGTCTCTTAGGGCATTCTACACTAGCAAGAAGATCAACACTCCAGAGGTTGATTTTCTAGTGTTTGATTTAACGGCTCTAATGTAGACCCCTAAATTGAATGCTGAGGGCAGCTCCCACCGGCACCCGGTACTCCTCCTTCTGAGAGGAATAAGGGAAGCTGATGGGAACATGTGCTCCCATTGGCCTCTGTATGGATGCTGCAAAATGCGTAGCTGGAGTTGCGTACCTTAAGCCAACCTTCCTGGTCTAATATGGACCAGGCCTTATTTTTTTTAAAAACATCAGCCTTCCTTTTTTAATTCCACATATTTAATGTGTATCTTTGTGCAGGCAATCACAAAAACTGAAAGTCCGTGGTATGTTCAAAGCTTCACAATACTGAAGTACGATTGCTTTTGGCTCCAAAGACGACAAAATACAGTGGCAGCAAAGCCCCACCTGGTGGTGTTGCCTTATGAATTTCTAGCCAACAAATCCTTTCTAAACTGGTTCAGAAGGCCAGTGCCACTAATGAGTAGCTTGGCAGTGCAGTGCCTCTTTGGCAAAGATTTGAAATCATCACCTTCATCTCAAATATCACTGATGTCTTTTCCCTAGCAACACATCTCTCTGAGGCTACATCTAGACTACAGGCTTCCTTCAGAAGAAGCTTTTTTTGGAAGAGAGCTTCTGAAAAATCTTCCGAAAGAGAGCATCCACACTGCAAAAGTGCATCGGAAAAGTGAATGGACGCGCTCTCGCATGTAAGCTGTGATTGCTATGGACGGAATGACCACCAGGGCACCTTTGCTTTTTCCTCCTTCCTCTTCTGAAAGGACTGCCTCTTTCCTGTCCCCACACACCTTTTTGCAAAAGAGCTTTTTCTCAAAAATACTGCTTCTTTGTAGAATGTGGATTACCAATGCTGGAAAAAACCCCTCTGATCTTTTGATTTTCTTGCAGAAGAACACAATTGCAGTATGGACATTCCTCAAGTTTTGTTGGAAAAACAACCATTTTTCTGACAAAACTCTGTAGTGTAGACATACCATGAGTGTGGTGACTGGTGAGAAATGGGCTGCCTGTTTGAACAATGCAGCAAAACTGAAAAAAATAAGGAAATCAGTGGTCTAGAGCTGTCATTCCAGCTTCATTCACAGTGACTAAAATATAAAAAGGAAAAGCACAATCATTACTGTAAACTATAGTTTACAGAGAGTGCTGAAATATACACTGTGATACAGTATTATTAGCCCATTGGATAGTGACAAGTTGCCAGACATGTTAATCAAACAGTCCATGTGGGTGGGCAATGTAAATGCAATATTTGTTGGCTAGGATACAATGGATTATCTTGGCTGACATGTATAGTCTTTGAGCCAGTTTCTCTTCAGTTCCCAGGATTTCATTCAGACTTTTTTCAATTTCTGAGATGCTGAGTTTCATTTTTTTTCAGCTTGAACAAACCCAAAAACTTGGCCAAAGTTGTGCTCAGTTATGGGTTGAAACTATAGAGTTCTGCTTGGTTTACAGCCCACCTCTTAAATAAGTTTTATTTCATGCAAAAATCTGCCTTGGCTTTCTTGAAAATGAACCTGAGTTCACTGAAAGGTTTCTGAACAGCAGAGAGCCTTTAGAACAGTGTTCCTTAAACTTTTTAAGACCTAGGAACACCAAACAATAATTTTTTTTTATGGGGAACACCAAGGATTTTTTGGTGAGGGGGGAAAAAAAAGTCAGGGGGAAAAAGAGTAGGGGGGAAAGTTATTGAGGGAAAAAAAGGGTCGGGGGAGTTATTGAGCCAAAAAAAAAATTGCCTGCCCTTTAAATGGTGGCCATTTTGAATTCTGTTGTTCTCTGCGGTACACCTCCGACTGCCACGCGGCACACTGGTGGCAGTTTATGAAACACTGCTTTAGAAACACCGCCTGCAATGCACTGTGCTGCATGCAGTCAATAGCATTCCATGCTATTTAACACAAGAAACGTGATTTTCAAATAGATGTTAAATAAAAAATCGATAAATGTCAGCTGATATTAAAATTGCATAACTGTAAAATAGCATAACCACTTATTGGTGCAAAAGGATTTAGTCCTGTGGTTTTCAAACTTTTTTTTTCTCATGACCCATTTGAAGAAAATTCATCTAGAATGTGGGCTCTGGGGTGGGGTTGAGGATGGAGAGCTTTAAGCTGTATGATGGGGCTCCGGCTTTGTTGGGGGTGGTCAAGGCTAGGACAGGAGGCGCTTACCTTGAGTGGCTCCCAGTCAGCAGTGCATCAGGAGTGCTAAGACAGGCTCCCTGCCTCTCCTGGCACCAGAGAACATGCTGCACCCCAGAAGCAGCCAGTAGCAAGTTCCCAGCCAATGGAAATTTGGAGCTAGTGCTAGGGGCAGGGGCAGGGGCAGTGCATGGAGCCCTGTGTGCTCTCTTTCTTTCTTCTCCCCAACTGGGAGCCAGGCCTGCTGCCAGCTGCTTATGGGGCACAGCACAGTCTATGGTGTCAGAACAGCAGGTAGCCTGCCTTAGCACCCACACTGGTCACCTGATCAACCTGCAGTAATGAGACCCAGTGCCTGACATTCCATGTTTGAAAACCACTGGTTTAGTCTATGTGTGGAGAAAATAACCACAAAGACAGATTTTCCGCAGAGCAAGATATTTATTAGACTTGACTCTATGCAACAAAATAAATTTGAATTTTCTACTATGATTATCATTAAAAAATGTACAAATGTCATGTAAATGTGATGTTTTGTGTACTTTGGAGTCACATTTTGTGTGTGTGTGTCTAACAAAACACTGAAAAACAGATTGGATATTGCTCCTTAGAGGTGTGTAGAATGCTAGGTGGAAGAAACCAGCCATATTTAAACTTTATTGTAGAAAATGCCATACTTGAAAGACTATTTTATAAGTACGACACTTAGCTGTTCAGTAGCTCTTTCATGCCCTCTGCAGTTAACTCAATTTTTTGTGAATGTGCAGTGAAATTAAGATCTGTTATGTTTCCTACAAAAACATTTTACCCAGGGTAAATACCAGTACACAATGGGAGTAAATGCTATTGGAAAGATTCATTTTGTTGCTTCTTGGCCAGGTTGTGGCTTTTGCCCTCCCCCTGCCCTCCTCCGTAGACAAGCAATTCTGTAGAGCAGAATAAGGTTGTACTATACATAGTCTAATTCAGGTCAGAGCACTGAAATACAAACTCATTATTGCATATGCTGTTTGATGGCATGACTAACTTTTTTCAAGTTTATGTGTTACTGCACATGCAATCATCTGTGCACTGGTTAACATACATGCGGTACTCACAATTGCAGAGCCTGTGTATAAATGACAGTCCAAAACTGCTTTAAAATAAGTAGGTCTATGAATAAAGCTGCTACTATAAATTGTATTTTACTAATTATCAGCTTTTAAAATGTGTGATTCAGTTATTGGTGTGTATATTTACGCAAATAAAGGTATAATTCAATTAATAATCTAAATGAGCATAATCTAAATTGTTTGCGTATGAATTAAGACAGTGATTCTCAAACTGGGCTGGGGGTCTTTGAAAATACTGAAGGGTATCCAGGAATCATGTCTAGGGCTGCCAGCTTTGCTGATCAACTCCTCTGCCACACTCCCAGTACCTTCTGCACACTGTGAAACATCTATTCAGGCTACGTCTAGAGTGCAGGCTTCTTTCAAAAGAATTTTTTTTCAGAAGAGATCTTCTGAAAAAACCTCTTCTGAAAGAGAGCGTCCACACACAAAAGCACATTGAAAAAGCGATGCGCTTTTGCGAAGGAGAGCGTCCAGACTGTTTGGACACTCTCTCACAGGAAAGGCCACCCAGAACCACTTCTGGCAGGGCTTAGGGTCTCCAGTTGCTTCTGAGTGCTGGTACTGGAGCCTTACAGAGACATGCACTTAAGGGACCTACCTGGACAGCTGCTTCTCTGCTTCTGCTGTGTGCTTGCTACCTCTTCGAGGGACAGCAAAGCTTCAGCAGTCCCTGCTGTGGTTGCCCCACTTTTTTGGATGCCCCAGCTTTTCTCTTGGTGCCATGGAGCTGGAGCTGACCCTGGGCATGCGATGGCCCCACACAACCATGCTGCAGTTTCTGGAGCACTTTGTGCCGGTTGCCTTCCTGGTCTTGACCAAGCTCAACTCCGAGCTCATTCTGGGAACCCTCTCCCTGGGTGCGAGAGCTACACTCTGACAACCGCACCCCACTGTGAAGAGGAGTTTTTGGAGTCTGGACTCCAGTTCTGACTGGTGGGACCAGCTGGTCATGGAGTGGTGGGACAACCAGCCGTGGCTCCAAAACTTCCACATGTGTAAGGTCACCTTTTTGGAGCTGTGTGCCTAGCTCACTCCTGCCCTCCAGAAACATGACACCCACCTGCGGCCCGCCATCTCCCTTGAGAAGTGAGTTGCAATCACCATCTGGAAGCTCACCACACCCAACAGCTACTGGTTAGTGGGCAACCAGTTTGGCGTGAGGAAGTCCACCATCGAGGCACTCCTCATGGAGGTAAGGCACTCTGGGCTGCAGTCCCTGCAGAGGGATGTGGAGAGTGTTGCATAAGGGGGACCCTCAGGAAAGGGGGGCTGAGGGCTGTGGGGGAGGGAAGCCCCATCTCTGGGGGGGTTGTGCAGTCCTGCCATCACACAGCCCTGCTGCTGGGGGGAAGTGGCCTCATAGGAGGTGGCTTCTGGGGTATTGGGGAGAGAGGAGAAGAGGGGGGCAGGCACTTCCCTACGGCTCAGGCACTCCCTCTTTTATTCTCTGTTGTGTGTGTTTCTTTGTCTCCTTCTGCACGTGGCGAGGGCCATCACTTGGTCCTGCTGTGGAAGGTCATCCGCCTGGGAGACCGGGACTCAATCGTGGCAGGATTTGCTGCCCTGGGATTCCCGGACTGTGCTGGAGCCATAGTTGGGACCCACATACTGATCTGCGCACCTGAGCATTGAGCGGCCCAGTATATTAATGGGAAAGGCTACTTCGCCATGGTGCTGCAGGCCCTGGTTGACCACCGTGGACGCTTCATGGACATTTTTGTTGGATGGTTGGGCAGGTCACACGATGCCTGGATTTTTTGCAACTGAAGCCTCTATGGCAAGCTGGAGGCAGACACATTCTTCCCTTGCCGGGACTTTGCGGTTGGGGACTTGCAGATACCGTTGTGCATCGTGGGGGACGCGGCCTGCCTCCTGATTGCTGTGGCTAATGAAGCTATATACTGGACACCTGGACCCCAGCAGGGACCAATTTAATGCCCGCCTGAACCGGACCAGGATCCAGGTCGAGTGCACCTTCGGCTGCCTCAAGGCGAAGTTCAGGTGCCTGCTGACCTGCCTCAATGTGGGTGGTTGCGGCATGTTGTGTCCTCCACAACATTGTGGAGAGAAAGGGGGAGGCTTTCCTCCCAGGGTAGGGGGCAGACACTGGCCACGAGAGGCAAGCCTTCAAGCAGCCGTGGACAACTGCCATCCACCAGACCCATCAGGCTAGGGTGAGCATCCAGGAGGCCCTGAGGGAGAGGTTCTCTCAGGACCCCAGTAACTCTCCCTAGGGCCTCCCCAACAGGGGCCTCTGGCTGGCAGCCCTATCCCTTCCCCACCACAACCCCTACCTTCACCCCATCCCTGACCTCTCAGTAAAGATACCTGTTTGGATGTGAACTAAACAAAGTCTGTATTTATCTTCCAATCAAAAGGGTGAGGAGGGGGAGGAAGACTCATAATCTGAAGGGGGAGAAGGGCTCAGAGTGGCATGGGTGGCAGCTGGATGTGCCACCTCAGGTGCGGGGACCTCATTGGACTTCGGGTTGGGTGGGTCTGGGGACCACAGGAGGGTGGGCAGAAGTGGGGGCGGGGGGCTGGAGTGGGGTCAGGGAGTCAGGGGTAGGGGCCATAGGCATCACTTGGGGAGGGGGCATTGTATGGGGAAGGAGCAGAGGCATTGTATGGGGGTAGGGGAATGGGAATGGGCATGGCAGGAGGGTAGTAGGCAGGAGGAGCGACAGCAGGCGGGTGTGCCATCATTTCTGTCATGACAGCACACATGCTATCACACTGCTGCATGAGGTGGTCCCAGGCACAGTTCCGCCACTCTGAGTCCTTCCGGATCTTCTGTGCCAGAGTCTGCTGCATGTCATGCAGGATGCTGACATGCTGGTGCATGAGGCCTTCCTGGTCCCTGGCGCACTTTTGGGTCCCCTGGGCTGTGGCAGCTGGCATGGGTGGTGTGGCTCGCTCCTCAGTCCAGACTGGTCCAGCTATGGAGAACACGAAGAGGGAGAGGGGGTCCGTCATCAATGCAGACGCTGTCCCTGAGGCCGTGACCTCCTCTGTGAGCAGTGACCAACAGTCCTCGGACAAGAGGAGGAGGATGTCCCGGGAGCAAAGTCATGTGTGTCCTGCACAGCAAGCCCTGCCTCCCAGGGGACCATGCTGCCCACTCCCTTGTCCTCCTACCCCATCCCACAGACAAACAGGCAAGGGAAGTGTCCGGCCACAATGGGATCCCATGGGCAGCAAAGGATCTGGGAGCAGCCTGGCCCTCCCTGGGGTCTGCACACACACCTGCGGCTCACAGCACTGCCTGCAGGAGCAGGTGGTGCCTTGTACGTGCAGACATTCCCATGTGCTGTGTGCAGCACTCCTCGGGGTGTCAGGGTTGTGCCTGCTCCCTTGTGGCTAGCCTGCTTCCAGCTGTGGCAGGTACAGGGAGGGCCCCTCCCCCGGGCCAGATGTGTATCAGGATCCCACCTGTGCTCAGGGGCTGCCTGCTGAGTCCTCATGGTGCACTCTAATGTTGCATGGGGTTCCACGTGCACAGACTGCAGCACGATGTCCAGCCTGAGCAACACTCGCACCCGGTCTCCTGTGGGCCCGCCTCCCTCACTCTGTGTGTGACAAACTAAGAGCACTCATCTGAAAATCCCTCCCTGGAATCAGACAAGGCCTGGGTGACATCCTGGCTGATTGGCACTGGCTCCAGGGACATAGTAATAATGTCCATTTCTCCTTCTCGTCCTCCTGCTGGCCCTGGTCCTCCTACTCCTCTGCTGTGACCTCCAGCCAGGCGATAACGGGGTTTGGTGCAGCTCCACGTAGTAGGGGCTGGTGGGGGCTCCTGCCCCTGAGTGTGAGCTGCGCTCCCTGTCCCTGAAGTATCCATGATGGAGCTCTTTGACCTTACTCCGGACCTTTTCCAAGGTCCAGGGTGGGTGTCCATGCTTCACCAGGGACTGGGCCATGCTCTTGAAGATGTCTGAATTGCGCTTGGAACACAGATCCTGAAATGTCTCCTCCTCGCCCCTACCTTGAGGAGGGATAGGATCTCTGCTCTGGACCAGGAGGGTGCTCGCCTCTTGTCCCCGTGTGTGGATCCTGGAACCCCTGGGTCTGCTCCCTGTGACGGCCAGGTAGGTCTCGGGGCACTTGTGGCTCTGCCATGGATGGCAAGGCCTGTGTGGCAGGGAGAGCTGCGCAGTGAGGTGCTGCTCTCAGGCCGGCTTCCTGCCACAAGGCTTGTCCAGGGTGCCTGCAGCTTTAAGAGGGGCCAGGAGACAAGAACTATAGAGTTGTGATTATTGTGGATGCAGTGTCCACCAGGGGACATGTATTATTTCCTGGAGGCTTCTTCTTTCGAAAGAAAACCCTCCTTCCCATCCACACACGCCTTTTTCCAAAAGAGCTCCAAGTTCAAATCACTTTGACTCTTTTGGAGTAGGGATTTGAACTCTTCCTTCTTATTCTGGGGCGAGGCTGTGTGTCTCTCTCCTGTTGGAATAGTTCCAATGTATATAACAGTTAAATAATCATTAGAACAGAGAGTGATTATATGGCTTGATGATGAGAGACCTGGACTCAATTCCCTGCTTCAACTTGGGTATCCCACAGAGTGTGTGAGTGCTTTAATCACATCTGTTGGATTTTGAGGGGATTAGGTATGCCTAGAGCAGGCCTACTAGATTGAACCCAGCCAGTGAGATAGGTTGAGGAATGTTTTGGCCATGTCTCTAGATACTAGCAATTGATGTGTCAGAGGTCAATCTTCTGGTGTTCGATTTAGCAGGTCTAGTAAGGACCTGCTAAATCAAATGCTGAGGATGCCCCTGTCAGCACTGGTACACCTACTTCTTGAGGAATAAGGGAAGTCAACAGGAGTGTTTCTCCCACTAACCTCCTGCTGTGGGGACAGTGCCAAAGTTTGAATCAAGGTATGTTGATTCCAGCTACACAATTAACATAGCTGAAGTTGCATTTCTTAATTTGAACTTATCCCCTAATGTAGACCTGATCTTATTCTGTAAATCCTGCCAGTGGTTAGGCATGAGGTAGCATTGAGCTGCTTAATGCTATCAAGATATGGGTGGCAGTGTGCATGCCCACCAGCAGCAATTTACACATGTAGGTAATGGAAACTTAGTACCCAGAAAATTTAGGCCCCTATGTTTAGGGTTAGGCTGCAGATAAAGGGTGCATATGTTTGTGAATGTCAGGGCTGCCTAAATGTTGGATTTAGGCACCTAAAGTAGCAGGCTCCTAAGTCCTTTTGTCAATTTGGCCCTAGTGGAATGAGGGAGGAGGAAATCTGGAGCTGATCATGAGATACCTGGAGGGAGGGGGATCTCACAAAACAGACACCCACACCATGGAGGATTCTGCTTCCAGGAATACTCTGGATGGAGAGTCACTAATTTAGGAAACTGCCTGGAAAGAGGAAACCTTTGGTACTGTGAAGAAGAGAAAAGTGAGAGAAATTGAGGGAGGGGGGATTAAAATGTCTTTTTTTTTTGGTTGAAGGATAAATACAAAATTCCAGTAGCTACTTATTTGGGTTTCTTTTAAATATTAGTGCACAGCCTCACTTAGTTTAAACCTTTAAAAGAAAATAAAAGGCAAAGTTGAAGAATCTGCCTGCTTTAGTTTCCCACTTGTCCACCAGAGGGAGTATAACATTATAAATGATCAAAAGTTACAAAGGGGTGGCCAAGTTAGTCTGTAACAGGAAAAACTTTAAAAACAACAAATAGTCTAGTAGCACCTTAAAGACTAACAAAACATGCAGATAGCATGATGAGCTTTCATGGGCACAACCTACTTCTTCAGATGACTTGAGTGTTAGAAGTCCAGATCCAAGAATAAATAAGGGAGGGAGGGAGGAGGGGAGAAGGAGGAAAAATTGGAGGGGAAGAAGAAAAAAGAGACAGCGAGTAGATAAGCTTCAGGGGGTAGCTGAGTTTGTTGTTTTTTAAGTCTTTCCTGTTACAGACTAATAGTCTAGTAGCACCTTAAAGACTAAATCAGTCTTTTGTAACTAGGGTATCATGAGCCCACAAAAGCTAATGATACCATTCAGTGGTCCCCAACGTGGTGCCCGCGGGCGTCATGACGCCTGCCGGGGCATTTATGTGCACCCGCCGAGTGACCAGGGCCGGCCCAACCCATTCTTGCGCTCTGAGGCCTGAGCATGCTTGAGCCATTCCTGCGCCCCGGGCAGCAGGCCCGTGACACATGCGAGGCTCCGCCCCCGGATGCATGGTGCATGCGCGGCCTTGCCCCCTGGCACGCTGCGCATCTTACATCTGCAATCGGGCGCACAGCGTCTGATGGCAGCTCTAAGGGGCGCTGTGCGGCCTCCGGCCCCAGGCGTGCGGTGCCCCTTACAGCTGCCATCAGGTGCCCCCCCCATAGGTTGGTGCCTCAGGCAGCTGCCCGGCTAGCTCCTCCCTTAATCCGACTCTGTGCGTGGTGCCGGCCCCAGGCGCGTGGCGCAGGCGCACAGCGCTTGAGTGGCCCCACCCCCGTGCACCCAGCCCCAAAAGGTTGGGGACCACTGATCTACATTATAAATGATATATCCTGAACCAGTGTTTGGAAACAGGAATCTAGTCAGGGAAAAGTCCTGCAATGCAGAAAATGTTTTACAGTAGGTATCTTTTTTTACCACTTCTATCTCTAGTATACATTTTCTAATGTTGGTGAATCATTCAGCAATATGGTCAAATAGTCCCATGTTTATGTATATATATGAGATTTGTGCATCTGCCTGTCTGTGAGTCCATCTATCTGTCTGCAAGTCTGTTTATTCAAGAACTCCTCCTAAATGGTAAGCACTAAGACCACCATATTTGGTATGCAGCTTCTTCTTATCCTGACCTATAGCAATGCCGGTAAGTCTTCTAGTATATGATAAAAATTCACCAACCTGGAGAGCAAGGAACATACGGAATCAAACAAATTATGTCACAGTAAAACTGTGTGAAGGGGAGAATTAAGACATGGCCATGCCTATTCAAGTAAAGAATCTGGATCAACATTGTAAGTACCTAACTATAAAAATTAGGCCTATCATGTTGTTAAAACAGCATTCTTAACTAAAGGATTTAACTGCAAACTAAATCCAGAATTGATACGGTAACTGAATGCAATTCAAAGTCTATAAGAACAAAGCTGTTCAATGTTTGGCCAATTTTTAATAAGATGGATTTTTTGAAATACAGTTCATGGTAATACTATGTGAATAAGGTGTGTAACCATAAATTAAAAGTTAGAACTCCAGCAGAGATTGTTGATATTTATTCATTTCATAGTTTCTGGACCTTATTCTTTGGGCTTCCGCTTTTTCTTTTTGCCATTCAAGTAGCACAAAAAGAAACAAAAATGTGCAGCATCTTCCCTGCTGGGGACTCACTTGGCATAGGAAAGTGCCTAGCAATGTAGAGCCAAGGTATGCCTCCTACACCCAGCCACACAGAGCTCTGGCTGGCAACTGGTCTTTTGGCAACTGTTACCAGTTTCCAAACACTGCCAGGGTCAGCCAGAGAATTGTGGAACTGTAACAGAGCCGCTGCACCCTGCAGTTCCAATCAGACACTGAACATACTCATACATATGTTTATAAGTAACGTCTTTGAATCTTTACATTATCACTGTTGTCCTTATTCTTCTACAGTCTGACCTTCTATTGTTCATTACCACCATATCTTGTCTTAAACTGGACTGTTAGCTATATTGTAAAACAATGTAATAAGTAATAATCCATGCCTCCTTCAAGTTCAGAGGGAACTGAATTTTCATAAATTTCTCCGTAATTATATATCTAAATACCCCCCTAGTTCTTGGTGCCTAGTTTAGGTGCCCAAGTCTATAAACATTACCTGTGTTTAGGTTGGTAATGCTGAAAATGCTCTTATTCTATCAGATTGTAGAGAAACAGAAATTTCGATGAAAAAGAAAGGCTCTTGTTCTCTGTTCATATCTCAAGACACCTAACACTGTTCAGACAGTTTTCTCAGTTCTCATATATTTGAGCCAGATAGGTCAGATTTACTGGAAAGCAGGGAACTATTGGAGATTAAAATTTTCCTCAGTTACCTGTTAGCATTGGCTCAAAGAAATATATGCTAAAATACTTAATTATCAATGGCACTTAAGTGATATTTTTCATCTGATGAGACCAAAGTGCTTTACAAGCATTCATTAATGGTAACAACTCTAAGAAATAGCTGTTATCCCCATTTTTCAGACAGACCCCCCCCCCCAAAAAAGCCAACATTCTTTCACGTCTATTTATCTGCAGCTAAGTGAGGCCTGGTAAAGGAGCACCAACAAGCTTCTTTAACAGGTTGGCATCTATCTACAATGTATGCTATGTAAAGATCTCATTCCGGTTTTGAACTGCTATAACTGCATTTTCTTAAGTTGCTAAATAGAAATGGGCAGCATTAAAAAACCCAAGATCAGGTTTTAATCTTAGCTGCTCTAAGGAAAAATTAAATGGGCTATGCTGAAGACAGTGTAATTTCTCCAGATTTAGCTGGTGTAAGAGAGCACAGCTTGCATGTCCTTTTTGTACTTCGTGCTTACAAAAAGAGCAGACTGTTGCTAAAGTTCTAATTCCTTCTACTAAAGTCCAAGAGAGCAAAAGTCCTTCGACATTCCTTGAGAAACAATCCGCCCTTCAGCCTACTTTATAAATTAATAAAAGCTGGTACGCAAAACCCAAGGAAGATTGGAATCTGCAGCCTGATCTCTGTTAAGTACATATATGGGTTTATATGTTTCTATTCTCTCTGTCTCGCTCTCTTTAAATATATAGTTTGAAAAACAAATCTGTTAACTTATTCTTTAAAATGTTAACAGTTAAAACCAGGTTTCAGGTGAGCAATAAAACATGCAGCTTCCCCAGACCTGTTCAAAACAATAACAATAGCCTAAGTCACATTAAGCCAGATGTTGAAGCACAAAAAGGAGGTGGGGGAGGGAGGTTCATGGAGACAAGAACAAATATGTGGAGGCCAAGATCTTGAAGGTCATGGAGACTGAACTTTCTTAAAGTAGAAGTCCCTCAGGTTAAGGCTGAGTCATACTGCCCAAGCAATGTGAAAAATCTTGCTCTACTGGTTCCTTTGCTGTATGTTTTCTATGGGGCAGATTAAAAGAAGTCTTCACTCTCCAGATCTATTAATCTATTATCTTGCACCTAAATTTGCTAAACAGTTAAGAAACTTATTCAGGCTTTCCTCCTTCCTCCTCCCATCTCTTTTTCTAAAGCTGTTTGTAGGCTGGGCCAGCCTTTATTAGTAGGCAGTGTTCAGACTAAGGCCACGTCTTCACTACCAGAAAGATTGGCACTGCAGCAGTCGATCTTCTAGAGTTCGATTTAGTGGGTTTGGAAAGACCCACTAAATAGAACAGCCAGGGCACCCCGTTGATGCTGGTACTCCTCGATTCACAAGGAGTAAGGGAACTCGATGGGAGAATTTGCTCCCATCGACCTCCCACTGTGGAGATGGCGTAGAAGGTCAAATTATGTCGACTCCAGCTATGCAATTAACATAGCTAGACTTGTATATCTTAATCTGACCTTCCAGGTAAGTATAGACAAGGCCCAAGCGTCAAGAGACATGGATTTTGTTCCTGGCTCTGCCATTACCTTGCCCTGTCTGTCAATTTTCTCATTTGTGAAATGAGGGTAACATTTTATTTACTATTTTGCTAAGGTGCTGTTACATTAGAGAAGAAAAAAGCTCTGCTCCCAGAGATAAGTATTTAATTATTCTTAAATGTATTTTAAATTAAATAGAAAACCTAATTCAATTACACGTAACTTTATGAAGCTGAAGTTTCCATGGACAGAAGAGATGAAGTTGATTTTTAGCTGTTAAAATGTTTAGCATTAAGCAGCCGACCCAAATCACTCTGTAGAAGAGATTACTTGATTTTCATTTGTTTTGTGGATTTTCATCATTGAAAAAAACTAGTGTCAAGAAGGGTATATCATACGCCTATGGACTAACATAATCCTGTGCCTTATCCCAACTATGATTTGCCAAATCAGGGAATCCAAATAAGAATATTACTATCTTAATTACCAATATGTTCCAACACCCTCTTGTTTCCTTTTCAAATCCTCCTTTCCCTTGTCCCAGGCTATGACAGGACTTGGAGATGAAGTTCTGAGCAGACTATTGTGGATGCTGACTGTTTGGAACTGCAGTGTCTCCATGGCAGCAGGCAGCAAGTGGGTGCCAATGATAGCCCCTCGCTGAAAACAGGAGGGGCGTTGTGCAGACTTGCAGAAAAAAGGCAGTGGTGCTGTGTAGTGGGGGAAAGGAGAGCAAGGTCATAAACTACTGCAAAAAGGTGAGTGCTGGTCAGCTTTGCAGCACTGACTCCCCCCTGGGAATGCAAGAGTGGACAGCTTTAAAGGTACAAGCTGTGGCTTTGGAAACCCCTTTTTCCACACAGTGGGCAACGCAGCACCCACCTTCTCTCTCCCCTTGAAGTGTTTGAACCTGCTGTGGACATCGTGCTAGTCACTCCTTTTTAAGGGGGCTGGGGAGAAATTTTTCCCTCATCACCATACTGGCTTCAGCCAAGTGGGATTTTTTCACCTTCCCCCAAGCAGGTGTCAGGGAAGACCTTATTATGGTGAACACCAAAGGCCTCCAAAGGCCTGGTTAGGCCCTATATCACAACTTATTTGGTAAGTGTGGGGCGACTACCCCATAGGGAAGGGGTCCAGTGCAGCTACCCCATAGGGAAGGCATCCATTGCCCAGATAAATGGCCTGATAAAGGCCTGAAATGGAGGTGCTGGTTAAAGAAACAGAATGGCGTGGGGTTTGGAGCTCTGATGGTTGTAATGGCAAGGAGCCAACCTCCCTTATAGCCCACCTTACCCCTCCTTCAATGGATTTGCTGGATGGCCCTGGTGGAAAAGAAGGTGGAAGAGTTGGAAGCCTCTTGAGTAATTACAGAATAAATGTACACAGTACAGCTGTTATCTGCCGGGTAGCCACCGACATCTAATACTAAAGTTGTGGCCTGATTAAATCCATATCAAGCATCTCCTGTCCTTTTGGTATATCTGTATGAGTAACAATGGCATTCAGGAACAAGTGTTGCTGTAAGAGTAGAAATACAGGCAACCCTACCCAGGTCAGAGGGCTGAGCATAGGCAAGAATTCAAGCATGAGAACTGTAAAGTAACGAAAGCCATCAACTGAGGCAGGTTAACTTCAAGATGTGAGTTGAGTCAGTTCTTTATCTGAACTTGCCCTCCTCATCCCTGGTTATTACCCGCTTACAACATTATTTACAAAACACAGAATCAGACCAAGACTGAAAATTTTCTGTCTGGAGTTTCTCAGAGAGCCTCTTCTGTTTCTCACATTAGCCAGTTATTTACTACGTCCAATTTGCCTACCAAATGGACTGTCAAGACAGACACACCATTCTCAGCCAATGCCGGAGACCATTATTCCACTGGTATAAATCTGTTATTTGATCCAATCTCATTTTGGGCCTAATCTAAAGCCCACTGAAAACAGGAGAAAAACTCCCATTGACCTAATTTTTTATCCAGTCCCTTATATATTAATTATGAGTGCATCAGAAAGTCCCAGTTATTAAAAAGCTGTATGGTACGGTCTGAGGAATGGGAATTGTTTTAGAGAATCATGATCAAATGGCCTGAGCTTGTTCCTGTATTCTTATCCCAGCTTTAATATTGACTCCTAATTTGGCTGTGGACAGTTTATCAGCAATGATATTTGCTGTAGGGTGAGTGAGAGAATCAAAAAGCTTCAGCTTTTGATCCAAAAATGTACATTTTGACAGTACCATTTTGTGAAAACAGTGTCATGATTTTGTTTTTGAATGAATGAAAACACATTTCAAAACATTGAAAGTTGCCACGAAACATCATTGTGATCCTCTAGGCATCCATAATCACTACTTACCTAAATACCTTCCGCACAGTACTGTTATCAGTCTCGATCAGGTAACCTCTGAAAAGTGCTTTGTAGACACATATATCACTCTGGACAGGTCTACACTTACGAGAAGATTGACATTCCAGAGGCTGATCTTCCAGCATTCCATTTAGTGGGCATAGTATATACCTCTAAATCGAACGCAGAGGACAGCCCCCGCTGGTGTTCGGTAAACCTTCTTCTGTGAGGAATAAAGGAAGCTGATGGGAGCATGTGTTCCCATTGCCCTCCTGCTGTGTGGATGCTGCCCCTGCTCAGCTTAGGATAAGCCGACTCCAGTTACACTGTATGCGTAGCTGGAGTTGCGTACTGTAAACCGATCTGCCTGGTCTAATATAGATGAGGCCTCTGTGTGTTATTACTTCAGACAGTGTATCTTTTATGGTAATGCTGAATTTGGAAAATTGAAGGTCAATTTTAAAGCTCAATGAAGCCATATTTATATTAGAATTCAA
Source organism: Pelodiscus sinensis (assembly GCF_049634645.1). Lineage (NCBI taxonomy): Eukaryota > Metazoa > Chordata > Testudines > Trionychidae > Pelodiscus > Pelodiscus sinensis. The sequence goes on from NC_134712.1 coordinate 203,843,784, forward strand.
GCTGACCTGCATATTTATCATCATCAGAATCATAGTTATTACTATTATTTTAGTAGCACTGAAATATGCTAGGCACTTTCCAAAAGCAGAGGTCTCACAAAGCCCTGCCTCAAAAGTGGTAGGATTTGTACCTGTCCAAACAAACTTTCCCACATTAAAGATATTTTTGAAAGTTTAAAAAGAAAGTTAAAGCGCCGTGTTTATTTAGAGCTGAATAGCAGTGTTTGCTGCTTTATAGCTACGATGAACAATAAGCGAGATTAATCGAATTAAACTGGTGATATCAATGCTATGGTTTGGGTTCTTTAAACTAGCTATTCATGGAGCATGTCTACACAGCAGCATTATTTCAAAATTATTTTGAAATAATGGGCATCTTATTCTGAAATCCGTATCCCTCATTTTATGAGGAATAACGCTTATTTTGAAATAGTTATTTCAGAATAGGGTGTGTGTAGACTGCACAGTTGTGGTTATTTCAAAATAAATGGCCTCTGGGACTTCCCATATTTACCCTGCTGGCCACTCTGTCCACACTCATCAGGACTCTATAGTTCCTCTTCCCCTGCAGGCTTTAAAGGTGCAGCCTCAGGGGAAACCGTGTGTGGCATGCAGCAGGCCCAGTTCACACTGTGCCACACAGAAGCACCCAAATTTGCCAACCCTGATGCCATAGCTGACAACAGCACTGCACCTGAGCCTCCATAGCTGCCAACACAGTTTCAGGAAGCTCCTAAGCCCCTGCCTGGGGCAGAAGAGTCAGGCACCATCCTGGACTGGTGTGGAGATCCTGGATCTCACCGAGATCTGGGGAGAGGAGGCAAGCCTCCAGGATCTCCGCACCAGATGAGAGAATGGATGGCCGACAGCCTGGAGCAGAGGAGACACACCTGCACCCAGGAGCAGGTTAAAGAGCTCAGGCACACCTACACTAGGGCCAGGAATCACAGCTCCCTCTCAGGGGCAGCACCTGCCATTACAACCAGCTCCACTGCTTTCTGGAAGGGGGGTCAGTCCCTTTCACCCCTCCCCTCCCCTCCGGGATGCCCGTTGTCACTCTCCCAGAGGGCAGGCCTGCAGCTCAGGATGAGGAGGAGCAGACCACACTGTCCTTGGAGCTGGTACCACCCTCCCAGGAGGTCACCCAGGGATCAGAGGATGCCGGAGAAGGCCCATCAGGTGAGCTCCATCCATGACTGTTCCTAGACACTTCCCGGTGTAGGCGGCAGGTGGCGAGGAGCTACACGCTCCTCACTCGGCCGCCTCAGCCTGGGCATTGCGCTGCAGCCTGTGCACGTGGATGCATGTGGAACGTCAGTCCGGAGCGCTCAGCCCCAGGAAGCTGCCATAGAGGGTTATTGCAGAGACCTGCCTTTGTCCCGACCCCATGGTGGGACACCCTTCCACCACAAGCCACCACTAAGGAGGCTGAGGTCCTGGAAACACACAGCAGTGCTGCAAAAGGCACGTGGCCAGACCTACGCTTTTGGGGCCGCATCCATGCCCAGGGACCTGGAGAGGGGGCACATCGCCACCCTGTGTGCCTTGCAGCAGTCTCTGTAGGTGGTCGTGGAGCTGCACTGCACCAACGGGCAGGCACTCTTGAAGCAGGCCTGGACCATGTGCCTGGCTTACCGCTGCAGTTGACAGCCTGCTGTTGTGGATGATGGGGTCCACATTGCCCAGGAGGATGAGCTGGTGCAGCAGGATACTGTTGATGGTCCTTATCAACTCTGGAAGGAGACAAACAGAATCACAGGGTTGCCAGGGCCCTCAGGAGTTCCCTGAGCCCAATGCCTCTCTCCCTTCCCCCAGACACAGCAGGACCAACTCCCTACATACCCCATCCCCTGACAGGGTTTGTGAAGGCGGGACTGAAAACCTTTCCAGGGAGAGAGCCTCCACCACTCCCTCCCCTTCTCTAGGGAACCCTATTCCAGCAGTTCACCAGCTCCTGGGACAATAGCACGAGAGCACCATACCTGCATAGAGTCATAGAATCATAGGACTGGAAGGGACCTCGAGAGGTCATCGAGTCCAGCCCCCCTGCCCTCAAGACAGGACCAAGCTCCGTCTACACCATCCCTGACAGATGTCTATCTAACCTGTTCTTAAAGATCTCCAGAGAAGGAGATTCCACCACCTCCCTTGGCAATTTATTCCAATATTTGACCACCCTGACAGTTAGGAATTTTTTCCTAATGTCCAATCTAAACCTCCCTTTCTGCACTTTAAGCCCATTACTCCTTGTCCTGTCCTCAGAAACCAAGAGGAACAAATTTTCTCCTTCCTCCTTGTGACACCCTTTTAGATATTTGAAAACCACTATCATGTCCCCCCTTAATCTTCTTTTTTCCAAACTAAACAAGCCCAGTTCATGAAGCTTGGCTTCATAGGTCATGTTCTCTAAACCTTTAATCATTCTTGTCTCTCTTCTCTGTACCCTTTCCAATTTCTCCACATCTTTCTTGAAATGTGGCGCCCAGAACTGGACACAGTACTCCAGCTGAGGCCTAACTAGTGCAGAGTAGAGCAGCAGAATGACTTCACGAGTTTTGCTTACAACACACCTGTTGATACAACCTAGAATCATATTTGCTTTTTTTGCAACAGCATTGTGCATGAGTATGGCCCCGATGGTCAGTCTCCCTATACCAAACTGGTTCCTGATAGAGTGGTAGCTGTCCAGTGTGGCAAGCTTCCAGACAGCAATGGTGACTCGCTTGTGGAGGGGGTGGCATGTCACATGTGGATGTCCCCTCACCTAAGAGCAGGGGTGAGCCACTCGTAGAGCTCTACGAAGATCCATTCTGCATGCGGAAGTTCTGGAGCCACTGCTGGTCGTCCCACCACTCCATGAGGATCTGGGCCCACCAGTCAGAACTGGTGGTCAGTCGCCACAGCAGTGGTACATGGTGTGCAGGGGAGGTCGGGAAGGGTCGTGCTGCATGAGCAGCACATGGAGAGAGGAGAGGAGATGCCCTGCAATGAGATGGGGGTCCTGTTCCTGTAGGGACATGAGGGCAGCCTGCACTAACTGCACCAGGAGGTGCAGCATGGGGGTTTAAGAGCTGTCAACTGCTTGGAGGCAGGCCTGGTTCCATGGCAGGAGTGCTGTGGTGTCTGAAAGGGCAACCAGAGCAGGCAGTGAGAAGGATTTGCTGTTTCTCAATGAGGTAGGTAAAAGAGAGGAGCCTGAGACATGGCTGTATAGGGGGGTCCCTTTATGCTTGAGTCTCAGACAGCCTCAGGAAGCAGCTCCAGGAAGTGAGTGCAGTCCTGATGCCCTGCCCAAAGTGCTTCCGGGTGGCCTTAAATGCAGTTCAGCATTCAATGAGTATGGACGCTCTGTTTCGAAATAGCTCAGCGCTATTTCAGTTGGCGTTTGCTGTGTAGACACGCTATTTCAAAATAAGCTATTTTGGAGTTTGTATTCCAAAATAGCTTATTCCGAAATAAGCATGCAGTGTAGACGTACCCCGTCTGTCCACTTTTGTGCCATGATAATATCATGCTAGTTCACAAAATATATTACATAATATATTTCAATGCAATACCATAAAATAATCTTATTCTCCTGCACAGACTGTCTTGTATAGCCTATGGATCGCATGAGGTTATATTCATAGGTGACAATGGCCAAAACTGAGAAGCATCTGTTAATTTCTCTTGTTATCTTGTACACCTGTTAGCAGTCATTGGTGTGGTTTGATTAAGGAACCTGTGTTTTACCTGGCATGTGTACTGTCCGGTACACTTCAGTCTTCTTTGCACAGTTTACTACAAAACCTTTCTTCCTGCTGCTTAAAATAAAACAGAAAGAGCCAGATCCTTAGCCAGTGCACTCAACATAGCTCCACTGAGTTGAGTGGTAGTAGACCGGTTTACATCCACTGAGGATTGCGCCCTACAATATTATTTTGTAGTTCATGCCTGAGACAGTTTTTTAAATAATAGCAGAAGGAGTATGGGTAAATTACAACAAAATGATCAGTCCCCTCATCTCTAACAATGAGATTTCACTTGGTTTAAGGATAAAAGAGTGCAAGTGTTTTGCTTCTCTCATTCTACTTAATTATCTTGCCTTCCCCACGGTCTTACTGCAGAGACATTTATAGCCATCAAACATAGTCTGCCAGACCTAGGTGTTATGGACTGTGCCTCCAGGGATAATAACCATATGGTATTTTAGGAGAGGACACAGTTCATTTCAGAGCAATTCGAATAAGCAGATTTCTTTTCTTTATTACACCATTGCATTTGGCGGCAATCCGCTAGAGGCAGATTCTCTGCTCTCAAAGGACTGGTCTGCCCACTCTGTCCATTTAACAGGACATTCAGCTCAGAAAATCCAGTCGCTGATCACACATGTGGAGCAGATGTGCGAGCATGCGTAGCAAAAGAAAAAAAATCCCAGCAGTGGACCAAGGGAAATGTAGCATAACTACTCAAAAACAGTGACAAAAAAACCCTGATTCTGAAATGGTGGATATTGTGGCTTGTAAGGGACTATTTTTCTTATTAATTCTTCGTAGGGGGAAAAAAGCATATGCTTCCTCTATTATTTTTCTTTTTGAAGGTGGGGGAGTCATATTCATGTTATGCTGATGTGGCTTCTTTGTTCATTTTCACAGCCTTCTTACAATGATATAATTCTCACTATTTTGACCAGACAGTCTTGGGGCCCTACCTCTCAGGAACTGACTGCTGGAAAACTTCCACTGGAAAAAAACACCCATTTAAAAGAAAGGATATCAGAAGTATACATCCTTTTATCCTTGCCCCCATAGACTTGCATGTAAAAGGAGAGCACCAGCTGTTTTTCTCATGGTGAATAAGGGTTACTTGGGGAAATCTGACTTCCTGTTTTTACATGGACAACTACATTGTTACATAACTAGTTAATTTTGGTTAGGTCAATAGAGCAAGTTTAATTATTGGAACTTTCCTTTTTCACTCAAGCTACACACCGTACATAAGAAAGAGAAATTACAAGAAAGTCAGACGTGTACAGTAGCTGAAATTTTCATCTTTATTAAATGGATGGCTTTGATACTCCTTATTAAATGTATCCCCTCTTTTTCAAATATAATGATCTGGGGGAAAATTTTGCTGCACTATATTTCTACTGGAAAATGCTGTTATTTAATATCTCTGGGTGTGTTTACACATCAGTGTTATTTTGGAATAATGGCTGTTATTCCAAAACAACAATGCGAGCATCTACACATCGATTCTGTTATTTTGAAATAAATTTGAAATAACGGATGGTTATTCCAACTTCTGTAAACCTCATTCCATGAAGAATAATGCCTACTCCAAAATAGCTATTTCGGAATAGCTGTAGTGTGGACGTTCCACTGCTGCTATTTTGAAATAGCTCTTCCCCAGGACCTTTAAAGTAATTACTCCCCAGTGCCTCCTGGGGCTCTAAATCTAGGTAGCACATCTATATTAAGGAAGCCTGCCTTGGACTAATTTTGAAGCTTCCCTGTAGTGTAGACGTATTATTTTGAAATAAGCTGTTTCAGAGTATTTCTTCCGGATGAGCTTATTTTGAAATAAGCATGCAGAGTAGACGTACCCTCAGAGTATAGTGAATGAAATATTGTGTGTGAAATTGAAAAAATGTAATAGCCAGAGCACTCACGGAGACCCTCCCCTCAGCTCCCTGCAATATCCCCCGCAGCCTTAATCTAGCAGAGTTCATAAGAACAACATTTAAGCATCTTTATCCATGGATATACAAACGTATCTTAATAGGCAGTGCTATTAAACACACAGCCATTATTATAAGAACAACCACCCAGGACAATGCAAAATATAACCTAATTACATATTGGAAGGTATCAGAAATTAAATACGGGTCTTGCTATTTGTGATAGTCAGAATTTTCTTTAAATGAAGCTCTTTCTATTTATTTTGTGTTTCTGGTCAGTGACTAGATATAGACTTTTTTCTTCAGTTCATAGGGTATTGTAAATTATGCTAGATTTCAAAGTATTAGTTTTGATTAATGCATCAAAGGACATTTGTCCCTGTTTCCTCCACATTCTCATAATATACAAGTAGTTGGCTGTATGCTGTTAATCCCTTCAGAATAAAGCAAGCAGATCATTGTAGATCATAGTATCTCTTTTGTGTGTTTTTGGTACAACAATATTACAGTGGAAGGAACCCACTAGCACTGTTATATGGATGAGTGTTTTTATTCAGAGCCTTGTTCTTAATAAACATCCCAAAGAAAAATATTCAACAGCAGCAGGCAGTAATAAAGAGGCAGAAAATGGCAAAACCACAGTACTGAAGGAAGCCTATGTGAAAACACTGGTTGTATCTTCCTGGTTACAGAAAACAAATAGAACTGTTCAAAGTGCTTGCCAGCAAGGGCCTGCCAAATAAAATATTGTTTTATGAAGTCAGGAAAAAACTAATTTTAAAGGTTATTGTAGGTTATTTGTGGTCACTTCTTGAATGCATAAAACATGATGTCATTTTGAACCCTTTGCTATTTTTATTTTAATCCTATAGGTCTTTGCCTGAGATACTATCTCAGCCTCTGCAGAAATCTAAAAGGTGGTGTTATTGTTTAGTACATGCAAAAGCTTGTTCTACAAAATGAATAGAATTAAATACAAGCCAACAAAGTGCCAGAACATGTTGTGCCATATCAGCCTTACTGCTGCGTCAATATATTCACACTATAAAATAACTCTGGAGAAAAGGATCACCACCCTACTAGTAAACTTGAATCAGAAGATTGCAAAGAGGTTTTCCTCATACTGAATACATAAAGTTTATGTTATGGTACGGTTCTCTTGGATTATGTGTCATGCTAACAGTATACATACTCTCCTTGATAACATCGGCTTAACTTCACTAGCTGAACAATATTGTGGATGTGATAATTATTTTCATTTGGGTAACCTGTCACCACATGTTACTTGCCTGCTTCTGGTCTTCAGTAGTATAGGTTTGTCTGGCTTATCTGAAAAAGTAATGCCAGCACCAAGTGTAATGTATCTAGATCAAAGGAGGAGGCAGTTTAAGCAGGCATTTGATTAAAAGAAGCTGACAGTAAAGGGTAAAGTCTATTTGTCACCACCAATCAAAGTTAAAGCTGTTCCTACTTTTCTTCTTTTAAATTGTAAGTTCTTCAGTGTATGGAGCATGTCTTCATATGTATTTGTGTACCAGTTAGCACAACAGCGTTTTGATCCTAATTGCAGTTTTTGGGCTAATATATCTATATATTTTAGAAATTGCACCTGTCTGTCTGCCTAAGAGTCTTTGTTCAAGAACTCCTCCTGAATAGTAAGAGCTAGGACCACCAAATTTGGTATGCAGCTTCCTCTTACGCTAACTTAAAGCAAAGTCAGGGTTTGATTGTGCCAAGAAAATGGGAAGTGCCAGGAATGGGACTGTTTTCCAAAACATGGAAAGGGAGGGGGCACAGAGAGCAGGGACGCAATACTTAGAGTGGCCACTGGGGGCAGTGAGCACAGAGGAGAGCTATACTGCAGAGTGGCCACTGGGGGCAGCCGCACCACCAAGAAAGTGGCCAGCAGGTCTGGGGATCTGCCATCTTGCCTGCCACCGGACCAGGTAGCCCCTCCTGCCCCTGGAGGCTGGGGAAGCTAGGGGGCACCAAAGACCTCTGCCAGATGGGTGCCTGGGAGGAGGAAAAGGCCACTCTGGGGGGGAGCCAGCCCTGTCAGATGGGATCCCCCATCCTGAGCCCCTCCTCACCCATCACTCTCACACTCCCTCAACGTCCAGTCTCCTGCCCTACCCCCCCTTCACACCCTCAATGTCCTGCCCTGACTCCTGCACCTCCCACACCTCCAGCTCCCTGCCCTGAAAGTCTTCTAGTTAATAATAAATAATTCTTCCATCTGCTATAGTTTCCATAAATATAATGGGCGACTATTTTAGGGTCTGATACAAAATTTACAGAAGTCAATGGAAAAACATTGACTTCTGTATGCTTTAAATCAGCTCCTTAATCAGCCCTCTGAGAGATTCCCAATCTCCAACCATTAACTTGGACCTGTTAGTTATCTCACATTCATCTGTAATTACCATTCCTAAGAGGGGTCAAAATGAGCATGAATACATAGAACAGATTGCCTGCAAGAGAAAGTACTTAACCAGGCTACGGCATTCTCTCAGGCTATGTCTACACTATGAGTTTTCTCAGCAAAAAATATTCTAATGAGGGACTCATTTGCATGAGTCACAATCTCATTTGCATATTTTCTGCTATCCAGTTTTTTGCTAGGGTTTTTGTGCAAAAACAAGCAGTGTAGACATTTTCTTTTTGCACAAAAACCCCTTTTCCTGCAAGATCTGTTGCAGGAAAAGGTCTGTTGTGGGAAAACGGAATTTTGCGCAGAAATAAAACGTCCACACTACTTGTTTTTGCACAAAAACCCCAGTGAAAAAAATGGATCAGCAGAAAATATGCAAATGAGATCATGACTCATGCAAATGAGTCCTTCATTAGCATATTTTTTGCAGAGAAAACTCATAGTGTAGACGTAACCTCAGAGGATATGTCTATTCAGCAGCTTTATTTTGGAATAACTGATGTTATTCTGAAATAACAAAGATTACATCTACGTAGCAAGTCATTATTTTGAAATAATGTCAAGCTGGAGGACTTTTTACTTCAACTCCTGTAACCCTCATTTTACAAGGAGTAAGGGAAGTCGAAGTGTTCTTCCTTCGACTTCCTGCTGTGTAGACAGTGCCAAAAGCAGAATTAAACTATTTTGACTTCAGCTACGCAATTGATGTAGCTGAAGTTGCATGGCTTAATTCGACTTTTGCCCTGCTGTGTAGATTTGCCCAGAGTGTTTACTGGTAACATGCTGCTCAAGCTAATGCCCTGTCTTTTGACAAAGAAGCAAAAATTGAAGAGCTGCTATCCCTGTGATAAATTAGGGTATACTTAAGTTTTCCAAGAAAATCATTGTTCCAACACAGGGCAACAACACATGGCTTGGGGAAAAAATACATGCACAGTTTTAAACTGATATTCTACAAATTCAGTTTTTACCTTGTATAGTCTAGCTACTTGCTTTACATCACTACAGCATTTATAAAATGACTTTTGAATATTTTTATCTTCCTCGCAAGCTTTCTCTTACAGTCCCTTCATATTATTAATTTATCCAAATATCCACAATACACAGCCAAGCATTTTCTCTAACTTTTAATTACAGGTTGAACCTCCCTAATCTGGCACACTCTGATCCAGCAACATCCATGGCCCAGCATGGTTTTAGTTAGCCAGATGTCCACTTATCATGGGTGTGGCCATGTTTCCCACTGTCCCATAAAGTTTTTTTATAGTCATCAGTCCTGGCTCTCATTGTTCTTTGCTGTTATTTAGCTCTATTTTATCCTTAAATATCTTCTAAGAACCCAGTAAGCAGTGGATGGGTTGGTAATGCTGCTAGACAATATTGACCTCCCATGGTTCGGCAAATTCTAGAGTTCAGCACCAGTCAGGATCCAAAGGTGCCAGACTAGACAGGTTCAAACTGGTGGTATTCTCTTCTATCCTTCCTGTTGAAGATAGGGGCCCGGGCAGAGACAGGTGCATCCTGGAGTTGAATGCCTGGCTGCGAGGATGGTGTCTCCAGGAGGGCTTTGGCTTCCTCGACCATGGGATGCTATTCCAGGAAGGACTGCTGGGCAGAGATGGCATTCACCTTTTGAGGAGGGGGAAGACCCTATTTGGACAAAGACTGGCTAACCTAGTGAGGAGAGCTTTAAACTAGGTTCAACGGGGATAGGTGAGCAAAGCCCACAGGTAAGTGGAGAACATGGAGACCTGGGAGATGGGTCAGAAATGGGAGGGAGCGTGGGCTATAATGACAGAGAGAAAGGAGGGTAAGGGCAAAACTGGGAGGCAAGGTCAAATCAGTATCTTAGATGCCTATATATACAAATGCGAGAAGTATGGGTAATAAGCAGGAAGAACTGGAAGTGCTAATAAATAAGTACAATTATGACATTGTTGGCATCACAGAAACTTGGTGGAATAATACACATGATTGGAATGCTTGCTCAGGAAGGACAGACAGGGAAAAAAGGGAGGCGGTGTTGCCTTATATATTAAAAATGAACACACTTGGAGTGAGGTGGAGATGGACATAGGAGACGGAAGTGTTGAGAGTCTCTGGGTTAGGCTAAAAGGGGTTAAAAATGAGGGTGATGTCATGCTAGGAGTCTACTACAGGCCACCTACCCTGGTGGAAGAAGTGGATGAGGCTTTTTTTAAACAACTAACAATATCATCCAAAGCCCAAGATTTGGTGGTGATGGGGGACTTCAGCTATCCTGATATATGTTGGGAAAATAACACAGAGGGGCACAGACTATCCAATAAGTTCTTGGACTGCATTGGAGACAACTTTTTATTTCAGAAGGTTGAAAAAGCTACGAGGGGGAAAGCTGTTCCAGATTTGATCCTAACAAATAGGGAGGAACTGGTTGAGAATTTGAAAGTGGAAGGCAGCTTGGGTGAAAGTGATCATGAAATCATAGAGTTCACAATTCTAAGGAAGGGTAGAAAGGAGAGCATCAAAATAGAGACAATGGATTTCAGGAAGGCAGATTTTGGTAAGCTCAGAGAGCTGATAGGTAAGGTCCAGTGGGAATCAAGACTGAGGGGAAAACCAACTGAGGAGAGCTGGCAATTTTTCAAAGGGACGTTGTTAAGGGCCCAAAAGCAAGCTGTTCCACTGCGTTGGAAAGATAGAAAATATGGCAAAAGACCGCGTTGGCTTAACCACGAGATCTTGCATGATCTAAAAATAAAAAAGGAGTCCTATAGAAAATGGAAAGTAGGACAAATTACAAAGGATGAATATAGGCAAACAACACAGGAATGCAGGGGCAAATTTAGAAAGGCAAAGGCACAAGATGAGCTCAAACTAGCTACAGGAATAAAGGGAAACAAGGAGACTTTTTATAAATACATTAGAAGCAAGAGGAAGACCAAGGACAGGGTAGGCCCACTGGTCAGTGAGGAGGGAGAAACAGTAACAGGAAACTTGGAAATGGCAGAGATGCTTAATAACTTCTTCTTTTCGGTCTTTACCAAGAAGTCTGAAGGAATGACTAACATAGTGAATACTACTGGGAAGGGGTAGGTTTAGAAGATAAAATAAAAAAAGAACAAGTTAAAAATCACCTAGAAAAGTTAGATGCCTGCAAGTTACCAGGGCCTGATGAAATGCTTCCTAGAATACTAAAGGAGCTGATAGAGGAGGTATCTGAGCTTCTAGCTATCATCTTTGGAAAATCATGGGGGACAGGAGAGATTCCAGAAGACTTGAAAAGGGCAAATATAGTGCCCATTTATAAAAAGGGAAATAAGAACAACCCAGGAAACTACAGACTAGTTAGTTTAACTTCTGTGCCAGGGAAGATGATGGTGCAAGTAATTAAGGAAATCATCTGTAAACACTTGGAAGGTGGCAAGGTGAGAGGGAACAGCCAGCATGGATTTGTGAAGAACAAATCATGTCAAACCAATCTGATAGCTTTCACTGATAGGATAACGAGTTTCGTGGATAAGGGAGAAGCGGTGGATGTGGTATACCTAGACTTCAGTAAGGCATTTGATATGGTCTCGCATGATATTCTTATCAATAAACTAGGCAAATACAACTTAGATGAGGCTACTATAAGGTGAGTGCATAACTGGCTGGATAACCATACTCAGGGTATGTCAACACTAGCTCATTAGTTCGAGCTAGGTAGGCAAATGAGGGCAACTGGAGTTGCAAATGAAGCCCGGGATTTAAATATCCCGGGCTTCGTTTGCATGTTCCTGGGCACCGCCATTTTTAAATCCCCCTTAGTCTGAACTAATTGCCCGCGGCTAGACGCGGCACTTAAACGTTAATTCGAACTAACTCCTTAGTTCGAATTAACTGTTACTCCTCATTCCACGAGGAGAATTAACTGTTACTCCTCATTCCATGAGGAGTAACAGTTAATTCGAACTAAGGAGTTAGTTTGAATTAACGTTTAACTGCCGCATCTAGCCGCGGGCAGTTCGGACTAAGGGGGATTTAAAAATGGCAGTGCCTGGGAACATGCAAATGAAGCCCAGGATATTTAAATCCTGGGCTTCATTTGCAACTCTGGTTTCCCTCATTTGCCTACCTAGCTCGAACTAATGAGCTAGTGTAGACATACCCTCAGAGAGTAGTTATTAATGGTTCACAATCCTGCTGGAAAGGTATAACTAGTGGGGTTCCACAGGGGTCTGTTTTGGGACCGGCTCTGTTCAATATCTTCATCAATGATTTAGATATTGGTATAGAAAGTACGCTTATTAAGTTTGCAGATAATACCAAGCTGGGAGGGGTTGCGACTGCTCTGGAGGATAGGGACATAATTCAAAATGATCTGGACAAATTGGAGAAATGTTCTGAGGTAAACAGGATGAAGTTTAATAAAGACAAATGTAAAGTGCTCCACTTAGGAAGGAACAATCAGTTTCACACATACAGAATGGGAAGCGACTGTCTAGGAAGGAGTACGGCAGAAAGGGATCCAGGGGTTATAGTGGACCACAAGCTGAATATGAGTCAGCAGTGTGATCCTGTTGCAAAAAAAGCAAACATGATTCTGGGATGCATCAACAGGTGTGTCGTGAGCAAGACACGAGAAGTCATTTTTCCACTCTACTCTGCGCTGGTTAGGCCTCAGGTGGAGTATTGTGTCCAGTTCTGGGCACTGCATTTCAAGAAAGATGTGGAGAAATTGGAGGGGGTCCAGAGAAGAGCAATGAGAATGATTAAAGGTCTAGAGAACATGACCTATGAAGGAAGGCTGAAAGAATTGGGTTTGTTTAGTTTAGAAAAGAGAAGATTGAGGGGGGACATGATAGCCATTTTCAGCTATTGGAAAGGGTGTCATAAGGAGGAGGGAGAAAACTTGTTCTTCTTGGGCTCTGAGGATAGAACAAGACGCAATAGGCTTAACCTGCAGCAAGGGAGGTTTAGGTTGGACATTAGGAAAAACTTCCTAACTGTCAGGGTTGTCAAACACTGGAATAAATTGCCCAGCAAGATTGTGGAATCTCCATCTCTGGAGATATTTAAGAGTAGGTTAGATAAATGTCTATCGGGGACGGTCTAGACACTATTTGGTCCTGCCATGAGAGCAGGGGACTGGACTCAATGACCACTCAAGGTCCCTTCCAGTCCTAGTATTCTGTGATTCTATAACCTATAGAATTTGGCTTTGCTAATAATAGCAAACCAAGTAATCTTGCAAAAGTCTTGCAACGGATACCCATTCCAACGGATACCCATTGGACAAATCCCTGGTGCCCAGGGACCCACAGAAAATATGACAGTTCAGTCTTCTTATATCCTTGTTTCAGGTCTTGGCTGATCCTGGCTTCAATACCCTTGGCTTGATCCTGGCTTCAGATTCACAACCTTGTTCTCTGCAGCAAAGGTGACCAGAGCTGTGGGCTCTTTAAATCACCTCCAGAGCCTTGGGAGGCAGTGCAGTCCATGCAGTGGTGAGCGCTGCCTGCCTACAGCCCTACCCCTTCTGCCTAAAGACACACCCCTTCCACGAGGCTTGGAGCCAAGTCCCCCCCCCCCACACACACATACACATAGCCCAGGGCCCAGCAAAGTCTGTTGCCAGCCTGGAGAGTGGGTGAGGTCTGAGAGTTGTGGCACTGAACTCATAGCCCAAAGGGAGGGGAGCTAATGCTGTTTTAATCCACTTTTGCACCCTCCTAATCTGGAGATGCTCCAAAGACTGAAGCAGCATATTCATTTATGTGGCCTTGGAAACCTGTCACAGGGTTGCCTGCTCTATGCGCCGCAGCACTACCCAGAATTCTCGTAATGTGATGTGCTGCAGCTCTGCCCCTGCTATATACCTCATGCCTGGGCTTCAATGGGATTCTTAGAAAGACAGTGTGGAGCTGCCTCTGCAGTGCCTGCATAGGGGAATCCTCCCCTTGTCAAATCTGGTGTTTTTAGAGCCCCTTTTAAACTGCTCTGGCCTTTATACTCATATAAAGGGACTGGGGCAGGTGTAAGAATCTCATCTAAGATTTCTTACTTGTAAATGGTATTTTTTTCCAAATCAATCTCTAATATGCTGCCATTCGTTGTCTTTCTGTTTTATAGCCAGTTGGCATTATTAATGCTATTTCCTTGCTGTACTGTCATACTCATGAGAGAACTCTCCTGAGCAAAATTTCTATTAATGTCTTATCGTTTGGTCTTTCTGGATAAAAGATGTTTGCTGTAACTAAGCTTTACTAAGGCTCTTATTCCTGTTATAAATTTAATTCCACCCAGGTGTCTCCCACCTCCCAGCTTGTAAATATTTCCCTTTACAGTCAGTTCTGTGGGATTCATGTTTGGGAAACCACTGGCTAGGAGTATGATGGGCTCAGGACACAGATTTGTAGTGTGTGGATGGGGCTGGAGTGTTGTGGCAGAAGACTGGGAATTTGGGGGTGCAGGAGTTTGGGGATGTGAGAGGCTCAGAACAGGGGCTTCCAGTGTATGATAGGCTGGCGTTTGGAGTCTGGAGGTGGTGGTTGAGGAGTGTTATGATGCTGCGGCCAGATGGGGGCTTGGGCGCAATTTGGGGCTTGTTGTCCAGGCTTCATTTTTAAATAAAATATTATATCCCACACAAAATGTTTCAGCATTGTCTTTATTTATGAGAGGGGCAGGGAACCTGTTTTGAGTCAGGGATCACTGACCCACAGGAAAGTCAGTTGTGGCCACACAAGTGAGATGCAAAAAAAACCCCCTCCAAAACCTTCCAAGCCTCACTAATATGGCCCCAACTGTGCTGGTGGGGGTAGGTGGCAGGGTGCTGGGGCAGGGTGCTTGTGTGGGGGGGGGGGGGGAGGTCTGGCCAGGGGGAGAGGACAGAGACATCTGGGGCCAGTACTTGGGGATCCTGGGTCTCAGGAAGTGCGCGGGCTGCTCTTCCCCTCCCCTAAGCAGCTGGTGTGCTTCCTGAAATGCCTAGTCTGTCACTCCACCGGGGACTTCCTTCCTCCCTCCCTGCTGCCTGCCTGCGCAGGGTATATGTGTAGGAGTTTCAGGACTGCATGCCAGCTCCAACTTCTCAGGAAGTGTGCACTCTTCCTCTGCTCCCCACAACAGCTGCGTGCTTCCTGAGAAGTTGGAGCTGGCATGCAGTCCCAGGTTTCCAACTCCGTCCCCTCTCCCACCTGGTGCAGGCAGGCAGCAGGGGGAAAGTCCCTGCTGGTGCAACAGACCCAGCATTTCAGGAAGTGCACCAGCTGTTTAGGGGAAGGGAAGAGCAGCTTGTTCTAACCCAGTCCTCCTCCCCTTCCCCAAAGCCAGGCATACACACCTCCACCCAATCCCCCTCTACTGCCCTCTCCCAAAGCCAGGCACACCCCTTCCCCAGCCCAATCCCCCTCCTCCCACTCTAACCTAATTCTTGGGTCCTGGAGTGTGAAGGACCGGGTCTGGGCACAGCTGAGGGCATCCGCTCAGGGCGAATTGTTCAAATTCGGGGTTCCTTACAGCCCCCAGACTGGAGACCTTCCCAAATAGGCCACAAACCAGTCCCAGAGCACTTCAGCTGCCTGCTTGAAGCCTCATGAGCAAAACCCCTCCGGCATCCCAGCAATATCCATGCCCCAGATGGCCCCGGGCCTCATACACAGGTGAGGGGTTCTAGAGCCCAATCTCACCTTCCCCGAACAAGTTCTGTCCGGTTCCAAGAAACCAGCCACAGATCCCTGGTCAATTTACCTTCTGGACCTTACCCACAAATCACGCTGAGTCAGTCCTTTAGCATCTAACATTGGTTTATTGCTACAAGAAAGAAAAGCATGAGAGCAAGGTTGCTAAAGAATCATACATTACATGCATCGAATCTCCCAGGTCTCGATGCAAGCTCTAGCAGAGATGTTGTAGCTGCTGGCTTAAAAGTCCTTGTTGCATATCCTAGGTTAGGATGGGTCCACAGTTCTTTCCAGCTCTTCGATCCCTGTTGCCTCTGGGATGAAGGGCTGAGCTGAGTATGAGATGGAGACGGCCACATGGCCAATTTATACCTCCTTCCTGGTCTCTTCTTGGCTGCAGCAGGTCACCTGGCCAGCGGCCTATCCCTGTGTTCCTTGCTGGTAGCCCTTAGGTGTCATTCCTCATTCCCGAGGTGTGTCCTAGGCCCATTGAGTGCTATTGTCCCACAGAGCCTTGCTAATTAGCATGTCCATTGGCTGAGCTCTGCCCATTGCTCAAACACACACAGAAATATTTAATACTCGCACAAAATACATACTTATAACTTCACACGCAGACATTATACATTTACATGAATAGCATATATAAAATTAGCAGACAGTAAGCTTCTAGTCAACATCTTGCATGGCCCCCTTTATACTACTTTTGGGACCAACAACCCCCCCCCCATGGGTGCAGCAGTGACCCAGCTGCTCCCTTCACAATCCAATAACGTGACACGGAGCCACCACTGCTACAGCTGCACATCTCCCTCTAGGTGCTGGGGCACATGCGCTGAGTGGCCGACTTTGAACCAGGATGCCATGCACACCTCTTCCACCCCTCCTCCAGAGCCAGGCATCTCCCCCTCCCTAACCTTATGCCTGGGTCCCGGATGCTGTGTGCAACCCAGTCTGCACGTGCAGGATATGACATAGTGCACTGGGGGCTGTGAGCAGATGGCGCAGGCCAGGAGCACCCATGCGGCTCACAGCATCCCGGCCATGAGAGTGGCTGACCTGAGTGATTCTGGGTTCTGTCCTGGTTCTGTCAGGAGCCACAATTTTTTTCATGCAGCTCGCGAGCTGTGGGTTGGCCACCGCTGATCTAGATGTTAGCAATGTTATGTCATGCTGAGTGGAACTTCTGAGCAACCACATTTATATTCTCTTTAAAGGAACTAGCTTTAAGTAACCAACCAGTTCCATCAGCTGAACCATTTGATTTGTTTAAAGACACCTCAGGTACCGGATCTGTCACAGTTAAAGTCTAATTCCAGAAGCACTGGACAACAGCAAGCAAGGAAATGTCTTCCTGCCTCTCCTTATTGCCTCCAGCAGGTAAACCGTATTAATACTTTTCTCTAGTTCACCTTTCAAAGAGAAGAGGCTGATGGATAGAAATAGATATATCTTTCTATATTTGACTTCAGAATAGAAAATTGAATATTTGATTTTTACCTTCTCCCTCATAATAAAATAGTGACTGTCACTTAGGTTTCTTGTAGGATTTGTCAAACTCTTTCCATGGTCCCCAAGTGTATATGAGCCTTGATTTTTGTTGTGTCTGCCAATAAAAAAGCAGATTGGAATGTATTTTGATATAAATTCTAAAAAAGCCATCATTTTTATTAAAGGGAACATTCCTTGTAAAATGAACAGCTTTGTAATTCATTAAATCTCCTTCCCTGGGTGGATCAGAATATTTGTGCTCTATTGCATGCTTTAGGAGGTACAAATGAAGAAGAAATGCTTCAAGGCTGAAAAGAAAGCCAATCAAGATGGGAAACATGGGTTAGCCTTTTTCAATAGGAGGTTAGAGAGCACTTTTCTCTATTTCTAGCTTCTTCTGGGTCATGTTTTTGCAGTGCAGGGGGAATTTGAGTTCTGCTCCATCCCAAAAGAAGATAGTGTGCAACAGAATTGCAGTTACATGAAAACCACAGAAATGGAGGATGAAGGAACTCCCTTTAAGTAAAGTTAGAAAGAAACTTAGTGGCTTGATTTTGTAAAATGCTAAGCACTGACTCCAATCCAGCACAGCATTTAGCTACATGAATGTTCCCATCAAACCTATGTAGTTATAGATGACCCTCCGAATCATTAATGGCTTTTCCCCCATAATGCCCTGCTAGTGTAGAAGTATTTTCCCAATTTGCTGATGGGGAACTGAGCTAGAGATAGAGGGTAAGTGGCTTGACCAAGGTCACATCAGCTTTTGGCAGAGCTGGAAATTGAAAGGGCATCTCTCAGGCCTGAAGCATATTCCGTGTGTAAGCAGGGTCTGAACCACTGCTTCCAATGCAGCCAGCAGAAAGGGGAGAGGAGTCTTGGGTGTGATTATACTCCTTCAGTTGTTTAGCCCTGCAAGGTATTCAACTGTTGATATGTAAATACAGCTCATGCTGGAATGGGAAAGGAATCCAGGGTGTGATTATGTAAATCCAGTTCAGTCAGTGCTATAGGCCTGGTCGATGGTCAATTGTTAGAATGGAATTTTGTGTATTGTAACTAATTTGGCTGTTGTGGGGTCACAGGCCATGTTGACCATAGATGTAGGAATTGTAAAATATGATCACCAGTGCTTGTAGGAAGGACACTGTCATTGTGAAGAGTCTCGGATGGACAAGCCTTCCGAGACTCAAGTGGTTTGGATTGGGGGGGAAGGAGCTTGAACCAGCAGGCTACATGCTTTCCAGGAGTGAGCTGTAAAACTGGTTCAACCTGTCTTCTCTCCCCTCCCCTCCCCAGTTCTAAGGATAGACCTAAAACAGACTCCATAAGGAGTCTCTTTGTTATTTTGAAATATTATTCCAGTGGAAGCTAGAATCTTTTGGCCTGCCTAGATGGTGGCAAAGAACTGAAATCACTGAGAAACTGACAAAGAACTGAAATCACGAGGTTTGGCCCAGAGACAGAGCCATCATGGAAGCAAGTGGCCAGCAGGTGGCTGGCAGCCAGCAGGGTGGCTGGTGGGAGCAGCCAGTAGAAATAGCAGCGGGCATCTAGCACAGTGGCTGGTGGGAGTGGCAGGCAGGCAGGCAGCCAGTAGAAATAGCAGCAGGCAGCCACTGGGGTGGCTGGCAGAAGCAGATGGCCTGTGGGGTGGCTGGCGGGAGCAGCTGGCAAGAGCAGCAGCAAGTGGCCAATGGAGTGGGTGAGATGCCTCCTATACCCACCCCTCAAGGGTAGGAGGTGAGCTCTGAAAATCACCTCTGAGCTCTGATCTGCCCTGACTCAGGGCAGCAACTGTGAGTGGGGTACGAAGAAAGGTTGGGCATGTGAATGGGACCCTTACATTGCTGGATTTGTGAGCCTGAGAGGCAAAGGAAATTGCTGAATCTGCTTGAGTGGGGATGTTTACTTGTGGCTTGGTTATAAACTTTGTGGTGTTTTCCCAAGTTACTACCATGTTACTTCTCTCCCTCTTTCATTAAAAGTTTATTTTCTATGCTCAGACTCTGTGCTTGCAAGTGGGGAAGCACTGCCTCCCAGAGGTGTCCAAGGATGTGTGAATTTCCCCACCGGACTGGGTTGGGCTTGAGCCAGTTCTGTGTGAGATGGATAAAAAGAAACCCTAGATATTGAACCCAGCCTTGGCTGCTGCCAGCGCTATCTGGCAGAAGGGTTACACGTGCATTAGACCGTCCTTTCTCCCTGTGCACTGAAGTGCTTTGCTGGATCAAGTCTAGTGCTGAAACAGCGAGTGTAAAGTGTAGAACAAAAGAGAGACACAACCAGGGAAATTGATTATGGAAGCCTGTTGAAGACAGCACCCACTGCATGATTCCACACATGCTGCCTACTGAAGAATAGCCAGAACAGCCACCAGTTGTAATTCTGCAAACAAATCACAACGGGCTTAGCTCTGAGGGTGACCCTAGAGCTCACAATTTGTAGGAGTAACCACAGGCTTATTTTTAATAAGATTTGAATCAGATCGGCATGTTGGGATCTACTGCAATCAATAAATAGCTGCACTGCATAGTTATATTTCTAAAGGGTATGAAAGCGTAGGTCCTGCAAAGACTTAAAGAGGCTTTTGGAAAATAATTACACTGAAAGCTATAGTGTAGTGACAACTGTGTTGAAGTTAGGAACTATTGCTTTAAGCATAAGAAGTTTATTGGTTCTGCTTGCAGATAAGGGGCTCTGTAGGGAAGCATGCAAAGTGATACTGCCTTTCTATAAAGAGAGAGCCTATAACAAGGTGGGATTGAGCCTCTCTGCTTTGGGGTTCTTGTATGGTAGGATTCTGGAGTCTAAGGGTACATCTACACTGCACAGCTATTTCAGGATACCAGAAGTATCCCTAAATAGCTCCCCCAGTTCTGTCTTCACATCTTCACAAGCCGCCCATTATTTCAAATTATTTTTTTGAAATAACAGGTGCACTATTTCAGCATCCCAGTAACCCTCGTTATTTTGAAATTTGGTGTTGTGTAGACATGCGAAATTTCGAAATAGCCTACTTTGAAACTCAATTGAAATAAGATACGCAGTTTGTATACTGCAAATTGCATATCTTATTTCGAGTTTAGGGTGCTGTGTAGACGCACCCTATGAGATAAAGTGTTTGCTACTCTGCAAACTGCTGGAACAGGTATTTTGTTATATTATCCAATTGCTTTGCATGTTACGAATGTAACAAAGCCCATGGCTGGGAACGTCCTGTGAGAAAGCTGTGGGTTCTTAAACTGTATCATAGTGTTGAGCACAAGTTAACAGAGAGCTTAACTTGTGGGCCCTCTCTCCTGTGATTCCCTACCACACAAAGTACCTCTTCTCCCATTGGCTATTGTGTAACATCTCTCTGGAAACAGCAGCAATTGCTTCTATGAAAAAAAAATCCTTTCTGAAAAGTCTATTTGTGGCTGTTTTGAGTAGCTGGAAGCAAGGAGCAGTATCAGTGCCATGTTACCTGTCAACTCTTCAGGCTGCTTCTGAGAGGGCCAGATGTAAGCAACCAGCATGGGACTCTTAGGCGAGCTACATACTACAATTGAAGGTGGGCTTACGGCAGGAGTGGGAAATAATTTTTGATCAGAGGCCACTTCAGAAATTTTTGAAGTGGCCCTGGGCTGCCCAGAAGGGGCAGAGCCTCAGGTGGAAGGGGCGGGGCCAGGACAAGTCAATGCTTCCCCACCCACAAGACCCTGATTGGTCTGGGGTGGTTGGGGGAGCCTGTGAAGTCTTCGCTCCCGCCCACCCACAGAAAGAACCGCTAGCTGGCACGAACACCTGGCAGTTCCCTCTAGGAGCTTGCGCCCCTGGTGGTAGGAGGAGACTTTGCACACTCCCCCACTGCACCCTTATCAATCAGGGACTGGGGAGGGGAAACATGCGTCCCACTCCCTCCCCCCGTCCTGTAAAGGAGCACCATGCTTAGAGTCAACCACCAGCCTTTTGCAGGGAGGGAGGAGACTTTGCGTGCTCCACCCATCCCCAGGCCAATCGGGGGGGGGAGCACATGAGGTCTCCTCTCGCCCTACAAGGAGCTCCAGCTTCGACAGGGGTGCCCTGAGCATTCGATTTAGAAGGTCTTTACTAGATCCGCTAAATCAAACTCCGGAAGATCACTGCAGCATCACTCTTTCGGGAAATGAAGATGGCCTTAGATAGTGACTTTTAGTTCTTTTCTGGGCCTGCAGAAGTAGGTCAAAGGAGACCTAGGTTCAATAGCTCAGAAAGACTCTGCCATATGATATTGTGTAAATCATGTAGTTTAGCCCGTGTCTCCATTTCCCATTTGTAAAATTCAGGTGATGTGAGGATTACAAGTCCATTTTTAATGCGCGGGTATGACAGAGTGCAGGGAGTTAACAGGATGAGCCTGCATTGTGATCACTCTGATGCTAATTAGCTTCCCCCAGAGAGGGCTGACTGGGGGGATGAAACATAATTAGCTGATCGGACTAGCAGGGTGTGATAGCAAAAGGGAGAGAAACAGGACTAATATTGTTCAGAGACAGAGCAATCTCCAGGAAGAGAGACTTCTTTTTATTGGCTGTACAGAAGTGCCGAGGATACAAGGACTGTTGTAAATAGTATTGCTGCATGTAATGGTAAAGGTGTGGGTGGTGGGAACCCAAATAAAGAAACTGCGGGGGGTGCTCGCTCATCCAACCAACGGCATCTGAGCAGCCTTGTGTAATGCTAAAAAGAGGAAGTGGATCATTCCCTGTCACAGTAGAGTCAGAGCATATAGCTAGAGTAGAACTCACTTCCTCTGTGACTTTGAGTAATTCACTTCATCTCCCAGCCTCAGATGTAACATGGTGTTAGTACTGTAATATATATTGCAGCTTTTACACCTGACACTGATGCTTTGAAGAATAACATTTTCAGAGTGCTTTGAAGATGTGCACTGATATAGCTGTATGTATTATTAATACACAATTGTGTGACCTCTTATGTCCAGAGGTAAAACTGCTCCAATGGAAAACAACAGGGAACAAATACATCCCTGATGCAATTCCATCAACATGAGTGGAGTAGCACTAAAGAGGAATTTGTCCCAATGGATGTGTTAGTGGGATCACAAATATTAATGGACAGTGTCTAAAAACTATTCAGCAATTAAGTCTACTTTACTGTAATGATTTGGATAAATTAAAGCAAGGATGTTTTGTGAAAACAAGTGTTTTTGTTGTATTTTTAACTTGCTTAAATTAATTTAACAAAATTAATGTTTTGAATTTTTATTGACCCCTTTCCTTTTTACTGGCATTTGGCTGGGTAACCAAAAAGGAACTTGACATTGATATTCAAACAGGACTCGATGAGATTGCTACAAGGGGCTTTCCCCTTCTTTCTTGCATTGCCTGTGAAACTGCAGGAGCCTGTCCTCACGGCTTGTATTTGGAGTGAAAGAGTGTTCAGTAACTCTAAGAAGATATGAATTTGTATTTGGAAAGACACACACTGTTTTGGAAAATTAGATTAAAATCTTTTAGTGGTGGGGGACTTGGTGACTCAGGAACCATTTCATCTCTGCATCACCAATTCAGATGAACAGCTGCCAAAAGCCATGACTATTTGATTGATTTGTGCTGTAAAGGGGTGGAATCTATCCAGTTCCTACTCCATATTACAACAATTACCATCAGAGTTAGCATTAATGTTCAGTGTAAGCAGAGATGCTGAGCACTGAGGGATTTAGGACAATAAAATCTCTCCAAAAAAGAAAAAAAATCCATTAATCAATGGATGAGTTGAATGACACAAAACCACTTAGCTTTTTATTTTACAACAGTCAAAATAGTGCTGAGCACATTAGAATCACAACACAAATTTCATCCCTCACAATCTAATATCATACATGATACAATGATGGGATAACATCAGGAAAGCAAGGAATTGGAAGTGCGAGAAGAGGGTAGCTATAGGATAATCCAGCAAAACTGACCACATAGCACATTGAATCATTTAAAATGGTTGAAATATATTTTAATTGAGTTGTTCCGGTAAACAGTAGTTGGCTGCAGTATCTTTCTCAAAAAGCCAAACACTTCTAGCTGCTTTTGTTTAGCTCCCTGGTTTATTAGCCCATCATTTCCTGGCCTCATATGACAGATTTAAAAATCCATCGGTTAAGGCAAAGATTGTAAATAATAGGGTCAGGCAGTGTAGCAGTAATGTAGTTCTTGGGCTTCAAAAGTAGTTTCTGCTAGAAACACCATTACGTCTACACTGCAGGCTTCTTGTGAAAGAACTGTTTTGCGCAAGAGTTCTTGTGCAAAAGGTCTTCCAGAAGAGCACGTCTACACTGCCGTGTGCTTTTGCCCAAGAGCGTCCATGGCAGTGTGGGTGCTCTCTTGTGCAAGAAAGCTCTGATGGCCATTTTAGCCATAGGGGTTTCTTGCGCAAGAAAATCATGTTGCCTGTCTACACTGCCTTCTTGTGGAAGAGCTCTTGTGCAAGAGGGCTTATTCCTCGTGGGGAGAGGAACAACTCTTCTGGAAGAAGCCCTGTTTTCCAACACTGTACTGTAAATTTACTTGCGCAAGAACACGCGTGCAGTGTAGACACCCGGCAAGTTTTTGTGCAAGAACAGCTGTTCTTGCTCAAAAAGCCTGCAGTGTAGACATAGTCCATGGGTTTTATAGACACTATTCTTGGCTTATAAATCTACTTTAGAATTGTTCAACTGTAGTACAGTTGCAGACTCTTGGTATAAATTAGCATTGCCTGGGGCTCCCTTGTTGTTTGGTCTAAAAGTATCAAGAAACAATTTTAATATCTTTTTCTTGTATTGCATCATTGCATCCCAAAACTGGTGATGTAACATTTAATAGATCTTATTTGATGGTATGTATCTGTCACAGCATGTGCTTTAAATGAACAATGTTAATTCTTAGGATGTGGCATCCTCTTTCAGGGGCTTTGAAGTCTGCATCTTCTTTGTTTCTGATTGACATGACTGAGATCCTAGATAAAGCGGGGACAAATGAGACTTGTTGTATTTGTAGGGTGTAAGAAGAGGTTAGAAGGGTGCTGAAACACTCAATAAAATGTGGGGTGCTGAAAGCCATTGAATCAAACTGGAAACCACTTCAAGCCAGGGGGAGGAGGGTGCAGGAGCACCCCAAGTTCCACAAGCTCTGATATGTTGTGATTTTCAGGAATGCAACTGTTAGTGAAAAATTACACTTTTTAAGCCATTCAGAGCATGTCCAGTTTAGATACACGCATTATAGAACACAGTGCCTATAAACTGTACACACTGTCTATAGATGAACCATAATGATTCCATCAGGGGTCACCAGTGGAGACTGAATCCTGAATCTTCAGCACTAAAAATAAAGGCTTCTAGCATTTGAGATGAGGGAACAAAATTCAGTTATCTGATAGCAATAGTAGGCACTTTATTATTTAGCTGAGCCATTAAAGGGGAACACATAATGCATGCTGAGCCCAATGAGTTACATGTACATGGGTCATTATAATGGGGCATAGTAGACTAACACTCCTGAAGTCTGTGAAAGGAAGAGTCCTAAGAGAGAATATTATTGAAAAGCAAAGGTTGTATGTCCCCTAATATATATGTTCAGAAACCTGGAGCAAAATATCCTGGCTGTGTCTACACTGGCACGTTCTTGCATGAAAGCGGCCACTCTTGCGCAAAAACATGCCGCTTGTCTACACTGGCCGCGCGTTCTTGTGAAAGTAAACTGATGTTGTACTGTAGAAAATCAGGGCTTCTTGTGCGAGAACTTTGACACTCCCTCTCAGGAAGAAACCCTCTTGTGCAAGAGCTCTTCCAGAAGAGGCCAGTGTAGACAGGCAACATGAATTTCTTGCGCAAGAAGTCCCTATGGTTAAAATGGCCATCAGAGCTTTCTTGCGGAAGAGAGCGTCCACACTGCCATGGATGCTCTCACGCAAAAGCACATGCCAGTGTGCTCTTTTGTGGAAGAGTTTTTGCACAAGAAGCTGTGTAGACGTATCCCCTATGTTCAAATATGAAAGAATCAAGCACATCTGATAGGCCCAAACAATAAACAACTAACAGAGAAAATTCATCTTGCTTTCTGTCTTCTCCTTATATACATTACAATAATTTCTTGTATCAAATATTTTTCTCTTAGGAACTGAATCCCCCTTTTTTCCCTCCTATAAGAACCCTGGATTTCTGTTTCTGATAGTATCCTATCAGAAACACCTATGAAGTATCTATATCGGGGCGGGCAAAAGTCTCTCAGCAGGCCACATCCAGCCTGCTTTGGGCTTTGATCTGGCCCACGAGCCAATTACAATCCCCACCCCCTAATTACAGGACCCATGGGGAGGGGGGAAGGAGCTCAGCCCTGACCCTTCATGCCCCATGCTGCTGCATGAGAGGAGGCAGCGCTGGGGCTCAGGCTCCTCAACAGAGCTGGCCCGGAGGCATCACTACTGCAGCCACACAGTCTGGGAATGGTCCTGGAGGCTGGAGGTGCAGCTGCCATGGTGTCTCCGGGGCCAGCCCCAGGCCACCTGGCCACAGTAGCGGCGCCTCCAGGACCAACCCTGGGCTGCAGTGCCTCTGGGGCGGCCCCAAGCCGCATAGACACAGCAATGGCACCACTGGGGCTGGCCCTGGCCTATGTGGCTGTGGCAGCAGTGCCGCTAGGGCCGGCAGCAGCGGCGCCTCCGGGGTGGCCCCAAGCTGCATTGCCTCTGAGACAGCCCCAAGTTGTGTAGCCATGGCAATGGCATATCTGGGGAAAGCCCTGGACCACGTGGCTGCAGCAGTGGCACTTCTGGGGCCGGCTGCAGTAGCGGCACCTCCAGGGCCGTCCCCAAGCCACGTAGCCACGGCAATGGTGCCTCTGGGGCCGGCCACAGTGCCTTGGTTTGGTTGCGTGGCTGTGGCAACGGCACCTCCAGCCTCCAGGCTGGCCTGTGGCTGTAGTGCCTTGGGGCCAGTCCCGGATTGTGTGGCCATGGCAGCAGTGTTTCCAGCCTCCGGGACCGTGTGGCCGCAGAACTGGGGCCTCCCTCCGGGACAGTTGGGACAGCGTGGCTGCAGCTGTTGCTTCAAGGGAGCACAAATTCAGGTAAGGTTGCCCCTCAAACCCAGACCCCCCCACCCGCACCCTAATCCCATCACTTCCCTCCCCCCCAAAACCCAGCACCCCCAGCTTGCTCCAACACCTCACTTGTTCTTGTACCCTCTCTCCTGGTCACATTCTGCACCTTCCCTTGTTCCTGCTCCTGCCACCTGGCCAGAAACCCTAATTGCAGCCTGCTTCTGCACTCCAGCTACCTCTCAAATCCTGCACCTCATCCCTATCCTACTTGCTGAGAGCCCTGTCTCATGCACTGTACCCCTCATTTTTGTCCCCTCCCCATAGCCTAAGTAGGTCCATAAAATCCACTGACTCAAGAACCCCAGAAAAGTAAATCTGGTCTATAGAAAGTCCTGAACCTCAGTTTCCCCCTTTCCTTCCCTTCATCCATGATGTTGTGGCACTAGAGGAGTGAGATGTCTCCATTCGGGGTTACATCAGTGAGAGTCGGGAGGTTTTGGAGGAATTTTTTGCTTCTGACTTGTGGTCTCCAGTGGTCAGTGACCCCAGACTCAAAAAGGGTTCCACACCCCTCCCAAAAATAAAGAAAACATTGAAACCTTTTGTGTTGGACATGATATTTTACTTAATTTAAAATGAAGTTTGATAGACTAACATGAGAAAATTAAAACGCTTAATCTGTTTCATAATTTAAATTAAACTGTTCTTACTAGCTGCAGCTGGGTCAGAAAATAAGGTCACCATACTCAGAAGGGTAGTTCTCAACCTTGCCCCTTCCACCCAAGTCCCCGCGTCTTCCGGGTCAGCCCGCAACCACTTCTGAAATTTGTGAAGTGGCCCCTCTTCCAAAATTATTGCCCACCCCTGATCTATATCAATACTCAAGTTGTCAGCAACAAACCACCTTTCAATTACTGGTGAAAGAATGCATTTAATTTTTCTAATCTCTCCTACGTTATTTGGAGCTTACAGCAGCTGATACTGGTTCAAAGTAGTAAGGCTGTCTGGTCTGTAACTGCAGAGGATATCTGGACACAAACATATCAGCCAAAAGAAAATGGCTTGTAAATTCTGACTATCACGTCCATCACCTTGAGATGTCAGTCCATTTTCTGGCAACTGTGAAAGTGGAACTTGCTGTTCCCTGACACTGAGAGATAAGGTCAAATTATTAAGGTTGATTTTTAGCACCCGATATTGTAAAGCTGAAGGTGCGTGTTCTCAGTATGCACAAGAATTCGACTCAGTTCGAAATAGTGTGTCCTGAGTAGGGTAGCTACCATCGACTTTGAAAGTGATGCACTGTGGGTACCTATCCCACAATTTCTGCCCCCCTTTGCATTTTGGGTTATGCTCCCAGTACATGCTGGAACCAAAGCTGTACAGGGGGTGGTCCTAGGTACATGTCATCAATGTCCCACAATATACTCATCTCTTCCCTCACTTGCCCCACTTGAAAGCAACAGCAAACGGCCTTTTCCCCCTGGTTATCCACGTAGATGCCATACCAGTGTAAGCATGGAACCTATCATGGATCCCATTCAGCAGCAAAGCATTATGGCAGTCATATTAACCATGGTGAGCTAATGCTGGAGAATCTCTACAGTGTATCCAGGGTCTGCCAGAAGGAGGAAGAATCCTGGGAGGCCATGAACATACTCTTTTGCGAAGCACTTAAGTTGAGCAACTAGCAAATGTTGCTGGCATTCGATCCTCTGCACACAGAGGAATGCTGGTTCTGATGCCATGAGACAAGCACAGACTGGTGGGATGCAGCTATGGGAAGATCTGCGGTGGCTGCAAAACTTGTGTGTGCAAATGGCCACTTTTATGGAAGTTTGTGAATTGCTTGCTTCTGCCCTGAACATGTTCCTTGAACATGTCATCCCTAATCCATATTCACCTGCAAATTTGTGCCAGCTGGACAGCTGGTGGAGCCAGGGGAATGTGTAGCATGCTCGTTGTTGTTCCTGCTGTAACAAAAAGTGAAGGGTAGACTTTACAGAAGATACACTGTAAAACCTAATATGTTAGCATGAAAGAAAGGTCTGTCTAAACACAATAAAGATGTTATGGACAAGGCACAGTTACACTTTTAAGTGGCCACTATGCAGCAGGTACACCTCAGAGTACTTAGGGGAGTAGCTGGACTCAATTTGGTGGCAGGCATGGTAAGGGACATCTCGCGGGGGTGGGGGAAATAAGGAGGCCAAGACATGGCAGCAGGGCAGGGCAGGGCAAGAGCTCATGTGGCATCCATATGTTTGGCACCCCCTATTTGCTAAGAGAGTGGAATTTTCCCATCCCGCAGGAGCATGCGGCTGGGAGGTGGTCTGGGCATGGTGGCAGTACAGGGCAGGGGCTCAAGGCATACTTCATTGGGGTTGAGCAAACAGAGGTTTCCTGCAGAGGCACCAGCTAGTCGCTTCCCCTGTTTCATCCAGGTTGCCATGTGTGATATCAGTCTTCTCTGAATCACACAGAGTGATAGGGAGCAGATGCTGACTGAATGTGGCCAGAAACCTGGACTTTACACTGCGATGCTTTGTGCTGCAATGATGCCATATCACTTACTGCTGGCTTGGCGTGGAAAGGTGTCCTACTGTGGAGGACGGAACAAGGCAAGTCTCCCCAGAAGCCTCGTGAGAAGGATTAAATAGTTTCTCTATGAAAGCTTTATGGAGATGTGCAGGGAGGATTCCCTTCATCTCCAGACATGTTAACAGGCTGTTCTGGGGACCCACCACTGTGTAGATCACACCCAATTCCCTTACCCCACTTGCAGCATGATAAAAAATGTAAACTCACTGTGACGGTTCCCCTACACCCATGCTTTATGAAATTGACTTATGGATACAAATATGCGTAACTTGAAGATGCTTTGGACAAAATACCTCACGTAACCTATACATCTTAATGTCTCAGTCTGCTGGATCTGTGTATCTTATTTTGGTGTATGTATCACTCTTTTATGTAGAGTTAGGAATATGGAGTAGAGAATGGTTTTTGGTTTTAATGTGCAAATGAAAGCCATCAAGGATGTTTCCCTCAATGTCTGGGTGATCACCTGTAAACAGCCCCCTTTGTCCTTTAAGTCTTAACAGTGGTTGGTCTTAGGAAGTCACGTGACCTCTCTAACTGGTAGGGGCTGGCCAAGTAATTTTCCATGGACGAGGAGAATGTAAATAAGAGAATTTCACCTGAAAGGGAGGCTATTTAAGATGCACAGTTTTTCACTTCTTGGCCTTGGCTGGCATTTGACTTCCAAGAGAGTGAACCAAAGACCCCAAGGAAAAGGGACTTTCCTGTTTTGGAGGCTAAGCAAGAATAAGAATAGTTTTAGGGTAAGTTTATGATAAGTGTTATAACTAGCTATGAGTTTTCTGTTATTTTAAATTTGTAAACTATTTTGCTCTGCCTGTTTTCACTTGCAATCACTTAAATCCTACTGTATGTACTTACTGAAATCACTTTTATTTACTATAAAGCCCAGTGTAAATGATTGTTACATGGGGGAACAATCAGTGTGTGCATCCTCCTTTCATTGTTAAAGGGAGCTTACTGTAATAATTTATTTGGAGTTCTGATCCTATTTTGGAAGTGGTTTCCTTAGAAGCTGGGCCCCAAACTGCATTTTCTTTGGACCAAAGATTTCCCATGTCTATATTGCTCCTTGTGGGGAAGGGGGGTGATCTCAGCTCTGTGTCTTGGCTGAGAGAGACCAGGAGATCTGGTCCTGCAGGACAGGATGGTGAAAAGCCCCAGAGAGCAAGGAGGTGAGTATCAGTGGCTTTATCATCACTCCAGAAAGCACCCCAAGGGGTCTTCTGTAACCACACCTGTCACACTCACCAGAAGTGCCCAGAAGTGCCTAGCTGTGAGACATCCTGGGAGGAGGGGATTGTCTCCAAAATTATTAAAAGGTTCTGATTGTCAGTGACATCGGTTGTCCTGCTTGCCTGTTGACCTTTCTCCTCCTCCTCATTCTCGCTGTCTCCCATGCTGCTGCCCAAGGACACCAAAGGAGTGTGGAGGAATCTGCAGACTGGCTAGGGAGGCTGGTTGGGTTCCCCCCCGCCCCCCCCAGGATCCCAAACAGCTGCCCATCAAAGTGACGTGTTTGTGGCCATGATCCAGACTATCCATTTGCCTCCTTTGTCTTCTGGTACAACTGCTTCAGCTCCTTTATTTTCATGTGATACTGCTGGGTATCCTTGGTGTATCCTTTCTCCACTATGGACTTTGTAATTTTGGCATAGATATTTGCATTTCATTTGTTGGTGCATAGTTCTGCAAGAACAGATTCCTCTCCCTATACAGCAATGAGGTCCAGGGATTTCCTACACACTCCATGCTGGTGATTGTGTGCTGCCTGCTCTGAGGTCTTCTAACCATGCTGGCCACACAGGAATGAAATTCAAATTTTCCCAGAGCTTTTCCTGTTCATCTGGAGAGCAGTAGAGTTGAAAGTCCCGGCCACAGTGGGTCACTGCAGGGCAATGTGCGACACCTCTCGGTGGCCAAGAACCTCCATTTTCACAGTGCTCTGTCTGCACTACCATAGAGTTGACCATGAAAGGTTGAATTTAGTGTTACTCCCCATGAAAAGCTGAAGTGCCAAAATCAACTTTAACGGCCCTTCAAGTCGACGGAATGGGCTAGGTGCTGTGGACTCACTGTGTAGAAAGTCAGCCTAACATGGCTAAGTTTGATCTAAACTCCCAGTGTAAACCAGGCCTGACACTCTGGTGCAGCTGTGTAACTGTGAAACCGTTGTGTTCTGCTGGAGCTCTAGGTGTAAATGTAGGAGATGATGAAAGAGGAGCAGATCCAGTTTGTGCTGCTGTCTATTTCCTCCTTGTGCATGCTTTTGCTATTTGAGTGTAATTCAGAAAGTGTGAGGATAGTGCTTCCCGTTTAGAGTACACGACTGGATCTCATGTAAGTGATTCCACATGCTGGATGACAAATGGCCTTTATGTTTACCCCTTACTATGCTAAGCCTACAAATCACACACACAAGGGCCTTTTTTTCTTATTCTTTTTTGACCTATCACTTTAAACTCCATTTAACTATTTTAGCTGCAGTGTAAAACAAATAGTTCCACAATCTGATGAAGACTTCTTACTTTTGGTGCCAGGAAAGGACGCATCATAAAAACAATCTGTTCTCATACTTCACTGTTGCTTGTTTGATAGATGTCCTAAGCAGTGAATATCCACTGGAGGTTGCTGCTGCTTATGATCATGTTTGGTTTACACTGCTTTTTTGTTTTTGCCTTTTTTTCTTTAGCAAAGCAGAGGTCTACATTTTTTTCTCGCTGTCTCAATGCTTGCAGCATTATCTGGAGAAGATACTTCCAGTTTCCAGGGGATGAACTTGAGAGTGACATATAGAGTACCACAGAAACTGTATGAATTCCAAAGGCATAAACTCTCTCAGTGAACTACAGTATGTGCCCATGTTTGGATATCATTCTAAAATACTGGGGTATGGGAGAAGCAATTAACACTGGGTGCAATCTTTTTGTCTTGCTCTGTTCTTTAGAGCAAGCATGAAATAATATGTAGCTTACATCAAAATAGCTTAATTCGGCTTTAGGCACTGTCTACACAGTGCAGAAAGTCAAAGGAAGAATACTTTTCCTTCAACTTCCTTTACTCCTCATAAAATGAGAGTTACAGGAGTCAGAGTAGGAAGTCCTCCAGTTCAACATTATTATGAAATGATGACTTGCAGCGTAGACACACTCTGTTATTTCGGAATAATGTCAGTTATTTGGAAAGAATGCTGCTGTGTAGACATAGCCATAAGATGGGCCAAACACTGTGAAATGTGTTCCCATATTTCATTAAGCTTATTAGGTTTATGCACCACATGTTACTGAGGGGTTGAGCAAGTAAGTCTAATAGAAGCCCTGAATGGTGCATCGGGGCTATACCATTGGCGGTTGAAACATTAAGGTTCAGATGAGTTTTGGACATAAAAGTAGTGATTCAACCTTTGTTGAAGGATGAAGCATATAGTGTATCCTCCCCAAAATTATAGCACAGACTCTTGGGCTACGTCTACACTGGCCCCAAATTCCGGAGAAGGGATGCAAAGCAGGTAAGTCAGAATAGGGAAATCCGCGGGGGATTTAAATATCCCCCCGCAGATTTAAATAAACATGTCCACCGCTTTTTTTCCGGCTTGGGGAAAAGCCGGAAAAAAGCGTCTAGACTGGCGCGATCCTCCGGAATAAAGCCCTTTTCCAGAGGATCTCTTATTCCTACCTGAAAGAGTAGGAATAAGAGATCCTCCGGAAAAGGGCTTTATTCCGGAGGATCGCGCCAGTCTAGACGCTTTTTTCCGGCTTTTCCCCAAGCCGGAAAAAAAGCGGTGGACATGTTTATTTAAATCTGCGGGGGATATTTAAATCCCCCGCGGATTTCCCTATTCTGACTTACCTGCTTTGCATCCCTTCTCCGGAATTTGGGGCCAGTGTAGACGTAGCCTTGGAGTACAGGATGAATTTTCTGAGAATTTCCAAGTAAATCAGTTAGTTAATTTAAAAACTAAAATTAATAACTTTAGCTCTGTCAGACATTTCCCTTCCTGAATGATCTTTTTAATGGAATAACACTGACCATTATTCACAGTAATGTGATCCAGATAGATATTTCTGGTCTTTATCAACTGCACAACTATGGTGCCTGTAAAGAGGAGGACGGGGCAAAACTTAACATTTGAAAGACATTTAAAAGAAATCTTTTGGCTGCTTTGGAGAAGAATGTATCATTTGGCATGAGTTAGTGAGTCCCTTCCTTTTGTCTAAATGATGTCCATTGGATTAGATGTGCCAGAGGTCTTATTCTACTAGAATATAACCATGCTGCAATCAAAGCAGAGAGGGTATGTCTACACTGCCCTCCTAATTCGAACTAGGAGGGTAATGTAGGCATACCGCACTTGCAAATGAAGCCCGGGATTTGAATTTCCCGGGCTTCATTTGCATGAAGCCGGCCGGCGCCATTTTTAAATGCTGGTAGTTCGAACCCCGTGCCGCGCAGGAGTACAGCTAGTTCGGATTAGGAAGC
Organism: Pelodiscus sinensis; assembly: GCF_049634645.1. Lineage (NCBI taxonomy): Eukaryota > Metazoa > Chordata > Testudines > Trionychidae > Pelodiscus > Pelodiscus sinensis. The sequence continues at coordinate 203,877,153 of NC_134712.1, forward strand.
CTAATCCGAACTAGCTACTCCATGCCGCGTGGAGCCACGCGGCACGGGGTTCGAACTGCCGGCATTTAAAAATGGCGCCGGCCGGCTTCATGCAAATGAAGCCCGGGAAATTCAAATCCCGGGCTTCATTTGCAAGTGCGGTATGCCTACATTACCCTCCTAGTTCGAATTAGGAGGGTAGTGTAGACATACCTGGAGTGAGTGCAGCACGTGTAGACATACCCTCGTTAACACTGATCTAGCTCAGATAACAAAAGCAGTGAACCTATGGCACCGGTGGACACGGCATGGGCTCTACAAGCTGACTGGACACCTTGGGCATGTACTTAAGAGCTAGCCCATGCTTCTGTCTATGCTGCCCTGGTTTCAGTGCTATTGTTAGTTGAGCCAATTAGGTCAAAGCTAGTTCAGGTGTGTCCACATGTGCAGTTGTAACCCACATACCAAGTGTGGTTCACTGTCCCATGCAGTGGCACCTAGACCACAGCAATGGATAAGAACAAGAGACCTCTACAGCATGGGCTGAGAGCCAGCTGGCTTTTAGCTCAAAGGGTAGAGGCTCCTATACTGGGCTTTAGAGGTCCTAGGTTCAAATTTGCCTGGTGGCGGTTACAAGGTCGCAGCTCTGAGTACAGTGTACACACGCCCCTCGATCTGCTATATCCTCCAACTAAAAGATGCTTTTTTTGAATTTTTGTACAAAGCTACGTTCACCTCAACTTTTTAATCATATTTCTAGGTTTGCTAAACATTTGTTAATTTAATGCCAATACAAATGAAGTGGTTGGCTGGTCTCCCAATACTTTGATCTATCCACAGCTGTTGGGTTTAGTGTGTAAGTGCTAGGCCGTGCTGGTGGCCTGTGATATGCAGGAGGGCAGACGAGTTGATTTGTTGGTCACTCCTGACCTTACTCTCTGACTCTGTTAATTAATTCAGGTAGCAGACAGTGGTTGTGATCTTTTTCTGGCAGTTTTAGAGTTAGTTTCTTAGGTGTTCATTGTCTGAAACAGATGGTGATTACTTTACGAGCCACACCTATTTTTAAAAGAATGGTCATCAAAAAGTGGTCAATCTCTCAATAGTTTTTATCGTTTTGCTAAGATAATATCTAGGAGGTACAATTCATGCAGTTTTGCTTGTTTTATATTGTTGGTATCCATTTTGCTACATACTCACAATGTGCCTCAATCCAGTTGAAACAGCCCTGGGCTTCTGTGTGTGTGTCAAATGCTCTCAGATTTGGCTTTATTGCAAACCAGTTTGGCCAGCCTACAGCAGACGCTTTTGGAGGGTCATGAGTCTGGGTTGCATTAATCTGAATGATAAGATCCCCTTAGCCTGTTTAGCATTATACCTGATTTAACAGACAGTTTAATGGATGATCCATAGCAGTACATCCACTTTTTTAACCCTGGGAATTACACTGTACAGCCACAAAGCAGGGTCTAGGTTTAGTGGCCCAAATGCAAAATCTTTTTTTTTTTTAACGTACCAAACATTGCTTCTTGACAAGGGGGTCATTTTCCCATCTGTTGAAGGGTTGTTTGCCTTATGTTACAATTTTCAGACTCTCTGACTCTCCCAGACTCATACTGGTATAAAACAGATGTAATTCATTTGAAGTCAAAAAGTTACGCCCGCTTAAAACTGGTCTAAGTGAGAATAGAATAACATTGATAGATGTGAAAATCTGGAAGAAGGCTCTTTATGCCTGGAATCCCTTTGGACTCTATCCTCTCTCTGGTCTAATTTAAATATTTTTGTGACATCTCTTTTTCTCTGTCACAGCTGGCTGTCAACTGCCTCCATTGCAAAGCTCAAGAGGGGATTGCACGATGGTGGAAGAATTTCAGGACAGCCCCTCAACACGATGTAATTCTCTGGCCTCATTTCTCAGTAACTGCTGGATGGGAAAGAGCATGTAACACAGCAAGGCCCACTGTTTAATGCTGCCGGCAGGGGGCCACTGGCAAACTGGGATGTGGTTAAGCTGTTAAGTCCACTATTGAATCTGCCAAGGAGATTCAATGGTGGATTTAATGGCATAGCCAAGAAGCATAGCCAAGAAGTCTGGAATAGACTATGTATATTGAATTGAGCCCTTAGTATGTAAATGTGCACAAACCCAAAATATGTATCGTAATTGAGACAACTGAATTACAGATGAATAATCCTAACTATAAAGGAGATATGTTGCAATATGAAATGGGATAGACTAAAACTGATCACTTTAGTACTTCCTGCATGGCCTAGAATATTTATTAAACAGGCATTGCATGTGGATAGTTTTGTCACAACACATTTTATGACAGCTCTCTTCATGTTGGGAAATTTACTTCCAAAAATATATGCAACTGATCACCAGGCAGCTAAGGACTTAAGAGCTGAGATTCCAGTGTACATGGACTCTAAATATTCATGCAATAACAAGCACTTGGTGGTTATTGGGTTAACAAGCACTGCTCCAGTAAGTACCAAAAATGTATATTACTCTTTAAAAATCACAGACATATTTGAGCATTTTCAGTGTGTCAAAGCAAAAATTACCTTGTGTCCTTTTAGGTGATTGTTTTCAGGATATTGGTCTTGCTAGAGTGACTAACACATCCATTATTGTAATTATAATTTAGTGATAATTGCTGTGTAGAATTTCCAGCATTTTATTACTATAAGCGAGAGCTCATTTTGAAAGTCAGCAGTGAAAATCTCTGGGGAAATGGCTGCTGGCTTTATTTATAATTTCCAGACTTGTTACATTCATTTTTTGGAGAGGGGTTGGGGAGAGTTATACCTGCACTGAGTAAGTTAAAGAACCATCTCTCAGCTGATTAAAATGAAGGACTGTCATTGAAATGTCAGACCAACAGTGTAATTAACATAGAAAACATGTCTGAGCCATGTTGGTTAAGAGAAATTACTTCCTTGCATGATTTTATAAACAGTTGTAGGAATAATGCCAAAGTGTAAAAGCAAACTGTGCTTTATAAAAGTCCATTTAGGTTCCCTTTCAAATTAGAAACAAACTAACTCCTCATACCAATACATGATTGCTCAGTAGAGACATCAGGCTTTTGCAGTAGGCATGAGGATTAAATCACAGGTTCTGCAAATACTCTTCCTTTGTAGAGCATGACTCCTGCAGACAAAGATAAAACTTGACTCTCTCTCTTACAAAGATGTATCACAGAAACAACAGGTTGCAAAAAGGTCATCTAAAGAGACCTGCATTTCTTGCAGTTTTGTCTCATGGTATTTAATCAGTTTATTTGTTGAAAGAAAAGACAATGACTATGGATTACATTATTGCTGCAGAGCCTGAAATGCTTTTTGGAATATTGTCCCAAATCCTCAGTTGGTATAAATCATCATTGCCTCCAAAATTAGTCCTATATATTAAAAAAAAAGAGAGAGAGAGAAATATTAGCCACTTTAAAAAAGAAAAGGGAAAGAGTTGGTGTCTGAGGAAAAAGAATAGGAAGAGGGGAGAAGGGTTATGTATCACTTCGTGTTTGATCCAAAGCTATTGAAGTCAGTACAAAGTTTCATCTAATTTCATTGAGCTTTGGATCCAGGTCTTTGTTCCCACCCTTTAAACATAATATCCAATTTAGTGTTAGTCTACTTTAGTGCAAAAAATTGACCAGCTGCTTATGACCAAATATCAATCTATGGGAATGTGGACTCAACTTCTGACCCTGGTATTTTCATGGTACAGAGATTGAACGAGGCTTAACCAGTGCATTGAGAATTCATAAAGTTTAGAGAGAAATTCCCGAGAGGTAGTTGGGATCCTTGTTCAAGGAAAAGGAGGCACAGCAGTTCCTACCCAAGAACTTATGGATATGGGCAGGTGACATCAGCCATGTAACTTAGAGGCAGCAGTTAAACTGACAGAGGAATTCATGCAAGTTGACCTTCCCAGGACAGCAGATTGGGGGGAAAAGTCTGGAGATTCTACCAGTGAAAATGGCATAGAGAAGGAAAGGGAAGAGGAATTCCAACAGAGACCTCTGCCTTACCTACTACCACTATGGCTATGTCAACACTACAAAGAAAAGTCGGAAAAAAGCACGCAAATTGCAAACCGCAATTTGCGTATCTTTTTCTGCTTTTCTTCCGAAAGAGGCTTTTCCGAGATTTGGCCCATCTGCATGGGGCCAAATATCAGAAAAAACCCCTCTTTTGGAACATCCCTTCTTCCTTGTAGAACAAGGTTTACAGGGATGCCGAAAAAACGCGTCTGCTTTTCTGAATTTTTTCCTTGGATGCAGCAGAACTTTTTATAGGATACCTCCGGGAAAAGCTCTGCAGTGTAGACATAGTGTCAGGAGAATCTAAACCCAGGTATAAGGGAAGAACCCTGAGAGTAAGGGGGAGAGAGAAGAAAATATTATAACCTTAACTTGTTGTTGGGTGCTGAGTGGATCACCATTGGTGCACCAAGGGGAAAAGTTCAAGCACAGTTCATAGAGTCAGAAGAACCAGGAACTCAAAGTAGGCTGGAGCATGGGGAGAGACCACCAGAACCAGGTGCCCATGGTACAAGGACCTATATTCCAAAGCAAAACAGTGGGGGCAACTCGCTAAGTATGATTTGTGCAGCTGGAGAATGGGTGGCCCATATAAGGAGATGCTCACCCTGGAGACAGAGGGAGAATCCCACAAGGAAGCACTTGCAGTAAGGAAGGGAATGCATGGGGGAAGAAAAGACTTGGGAGACGGTGGGAGGTGTGTGCCAGAGTGTTGGAGAAGTCCTGAGGAAGTGGGGTGAGCACTAGACCACCCACATTTAGGCCAGTGCCAGGTGGGAGCATGACAAGGAGGCTTTGTGATTTTTGTGGGGCTGCAGACAGGGTGTGCATAATTTGGTGTGTGTGTGTGGGGGGGGGGGAAGCGGGTGTATATGTGTGTGTGTAAAAGTGCAGCCAGAACCTGATGAGAAGGTTCTAGAGGATCCAGAGGAGGAGCTGCAACCTTGTACACTTGAGGCAGGTGTGGCTGGGCAAGAGCTGCTGCATTGGCACTTATTATTGGGCTCCCGTAAATTGCCTTAGCTTCTAGTGTGTGCTGAGCACCTGCTCATTTTTCCCCAGGGATGCTCCAGCCACAGAGCACCCATGGAGTCAGTGCCTGTGCCTCTGTCTCTCCTTTCCTTAGCTGGGTGAGCTCAAGGGTGTATGTTATTGGAAATACAGACCCACACAAGTTTGTCAGATTGATGGGGAGAACTGGTGAAATAAATCATGAGATGTTTGACATGGAGAACGTCTTCCACTAGTCTGTGGCTAGAAAAGAGACAGGGCCAGGATGATGCTCAAGACATTTTAAAGGTGGCTGATTTTCATAAAAAACATCAGCGTCCATTCTCTGAAAATCAGACCCTTTTTAAGGTGTTTTCAGTTGGACTTTGTGAAGGAGTGCGACCATCTCCATAGGTATGAACCCCTTCTTTCTGCCTTTTTACGTATGGCCAGGCCATGACCCCTCGGGGAGGGCTACCGTGGCTTCTCTTTGTGTTATTGCCCCGAGTGGGGATGAGGGGGGCCTGGGCTCTCCCTCTCTGCAGGCCCCAGCCCAAGGCCCTAAGGTGGGGGTGTCCTCCTTGTCCGTCACCCACCTAGCTCATGGGGCTAACCACCGCAGCTCGTCAGCCCGCAAGCAAGATTCCAGCCACCCGCCCTGGGCCACTTCCTCAATCCCACTCTCCATGCCTTTCCTTCCGCTACCCCCCTTCTGTTCGAGCCCCTGCTCACCTGTTTTCTCCTCCTTGTCTACCCCCCTTTTGCACTGTCCATCCTCCCTTTTTAAGGACCTCCTGACCCTAACGCACCTGCGCCGGCATCCTCAGTCCTTCCGCCTCCCCTACCCCTGCAGTCACTCACTGACCTGCTCCCTCCTGCGCTTGCACCGGCGTCTGACCGGCTTGCGCACAAGGCACATGCGCAAGCGTCTGTCAGGCCACCATTCCCCTGGCCTGCCTCAGCCACCGTATTTTCCCCTGTCTCTGGGGCGGGAGGAGTTGGCCAGCCGCCGTCCTCCATCGGGGCCCGGTTTGGGGTCGTGCGGGGGGTCACAGACATCCAAAAACTGAAGTATCCAAAATCATTTGTCATTTTTAAAGTCCTTGGTGTTTACTTGTACAAGGATGGATTTTTTTTAGGTGAATGCTGCACAGTTTAGTAATGAACTATTTCTTATCATGTTTTTATTTAGGGATGGTTCAAACTTCAAAATTCATTGCCATTCGAAGCACTTGGGGATTTTTGGATTGGGATATAGCTCCAGTCTATTACAGACACAGAGTGCATTCATAAAACGAGGAGCTGCATCCAGGGTTGGGTTTCAAGCACCTTCAAAGTTCAGAGTGTTCTATACTGGCATAGGCCTTTCTCCATTTTGTTGTGTGAACAAAATGAACTGCCTATATGACAGTGAAACAGATTCACAAATGTGCAACTCCCCTCATATGCAGAAACAATTTCAGGGCTCAGTCCTCCAATAATTACTCATGCACTGAATTTCACTCTCTTCAGTGGGCTCCACATGTGACTACAGATACACACGGGAGTAACCATTTCCAGGATCTGGCCTTATGTGACGGGCCACCAGCAACCTCCATGGCAGACAGCCGGGGCCGCCGGGCCGCAGAAAGCGGTGGCGTGGCCCAAGCCCTTCCCACCAACCCTGGCACAAGCAGGGGAAGCCGGTAGGGCCGCGCTTAGCCTCCGCAGCTGTGCCGGCAGGGAACTGCTGATCTCTCCCTGGGGGCCACGCTGGGCGGGGGCTGGGCGGAGCCATGCAGCCAGGCGGCTGCTGAGAATGCTGGCACGCCACCGGAAGGGGTGGAACCCCGGGAGGCATCTGGCACGGCAGGCCATTTTAAAAAGGCTCGCCGCCACAGAGGGAGGGGGCTGCCTCCTCGCAAAGAGGGAAGAGAACCCCCGACCCCAAGACGGACCCCGATGACACCGAGGCCGGCAGACGGCCCGGCCTCGGCCCCGGGGTTCCCGGGACAGCCACCACACCTTGCGGTTGACCAGCCCCAGCTCCGACGGGGATTGGACCTCTCCTTGCCGGCCTTGGAAGGAACGGCCCGGTAGGGATCGGACTCAGCGGAGGGAGTGGACCTGTGAGGCATCACCGGAGCGACTCCAGACCCAGACTCCTGAACCAGGGTAGGCTCCGGGAAACGGGCCGATGGTGCAAAAGTACCTGGGAAGGGAGGAAGAAGCCCAGAGCGGGGCCCTTTTGGTGTCCGTGGGTAGATGGGTTACAGCAGGAGTGACCCCCGTCTACCGTGTCGGGGCGCAAGCAAGCCCTGACGCTTAGGGCCCCGGGTTGGGACCCGGAGAGAGGGTGGGACCGGGTCCCCCTCCCTGACCCCCGAGGAGCATTCAATCCTGGGCAGCACTGGCTCAGGCGTGCGATAGAACCCGGTGACAGTCAAACAAGAGGAGACTGTGGGCTCAGGCCCCACCCCGCAGGGACGGGTGATAACTGCAGGGTCCGCTGACACCCCCCCCCCCCCGGAAGGGGGTGATCACACCCAATTGTCTGGGCTTACAAGCAGGGGCCCGAGACGGGATACTGGTGGAAAGAGGGCAAAGGGGTTCACCGAGCCCCCCTCTCGCTCTGGGAGGGGGTTATCGCACCCCTCACACCATACAAAATAATACACTGGTGACAAGTTAAAAAGTAGGTGTAACTTTTATCTAGCCTTGTGTAGATTACTCTGAAAGAGACTGTCTGGATGCAAGCTATTGTCACACTCTTTTGAAGAAGTGTTTTTGGAAAGGTTATTTTGCTCAGTCCTTGTTTACTAGTGCAGCTCATGTTCTGTCTTCTAAAAGGAAGACAGGTTGTGAATGTATGTTAACAACTTGAAAAGCTACAAATGAATTTTCAGTCTTTGGTGCTGGTCTTTCTTACCTCATGAATCCACAAATGTCTACAAATTTGATGAGGGAGGATCTCATCTCTTTCCATATTTTTCAGTTTTGTTTTCCCTTGCAGCTTATTCAAGACTAGAGTGCCAACTTCCCAGAGAAAGGTGGATTATTGTTGCTTCTCCTTTCTGCCTTTTTAATTGCTGGTTGAGTTTTATCTACATTTGGGACAGTAGTTTCCATCTTAGGGGTGGGCATTATTTCTTATAAAGTACATAAAACAATAGAACCTAATGGCCTCAAAAGTAGAATCTTTACAATTGCACACTTCTCTGCTTAAAAAAATGATAATATGGAAACTCTAACTTCACAAGTGCAGCTTTACATTGCTGACTTAACAAAAGGGCTGCAAGTGTGAAAATGTAGTGAATTGTGAAGATCAGGGTAGTAAAGTGGATACCTGTGTTCCATAATGGATTGTAGAATGTATAAGGTTCGAATTTGCTTCATAGGAATATAAATGCATTAAATGGTGCAAAATGTGTCAATTTTCATTCAAGGGATGTACAGATAATGGAAAAAAGAAGTACTGCTCCTCTCTTGCATAGCTACTACCTGTGTGCTCTGAACATTTGACACTGCTTGGATCTCCTACATTATTTCCCATGTTTATAAAGTGACCTTAGAGATGCTGTTGAAATGGCTTTTTCTAGTCTCTTGAATATTTTTGTTTGTGAATTTAGTGTTCATGAAAAGCACAGGGCTGACTGTACTGGATAATGAAGTTCAGGAAACCTTAGTTCTGGTACGACTTTTTTTTAAGTACTTGATTTTGTGACTTTAGTAATATTATTTTTAGGTTATTTGTAGGTTTTTGTTGCATAATTGCATAGACCTTTTAAAAAAAATTGAAACTCCCCCCCCCCCTCCAGAAATTCATCATGTACCATCACATTGGCATTCACATGGATCTGAGAAGGACTGGAATCTTTACATCCATTGCCTGGATCTCTGCCACTTGAATAAAGTATTTTACTCCCATAGTAGGTTGTCATTCTCTGTATAGACCAATATGAGAAGGAAATGGGATACGTTTTTGCCAGTGGATTTTATAGATACGTGCTGAAAGAATAATGGTGAGACTCGGGAATCTTAGGTTTTACTCAAGTCACTATTTGGACCCTTCCTCCAAGAGTGACCTCTTCTGCCTCATCCTCTCCATCCTGTGCTTGTCCTATTCCTATCTCTTCCATATTCATGGCTCCTTATCCCAGTCTTAATTTGGTTGCTGGGTTTCATGTGCAGGTGTTGGGTGGGGTTGGCGGACTGTGATGTACAGCAGGTTGGACTAGACAATCTAGCAGTCACTTTTGGCCTTGAACTCTGACTCTGCTCATCCAATGGCAGTCTTCCTCACCAAATGATAGCACCAGTTTCCTTTCCCAGTTCTCATTTCCCCCTCAGTCCCAGACCTAGTCTCCTTGACCAGCCAATCCTCATCTGACCTCCAGTTCTCCTCCATCATTCCCCCATCCACCCTCGGTCTGGCTCTTGTTCTCTGTGCAGTTGAATTGGGTAGAATCATTCTCCATGTTGCCTGAGACCAATAAGTAAGTGTGTGGGTGGGTGGGGTGGGGGGAAGTGTCACTGAGAGCACAAAACATAGTGTCTTTGCTTCCTATTCAGTTGCTGTACTCCAGAGAAGAGCATACTTGGTTGGGATGAAATATTTAAGAAATGTAGCTGCTAGAATCTAAGGCTCTACTGAGCACATGCAAGTTGCTATTTGCTCCAAAGTCTTGTAACTTCGGCAGATTTTCATGATCTGCTTATTGCTGCCCTCCATGACCTAAGTCCAACCCCTTGAAATATGTCAATCCCTGCTTCAAAGTCCAACGCCTTGTAACATGTCGATCCAGTGCTAGAGTTTTTCCAAAGAAAGGTCACAGGAATTTTTTTTAAGGTGGACAGAACAACGGATCTTTTTTGAGCCTTATTCTCAGAAACAGCTGCAGTTTTGACTGAATTTTCCCATTCAGCCTGAGGAAAACACCCAAGATGGAAAATTTCAGCCCAAACATTTGGCAGAGTTACTAGCAACTGAAAACACTATATGGAGAGAGACCAAAGGTGGAATGTTATGGCAATATTACATTCTATGTACTTCTCTAAACCAAACCTCTTAGCCTTGTAAGGTTTGCTTCCATGACATTTCTCTATTGATCTCTGCATTGAGACTGCCAAAAAATGACTAACCATGACGTTTGTGAGGCACGCATATATACACAGTGGGAACTTGCTTTACTTTTTAATCTACAGGGTGTCTTGATTCAATTATCTATGTAAGTGATGGAAAAATAGTCCATTGGAGTTTTAAAAGAAAGATTTGCTGTTATCTGAGTCCTTGCTGTAACACATTGCTGAAACAATCTGCACATGATTTTAAACATCTAGATTCTGCAGAAGAAGGTTTATATGAAACAAACTTCTGAAAGCAGTCACTCTTGATTGGCAAGTGTGGTGGAAGAGCCCTTGATGCATGTCTTTCCCTTCTTTCTTCTTTCCTCTTTGTCTGGATCCAATGAGCTCAAGGACCAATATGGGTGTCTTGTGTTCTTGTGGTGGTGACTCATGAGGTGGGTTGGTCCAAGCAGTGTTGTAGGTAAATATTTCACCTAGCTTTTTTTCAATCTGGGACACCTATACACAAAAGCTGATTTAATTGGAACTCCTCAGCTCCCTTCCCTTGGTATTGTGCTGCTAATTAGGCTCTCAGAAATGGGAATATAAAGAGGCCACCTCAATGTACAGAAAGTGACTAGTATATAGTATATGTGCTTCTTTGAAAATGCTGCCTTTCCACACTACTTGTCTTCCCTCCTCTCTTCCTTAGAATTCAACTCTCAGTATGAACCTGGGATACCGTAGAACATTCTGAAGACTCAGTGCTGTGAGTAGCTACTGGTCTGATCTCAATGAAGACTGCTTTACTAGAAGAGTCCCAAAGGCCTCCAGTGTTGGGGAGGTACTAGATGCTAACACAAGTGGCAACATACAATGGGGAAACTAATGAAGAAACGGTAGTACTCCAGCGTAACTCTTCTTTCTTCATTGTACTTCTTCGCCTTCGCCATCACCATCTCTCTCTTTCTATGGAGGCCCAGTTCTGAGATGCAATGTGTGAAAAAGGCCCAAAAAGAAAGATGAAAATTCATAAAGGAAATGTAAAATGTTTTAGGATTCCATCTGATTAAGACTCCTTCCTTTAGTGCAAGTGACACTGTAGGTAATCCACTTGGCATGATTCTGTATTTATGGTTGAAAACTATTTACCCCAGGAGCATGAAGGGTCACCAAATATGTGTGGAACTTTGAAACTAAAATGTGGATGGTTAGAAAAGAGGGATGGCTGAGAGGAGTGACCATTAATGTTGTCCATGGAATTTTTTTAAAGAAAGAAATGAAGCATGTTTTTGTTTTCAAATCCAATGCAGCATTAGACATTTGACCTGACAGTTTTCTGCAGCTAAGAATAAATAAAGGTGCTTCTGTTGCATTTTCATGAGGCAATGGTGCCATTCATTGGTTGGTTTAAGTAACAGCAGGTGCACATTCCTTACCATGTAGGAATATCCCAGAAGACTTATTCCAGGTTCTGTTTTGAATTTAAAGTGAAAGTTTCAAGACTGATTATTGCATCTCCTTTTTAAAGGGACTTTTAAGTCTGGTCTCATGTGGAATATAATGTTTAGTGCTAGAAAAACACGGATAATATATTTGTTTCCACAAATCAAATATGCGACACAGGCAATATGAAAACACTTTGTAAGTCTGAGTGCAAGGCATATGCATTTCACTGCTTTTATTTTTTTCTCCTGTGGATGTCTGCAGATGACAGTGCTGAATAAAATTTGGTCCATCACCTCACAGTGAAATAGAAATTGCAAATGCAGACCAATTTCTAGCAGCACATGGAGAAGACAGTTGGATTTTCTGTTCACAGTGATTAAAGAACCCTGCTAAATTTCTTCTGTTTGTCTGCTCAGGGGGTTCTTTTAATTGGAGTGTGCTGTGAAGGGTCTGGTACACTTCATGCTAGGGGCCAAATTCTGATCTCAGTTGGAATGGCAAATATGAATTGACTCCAATAAGGTAAATGGAGTTACTCCGGACTTACCAAACAACAGAGATCAGAATTTGCCTTACGTGTCATATGTGCTGTATGAGATCTTTGACTTCAACAAAAGAAATGTTAAACAATCCAGCAGATGTCTAACTCTAATGCTTGATCAAAACTGCCTGATGTTATTTTTTAAATTGTGCTTGCATAAGTGGAATTGAACTGAACAGGCCATAATCTTGTGATCTTTTAGGGAACTGAATTCATGGAAGCTATCAAATGGTAGCTGAGCAGGATGGAAAGGGAGTCTGCCAAAGGGAGTGTTAGAACTAAGAGGTCATGGTCAGGTTTGTTTTGATGGGTTAATCTTGGATCCTTCAACGTTCTGCAGTGTGGGTGGTAACTGAGCTCCTCTGAGAAGTTCTAGTTGGAGTCATCTTTTGACAGGTGGATTTATTTTCGAGTCAAGCCAATTTCATTTTTTTTTATTCTAGGAGTGTCCATATTTTCCTGTTAAGTATCTATGTGAATAAAGGAATTTCAGAGATCTTCTTTTTGATAGATCTTCTCTGCCTCTTAAAAGGCTTATAATAAGATGAAGTGTTAGAGGTGGATTTGTGCAAAGATGTAGCAATTTCCCTGATCTTTGTATCAAAACAGAATTCCAACACCTTAGAATCTCAACGGATTTTGTGCAGCTATTGAGAAATAGCATTTCCATATTTTCAGATGCTTGGTTGGTGCATTGTGGTCACATCTAATTTAGGGGATCCCAAATGTTTTGCCTGTGTGGCCCCATTTTGAGACTTACTGTTTCTTGTGACTCCAGGCAGCAACAAAACAACATAGTGACCAAGGAATTTACATTAAAAAAGTATATTGTTTAATGCCTTCTAATGTGACATTGGGCTTGTGTGTTGCAATGCAGCTTCCCAAAAGTCCAGTGAACATCTAAACTCCTATGTGACATCAACAGTAGAGTGATACCAAGACTTGATGGATAAACGCACGCTGAGTCCAACTTCTGACAAGTATATGCTCATGAACGGCTCCATGAGTTTCAAGTCTTGTGCTGAGAGTGTAAGATATACATTTTTTGTAGTGAATCCGAACTCTGTAGGAGAAAGTTAGGCAGATGTTCCTTGCAAGAATCGATTGCAGGAAATTTTGATGAGCTGTTTGATCTCAGATGCTGGCCAATCCATGCTACTTAAAGGGATTTTGCACCCAATCATACTTTCACATCCAAGTTGAGGAATAGAGGGAAGGATGCAAACTGTTCCTCCAGCTGGCTGAGATCACCTGTGTGGGAGGCTGAATAACTTCTTTGTCAGCCAGGAATTTGCAAGGCTGTGGGAAGGATTCAGAGTTCGTCTTCAATAGATTATTCTTCCAGAAAACAATGTTTTTTTCATGAAGCCTGTTATTTGATCAGTTTGCTGAAGGATGTGGGTGTTCTTTCCTTGCAGACTTGTAATCAGTTAATTCAGCTTCCCACATATGTCTGACATAGGCAAGAAGACATACATGCTGACATATTTTTCCCCAGGGATGCTCAACATCCTTCCTGAAGCCCCGCCCCCACTCTGCCTCGTCCCCAAAGTCTTCGCCCGCTACTCACTGTTCTCCGCCCTCCCCTGTCTGCCAAACCATTGATCAGTGGCCCTGCCAAACAGATAGGGACCAAGCAGCCATTATATTTTTTCCCATGGATGCTCCTGCCCTAGAGCATTCACAGAGTGGGTGCCTATGCAAGAAGGCATGTCTTCCTGTAGCCAATAGAAAATCAGTGAATTCACACTCTTTGCCATCTACTGCATCAATATGCCACTTGTCTCTCGGTTCAAAAGATCCCAGAACTTTTCCTCCTGAGCTTCAGTGTGGAACAACAGCATGTTAGGATTCTTTGAAGAGGCTGAGTCTTTGTACAGATGAGACCTGCTGCAAAACTTCATCGAGCTTTGAGCTGTAGATGCCAGTTGTTCTCTATGAATCAGTCACTGGGTGCACAAAATAGATGAAGCAACTTTCTTTATCATGGCACTCAGGTCTGCTTTATGGCCATCTGTAGGTGGAGCTTCATTATGTAGAAGTCTACAATGTGTGCACACTTCATATTTTGATCTTATGTGTAGCACATACAACATTTATTGTGCTGTCTTGAGTTTGGGAAGAATTGTGTCCTCCCCTGTGTATTTCACAAAGACAAGAAATGTGCATGACGATTCTGACTGTCACATCAGCTTGAAAAGCAAATGCATTTGTGTTTTTCAGGTACTTTCCCAGTGTTAGTGCCTCATCTGTTGCTATCACTTCAGTCCTTCACTTCACCATATTGCTAGAGAGCAATATGTGTTTGACCTTGTTTGCCTCATTTTCCCCACAATAACGTTCGCATATCGATTGCAACGAATCAAAGTTTCTCCATTTGCATAGGCAAAGAATATTGCCAATATGGCAATTCATCCCAAATGATGTGTTTTAAACTTGGTCAGAGGCAAACATGGCTCTCTTGAATTGCTACAATTGATGCTAAAGTTTTTCTTTGTGGTGCTGGTTTTCCCGTGTATTCCTTGGGTGTGTCTAGACTACAGGATTATGTCAACAAAAGTGGACTTTTGTCGACAAAACTATACCTGTGTCTACACTACCGCCGAGTTCTGTCGACAGTAAGTTGACAGAACGCGGCAGTTTTGTCGACAACGGTAAAACTCATTCTAAGAGGAATAACGCCCTTTTTTGACAGAGTTATGTCAAAAAAAGGTGCTATTGCATCCACACTGTGCTTCTTCAAAAGAGAGTGTCTAGACTCTCTGTCAAAAAAGTGGCTTGCTTTGTCAACAGAACTGGCTGTAGTCTAGATGCTCTTTTTCGGCAGAGGCTTTGTCGACAGTGTCTGTCGACAAAAGCCTGTAGTCTAGACGTACTCCTTGTGAAGCATTTCTACATCTAATTTAAGTTTATTAGGCTTCATTATTTTGTTAGCAGCATGTGATACAGGCCAAAATGCTGTTTTCTTCATCCTTGACCAAAACACCGATGAAGCCATAATAAAGAAAGCCCTGGCACAAATTTGAACCATTTCCTGGGCTCTTTGTTTGTTTTTACTTGTGACTGAAACATTAGACTCACTGTTGGAGACTGAAGCAGACACTGTGTAAAAATGAATCCATTGCGCCTCTTACCATAAGTTGGAAGAATTCACTGTTAAGCAAATGAGGCCAGGATGTAGGAAGACCCTGTGTAATCATACTAGGGCTGCACAGAGATGGTGACTTACAATGATTCTTCATCCTTAAGTACCAACAAGGTATTCAGGATGTAATAAAAGAATGGATGGCTCCTGCCTTAAGGGACTTGCAAGCCTCTGCAGATTCCCAGGCTATCACAGTCTCCTAATAGCTTGAGCAAAGAGGATGCTCTGTTGATGAGGCTGCTGCCCATAGATAATGGTCTTCTTCATGAAAGCCCTTCAGCCGGATGCTTGCACAGCTGGATGGTGCAAATGGCTAGATTGGTGTCCATACAGCCACTTCCATACAACCTACTTCACAAAAGGAGCAGAACCTGCCATTTTGATCTACAAAATGGCTGCCTCTGCATACTATGACCTTGACTCCAACTCACCCAAAGTGCATTATAAACAAATATATGCAAATATAGATTGGTACTGCTATTTGTTGTGTAAGGTCGCAAAAACAACCCGGTGTGTGCTTTACAATAGGTGCAAGATTAAATAC
The DNA here is from genome assembly GCF_049634645.1 of Pelodiscus sinensis. Lineage (NCBI taxonomy): Eukaryota > Metazoa > Chordata > Testudines > Trionychidae > Pelodiscus > Pelodiscus sinensis. The sequence continues at coordinate 203,892,902 of NC_134712.1, forward strand.
TATTGATTTCTGAGTATATCCAGCATGTGCACTTGAGAAGAGAATTTGGCCCATAGTAGCTTCTAGCACAATTATTTGCATGTGTTAATTTAGCCTACTTTCCAAGAACAGTCACACACATTACAGATTCAGGCACAGACATAGCCAAGCCAAAACAGATAAGCACATATGTGTGTATGTATCACTATAGTATGTGAACTAGGTTGTGGGGTATCCCCTGAAAAGCATTCAAATAGAATGGATCATTTCTGAATTTTAGACTATTTAAAAAACATTTTAACTCCCCTTCACTCCCCCCAAATCTGACAGAATGGTGAGGCTACCTGGGATTTATTGTGAAATCTAAAGTATAGTATTTTGTCAGTGGCAAAGTATGTTTCTGAGATTTACAGGAGAGAGAAGAGTGGAAAAGAAAAATTAACCAGAGAAAAAGCAGATCATGTAAAAGGGGTGGGAGCAGGGGGAAGAGAAGGGAGAAGTAGCCAAAAATAAAAAGGAAGTAGAAGAACAGAGCAAAAAACTAGGTGAGGTCAAGTTAAATTTTTTAAACTGTTTTATGAAATTCTTGGTGCCAAATCATTACAAAAACATGCACAGTTCAGAGTGTTTGACATTGTATGTTGGATATATATGTTTTATATGTGATGTATGGTAGATTGTATAAGACTGCCTGAGAGGTACAGAGAAAATGCATCAGTGAGGTGAGCAGGTGTTCCTGTTATAGGGTGTGTCTACACTACAGCGCTAATTCGAACTAACTTAGGTAATTCGAACTAACGCATCCAGACAAAAAAACTAGTTCGAATTAGCGTTTTGCTAATTCAAACTAGCATGTCAACATTATGTGGACCCTGAACTGGGCTTAAGGATGGCCGGAAGCAGTGCCGGCAGGGCATCAGATGAGGACTTAGATCGTGGAGCTGCTGCCTCAGGCTAGCCGAGGGCTGTGCTTAAAGGGACCCGACCCCCACCCCGGACAGACAGTTCTCAGGGGTGCCCCGCTTGCAAAGCAGTCCTGGCTTGGAGTGCCCTGAGTGCCTACACTGGGCACATCACAGCACTCGGCCATCAGCCCGGCTGCACTTGCCGTAGGCTGCCATCTGGGGAGAGGGAGCAATTGAGGGGCTGCAGGAGAGCTTCCACCCCCAGAAGCCCGCAGAGCCAGTCCAGTCCTCCCCATCGGGGGCTCGTACCCCATTCTTCCCTCACCTCCTTCCACTTACCTTTCCCTAGCCCCCCTTCCTGATGTACAAAATAAAGAAAACGTGTGGTCAAAAATAGAATCTCTCTTTATTGAACAAAACTCGGAGAGACTGGGAAAAGGAGGTGGGAGAGGGGAAGAGAGAGGGTGGGAGAGGGGAGGGCAACTACAATGATCAGAGGTTATGAAGAGAGGCTAAAGAGACTGGGACTTTTCAGTTTAGAAAAGAGGAGAGTGAGGGGGGATAGGATAGAGGTCTATAAAAGCATGAGTGGGGTGGAGAAGGTGCATCAAGAAAAGTTCTTCATTAGTTCCCATAATAGAAGGACTAGAGGACACCAAAGGAAAGGAATGGGTAGCAGGCTTCAAACAAGTAACAGAAAGTTGTTCTTCACAAAGCAAAGAGTCAACCTGTGGAACTCCTTGCTGCAGGAGGCTGTGAAGGCTAGAACTAGAATAGAGTTTAAAGAGAAGTGAGATCAATTCATGGAGGTTGGGTCCATGGAGTGGTATTAGCCAGGGGGTAGGAGTGGTGTCCCTGCCCAAAGTTTGTGGAAGGATGGAGAGGCATGGCACGAGACAAATGGCTTGGTCACTGTCTTCAGTCCATCCCCTCCAGGGTCCCTAGTGTTGGCCGCTGTCGGCAGACAGGCTACTGGGCTAGATGGACCTTTGCTCTGACCCAGTATGGCCATTGTAAGCTCAGGGCTCAGGGTCAGGGGTCTCAGTGGACCACATTGATTTTCATGCACACCTGCTCCAGGGTGGCCAGGCTGGCAGCTCTTCTGCCCTAGACGGCCGCTTTCCTGTGCCTAGTGTGGAGGTCGTGGACGAGGTCCACGATGTCCGCACTAGACCAGGCGGGTGCCCGCCTCTTACGGTCCCAGGCAAGCTCCCGGGAGCTGCCAGCCTGGTTCTGGGAAGAGGGGGAGGGCTGGGGGGCATCGGGTGGCTGGCTCGAGCCGTGCCAGGTGCAGGGTCTGCTAGCTGGGTGCTGGCAGGCTTGCACCTGGCACGGGCATCGTAGCCAGCCCGTGCCCCTTTTAAGGGGTCCGGGTCCGGGAGGGGGGCAATAGAGTTTCCCTGGTGTTGGCCAGAGTGGCCACCAGGGAAAGCTGGGAAGGACTAGCCTCCCACTAGTTCGAATTAAGGGGCTACACACCCCTTAATTTGAACTAGTAAGTTCGAACTAGGCTTAGTCCTCGTACAATGAGGTTTTCCTAGTTTGAACTAAGCGCTCCGCTAGTTCGAATTAAGTTCAAACTAGCGGAGTGCTAGTGTAGCGCCTATCAAAGTTAATTCGAACTAACGTCCGTTAGTTCAAATTAACTTTGTAGTGTAGACATACCCATAGGTAGTTTTGAGGGTGTTTACCTCTGGGGTCTTGCTCAGGTAGTTAGAGCAGTGCCAGATGCAACATTCAGCTCTACATTCAACCTCTACCAAACATTGGGCACTTGGAATTTGGAAGCTGTTTCAGGCCAGACTCTAGGATCTGTTATGATGGAAGGGATGGGCTGCTTTGGTTCTGTATCTTGTACACTGTGGTTTTCTATTTCCTCTTAAGGCTATTTGTTCCTTTTCCCTCCATATTTTTAAGACCACTTTCCTTTCCACAAGTCTCTGCTTTCATCCCTCTTTGTGTTCTTCCCTCCATCTCTTGGTTTAGCTAGATACACACAAGCTTACCAGGAAGCCACTAGTCAAATATGCTCTGGCCACTAGTCAAACACCTTCTTTCTTCTCATAGATTGGCAGTATCGGGTGGTACTGACTGTAGAAGGGTGGTAGTGGTAGGGACTGTGACTGCTTGGTGCTCTAGTGCTGCCATTTGCATGCAGATGGATGCTGGCTCACAATTTTGGTTCCATAGTTAGGAAAAAGTTTACAGAGCCTGAAAGCACTTTTGGACATCAAAGCACCTACAGGTTGGACCTTCCTGGTCTGCCACCCTCAGGACCTTACTATTCCTGGATGAGGGATTTTGCTGGACTAGGGAAGGTCATATCTGGTCTCCCTGCTGCCAGTCCCTTCCTGCCCTCCACCCCCTAAGGTTCCTCCCTCCCCCTTCTCCTCCATAGCTCACGCTGGACTTCCTGACTCCTGTCCCCTGAAGCCCAGCCAAGCTGCATGCCAGCTCCTGCCCCCCTCACCTAGCCTAGCTGAGCTGGACATCATCAGATGTTGCCAGACCAGGGAGTTTTGATTTATAGAGGTTATTAAAGTCTTTTTTTGGTATAAATGAACATACAGTATAAATAAACATAGCAAGAATAATGTAGGGTCCAACCCCTGTGCCGTCTCCATGTTGATTAGCAGTGGCTCCATGAGCTGCAATGCTGTGAAAGAACCTTGCTGTCTGCAATGGAAAGCTCATGTGAAGCAAGATACTTTTTGTGGAACGTCTGCCATGCAAAATTTCAATAGATTTACAAAACTGAAAATGAGACACTCTCAGTTTGAAATCCAGAGCCAAAACTGAATTATAAGCAGTCTTCCAAGGTTCTCTCTAAGCTGCATGGTAGCACGGCCACTCAGCTGCTTAACCAGCTTTACCCAGCCAGGTAGCTCCATGTGCTCCTGGCTGGGTGGGGCTCATTAAGCAGCTGTGTGGCCATGCTGCTGCGCAGCTTAGAAGGAACCTTGGCCTTCAATACTACACCCACCCCAGACGGACCCTGATAGTTATTCTATTTTGAGATTAATAGATTCTGAGGCCAGAGGGGACCATAATGACCATCAGGTTTTACTCTTCTTCACAAAATGGCGATAAGAGCCTCCCCCAATGACTTCTGCACTGTACCAAGTCCACAGCTGCTGACTGTCTTTAGAAAGGAAACCTGTCTGCAGACTTCAAATATTGGAGAATCCATCACATTCCTAAGTAAGTTGTTCCAAGTTACCGTCAATGTTAAATACTTATTTCTAATCTAAATTTGTCAAGATTCAGCTTCTAATCATTGGGTTGTGTTAGGCTTTTTTCTGCCAGATGAAAGAAATCTTCTAAAAATCTCTTCCGCACATGGATATTTGTAGACAGTGATCTTAATCTCTTAACCTTCTCTTAAGAAGCTTGAACTAGTTAGTCTTCTAAGTCACTCACTATAAGGTACATTTTTGCAAACCTCAGATCATTCTTTAGCTCTTTTCTAAACCAGTTCTAAAACTTTATGATTTAACAATGATAGCTTTTTTTTAATAAAAATTTTCGCTGCAATGTTAAGAGAGACCCCCATGAAAAGAAGTGCATTAGCCATAAAAAGGAAAGAATGAAACTGACTATATAGAAAGTATAGAAATATACAAATAAAAACAGTGGAAATATAATTTTCTATGACAAAAAAAGTTTAGAGAAAACAATCAGAAAATATTAGCAAAACAAATATCTATCAGCAAAACAAAATACCCACTCTTTGGATAGTTGATTTTATATATCATAAATAATTCTGCTTCCACACAGAGGTGAATCTGCAGTGGCCCAGTGAACTTAGTATGATTTAACTTCCTTTTTCTTGTATGTAAAAACATTTTCTCACTTCATTGTACAGTTGCCGCTTCCTGTTAGCACAACATTGAATGTGAACATAACAAATTCCATGTCCAGATTTAAAAGTTGTTTAGTCTGATTTAATATCTTCCTTTTCTTTCAGTTCTAATAGCCAATATTTAACCTTGAAACTCAAAGATTAATACTTCATTCTATTTGAAAACTGTAAGTATGTGCTTTGAAATAGTGTTCACCTTTTTTTCTAGCTTTAATAGTTCCCCAGATAGTGGTTGGTAAATTAGATTAGATTAGAAGTGGGAATGAACAAGGTAAGATGATGCATGATTCAGTTTTTAAGATCTGCTATCTCATGAACTGGTAAACCTGGAATTCCTCATTTTTCCATTGGTCTTTAGCATTCATTTCTATCCCTGGTGGTTCATGAAGTAATAAACTTTAAAATGGTTGCTGTTCCTCCAACTTGGTAGAAACACTGGCTGTTTTCCAGGGAAACCAGATACTTTCAGTATCCCAAACATCCAAGTTAAGCCCATGTCTGTTATATAGACTGTAAGTCAAGGAAGAACGTGACTCATTGTTTTTCAGATGGAAAGTTAAATTTAAATCTCCTTCAGTTGGAGATCTGAGAGATGCTCAGGAGAAATTAACTCTACTCGGGTTGTTAATTTTATATAATCTTTGCTTTGGGGTTGTATACAGAGCATTTACAAACTCTCAGACACTGTGTTTATTTCAGCTTACATTTTTCCGTGACCGAGATAGAGATGTTCACTGTTCATTCTGTTGCCAAATCGAAATGAGTTCACAATTTCATATCTGAGTAAAATCACAAACTTGTCCCAAATAGAAATTCACTTGCTTTTTAAAGAAAAATTGTGTTCTGTCTGCAAAACCCTCACTTAATTTTTGCAAAAGTGTTGAGGCAATAACAAAGCTTGCTTCATTTTTTTCACAAATCCATAACACCAGATTGTTCAAGAGTTTGGTTGATGGTGGAACATTCTTCTAATATTTTGTGCTTGAGCCAACATGTTCTGTTTTCAGTTTTACAATAATATTTATGTTGTGACATTGACATTATTAGCCATATTCTGCACACTTTGGATATTCATAGCAATCAGTAGCTTTTAATATTGCACCTAGTGTTGAGTACATACTGTCCTCTCATCTTTTACACAATTAATATACTTTATAAACAATTAAGTACTTTGCATGACTTGGAGTGGAAAGGAGGTTCTATCAATCTAATGTGTATTCTGTATCTTTCTGCTTCTGCAGTTATCACTGTTTACATCTGTGTCTTCTTTGGCTTGTATACAAAAACAACCCATTTTATTTTGTTCAACTTTGGATGCACTGTAATTATGGTGCTTATTAATCAATAAATAATGAATCCTGCATGTAAAAATAATCAAATAAGAGATTTTAATGTAACTCTATGGAGTATTTTTTTAAGTTTTGCTTCAGAGTCTTGCTTTTGATCTTGGAGTTGTTAAAAACATGGAACCACAGATGAAAGGAGTTAGAAAATTCCATATCATAATGCAGTTAGATCAATAATTCATGAAGCAGGTAATTCACAATGACTTGCCAGTCCTTTGATTGTACTGGGTTTATGGCTATTAGCAGTTTCTCCTTTCAAATTTGTATGCTTCCATACTTCCTTTCTGACCTCTTTTTCATCATTTATGGTCCAATTTGGTAGTGAAAAAACATAACCGCCACTCTAGTGCATGGCTGTCATTCAAACTGAGCGTTACTGAGCAGTTTGACATTTGCGACTATGGAGGAAAAAAACATTAAGCAGGTGTACAAAACACTAACCAGGTCCTTTAAATAATGCTTTATGGGATTCACAACTTGCCTTTAGGCTATAAACCTGATTCAGTCTCAATTTAACAATATAGATTTCATCTTAATATTTACACTCCATAGCACAATTTGCATTGAGCTATTTAATATCAATGATTTTTATATTAGATCCCATTTGAAAAATGGAGGGGGAAAGTTTTATGATAGAATAGCCTGGAGTTTAAAGGTGTTATTTGAAGTTAATAATTATCACTGCTAAATTTTAAATTAGTTACACTGCTGTAAATCAGCGTGATTAGTGAGATTCTGGCCCTGAAGATTTTCTAGCAGCTGTATAAAGGAGTAAGATGTAAAAGCAAAACAAGCTGCAATAAATGCTTGTTTCTGCTTAACCGCTTTGTAACTTAAGTCATCTGCTGTACAGGTGTGCACTCAGCACACTTTCTTTCTCTTACATTTACCAGATTTCTATGAATCAATGCTGCAGTTTTACAGCTGTGGGGAGACTAGTATAGCTGACCAAATAATATCATGTCAATGGGTTAAATGCAGTTACTGATTTGTCCTTTAAAGATGAATATCATGTTCAGGTCACTTGTTAATAGCCATCTAATAAAAGAGGATTTTAAATTTAAAACGGGAAGTTGAGGAATGGGAATTGTGATTCTGAACACTTTACAATTAAAGTGCCAGTTTAAAATATTTGTGTATATAGTATGCTTCTGTTTTGTGTAATACTTTGATCTTGATCTTTTAATCTTAGTTTTGGATGACTTCTTAGTCCTCACAATGAAAAAACTCATAGATAATGAGATATAGGGAGTGCCATTTTGAGAGTTGCAATGTGAATATATTTATTAGGTATAGGAGAACATGCAGATATTTGGATTGTGATCGTAGTCATATTTTCAGGCCTTAGTTAAGGAATATTCATAAATATGAACATTGGTCAGGTAAACATAAAGCCTGATAGGGAAAAGAATGAGGAAGATGAACGGTATGCCAAAAGCAGGCAGACAGAAGTGAAGATTTGTGATTATTTCATTAAATGATGTTTACTTGTATCCTTGAGATGCTGTGCAAATGTGGAACAAAAGCCAGTAGTGACTGAAAATGTCCAGAAAGTGAGCAGTGACCATAGCATCACAAAAGAAGCAAAGAAGACAACATGAAAATTTGCTCTGACTTACTGTGACTGACAAGAAACCCATGAAAGTCAATGGAGAGATAGCCTTTCATTTCAGAGGGCTTTGGATCAGGGCCAGTATGAGTGTTCATATCCGTCATGAAATGTCATAGAGATTTAGACTGCCCTGAGTGGGCATCATAGACTGAAACATTTCTGAACTCTGCTGGAGATGTTTTGGGTCTGGTATGATTTTTATCTCTGTAACACCCTATACACACGGGATAATTTTTTGTACGGAAAGGGTCTGTACATTTGGTCCTACTTCCTATTAAGGATTCTGGATAATGTAACCAGATACACATTTCTTATGCTATGTTGAGATTAGGCATCCTTATGTTGCACTCCTATCATGTGGCAGTTTTTCACAATGGATTTTAAAGAAAATGTGAAGTCTCTGAAGAAATACTCTGCAATGTTGTTCTTGTATCCTGGATAGCTTAGGTATAAGAAAAGTGATTGGAAAATGGGAAGACTAGTTCGTGAAAGATTTGAAAAGAAAGAACAAAAATTATGTTTGATGTTTTTGTTCACAAAGAAACAACAGTGGGGCTACATCTACATTGGCAAGATTTTGCGCAAATACTATTTAACGCAAGAGTTTTTGCGTCAGAGTATTTGCGCAAGAGAGCGTCTACACTGGCATATGCTTTTGCATAAAAGTATCCGTGCCAGTGTAGACGCTCTCTTGCACGAGAAAGCTCCGATGGCCATTTTAACCATCGGGCTTTCTTGTGCAAGAAATTCATGTTGCCTATCTACACTGACCTCTTGCGCAAGAACACTTGTGCAAGAGGGCTTATTCCTGAGCAGGCGCATCAGAGTTCTTGCGTAAGAAGCACTGATTTCTTACATTGGAACGTCAGTGTTCTTGCGCAAGAACTCGCGGCCAGTGCAGACAGGCAGCAACTTTTTATGCAAAAGCGCCTGCTTTTGCGCAAAATCTTGCCAATGCAGACACAGCCTAAATGTTTGATATTTTTTTCCACAAAACTAACCAAAATTAATGGGAAAGATTTGTTTAATTTTATTTAACATTAAACTTTTGACTCTGTTTTTAAGGTTTTGAATGCTTTTTCCACTATTTCTCCCTTTTACTTTTTGCTTGGAGAGAATAAGAAAATTAGGCTAGGTGTAATATAAAAACAAAATCTTAAATTTTGTTTTGAATTTATATTATACTATAAAAGTCAAACTGTCATGCTGTGATCTTATTGAAACAAAGCACTCTGACATTATCAAAATGAAAGGTTTCAGTTTTTCATTGACAATTTTCACTATATTGATTTTGTTCCTTTGAGATGTTTTGATTATCAGAAAATGCTAGTCGGCCAGAAATCTGATAAGCAGCACTACTCTTTTCCTTCTCTCTCCATCCAATGTCTTAAATGTATTTTTCTTCCACTGCATTAAGTTCTCAGCCTGAAATCCTACAGTTTTATTTCCTTTCTCTTTCCATTTCTCTTTGGGACATATCTCTCTGACTGAATACCATATGCCTCTGTGTTCTGAGAGTTCTTGTTTTTTCTAGCCACCAACTTAACTTTGTTCTGGGATTTTATTTGAATATTTTGGAAACTAAGCTCAATCTCTTCCTACTCTGATCCCCATCTTGTACAAGTCAATGCAAGGGACATTCTACATTTACAGTGGGAGCTTAAGTTACTAACAAAAGCTCTTGAGACTGTGTGTCTCATTTGAGTTCCTTTTCCAGTGGAGGGTCAATTGGCTCAGTAGCTGCTATTATTAAATGTTAAAACTGTAAGCTCTATGAGGACCACTTCTTATCATAATGGGTTTTTAAGGTGATTAGTATATTGGGAAGCCCTTTTCCTATTGAGCAATATCACAATATAAATATGTTAGAGGCGGCTCTAGCTTTCCAACCTCCTTGCCATACCCTGCTCTGTGTGTGTCTGAGGTTTAACAGTAAAATCTTCTGTGCAGAAGAATATCTTGTAAAGAAAATTATCACAACTGAAGGGGCTTCCCAGACATTTGTTCAGTAAGGTGCACAGAACAGCTGTGAATGAGGAACTGTCCAAATGAACACTCTTAAGTAGTATATGGTGGTTAATCCAGACTGCCATGTCCTGTTAGGAGCTCCATTTCATTGATCTTATGAATATAATACATTCTCAAGGAATAAGAGAGAGAGATGATCTGTACAGAAAAAAATCTACAAACTTTCAACTCTACTGAGCTATTTACATCAGTTTGTAGTTGTACATATTCCAGGTTATCTTCAGAAGAGAAAGATACATTTGACCTCCATTAAATTACTCTGTGTTAAATTAGTGTAATGCAGGTTCTTACATCATTATAAAATGAAAGCTAGGATTCTTTACCTCTTAGCTCAGTTTCAGCCTTTGACTGGCCTAGCAGATTTTTACTAGCATGAATTTTTGAATCTGAATCTAAACTTTCTAGATCTCCTTTCTTGCATCAGACCAGAATTTGCTCTGACTAAAATGATAAGGAGCAAATTCTGATCTGAATTAAATCCACTTTTACCTGGTTGTTTTTGGTGTTTCAAGTGGTCATCTGGTATAACATCATAATAGCAACATTGACTATAACTGTTACAAAATGAAAACCAAAGTAGAAACAAAGCACTACTTTTTTAAGATCAGAAAACATTTTCTGCTTGGATTAAAATAATTATATACTTTTAACAAGAACATTTTAAATTCTTTCTTCAAAACCTTTTATTCAGCGTAGACTCAAGCATTTCCTATGGCTTTGCTTTGATAATAGTTAAAATAAAGGAAGAACAAAACGTCTGCTTTGGCTACTCCTCCCAGATAGTTGGTTTTAAAATATTTGGGCAGAAAACCAATAATTTGGTTTACAGATTACAATGTTGTCCAGTTTCCTGTATGTTTTTACAAAGTGGAACAATGACATTAGCCTTCCACTTATTTTTGTGTCTCTTTGAGACACTTCATGTACGGATCTTTCCACAGTCCATTAAAAAGTATCTTGGCCATTTACCTAACAAGCCACAGGACATCTGTTACAAAATATTACAAACACACCAGTATTCTCCTTTCCTGGAGAGAAGAGGACAGGAAGCTCAGGATTGAAATGCAGCATTTCCAATATTTTATGATATTTTACAAAGGTGCCAGACAATGACATCATATCTACCATGTGTCCCATCCCTTTATGACTGTAACTTCACTGCATAGTGGATGATTGCAGGAGGATGACTGATCTATACTTTTGCCAGCACTGTAGTAAAGAAGAGGTAACAAATGGTGTCATTGCTGAAGCTGGCAAAAAAAAAAATATTTGTAGTCATAGTTGTAGTTGGAGCCAAACTCCAAGGCATTGACCTGGAACTATAGAGATCCCAAAGTTTTCCATGTTCATGCAGTTTTGTTTTATTTCTTATGTGTCTGAGTAGTTTTTTGATCATTTAACTTCAGCTTGAATGTTTTACAGTCCTGAGACTTTACAGGAAAATAAATAGGAACAATGCATCAATGATTTTAAATACAAATATGTGGCCACATAGCTCATCTAACTGCAGCCTTTGCTCATACTTTCATGTTACCTAGAACAGCTTCCTCAAGATCCTTGATGCATATGTAGATTAATGTGAGCAGGAATGAATTGGCCAGGTTTTCACTTGCCTTGTAGAAGTGCAGTACTGCAGACACTCATAAATAAGGCTGAAAAAATCAAATCAGTCTGTATTGTGCTTACTTGGAGCTGTTCACTCCAAGCCAAATCCTGATCCCACTTGAAGGCAGTGCCAGACCTCTCATTGATTTCAGTGGGATCAGAATTTGGGCCAGTTGTATCGGAGATGCGTTTTTATCCCTAAATAAGTGGTGTATTGAGGGAGCTGTCATGTGACCTCACAGGTTTTGCCTTTACATAAGGAATGACTGGATGCAGTGTTCTTTTTCACTTCCACTTCTCAACCACTGGTCAAAAATATTGTTAAGTGCCATTAAACAGCTGGCATGTGCAGCTTCTTAAGTAGGGCTGGCTGGAAAACAACACTTTTGTTTCATAACAACTTCACAGTTTTGAAATTTATTTTCATTCCAAAGTGGAACAAAAATGGGACCTTCCCAAATTTTTCAGAAGGTGGGAGGGCAGAAAGGTAGATATCCACCAACCCTCTCCAGAGTGCTGATCAGAAATTCTATTGTGTACCGGATAAACCTTACCAATGACACATGAAAACCAAAACATTACTGCAAAACACTTCATTTGACAGGGCGTTTTGGTTTAAAAATATCCCCAAATCTATTCAGAAGTGGCTACATTTCAATTTTGGGCAAAGCACCCCCTACATTCAAAGTCTAGTTTTCAAAATTATTGTGCACTTCCAATTCCAATAAAAAAAATCAATAACAGCTGCAGTTGTGGCATACCTTTTGATAATCATGAGCCCCATGCCTAATGGTTTCTTTGAGAAGAATGGAGCAATGCAGTATACAAATGCTGTATTTTTAATAATTATGCTAAATAACATTGACGTTCTTACTGAAGAAAGTAGATAAAGTACCACATAATTTTGCAAGAAATAATGCTGTTTGTAAAATAAAAAGTTTGTGAGCAGTTTGTAATCAAAACACTGTAGGTCATCTGAACTTTCTAAGAAAACCTGCCTCAAACCATCTTTTTAATAATGCTCCAAAATATTGTTTGTTTAAAATCAACATAAACACGCAACAATGATATGAAAGTTAAACCTCAAAAGCAATAGATCTTCAACCTACATTCGTAAATGAAATATTCATAGAATATTAACTCTAGAGAAGCCAGTGATTACTGTCATGTAGGAAAAATCTATTACAATAAGGCTACATTCCATATACTTATTGATTTATAAGCATTAGACGGAACTAGGATCTTTTCTTGTGTTTATCAACAGCATTTTAAAAAAATGTTAAGTGAACTTGGAATACCACAAACCAATCAATAAAGTTTAAAAGCACCAGTGAATCTAACCCATAACAGGTCCTTGTTTGGAGAACATGCTCAAGAAACACATGTGCCCTTAAGAGGTCTTGAAAGAATTTACACCCATGGACCATTACCATTTCCAAACACCCTGCAGCTTTACCAGCACAACATGTGCTGACTGTATATCACCATGACCCTTTCACTAAAGCTCTTTTGACTGGAGTGCTTTTAATACCCACTTTCTCAGCTGAGCTCAGGAATGATTTGTTTTACATGCCACATTAATCCTTTCCACATTTTCTGGATGAGGCAACCACAATTCCACTTGTGAGGTGTTTCTAAAACATAGTTATAGGAATAAAGCAGCAGGATCCCAGACTTGACAACTTCCCTCCAGGCAGCCGACAAACTGGGCTATCGTGACTGGGTTTAGCTTTTTAAAACTAGCATTTGTGCCCAGCAATCAGGGTGGGCTGGTCTCAGTGGCTAGTAGGAGGCCCAATTATTGTTGGCAATTCAGCCACAATTAAAACCCTGCAGGGATCTTCATAGATTTAATGTCCAGTGAATGCTGATGAAGATTAAGAAAATCAAATTCTTATTTTATATGCTTAAGATGAAATGAAATAGAGAGAAGCAGAACTGAAAATACAAATAACAGCTCAGTAAAACCCAAGAAGTTCATGCCTCACACTTTCATGATGGTAGGAAACCAGCTTTTTTTAAATGGGCAATTAGTGTCCAGTGCACTAACTTTTATTATGTGGTAATTTTACAGTTTTCACTTTAAAGACAGACACAAAAATCAAAGACCAAATGAATTTCTGTTGTATGCATTTATGAGCTTTCTATATTTATAATGTTACCAACGTAGCATTTTGAAAATTTATTGTTGTCAACAAGGCTAACGGAGTGGACCAACCAATTATAAAACTGTTTTTACATGTCAGCACAGTACTCATTTTATTAACAAGTTAGTATTCTACTCATTTTTGTGTGTGTTAAATCTAACTGTACAAGCAGCTGGAGGATTAAAATTATGTTTCTATCCAATTCTAATTTATTGCTCTTTCCCCGTAAATTTTACTTGTAAGCTCAATCGTCTGAACCGAGCTATAAATTTGAGCAAGGCAAGTCTCATATATAACTTGGTTAATGCTTGAAATTTCTGAATGAAATTGCATTGCATTTTACACTATCTAGTAATATAAACAGAAAGAGAACACTGTTGGCCTAATCGAGGCTTTACTTTTTTTCTTAGACAATGTTATCATACATTGGCCTTCTTAACATAAAGTCAAAAGAAAGGTAGCCTCATTATCAGAGAGACACCAGAATGCGTACGCTTACATTTGTTATTCTAAGTAGCACCATTGCTCTACTACACTCTTTTAAGTTCTTAGTATTAGTATGCAAGCTAATGTTCTGTCTTGGAGGATGTGTGCTGTTGTTGGCTTTGGTTATAGAAAGTTTTGTGTGTTAACAGGAGAATTTGCTTTGTACCTTGATCTGAGCAGAGTCATTTTGTGGAGGAGATTTGCACTCCAGGCACAGGTGTTGAGCAGAGACTCCTGAATGAAGGGAGTGTCTGCATGCTGTCTGACCACCTCTGTTCTAGGGCTGGTGTTCCATGTGCAACTGAAATGAATTACACTTAGAATATAGCCAAGCTTCATGTAAATGACTTCTGTAACACTGAGAAACTGACCTACAAGAGCTCAAGGGCAAAAATACAGTGTAAATCAATTTGGGCAAAATACTTTGTAAATCAATTCTGGTTTTTAATTCATAGTCTAAAAGACTAAAAGTCAGGTCTGATTTTTTTTTCTGTTTCAGAAGCACTGATCAAGTCGGAAGCATTTTCCATCAAGTCGATTGGGCCTATGAGCACCCAGTACCCCAAATATGCTATTGTAGTTAATGGGCCCAATGGCTTTGGTGGGCCCCAGATCAATCTTGGAATAGCTATATTGTTTTACTATATTCCCCATCAGACACACACAGTTAATTGCTGAAAGGAAACTAGCAAGCTCTCTTCCTCAGATTTATTCCTGAGGGGTTAAAGGTGATGTTTCCAGTAAGGAGATGAAATAGTTTAGCATAAACAGAAAAAGTACCCTATGATGGGAGTGTAGCACCATCTACAGACATTCTTCCTCCTCTGCCTAAGAAGCTGCTCACTTCCTATCTACCTTTCTTAAGCTCCCTTGTGACTCAAGGAAAAGCTGAACTGCAGTTAACACCCTATTCACTAGAGAACAGAGAAAGCAGAAACTTGAAAGAGTTTTTAAAACGTTCAGGACAAAATTGCAGCTGCCCCATGCAGGTGCGATGTGGAGGTTAAAGGGCAGAGAGCTCACACACACACAGTTTGTGCACCAGTATGGTTGACAGCCAGATTATGTGACTGTTCTGTCAGGTTAAAATTCACCCTTCTGTAAAGTGCTAGCAAAAGGCCTAACAGCCATTCAAGCCCTACAATGCAGGGCCTACATAAACTTTTTCCTGAACTTAAATAGTGCCCAGACCTTGTATTAGCACTCTGAGTGCAAGGAAGGTGTTGGTTAACATGGCCAACTGTGTTTAGCATCTAGGGAAATACAGCGTATATGGGGTTACTATAAGGTGGGTGCATAACTGGTTGGATAACTGTTCTGAGAGAATAGTTATAAATGGTTCACAGTCATGCTGGAAGTGCATAACAAGTGGGGTTCCACAGGGATCAGTTTTGGGACTGGTTCTATTCAATATCTTCAACGATTTAGATGATAGCATAGAGAGTACACTTATAAAGTTTGCAGATCATACCAAGCTGGGAGGGGTTGCAAGTGCTTTGGAGGATAGGGTTATAATTCAAAATGATCTGGGCAAACTGTAGAAATGGTCTGAGGGAAATAGGCTGAAGTTCAATATGCACAAATGCAAAGAACTCCACTTAGGTTATGTCTACAGTACAGAGAAGATCGAAGCTGCCCCTGTTGATCTTCCACGGTTTGAATTAGCGGGTCTAGTGAAGACATGCTAATTTGAATTCAGGAGCCCTCGGTCGATGCTGGTAGTCCTGTTTCTATGAGGAGTATGGGAAGTTGAAGGGAGAATGTTCTCCCTTCGACTTCCTGCAGTGTGGACAGCGTGAAAAGTCAAGTTCAGGCACTTTGACTTCAGCTACGCAATTAACATAGCTGAAGTTGCAAATATTAATTTAAACTTATCCCATAATGTAGACATACGTTTAGGGAGGAAAAATCAGTTTCACTCCTGCAAAATGGGAAGTGATTTTTCTAGAAAGGAGTACTGCAGAAAGAAGTCTAAGGGTCATAATGGACCACAACGGTCAACAGTGTGACACTGTTACAAAACAAAAGCAAACGTGATTTTGGGATGCATTAACAGGAGTGTTGTGAACAACACATGAGAAGAAATTCTGCTCTACTCTGCACTGATTAGGCCTTAACTGGAGTATTG
Organism: Pelodiscus sinensis; assembly: GCF_049634645.1. NCBI lineage: Eukaryota > Metazoa > Chordata > Testudines > Trionychidae > Pelodiscus > Pelodiscus sinensis. Next base: position 203,909,000 of record NC_134712.1, read on the forward strand.
TGTCTAATTCTGGGCACCAAATTTCAGGAAAGATGTGGACAAATTGGACAAGATCCAGAGAAGGAAAACAACGCGATTAAAGGTCTAGAAAACATGACCGACGAGGTAAGATTGAATGAATTGGGGTTGTTTAGTTTGGAAAAGAGAAGACTGAGAGGTAACAAAACAGCTTTCAATTTGAATTGCAGCAAGGGAGGTTTAGGTTGGACGTTAGGGAAAACTTCCTGTCAGGGTGGTTAAACGCTGGAATAAATTGGATAGGGAGATTGTGCAATCTCCATCATTGGAGAAATTTAAGAGCTGGTTAGACAGACATCTACCAGGGATGAGCTAGAGATGGTGCTTGGGCCTGCTGTGAGAGCAGGGAACTAGACTTAATGACTTCTCAAGGTCTGTTCTATGATTCTATGGTCTTCAACCATAGGAGAATTCCTGCGGCCCTACTATCTGTGTGCAAACAAATGGAAATTTTATCTTTGATCTCAGTGGCAGCAGAAGTAGATCTTAAATCCCCCAGTTCAGCAAAAAACAAACAAACAAACAAAAAACCTTCAACGGGTCTTAAACAAAAGTTTAAGATTAAACATCTACCTATGTGGTTTGCTGAATAGGGATGGACAAACAGGTGTATAAATGCTTTGCTGAATCAGGCCACTGGTGATTTTGAGTCTGCTAGGGTTGCCATGTGTACAGTTAGCTTCTATAACTGCTTACTCCCACTAAGCCCCTGGCTTATGAAACCAGGATTTTGGTCTAATTTTCTTCATTCATTCATTCATTCATTCATTCATTCATTCATTCATTCATTCATTCATTCATTCATTCATAAAGAAGATTTCTCACACACATAGCAAGGAAAGAAACTGATAGGTCCTCCCCTTTAAAGTGATTTATAATAACCTATATTATGATAAGATTAATTACTATATATCATAGAAAATGAGTCATGGAAAATAGTGGATTGTAAATATCACACAGCCAACTAGCTTTTCAAGGCCCACAGTCAGGACTGAATAATACAAATAAAAAATATGATTTCTTTAGCAAATAAATAAATACATAAATAAAAACCAAAACTTCCTGCAGCTTTTAGCATTTTTTAAATCATTTTTTAACATTTTAGAAAATAATTTTTCTATAAAGAAAATAGAAACATATTTTGGACTGACTCTGTATGGAAACTGTTTAGATATTTTATGAACTTATTGTATCTTTGTATTTTCAGTAGTCACTTAAAATGTTTGCTGTTTTTATGTGAAGATAGATATTCTTATTTTAAATAAAACAATATATTTTTTATTAACAGAATTCAGATAGCTTTTGGATGCTTTTTAGTTCCCATACTTATGGAATTGTTCTTTTTATATCTTAGTGAAGAAGTCTCTGCTGTATTCAGTGTTAGTATTTAGCTTGATCCACAAAAATTGCCTGCTTCATTTTTTTGCCTTTGGGCAATTTTTCAATCTTAACTAAACCAAGTCCATAATGTATGCCTTCTGGCCAACATTCCAGGTACATGAATAGCTTTTTAAAGAAAAAAAATGTTGTTTTTTCTAAAGCTTGACATTTTAAAAATACAAGTCCAGAATTGAAACCCTCAATAATTTTTCCATGCCTATAAGTTGTAAGCAGCAAAATGTTACACAAATGAATACATCTGGGATTATTTTCAAGCTGTTATTTCCCACTAGGGAAAATATTTAGAAATAAGGTTCAATTTTTCTGCTAAAACTACAAAGAGGCCAGCCATCTTGATGCTTTTCCAGATTTTTAATGGTTTTCCTGATATTGTATAGTGACTTTACTGCTCTGTTTTGTATGGCCTTATATACACCAATAGTAAGCATTTATGTTGGGCTTATTTCAGTGTTCAAATCTGTTTTGTGGCATTTACGGCCTAAAGCTAATAAGGAGATTGAGTATTTTCTTGTAAAACATTGAAAAAAAAACCTGTACCAGGAAAATAAAAGGGAAATCTTTTTAACATTAAAAAACAAGTCTCACCAAATGCAGGGACCGCCCTTTTTCTAAACTCAGACTGGACAGACTCTGGAGTAGAAATCTTCTGTTTCTTGTCGTCAGATACCTGATCCAAAGTTCAGATAAGTCAGTAGGAATCTTTCAATGAATTGCAATAGGTTTTGGTTTGGGCTCCAGCTTAGGGGAAATTGGGCTTTATGTATATAATAACATAATAATAATAATAATAATTAATAGTTAATAAATAACTCTTATGTAGTACTACCTGCACAATATACATAGGAACAGGGTTACTCATTGGCAATAGTGCTTTTCATTTATAGTTCTTATGGATTAAGAGTGCAGTAAAGTGACTGACCCAATTATCACAGGGCTGAGACCAGTACCCAGGCCTCTTGAGTGCTAGACTTGTAGGCCAAACCATCTCCACGCAAACCACATTTCCTACTTAAAACCTAAGATTACTTTTAACTCTTTTATTTAGATTTTATAATGAAACCATTAGAAAGGCACCTATTAATGGCTCTGGGTACCCCACCACACCTCCACTAATGATATTGTGAAATCCAAACACTACTGCCATGGTCATTCCAACATGAACCTCAGCAGACCTGACACTTATAGACACTTATTTCTTATCCCCTTTAAAACTGTGGCAAGCACATCCTTACTCCTCTCTAAATCCCCTCTCTAGCCATTTTTGCCACATGTCCAGGAGGTCACCAAATTTGGTTTATTATGGATAAGGGAAGGCAGCAAGTTCTAGAGTCAAGGTGCCCTCTGAGAATGCCTTTCCAGCCATCTCTTCTGCTTTACAGTGAGGGGGAACTGGCTCCCATTACCCTGCTTACTGCAGAGGTTGGTGCAGTTGGGGCTGGGGGAGGCAGGACCCCATCCCCATCTACAGCTCTGCCCCCTCTGCTGAGACCCTGCCCCCACAGGGAGTGGAGGAGGCAGGACAGCACACCGAGAGAGCCTGCACTCCGGGAGAGGAAGAGACGGGGCAGTGCGCTGAGGGGAGGAGGCGGGGCAGCATGCCAAGCACACCCCAGCATCTGTAGAGAAAGGCGAGTGTGCAGTGCACCTCCCCACCTCCCTGGAGGGAAGGATGGCGTGACTCTCAGAACACTGGGAGAGGGAGGAGGCCACACAGTTCCAGCCTCCCAGGCCAGAGCACGAGGAGGGCAGGCATTGGGGGCAGCAACATTCCACCCCCAGAATGATATAACAAGCATTCTGTGGGCAGAATGTGGGTGGGTCCAGGCTGACGGCTTGGGAAGGCCTAGCTTCCCCCCTCTTACGACACCAGATGCCTGGGGTGGCAGTCTCTCATGAAGATTGATGTGTTGACCACATCACACATCATTGGCGCATTAGTGTGTTTCCTAGTCTAAATGTTGTAAAATACAAGTTGAATCTGTCTAGTCTGGGACACTCTGATCCAGCAATATCTGTGGTCTGGCATGATTTTAGTTAGCCAACTGTCCACTTATCATGGGTGTGGCCAACTTTACTGTGGTCTCATTACATTTTGTTTACAGCCACCAGTCCTGGCTTCCAGTGTTCAATGCTGTTATTTAGCTGTAATTTACCCCTACATGGCTTCTAAGACCTCAGTAAGCAGTGGAAGTGTTGGTAATGCTGCTAGACAATATTGACCTCCCGTGGTCTGGCAAATTCTCTGGTTCAGCACCTGTCAGGACTAGAGAGGTTCAACATGTAATAGCTCTTATTATTGGTACACTATGGGCTCCATGCTCTTCTGTAACAGTGTAGCTATTACTATTGAACATTATAACATTTTTCATTTTAAAGTTACCTTGATTTTAAAAAGAGAAAAAACATACATAACAGTATTTCTGAGAGTTGTATAATATATAGGCATTATTAGCCAGTAGTTAATAACCAACTATCTCTGCTTCCCATTCCTATTTTTAGAGGCTTATGAGTGATGTTTAGACACCAGTTACCACCCACAAATTCACAAGTGTATAGATGCAATGTGTTGAATATGCCAGGTGCTTTCATGGCCTCATGAGCAGAGCTGAAGGAGAAAAGAAGATATGACCAGAACTCTGAAAGGATTATTCTTTTATTCACTACTATTCTCTTTTTATTCTCTATTTAACATGCCAGTCTTTCAGCTCTCAGAAATCTATTGACTTTCCAAATAACCAATTCAGTTACTTAAATGGTGTATTGTATGAGAATTGTGTTGGCCCTCTGCACAGGAATAAATATAATCTCTGAAGAGCTCTTAGGAATGAGTTACAGAGGCGGAGAACTTGAAGCTGTTCTATAGGACTTCATCAGGCATATTATTTGTCAGTTAGTTGTGCTAGTATCTGATCACTAATAGAGAGCCCTATAAAAATATTGCGAGGAATCCTGTGGCACTTTAACGACTAAGGGTGCAGCGACACTGCACCCAGAGTGTGAAATAAGCTACGCAATTTGAGCTATGCAAATTGAGAAGCTTATTTTGAGTTAATTTTGAAATTTGGTGCTGTCTACGTAGCACTTATTTTGAAATAAATTGCTATTCTGAGACATCCCTTACTCCTTGTGTAATAAGGTTTATAGGGATGTCAGAATAGTGAGCCCATTATATTTCAAAATAATAGGCAATCTCAAAAGATGCAGAATAGCTATTTTGGAATACCTCCAGGATCCCAAAATAGTGCTGCAGTGTAGATGTAGCCTAACAGATTTATTTGGGAATAAGCTTTCATAAGCGAAATCACACTTTGTCAGATAAATCTTTTCATGGGTTTTTGCTTATGTGCAAATAAATCAGTTAATTTTTAAGGTCCCCAGGACTCCTTATTGTTTTTACAGATATAGACTAATACGGCTACCCCTCTGATTAAAAAATACTACTGTCTGATCTGAATAAGGATGCACATGATTCCCATTTTAGGGCCTCTGAATTTTTCTATTGATTTCAATGGGAATTGGATCATACCCTTAGGTGCATGTGGTCTGTTAAGAGTTGAATTTGCCCCTATTAGTGGAATGAAAAGTTCTGTGCTGAGCCTGGTAAATTACAACTGTGCTTACAAACCATGTTACAATATTCTAAAACAATGGTATTTTTATTGTGGCTTCTCCTAGGGTAATTGCTTTTAAGTTTGTGTTTGGGTAACCTACTAGAAAGTGATAGTGACTGAATATATCAGAATCTGTGATAGGACAATCGGCACCACTGGGTGTAAATATCAGGTATTTTCTGAGTGCTGTTGTTGTTATTAATTCTTCTAGATTTGGAATGGACTTCAAAAGTATCAGGCAAGATTCCCATTTACTGTAATTCTATTGATTTCAAAGGAGGTACATCAATTTATATAAGCTAAAATTCCAATCCAATGAACCTTACTAGATAGCAGAACATCATACCTGTTGTTCTCAAGGAATTGCTGCAAGCAAATTCCATTTGGCTAACCCAGTTACATGAGATGGTTAAATATTGAGCTCTGCCTCCTGATTATTTCTTTAGGGAGCTGCTTTACTTGGCAGTTCTATCCTTCCCCCCAATCACTCATTGTCAACAGCTCCACCAAGAGAATGCTTGGGTGAAAGGGCAGGATTCAAAGGAATACACAACGCATGTTCAAAGGGAATGAGATCACAATCCCAGAAGAAAAGAATAAATTCAGATTTCATGCTTGTGTGAAACAATAGCAAAACTCAACCACAAAGATGCAAACAGTTATTTGCAGTATTGGAAGATAGGTTGGAGTTTACTTATCTAGACCCCCAGTTTTTATTATTTTGTTTTGCCAGGGTCAAGCCAAGCTCTCTTATCTTCTGTCTTCTAGTCCAAACAAAAGACATTTCTAATGTGTTCTATTGTTCTTTTTTAAAAGAAATCAGCTCCCAGAAATGGGGACAACTTTTAATTTTTCAAAATTTCTTCTCCCTGATTCCACTTTGAAAAATTGGGTATGATTATTTCTTGCTAAAATAGAACCTCAAAGTTACAAACATGAAAGTTATGAACTTTCCAGCCAATCACACACCTAATTTGGAACTGAAAATATTCAATTAAGTGGAAACAGAGACCCTCCCCCCCTTCAAAAGAGAAAATACAGTGCAATACTATGTTAAACTTGTTACTATGAAAAAAAAACCTGTTGTTTTTTGTTGTTAAAATACGGAAAAAAAAAGAAAAGCAGCATTTTTCTTCTGCTTACTAAGGTTTCAAAGCTGTATTAACTTGGTGTTCAGTTGTAAAATTTGAAAGACTGTAATGATTTGTTCAGTTACGAATATTTCAGAGTAACCAACAATCTCCATTCCCAAGATGTTTGTAACTTTGCAGTTCCATTGGAATTGACAGGGCTAAGAAGTCATTTTCACCCTGGGCATACCTAGATATTTTCATGGTCCCTGAATTAGGCCAAATGAAAACTGTAAAACTATCAGATGATTAGCATTTGTCCACAAATTAAACTTCAAATAGCAATTATTCAGCAAGTTGTAAGTGTGCAGCTTATTAATAAAAGTTTAATGTACTTTTAATGAACAGCACACTCCCAGACAAGCTGTCTTTGCAATAATTTGAGCAGAATTCATCTAGTATACTCAGGATTTTGACCTTCTATGCTACTACACTGATACATCAAGGTAGAAATGTTAAATCTACATCTGTTCTTTGAGAAAATGGAAATACAGCAATTGTAACAAAATGCTTTCCATACAACTTGCTTTGAAAAATCTTGGCTTCGTATTTGTATTTTTTCATAAAAGAGATGCTTTGCATTTGGCATTTATGTGGCAGCAGGAGACCATCAACTGTGGGGATGTTCTTTTCCTTTGACATTATCTCTTAATTAATCACTCTGAGCTCATCACTTGAACAGAATCCTGGGTTTTTGGTTTTTAAAACCCTGTAAACATGTTGCTTTAGTATCTAATCCCAAGAAGGTGTTATACACTTTGAGGTTTCTGCTTCCTTTTTAAAAAAATACTTTGGAACCCACGATTGCTTAAAAAGGAATCAACGAAAGTGCTTGTCTTTTCTTTGAAGTCATTTTTCTGTGGAAATCGGCCCCTGACCAAAAGGTTTCAAACGATTAAATAGTTTTTATTTTACGACGTTCTAAAACAGCAGGGGTAAATGCTGGGCTTGCTGCCAACCAGCAAACTGCACCCATACTTTCATGTTCAGCAGCCAGACACCTCTACAACAGTTATTCCTGAGCAGGATTGTGTCACTCTGGACAACAGAGAGATTTCAGTGTTTGAATAATTTGAAGGAGGACTGATGAAAGGGCATTTTATAAATGTGCCACAAATGTAATGCATTTCAGAGTGAGAAAGGTGACTTTGCAATGAGATCATAGTGGGCAAATTAGATATTTGAAATTCTTTTTGCCAAGGGACGATTCTGTGGTGACAGAATTGACTTTATGGATCTGAACACCCAGTCCTGTGGATCCCGGTGTGCTATTCCAAATGTCAAGACAACTGTCTGTGGTCATTCTCTTTGCGCCCTGATGCTGAAATTCATTCTTTAACAGAAGGCCAGCCCAGGGTCTACACTCCATTGAAAATCTCTCGTAAGCTTCCAGAAGTGCTTTGAAGAGGAAGACTTTGACCTGGATGCCTGTGAGAAATCAGTGTGGAGAGCTGGCCTTTGGGTGAAATACTCTCCCAAGCCTTAGTCAGCAGTGTTCTGAACAAAGTAGAGTTTTAGAATTCTGCTCCCATTGCAGTCAAGAAGTTACCTACTCACTTTTAGAGATTTTTTCTTATGACCTTTCGGTTTTTGTCTTAGGGTGCCACCGGGTCTTCCATTTTTCATCTCCTCCTCCTCCTGATTACTTTGTATTGTTGAGGTGGTGCGAAACACTGAATTAACTGGCCAATTGAAAATTCTCCCTGTACAGGGAACCTTTAAGATGGAGTTAAGTGGCATAAACGGTTTCTTCTCCAACTGATCCCCTCCCTTGGCAAGTGTGGTCAGTCAAAAACATGTGGGAATGGTGAGGGGGTGGGATGCTGTGTACCTGCTCTCTGCAAATTTTAACTGGTATATCTCAGTAACCATAGCCAGCTGGCATAAATCAGAGTAGCCAAGTATCCCCTAAATTTATGCCTGGGCTCAGGCTGACACTGGATCAACCAGGAAATGGGATGACTATAACTAGCTCTCTCTCTCCTGTTCTGAATGGGTCTTGGCATGGGGATTCTGGGCCTCTTATTCTCAAGCAACTCACTGGATAAAACCTCATTGTGTACAGATCAAAGGGGTCTGATGAACTGTCAAAAAAGTAACTATATGTAAAATGTGTGCTCCATTTACAGCAAGCATTTGAAAGTTCCCTGCTACTGCAGAAATGCAGTTTATGTTGATTTACTGTCTAGTCGTAAACAATATGGAGAAACTCTTTCATTGAGTTCCATTGCATATGCTACAGAAAGACTGAAGAGAATTCCTCTTGCTTATATGCAATCACATGAAGTATATCTTTCAGCTATTTTGCAGTTCTAGCCCAAGAGAGAAGTATCATCACCGGGCCCAGCACCTCAGCTCTTAAAGTTGTGTGAAAATCAGTGGTCTTGCCTTTTTGACGTATTATTTAGACTATCCATTTATTTTATTACTCAATCTACTATCATTGTTTCATATATGCAGCACTTTTTGCCTGTTTTTCTGGTAACATCTTTTGTGCATAGTGTATTATTCAGTCACTCTGTGTCTTTGTTATATAGACAGGATGTAGTATTTGGTAAATAAGAGAGACAAAGCTGGGAATCAAGCAATGTAGAAGTGATTTTATTTGTGCCTGTTTAAGTTGAAGTGTTTTTTGTCTAGTAAATGCTTCTCATATAAGGAACACTGTAATTTCATATGTTAGGAATACTTGCTACTAAGGTCTACACTGGCAAGTTACTGCTCTGTAACTTTCTAGGTCAGGATATGAAAAAACATCCTCCTGAGTACAGTAAGTTATAGCACTGTAAAGCAATAGTGTAAACAGGCTTCTGGAGCCTTGCTCCCAGTGCGGTTAGCTACTTCCTTCATGAAAGTGGTTCACTCGGGGTATGTCTAGACTACATGCCTCTGCTGACAAAGACATGTAAATTAGACATACCGATATAGTCAGTGAAGCGGGGATTTAAATATCCCCTGCTTCATTAGAATAAAAATGGCCACCATGTTGTGCTGACTCAGCTGTTTGTAGGCACAAACTGACAGTCAAGATGGGGATCGGTCAGCAAAGGCTTTCCTTGTCGAATATCTTACTGCCCCTGTATTAAACTATGGTACGCCCACATCTTGAATACTGTGTACAGATGTGGTCTCCTCACCTCAAAAAAGATATTTTGGCCTTGGGAAGGGTTCAGAAAAGGGCAACTAAAATGATTAGGGGTTTGGAACGGGTCCCATATGAGGAGAGGTTAAAGCGACTGGGACTTTTCAGTTTAGAAAAGAGGAGACTGGGGGGGGGGGGATATGATAGAGGTCTATAAAATCATGAGTGGTGTGGAGAGGGCCGATAAAGAAAAGTTAATTATTAGTTCCCTAAATAGAAGAACTAGAGGACACCAAATGAAATTAATGGGTAGCAGGTTTAAAACTAATAAAAGAAAGTTCTTCTTCACACAGCGTGTAGTCAACCTGTGGAACTCCTTGCCAGAGGAGGCTGTGAAGGCTAGGACTATAACAGAGTTTAAAGAGAAGCTAGATAATTTCATGGAGGTTAGGACCATAAAAGGCAATTAGCCAGGGGATAAAATGGTGTCGTTGGCCTCTGTTTGTCAGAGACTGGATAGAGATGGCAGGAGACAAATCACTTGATCATTGTCTTCGGTCCACCCTCTCTGGGGCACCTGGTGCTGGCCACTGTTGGCAGACAGGATACTGGGCTAGAAGGACCTTTGGTCTGACCCAGTACGGCCGTTCTTATGTTCTTATGTTATTCTAATGAAGCAGGGGATATTTAAATCCCCGCTTCATTGACTATGTCAGTATGTCTAATTTACATGCCTCTGTTAGCAGAGGCATGTAGTCTAGACATATCCTCAGAGAACTTTCCACCAGTTTTTCGTGCCATGACCACATTGGCAGATTAAAGCATAGCTGCGGCAGCACATTACACTTCGAAGAGTAGACATAGCCTTAGACTTAATCAGAAAAACAAATTGATGGTGACTGACAAGAGTGCAAACTCAAAAAAGTAAAAGCTAATCTATGGAATCAAGCCTTGCAAATGTCTTCTTCAGAAACAGTATATTTGAGGAGAGTAAAAATACAAAAGAGCTGTTCAAGGCAACAGAAGTGTACAGCAAACACATGTGATGAAGAAAGCTGTTACACTAATCCATACCCTGAGTCTTTCCAACTGGCTTATGAGGTTATTTTTATTTTTTAGTTTACTTCATATTCCTACATAGGTATCTTGATGGAATTAATTTTTTCCTGTGGAATCATCTGATGGATGGGAAGAAGGTTAGGGAATGGTCTTTGGAGAAATTATGCTGGGAGAATACAGAAAAAAAACTTTGTCTTAAAACATCGATTTTATTAGAACATTGGTTATGACTCCAATACACTCTCAGCAAGTTTGCAGATGACACTAGGGGGAGAGGTAGATACACTGAAGGGCAGGGAATAGGGTCCAAAGTGACCAAGATAGATTAGAGGATTGGGCCAAAAGAAATCTGATGAGGTTCAACAAGGACAAGTGCTGAGTCCTGCACTTGGGACGGAAGAATCCCAAGCATTGTTACAGGCTGGGGACCAACTGGCTAAGTAGCAGTTCTGCAGAAAAAGACCAGGGGATTACAGAGGATGAGAATCTGAATATGAGTCAACATTGTGCTCTTGTAGCCAAGAAGGCTAATGGCATATTAAGTTGCATTAGGAGGAGCATTACCAGCAGATCCAGAGAAGTGATTATTCTCCTTTATTCAGCTCTGGTGAGGCCACATCTGGAGTATTGTGTCCAGTTCTGGGCCCCCCACTATAGAAAGGATGTAGACTCATTGGAGAGGGTCCAGCGGAGGGCAACCAAAATGATTAGGGGGCTGAAGCGCATGACCTATGAGGAGAGACTGAGGATTTGGGTTTGTTTAGTTGCAGAAGAGAAGAGTGAGGGGGGATTTGATAGCAGCCTTCAACTTCCTCAAGGCCCACCAACCTTGGGAGCAGTGGGACAGCCAGCAGCAGAGTCAAGGCAGGCCCACTCTCACCCTGCCTCCCCACCACTCCCAAAAGCACCTGGCATGTATAGCACTGGCTCCATGCACCACCCCTCATCCATAACAGGACCCAACCCCACACCCTCCACTGGCCACAGTTCTCCATTACCGATCAATGGGAGCTGCAGGAGCAGTGTCTGCAGATAAGGACAGCACCTGGAGACCACCTGCGCTGACCCTGTTTCCTTTCTCTAGCATACTGGACATTATACACTGTGCAATGGATCTAGGACTCTAAAGAATTACTTCAATATTGCATGCTCATAGCAAATCCTATTCTTTCTCCAAAGACCATTCCCTAACCTCTTTCCCATCCATCAGATGATTCCACAGGAAAAAAATTAATTCCATCAAGAAACTTATGCAGGAATATGAAGTAAACTAAAAACCATGATGCACCATTAAATTAGCACAAGTTCAGTATTTTTTTATTGTATCTTTCCATCCATTCAAATACCTATATATTCATGATAAAGACCTGGTCTAAAACAGATGGAAGTTATTGGGCAGTCTCATATTGAATTGAACATAGAATTTTAATAAGGCCCTAGCTCTGTGAGATGCAAATAAAAGTCAGCCAACCATACAACCAGGGAGACCAACAGACTTGCTGGGCCTTTGGAAAAGGTGTGTGTGGGAGGTTGGCTTTGTGTTACTGGAAGGGATGGGACTTTGGGTAGAAGGGGCAGGGCTGGAGCATTCAGCACTCGAAGCTGCCTGGAGTGTACCGTGTGGCCCTCCAGCAGTGATTTTAAGGGCTCAGGACTGCAGCTGCCACCACACCTGTGGTAACGGTTGCAGTGGCTTGGAGCCCCAGGCCGTTTTGAGCTGTTAGGCTCTGGGGCAGGTGCTGCCTTTGCCTGCCCTTCACCCCCATTGGCAGGCAAGCATGCAACTCCAGGTATAAGCCTATCAAGGAGTTGAGATAACCTTATGAATCATGAAAGCAGGCACTGATGACAAATGATTACATTTCAGTGCATCCTTTTGAATGTAGAAATTCATTTTATATTGCAAAAGGACGAGTGAGCTATCATGCTACATTGCTTCTCTTTCTTCTAGCAAAGCCACTCACCTTCCATTATAGCCAATTGTCTTTTGTAGCTAATAAAATATGCCATATTGGAAAATGAGTATTTTTGTCAGATAAAATGAGTATTTTCTCTGGCAAAATAAGTATTAAATAGAGCTGTTAAGTGCAGTTAACTCATGTGATTAATCTTTTTGAATTAATTGCAATAAATCTCATTGTTACACAGTAGAAATTTGTTAAATATTTTTGTATGTTTTTCTACATTTTCAAATATATTTCTTTCTATTACAATGCAGAATACAAAGCGTACATTGCTCACTTTATATTATTGCAATTACAAATATTTGCACTATAAAAGGATAAAAGAAATAATATTTTAATTCACCGCATATAAATACTGTAATGCAATCTTTTTATCATGAAAGTTGAACTTACAAATGTAGAAATATGTACTAAAATAACTGCACTGAGAAATACAACCATGTAAAATTTTAGGGCAAGGGCGGGCAACCTGTGGCCCATTGTGTGAACCTGTTGGCTCTTATAACACCTCTCTCAGAACTTGAACACTGCATATTAACTGATTCACAGTGCTCTGAAAGTGCTGGGAGGGAGGAGGAGCTGGTAAATGTGAGGCTCCAGTGCACCAGGGGCATATGGTAGAAGGAGTCAAAGAGGGGCTGCCCAGTGGATCACAGACTACAGGTTGCCTACCACTGGATTTCAATCTTGTGGCTGAGATGAAGGAGAGCTACTCATGCAGCCCACTCTCTAGTCTTGGTGGCCCATTGTTTCCTTAGGGCCTACAAGTCCACTCAGTCCTATGTCTTGTTCAGCCAATCACTCAGACAGAAAAGTTTGTTCACAATTTGCAAGGGATAATACTGCCCTCTGCTTGTTTATAATGTCACCTGAAACTGAGAACAAATATTTGTGTAGCTTATAGACAAGTCCTTAGTTAAGTAGTTTTTTCCTGGTAGTCCAAAAACAAAGTAGGAAGGAAAATCTACGAAAATGCCACTCATCTGCCTTGGCAAGTTGATGGGGTGAGGGAGTTGGCAATGAGAAAGGGAGAAATGTGCAGAGAAACAGAAGGTAGCTGGGCACCCCCACCATGCATTCAGTTTTGAGACTCTGGCACCTGTTGGCTAGCTGTGGAAGTTCAGGAGCTAACTGACCAATATTCCCCAGCTTTTTTGATTTAACATGGAATAGGTGCCACGTGGAGACTTTTTTGGCTCCATTCCATCAGCCCTGCTCTGTCTACCCTAAGCTAGGAAAGGGAATCCATTCTGACATGTGTTGTGGATCTAGATGATCCGCTGTCTGGAGGTCAGGAAGGATTATTTTTTTTCTCCCACAGGGCAATGGTCAGAGAACTGGGGAGTTGCCTTTCTCACTACACCTTCAACCCATAGTGGGTTGAATAGCAATGACCCTTGATCCAGTTGTTAACTGAAGACCTGGGATTTTGATATTAGGGCTTAGGACCATGGGAGAGAGAGAGAAACCTTGTGGCCCTCATAGGCTGAGGTCCCCATTCTTCTGCACCCATTGTCCCCATCTGGTGGGAGAAAGTGCTAAGAATCAGAAAACACATGAACCTGGGTAGAGGCTGAGGAGATCCTGCTCCACATTATGGGTTATATAGTAAGGAGCCCTGTAACCACCACTCTGGAACCAGCTAATTGCCCAGTATAGGAAAGTATAGATGATGGATAGATAGCACCCCTCCTGTGGGTTAAAGCTTAATAAAAACTGTCAACTAAGTCTGCTGCTTAAAATCCATCCATATGTCTGTCCTCATTTTGGTGCCGTCTTGTATCAATTACTATTGTGACAAGAAAATATTGAAAAGAAGGCCCAGCTGCTCCTCTATTCCAGTACTGTTCCAACACCTGTTCAATTCTTGTTTACATGTCCATTCTATTATGAATAATCCTTTAAATGCAACGAGGATTCCCATGGCACCTTAAAGACTAAAGGTCTGTGTCACGGGGCGCGACCCCTGTCCGCCGCCCCCACTGTTTTGTTTACAGTCAGATGGTGCCCAATGCACCGCTTGGTTGCACACCTCCTTGGCGGAGTGGGGGGTCCGGGCCCGCCCTCACTCCGGACCCCGACCCAGGGCCCTGACACCGAGAGCGTGCCTCTCGGTGGTAGCAGGGGGGTAGTACCCCAAACGCACCTGCTCCCGGGATACACGACCCGCCCTGGGTCCAACTCCACTCCGCTGGCCGCTGCCCCGCTTACCGGGTTGCTCCGCTCCCTGCCTTCCCGTCCGGGACCGCTCCGCTCGGGGCTCCTCTGCCCGTGGCTCGCCTTCCCTCCTCCTGGCTTTCCCCCCGCCGCTCTCGTTCCGGCCCTTTTTTGCTCCTCTCCACTTCCGGGTTCCCCCCCCCCTCCTCCGTCGTCGCACTCGTGACGTCACCCGCCACGCTCCCGGGCGCGCCGTGATGACGCGCCGCGGCCTCCGCGTCCCCGTTCCCTGCGTCCTCTGGCGCTGAGGCGCCTGCGTCCCTCTCTCCCGCGGCCCCCGCTGCCGCTTGCGAGTGGCGGGGCGGTTCTGCCCCGTCACACATCTCCCCCCTTCCTACGGTCTGTCCGCCCTCCGGTTGCTCGTCACCCGGCAGCCGCGAAAGACAGTCCGCGTTCACGTTATCTTTACCAGGTCTGTGTTTAATGTCAAAACGGAAAGGTTGCAAGCTCAGGTACCATCGCATTATCCGTGCGTTGTTGTCCTTCATGGACTGCATCCATCTCAGTGGCGCGTGGTCCGTCACCAGCGTGAAGGTGTTGCCTGTAAGAAAGTAGCGTAAGGAGTCTATGGCCCATTTGATGGCCAGCGCTTCCTTCTCTATCACGGCATAGTTCCTCTCCCTAGGGAACAGCTTCCGGCTTAGGTAGGCTACGGGGTACTCTGCACCCTCCTCCTCCTGTGCGAGGACTGCCCCGAGCCCTACCTCGGAGGCGTCAGTCTGCAAAAGAAACGGCTTCTCGAAATCGGGGGACCGTAGCACTGGCCCCGATACCAGGCATTGCCGGAGCGCCTCAAACGCCCGCACCCCTTGGGGCGTCCACACCACCCTCTGGGGTTTCTCTTTCTTTGTCAGGTCTGTTAACGGGGCCGCCAAGGAGGCAAAATGTTTTATAAACCGTCTGTAGTACCCCGCAAGGCCCAGGAACTGGCGTACTTGCCGTTTGGTGTGGGGTCGGGGGTAATCCCTAATGGCGCATACCTTGTCTAGTAGTGGTTTTAGCCGGCCCCTCCCCACCGTATACCCGAGGTAGGATACCTCCCTCTTCCCGAACTGGCACTTCTTGGGATTAGCTGTGAGCCCGGCCCGTTGGAGCGTTCGCAGGACGGCTCCCAGCTGCTGTAGATGCTCCTCCCACGTCCTGCTGAAGACGACGATGTCATCTATGTATGCTGTGGCGTAGTCGCGATGGTCCTCTAGGATCTCGTCCATCAGCCTCTGGAATGTAGCTGCTGCGCCGTGTAACCCGAACGGCATGGTGACGAATTGGAATAGTCCGAACGGGGTGGCGAACGCTGTCTTCTCCCTGGCCGCCGGCGTCAGGGGTATTTGCCAGTACCCTTTCGTAAGGTCGATCGTTGATAAGTATTCCGCCCGCCCCAGGCGCTCCAGTAGCTCATCCACCCTGGGCATGGGGTATGCATCGAACTTTGATACCGCGTTTAACTTACGGAAGTCGATGCAGAACCGTACAGCTCCGTCCTTCTTCGGGACCAGTACGATGGGGCTCCGCCACTCGCTCCGTGATTTTTCCACCACTCCCCACCGCAACATGTCCTGCAGCTCTTTTTGGACCGTGTCCCACAACTTCCGGGGGATGGGGCGTACCGGATCCCTCACTCGACTCCCCGGTTCTGTCGTGATCTCGTGGCATGCCCGGGTCGTCCTCCCTGGCCGGCTCGTCAGGCTGGCTGCCGCCTGCTGTAGTACCGCCCGAAGTTGTGCCTGTTGAGTATGGTTTAGTTCCCTCCCCATGGGGCTGGCCGCCCAGGTGACCTCCTCCTCGCCCCAGGGTCCGAACTCGATCTCCGTGCTAAGGGCTTCCGATGGGGGCTCCTCCCGGGGTACCCATCGTTTTAACAGATTGACGTGGTACACTTGGCTCTGCCGGTGCTTTCCCCCTACCTGGACTTCATAGTCCACCTCCCCAATCCTCTTGGTCACCCGGTAAGGTCCCTGCCACTTGGCCAATAATTTAGACTCCCCTGCCGGCAATAGGACCAACACTGGGTCGCCCGGGTTGAAGACCCTCAGCCGCGTCCCCGTGTTGTAGTGGCGGGCCTGGGTTTCTTGGGCTTTTTTTAGATTTTCTTGCGCCCACCTGCCTATAGTTCACATGCGGTCCCGCAACTTGATTACGTATTGGACCGCCCCCAGTGCAGTGGATGCCTGCTCTTCCCAACCCTCCCGCACCAGATCTAGTATGCCCCGCGGGCGTCGGCCGTACAATAGCTCAAACGGAGAGAACCCTACCGAGGACTGCGGTACCTCTCGTATTGCGAAGAGCAGGGGTGGCAGCAGCTTGTCCCAGTCTCGTGGGTCATCTTGGACCAGCCTCCGCAACATGGCTTTTAGGGTTTTGTTGAAACGTTCTACCAGCCCGTCCGTCTGAGGGTGGTAGGCTGCGGTGCGAATCTTCTTTATCTGCAGCCATCTGCACAGCTCTTTCATTAGGCGCGATACCAAGTTCGTCCCCTGGTCCGTCAGGATCTCTTTCGGGAGCCCGACGCGGGCGAACATTTTCACTAGCTCGTCGGCTATTGTGGCCGCGTTGGTCTTGCGTAGGGGAACAGCCTCCGGGTAGCGGGTGGCGTAATCAACCACCACTAATATATACTGGTGCCCTCTCCGAGTCCGCTCCAAGGGCCCCACGAGGTCCAAACCTATCCTCTCGAAGGGTTCGGACACTAGCGGCATGGGTACGAGGGCCGCCCGTGGGACCCGGGCCTCTGCTGTCCGTTGGCACTGGGGGCATGATCTACAGAAGTTCTTGACATCCTGGTATACCCCTGGCCAATAAAACCGTTGGATCACCCGTTGTTGTGTCTTCTCAATTCCCAAGTGCCCGGCCCAGGGATTGTCATGGGCCATCTCCATCACCCGCCACCGGTACGCTTTTGGGACGAGTAGCTGGGTTTCCCCGCCTGCTGTCCCTGGGACCCGGTACAGCCGGTCCCCTTGGATCTCGAAGTGGGGTCCCTGTTCGCTCTGCTGTTGGGTCCCCTCGTCCTCCACCCGGGGCTCTAGCGCGTTTTCCCAGGCGTGCTGTAATGACGGGTCCTCCCGCTGCAAGGCTAAGAAGTCGCCGGTATCGACCTCTAGGGTCACCCGCGCCTCTTCCCCGTCTAGCCCCTGTGGGGGCATCGTCTCCTCCTCCTCCTCCTGGGTAGCCCACGCCTCCCGCGTGTCCCTTACGCCGGTAGGGCCCCGTTCCCCTAGCAGCCGCCGCAGCCCGGGCCAATCCCGGCCTAGTAACACGGGGTAGGGTAGTCGGTGAGCCACTGCTACTCGTAACTCCCCGCCCTGGCTCCCGTCGTGTAGCCTCACCCGGGCCGTCGGGTACGGCCGGGTGTCCCCGTGTACGCACTTGATCCAAACTTGGGCCCCCGTGTGCCCTGATCTTCCTAACGCGTCTCTCCGCACTAACGTTTGTCCACACCCCGAGTCTAGAACGGCCTCTACTACCTCCCCGTTCAAGCGTATCCGCCTTATCATGCGGGCCCGGCTTACCTCCTGCCGCAGGCCCTTCCGGGGTCTAGGTTGGCCGTAAGTGCAGTCCATCATAGGGCAGTCCCGACGGATGTGGCCTTCCTGGCCGCACTGGTAGCACGTCGGTTTTGATTGGATCTTCTGCGTGTCCTCTGCCCTCTTCCCGACTTCGGCCCGGGGTTCCCCTTTTCCGTGGTCCTCAGTACCACGCCATACCGGGGCCAATCGCCGCTCCGGTCCTCGGACTGGGGGGCTTCCAGCCCTAGGCCCCGTGTTGTCCCGCCCTTCCTTCCCTTTGGGGCTAGGGCCTCCCCGACCCACCGGGTTGGTCGTTGCGCCTACCTTGCCAGGTCCTTCCAGCGTCTCGGCTGCCATGAAGTGCTCCATGAGCGTGACCGCTTCCTCTAGGGTCCCGGGCAGGTGTCGCCGGACCCACTGTTGGCCTTCCGCGGGGAGCACTTGCAGGTACTGTTCGAGTACGACCAGGTCGGCCACCTGAGTCGCGGTCTTGGTGGACGGTTCCAGCCACCGAAACCCGGCTTCCCGGATCCGCTGCGCCACTGCCCGTGGCCGCTCCCCTGTTGCATATCTGGCCGCCCGGAACCTCTGCCTATAAGTCTCGGGCGAAATACCGAGTTGGTCGAGAATCGCCTCCTTGACCTTGTAGTAGCACAGCGAGTCCCGGTCGGACAAACTCCGGTAGGCGAGTTGGGCCGGACCGGACAGGTAAGGGGCGAGTATAGTAGCCCAGTGCTCTTGGGGCCAACGGGCCGCTGTGGCCACTCGTTCGAAAGTTACCAAGAACGCCTCGGCGTCGTCCTCGGCCCCCAGTTTGGTGAGCCTGATGGGGAGTCGCGCTGGGCCCGCCGCCTCCTCCTCTTCTTCATTGGTGGGTCCAACCAGTCCTGTCCCATCCTTCAGCTCCCTCACCAGCTGCTTCTGCTGCTCTCTAAACTCGGAGGTTAGTTGTCGCAACGCCTCCGTTTGTTGTCTCTGGAGCTGGCGCTGGCTATCCACCAGCCATTCTACAATTTTGTCGGCATCCATGGTGCCGTGTCCTATTTGAGATGGCAGATAGGATAGAGTGGCCCTCCGCCAGTGAAAACGAAAGGCAAAACAAACCACCACCCTCGCACCCTAGGTTTCAGGGGCGCAAAAGTACCCACATTCTCCACCACGTGTCACGGGGCGCGACCCCTGTCCGCCGCCCCCACTGTTTTGTTTACAGTCAGATGGTGCCCAATGCACCGCTTGGTTGCACACCTCCTTGGCGGAGTGGGGGGTCCGGGCCCGCCCTCACTCCGGACCCCGACCCAGGGCCCTGACACCGAGAGCGTGCCTCTCGGTGGTAGCAGGGGGGTAGTACCCCAAACGCACCTGCTCCCGGGATACACGACCCGCCCTGGGTCCAACTCCACTCCGCCGGCCGCTGCCCCGCTTACCGGGTTGCTCCGCTCCCTGCCTTCCCGTCCGGGACCGCTCCGCTCGGGGCTCCTCTGCCCGTGGCTCGCCTTCCCTCCTCCTGGCTTTCCCCCCGCCGCTCTCGTTCCGGCCCTTTTTTGCTCCTCTCCACTTCCGGGTTCCCCTCCCCCTCCTCCGTCGTCGCACTCGTGACGTCACCCGCCACGCTCCCGGGCGCGCCGTGATGACGCGCCGCGGCCTCCGCGTCCCCGTTCCCTGCGTCCTCTGGCGCTGAGGCGCCTGCGTCCCTCTCTCCCGCGGCCCCCGCTGCCGCTTGCGAGTGGCGGGGCGGTTCTGCCCCGTCACAGTCTGTCTACACTAGCCCCCTAGTTCGAACTAGGGAGGCTAATGTAGGCATTCAAAGTTGCAAATGAAGTCCAGGATTTAAATATCCTTGGCTTTATTTGCATCTTCCTGTCTGGGTGCCATTTTTAAATCCCCTTAGTCCGAACTAGCTGCTCGCGGCTACACGCGGCAGTCAAACGTTAACTCGAACTAAGTCCTTAGTTCAAGTTAACTGCTACACCTCATGAGTGCCTGGATGGGAAGATGCAAATAAAGCCCGGGATATTTAAATCCTGGGCTTCATTTGCAACTTTGAATGCCTACATTAGCCACCCTAGTTCGAACTAGGGGGCTAGCGTAGACATATCCTAACAGATTTATTTGGACATAAGCTTTTGTGGGTAAAACCCACTTCATCAGATGCATCCAACCAGGCTATGGCATCACAGTCAGTCATCCTCAGTCTCTCCTGCTGGAGCTCTTCCACTATGTATTTAATATTCACAGACCCTTAGAGAGGGCAACTGACTGGCTAGGTAAACCACTAATGGGAGTGCTCACTTGGGATGCAGGAGAACCTGATTCTATTACTCACTCTAATGAATATTTAACTATTTATGCAAAGAGACTGAGACATCTGCGCTGCTCTCAGAATAGCCAATAGATAAGGGTATGTCTACACTGCATGGCTATTTTGGGATACTATCTGCATAGCTATCCCAAAATAGCTACCCCATGTCTACACAAGTCGCCTGTTATTTAAAAATATTTTTTTAAATTATGGGTGGGCTATTTTGGCATCCTGGAAACCCTCATTCCATGAAGGTTAAGGGATGTCTTGAAATAGCGTGTTATTTCAAAATTTGGTGCTGTGTAGACGTGCCAAATTTCAAAATAAGCTATTTTGAAATAGATTCAAAATAAGATACACAATTTGTGTGGCACAAATTGCGTAGCTTATTTCAACTTAAGCCCTGCAGTATAGATGCACCCTTAGGATGTGTCTAAACTACATTTCTCTTTCGAAAGAGGAATGCAAATGTCAGAAATCGAAAATGCAAATGAAGCACAGATTTACAAATCTCGCACTTCATTTGCATAATCGCGTGAGCACTTTTCCAAAAAAGTTTAAAAAAAAAAAACCAGTCCAGATGTGGTTCTTTTGGGGGAAGAAAAAACCCCTTTATTGAAAGAACTCTGTAAACCTCATTTTTTCAGGAATAAGTGTTCTTTCGAAAAAGGGGTGGTTTTTTTTTTTTTAAAGAACCGCGTCTAAACTGCTATTTTAAAAAAAAAACTTTTTTGGAAAAGCGTGCGGACGCGATTATGCAAATGAAGTACGAGATTTGTAAATCTGCGCTTCATTTGCATTTTCAATTTCCCTCATTTGCAGGGCTTGACAAATGGTAGCGACACCTACTTGCCAGCCCTGCACTGCGCATGCGCAAGACCCGCATTGCGCATGCGCGCGCCACCGGTGAACAGGGCAACTGGCTGAAATCTACTCGCCATGGGTGAGTAGATTCAGTGATTTATCGAGCCCTGCTCATTTGCATTCCTCTTACAGAAAGGGAATGTAGTCTAGACACACCCTTTAGTGACTAGGGCATTCATCTGGGATGTGGGAGAATAAATGTTTGCCTTTAAAGTACCACAGGACTCAGTCTGTATCTGCAAAAGCAAAAAGAACACAGCTGCCCCTCTGAGAATAATCCTTAGTGAATGTCAAAGAATGGCCAATAACATTTTGGGGAAATATTTATGCTTTATGTGAGTATAAATTACAGGACAATCGCTGACTGAGAAGATAGGTGGAAGTTTTCCCTTCATGTAGATTATTGATTGACTACTCGCTTTTGGTTTTCTGGTAACTTCCTGTGAAACGCCTAGGTTGTGTCAGTGTTTGGAGGCAGAATTCTGGACTATGTAGAGACCTTCAAGCTGATCTAGTTATTGCCATCTATGATATTACATTGTAAAAGTATATACTTGTCACCATGTGCATAATTAAACAAATAAATACAATATCCATAGTTTGCTGTAGTTTACAACTTGTGGTTTTTAACCAGCTGGAATAACTACATACTTTCAGATTAGTTTGTAATCCCTTTTTTTGTCTGCTTAGAAAGAAAGTGGGGGCCGAAGGTCAGTGTCTTAGTGCTAGAGGTCAACTGTATTAGGTGCATGGACTTTATAAAATAGTACCACCTAGCTCTCAGCAGAATTATTTCATTCAGAGTTTCATATCTTAGGTAGTTAATAGATTACAAATGGACAGAAGGATAGACTAGCCTGGAGATGCCAGCTGTATTGCGGTAGGTTAAATGGCTTGTAATGGTGAAGGATCCCTTAGGTACTCTGAATATCTGGATCTCTTCTGCAATTCAGAAAGAATGATGTATGTTTCTGCTTTCTTTGTACTACTTTCTCCACTAAAAGCACTAGTTTGGTCCAGTGATTGTTTTGTGGTTTCATTACTTTGCAATAAAAATTAATACCCTGGCCAATGCTAAACTGTGGTGAAGTTTAATTAAGGGCGGATACTAATTTTTGTTGCTGCTCTGGTTTGTGATGGGCTGAACCTGAGATTGAAATCCTTCAGTAAATCTAAAGGTTTGGACATGTGTGGAGTGATTTTCTCCCCCTCCCCCCCATCTCCCCCGCTTCATACCCTTTAAAGACTTTTCTCCTCCAGTATGTCCTTCATGCTCTGGGGCCCTCATTACACTTCTGGGTTGGGATGAAGGCAGCTGGCAGCAACCAAAGCAGGCTGTGCACTGCTATAAGCACAACAGCCTAGGAAAGTTCCTTTATTTTTCAGAAACAGATGCGGTTCATACAAAACCAAATCAATTACAGGGGGTAACTAGTTATTTTTAGTTGCTAAAGGGGGTAAGGAGAGAAACTACCATCAGTCTTTATGTAAAGGATTCCAGAAGATTAGGGGAATACATAAGAACGATGATAATGGTCAAAAGGCATTGGAGTAATATACATAGTTTGCACTTCCTTTCTGGAGAGAGCACAAAGAAAACCAGTCTCTTTCATGATTGTAGAAAAATCCTAGGTGGCTTGATATAAAAAGAGCAGGTAGCTGCCAGAAACACACAACTTTTTTTTCTACAATAGTTTTTTTTAGTATGCTGTCATGTCCCTCTCCCTCTCCCCCCGCATAAAGTGAAATGTCAAATCAGCAGAAAATGTAAATGTATTTACCAAAAAAAAGCCCAAATGAAAGGGCATGTGATGTTTTACAGACATTCCAACGCCTCAGGAAATTTGAACTCACACCAAAGCGTCTGATATTCATCTGACTCTCCATGTGCACTGAAGCACACGTGCGTACGCACGACACTTTGAACCACTGCAGTAGGGAGGGGAAAGGGAGGAAGGGATGAAATCCCTGCTCTTAAATTATAGCCACTTTCTAAAATTCTGCAGTAACAGCACAGGACTTGATACTTTCAGACATCACAGTGACTTGAGATGATCTGATAAAAAAGTCAATTTGTTAGAGAGATCGTTCTACTGAACATTATAAAAAAGTTGCGCCAGAGACACAGGGTTCGAATGAGAGTAGTGTGGAGTATAAAGGAAAGACACAACAATGTGATGTGACTGCCAACACTCAGACAGATTTGACTTTGGAAACATTGCATTTTTAATTCCTCCATCAACTTACTTCCAATTCTCTGTGTCAGCAGGATTCTCTCTGTCTCAGAGGAATAGATTCATTTCATGGCATGTTTTTTGGAAGCAGAACTATATTATGTAACTCATCATCATATATCACATTCTTTGAGGGCTCATTCCCCAATTTTAATTCCGCCCTCCATTTTATTAGTACTTTTAGAAAACTCCCTTCTCTAGGACCTGATTGATCTTAATTACATTGGCTTTAACTTTTATGTACTTGCTCCTGTTTTTACACTGAAACAGGCTCTGAGTCTGTTAAATATTTCTGCTAAAATGTTTATTTTAAGGCTCGATTCACATTTAACCCACACCTCTCTTCACACACTTCTTTACACACTTTTTAATAATGCATACACAAAATAAATAAGAGGGTCAGATTTATGAGAATGGAATGGTTTTGGAATTGCACCACTGATTAATTTGGTTGCATTTGAAGCCTGATTTATCACAGCACTAAAACTTGTGATTAGTCCCATCAACGATAATTAAATGATGCATTGCTTTAATGATGCATGCGCTTAACTGCAATGGAAGTGAATTGGTCGTAAGCATGGCCTTACTTTTAACACATGGTTAAGTGCTGCGCTAAATTAGGGCCTAAATATAGAACCAGATTCATCACTGGTGCAGATCGGTGGAGTTACATTATTATAGATCTGGTCCTCTGTTACGTCATGTCTACACTAGGAAATTATTTTGAAATACATTATTTTGAAGAAATAACCCCTGAAAAAATAATTTTGGAATAGTGGGTCCCTACAACAAGACAGCACTGAAAGAGCTCAGAATTATTTCAAAATAGCACGTCCACACTGATTGGAGCCTGCTTCAGATTTAAAGCCCCAGGAAACACGCTGGAGAAGGCACCAGGAGGGTGGACACTTCCTGTGGTTGCTTGGTCAGGCAAGCTGAGATGTGCTTTCAGGGGCTCCTCTCTACAGCCACATCTCACACGCCTCCCCCCTTGCGGGGACACCAAACCAACCCTGTGTGCTCTGGTTGCCCTTGTGGATGCCACAGTACTTCCAACATGGAACCAGAGCTGCTGCAAAGGAGGGCCAGGCTCACGGGCCTTGTGCTGCACCTCATGTTGCAGTTCATCCAAACTGCTCACATGCTGCTTCAGCAGGAAAATGACTAGCCTGAACTAGAGGGCTCCTTCACCCAGCTCCTGGCACTCCTATTACAATCCTCAATCTCCTGTCCACCATCAAACGCCACTTCTGCAGGAGGGAGACCAGTTCATAGTGATGGATTCACATAGTTTTGCAGTGATGGGACGACCAGCACTGGCCCCAGAACTTCCACACATGGAGGGCCATCTTCCTGTAGCTCTTCCAGTGGCTTGCCCCACCCTCAGGTGACAGGACACCAACTGCAACCTTTCACCCCCCTGCAGAAGTGCATCACCATCGCTCTGTAGTAGCTTGCCACACCAGACATCTACCATTCTGTGGGGAACCAGTTCAGTGTAGGGAGATCTATGGCCAGGGCCATGCTCCTACAGGTAGTGAAGGCCATCCATAACATCTTCCTGTGGAGGATCATCACTCTGGGGAAGGTCGACCTCATTGTGGATGGCTTTGCTACCATGGGCTTCCCTAAATGCGGAGGGGTGGGGGCCATAGATGGCACTCATATCCCCATCCTGGCCCCTGACCACCGTGCCTTGGACTATATAAACAGAAAGGGGTACTTCTTTATGGTGCTGTAGGCCCTAGTGGACCACAAGGGATGGTTCGTGGACATTAACATCGGTTGGTTGGGAAAGGCACATGACACCTGCATCTTCTGGAACTTCTGCCTATTCTAGAAGCTGCACTCAGGCACTTTTTTCCCTGACTGCACCGTCAGGGATGTGGACATGCTGATCTGCATCCTTGGTGATGCAGCCTACCCTTTGCTCCCCTGTCTCATGAAGCCCTACATGGGCAGCCTGGACCCCACTAAGGAGAACTTCAAAGCCAGGCTCAACAGGTGCTGCATGGTTGTGGAGTGTGCCTTTGGTCACGTAAAGGGGAGGTTCGGGTATTTCGTTACCTGCCCGGATATAAGCGAGTATAACATCCCCTACGTGGTGATGGCCTGCTGTGTGCTCCACAACCTATGTAAGAGAAAGGGGGAGATTTTCCTGCTGGGGAAGGGAGAGCCAGAAGCTAAATGGCTGGCCAGGGCTTATGAGCAGCCGGATACCACTGCCATATTGAGAGCACATCAAGGGGCTGGGTTAATCAGGGAGGCACATCAAGGGGCTGGGTTAATCCTTGAGGGAGAGTTTCAGCCAAAGCCACCTATGAGACATTCTCCCGTGCCTCTCTACAAAGGGCCCCTGCATTGCCCCTGTGTGCCTTCCTCCCCCACCACTTCCTTCCCCTGCCCTCCCTTACTATCTTCCCCTCCCCCCACCCGAGCAAACAAAGAACCCTTTTTGGTGGCGGGGGGGGGGGGGCGGGAGAACAACTCTGTTTGTTTATTTGGAGAATATACCACAGGAAAGGGACTAGGGAAAGAACACGGAATGGGGGAGGGGAGCTCAGGGCTGGGGCTGGGAGTGGTGCCTGCCACCTCTGAGGCCCCAGTGGCCCTTGAGAGGGACTAGGAGGGGAAGACAAGGGGGGACAAGGATGGGAATTTGGGGGGCTAGGGGTAAGCTGTGGCGGCAGGGGTTGGAGGTGTATGCATGTGGCTATGCACTCCATCAGAGAGGTGAGGGAAATGCGCATGGACTCATGTTGGCATACTAGATGTCCCACATAGGCTTCCACTGCTCCTGGTCAGCCTAAAACTCCTCCCTGGCCTGGCCAACACATTCCCATGCCTACTTGTCCCTGGGACGTGGGTGTAGAGAGTCTCCCCTGAGATGCCCATGCTCCTGCAAGAAAGTGCCCACAGTCTAAGCAACCTATGGCCTTGCTTGAAGCACATTGCTATCGTCTTGGGTGTCGGCTCAGAGATTAGGGCTTGGCTTCATACACAGCATCTGCTGGGATGACCGGCCTTGTAACTTTTCTTCATAGCTGGGCCAGTGGTGAACGTGGCATGTCCACCACTTCCCACATCATCTTTCCAACTCTGCGGAATCCTCCAGAAGAAGTGAACTCAGGAAGACTACTGTGGGACCAGAAGGCCTGCCTCCAGTGCCTTGTCCAGGGACAAGTAGGCATGGGAATGTGTTGGCCAGGCCAGGTGCCTGTATGTGGGAGTGGGGGCCTTCTGTGTCCTGGACAAGCCAAATCTGGCACTGGCAGCATCCTGCAGAGAGAGAATTGTCTCCCTGCCCACTGGAGGAGGAAGGGAGGCATTGGGAGCAGGTGTGGGGAGCAGTGGAGGCCTTTTGCCAGAGAGAGTGCTACTAGGATCCCCTCTTCCTTCCTCTAGCAGGTTCCCATGCATGGGATCGGTCTCCTCCGCATTGCTCCGTGTGGCCAGGAGCGGATGCTGCCTGAGAGCAGGCATGACGCTGCTCCATGTGTGGCACTGCTGTGTGGTTCCATGACCCCAGACTCCTGAGTAGTGGCTTGTCGTGGGAAGGTGTCCCACCATGGAGGCTGGAGCAAGGCCGGCCTCTCCAGGAACCTTGTGAGAAGGACCAACGGGTCCAGTGTGGGAGTGTCATGGAGCTGAGTGCACCAGACTGGCGCTCCACGTGCACAGGCTGTTGTGCAACCCCCAGGCCAAGCAGGCCAAGCAAGGATCACTCAGCCCCTCACTACCCACCGCCTGTCCCCCCATGTGTATAGGGAAAGTTAGAGAACTCACCTCAAGTGCCTTCTCTGGGATCGTCCAATAGTGGGAGACATCGTAGGAGGGGGGACTGGCTGTAGGGGGAGGAGCAGGTCCTAGCTGGCAGGCATGGCGTCCTGGCAGGCCTGGTCCTCCTCCTTGTAGTCCTCCACAACCTCATTCTCATGGAGGGTGATACTGGGCATATCCTGGTTGGACTTGATAACAATGGGGGGAGGGGAGGTGACCAGCCCCTCTCCCAGGATGGCTCTGAGCTGCTTGTAATAGCATCAGGTGTGAGGAGCCATCCCAAAGTGTTCACTTTGCTCCCTGGCCTTGCTATACACCTGCCAGAGCTCTTGTTTTCATGCAGACCTGGTCCAGGCTCCTTATGTGTCCTTTTTCAGCAAGGCTGGTGGCTATCTGGCCATAGACATCGGCATTCCTCCTCCTGGTGCAGAGATGCTGGAGGTTGGTCTCCTTGCCCCAGACCTTGATGAGGTCCAGAATCCTCACATCAGTCCAAACTGGTGCCTTCTTTTCTCCCTGGCCAGGGGCAGCAGAGGGTCATGTGTACATGCAGGCAGCCATGAGGGGCTTAGAGGGAGTGCTGGGGTCTAACATGGCTCCTGAGAGGGGTGCTGTGTGGAAAGGACGGGGCAGGGAAAGGACGTACCACAAGCCCTTTTCCTCCAGCCTGCTGCTTCAAGCTCTGCAGGAGAAGGGAAGCAGTGGAGATGTCAACTGTGGCCTGCAGCTGTGAGAGGCTTCCGGAGGCCAATTATTTTGAAATAGCAGCAGCTGAGCAGCCACACTCCTGCGATTTCAAAATAACAATTCTGAAATAAGTGTTATTCCTCATGGAAAGCAGGCGTTGTTATATCGAAATAACCAACCCATTATTTCGACATAACAGGTGTGGTGGTGTGGACATTCCGCTTGTTGTTTCAAAATAAGGGGAGTTATTTTGAAATAACTCCCTAGTGCAGACTAGGGATTAGTGTTTTGCTGAACAGGCACACTTAAAGTTAAGCCTGCGCTTAAGTGTTTTGCTGAATTAACACCTTAGTGCTCGGTCCATTTTTGTGCTCTTTTGTTGCTCTCTATCTGATGATGTAATCATTAGGGCCCCAGGTAACCTGGCAAGCTGCTTCTCAGTTAGAATTCCTCATTTAAGAGAGGATAAAATTAAGTTGTTCTGCAGCTGTGAACCAGAGAAGTCTCAACAAGCTTCCCAGTAATATGAAAAAGAGATGGTATGCCATGTTGGCCAATAAAAATGTAATTTAAACACTGCCCTCTCAGTACAAAAAATCACATTCAGGACACAGTAATCCCCCTCTGAACCTTATCTTACATTTCAACAGCTCCTTGGACTCTTACAATTGATGCACTTTGAATTTTCTGCATGTCAGGTAGCGTGGCTTTCAGTGTTTCCCTCCCGCAAGCACAGCTTTGCTCTTCATTCTGAGCCTCACAGGCATTTCCATAAATAGGAGGAAAACTGAATCCATCATGTAAAATCCAGTAAGTTCAGGAACTTTTAAGTACTAATTATCAGAGTTAAGAATACTGCTGCATAGAGCTGTAAGGTCTTTGCACACATTCTACCCAAATAAATGGAACCTCTTTCTTTTTTCAACCAGTTTTACAAAATTGAGATTTTGTTGGTCTTGTCAAAGGCTTTTTTTTTTAATGAAATTCTTCATTTAGGACAAACACTCACCAGAAGGGCTTATTAAAACCCCGAAATTTTGCATACTAGATTGGATACTCTACTAGCCTTGACATCCTTTTCTGGCAGTATGGTTTTATGCTTCAGGAGGCATAGGCATTGGGTTCCTTGTTACTCCAGGGATGCTCAATGCCATGTCCACCTCAGGTCCTGCCTCTTCCTTCCCCAACTCTGTTCCAAGGTCTTCTACGCCTTCTCCCAAGCCCCATGCTCTGCCTCTATCTGACCAGGTGAATCCCTACCCAAAGCGGGGCCTGTCCCTGCTCCTCACTGTCATGATGGGAGGGAGCTGGGTGGAAGAGCTGGGTGGGGAGAAGGGAAGCTGGTATAGGAAGAGCTGGGTGGGGAGAAGGGAAGCTGCTGTCAGTGCTA
This sequence comes from Pelodiscus sinensis, assembly GCF_049634645.1. Lineage (NCBI taxonomy): Eukaryota > Metazoa > Chordata > Testudines > Trionychidae > Pelodiscus > Pelodiscus sinensis. The sequence continues at coordinate 203,938,242 of NC_134712.1, forward strand.
AGCAGAAGATGCCCTGGGTAGTTCAGTCAATGACGTACTTGATGTGGGAAGGGAGATTACTGCTGGAGCTGGTAAGCAATCAGCTGATTGAACTATGAGATTATTTCAATCGAGCATTTACAGTATTGGAACTGGTTGGGGAATTGTTTTGACAAAACAAATATTTAACTAGAGTGTTTTGAATTTTGACAGAATGTCCTTTGTCTAGCATGGACCTTCTTTGGTTGGACAACTGGAGAGAGGACTCCCACATGGAAGAGCTAACAGAAAGAGGGTTAGGATACTCAGCTGGGATGTAAAAGCTTCATGTAGTTGCTGTGAATCAGCCACCACAGAGACTTAACCCTGGTTCCTACACTTCTTAGATAAGTTCTAACCAGCAGGCTATGGCTTCAGTCAGTCATGCTCAATCTCTCCAGCTAGAGTTCTTCCACTCAGTATATTTAATATTCACAAAGTCTGAGAGAGGGAAACTGAGGCTATGTCTACACTGATACTCTGGTATCCCGAAATAGTGTATCCCAAAATAGCTATCCTGCATCTTCATAGTAAGCTGTTATTTTGGGCTTGCTATTCCAATGTCCCTGTAAACCTCATTCTATGAGGAGTAAGGGATATTTCGGAATAGTGCTTTATTTTGAAAACTGGTGCTGTGTAGACAGCACCAAATGATGAAATAAGCTATTTCAAAATAGCATTGAAATAAGATATGAAATTTGCATAGCTCAAATTGTGTATCTTATTTTGAGTTACAGTGGAGTGTAGACACACCCTCACTGACCATATAACCCAGTGGTTAGGGTTCTCACCTGGGATGCAGGAGACCCTCATTCAAATACTCATTTTAATGAGTATTTAACTATTTATGCAAAGAAACTAAGACATCTGTGCTGTCCTCAGTATAGCCAATAGTTTAGTGACTACTAAGCCATTAGCATTCATATGGTATGTGCGGGACTGAGAGGACATGAACCTGGGTCTCCCCAAGCCCTAACTTCTCTCTCCCTCACTGACTTTTTGCACAACAAAATTACAAAAGCCAAAGCTTTCAAAGGTTTTGATTTTGTCTCCATGTGAAATAGGAAGCACTTTGAATTCACAAACTTTTTCAGGACAGGAAAACCATTCTCTACCCAGATGTATAGAATATAATGAATTGATCAGAAAATTATAATCCTTTTTTCTTTTTAATGTATGGCTTTCTTACCTGACAATAACCTGCAAAGGTGCATTGCACACGCTGACAATAGGCTCATGTCCCATTCTTATGGAGCTTTTTCTGGCTGGCCTGCTTCTCCCTTGTGGGCTAGACATGCTGAGGAACCTTGGGTATGTCTACACTACAAAGTTAATTCGAACTAACAGACGTTAGTTCGAATTAACTTTGATAAGCGCTACACATACAAACTGCTATTTCGAACTTAATTCGAACTAGCGGAGCACTTAATTCGAACTAGGTAAACCTCATTGTACAAGGACTAACGCCTAGTTCGAATTAAGTAGTTCGAATTAAGGGCTGTGTAGCTACTTAATTCAAACTAGTGGGAGGCTAACCCTTCCCAGGTTCCCCTGGTGGCCACTCTGGGCACCACCAGGGAAACTCTTCTGCCCCGCTCCCGGCCCCAGAGCCCTTAAAGGGGCACAGGCTGGCTACGGTGCCCATGCCAGGTGCAAGCCTGCCAGCACTCAGCCAGCAGACCCTGCACCTGGCATGGCACGAACCAGCCACCCGCTGCCACCCAGCCCTCTGCCTCTTCCCGGGACCAGGCTGGCGGCTCCCATGAGCCTGCCTGGGGCTGCAAGAGGCGGGCTCCCGCCTGGTCTAGTGTGGAGATCGTGGACCTCATCCACGACCTCCACACTAGGCACAGGAAAGTCTCCGTCTAGGGCAGGAGAGCTGCCAGCCTGGCCACCCAGGAACAGGTTTGCATGAAAATCAAGGTGGTCCAGTGAGACCACCGACCCTGAGCCCTGAGCTTAGAACGGCCGTACTGGGTCAGACCAAAGGTCCATCTAGCCCAGTAGCCTGTCTGCCGACAGCGGCCAACACCAGCTACCCCAGAGGGGATGGACCGAAGACAATGACCAAGCCATTTGTCTTGTGCCATCCATCTCCAGCCTTCCACAAACAGAGGCCAGGGACACCATTTCTATCCCCTGGCTAATACCACTCCATGGACCCAGCCTCCATGAATTTATCTAACTTCTCTTTAAACTCTGTTCTAGTTCTAGCCTTCACAGCCTCCTGTAGCAAGGAGTTCCACAGGTTTACTATTTGCTTTGTGAAGAAGAACTTCCTGTTATTAGTTTAAAGCCTGCTACCCATTCATTTCATTTGGTGTCCTCTAGTCCTATTAGCGGAACTAATGAAGAACTTTTCTTTATGCTCCCTCTCCACACCACTTGTGCTTTTATAGACCTCTATCATATCTCCCCTCAGTCTCCTCTTTTGTAATCTGAGAAGTCCCAGTCTCTTTAGCCTCTCTTCATATGGGACCTGTTCCAAACCCCTGATCATTTTAGTTGCCCTCCCCTCTCCCACCCTCTCTCTTCCCCTCTCCCAGTCTCCCTGAGTTTTGTTCAATAAAGAGAGTTTCTATTTTTGAACACACATGTCCTTTATTTTGTACATCAGGAAGGGGGGTTGGGGGGGATAAGTGGAAGGAGGTGAGGGAGGAATGGGGTACGAGCCCCCGATGGGGAGGACTGGGGTGGCTCTGCGGGCTCCTCGGGGTGAATGCTCTCCTGCAGCCCCCCGATTGATCCCCCCCGGATGGCAGGCTGCGGCAAGTGCAGCCGGGCTCATGGCCAAGTGCTGTGATGTGCCAAGTGTCGGCACTCAGGGCACTCCAAGCCAGGACTGCTTTGCTGTCCCTCATCGAGGTAGACAAGCAAGCGGGGAACCCCTGAGAACTGTCTGTCCGGGGTGGGGGTCGGGTCCCTTTAAGCACAGCCCTCGGCTAGCCTGAGACAGCAGCTCCACACTCTGAGTCCTAATCTGATGCCCTGCCGGCACTGCTTCCGGCCAGCCTTAACCTCCGTTCAGGGTCCACTCAATGTGGACATGCTAGTTCGAATTAGCAAAATGCTAATTCAAACTAGTTTTTAGGTCTAGATGCACTAGTTCGAATTAGCTTAATTCGAATTAACTAATTCAAATTAAGTTAGTTCGAATTAGTGCTGTAGTGTAGACATACCCCTACTTAGTTAAATATTGGTTTCTGGGCCTGTGAGCTCTGTGTAAGTTTGAGAGCTTATCTCTCTCACCAACAGCAGCTGGTCCAATAAAAGACCTTGCCTTTCCAATCAATTGTGATTCTGGATAAGACAGGGAAACCTCAAACAGTTTAGAGTTTTGTTCTGGAGAAGAACCTCAAAGAATGGATAGTGAGCCTGGATTTGACCCATTATCTATGTTGTCTGAACCTTGTTAATCTTCAATATTGTTGCCTCTTTCTCCAGTGTGCTGAGCTAATATTGAAGCATTGGACCTTGATTTGCTCCCATTAGGAAGAGAGATGGCCAACATAAGGTGTATTTTTGGTGCAATCCTGATTATTTTCAACGTTTGTACATACTATTCTGTTTCCATGAGCACAGCAGAAGCAGCAGCAGCAGTCCTTGCGTGTCCTGTCTAAGTCTTCTGCTCCTGTCAGTTCTGTGTCCTGAGGTACTTTCTCCCTGTTCTCCCTCTCTGGACCACAGATATGACTTCTTCTCTTGTAATCTGCAGGCTTTCTCCAGGCTTTTCTGTTTGTAACCCACATCATTTGCAAACCACCAACCCTTGTGTTGGTATTCAGGGATCCCCTTGGGTCACATGGTTTGGTTTTTGATCTGGTCTTGCTATGAGGCCCATTGTATTAGATGGTTACTTTCGTTATTTCCAGATATCTTTCTTCATTAGAAGGCTTAAATGCTCCTTTCATTTAGCCTAAAAGAACAGTGTTTAGCATACACATTGATTCTTGATTATCTATGGATCAAAGACCCGGCTGATGGCAGTCATTGATATCTTCCAGCATAAAAGTATTTAGCTGGGAATGTACTGAGAACAGGAATAGGACTGTACATACAGATCATACATTTACATGCAGGTACTTGGAAAGGCAAATGAGCTTCTAAGCAATATGACCATAGCTCCATTTGTATTTTACTATATATTAGTTATCATCTTAGTCAGTGTTAAGGTTCTTTTTTATTTTCAAAAGTGAATGGCTGGAGTCAAATTAGCTCCGAGACCACTTCTTCTGCTATACCCTAGCTGTTATAGTTTTCGATAGGTGGTAAATGTTTAGTCAATATTAATATCACGTTATTATCTAGGTTAGTTACCAACTTTACCAACGCGATTAGAGGGTAGTTACAGGAAAATTGTAATACTTGAGCCACCGCATGTCAGCTCATTAGACCAGGTAACAATCCTATGCTCCTGCAATAACCTTTTAAAACAAATGCTGTTCCGAAAGGAGCACACCTCACCCATTTTTACTACTGAGTCATTATTTACTTTAGGCAACAAAAAGACATTCCTTTTCTTTTTACAAGGCTACTACTGCCAATGCTCCCTCCTTTAAACTAGGCTCAGGAACTTCAAATTCATGACCCTCTAATGCATTTTTTTTTAAAGAGCCATTGTTAGTTTAATATAAAAAATTAGAGATCAGATTAGGTCCCATTACTCACACTGAGTAGCTCTTTACTCTCTATGTCGTCTTGCTGGCATCTTAATGGAGGGGAAAACTTCTGAGTTAAGTGACTACTCAGCTTGCACATACGAGTGGGAGAATCTATCCTTCGTTGATTGTAGATAGTTTTGATTGGACAACATAGCATCTCCCATATTTTGAGGTTCTACTTACCATTTGAAGGCTTGTTGCGCCTCCTGTTGTCTCCTCTGCCACAAAAAGATGCAAGATTGAATTATATCAGCAGAGACTGAAGACCCACCAATTAAAGACTGAAAATCTCAGGATAGTCAAGTGTCTTAAAAAGGGAAGCGTAACTGGGAAAGGAGCTCCATTAGTCCCTGTGACTGGCTTTTCATTCATGCCTAATTCTGAGGCCACATCATGGCTGTGCAGCTGCCCTGGGCCAGGAGCACAGCATTCCTAATTAGAATATATACAATGGCTGGCCCCCGCCCTTTCTACAGCTGTGCAGCCATTATAACTTCAAATAATGTTTTACAGCTGGGGCACAAGGCTGAAATAATACATGTGGCTAGTTACTACTTTATATATGGTATCTTTCAGATCCAGTATGAGTCTGCTTTTCCTAGGTAGGGCAAATATTGACATACAGTATTTTGTTCCCTTTTAGCTCTTACATTTCCCTTTTTACCAGATGTAGCAAACCTTTTCTAAACTATTCTCTCTCTATTGCTATGCATGTTGACACCAATAGACTTGTGAGTGAGCAGGCCTGTCAGCACTAGATATTTTCTCTACCATTGTCATTGGAATAATGACATCTCCGGCTTGATATGGTTTTGTGTCCAACAACTCAGTAATCCAGTGTAGCTGACAATGTCTGGCAGCAAGACACTAAAATATAATTCATTCCCCCCCTAAAGGAAATCTCTTCACTTTAGGATGAGCGCATACCAGGCATCCATAGTAAGCAAAAAGTCTAGAATACAAAACTCTTTGTTGATTTTGACAAAGTAAGTTTTATTTTGTAGATAAAGGAGTAATCATGGCTAAGAAAATAACTTTAAAGACAAGATAATTTGGGGGCTAACCTGCTTCATATTTTTCTTTAAAAAAAAAAGCAAACAAAAATCAGCAAATAAATATTTTAAGACTGAGATTTTATTTGCCATTTAAAATAGTATCCTTTTTAAAAAAAAAAAGGTGATGCAGAGAAAAGGAGAAAAGGGAGGCATGTACAACTTAGAAATTAGACATATAAGTAGTGGGTTTGAATGCACATTTGATATCTGGATCTTGGAAACTCTAGTGTTGTTTTATATTTGGTTTTTATTTCTGGCCCATTGCTAATAAAAGTTCAACCAAGCTGAAGCAAAGCACAAGATGATGCTCTATGATACAGAATAAAGAACAGTATTTCTGTGAAACACCGTTGTTCAAGATACAATCTTTTCAGGTTGTCAGATCTCTTTCTGATTCAAACAAAGATATTTTCCAGAATAATGAGGTCACTGATTCCAGTTTACCAATATGGAATATTTAGTTTATTCCTCGAATTTTAGTTCTTTCAGTAATAGCTGATGTTCTCAATAGCGGTTGCTCCTGTGAGAGTTGAGAGTTTTAAATGTTCATTAAAACGTGAGTTACCATTGTTGACAAAATACAGATGGCTGCGCATAAACTGGCGACACCTAAGAATAGATTTCCAGCACACTGCATGGTGATTTAAGCACATAACAGCAAGAGCATTTTTAATAGTTCTAATGTCTCATTTTTAAACATTTTTCCTGCTGTAAATTCATTCTCTAGGTATGACATATTATATTATTTACTTTTTAATTACATTTTTAAATTTAATTTTTAATTTACTACTACTTCTTATAATACCCAACATTACTGCTTCTCATACCACTGCAATTTTATAAATAGATAATATTGTAAAAAGTTAGATGCGCTCAATACTATGAGGGGTTAGAATTCGTCTCTGATCGAGGCTCTGATTCAACAAGGAAGGCACTTGAGCACAGGTCTAATTTTAGCAGAGTTTATCCCACTGGCTTTATGTGAGCAATCTGCTTAAATATTTTGCTGAACTGAGGCCTGATAAATTAACCCTTATGGACTGTGGTTAGAATTGAAGCAGTGTGCAGTCTGCAGCATTACAATTGCATAATTATATAACATCACATTTGAGGTTTACATGTTATGGAAACAAAGCCCAATCTTTATCTTTTGGAGTGTTACAGCACTGGAAAAGAAACTGAAAAGAAAATATCTTAAGTTCATATGAAGGCAAAAATGATTAAATTACAAGATAATAAAACAAAAGATTTTTTAAGTACCACTTGAAATAACTAGTAGGGGGAGTTGGATAATAGACAAATCAATAGCTATATTCATCTGTTTTGTATTTTTAACATATCCTTAGATTTTCCTGTCCCTTTCTAATATCGTTTGCTCCCTTCAAACTCCTCCCAGTATATTTGGTAACACTGTTGATGTTTACTTGCTGCTGGATTTATACTCTTCTACTTTTTTCCCCTCCACTTTTTACTTCTTTTGCTCTTGCTTTCTCCCTGATACCTCCTTTTTACTGCATCATCTGTTTTACTTCTTCCCCTTTACTAGCTGTGGGAGAACTGTCTTTTTTGCTGATCCTTTGCAAATTATAGTGATATTTCCGATGTGGGTGGGAGGGAGGATGTGTGCGTGAGAAAGAAAGAGAGAGAAAAGACACTGTGAGGAAGCCAGCAAAAGTCAGAGCTGGAGGAGATGGAGACTTGAGGGACTAAGAGACTCTGTTCTTATTGAACTTGGAGTAGAGGGAGGCCCACCTGGGGCAGAACCAGCAACTGAGAATATTAAGGAAATAAAATCATTATGGAAAGTTAGTGCTGGAATTGTGAATGAGCCCAAAACTTATGGCTATGGCCCAGGAATTAACTGGGAGTGGTGACTGCTTGGACTGAATCAAACATACAATCACTCAAAATCAGAGCAAATAAGTGGAAACCATACTTGGAGGGTTCTACTACAGATTGAAGCAAAATTTCTATCACTATACTACAGATTGAGATACTCTGACTTTAAAACAAAAAGTGATTCTAAATATTAGAACTCTCAGGTCTATTTGCTAGAGCAGTTTGAAAGTCTAATTGGGATGACCAAACAAAACAATCCATAAAGAATAGCTCCTAACCTTTCTGACTTTTCAAATCCATCAAGGCTTTCAAACTTGATGCATTAAGTAAAGATGGGGTCAGCAAGCTTAAAATAGACATAGTTTTGAGCTTAATGTTCATACTGGTCCCAAGTTTTTCATATAAAAGACTTCATGGTAATCTCTTTCTGAGTGGATATTGTCTGTTCCTGAAATGCACGATCCTTAAACTAGTGGTGAAATGTAAAGTACAGGACAGTATTTCAACTGAGTCATTTTTAGCATAATTGTGCAAATAACTCAAATGTCTAGAATCAAGAGATTTTAATGTTATATCTCTTAGCCTTTGGTTTTTGTGTTGTCTTTGAGGGGGTCTTACAAAGTTCACAGAGAAAGTGCACCATAATAAATAAAAATATCTTCTGTCATTTATATTGCACATTTCATCCCAAAGAATCTTAAAGTACTTACAAACCATCTAATGCATTTTTCATAATATCCATACTTATCACATGGATAGCTGTCTCTCTCAAGTTTTAAATGATAAGTTTTTGAACTGTTTAGGGATTTGGGGGCCAGATCCTCAGCTGGAATAAACTGTCATAGTGCCATTAAATTATTTTAGAATTTGGCTATTGTATGTTATTACTAGACCTAGTAAAGATGGAGCAGGAGGTAGAATGATAGTGAGGTAATTAAATATGGATGATTAATGCAGTTTTCACTGCCAAATATATGGGGTGTGTGTGTGTGTGTGTGTGTGTGTGTGTGTGTGTGTGTAATATGAGCTATATATAATAGATATGTACACACACACATTGACTATCTATTAATCATTCACCTGTAAGAATCTGAGGATTATTGGTGGAATGCTGGCACACATTGTATTTCATGATTTGTTAACACAAAAGTATTTTTAACCCAACTACGTATGGTGCATTTGATGAATAGCTCCAGTGACTTTTTTTTTTCAAAGTGCTCAATGGCAGTTTATGTCTTCTCCCTGTGAAGTCAAGTTCTCCTTGTCTTCATTTGGAGCAGGTAGTAGGATAGTGCTCAGAGTTTTTGAAAATTCTTTCCCAATAGCCAACAGCCATAAGACAATAGATGCCCATTCACATACTCAATGAATGCCCTCAGTATCTGATGATTGAGTCTGGGTGAGCGGTATGGATTTGAGTCAAGTTGGAATGAAGATAAACTAGTGGGTGCATGGCTTTTTCTGTCTTTTAGTTGAAAAATTCAAGTTAAAAAGTAGGTTCAATTAACCATAATAAATAGAAAATGTTTGGATTGAAACATCCATGATACAGCAAACAAGATTAATAGGAAAAGGAAGACAGTGCTTGATGAGGTGGTATAGATCACACCATGCATTTCTGGAGGTTACACATTTCTTATTAGACTACATATAATGCATACACATTTCAAATGCTTGGAGGGGCCCCACTAGATAACTTATGAATTACTGGCTGTGTGTTGGAAGTATTTCCTGCAGTGAATAAAAGTGGGTAACTTTTTTTTTTGCTGTAGCATACAAAGCAACAGCAGGATTTATGTAGTTATTCACAGACAACATATTTCCCTTGACATTTCACATACTCTGTCAAATTAAAAGTACTCTTCAGTAGGGCTTCAACTTCTGTTTTCATTGGACATGCAACAATATCAAGTGTGAATGTAAAAAAGGATCTTATTTACTCTCTGATGAAAGTGAAGATATCCTGGAATTCAATGAAGAATTTTTGGCTTATTCTCCAGGTAGATTAGACTTCTGAAATGATAGCTTCTGGAGTCATGCTTATTGTTAGGCAGTGTGACATAGTGGATTGAGAATTAGGAAGCCTGGGTGTGTTATTCCTGCTATGGCAACTTTCACTGTGTGACTTTAGGTAAGTCACTTAATTTTACAATAATATAAATAATAGTTACATCCAAGAACACTGAAATGTGTGTATATGTTGGGAAGGAATGTTCTTTTCATTACAATTCTGCTGACCTTCTCAGTGATTCTTATGTAGTAAAAAGGGGGCTCATTTATTTATTTATTTATTTATGTATTGAAGAGTGAAGAAGTTACTATCACTCCTGAGGAATGTCTACACTACCGAGAAAATCGACCCTCTGGAGTCTGAACAAGTCTAGTAGCTAGAATATGGTCCTTAGCTATGTTCCCTCTAAGCTGCGTGGCAGCACAGCTTCACAGGTGATTAATCAGCCCTGCCCCGTGAGAGGCTCAGGGCTCCATGCATGACCTATGCAGGTTTTAGTAATCCTCTATCTGGAAAGGGAAAGGAGCAAGTTAATTCTCCATAGGAACAAGAAGTAGGGGAGGTGGAAAGAATTTTTGAATCACAGACAGCGGCCCACACTAGCGTGGGGAGGCGGACAACACCTGCCCCGTCTAACACCCCGGGAGGGGTTGCTGGGGGCAGGTGGCCCGGAAGGGTATCCCCGCAAGTACCGGGAGGAAAGGCGCCGGGCGGCCGGGGCCAAATTTTGAAATAAAGTGCTCTTTCAAGCCATCCCTTATTCCTTGTAGAATGAGGTCTACAGGTAGGGCGAAAGAGCACGTCTGCTATGTCAAAAAAAATTCTGAAATAGCAGATGCATTCCTTGGATACTTCCAGTATCCCAACATAGCAATGAAGTCTAGACATAGCCTGCCTATTCCTCTGTTTATACATCCAAGGATCACATTAACTCTTTTTTACCACAACAACCCAGAAGCTTGTTGAATTGCTTGTCCATTGTGATCCTTAAATTCTATACAGTTCTGCTTTTCAGGATACAGTCCCCATACTAAATTTCTTGCTTCTATGTCTGACTGAATTATAACATGCTTTGTTTGAATGGCTCCAACTTACCAAGTCATCCAGATTGCTATAAGCGACTGCCGTGTCCTCATTATTTACCACTGTGCAAAAGGTTCTGTCATCTACAGATTCTTTCAAATGTTATGTTTGCTTCCAAATCATTGATGAGAATATTTAATGCTATTGGACCTACTGCCAATCCTGTGGATCCCCCCAAAAAACACCCTCATTGGATGATAGTTTCCTATTTAGAGAGTTCTTGAAATCAAAATATATTAATACACAAACCATTTTCAAAAAATCTTTCTCTTTAAAAGCTAGGACGTTTCTAGGCCCTATCACTCTCAACAAGGAACAATTAAATCAGTATATTCCACTTCAGAGTAGTTCATTAACTATATTTATAGAAAGTCAAATCAAGTTTGAAAATTGTAGATTGGTTAGATGGAGGCCCTGTTAGAATTTGCAGCTGTGTTAAAGATGGACTTGTTTTTTACTTAGCTCAAGAAGCTATAAGTGACTGCCGTGTCCTCATCATTATCCCCCACTCTGTGAAAGGTTCTGTCATCTATAGGTTCTACTTTATCCATCTACTTTATCCATTTAAAAATGCAAATATAGGGTATCGTGCTAAGGCCATAATTCAATTTTGGCATAATACTCAATTTGTTCATTAATTCACTCACTAAGGGAAATCAGAAATAACTGTCATCAGTCTATCAATATCCTCATTCTAAACAGAAACAAAATACAGGACTATGTAGCACTTTAAAGACTAACAAGATGGTTTATTAGATGATGAGCTTTCGTGGGCCAGACCCACTTCCTCAGATCAAATAATGGAAGAAAATAGTCACAGCCATATATACCAAAGGATACAATTTTAAAAAAATGAACACACATGAAAAGGACAAATCACATTACAGAACAGAAAGGGGATGTGTGTGTGTGGGGGGAAGCTCATCATCTAATAAACCAGCTTGTTAGTTTTTAAAGTGCTACATAGTCCTGTATTTTGTTTCAGCTACACCAGACTAACACGGCTACTTCTCTATCACTATTCTAAACAGAGGCACTCTTTGGTACTCGTAACACAATTTCTAAGAAGTTAGAATTTTCTTAACTTCAGGGATTAGCGTAGTTTGAGATTTGGTTGCTCCTAAACTTGGAAATAATAGTGCTTTCCATTTTCTAAATACAGGAAGAAAGAAATGCTTCATAAAAGCCATAATGACAGCTAAAAAAAATAATACTCATTGACCTGGAAATGCAAATCAACACCTTATGTAGAAGCCTGGATCAATGTTCTGTTGAATTTTGCCAAATGGGAAAAGGCTTATTTTACTGAGCAGAGAAAAACAGACTACTGAGATCTCTCTCTCTTGATTAGTTATCTAGCCACTAACAAAAGGCTACTATAAAGTGCCTTAGCATACCTTTGGCAACATGGGACAACTAATCCATCACTTGGCATAAACAGTGAAAAGCCTCTGCCCAAAGCTACAGAGAACAGAGCTGGGTGACATTTTCCAGTTAAATCTTTTTTCAGGTGAAAAATGCAGATTCAGGTTCACCAAAACACTTCCTGAATTCATGTAATATTTGGTGAATTGTTAATCAGAAAAAACAATTCTGAAAAAAATCTAAATGTTTTGTTTCAATAACGTTTGTTTAATTTTTCCAATTCACAAAGAAATTTAATTTATAATTTAATTTAAATTTTATTTAAGGCTTCTGAGAAGTAAATGAAATGCTTTATTTCTGATTGAAGGCAGCATTTTCACACCCAAACATTTTTTAATTTTATTTTTACAAAACAAAACAAAAATACTTGTGTTATTTTGAGTCAGCTCAAAATGAATCCTTCCTCCCACTTTTTTTATTCACACGGCTCTAATAGAGAAGCTGCAGAGCCTTTGGCTTCAATAGCCCATGTGAGTCCCACCGAGACCACAACTCAATGACTAATCACAAGCATAAAATGATTGGTGTGTCAGTGTTTGCAGGGCCAGGATTTTAGGCAATGATCCAAAGTTCTTTTAAATCCACAAAAAGATTCCCATTGATTTCAGTGAACTTTGGATCAGGTCCTTACAGAGTATGATACATGAGCTGACCTATATTGTAGCACTTGGGGAGGGGGGAATGGAAACTGATATATTGGACCTTTTAAAAATTAATGGATTGCTACACATTTATACTTGTTACCTTGGAAAACTAGACTAGCCACTTTTTATTGCATAAAATTGGCCCGTTATATAAGCTGAGTTGGATTTGAAAATGGTGCTTGGCTAAAAATCACCCCAAATGCTTCCTAATGGTTATATATGATAAGAATGAACAGCCCAAGGATTTGACAGTCCCTGGCATGTGAAAGATGGAATTCCTGAATGTAAATTAAACAGATTAAACCATTCTTTAAAGGGCCTTGGCTGGAAAGATGGATGAACTTAAACCAATATATTTCATATCTTGTTCAACTGGCTGGGAATAACAGCGAGAATTCTTTGTTTACTAGGAAATCTACTCATTTTTACTCTGTGTGTGTGTGTGTGTGTGTGTGTGTGTACAGACATATTTAAAACATTTGCCAGTCATATTCACCTTGAAGAAATAATTATGAAATCAGCGCGAATTCTTTGTTTACTAGGAAATCTACTCGTTTTTACTGTGTGTGTGTGTGTGTGTGTGTGTGTGTGTGTGTACACAGACATATTTAAAACATTTGCCAGTCATATTCACCTTGCAGAAATAATTATGAAATCGTTTGGGAAAAAACTTTATATTTTCGTAAGTGTAGTATGAGTCAAGATGAATTCACCATAATCTCATTTAACGATCATAAAACAACAAATTTCTTAAGTGTCTATGAAAAACTTTTAACAAGAAATTAAATGAGCTCAACTACTGCACAAAATCTTATACACAGTACATCAAAAATGATGTGCTTTGATAACACTACCTTTTGTACTGTTTGTAGCCTTTTGTTTGAAGTTAGAGATGTCATAAGTAAGGATGAGGCATTTTAATATTCCTAAATTGCTTATATTATTGGCTGTGCTAGTGCAATTGCACAGTAGAGCCTTTGTTATGCTCTGAGCAGAGCTATTTATACATTGTGACTTACTGTGTCCAAGGACTGCTTCCTGCTTCTGGTTTTTTTAAAATGAGTCCCTCCAAATAAAATAAAATCAGTAAGCTCTAACATTATTCATACCCTGGCAGCTGAAATGAAAAGTAAAAGCTTTTGTATTACTTGCATGGCATATTGTTCTGCTCAGTTCACTTAAAAGCCTCCATGATGAATCTCAGTGAAAATGATATCATTCTTGTCTATCGGAGAGAAGTTCTGTTTGGCCTACAGCCACTGTAGTCCAAATCTTCATGTATACCTAAGCCACCACATGTAGCTACCAGGGACTTTTCTAGTGGCCACAGCCTTCTGGCCTGTAATTAGGGGCTGGGGAGGGGAACAGCCACCTCTCCGCTTTCCAGTTGCTTCTAGATGCCCCAGCTTGGTGTGGGTTTCTGGGGCTGCATCAGGGGTTGGGCCCTGCAATCTCTTGGAGATACCCGAGGTGAGTTCAGATTTTGGGCCTCAGCCCTAGTGGAGCTTCAGGCTTTTGGGTCCATCCCTTGTCCCCTGGCCACAGTGCTTTGAGCTTTAGTCCCAGAACTTCAGCTTTCTTTGCATCCTCCCATCTGTCTCCCCTGGTCCTCGTTGCTTCTTCCAGCCCCCCATCTAGGGCTTAAATTGTCCCCAGGCTTGCTATGGCTGAGTAACACTGTTGTGAAAGTGATATTTGTATGTTTGTTAATAACACTTTTCACAAGAGACTTACTAGCTAGCAATAAAATACATTACTGTGATTTTGAATGTGTGCTATACATAGTTGCTTGTTTTTCCTACAGCTAATTAAGTATTGTCGGGAAAAGTGTGAGAGCAGCCACCAGCAAGAGTTGGTGGATGCACTCTGAGGCCACCATATATGTTGTGCTGAGAAGCCCTGACTTAAGCCATGCAGAGGACATCTGGGTGTGAAGGAAGGTATATGTTAGTTCAGCACATTACTTAGAATGTAAAGCCCCTAACCGCAAAGAGTTCTAGGGCCATGTCTCCGGGGTTCAGGTGCTTAAGTTACAGATCTAGGAGTTAGAGCCATCCCCAAAATCCCCTCTCAGCTATCACCTAACTATGTCGGCACCTAAACTCCTGTAAAATCTCCCTGTGTGCCTAAGATTCTGCCTCTGGGTATGCTCACTGATGCCTCCCTCTAGGTGTCTGAGCACCTATCTCATGCTTAATAGTAACTGTCCCATGGAATATTTTTTCTTGTAAGATATGAATGATTCTCAATCCAGGTGAATTAGACTGCTGTCATATGCTCAGAGCAGATCAAGCGCTGTACAAAGCAAACAAGGAGCAGGCAACTCCACCTAGTTATGGTACTCTGAGGGGATGTGAGAGATCCCATTTCAATTCCACCTTCTGCCTGAGGAGAAGGAATATGAACAGGGGTTTCCCTCCTCTTCAGTTTCTCCAGTTTCTCCTGTTGATGTCATACCATTTAAATAATTATTGGGCTGGAGAGTGACAGAATGACTCTATACTCCAGCAGTTAAGGAGGTCAGCAGAGAGGTGGGAAACTCCTGTTTAAATCCCTTCTCCTCAGGAGGCAGAAGGAGAAATTTGGATGTGGGAGACCTCATTTTAGGTGAGTGCTCTAATCACTGGATTAAAGGTTATAACAGCAGTTGCCACCACCACCATGATCTCTGCCTCCTGCACATTTCCTGCCGGGTTTGTGTTGAGACAGGCAGATGCCTAAGTCATTCTCACAAGGAATGGCGTAGGCATCTCAGTTGACTGACTCCAGGAGAAGGGTTTTTAGCTGTGGATCATAAGCAGGGATATATAGCTCTCTGCAGCCTTTATATAAAATTTTGTGGACTCCAGTGAATTTTCTAAGTGACTAAAGCCTAGATGTCCCCCCCCTTGTGAATACAGATGTAAGTTTCTTGGGGCAATTAGGGTACATCTACAATACAGAGAAGATTGACCCTCTGGAGGTTGGTGTTCTAGCATTTGATTTAGCGGGGCTAGTGTATATCCCCTTTCCCCCCACACATACACATACATTGAACATGGAGGGCAGCTTTCGGCCTCCCACAATGTAGACACTGCGGCGGCTGGGATTAAGGTAAGACGAATCCAGCTACAAGTTTTGTGTAAGAGGATGGCTTATCTTAAGCTGACATGCCTGGTCTAGTGTAGACTTGGGCTAACAGCCCTTTTTATTTTGTGCTTGTAAAGCAAAATGGGGTCCTTTTAACATATGCCATTAACACTAGCTACCTAGAATCTGCTCTGTCAGCCCAGGGTGCTGCCACATCACAGTTGCCGTACTCAATGACACTCCTCTGCTTCCGGGGAAACCTGCTGTGCTAAAGAAATGGAGATCAGGAATAAATGGCTGTGCCACACAGGGTTTCCTCTCCACAAGAGGAATTTCCAGATGTCCAATGAGGATGGAGCAGAGGCCAGGATCAAGATATTAACCATGCTACCTCTACAATATTTTTACGGGTTCTGTGTACCCATTGAGATGCAGACTTCAAATATCCGCAAGTATAATCCAGCTCTGCTCTCTTTGCTAAATATGCAATATGCCCTTTGAATGGTAGCTTGTAGGGCTGTAGTGGATCTGTTTAATAATAAGTTTTACATTTTAAGAAATTTGAATTGAATTTCCTATCCATAAGTCAATGCAAAAAATAAAAATAGAGGAAAGATAGGAGAAAAAAAGAGGAAGGTATGAAATGATTCAGGCATCGCTTTTCTCACTGTATGTTCACATCACCTTCCCTGTTTTTATAGTATGCGAGGATAACCTTTAATGCAATGAGGCACACACAAAATCATGCAGATAAACTCACTCAGTATTATTGTCCTGTTAACTCCCCAAAAGATTAAATCTAAATGTTTTCCCTGAAAATGGTTGAGCGTGAAAGATCTACCCACACCCTTCAAGCTTCTTAATATGACTATTAGAGAAAGTCCATGTCTCCCAACACCACAGACAACTCTTAGGGTCTGCTTTATCTGTTTCAAATGAATTAGCCAGTGTTTGCTGTCCATGTGTAGAAGAATCAGATGGACTTTCCTGTCTCTGGCAGTCACCCTTCCTAATTGAGAGTTTAAGTAAGTTCAGTGTGGACCATTATCCATAGGTCTGTGATAATGCTGCTGAGCTTCATGGGGCAGTTACCGTTCAGCTTTGTTCTTGTAAGATACCATGATAATGGAGTTTTGGAAAACCCTAAGAAAAGTTTATTATTATGAACTGCAACAGTTTGGTTCCAACCAAGACAAAACCAGAGCCATGCACTTTTTCCTCAGATAGTACTATATTTTTGGGTATCCTCCTATTTTGAAACTATGCAGCAAAGGGCTGGTAGGCCCTAATTTATTTCTGAATTTATTGCTACTCTAAAGAGAGCACATAAATTTTGCCTAGTTCTGCTCTCATTTGGTTTGGTGCAAATCAGGAGTAATGCCACTGAAGTCAATGGACTTACATCAGCGTAAGGAAGGACAGAATCATGACATATTTTTGTACTGGTAGCTGAAAGTGGCATAATTAATAACTTTGTGTGGGAGATGAAAAGGATGAAAATGGCTAAGAACTTAAAAATTGAAAGGTAAGAGACAGCAAATCCCAGCAATGACTGAGCCTTGAAATAGTCTAAAAAGCGCTTGCAGCCACTTTGTATCTGTTTCCATCACTTAATACTCTGACAAACATTCTAGACTTCAAAGTGATATTTGGGATTATTGTGTATGCTGGATGCAGTGGTGTTTGGGTAGCTATATTGATTTGTGTCTAGGATGGGTTGTGTTGGAAGATTTGTTTTAATTTGTGTGGCTAGAATTGGCTGCATGGGTTTTTTACTTGAGCCAGGTAATCCACCAACCAGATTTCTTCATATTACCAATGAAAGTGTTGCATGCAAATTAACTGTAGAAGAGTGACTGGTTGAGTTAATTCTGTCTCAGTAGTCTCTTTGTGTGGCATAGATCTTTGCCTTACTACATCTGTACATCTCACAGGTATAATTTGTAACTCAAAATGTCTGAGAACTTAAAAAAAATGGACAGTAACAAGCTTCTGAACGAACAGAACCCTCGACAATACTTGTAACTATTTCCATAGTTTCATGCTGATTCAAAAAGAATTTTAGAGTGACACAGTAACATTCCTAGAATTGTATTACATAGACTTTCTAATTTTAATGACAATTTTTATAAGTTTTCACTAAAATGCTTTAAATAGTAATGCGTATATAAATATTGATTTACAAATGTTTTATTCATAGTATCTTTTTGCTTTTTTCAGGAGCTAAATAACAACGGTGCATACCTTTGGTTCATGAAAATAGTAAAGTTTAAAATTGTCTAAGAGTCTATGGTTCCTAATAGAGTGAACAGGTTAAACTGAAAATATCTAAATAAATTCTTGTGGATTTTCATTTGCTTTTAGAAGCAATTCAGTGCATTATAATTGTAAATGGTATTTCTGTGCTCAAACATCATGCCTTGTACTGTATATAGCGTCTATTTTTTTTCAATATACGGAAAAAGTGTTCAGCTTTGATTTAGGAGATCTTAGTTCTTAGATTAATAGGCCAGGTCCTGAAGACATAAATCAGATTGTACTCAGTCCTGAGGCAAACACCCATTAATATGAATAGAGCTTTAGCTGACATAAGGATGAAGCAATAAAAACTGAACAATCCTGACCTCAGGTTTTGGTGCACAGATATTAGATCTATTAGAGTCCTACTAAATCTTTTTGCCCATGTGCCTGTTGATGCAGAATTGTTCCCTTCAGCATAATTTCAAGTGTTTCATTCAGGCTAGTTTTATGTGTCTCAGGTGAGGTAGCTTCCATTACTTCATTTGGCTGATCACTGCACAGTCTAATACCAAGTTTTTTAAATGCTTTAGTCTCACAGATCATTTCCCAAACCTTGCATAGCCCCCAGACATATGAGAAAAGTTAGGGTGAATTTAAAAGGAGTATAAGGAAAGGGTGGCATGAAATCCTCTTCCTCACTCAGTTTTTCATTACTATGACTTGCTCTCTGTTTTACATTTCAAAAGTCTGCCCCTGCACTCCTGCCAGTGATGTTTTTAACAAACTACTGCAGCTGGTCTTATACGTCCTGAGAATCATATTTATTGTGAATTTTGCCATTTTTTTCTGCTTATGAATCATTCAGGAACAGACTTTGATGTTTACTTCTCTGTTCAATGTTATATAGAACTATATTTATTTCTCTCAATATTTTTATTAAGCTGTTCACTTGGACCATTGCTCTCCGTTATTTAAACTGCATGATTGCTAGCCTAAGTCATATAGTATTATTCTTGTTCCCTGATTGGATTAATGAAACTTTGTATAGAGGAGAATAAGTATTGTTGTTTATATGTGATTACGCATGTGTGTAGGAAGAACAATCATTCTTAAGCCTTAATATGAACACAAACCTTGGTGGGTTTTTTTTGAATTAATAACAATGAACATACACATAACCAAAGGTAAAAGCCATTCAGAATTTGAACAAATGATTCCAAGCACTGTTTTACAGGATTCTGCCACCTGTATAAACTACACTGTCTGTAAATAATCACAGTACACAAAAGAAGGTTGAGATACATGGTGGCGTAATTGAAATTCCATGCTAAGAGCTCCATTCCAGTAAGCTGTAACACTGTAGATGTTCTAAGAAATCAATTTGGCCCTTTCTAGAGATGTAGAACATTGATATCAGGAATTAATCTTCCTTGTAAAAAAATCACTATTTTTGATTTACTGTTTTACAGTTTTTAGTAACTGAGGGTACATCTACAGAGCAGCACTATTTTGGAATAACTAATGTTATTCCAAAATAACAGTGCACATCTATACTACAAGACTTTATTTCAAAATACTGTTGAGCTGGAGGACTTACTCTGACTCATGGTAACCCTCATTTCACAGGAAGTAAGGGAAGTCGAAGGAAGAGTGTTCTTCCTTCGACTTCCTGCTGTGTAGACAGCGCCAAAAGTCGAATTAAGCTATTTTGACTTAAGCTACACAATTGATGTAGCTGAAGTTGCGTAGCTCAATTTGACATTAGCCCTGCTTTGTAGATGTGCCCTGATAATTTGAAACTACCTTTGAAATCTGTTATTATATAAGGCAAGTCACGCAGAAATATTACACCCTCCTTTTATCAATGGATATTACCATACTCCCTTCTACCAAATCAAGGAACTTCTCTGATCCCAGTTGGTCAGAAAGATCTATGGTTCCAATCAGAACAGTAGTGGTTATGATGACCTCTGTCATTTGGATGCAACCTTCCAGAATTGGAAAGTCTGCCTGGAGAAGGGTTGCAGTAGCATCAGGTGCACATAACTCCTCTCCACAAGAGGGTTATAAAAGTCATTGGCACTCTCCTCCAAGAGTGTATCACTAGGTAGGTGAACATCATGGTCAGCACATGAGATTAATTGATTCAGCACATTTTCTGTGCAGACTTTCTGAGCATACAACACAGACAGGGCACCTGTGAAGCCCTAACCCAACATAAATCTACTTTCTAGAGGGTGAATCTCTGGGAACAGCAAAAATGCAGACAAATTTACTTTCTTTGGTGGAGTCAGTTCTTGTGGTACTATGGTATTTGCTAGCTCAGGGATGTACAATCTGCACCTTTCTGCCCCTGCAGCTGGGGTGAAAAAAAGCCATTACCTTAAACACAATGGCTACGTCTAGACTGGCCCCAAATTCCGGAAAAGGGATGCAAAGCAGGTAAGTCAGCATAGGGAAATTTAAATAAACATGTCCGCCGCTTTTTTTCCGGCTTGGGGAAAAGCCGGAAAAAAAGCGTCTAGACTGGCGCGATCCTCCAGAACAAAGACCTTTTCCGGAGGATCTCTTATTCCTACTTGAAAGGGCTTTATTCCGGAGGATCGCACCAGTCTAAACACTTTTTTTCCGGCTTTTCCCCAAGCCGGAAAAAAAGCGGCGGACATATTTATTTAAATCCGTGGGGATATTTAAATCCCCCGTGGATTTCCCTATGCTGACTTACCTGCTTTGCATTCCTTTTCCGGAATTTGGGGCCAGTCTAGACGTAGCCCATGGCTGTGTCTAGACTGGCAAGTTTTTCCGCAAAATCATCTGATTTTGTGGAAAAACTTGCCAGCTGTCTACACTGGCCGTTTGAATTTCCGCAAGAACACTGATGATCTCATGTAAGATCGTCAATGTTTTTGCGGAAATACTGTGCTGCTCCCATTCGGGCAAAAGCCCTCTTGCGCAAATCATTTGCGCAAGAGGGCCAGTGTAAACAGCACAGTACTGTTTTCCGCAAAAAAGCCCCGATCGTGAAAATGGCGATGGGGGCTTTTTTGCGGAAAACCGCGTCTAGATTGGCCACAGACTTTTTCCGCAAAAAGTGCTTATGCGGAAAAGCATCCTGCCAATCTAGACGTGCTTTTCCAAAAATGCTTTTAACAGAAAACTTTTCCGTTAAAAGCATTTTCGGAAAATCATGCCAGTGTAGACGTAGCCATATATGAAAACACAAAGTAGTCACAGAGTTGGGAAAGTAAATAATCAACTGAAGTAACTCTTATGTGCAAGCCCTTACTGTCTAGGGTGTTGCTTTTATATGAGCCTAACCACTTCTGGTTGATTATTTAATGCACAAAGAGGAAAACTGGAAGGATTTCCTTGATACCAAAAGATATAAAATAAAATATTTTTCATTCAACTAGATAAGTGTTGGCTATCACTTTACTTTTTCTAATATTTTGCTGCTTTTTCCATTCATTTCCTGTGAGTATATTAAACATAAACCAGTACACTTTCATGATTATACATTTAAAAACCTTTGGGGAAAATATTTTTCCATATTAGGGTCTGGGGTACTGTATGTTCAGTGAGCAAAATCCTGGAAGTGAGCCTGTTCCATACTGCATACAGCATCAGAGACATGTATTGTTTGTAGCCATGAGGGTAGCTGCACAGAGAAACTGCACATTGTTTGTATATGAAACTGATCTGTGTCTGCTGTGCTTTACTTTTAGTTATACACAAACCTGAACATAAGATACGAAAGAATATGGCACTTAGAGCAAGATCTAGACAGGAAGTGATTTCCCTCAACGCCTGAAAGTGAGGGTGTTCAGCACTAAGTAGAATCAGAACCTTTCAACGGGAAATTGTGGAAGTAAGTTTTATCATGATGTGTTCACCAGAATTTGCAGAGTATTGTCCATGTGCCTGGTCCACCGAGCCTTTTACAATACCCTGCTTATGGCATACATAATACATCATCTCAGCCTACCTTGAAAATAAACAAGATGAAATAATAAATTTACTACATTCCCTCTGCATCACAATGCACAGTGAGTTCAAATGCTCAGCTGGGAAGAAGCATCCCTTTAACCAAAACCGAGGGATATTGGTGGTGGCTGCAGTACTCTTTGGCTCACAATGGGAGAAATGTGCTGTGGACAGGAGTTTTAGGGTATGTCTACACTATAGTGTTATTTTGAAATATCTGTAGATGGCCGCGTTTCTGTGTCTAGTGCAGAGATCATGGATATTGGAGGCCTCCCTCCAAACCTCGATCAGGTCCATGATCTCCACACTGGACCACCTTTTGTGGCCCCGGCAGGCTTCTGGGAGCTGCCAGCCTGCTCCTGGGGAGTGGTGGAGGGTTGGCTGGCACTGGCTGGCTGGCTCATTCAGGCAACTGGGTGCAGGCAGCGCCTGCGGACTCTGGGATGGCAGGCCTAGAGCTGGCACAGGCCCTGTGGCCAAACTGAGTCTACCCCTTTAAGGGCTCCGGGGCTGGCGGGAAGCAGAAGAGTTTTCCTGGTTTGGACCAGAGTGGCCACCAGGGCCCTGTAAAGAGCTGGAGGCCCCCTAATTTGAAATAAGCGTCTACACAGCGCTTATTTCGATTTAGCTATTTCGAATTTGACGTTATTCCTCATAGAATGAGGTTTACCAAATTCGAAATAAGCACTCTGCTATTTCAAAATAGCGGTTTGCCTATTTAGACACTATTAAAATTAACTTGAAATAATGGCTGTTATTTCAAATTAACATTGATGTGTAGGCATACCCTTAGGGTATGTCTAGACTGCATCTCTCTGGGTATGTCTACACTACAGCACTAATTCTAACTAAGCTAATTCGAATTAGCGCATCTAGACTTAAAAACTAGTTCGACTTAGCGTTTTGCTAATTCGAACTAGCATGTCCACACTAAGTGGACCCTGAACTGAGGTTAAGGCTGGCCGGAAGCAGTGCCGGCAGGGCATCAGGTTAGGACTTAGAGCGTGGAGCTGCTGTCTCAGGCTAGCCGAGGGCTGTGCTTAAAGGGACCCGACCCCAACCCCGGACAGACAGTTCTCAGGGGTTCCCCGCTTGCAAAGCAGTCCTGGCTTGGAGTGCCCTGAGTGCCCACACTCGGCACATCACAGCACTCGGCCATCAGACTGGCTGCACTTGCTGCAGGCTGCCATCCGGGGGGGGGTGTTAATCGGGGGGCTGCAGGAGAGTTTCCACCCCGAGGAGCCCGCGGAGCCAGCCCAGTCCTCCCCATCGGGGGCTCGTATCCCCTTCCTCCCTCACCTCCTTCCACTTACCCCTCCCTAGCCCCCCTTCCTGATGTACAAAATAAAGGACACGTGTGTTCAAAAATAGAAACTCTCTTTATTGAACAAAACTCGGGGACACTGGGAAAAGAAGGTGGGAGAGAGGATGGGAGAGGGGAGGGCAACTAAAATGATCAGGGGTTTGGAACAGGTCCCATATGAAGAGAGGCTAAAGAGACTGAGACTTCTCAGCTTAGAAAAGAGGAGACTGAGAGGGGGTATGATAGAGGTCTATAAAAGCATGAGTGGTGTTGAGAGGGTGCATAAAGAAAAGTTCTTCATTAGTTCCCATAATAGAAGGACTAGAGGACACCAAATGAAATGAATGGGTAGCAGGCTTCAAACTAATAACAGAAAGTTCTTCTTCACAAAGCAAATAGTCAACCTGTGGAACTCCTTGCTGCAGGAGGCTGTGAAGGCTAGAACTAGAACAGAGTTTAAAGAGAAGTGAGATAAAGTCATGGAGGTTGGGTCCATGGAGTGGTATTAGCCAGGGGGTAGAAATGGTGTCCCTGGCTTCTGTTTGTGGAAGGCTGGAGATGGATGGCACGAGACAAATGGCTTGGTCATTGTCTTCGGTCCATCCCCTCCGGGGTACCTAGTGTTGGCCGCTGTTGGCAGACAGGCTACTGGGCTAGATGGACCTTTGGTCTGACCCAGTACGGCCATTTTAAGCTCAGGGCTCAGGTTGGGGGTCTCACTGGACCACCTTGATTTTCCTGCACACCTGCTCCTGGGTGGCCAGGCTGGCAGCTATCCTGCCCTAGACGGCCACTTTCCTGTGCCTAGTGCAGAGGTCGTGGATGAGGTCCATGATGTCTGCACTAGGCAGGCTCCCGGGAGCCACCAGCCTGGTCCCGGGAAGAGGCGGAGGGCTGGGTGGCAGCAGGTGGCCGGCTCGAGCCGTGCCAGGTGCAGGGTCTGCTGGCTGAGTGCTGGCAGGCTTGCACCTGGCACGGGCACCGTAGCCAGACCGTGCCCCTTTAAGGGCTCCGGGGCCGGGAGGAGGGCAGAAGAGTTTCTCTGGTGGTGCCCAGAGTGGCCACCAGGGAAAGCTGGGGAGGGCTAGCCTCCCACTAGTTCGAATTAAGTGGCTACACAGCCCTTAATTCGAACTACTTAATTCGAACTAGGCGTTAGTCCTCATAGAATGAGGTTTACCTAGTTCGAATTAAGTGCACCGCTAGTTCGAATTAAGTTCGAACTAGCGATTTGCATGTGTAGCGCTTATCAAAGTTAATTCGAACTAACGTCTGTTAGTTCAAATTAACTTTGTAGTGTAGACATACCCTCTGTCAGCAGAGGGATGCCGATTAGGCCGGTCGACATTGCAAATGAGGCAGGGATTTAAATATCCCGTGCCTCATTTGCATAAAAATGGCCACCTTGTTTTGCCGACTCAGAAGTACGTCGGCAAAAAGCAGCAGTCTAGATGGGGATCTGTTGAGAAAAAAAGCCTTTTTCAACAGATCCCTTATGCCTCCTACAAAGAGGTTTACAAGATTTTTCGAAAAAGGCTTTCTTTCTTGGCAGATCCCCCTCTAGGCTGCAGCTTTTTGCCGACAAAGTGCTGAATCGGCAATATGCGGTGGCCATTTTTAAGCAAATTAGGCATGGGATATTTAAATCCCTGCTTCATTTGCAATGTCGACTTGCCTAATCTACATCCCTCAGCCAACAGAGGGATGCAGTCTAGACATACCCCTAGAGAACAAACAGGAACCTTTGTTTCCTTCCATTTAGAGACAAGAAAAACAAGGCAAAAAGAGGAACGCTGAACAGCTACCCAAAAGCTGGAATTGCTTTTTTCAGGTTCATTATGACATGATCTCTGAATTCAATTTTTGATAGAGTATTTAATATATTGGAAGAAATCACAGACTAGAGGGTACTTTATTTAGAAGTTATGCTGCCTATAGACTAGAGACAGCTGCATAAGGTCTGATCTGCAGATGCTATACCATTTGCAGCAGTAAACTGAAATTTGATATTTTACTGAACAGTGGAATTAACATCAAGCATGATAAGGCAAAAAAAGCTATTCTCAAATTCTGGTTGACACCTGTTTCTTCATATGGACAGCAAAAAATCATGGCAGTGCTACCTATTGGAAGCATAAAATGTGCATGAGAATCCAGCTCATTTTACATCGTGCATCATTATTGTTGTCACTGTAGAAAGCAGGTATTCAATATGGCAGGCTGTGTTAAAATTTCCAGGAGCATTTGAAGTTTGTAGAGATGTGAGTGCTTGTAGTGTCTGCTTTTTACATTGCAGTATTCTGATTATTTGCAACCTTAAAAACAGATGTCTGAAATAGTTTATTGTGCTTTTCCTCAGATTTTGTATTGCACTGGTATGTGCAGAGCACAAAAGATTACCTCAGCACTGTTGTATACGTCTTTGTCTTTAGTTGTGCTCTTTATGATCTATTGCACATAAAACTTTTTATAGGGAATGGGAGAGGATGTAAGTAAAATGTGAAGTATTTTTTGCAATAGTTTTGGGTCTGTAAATGGACCAAATCAGGAACAGGAAACTTTTGGAAATCAAAACACTTAACAGGACAGGTTTTTCAAGAGAAGTATTTTACAGAAGTCCACAGCAAAAGATGTTATTTTTGGTCATATTGGCTAGAACATGAATCATCAAAGGGATAGAGAAGTATCCTCTAGTTTCTTACACATTTTGAAAATTTGGCAGTAGGCTTGTAGCTATTTTTAATTTTAATTTTCACATTTTTGAGGAAAAAGTAGTAACAGTTAGCATTTAAGTATCAATATAGCTCAGGGCCAATCAGCACTAACTCACTCTGTCCTGGTCTACATTAGGGCTTTATTTCAAAATAACCCCCTTAGGTTGAATTTTGTAAGTGGAGCATCCACACTACCAAGCTTGTTATTTTGAAATAAGGGGATACTTATTTTGAAATCTGTACTCCTGCTTTTCTCGGGGAATAATGCTAATTTCAAAATAACAGATGCTCCGGTGCTGCTGTTTTGAAATAACTACTCCCCAGAATAATTTAGATTAATTACATGCCAGTGCATCCTAGGGCTCTAAGTCAAAGCAGCACAGCCACATTAATGGAGCCTGCCTTGGACTAATTTGGAAGTTTCCCCATGGTGGGGAGACACCATTTCAATTTTGTGAAATTGGGAGTTAAGTCAAATTTAGTTATTTTGAAATAGTTTCCCAGTGTAGACATGGCCTAACTGTTTTTCAAGGGAAATAATTGGCATATTCCAATTTTGTGTCAGGGCACCTTTGTAGACATAGGGTGTAATTCAGTAACATGCCAATAACAAGCCTCCTTTTATCTATTACTTATCTGATAGCGTTTGTCTGTCTGCTTGTTCAAAAACTACTAAATGGTAAAAGCTAGGACTACCAAGTTTGGTGTATAGATTCCTCTTATCATAACTTAAAGCAACGTAAGGGTTTGGTTGTGTCAGGAAAATGGAAGGTGCCTGAAATGGGATTGCTTCTCATAAAACCAAACAGAAAAGATAATAGTCAACCAGGTGAAAAGGGGCTGCCTGGAAGCAACCCCACACTCAGGACTGCCCCTAGTCTCAAGCCTCCCCCCGACCTCCAGTTTCATACGGAGACATTGCTGGCTGTTCCCCTTCACCAGGGAGCAACAGGAAAGTGCACAGATTGTTGCATTCCTCACTATGCCTGGGGAATGCAGGGAGCAGATGAGTTGTACACTTTGCTCTCACTCCTTGGCAGAGACAGGAAGGGGAAGAGCAAGTAGCTCTGGTATGAATCTTGGGGGTGGGGAGAAGCCCCTCCTCAACCCCCCCAACTCTAACTCCTTCCCCTCCCTCCATACCAACTCCCTGCCTTCAACCACTTCTCACCCCAACCCTAACTCTTGCACCCCCCCACCCTGGGTCCCCTGCCTTGAGGCCCCCACACCCCACATCCCTGCCCTTACTCCTGCACCCCCCACATTCCCAACTCCACACTCCACCCCACCCTTAAATTTCTTACAGGTATTCTTGTATTACAACCCCCCTCCAACCTCCTGCTTGAGGGGTACCCGGCGGCGAGACGGGGGGGACGGGGAGTTGCAATATGTTAGTACCCATAAAAAATTTCACTTACTTTCACCCCTGGATTGAACCAAGACGAGTCAAACAACCACCTGCAATTGGATTGCATCTCAATAAACCTTAGAGAAAAGAGATCAAATGGAGACGTGGAGTACTGCTCTGTTTTTGGCACATCTAAATCAATGCTTAAGGTTTGAAAACTCCTTCTAAATGGTAAGAGCTTGGACCATCAAATTCAGTATACACCTTCCTCTTATCATTACTTAAAGCAATGTAAAGATTTCGTTGTACCAGGAAAATGGGATATGCCTGAAATGGGATTGTTTCTCATAAAACCAAACAAAAAAGAGACATAATAACCAAATCTAGTACAGGCTTTGAAAATTGACTTAACTGAACTAATGTTAAAAGAGACTGAACCAAGATGAACCAGAAAATAAGATGAACCTGGAATAGGATTGCTTATCAATAAATCTTACAGAAAAGAGATAAAACGGAGAAATTTGGAGTAGTGCTCTATTTTGGCACAACTAAATCAATTCTTACGGTTTGAATACTGGAAGAAAATGTAATTTTAAACCACATTGACTATAGCTCTCTCATTAAAACGTAACAAATGATAAGAGTTTATAAGGATGTAGGAAAAATACACTTGATGAAATTCCCATTTTAAAAAAATGTACTGAAACAGTTAAATGGAAAAAATGTATCAATCCCTTTTGAAAGAAATCCAAAATAAAAACTAATTTCATCAAAATAATATTGTTGAAAACCACGATCATTTAAATAAAACATGTACATTTTCCTTTTATTACCCCTCCCCACCCTCCAAAAATTGAGTGAAGAACCTGAGCAATGATGGTTCAATATGCTAGTACTGAATAAAGTAACATATTATTTCCCCACAGGAATTATGCTACTCCAATCGGCCTATTTTATCTACATTACAAATTGATTTAATAATTATCTCATTATTTGTTGAAGATATTTAGATATTAGGAGTAAAACAACAACTAATCAGTATCATATATAACTCAAGACTTGAATCCTGATCTTTAGGCAAGTAAGCCAAGGATTTTCAATGGAATTCAGCTGAACTCTGAAATCCTAGAGATGTTTAGAGATATTTAGGCACCTACATGACTAAATTGGATAGGTGTTTCAGGGATATTCAAAAGAGCCTCAGGATTGCCTCTTCAAAGATACTTAAGTGCCTAAGTTGAGTTGACACAGCTAATTCCCTGTTTTAACAATATGCTTCTAAAATGTGATACCTCTTTTCTTTGTGTATTTAAATGAGGTATTGTGTATTTAAAAGTTTGAATATTTTGGGTGTATGTTTCATGTGATTATTGTACAACTGTTAGTTAAAATGCTATCTCCTTCTCTGACCCCTCAAATTCTTTCTAATTCTTTAAAAAAATGATGACAATGAAACACCAGGTGACACAAAAGTCACATGGTTTGGGCTTTTGTTGCAAAGAAGTAATGAAGATCATATTCATCAAATGATTTGCTCAGATTTGTGGAACTTCTGCATGAACTTAAACCTACATGGGGTAGTTTGTGGCTTTACATCATGTGAAATTCACAGCTCTGCTTGGTTTTGATGTAATGTGCAAAGGAAATAGACACCCGGTGGACACCCGGTGAAACTCAGAAATGTCAGCTGAGTTTCACTTTGACCAGGATCAGATTTTCAGTTGATATAAGAGTTACCTTTCCTACAGTAAACATTTTGCTTCATTGTGGTGTATCCCAACTTACAGTGGTTGAGTTAAATTTATGTTTGCTTGAATTTGAATGTCAAAGTGAAACAAACGTAGCTTGTGTGAAACTATTTGAATCATCAGGAAAGAAAATATCTGGAGAAATGCTTGTGAAATGAAGCCATCACTTTGTTTCCCAGTTTTAAGGTC
Source organism: Pelodiscus sinensis (assembly GCF_049634645.1). NCBI lineage: Eukaryota > Metazoa > Chordata > Testudines > Trionychidae > Pelodiscus > Pelodiscus sinensis. Next base: position 203,967,574 of record NC_134712.1, read on the forward strand.
ACAGACTTATTTTCAGTTATATAGCCTTAAGTTATAGCCCTGTGATCACTATATTTTTAGTAGTGAGTTTTTTATATATCTAGGTATGGCACAAAATCTACAAGAATGAGAATATTTCTGATGGAAATCAACTTAAAAAAAGCAGAGAATCTGGTGGCAATTACAGAGATGGTCTGAAAAGCTAGTGTCTAGGCATACCCAAGATATATGTTGTGCTATGTCAGGGAAGAAGACACCTATAATCACTACACTAATGTTTCAGGGGGTAGCCGAGTTAGTCTGTACAGGTAAACCGAAAAAACAACAAATAGTCTGGTAGCACTTTATAGATTAACAAAACATGTAGATGGTATCATGAGCTTTCCTGAGCACAGCCCACTTCTTCAGATGACCCGAGTGTTGGATGTCTAGGACCAAAATAAATAGGGGGGGAGGCAGGAGGTGTGGAAGAAGGAAAAATTGGGAGGGGGGCAATAAAAGGCAGTGGGTAAAAAATATATCAAGGGAAAGTGGAGCTGGAAAGCAATAGGGAAAACAAATAGTCTATAAGCACCTAAAGCAGTGGTTTCCAACCTTTTTAAGCATGAGATCACTTTTTGAATTTAAGTGCAATCCAAGATCTATCTCAAATATAAATACCCTTGCCCCGCCTCCTTCCCACCCCTGCTCTCTTCATCTTCCTTCTCTTGCCCATCCTCCTTCACTTTCATCAGGCTGGGGCAGAGGGTTGTGGTGCAGGCTCTGGTCTTGGATTAAGGGATCTGGCGTGAGAGAGGGGCTCTGAGCTGCTCTTGGGGTAGGCAGTTGGATGTAGGAGGGGGTTCTAGGTGCAGGCTCTGGGATGGCATTTGGATGCAGGGGTGCTCAAGGCTAGGACAAGGGTTTGGGGTGTAGGAGGAGGTTCATGACTGGGGCAGGAGTTTGGGACGTGGGCTCCAGCTGGGCACTGCTGGTGGCTCCTGGGTGGTGGTGCATTGGGGTTAAGGCAGGCTCACCCCTGCCCTGGCCCTACACCATTCCCTAAAGCAGCCAGCAAACTCCATCCTAAGTCCTGTTGTGCCCCCTCTCTGCTCTGTGGAGAAAGGATACAGAGTGGGAGAGGGGGCACCCTGACATCAGCACCTCTCCTTTCCCTCCCCTGCCCTGCACAGAAAGCAGGAGGCTCCCAGTAGGAGGGGCAGCACCAAGGCAAAGGGCAATAGACGCACAGCAGTGGGTGTAAGGGGCAGTTGAAGTGCAGGCACTTGATACTCTGTTGGCCAAACTAGTCAGGATCATCAGTCAGAGGCTCGAAGATCTACCAGTAGATCCCGATCGACTGGTTGGTGACCACTGACCTAAAGACTAGATAGTCAAAGGGGGCAGATAAGAACCATTAACAGCAAACAACAAAAAGTCAGGAAATACATAAAGACTGATGAAACATCTAGATGGTATGATGAGATTCTTCAAAGACAAAGAACCATTGTCATTGCAGAAAGATTATGAAAAAACTAACCAGTGTCACTGCAACCTTAAATGTAAGCTTTGGGCAGGATATAGGGGCTCCTTCAAATAATCACAAAAACTGCATTTTTGACTTTTTTCTATCTTCTGTGATCCTTGTGTTACATTCTGATGTACTGGTTTACACTCTTGAAATGAACCAGTGTTTCTATTTCAGCTATATGTTAAGGTGATCAGCTCTATATCAAAGAAAATGCTAGCGGAATTAAAATTTAAATGCAGCCATAGATACTGGGGTTGCAGACTGGGGATCCATGTATTACCAGATAGCGTTCCCATTCAAATAATTCTATCAGTCCAGGCAATGATCTTGCCTTAATTTGCTCTTTTTGTCTATATGGATTTTAAAAGGGGGAAATAACTATATATAGCTCAGAGAGGTTGTAGTGCAAACCTAGGAGTTGGTTAAATCTCTAAAACACTGCTAACAGTTTTCACTGAAGTGTACATATAATACTGGGCTCTTGCATCTCCTTTCCAGCCACATCTCTTTTACAGGTCACCTGAACCATCAATGAGATCGCACCTCATTATCTGCTTAGCTTTTCTTTTCATATATTGAATTTTTCTTTCTTGTTTCTGAATCTGATAGTGGTCAGGTCTCCCAGGCATAGGGATGGCCTAGTGGTTAGGTGACAAAGGTTAGCTGGTGACAAAGGGTGTACAAGCTGTGTTATCCAGTACTGTAATATCCAGAAAACTTTGTTAATCAGCATCTGTCATAGATGGCAATACAATTCCTCCTTTGGTTAACCAGAAAAATTCTGATAGCCATCCAGCATATTTTTTTGATATTTTCCAGCACTTGCAGAAGTCAAATTTGTAAACTTCTGGCAATAAAATTTGTTTGTGTCATGCTTCTGCTTATAATAACCTTATTGGATATTATCTAACCCATTCTGCAACTAAGACTAGCGTTTGGTGAAAAATTCATGCACCATCGGTGTAAAGCTTGAGTAACTGGCACATTTGATTAACCAGCAACCTTGTATTGTAATGGGAGATGGGGGTCATTTTGAATAAGGGAAAATTCATGATTTGGCAGCCTTTCATCACCTTGTCTTTAGACAGATTTAGAAAAAAAAACACCCGGAAAGCTGGGTCATATCTGTGGAATTACATAATTCCCCAGTATTATATAAGAAGGATGTTCTGGGGTCAGTTGTACCTGACATCAGCAGTAGGAGACAGGGAGAGTATCTCAGTGCTGAGAAGAGATGGGCTTTCTTCCTCTCTGGAACTTGGCTGAAACAAGCCAGATTTTTATACCCCTAATGTGGACTTTGACATAAACCATATTTTGTTTGTGTTAGACTCAAAGGTGTCAGTCTACACTGAGGCATACAGAATTCTTAGAACTTCCCCCACAGCTGTTCTTGATAAATAATGAGAAGGGGATGTCTGATCATTGGAGATAGTGAACAAATATTGTTTTTTGTGGAACATAAAACAAACACACAAAGGAAAAAACACTTCTAATTTCCCACAAACTTTAAAAATACAGTTTATCTGTTGTAGAAACCATTTGTGGAAAAACAATTGGCTTTCTAAAATAAAAAACTGACAATGTTTGCTAAAAGGTTTATGTTTTTGGTAATGTGACGAAATCAGAATGTGACAAAAATCAGAAAATGTTGACCACAAGCTCTGGTCTACATGAGGATTTATTTCAAAATAACCCCTCCAAGGTCGAATGTATAACCGGTGTGCCCACCTAACCCTTAGCCATGAAATAATGGGCCATGGAATTCAAACTCTGTACACCTGCTTTTCATGAGGAGTAATACTAATTTCAAAATAGTAATTTAGAAATAATGTTAGTGTGGATGCTCTAGTGCCTCTAATTCAAAATAATTGACCTCCAGAAGCCTTCTGCCGCTGCAGCTCTGACTGCTCTGGCCGCACCAGGCGTCTCCATTTCTCTCCTCCTCCTGTGGAGCTCTAAAGTCCTGGGAAGAGAAGGGCTTCTTGCACATGACCAGTTGTGTGAGCCCTGTGTGAGAGACCAGGACTAGAGACAGACATGAGCAACCCCAATGCTCCCCTCAGAACCTCCAATGGCTGCCAGCACTTCTTCTGCTCCCATGGCCGCCACTGCCTAGAGACACAGGAGAGCTCTGGCCTGGACTGGTGTGAAAATCCTGACCTCATCAATGTTTGGGGTGGGAGTCCAACCTCCAGAATCTCTGCACCAAGATTTGCAATGCCAACATCGATGGCAGGATCACTGCCAGCCTGGCTGAGAGGGCACAGCGGGACCCTCAAGCACTGTTGTCTCAAAATAGAAGAGCTGCACCAGACCTACCACAAAGCCATGGAGCAAAGCAGATGCTCTGGGGTGGTATTGCACACCTGATGCAACTGTGAGCAGCTGGATGCCATCCTGGGAGGAGGGCCAGTCACCTCCCCTTTCATCGTCATCAAGTCCAGCTAGGACATGCCCAGAGTCAGTCTGCAGGAGAGCAGGGTAGCGGAAGAGGTGGAGCAGGAGGAGGAGGTGGCCAGCCAGGTGATGAAGCCCACAAGCTAGGAGCTGCTTCTCACCTTGGAGCTGATCCCCACCCCCTCAGGACATCTCCCAGGCTTCTGAGAAACAAGGGGAGGGCACTTCAGATGTGGGCACACCTGCCCACACCTAGCCACCACTAAGTAGTCTGAGGTCATGCAACCAAACAGGGTCATGCCCACGCTCAGTTAACATCCACTCCTGATAAAGCTCAGTGATATGGAGGAGACTGATACCATGCATGGGAACTTGCTGGAGCGAGGAGGAGGAGGGGGAACCCATTAGCGCTCTCTCTGGCAAGCAGCATCTGCTGCTCATACACGCCTCCCTCAACTCCCCTTCCTACTCCAGTGGGCAGGGATACAAGTTCTCTGCAGGACACCATGAGAGCCAGACCCATTGTGGACAGGACACAGTAGGAAGCCGTGCCACTCCATCCCCCCCTCTCGCCTGCAGGCTTCTGGCCTGGCTGGCATTTTCTGATGGCTGATTGTTCCCAGGTCAGGGGTGCTGTGATGCTCCGCTGGAACATCTGTGCTCCTACTGGAAAGTGCCTGCTTTCTAGGCAACATATGGCCTTGCTTGAAGCACATTAGCATCATCTGAACAGAGACCTTTAGTGTCACCTCAGATATTGGGGCTAGGCTACTTATACAGCATCTCCTGTGATGACTGCCCTTGTAAATTTTCTTGTCAGCTGGGCCAGCTGTGAGCTTGGCACGTCTCACACCTCACACTCCATCTACCCAACTTGAATGGGAGCCGCAGGTGAAAACACACCCGGGAGGAGCTCATGAGGGAGCAGATGGTGTGCCTGTAGTCCAGGGACTCAAAGCAGAGTGCTAGGAGTGGGCTACTGACCAGGAGGGCTGCCTGGAAGGAGAGGAAGGCCGCGTGGAAGAGCTATCGTGGCAGCATGATGCCATGTCCACCATCCTCACCTCAGTGAATGAGCGCATGGTATCGTACATAGAGTGGGCCACCAGTTACCTCTCCATCCACCTAACGGCTTCCCAAGGGTCCCCAGGGCTGTCGGGACACCAGAACACATGGCAGTGAGACCTTTAGGGCAGCTGGAGCCACCCAGAGGCATGTGCCACTCCCAGCCCTATCCCTGATTCTCTCTCCCCCTTTCCAGGTTCTTTACCCATTCCCTTCTCTGTTGTATGTTCCCCCTATAAAGACTCCTGTTATTTCAAAAACAATGTCTTTATGTTTGCTCTGCAGGGGAAGGGGGAGAAGGTGGGAAGGCAAGGCAGCAGAAAGGAGGGGTGGAGGGTGAAATGCACATGCAGGGAATACAGGGGCCTATGGGGGAGAATTTCAGAACTGGCCTTGCAAAAAACTGTCTCTCAAAGCCTCTCTGAAAAGCACAGCCCCTTGCTGTGTTCTCTTGATGGCACTGGTGCCCGGCTGCTCGAACTCCTTGGCCAGACATTCAGCCTTAGCCCCCCACCCTGGTAGAAAAGTCTCCCCCTTGTTTTCAGAATAGGTCACAACCATGAAGGGGATGTTGGGCTCGCTGATGTCCAGACAGGTGAGGAGACTCCTGAACCTCCCCTTTAAAAGCCCAAATACACATTCCACCACCATTCAGCACCTTCCCAGCCTGGTGTTGGACTCTTCCTTGCTGGGGTCGAGGCTGCCTACGTAGGGCTTCATGAGCCAGGGGAGCAAGGGGTAGGCTGCATCACCCAGATTAACACAGTGGGCATGTCTACTTCCCCAACTCTGGTGGTGCAGTTGGGGAAAAAAGTGCCGACATGCATCTTTTGCAACAGAAAGGCGTTCCAAAAGATGAGGGCATTGTGCACCTTTCCCAACCATGTGACGTTGATGTCGGTGAAATGCAACTTGTGATCCATGAGCACCTGCAGCACTATGGAGAAGTGCCCCTTTCAGTTGATTAACTCCACAGCATGGTGGTTGGGGGACAGGATGGGGATGTGTCCCCTCACAGCTGGGAAAGCCCATGGTGGCAAAGCTGTTGATGAGATGTCCATGTTCCCCAGAGTGATGACCTTTCGTAGCAGCATGTGGTTGATGGCCTTGACTACCTGCATGAGCACAGCACCAACTGTAGATTTCCCCACACTGAACTGGTTCCCAATGTCCAGCATGCCGAGCTTCCACAGGTGATGAGCATGCGCTTCTGCACAGAAATGGTGGGTCTCATGCAGGTGTCCTGTTTCCTTACAGCAGAGGCGAGCAACTCATAGAGTTTGAGGAAGGCAGCCTTCCACATGTGGAAGTTCTGCAGTCATTGCTGATTGTCCCATCCCTGAAGGACAATGCGGTCCCACCAGTCCGAGCTCATCTCTCTCCTCCAGAACCGCTTCCAGGCATACAGGGCAGCATGGAAACTGGTCCCCATGTGGGAACAAGTGAAATATGTAACCCAAACTTTCACTCAGTCAGCATACTGCCCTATTTCCTTCTACATATACAGATTGATGAGCCTACTACAGTTGGCTAACAGACCTGGGGGGATTTAGCAAGTTCTCAGATCTGAGAGGCTCCTCCATCTCATCACAGGGGCAGACTATGAGAGGCCCCACACCACTCGAAACAATTCCGCCAGATGGCACTGTGCACAATCCTTTCCTTGCCAAATCCTGCAGCAGCAGCTCTAATGTATTTTGTGTTTATATATGTTAAGTCTTGGGGGGGAGGGGATACTCCATGCCAAGCTAAAATTGATCCATAAACGTATTATATGCACTGCATCTCCTGCAGTATTTGAAATATTGTCTTAACAAAGTCAGGCACTGGAACATTACCGTCGGGGTGTGTTAAGAACTATTCGTATTGTAAAGAACTATTCTTGATGTATTGCTGTGGGGAAGCAAAGAACTCTGTACAGGACATGAATTCTGCATATAGTGGTGCAGAATTCCCCCAAGACTAACCTCTTCAAAGAACGCCTATTAGGTCAACAGAAAAATTCTTTCACCAGCTTAACTATATCAGCAGTGTGTCTAATTATGTCAACCTAACTACATTGCATAGGGAATGAAATTTTACACAGCCCTGAGCAATGTAGCTAGGTCGATCTACATTTTAGGTGTAGACCAGACCTCGCTACATTCCATAAAAATCATATTAGAAGATATTGTGAAAAAGGTCCCTGGCTGAAAACATGATGTCGCATTTAAATAGGTGACATCTGCAAAATAAAACAAACATTTTTAAAGGAATCAGTTATCTAAATTATCAGAGGGGTAGCCATGTTAGTCTGAATATGCATAAACAATGAGAAGTCCCCTGGCACCAGAGGCAAGTTTCCACTAAATGCATCTGATGAAGTGGGTCTTTGCACACGAAAGCTTATGCTCCAATAAATCTGTTAGTCTAGAAGGTGTCACAGGACTTCGTGTTGTTTATCTAAATTAGTCTATTTCAAAAAGATCATACTTTTTTCAATAGAGTTGTTGGTAGTCCGTCGTGTCCTACGATGACATCTTGAGCTTGCACAGGCTCATCGGTTGTGGACTTACGTGTGGCTGAGGAGTCCAAGCCTTGAACGGCATGGGCATTCATGGGCATGGGGGCAAAGGAATTGTCCTGGCTCTGTTGGTGTGGCTGCTATTGTTGCTTTTCTCCTCTCATGAGCATCAATCAGGCGTATGCATCGCTGCTCTTTGAAGTTGTCATACGCGTGTTGTACGAGAGCATGCCATCCTGTTCGGTCTTCTGCATGATGCTCTAGCTGCTTTGGCTTTAATCCAGCATGAGCAATGTTGGCCTTTATGCAGTCTCTATACCTCTTCGAGGCCTACCTTGATTCCTTTTGCCCTGGGAGAGTTCACCATAGAGGAGTTGCTTAGGAATTCTTGACTTCTCCATTCGAATGACATGCCCTGTCCAATGAAGCTGGACTTTCAGAATCATGGCTTCAATGCTTGTGGTTCCTGCTCTGTCAAGAACTTCCAAGTTTGTGACTCTGTCCTGCCATCGAATGTGCAGTAATGACCTCAGGCTGTGTGTGTGGAAGCATTCCAATAGTTCCACATGTTTTCTGTACAAGGTCCTGGCTTCACATCCATACAGGAGGCTGGTCAAGACTACAGCCCTGTACGCTTTCAATTTAGTAGATTGTCAAATATTGTGCTGATTCAACACTCGTGCTCTCAGACGTCCTAATGCCTGGTTGGCGTTACAGATCCTGGCATTGATGTCTTTATCATACTGCTGAGGTACTTAAACTCATCCACTGTTTTTAACTCTGTTCCTTCAATAAAGATTGAAGCGGTGAGAGCAGCAGATCCTGGAGCAGGCTGAAATGATACCTCGTTTTTTCCTAAGCTGATGGTCAAATCAAAGAGGCGAGTGGCTTCAGAAAACTTGTTGATGATAAGCTGGAGATCAGATTCCTCGTGTGTCATGAGTGCACAGTCGTCAGCAAAATGGGCTTCTCAAGTGTCTTGGTTCTAGCATTCAAACGATGAAGGTCGAAAAGTGACCCATCAAACCTGTACTTTATATAGACTCCATGATCCAGCTCCCTGACTGCGTGGCTGAGGACGCATGTAAAAAAGAGGTTGAATTGAACTGGGGCCAGTACCCACCCTTGCTTCACACCATTAGATATCGTCAAATGCCATTGACGGCCGTGCAGGCCTAAGGCGCCAGCCGGCCTTGGGCCACTCCTGCTGGTGATCAGACAGTTAAGGATAACTCAAGCCAAGATCTTCCCAGCAGCAGAGAGAAGGGAGATGCCCCAGTAATTGCCACAGTCAGCTTTATTGCCCTTGTACTTAAAGAGCGATACGATCGTGGCATCCCTAACGACTTTGGGCATGTCTTTTTCTTCCCAGATGCCGGTCAAAATACTGTGAAAGGCTTCGAGTGACACTGGTCCTGCTGCCTTGAAAATTTCAGCAGGAATACCGTCCATCCCAGGGGCTTTGCCAGAGATAGTCTGGCTGATTTGCCTTTTTGACCTCATCCATTGTAGGGGGCAGGTCGAGACTGTCTATCATGGGTTTCTGAGGTATCTGATCTAGGGCCGCAGGGTGGACAATGGAGGGCCTATTGAGAAGGTTGCTGAAGTGCTCTCTCCACCTATCATTGATGCTGCTCTTCTCCCTCAGGAGGGTCATGCCATCTGCAGACAGGAGAATTGCAGCCCTTGGCTTTGAAGGTCCATTTACAGCTTTGATAGCACTGAAGAACATCTTGGAATTCTTGGTATCAGCATAATGTTGGACTTAATCAGCTTTCCTCTTCCACCTCTCATCTTGCATTTTGCGAAGTGCAGTCTGCGCCTGACTCTGACAGTACTTGAAATGGTCATATTTGGAGATTGAGGACTGGTTGTTTTGCCATGCCAAAAATGTGTTCTGTTTTTCCTCTAAGATCTTCATGATGGTCTCGTCATTTTCATCAAACCAGTCTTGGTGAACTCTTTTTTAGTCCTGGTGTTGACTTAGCTGACTTGGTCACCAGGGCTTTTTACTGGTTCCATTTTTGTGTTGGGCCTCCAGTCAAGGGTCCATGGGATGTCAGCACATCATCAAGGCAGGCTACGAATTGCTCATGATGACTAATAAGCTGCAGCTTCCCGATGCTGAAGGAAGGTCTGACAACCTTGGGCTTCTTGCGGTACATTGGTGTGATGTGCAGCATAAGAACAGATCTGACGATTCTATTATCAGTCCAGCACTCAGCTCCCCGCATGGCCCTAGTGAGCTTAACATCACACATGTCCCACCTGCGACTGATGACATAGTCAATCAGGTGCTACTGTTTTGATCTCAGTTGCTTCCATATGGTCTTATATTTTCCATATGCCCCAGCACCCCTTTCCAGTTCCTACAGTCCTTTCCAACTCTGGCATTGAAGTCACCCAACAGGAGAAGCTTGTCACTAGGAGGCCTTGCTTTTGAAATACGATCAAGGTCCTCATAGAAACTCTCTTTTGCTTCATTGCTGCTGGTCAGGGTGGGGGCATAAGCGCTGATTACTGTGACGCGACAAAAGGGGTTGAGGGGGAAGCGGAACTTGATCAGACACTCACTGACGCAAGTTGGTAAGTCAGGAAGCTGGTGCAGAAGTGATTTATCGGCCTGCCTGAAGAGAGTGTTGGTAATCGTCAAATCATTTTCTGCACATAAGCTCAGCAAAAGGAGGCCATTGGCATTCATGTTATCAATGCTGTGATGCCCCAGCACCCCTTTCCAGTTCCTACAGTCCTTTCCAACTCTGGCATTGAAGTCACCCAACAGGAGAAGCTTGTCACTAGGAGGCCTTGCTTTTGAAATACGATCAAGGTCCTCATAGAAACTCTCTTTTGCTTCATTGCTGCTGGTCAGGGTGGGGGCATAAGCGCTGATTACTGTGACGCGACAAAAGGGGTTGAGGGGGAAGCGGAACTTGATCAGACACTCACTGACGCAAGTTGGTAAGTCAGGAAGCTGGTGCAGAAGTGATTTATCGGCCTGCCTGAAGAGAGTGTTGGTAATCGTCAAATCATTTTCTGCACATAAGCTCAGCAAAAGGAGGCCATTGGCATTCATGTTATCAATGCTGTGATGCCCCAGCACCCCTTTCCAGTTCCTACAGTCCTTTCCAACTCTGGCATTGAAGTCACCCAACAGGAGAAGCTTGTCACTAGGAGGCCTTGCTTTTGAAATACGATCAAGGTCCTCATAGAAACTCTCTTTTGCTTCATTGCTGCTGGTCAGGGTGGGGGCATAAGCGCTGATTACTGTGACGCGACAAAAGGGGTTGAGGGGGAAGCGGAACTTGATCAGACACTCACTGACGCAAGTTGGTAAGTCAGGAAGCTGGTGCAGAAGTGATGTCTTAATGTCAAGTCCCACTCTGTGGATTCTGTCTTCGTTTTCTGGCCTGCCTTTCCAGAAGAAGGTGTAACCTCCTTTCAGTTCGCAGATGGATCCTTTCTCTGCCAGCCTGGTCTTGCTCAAGGCAGCTATGTCAATGTTACAGCGTGCCAGTTCTCTTGCTATGAAGGCCATTCTTCTCTCAGGCCTCATAGTATTCTCCCTGTCCAAGAGGGTGTGAACGATCTATGCTCCAAATATCATCTTTCTTTTCACTGTTTTTGAATGCTGTGAAGATAAAACTGCCAGCCATGGCATGCTGGCCAGTTTGGTTGGGACAAGCAAATTTTGGGTCACCTTTTCTAGTCCTCCCCTTCATTTGAGGGTGAGCAATACTACTCCTAAAAAGGCCTGCTCAGTTGCCTTGGATGTTGCTGAACTCCTCTGCTGTCCCGGGATCAGAGTCATGCATCTGATGAAGTGGGTATTTGCCCACGAACGCTTATGCTCCAATAAATCTGTCAGTCTATAAGGTGCCACAGGACTTCTCGTTGTTTATCTAAATTAGTCTATTTCAAAAAAGATCATATATTTTTCAATAGAGTACAATCTTATGAAATCTACACACTTCATAGTTTGTACAGAAGTTTGGCAGATTTCCCCACTTCTTAGCAAAGATTTAATAGGAGAGAGCTGTAGTGAGGTCTCATATTGCTAGGACTACACTATGTAACAAAATATATATTTACAGAAGAACTTTACTAATTTGTACTAGTGTTGGTTCTACCCATGGTGTTCTTTTATTTAAAGAAGAGTAAGTGGGTAAACCTGCACCTAGCCTAAGTAGCAAGTCAGTATGTTGGCAGATGCATGGAAGAGACCAAATATGAGAAATTTCTTTTACACTCAGTATAACCCTAAATAAGGGCAGAATTTGCCACAATGGACTAATAATAAAAAACCTGAGCTCTATACCTACTTTTGGCATTGAGTCGCCAGGTGGTCTATGGTAGCAGTCACATAGGGTGACTCAATCTCTCTCTGCTTCAGTTTAGCAAATGTAAATTGAACGTTTTACAGAGATAGCTGTATCCTGTAAGACCCTAGAGCGAAAGATTTTTGATACGTTTTAAAATAAACACAGCAATATTCCACATATCAGTGGGGTTGAGATAATTGACATAAGTTACTGAAATCAGGAGGTTTGCATGGGGTGTAAGTGGGGTCAGAATTTTGTCCACATTTGTAAAATATTTTGTATGCCTGAGTTATGAAACCTAAATGGATAGATTTTAAATAATTAAAATAAATGTGTGCACAGCTGAGGTCATTTATGCTGAGCCTGTCAATGATTAAGAATAGGAAAAATAAAACATTCATTTTTGACTCCTTTAGTTTAATTAATTATAACTAAGTATTATACATATATTATTGCAATATCTGAAAATGATTTGCTGGTTAAATACATCATTAAAAATAGGATTTGGCTTTCGTTGGCTGCACAGTAAATACGCCCTTGGATCTATAGTATTTAAGTAGGATTACTGCAAAGCACAGAGTAACTAATTAAAAGATGGCAGCTTTCCAGTTCTCAATAGATGACCTCCTGCTTCTGGTTGCTGTCCCCAGGGTGAGCTCTGCAACATGATCTTACACATCAGGATGTACAGAATGTTCTGTGGTGTCTGAGTCAGTAGCTCTATGGAAACTTACCAGGATCCTGCATCCTCAATGTTTTTCATGCATTCTCACTAGAGCCAGAAAGCTAAACCAAACATTTTTATGGGTTTCCTCAGGCTCTACCTCTACACCTTGTTGAAAAATTAAAGCACACTATCATGGGTGGGTCTGTTGAGACAAGCAAGCAGTATTATTCCAAGTTTTCAGGATTGTTTTGCAGTCTGTTGATCCATCAGTTAAGGAAATGCACATCTAAACTCTCCTCTGAAATTTCTCATGAAAACCCCCCGCATGGGAACCTTTTCTAAATATTACTTTGAGAGAGATGCTTGGAAGCCATTATGAGCGATTACAGAGATTTGCCGTAGGTATGATCAGGATGGTGACTCAATAGCTTTGTCATGTTGACGGTTTATGAGTTAAAATTTCACAAAAAATAGTTAATTCTTAAAAAAAAACCTTCATTTTTCTAATGTAATTATGTACGGCAGTAAACTTTATCTAGTATTAGCTGTCTTTGCAGAATGATGATCTTAGATACCATGCATAGAAATGCTACATTGTCAGTAAGCTTACTTTTTCTATACACTTTTACTATGTTTTTTCTGCATCCCCATCTATGATCCAGAAAGACCATCCTGTCTGGACCTGAAATTGATCCAGTCTGTAAATGTTGTATCTCAAGCTAAATGTAGTGTTCAATCTTCCAGAAGAAATGAGTGCACCTAAATGTGATTAAAAACGGTTTCATATCCTTAGCTCTTCAAGAGATTAAAGTGTAGATCCCAATTATGCCAAATGCTTTGCTAGTACAAATTGTGCAGAAGCCAATACAACACATCTTCAGTGTGAGTCCTTGCCAAGTCTAAGCATTCACAATAAGGTTGCAGTGTGATTGGGTTACATGGCACCATTTAATACCAGGACAAATTTGCAGAACTTCCTGCCTGAAAACCCTGAGCTGCATAACTTACAAGACACAGTCTATCAAACTACCCTACTTCAGAAATTGAAACCACCAGCTTATTAGCTTTCTGGGGAGAAAAATATCCACTCCACTTAAAATATCCCTTAACTCCCTGAAGTTCCATTATGAAACTTATTGTTTTCAGTCTTGTTTCCTTGTACTATATTCTGTGAGGGTTCATCCTCTTGAACGCCTTATGAGTCATACATGCTCCTAAATGACATGACTCATAGAGCTAAATTATTCACTTGCATTTATTACTGTAAAAAGACCTTGTGATGTGTAAAGGTCATATGGGGGACATACAGGTGATGTGGCAGGAGCAGTTTGTTTTTATTTCTGGATGGATTGTAGGATGCAGTGGCAAACTTTGTACGGTTAGCCTCCCTAAAATATGTTTTATGTTAATTATGGGCTGAACTTTTCAGACTTGACCATGTTAGAAGTCCCCAGTCCATAGCTACCTAGAGGATACTGGGCCTCATTTTGTTCCTTCAAAGTGGAAAGAAGCCTGGCCTAAATTAAGCTTGCAGTGCTTTTCCCAGGGCATATCAGGCCTTATGGGACTACAAGTCCAGGATTTCAAACTCTTAATTCAGCAGTATAGGGAAAAGCAATTGGTGCTATAGTATGTTTCTCTGTCTAAACAATCCAGTATGTTTTCTTTTTGCATAAATGTGATGCAGCTGGTTCTAATACCATGTTTATAGTACAGCTCTTTTTTCTAAACTAAGGCCTTATTGAGGCCATATAGTAATAATGTGTTAAAGGATTTAATCCACTTTTGAACTGATTTGCAAAACTTGTGTTTGCTTTTTTGCCATTGAATTAATTTAATTGGCAGAACTAAAGAGCTGTAAAGTAAAGGAGCAGCAAAAGTGCACTACAACATGGGTGGATTTAGTAATTGCCATGAACTTCTGTAGGAGCTCAAATGAAAACCAACACTTCACATCCAGAATCTTTTATTTAAAGCTAATGAAAGAATTAAACACATAAAAACGTTAAGATGATAGGGCCGAAGCATGTCACTTCATTGAATGGGAATCATTTTTAATATTCTAATTTATTTACTATGCCAAGTGAGAAAACACCCCAAAGATGTTTTGCAGTTAAAATTATGGTGAGACACTTAATACACACATGCCCTATATTTTGGACATTCATTTTTTGATAGCCTGAATCGCACATTAACAAGTATTATTGTTGAGAAATGTAGTCAAAGCAGGTTAAAATTTAAAAATATGATCTATCCTTCTCTATATTGTCATAGATAAGCAAGGCCCAAACAACATATATGCCTTTTCCATTAAATATGTTAATAGATTTATTTTAAATAAATGTGTTGCATGAGAAGCGTGAGGATATAATATTCCAGTTCTCCAAAGGTAGGAATATATTTAGAACCTTGCTGAATAGCAACTTAATTAAGAGCTGCATCATTTGAGATATTGTCTGTTTCATACTAGTAATTAGTCTGCTTTCCCTTATGGGTATGTGCGTAAGAGAGTACAAACAACTAACTGGTGTATCTGTTGTCCCCTCACACACTATCACCTTGGGAAAAACACAGCAATGGGGTCCATTGTCTGAACAGAAATTTTTTTATTAGATCCTTCTACACGTTTGGAATCCAGCACAGTGTCTATTGCGTTCATTATTCATATCTCAGACAGCTTAAGCAGTCCAAATAGTGCTATTCTTGGCCTCTACTAAAAAACCACCATAATGTCAATGAAAAATTCATAGTGGAATCCCATCTAGGACCAAGTTACAGTTCATGTGTGCCAACGTTCTCAATCCTTCAATCATCTACACCAGCTCACGGCACCTCTCACTGCACAACTAATATTTCCCACAAGGATAATGACACTTTTAGACTCAAAGATATTCTGGTCACAGTTCAGAGGGTATGTTAGATTTGAATTCAGGCTGTAAGATCTGTGCAGACTCCAGGGTCCATTAAACTTCATCATCTTGAAGGTCACTGGCATCGTTATTATTTTTTCAGAAAATACCTAAAACATGAAGCACACATTCCATATTTACTAAGTATAACTTTCATTACTAAGAGTATTTCCATATTCAGAATTATGTGAATTTGTATTTAATTCAATGCTTCTGAAAGAAACCCTTAAGGAAAGATGTTTCCATTTGGTTCAGTAAGTGCTGTTTAATTTGTAATTACTCAGAGGATTAACTATATCAAACAAGAGAAACGTAAGAATGAAAGATGGAAAAGTTTGTTTATCTAGATTTGTTTAAAAATAAACAGCATAATGTGCATGGCCAATGATACATGTGTTCCAACTGGTACTCAAGGATATAGCAATAACATTTTAGTTTGGTTGCTCTTGATCTTTCTAGAGAAATTTCAGCTAAATTCTGCACACAAATGTGAAGAATTAAGTAATGACTTTGGTTGTGGATTTTATGCTTGTGGATTTGTGAGCCTCCAGAATCATTGTACCCTTTGCACAACCAATCAAGACCAAACTTTAAAGATAAGGGTAAGTGCTGATCCAAAAAATGTTCATTTGTTTTAGACCCAGATTCCATGCAGAAAATCAGTGACCAAATCAATTTAAGAGGCTTTGCACTTGTTTGTGTAAATTGGGTGTAATCTCCTATGTATGGTTAATTTACACCCCTAATAATAACAATACAATGTTATTATATGCTTTTACATAAATTGACATTCTGACCTCACTTTGAACACTGTCTTTGGATCTGTTCACTTAAATATTAATTCTTTGCTTTGGTGAAAATTGACCATTAATTCCTGTTCCTTGATTTTTGTCTTGTAACCTGTTTCTAATTAATAGCACTGCTTTACATTTCACAAATTAATTATGTCAAACTCTTCTTATGTCATAAGGTCAACATCGCTTTGGAAACTGAGATTGTGAAAGTCTTTTAGAGGAACACCATTAAACAGTTTCTTTCCGGTTTTTTTTCCCAAGTTTTGAAAAAACCTAACATAAATAATGCAATTAAATAATTCAACAAAAAACATTAAAAATGCAAACATTACTCTGCAGTTTTGAATACTCCAACATGATAACATTGTGTTGTATGAAAATGTGAAGGTGAAATTGCTGCAAACAGAAAATTAATCTGACCAACTCTGGGAGTCCAGCCAGCAACCTATTGCGGGGAATTTATATCTAAGTGGGAGTAAGGTGCTGAGTGGACATACTAACCATAGTGATTAGCAAATGAATGAATTCATAAATACAGACCAGTCATAAAGTGAACTTTTCAGGAAATAAATATTGAAAAGAGGGGAGTTCTTTAAGTAGCAAAATTTACAAGCTCCAACAAGTGGAAAGAGGCAACTACCATAAAGAATGGCTTCTGAAAAGTCCAGGATATGTGCAATGTTCCCGTTTAGGAATAAAAAGGATGACAGTTACGTGCAGTAAATTCAAGTAGACATCTCCACAGGAGAAAAAGATAGATAGGGTTCTGTATGTCACTTGATATCGCTGAATGCAACAAAGAAAGCTAACTTTGATTTCCAGTTGTACAGGAATTTGTGAGTGACAAGAAAGAAAGTCATAATGCTGGAACAGCAGACAAGATAGAGTTGTAGAAAGTTGTGTCAGTGAAAACTAAAAGCCATATGTAGAGCAGAAGGAAAACTAAAAGAGAACCTTTTAATGCTGATACAGGCAGTCCCCGACTTATGTGGATCCGACTTATGTCGGATCCGCACTTACGAACGGGGCTTTCTCGCCCCGGAGGTCGAGGTAGCGGATTGCTACCTGCGAGCTCCGGGGCGAGAAAGCCCCGTTCGTAAGCTGCTCCGGTGCCCCTGGTCTGCTGGAGACCGTCTCCAGCAGACCAGGGGCACCGGGCGGGTTCCCGCGCTTCTGAGGCTTTGCCAGAGCAAAGCCTCAGAAGGGCGGGAACCCGCCGCTGCTGCCGCTTGAGTCCCGGTACCTGTGGTCTGCTGGGGACCGTCCCCAGCAGACCACAGGCACCGGGACTGAAGCCGCAGCCGCGGGGGGCTCCCGCGCCTCTGAGACTTTGCCAGAGCAAAGCCTCAGAGGCGCGGCACCCCGCTGCCGCTGCGGCTCTGCTCCCCGTGTCCCTGGTCTGCTGGGGGGGGGGGCGGCTAATGTGCCCCCCCCCCCAGCAGACCAGGCTTTTGTTTTGGACCCTGGAGCAGAGCAGCTAGGGCGCTGCGGATTGGTCCTGCAGCGCCGCTCTGGGCACTACTGGACCAACCCGGCAGCACCCCAGCTGCTCTGCCCCAGGTCCTGATTCAGCCGCTGCTGGTCAGTTTCAGCAGTGGCTGAATCAGGATGCCTGGGGCAGAGCAGCTGGGGTGCTGCTGGGTTGGGCCAGTAGCGCCGAGGAGCGGTGCTACTGGAGCAACCCAGCAGCACCCCAGCTGCTCTGCCCCAGGCATCCCCAAGTCAGCCGCTGCTGAAACTGACCAGCGCTGACTACAGGAAGCCCGAGGCAGAGTTGCTCTGCCCCAGGCTTCCTGGAATCAGCGCTGATCAGTTTCAGCAGCAGCTGACTTGGGGAAGCTTGGGGTTCTTAAGTTGAATCTGTATGTAAGTCAGAACTGGCGGTCAGTTTCAGCAGCGGCTGAATCTGGACGCCAGTTCCGACTTACATACAGATTCAACTTAAGAACAAACCTACAGTCCCTATCTTGTACGTAACCCGGGGACTGCCTGTAGTTACAACAGACATAATAACTATTGATGAAATATTGATGAAACAGAGGAGGAAAAAGACAAAGTAGCAACCAGCTGAAGCTGCCTTTCACTAAGCTTTTGACCAGAATCCAAGCCAGGAACGTGAGTCATTAGAAATAAAGAGGAAAATGAACCTGATTGGTGACTCAATAATGAGGAAGCTTGGCCAAGACAGCTGTGGCCCATATAAAGAAAACAGGATGATCTATTTTCTCCAGGGTACAGGATAAATTAAGTTACGAAGTTTAAGGTATTCTTGCCATGTATAGTGTATGTGGAAACATACGTGCCACTATCAGAGGAAGCTTTGAGGTGATCAAGACTCACCTGAAGAACTTGACAAGAAAACAGGAAATGGCAGCAATGCAAATCTTCTCACAGATCTTTCTAGCATATGAAAAAAGGAGAAGTCAGGTGCTGGAAACCAGTCATTGTCATACAGAGAACTTCTAAGTCAGAGAACCATGCAAGTGTGTCTGAAGAGAATGTGCTCGGACTTTAGTATCTCCACTGAAGCAGAAAGGCCATCATCTTTCTAGTTTCAAAACTAACAGGGCTTGTTAGGTATGATTTCACATAGATGGGGCAAGAAAAGAAGGGGATTTTTGGACACTCTGCCAAGGATTTTCCTCATGCAATATAAGACAGAAGATGAAGCTCTTAAGAGACGAATATTTAAAATATCTGTACGTAATTGCAGAAGCACGGGGGAAAAAACACCCACTTGAACTATGAATGAATGATTGTGATGCAGAGGCAAAACTGAAGCTTGATAAGATGATTTTTATAATTGGAATATCATTCTATTATAGATAGTTTCACTCCACAGAAAAGGAAGAAGAAATAGCACAGTGATGCGTTTGCCAAATGTATTTAAATCACTGTGAGATTCAATTAAACAACAAAGCACAAGAGGTGAAACTTTTCAGATAGGACACAAGTAATGAAAAATACAGGGGAAATGACACCGGACCTCTGCCACAGAGCATCAAGACAAGCATCTCTTGCAAAAAATATGGTAAACTTGTCTGCCTTTCCCAAAGTGTCACATGATAGAGGAGAGACTGAGGTTTTGTTGGCCAGCCTTCGACTATCCTGAGTGGCTATGTGCTTTGTAAGGGTATGGCTACACTAGCCACCCTAGTTCGAACTAGGGTGGCTAATGTAGTCATTAAAAACTTGCAAATGAAGCCCAGGATTTAAATATCCCAGGCTTCATTTGCATGTTCCCGGGCGCCGCCATTTTTAAATGCCCGGTAACTGGAACTACCTGGCCACGGCTACATGCGGCACGGGCTAGGTAGTTTGAATTAACACTCTTAATTCAAACTACCGTTACTGTAGCCAGACAGACCAACACCCCATCTCATCCATCTTATTTGCCTCTCTGAAGCATACAGGGCAGAGAAGGAGCAGTAAAATCAGCATAGTCTATGCTGGCTCATCTGATCCTGAGAAGCTGAAACCACAGATATGTGGAGTGAGAGAGCGATTAAATCAATAAGCTAAGCTCGAGGCTGCAAGAAGTGTCAGGCTGGCACCTATGTTGATTCGAACACACACAGTCCCTGGGAGAGGAATTTCCCACTGAGAAAAGAATCCCCAGTACTTCCAATTTAATCATCTCAATTCTCTCTTACAAGTGTAAATTAAGTTCACAACTCCCTTGTAAGAACTGGTCTCACAAAAGACAGACCAGCCCCATTTGGCATGACAGACAAGAAAGAGAAATACGTGACCCCATGGGTATATAAGATGGGCCCAGCACACACTCACTTTGAGTGTCATTCTACCCTCTACCTGCTGGTCAGGTTAGGTGTTTGATCTCCCGAGGTTCTATGGGGATGCCCACCTCGTATTTTCATCTTTCCTAGGAATTGAGGGACCGGCCCTGGCCTGACATGCTGGAGTCGAGAGGCACAGAAGGGGGTAAAAATTGTACCTGGATGTGGTCCTGTCTTAAGTGTACACATAGAAAGAGTAAGCTGTTTCTTGGTACCATTATTTCTATTTTTCTATCTTTATCTTCTTTGTAACCATTTTTTAAGATCTATATTTTGCTAGTAGTTAAGAAATAGAGCAATAGCCATTGTGACCATATGATTTATAAGCTTCTTTAATAAACCTGTAACTGTTTAAGTTTTAACCTGACTCCTTCAGTTTCTGTAATAGAACCAAGAACAATTTAAAAGAACTTCAGCCGGTCTTAAGGGACAGATATAGGGAGCCCTGACCGTCGGCTGACAGTTACTCCTGCAGTGAGGTTTGGGGGGAGGCCTCCAACGTCCACGACCTCCGCACTAGGCACAGGAATGTGGCCGTCTAGCGCAGGATAGCTGCCAGCCTGGCCACAAAAGGCCACATGTGAACCCAGGAGCAGGTTTGCATGAAAATCAAGTTGGTCCAGTGAGACCCCTGACCCTGAGCTTAGAACATAAGAACATAAGAATGGCTGTACTGGGTCAGACCAAAGGTCCATCTAGCCCAGTAGCCTGTCTGCCGACAGCGGCCAGCAGCAGGTACCCCGGAGTGGATGGACCAAAGACAATGACCAAGAGATTTGTCTCATGCCATCCATCTCCAGCCTTCCACAAACAGAGGCCAGGGACACCGTTCCTACCCCCTGGCTAATAGCACTCCATGGACCCAACCGCCATGAATTTATCTAACTTCTCTTTAAACTCTGTTATAGTTCTAGCCTTCACAGCCTCCTGTGGCAAGGAGTTCCACAGGTTGACTATGCGTTGTGTGAAGAAGAACTTTTGCTTATTAGTTTTAAACCTGCTGTCCATTCATTTCATTTGGTGTCCTCTAGTCCTTCTATTATGGGAACTAATGAAGAACTATTCTTTATTCACCCTCTCCACACCACTCATGATTTTATAGACCTCTATCATATCCCCCCTCAGTCTCCTCTTTTCTAAGCTGAAAAGTCCCAGTCTCTTTAGCCTCTCTTCATATGGGACCTGTTCCAAACCCCTAATCATTTTAGTTGCCCTTTTCTGAACCCTTTCCAAGGCCAAAATATCTTTTTTGAGGTGAGACCACATCTGTACACAGTACTGAAGATATGGCGTACCATAGTTTTATACTTCCCCTCCTTCTTCTTCCCCTGGCTTCCCCCTTCCAGCTCCCTCCTCCCAGGTTTCACCCTCCCCTCTCCCACCCTCTCTCTTCCCCTCTCCCACCTCCTTTTCTCAGTCTCCCCAGAGGTTAATCCCCCCCCATTTTGTTAAATAAAGAGAGTTTCTATTTTTGAACACACATGTCCTTTATTTTGTACATCAGGAAGGGGGGCTAGGGAGGGGTAAGTGGAAGGAGGTGAGGGAGGAATGGGGCACAAGCCCCTGATGGGGAGGACTAGAGTGACTCTGCGGGCTCCTCGGGGTGGAAGCTCTCCTGCAGGGCCTCCTGGATCCTGACAGGCCCCCAAATGACCCCCCCGGATGGCAACCTGCGGCAAGTGCAGCCGGGCTGATGGCCAAGTGCTGTGATGTGCTGAGTGCGGGCACTCAGGGCACTCCAAGACAGGACTGCTTTGCTGTCCCTCATGAGTAAGTGTACCACAATCCAGTTCTGAATGATTTAGGAGCATATGCTGCCCTGGCAATTTCCCCCTTCACTGCTCTGTTCTGTGTCTGCTGAGGCACCTGACCTACCTCAATCATGCAGCTCCACAATGGGCATAGTTCCTGGATACTTAAGGAACTTGAATCGTGGTAGGCGGCACTAAGCAAGGAACCTTACAGAGTGGGATTTGAGGGGAGGAGCAAGGAAAGGCCAATGGATCTGTCACTGCATGGATTTACTGAGCCTTACTTCTAAAGAAATGTGGTTTGGATTATCCTGACATATCCCTGACAATTGTTGCTCTAATAGAATTTTGAATTTCTAAATGAATGAGAATGAAACCACGAGGCAAATCACATGTACCAGAGACTTGAAATTATTTCAGTTACTTTGTCAGCTACATAGAGTCCTGGAAAAGGCAATGCAAAATTAAAGCGATTCTTTGGGCATAGCCCATAACTTTTCAGTCACAAAACATCCGAAACCATGAGTTTGTTAACTTCATTCTCTAAAATGGAAGCTGCTGCAATCTGCAGGAGGTCAGGATACAAATAATCTGTCTGGGTTGGAGAGTGTTAGGAAATCTTTTTTTTTTCCCAAAAAATTCCCACAGCAGACATTTAGCAATGAGGGGTCTATCACCACAACATACAAGTCTGAGAGAACAGTGTAATGCCTCTGGTTTCTCTTTCTCAAGGCTTACTGCTGCCTTACGTAAAACTGGAAAACATAAGTCCATCAATCCTAACTGTAAGCACCAAATTAAACAGAAGTTTTCCATATTTTGCTTGAAATGAAGTGATTGCTGGGATGAAATTTCACTGCACATTCTGTCCCAAGAGATGGAGCAGGCTCACTGAAAAAAAAGAAGAGAAAAAAGATGGCCCATGAGGAGCAGTAAGAAAAGTTTTAAATTATTGGAGTGGGAACCCTGCTGGTTTGAATGGATACCAAATATTTTTCAGTGTCAATCCTTCTTTTGCCTTAGATAATCTACTGTTTTGCTTACTGTCCTGAATTGGCTTTGATTTTTATTTATCACCCATATTTATTTAAAAGTTTTAGTGAAGATCCAGGGTAAAAATTTCAACAATGCTTAAGCCCAGATTTTAAAAGATATTTAGATATTACTGTGCTTGTCTTCTCAATGTCGAAGTCTAATTTTTTGAAAGTGAAGTAAGTTCTATAGACTTTCAGTGAGACTGCCAAGTATTTGGGTCCTTTTTGAAAATAATAGGGTCCATAATTTACTTAAACACTTTTGAAGAGGTAACACCAAATGCATATCTGTCTACAATGGAAAGTCACACAGATCCTTCTATCAGCATATGTATTTCTGCTCTGCCCATCAATTTAGGATCCAAGAGACAGACATAGTCCATATTGGATACTGCTTTTCCGCTCCTACAAACCATTGCTCACTCATAGTCCGTATGGTCCCACACAGTCAACATATAGGTAGCAGCACACAGAGAGGCTAGTTATCAGCAGGCAGCTATTCCCCTCCATTGCAGATGGTTGAGGAGTGGGTGGGGAGGTATGAACTGAGTTTTGGTATCTGAACCCAATGCACGGATATCTTAACCCTGCTTTATTCCTGGGCATATATTTACTAACTGTAACTACCAATTGGTTTACAGCAGGGGCGGCCAATCCATTTAACAAAGGCAAAAAAAATGTAAAGAGCTGCACCAGAATTGTTGAGCAAAAAAAAAGAAAAAAGAAAAAAGGAAAGCCCCACAGAATCAAGCAAAGAGGCTGCCCCTTTTAAAAACAAGCTTACGCTTTTTGGCCATATTAGGCTCCCGTCGACAGCCATCATCTTGGGTGCCATTTTTAATTACCGTCCCAGTGAGCACAGGGGAGCCGGGGTGGAGGGGAGTTGGGGCCATTTGGGGGTGGCGCAGGAGCGGCTTCGTGAGCCACACTTTTGCGGGAGTCAAGCCGCATGCAGCTAGCGAGCCACAGGTTGGCCATCCCCGGTTTACATGTTCAGATCCCTGATCACTGCATACATGTAGTGTCTCAGTACACCACCCATATTTAGTCTAATTCTTTACGGTATCAAAGTGGCCCTGTGCACTGCACAAGCTAACTGGAATTGGGGGCAGTTACATCTTTGCTCCAGGAAGATTTACTACCAAGTGGGCTCACAACCCAAGAAGCAAATCCGCCCTTCTGGTTGCCATGCTTAACAGACTATATAAGAAATGTCACTTTGCATTGTAATACAATTAAGTTTTTATTCAAGATCCTTATTTCATGGCATTACCACTGAGGCCAAAGCTAAGGCTGAACAGTCAGAAACGTCATTCCTTTGTTTCCTGTCTTTTGAATGCTTTGTTTCTCAGCCTCAATTCTGTGCTAGTTTTCTGCTTAAGTATATTTCTCAACATCACTTCACACCATAATGTACGTTGGATGAGATCAAAATTGGGAGTAACAGAAGAAGTCAGCAACTTTTGAGATTATCAAAATTAGTGAGTTTTGTTATTTTTATTTTAAATAGGCATGGTAGATGCCTTTCTTCCATACATCCCACTCCTCAGACTGACATCTATTCACTCACTTTAGCATTTAAGTTCCTCCAGGTTGTGACAGACGTCACAAAATATAGGGATTTTTCATCATGTTGGTTGACTGCCCCTTACTCCTCATCCCATTTTCAAGGGAGGGGAATTTATTTGCTCTGTAGTGATGAGTGCTTATGAAGCATACACTACTAGGCTCCACAATGAAGGTGATCACTTTTTCCTTAACTAGGAAGATGCATCACCTGAAACTGTGGCTAGGTCTACACTACACCTTTTCCCAGTTTTTTTTGGAAGAGTCTTTTCCAAAATCTGGCCCATCTACATTGGTCCAAATTTTGAAAAATCCCCCTCTCTCGGAATATCCCTTCGTCCTTCTAGAATGAGGAAGACAGGGCTTCCGGAAGAGCGCATTTGCTCTTTCACAAAAAAAAGCGCACACAGAGCCAGAAATAGGCTTATGTATTTCTCTATTACTATTTGTCTCAAAATAAGGATATAAGAAATGGACAGACTTCATACTGGCCCTATAAACAGAGCTGGCCCAAGCTACGGGCTGACCGGGCTACTGCCCAAGGCGCCCCATTGTAGGGGGTGCCGCACGGGGCTGCCGGACTGGGCAGGGGTGGGCCTGTGCATGCTCCGGGTGCCCAGGGCGGGGCCATGCATGCTCCGGGTGCCTAGGATCCGGGGGCGCCCGGGGTGGGGCTGGACATGTGCCACACTCCTGGGGGCAGTGCTGCACTCCCAGCGCCGCGCACGAATGGCCAGCCCTGCGTATAAATGGGGTGATGAATTTCACTTATGTGAATACCCCATAACTGAAATCATGGTAGCTGAATGACTGCCCTTGCTAGCGTATTCAGCTATTGACTTGATCTTGTTGGTATAAAGGGCTTCCCACTATGTTGCTCACTTTCCTCTATATTTCAGTCTATAATAATTCCTTGTACTAACTAATGCAAATAAGTTACCACTCTGTTCAACCTCGTTTTACATATAAACAGATGAAAATGTTTTTCATCAATGGTGCCCTCTTTTTTTCTTTTTAAATTCTGTGCAGACGCATGGTACATAGTATTTTTTGTGCTAGTGATATCAGCTAGTTATAGCTGAAGCAGATGCAAATGCAAATAAAGTGCTACTAGCAGGCTGTGCCCCATGCTCGCTATGCTCACCAGTCCCCCTCTTTCTGGCTGCTTTCACTTTTGCGGCCAGAAAGCGTGAGAGCATGATGATGTCATTCTGTTGCCCGGCGGGAAAAACTTTTTTATATATATTGAGAGACATGAGAAATAGTTTAGACTGCAACATAGTCAAATATATGGAAGATACTTAGGAGTGTCCAATAGGGCCACATGGGACCAATCACTTAACTCCTATTACGGACTTAAAAAAAAAGCCATGAAAAACTTTTTACTTTGGAAGAATAATATTGTCCCACTGAATCCTTTAAAACATAAAATTAATAAAACAAAGATATGAGTTTTCAGATTTTGCAAAACTGTGTAACAGCTAATATTGTTTCAGCAGTTTGGTTTCAGTTTTGGGAATCTGTGTTATATCTAATAAACCCCTCAGGAGAAAAAGAATCTTTTATGAGATTAAGGGAGA
The DNA here is from genome assembly GCF_049634645.1 of Pelodiscus sinensis. NCBI lineage: Eukaryota > Metazoa > Chordata > Testudines > Trionychidae > Pelodiscus > Pelodiscus sinensis. The sequence continues at coordinate 203,993,448 of NC_134712.1, forward strand.
AAAAGGTTCTCCTCCTCCTAGAGCTGTGCAAAACTCAGTGGTCTCCGCAGAGTTTCAGACAGACCATTTATTTATTTTTGGCTTTGGTTCATGTGGGTTTGGACCCCAGAGTTCCTTCAGGAAAATTACTGCTATGGGTTTGTGAGCTACGTTTGTTTGAAAAGCTAACTTGCAGCCCAATCCTGAAAAGTGCAGAGCCTCTGCAACTCCCATTGCCACCAGGGCAATTCTCAGCAACTTTTAGAATCAGGCTCATTCTTTACTGTCAGTCTTCATGCTACAGTTTGGTTTTAGTCAGATATCATTTGGGAGTGTACAGTCTCCCTGGTCTGTATAAGTTCCTGCAACGTTGCACCATTGTACAGATTCTGTAGTTGTGCGTGTGGTTTGCCTGCTGGCTGTAGACTGTGCTCATGAATAGTGTCCCTAACCTGTGGCTGCATACTTTTTTGTGTTAATGGACCATTAATGGACTACAGCTCTTGAACATGTGTAACTTTAATGTTGTCATCAACGAGACCGTTCACATGTTTAGCGTACGTATGTGCTCAAATGCTTTGATGAGTTGGGGCATATGTGACTTGTACTGAATTAAGCCCCCATGAGACACAGACAACAGCTTCCCCAGTTGGGGAAAAAAGTCAGAGGAGGTGCAGCTGCCTTTCACTTTTCTCAGAGGAAAGCTGTTGCACTGGGTATAAGCTGTTAACAAATGCATAAAGCATTAAAATAAAATTAGATACCTTTCCCCAAATTACACACACAAAATAATTAAATCTTGGCATAACAGAAACTTCTGTTAGCTATGTCCCCCGATTTTGTGAACTAAAAATCAGTTGTTTATAATACTGGATATTTTTGTTAGCATGTTCCATTTAAAATGTTTTGGTGATTTTAATCAAGGCCAAGGCTATGCTTTTTAAAAGGAGAAAACTTGAGGGTGTGGGGAGAGCTTGAAGTATTTTCATACTGTTTTCATTTTTTAATACAATGCCCTTGGAAAAAGAGGCAGATGGTGACATCATAAATTTGGAACTCTAAGGTCACAAACAGGAATTCAGACAACAAATGGGAGTGCTTAGGAATGTACACTGTAAAAATAAATCTATCAAAGTCAAAAGAAGAAAAACTGTAGTATAGAAATGCAGTATTTTCATGTAGATATTTCTGTGGTAGATATATCCTTCTCAGATTTACTTTTCCTTGAAGTTTTTTTGGTTAAGTTATAGTCCTCAGGGCTCAAAAGTTCGGAGCTTTTACATTTTCCCCTTTTTCGCTCAGTAAAACTACCACCGCCTTCTTCATCCTGATATTTATCATTCCACTGGAATGCTTAATTCAGTTTTGAAGTTTCATATAATACAGTAGAGTTTACTTCATCTCTCTAGGTAGCAGCCAGGGAATTATATGTAGTGGTGGTAAAACTTTACTGAAAACTACATAACAGGAAGTTTTTGTGAATTCTAAGATTTTTCTGCTAGGGATTATATTAATATATTAATATATTTTTTCTCCTTTGTACCTGAGTGCTTCAGAGGGTTGGTTGCATTTGGATGATTTCTGGCCACGGACTAGAAACTACAGCTTCTTCTGAATGAGGTTTTTTTTTCCCCTCAATTATTTTTATTGTATTAGACTGCTCAGACTAAATTACATACAAATCTACTGTACCATATAAACCCCACACCCTTGTTTTCTTTTTTTTTTTTTAGTGGATTTTTGCTTTGTAGGCTACTATACCTATTTGTTCCTGTTTCCTTAATATTGTTTTCTCCAGATGTTGGAAGTAAAAACACCGTTGTTATTTTTTTCCAGTGTCACTCTTTGATACTTTCCATAGCCAGGCAGTGGAGGAAATAGCAGATGTGTTAGCCTCAAATTATAGGCATAAAAATAACTTTAATAAAATAAGTATTCAGTGACAGAACTTTACAAAAATCCAGATCTAATTTACTCTAGGCTAGAAAGCAATAAGTTTAAGGGAGCCTCAGCATGCATCTATGGATTCCAGCTAGTTTGTTGCAGCGTGACAGTAGCTTGGATGATGACAATCCCAGCTTGCTGTCAGCACATTCCAGGAGGGGGTGTCAGGGTGTGTTTGCGCTAGCCACTTTGCTGCCTGTAACACTATTGTTTTCTCACAATTAAAATTCCATTATATATCTGATCATTCATCCGGGGGGGGGGGGGGGAATCTCCCTTAAGAAGAACAACAACAATAACAAATAATAATTATTAATAATAACAATAATAATAAATAATAATGAAAGTCAGCAACTTCTGACTTTGAATCCAGACAGAATTGTCACCTTGGCTTTGCTCTCCTTTTACCAGGCCTTTGGTTCCTGCTGTTCACAGAAGGCTGCAGATGGCTGCCTCAGCAGGAAGCCCTTCCCCCTTCCTTAATGGAGCTCGTGGGAATGAAGGGATCCTGGAACCGAAGCCCTCCTTCCCTTCCAAACCTCCTCTCCAAACCCCTACTGACTAAAAGGAAAAAAATCCCCACATCCCTGGAAACATTTTTGCCAGCCTGTTTTTCAGTAAAAACTTAAATTAACCACTTCACTCCTGATTATAATAAAGATTCATTATTGAAACAGCTTCTCTTTAATGTCCTGAATCATTTCCACCCGCTTATTGAAGTCGCCCATTTGGGTTGAATTATAGCATCCCACTTCCATTATGTAATAATTTCAAATAAATGAAAACAGGTTTGAACTCTGCAACAATTAGCAACGTTTTAGCACATTCCCCTTCTCTCTCCCATGACCAATCTTCAATTAAAAAAAAAGTTTTTAAAATAACTTGGTTAAACCATTTGATAATTTTCTCTTTCTAGTCGAAACCTTCTCCAAGATTTGCTCTGATGCATCATATGGGTTAAGTTATGGTTTCCCATTTATTTTCAAGTGCAAAATAAAAACAGCTTAAGCATTGTGATTTAACATTAGGAATGAAGGAGTTAAATGCCTGAACAGACCACTCCATTTATAATTTTTGTTAGGAACGCCACACTACACATTTGAGTGAGGTGTGTCTTATAAAGAGGGTGTTTATATTGGATTTGATATAGTTAAGAGATTCAGCTAACATATAATAGTCTCCTCTAAGAAGGAGCATAAAACAGAATGAGTTCAGTGGGATTTGCTCAAGAATAAAATATAGTATAAAAGCCTAATCTTATAGACTAGTACCAATCACAGAGGAATTCACCTTTTGCAAAACAGTCCGTATGGGGTGGGAGGGGGGGAGGAGGGGACAGAGAAATAGAGGTCAAATCTGTATCCCATACTCACTGGAGTAGTCCTGTTGCTTTCCACATGATCTCCATTGACATTTCCCATGTGAGTAAGGGCTACTAGATTAAGGGTTTCATGATGGGGCCTATAGTTTAAATAAAGAAAACAGATTTTTTTTTTTAGACTAAAGGACCTGATTCAAATAAAAAATTTTCCATTGCCCTTAATGGGCTTTGGATCAGTCCCAAATCTATTGGGAAACATTACAAAATGCGAACCACAAGAGTAGACATCTCAGACATTACTTTATTCTATGAAGAATGTGGGTCTCTTCTTAAGCCTAGTATTTTCATAATAAAGTTTTAAAATATACTCAGGTTCAATTCAGGACATACACAGTAGCTGCTCTGCATAATTAAGAAATAGCTGAAATATTAGAAAAGTCTCTAAACCTGAGCCAGAAGTAGCCATACTCAGAAGTTTAATATGATTTGTATTAAATAAGTTAAAATTGGCTTCAGTCGTCCATCTAATGTTGGACTGCACCTGACCAAGGTGGAATTAGTTTCTTCCACCTTTAGAGTATCTCTTAAGACCTCTATTTCTTTTGTCACCTTTTGAAGAGGTGAAACCTCTTGACTAAGAATGTAATGAACACCAAAGCAAAATAAAAAGGAACTAGACTATGAGTCTATGGAAGAACATTAGAAAAATGGATGAAAATGGAAATTGCATATCATGCCCAATGGTGGGGATTAAAGCAATGGTTTCATTAGCTGCACAGTAAGAACAGTTTAGGGAAGATTGTGAAGTGGGAAAATAAATATACATCTGCACTTAAACACAAGATTTAAAAAAGGAACATATGGTGACCTCCGGTGCCAGTTTCTCTTAATGAAGGTTGCAGAGTCTGTTACGTTAGTTATAAAGTCTGAACAAAGACACAAGAATAGCACAGAGCTTCCTAGAACTGATGGTGTCATACTCTGGGGGTGTTAGTTTGAGTTTGTTTGCTGCCAATAAGGCTGTGATTCAAAATACCATTGAAGGTTGAAAGTTTCCAAAACTGCATCTGCCCATTTAATTTTAAGGAATCTGTAGACACACGTACTAGGAATGAGAGGGTTTAACCAGAGTAATGGGCTACTCTGAAAACATTTAATTCATTGCTTGTGTCAGCTGAAAAAATAACATTCCTGCAAAGCAGGCAAGTGCTGTTCTGTGACAGATGTCAGGACATACCAATAGGAAAGCAGGAATGAACAAAAAATTACTATAAATAGAAATATTAAAAAGGAAAATAGTCGATATTTTGTTGCCAAATATGAAGCCTATAATCTAACCAGTAATGAAAAATAAGTGGTGAGTGATGTCATCATAGAGTATTCTTGTCAAATGGTCAATGTTTGGGCTTTGTGGTTTTTCAAAGACAGATTTATTGCTCAAGATGAGGGGAAAGTTCTACAAAATGCACTCCATAAAAAATAAAAAGAAAATTGTATGATCTCATTCATTATGACTTTTGCCAGAGAGCAGAATGAGCGGCGATCATAGCAGAGATACTTAAAAGGGGAAATGTGACCAAAAGTTAATTAAAGATAAAACATGAACTGCATTTCAGGTAAAGGGGAATAGTCACCCTGGAAATGCTTTAAATGTTTGCATGTGTAATGCTTCTCCAAGACGCAGCACACTAATGATAGGCCATTGCATTGAGCTAAAAAGGAAATCCATTCCTGTACACTACCCATATCCAAGTCCATTAAGAAATAATGGTTGTAAGATGAAAGTAGTCATAGTATTTCAATGAAAACGTTTGGCACAGTATGACGAAAAGTCAACAATCGGCTTTTAACGAGAGACACTGGAAAAACGTTGGTTAACATACCACTGAAAATATTAATTCTCCTTAATGGCAGGATGCAACACAGCTTTTTATAGTTTTTGATCCATGTCATAAATTTGGCCATGACAAAGGGATACTCCAGCTTTAGCTCACTGGCAGGAACATTAGCTGTTTCCCAGCAGTAAAATGTTATTTCTTTGGATTCTTTGTAATGCACTAAAGGGCCAAATTCTTAGCCTGCAAATAAAGTGAGTTAGGCTAAAGAGTGAGAGGGGAAAACATTTTAGTCTGTGTGTGTGGGACCTGTAACTAACTTTGCTAAGATTTCAGAACAAGCAGTCAACTTTTTTTAATGCCAGTCTCATTGCTATAGTATCTAAATATAACACTAATGGCAAGATTTAATTTAGGATGAAAAAAATGAAGGATAGAAGCCTTAGAAACGTGGATGTGCCAACCATTTTCTATCTGTTTTATAGAGATATCTCTAATGAAATCACTAATGGTATGTATTGTTTTCTCTATATAGTTGTTCAAAGTGATACTGGAGGAAAATGTTGCTCCTATGAGTTTGCAGTAATGAAATCTGGCTTCAGAGCCCCTTTTGTGGAACAATATATTAGGTGTTCAAAAGCTGATTGAGTTGCCACTCTAGTAAAACCTATGTAAAACGTTGATAATAAATTACTTCAGTAGCAAAGGCATATGCTGACTAAAACAATTTCCCTGGTTCAACACGATTTGTTTCCTTATAATAAACAGTAGTGAAATATGGAAGTCAGAGAACAAAATAAGTACATCGACTCCTGCAAAGATAATATTGTTCCCTTTGTCTTAAAATCATGTGACTTCAATCTTGATCTGATTGGATTTGATGTCAAATTTTACCCCTACTTTTTTTGTCTAATAATGACAATAATAGTAATTACATATTATTTAGCACTTTTCATGCATAGATATGAAAACCGTTTACCAAGGAAGGGTCAGGATCATTATCTCTGTTTTAGAGGTAGAGAAACTAAGATAGCCAGCGGTGAAATGAGCTGGCTAAGGTCATCCAGTAGGTTAGTGTTAGAGCCAAAAATAGAAAGTAGATCTCCCGAGTTCTAATCTAGTGGATGGGACAACTAAACCTCAATAAGTCTCAGGCTCTAGGTTTGAATCTCAAGTGATATGTTTTTGTAACAGAAACTGTCCTTTTACATGAAGTTGGATTCACCTTTCCTGTTCTACTGCAGTTGCATCATAGTTTCGTGTATTGTTCCAGGGAGTTATATGTGAAAGTAGAAGAATAGAGAGAACTCAGGAGAAGAGTAGAGAACTTCAGGGAGGGGAAGCTTTTGAAGGAGGGAGCAGTGCATGTTCCTTGGTTGAGCAGTGGGGCCAGCTCAGGCTGGTGAAAGTGGAAAGCAGAAAGTCTGCTGGGGTCACCTAGAAACTTTCTCAGACCAGGACACCATGGCTGTGTCTAGATTGGCATGATTTTGTGGAAATACTTTTAACGGAAAAGTTTTTCCGTTAAAAGTATTTCCGCAAAAGAGCATCTAGATTGGCACGGATGCTTTTGCGCAAAAAGTGCTTTTGTGCAAAAGCATCCGTGCCCAGTATAGACGCGCTTTTGTGCAAGAAAGCTCTGATGGCCATTTTAGCCATCGGGCTTTCTTGCGCAAAAAATTAAGGTGCCTGTCTACACTGGCCCTCTTGAGCAAGTATTCTTGTGCAAGAGGGCTTATCCCTGAGTGGGAGCGTCAGAGTTCTTGCGCAAGAAGCACTGAATTCTTACATTAGAACGTCAGTGCTCTTGCGCAAATTCAAGCAGCCAGTGTAGACATCTGGCAAGTTTTTGCGCAAAAGCAGCTGCTTTTGCGCAAAATCTTGCCAGTCTAGATGCACCCCATGACTACAGAGGGCTGAAGGCTCAGAGCAGCAGAGAACCTGCTGGCTGTCTGAGTCAGACAGCTGAAGCTGGAGGGCCACGGAGGGCTGGAGTACAATGGAGGAAAAAGCTTACCTAGGAAAGAAATAAGGCAGAGAAGTAGCCAAGGTAGGGAGTCAGGGTGAGGCCTGGTGAGAGCCATAGGAACTATACCTGAGAGACTGATTATGGTGAGAAAAGCAAGAAATGTACGAGAGAGTGGGAGCTTGGTGAGATGTGTGCTTGGTGTGCTGAGGTACTGTTGGTACTTGAACACATCACTTGCACTGTTCTAGGGTTTTGGGGGTTATTGTTGTAGGACTTTTATAATAAATTAATCTCTCAAAGATCCACATCTATGTGAAGAGCTTGTGTGGAGTTACTGGGATCTCAAGAAGAAAAAGGAAACCGAGGCATCTGCACCTGTCTCATCTCCACTTGCTGCTCTATGCAGATAGCCTGAGTACGTCCATAGGCTTTCAGTACAGTATGTCCTCGCTCCTTGATAGAAAAATTGCTTCAAAGTCTCACGGCTATAACTGCCTCTGGGGTAATCCATAGAAAAGATATATCATAGTTGTGGGGATAAACTCCATGGGCATCAAAGGAATAATATTTTTTCTCACTGCAGCTATTGCCCTGATTTACCTTTATCAGTCTTTCAGTCCTTCCACTTCTAACTTGGGTCCTGCATGATGGGGGCAGGCTATGCAATGGAGGTGTTTGATCTTTTACCCATCAAGTGGAGGGCATTTATTTAACATAGTGAGGACTATCTGACCCTCAGTTAGTGTTAGTGTTAGTTCTTCTGTCTTTATAGGCAATAATCTCAGTTTTCCCACTTGTTTTGAATTAACACTTACGTAATCATATTGTATGAGGAGGGCCTCTGGGATTTTATCAAAATATGTCCCTTATTTCCTGAAGTAATATTGACTCTTAAAAGGTAAAAATCATGTAATAAAAATATGTGTTAGTTTGTGTTACAAATAACACCTTAGATTATTAGAATTGTTTATGCTGTCGGTTTCCTTTCTGTGTTTGAACTTGGAAAATAAAACTGCTTGGCATAGACTGCTCATGGCCATTTTTTTGCCAGTTAGTTTCTTTCCAGTTTTGCTATTTTCTGCTCATGCATTACAGAGTTTTGTGTTGTAAACATTACAAGATTTCGTTTATGGGAGTGTTTCTGAACATTTTAGTTTCTATAGAAGCCTGCTCTGTTCGTTTGTTTTGTGAAATTTGAGATTATGTCCAAATCAGAGATCTGGTTTTGAAAAACATCGACATTGGCTCGGATTTAGTGTTCCATTCAGGGGGGAAAAATTACTTTAAAGAGAATAAGAGGGAAAGGAATAATTGCAGGGAGTGAGACAAAAGGAGGATCATTGAACTGATATCTATTACTGGAAATGTTTTCCTGTGCTTTGAACAGAGTAGGGAACTGACACTTGGTCTGTCTGGTGACCTCCTTCCTGGCTGACACTCTGAGCAGAAGGATTTTCCAAAGCATCCATGCTTCTGGTCTTAAGAGAGTAGGAAGGAGGCATTTAACTCAGTGTGTGAAAACAGCATTCAAAATAATTAATAAATTCTGTGTGGGCAGGGGGATGGGGAGAAGGGAAAGGAGCGTAACAGACACACTTTTTCTTGTTACTGAATAGTGCTGCTTCTTGTACACAGTTCCAGGTGTCAGATTTTGGATCAAGGATTCCAAATTCCAAGCCAAATTCTATGACATAGTGTGATTTCTGTCAAAGATCTACAGATCGTGGGAATCGCTCATATCTCACTGTCATTTTTTTCCTTTCAAATATTTAAAGAAACAAAGAAAATGAGATAACCCCCTGCATTAAAATAATCTTGAAGTTTTCATTGTGAAACTTCCTAAGTAATGCAGTGTATGTGGAATAGTATTTACATTAACACACGCTGATTTCAAATCCCAGCAATGCCTAATGGGACCCTCTAGGAGGGTGCCAGTGATGGGAAAAGCCTTAACTTTCAGTTTTCATATTTTGTGGAATTCAATTAGAACCATAACATCACTTGCTCATGTTTGTTTTGCTTTTATAGAAAATATTTGTAACAAAGGTATTTATGGAAGCATATAACTCTTTGCTCCTGGCATTTATACTCTCAGAATATTGCCATGCCTTCAGCTCTGTCCTTCTGGATTGGAACAACAGTACTTGGAGGTCTGGTGCTTTTGGCCAGAATCCAACCAATGGTCCAGATTTACTGGAACACTCCAGAAGTGCAAAGGGGCTGGAAGCCAGCTGTTCCACAGCAGCTGAGAATTCCCCTGACAGGGTGGGACAAGAGCCGGCATAGCTAGAAACTATACATAAGTCCAACCCCACCCCCTCCGCTTGTGCATAATACAACAGTTCAGAGGGAACTAACTTCAGCTTGTGGTTGGCCCCTTGGGGATTGATACCAGTAGTATCCTGAGAACTGGGGAGCTACCACTAGCTTCAGTACCCAGTGGAAACTAAACACGACTAGAGCCTACTGTTTTTGTGCCATAACAGTCTCTATTGGTTTACTACTGCATGGTGAAACACAGGGAAGGGCTGTCTCAGTAGATTTTTTCCATCTCCAGTTTCTGTAAATCATAGACTATGTTTCGTGTCCACCACTGTGGAACAAACTGAGCAGAGAAGAGGCTGCACAACAGAAAGACATTTCAGAGGCATGCTGACTTCAGCCAGAACAACTCCAGGGCTGAGTCTTTGTACCCCCTTTGAGAAGGGTGCAGCATTTGCATTTCCCCACTTGGTCCTACTCTGCTGTCCATTACAGAAGGATTTCATAGCACTGCCTTGTTTCTGCTTTCCTTGTCGTTGTCGAGCAGCCAAGCAGTAGTGCTACACGAGGTACCCAAAACCCTTACGGTCTTTTAACACAGTCCTAACTCAGGCAAAACTTCCATGGATGCACTGTACATTTTCCATGAATATAGACTGAAATAAACATGAGGAAGGACTTAGGATTTGGCCCAAGGTTCAAATGGACTAGAAATGATATAGAGGGGGTTAGCTGTTCTTATGAGGATACCCTGCATCACTTGACTTTAGAACTCCCATCGAAGCACAGAAGAGAATTTACTCCTTGTCTGGAGTCAAATAAATCCACATATACAACCATTTCTAGCATGCACATTAAATGGTCTTAGAGATTGTGGAACCTTTTCTACATAGCCAGTGTGCCCTCTTTGCCTGCTGCACATGTACAATGACCAGCAAGCAGTGGATGTACTGGGGCTGAAAGGAATGTAGGTACCTCAATTATTTCCATATGACCTGCTACAGGTAGTTCTACTGATGATGATGAATTATTTATATTTATTATCATGTGACCTATGAGCCCCACTTACAAACCAGGACCTCATTATGCTAGGTGCTGTACAAACACACACCAAAAAGACAGCCCTTGCCCCGGGGGGCTTACTATCCAAAGATAAGATGAAAACAATTGGTTGGCTATTGGCAGAGGAGTACAAGGAAACAATGTGCCAATATTGGCCAGTGCGGGCGGCAGTAGTCCCTGCACGTGTTATAATTTTGGCAGCCCCACCGGTGTTAAAATTTTTGTCATGGCAGAGGAGAGGTTTAAGGAGAACTATGAGGTGGAAAATGGGGGGGGGGGGTCTATGTGTGTGAGACATATGGGGAAAATATGAATGTGTTAGTTCAAAAATTAATGAGTGGGCTGTGGAGACTGGCATTGTGGGCAGATTGGAGGCAAGTATAAATAGCTCAGTTAAGGTTGCTGGGGAAGGGGGGACCAAAGGTCACCAAAGGGGACAAAACAGGTCCTAGAACTGATCCTTGGGGCACTCTACGTGAAACCGGATACCAACAAGACATTGAGCCATAGGGCCCAACACTACCCATTGGGCCCAACAATCTAGCCAGTTTTCTATCTACCTTACAGTCCATTTATCCAATCCATACTACCTTAACTTGCTGGCAAGAATATTGTGGGAGACCGTATCAAAAGCCTTGCTAAAGTGAAGGTATATCATATCCACCAACTTCCTCATGTCCACAGAGCCAGTTACCTCATCATAGAAGCTAATCAGGTTGGTCAGGCATGACTTGCCCTTTGTGAATCCATGTTGACAATTCTTGATCACTTACCCCTCTCCCAAGTGCCTCAAAATAGATTTCTGGAGGATCCCCTCCATGATTTTTCTGGAGACTGAGATGAGGCTGACTAGTCTATAGTTTCTTGCATTGTCTTTCTTCCCTTTTTAAAAGATGGGCTCTCTATTTGCCTTTTTCCAGTTGTCTGGGACCTCCCCTGACCGCCATGAGTTTTCAAAGATAATGGCCAATGGTTCTGCAATGACATCTGCCAACTCCCTCAGCACCCTCGGATGCATAAAATCCCATGGATTTGTGTATGTCCAACTTTTCTAAATAGTTCTTTCTTTCTCCAAAATGTGAGATGAGAGCGTGCATGAGAGTTTTAGCTGTGTGGATGGATTTGAAAATCTGTATTTTGGCAATGTCATGCAGAAAGAATCTGCAACATTTAGACATCTGCTTGATGTGAGGACTATTATAGAGAGGTCTGAATTGAAGATGGTTATGGGCCGGAGTGACACTCAGGTTGGTGGTATCCATTGTGATAGAGAAAGGAGTTAGAAGGACAGACTTTTTAGGAGAGAGGGATTAAGAGCTCTCTTTTAGCCATGTTTGGCTTGATCTGAAGGCTAGATATCCATAATACGTCAGAGAGACAGAATGAGATTTTAGTTTGGACAGGAGGATACTGGTTCAGGGGAGGGAGAGAGAGATCTATTAAAATCCTAGATATTGTGAGTAAGACTGGGCATTTTAGCCACTTTATAGTTGTCTGTAGTTTGTGTTCAAAGGTAGGTAATTGCTACAGTGAGGAAATATGCAGCTCTAAATTTGTGGTATTGGCCTTTTCTGTAAACTTCTACTTTACATAAGAGGCCAATACACAGTTCAGCCATAAAAGTGAGACTGTGTACACATTTATTTTGAGATTTTGGCAATTAGAGGAAGAACTATAGAACTGTCCTTAAAAATATTCTAGGAAGTTCTTAAAATCTGTTCCACAAATCTCCATATACCTTTTATTAAGGTCTGTTATTTCCCAGGGCAACTTGCATTGTATATAATTTATATTATACATAATTTGTTGTAGCTAGAGTTCCAAAATTATCCAACATGGGGCAGTAGTTGCCAAATCATGGCATAGAAGAGTTGCTTGTTTCTATTATTAAAAATATTTAAGGTTGTATGTAGAGAGAGAGAAATTACTAAAACAGATCAGTGTGAATGTGGAAAAGGAGATGATGGGGGGACACTTATTTTTCAGTTTATATTTTATTGTTTTTATTTGTTTATTTGCTGGAAGAGCAGACTTCATGTGGACCTGGCATGTTTTCCAGATTTTACATTCTTGGTTATCTTGCAATCTAAATATTAATCTTTTAGGTAGGCTGCAACATCTGATTAGACCAGTGATTCATTGTCTAACTACTGGAGGGATTTTCAATGACTGTGGATTATTTTGTTGGTGGTTAACTATCCAAATCCCATATTGAAATTTCCTCCTAATAAAAATAGATTAATAATTCCCTGAATTCATTTGTTTAATGAAAGAAAATGGTGTTTGATACTCTAGCTCTTGTTTGTTCTCTCTTTTATTCCCCAAGTTAACTAGATTCCAAGCAAACTTGCAGCTCCCTTAATATTTATTAATGACAATTATTTAACCAGAAATACAAAAACATGTTACTGACATTATAGAGGGTTATTTACACAAAAAGCATGAATCCCAATACATTTTACATTTCCTGCATGTATAATTTTTCTGTTTATGTCATATGAGGAAATGTATAGATTGCTTGAAAGTGTGTGACAGAACTGTGACTGTGATATGAGATCTGTTATCCACCCTCATATGTGTTGGAGGAAAGAAAAAGACATGTATATGTGCCTTTATGATGCAGTAGCCATCGTTTTTAATCAGAATAGTGTAGGTTATGTCAACAGAAGGACATAGGGCTTTTATTATAAAGGATATTGTCAGCTGTGAGGTGGAATATGAGAAGATATCATGCTTTAATGTGGTTAAATGGATGTGAGATGGTATCCTGTGAGTAAGTGCAAGGAAGTTGTAAAAGACTGTGAAATGTGTTCTTATATTGTACACATGTGGTATTCTTTCTGGAGAGTTGGCTGAGTTTGTATGTATACCAGATTCTGGAATCTCCTGAATCTTATACTGCCAAGAGCCAGTGGAAGTATATGCATGTGCTCGTCTAGGCATTGTTAAAAAATGTTAGAAGGAAGGCAACATGGGCAAACTTTCATTTTCCTCTCCTTTTTGTGTTTTAATGGTGTTAAATAGAATTCTGTAGGGGAGAGAAAACAGTTTGTAAAAGGAGGTGAAATGTTTGTAGATTTCATCAATTGTGCAGAAGGCAGAGCAATGGTACATGTATTAATGGGGGTGCTTTGGGTCATTGCTGAAAAGGGGCAGAGTTAAGGTTGAATAGGCAACCTTAACTATTTATTTCCTTGTATTCAGCAGTTTGAGTTTTGCTTAACTCATAATTCTGAAGGGGCATGACACAACACCATGCTAAAGTAACTCTAAATCAATGTATTTTTTGGCCTTTGAATTATTTCTATATTCTTATTAGATGAGTGTTATGGTTACAATCAGGATTTGGACATAAATGTCTTAGAATGGGAATTTTAAAATTCTCTACTAAAGGCATCTGAATGTGCAAATTAAAAAAAAACATTTTGGCTAATAATATTGCAAAAACAAGTATGGATTGAATATGAGTGAAGCAAACATTTTTTCTTAAAATTATATTTAACCAATATTGAATTTTCATCGGGAGTTCTTGAAGTGTTTTATAAATGTGTGTTAAGGCTGTAAGTCTTTCCATGGAGGTCATATCAGCCACAGGCCACTGCTCAGGCTGCCCCAGGTAGGTGGTCCTGGAGCAAAAAAGGCACCCTGAGCCATCACCACCTTCTGGAGCAGCAGTGAGGGAGAGTTTGTCTGCCCTCCCCAGAGCAGTAGCAACAGTAGCATGCACCAGAGCATCTCTCCTGTCTCTCTCTGGAATACCTGCAACATCCTGGAGCACCTAATATTTAGTCAGGTTATTTATAATACAAGACATGGACAGGTCATAGGGCCCTTAAAATTTTTTTTTATTGCCCATGACCTGTACATGACTTTTACTAAAAATACATACGACTAAATTGTAGCCTTTGTTTTGTAGATAAGGAAATTGAGGACCAGACATATTAGGTAACTTGTCCAAGACCAGACAGTGAATTGGTAGCAGAGCCAAGAACTGAACATTGCCTTTTACTAATAATTTCAGTAAACAATCAAAATATATGACTGCCATGGCACCAGAAGCAATAATCATCAAAAGTCATGTCTGGAGACAAGTAAAAGTGTTACAAAGTTTTATTGTTTAATTAAAAATAAAACATCTTCCTAGCAGGGAAACTAAAGGAACCAGTGTTTATTTCTGCAAAGCACAAAATATTTCAATGCTTCTGTAGAAACAGATTATTTGTAAAATGCTGTTGGTATTATATTTGCACAAAAACACAAAAGGAAAAAGGCTTACACCTTATATTTGGTTCAGTGCAAATTAACTTCTCCAAAACAATCTAAGTGCAGTGGCAAAACTTAAATACACATTAAGAGCAATGATAATATTTAAGTAATTAAATTGTTATTATATTTAAATAACTAAGTGCTTTTGTAGAAAGGGAGAAATCCAGGAAATACATTTAAAGCTGATGTTCTATTCTGAAATTCAGCATTGTTCCTTTTTATTTTTCTCAGCAGCATGGGTTCAGAATGGAGCCGTGAACCATAAGTTAGAATTTTCTAGCTTTTTCATATTTTGGGCTATGTTTAAACATTAATATTATTTAAACATGGTTTTTCAAGCAAATCAACCATATAAGCCCTTTTGTCAAAACTTGTATTATGCATAATCAATCATTTATCCGATAGCATATAACAATTTGAAACAAGCCCTTTCAGGCTGTTGGTTCCAAACAAATATAGTGAACTCCCTATTGCTAACAGAATTTGTTACAATATAAGATATTACCTCACTCACCTTGTCTCTATAATGTAGTTTTTAAAAGCTCTATTTCTATTGCCCTTCCAAAAGTCTTTATTTTCCTTTGTTGTTCAAACAGAATTGCCTCTCTGAAAAGACTCAGAACTGCTTTCTTGGTGCACTGAGAAATTCAGCTTCAGGCTGTGTTTTACACATTAGAGAGAAGTGAGAGCTAATGAATTTTTCTTTTGCTGCTACCCCTATGCTAACATTGTGTTGTAATGGGCCTTGCCTTCAGTGGCAGAAAGTAGCAATTGTTTCAGGCTATATCTACACTATCACTTATGTCAGTATAACCTGTGATGCTCAGGGGTATAAATAAGTGACTCCCAGAAAGACATAAATTAACCAACCGAAGTGTGGACAGTGCTATGTTAGCAGGAGAGCTTCTCCCACTGACATAGCTATTCTATTTGTTAGAGGTTGTTTAATTAAGTAGATGGGAGAATTGAGTGGCTCTATGGACTGTTTACACAAGTGCAGTTACATGCTGTAGTGGAGCCATGGCCACAAGTTTCATTTTAAGTCTGAAGTAATCAATGGAACTGGTCAAAAAAACTGATGGAACATGGAAACAGGTAGAAAATGATGTTCTGTGAAAAGCGGGTAATGATTGATTCTGTCGGTAGTTTATGTTGGGAAAATCAAGCTGAAATGTTTTATTTAGAAATGTTGACCTGGCCCATGTTAAACATTTTTGTTTCCCCTGCCACTATGGTGCATCATCAGAGAGATAGTTCTATGTACTTCCTATCCCGAGTTTCCACTACAGATTATCTCCTATCATACACTGCGCTTTCTCCAGAGGTTAATTTGTAATGAAGGAGGTGCTCAAGCAATTTTTTTTTTCATAACTGGTGTGTCAAGCCAGAGGTACTGGGACTATGAACTGCAAAGCCCAGATGTGCTATGGCTCAGCTCTGGCAAGCTCTGGCACAAATTAAGCACTGATTTTCTCTCTGTAATTGAACCACTAAAGTTCCTCATTCCAGTTATGGATTCTGAATCAAAACCCGTCAGAATTTTTCATTTCATGGAAAGTGGCACTCTCAACTTTTCCTTCCAAATCAGAGTGAATATGAATGTCAAAATATCAGAATTTCCTGTGGATTGGAAATCCTGGTTTTTTATTAGCTTTAGTAATCACATAATGACTCGAGCTCCAGAAACAAAGCCTCCTTTATTGGAATCTAGTTTGTTAATATACAAAATATATCTTAATACTTGTACCAGAATCCCCACCTGTCCAAGCTCACTCCTTGGACTTCCACATTCTTCTTGTACCAGGGATTCTCAAACCCTACTCATAGGTTGCACATTGTCTGAAGTTTCACAAATGCATAGATTGAATAGAAAGGCTGAGATTATTCCCAATTCCTATTAATTTAAAGAGAATTTGGCTCTTACATCATTTTGGCAGTTTTGAGAATCTCAGCCAAAATGGGAGTGTTTTTTATGAACATGGGAAGACCTGGGCAAAATCCTGGGCAAAATGCTTAGTATAAACTGGCAGAGGTCCATTGCCTTTAGCTATGCTGATTTATTCTGATTGGTGATTGCTCGTGGGGGGATTCTGCACCAAAAAAACTATTTTTTTCCAACAATATATACAAATTCTGCATACAATATTTTAAAAATCTGCAAATTTGTGCATATTTTATTTGTCAAAATGACAATATAATCAGTTTGGTTTCAATTATTTTCGTAATTTATTTAAACTACAAAAATGGATGAAGAATGAGATTGGGGAGCATTAGAGGGATTCTCCAAACTGTGTCTAATAGTAAGGTAGCTAGTATTGACCCTTTATTTCTAGTTATTAGTGAAAAAATATAGGCAGTCATATGCTCAGTGTTACAACACAGGTAACTAAAAAGCAAGTGAGGTGCTAGGAATTAGTCTCACAATTTGTATTGGCTACTGACAATCTCCAAAAATGTCAGTAGCAAACAGTTCATGGTGCACCTTTTGATAGGAAATTTTTTTAGTCCAAAAATTTAGACAAATTCTAATCACTAAAGCATCATAAGTATATATGAGATCATATTCTTCTTTACTCCAGTCTGGCACTGTGAAGGAGCCTTAAAATATTTACACCTTTTTTATATTCCTACGGGAATTCATAAAGACAATGGGAATAATTTACCCAGACAGTCTGCTCTATCTGTCCCATGATTACCTCCTCAGAAAGACCCCAAAGACCAGCCCTTCCATGAGGAGGAGGATGCATTGTGCACTAGTCAGTGAGAGAGACAGAGTACCTCTCTCATTTGCATAACTGTCCAGCCTTTGTTCCCTCCCTGATAGTGATTTATGTCTCTACTGGCTGCACTAGGCCCCCTGAACGGATCTTCTGGAGGCTTCCCTTTGCATCCCCACTAGAAGTAATTTTTCTGCAGGGAAACAAAGAAATCTGCAGGGAACATGAATTCTGCACATGAACAGTCACACAGAATTCCCCCAGGAATAAACTGTGGAAGAGAAGGCACCCTAGCTTTGCATGCAAGTTCAACATTTTAAGTGATGATTGATAGCAATGGAGCTCTACTAATTTACACCAGCTCAGCATCTGATCTTGTATAGTAATGAATGCAAATGAGATCACCTGTGTGATTCTATTTACTGTTTTATATCACAAGCAAGGGGGCACCTAAGAAAATGAAGTAGCAGCAAATTTATAATTTATATAGATTAAAAAACATCTTTTACAGAGCATATAATTAACCCGTGTAACACACTGCCACAAAATATTTTGGATGGAAAGAGACTTGGATTCATAGAAGGATTTGACATTTCTCTGGATATTAAAATAACTTCAGTTATACTGACTGGATAAAAATATACAACTGACATAAACCCTCATGCCTCAGGACTTGAATTGACACAAACTGCCCAAGGTTTTGGAGAAAGTTTCCCACAGGTTTAGTATTCCTTAATTGTTCATTATGCAGGAGATTGAGGGTGGTAGTGGGATGAAGAAATTTCCTTTAGACCATATGACACTATGCACTCTCAGAGAAAGGATACTGGCTTAAACGGCCTATTGGTCTGACCTGATATAGTAATTCTTAAACCATTATGACAATAAAGGACTTTTCCAGATACCAATTCCTAAGCTTTTTAGGCAGTTTAAACAGAGCTCTTTTTTGGATTATTTTCAAATCCTGTGTAGTGCCTGAAATTTCAGCCTACAGCCTTCTACTCCTGTTCACTGGAGTCCACTCCCTGATCATTTGATGCTGATGTTTTACTTTGACACCGTGCTAACATGATGTGCTGAGGATGGAGAAAATTTCAGAGTGCAGAAAACTCTTCTGTTGTTTAAAAATATTTGAAACAAAATATAGACTTTTCTGATAACTGAATCCTTTCTTTTTGTGATTGTTGGATCAGATAGGCTTTTTATCCAAACTATTTATCCTAATCAGCAGTTGGAAGAAAGGAATGTTAAATAAACTATTTTATTCTGATTCTTTCTCTGGATGTTTACCAGCCTGTTGACAAAGGCCAGAGGATGTTTAATGACTTGGTGGGGAGAGTTGAAACAGAAGTGGGGATCATATTAGATGCCTCTTATTTGCTTTCTTTCGCCGTGCAACAAAAGGAAAATTATGACAGACCACCTCTTGATACTCAGTTTGATTAAGAAAATTTATCCTGTTCCTTGTCAAGAGTTCAAGTCTCCCACATTGAATAGTATAAACAGTCAAATGAAGCCAGAAAAATGCAGATAAGACTCAGATGTTTCTAACAGGGAATCTTAAGCAGACGAGAAGAAACTGACAACAAATGACCACAGAGTAACTATCATATAAATCTGGGAAAGATTTAAAACTTAGTTGGAAGCTTTTTCTCTTACCACCAAACTCCGAGTTTGGTGAAAGAAGCAGTGTTCTCCATATCTGAATTATGGAAATCTCTTGAGCTGACGGTTATTAGGCATCATAGTCAGGAACTCATTACTTTCTTGGAGCCATAAGTCTATTTAATTTTGCTATCTGTCATACAGAAATTCATCACAAAAACAAACAGGAGAACCAGATGAGGTTTTTTTTTTTTAGAATGGTAAATTTGAAAAAAAAATGCATTTTCTGGAACATCAAAACTCTTTGTGAATTTCTATCAAATTCATCAGCTAATTTCAGTTGATAAAAACCTGAAAATGCAGTTTTCAGAAATGTCCAATGCTTCTTTTAGGAAAAAAAATGCATTTTTCAAAAATGTTGAGTTGAAATTAACTATTTTTAAATAAAATGTTAAACTAAATCCATATTTTTAAAATTGAAAATGATATAATCAATTTTAATTTGACTTTTATTTCAAAGTGTTATTTTAATTTGACCAACATTTTGTTTTTGGTGGGGGTTTTTCATTTTTCATTTTAGGGAGAAAATTCGGAAAAGCAAGTTATGGTTTGAAATAATAATTTTTCCCAGGCAACCACAAAACCAAAAGATAAGTTCCTAACTCAGCTGTAATATTCAGTCTATGTTGATGACTGTAGAGGACATAACAATGTCATAGAGTAGGCCTCTATTTCAAACGTGTGTAATCAAATTTATTCCAACAGGACATGAGACTTAATTTTTCATCATCAAGGATGCAAATAAATGGGGGGGGGGGAAGGAAATTTTAAAATTTGTTCAGTTTTTAAATGAATTTGTCCTGATGGTGTTTTTGCACCTCTCTGATTTCTGTTTTCTTTTTGTGAATATCCTAGAAAACCTGTTTATTGGAAGGATTCTTATGGAAACAGTGGATTTTAGATTACAGTAAGTGCAGGGTAACTTCCTTCTCACATTTACACCAGAGATAGCATAGAATATGCAGTCCAGGTTGAATGATTGACATGTAAAAGCCACCTTTATATCTTCTGAGTTTGGGCTTCTCTGGGGCCCCCATAGTAATTTAAACTGCTGCAGGAGGTCTGAAATCATGGCATAACAAGTTATATTCCTTGTCTCAAAGTGGAATATAAGGTCAATAAGGCCATAGGGGTCTAAACCTGGCCTGCTTATGGGCAACCCTTTCCTTGAGCTTCTGAGTGAGTCCTCAGAGGGCAGCCTTATTGCTGCCTTCCTCAATTCCTGAACCAGAGGAATCTCACCCCTGCTGGACCTGAGGTTTTTACGTCCCCTAAAGGGCTAATTCATCATAATGAGGGTGTAAGAGTCGCAGCATGAAAGTGTGTTCTCACTTACGGTCTTCTCATGGATAGCTGGTGAAGGGAAAAAAGGATTAAATACATCGAATAAATTGTTCATTGCAAATAGCTTTCCCTGCTCTAGTATGATGGTTTAGTGTACTAGCCTGTTCACCAGTTTCTTAGGACTTTAATGTGTTTCCTGATATTTCAAAGGCTGGATATCTTGAGTTTACAGTAAACCCCCAGACAGAATTTCCAGCACACTTTTGTTGCTGAGTAGTCTTTATTATAGATGGGTGGTGGAAAAACAACCATTAATGTTATGCAATACATGTGGTAGACATGTGGCTGAAAATGACAGGGGATTTAAAACACCACAATAGAAAATCAAAGGAATCAGTCAGATGAAGCAGGTGGGCTTATGCTGTAAGTGAGAGATATGAATCTTTAGGTGGTGGTGATATCATAATTTCACCTGTTAAATCCATTCCAGTTCAGGTGTAAGATTTTGTGATTTCCAATAAAAGGTGTGAGAGGGGCCACGTAGGTGAGGTAATATCTTTTATTGGATCAATTTCTGTTATTTTCTCCCCTACCTCATCTCTTTCATATCCTGAGACAACAATAATGCAAAAAATAAAGGATTTGTCTCTTCTTTAAACCCCACATGCAGTAAGAAGATGCTTACATAGGTAGAAGTGTAAGGAAGCTAGTAGCTCCATCCTAGGGAATATGAATGGCTAGTATATTGACCTGAGAGTGCATCAATGCACAAAGTTAAGAGGATCTATTTCCATATGTGTAACAGAGGAGCTGGCTAATTAAATGAAATTGGGCTCATCAGTCCAGATACTTGCATTTGGGCCAATTAAAAGGGTGAAGCAACATGTTGGGGGCTATCAGAGAAAGACAGGGTCAGAGCAGACTGGTGCAGGCAGGAAAAGAGGAGAATTGCTATAGATAGTAAATTGGTCCTGGGAGAAGACTGATGGCAGCAGAGAAACAAGAGAGGGTGCTGAGCTAGAGAGTGAGGACCGACGGTGGTGGTGGCAGCAGTGGCAGCAGGAAAGGAAGATGCATGGTGGTCTGAGCTGCAGTCCCCGGCCAGATGGGGTTGAAGGAAGGCAAAGCAGTGGATGACTTACCTGCTAGTATCACCTTGCTGGAGAGCTAAATCATGAGGAACAGTGAGAAAGCCAGGGAAAGTGAAGAAATTTCCCATGACCAAGATAGATGCTCCCAGCAAAGAGGTTGGGGGAACTCCTTCTGGGTGGAGCAGGGCTACACCCCAGAAGCAAAGGGGTCCATCCATACAGTGGAAAGGAGGACTGATGATGAACCAAGTATGGTGGAAGAAGCCAGAATGCAGCCAAGAGGCCATGGTTTTTTTTTCAGCATTGCTTGCATAACTACCACTGGGCAGATTTGAACCTGGTACCTCTAGAGCTTAATATAAGAGCCACTATAGCTTAAACTATAAAGACAGCTGCCTCTCCGCTTAGGCTGTAGAGCTCCCTTGTTCTTATCTCTCACAGTAAGTGGTGTAAGTGCCACTGCATGGGACAGTGAACCACACACTGGTTACACAGTGAACCACACACCCGCTTGGCGCATGGGTTACCCTTGCACTGGGGTGATAAAGATTATGCTGTGGGACTTTTGCACTGTGTTTTGTTGATAAACTGTTGATGAACTGGAAGATGAGATTCCATGGAATTACTGGGACCTAAGAGGGATACTGTCTACACTACATGGCATCATCAATCTACTTCAGCTACACAAATAATGTAGCTGAACTCGACATGCCCACTGTGGTGTCTTGCCTGCGGTAAGGTTGGAGGGGCTGCTCTCACGTCAATTATTTCTGGCTACTCTTCTCTTTTTGGTGGAGTATCAGCATTGACGGGAGCTTGCTCAGAGATCAATTTATCATATCTACAGCAGACACGATAAATCAATGACGAGTGGATTGACCATTGCAGCATTGATCTACCGGGTATTGTAGACAAGTTCATACGTGAGGACCCACTTGTAGGGCTGTTCTGAGGACATAAGAGGGCACTAAGGGGGAAGCCACTTATTTATCAAATGTGGAATTGCTTTCTGTGGAAACTTGTAAAACAGGACTATTCAGAAATAGGGTTGCCAACTTTCCAGACGGGATGGACCAGACGCCATTCAAGGCAATTACATCTGATCTGAGAGAGTTGGCAACCCTATTCAGAACTTTTCTCTAGAAGTGACAGGTCAGACATTATAAATGTGGTCAGAGGAGGGATCACTTCATATGTATTGGTCATTCCCTATGTGGTCCACTATTATTACATTAACACTTAACATGGGGACACTCCTGATTACCTTATGACTACTATTGCTGAATCCATGGTAGATTTGTAATCATTGGGGGTTCTGAATAAGTAAGGTAATTAAGACTATTCCATACCCACAAGGGTCACCTATAGGGACCCTCAATTTGCATATCTTTTTCTGCTTTTCTGTTGGAAGAGA
The DNA here is from genome assembly GCF_049634645.1 of Pelodiscus sinensis. Lineage (NCBI taxonomy): Eukaryota > Metazoa > Chordata > Testudines > Trionychidae > Pelodiscus > Pelodiscus sinensis. The sequence continues at coordinate 204,016,257 of NC_134712.1, forward strand.
CTTTTCTGAAATTTGGTGCATCTACACGGCACCAAATTTCAGAAAAACCTTGCTCTTTTGAGCCATCCCTCTTTCCCCATAAAACATGATTTACAGGGATGGTGGAAGAACATTTCCACTTTTCCAAAAAAAAAATCAGAGAAGCAGATGTATTCTTTGGACGCAGCAGTGCTTTTCTGGGATACCTTGGGTGTCCCGGAAAAGCACTGAAGTCTAGACGCAGCCATAGTGTCTCAGCCCTGGTCTATACTAGGATTTTATTTTGATATGACTCCCCCAAGGTTGAATGTATAAGCAGAGCATCCACACTACCAAGACCATTATTTCAAAATAACAGGCCACATAATTCAAAATCTGTACTCCTGGTTTTTTTCAGGAATATCACTAATTTTTAAATCATTATTTCAAACTAGCAGTAGTGTGGATGCTCCTATTTTGAAATAATTAGCCTCTGGATGTCTCTCTCAGCTACCGCTCTGACCACACCTAGCTTATCCACTGCTTTCCTCCCACAGAGCTCCAAAAGTCCCAGCAGCAGGAGAAGGGCTTCTAGCACATGGCCAGCTTTGCAAGCCCAGTGCAAGAGACCAGGATCTGAGGCAGATATGAGCAACTCCAATGCTCCCTTGGACCCTCTGATAGCTGCCAGTAATTCTGCTGCTCCCACAGCCCCCACTGCCCAGGGACACAGGAGAGCTCCAGACTGTACTGGTGTGGAGACCCTGGACCGCATCAATGTTTGCGCGGGAGCGGAGTCCAACCTCCAGGATCTCCACCCCATGAATTGCAATGCTGACATCTACAGTAGGATCACCACCAACCTGGCTGAGAGAGGGCACACACACAGCAGGACCCTTGGGCAATGTTGGCTCAGAATAAAAGAGCTGAGATAGGCCTACCACAAGGCCAAGGAGCAGAGCAGATGCTCTGGGGCAGAACCGCACACCTGCCACAACTGTGAGCAACAAGATACCATCCTGGGAGGGGGGCTGGTCACCTTCCTTGCCGTCGTCATTGAGTCCAGCCAGGACATGCCCAGTGTCAGTCTGCAGGAGGGCCAGGTGACAGAGGAGGAGGAGCAGCAGCAGGAGGAGAAGGTGGCCAGCGAGGTGACTATGCCCACAAGCTAGGAGTTTCTCCTCACCTTGGAGCCAGTCCCCACCTCCGATGACATCTCCCAGGCTTCCAAGGAACCCGAGCAGGGCACTTCAGGTGAGTTCTCTACAAGTGGGGTCAGGTAACGGGCTGTGATGGGGCTGAGATGGGCTGTGTGCTCATCTCTTGATCTACTGACCTTGGGGTCGCACAACAGGTTCCTCTTCTTCACGGGGAGAGGAAGAAGAACAGAACCCATTAGCATCCTCTCTGGCAAGTGACATCTGCTGCTCACACACATCTCCCCCAACCACCACTGCACCTCCTGTTATTTCAAAAACAATGTCTTTATTGTTTGCTCTTCAGGGGAGGGAGGCGGGAAGGGATAGTGGGAAGGGATGAAAGGCACCCAGAGGGAATGCAGGGCCCTCTTCTGGAGAGAGTTTCAGAACTGGCCTTGCATAAAATTGTCCTTCAAGGACTCTCTGATGAGCAGAGCCCCTTATTGTGCTTTCCTGAATGTGCTGTTGTCCCACTCCAGCTTGAACTCAATGACCAGACATTCAGCATCAGCTCCCCACCCCAACCCTAGCAGAATTGTCTCCCCCTTGTTTTCACATAGGTAGGGAGCATCCAACAGGCTGCTACCTCGAAAGGGATGTTGCACTCACTGAGGTCCAGACAGGTGAGGAGACTCCTGAACCTTCCCTTTAAATGCCCAAACACACATTCCACCACCATTCAGCACCTGCCCAGCCCGGTATTGAACTCCTTCTTGCTGGGATCCAGACTGCCCATGTAGGCCTTCATGAGCCAGGGGAGCACTGCATCTCACAATGGGCATGTCTACCTCCCCGACTGTGATGGTGCGGCTGGGAAAAAAAGTGCTGGTGTGCATCTTTCATAAGAGGCAGGAGTTCCATAAGATGTGAACATCGTGCCTCTTTCCCGACCATCCAACGCTCGTGTCAGTGAAGCATCCCTTGTGATCCACAGAAGCCTGCAGCACCATGGAGAAATGCCCCTTCATGTTGATAAAGTTCAAGGTGCAGTGATCGGGGGCCAAGATGGAGTTGCGTGTGCAGTCTATGCCCCCTCCCTCCACAGCTGGGTAAGCCCATGGCTGCAAAGCCACCTATGATGGTGTCCACGTTACCTAGAATAATGACCTTCCATAGCAGCTCACGGTTGATGGTCTTGGCTACTTGGACAAGCATAGCCTGACTGTGGTATTCCCCACGCTGAACTGGTTTCCTAATGAGCAGTAGCTATCTGGTGTGGCGAGCTATCAAGGGGCGATGGCCAGGTGCTTCTTCATGGGGATGGTGGGTCTCATGCGGGTGTCCTGTCACCAGAAAGCAGGGCTAAGCCACTCACAGAGCTTCAGGAACATGGCCTTCCACATGTGGAAGTTCTGCTGCCATGGCTGGTCGTCCCATTGCCACAGGATGATGCGGGCCCACCAATCTGAGCTTGTCTTCCTTCCCCAGAAGCAGCATTCCACAGTGTTCAAGGGATTGAGGGGCATGTGCAGCAGCAGGAGTACCAGGACTTGGGTGAGCAGGGCCTACGATCCACACTGGGGTTCGTCCTTCTGGAAATAAAGCCCTTTTCCAGAGGATCTCTTAGGGTAGAAGGAAGGATCTGACCTAGGGTAGAAGGAAGTAGAAATAAGAGATCCTCCGGAAAAGGGCTTTATTCCGGAGGATCGCGCCAGTCTAGATGCTTTTTTTCCGGCTTTTCCCCAAGCCGGGAAAAAAGCGGCAGACATGTTTATTTAAATCCGCGGGGGATATTTAAATCCCCCACGGATTTCCCTATCCTGACTTACCTGATTTGCATCCCTTTTCCAGAAATTGTGGCCAGTGTAGACATAGCCAGCCTGAATGAATAAAAACAAGTTAGAAGAGTAAACAGAAGAGGGACATTGAATGACACAGGACCTTTCAATTAAAAACTTAGTCTATCCTCCCAAACATACTGTTTGCAACAATAAGTAAAAGTGGAAATTAGTCCTCCTAAACTGTTAAATAAGAGAGAAATGATTTGAAATGGCAAATAGACATTAAACTAAAATGAATAACTTGAAAGAGTAAAAGGATCTTGTCTGCCATGGTAGTGACCAGAGAATGGGCTAAATAGGGTTACTCCAGCTACCAGGTCCTATGGACATTCAATGCAGAGATGGAACCAGATTCAAGGTTTAAATTGGAGCGGTGGAGGTCTGTGCAATTTCATACAAATTTAGATAGTCAGGTAACTGACTGCTGGTATTTGTACAGAACTACACAGTTGTGGCAAATACATTTTTTACTTAAAAAAATGGTTAAAGTCAAGCACAAATCCAAAGCAGTGGTTCAAATCCAATGAGGCATCATGAGCATGGGTAGTTTTGAGCAGGATGATCTAAGTGGTTACAGCAGGGGTGGGCAATAATTTTTGACAGAGGGCCACTCCAATGGTGCATTTAGACTATGGGGTTCTTTTGGGAAAAATGGCAGTTTTTGCAAAAAAACTTCACTTACGTCCACACTACTAGTGCGTTCTTTTGAAAGACAATCGAAAGAACGCAGGGGTTTTTCTGACACTGGTAAACCTCATCCTATGAGGAAGAACACCTTTTCTAAAAGAACTCTTCTGGAAAGAGGAGTGTGTGGATGCGGAAGAGGGAGGTTTTTTTAAAAGAAGAGGCCTCCAGGAAAAAGCACGGGTGCCCTGGTGGACACTCCATCCATAGTAATCACAGCTTAAATGCGAGATAGCATCCATTCAGTGTGGACACTATCTTTCAAAAAAACAGATTGCTTTTCTGATGCGCTTTTGCAGTATGTGGATGCTCTCTTTCAAAAGAAGCTTCCAAAAAAGCTTCTTTCGAAAGAAGCCTACAGTCTAGATGTACCCCAAGATTTTGGAAAGTGGTCGAGGGCTGCACTCTTCCATGATATTAATGGAGGAGGAGATGTGGGTTGTAGGATGGAGGTTGGGTGCAGAACGGAGCTTGGGGTAAAGGATTGGGGTGCAGAAGGGAGTCTAGGAGGGAATTTGCGTGAAGGAGGTGGTTGTGAACTAGGGCTGGGGACTGGAGTGCAGGGGTTGGGATGTGACTTAGGGTAGGAGGGGATTGTGATCTGGGGCAGGAGATTGGGGTGCCAGATCTGGGAGGATATAAGATATGGGTATAAGAGGGGGACAGAGGGTTTGGGTATGTTGAGTGAGAGGATAGAGAGTTGGGGCAGGAAAGGGCGGGGGTGCCAGAAGCAGGCTGCGGCCAAGAGACTTACTTGCCAGCTGCCAAACTTGCCTGCCTGCCTACCTGCAGAGATTAAAATGTTTCCTAGCCAGCCTGCCGGCTTGTCAGGCCATGTGCTTCATGAATAATTGAGCCCAGGAGATGGGGCATGATTCTTCTTGGCTGCCTATTATTCCAACAAGTAGCTCGCATTGGCTGGGGTCTGCCAGAAACCAGCCAATGGGAATGTGCTGGGTGCGGGGTGGCTCTTAAAACATCCCCCCTCCCCTCCAGTTTTAAAACAGAAAAGGAGCCCTGCAGCTGCGTTTCTGCATGGCGTGCAGGGCTGCAGGGTAAGCTGGGGAGTCTGCCTGGAGCTCCCCGCTGCCTCTGAGGGCCGGAACAAGTGGTTTGGTGGGCCGGATGTGGTCCCTGGGCTGTATTTTGCCCAGGCCTGAGTTATAGGGTGTCTGAAAACATCAGCTTGGGGCTTGTGAGGGGATAACGTGGAGAGAGCTTTGAGAGAACTATTGAAAGGCACCATTAGACACTTCTCCCACTCCACAAAAAGTGAATAGGAGCTAAGCATCTCACTGCCATTTGGGCATCTAAAACCTTCTTGCTTTACCCTGAATTGGCTAATTAAACTTTATTAGATAGCTGATAGCAATGGAGTTAAAAAGCATTTTGATGATATTAAAGTTTACAGGAAATCTTGTCAGATATTCACTCTTACAAACCTAGCACATTCAGCTTCTAACTAATACAAAAATGGCAGAGCTCCTTTCTTTAAAGGCAGTTAATTAAACTTCATAACGCCCCAGTATGGTTCTGTTGTTAGGGAGGTTATGTATTGCTATAGCTATTTTAAAGATGAAGAAATTGAGAGCCATAGAGATTGAATGACTTATCTAAAATAACATGAAGAGTCAGTTGCTCTGACAAGGTGAGAGAAGATAGTATCTTTTATTAGACCAGCTCCTGTTGGTGGAAGGTACAATCTTTTGAGCTTCAGAATTCGTCAGGCCTGGGGAAGAACACCAATCAGTCCTGACTTAAGTCATTATCAGATATTTAGTAGCCTACAGAGAATGTCCAGTTCCTATAGACCAGGTATTTACATCACAAAAGCTCCTTGAACAACTTATTCTAATTTAATTTTTAATTTTATTTTAATTTTCAGTCTTGTTTGATTGTGACATTCATAGTCATTAAAGTCCCTTTGAAAATTAAATTTTAAAAAGAATCTGGTTGAATTCTACATCTGTTTAACTGACTTTTTCTCCTTGACAGCCTGATATGCCTGGATTAGTGCCAGCTTTCTGCATTTTCGTTTCCATTTATTTCATGAATTACATCATGATGAAACCAGAGATATCATGTAATAGACTCACCCCTTCTGTTACCAGTCATCTTGCTAGTTCCAACAGCTTGCAAATCCTCCAAATTAGATTCACATATCAACACTTCAGTAGTCTTCAAAGTCAACTTGACACCACATAACAAGCCTTCTGAAACTAAAATTATTAGTGATGTTCATAACAGCAATGGTACAAACTTTATTTCATTTCTTTAAGATTTTCATAACTTTCCTTCCAAAGATTGTAGGGAATTATTCTACTTTTTTTTTTTTTTTGAGAATTGGACTGACTTGTAAATTGATGTATGTTATCTCATACTGGAGAGAACCCAAGTCAATTTAAGTGTATGATCACTTTCAGAACACCCTTTTAGCTTGCTATAGCACACACGCCACAGATTATATGGCTTCTTCTCTGGCACTAGTCAGCATACTCTATGGCTGAGTCTAGACTGGCATGATTTTGCACAAAATCTTTCCGCCTGTCTACATTGGCCACGAGTATTTGCGCAAGAACACTGACTTTGTAATGTACAAAATCAGTGGTTCTTGCGCAAATACTCCGATGCTCCCGCTCAAGGATAAGCCCTCTTGTGCAAGTATTCTTATGCAAGAGGGCCAGTTTAGACAGCCACGTTAATGTCTTGCGCACAAAAGCCCAATGGCTAAAATGGCCATCGGAGCTTCCTTGCACAAGAGAGCGTCTACACTGGCACGGATGCTTTTGCGCAAAAGCAAATCTTTTGCGCAAAGGCACATGCCAGTATAAACGCTCTCTTGCACAAATACTTTTAACGGAAGAACTTTTCCATTAAAAGTATTTGTGCAAAATCATGCCAGTTTAGATGCAGACTATGACCCTCATATATATGAATGAATTTATCTTTTCCACATCTCTGAGTCAGACTGGGATTTGTATGCATGGGGAATCGAGGCCCTGAGAGATTAAAGACAGAATTTATAAAAGTCATCACTGATTGGGGTGCCCACTTTGAGACACTTGTGGCCTGACTTTTCAGAGCACTGAAAATTATACTCAAAGGTCTAAAGTTGGCACCCAGAAAATGAGGAATGCAGTTAGGGGCCATCTGTGAAAATGTTGTTTAAGTAACTTGCCCAGAATCACATAGGAATTCTGTGGCATAGGCAAGGGTAAAATCTAGATCTCTAGCTGCCATTTAACTACCTGTACACACACACACACACACAATTTGGGTGCTTATTATTTATATTGACATAAGTAAAACAGTGTTTTAATTGATGAGTTGGCAGGCAAGAGTGCCATTTTGGAAGGGTGGGGGAGGGGTGCTACAGCTGCACATACTGGGACGCTACTTGCTCTTCTTCCCCTTCCCCTATCAAGGAGTAAGAGCAAAGTACATATCTAGTGTCACTTACTCCTTTGCCCCCTCCCCTCACCAGCTGGGAATGAGAGGGATGCACTCAAGCTACATAGTTTCCCCCTTGCTCCCTGATAATGAGGGGAAGGGTAAGAAGAACAAGAAGCATCCTGGTACTTTAAGCAGCTGTAGTCCCCCCCCCCCCCCATTCCCAAAATGGCACCATTGTTGGCAGAGATGGCCAAACTTCACACAAAAGTATTTTTGTCCATTGTTTGGTTTTGTTAAAATAGAAATTTTCCAGAGAGTGGGTGGGAACACCATCAAAGTACCTCTTTTGGTGAGAGGTGAGAAGTGGAATAAAAAAACCCATTTTATTTCATGTTGGGTGCTACCTTAATCTTTTTATCTCCCTGAGATACAGTGCCTCATAGAGAGACAGCTCTGGAATGTGCATGCCTGTGTTGTTTCCTATGGGCTCTGCTCTCTGTCTGGACTCTGTATCTCAGAGGCTGTCTCTGGAAGATGTAGACCTCATGGTGCATCTTAGTAGAAGGCCTTGCTTCCTGGAAGGACTCCAATAGAAAGTTTTCTTATTTCATTTCAAGTTGACAAACAAAACATAACCTCTTGATTCAGGAATTCTGAAATGTATCATTTGGAAAGGTTTATTCCAATTTTAATTACTTTTAATTTCCTAGGGGGTGGAAATTCATTTTTTTTCAATCAGCTCTATCCTATGCAGATGGCAGAGCAACCAACTATGTTGAAAGGTCTTCAAGCCAGATTTATACATCCCATGTTTTTATCATTATTATTTTTATTTTTTTAATGATTTATACTCTAATTCAAGCTTTGTGGGTGGGCTGGACTGGGTCTCATCAGAGCAAAGACTAAGAGTTGTGCCAAACTGTGCAACATTGTGGTGGTCTGATATGGATTTCTGCTATTCTCTATTTTAATATTGACTGCTTTCTTTTAGCATTTTAAAGCTGGCAGTTGCTAGTCTTTTTAATTGACTTGCCCACGAAGTGAGAATACCAGATACAGTTGACACAAATGATGCAACAGAATGAACTAATAATATTAATTACATGACTGGAGTCTATTTCATCTACAGAAAATCCTTTTTGTGACTAGCCAATAGTTCCTAAATTTGTATGTGTTTCTCCATCATCACCACAAGCCTGTCTCGTCTGTAGCCTGTTTCCCTTTCAATGTCACTTTAGGCTTGAGTTGACATGTCTTTCTATAGCTCATACTATTCTTGTAGTAGAGCCAATTGCCTGACAACACTTTTTAAAATAATTAATAGGGTAAAGTATGCACAGTAATGATACAAAATTCCATGGTTTTTGCGTTTCCTCACAATAGGTTTGATTGCTGTGCAGTCATGTACCAATAAAGCACAGTAAGCACAAAGTGATTTTTGTAATGTAATTATCCTTTGAAAACTAGATCCTTGCAATTGGATTATCCCAATAGTTATATTTTTATACAATTCTCTCATCATAGTGTCATTTTTAAAAGGTAGAATAGTGATAGAGATGTAGCCGTGTTAGTCTGGTGTAGCTGAAACAAAATACAGGACTATGTAGCACTTTAAAGACTAACAAGATGGTTTATTAGATGATGAGCTTTCGTGGGCCAGACCCACTTCCTCAGATCAAATAATGGAAGAAAATAGTCACAGCCATATATACCAAAGGATACAATTAAAAAAAAATTAACACACATGAAAAGGACAAATCACATTACAGAACAGAAGAGGGATGGGGGGGGGGGGGAGGAAGGTGAATGCCAGTGAGTTAATGATATTAGAGGTGGGGAAGGGGAAATGTCTGTGAGTTAATAGTATTAGAGGTGATAATTGGGGAAGCTATCTTTGTAATGTGTAAGATAGCTGGGGTCTTTGTTAAGTCCCGTGCGGAGAGTGTCGAATTTTTGCATGAATGCCAGTTCAGAGGATTCCCTTTCAAGTGCAGTTCAGAGGATTCCCTTTCTGGTGGAACAAGGTGTACAGATAGTTTGGATTAGGAAGCCTAATCCGAACTATCTAGTCCGTGCCGCGTGTAGCCGCGCGGCATGGGGTTCGCACTAGCCGGCTTTTAAAAATGGCCTCGTGGAACGAGGTGTATAGATAGTTCGGATTAGGAAGCCTAATCCGAACTATCTAGTCCGTGCCGCGTGTAGCCGTGCGGCATGGGGTTCGCACTAACCGGCTTTTAAAAATGGCGGCGCCGGCTTTATGCTAATGAAGCCCGGGAAATTCAAATCCCGGGCTTCATTAGCAAGTTCGGTATGCATACATTACCCCCCTAGTTCGAACTAGGGAGGTAGTGTAGACATACCCATACACAAATTGCCTGTCTTATTTCAAATCTACACAGCACCACATTTTGAAATAACATGCTATTTTGAACCATCCCTTATCCCTCGTGCAACGCGTGCCCATTATTTCGAAAATAGCGTGCCTGTTATTTCAAAAAATATTTCAAAATAACAGGCAGCTTGTTATCCCTCTGGTATCCCAAAATAGCCATGCAGTGTAGACAGACCCATAGGCAACATCTATACTGCAGCCTTTTTGCGCCAAAATATACGAATGAGGCTAAGCGTGGAATATTGCCACGCCTCATTTGCATAATCAATGAGCGCCCATTTTTGTGCAAGAGGCTTTTGCAGAAATAGGAGCCATCTACATCGTTCTTTTTTGTGCAAAAAAACCCTCTTGTGCAAGAGCCATTCTTCCGGAAAAAAATGTGAAAGAACGGCTCTTGCACAAGAGGTGGTTTTTGTGCAAAAAGGAACAGTGCAGACAGCTCCCTTTTGCGCAAAAGCCTCTCGCATAAAAATAGTTGCTCATTAGGTATGGTGATGTTCATCGCCACACCTCATTTGCATATCTTCTTGAACAAAAAGCCTACAGTGTAAACTTAGCCTTAGAGTCCATATCATTGGTGTCACATGTCCAGGAAAAACCGCCCCACAGATAACTATTATGAGATCAGCTTGTCTTAAATTTGAGATGTAGAGCTTCGAATTCACTTTCTTCATCCACAATAAATAAACTTCCATCTGTGTACTCCCTCATTACTTGATATCTACCTGCTACCCTTTTAACACCTTGTTTAGTTACACAGGAATGTTTCTTTTAAACCTTTGATTCCATTACAACCTTCTTGATCTATACCCGGAAAGTTAATAGTTTCATTTCTATCTTCTATTGTCCATTCCTGTTCACTAACTCTGATGGGGTATGTCTACACTACCCCGTTAGTTCGAACTAGCTGGGGTATTGTAGTCATCCGCACTTGCAAATGAAGCCCGGGATTTGAATTTCCCGGGCTTCATTTGCATGAAGCCGGCCGGCGCCATTTTTAAATGCCGGCTAGTTCGGACTCCGTGCCGCGCGGCTACATGCGGCACGGACTAGCTAGTTCGGATTAGGCTTCCTAATCCGAACTAGCTGTACACCTCGTTCCACGGATTAGAAGCCTAATCCGAACTAGCTAGTCCGTGCCGCGTGTAGTCGCGTGGCACGGAGTCCGAACTAGCCGGCATTTAAAAATGGCGCCGGCCGGCTTCAAGCAAATGAAGCCCGGGAAATTCAAATCCCGGGCTTCATTTGCAAGTGCGGATGACTACATTACCCCCGCTAGTTCGAACTAGCGGGGTAGTGTAGACACACCCATGGTGTTTACAATGCTCCAGGTCCAAGATACAGTATTTCTTTCTCTATCTTCTTGTTTTAAAGGTGCCATGGTGGGGGAGGGGACAGTAAAACTTCATAGCTCAAGAATGGAAAAACAATTGCCTGTGACCAGATGCACAGATGCCTTTTAGACAACACCATGTGACCAGCTAGGACAAGTGTATGAGGCAAATGTTCATGCAGAACAATTATTTCTACAAACCAGTACATGGTCAGAAGAACCTTTTCTGGGGTCTTTTACAGGGTACAAATGCTGTTCTTATATAATCTCTAAGTACAGAGCCCCTCATCAAATCTGTATCAAAAGACATAAGGTTGGACATTAGGAAAAACTTCCTAACTGTCAGGGTGGTTACACACTGGAATAAATTGCCTAGGGATGCTGTGAAATATGTATCACACTGGAGATATTTAAGAGCAGGTTGGATAGACATCTATCCAACCTAGAGAGTGATTGGTCCAGCTGGGAGGGCAGGGGACTGGACTCGATGACCTCTCAAGGTCTCTTCCAGCTCTAGGATTCTATTATAGGAATTCCACTGGCGGCATTTCAGATATAACAACCCAGTATTCATGGCTTGCTCCCCATTTCTGCCTTTTGGGAGAAGGGAGGAAGAGGTCACCATTTCTTTTTCATTCCCAAAAGCATGGCCATTTGCAAGTACAGATTTCTTAGCAGGGTCCACAATATAACTACCATTATGTGTTTTGGTTTAGCATGTGCAAGCAACCCATTACATTGAGCAGAATGAGTTTATTCAATAATTTTAATTATGTATAAGGTCATATGCCATGGGATTTATGGCATCCTGGAACAGTCACTGGATCTGTTATTGAATCTCCTGTCTTTGGCTGCTAGTTTGTTCTCTAGAATAAACACCCTTCGCTGCTTGCAACAACACTTTCTCCCTAAAGACTTTATTACTGACTCATAGCCCCCGTTCTTTATGAACCTGACTCTGATAAATTCTTTTGACTTTGCCATGATACTCTTTCAGTTAATATGTTTTAGGAAGATCTCTTCCACTCTGGATTGGTGTGGATTCCCTTTGTCCTCTCGCCTATTTACAACCTTTCTCTATTGTGTCGTGTTAGACTTAGTTCTTATGGGTGAGTCTACACTGCACCACAACTTGAAATAAGATATGCAATTTGAGCAATGCAAATTGCATAGCTTATTTCGAGTTAATTTTGAAATAACTTATTTTGTAATTTGCCGCCGTGTACACAGCGCCAAATTTCAAAATAAAGCACTATTCTGAAACATCCCTTACTCCTTGTAGAATGAGGTTTACAGGGATGTTGGAATAGAGATCCCAAAATAACGGGCTTGCTGTGAAGATGCAGGATAGCTATTTCAGGATACTCCAGTATCCCAAAATAGTGTTGCAGTGTAGACGTAGCCTATCTTCTCTGGGACAGGGATCCTGTGTTTGCTTGTTTGTGAGGTCCTTTGCTCATTTTTGGGTGCTAGGAGAATAATAATGCGGCTCCCACAAGGTCAATTAGTAGCAGTTCCTTTAAACTTTGTTAATTATTCTGCCTGGTGGGAGACTTCCATACCTTGTTTCTACCTTGACAGTTCAAATCACTTACAATCTTTTCATGTAATGTTGGGAGGGGTTTTTTCTCCCCTGTGTGCACAACTCAGCAATTTCACATGGATCATTTCCAGGTCAGTCCCTAGGTCTTGCTGCTTTGCAGCCTCCAGATAACAAAGATTACAAGAAGAGGGTCATTGTTGCCTCTGTTCCCTCTAGCTCAATTTGGAGGATGTTCTGGCAGGCAATCAGCCTCAGTGAGTCTTGGTGATTTGGCACGGCTCTGAGTTCTGCTTACTTCCCCTCTCAGGGTTACAAGCCAGGAAAATGTTGTAATGCAGTTTCTTCCCTCCAGTTAGTCCTTGGAGATTCCTCCTCTTCAGCTTCAAGTGCAGACATTCAAATATTGCCTGCCTTTGCTGTTTTTTAGCTCAGCGTTCTTGTAACTTCCTGCCTGACTAACAAGTCCATCTCCTCCTCTTCACTCCTTATATGACCATGAGGTCATGATGAAGTTGTTTACTCATAAGTCTGCTTCCAGAAACCCTTGTCCTTTCCATTTGTAACCTTTTAAACCCTTTCAGGGCTCTCAAAGTTTTCAGCAGAGTTTGTTTTTCTTTTGAGTTTTCAGTTTACATTATTAATCTTTTTATTTTCTCAGTCTGCACACTTGAGTGCTACAGATTTTTATGCAAACATGAAAGAGAAAACAAGATATTATAGAGGAGACAAATATACAGGAAACAGAAGACTAATCTTAATTTGGTTTAATAAACAAATATGTGGATGGGGTGGATGGAAAGCTTCCAAAGAGCAACTAATGTGCCACAAGCTAGTTATACGGGCCAAATTTATAAAAGGGTCTTCAGGTTTGCACATGTAAAAAATAATTGATACAAATTATGACATTTGGAAGCTTATCTACCTGATTTCCAGTTAGATGTGCAAATACTCCACTTTGCATCCATAAATCTGTGCTCATAACTAACTGTAGGCACAAAATTGCAGTTATAAATGCGGAGGTTGTTACATAATTTAGATTTTAAAACTTTTTTTTGCCCTTTTATGTGTGTACAAAGGCCTGGACCCCTGACATGATACCAAAATGGAAAATCAAAACTATGTTTCTAGAAGAGTGGAGATGATGTTGGGAGCACATAGACAGAGATACTGATCATTTGGGTGTTTACCTGTGGGTTCTTTAAGAGTGTGCCATGTGTAGGCTGTTCACACCTCTCGTATTGAGAAGAAAGCAATCAGTATACAATGCTAGCTTAGACAGAACACAGAAACCTAGTCTTTTAAGGCATGTCCACAGATCAGAGCAGGGGTGGGCAATAATTTTTGATCGGAGGAGCACTCAAAGATTTTTGGTGATTGGTCAACAGCCACTCTTTCCTATGGAGGTGATGTGAGGTCTGGGATGGAAATTGAGTGCAAAAGAGTGTTATCTGGGGCAGAGACTTGGGGTGCAGTGTTCAGGAGGGGACGTGGGTGCAGGAGAGGATTCTGGCCTGGGAGAGGAGTGTAGAAGGGGGTACAGGATTTAGGAGGGAGTTGTGACCTGGGGGAGGAGGGGAGGAGAGGCTGCATAGGGTTTGGATGATGACTTGGTATAGGGGATTGGGGTGCAGTGTTGGGGAGGGAGTATGGCTGTGAGAGAAAATTCTGGCCTGGAGGACGGGTATGGGAAGGGAGTAGGGTCTGGGAAGGAGCCGTGAACTGGAGGAGGGAAGGGGAATGCAGAGAATTTGGGTGGTGGCCTGGGGCAGGTAGTTGGGGTGTGGCGGGGGGACGTGAGGGTGCTCTGGCTGTGAAATGCTTATCTAGACAGCTCTCAGTCAGCAGCCCTGCAGGACTCTGAGGCAGGCTCCCTGTCTGCTGCAGCCCCAGGCTGCTCAAAACAGATGGCTGCTTCCTCCATGTGCCTCTCTGCTCCCTGTGAGCATGGAAGAAGAGGCTTTGGCTATGTCTACACTACAGAGTTTTTTCGGAAAAATTTCACTGATGTCCACACTGTAATCACGTTCTTTTGACACAAAAAATCGAAAGAACAGAGGGTTTTTTCCAACATTGGTAAACCTCTTTCTACGAGGAAGAAGCCTTTTTCCGAAAGAGCTCTTTTGGAAAAAGGCATGTATGGACGGGGAAGAGGGAGTTTTTTCTATAGAAGAGAAAAGAGGAAAAAGCACAGGTGCCCTCTGACCATAGTAATCACAGCTTAAATGTGAGACACATCCATTCAGTGTGGATACTATCGTTCAAAAAAGCTGATTGCTTTTTCAATGCGTTTTTGCAGTGTGGACGCTCTCTTTCGGAAGAAGCTTGTTCAGAAGATCTCTTCTGAAAGAAGCCTGCAGTCTTCTTTCTTTGAAGTAGGAATAAGAGATCCTCCAGAAAAGGGCTTTATTCCGGAGGATCGGGCCAGTCTAGATGCTTTTTTTCCGGCTTTTCCCCAAGCCGGAAAAAAAGCGGCGGACATGTTTATTTAAATCCGCGGGGGATATTTAAATCCCCCACGGATTTCCCTATCCTGACTTACCTGATTTGCATGGCTTTTCCGGAAATTGTGGCCAGTGTAGACGTAGCCACAGTGAACTTTGCATCCTGTACCCATGACATCTGAGGCCTTTTCATATTACAAAAATGGTATGTCCTTAACTTGAGGTAACTAATGCAATTTAACTAATTCAAGGTAAAATCCCAAGGCAAAGTAGTTTTTAATTTTCATATGAGTTAAAAAGTCAAGCTAAATCTGTGGGCTTACGAATGCATTTAGTTAGTTAGCTAATTAAATAAGTAAGAAAGACAAGGCCTCAGAGCCAAGCCAAAATATATACAATGTGTTACTCCTCAAGGCATAGGTTTGGAATTTGATTTTCTCCCCCCTTCTGATGTTATAGGAAAGGAATCAGCTGTGCAAAATCCTGTTCACAATTTCCTGAGGGAAGTGCAAGCAATTTTGATGGCCAAAAAAAGTGTTGTGCTATGATCTGGGAGAGTAATTTTTAGGCTAGTAAATTTTCATGGTAATTTTCACAACTGAATCCTATTTTAACTGAAGTATATGTTGAGTAATTTCCCATTCATTTGAAGCTTTTAGAAGTACTGTACTTTTTCTGTACTAGCAGAGGTATACAAAATGGTTTGTCACTGGAACTTGTCTTCCTTTTTCCGAGAGGTCTTAACGTATTGCTGGAAAAGCTTTTGTCCACTCCCAGGGTATGTCTAGACTAGCTCGTTAATTCGAGCTAGGTAGGCAAATGAGACGACCAGAATTGCAAATGAAGCCCGGGATTTAAATATACTCCTAATTGCAGGAGGAGTAACGGTAGTCCAAATTAGAGGCTTTAGTTCAAACTACCTAGCCCGAGCCGCGTGTAGCCGCCGGCAGGGAATCCAAACTACTGGGCATTTAAAAATGGTGGTGCCTGGGAACATGCATCCCGGGCTTCATTTGCAAGTTCGAATGACTACATTAGCCACCCTAGTTTGAACTAGAATGGCTACTGTAGACATACCCTTAGAGTAGTGGTCATGTATCCTACTTTTTTCTCCTCTCCCCCAAGTACCTCTAGTTAGTGATATGTTTGTGGCCTTTGCCTACTGATGAGGCAACTACACTGCACCCTTAGCTCAAAATAAGCTATGCAATTTGAGCTATGCAAATTGTGTAGTTTATTTCAAGTTAATTTCAAAATAGCTTATTTTGAAATTTGGCACAGTCTACACTATGCCAAATTCCGAAATAAACCACTATTCTGAAATGTCCCTTAACTCTCATGAAATGAGGTTTACAGAGACATCAGAATAGTGAGCCCGTTATATTTCAAAATAAAGGGCTTGTTTCAAAGATGCAGAAGCATCCTGAAATAGCGCCGCAGTGTGGACATACCCTAGTTACTCAGAAAGCTTTTAATTAAATCAGTGGAAATTCTGCTTGTGTTAGGACTGAAAAACATTTGTAACTAGCACATGTTGCATGCACTGCAGTAGTTACCCATTTTGCATATAAGGAGTCATGTGATCAAATGTGTTTATACTTTATGTGAAGTTGTAGCGTAAACTCCTTCAAAATATCTGTATGAAACTAATCTTGACTATATTATTATGATATGAGTTTCCAGCATGCTTTCCTTTACCAATCTGATTTGCATACACTGCCTTGCAAACTTTCAGGGGGTATGTCTACATTAGCTCATTAATTCAAGCTAGGTAGGCAAATCAGGCAACCGGAGTTGCAAATGAAGCCCGAGATTTAAATATTCCGTGCTTTATTTGCACGCGGCAGTTTAAAGTTATTCTGAACTAAGTCTTTAGTTCGAATTAACTGTTACTCCTCATTCCACAAGGACTTAGTTCGGATTAATTTTAAACTGCCGCGTGTAGCCGTGGGCAGTTAGTTCAGAGCAAGGGGGATTTAGAAATGGCAGCCGAACGGGAACATGCAAATAAAGCCCGGGATATTTAAATCCCGGGCTTCATTTGCAACTCTGGTTGCCTGATTTGCCTACCTAGCTCGAATTAACGAGCTAGTGTAGACATACCCAGGCACACCATCTGTCTCTCAATTGGTAATGCGATGTCTAAAATCTATTTGACCCTTTTTTTAACATGATATTTTCATAGGACTTTATGCCAGAAGTGCAATCTAGTGGGCAAAGCCTAAAGTTCTCCCTCTAGACTTTATTGGGACATTTTTCTGTCCAAAGATGTCAGGACTGAATCCAATTTGAGAATAATTTTTTTTATGAACCATAGGAACTTGTCTCTAGGCATTTTTGTTCCTTGTGTGGCAATCAATATTAATAGGATATAAGGATTTTACTATAACAAACAGAATGCCAGGTAGTCCCAGTTTGTGCACATGCATCAGGTGATGGGTGCAAGTTTTCTACACTTATTATAAAATCTGTTTCACTTGACTTATGGACCAGCCATGATCAAGGTCCAGTTGCACGTCCACAACCACAAAGCAGTATAATCTTTGCCTTGAAGAGTTTATAATCTAATAGATAGGATAGATGAAGGGTAGGAGAAATGGATATAATATACAAGCAAAGGTCATCAATGCGATTGTAGCAACCATCACTGTAGATTGGTGACATTTGTAGTAGGGACAAGGGAATTAGATGAATGAGTTTATAGCTAAATATGAAAGAAAAAGAAAGGGCTATTGAAGGGATCATTTTTGAGGGGAGGCTGCAGGGGGACTAATGGGCTATGAAGTGAAACTGAAGTGAAAAAGTTGGAAGGATGAGAGGGGTTGGAGGAAACAGCTTTGAGGCGAGAATGCTCTCTCAAAACTGTAGAAAATAATCCGATTACATCATCCATGTTCACTGGTCACTCCCTTAGTCTCTCTCTCTCTCCTTCTACTGTTTATTTCTCTAGCCTCTCACTAAGGGGTGGGTGGATAAGCACCATGAATCTTTCCCCTGAAAAGTCCTGGGGAATGAAGGGGTGCTGGAGGAGAAATGTGGCCAACAGAGCCATCACTGTTATCACATGCCTCTTTCCTTGCACCTCAGTTTAATTTGTGGAAAGCATTGCACAGTCAAAAAGGGCCTTATTGTATTAAGAATCCCACATGTAGGTGCTAGTGACAGTTTCCAGACACCTGCAAAAAGAACCGCACCGCTGTATAGTAAACAAACATGCATATACAACATATGCATTGTGAACAGTATTTGGACTACTTCTTAAGTCTTTACATAAGTAGCATTTGTTTTAAATCCATGAGGTTTTTCTTCCTATATAGTTTAACATCACTCAGCTGCTATTGTCATATACATCCATGGATTGAAAGTTTCAGTTGTAACACTTGCATTGTTTGGTATTACATTGTGTGCTTTAACGAATGCATAGAAGCATATTCTTCCTCCACAGTTTTATTTCTGAGATGATTTCAGGCTATATGTGTGGCCTAGTATATACTGTGTGTCTCTTAGCTTTCTTAAGAGCTTGGAGGGAGGGAACTGCAGTCTCCAATCTCCATCATTATATAAATGCTTATCCTGGCAAATAACAAAAGTCCAGAGGCTCCTTACAACTGACAGCATTCAGGCCTTCAGTTAGTAGGTAATTTGCTTTTGGCAGCTTGTGTGGTCTGATAGAAATACTATATTGACAACATTCAACAATCAGGTAAAGCCCCCCCCCCCCCCCCCAAAAGCATGAAATGGTTTTTAAATGTCAGGAGTGAAGGCAAATAAATATGGAATTCTTGTTATTTACCTTCTGATCTTTGCACCATTCACGTTCATGTTCTTAATCTTTTCCCTGCAAAAAGTTTAGAAAAAATGAAAGCCAAGATTCTCGCACTGACCAGCAGGCTGGAGCTTTAAGGAGCACACCAAACTCCCAGGACGTGAAATAAAATAGCAAGGGTTGGTAATATTGAAAACATGTAGCCAAAGTGACATCAACACCTTCCATGAGCCTGATCTTATTCTTCTCTCTAGTCCATTGACCTCACAGAAATCCCTGCATATGTGACTAGAGCTGGGGAAAGAGCAGCAATACCTTTTCAGGGGGGATTCTGAGATTTCAAAATATGGCTTCATTATGATTTGGAACCAAATTTAGGAAAATCTTCAGGAAATGGAATTATTGTTGTGCTTCCAGCTCAGTTGGGAGCCTTGGCTCCAAGGCAGCTGCTCAGGTTGTTGGCTCCCTGGAATATACAGCTGGGCAAAACATCTTTGCCTAAGTGGATTCTCTACATAATATGCTGTTTGTCAATTCCAAAAGCTTTCATGAAGACATAGCAGTGTCCACAAAAATTTCATCGGGAGAGTTTCTGGAGGGAGTGGAAGATGAGAGAGACTTTAGCCTAGTATACTGTCCTAAAGCTGAGGAGCGTAGGCTACCAACAATCTACGAGCTCCTTAGGTTCTATCTACACTACTGCAGGGATTGATGATCTCAGATTGATCCACTGGTGGTTGATTTAGCAGGCCTAGTGAAGACTTGTCAAAGCAACCGCAGATCACTTTCCAGTCAACCCTGTAACTCTACTCAGGACAAGATGAATAAGGAAAGTTGACGAGAGAGTTTCTCCCATCAGTTTCCTCTCCCTGGGTTATAGATATCATGGTAACTTGACTTAAAGTACATTGATTCCAGCTAAGTTATTCACATAGCTGGAGTTGCATAAGCTGACTTTATGCAGTACTGTAGCTGTAGCCTATGACTTGTAATTGTCAACTCCGCATCAGCCCTCCAAATCAGCTCTGCGAAGCCATGTAGGCAAACTGGTAGGAAACCCAGGAAGGTTTCAATATTGGCCTAGCAAGCAAGGATCCATCAGAAACTTGCCTAGCTTCCAGCAAAAATTTGTCAAAATCACCATGGGCCCATGGAACGTTTCAATTTCAAAGAACTGGCAAATTTTTATTAGAAAAAAATGTCACTGAAATGTATCCAACCAGCTGTATTTATAATCTCTCCCAGGCATGATCTTGGCTCGTCTCTTAGGTTGTTAATATGTCAGACAGGCATCACTAAATGATGACTTTCAATTTAGAAACTCAAAAACTTAAGCATACCTACTAATCACCACACCCTTCTCCTATATGCTTCTGGACCTTCTAGTTGATTTCTACTATCCGCACATGTGCAGAACACGTGAGTCAAACAATGTATCCAGCCTGTTGCTACTCTTCCCTTCTTTGGATTTAAAAATAATACAGAGTTGCATTATCAGATTTGTGAGTGACTGTAGTAGCAATGTGTCAAACATTTTCTAATGCATACATTTCAAAAACTCCATCTGTTTTTTTCCCTTTACTGGTGGAATTTCCTACAGCTCTGATCTCTGTGAGAAATTTCACATATTCCATTGGCTTGAGCAATTTTTCTCATGATATAATTCTACATCGTAATCTCCTCAATACAATACTCTAGCTCCACTGGTCTCTCTGGGTGTGTCTACACAGCAAAGTTATTTCGGAATAACGGCCATTATTCCAAGATAACTCTGCAATCATCTTCACAGCAATTCCATTATTTCAAAATAATTTTGAAATAATGGACAGCGTATTCCGACTTCTGTAAACCTCATTCTACAAAGAATAATGCCTATTCCGAAATAGTAATTTCAGAATAGGATCTGTGTAGACACTCTACAAAATAGCCCCTCACCAGGGCCAAAGTTATCTTTCCTGGGGCTCTAAATCAAGAAAGCATGTCTACATTAGGGAAGCCTGCCTCGGATTAATTTTGAGGCTTCACTGCGGTGTAGACGTGCTATTTCGAAATAAGTTATTTTGGAAAAGCTATTCTGGAATAGCTTATTCCAAAATAACTCTTCAGTGTAGACATAACCTCTGATACTTCTTCGTGGATATTATACCATTTAGGGATAAAAATTGCTTGAAAAATAAGTATATAGCAATAGGGACATAGTACTGACCATCTGACCAGAATGGTGATAGTGACTGTGAGCTAGTCCTGAAACCCACAACAAGATTTAGTACTAAGTGGAGCACAGGATCTGGTCCAAGAAGTGAATATAGCTGAACTGCTTAGCAATACTGACCATGACATAATAAAATTTAACATTCCGGAGGGGGAAGGGGGCATACCAAAGCAATTCACCCAACTAGCATTTAATTACTGAAAGAGGAACTACACAAAAATGAGGAGATTAAACAGAAATTAAAAGGTACAGTGTCAAAAGTGACATCCCTCCAGACCACCATAACAGAGGTTTAATTTAACTGTATACCCCAAATTAAAAAAAAAAAGTAAGAGGACCAAAACAATGTCTCTGTGGCTAAACAACAAAGTAAAAGAAACAGTTGAGGCAAAAAAAGTTCTATCTTATCGAGGAAAATAGAAAGGAGCGTAAACTCTGTTAACTGAAGTGTAAAAATATAATTAGGAAGGTGAAAAAATAATTTGAAGACAAGCTAGGAAAAAAATTCAAAAAGTAACAGCAAAAAAACAAGTATATCACAAGCAGAAAGTCTGCTAAACAACCAATGGGGACACTGGATGATCAAGATGCTAAAAGAACACTCAAGGATGATAAAGCCATTGCAGAGAAACCAAATCAATTCTTTGCTTCAGTCTTCATAGTTGCGGATGTGAGGGAGATTCCCAAACCTGAGCCATTCTTTTTAGGTAACAATTCTGAAGAACTGTCCTAGATTGAGGTGTATTAGAGGAGGTTTTGGAACAAACTGGTTAACAGTAATATCACTGGGATCAGTTGGTTTTCACCCAAAAGTTCTGAACAAGATAACAGGAGGATAGTTAATATGAGGCCAATTTTTTAAAAAGGCTCCAGAGAGATTGTGGCAATTACATGTTGGTAAGCCTAACTTCAGTATCATAAAAATTGGTTGAAACTATAGAACAGAACGGAATTATCAGACACATAAGTATATATGATTTCCTGGAGAGAGTCAAAATGATTTTTATAAAGGGAATTCTTGTTTCACCAATCGACCAGAATTCTCAAAAGTAGTTAGCAAGCATGTGGGCAAAGTTGATCCAGTGTATTAGATTTTCAGAAAGCCTTTGGTAAGGTCCTTCATGAAAGGTTCTTAAACAAGGAAAATAAGCAGTCATGGGATAAGAGAGAAGGTCCTCTCATGGATCAGTAACTGGTTAAAAGATACAAAACAAGGCGTAAGATAAATGGTCAGTTTTCAGAATGGAGTGGGTGTACTGCAAAATGGGGATAAACTGTGACAAAATTTGCAGAAAATACACAATTACTCAATATAATTAAGCCTAAAACAGACTTGAAGAGCTACAAAGGGATCTCACAAAACTGAGTGATTTAGTAACAAACTGGCAGATGAATTTTTAATGTAAATCCGAAGTAACACAGATTGGAAACATAATCCCAACTCTACATATAAAATAATGGGGGTCTAAATTAGCTGTTAACACTCAAGAAAGAGATTTTGGAGTCATTATGGATAGATCTCTGAAAACATCCAGTCAAAAAAGTAAATAATGTTAGGAATGATTAGGAAAGGGGTAGATAATAAGAGAGAAAATATATTGCCTATATAAAATCCGTGGTAAACCCACGCGTTTAATACTGCACAGAGATCTGGTAGCTCCATCTTAAAAAATAAATAGAAAATGGAAAAAGTATAAAAAAGGGCAACAAAAATAATTAGAGGTATGAGGCAGTTTCCATATGAGCAATGATTAATAAGACTGGAACTTTTTAGGTTGGAAAAGATATGCCTAAATTGGGAATTAGACAGGGCTCTATAAAATCATGACTGGTGCGGAGAAAGTAAATAAGGAAGTATTACAGGGCTACTTAAAATGTGTCCCGTGGGCTGTTTGTTTGTAGCTCACGGTGTGGTTTGGGTTTATGCGGGCCTCAACACGCGGCCTGTGGGTGGGACCCTTTGAACATGGCCTCCAGTGGGAACACGCTCCACAGTGGCAAGGCATCTCCCAGGAGGGGTGAGCATTGAAAGTTTCAAGCAGATGGGTTGGCTGGAACAGACGGGTAAAGGGTGTTGGCATTTCTAGCCACCAGGCAGGAGGTGCTGGGAGCGCCGGGGCATTGTGGGAAGTGCTGGCTGCTTAGCCTTGTGGGCAGAGCCTGAGAGGTGCTGACGGACTCACACTGGCCATGTTTGGGTCCATGTTAGGGGAGCCTGGACAGCCCAGCCTTGACAATAAATGGTGATGTCTGCCTTGACCACAGGACAGATCCCTAAAAAGCAAAACCCAGGCCTGTCTCAAGTCTGGTGCACATAAGCTCGCAGGCAAGGCTTGGGAAGCAGAAATGTTTTGCATAGCAAGGCAGATTAAGCATAGTACACAAGACCATGTCAAGAACACATGACAATCAACCTTGCACTGGTACTTCTGCTTCTAATAAGCAAAAATTACAAATGCAGCCATAAAACTATTAATTACTCAGATAGTTTTTTCACCATTCTGAGTATCAGGGTGTACCCCAGATAGGGCATTACGCATTTTAGGTATCTTACACAATATGTAATCAATTGGTAAATATTATTAGAATGACCAAGACTTGCTTTGCTATAAAAAGGGCTTAGTAAGAAGAATAGATGGGAGGGAATGAGCGGGATTGACCCACAGGTCCTGCTCATTGTAACTATAAGTAAATAGGCCCCTCACACTGGCTACACAGTGCATGGTGTTCCGACAGGTGGGAATCAAAGGGAACAGAATCTCCTGTCTGGTACTATAGGGGGCATATGGGTGAAGTGTAAGTGAACTAGGCTTTATTATTGTATTATAGTAGATCTTCTATTAATTGCTTTTGCATTGCTTTGCACTGTATTAATTGCTTTAGAATTTATAGTATTTAGGGTTTAAATTGCATAGTAATTGTTTTTAAGGCTTGTAAAACTTAAACAACTATGTTAACTGCTTAAAGCTTGCAATAAATAAGAAAGTGGTTAAGTCTCTCTGGAGTGTCCTGGTTTCACTTGGATCTAAAATAAATTGAACCACACGACAGTCCAGTACCACGGCTTAAAGCTTAATCTTTGTATTTATGACCATCAGTGTGAAAAAACTATTTGCATATATATGCCACCACAATTAAGTTGCAGCCCTCAGCATGTGCTGTGAGTATAATTGTGGCCCCCGGGGCTTCCAAAGTTGAGTAGCCCTGAAGTATTATATACAGGTTGGACCTCCCAAAACTGAGACTCTCTAATCCGACAGCATCTGTAGACCAGCAGAACCATGGATGTGCCTGGACCAGGGAGTTCTGCCTGGGAGCCCATGGACAGGAGGGCTGGCAGCTGGGATCCCTGCTGGGCTGGGAGCCTGACAAGGATGGTGGCTGTGGGCTTGGGGCTGGCACCAGGACTGGTGCCCCAATAGTCCACAGAGAGGCCAAGGCCAGGATCACAGTAGCTGCGGCAGCCTCAGTAGTGGGGCCAGGACCAGGGACGCAGCACCCCATGCTCTCACCTCTTCCTTATTGTCTATTACTGAAAACAGCACCAGCAGCTTTCTCATTTTTCAAATTTGCAAGTGAATGATCATTTATAATGACTTCTCTCCACACATCCTGTAAGTGCTATCATACCTCTCACTACTCCCTATCCAAAATACCTCTTGTCCTCTTCCCCCCCCCCCCCTTCGCTGCCAAGGTTCTGTTTCTCCTGCCCTGACTACCTATAATCTCCTTTTTAATCCCCCTCTCAAGTCCATCTGCTTCATACATTATCTTATTCTTTCTTCTGACCACATTTCTATGCTGGCTTCTACTGTGTTCAAGTGAAATTCAAGTTTTTCTTTTCCCGTTTCATTTTCACTGTTTTTTCCCTCCTGTGTTATATCCCAAGGCATTTTCTCCACTAAGGCTTCTACTGAATATCTCTTTTGGTACTGTGTTCCATTTTCAGCATATTTCATTCTTCCACATTATCCTATATTCATGGCTCAATTAACCTACCTCAAGCACCCAACTCCCTCCGTCTCACAAATATGTCAAGGATTCATCCATATGAATCTGAAAAGACTGCTTGCTGTTATTTATTGTTTGTGATATGCTAATGTTCTAACACAAACCCAAAAGCTATTAGATCTTCAAAGTGCAATGTCTGAACTGTATTTTGCACAGCCAGACTTATTTCTGTCATATAAACAGAGCTTTAAATAATAATAAAATGTGTAATTTAAAAAAATTAAATCCTATTTATTGACAATAGAAAACCATACAGCATAAGCCCTTCTTGAATAGGCAAACTATAGCTCTCTCTCCTTTTATTTCGAAGATTTCTAAATGGCGAATAATGTATTAGTGATACTACCTAGTTTTTTTAATTGCCGTAATATTGTTTTGTAAATTTTATCCCATCTGGTAAAATGACACATTAAGCTATCATTTCATCTCTGCAAATCCATAATATTTGCAAATGCTCAGATCTGTTATGCTTAGCAGCCCGAATTCCCAAACTGAGCTCCTGGAATCTGCTTTTTGAGATTAGCAGTGCCTTCTCTCCTGATTTAAACAAAAATAATTGGAAAGGCACATGTACCAGCTTCCAGTTTATAAGAGTTCATTTATTTGAAATCCCTTGAGCTCCTCCAATTAGAAAACAACTTTTTGACTTAATATCCTTCAATTGTTAAAAACTTGCGTCACTGAGAGATCACAGTGAAACGTAAAGGTCCCAGCACATTGGTATTTGATTGTGAGGGGATGTGATTGTTCCACATTTAGACTGGAAAGGGTTAGGAACTTTGCTTCCCAATGTGCTTAATGAATGAAAGGAAAATTGGACCCTTGAGCCAGAGTCAATGACCTAACTGAGTGAAAAAATGTTTGCAGGTTAACAAGGGCAACTGTTCCTTGCTATAATTCCCACTGGAGGTGAATGACAAAAAAGGCCAATAAACCTCAGACTTGATATTATTTATTAACCTGTTTTCTTCCTCGAAAAAGACCTGACTGTAGATCTTGGAAGACAGCGGAAAAAAGTGTTCTTTGGCAGAGGAAGAAATGACCAAACAAATGCTCACTGTGTAGAAAGATTAAACAATGTAATACTTTGAACTCTTTGTGATTAGTTAGATTACAAGGGATCACCTTTGCCAGCATTCTTAGGCTATCACATTAGAAACAAGGTTGTGGGGGAAGCACACTCATGTAAACAATATAAATATAAAATATAACTGGATGTGACAGGTTATACTGTTGATGCTCTAAGTCAGGGAAAAGACAATGAAGTTGCATGCTTTCATTGTATGTCTTGTTAAAAGCATTGCTGCATGATGTGCTGATGTAGCACATCTGTAGCTTTCTTTCCAAACACTCAGCAAGTAGTGTTTGGCAGGTAGTAAAATGCCCTCACATGGATTTGAGTGTATAAGGTATCAGAAGTTACAATTCACTTAGTGGACCTAAGAAAAATACTATTTATATTTTTTTGTCTAAAAGAGAATAATCTTGATGTACTCTAAGGGCTTGATCATACCTCCATTAAAACCAGTGGAGAGACTCCTATTGACTGCAGTGAGCACAGGCCTGGGGTTTAATATAAAAAAGTGTTACAACCAAATTTTAGGACAAAAGCCAGAGAATTCAGAAAAGCATTAGCATAAGCGGTCAGCAGAACAGCATTGTATACTGTCTTTTGAAAAATCTCTAGATAAAGTCCTACTGCAGATCTGGAGCGAAGTAGAGCAGTAGTCAGGACAGAGTTTAAGATCCTGATCCAAATCCAATTGATGTCAGTGGTCTTTGCATTGAGCCCTAACAGTATAGACAAAGAACATGTTATTTCCTGCATTTAAAGTTTCCAAACTGGAGCAGTTGCAGGCATTCTGCAAACCATATATCATTAACAGTTGAGGACCTGATGTAGGATATAGTTGCATCATGCCCTCTATTTAATATATAGAGAAATGTGACATGTATTTGCGTGATAGCATCTCCAATTATGAAAACAAAAGAAACACCACGAAAGCACTTTGCATTCTGGGTAAGAGAGTACTGCCTTCCTTCTTAGACTCATTCGCAGAAATGGATGATGCTTTTCATATGGGCACATCTCTGTCCTTAGTTACATGTGTGCAATGCTCATTGAGTTCACTGGGAACTGGGCATGTGAATATAAGGACAGAATATTTGTCCTTTACCTCTTAGATCAAATAAATAATTGCAATAAAGGTAGAACTCTGCTTTCTAGCTCAGGGAGTATTACTAAATAGGGAACATGAGAGTAATGTTGCTTTCTTTTAAATTCTTATTATCTTTTGCATGATGTTAGAAAATGTTAGAAAAATAATGTTTTAAAACAGTGGTTCCCAACCTGTGGTCTGCGGACCCCTGGTGGTCCACGATGGTAGTGAGGAGGGTTCACGGAAAGTTTAAAAAGAAATTAAAATAAATGTACAGAGCCCTCTCACAGCCAGCATGTCCTTCAGCCCATGTTGCTTCCTGCGTCTTAGGAAGCAGCTGAGAGGCTCCATGCTGGCAGCCAGCAAGTCCCTCAGCCTGTGCTGCTTCCCAAGTGGACTCAGCTCAGGAAGCAGCGTGGGCTGAAGGACATGCAGGTTGCAGGCACAGCTATACTGTTGGGGGGAGGGGGGGTTTGTAAAATTCTAATTGATTGAAAAGGGATCTGTATGCTGGAAAAAGTTGGGAGCCTATAATATGCTCAAAAAAGGGTCTGGCTGCTCAAAAAGGTTGGGTGCCTATAATACACATCAATCTTAATTATAGTTTAGAGGAATAGTCTGAAACAGTGAATTATAGTACTAAAAGTGCTCCAAATCCTTTTTTAAACATAAAGTGTTTCTCTTGGGCCAATTTTTAAAGGGACCTCAAGTCACTCTAGCAGTTTGAACCAAATTTTTCAAAGTGATCTGCTAATTTTAGGTACTTCTGGTTTTGAGACACCTTCAATCTTACATGTTGATGTTGCACTCCAGGTGTCAATGCTCTCAGCTGAAGTTCAGTGTGCTCAGCATCTGTGATAATAAAGCCTTTGGTATGTCAAATAGGCAACCAAAATTAGTGGACCATGAAAATGTGGCTGTAAATATCTAATTACCTGATCAGATGGTGCAGAGGTAGGCAGTATACTTGGAACAATATGGAGGAATAAGGGCTGAAAAAGTAAACAGGCAAGACCATAAGCATGTCTGGAAAACCAATATTCAGACATGGATGTGAAAATGGGCTGCAGCATCAGAAGCAGAGATGAGTTGACAGTCATTCCAGGATCTTTGTAGCTATGTGTGTCCCTGAAACCAATAGCTAGTGATTCCATGTCTGGTGATATCTTCCATCAATAGACAAAATGAGGTGATGGTTATGATCATTCTAGTCTGTCTTGCAAGATTTCACATACAGCAAAGAGTGATTTTATTTTCTCTTCTGATGTATTTTTCTTCTGAGGGAAAGAGAAGATAACACTAAGTGCCATCTTTGAAAGCCTCTACTGCAAATGACACAAGTTGTCTTAATATAGTATCCAAACTTTGTTACATTTAACTTTTAAAAATTAAATGTCCAAAAACTTGATTCTAGCTAATTTTTGCCTAACATTATACAGTTTGTTTTCTTTGCAACATTTGGCAAATTTCTCAAATGACACCAGATTAGATAGTGTTCCTGTTAATGTAGGAAGGAACAAACCTGGTATATGCACAAAACCAAAACAACAAAAAATAATTTCCCTCTTTTCTTCCCTTCATTTTTTTCAACATCCGTCTGTGTCACAGGGGTGACCAACCCCTTTAAGAGGGAATGGGGTCTAGAATCTCACCCATCTATTGAGTCTGCTTTAGTGTTTGGCTATTCAAATGTAACAATGGGCCAGACACCTAGGTAGTGTAAACAGAAATAGTTTCATTGACCTAGAAGAGCTACACTATTTTAGACTGTGGATCTGGCCCAATATGGCTGGTGTCCAGCTGCGATGCCTTTCTCACTTCAAGGGAAAATTTAAAAAAACTGTGTTTGATTCACTTTCACTTGTTTCACACTGAGTCACCATTACCACTGGACACTGGGGTTCCTGTATTACCTCTTTCTTCTGTTTTCTTACTGGCAGTTTAAATGCTCGCTTTTGTTTGTTTTCAGTTAAAGTGGGTCTCAAGATGAACAAAAAAATTAGTAGGAGGAGCAGCTGATGGATAAAATATTTTGAAATACAGAAACACCTATTTACTAACTGTAAAAGGATAACTTACTGTGGAGAAAAATTAATAAATGAGTTGTAGCATCAGTTATTTGCAAGTTAGCTGAATTGTTATTAAATCTAACCCTGAATTTGACCTTCCAAAGAATCCTTCTGATTTTTGAATGCTGAAAATAAATTTTTCATAGGGAAAATATCATTGTATCAGTTTTGCTCTGTGTATATAGTGTACAGATTATGGAGACTGCTATTCAGCTTGTTTGTTTATTTGAAAATCCTGCCAATCTTCTACTCTATGGATTACTATTAGCCTACAGAGAGGTTTCTTAATCTGTTTGTGGAACACACATTCTTTTAAGGCTGTAGTAGTATTATTTCAAAATTCTAAATACACCCTATTATTGTTGGATGTCATTGTAAGGGATTGTAACAATTTTTTTTCTGTTAAGTTTTGTGCCAGTACTTCTAAACATTTAATGTAAACATGTGAACTGTGAAAAATTTTGGGGAGAGAAAACAAACAAAACCAAGAAAATGTAACAATTTTGTTTTTAATTTGAAATTACTCTATTTAAAATTTGCTTTGTTTATACCTTATATTTTAATTGCCAAAACTTAAACTACATGTTTTGATTGTATCAAAACAAAATTTGAGTGATCTGAAATGAATTTTTTTTCATGTTACACAGAAAACTCAGTTCCTGCCCTGCTCTACTTATATTTGCAATCATGAAATTAAAGACTGCATCTCTCCCTCCACCCCATATGAAGCCCCTACCTCATTCAGTGCACTGAATGCACCTGCACTTGGAATGAATCAGCATTATGGAGGACCCATGTTTCATTTGTTACAAAAGTTAGAAAGTGTCTAATGAATGAGGCAGGTGACTGGAGAGAGAGAGGACAGTCTCATTGCCCGGGGCAGTTGAATATTGTGCTAGAGAATTGTATTATGTCTGTGCCTCAGAATTCCTATGTGATACTAGTCAAATCACTTAAACCAAACTTTTTAAAAGTGTATTTGTTGTTCTCTGACTTGAGACCTTAGGGTCTGATTTGCAGAGCTACTGAGCACACACATAGTTCAAATGTGGTCAATAATAAGTGCTTTGAGCATATAAAATGCTAAGTAAAAAAACACCTCCTAGGTATCTAAAATTGGGCACCTTAATCTCTGCTTCACTTCCCCAATTGTAAAATGGAGCAAACACTCCCTGATGTCACAGGGGTTTTGGGAAGATAAATTCAGTGAGATTTACGAAGCATTACGGTCACAAGAAATTAGCACCATAGAAAAGCCCATGAGGCTATCTTCAGAACAAGGTTTGAACAGTATACAGCAAACAAGGCCTGTAGCCACACATTGGACAACAAAAAGAAAACAAAATATTGAATTAAGTAAGCATCGCCCATTCATTGCACTGAATGAGACTGCAGTCCTGTGAGAAAAAAATAGCATGTGATTAAGAACTGTATCCATAATGCATGTGTACAGACAGGTTGAATTAAAGTTGCATAAGCTAATTTTAAAATGTTAATGTTCTTTTAACATAGGATGTTTCATGAATAATATGAATTACAGGAAGTTCTACGTACTGCTCTTAGTACAAAAACTGAACCAGCTGTATTAGCACTTTAGCTTTTCATAGAATCAAGAATCATAGAATCATAGGACTGGAAGGAACCTCGAGAGGTCATCGAGTCCAGCCCCCCACCCTCAAGGCAGGACCAAGCTCTGTCTACACCATCCCTGACAGATGTCTATCTAACCTGTTCTTAAATATCTCCAGAGAGGGAGATTCTACCACCTCCCTTGGCAATTTATTCCAATATTTGACCACCCTGACAGTTAGGAATTTTTTCCTAATGTCCAATCTAAACCTCCCCTGCTGCACTTTAAGCCCATTATTCCTTGTCCTGTCCTCAGAAACCAAGAGGAACAAATTTTCGCCTTCCTCCTTGTGACACCCTTTTAGATATTTGAAAGCCGCTATCATGTCCCCCCTTAATCTTCTTTTTTCCAAACTAAACAAGCCCAGTTCATGAAGCCTGGCTTCATAGGTCATGTTCTCTAGACCTTTAATCATTCTTGTCGCTCTTCTCTGTACCCTTTCCAATTTCTCCACATCTTTCTTGAAATGTGGTGCCCAGAACTGGACCCAGTACTCCAGCTGAGGCCTAACTAGTGCAGAGTAGAGCGGCAGAATGACTTCACGAGTTTTGCTTACAACACACCTGTTGATACAACCTAGAATCATATTTGCTTTTTTTGCAGCAGCATCACACTGTTGACTCATATTCAACTTGTGGTCCACTATGACCCCTAGATCCCTTTCCATCATGCTCCTTCCTAGACAGTCGCTTCCCATCTTGTATGTATGGAACTGATTGTTCCTTCCTAAGTGGAGCACTTTGCATTTCTCTTTATTAAACTTCATCCTGTTTACCTCTGACCATTTCTCTAACTTGCTAAGGTCATTTTGAATTATGTCCCTATCCTCCAAAGAAGTTGCAACCTCACCCAGTTTGGTATCATCTGCAAACTTAATAAGCGTACTCTCTATCCCAATATCTACATCATTGATGAAGATATTGAACAGTACGAGTCCCAAAACAGACCCTTGCAGAACTCCACTTGTTATCCCTTTCCAGCAGGATTTAGCACCGTTAACAACAACTCTCTGACTACGGTTATCCAGCCAATTATGCACCCACCTTATCGTGGCCCTATCTAAGTTATATTTGCCTAGTTTATCAATAAGAATATCATGCGAGACCGTATCAAATGCCTTACTAAAGTCTAGGTATATGACATCCACCGCTTCTCCCTTATCCACAAGGCTCGTTATCCTATCAAAGAAAGCTATCAGATTAGTCTGGCATGACTTGTTCTTCACAAACCCATGCTGGCTATTCCCTATCACTATTACCTTCCAAGTGTTTGCATATGATTTCCTTAATTACCTGCTCCATTATCTTCCCTGGGACAGACGTTAAACTGACCGGTCTATAGTTTCCTGGGTTGTTCTTATTCCCCTTTTTATACATGGGCACAATATTTGCCCTTTTCCAGTCTTCTGGAATCTCCCGTCTTCCATGATTTTTCAAAGATCATAGCTAAAGGCTCAGATCCTCCTCTATCAGCTCCTTGAGTATCCTGGGATGCATTTCATCAGGACCTTGTGACTTGCTGACATCTAACTTTCCTAAGTGATTTTTAACTTGTTCTTTGTGTATCCTATCTTCTAAACTTACCCTCTCTCTGCTTGTATTCACTACGTTAGGCACACCTCCAGACTTCTCGGTGAAGACCGAAACAAAGAAGTCATTGAGCATCTCCGCCATTTCCAAGTTTCCTGTTACTGCTTCTCCCTCCTCACTGAGCAGTGGGCCTACCCTGTCCTTGGTCTTCCTCTTGCTTCTAATGTATTTATAAAAGGTCTTCTTGTTTCCCTTTATGCCTGTAGCTAGTTTGATCTCATTTTGTGCCTTTGCCTTTCTAATCTTGCCCCTGCATTCCTGTGTTGCTTGCCTATATTCATCCTTTGTTATTTGTCCTAGTTTCCATTTTTTATAGGACTCCTTTTTTATTTTGAGATCATGCAAGATCTCCTTGTTAAGCCAAGCTGGTCTTTTGCCGTATTTTCTATCTTTCCTACACAGCGGAATTGTTTGCTTTTGGGCCCTTAACAACGTCCCTTTGAAATACTTTCAACTCTCCTCAGTTGTTTTTCCCTTCAGTCTTGCTTCCCATAGGACCTTACCTACAAGTTCTCTGAGCGTATCAAAATCTGCCTTCCTGAAATCCATTACCTCAATTGTGCTGGTCTCCCTTCTACCTTTCCTTAAGATCATGAACTCTATTATTTCATGATCACTGTCCCCCATACTGTCTTCCACTTTCGAGTTCTCAACTAGTTCCTCCCTATTTGTTAAAATCAAATCCAGAACAGCTTCTCCTCTGGTAGCTTTTTCAACCTTCTGAAACAGAAAGTTGTCTCCAATGCAGTCCAGAAACTTATTGGATAGCCTGTGCCCCTCTGTGTTAGTTTCCCAACATATGTCTGGATAGTTGAAGTCCCCCATCACCACCAAATCTTGGGGTTTGGATAGTTTTGTTAATTGTTTAAAAAAGGCCTCATCCACCTCTTCCACCTGGCTAGGTGGCCTGTAGTAGACTCCTAGCATGACATCACCCTCATTTTTTACCCCTTTTAGCTTAACCCAGAGACTCTCTACACAGCTATCTCCTACGTTCATCTCCACTTCAGTCCAAGTGTGTACATTTTTAATATACAAGGCAACCCCTCCTCCCTTTTTTCCCTGTCTGTCCTTCCTGAGCAAGCCGTACCCTTCCATACCAACATTCCAATCGTGCGTCCCATCCCACCAGGTTTCTGTAATACCAATGATATCATAGTTGTATTTATTGGTTAGCAATTCCAGTTCTTCCTGCTTATTACCCATACTTCTCGCATTTGTATATAGGCATCTAAGATACTGATTTGCTCTTGCCTCCCTGTTGTGCCCTGACTCTCCTTTCTCCTTGCCATTATAGGCCATAGTCCCCCCCATTTCCAACCCATCTCCCAGTCCCGCACATTCAGCACTTACCTGTGGGCTTTGCTCAGCTGTCCCCGTCGAACCTAGTTTAAAGCCCTCCTCACAAGGTTAGCCAGTCTGTGTCCAAACAAGGCCTTCCCGCTCCTGGAAAGGTGAACTCCATCTCTGTCAAGCAGTCCTTCCTGGAAGAGCACCCCGTGGTCAAGGAAGCCAAAGCCCTCCAGGCGACACCATCCTCGCAGCCAGGCATTCACTTCCAGGATGCACCTCTCTCTGCTTGGGCCCCTACCTTTGACCTTTGATATTGAACCTTCTAGTTACTACATTTTGGGCATTCAAAAAAGGTCATGTTTGCTGCAGTGATTTCAAGGCAGAAACTGAGTTATTTTAAAATTGATTGTGATATGACCAAAAGCTGTGCAGGATGTGCCTTATGTGCTTACATCATGGGCTCCTCAAACCTCTTTCTTTCACCAGAACAAAAACAGTGACCACATTTTTTCAATACTGAGTAGTGATTTTGAGTATATCAAGTTTTGGGTGCCTAACTTGAAATACCTTAAAGATGCCTGACTTCCAAAAAGTTCTCAGTTCCCACTCTCTGAAAATCAGGCCCCTTGGAGATGGAATCCCAAGTTACTTCTTAGTTCTGAAAATTCAGATTGGCTCATCTTCTCTCATAGTAAAGGATTGTCCACACAGTGAATTAATGCCTGGTAGGCTGGTGTGCTGAAGATTCATATCTTGGTTTGCTGCACACTAAGGGTGTGCCGCCACTAGGAAATAATTTCAAAATAAGTAAAATAAAAAAAATAGTTCCTGAAATAACAGCATTTAAATAGTAAGTCTACACTACAAGGCAGCATCGAAATAGAATCATAGAACACTAGAACTGGAAGGGACCTCGAGAGGTCATCAAGTCCAGTCCCCTGTCCTCAAGCAAGGACCAATTCTAGACTAGCCCTGACAGGTGTTTGTCTAACCTGCTCTTAAATATCTCCACAACCTCCCAGTGTGCTTTGGTTGCCTTTGAGGACACCACAGAACTGATACCATGAAGCTGGAGCTGCTGTAAAGCAGAGCCATGCTCATGGGCCTCATGCTGCGCCTCATGGCACAGTTTGTCCAGATTGCCTTCATGCTGCTACAGCAGGATGATGACTAGCCTCAACCGGAAGATACCTTCACTCAGGTCCTGGGGCTTCTGCTGCTGCAAAGGCCCCTAAACTCCTTGGACACCTTTGAATGCCACTTCTGGCAGAGGGAGACCAGTTACGACTGGTGGAACCACATCTTCCTGAGGTGATGTGACAACCAGTCATGGCTCCAGCACTTCCGTATGCAGAAGGACAACTTCCTGGAGCTCTGCGAGTGGCTCACCCCTGCCTAAGGCTACAGGGTCAGCCAGCTGAGACCCACCATCCCACTGCAGAAACGTGTTGCCATCACTCTGTGGAAGTTCGCCACACTGGATGGTTACTGCTCCATTGGAAACCAGTTTGGTATGGGGAAATCCACAATAAGGGCCATACTTCTGCAAATAGCCAAGACCATAAACAACATCATTGTGAGTAACATTGACACCTTCGTTGATGGCTTTGCCACTGTGACGGGCCGCCGCGTGGCAGGCGGAGCGCACCAGCGCCGAGGCCGTGGCCGTGGCGGTGGCGGTGGCAGCCAGAATCTGCCTCCGCGGCTGCGCCGACGTGAGGCAGCCAGCCCCCACCCCGGGATGTCAGGGGGAGGGGCTGCGAGCGCCACTCGGGACACCGCCGACACGCCAGCCACATCGGCAAGGGGGCGGGGCCGGCTGCCGATGTCAGGGCCGGCGGGACAATTTAAAATGGCCGGCGGACGCGGGGAAGAGGGGTCTCCTCCGGGGGAGCGGGAGGTAGACCGCGTCCGGGGACGGACCGGGGACGCACCCGACCACGGCTGGTGGCGCAGCCCCACGCTCGGGGATCCCAAACCAGCCCCTAGTGCAGATGGGCTACTAGCCCAGGCTCCTGCAGCGACCCAGATAGTACGTGACACCCACGGAGGGAGCGACCCGACCGGGTCCTATACGGGCGACAGCCTCAGGGGATATTAGACATTTTGAGAGAGGATTGGGAGGCTCAAACCACCCGGTGCCGGGGTACGGCTCAGTATATTTTGCAGCTACGTGAGAGACTACGGCAAGTCGGAGGATACGCCCAGCTGAACCTGTTGAAAGCGCAAACCCGGCAGGCGCACTACTACAACCGCACCGCGGAGGTCCGCCGCTTTGAACCAGGGGACCGAGTGCTACTTCTGCTCCCTACCAAAGAGTCGAAACTCCTCGCCAAATGGCAGGGGCCATATGAGGTGATTCGGAAGGTGGGGGACATGGACTATGAGATCCGACTCACGGGGAGGTGGCGGAGTAAACAGATCTTCCACGTCAACCTTCTCAAGAGGTGGGTGGCACGAGAAGGTCTTCTAATGGCCCCGGTGGAACCAGAGGAGGACCTAGTACCCTCCAGCGAAGGCTGCGGTGGATGGGGAGGTGACGCTAGGACCAGACCTCTCAACGGGACAGCAACAACAGGTAGCGGAACTGCTGTGAGAATTTCGAACCATCTTGACGGCAGCCCCGGGATGGACCAAGGTAGGGATATATCGCATCCGGACAGAACCGGGACAAGTAGTGCACGAGGCGCATCGGCCTCTCCCGCGGAAAGTGTGGGAGACCGTGAGGAAAGAGGTGCAGGACATGGAGCGGTGGGGAGTTATCGAGGATTCGCAGAGCGAGTGGAGAAGCCCCATTGTCCTGGTCCTGAAGAGGGACGGGACAGTACGGTTTTGTATCGACTTTCGGCGGGTTAACACCGTGTCCCAGTTCGATGCCTATCCAATGCCCCGGGTCAAAGAGCTGTTAGAAGGTCTAGGGCAAGCTAGGTATATATCCACCTTAGACTTGTCCAAGGGGTATTGGCAGATACCGCTGGACCCACTGGACTGGGAGAAAACCGCCTTCTCGACCCCATTCGGCCTATACCAGTTTCGTAGAATGCCCTTCAGCCTCCATGGAGCTGCCGCGACCTTTCAGCGGGTTATGGACCGGGTGCTGGCACCCCACCGAGGATATTCTGCGGCCTAAATCGACGACATCGTGATCTACAGTCGGAGTTGGCAAGAACACCTGGAACACCTGAGGGCGGTAATGCAGGCGCTGCAGGCGGCGGGGCTCACGGCCAACCCAAAAAAATGTCATGTTGCGAAGAGGTGTCCTACCTTGGCTACATGGTGGGAGGAGGGCGCCTAAGACCTCTGCTGGACAAGGTGGAGGCCCTAAGGGATTACCCCGCTCCAATGACCAAAAGACATGTACGGCAATTTTTGGGGCTGGCGGGGTATTACCGTAAATTCGTACCAGACTTCGCAACGGTAGCCACCCCGTTGACCGAATGAACTAAAAATGCAAGCCCTACCAAGGTACGGTGGACGGACCAGACGACTCGGGCTTTCCGGGAGCTAAAGCTCCGATTAACCCAAGCCCCGGTTTTAAAACAACCGGACTTTGAAAAACCTTTTCTCTTATGCACAGATGCCTCGGAATGCAGACTAGGAGCCATCTTAGCACAAGAACACGGGGGTGAAGAACACCCGGTTTTATACCTCAGCAGGAAACTTTTACCTCGGGAAAAGAACTATGCGACCATTGAGAAGGAGGCCTTGGCGGTGAAATTGGCCATAGAATCCTTGAGGTACTACGTATGGGGTAATAAATTTAAGTTAATCACGGATCACGCACCGCTGGTCTGGTTGAATTTAATGAAAGATTCTAACCCCCGCATTATGCGTTGGTACCTGTCCCTACAACCATACCGGTTTGAGGTGGTGTACCGGGCAGGGGCGAAACACCAAAATGCGGATTTCTTCTCCCGAGTCTTTGAGCTGGGAGGAGAGGGGGGGAGCCCCCCCGAAAGGGGAGAGGTGTGTGACGGGCCGCCGCGGGCCCGCACTCCCGGGGGTCCGGCCGCCCGGGGGACTCGCCCAGTGGCAGGCAGAGCACACCAGTGCCGAGGCCATGGCCATGGCGGTGGTGGCGGCAGCCGGAATCTGCCTCCGCGGCTGCGCCGACGCGAGGCAGCCAGCCCCCACCCCGGGATGTCAGGGGGAGGGGCCGCAAGCACCGCTCGGGACGCTGCCGACACGCCGGCCGTGTCAGCAAGGGGGCGGGGCCGGCCGCCAACGTCAGGACCGGCGGGACAATTTAAAATGGCCGGCGGGCGCGGGGAAGAGGGGTCTCCTCCGGGGGAGCGGGAGGTAGACCGCGTCCCGGGATGGACCGGGGACGCACCCGACCACGGCTGGTGGCACAGCCCCATGCTCGGGGATCCCAAACCAGCCCCCAGGGCAGACGGGCTGCTAGCCCGGGCTCCTGCAGCGACCCGGATAGTACGCGACACCCACAGAGGGAGCGACCCGACCGGGCGAGAAGACGGGGCAGACGGCTGGCCCCCGGGTTCGATACGGACCAACACCCGACCCCCCCGACTGAGGCACGGTAAGCCGGGCCAATGGACGGCTCGTCCGAGGGTGTGGGGTGGAGGGAGGAAGCAGCCCGGGGCGGAAGCCTTCTGGCGCCCGTGGGTAGACGGGTTACGGGTGGAGCAACCCCCGTCTACCGCCTTGGGGCACGAGCGAGCCCCGACGCTTAGGGCCCCGGGCTGGGACCCGGAGAGAGGGCGGGACCGGGTCCCCCTCCCTCCACCGGAGGAGCATCCAGCTCCAAGCAACGCCGGCGTAGGCGTGTGACAGAACTGAGCCCTGCACCCCCAGGAAGTGGGGTTGGGCTAAGGGGCGCAAGCCCCCCTGCAGGGACGGGTAACAACTACTGGGTCCGCTGACCCCCCCCTCCTTCTAGGGGGAGGTGATCGCACCCGATCGCCCAGGCTTCCGGCTAGGAGCCCGGCCTTAAGACAAACCAAAGGAGACGAAGGGGTCCGCCGAACTCCCCTCTCGAGCTGGGAGGGGGTGATCGCACCCCAAGCCCCCCACAGCCACTATGGGCTTCTCTAGCTGTGGGGAGGCCATAGACGGCATTCACATCTCTATCCTGGCCCCAACTACTGTGCCTCGGACTATATCAACAGAAAGGGGTAATTTATGATGGTGCTGCAGACCTTGGTGAACCACAAGGACTTGTTCATGGATATTAATGTTGGGTGGTTGGAGAAGGTACTAGATGCCCGTGTATTCCAGAACTCAAGCCTGTTCCAGAGGATGCACGCTGGCATTTTTTTCTCCAATGGCACGGGGGAGGTGACCAGCCCCTCTCCCAGGATGGCATCGAGCTGCGGGTAGTACTGGTACACATGCAGGCCTGCCCCAGACTGTTGGCTCTGCTCCCTGGCCTTATTGTAGCCTTGCCTGAGCTCTTTAATTTTCATGTGGACCTGGTTGAGGGTTTGTGTGTTTCCCTTCTCGGCCAGGCTGGTGGACATCTGGCTGTAGACATCAACGTTGTACCTTCTGGTACGGAGATCCTGGAGGCTGGTCTTCTTGCCCTAGACCTTAATGAGTTCCAGGATCTCCGCATCAGGCCAGTGCTCGCTTGTGTCACTGGCCAGGGGCAGCCGAGCGTGCTGCAGGGGTGCTGACAGCCGTGGGAGAAAGAGCTGGGTTTGGCATGGCTCCTGTGCTGCTGTGGTGTGGCACGGGACTGCCAAAGGTCTGTACATGCCATAAACCCTTTTCCTGCCACCTATTGCTTTAAAGGTTCTGCAGGAGAAGAGGGGCAGTGGAGATGGCAGGTGTGGACAGAGCGGCCACAGATGCAGCTGAGAGAGGCCTCCGGAGGCCAATTATTTCAAAATAGCAGCAGCTGAGCATCCACACTCATTCTATTTCAAAATTAGTGTTATTCCTCAAATAACCAGCCCGTTATTTTGAAATAATGGGCTTGGTAGCATCGACACTCAACTTATTTCAAAATAAGGGGAGTTATTTTGAAATAACTCCCTAGTGTAGACAAGACCTAAATAGAAGAGTGCTGGACAGTATTGCTGACACTCCTATGGTTTACTAAATGGGACCTTGGAATTTGGCAAATTGGTGTTTCCCCCCACCTCCATTGGGCATATGCACACATACATGCATAACAGTGCATAACAGTGATTAAAACCATCTCAGTTCCCCCTTGCTTGAGAACATGCACCTGATTTTAACTGTTCATTGTCAGGTGAATCAGACCTGACTCTGCTGAGCTGTATCTTTACGCATGCCTCTTCTTCTCACTTAAATGCTCCCTACTGGCTCCTGTGGTTTTCTCTTTGCAAATGCACTAGTACAAACTACTGCTTCTACTGTAAACTTGGCTCTAGATAGAGTGCACCATATCATTTGAGGTAGCAGCTGCATTACCTCTCTGTTAATTTTTCAACTTGTAAAAGGGGGATGATTTCTGGTGCTATAAAAATAAGTGGTAAACATTTAAAGAATAGGACATGCACATGGTATTTGCATAAATCTCAGTTCTGATCTCCATTTCAATCCTGCCATCCTTAGGTGAGTCCAGACTTAATATCAGTCCCAGAAATACTACTTCCAGAGAGAAACTCTCAGTTTTGGCCAGTGGCTGTTTGATGATGATGCAATGCTGAGGAACATACATTTATTTGTGGGCTGTGCTCTGGGAAGTGACGCGTTATTGTCCAAGTAGTTGAGAAAGGCATATGTAGTTACTTTCCCCCAATGAAACACTGCCATGTTTCAGGAGTATTGACTAGAATCAATTCCATTTCACAAATACATGTTCAACTTCACACAGGGTATCTAGGTTAAAGTATAAGTCCAGCTGCTGCAAAGACCTAACCATGTATTTTCTTTGAGTGCATAAAGTTATGCCCAATGTGTGTCTTTGCAGGATTGTAGTCTTTGTTTGAGATGCCCCTGTGATCTTCCAGCCCATAAGATTGCTGCTGCCTTTTGTTTTTTAAGTTTAATAGTTTAAAATTGACACTGGAAAACAGGTTCCCACAAAATTGAGCTCTTTCTGGCTTATTAAAAATACAAGTAGTACCAGACAGTATAATGTGACAACAAATACTTAATGTGATTTTTTTCAGTCCTTACCCGGAATACAATTTAATGAAGTCTGAAGATGTAGATGTGGAAGAAGCTCAAAACCCACATGTTCTCATGGCATATACATTGCTACTTTTTTTGCTGTTCATCAAAAGGGACATTAAAAATAACTTTGAGGTTTTAATTTACCACAATTATTTTCTCTAGTTCTTAGAGGCTCTGAATAGTATCCTAGTGGTAGATCATATTTTTGACAACAGAACACCAGATATACTGTAATGACTTGGCATTCAGCCGTTTGGAATGAAGGCCAAAACTAGCCAAATAAATCATTCCTCAATAGCAAGCAGCAATGATCGTATTGTAAACTTTAGAAAAATCTGTGATATCACAGAAAGCAACTGTTTTTCAATAAACTGACAAAATAAAAGTTAGAAATCTATGGAAAAAATGTCCTATGCTCGAGAAACACCACTATGGTGTAATGTTGCTAGACTCTTCTGTTTTATTATAGATTAATGTTTAACAAACTGAGATTACAAATGCTTCAGAGGGGTAGCAGAGTTTGTTGTTTAAGTTTTTCCAGTTACAGACTAATAGTCCTGCAGCACCTTAGAGACTAAGAAAACATGGGTTGTGCCCACAAAAGCTCATGATACCATCTACATGTTTTCTTAGTCTCTAAGGGTTCATCTAGATTACATCCCTCGTTCAAAAGAGGGATGTAAATTAGGTAGATCAAAAGTGCA
Source organism: Pelodiscus sinensis (assembly GCF_049634645.1). Taxonomy (NCBI): domain Eukaryota; kingdom Metazoa; phylum Chordata; order Testudines; family Trionychidae; genus Pelodiscus; species Pelodiscus sinensis. The sequence goes on from NC_134712.1 coordinate 204,057,521, forward strand.
AATGAAGCACGGATCTAAATATCCCACACTTCATTTGCATATTTGCATCCGATCACTGTTTCAAAAAAGGGTATTTCAAAAGTGAAACCGCAGTCTAGACGCGGTTCTTTCTAAAAAAAAACCCACCTTTTTCGAAAGAGCTCTTACTTCTGAAAAAATGAGGAGTACGGGATCTTTTGAAAAAGGGTTTTGTTTTTTTCCCCCAAAAGAACCACATCCAGACTGCAGTTTCACTTTTGAAATACTTTTTTTTGAAACAGCGATCGGACACGAATATGCAAATGAAGAATGGGATATTTAAATCCACACTTCATTTGCACTTTCACTCTGCCTAATGTACATCCCTCTTTCGAAAGAGGGATGTAGGCTAGACAAGCCCTAAGGTGCTGCAAGACTATTAGTTGCTTGAGATTACAAATGTTCTTTTCCTTATGATGGTCAAATTAGGGTGAGTATTCCTTATGGGTAGGTAATCTGTACAGATTTTAATAGAAAATGTTAACTTAAAAAAATCCTATAGTGTACAGTAGGGAGTACCCCCTGTAGAAATTGATAGGATGGTTCAAAACAGGCAGCTAGGGAAGGCTTTGAATATCATGGTTAAGCCCTTGAAGCTGGCTTTGTATTCAATTGGAGACAGTAGTTGAATACTAGTTGATATAAATAATGAAAGTGTATTATCATTGCTATTTCTGATCATTTGTATTACTATGGTGCCTAGAGGCTTCAGCTAAGAGTTGACTCCATTGTGCTAGGCACTGCACAAATATAGATTGAGATAGGTTCTTCTGGGTAGTAGGAACTATAATGTAAATTTAAAAAAAAATCACTGGAGCAGCAACCAGTGAATAGACAATATGCTGCTGCTCTTTTCCTTTTTGCTGGGGAATCCGGTGAGTTACCAGCAGAAGGGGATTCTGGGGCAGTTGGAAGGTATAGCTTAGAGAAGCCATGTTGTGGGGCCCTGGGAGAAATGTGGGATTTGAATAGAGTAACCATATTTCCCATTGCCAAATACAGCACACCTGGTAAAATTACTCATATTCAAGCAAGTTCAATGGCAAGCAATCAGAAATATGCAGCTCACAAACATTCATATTAACATCAAGTTGACTGTTAAAAAAATATTCCATAGTTAGATTTTTTTTATTTACCTTTTTATCTTTAAGTTTCACATGGGCAGAGGATGGACACACACACACCTTTCTAACATGGTGTTGTGTGGCCTACTGAGCTGACCCTCCTGCCTGAACCTCTATGCCTGCCAGGCCTGGCTGGGGCCTTGGAATAGACTCGCATCTCCTGGTTCTTGGCTCCACATTTTCCTGAAGTAGTTGGGAGGAGAGGGGGCGGCCAGGGAGAGGACCACACAGGTTTCTCTGTAGATTTCTGCTACAGTTAATACCAGAATGGGGCCAGCATTGTGCAGGAGGGAAGAGACGGGAGTTGCTTTCAGTCACAGGGAAGGAAGGAGAGGGAAGGAGGTGACTGTCCCATGTCTTTGCAGAGTTCTTCCCTCAGCTCCCTGCCTCTGTGGCTGGAAACACCTTGTCCCTTCCTGCCAGGATATTATCAAAAAGCAGTTGATGCCTCCAGGCTGTTACTGGCCACCAATCAAACCCAGCCATCTTTTGTCCCCAGTCTACAATATGGGCAGGAAAGAGTTAAGCTTTGAGGATGCCTTGTGCACCAGGGCCCAGGGAACCTGACTGCAGGGGCTTCAGTGAACCTGGCTAGAGAGGTAGCTAAGCAGAGGAGGATGGCTAGGGGATGGAACAGATCTATGCTCTCTAGGGGCAGGACTTGGTGTGGCAGGTGAAGAGGGTGCCTGCCAACCTGACATGCTGCTGTAGAGCCTGCTGGTCAGGATGCAAATAAGCTGGAAATCTTTCACCTCTCAATCCCCAACACACCGGAGTTTAACTGAGAAGTAGAAATGCTTCCCTGTGCCAGCGCTGGGCAGGGTTTTGGCCCACTTAAGGCTAGCCAGGCCAGAGGAAGTGGGGGAAGGAAGGAAGCTGCCAGCCAGGCTGTGGGTGAGCTGAGTGCTCTGACCAGGGACTGGTTCCTCACACAGTGCTGGGAGCAGAATGTGCTTTGCTGTGAGATATGGAGGAGCAATGGGGATTAGGTGAAGGGGCAAAGCAGGGAGAGAAAGGCAAGAGAGGGAGCACATAAGGGCTAGTGGGTGGCCAGCAGAGGTGACACATAACTTGGCTTCTGCCTGGCACGTGCCCACACTCACAAGCCGCTTCTTGTGCAGCCAGCACTAGCTGGAAACGGGCCAAGAGGTGAAACCTAGCTGGCTGAGAGCTGACACACTGGGGTCTGTGCTGACAGACCAACAAGGGGACAGCCAGCCCTGCACACTACAGCTTTGCATACTCAGCTTCACCATCAGCCACTGGGCCCTCCCACTCACTGCTTACAGGTGGGCAGCTGGCAAATAGGGAACTGGCCAGCAGCAGAACCAACTACTACTAGATGGAGGGGAGACAGAAAATACAGGACAATTCGCCCATTTTTTAAAGAAAGTCAGGACACCTGCAGGAGTGCTTACGTGCAGGTCTGTTCCTTTAAAAATAAAACATCTGATTAACCTAGGTTTGAAGGCACTGACTGAATATTGGAATGTACTAGCTGCTGAAGTCTTATAGTCCTAGCATCTGAGGCACCTACAGTGCCTGTCTCACCTGTGACATGTCTAGAGTGGTGCTAGGGACAGTGCTGAGACCACATTTGGTACCATGGCACTCCAAAGGTGCTGCCAAAGATCAACAATTGCAGCTGTAATGTGGCCTTTTTCTGAGTTACTGCTGCATTCAGTTTTGGGCCTTAAGCCTAACAATCCAGCTGAGATGCAGTGCCATTCTAGCAGGATAAACAATTACAGGTAATAGCATGCAGAACCGTCAACCATTTCTCCACCCAGGTAGACTAAGGGTATGTCTACACTACAACGTTAATTCGAACTAAGTTAGTTCGAATTAGTTAATTCGAACTAAGCTAATTCGAACTAACGCATCCAGACTAAAAAACTAGTTCGAACTAGCGTTTTGCTAATTCGAACTAGCATGTCCACATTAAGTGGACCCTGAACCGGGGTTAAGGATGGCCGGAAGCAGTGCCGGCAGGGCATCAGAGGAGGACTTAGAGCGTGGAGATGCTGTCTCAGGCTAGCCGAGGGCTGTTCTTAAAGGGTCCCGACCCCCACCCCGGACAGACAGTTCTCAGGGGTGCCCCGCTTGCAAAGCAGTCCTGGCTTGGATTGCCCAGACTTCCCACACTGGGCACATCACAGCACTCGGCCATCAGCCCGGCTGCACTTACAGCGGGCTGCCATCTGGGGAGAGAGGGCAATTGGGGGGCTGCAGGAGAGCTTCCACCCCCAGAAGCCCGCAGAATCAGCTCAGTCCTCCCCATCGGGGGCTCGTACCCCATTCCTCCCTCACCTCTTTCCACTTACCCTTCCCTAGCCCCTCTTCTTGATGTACAAAATAAAGAAAACGTGTCTTCCAAAATGGAATCTGTCTTTATTGAACAAAACTGGGGGAGACTGGGAAAAGGAGGTGGGAGAGGGGAAGAGAGAGGGTGGGAGAGGGGAGGGCAACTACAATGATGAGGGGTTGGGAACAGGTCCCATATGAAGAGAGGCTAAAGAGACTGGGACTTTTCAGCTTAGAAAAGAGGTGACAGGATAGTGGTCTCTAAAAGCAGGAGTTGGGTAGAAAGGGTGCATACAGAAAAGTTCTTCATTAGTTCCCATAAAGAAGGACTAGAGGACACCAAAGGAAAGGAATGGGTAGCAGGCTTCAAACTAGTAACAGAAAGTTGTTCTTCACAAAGCAAAGAGTCAACCTGTGGAACTCCTTGCTGCAGGAGGCTGTGAAGGCTACAACTAGAACAGAGTTTAAAGGGAAGTGAGATCAAGTCATGGAGGTTGGGTCCATGGAGTGCTATTAGCCAGGGGGTAGGAGTGGTGTCCCTGCCCAAGGTTCGTGGAAGGCTAGAGATGGATGGCACGAGACAAATGGCTTGGTCACTGTCTTCGGTCCATCTCCTCCATGCTCCCTAGGGTAGGCCGCTGTTGGCAGACAGCCTACTGGGCTAGATGGACCTTTGGTCTGACCCAGGACGGTCATTGTAAGCTCAGGGCTCAGGGTCGGGGGTCTCAGTGGACCTCTTTGATTCTCTTGCACACCTGCTCCTGGGTGGCCAGGCTGGCAGCTCTCCTGCCCTAGACGGCCACTTTCCTGTGCCTAGTGCAGAGATCGTGGACGAGGTCCACGATGTCTGCACTAGCCCAGGCAGGTGCCCGCCTCTTGTGGTCCCGGGCAAGCTCCTGGGAGCCGCCAGCCTGGTCCCGGGAAGAGGGGGAGGGCTGGGGGGCATCGGGTGGGTGGCTCGATCCGTGCCAGGTGCAGGGTCTGCTGGCTGGGTGCTGGCAGGCTTGCACCTGGCACGGGCACCGTAGCCAGCCCGTGCCCCTTTAAGGAGTCCGGGGCCGGGAGGGGGGCAATAGAGTTTCCCTGGTGTTGGCCAGAGTGGACACCAGGGAAAGCTGGGGAGGGCTAGCCTCCCACTAGTTTGAATTAAGGGGCTACATACCCCTTAATTCAAACTAGGTAGTTCGAACTAGGCTTAATCCTCGTAAAATGAGGTTTTCCTAGTTCGAACTAAGCGCTCCCTAATTCGAATTAAGTTCGAACTAACGGAGCGCTAGTGTAGCGCCTATCAAAGTTAGTTCGAACTAACGTCCGTTAGTTCGAACTAACTCTGTAGTGTAGACATACCCTAATATACTTGCACCTGCTCTTGTGGTGCCTTCATTGTCAAAGCAAGAGACTCCAGGGCACAAGCTAATCTTGTATCTTCTCCTCCTTTATATGAAGTTTTCTCTCATAGCACAGATGGTGTCTCTTCTGAATACTAGTCTGTGTACTATGAAATGTAAATTGATAAACAAATAAACCATGCAACGTGTATGTATTATATTTAGTTGAATGTTTGTAAACACCTTTGAAAGTGAAAAGGGCCTTCTCAATGCTAGATATTTTTAGAGAAGCCATCCTGGGAGAATAGCTACACTTTTGCCAGAGGAAAGTAATTACCTTTAATAGAAACTGGTCTTGTTTGGAAGTCTCCTTTGATTTAAAGCCACAGTGGAAGTAATTAAATGGTGCAGTAACAGCTGTTGAATGGATATAGATGGCATAGAGCCTCACAGGTGTTGTTCAGAAAGTGTCAGAAAAGAAAAACACAACTTCTAGGGTCTTAACTGTCCTATGTAAAGAACATAGCTCCGCAAAGGACAGCAGACCTTTTTAATTCTTAAAAACTGATTTTAATTTATTAGAATGTATATAAATTAGTGAGAATGGGTGTGAAGGAAGAAGCAGGACCAGAAAAATGCTGGTGGAAGAAGACATTGAGGTAGCCAACAGAACCAAGATAGTTGATGACTGATTGAAAATAACTTTGCAGATGAATAGTGTCACAGGGTCAGTCCCACTCCTGGGCCCCAGACCCTTGTTCAGTCCACAAACTCATAATCTAAGCACAGGTCCCACTTGTCCTTGTCAGTGTTAGGGCTTCTGCCCCTTGGCTAAAAGGGTGTTGGGGCCTATGTCCCTGGTTAGCCTGGGCTGGGTAACCAGTCCTCCTCAACTACTGGCTAGGCTCTCAGGCTGCTTGGGTAAGGGAGTACAAACACCCCCAGCCAGAGCCCCTCACCTTTCCTGTTGTTTCTGACAACACTGCTGTTTGCTGTATCAGCTTCTCTTCTTGTCAGTTAAGTTATCTTGTCTCCCCCTCCTGGGTGGCAAGGGAAAGACTTTTTAAAAGGCCCCATGGCTGCCTGAAGTCAGATTGGCTGGCCCTTAATTAATTTATAGCAGCCCCACCCAGCTGCTTTTATTCTGCCCTTAATAGCCACAGGTCAGCTGCTCCTCACTGTTCTGGAGTAACTCTTCCCCTCCCCTCCCCACTGCAAATTGCATATCTTATTTCAATTCCATTTTAAATTAGCTTATTTTTAAATTTGGCGCATCTCCACAGTGCCAGATTTTGAAATAACGGACTATCTTGAGACATCCCTTAACCCTTATGGAAGAGGGGCTACAAGAATGCCAAAATAACCCGCCTGTTATTTCAAAATATATTTCAAAATATATTTCAAAATAAGGGTGGCTTGTTAAGATGTGGGGTAGCTATTTCAGGATAGCTCCAGCATCCCAAAATAGCCACGCAGTGTAGACATACCCTAACAGATTTACTTGGGCATAAGCTTTCATCACTTCATCATGCATGTGATGAAGCGGGTTTTGCCCATAAAAGTTTATATCCAAATAAATCTGTTAGGGTATGTCTACACTACAGCACTAATTCGAACTAACTTAATTCGAATTAGTTAATTCGAACTAAGCTAATTCAAACTAGTGCATCTAGACCTAAAAACTAGTTCGAATGAGCATTTTGCTAATTCGAACTAGCATGTCCACATTGAGTGGACCCTGAACCGAGGTTAAGGATGGCCGGAAGCAGTGCCGGCAGGGCATCAGATTAGGACTTAGAGCATGGAGCTGCTGTCTCAGGCTAGCCGAGGGCTGTTCTTAAAGAGACCCGACCCCCACCCCGGACAGACAGTTCTCAGGGGTTCCCTGCTTGCAAAGCAGTCCTGGCTTGGAGTGCCCTGTGTGCCCACACTCAGCACATCACAGCACTCGGCCATCAGCCCGGCTGCACTTGCCTCAGGCTTCCATCCGGTAGGGGGTCAATCGGGGGGCTGCTGCAGAGCTTCCACCCCGAGGAGCCCGCAGAGCAACCCCAGTCCTCCCCATCGGGGGCTTGTACCACATTCCTCCCTCACCTCCTTCCACTTACCCCTCTCTAGCCCCCCTTCATGATGTAAAAAACTAAAGGACATGTGTGTTCAAAAATAGAAACTCTCTTTATTGAACAAAACTCGGGGAGACTGGGAAAAGGAGGTGGGAGAGGGGAAGAGAGAGGGTGGGAGAAAGGAGGGCAACTAAAATGATCAGGGGTTTGGAACAGGTCCCATATGAAGAGAGGCTAAAGAGACTGGGACTTTTCAGCTTAGAAAAGAGGAGACTGAGGGGGGATATGATAGAGGTCTATAAAAGCATGAGTGGTGTGGAAAGGGTGCATAAAGAAACGTTCTTCATTAGTTCCACTAATAGAAGGACTAGAGGACACCAAATGAAATGAATGGGTAGCAGGCTTCAAACTAATAACAGAAAGTTCTTCTTCACAAAGCAAAAAGTAAACCTGTGGAACTCCTTGCTGCAGGAGGCTGTGAAGGCTAGAACTAGAACAGAGTTTAAAGGGAAGTGAGATCAAGTCATGGAGGTTGGGTCCATGGAGTGGTATTAGCCAGGGGGTAGAAATGGTGTCCCTGGCCTCTGTTTGTGGAAGGCTGGAGATGGATGGCATGAGACAAATGGCTTGGTCATTGTCATCGGTCCATCCCCTCCGGGGTACCTAGTGTTGGCCGCTGTCGGCAGACAGGCTACTGGGCTAGATGGACCTTTGGTCTGACTCAGTACGGCCATTCTTATGTTCTAAGCTCAGGGTCAGGGGTCTCACTGGACCACCCTGATTTTCATGCAAACCTGCTCCTGGGTGGCCAGGCTGGCAGCTTTCCTGCCCTAGATGGCCGCTTTCCTGTGCCTAGTGCGGAGGTCGTGGATGAGGTCCACGATCTCCGCGCTAGACCAGGCGGGCGCCCGCCTCTTGCAGACCTGGGCAGGCTCCTGGGAGCCGCCAGCCTGGTCCCAGGAAGAGACGGAGGGTTGGGTGGCAGCAGGTGGCTGGCTTGTGCCGTGCCAGGTGTAGGATCTGCTGGCTGGGTGTTGGCAGGCTTGCACCTGGCACGGGCACCGTAGCCAGACCGTGCCCCGTTAAGGGCTCTGGGGCCGGGAGGGGGGCAGAAGAGTTTCCCTGGTGGTGCCCAGAGTGGCCAACAGAGAAAGCTGAGGAGGGCTAGCCTCCCACTAGTTCAAATTAAGTGGCTACACAGCTCTTAATTCGAACTACTTAATTCGAACTAGGCATTAGTCCTCGTAGAATGAGGTTTACCTAGTTCGAATTAAGCGCTCTGCTAGTTTGAATTAAGTTCGAACTAGCGGTTTCTATGTGTAGTGCCTATCAAAGTTAATTCGAACTAACGTCTGTTAGTTCGAATTAAGTTTGTAGTGTAGCCATACCCTAAGTCTTTAAGGGTATGTCTACACTACAGAGTTAGTTCGAACTAACGGACGTTAGTTCGAACTAACTTTCATAGGCGCTACACTAGCGCTCCGCTAGTTCGAACTTAATTCGAACTAGCGGAGCGCTTAGTTCGAACTAGGTAAACCTCATTTTACGAGGATTAAGCCTAGTTCGAAGTAGCTAGGAGCTTGCCCGGGACCGCAAGAGGCGGGCACCCGCCTGGGCTAGTGCGGACATCGTGGACTTCGTTCACGATCTCCACACTAGGCACAGGAAAGTGGCCGTCTAGGGCAGGAGAGCTGCCAGCCTGGCCACCCAGGAGCAGGTTTGCATGAAAATCAAGGGGGTCCACTGAGACCCCCGACCCTGAACCCTGAGCTTACAATGGCCGTACTGGGTCAGACCAAAGGTCCATCTAGCCCAGTAGCCTGTCTGCAGACAGCAGCCAACCCTAGGGACCTTGGAGGGGATGGACCAAAGACAGTGACCAAGCCATTTGTCTCACGCCATCCCTCTCCAGCCTTCTACAAACCTTGGGCAGGGACACCACTCCTACTCCCTGGCTAATAGCACGTCCCTTTAAACTCTGTTCCAGTTCTAGCCTTCACAGCCTCCTGCAGCAAGGAGTTCCACAGGTTGACTCTTTGCTTTGTGAAGAACAACTTTCTGTTACTAGTTTGAAGCCTGCTACCCATTCCTTTCCTCTGGTGTCCTCTAGTCCTTCTTTATGGGAACTACTGAAGAACGTTTCTGTATGCACCCTCTGTATCCACCCTCTGTATCCACCCAACTCCTGCTTTTAGAGACCTCTATCCTGTCCCCCCTCCGTCTCCTCTTTTCTAAGCTGAAAAGTCCCAGTCTCTTTAGCCTCTCTTCATATGGGACCTGTTCCCAACCCCTGATCATTGTAGTTGCCCTCTCCTCTCCCAGCCTCTCTCTTTCCCTCTCCCACCTCCTTTTCCCAGTCTCCCCCAGTTTTGTTCAATAAAGACAGAGTCAATGTTGGAAGAAACGTTATCTTTATTTTGTACATCAGGAAGGGGGGCTAGGGAAGGGTAAGTGGAAGGACGTGAGGGAGGAATGGGGTATGAGCCCCCGATGGGGAGGACTGGGCTGGCTCTGCGGGCTTCTGGGGGTGGAAGCTCTCCTGCAGCCCCCCAATTGCCCTCTCCCCCCAGATGGCAGCCTGCGGCAAGTGCAGCCAGTCTGATGGCCGAGTGCTGTGATGTGCCCAGTGTGGGCACTCAGGGCACTCCAAGCCAGGACTGGTTTGCAAGCGGGGCACCCCTGAGAACTGTCTGTCCGGGGTGGTGGTCGGGTCCCTTAAGTGCAGCCCTCGGCTAGCCTGAGACAGCATCTCCACACTCTAAGTCTTCCTCTGATGCCCTGCCGGCACTGCTTCCGGCCATCCTTAAGCCCAGTTCAGGGTCCACTTAATGTGGACATGCTAGTTCGAATTAGCAAAACGCTAATTCGAACTAGTTTTTAGTTCTAGACGTGTTAGTTCGAATTAGCGCTGTAGTGCAGACATACCCTAAGATACCACAGAACTCCTGGTTGTTTTTGCAGATACAGACTAATACGGCTACCCCTCTGATACCTGGAGGAAAGTGTCATTCCAGACTCTAATGTCTACAATGGTGTGTGGATGAGTAATTGGGAGAGAGGGTTGCTTCAATGGTCTGGCCTACCAATTGTCCATAAAGAATGAAGCAGATTCTACAAGCATGCTTTTAGAGGGAGATATTATGGACAGAGCACTTAACTAGGACTCAGGAGAGCTGGGTTCTATTTCTGGATCTGCTAGATGACCTTAGTCTTGTCAACATTTCCCCTGCCTCTATTTCCTTACCAGTAAAATGGAGGTAATGATACTTGCCTGCCTTTGTAAAGTTATGTGAGGTGCATAGATGAAAAGCACTGCATAGTAGCTATTTCTTAGGCCTTGAAATGCTGCTCTGGTAGAGTGCACAAGATACTGCTCACATGGTCATCTTGCCATTAAACACAAGTTGTGGCCAGGTTAGACCAGGGACTGTTTGTATGTCCCTGGGTCCTACTCGCCTTAATGTTCCTTTACACTTCATAAGACAAACAATTCCCTCAGTAAATTCCTCAAAGAGGTGTCTGGTATCCTTTGTGCACCTTAAATACACCAGATGGAAACTATGCTACAGTAAAGGGGCCTGTGAAGAAGTTCAAGAGCTGATTTGGCAGAACGAGACTAGAAGTGTGCTTGTATTTGCAGCAGAAGGCGCAAGAAAAGAGAGATTACAGATGAGGGGATGTGTGTCAGGGGAAAAGGAGGCTAGCAGCCAAGACAAAATGGGTTGAGGGGTCTTGTAGAGAAGTTGGAGGTGTAGAGAACATGAGAGATCTCAGAGTTACTGCGTGTAGTGAGGCATGAGGTGTTTGGAAAGCTTTTCAGAGCTTGCATTAAATACACTGCCTTATGCAGATGCCTGTTATAGTGACCAGAAAATAGCAGAGCCTTTGCTGGCCATTGGAAAACACACACAACAAGCAGGTTTCACTCTCTTTGTATATTCATAATGTGAAGCCTTATTCTCACGTAATATCCTTTGAACTGAATAAGCAAGTCAAGATGCACCAGGATCATCCAGCCATGGAATAATCACGCTTACTAGACGTTACTAATTTGACAATGAGCAATGAATTGGTTAACTATGTTGGCACTTAGTTGTTCATATTTATGCTTCAAAGCTGACACCACTTTAAGATGAATGGGGGAAGTTAATTTCTCTTGATGCTATTGTTTTTAGCCGGTAAGGATGAGGACTCCACAAGATGAAAGTACGTTGGTTTATATTGTCAAGGTTATCTTCCAAACCAGAAGCTAGAAACTTCCTTTATTATAAGAAAACAAAAGCATAAATTCTGGGAAACAGAACAGAACCCTTGACTATTCTGCATGAAGATCCTCAATCATCAGGATTCATGAATGTGCCACTCCTGAAGTTTTTCATTATTCCAGGTTCTGAGGTATTTTGCCCAGGCCACAGTATGATTTCCGCCAATAGGCTGATAAAGACATCACATATCCTCCTCTAAAAAAATAAAAGAAATGAAAAATAAAGTAGGCATTTTTCCTTCCAAGTGTAATCTTCAAAAAATGTAACAATGGTTGTTATTATTAGTAGCAGTGCTTTTATTGCATGTTATCCTGGTCCAGCAAAGTTGGCACACGATAGGAAGTAAAGGACCTTGGTTCTGGTTTTGGATCTGCCTCTTACTTGCTGTGCTTCACAGGATGAATCACTTAACTGTGCCTCAGTTTAGCCCCTGGAAATGAGGAGGAGGATTCTCACTCACTTTTTGTGAAGTGTTCTGAGAGCTAGGCATGAAAAATTGTTATGTAATAGCTAACTAAGGGCCAAATTCTAATACCTTTATCCACACTGAATAGTAGCTTATTCCTTAAGTAGTTGCACTGAGCTCAGTAGGACTGCTTGCAGAGTGAAGTACTATTCAACATGAGTAAGGGTGGCAGAATCAAGCCCTTAGCATGATTTTGGGGTTGGCAAAAAAACAAGCAGACAAATTCCTAAATTTCTAGCTAGATTTTTACCCTCACATTTTAGTAAAAAAAATGTGATCTGAAAATGGGTGAAACTTCAGGATAATGGCTAGGTCAATGGCATACACAATGGCTGTATGCTTGAAGATAGTCACACTCTATCTTAATCACTGTATACATCTCCACTTACCTGTATCACATCTGTAATATTGCCTCTGGGATTTCAGAAAAATAGCTTGAAATGTCAGTTCTGCACTTAAACTGTAACCAAAACCCCTGAGGAGCTATCAAGTTATCAGACTTTAGTACTGAAAACATAACACCGGTTTAAGTAGAGCTACTCAAACTAGGTCAAATTACAATTGGATAATCTTCTAGCAAGCTGGAATTCAGAGAGATTTTCGGGCAAATGGGCAAATTCACAATTGTCTCCGTGACCCAGTTCTACAACATGTAAACTTTAAAGTTAGGCTCACAATAAAACTTCAGATCTGAATGTCCCAGTTCTCTGCTATGCAGAACTCAAAATAGTGGAAAATGAGGACTTGGTGGCTTCATATCTGGATATGACTTTACAGTCAGGGATGTTTGGATTTGGTGTTTTGAATTCTGTGCACTGTAGAGAGAGAGATTTGAGTGACAAACTCTGGCCTTGCCTGGATCTGTGATATTGGGTCATATTGATCACCAGTAAAATTCTTCCCTTTCAAAACAGAAACAAATTTCAGAGGTCTCCACAACTGCAAATCAAACATACTGGCTGCGTCTAGACTGGCAAGCTTTTCCGCAAAAGCAGCTGCTTTTGTGGAAAAACTTGCCAGCTGTCTACACTGGCCGCTTGAATTTCCGCAAGAACACTGACGATCTAATGTAAGATTGTCAGTGTTCTTGCGGAAATGCTATGCTGCTCCCGTTCGGGCAAAAGCCCTTTTCTGGAAATGCTTTTGCGCAAAAGGGCCAGTGTAGACTGCTGTTTTGCGCAAAAAAGCCCCGATGGTGAAAATGGCGATTGGGGCTTTCTTGTGCAAAACCACGTCTTGATTGGCACGGACGCTTTTCCACAAAAAGTGCTTTTGCGCAAAAGCATCCGTGCCAATCTAGACGCTCTTTTCCGCAAATGCTTTTAACAGAAATTTTTTTCCGTTAAAAGCATTTGTGCAAAATCATGCCAGTCTAGACATAGCCACACTCTTCCTAAAAACTAGAATTTCTACATACAAGACAGTGTGAATAGGTCTTCTGTGAAGCATTGATAGAAGGATCTGTTTTGGTGACCCATATTTAAGAAGTGGATCAATATATACACTTTCTAAAATGAAATGTATAAGACTAAATTCCTCCTCTCAGATATGCATTGTTAAATTACGAATTAGGGGCTGGCTGCAGCCAGTTCTTTAACTTTTGTTCCACCATTACTCTGACATCTTTATATATCTTCTGCGTTCTAATGGTGGATCTTCAAAAGAGGGAAGGATTCAGTCCCAAATTGTCAATTTTCCCCCAAACTAACTTAAATTATTCCCGTACCACTGATTCGGAAAACATCTAATGCCAGCTTACATTTCTGGGAGGAATAATTTGCACTCTTGAACCTACTCAATTGTGTTGCCATATATTTAGCTATATGGATATTTTATACTCACTTCAGCTAAATTGGAGACCCAAATGCAAATTCTGGATTTGTGACACTCCCTGAAGAAGCTGAGAGTGAAAAAAAATAATTCATAATCCACAGATATAATCATTAAACAATCGGTAGCAGATGCTAATTAGCTTTCTTTTTAACTCTGTAGTTTCATGTCTGAATATATGGGGAATGAAACAGAATTTACAGAATTAACATTTTAAACATATGTATATAACACTTAGTCTTAAAAATTAAGATGTTCAGAACTTTTCCGAGGCTGACTACAGACACAAGAAGACCTTGGAGTTTCAAAAAATAATTGATAACAGAAAAAGTGCTGCAACCAACTCAGCGTAATTCTGTGTTAGACCTCATCATGATAGATAAAAAACAGATCTTTATACAAGGTATTTATATGGTTCCCATTACTGAAGTTTCTGAGCAGCTCAGTTTTTAATGTATTCATGGTCTTTAACATGTAAGGCAGGGAACTTTTATTCCTAATTTACAGGTGGGGAGCTGAGGTACGTGGACAGTAAGGGCATGTCTACACTGACCGCTTATTTTGGAATAAGCTATTTCAGAGGAAATACTCGTCTACACAGCAAATGTCAATCAAAACAGCACTGAGCTATTTCAAAATAGAGTGTCTCAACTACACTAAACACTGATGAGAGATGCAGAGGGGGTAGGATACTGCAGACAGCTCATCTTCTGACTAGTAAAATCATAGATCTAATGGTTTCGGGATAACAGGGGAGGGATGGGACTGCCCCCCTCCCAGGATGCAATGGGGCTGCCTGTAGTAGAGGCAGGTCTGGGGTGCCACCCCTGAGCAGAAGCTGTGGTCCCTGGCCTTCATGTAGGTCTGGCACCATTCTTTGACCTTCATTCAAACCTGCTACTGGTGTGTATGTGGCCCAGGCTTTTAGCCATCCAGCCATAAATGCTGCATTCCTGTCTGGTGTGGCGATCCTGCTGATTTCCCCCCTCACCCCAGATCTCAAGGAGATCCAGGGTTTCCGCACCAGACCGGGATGGTTCCCTCCTCTTTCGGCCCTGGGCAGGGTCCTAGGAGCTTCCTAAGGCAGAGGTGGCAGCTGTGGGGGGCTTGGCTGGAGCAGTGGGCTTGGCCACGACAGCAGGGAAGGCTGTGCAGGGGCCTGCCATGTGGCATGAGGCAAGCAGGGCCTGCCTTGTGCCACAGCCTTCAGGGCATCAGGGGAAGGGAAGCTATAGAGTTCTGATGAGTTTGAACAGAGCAGCCAGCAGAGAACCTGTGGGATTACCCGAAGGCCACTTATTCTGAAATAACTCCAGTTGCCCTGTCTATACATGCCCTATTCCAAAATACAGAATCCAGAATAAGGCACCTGTTATTTTGATACTATTTCAAAATAGTGGGCTTGCTATGTAGACACTCACATAGTTATTTCAGAATAACTAAGTGATTGGGCAACAAAATGGCAAATGAAATTTAATGTGGATAAGTGTAAAGTAATGCACATCGGGAAAAATAACCCCAACTATACATACAGCATGATGGGGGCTAATTTGGCTACGACAAATCAGGAAAGAGATCTTGGAGTTATCGTGGACAGTTCTCTGAAAACTTCCACACAGTGTGCAGCGGCGGTCAAAAAGGCAAATAGGATGCTAGGAATTATTAAGAAAGGGATAGAAAATAAGACCCAGAATATCTTACTGCCCCTGTATAAAACTATGGTACGCCCACATCTTGAATACTGTGTACAGATGTGGTCTCATCACCTCAAAAAAGATATTTTGGCCCTGGAAAGGGTTCAGAAAAGGGCAACTAAAATGATTAGGGGTTTGGAACGGGTCCCATATGAGGAGAGGTTAAAGAGACTGGGACTTTTCAGTTTAGAAAAGAGGAGACTGAGGGTGGATATTATAGAGGTCTATAAAATCATGAGTGGTGTGGAGAGGGCTGATAAAGAAAAGTTATTTATTAGTTCCCTAAATAGAAGAACTAGAGGACACCAAATGAAATTAATGGGTAGCAGGTTTCAAACTAATAAAAGAAAGTTCTTCTTCACACAGCGTGTAGTCAACCTGTGGAACTCCTTGCCAGAGGAGGCTGTGAAGGCTAGGACTATAATAGAGTTTAAAGAGAAGCTAGATAATTTCATGGAGGTTAGGTCCATAAAAGGCCTAGGGGATAAAATGGTGTCCTTGGCCTCTGTTTGTCAGAGGCTGGAGAGGGATGGCAGGAGACAAATCGCTTGATCATTGTCTTCAGTCCACCCTCTCTGGGGCATCTGGTGCTGGCCACTGTCCAGCTAGATGGACCTTTGGGCTAGATGGACCTTTGGTCTGACCCAGTACGACCGTTCTTATGTTCTTATGTTCTTATTCAAGAATAAGGTTGCTGTGTAGATATGCCCTAAATAACTTACCCAAAGTCACACATGAAGTCTGTAGTAGAGTAAGAAACTAAACATGGGTCTTCTGGGTCCTAGGCTGATTCCCTGACCATTGCAACGTACTTCCTCATGATGAGCTGCTCTATATGTATGAACTAAAAACTCTTAAAAGCTTATGTGTAATTGATCATGGTCTAATTTCATTTGCTATGTACAGACAGAATATTGTCCAAACCAGTAAAACACACACACACACAGCCAGTGCTTTTAAAAGGAATAGTTTCCCAAAACCTGTAAATAATTGTATACAATTGAGTGGGAGGAAACATATAAACATGAAAATGTGAATTACTATTGAGAATTGTTTAAATATGCTTTATTAGATATTACAAAAGAAACAATACCTCAAACACAAAATAAGTTTGTCTTTTGGGTTAAAAAATGTTCCGACTAAGAAAATGGAGGCAGCAATAATAATTAACAAATGGAAAAAATGAGGAAGATGCAATTAGAAAATGTTAGTCTGAATCTGCAAAAGCGATGAGGAGTCCTGTGGCACCTTATAGACTAACTGAAGTGTAGGAGCATAAGCTTTCGTGGACATCTGACGAAGTGGGTCTTTGCCCACGAAAGCTTATGCTCCTACACTTCAGTTAGTCTATAAGGTGCCACATAACCCTTAATTAGTGACTCATTTTCTTGATCAGTAATATTGGGCTAGTAATATTTACAATATTTTGCATGTATGACTAGAGTTTAAAGTCATTAATGTTTGTAAAAACACTTTAAGGTCCATAATAGAAAGCACTGTCTAAGTACAAAGAACATATTTAGTCATTAAGAAAACTAAGGATACATTTACACTTGGAATTAGGGGTATGATTCCCAGCTCAAGTTGACATATTTATCTCATTGAGCCAGAGTCTTAAAAATAGCAACAAAACTATGGCAGCATGGGCAGAGGAAAGTGGTGGCGTAGGCTAGTTAGCCCATGTACTTAACCACGGGGTCTGAGTTTGCCACTGCTCACCACTTCACCTGTAACCACAGCTACACTATTATAGTTAGTAGGACAAGTATCTCTGTCGGAGTTGGGAATTGGCCCCCGTTTCAAATGTGGACATTGCCTTAGATTCTTGGTATCATGTAATAATATTTGGCAATACCTGGTATGAAACTTGGTGTTAATGGTATTTTAGGTTGTGCAGAGAAGGGTCACAGATGCAAACTTGAATCCATAGCCTATTTTCCATTGTCAGTGGAAAAACTAAAAATTGATCAAAAAATGCATAGATATTCCAAAAGAATATCTGTCTGCTATCTCATGTAGGATTTGCATCCATGTATAATGTAAAATAATACACTGTTTTCTCATTATTGCAGCCACCATCAGGCCTTTGCCTTTTATAGTTATAATAAATAAATACATTTAGTTTTATGCTCATCTTTATTTTAAGAATATGCCTTTGTTTATATTTCAAGCCTTCTTATTAACAAATCCTCCCAGAGGTTTTTACCAAGAAACTGAACTCTTCAGTTCTCTATTTATAGATCTTTAAATGCCATCTATTTTTATGTCTCTAAGGCTGCTTCTTCAAATACATATTCTGTCTCCTAGTGCGGTTCTTGAAAGCTTTTATTTACATCTGTTGATCTTCTCTATGCTTTCTCTCAGTCCTCTCTTGCCAAGGCTTGGTTCCTGACAAATTTTTGCTAGACTTAGAGCTTGGAACTTTTCAGGAAACAATACCTTTACCATTTCTGAAGGCTCACCATGCCCTCTATACCACTGGGAGATAGCACTTTTGAGGGTAGTGAGATTGTGACAAGAAATCAACAAAGCAGCTTTCTGTAGTACCACTCCTCTCCTACCAGTGGGAGGTCTGTACACATTACTGCAGTTGCCATGAGGGAGCATGCTGCTAGATCTAGATTCTAAACTCCCCCACCCACACCCGACAAATGTAGTACCTTTTGAGAATCTAGAAGTGGATTGGGGAGAGCGTTCTTGTTCCGCCAGCTCTATGTTGGATGATTCTTTTGTGTAATACACCCTTTATTTTTCCTGGCTGGTTATTCTGTTTCAGAGCTGTCCGTCAGCTATGTCATTCAAGGGTCATCGGCTCTTTTATGGCTGTTACTTGTCAATCAGGAGGAACCTGCACCTTTGTCTCACCAGCAAGGGGGGCAGAAAGGTAAGATATGTTCTCACCTATTTCCAACTGGTAGATGACCATCTAGACTGAATAATTCATGTGTGAGGCAAGTTCATTCATAGCTTATTGAATGAAGGAGTGAGGTAATGAATGGACATGGCTAGTAGAAGAAAGCACATAAATCTTTCAAGTTGTAGTCCTTCATTTTATTGGTATACTTAGCCCATTGACCCAGTCTAAAGTAAATCCAGACCAAGTCATAGCTGGACAAACCTCTGATATTCTGTTAGCAATCCATTAGGTCATGTTGTTGGAGGTCTCAGAAGTCCTTTGTTTAAACCACTGAGTTTTATTTGGCCCACTGGGCCAAGGAAATGCAGAGGTGTGTATGCCTTCTAACCCTAGATCATGAACATTGGACAATTGCTTAGTATAATATAATATATAATATAGATAATTCTGCTCCTGTTTATAGTAACTCGTAAATTCAAATTAATATAGGTTTAATTCATGATTTTATTGTGATGAAATTACTCTCCATTAGACAGCAATATGTATTGTGTCCTTTATTTTCATGGCAGCTTTGTGTGTTAGGTCAGGCTATTTAGAGGTAACATTTGCAACTTTAAGGCAATAATGTTAATGATGCAGTGCCATAGGTGTCACCACTAGTGCAGACTCTGGAGCAGGCTCAGGTCTGCCTGGAAGGGGATTGTGGTGCAAGTGATTTTGCAGTGATGTTTCCATAGAGGAAGGTCTATAAACAACAAGCAATACCCCCCAAAGGGAGGCCAAGGGATGAACTGATACAATATATGCTTGCTGTAATGTCTGCCAATTAACTGGTCTAGAGGCAAAAACAGCCCTTTTGCTGCAAAACCTCAGGAAAGCATAGTGGTGGAAACATAGAACTTGGCACCTCCCGAGCTAGTGGGTTGACTAACTATTTATGCGTAAGAACAGTAGAGCAACTGCAAATCTTAATACACCTTGAGATCTTTTTGAGGAAATAATTGTTTTAAGATTTCACCATTTCTCTCTCTTCCTGACCTTCCAGGTCTTTTATCCTGTGAATATCCTAAGTGCCATGTGCCCATATAACTCAGAAAATTGGAATTATCTGTGGAGAAAAAGCACATTCCTGAGGAACACAGTATCATAGAGACTTGATTATTTCTTCTTGTAGAAGGGGCCAAGGTGTTTTATGATACCGTGCAGTTGCAGCTAAGATTGGCTTGTAGCCCAATCAACTAGTCACTGCTTTCCGGTGTATTTTTGTATTGGACTTCTGCTGAAATGCCCACAAGAGATTTTGGTAACTCTGCAAATGCTTTTGCCGGTAGTGAGTGTTAATATAATTTAAAAAATCTGTTCTGCTCCCACCCTCCCTTCTCTTTGTAAAAAGAGTAAATCATTTGGAGACTGTTTCCAGCAAACACCAGCTTGTTGAATTTCTAGAAAGGGCTGTAGTTTTTCTATTTGAGCAATGCTTTATAACATATCATTGGAATTCTAAAAACAACCCAGCGTGCTTAGTAGCTAAGCATATTACAATGCTATAAAACCAATTATATTAATTTCAAGTCCCTCACAGAACACTAAAATTCTTTAAAGGCCAAAATATGTCCACTCTAGAGAAGGGGAATAGTTGAAAAGGATGGGATGTAGTCCTGATGTAGCTCAGGGGTATGGATTTGATGATTTCTCAAGGTCTCTTGGAGCCCTACATTAGGGTTTTCCATCCTCTGGCTATGTTTACACTGTAGCCTTCTTGCAGAAAAGCGTATGCAAATGAAGCTCGGCGTGGAATATCACCACACTTCATTTGCATAATTAATGAGCAGCCATTTTTATGCAAGAGGCTTTTGCGCAAAAAAAGAGCAGTGTAAATGGTTCCTTTTTGCACAAAACCCCCCTCTTGCACAAGAGCCGTACTTCCCCTGAAGTATCTGGGGAAACTCTATGGGTGTGTCTAGACTACATGACTCCGTCGACGGAGGCATGTAGATTAGCCAGATCGGCAGAGGGAAATGAAGCCGCGATTAAAATAATTCAACAGTCTAGATTGTACCCTGGGTAATATCACATGGTTATTTAGGGAATCAGACTCACCTGTTATCCAAAAAGTTTGTCTCAGAATCTTTGCATTCTTCCTTCCATACATAAAATGATATTGTACAAAGTACTGACTAACCAGCAGTGGCATGGAAACTCAGATGTGGAGAGAAGAAAAGGAAAGCAGTGAGAAGGAAAAATAAAAAAAAACCCAGAGAAGTCATGTCCATTTCTTGATGACTCTTAATCCTAGAGTAATGTTATTTCCCAGGAAGTAAGCTATTTAATTTGTTCTTTTTCTGAGTTTTATGGGTACTCAGTGTTATTGGTAAAAAAAAATATTATATGCATATTTGTGAAAATGGCAGCAGGTAGTTCTAGAACACTCAGCCCAAAAAGCTAGGATTTTTTGAATTAGTCAAGGGATGTGGAAATACAGGCAGAAGCACAAGAAAAAAGATAGTCACAGGATTAGCCATAGTGGTATGTGAAGTAAAAATTATACTGGGAATAATGGGAATCCAGAGGACAAGGGCAGGATTGGAACAACACAGAGCACTGGGACAGAAGAATGTCACCTTTAGAATGGGATTTTGGATAAACAAGAAGAGGTAGCATTGACAAACAGGTAGGTAAGGAAACAGACTCATTTAAAGAAGCTAATATACCAAAATCAGGAATATAATCAAGTAGAGAGACTCTTAATCCTCTTTCCATTTATGCTAGTTTTAATGGCACTATTACTAAGTTAACAAGAAAATACTGGCCCCCATTTACTCTTTAGAAGAAAAATGGTTAATCAGACAATGTAATCATGATTCCAGGCAACTTTTATTTACATTATCTACAGTTTCTCCAAAATATATCTTTCAACAGTGGGGATACAGAACAATTCCAGCACTCTTTGAATTTGTGCATCCACAAATGGCAGTCAGCACACCTGGTGTCTCCAAAACTGGAGCTGGTCACATGATCAAGTGACCTGTCTATGTCTTACATGCAAGTAGCCATGATGCGCTGGCTGATTTGCAGACTTCCAGACACATTCCTCAGGTGTGTTTTGGCCACTCTGAGAGCCATTGTCCATGAAGCATTGCTAATTAGCACAGCCATTCATTGAATAATCATCCCTCATAATAGGTGTTCCAGACCCATTGTTCCCTTCCAGACAGAGAGCATTTAAAATATAAGAATAGAGTCCATATTTATAACTTTACATACAAAAAATCATACTAGTACATGAGTAGCATACCTAGAATCAACAGAGCATAAGCTTTCATTTGATACTTCACATGGCCCACTTTGTACAGAATTTGGAGCAAACACCCACTAGGGGTGCAGCAGTGACCTGCCTGCTCACATTAAATTCCAATAACATGACATAAAGGTCTATCCCGAAGTTTATACTGGTCTAACAAAAAGCATTTTAAGAACTGATCATAGTTTTTAACTCCTGCGTGTAGACAAGGCCTGAGATTCTGAAACACAATCCCATGGCAAATTCAACATCAGCAGAATACAGAATAAACAGAGCCCCATCCAAAGCTGGGAATTAACATGACATGATCAGGGTCTGATTCTTCTTTTACTTATAGTGGTGCAAATCAGGAGAAGCTCTGCTGAAGTTAATTGAGTTACACTGGTGAAAAAGTGTCATAAGAGAGAAGCAAATTGGCAGTTTTCAACCAAGTGTCAGCAAAGTGAATGCTTTTCATGCCTGAAGGTACATTCAGACTATTAGTTGATTCTATTTTTGCAGCAAGAAACCTGATACTAGCCCAATGTGGATGTTCTCCAACTTCATTGGACAACTATGCTATATGGGCATATATAAATTCTTAATGTGCTGGGAGCATGATTAAATTCTGGATTGTTGGACTAATACGTCAACTTTTGAAATACTCCAGGAATATAAAAGGACCATGAGGCCATCTCCATCTTGTCTTCAATCCTGCTCCTGATTCCAGAAGTGCCTTTGTTAAGGACACAGAGCCTTGAAGGATTTGCTGACCCATCCTGACACAGAATGTGTACCAGAGATGTTTAAGCTTTCAGTTTGTAACATCTCTGCTGAGAGTCTGCATCAAGAATGTGGGGAGTGATGTATGTAATATATTCTCTTTAACAATCTCACTCTTAACCCCTTTCTTTCTTTTTATTAATAAACATTTAGATTTTAGATTCTAAAGAATTGGCACAGCATGCTCTTTTGGGCAAGATCCAAGATATAAATTGACCTGGGGCTGTGGCTGATCATTTGGGACAGAGAGAACCTGTTCAGACTTGTAATAGAAATGTAGCCGTGTTAGTCTAGTCTTGCTGAAACAAAAAACAGCACTTTAAATGTAGCACTTTAAAGATTAGCAAGATGGTTTATTAGGTGATGAGCTTTCGTGGGCCAGACCCACTTCCTCAGATCAAATTGTGGAAGAAAATTGGCATGACCATATATACCAAAGGGATACAATCAAAAAAAAGTGAACACATATGAAAAGGACAAATCAAATTTCAGATGTCATCGATGTAGCATACCCTTTTACCCCTTCTCTATTTATGCTACATCGATAACATCTTCATTATCTGGACCCATGGCCAAGAAACCCTGAAGACATTCCACAGAGATTGCAACAACCTACACTCTACCATCAATCTCAGCCTGGACCATTCTACACGAGAGATCCATTTCCTGGATACCACTGTACAAATCACCAATGGTAAATTAGACACCACTCTCTACAGAAAACCCACCAACTCATACAGTTACCTACATGCCAAGCCCTTCGATACAACCACATCTGCTCTAATCCCACTGACAGAGTCCAGAAACTTCAGGATCTCTACCAAGCAGTTATAAACCTCAATTACCCACCCGGAGAAATAAAAAAGCAAATTGAAAGAGCCAGACGAATACCCAGAAACCATCTACTTTAAGACAGACCCAAGAAAACCAACAATAGTACACCACTTGTCATCACCTACAGCCTCCAACTTAAACCTGTCCAACACATTATCAATAAACTACAACCTATACTGGAACAGAATACTAAACTCCGAGAGGCTCTGGGAGACAGACCCATAGTCTCCTTATAGACCTAACCTCAAGATGATTCTTACCAACAACCACAGGACATACCACACTAATACCAACCCTGAAACTTTCCCTTGCATCAAACCCCGTTGCCAGCTTTGTCCACATATTCACTCTGCTGATACCATTATTGGACCTAACCAATTCAGTTATAAGATCAAGAACACATATTCCTGCTCATCCAGAAATACAATTTATGCTATCATGTGCCGACAGTGTCCATCTGCTATGTACATTGGACAAACGTCTCAGACATTTTGCCAAAGAATCAATGCACACAAAACAGATATTAGACAGGATCACAAAGAAAAAACAGTTTCTTGCCATTTCAACCAGAAAGGGCATTGTCTCAATAACTTGATTACCTGCATCCTGCTTCAAAGACATTTTAACACCAGACTTGAAAGAGAATCCTCTGAACTGTCATTCATGCTTAAATTTGACACTTTACGCCGAGGTCTCAACAAAGATGCTAATTATCTTACCCATTACAAAGATAGCTTCTCCAATTATCACCTCTAATATCATTAGCTCACAGACATTTACCTCCCCCCATCATTGCCCCTCTGTTCTGAAATTTGATTTGTCCTTTTCATATGTGTTCACTTTTTTTTGATTGTATCCCTTTGGTATATATGGTCATGCCAATTTTCTTCCACAATTTGATCTGAGGAAGTGGGTCTGGCCCACGAAAGCTCATCACCTAATAAACCATCTTGTTAGTCTTTAAAGTGCTACATAGTCCTCTTTTTTGTTCAAAGTTGGTGAAATGGGGTTTTATAACCCCTCACCTGTGTAAGGTGTAGGTCTGGTTCTGACACAGGTAAAGCTACATTGTCTGGGGATTTTGTTTGTAGGCTTCCTACTGGCCAGATTGCAGCTGAAGTGCTCTGTGTGACTGGTTTGGTGTCTTATAGAGGAGAGCCCCAGTCTTGGGCTTTAAGTTGTCCTGATTTTAAGTAATTCGCCCTGATCTGCTGTTCTCTGTGGTGCTCCGACCGACATGATATATTACACCTTATTTCAGTTTCAGTGGCTTATTTTGGTTTATCTTAATTATTGGGCTTGTGCTACACTAGACCGGGAAGGCTGGCTTAATGTACGTAATTCCATCTACAGAAAATGTGTAGCAGGAGTCGGTTTACCTTAAGCTGAGCCTTGGCGGCGTCCACACTGTGGGAGGCCAACAGGATCAAGCACTCCCATCAGTTTCTCTTACTCTTTCCAAAAGGAGGAATAACGGATGCTGGCAGGAGCTGCCCTCAGCATTCAATTTATGGGTTTATACTAGCCTTGCTAAATCGAACGCCAGAAGACTGACCTCCGGAGCATTGATCTTCCGGTAAGTATAGATGTGTCCCTTGCTATTTGGCTTTCCTTATTCTGGAATAAGCCTAATTTGAACCAAAATAAGTGTCCAGGCAGCCTTTTGCACCAGAAATATTTTGTTTGTTGTATAAAGAAATCCTCCATTTTCATATTTTTAAAAACATGTTTCTAGCTTTTATAGTTATGGAAATATCCTTGAAAATGAGACCTGAATGCAAACCAACACAGGAATGTCTGCCTGAGTTTGCAAACAACCAGATACAATAGCTCTAAGAGATGAACGAATAATAATTCCATCTAATTCAGCCAGCATTGCAGCTGGAATGGTCTGCAGTGGTTTTAACCTTGGTGGAAGATTCCTTGCCATCTCACAAAACTTTTTATTAATGCTCTCCCTGTATTTTTTCCACAATAGCATATATTCCCAGGAAAAGGAGACCTGCCATACCTGATCAGAGCAGTACTTCATCTAGGCTGGATATCTTGGTTCCAGATGCTTCAGAGAAAGGTGTAAGAAAACTCATAATATCCCGCTGTCTGGGGAAGTTTCATCTTAGTTTCATGCAGTTTTTTGGCTGGCCAATGCTTGAGCATGTGTTTATATCCCTTATATCTTTTCTGTCATCTATCATGTATTTCTATTGTTGGAACTATTCTCTACAGGTTCAGCCATAAAGGTCACAATAGGACATAGGTCATAAGTCAAAACAGATCAAAAGCTATAGAATGCCAAATGTTGTAATATAATTCATGCTAGTGCATGCAGCACATACATAAAGTGATAGCTCATGTTAAGACATTGCCTCATATTGTTCTTCTAGTGCTACAGCTCCCCTAAGAGTGTTACAATAGCCTTTTAACTTTCTCGTGGCTTCGCCATGCTGTGAGTTATTTCTGGCCAGTGGAATGTACAGAGTTACCTTTTGGGTATTATTTAAGCAGGCGTTTTGTGATTTTGCCAGAGATCTTTTTTGCAGGAGTCAAGGTGTGTATTGTTTCCCTCATTTAAAAAAAAGAGAGGGAAGGAAACTGAAGATTTACACTTTGGCGTAAAGACGTATTGGGTATATGAAGAAGTGATCCCTTGGTCACAGCAGGGATATGTGTGAGAAGCCATATACAGCAAATTTTAGGTGCCCCGTTTTTTTTACTCCACCTTAAAACAAAAAATGGACAACTTGCTGCCTAGTACTTCTGTTTCTGGTGTTGAGGAGGGTTGGATATTTATCTTATTTTCTAAATGCTGCTACTCACATTTGTGTTTATTGGATAAGAAAGAAAGAAAGAAAGAAAGAAAGAAAGAAAGAAAGAAAGAAAGAAAGAAAGAAAGAAAGAAAGAAAGAAAGAAAGAAAGAAAGAAAGAAAGAAAGAAAATGATCCTTTTCTTATGAACTCTCCCCTCCCCCCCCACACATACTCTTTTGACTTTTCCCCCTTTGGGTGCTTGGTGGAAAAATCATTACTTGCATGTGAAGGGAAAATCATTTAATGAATCTCAAAATCATTCAATTATTCTTAAAAACACTTCACATCACACATCTTTTTCCAAGTAAAGTGTGCATTTTTCACATGTAAATGGTGCATAACTGCCTAACACAATGAGTCCCTAGAGACAGAGACATTTTTAACAAAGGGTTACAGAAGTATATGCAGAATTTTGATATACGTCAGCATTAAAGATCCTGTATTTAAGATGCAGCGTTTCCTTCTCTCTCTTCACTGTCTTTCAACAATTTTTATGCAAAAATGCCTTAGTGTTGTAGTGAAATTACCTAGTTAGAACCATAGTGAGATTCACATGCTTTGCTTATCTCAGAGTGCTACATTACCATATGATAAATGTGTAGTGATCCTTAAGGACTGATTGTGTTAACCATATTATTTAGATTTTTTGTAATGAAATATGTATCTGTGGAGGACTGTAGGACAAGAAGTGAAGGACTTCTGCTACAAGCCAAATTATTCTCGGTTTTTGGTTGAGCCTGATTCTAATCTCATACAGGTTGGACCTCCCTGGTCCAGCAACTTCGGGACCTCACCGGTCCCGAAGGAGGGAGTTGGCCAGGCCAGGAGAGGTTGGCCCCTCTGTCAGGCTCTCCTGTCCCTGGATCACCGGTCTCTCAGCTCCTCAGCCCGTCCTGGGGCTGCTGGGGCTCCACTGCCCCAAGGCTGTCAAACCCTGCAGCCCCAGTGCTGCTGGAGCTCAGCTGCTCCGGGCTGCCAGGGCTCCAGGCCACCAGGGATTTGCTGCTCTGGCACACCAGGTCTCTGCTGCTCCAGGGCTCCGCTGCTCTGGAGTTGCTGGGGCTCTGTTGTCTCAGGGCTGCTGGGGCTCAGCTGCTCCGGAGCCACTGAAGTTCCACAGCCAGCCCCAGGGCCACCGGCATTCTGCAGCCCTGAGGCTGTGCACCAGGACTCTGCTGACTGGAGCCGGGACTCTCTTGTCCAGTTACATCCATGTTTCTGCCGGACCACAGATGTTGCCGGACCAGAGAGACCCGGATCAGAGAGGTTCAACCTGTGCCAACGATTCACACGTTCAATTCCACTGATTCTATAGGAGTTCCTCTGGGTTTATATATACATGAGAATAAAACAGTCCTCATCTGTGTTTTATTTTCTGTTCGTCTTCTGCCTTTTTTTAAACTCTCTTCCCACTCCCCTACTCCCCACCTTGAGATTTTGTATGGACTTGAGCTGAAAAAACTGGCTTTCTCAATGTTATGAAAAATATGTGCTCTGTACACAGCAGGATCAGGTGAAATTCAGGGAGTCTGAGAATTTTGCAAAATGTATTGGGTTTGCAAAATAAGTATGAGGGCCAGATCCTTGGCTGGTATTACTGGAAATAGATCTATTCACTTGCTATGCTGATTTACACCAGCTGAGGATCTGGCCTTGCTTTTTTAAACCTTTTCTCCCTCTGATTTAAACAAAAAAAATTTCCTAGTAATTTAGCTTTTAAACAACCCTTATTTTACTAACCATTTGGAATTATTGGACTATAACAGGGATAGCAGAAAACTGCCACCCTCAGATAGGATATATTGACATACTAAGTGCTGCATATGGTATGGTTAGTTGAGAGAAATGTTTTCTTGAGAATATTTCTCTTTCCTTTTTTGAACCATTTTTTTCAGCCTTTCCTATCCAAAATGTAAATTCAGAAACTTCCATATGTGTGATTTTCAGACTCATGATTTTCCTGAAGGTACAAAAATTGGGCAAAACGAGTTAGCTATCTCTCTGGTTCACTTAAAGAGTATGATGTCTGTTAATGCATAATTTTCAACTTCCTTTCTTTTCTCTGGAGTCCAGGAAGTGTTTTAAAATTACTTATCTGTAAAATTTTCACTGTTTCACATCTCAAGAGAATTCTTTGAAATTCACTGTATATCACTAGTCTGTACGACTTTCTAAAGCATGGTGCCATTAAGGAAGACATACATTCATACTTTTATTAGTTCCCATAGTTTGGAGAAAATCCTGATCACATGCAAGGTAGCCTTAAAGGGAGAAGTCCCTTTATACAGCAAAACCAGGCTCCACATTCACATTCGCCTTTTTGGCTGCAGTGTCACACTGGGTGCTCGTATTCAGCTCACTACCCAACATGATTAATCCTGAGCTGACTGAGGCTGCCCTAGAAGACAGAAAAGGAGATCTACAATTGAAGTCATCATGGATTAGAAGGCCAGAAAAGCCCATTGTAGTCTTCTAGCTTGTTCTTCTGTGTAACATGACTTCCCTGAATGTCTTTCTTTCTGAACTAGAGGATATCTTCAAGAAAGTATGCAATCTTGATATAAAATGTTCCAGTGATGAAGAGACCACCACACCCCTTGGTAAGACATTCCCATGGTTAATTATCTTCATGTTTTAAAAAAATATATCTCATTTCTCCTCTAGTTTGAATTTATCTAGCTTCAGCTTCCGGCCATTGCAGCTTGTTATACTTTTGTCTGCCACAGTGAAGAACCTTCTATTATCACACTTCTATTCCGATGTAGATACTTACGAACAGATCACATCACCCCCTAACCTTCTCTTTGACACATTTAATGAGTAGTCTCAAGGAGCTCAATCTCTATAAGGCACTTTTTCTAACCTTTAGTCATTCTCATCACCCTCTACATTTTTTTTCAATTCTTGACACCAGATCTGGTCATACTGTATTACCTCTGTACTTGGCATTGCATCACTGCTACTGGAACAATCTCGCTACTTCTCGATATTCCCATTTATACATCCAAGGATCACATTCGCCCTTTTGGCTGAAGTGTCACAACTGGGTGCTCGTATTCAGCTCACTACCCATCATGATCGTTTAATTTTTTATTATTATTATTTCCTGAGTCACTGCTTCCCAAGATAGTGTCCCTGTCCTGCACGGATGTGTGACCTACTTTTTTTGTTACTAGAGGCATGACTTTACATTTAGCCATACTGAAATGCCTATTGTTTGCATGCACCCAACTTACCAAGTAATTCAGATTGCTCTATCCTGCTAATTGTTTGCCACTTTCTCCCAATGTTTGTGTTATCCACAAACTTTATCTATAATTATTTTATTGTCTTCCAGGCCATTGATGACAATATGAAGTTGAGCAGAGGAAGGACTTGAATCATTTGCTTCTGAGCTGTTGTTGACTCAGAAATTGCAAATGACATTTTAGTGAGTCCCCTTCTTCTTCCCTTTTGCCTACCTGATCCTTCCTAACTAGGTTATAACCATTGATTATATCATTTGAGGCATACAAATCTTCACAACAGGTTTCAGTAATACCAACTACATAGAATTTGTTCTCATAAATGGGTGATTCTGATGTGTCTAGGTTATTACTTACATTCTTAGCATGAATGTAACATCTATTAAATAATTTATTTTTATAATTTCTTAGAGCCTTGGTTAATTTTGTTCTTTACTTGTGCATTGATGTAAACAAGTGATCACTGGTTTCCCCTTTCATCCTCACATTTTATTGGTCTTAAATTCAGTGAAGCTAGGATAACTTACATTAGCTAAGGATCATCCCTGGCAGCTTTCTCTTTATTTTAATAGGAGCTGCAAGTACATCTTCATATTGACCTTTAAAGTAACATGTATAGATCTTTGGAATCATGTGTTTGGCAAGAGAATAGTAAATGAAAAAACAGTATTCAGATTTACTATAATATATTAATGTATTCACATTTACATACTAACATATTTCACAGCAAAACCAGTGAAATCATCAGGGCCAAGTATCTGATCTCAAGTATGTTCAAATCTTCAGCCATCATCCAGCAGCTTCTCTGACAAAACCTGTTCCAAATATTGTGACTTCACTCCAAACCAGACTTATCACACAATTCAGTTCCTGGACCGTAACTGCAAGTGTTTAGCCCTCTGTATTTAATCATATCTTTGGAGAGAGAGTGAAGTACTGAAAAACTGACTTGAACTATCTCACTTAGTGTATTTTTTTAATAATTACAGCTTCTGCTACTACAATACTTGACAGAAGATAATCCCTAAATATGGTTTGAAACAGAAAAGTATTGAACAGTTTTTTATTGGCATAGCAAATCATTTTTAATTTAATCTGAATTGAGTATTTTGGGGATACGTGAGTATGTTTGCCATCTTTATAGTCAATTATAAAATGCATAATGAAAGAGAAAAGTTTACAGGACAGGGTAGAAATATATTTTGACTGAAAGCTGATTGTGATGGGAAATGTTTATTATTGTACACACAACATATAGCACAATTTCAATACTGCAGGTTGAACCTGCCAGGTCCAGCACTCTCAGGGTCTGACTTGTTCTGGATGAGGGATTTTGCCAGACTTCCTGTTCCCCCTGCCACCGGTCCTGCCACCTTCTCTGCCACCCCACCGGGCTTCCTGGTTCCCCTGGCAGCTCAATTGGGTCGTGTGCCAGGCTTCCTGGCTCTCCTCTCCCTGCCACCCTCCCCGCAGCCCAGCTGAGCCATGTGCCAGGCTCCCTGGCTCTCATGGGAAGCCCAGATGGGTCATGCACACCTGGCTTCCCATCCTCCATCTCCACAGCCCAGCTGGACTGTGCGCTAACCTTCTTACCCCATCCTCTACCCTCAGTTCGACTGAGCTACAGCCCAGCGGAGCCATCCGCCAGGCTCCTGACACCCTCTTGCATCGTGCTGAGTACCTCATCCTCCTCATCCCCCTCACACCAGGCATCCCCCCCCCCCACCCTCTGCAGTGCACCAGGACTCACTGATCTTGGAACATCCTGTACTAAAATACTACAAATCTCAAATATTTTAGTGTGTGTCTTCCTGTCTGTTTGTCTGTTTGTCCAAGAACTCCTTGTAAACAGTAAGAGCTAGTCCCACCAAATTTAGAATGCAGTTTCTTCCTCCCCTTACTTAAAGCAAGGTCATGGTTTGGTTGTGCCAGGACAACTGGAAGCTCCAGGAAAGGGACTGTTTTCCATAACATGCAAAGGAACGCAATACTGAGAGTGGCCACTGAGGGGGTAGCAAACTCACAGGAGAGCACTATCCTGCAGTGTGTCCACTGGGGGTAGCCATATTACCAACGGAGTGGCCATCAGGCTGGGGCTCTTCCATCTTGCCAGCCAGCATAACGGGTAAGTATCCCTCCTGCTTCAAACCCTTTCCCCCTCCCAGCCCTTGGCCACACCACTGTAGGGAGGGGAAGAGAAACACCCCTGGTGGCTGGAAGGGGCTGGGGGACAGAAAATGTCTCTGGCAGATGGGGGGGCTGGGAAGAGAGGAAAGGTCTGTGCTGGATCCCCACCCTCAGCCCCATCTCAGTCCTCATTCCTCATTATTGCACCCTCCTGCTCCCAGCCTCCAGCACTGCTCCCCATCCCCAAAGCCCTGCCCTGACTCCTACGCCCACCTACATCACCAGCACCTTACTCTGAAAGACCTGGGCAACACTGGGTAAGTCTGCTAGTCCACTAGATATTTGAGAGAGTTTTGTCTGTCTATCTGTCTGTCTGTTTGTTTAAGGGACGCCTCCTAAATGGTGTGATCTAGGACAGCCAAATTCAGTATACACTTTCCTCTCATTGTAACTTAAAGCAATATAAGGGTTTGATTGAGCCAGGAGAATGGGATGTGCCTGAAATGGGACTGCTTCTCATAAAACCATACAGGTAGGTGAAAGTGACTAGCTGGGAGCATGCTCTCCCACCATTCAGGATGCCCCAACCCCAAACCTTCCACCCCACCCCAGGCAACCTTTAGGGAAGGCAGGGGAGAGACTGAACCCCCCTGATTCAGACAGGAACATTGCTGGCTATTCCCCTTCATCAGGGAACAAGGGGAAAGGGCACAGTTTTCGGCATTGCTTACTCTGACTGGGGAGCACAGGGGACTCATGAATCTGGACCTGCCCCAGACTGGGGACATGCATCCCACCCCAGGCATGTGCATGTTCATTTTATTTTCCAAAAAGACAAAAATTACTTAAGTTAAAGACCCAAGGAACACCAGGTAAATCTTCTAGTAATAAATATTAAACCTCTAACACTATTATAAATGAATAAGAACACAGGTGTTAGTCAGCAAGTGTATAGTATATTGCCCCCTACAGAAATCGTATCCCAAGTCCCTGAATTTTTTTAAAGTAATAATCAATTGTGTATAAATCCATAGGTGTGTATGACACCTTTGAAAGGGAATAAGGACATGTTGGGACTCTCCAATCAACATTAATGAATTAACAATATAGTTGGCTTTAAAATTATAAAGTGAGAGGGAACCTGAGTGGACAAGAACTACAGGTTGAATCTCTGTAATCCAGCACCCTCAGGACCTGATGGGTGCGAAATCAGAGAATTGTAGTGAGTGGTTCTTTTTATTTTTATATCACTAAGGTGAATAAACGGAACAATGCTTGCAATGATTGTACTGATACACCACATATAAGTCTACTCCTAGCCAATCATAGAATCCTAGGGCTAGAAGAAACCTTAGGAGGTCATCGAGTCAGCCCCCTGCCCAAAGCAGGACCAACCCTAACTAAATCATCCCAGCCAGGGCTTTGTCAAACCGGGACTTAAAAAACTCTAGGGATGGAGATTCCACCACCTCCCTAGGTAACCCATTCCAGTGCTTCACCACCTTCCTAGTGAAATAGTTTTTCCTAATATCCAGCCTAGACCTCCCCAACTGTAACCTGAGACCATTTTTCCTCCTTCTGCCATCCATCACTACTAAGAACAGCCTCTCTCCATCCTCTTTGCCCCCCCCCCCCCCACACTTCAGGAAGCTGAAGGCTGCTATCAAATCCCCCCTCACTTTTCTCTTCTGCAGACTAAATAAACCCAAATCCCTTAGCCTCTCCTCGTAGGTCATGTGCTCCAGCCCCCTAACCATTTTGGTTGCCCTCTGCTGGACCCTCTTCAATGCATCCACATCTTTTCTGTAGTGGCCTTACCAATGCCGAATAAAGGGGAATAGTAATGTCTCTAGATCTGCCGTAAATGCTGCTCCTAATGCACCCTAATAGGCAAGGCTTATTAGCAGTCTTCATAACAAAGTGTTAGTGTTGTTACAGTTTTACTGTATTGGCACAAGGAAAGAATTAGATAAAGCATAAATTCCATGCTTACGCTTAGCAGCATTACCAATATTTTCACTGCTTCTTGGGCTCTTAGAAGACATTTAGGGAAAATTAGAACTAAATAACAGCATAGAATTCTGACAGCCAGGACTGGTAGCTATAAATAAACTTTATGGGAATTAGAAAACTTGACCAGATCCATGATAAGTGGATATTTGGCTAACGAAAATCATGCCAGACCACAGATGTTACCAGACCAGAGCGCCAGACTAGAGACGTTCAACCCGTAGTTGTATTTTTTAAGCAGACATGTTACCTGACATTTAATGTGTGAAACATAGTAGTTACATTTCTTATTGGATCCCGGCATTAAACAAACTCAAAAGCACATGGAAAAATCAGCACAATGATGCCTAAATGTAAACAGCAAAAACACTTACAGAAAACATTTACACTAATAGGAACCGTTTTCTTTTATCTTATTGAGAAGTCCAGGAATGAATGGACATAGGCCACCGAAACCTGACATGTGGGGGTTTATATCCCCGTTTTAGGCACCACTGTGATCCACAACCTTCCCACTCAGCAACCACTTAACCCTGTAGGTGCCTCAACTCACTCAGGCTATGTCTAGACTACAGGCTTCTTCGGAAAAGATCTTCCAAAAAAACTTCTTCTGAAAGACCGCGTTCACACTGCAAAATGCATCAAAAAAGCTATCTGCTTTCTTGAAAGAGAGCATTCAGACTGAATGGATGCTTTTTCGCATGTAAGCTGTGACTGCTATGGACGGAATACCCACCAGGGCACCTGTGCTTTCTCCTCTTTTCTCTTCTTCTGAAAGAATTCCCTCTTCCCCATCCACACATGCCTTTTTGCAAAAGAGCTCTTTTGCAAAAAGGCTTCTTCCTCGTGGAATGAGGATTACCAATGCCAGAAAACCCCCTCTATTCTTTCAATTTTCTTGTGGAAGAATGCAATTGCAGTGTGGACGTTCCTCAAGTTTTGTCGGAAAAATGACCGCTTTTCTGACAAAACTCTGTAGCGTAGACATACCCCTAGTGTTTAAATTTCCATGGTAAAACTTCCAAAGGGATCTACGCATTTGCCTTTGGGCAAGTGCAGTGCTGCCTCACTGTAGGATAACTGGGGGAATGGAAGGCCTGTCTTATGAGGGGAGACTGGAAGAACTTGGCTCGTTTAGTCTAGCAAAATGAAGACTGTGAGGGATGTATTAGGTTAGTGAATGCTAATGAGGGTGAAGAGTTATTTAAGCTACAGGACAATGTTGAGCCAAGAACAAATGAATATAAATTGGCCATGAACAAATTCAGGCTGAAAATTCGGAGAAAGGTTTCTAACCATTAGAAGAGGTAAGTTCTGGAACAGCCTCCCAATGGGAATTGGGGGCAGGGAAGTAAACAACTGAATTAGTTTTCTGGAAAAAAAATGTGGAGTGTACGTGTATAACAGAGTTGGTTGTGACAGCAGGGGACAGGGCTCAGCAGCTCTGTGGCTCACCCCCAGCGTATTTCCTGTGTTCCTAAAGCTCATGCTTGAGGGGTTCAGCCAGACACCAGGAGGTATTCTGGGACGGTTTTATAGTTCCTTCCTCTGAAGGCTGGAGATGGTACATTGGGGATGAAGTGGGCCATGACTCTGAAGTGCCACTGAGTAACTTCTCTCTCAAGTGCTTGGCTGGCTGCCTCTTGCCAACATGGTTAGTGTCTGATTGCCCTAGGCTGAATCAAGCAGGAATTTCCCCCCTATGTCAGATTGGCAGTGATCCAGGAAGGGTTTGTTGGGTTTTTTTTTAAACTTCCATATGGTATGGGTTTGAGTCACTTGCTGCAATTATCTGGGTATATCTCATTTAATTCCCTACCATTGTGGAGTCTTGGGCACTAGTGCATCTCACACCCTCCTATTCTGTGCCTGTGGCACATAAGTCTAGTCTCCTGTACATGGAAGTACTCTGGTTTCATTTTGGCTGTAAGGTTAGTGTGCAGGTGCAAGGTAGTATTGATAGTCTGTGCTATCTAGGAAGTAGGAGAGAAAGGACTTCAACAGCAGCTGTTTCTCACCTCCAGCACTGAACATCACGTTATAGAATCATTCTCTCTCTTGCTCAATGATATAATTAAATATTTATACAGCGTGAAACAGCTTAAATAAGAGAGTCTGAGGCATGCTCGCATCAGAATATCCCATCGCCCAGTAGTTAGGGCCCCATCCTGAGAGATGGGAGACCTCTGTTCAAATTCCTTTTTCCCATAAGGGAGATTATAAATAGGTAGCACCACTCAGTTCCCATTTTGAGTTAGGTGAGGCAAAGTAGTTGCATAACTCAGTAAGCTGCCTGACTCCAGGAAAGAAGTGTCTAACTGCATGAGAGGGATGGGGATTAAGAAACATCCGTCTTTTATGTGCCATTGGCTAGCATAAGCAAGCAGCCAACTAGCATGCTGTATTTTGTGAAGTCTTTTCTCAGGCACTTATCTCTCCCCATGCATTGTAGAGGGAATCTATACGTCTAACTCAGGATCTGTGGATCCTAACACTGTTCCAATGATTTTTAGAGGCCTAAAACTTAACTATACAATGCCTAAGTGCCTTTGTGGTTCAGGGCCATGGATGGTAAAATATTCTCTCACCAGTGAAGATGGTCCTTAAGACATTGAGTGGGATATATTAGATTGATGCTGAACAATTCGGTGTAATCTTTGTACTTTCTTTCCCCTTGAGCAAACTGAATGAAAGCTGACTGGGGCCTAGAGCCAATAAAGGACTGAAGCACGTAAGTTAAAAATGTGCATAAGTCCTTTTCTGGCTCTCTGCCTTTATCATTACACATTAAAGTAGAACATATCGCATGCCACAATTTACCTCTCTTGAGAATAATATAGAAAGGCTCTTGGCTAGGCATAGAACAGACATAGAAGCAGTTCAGAATGAGGCCATGGAGTCGCATCTCTAGATATGTGAGATGAAGATCTCTTATGAGATGATATGTGTAGATAAGCACTTTGATAATGGAGCATTTGGAGAGAAAAATCAGACGCAACCCTAAAAATTGTCATGCCTTGATCATCACCTAGCACGGAATGGTGGACATAGGTTTATTTGTTACTAGAACTCTTGCTGATCATCTAATAATCAACCTAATAGAAAAGGAACGTGGTTTATTTATGGTAAGGGAAAAGAGAACAAAGCTAGTGCACATTTATAGGAGCCATATCTGACACAGGAGGCGAGACAGATTTCTAAAAGCAGCAAGCAAAAAAAAGCAAGACATTAAGTATCAGGAGAATAAAATCCTTCTGTTTTTGAGTCTCTCCCCTCTCATGCAAGCCAAGAAAAAAGTGTTCTAGTGTTTCTGAAAAAAAATTTGTTTTGATAAATAACACCAAAACTGCAGTATCCTCCCCTCTTCTCCCCCTCCCCCCAAAAAAGATCTTGCCCTGGAAGATAGTTTCTAGGAGAGAGTATTCTTGGAGCAAGGGTGGAAGCAAACAAGTAAAAATCCAAATCCCTGAAAACAGTAAAGCTAATGGCAACTGAACTTTTTTAAGTCACTCTTTGAAACCTTGGCAACAATCCAGACTTTTTGCTAACCCTTTGTTTTCAATCAGAAAGTCTGGAAAATGTTGCTCTAATATGAATAATATTCATATTTATAGTACCAGTAATGGGACAGTATTAGCTGACCATATGATATATAACCCCTTTTGTGCAAGCTATTTATGTTTTAGCTTAATGTGGCTGTTTGATAAGAATTCTTCAAACTCAAATAGTTTAATATGATTTTTATTTAGTTTTTTCTCAATACACGGCAACATACACACATTGCAAGAACTAGAGAGAAAATTCAACCTTCCAATAATCTTTATGGGTCAACTGTTCCCTTAATAATCCCTTATTCTATAAACACCTAAACAAGAGAACTAGAGAAAAATTACTGGAAATACTAACAGACTCAATACCTTTGAAGATGTAGCTGCTAAGTTGGTTTAATAACAATGGTTAACTAGTTATACAGGTAACCTGGGAATCATGAACAGAATTAGTTCATCTAAAGTTGAAATTTTACCCTTTTTCCTTCCTTCCTTCCTTCCTTCCTTCCTTCCTTCCTTCCCCACCCACCCTTAAGCTAAGAGTAAAAATTTCCCCACAAGTCTGCATTGCATGATAGACCTGGTCACTCATTTTCCATTCTCCCTTCTGTGTATGTGTGGAACTATCTTTGGTACCAAAGGGATACTGGGACATTAAATAGCCAGGAAGAGCAGAATTTTATCTGTGATCCAGCAAACAGATCTCAGAGAAGCATATTGCTCTAGGAGAGGATAGACTTTCAAGATATGTGGTGCTATAAAAGGGGATGAGGACTTTTCAATTCTAATCCACCCATTCCGGATGAGAGAGACTGAGCTAATACCCTCGTGTATGGTGCATTGCCTCTAGCTACGGAAGTAATGTTAGGGTGGAATTTATGGACTCTAAATTGTTTGCCAGGAAATGTTTACTAGCTTTACACAATAAATGACTGTGAAAGCATGTCCCTGAGTTTAATGTAATGTGGCTATTTCCTTACATTTCATACAAAGTATTATGAATACTAATAAAGGAAACTTTTTAAAAAATATAAAACAAATAAACAATATGTGTTCATATTTATAGACTGAGTTGGAAAGGTTTGGTTGAATACAAATTGTACAGGGTAAATTTATTGCACACACCTCTGGATCCATGCCATGTCTGACATATCAGAAATGAGATGTATGACTTATTTTTAGAACCAATATTCTCATCATCAAGGTATATTTTTTTAAAAAGCACCTTGTTACCATACCTTCAGTGTGTCCTACACAATTAAGACCTCCACATACATAAGAAAAGGCCAGATATAAACCCCTGAAAATGGGTGCAAAACTCCACATTTATCAGGTTAAAATATCCAACAGTTTTGCACTTCTCTTTGTTACAGTTTGGAATCTTAGAAGTCTGTTACACCTTACCTGTAACCTTTTATCTTATACAGCTCAGTGCTATGCTAGGGACCAGTGAACAATTTTACAGGATATAGTACATAATATACTCTGAAAAATGTTTTTCAGAGTAAGTGAGAGAGCTGCTTTTCCTAGGTAATCTGTATATAAAATGTTTTTTTCTGATAATAACCTATACCTATATGTATGAGAAACAGCTGTTTTAATTTCAGGGGGGTTGTTTTCCTTTGTAGAATGCCAATGTAACAACTCTCATTACTGTTAAAAAGAGAATTGACACAACATTGTTTGTTTTAATCATAGAATACGTTCCAAGGAGAATTAGATGCTGGCATATTTTTTGAATTTCTAAACACTTGTGTGTGTGTAGTACAATTTAAAAATATGATTTTTTAAATAGATTAATTAGGCGTTTGCAGCAGCGTGTTCTCCCAGTTTTTACATGCACCTTCTTTAAATAGAAGCAATAGCATACATGGATACTATAATCCCATTTCATAATGTTTTGCTTTTTAGGCTCATAGAATTGAGTTGATTTACAAATGTAAATTTAAAGAAAATTCCAAAATTGGAGGTCTGATCCTGCAAACCTTTGCACATTCAAAAATCTGATATCAGCAGTAAAAACTTGTTGCAATTTTGAGGTGTGCAGAAAAGATCACTCTTAACATGTTAATAAAAGCAGCTAAACTGCTGGACTTTCTATTAACATGCTCATGTTAAAGTGCAGTTTTCATGTGTCTTCAAATTCATCTGAAACAGAAATTATGTTTAGTGGATTTCTTTTTATTTCTCTTACATTATAACTGTGGGGCTGATCCCATAAAGGGCTATGCAGTGAATGTGAGTAGAAAATCTCTGGTTTGGCATTTTGCAGGGTCAAACTTAAAACATTTATAATAGAAGACATTTAAGGGATGAATTATTTCACATTTTCTTCATAATATATACTAAGATGGTAATGGACATATAGTACAATTTTAAGAGTAAATAATTCTAGGATACTATAGGATTCAAAGAACTTAGCCCAGTGAAGGATGAGCATATTTACAGTGCAAATTTTGTCTGATAGAAAAAATTTTTTGTACACACCGGGGTTTGTACAATTGGGTGCATGATGAGTTAATTATTGGACATTTTAATTCAAATTCTTCTTTCAAATTAAGAGATTAGATAAACAAGATTTTACTGTAAATAATAATTTATCACCAAACCTCAGTCAGTTCCTACGGCCTAAGTTTGGTGGTGGGGAAATCCCAAATGCCCAAAAGCAAATTGTTTGACCAGTGAAATTTATTTGACCCCTTTTAGAAGGAGCTGCAGGATTTGGTGCTATGAAGAAAATGCCACAGTATTCAGTATAATATAGCCAAAATGCTGGTGTGTCTCATGCCTTTTCTTTTCATTAGAGGCACATTATGTACCACCAGATGTTGCAATCTAGGTTTAGAGGCATATACCAATCTGGCACAAATAGGAGTTGCATATGTTATGAGTTAATTTCGTTTTGTTGTGCTCTATTGCATATGGTGTTTGAAACAGTTAAATACATGGAAAATATTTTTAGTTTGCTGTATTTTAGTAGCTTGCATTGAAATATCCTCAAATTACTTATTCATGAAAAATGAAATTTGTTATATATGTGCTATAACAAAACATATGAATGACCCCATGAATACATAGTACTTGAGGGAATTGCACAAAACTGGACAATGTCCCTGAAGATTGGGTTTAGCATTTGAGGCTCACATTTATCTGAAATGTTTGTAGAACCACATTATTTATTATTTGTATTACAGTTGTTCCTTTAAACCCCAAACAGAGTCATTATGCCATGATGCTAGGGGCATTGTACATATATACATAGTAATAAACAATCCTTGGCCCAAATAGCTTACATAAACCAGAGTCCTGCCTGCTGATGTTCTTTCTGAGGATGTCCAAGTGCATTGCCTATTAAAGCAAAAGAAATGACACAAATATTATAAGTGTGTCTATTTTAGGTGTTAGTACATATAATATATTACAATATATTTAAAATTTTGATTGAAACAATCTCTTTAGGGAATCTATAGAAATAATGCAAAGGATATATTTTGAAGGATATAGGTACTTCTCCAAAGAATCAACAATTTTAAGCATGAAGTCAAGACACAAAAGCACATGCCCAACTTAAGCACAGTAGTAGTCTCTTTGGCTCCAGTGGGAGACCTCATGTGCGTAAAGAACTCTGCTGCATCAGCACCTCCAAAATGCAGAGATGATTTCGTATTCTGGCATTTGCAGACTGAACTCTTTTTGCACATCTCAGACTAAAGTCCTAAATGTCTTAGCCCTAGAAACAGAAGAAAGTTTTGCCATGAATTTCTAAATAACATTAAAAAAAGAAATGGTATGTAATTAGGCTTGTATTATTGGCTCACGAATTGATAAGGGGATAAGGAATTTGTGCTCAAGGTAATATGAATCTTGCATGCACTTGGGCATAGGCCACTTCTTCTTCAAAAGCTAATATGTATGCTATATGTTTAAACAAACCATCCCATACATACTTCAATGTCTGCTATTAACTCGGAGACATTGGTGTTTGGAATAGATGAAGCAGATATGCGTAAAGACACACATACCCTTGTTAGAACTGTATTCCCTGTAATTATTATTTTATTTTATAATCCCACAGTTGTTTCCAATTAGTAAAACTCCCTGTGGATGTAAATAGGTTTCCATAAGTCTCCATGAATCTGCCCATGCAGAGCAGATTGCAGGAACAGAGCTTAAGAACTTATGGGCAAAGACAGTCTTTGGCCTGTGCTTGTACATCACCTAGCACAGTGGTCCATGACTAAAGCTCTTAAAGGCCACAGTGTTAGAAATAATGAGAGAGCCCGGTGGCGCTAGTAATGATTGTGTCTGAAGAGTTCACGATCTAACTGATAGCTGACAACATTTAGGTATTTTACTTATTTATTCTTGGTCCTTTTATCTCCTTTCTCAAACTCCTGCAATTAACTGCATGTATGAGCAGGAAGACACAAAGTGGAGGCCACAGGTGTCTTAATCTCCTATACCCAATGTATGAGATCAGTGGCATAAGGTCATTCACATGTTGTCCTGCTAACTTGCCTTACCTGAGAGGCAAATTATAAAATGTGCCCCTCCCCCGTCATTCGATCCCAGAGCACCTAGAAAAAATATCACCTGAATAAAGCAGCAAGAAAATTTAGGAGCTGATAATCTTTCTCGGTGGTTACATTTATATAGATAACCTGAATAAACTTCACATTGTATCAAAGAGATAAAAATCTTATGTCAAAGTATATGACCTACACATATTTTATAGTAACAGCCATCTGTAATTTAGATATTTCTTGCATGATATTTAATTGCATGAAGCAATTAAAACGTATGTTCTGTTTCACATACAATATGTTTGAAATACATTGAGAGCGCCACCATGATTCAATATTTCTTTAAATGAAGGCTAATAAAATGTCTTTCAAAAGTTGTAAAAACTGAAATTCAAAACCCAAGCAGACAAATAAAAAGCTGCATAATATACAAATGTATATACTTTGAAGTCCTCAGTAATATAGTTTCAGCAAAACATTAAATGTGCATAGACTGTCAAAATATTCAGTTATCAAACAAATATTACTTTACTAAATCATTCACTTGCCTGTGTATGTATTGAATATACATCTAAATAATAACAAGAACTGGATAGTGTTATTCAACAAAAATATGCAATATATAATTTGATAGGCAATTCGCAATTCAGAGCTAAGATAATGCTAAAGAGCAAATCAAACAGTAAATTGCAATAAGATGTATAGATCTGGAAATAAAATAATATTGTTTTGTACAATAATGCTTGATACCAATTATTCAATTAAAAAACAACAAACTCCCCATCCCTATTTTTAAAAGGACTAGTTTTGAGCATGCCTGGCAAAAAAATGACTATTTAAACAACAAAGAAATTACAAACCATGAAGTGAAGATGTTCTTGATACATAAGGATTCACATTTTTTTAAATAAGAAATTTATTTTAAATTTAAAAAATTAAGACATATTGCTTCACTAAATGGATTATACTGGTAATGATTTAATACAAATTTGCAAATCACTTTCAGAGGGGGACTTACAGTTTTGCACAGCTTTTATATAAAATACTAAAGCGCTGGTGAGATTAAAATATTAAAAATATGAATGCTTGGAGATCATGAAAATTATAAGGGAAATGGAACAGAGCCATGCTCCATGGTTTTACAGATATTTTAATTCGTAGAAAGCTTTTGGTTTTTTCCACCCCAAAAATTGTCTGATAAGTGTTATATTATCGTACATAGAAATATTAATGGTAAAATGTACCACAAATATGTCCCAAAATACAATATTGAGATCATGTGCTGTGGTTTATGGAAGTGGCATTTTCTTAGCAAAAAATTACCTTTTCTGTTAGGTACAATGAAAAATGTGAAGTGAATTCTAGATTTATGAGTGCTAACTGTAATCTTTATCCCCTTTCAACTCTATGCAGGGATTCACTTGTTTTCCCATCAACACATTATTCCTTTTATGAGCAAAGATACAGTTATAGGCAATACAGCATCTTTATGTATTCATTAATGGTAATATTATTTCATCCGTTATATCTGTTGTTCTTTGTTGCCAGACAGGGATCAATATAAGCAGATAAATATTGCTTCTGTCGGAGTTAGACAGATTCCCCCCCCCCCCCCCCCGTGAAAATTAACATCTGTTGCAAATATGTATTTGCTGTAAGGTTAAAATAATGGTGTCCTCCTTGACCAAGCTGCTGTGAAAAACTACATTGATAAGTAAACATATACAGCACAATAAAAGACATTTCACTTTGATAACCCTTGGGTGCAATAAAATCTATTGCTAAAATAAACTGAAATAATTGTTAAACTTTATGGTTAGACATTAAGGGTCAGATCCACAGATATTGTAAATTGTCATAACTCCATTGACTTTAATGAAA
The DNA here is from genome assembly GCF_049634645.1 of Pelodiscus sinensis. Classification (NCBI taxonomy): domain Eukaryota; kingdom Metazoa; phylum Chordata; order Testudines; family Trionychidae; genus Pelodiscus; species Pelodiscus sinensis. The sequence goes on from NC_134712.1 coordinate 204,100,509, forward strand.
CCAGGATAAGTTACATCAAGAAAGGATCTGTCCCTAAAATGATTCCATGTATCAGATCTTACTGTAACTGGTAAGTATGAATAGACAGCAGCCTTATGCAAGTGTGATACTTTCCCAATTAATAGTAGATTTATCATCATTGGAAAAATTATCAGTGTAGCCTAAATATTCATTGAGATAATGGATATAACCTCTGTATGGAAGTTTGGAGGTTGATGCAAAATAAATTTTATGTTCACTCATCTGGGTCATGGATCATATAATTTTTTTTACAGTAAATCAAAATATTTTTTTTAATGAAAGTATTAACCTCCTCAGAAGAGCATAAACAACATCTAAAACATTCTGTATCTCCTGGCATTAATCCTTTGGATTAATTGGTGGCACTGACTTAATTCATTTTTTCAGACATATACATTAACTATGCAATATAAAAACTATAACATGAATCCAACCAATAATGTAGAAGTCCACTAATCATTAATATTTTTCTTCACAAAATTACTTCACTGAAAAGTTGTACATTAGAATGTCCAAGCCTAATTTTAAAATATTCTTAACTGAAGTTGGAAGATTGGAGAAGTGACTAAGTAATAAATCTATACATTATTTTTTGTTAGGCAATGCCTTCTATTTACTGATAAATTTCAGTACATTTTGTCAATTATTAATTTGTTTTAAAATTGATTATTTGTGTTTAATTTTATTTTTTAAAAGTGAGTCATAATGGCCTAAAATATTTTATATTTTCATTCGAAGCAAGTACATTCTTGTTTGCTTCCAACAAGAAGATGTAAAAAATTGTAACGCTTTGTTTTAGAACTATATATTTATTAGGAGAGAAAAAATTAACTACAATTAGTCACCAATAATCATGATTGATTCTGAAATAAAGCGTAATTGTATGACAGCTAATGAGTTTTCAGTTATTCTTCTTTTCACCTTTTGGAGCCTCCTCTTCTTGCCCCCCTCCCCAAAGCTATTTGGCTCTGGCTTCTGTTTCTTTTGGAAATTTAATCTTCCTTTTTTTCCACCCCTGGTATTGTGCTTCATTTATATGCTTTTTGTTAGAGAAATTGTACCAGTGTTCCTCAAACCTCTAGAATTAAAAACCCATTTTTCAAATTGCATTTGATCTGGAACAATAATTTTGCTAACCTCTTTTCAGCTGCTTAGATATTTTATGGCTCAAACTGTGTCGGTCTCCCTCTCTGTATTTCTATTTTTTCCCTTCAAGACTCCCCGTTCCACATTTCCAGAGACTGATTGACAGGAACAGGTTGGTAAGAAACTTCAGGACATGCAGTTAACATCTGACACTGTAAAAGAGCATTCAGCCCAATCATTGGGCATGCAAAGGGAAGCTGTACCTATTAGAGATGAAAGGGAACTGTGCTTGACCGTTATTTTCAAGTTACCCGAAACAAAACTCCTTTAGTTCCAACTGCTTATTTCAGGGCAAACTGTTTATTCCTGTTTAGTGTAAAAACCCAAAACTGCCTCTGTGACTAGTCTTGTAACTTTACTTGACTTACCTCACAAAACAATTTAAACCCAAAGCTCTACTCTTTGTACGTTTCTCGGTTATTATTTCATGAGTCCTATCTGAGGATATACCTTATGGACCGTACGCCTGTTTTCACAGCACTGGGAACTAACAAAACAAATAACATAGTGTAGCCATTGCTTTTTCTTTGTATTCCTCCTATAATATTAGAGCTCACATTGTAACGATACGGCACTATGAAGAGGACAAACATTTCATCCGTGTGGTAATTGTATATTTCATCCCCCCCCCCCTTTTCCTGAAGAAATACCAAGTTGTGTACCGTCCCACCAGCAGCAAGGTTCTGGACACCACAAGTTTCAAACAGCATTGTTACAGAGCAACCGGATTTAAGAATATTTTTTTTAAAAAAACTTTAGATCTCAGAAAAGGGGGAGGGGAAGAAATCTTACCGTTTAAAGACTGCTGCAGGTTCCAGCTCAGTCTGAAACTGCAGGGAAAAGCGGAGCAGCTGCTGAACAAAAGTTTTAGATTTTTTTAAGAAAGTCTGCAAAACTAATTTCCCACAAAATAGAGCTCAATTTCCGTTTAAGAAACTAGGTCTTGCGAATCTCATTCCATTCCTGATTTTTTTCCAATAGCAATTGACATTCATTTTATCTTTCACACATGGACCCAAGAATTTAGACTGAAATTGCAGGAACCAAATGGTCTCGAAATTTAGGGGGCAAGGAGAGGAACTGGGGTTTAAGAAAGGGAAAATATTTATGACACTGATCATCATTTGATTGTTGATCAATAACACTTTCATTTAAACCAACTGACTGTCATGTTCGCTGTCAGCATTAATTCCGTCAGCCATTTCAAGAGCATATTTAAAATTGTCCAGACACCTGAGACAATGAAAACAACAACCAAGTAAAACAAAACAAGCTTCCAGCTGCAGAGCCCCGAAAGTGGTTTGAGATAGTGATTTGAAAGGGCAAAAAGCAGGGGACGGTTGTCTTTCATTGACCTGTTTCTGCAGCTCATTAACTGCTGGTCATTTTATTTTAGAATAACCGCCCTCGCCTTTCAGGTCTAGTTGCGCCCAAGCACAAGTGCAGAAGTAGCGGTGCTTATTACAGTTCTTTTTTTTTCCTCCAGACTTTGCAGCTGAAGACGCGCCGGGTCAGTGACATGTCTGTGGCTGTCATTTATTAATCAGAGCGCCGGTGTGGGTTATTTGCCGCTGTTTCACTGCGCTATCGCGCTGCCTGTCCTCTCGGCGCTTTGCGCCTTTCGGGGGACGGATCATTGGTCTGTGACTGATCGCAGCGCTGATCGTTTCAGGGGAACATTGCAGTTTAGAGAGGAACAGCCAAAGGAAGGCGAATGGGAGGTGAGTGGGCAATACACCTGGGGCTGCAGGTGAGGATGCCTGTAAGTTTGGGTTTGAAGCTGCCTTCTCCTATACACCCCCGGCCTTGCCTGCCCTCCTCCCCCCACACACACCACCTTCCTCTTGGGGAATAAAGGGACGCTTTATTCTGGAAAGGGACAACCCCCTCCACCTGTCCTTCCCCCAAACACCACGGCTCATCAGGAAACACTGTATTCAAGAAAGCGACTGTCCAGGATCAGGATGGGGGGTGGGAGTTCAAGCGGGCCCATGTCTAGCTGCGAAGTGCAATGGACGGGGAGGAGGAGGAACAGAAGGGGAAGCATTGGCTCGCCAAACCTGCGTGGGGCCGCGCGGAGCTACCTAGAGTCTGGAAGTGCAGCGTGGCCCTAGCCGCCTGCGCCAGAGAGCGGGGAGGAGGAGTGCACGGTGCCATACAGTGTCACTTCTACTTTCCCGCGGCTTTCCCGGGCCTGCGCACAGCAGGGCCCCCGGGCGGGGGGGGCCGTCTCTGTGTCAGGCAGGGATGAGCTGCCCTTCAGGGCGGCCGCTTCTCAGGGCTCGGCGGGGTGACTGCGCCGGAGTTTAGGAGGGAGTTTGCATGTGGTCAGCGCCGGGCTGCTAAGCCGGCCCCCGGCTCACATTACACACTACTGTATTTATAACCTCTCCGCGCTGTTTCCCCCTTCCCGCAGTTCCCTGGGACCACCTTCTCCGGGCTGTAACCTCTCCCACTGCTTGACATCTGAGGAGCTCTGAGAGAACTCCTCGAGGGCGAGTGCGCGCGCGCGCCTGTGTGTGGATGTTTGTGTGTGCGTGTGTGAGAGTGTGTGCGTGTGTGTGTGTTGCATGCAGCGCAGCTCGGCCGCTAGGGCGAAAGACCTGGATTATCTGAGCGCTGCTGCAAAGTGTGTCGTTGCCGTTTTGGAAAAAAAAAAAAAAAAAAAACCAAAAACCAACAACAACCAAACCCCACCACCCAGCCCTATCTGTTTACAGTGAAAGTTGACAAAGGGTGGTGAGTTGGAGCCTTCCTAGCCGCTCCTGCCTGGAACCCGAGACTCGCATGCCATGGATCACACACTCTTTGGCTGCCTGCGCAGCCCTCATGCCACCGCGCAGGGCTTGCACCCCTTCTCCCAGTCTTCTCTCGCCCTGCATGGAAGATCTGACCACATGTCCTATCCCGAGCTGTCTACTTCTTCCTCCTCGTGCATCATAGCGGGATACCCCAGCGAAGAGGGCATGTTTGCCAGCCAGCACCACAGAGGGCACCACCATCACCACCACCACCACCATCACCACCAGCAGCCGCAGCAGCACCAGGCTTTGCAGACGAACTGGCACATTCCTCAGATGGCTTCTCCGCCCGCCGCGGCCAGGCACAGCCTCTGCCTGCAGCCCGACTCGGGGGGTCCACCGGAGCTGGGCAGTAGCCCCCCAGGCCTGTGTTCAAACTCCTCCAGCTTGGGCACCAATACCCCGACGGGGGCTGCGTGTGCCCCAGGGGACTATGGCAGGCAGGCGCTGTCCCCAGTAGAAACAGAGAAGAGAGCCGGCAAAAGGAAAAGCGACAGCTCAGGTAAAAGCTTCTTCCCCTTTGCTATTCTTGGATGTGGGGAGGGGGGTAAGGGGGTTGTAGAGAGAAAGCCTGGGCTTGATGGAGGGACTTCCTCGCGTTAAGGCTTCCCTTATGCCAAGGATCTGCGCTAGCCCCTTTCTGTGCGGACCGCAAGCTGCTCTCCAAAGTCAGTCTCCATCCTAAAGCCAGTTTAGCAGGAGCAGGGGGAAGAGGGAGCACGTGGTAGACCGTGAAATCGATTGCGAGCCCTTGCCTACGGTCAGGAGGGGAAATGTTTGTAGGTTTGATTAGTATTTAGCGTCTGGTATTGTGGTTCTTCCGTCCCCTCCGTTTCAAGATTCCCAAGTTAGCTCCTTCTCTCCCTCTCCGCCCCCCACTTCTCCAGTTGAGCTAGTTGAACATAGTTAGGAGCGTTTGCCCAAGTCTTGTGGAAACTTTTCCTTAGAACTGGAACTTTTCTTGTGAATTCTAAGTAGGTCCTGCATTGGAGGCGCGTCTCTAGGCAGTGTGTATATAAAACAGAATGTAATTTATTATGGGCTATGAACTGGAATTTATAGATCACCATGTAGGGAATCCCATCTTTACAACTTTTAGCATTTCATTTCATTTCATTTGTCTGGGCTTTGCGAGACTTTTGATGCACCGGTTTTGGTTTTTCAGAATGTGACTCAGGACATGCATATTTGCAGTCCCTCGGAGAAAGGTGATGCTTGAGTTTTATATGCCACAACTGAACAGATGTGAGTTTTCAAAGTGGGAAAAGAAACTGTCAAAAATCCCATATTACCAAAAGACAAGTGATCCAGGGGCAATATAGTAGTTGCAACTGGTGACATTTCCATTGTACATGTAAGCTGAATGTTTGCAAAACATACTTAGATACATGCAGTTGGTAGCCAAATAGGCCAGCATTCCAAATATTGAAAATTTAAGAGCAGACATACAAAGCTGTTTTCTACTAGTGAAGAGTAAATGAAAGGATTTTCTAGATATTTACTGAAGTTCACAATTGGAACAATGACCTTGATAAACTTGAAATGCCATTAATTAAGTTTTTAAAAGTGATAGAAATTTTAAACTGCTTTTTGCAGCTACATTATATTTTCTTCTTTGTGGCTCTCCGTGTCAGTTACATTAGGAATGTTTTACAATAAATTGGGATAGGTTTGTAGGATTTTACTTTCTATTGCTAGATAGGCTGAAAAAAGTTATCCAAAATATAAAAATCTGTCATTCATAGACACTTGAAGTTTATTTGCAGTTAAACCTTCTTGTGTTTTTAAAGAAAACATGCAACATTGATCATGTGAGGTATGAGGAATATTAGACTTTTTTTTACCTGATTTTTTCAAGGGAAGTAATTTTGTGTTGCCTTGTGTATGTGAGGGGGGAAATCAGTAAACTTGTCAGTCATTTACAAATGTAGAAAATTAGATGAAAACATATCTGTGCTTTATTAATCTCTAAGGTGCCAGAGGACTACTTGTGGTTTTTAATACTAGGGCATGTTGATGTTGCTTTCCATGTATTGAATTTTGCAATGCAAATGCACAAATCAATAGGCATTAGGTAGGACTCTATGCTAAAGTGAATGGAATCTTTCCATTGGTTGTAATGGGCATTGGATTGAGCCCTTAATCACAATCATGCTGATATAACAACAAAGTCCGGAGTTAACTTAAAAAGACAATGTCTGAACACAGCCCCAAAAATCATAGTATAAAACTTTTTGTACCCAGAAAACAATATCAGCTATTTTAATGTATTCTGAATGGCTTGAGCTAACAAGTCTCTTTAGACAATGATGCAATAGTCAAAATACTTCCATTATTTTAGAAGAATATTGCTTTCAGCCACAAGACACAATATTTTACCACCCCATCCCTTTGATTTAATCTGAACTTCTGCACTGAATAGTTGATGTCAGTGTAATTTATGGCAGCAAATCTCATTTTTAGGTCAGTCAGTGTACTTTTGCAGTTGCCAGCGGCAATTGCTGTTTGTTTCACTATATTTAAAAAGGAATGTGTGTGATGGATCATTCTTTTTATTTTCTGAATCAAATTGCTGTATGTTTTTAAACTGACCTTTTATTGAATACTGATCATTTAGAGAACATTTATCCATCTTCCCCAATTTTAAAGTTATTTAGTAAATGTTTAAAATTAATTATAATTTTAAAGTAAATAACTGATAAGTAAACAAAGAGGCTGTTCAGGTATAGCATCAGCGGAATCTTATTAAGCACTACTGAACATTTAGAGAAATACCTCTATGCCTCTATTTATCATTTAAGACAACAGAATGTTTTATGGATATTCTTATGCTCCGAACACATCTCAGATTTTTTAACTAAATTTGCTTTAGGCCCACCTCAGTTTTGCAGTATCCAACTTTCATTAGTACAAAGTGTTGACATCAGAAATATTAACTCATGAAGTGTTTCAACAGTTGCCTATTCTCAAGAAACCATCACAATGTCAATTAAAACTACATGCATTATTTTTATTTTAAAAAATGCTATTTTATTTACCCTTATAAAATTGCAGTGAAAATTTCGCAGTGAAGGCACAATTTTTGTGTGTGTTTATCTTTACTATTATTATTTTATTGGTTCAGCAAAAAATTGCTCTTTCAAGTCTCATATAACTGTACATAAGTGAATGGAGAGGGGGAATAACTTTTTTGTATAGAAAGCAAGACAAAATATACCTTAGAAATTACTTAGGTAGAATGTCTGATTTTTGGATCGCAGGCTGGGAAGTAACTTCTAAAGATAATGTTGAATAAGCCGCTGCATAAATATGGAGACACTGTCAACTCTGTATAAAAGATTTGTGATTTATTATTATGAGTGGGAAATACCACTTAGTCATCTCTTCCTGGATGCAGCAGGTCAACATACTGCTCAACCTGCCTGGGCCCAAATGTGAGACTATAACCAGTCATGCACACGAATACACACGAATCTTTAAACATTGTGAGTTCATTTAATTCAAATAAACATTTCTGATGTCAACAACATTAATAAAAACAAGATGACACAACATTATGGTGTATGTTGCAAACAAATTTAGCTCTTTCGAATGCAGACAGGGTATTTGAGCGCTAATGAGAGATGGATGAAAGCCATATTCAATGAATAAGAAAAATATTTCTAAAATGTGTTGTTGCTTTATATGATATGAATTCTTGCATGATGTATAATTTGGATTTTTTCCTCTCATAAATTACCTGTGACTTCTGAACTGATTTAATTTCAACATTGTAAAATAGCAGTTTTTATTTTAGAGAGGATATAAAACAAGTAATAAATGCAAAGCTATACATTTAAATTAGCTTATTTGTGTCTAAATTTTCTTAAAACATCCATGATTTTAGGAAAGAAGTAAGCACAGACGCACTTTGTAGTCACAAAGTGTTATCTGGATTCATGTGAAAACAATTAACTTTCTGAATATTTTAGGAAGTCCAACTTTCAATGGGAAAAATCTGAAAAGCTCCTACTTTTTAGTGGCGACCTTTACAGGATAATTATTAGATATACAATAATCTAAACAGATTGAGATATCGATTAGGCTACATTAAGATATATTAAATGTGAATACATGAAGAAATGATATGGTGTAATGCCATTTTAAAATACTACTTAGTATGAAAAATATGTTCGCACCTGACACAAAGATTCTGTGTAGAAAGCAAGATCTACAGAAAGGTTGATGTATGTAAATATGTCTATATGTCCATTTATATTTTTTAAATGAACACAAAATGCCCTCATACAAATTTACCGTATTGATGTGCCTTCAGAGAAACTTCTTTTAAAATCTAAATATTATAAATGTACTGCCTAAAAATGATCACTTCAAAGCAAGTCATTTTGATGAATGACTGTAAATAGTGTGAATTCATTGGTTTCGATGACTTCTGATTGCTCTCTAAAACATTTCAGTAAGAAAAATGAGCTGCACCCGCATAGTCAAAAGGACTGTGTAACTGATTCATCAATATGTCTATACTTTTCAGCGTGGCTGCAGTAGAAGCAAGGGAAATACATGCTATTGGCTGAAAATTTTATCTGGAAAGAGTTAATTTGTTAATTATGTTTGGGATGTAATATCAAAACATCACTTATCATGAAGGCAAAATGTCAAAATATGTAAGTTATACAAATCAGAGAGGCATGCACCAAATGTGTTGAAGTCAAATTGAATGATCATGCTTTTTTAAAGAGAAATACAATACAGATGATGCCTTATCAGAGACTAGTGTTGCATATTGCATTACTTAGTGGATTGTTTCTTTGGGCAGAATGTACAGTAATATGTTCACTTTGCTCACAGCAAGTATAATTAACAATAAAGAACTTTATCTTTCATATATTAAATATATTTTATTTGATTCATAGGAAAATGAGAGGTTTAATATATTTTAGCATAACTCTTTGCATTAACTCTGCATGGAAAATAGCATACAGTAATACCATCTAATTTGAATTGCTATCTGTTTAGATGTAATAAGATTCATTTTAAGTACAAACATATATACACTACCCATACTCCCATTAAAAAAACAAAGATATCAAGGCCTAGATCCAGAAAAACATTTAAGCACGTGCTTAAATTTTTGAGTTGTTCCACTGTTTATAGTTAAGTGCATATGCATTGCTGGATCAGGTCCCAGGTTTTCTATAATACACCAACAGAACTATGTAATTTTGTCTTATTTTATATTAGCCAATGCAGAGTCTTACAAGTAAAGTTACCGAAAATGCTCCTGTACATAAGGAGTGCAATATTAGGGTCTATCGTAGAGGCATGAGGGTCTGTCATAGAGGCAGAGAAGTATACATACTCACAAAGAGTAAAGACACAGGGAGTGTGAAAATATATCAAGAAACTGGGAATGGGCTGAAAAGAATGTCAATTGCATAACTGACACACTAATTCTAGCAATGGCAATAGACTGGATATCAGTTTAGGTATCACTTAATGGTATGAACAGATTGCCAATCTGAAATTACCTATATTTGTTTTAAATATTGTTTCTTTTAGCACTAGAGAATAAGTCCCAAATTAACAGAACCTCTTTAGAGTATAATTGTAATGTTCATAGAATTTAGGATAGAACTTGAGATGTGAACGTATGCTTTAGGATTTTTCTTTCAAACTGTGATTCTTATTAGACATAAAATAGGAAATAGTTTGTAATCTCCAGAGTGTTTTATGTGCATTTGTTTATCTAGTTTGCGATTTTAGAATAGTAATTTTTGCCATTTTTATAATTCATGTTCTTTAAGCAATTGATTCTGCCCCTTTGAAGCTAATCGGAGTGGGGTCGGGCCCTTCACCTGAATTCAAAGGCATGGTGATCACATTCACTTTTATATTTTAATAATTATGCATTTTATATTGCCCTTTAATAATCCTGGAGAATTCCTATGTTTTATCTTTTATGAACTTAGTAGTGGATCTCAAACAAATTTTTGCTCTGGTCCAAAACTCCGGGAGACCTGAAGTCCTTGGGAATCACTGGGTTAGCTAACAGTGTGTGTGTTCCCCATGCCATTTATCCTCTTGTGGCAAGATGTTCAAAGGTGGCACATTCACAGTAGGACTCAGTTTGCTCAAGCGAACGAAGCTAAAAGTTCATCAGTGAGTCATCAACATCATGAGGTTTTTTTGCAGGAAGAGTTCTCCACAGGCCTGAATATTTGTTTTTCTGATTATTTTCTCATGGTTATAGTTATGGTCATGTTACATACATACATATTACATATCTATATTTTGGGACAGATTTGGCTTGAATGTCTGTCTCCCTTCAAAAATATTGTTTTCACAGCTAAGATGTGAATCATATAGATACGTTTCATTTGTTGCTGTTTTTGAAAAAAAGCTTCTCTAAAACATCACGGGCTCGTCTACACTGGCCCCTTTTCCGAAAGGGGCATGCTAATTTCACAGGTCGTAATAGGGAAATCCGCGGGGGATTTAAATATCCCCCGCGGCATTTAAATAAAAATGTCCGCCGCTTTTTTCCGGCTTTTAGAAAAGCCGGAAAAGAGCGTCTACACTGGCCCCAATCCTACGGAAAAAAGCCCTTTTCCGGAGGATCTCTTATTCTTACTTATTTAAATGCTGCGGGGGATATTTAAATCCCCCGCGGATTTCCCTATTACGACCTCTGAAATTAACATGCCCCTTTCGGAAAAGGGGCCAGTGTAGACATAGCCCACAGGTATAATGTAGACCATATACGTTGTATTAAGTTTAATAGAGTGAAAAACAATTCATAATACAGTACATACTTCATAATAATGGTGTAAAGTACTGTGATGTTTATCTTTTATGAAGGACAATTGCTTCTAAATAACTTTCACCATTATGTCATTGTACAAATGTCAAAGTCCTCTTAATTTTAAAGTCAGTACATTAACATAATACAGTACTCATTATAGATCAAAGAATAAGACCTGAGGGTAAAAAGTTCTCCTCATTACAGTCAACAACAAAATCCCCATTGACTTTAATGGTCAGGAGATTGCTCTGAATTTTGGAAGGGCCTCAGACATTGCGCGAGAAAATAATTTTGAATGCATTTTATAGCACTTATACAATCTGATTGGAAAGTGCAAGTGTTATACAATATGTCTGCAATTATGTGCAGGTGCAAAAAATAGAGGCTATTCCTGAAAATCAGAAGCTAAATGTTTTAGTTCTTAACAACTGAGAAAACTTAATGACACATCCTGACATGCGTTGAAGTCGGTGGGACTTGCACTTCAGTTCACAGGGAGCAAGTCCAGCTTTGATATCTTATTGATAACAACATGGGCCTGGGGGTACTGGAAAACAGGACCTTCAAGTATATGAAAAATAGCAAGAAGCTCAAGATTTTTAAACTCAGCTGAAAAAAAAATTCTTTTGTAGGTTGAACCTACATTACCATTTACATTTCTCTTTAACTGATGAAAAAAAATAGTTAGCCCAACAGAGGATGAAATAAGTCTCAAAGGAATGATTCAAATAATTCAATTACTATGGAAGAGCATCATTTTACTAACCCAATAAGATCCAGTGGATAATGAAACTCCACAGGGAAGCCAAAAAAACTTTTTTGAAAAGCTGCTTCTTGGACTGGAGAAAAATTTGGTTCACTAATATTATTTATGGCAAGAACAGTATGAAAAATTAGATTTGAAACAGATTACTACAGGTTATGCTGCAATGTAGGTACAGCGTTCCTTTGTCTGACCCCACTCTCTCTGATCTACAATACCTACTTTTAATTTTAGCAACAGGGCTTTAATAAATACTGCCATGCAGCATCTCTGTTACATACACTTGGAAATTTATCCATTACCACTGTACCTAATACTTTCAGTGCTTACGGCTTTCACCGTACAAAGTTTTAAGTCAACATTTATCTTCACACTTTGCAGGTAAAATCCTGGCCTCTTTGAATTAAATGGAACTTTTGCTATTGACTCCAATAGGATTAGGGTTTCATCCTGTGAGCAGCTGCCCTGGCTTTGATAGCTCTATTTATGTGTGTATTAAGCACATGCATAAATATTTTGGGGAATTGGGGCTTTAGTCTCTTTCTTAAATTTCCTAAAAAAAAACTGTTTCATTCTTTGTCCTTTCTGAAAACAAATATTAAAAACTGTTGGACATGTATATAACACAGAACATAAAGAAAGTTGAAGGAACAGTGAGATTTTTGTCCTGACATTCAAGAGGGGACTAATACCAAACCAATCCAAAAGAACAACTCTGGAATGGATCCCAGTAGAGAGGAAAACTCTATTCACTTCCCTTAATGTAGATTTCCACAAATATTTCATTTGAGGGTGGGATTCCAATGGATGCTTTGAGGGAATCCTGTACAAATAACTGTCTCTGCCCTGTTCCCTACCACAGCAGAAGATAACATAGCTTGGGGCTGTACAACATTTTCATGTATTCTCTGTGGTGTTTGCATGGAATCAAGCATATTCCATATCCCCATAAGCTCCCAATCCCATGCCCTCCCCATACGTGGATCTGAGAGCTCTCAAAGATCTCTGCATAAGATGTTGGGAGAGGGTATCCTGTTGAGATGTCTGATGTCATTGCCCCTGCCACTTCACTGGGGGCAAGGGCAGTTTCTGTCATGGTGTAACTCCCTTCTAATACCGATCTGGAGAACAATTGGGCCTATTTTGTCAAAAATCCTAAATGGATAAATAACAGACTGTGCTTTGACTCAGCCAATCCTTTCAGCAGATATTTAAAAGTGTGTAGATGTCTGATCCAGTCTGAATAAATCCTTGAGTTGATTCCTAATTCTTGTGTAAGCTTTGAGTAGTTCTCTTATCTATCTACATAAGTATTTCACACACACAGACACACACACACGCACTTTCTTTTATCAGCTAACATACTACTAAAATCATATTGCAAATAAAGAAATATAATCAGCTTGTCCTAATTTTTCTTTTGGGAGGAAAAAAAACAGGAGAAAAATTATTTAGGTAAAATCTATAACACTCAAAGTGACCATTAAGTAACAGTTTATATTGGACAAGACACTTGATTCTCAGGTAGTGTATATTCACACACTTCCATTGGATTCTATTGCTACACTGACATACACTAGATGTGTCACAATTTCTTTGTGATAAACTATATAAAATGTTTTTTATTGAAAAAGTATAGCAGTGCCACAACTTGTAATTAAAATACATTAACATGAGCTAAGGGTTTTAAACTCTTAATCTACTGAAATGTATGTCTTTGAAAATCAATCTTCAAAAAACCCCAGTAGAAATTCTGCAAGATTCTCAGAGCAATGCATGCTCTAGTCTATGGTTAGTAGTAATGTCTTGCTACTATTACAAAGTTTAAAACAGCAAACCCCTGATGCAGTTATATTATTGTTTATATCCTTGTTTCAGAAAATTATGGATTTGTGCTGCAGTTAAGGCCTAATCCTACAGGGAGTTAATTTAGCCTTCTCAAGGACTTAGAGAATCAGATCCTTACTATGTGTTTTTCTAATTAAAATTTTTTTGAGGGACATCATTTGATTTTTTTTATGCATAAGAGAATTTAGCATAATTTTTTTCTTCCATTCTGAGAAGTAACAGTGCCTTTACATTACATTTTTCTTAAAGGGGATTGTTTATGTGATATCGATCTAAAGTAAATAAAAGAAATGGAGAGACCAAAGACTATGTAGGACAATATAAACATGGATCAATAAGTGAAAGATGAAACAATATTAGCTATGTGTAGGCAGCATAAGTGAGGAAAAAAAGGAGGATTAAAACATGTAAAGAATTATCTCTTCTTGAAGTTGACATTTTGAATATTAGTGATAAAGTGGAATTTAGTAATAACGTCTATTATTGGTCTATTGCAAAAAGACTATATTGTCATCTCCTTTTATTGAATTCTTATTTTAAAAATGTGGTTCAAACATCTTAAAATGTAATTAAATATTAAGAAAAGCTGCATATAAATGCCTAAATATTCAGATTTTATTTAAATTATGAAGAACCAATCTGCCAAACTTCCTTTAAGTTTTGTGTTTTGAATTTTTACTTGCTTTGTTCTCCTGCCTCCAACTCTTTTTATACTTTTTTTTTTTTAGGTTACTACAGTTCAAACATCTTTATTGCTTTAATATTCAGAGGTACCCCATATTTCATGGGTTCTAAACTGAAATTTAGACAAAAGGAAGATCTCATTTAAGATTGATATTTTCCATGCCAACAGACTTTGCAAGCTTTTAATATTTTTGGTTTTTTGCAAACATATCTTCCGGGTTCTGCCAGACATGACAACCAAACAAATATATCTTTTTGGACAGAGTTAACATGCTTCAAGTACAGTGGCTAAATATGTTCAGCAGCTTGACTATGTTAAGCAAAATATCATTTTTAGACAGGCCTAATATCCTGCAGGGTTCTCAGAGATGCTGGGACCCTCAAGTCCTAAGGAAATCACTCAGCACTTTCTGGACTGGGCCTTTTGTAAACTGAACTACATATGTACACCTGTGAAGCCTTAATCCTGAAAACACGTGCACATGCAACCTACAGAGAAGGGAAGTACATTTAAGCTTGTATTAAGCTCTGTATAAATTCTGTGATACAGAAATCCTATTTGACTTGTAGAGACCAGGAATTCATATCCTTCTGAAAGACTACAGCTGTTTTTTTTCCCTATAGGAGCCATCTAAATAAGAGAAAGTCGAAATTATAATAGGATTCCCTTTTTTTTTCTTTTTAGGAATCTAATACCAGTCTTTATCATGTGATAGTCACAAACACACACATGCGTGTGCACACACACACACACACACACACACACATAATTAGCACTGTCAATTTTTTGCTTTTGTTTAGTTGAATGACACTCCAAAGAGCAACAAGACTTTTGGCTGAACACCTCAAAAAGGAGGGGAGGGACAATTACAGGGAGTTACACGTAGTCCCAATAGGACGACTCACAGAAATAAAGATAAGCATATGCGTAAGAGGCTGAAGGATATTAGCCTGTATCAGAGGCTGTTCTGTCATTGACTTCAATAGGATTCAGAGAGATAGCCATGTAAGTCTGTTTCAGCAAAAACAACAAGGAGTCTGATGACACTTTAAAGACCACAGGCAGTCCCCGGGTTACGTACAAGATAGGGACTGTAGATTTGTTCTTAAGTTGAATCTGTATATAAGTCGGAACTGGCCTCCAGATTCAGCCGCTGCTGAAACTGATCAGTTTCAACACCGGCTGAATCTGGACGCCAGTTCTGACTTACATACAGATTCAACTTAAGAAACCCAGGCATCCCCAAGTCAGCTGCTGCTGAAACTGATCAGCGGCTGATTCCAGGAAGCCCCAGGGCAGGGGCTTCCTGTAGTCAGCCACTGGTCAGTTTCAGCAGCGGCTGACTTGGGGACGCCTGGGGCAGACAGCTGGGGTGCTGCCGGGTTGGTCCAGTAGCGCCGCCGCTCCTCGGCGCTACTGGACCAACCCAGCAGCACCCCAGCTGCTCTGCCCCAGGTGTCCTGATTCAGCCGCTGCTGAAACTGATCAGCAGCGGCTGAATCAGGACTCCTGGGGCAGAACAGCTGGGGTGCTGCCGGGTTGGTCCAGTAGCGCCAAGGAGCGGTGCTGCGGGACCAACCGGCAGCGCCCCACCTGCTCTACCACAGGCCCGGGGCTTTGCTCCATGTCTCCCTGGTCTGCTGGGGGGGGGCACTAGCTGCGCCCCCCCCCCCCAGCAACCAGGGACACGGGGAGCAAAGCCTCAGCGGCGGCGGAGTCCCGCGCCTCCCCGGCTTTGCCAGAGCAAAGCCTCAGAGGCGCAGGACCCCTCGCCTCCCCGGCTTTGCTCCAGGTGTCCCTGGTCTGCTGGAGAAGGTCCCCAGCAGACCAGGGGCACCCGGAGCAGCTTTTCTCGCCCCGGAGGTCGAGGTGGCGGGACCGCTGCGCTCTGGGCGGTCCCGCTGCCTGCGAGCTCCGGGGCGAGAAAGCCCCGTTCGTAAGTGCGGATCCGACATAAGTCGGATCCGCGTAACTCGGGGACTGCCTGTAATGAATTTATTAGGGTATTAGGCCATAAGCTTTCGTGAGCTACAACTCACTTCATATGCTGAAGAAGAAAAGAAAAAAAGGTATACAGAGATGAGAGTGTGACATCAGTGCTAATTAAAATCACAGTGGATGTGGCTCATCTCCAACAGTGATGAAAAGACTTAAAAAACAACAAATAGTCTTGCAGCACTTTAAAGACTAACAAAACATGTACAGTAGATGGTACCATGAACTTTTGTGGGCACAACCCACTTCTTCTGCCCACGAAAGCTCATGATATCATCTGCATGTTTTGTTAGTCTTTGAGGGTATGTCTACACTACCCCCTAGTTCGAACTAGGGGGGTAATGTATGCATACCGAACTTGCTAATGAAGCCCGGGATTTGAATTTCCCGGGCTTCATTAGCATAAAGCCGGCGCCGCCATTTTTAAAAGCCGGGTAGTGCGAACCCCGTGCCGCGCGGCTACACGCGGCACGGACTAGATAGTTCGGATTAGGCTTCTAATCCGAACTATCTAGTCCGTGCCGCGTGTAGCCGCGCGGCACGGGGTTCGCACTACCCGGCTTTTAAAAATGGCGGCGCAGGCTTTATGCTAATGAAGCCCGGGAAATTCAAATCCCGGGCTTCATTAGCAAGTTCGGTATGCATACATTACCCCCCTAGTTCGAACTAGGGGGGTAGTGTAGACATATCCTAAGGTGCTGCAGGACTGTTGGTTGTTTTTTAAGTTTTTCCGTTTACAGACTAACTCAGCTACCCATCTGAAGTATTGAGAAGGTGAGAGTACAGGTTTGGGAAATTACTATTGTAATGCAAGAACCACTCAATGTATCTTTTTAGAACAGTTTTAGGGTGTCAAATTTGTATATGAATTCCAGCTCATCAGTTTCCCATTGCAATCTGTTTTTGACTTCAAGCCCTAATGCCCTAACAAATTTGTTATTCTTTAAAGTGTCACCAGACTCCTTGTTGTTGTTTTTATATTGATTTTAATTTTTTGACTAAGAACATTTTTCAATTATATTGCTTATGGGTGAATCTCAGAGAAAAATAGTCTTTATGCAGAACCATATTTCATTTTGTGTGTTTTAAGTCTATCTCAAAAACTAATTTGTAGTCTTAATTCACAAAATAATTTATAAATATGTATGCTGCTTTCTTGTTACCACTGAAACATGGCAGACTTGATTATATACTGAGAAGTGAAAAGCATGCAACTAAACATGTAATGGGTTATAGAAAGGGTGGAAGTTTTAATGCTGCTTATCGGGCCTGTGCTGTGCTCTTGTCTGACAATAGCACCCGGTTCATATACTAATGAGCACTTAAAACAGACTGAGGTGAAATTCATCTGGGTCCAAAAGGCACAGAACTTATGTAATACTGTATGGAAGTCTGCTGGCTGAATAGCTGTCTTGGGGGTACTTGTGCATTTACTGCCTTTTGTAGGAAAGATCTTTGTGCAAGATCTGCATAGGCTCCCATAGGACACACTGGAACAGGACATGGGAGAAGCTTCAGTACCTTGTGCCTGCTGCCACTAGTCTGTCCGTGGCCCTGAATTTAACCTGCACAATTTTTTCATCCTCTACAGAGCTCAGATAGTCAGGTTTTAGGTGGGTAGAGTGGAATATGAAATGAAATCAATACAGCCTTTCTCATTCAGTCCTTCCTAAATCTTCATATCTTTCATGGGATCTTACAATTACTAATCCCAAGATAATCAAATGCCTCCTGCACCTCAGCATTGTATAAGAAAAGGAAGAGATAGTAACAAACAAACAAACAAAAAAGTCAACACTTCTACATCTGCCATTTGGGTTGTCTTGCTCGTCTTCAGTATTTCAAGCTCTTCAGGGTAGAGACAGTTTATATTGTGTGTAGCACTAAGCATTTCGTTGATTGTGGAAGTAGCTACAGTAGGTATATGAGCCAAAGATGATGATGATTAATATTTAGTGCTGAGATTATTCTTAGAGATGTCAAACATACAGAAGAAAAGAGTTTGCAACTTTTCTAATTCTTTACGTGTCAGTGGTGCAAAAGTGGAGTTGTAATCTTCCCGAATTTTAGCCTTTACTTCCAGTCTGTTAGGTGACAATTCTTGCATTCCAAGAGTAGGCAGAGTCAAGCTTCATTATAGGTGGAATATATCAATGATCTTCAACCTTCTTCCTATAGGTGGAATTTTACAGTGTAAATAATTTCACAGTTCCACTAAGGTACTGGAAATGCATAGGCACCTTAGTTAGTCTGTCCACTGTATCTAATTCGGCAATAATCAGGTTCTACTATATTATTCCATTTTCATATGCTTGCTGAGCAATTAAGTTCTGGGGAAGTTTACCCATGATTTTTGAATGCTCAGGGATGACAATTCTGCAGTTGCATTAAACGTTCAGAAAGCTTCATAATAATATCAGTGAACTGGATGTAAGGTGCAATTATAGAAAACAATACCTTACACTTCAAACTCTGGGGACCTAAATTCACATGAGGTATAGATCTCAAGAACAAAAAAATGGCTGCTGTCCAGATAGTCCTCTATGGGCTTTTGGCCAAATCACAAAACTGCTACATAATTTGGCACAACTTTCAGGCTCAGCCAAGAGAATTCTGTTCCAGGACTGAAATAACCAGGCATGCTGCATGCCAGGATTAAGGTGCATTTGCAGAGCAATGTGAAGACACATTTACAGCTATTGTCTGAATTTTACCTGCCTGTGGCTAATGATGCAGCTCTTAATTTGAATGTGTAATAATTTCATCCATTTAAGAAGCAAAGAAATCAACATGATTGTCTAATTTAATGTAGCACAGCTGCAAAATGAGGACAGAATTAAGCAGCAGGCTGAAAGATGTATTAAATCTTAATACAGGAAAGGAGCACAACCTCCCCCCTCAAGGAATGAAATTGTTTCCAGTGTGGCAGTCACAGGGCTCCTTAGCATATAACCCATAATGCAAGGTAGGATCTCCTCAGTTACATCCTGGACTCAGCTCTCTTGAGTCCTAGCATCCTCCATTTCCCCTCTCCCCAGCTCCCATGAAGGGAACAGAGGGTGAAGCAGTGCAGGGATCTTGGATTGAGAGTGTCACAAAATCTTAGGTGATGGCTAATGGGTACCAGAGACAAGGGAGAGAAGCCATCTATTGTTTCTCGATGAGTGTCTCTCTCCCTTTCTCCAGGGACTTTCTGCCTTTCACTGCTGTTCCCATGAAGTTCCCTGGCCTGTTGATGTAGGTGAGAGGCATTTTTGTGAAATGATGACAGAAACAAATACAGTTATTCATATAACATTCTACTAGCATTTCCCACAATTCACCTTAGATAGTCAAAAATTTTAAAAGAAAAAATATAAAAGGTTTTATACATTTTTATTTTTTGAAATCTGACAATAGAGATTCTTTTGGACACCTTGAGAGTTGGTGGAGGTGTATTGATTGCTGGGAAATAGAAAGTCAGAAGTTTTTTGGGCAGTTGAGTAATGCTAATAAACCTGTAGGTAACGCAGTTACAGCAATTAAAAAAGAGAAGGCTCCAGTTTTCTGAAGAATGTGTTGTACAAAATTAAGAACAAACCAGCACCCCACATAAGATATTTTGAAGTAATCAGAAAGTGCAGACATATCTAACTCTTTTCTATTTCCAAATTTACATAAGGAAAAGATTATGTACATAATCTTTATGGATACAAGAAAGGACTTGCGTGTGTATTTAAAATCTATTGACCTTAGTGGGAATTCAGCATGTCTCTAAACACCTTTCCTGACCAGAGCTGCTTTCCCAAATCAAGGCCTTGGTGAGATAATTAGAAGGATCCAGGGTCTGTCCCCTTCAGAAAATGCTGCAAAACTTTTCTTGTTGCTAAAGCTTTTCCTGAATGACATCCCAACACTTCTGCTGCATTCTTTAGCACACACACACATACATGCACAAGTACAAAGTTCATGGTGATTTTCAGAACAGTACTACAGAAAGGCTAATGTATCAGGTTAACCAGTATGGTTCTGATGATGAAATATTCATTTCATTTTTTAAAAATAAGTTGCATTGATGAATATCCACTGGAAACTTTCCCACAGTATAATAAATCTTGCTTTCAGGAAATTTTCATTGTGTTAATCTTAAAGTGTTCCTGATTTTGTCCCATTCCTGCTGGTTTAATGATCTAGGACTATGTTAAATAATTATTCCTCTATGTGCAGCCTCCAGATATTTGCAGACAGTTGATATGTGCTTCCTGCACTAACTTCACTTAGTTAAGTGATGGCTACTCATTCCTATATATTTATTTTTTCCTATGGACTCAGTCTTGCAGCTGTCTAATAATATCTGTTCCTTTTTTACCGAGCTCTATTCAATTTGTCTAAGGATGAAGCTAAGAAAGGACTGGGTGCTAAAACAATGCAGAAAAAATCCATTAAATTGGTTAATTTATATGTGGAATAAAGACCAATTAAAGCTGCAACTGTGAATATGTTGGAATAATACACCTGCAATTAAAGGGGGAAAGTACTATCTGGTACAAATGCTAAAAGGATATGTGAAGCACTCTAGGCTGGCCATCTGCCTCTTCTCATCCCCAAAATGTTGCTAAATCTATATATTTGAAACGTTTGTCTAATCTGTGAGTCTTCCGTCTGTTCAAGAATTCCTCCCAAATGGTAAGAACTAGGGCCACCCAATTTGGTATGCAGTTTCCACTTATCATAACTTAAAGCAAGATAAGGGTTTGGTTGTGCCAGGAGAATGGGATGTGCCTGGAATGGAATTTCTTCTCTTAAAAACATACAGAAAAGAGACAGAATCACCAGACAGGTGAAAGGAGATGGTTGGGAGCACACTCCGCCTCTGGGACAAGCCTCCCAACCCCTCGAGGCCCTTTGGGAGGGATTAAAGCTCCCCACCCCCAATTTGTAAGGGAATATTGATGGCTATTTCCTGTTGTCACAGAGTGATGGAAAGAGCACAGTTTTCTGCATTCCTCATTCTGGTTTAAAAGCACAGGGGACAGACGAACCTGGACCTGCCACAGCTGGGGGACATGCATCCCTCCCCCAGCTGTGCCTGTGGAGCTGCAGTAGCCATGGAGAGATGCTTCTTCCCTGGCTCCAAGCTGCTGAGGTGAGAGAGAGCTGGGGTTGCCCTCTCTCCTGAGGGCAGCCTGTATACTGAACCCCTCATCCCTACCCCTACCCCAGATTTAAATGAAGCATATACATTTTCATTTTATTTTCTAAAAACCAAAAAATTATTGAGTTAAAGACCCAAGCAATCCCAAGTAAATCTTTGATTTATCCAATATAAATTAAAGAATTTTCTGCTAGTAATATTTAAACCTTTCTCAAAACAGCTTTCTTTCATTCCAGTCCGAAAATCAGATTTCCACTGGCTGTCTAGATTCTTGATTTTCACTGATTGCTGAACTATAACTCATTGCAGCTTTACTGGTCTATAGGCTTCCTAAAGTGAAAGTCATGCTCCTACAGAAAAAAACGTAAAAAACAGCAAATGGTTTTGCGGCACCTTAGAGACTAACAAAAAATGTAGATGCTATCATGAGCTTTAGTGGACACAACCCACTTCTTCAGATAGAGTAAGGGGTCCAGGGTACAAATAAATAGCAGAAAAAAAGAGGGAATGGGGAGGGAAAGAGATGAAAAAAAATAGGAAAAAAATCTTGTCAGTTAGGCTTTGTCTACACTTCAGTGTTTTTGTACAAGAAGCCTTTTGCGGAAGAGTTCTTGTGCAAAAGCGCATCCAGACCTCAAAGTGCATCGCAAAAGCAATGTGCTTTTGTGCAAGAGAGCATCCGCACTGCATGGACACTCACAGAATGGCCATCAGAGCACCAGTGCTTTTTCAGATAAGGTTTTTTTGTGTGCAAAAACCCCTCCAGAGCATCCATGCTTGCCTTTTTTTGAAAGAGCTGTAGCGCAAAAAGGAGTTATTCCTCGTGAGGCAAAACCCCTCTCTTCTGTTGATTTTCTAGTGCAAAAACGCACTTGAGGTGTAGCCTTAGGGTGTTTGTGCTAAATGAGGATAATAGAGTGGCTCTAAGTACCCGGTGGTTAGATTTTGATGTCATTAGGGTGTGGAATGTAGCGGCCCATCAGGTCTTTGTGCAAACCTTGATTACAGGTGTCAGATTTGTAAATGAAAGCAAGTGTTCCTACGGGTATTTCCAAATTAGTTTGATTTGTCACTAACCTGCTAGAATAGTGATAGAGATGTAGCCGTGTTAGTCTGGTGTAGCTGAAACAAAATACAGGACTATGTAGCACTTTAAAGACTAACAAGATGGTTTATTGGATGATGAGCTTTCGTGGGCCAGACCCACTTCCTCAGATCAAATAGTGGAAGAAAATAGTCACAACCATATATACCAAAGGATACAATTTTAAAAAATGAACACACATGAAAAGGACAAATCACATTACAGAACAGAAGGGGGATTTAAGGATGGGGGGAAAGGAAGGTGAATGCCAGTGAGTTAATGATATTAGAGGTGGGGAAGGGGAAATGTCTGTGAGTTAATAGAATTAGAGGTGATAATTGGGGAAGCTGTCTTTGTAATGTGTAAGATAGCCGGGGTCTTTGTTAAGTCCGGTGCGGAGAGTGTCGAATTTTAGCATGAATGCCAGTTCAGAGGATTCCCTTTCAAGTGCAGATTTGAATGTCTTCTGAAGTAGGATGCAGGTTAGCAGATCATTGAGACTGTGTCCTTTCTGGTTGAAATGACAAGCAACTGTTTTTTCTTTGTGATCCTGTCTAATGTCTGTTTTGTGGGCATTGATTCTTTGGCGAAGTGTCTGAGACGTTTGTCCAATGTACATAGCAGACGGACACTTTCGGCACATGATAGCATAGATTATATTTCTGGAGGCGCAGCAATATGTATTCTTGATCTTGTAACTCACTTGGTTAGGCCCAATAATGGTGTCAGCAGAGTGAATATGTGGACAAAGCTGGCAGCGGGGTTTGTTGCAAGGGAAAGTACCAGGGTTGGTATTAGTGTGGTATGTCCTGTGGTTGTTGGTAAGAATCATCTTGAGATTAGGTGGTTGTCTATAGGAGACTATGGGTCTGTCTCCCAGAGCTTCTTGGAGTTTAGTGTCCTGTTCCAGTATAGGCTGTAATCTATTGATAATGTGTTGGACAGGTTTAAGTTGGGAGCTGTAGGTGATGACAAGTGGTGTTCTATTGTTGGTTTTCTTGGGTCTGTCTTGTAGTAGATGGTTTCTAGGTATTCGTTTGGCTCTTTCAATTTGCTTTTTTATTTCTCCAGGTGGGTAGTTGAGGTTTATAAATGTTTGGTAGAGATCCTGAAGTTTCTGGTCTCTGTCTGTGGGATTAGAGCAGATGCGGTTGTATCGAAGGGCTTGGCTATAGATGATGGATCGTATGGTGTGTGCTGGAGATTCTTATCCTCGAAGAATTCAGTATTTTATAGTGCTCTTCATGTTGTCCTGGTAGGATTTCTTAACACTTTTGAACTTGTTTCACTTTTAGTGCCTGTTCTCTACACACTTCTGTGGAAATCAAGAATCCTCTGTTTTTCTTTGCAGCCCACTGTAGGGTCTAGACACAATTCCAGTGTATGCATTTTCTTGATCTAAGAAATTGAGCCCTATTATTGTCTTCAGGTATCATAGTACTGCACCCTGACTCTGCTGGGATTGCCAATTTTCTAATGTCTCAAAACTGAACACTTTTGTCCGATCCCTTCTCCTGCCTCTTCCCTGAGACCTTGCTCCATTCTACCCCTTCCTCAAGGCCATGCACCACTCACTCCATCTCCCATCCTCCCTCCCTTTCACGAGGTGGGGGTTGGGTTGTGAGAGTAGATGCAGGCTCTGGTGTGGAGCTGGGGACGAGGGCTTAGGGTGTGGGAGAAGGCTCAAGATTGTTCTTCATTATAGGTGCCTAAATGGATACTTCTGTATGTTGAATTTTCTATGTTGAGGCAGCTTCCAGACTCCAACCTTTTTGTTCATGACTATAGGTTTATGATCCAGAAGTATTTTCTCATTGTCACAGACTTCTTTCCTGGATGCCCCATTCACATGTCCTTTTTACATTTGCTCTTGTAATGGTCTGAATTTTTTAACAGACATTCAATAAGATAAGCAATAAGACAAAAAAAATGCAAAAAGACAAACAATAGACAATGTTCTGCACTAGGTGTGGGGGTTACGCAAGCCCAATAGCTTACCTTGAATTTAAAGCAAGAAGACCCCTTAAGTATATTAAAAATACTCCCGTTTAATGCCAGTCCTAGTTAACAAGAACCAACAACTCCATCCTCTAATGTGCTGTCAAGACATTCCCTTAAGAGTGAGATATGGTTAAAAGATTTGACATACAAAATATTTTGCATTAACTACCAGAGCAAAACACCTGCAAGAAACCATGCCTATTTATGTGATCTCTTGTGTTGCTTTTTTTTTTCTTTGCGATTGGGGTTTGATTGTGCTAAATGTTGTACGCACACTGAAGCATGGTGCTTGGACCAAAAAACTTGCTTATAAGATTTTATTTTCCTTAGGGCTTCATTCTTGAACCACTTTTAAAAGACATTTAAATAGTATGGGTATATTTTCAAGTCAAGTTAAACAAAGATTTAATAGGTAGCTTGAAAAGATAAATACTTCATGAATAAATCACATTGGTATAAAAGGCAATAGATGCTCTTGAGTTTAAGGCGGAGGCTTGGGATTCAGAAGATCTGAGTTTAGTTCCCAGTTCTGTCACAGACTTCTTGTGTGACTATTGATGAGGTATTTAGTCACCTGGTGCCTTAGTTTCTCCATCTATAAAAGGGGAGAATACTTACATTTTATATACAGCAACAAGCACAACAAAATCCTGGTTTGGGTTAGTTGAAACCATAATATAAATGATGGCAATAATGAAAGAAAAATATTTTCAATTTTTGAATTGTTAGACAGTATTTTTATGGGCATGTGACTAAGTTATAAATACAAACTTTCAATTTTTTAAATTAAAAATAGGCCTAAATCATCAAAAATCATATCCTTTTGATGATTTCAAGCCAATTATTTGCAGGCTAGGTCTAACCAACCATATGGATAGAAGTGATACAGAAATATGTTACTCTGCCTCAAAAATATTACAGTTTCTTTCCAAATGGTCAGTTTGTTTGACTGATGCACAATCCTTGCCACACATTTTTCTAAAATTGAATCCAGATCAAATAGCATTCCCATTGATTGGATCTCATTGCCTGATTTGATCAACATTCTTAACTCCTATTGAAAGTTTGCAGTTTCCAGTTTGCACAGGACCCTGTATTGAAAATCGCTGATGTTACCCTTAGCACTTCATTGCCTTTTTCAAGTGAGGTAAACAAGACAGATCTGTTGTCATTAGATTATAGCAAAATGGTATCTATCAGTAGTACCTGGATTTAGAACTGTGAATTTAGATTTTTTTTTCTGATTTAGAATGTGCAGTTCTGTTTCAGTAGGTCTTAGTACATTCCCAACTGCCTCCCAACTGTTGAAAATTTTGCTGCTTGTCTTCTCACTGGACTAAGTTGTATCAGTGATAATCACACTGACTCCCACTGAAGTTTGATATTAATCTTCACGTTTTATTGCTCCTATGTGAAATTCTCCACTATCTAGTCTCCTAGCTATGAGAACTACTGATTCTTGTGCTACATTGTGAAATCTTATCTTGTATCTTGAAATTTAATTTGAAGGGATCAGATGTTCAGGTTTCTTTCATTGTTACCATTCATTGACTGACCCTTTGCCAAGTGATATTCAGCAACTGATTTCTCTTGTGATTTCAAATCTAAATGTATTCATGTAACTTGGGACAGTGATTGTTGCATTTCAGTACAGCACTTTGGGAAACTGTGAAGGGGTTATAGAAATGTACAGATTAAAGGGGAGTGGATTAAATGCAATTGGATTTCAGGAAGGCACAGTATCACTTTGTACTGTGAGCTCATGTAATGTAGTTAGAGCCATGACTGTATAACATTTTTTTGTGATGTCCGTTTATCCAGTAAATCTGTCATCACAGACTGGTCTCCATTTCCTCTGAAATAAACAAATCATTTTTAGTTTCTTTGAAATAGTAGACTGCCAGGAAACACAAAAGTCACTTTTGCTTCATCCAGTGAGATAAAGTAGTTAGTAAGTGGAAATGAGCTGCAACTGAAGGAGCTTCAGTGAGCTCATACCTGCTATAAAATATAGTGGGTTTCCACACAGCAGGAATTCAAACAAACCTCAGGTCATTGCATTCAGTGAAAGTGACTTTGCCCAGCCAAAAAAGTGAATTGCAGGGCTCTTGGAAACTACTTTTAAAAGCTAATTTCATAGGAAATGTGAAAATTGAAGGAGTCCGGGAAGTGCATCTAGTTCTGACTCATCTCTAGAGTCACTGTATTTCTGTTTACTAAATTGACTCCCATTTTAAACCAAATACTTGCTCCTATTTCTTTTCTTGGTATTTCCTTCCAAATAGTACTTCTCTGTATAATAATAATTTCCATGTAAGTTTGTACAAGCTTTTTCTTCAAACTAGCTAAGGGTATGTCTACACTACTAAGGGTATGTTGTCATTCGAACTTGCAAATGAAGCCCGGGATTTAAATATTCCGGGCTTCATTTGCATGTTCCCGGGTGCCACCATTTTTAAATGCCCTGTAGTTCGAACTACCTGCCCGAGGCTACACGTGGTACGGGCTAGGTAGTTCGAACTAAAGCTCCTAATTCGAACTACCGTTACTCCTCATTGCAGGAGCTTTAGTTCAAACTACCTAGCCCATTCCCGGCGCCCAGGAACATGCAAATGAAGCCCGGGATATTTAAATCCCGGGCTTCATTTGCAAGTTTGAATTATTACATTAGTCACCCTAGTCCGAACTAGGGTGGCTAGTGTAGATATACCCTAAGATAGCTGGATTTCATTTGCATTCTCTGCTCATCAAATTTTTTTAGCAACTTAGGTTTCTTTTTTAGCTCTTCTCTAATAATATTGATTTGTTGAATGCCTCTTGGGTCCTTACTTCAGTCTGCTGTACCTTTTCCATTTTGTATAATATCTTTTTGAACATAAGCTGATCAGAGCCTTACATAATGTTCTCAGAAAGATTCTTACTATTAGTACCCGTGTGAACGTCTGTGTTGTTGTTTCACATGATTGTGTACTGAAAAATGACTAGAAATTTCTCCTAGTAAAAGACAATATAAAAAGTACTTATCTGTAAAAATTAATAAAATAATAAAAATAAAATAAATAATAATAATAATAATTAATAAATTGAGAGATCTGTTTTTACTGGGTTCATTGGGGCCAAAATTCCAACCTAGTTCAATAAACAGTGTTAATATAACACTTGATTTTCCGTATTTCTCTTCAACCCTTCCAGAATTATGATTGCATTTTAAACTGTTTTTGCATGAAGAACTCATTGGCAAAATTCCCAGGTTTTTTGCCTTTCTTGATTAGAAAATATGACCACCGAAGTGTCAGAATAACTTCTTATTTTTTCTTTGGATCTTCCTTGATGTTGAATCCTGTCTGCACTTTATTTGATTATTCCTCTAACTTATCCAAACCATTCTGAATTGACTTCTTGTCTTTCTTGTATTAATTGCTCATCTTAAATTTTTATCATTCACATTTAATAATAGTACTTCAACTTTTTAACCATGGTAAATACTGATATTTTCAGTGCCTTCAGTCCTAGATTGCATCCAATCTCAAGTACCTCTTCTGTTTTCAGTATTCAAAACATTCTGAACTCGAAGTGGTCCAAAGATGGTTTAAGGAGGCACAGCTTCCACACTGTTTGTCCAAAAAGATTATCCTTAATGAGTTCAGAACCTTTTATGAACAACAGATTCACTTTGATTCATCTTTGTCAAGTATCAGGGTTTTGTTGTTTTATTTTTTATTGTAATTTTCATTGCAGAAAACCATCAGATTAATTTTTCTAGTGACCTTCCTAGTTCGATGGTAAACAGACTGTAGGATCTTTGGGGCAGGGACTACTTTGTACTGTATATTGGATCAGAACTCAGCTCAGACAGACTCTGATATGGCTTGGGTCTTCTCCAAAGATTAACAAAAATTAATAGAGAATATTGTAACGAATATTTCTTCTCTCCATGTTCTTCCAATAGCAGATCAAAAGAAAGGAATATGCTATTACTCTTTCTTTTTATAGTTAGCTATGATAAACAGGTTTCGTAGTTCCTTCCCATATTTACAACAGTACAGGACTCAAATCCAGACCCACAGGCTGTGATCAGACTATGGCTTTCATCTAGTAGCTCACCAGAATGCCCACCGATGAAGCTCCTCATTGCAGGAGATGACCAATACTCACCTATTGGGGATTATTCTACTTAAATCAGAAAGAGGGCCAGAAAGTTGTCTGAGGAGCTAGTGGAATTTTTGGTTATTTGCTACTATGTACCCTGCCTACTTGCATGATTCCTGAGCACTATCTTCTTGTTTATTCCCAGTTTCTGCTTTCCTGCCTCACTCTAGATTTTTGTTTTTATGCCCCACTGCTGACTCCACTTTTCACCCTGATTAGGAACCTGACACTATCTCTGATTTTCACTTTGGTACCTGACTCTGGAACAGGTTCTAGACCCACTGATGTTACCATTAGGTCTGACTCCCACACGCCCATCTCTACACACTTGCCTGTTAAATCTGCTCATTTCTAACAAGTGCAGTGCCCATCAACTGTGCATAGGCAATATATCTGCTACTGTTGCCCTGGGCCACTTGGTATGGATATGGATGGTAAATGTGAGCTGGTGGGCTAGCTGCTCCTCAGGAATTCTTTGACTATGAGTCTATTTTCTCCTCACATTACAGCCTAAATTCTCTGTCCTTTAGGTATTGGTCATATGTATCAGTTAATATGGCCCTGAAGATTCTCCAGACAGCAAATAAAAGAATAATTTTGTGCTTTATACTAAAAAGAAACTAGATTTTTTTTCCTTCTTTAACCAAATGAAACGCATTTTAGTACCTACAGAATACATCCCTTGCCCAGTGACCAATCTGAACTTTTGGACTACTTCCCAGAATCCTTTCTCAAAATGAATACTCACATGCTTTGAGTAACCTCCCAGTAGTGTAGAGGTAATTGTGGAAGTACGGTGATTCCAAGCCCACCTGCTAAAATATTTTTAAAAGGAGACTGAGAAGCGATGTTATTTGGGTGGGGAGTTAGGCTTGTTTGGGCTTTCTCTAATTGGCTTAGAGGCATAACCTGGATGTAGAATGGGAGTAGTAAGTCAATTTATACAGAATGAAATGGTGGGAGTAAGGAGAGAGATGAAGACAAGAAGCTGAATTTCCACATCGTTTAAAATTTAAAATCCATGTGGCTGGAATGTAAGTGGGAAGTCCTGAAGAAACAAATGACACCTGGGACAGTCTGGTAACACATGATGCCTTTCTCTTGCTGTTTTCCATTTATTTTTCTTTTATTTTTTCTTGCTTAGGTCAGATGATTCATCTCTTCTCTATCATACTTGCACTTCCCACTGCCAAAACCAGCTCTTTCCATATAAAACTTTAGCCAGCAATTAATAAATGATCCCTGAGTAGTAAACCTATGAGTTTATATACTTATATTTGCTTATTCATGAGAATTTTTCCATCACCTCATTACTTGGCTTCCGTGTGGCCTTCTGAATCAATCAGTAGGGGTTTCAAAAGCTATTTTGACTACTTTTAAATGCGATAAAAATAAATGTGGAAGTAACAAAGAACTCTAAATAAGCACAGGTGTACCTTTCAGGAAGTAGGGAAAAATCTCTTAAGGGATCTTGAACTACGTCCTTAGATGATTTATTTGTGTAACTGCTAAACCACCTCATTACAGGAAGGAAGAAAATTGGAGGGCTATTAAACACTTAGCCCTACATTTTATGAACTTTGTGGTGTTTTAGCCATATGACAACTATGAAGAGACTTCCATGATTTTAAATCATGCCCTGAGCACCCAAGAGTTTGTTGTAACCACTGATCCATGTACAGGAAACCCCTGCCTTACGATAACCCAAGTTGCGATCCCCTTCACTTATGACCATTTTCATAAGTGCAGAAGGGGCTGAAAACCTCCAACTAACTTCCTTGGCCCTCATTTACAGACGACGCCTGTAGCTGAGTAGCTCTAAAGTTGTATGCAGTGTTTCTGTAGCTGTGTTGGCCCCACAATATTAGAGAGACTAGGTAAGTGAGGTAATATTTTTCATTGGACCAACTTTGGTTGGTGAGAGAGACAAGCATTTGAACTTACACTGAAGGAGAACTCTGTATAAACTCAATAGCTTGTCTTTATTTCCAATCAGAGTTGATCCAAGAAAAGATACTACCTCACCCACCTTGTTTTTCTAACATTTCTACAGTTATAAAGAGTGTACCAGGGAAAAATTCATTTAATTTTCAGATCAGTCATCTATCCATGTAGCATAGTGGATCTATGCTGAGGAAGGAGCTGCAAATCAATTCAAATAATTCTAAACTTGCATCCTTGTGAGCCTTCAAATGAATTTAGAACCAGTTTGTTCATACAGGCTGAAAATGTCTAACAGGCCTGGAACTAGGCCCAGATAATACTATATGAGAAAGGCTGATCTAACCATATAGCCAACAGACAATATAAAGGCTTGAAATCTTACGCGAGAGATTTTTTTTGGATGAGGGTTAGACCAATTTAACAGGCCTAGATGAATTTGAAAAACTTCAGGTGAGCATATGTGTATCTAAGCTTTACAGATGCTGTTCAAAGCAAACTTGATAACTGCAGAAGGGGCTGAAAACCCCCAACTAACTTCCTCGGCCCGCATTTACAGATGACGCCTATAGCTGAGTAGCTACAGATTTTTTTTGGATGAGGATTAGACCAATTTAACAGGCCTAGATGAATTTGAAAAACTTTTTAATTTGGTCCACTGTTACTATTAATAGAACTGAACCAAAATGCCAGGCATGTGGTGGTGACAGTATAACTTCAAAGTTATCTTGGAATAAGTCAAAAGATGGTGTGATAACAATAACAATCTCTTTTTCTGATTGTGTTCTTTCATAGCCTGCAGGAAAAATGGCTTGCCTAGTTTATAAACACTTTGTTTTTCTTGTTTGTGCTATTAGTATAAAACATACAGAGGACAAATTAAGTTGGCAAAATTAGTTTTGCATTTAGTTTGAAAAGTGGTGAGCTCTGTGGAGGTCTAAATGCAACTTGTGAGAAAAGTTCTGTCTTCTATATTTATGTCCCTCATATGTTATTCATTTGTGTAATTGTTATAATGGAACATCATTGTTGTGGGAAGGCATGGGCCTTGGAGGAAACTCTCTGTCAGATAGAAAGGGCTAGATCTGTGGAGGGTTTTAAGGTATCAAGAGAAATCTTGACTAGACTCATTTACTGGAGAGTGAATTCAGAGAGTAGGGGTACGTCTAGACTACAGGCTTTTGTCGACAAGTTTTGTCGACAGATACTGTCGACAAAACTTCTGTCGACAAAGAGCGTCTACACTACATTCAGTTCTGTCGACAAAGCAAGCTGCTTTGTCAACATGGTAGTGTAGACGTAAAGGACAGTTTACATGCAATAACACCTTCTGTCGACAGAAACTCTGTCTACAGAAGGCGTTATGCCTCGTAAAATGAGGTTTACCAGCGTCGACAAAACTGCTGAGTTCTGTCGACATTATGTCGACAGAACTCAGCGGTAGTGTGGACGCAGGTATAGTTTTGTCGACAAAAGTCCACTTTTGTCGACAAAACCCTGTAGTCTAGACACACCCTAGAACAATGATAGCTGATATTTTCATGGTGATCTTTGTAGCTAGATGTACTACTTCTTCTTTTCTTTGTTCTAGATAGTTTTTTAGGATTTGTGACTTCATTTCTAGATATGAGTTGCATTAAGTAACACCTAGAGATCATGAATATGGGGACTACCAGTGCCACATCTGTGCCCAACAACATGGGGAACAGTATTCTGGCCAGTTATGCATCAGAGTGAGGTTATTTGGGTAAACCTCACTCTAAAAGGATCCCAAGGGCTGTACTATGACTTAACTACCCAAGGGCAGATGCCTTTGGTAGTGGGGGAAGTTATAGGATAAGTAAGTTCTTTAAAGTGCTTCTTTCTTCCTACCAGCAACATGCACCTCTACATAGGTTCAGCTTTCATCAGCTGTTCTTTCTCCAGGTGCTGATTTCTGCTTGTCATTGAGAAAGATAGAAGATGGCACTGTTTGTCTGATATTAGACAAACTTATCTTGCATTATAAAAGTGATTAAGAGTTTACTATTGATTTTATTTGCAACAGATCCTAAATGAGTAAAACTGTAGGACCAAAAATGGTGACCACTATTTTAAATTCCAGTTCTGCCCACTGACTTGACCAGTGACATCATTCTCAACATTTGTAAATACACATATGCCTTGAAAAGAGGCATGAGTTAATGTTTGTCAAAAGGAAAGAATAAAACTGTGAGGCAGGCTTCACTAACATTGGGTAAAGGATGTGTTAGTCCTAAAAAAATTACTAATGCTCCATATTTTTGGAATCAGGGAGTGAGAAGGCATATACTCCCTGTTTTCAAAAATAAAAAGTGAAAATGTATGTGAGTAGAAGGTAGCACATCTAGTTTTGATAGATTTTAGCATGCAGATAAATGCACAGGTGCATAAACTAAACACTAGGGATGTGAAAGGTTAACTGGTAAGCATCACCTGTTAAAAGGTTAGCAAGTGGGGACTGGTGCTCCAGTCCCACAGGGGGCCTGCCATGAACAGGGCTACTTCGGTGATCCATGGAGGGAGGGAGACCTGTGGTGGCCTGCACCCCCTTCAATTGGCTAACCGGTTAAACATAATGTTTAACTGGTTAACCAATTAAATGGGATTTTACATCCCTACTAAACACCCAAACCTAGACTAGAACTGTTTATGTAATAATACAATTTCCCAACAACATTTTCAATTAATAAGTAGTACTAATAACATCACTATTTCACAGTACAGTCCTCTCATATCAATCAGCCCCTTATTCACATACACACACGCTTTTTTAGCTGCCCTTTTTACATATCGTGTCATGCTTTGGATGTGAGATAAACAGTTCAATATTTGTCTTAAGTTGGAAATTTGGGGATATGGAAAAGTCTAATGTTCTTTTGAAAAAGAATGGGGAATGCTTCCTGTAAATGATGTTCCTCGTCATAAATGCTGTAATACCAGAATAGATTAACTGTTTATTCAGAGACATGTTTACATCTGAAAAAGAGATGTTGCTTCATATTTTTAGTGCCCTAGGGGCCTATAATTCCTATGAAACACACTGTAACAATGTAAAACAACCCAGTACAATCTTCAACAAGTATCATTTTTGTAGAAAGTGTGCTATATCAGAGTCTAACTATGTTCACTCCAAGGTCTGAAGGAAACCTAAATCCCAATTGCTTTTGTTCTACTTCCTTGGATGTCCCTGGGGACTGAATAAATAAGTGAAATAGACACAGACTTTGCTTGTTGTACGCATAATATAATATCAGACTTCTAGCATCAAGCAGCTGAATCTAAGAATTCTATCTTGTTCTTAACTGGCATTCCTAATTTTGATCACTACTAGTTAGCACTGACGGCACTTCATCATCACTTCTTTGCTTGTCTGTATATCCATCTCAAAGTGCACCAGTAACATTAATGAGGACAATTTGCAGTTGGCTGTGTAATGTGATATCCCCAGCCAGCTTCAGATTTAGTTTGGACTTGTGACTTTTTCACCATCTATTAGCGCAATATGCCAGTGTCATAAGGCAGTAGAGAGTACCATTCACAGGTTTATGCCTTAACTCAAGTTACCATAGATTAGGGATGTAGAAAGTACTAGGCCAATGAACTGCATTATTCTTTCAAGTTAGCTTTGTTCTTTTGTGGATGAAAATTTGGGGGGTGAAAAGCTTAATCAGTTCCTAAATGAACACTGAAATACTTAAAAGCCACAAAACTTAAAATAAGTAAGACATACATAAACAGGAAAATGTTATATAATATAAATGATCTGGTGGAAGCTTTATTGCTGTGGTGATTTAAAAGTGGGCTAGATAAAGCTTTATAGTGTAAAGAACAATCCTGTTAGATCTTTCATCTCTAACTTCTATGATTCATTGTGTTTCCAGGGGGTGAGCTATATACTCCCCATCTTACCAATTACCATGCTGCTACAGTGTTTTCCCATAGTGCTTAATCCTGACGCTTTTGGCTTCAGACCTTTAGTTCTGGAAATACTATATACCTTGTTTCAGGACGAAATGCAATGTAAAAGCTAAAGAGCCACAGAGTAGCTGATAGTATTTGTAAGTTTTCATAGCACCCTCAATAGTCTACATTGTTAAACAAAAGGGCTAGTGTTTGTCCATCACTTATGCTGCTTTTTATGAATATAGATTTTTCCCACATGGAAGGAAGATCAAAGAAATAAAATACTGTGATTGTTTTCTCTCAGAGAAAGTCAGAAGAAGCACTGAACTACAACGTCAAATTTGATTGCAGACTTGTTTCTACTTTGCCAGTGATTCCTGCAGGGAGCTCCTCAGAAATGAGAATTTGGGGGGTTGAACGAGATAGTTTTTAGTGAAGAATTAAATTCCTCCCATGCTATTCCCCCATCTTCCACCCAGTGTTAAAGTCTAATTTGGAGAGAAATCACAGAATGTCATCTCAACTTGTGTCTTATGTGATTAAGCCTTTCATTTCAGTGGTAGCAGGATCTCTACAGAACATTGTAGGCAAGGACAGATTTTCTTATATGAACAATAGTTTACTACTAGAGTTCTGAATTTAAAGTGAGCACATTTAAAGGAAGAATAGCAAATGCTGTCCAGGTTTGTAAAATTATATATGATTTATTATATTTGACACGTGTTGTCAGGATACATCACTAACACATTTATATTACCAGAAAGTAGCCTTCCTACTTCAGGCTAGATACTGCACGCAGTTAGAATAGTACACAGGAAGCATCAGGCTATTACTTAACTTCACATGACAAATGAAGTCTAATGGATAAATAAATATCTTTGGGGAAATAGAGTTGGTTTCTACTTTCATATTAATATAGGGTATATCTATGCTACAGGATACAGTTGAATTAAGATACGCAACTTCAGCTATGTTCAACTCAACTTTTGGCGCTGTGCACTCACCCTTCGACTTCCCTTATTCCTTGTGGAAGCAGGACTACCAGCATTGACCAGAGTGCCCTTCTTAGTTTGAATTAGTGAGTTTTCACTAGATCTATTAATTCAAACCATGGAAGATCGACAGTGGCAGTTTCGATCTACTCTATAGTGCAGACATACCCATAGAGGCTCTGAAAAGACTTTTTGTCACTGCAAAAAGAGCTGGAAATGAAGCTATGGTTGAAACAATCTTCCTATTTGATTTAAAAACTTTTGATGTGATCTAATTGTTACACATTCTGAGGTTTTTTATTGGAAAATATTTGATATCGAAATGTCCCCTTGACAACTGATCTTGCAAACTGGTACCCAAATGCCTTTGTGTGTAAAGAATTAGATCTTTCTTTTATACATTCTCTTTTATCAATATTTAAAATCAGAAACACATTAAATAGTAAAAACATGTGGAAGCCTATCTTTCAGCTTAGTTATCTATTTTACTGAAGACAATCTTGGCCCCTGAGTCAGTGTATCTTTACGTAGATCTACTGTATATTTGAGAGAGTTTGTCTGTGAGTGAGTCTGTCTGTCTCTGCATCTGTCTGTTTGTTCAAGAACTCCTTCTAAATGGTAAGAGATAGGACCACCAAACTCAGTATGCAGCTTCCTCGTATCATAACTGAAAAGCAAGGTAAGGGTTTGGTTGTGCCAGGAAAATGGGATGTGCCCAGAATGGGATTGCTTCTCATAAAACCATACAGAAAAGAGACAGAATCACCAGATAGATGAAAGGGCCCTCTCCCCGATATGGGATTGCCTCAACCCCAAGCCTCCCACCCGTAGGTACGCTCCCTCTAATATCTCCCCCCGCTCTGCCCGATTGATAAAGTAACGTAGCTGGTTGTTTCCCTTAGTCCAGCGTTTCCCAAACTATGGTCCGCAGCGCGGTACCAGGCCACGGAAAAAAATGCCGGGCCTCAGCGTGCCTGGTGGCTGCTGGCCCTTAGGCCGATTGACCCATCTGGTCGAATCGGGCCCCGCACCCCTGCACCTGGAAGTGCCGGCGAGTTAAGAGCCGGGCCCTGCTCCAGCGCCATGTGGAGCTGGGTCTCTCCCCGGCTCTGTCTGGAGCGGGCCCCATCCCCGTGCGTCCTCTCCGGCACTGCCCTCAGAGCGTCTCTTCAGCCCCGGATGTCTCTGCTGCGCACGGCTCCTCCTCGCCACCTGCCACCCATGCGCGGCATTGCACGTGGGAGGGGAGGACGTGACGTCACGGCCCGGGGTTTTGAAACCCGCGCGAGGCACGGGGCGGGGCCTGGCTGGCTCCGGGTTCGGCCTTCGGGGCCTGAGCGCGGACCCCAGCCCCACAATGGGGAAAGAGAAGGTGGGAACCGGCTCATGCGGTGGCGAGGAAAGGAGAGGGGTGGGGAAAGGGGTGGAAGGAGAAGGGGCTTGAGAGGGGAAGGCACAAAGGGACAGGGGTGCAGGAGAGAGAGATAAATGCCAGGGGGCCAAGTGCAGACCATGAGGGAAAGGGCAGGAGGGGAGGTGTCAGTGGGAGGGGGGACAGGGTGATGCTGGGAGAGGAGAGGAGAGGAGAGGGGAAGGGCACTGGGGGCTGGAGAGGGAGGTGCTGGGAGAAGGCTTGAAAGAAGGGGTGGGCATGAGGAAAGTCAGGATGGAACAAATTGTGTGTGAGGGCACAGAGGGGCAGGAGGGGAATGGGGCAGAGACTGGTGAGGGGGTGGGTATTAGGGGAAAAGGAGGCACCAGGAAGGTGCAGGGCTAAGGGAAGGTGAAGGTGCCAGAGGATTCTGGGGTGAGGAGGAGGGGAGAGCTGGCCACCGGAAGCAGAACTGGATGGGGGAATCAGGGCAGGCTGGGGATATTGAGGGGCCGGTGGAAGCAGGGCTGCCGTGGGGTGTGAGGTTGGGGGGCAGGGCGCTGGCCGGGGAAGATGTGGGCGGGGTGGGAGAAGTGGCCGCTGGAAGGAGGGCTGGATGCAGGCAGCGGGGCTGGCCAAGGCAGATTGAGAGGAAAAGCGGGGGAGAACTGACTGCCAGGGAGGGGGTTGGGGGAAGTGGGGCTGGCAGAGGTGCAGCAAGGGGAGCAGGGGGGAGGAATGAATCGGCCTGCAGGGAGTGGGACTGACCCGACCGCGTTCCCCTCTCCCCCCCACCCACAAAGCATGAGTTAGTCTGGCACAGGGATTCTACTGTCGCCCCCCCTTCCCCCCCCCACAAACCCCTTGAGTAGTTGCTGGTTGACACACTCATGCAGCCTGAGCACATTTACCAGCCAGGCAGTTTGAAACTACAAAATGATACATCTAGTAATAATACAACTTACCTACTGAGAAAATACCAGACATGTTATATGTCTGGTATTTTCTTCATTTGTTTTTCATGTGTTTATATTTTTGGGCTGCAAAAAGAACTGAAAAAAAAGGGTTCCAATTAAAGTAAAAAGTTTGGGAAACCCTGGTCTAACCAGCTTTCTGTCTGTCTTACAGCCCATTTATCCAATCCATATTCCTCAACTTGCTGGCAAGAATATTGTGGGTGACCATATCAAAAGCTTTGCTAAAGCTGGCACTGGGAGATTTGGGAGGACCAGAAACAACTTATTTGAATATTCATAATTTGATTAATGAATATGCAAATATACAAATTAACATTACTGGTCCTCCAAAAGTTCGTGAATGGATTTACTGGTCCCCGTGTCAAAAAGTTTGGGAACCCCTGCCTTAGTCAGTGAGCCAGGTGATAGTGCACAGTTTGCTGCATTCCTCACTCTGTCCTAGGTGGGAGAG
The DNA here is from genome assembly GCF_049634645.1 of Pelodiscus sinensis. Taxonomy (NCBI): domain Eukaryota; kingdom Metazoa; phylum Chordata; order Testudines; family Trionychidae; genus Pelodiscus; species Pelodiscus sinensis. The sequence continues at coordinate 204,138,595 of NC_134712.1, forward strand.
GTGGTGGTGGGGAACATGCACCCCTTCCCTGGCTGTGCCTGCTGGAGTTGAAGCAGTTATGGAAAAGTGCTCACTTGGCCCCATGCTGCTGCAGTGAGAGGGGGCTTGTGTAGTCCTCTCTCGCTGGGGCAGCCTGCATACTGAACCCCCAATTCCCAGGCGCACCCCAGAGCAACGATGTAAATGAAACATGTACATGTTCATTTTATTTTCCAGAAAACAAAAAGTAATTGATTTAAGGACCTGAGCTGTGCTGGGTAAATCTAGTATTGTATACATATGGTATAAATACTGTGAACATTTTCTTGTGTTGTATGCTTAAAACAATAGAAAGTACTTTGAATAATTGTTATATCAGAGCTGAAAGCTTTTTTATTGCACACTGCCAGTGATTTTAGTTATGACAAATTATGAGAATTCTTTGTATTACTAATTAAGGAGAAAAAATTCACAGAAGTGAACTTTTTGTTTTGATGGTAATAAAATAGGCTTATTTTAGGGAAATAGAAAATATTTAAATTTTCTTTTGAATGAGCACTATTAATTTTAGTTCTTCACCAGAATTTCTTTGGCTCAAGGTTGTTTAAGGGTACTAATTTCTTTTTAATGCCACAAGAAATTTTTTTTCAGCCTATACTTTGCATTTTTCCAAACATCTGAAAAATTCCTTTTCTAAAAATACCTCTGGATTCCTTTTCTAATGGATTCTGGCATTTAGATGATTCATTAAAGAAAAAGAAAATGTGACCTGTCTTAAAGTATCAAGTAATGCAACTTAACATCAAACAATTGAGCGTCAGGATACCCTGAGGTATTCATTTGATATCTATCAAATACTAACAGATAATTTTAGTAGTTTAAGTGAAAAACAAATGCCTCAGTACTTTAATAACATTTTTCACATGTTTATACTATTGATACTTTGTAACCCTTTTTAATTTTTTGTTCCCCCTAAAAGTTCCATTTATTTACATATGGGAAAGTAGTTTTCACTGTTCCTTTTTTTAAAAAAAATGTATGGTTAGTGTTATACTTCAGCACTATGCTATAAAAGTAAAATGTGAATGAAATAGTAGAATATACACATACGGGCAACCCCCATTGTTTTTGGAAAAGAAAAACAGATAACGTCTGGGCATTTACTGAAGTACATTTATGAGCACAGCTGGCCTTTTTGGCTACATTTTACGCTTTCTGAGGGGTAGTAAGATTTACAAAACATGTGAATAAAACACATGTGTACATGCACATATGCACACAAATCTAGGACATTCCATGATAAACCAAAGAGGGGTTTCATTTTTATCTAATGCCAAAATTTGCTATTCCAGTAGGTAGCACAAATCTAACATATTAAATCAGAAAGGCGGAAGATCAACGTATGCTATTCACTAAGGGAGAAGCAACAGACTTGCGTCTAGACGAAACAAAACATGATTTGTGAATGCAGGATTAAGTTAGATACCATCTACACTTTTGAGGCAAGTTATGAGCCTATTAAAATGTTTTTGGAAAAAAAAAAGCTTCAGGCAAACTGTTTATAACAAGAAAAGAGAACGGGCTGGGTAATATTAAATAGAAATGTTGGATTCTAGATTCACTGCAAATGCCATTTTATTCTGTCACATGCTCGGCATATATAAACTTTTCATCATTAAGAAGTTATTACAAAATCTATTCTGTGATAAGCGGAAAATTTCTTTTTAGCCAATTTCACACTTGGGAGATAATTATATTTAAAAATATCACTGTGAAATGATTTCTGGTTTCCTGCGACTGCAATATAATTTTTAGGAAAAGAGTTAAACAAAATGGAATTGTTTCTACAAATTTCTGCTGTCCTTTGTGTAATGATATCCCAACGACAGACTTTTGCAAGACAGCAAGTGAGGCAACACAGAGCCGTAAAAGAAACTTTTATCATGTTAAACTTTGTGAGTGTTTCACATTTTATTGCTAAGTATGGAAAACTTTAAGCTGGATTCTTTGGCTTAAGTACAAGCTCTTTATTTTTTGGTCAAACAGGAGCTACTGCATTTGCAGTAAAATATAATAAAAAAGCAAACTTGAAAGTCAGAAAGATCTAAGCCTGTAGGACATATACATTTTTGAAGAAAACACTGTAAGAAAATAGCCAGTTTAATAATCACAAGGCTACTTTCATAGTCGTACAGAAAGCAAAGTGTTTGTAACCAACAGAGGAGCAATTTTTACCTCTTACACTAGTGCAATTCAGGAATTACTTCACTTAATTTACTGAATTGCTCAGTTGTGCTGATGTAAATCTGAAGAGCAGAATTTGGTCAATTTGCTGAAATGAGCAAAAATGATGTTTCAAGCCTGCCAATTATGGTGTATATGCATTGTCTGGTACACTCAGGTGTATGAATGTGATCTAAAATTATTACAATAGGTATTCCCTTTTTTACTATCTTGCTATAGGACTCCATGCACCTCGTGGAACGAGGTGTACAGCTAATTCGGATTAGGAAACCTAATCCGAACTAGCTAGTCCGTGCCGCGTGTAGCCGCGCAGCACGGGGTCCGACCTAGCAGGCATTTAAAAATGGCGCCGGCCGGCTTTATGCAAATGAAGCCCAGGAAATTCAAATCCCGGGCTTCATTTGCAACTCCGTATGACTACATTACCCCCCCAGTTCGAACTAGGGGGGTAGTGTAGACATACCCATATATAGCACCTTACAATAAGAAAGAGAGGACACTACACTTTCAGTCATGTTCTAAAGCTATTGTCTTCAGTAATCAGGTTGCTAGAGACCAAATTCTCCCCCACCCCCTTACACACACTTCCAAAAGATAGAAGTCCAGTTTTAAGTAGAAAAGTGAAACTATGAGTAAATTTGTCCCTTTGGCATTTGGAAACTGAATAAATGGGGTAAATGCATATGTAAAGGACAGGTTACATGCACAGTTACTCAATTTGTACACACAGTGGCATGAAGCTTCTTGCGGTTTGCACCAGGATCATGGAAATCCCACCCATAATATCCCTGATGAGTGTTTTATGCCATTAGAAAGTGGAGGTTCCTGGATTTTCAATGAATTATGCAACAATTGTTGAAAGCCCTTTTATTTTCCAGTATACTGGATTTTAAACTCTGGGCACTTATATACAGAAAAAGGGTAAGTTAAGTAATTTTTAGAGGTTTCTAAAATGGATTGGTCGTAACTTCTCCCTTTTTCCAATTGTACTGTGGACTCATCTATCAAGTCAGGTTACCTTACTATCAAATGAATGTGAAAAACAGATTCAATAAAACTTTTAAAAATATGTTATAGATTTTTAATGTAAAATATATGGAATGCATGATGGGATGGCAATGTATAAACTTTTACTGGCACTCATTTGTAATGACTTACAGAATTCACTTTTGGTTTTGCCATTTGTGGGTATAAAATGCCCATGCAAAGTGCATCCTACTAAAATCTTTTCATTGCACTGCTATGTATTCTATCTATACCTAATGTTGCTCCATCAGGTGAAAGTCTATTCAGCCCTTCTTATTCTTCTATTCTATGTCTAAAGCTCTGTAAATGTTGCTGGCAATATAGCAATTAATTGAAGCTACAAGAGAAATTCAGATTGCTAAAGTTTATATAAAATGAAATTACCTGAACAGTGGTTTTGGTTAGGATCCAGATGGTAATCTACCTACTTTTGTGAAAAAAGACACGTTATCATACAGCTCACTGGCTGAACGTACAAAATGTATACAATATATTTTCTATTATGTGAACAGCTTAGGTCCTTTCCAGATGGAAATAAAAATGTGTGGCCTTTTGTGAAACAAGTCCTTGACCACAGCATATATTGGCTGCTCAATAGGATTTTCATCAGGACAAAGGACTGCCTGCTGTGTAAGCCCATAATGGAAAAAATAAAATAAAGCCCAGCTTTCCATCAAGGAGATGTGGAATTGCGGAGGGGAAGAAGTGATCATATAAACAAATTCTGTGCAGCATACGTTTTGTTCATTTTCTAAACTGGGACCAGACCTCTTCCTATGGGTTCATCCTCCACAGTACATGCTGAGGAAATGTCTGTCTTCTTAAATGTATTGAGAGTGAGGCAGGATCAGAATCCCTCTTTACAGTGAGGGTATAGCTCCTATAATGAGAGAATATGTTAGCTCTGAAGACTAAAGGGAGGCACTCTGCCACTCTCATCCATCACAATTTCTGCTCCTGCTTTATTTGTCTAGTAAGGTGTGGATAATCTTTGGGTCATCGTACCCTTCTTCATTTCTGATCTGTTTTCAATGTGGAAGATAAGAAACAGTCTCTTGTGTAATCACTGTGTTTCTGAGGTCTGGTAATGAGACTCAGGGATGCTCCAGACCCTCCTGCATGCCATGAAGTTCAGCTTCTCATCCAAACTCTGTGTGTGCAGTGTGTGGACAGGCCTGGAAACTGGCCAGTAAGACCACAAATTGGCCATAACCCTGAGTAGATGAGTGTAGCCACCAATATACCTTTGGGTCATGGCAGTAGGGTAGCTTCATGAGTAATGTCCATCTTGCCATAAAACTTGGAGTGAAAGATTCCATTCAAGCCCATTTATTAGATACCAGCTATTAATGTGATGTAAAGACTAGAAGACTCTGATCCTGCAGATATTTAACTCCTTAACATCCCACTGTCTCTCAATGATTTCAGAGGGACATAAGGGTAAGAATTTGCTTACCCAGATCCCTTTGCATGGTCTGTGTGCATGGTTTCTCTCTCTCTCTCTCTCTCTGTGTACATGCAATTAATAAAAACAATAAGACATTCAAGATTTGAACTGATTCCAGAAATTCACCATAAGAGCAAATCAGTTTTAATTCTCATACTTTGCATAATATAAATCCTAGATTCTCAATAAACTTAACTGAAAAATGCAAGTGTTGGTACAAACTATAAAACAGGATTCAGCTATTGTGTTTGTATAGTTTATATCTTCATTCATTCACTTATGTTTTTGTATTTTAAATAATCAAATATATTATTTTAACTACCATTTTCTCCCTATAGAAATCTTTTTTGTTCATTCACAGAGGATGCATCAGTAAAACGCACAGTAATTTTGTTTTTAACCAGGAAGCTGTTCCTAATAGACAATGGTAAATATTTTGTATAATTACAATTATTTTTAAAACCTTTTCCCTACATACTATACATTTTGTAGACGTAGGTTATGTTATGTCATGTGTCTGTCTTGTGGAAGTCTTCCATATGCATCCTTTCGTATGCACATAAGCAAATCTTTCTTATTTCTACTATATTATTATATCTAAGATAAGAAATATAAAAAGAATAAAACTTTCAATCCTAACACATATGCACTTCTAGAGCAATCTTTACTCATTAAGACTTGCTGGTTGTCAGCGAGGACATGGTTGGTCTCATAGTTCTAGCTTTTGGCATTTCCACCTGCTAAAATGCCTTTAAAGACAACTAACAATAAAAATAAACATCATCTTAATATAAGCAGTCTCCACAGAGACTCAGATGTTATACAGTTGTCAATGGGAGGAATGTTGTCCCCACAATCCCAAATGGGGGTTAGGAGTTTCACTAAAAAGTCTCCCTATTGAGATGCAATCCATGCTGTATTTAAAAACTAGAGAGAGAGCAAGCAAACCCATTTGTTAGAGCCAGTAGATTCAAGTTACATGTAAATCAATTAATTTACAAGACTTTTCAAATATCAGTACCAGTCCTGCAAACAGTTAAGCTTGTGTGTAACTTCACTTGTGTGATTAATCTAATTGACTTCAGTGCAACACCTCATGAGTTAAGTCATGTATAATGCTGACAGAACACAGTTGTCAGTGAGCAGGACTAAATCCAGAATCTCATGAGCTAAATGCATGAGCCTTTATTGCATGAACCAAAAGCCACATGTCTCTCAGTCAAGGCTATAGCAAACTCATCAGTCTCTGGCTGGGCTTCTTGCCTCTGAAGGGGACAGAGCATCACACCAAGTAGGCGTGGGTTACAAATGCACAGGGTTAAGTGTCTGCAGGACTGAGGCAACAGATAAAAAAATATATGTGCTATATAGACTAAGCTGGAACTTACAGAAATGCACCCAACAAAATAGTTAAAGAACTATAGGAACTCTTAAAACCCCAGACATCACAGTGGCAGCGAATCAGTGTTTCCAACACAGTAATGTAATTCTTGGACTGCTACTTTCAAGAGGCAGTAATAACAAAAAATATTGGCAGCTATGGAAAGTGGTAATGGCATAAGGCTCCTTATAGTAGGTTTCAAAATATCCACAGATTTGGCTGAGTCAGTTCATGATTTTGTGGCTGCTATAATGAGCTCAATACGGTAATAAGTGTTTGCTTTCATTAGTATGAAAAGAAGAATTCATGCTACTTTGTTATCTTACTAATGCTCCTGTACAGATTTGCCCATTTTTTAAATCAGGGTTATCATAGAATCATAGAATCCTAGGGCTGGAAGAGACCTCAGGAGGTCATCAGGTCCAGCCCTCTGCCCAAAGCACGACCAACTCAACCATCCCAGCCAGGGCTTTGTCAAGCCGAGACTTAAACACCTCTAGGGATGGAGATTCCACCACCTCCCTAGATAACTCATTCCAGTGCTTCACCACCTTCCTAGTGAAATATTTTGTCCTAATATCCAACCTAGACCTCCCCCACTGTAACTTGACACCATTTTTCCTTGTTCTGCCATCTGTCACTACGGAGAACAGACTCTCTGCATCCTCTTTGGAACCTCCCTCAGGAAGTTGAAGGCTGCTATCAAATCCCCCCTTACTCTTCTCTTTTGCAGACTAAATAAGCCCAAATCCCTCACCTTCTTCTTGCATGTGAAGTGCTCCAGCCCTCTAATGATTTTGGTTGCCCTCCACTGGACCCTCTCCCACATTCTTTCTGTAGTGGGGGCCCAGAATTGGATATGATCTCACTAGTGCCGAATAAAGGGGAAGAATCTCTTCTCTAGATTTCCTGGTAATGCTCCTCCTAATGCACCCTAATATTCCATTCTCCTTGGCTACAAGGGCACACTATTGACTCATAACTAGCTTCTCATCCACTGTAATGCCCAGGTCCTTTCTACTGTACTGCTACCTAGCCAATCGGTTCCCAGCCTGTAACAGTACTTAGGATTCTTCCGTCCCAAGTGCAGGATTCTCCCCCTAGCTTAGTGTCATCCGCAAACTTGTTGAGGGTACAATCCATTCCCTCATCCAGGTCATTAATGAAGATTTTGAATAAAACCGGCCCTAGAACCTATCCTAAGGGTACTCCACTTGAAGCCAATTGCCAACCCAACATTGAGCCATTGATTACTATCCATTGTGCCTGACAATCTAGCCAGCTTTCTAGCCACCTTACAGTCCATTTATCCAATCCATATTTCCTTAACTTGCTGGCAAGAATAGTGTGGGAGATCATACAAATTATAGTAATGGAAGAGAAGGTGTTCATTCAGATTTTTCAAAGAATTCTGTGAACATATGTGATTAAATTGTAGTTCCAGCAGTATCTTTGATATTATTAACGAGTTTGAGACTTAATAGGCTATGTCTAGACTGGCATGATTTTCCTCAAATGCTTTTAACGGAAAAGTTTTCCGTTAAAAGCATTTGCGGATAAGAGCATCTAGATTGACATGGACGCTTTTCCACAAAAGCACTTTTTGCGGAAAAGCGTCCGTGCCAATCTAGACGCGCTTTTGCACAAAACAAATATGAGCTGTCTATACTGGCCCTTTTGTGCAAAAGCTTTGCGGAAAAGGACTTTTGCCCGAATGGGAGCAGCATAGTATTTCCGATTTCAGACAGTAGGAAGTCAGTGTTCTTGCAGAAATTCAAGTGGCCAGTGTAGACAGCTGGCAAGTTTTTCCGCAAAAGCAGCTGCTTATGCGGAAAACTTGGCAGTCTAGATGCAGCCAATAGTGTTTATGATGCTCTCAGATCAGCTAGTGTGCACTGACTGTATGCAGCATTATGAGTCCATTAACTTCCATGAAACCACAAGGTGAATATATGACTCATTATTTCTATAGAGCAAATGTATTCAAAAGGAATGCAAGTTATTTTAAATTAGTATCTCAAGATTCAGACATAGCATGGTTTGGTAAATTTCCTTCCAATAGAAAAGTGCAAAAGTTTGCTGGGGAACAAATGGATTTACTCATCAGCTTCTGCAATTTAGTTTCTTATTTAAAACTCATACTCTGGCTCAATCTGCCTTTTATGCATTCCATAAACCTTTTGTGTGTCATCCATACGATGTAAATAATGTACTGAGCAACAGTCAGTTTCAAACTGTGAGCCCAGTTCTCTTCCTCTTGTAGTCTGTGGCAAAACAGTAGGTTCTAGATTGAGACTATATATCAATGTTTCACTTATACACTGAAAAATTAGGGCATTTCATATTCTCATAGGGTGTGTCTAGACTGGCCAGTTTTTCCGAAAAATCAGCTGCTTTTCCAGAAAAACTTGCCAGCTGTCTACACTGGCTGCTTGAATTTCCGCAAAAGCACTGACTTCCTACTGTAAGTGCCCTCCCTCCATAAGCCCCCTCTACGTAGAGGCAGGGCACATACTCTCCCCTCCCCCCCCACACACACACTCTGGCTGTGTCTACATTGGCACCCCTTTCTGGAAAAGGGATGCTAATGAGACACTTCGGAATGGCAAATTCCGCGGGGGATTTAAATATCCCCTGCGGCATTTGCATGAACATGGCTGCTGCTTTTTTCCAGCTCGGGGTTTTGCCGGAGAAAAGCGCCAGTCTAGACGGGATCTTGTGGAAAATAAGCCCTTTTCTGGAAGATCCCTTATTCCTAATTGAAATAGGCCCTCAGGGGGGTTGGGAAGAGGGCCTTGGGGTTGGGCTGCAGCAGATGCTGCCAGGCAGTCTCCAGCAATTGCAGCCAGGCTTGCAGCAATACGTCCATAATGAGCACCAGAGTGCCCAGGGGCGTCTCCCACTCCATGGTGCCGAGTGCTGTGGTGTCCCAAGTAAGGGCAACCAAAGTAGACAGAGAGAAAAAAGCTTTGCTATCCCTCAGTGAGGTAGGCAAGGAAGCAGGGAAAGCTGAAAACCAGCTGTTCAGGGGGGTCCCTTAATGCACAAGCCTCCGATAGCCTCAGGCAGCAGCCACACAAAGCAACTACTGACCTGATGCCCTGCTGAAACCGGTTTCAGCTGCCCTTAAATACGATTCAGTATCTAATCAGTGTGGACACACTATTTCGAAATAGCAAAATGCTAATTTGAAATGCATTTTTTATGTATGTAACTTATTTCGAATTAACTATTTAATAAGATATTTTGAAATAACACGGTAGTGTAGACATACACATATAGACAGGGAATATAACAAGCTAAAATGTCAGAAATGGCTAAGTCACACAGAATTAAAATGGTGTAGTCATTACATTTGTTAGCAGACGAAAAACATATTTTAAATTTATAATTTTGGAAGATAATTATCAAGGAGACAAACTAAATTTTCATTAAATTGTACGTGGTCAGTGTCTTGGAAAAAAGTTATAGACATTTGGCACAAAACCACATATCATTGTAGAGTATTGTTGATGTTTAAAATCTATAAAACTTTTGTTTACAAGTTAGTGGTTTAAGTGACCATGAAAGAAATGTCAGGAAGAAACACTCCTTCATGCAATGTTGAGTCACTATGAAGTAACAAGATTGTCATGATAATATAAGTGTATAGATTACTCAAATTTTAAAGTAAACAGTGTGTAGTAGTTACACTCTATAAGCACTTGAAAATTATTATAAAAAGGTCTGCAATTAATTTTAATTGGTTTATACAAACATCACAATAAAGTTACAATGAAATATACATGTAGAAATTGATAGTGCAATTTTTGTGTAGATAAGCATTTTGTCACATCAGAGGATTCACAAATTCCAAGGAGACTAGTTGCATGAGCAGATGTTCATTGATGTAAATAAGAGTTACACAATCCAGCCCTTAAAAATAAAGAGAACATTTTAGGAGCCAAATTCTGATGGCCCTTCTTCTTGTTGAATAGTACTTTTATCCATGAGTTGTCCTGCTGACTTTGATGGGACTACTTATGAAATAAAATATTATTCAGTGTGGGTATGGGTTTCATAATCTGATGCTAGCTAACCAAGCAACTATCTATGAAACTTCAAATGAAACACCAGCAATTTTATTTATTTTTGCTTATATTTGCATACAGTATTTGCACTACAAAGAATTCTAACTGAACATCCACTTTCATTTGTAAACCCAGGATTAGGTCAGTTGCTGAAGGAAGCCAAACAAAGGGTGTATATTTTAAAGCTTTTATATCTGATTTTATGTATTATTTTCTTCTTTAGTACAGGAGCTGTATCTTTCTACATTACTGCTGGGTTGAGTATGTTGGTTGAGTACAGTAAAATAAATAATATGGTACAAATTAAGTATTTGGTCTTCTGTTAGCTTTCGTTCATGTAGGCCACAAAAGGAAGACTATCAAAGTGGGTGCTATTCATGCCAACATGGAATTCATGTTTTCTATATTATGTAGGGCAGACTTACCATTGTATTACTCTATTTTCCCCATGATCAAAAAGGTATGTGGAGAGAAAGTACTTATTTCACTGATGTAACAATGTTGGGAAGGGATACTGGAATTTTGGTAGAACAGTAAGAATGAGGTCAACAACATTTCTTTAGTGTAAAACAGAAAGGTAACTTTTGTGTCATATTAGCACAGATAGACATGGTCTTTCATAACCTTTTTTCCAGTCTTTGATGAAAGATGTACTAATAATTAAACTAAGTTAAACCAAAACTCCCGTGTTTATGGCCATTATGTCCTGGAATTACCCTTTCTGCAGGAAATCCCTACATTCAAGCAACTCACAGTACAGTCAGTGAGAATGATATTTTTCCAGATAGCATGTTGTGCTAGCAGTGAATCAGGAGATCCAACTGTTGTTTGTCTCTGACAAGCATTATCGTTTTTATCTTCCACTCTACTGGGTGAAGTTATAGAAGGCATTCTAAAAACCAGCCAGGAACAACCCTTATAGGGTGATTTATGCACTTCATGATAGTATGAAACTATTTCAATTAGCATCGTCCCAAAGAGCAAAGGTTTACAAAAGAGAGATTGTCAATCAACCAGTATCTGAATTCTGGCCTGAAAGCATGTCTGAGGTTGATGTTGATAATGGGAGAAGACAGACAATGTAGATTGCTGTATTTTACATAATGTATTATAGACCAGAAAATATTTTGTGTTTTGGGGGGAAGAGAGTGTAATTTAGGTTTCCCCTGGACTTTGTTCTTTGCCTCTACACCTACCATTTGGCATAGGCCAATAAAAGAAAACAGTTTTTTTGGTTTTGCAACAGCTGCAAAACAGATGTAAACTGACATGAAATCTGCCAAAAATTTCTTCCAAGTTCCCCACCCATTTTCCACAAAAGAGAAGCTAGTCAGGTGATACAAACACAGTCCCTGCAGTGGAAAAAAATGGGAACACCCAACTTTGCCCTTTTAATGAGTGTTAAAAAGAAGTATTCCAGAAAAAAAAAAACCAACAACCTAAATTTACTAGTCTGGAAATTAAAAGAACCAAAATATAGATTAGTAAGAAGTCCAATATATTTATTCTGAGTAGCCTGAAATTAATGTCAGAGAGGGGAGATTAATAACAAGACTGAAGCAGAGAGAAATTCAAATGTTTGTAGGAGTTTATAATTGATGTGGCACCTTCTAAATCAACCACATTTTCAAAGTCTGAATTTTTGAATATTCAGTTTTAGATGCTTTAGTTCAAAACTCCATTGACTCACTGTTTGAGAACATAATTATTATAGTGTATAATTGTCTTAAATTGCTTTTAAATAAAAACACAGATACACATCTTGTGGGTACTTAACTAGCTCAATTTCAGAATCAAGCAATTCAGTTAGTTGTTGTTGTTGGATTTGAAACTTGAGTTATTTCCAAACTTGTGTTTCAGACTGGTCACTAGAAGTTTAATCATTCTGTTGTGTAAACGTAGTTACTAAGAGGAGAGTATTAGTGTCTAACGTTTCTATGTACTTTTCCAATTTTAGCATTTAACTGTATTTGTTATTTATCGTGTGTTTTTTCTCAAGGATCTTTGAACATTACATGATGATATAGAAGATATAAATGTTTAAAATAAACACAATTTAACATTTTTCTCATATCTGTTTATTAAATCAAAGATTCCTAAGGAAATATACAAAACATGAACTACTTTAGTCAGATTGTTGATAACAAATTATAACAATGTAATTTAGGCTGAGTTCTCTCAGCATTTTAAGTGACATGAGAAGGCACAATGAAGACTATCAGATAGAAGTTCATGATGGGAGTCCTTTGTATTCACTGAACATTCTTATGGATACTAGCAACGAGTACAAAGAAAATTAATTAATCTCTCACCTCTGCAATGTATGAGTCTTCCACCTAAAGATTACTGTGATAAAACCCACAGAAAATCCTAAGCAATCAAAGCCCTTAGTAGCTGTGGCAAAAGTAATTTGAATTCTCCATTAAGATGCATCAATCTGCTGGTACCGCAGCCAAGCAAGCTGCCCTACTGGAAGAATATATGAAATGTAGGCTGAGTGAGTGCTCCATTCTCAGGAGTAGTTATCAATGGTTCATCAATATCAGTAGTTATGCTGAAAGGGCATAAAAAGTGGGGTTCCTCAGGGATCGGTTTTCGAACTGGTTCAATATCTTCATAAATATCTTTATCAGTGAGGGTATGTCTACACTACAGCGCTAATTCGAACTAACTTAGTTCGAATTAGTTAATTCGAACTAAGCCAATTCGAACTAACGCATCCAGACTAAAAAACTAGTTCGAATTAGCGTTTTGCATTTTATACAGAGTGGACCCTGAACCGGGCTTAAGGATGGCCGGAAGCAGTGCCGGCAGGGCATCAGATGAGGACTTAGAGCGTGGAGCTGCTGGATCAGGATAGCCGAGGGCTGTGCTTAAAAGGGACCCGAACCCCACCCCGGACAGACAGTTCTCAGCGGTGCCCCGCTTGCAAAGCAGTCCTGGCTTGGATTGCCCGGACTACCCACACTGGGCACATCACACCACTCGGCCATCAGCCCGGCTCCACTTGCCATCTCACCACTCGGCCATCAGCCCGGCTGCCATCTGGGGAGAAGGGACAATTGGGGGGCTGCAGGAGAGCTTCCACCCCCAGAAGCCCGCAGAGCCAGCCCAGTCCTCCCCATCGGGGGCTCGTGCCCCATTTCTCCCTCACCTCCTTCCACTTACCCTTCCCTAGCCCCTCTTCTTGATGTAAAAAATAAAGATAATGTGTCTTCCAAAATGGAATCTGTCTTTATTGAATAAAACTGGGGGAGACTGAGAAAAGGAGGTGGGAGAGGGGAAGAGAGAGGCTGGGAGAGGGGAGGGCAACTACAATGATGAGGGGTTGGGAACAGGTCCCATATGAAGAGAGGCTAAAGAGACTGGGACTTTTCAGCTAGAAAAGAGGAGACGGAGGGGGGACAGGATAGAGGTCTCTAAAAGCATGAGTGGGGTGGAGAGGGTGCATACAGAAAAGTTCTTCATTAGTTCCCATAAAGAAGGACTAGAGGACACCAAAGGAAAGGAATGGGTAGCAGGCTTCAAACTAGTAACAGAAAGTTGTTCTTCACAAAGCAAATAGTCAACCTGTGGAACTCCTTGCTGCAGGAGGCTGTGAAGGCTAGAACTAGAACAGAGTTTAAAGAGAAGTTAGATCAAGTCATGGAGGTTGGGTCCATGGAGTGGTAATAGCCAGGTGGTATGAGTGGTGTTCCTGTCTGAAGTTTGTGGAAGGCTGGAGAGGGATGGCACGAAACAAATGGCTTGGTCACTGTCTTTGGTCCATCCCCTCCAGGGTCCCTAGGGTTGGCCGCTATCGGCAGACAGGCTGCTGGGCTAGATGGACCTTTAGTCTGACCCAGGACGGCCATTGTAAGCTTTTGCTTTGCAAGCGGGGCACCCCTGAGAACTGTCTGTCCGGGTGGGGGTTGGGACCCTTTAAGCACAGCCCTCGGCTAGCCTGATCCAGCAGCTCTACGCTCTAAGTTCTCCTCTGATGCCCTGCCGGCACTGCTTCCGGCCATCCTTAAGCCCGGTTCAGGGTCCGCTTAATGTGGACATGCTAGTTCGAATTAGCAAAATTCTAATTCGAACTAGTTTTTTAGTCTGGATGCGTTAGTTCGAATTAGCTTAGTTCGAATTAACTAATTCGTACTAAGTTAGTTCGAATTAATGTTGTAGTGTAGACATACCCTGAGTGTCTAGGAAGGAGTACTACAGAAAGGAGTATAAGAGTAATAGTGGACCACAAGCTAAAGATGAGTCTATAGTGTGACATTGTTGTAAAACATCAAACACTGTTCTGGTTTACATTAACAGGATCGTTGTGAGTAAAACATGAGAAGTAATCATCTCCACTACTCTGTGCTGATTAGGCCTCAGCTAGGGTACTGTGTTCCATTCTGGGCACCACATTTCAAGAAGGATTTGGAGAAATTGGAGATGGTCCAGAGAAGAGCAACAGGAATGATTAAAGGTCCAGAAAACATGAAAAGAGAAGAATTAGAGTGAACACGATAACAGCTTACAATTACCTAAAAGATGTTACAAGGGGGAAGGATAAAAATATTTCTTTTTAACCTCTGATGGTAGGACAAAAAGCGATGGGCTTAAATTGCAGGGAGCGGTTTAGGTTGGATGTTAGGAGAAACTTCCTAACTGTCAGGGTGGTTAAGTACTGGAATAAATTGGTTGGGGAGGTTGTATCATCTCTATCATTAGAGATATTTAATAACAGGTTAGATAAACATCTGTCAGAGATGATTTGGATGCTGCTTGGTCCTGCTGTGAGTACAGAGGACTGGACCTTTTGTGGTCCCTTCTCATTCTAGTATTCTATGATTCTATCTATCATGTGCATGAAGAATCACCATGCAAGACTGCTAGGCTGTGTCTACACTGGCCACTTATTCCGGAAAATCAGCCGCTTTTCCGGAATAACTTGCCAGCTGTCTACACTGGCCCCTTGAATTTCCGGAAAAGCACTGACAATCTACTGTAAAATCATCAGTGCTTTTCTGGAAAAAATATGCTGCTCCCGTTCGGGCAAAAGTCCTTTTCCGGAAAACTGTTCTGGAAAAGGGCCAGTGTAGACAACACAGATTTCTTTTCCGCAAAAAAGCCTCGATCGCGAAAATGACGATCGGGGCTTTTTTGCGGAAAAGCGTGTCTACATTGGCATGGACGCTTTTCCGGAAAAAGTGCTTTTCTGGAAAAGCATTCTGCCAATGTAGATGCGCTTTTTCCGGAAATACTTATAACGGAAAACTGTTCCGTTTTAAGCATTTCCGGAAAATCATGCCAGTGTAGACGTAGCCCTAGAGTGCTGTGCCAGCCAAAGAAAGGGATGCATGACAAGCCATGAAACATATCCAGTAATTTGTATGCCATGTTGGATGCTTCCAGTGTGAAGGCCAGTTAAAGTGTGCTTTGCCAAACATTGAACCCATAGTGACATCAGCCTTCAGTGAGAGGCAAAACAAACAAACCTTAACAAAAATGCAGGCTTCACCAATATATTAGTCTGCTGATGAAAACACAGTGCTGATAGAATCACTGCTGCCAAAAATTTACAGTGTGACATTTACTAGTAACTAAACATCTAAATAAGGAGTTGCTACAGCAACTTTAGTTTCACACAGGATCTGCATGGGCTAACAATACTGGCTTTCTTAAACCCAACAATTCAGGCTGTATGCTAGCAAGCATGAAGGAC
This sequence comes from Pelodiscus sinensis, assembly GCF_049634645.1. Lineage (NCBI taxonomy): Eukaryota > Metazoa > Chordata > Testudines > Trionychidae > Pelodiscus > Pelodiscus sinensis. The sequence continues at coordinate 204,154,440 of NC_134712.1, forward strand.
AAATACTTCTTACTTTGATAGTTATATTTTTCTTTGTGCACTGGCAACCTAAGGGCTTGAGATTTAAATTCTGAATTCCTGATTTTCACAAGTTTAAAAAGTAAAGATTTGGCTTTTATCTACAGATACCATACTACAAATACCAAAGGATGATTATTTCACCAAGATGTATTATTTCCTACTTAGGTTGTACTGCATTCTTAGTTAACTTACTGTTCCCTGTAATGATCTGTGTGCTTGCAGTAAAGAATTACCATCAGTGTATTCCTCAATTGACATGGCACCGGGGGGTGCTTTCTGCTTAGCCATAGATGGTTCTAAGAAGCATTCTTCACAGAGTAAAAAAGTTTTAGATACTTTGGACACATTCATCTTTCTGTCAGACTTAGAGGACATGCCCCACAAACAAGGAGAGCTCCTCTCTGCCCAAGAATGCAATGTTGTTCTGTGGATTTTAATCAAAATTATTTTTCCTAGGGTATGTCTACACAGCAAAGTTATTTCAAAATTAATTCAAAATAGCGGATGGCTTATTTTGAACTTGGTAAACCTCATTCCACGAGGAGTAGCACCTATTTCAAAATTGCTATTTTGAAATAAGTGCTGTGTAGACGCAGAATAGGGGCTATTTAGAAATAGGGGGCATCCAGCCCTTGCCAGGGTGCCCTACTGGCCACTCTGACCCCAACCAGGAAAACTCCTCTCCTCTTCCCTCCTCGGAGCCCTTAAAGGGGTAGAGTCTGGCCACAGTGTCTGTGCCAGCACCAGCCCAGAGCCAGTATTCACTACTCCTGACCCAATGGCCCCAGCATGAGCCAGGCAGCCAGTGCCAGCCAGCCCTCCACCGCTCCCCAGCCCAGTACCCCAGCTCCCAGGAGCTTGCCAGGGGCTGGAGAAGGCGGGCGCCTTCCTGGTCCAGTGCAGAGATCATGGACCTGATTGAGATTTGGGGGGATGCCGCCAGTATCCATGATTTCCCCACTAGATGGAGGAATGCAACCAGCTATAGCTGGATAGCTGCCAGCCTGGCCACCAAAGGCCACATCCGAACCCAAGAGCAGGTTCAGATGAAAATTAAGGCACTGCGGCAGGCCTATCCCAGGGCCACAGGGGGCAGCTCCCAAACAGGGGCAGACCCAGAGCCCAGCCCCTATTTTGACTACATCCTGGGGGGGCAGGATGGTCTGTGCCCCCCAGCTGGTCATCGACCCTAGGGCAGAGGGCCCTGTCCAGGGCATAGAGGAGGAGGAGGAGGGCCAGGAGCCGTAGGAGCCCGGAGGAAGCATGCCGCGGAGCCAGGACCCCCGAGCTGTCCCAGCGGACCTGTCACCGGTGTCATCTGGGGAGGCAACAACATGTGAGTGCCATTACTGTCCCCTTATGGGTGGGGGGGAGGGAGACCAGGTACCGCACGTGTGTGCCTTGCTGTCCATGGATCACACAGCAACCTGTGCATGTGTGAGCATGTGCTGTGCCACCCCTGGGCACGTGGCCCCAGCTGGCTGCCACACAGGGGTCTGGGCCTGTTATCCACACATGTGTGTGAAGAGACATGACATGATCCTGACCCCGGAGTGGGACACAGCAGGATGTCTCCCTCCACGAGCCCCCTCGTCCCCTGCACAGAGGCAGGGATATCTCCCCCCCCACACACACACACCCACACTATACACAGCACAGGGGCATGGGTGCAGTCCCGGGGCAGCTTCCACTTCCGGGGGTAGCAGGACATCCCGAACATGGCTTCTGTTCAAGCACATCAGCTCTGATGGTACAGAGAACTGTTGTCCTCGCCTTGCAGAGGGAGACTGGGCTTCACCCACTGTATCCCCAGGGATAACTGACCACTTCTCTTGTTTCTCCACAGCCATACCAGCTGCGAGTGCAGGGCGCACCACACCACCCAGGACATCCTCCCGCACCCAAGGATTCTGCAGGCCCACCCATGCAGTGGAGGGATTCCAGCAGAAGCACCTGGGGGCACTGCGAGCCCTGCACCGCACCCTCAACCATTGGGTGCAGAAGACCTGCAGCTCCGGCGGGAGCAGCTTGCCAGCTGTGAGCACCTGCAGACCCTGGTGCAGAGCTTGCTGCCTCCTGACGCTCCAGCCCCTGCTGTCTCCCCAGTTACCGCTCCTCCTCCCACTCCTTTTCCCCCTCCCACTTCTTCCTCCACACCCTCCTCCCTCCCCCGGGACACCGAGGCCCCCGCACCCGCGGTGCTGGGAGACAGTTGGGTCGACGAGACCCCCAACCCTGAGCCCTTCCTCCCCCTTCCTCCCCTTGCCTCCCGCTGCCAGCTCCCTCCTCCCAGGTTTTCCCCTCCCCTCTCCCACCTTATTCCCCAGTCTCACCTCAGTTTCATCCCTCCCCTCCACACCCAAGTTTTGTTCAATAAAGAGACTTTGTTGTAATGAACACGTGTCTTTTATTGTACAGCAGGAAGGAGAGTTAGGGAGGGGTAAGTGGAAGGACATGAGGGAGGAATGAGGCACAAGCCCCCAGTTGGGCACATCAGGGAGGCTGTTAGTGCCTGCATAACGTGCTGCCAGGCTCACAGCAACACATCCAGGAGAAGCACCAGAGTGCCCAGGGGCGGCTCTGGCTCCATGCTGCAGAGTGCTATGGTATCTTAAGTGAGGGTAACCAGAGTACGCAGAGAAAAAAATGAGGTAGGTAAGCAAGCAGGGAAACCTGAGAACTGGCTGTCCAGGGGGGGGTCCCTTTAAGCAAAGGCCTCAGATAGCCTCATGCAGCAGCCACACAAGGTAACTCCGGTTCCGACCGGCCTTAAATGTGATTCAGCGTCCAATCAGTGTGGAACACTCTTCCTTCTACTTCTTACTCCTTATGAAATGAGGGTTACAGGAATCAGAGGAAAAAGTCCTCCATCTCGACATTATTTTGAAATAATAGCAAGGACATATCAAGTGGGATCCTACAGGGATCAGTAGGGATCCAGTTCTGTTCAATATCTTCACCAAAAGTTTAGATAATGGCATAGATGGTGCATTTATACACTTTGTGGCTGATACCAAGCTGGAAGGGCTTGGAATTGCTTTGGAGTGTAGGATTAAAATGATATGGCTAAATTAGAGAAATGGTTTTAGGTAAATAGGATGAAATTCAATGAGGACAAATGCAAAGTACTTTACTTAGAAAAGAACAATGAGAAATGACTGCTTAGGAAAGAGTAATGTGGAAAACAAGCTGGGGTCATAGTGGACCACAAGCTAAAAATAAGTCAACAGTATAAAAGTATTGAAAAAAAAAGCAAACATAATTCTGGGATGTATTAGCAGGAGTACAGTAAGCGAGACATGAGAAGTAATTCTTCTACTCTAGGCTACACTGACTAAGCCTTAACTGGAGTGTTGCGTCCAGTTCTGGATGCCACATTTCAGGAAAGATGTAGACAATTTGGGAAAAGTCCAGAGAAGAGCTACAAAAAAGATTAAAGGTCTAGAAAACATTACCTCTGACTGAAGATTGAAAAAAATGGGTTTGTTTAGTTTGGAGAAGAGAAGACTGAGAGGCGACATAATCTTTCATGTACTTGAAAACTGTTACAAGGCAAAGATAGAAAAATGGTTCTCAATTTCTAATGATATGGCAAGAAGCAATGGGTTTAAATTGCAGTAGGGGAGGCTTAGGTTGGACATCAGGAAAAACTTCCTAACTGTCAAGGAGATTAAACACTGGAATAAATTGCCCAGGGAGGTTCTACAATCTCTATCACTGGAGAGCATTAACAGCAGGTTAGACAAACACCTGTCAGGGATTGTCTAGGTAATATTTAGCCCTGCCATGAGTGGAAGGGATTGAACTAGTTTACTTCTCAAGACTCCTTCCATTCCTATGTTTCTGTGATTCTAAGTGCTTATGATCGCTGGTTTAGACTTCCATCTAAAATGATTCATGGAGAGTGCTGGTAGATGGATTCAAGCATATAGAGAGATTTATAAATTACACATGGACCTGAATTGGGGTATGGCAGAGCTGCAGCAGTTGAGGAGAAACTCCAGGAAGGAGATGCAAGTGTGAATGCCTACATGCTGAAAACGTTGGGAAGAATTATGCTGCCATTGGCTGACAATAAATTCAGCAGGATAGTACAGAAGGTAGAAGGGAGCCTGACTCAGTTATCTTCTTGCCATCTCTTGAGATAGTTGGCAGCCTATATTATTAGGAAGGAGCTGTGCATCCCCGAGATCCATGACTTAGGTTTTATCCAGTTCTTTTGCTTGCAGGGGAGCAATAAGAGAAGGTGGTTTTTTTACCCCCTCCACTCTGCTCTTACCCTCATACCTGCACAGGAACTGGACACCATTTCATCCATAATGAGGCACCAGAAATTTATATATTGCATCACAAAATATTTTCCCTAGAGTCACATTCTTATATCATGGCCACAACTATATTATTAGTGATGTTAAGTTTTGTTTTGTTATTTAAATCAATCGACTGGGATTTGAACCCGCAGCAGTATAACCCTGTGACAGTAGCACTGATTCATTCATCAAGATTTCTCACTAATTTGCACAAAACCTACTAATTCCTTTTTTCAAGCAACAGGGTAATTCTGCTCCCCTTCCCTCCCCCAACCCACTCTTATTCTACTCTTATAAATATGCATAATTGTTAGTAGTTTTGCTATTGGGCTGAGTGGTTTGGTAAGTTATTTCAAGCATGCTGATGACACATCTGACATAAGCAGTCCGTCTATGACATTCTGTGGGTCCAACCATTTGGAAATTGCCACAAGTTTCTGTTTAAATCAGCAGCTGAAGTGTGAATGTATTTTTGACATTTTTGAGATTGTTCATGAAGCTGGGAGTTGACCAGTGATTTGCATGCTGAAAGCCTAATAATGTTGAATTTATAGGAAATGTAAATGCTAGATTTTAAAAAGATAGAATAAAAGAAATTCAATGGATAAAACTTCTAGAATGAGATCAAAGCATTTATTCAAATAGTTTCTGGTCCAAATTCCATTGATGACAATGGAAAGACTCATTGACTTAGCTTTGCATCAGACTCCCTGGCACCTTTCTATGAAAAAAACAGAAAAAACCTGAAACCAGAAGGGTAATGAGGAGGGTTTCACTGTTGTAGACATAACAGAATAATAATTTCCCTGCATCTATAGAAAGAATAGTTTAGGGAAGGTGTTTTCAAACTTTGGGTCATAGCTTGTAAGAGCGAGATGTTTTATCTGAGCATCCATAAGCATGGTCGCTTATGGCTCCCAATGGCTATTCCTGGCCACCATTCCTGGCCAAAGGGAGCTGCTGGAAGCAGTACAGGATGAGCCACCAATTTCTATAGCTCCCACTGGCGAGGAATGGTGAACCACAGCCACTGTGAGCTACCAGTGGCCATACCTGTGGACACTCAACTAAATAAAGTGTCTCGTGGCCAGCCAGCGGCTTACCCTTATAAGCCATGACCCAAATTTTGAAACCTTTTGTTAAGGATATGGGCTGTGATGGCAGCACCACTTTCCATTTGGATATATAACAGGGGAAAGCACCCTAGAATTCTGCAGTAGGTGTTTATTCATTTAATCATCAGGCTGCTGACTGGATTTCACATGTTTGTCTTCGGTTTATTTTATTTTTACAAAGCTATAATTAGCTTAAGTTGAAAATGTTTCCTCTGAAATGGGCAGCTTTGTTTGCAGTGTCATCCACAATGTCACTAGCCAGAAGATTAAACCTATTCAGAATTAATAGTTTAGTTACAGTCAGAATTCTGGGAGCAGGGAATGGCTGAAGCATCACGGAAGTTCTATAGATATACTGTTTTACTCCCCCCTAAACATAGTGGCTACGTCTACACTGGCCCCTTTTCCGGAAGGGGCATGTAAATTTCATGAGTCGTAGTAGGGAAATGCGCGGGGGATTTAAATATCCCCCGCGGCATTTAAATAAAAATGTCCGCCGCTTTTTTCCGGCTTTTAAAAAAGCCGGAAAAGAGCGTCTACACTGGCCCCGATCCTCTGGGAAAAAGTGCCCTTTTCCGGAGGGTCTTATTCCTACTTCACTTTTTCCCAGAGGATCGGGGCCAGTGTAGACGCTCTTTTCCGGCTTTTTTAAAAGCCGGAAAAAAGCGGCGGACATTTTTATTTAAATGCCGCGGGGGATATTTAAATCCCCCGCGCATTTCCCTACTACGACTCATGAAATTTACATGCCCCTTCCGGAAAAGGGGCCAGTGTAGACGAGCCCAGTCAGAGAGGCTAAGGGTATGTCTTCACTACAGAGTTTTTTTTGAAAAACGGCTGTTTTTTAAAAAAAACTTCAGGAACGTCCACACTGCAATTACATGCTTCCGTAAGAGATGTTTTTCCGGCATTGGTAATCCTCTTTCTACGAGGAAGAAGCCTTCTTCTGAAAGAGCTCTTTTGGGAAAACGTGTGTGTGGACAGGGAAGAGGGAGTTCTTTCAGAAGAAGAGGAAAGAGGAAAAAGCACAGGTGCCTTAGTGGTCACTCCGTCCATAGTAATCACAGATTAAATGTGAGAAAGCGTCCATTCAGTGTTGACGCTATCTTTCGAAAAAGCAGATCATTTTTTCAATGCTCTTTGGCAGTGTAGATCTCTTCCGGAAAAGCTTCTTCTGAAATAAGCTTGCAGTCTAGATGTAGCCTAATACTCCACAGTGAAGAACAGAGGCAGTTCACAGCTCTTGGAGAAACTCCTGCTATTCTACTGTGTTGCAGCTGAGGTTTCACTAATATCAAAGGTAGTGTGCTTCTGCTATTCCAGGGTGGGGCAGTTTCTAAGATGTTCATGTAGAAGATGAGTACACATTTAATCTGTAGGTTTAGTTCCTAATAAATAACACCCTTGTTATAACTTTCACTTTTATCTCTCCTTTGTTTCAGATTCCCAGGAAGGAAATTACAAATCAGAGGTCAACAGCAAACCTAGGAAGGAAAGGACAGCCTTTACCAAGGAGCAAATCAGAGAGCTAGAAGCAGAATTTGCCCATCATAACTACCTAACCAGGCTGAGAAGATATGAGATAGCAGTAAATCTGGACCTCACTGAAAGACAGGTACCGATGGAAAGTTGTTGATTTTGAAGTGTATGTTAAATATTTAAAACTACCAGCCATCTTCTTAGCTCTAGTTGATTTATCCTAGATATGCTAATGTATAAAATAAAAAAATTACAGGTAACTCTGAAATGATACATGTTAAGATTGAGTAAAAATGTTACTTTGAAACAGATATTTATAAATTCAGTTAACCCACTGAAACAGGTGTTTACTATCAATAAGTCAGATAGTGTACCTCCCAGAAGGGAATCAATAGGTTTTCAGATTGCCCAATGCATCTCTACTTAAAATATATCCAGTCTTCTCTTCTGTGCAAAGGCTTCTTCCTAGATATTTACGGGCATTTTTACATATGTCTACCACCTGTTCTCTGAATCCTGAAAAATCACAAACCAAGCTACTAGAGTGGGAAGGAAGACATTGAATTACCAAACCATAACTAAGACTTCCATTTCAAGCATAATAAGCAGTGTGTCTTTTCATACTTGGAATATTTGATGACAACTCTGTTCTCTTACGCTTTTAACACAACAAGGAGTCCAGTGGTACCTTACAGACTAACAAGTTTATATGGAACAAGCTTTTGTGAGTTCCAAATCATTTAATCAGGTTCCATAAGAGAAAGTAAAAGAAACAGATAGTAGGAATACAGAGATCAAGGTGAATGTGGCTAAGAAGGTGAAAATACCTAAAGTGGAAAATTACTTATGGCAAGAAGAAGTCATTTCAAGTCTCTATTCAGACCCATTCTGATGGTATTAAATTTGCATATGAATTCCAGCTCAGCAGTTTCATGTCTATTTTTGAAGGGTTGGGTTTTTTTTTGTTTTTATTTTTGGCTTGAGGATGGCAACTTTCAACTCTGCTAGTGTATGTCTACACTAGCCCCCTAGTTCGAACTAGGGAGGCTAATCTAGGCATTCGATGTTGCAAATGAAGCCCGGGATTTAAATATCCTAGGCTTTATTTGCATCTTCCCGTCCGGGCGCCACTTAGTTGGAGTTAACATTTGACTGCCGCGTGTAGCCGCGGGCAGTTAGTTCGGACTAAGGGGATTTAAAAATGGTGCCCGGACGGGAAAATGCAAATAAAGCCCGGGATATTTAAATCCCAGGCTTCATTTGCAACTTCGAATGCCTACATTAGCCTCCCTAGTTCGAACTACTACTAGTGTAGACATACCCTTACTGTTATCCAGAGAGGTTAAAATGTTCTCCCAGTGTTTTTTGTAAGTTACCATTCTTGATGTTTTACAACACAGCAAAATTAATCCAGCATTATAAAGTGGTATGACACAACCATATGATGAGATGATTCAGTGTTCCAAAAGTAAATTGATTATTTCAATATACAATACAGAGATAGGTGTACCTGAACATACATCTTTGGGAGTTCACTGGGAGAAAAGGAATTCTTCTGATACTTCTATATCAAAGAATAAAATCTCAGACTTCCTTTACTACACGTTAATTCATGAAGGGGAACATGAGGGGATACTTTCTACTTTGTCGCAGATGTGTAATATCAATGTTAGGAATCATTATAATGAATCTATCCACATACCATCTGAGCATAACTTTTCTGTGCTTCTCTAGTTAATCACATGTGGCACCTAGGTTGCTGAGAATGCTGCACTTCTAGGACAAAGGCCCAGATAGTTTCAATCAGGACAAAGGCCTGGATAATTTCAATCAGGAAGGGAAAGGTTTTAAAGCTTCTACTCCCAACATACACAACAGCATTAACAAGATTGATTTATGCCTTCCAGTTAGACAGGAAGGGGCCATTAACTGCACTGAAGATGCACAATGGTCCACAACAAAAAGATAATTGGAAAGTGGATGAAAACCTAGCCGATTCTCCAGTATTCATTTGATTTCTAAAAATTGGGGGAAATTTTGCTGTCATTGCCTCTGTTGTAATTTGGGAACATTTTCATAGAAATCAGATGAATTACCTTAGTGTGAAACTGATGTGAATAACATCAGAATCAGGCCCTCTCCTTCCACATTATATGAAAACTTCTAAGAATGGAATTTCGGGAATTGATTCTTCCCTCATACTAGTTTTACATCGGTGCAAGCTGCACTGATTTCAGAAAACGTATGCCACAGATTACACTGCTGTGAGATCAATATTAATTTTTTCAATGCAGAGTCAGAATATTTCTTAAATATGCATTACATTCAGTTGTTAACAGAATGAATGCTAACACAATACCAGCATCCAACCACTTGCATATTTATTATTGTAATTTTTATTACCTAGTAGCATGTACTAGTCCCAAGATCAGAAGCCTGTTGCGCTGGATATTTTACACACACATGCTAGGAAATAAGCTCTTTAGGGAAAGGACTATAATCTAAATAAAAGGCTAAATATTCTCATGTAGCATAGCTCATTTGGTCTGGTTTTCAGAAGTGATCACTGCATAGAGTATTATTCAGAGAATGATGTGACACTGTGGGGGCACTCTCATTTCTGGCATATACTATCATTTTCTAAAATTTTTGCCAAAGCATCTTTTGCTGAGAATAGTAGTCACTGTCTCTGACTAGGTTAAGATATAAGTTATAGTACCTATGCCAAAACCAGCTGTAGACCTACCTATGTTTGAAAGATCTTCAAACATTCAGGGAATGCTTATGATTTTTTTGTGAAATAGATACTCAAATTGGATATTGGATAATGCAGCAAAGAAAAAAAAAGCAGCCGTTATTAGATACATTAAACATCTCCACCAAGAAACTATGTTTGTGAACAGAATTAACCACTGACGGAATTAATTATTTTGCATATGTTGTTGTTACTGACATTCAAAAAAAGCAAATATCAAATTATTATACAGAGTCAGAGACACAAAAATAAACAAGAGAACACTATTGTCAGTCATCCTAAAGTTACTTCTTTCAATTAGTTCCCAATATGTGGCAGATGTGAGATAAATCATGGGGCCCATTATCTTAGGAAAACTCAATCTTCCTCTTGATCATTATGATAATTTCTACCATACGTTATAGCTTAAATGGGACATCACCACCCAACATTCATAATTACCTTTCTGGCACGTAGAATAAACTATAGAAAAACATATGTTTTACCATATTTAAAAGCCTATGCAAGACTGGCCAAGTTTTCTACTAGCATCAAAGCAAGACACAAATTAATTTCCAAACAATTTCTAAGGTCAGCACAAATATAAATGCCTGGTGGAAGGACATGTTCACTAAAAATGTGTGAAGGAGCCAAGTCCTGATTTTTGTTGTTTGCATGTTAGGCTACGTTATTTAGAATGTCAGCATGGAACAGGAATGAGCATAATTTGTATGGCACCCTAACAAAAAAAGATTACATAGATATCTCAAAGTCTCGGTTATTGAGTGCACTTCAAGAGCATTTCAAACACATATTGTGGCTCTATTATCACACTATAAAAGTTCCAGCAATATAGGTGCCTCTAATTCTTACTCCATTGCCTATAGAGTGCACTCCAATCCCTACTCAGCCAGCAGTTAATGATTTTCAGCTGGCAGGCCTCTATGTATTCTGAAGAGCTAGTTAGTCTAAAAAAAATCTCTTAGGTCTCTAGATATTTGTAACCTTGACAAGCGCATTCTTGGCTTTTTTGTCCATCCAGATAAACTTGGAGAAGGCGCCATCCAAACTTTTAATATCTCACTGTGGGATGAGGAGAGGAAGCAGCTGGAGTGGGGTATAAGAGGTGTGGCAAAATGGACATTTTTATAGGGTCAGTCCTGCCAAATATAGAAAGAGTGGGAGATCTTTTCACATCACAAGATCTTTTTGCACAGAGCTAATCAAAGGAGCAACGTTGCAGTTCTTCAAGCTAGCTAAGGTTACCGGAATAAACAGTTCAAATATGTAATGCTTCTATTTGCCAACATAAACGGAAAATCCCACCTAGTCAGATTAAATTCCACTAGGAGGGCTTATTTTTGCTAGTTAACCTTGAGTCCCGATATCTGCCCAAAATCCATCAATCATTTACAAAATACCCAGAATCAGTGTTTCTTCGTAGGTAATGGGGAAAACAGTTTGTTAAAATAAAGAAGGGCTTTATGCTCCCTTGTCTCAGTTCAGCATAATGAAAGTCTCTAGTGTGTCAAGTTATGAAGTGGTGCCGGTAGTTCCACGAGCAGATAAACAGCAGTATATTTACAGTATCTAGCACAGTGGGGCTGTAGTCTTGATTAAAGCCTTTTTATGCTACAGCAATAAAATAATAAATAATAATAGTAAATCACCATTACAGAGGTGCCCATCCTTCTTATTCATAAATGGCTACTTATACTTGGTTAACATCTTTTTCAGCATCTCAAGACTGAGTGTGGGATTCTACAATCCTTATTCAGGCCAAACAGCCTTTCCAGACAAAGTCAGGTTGATTTGCTGGAGTACAGACAACCTTAACATAGTTAAGCAATATCAATCAGATATGCTGGATTGTCGAATCTTTTCTGGAAGTCGATTGCTCATTCCAAATTTCCACTTATTCAACAGTGTCCATGTATGCTATAATGATTTGAGTGTGTAGATATGTCTGTGTGATGAGCAGCAGCCCACAGCAGCAAGCCTCTAAGTTCGGGTTGACAGATTTGGGATTGAGGAGCTCATGCTATAGCACTACAAATAGCTGTATAGACATTGCAACTTGGACTGAAACCTGGGTTTAGAGATGGGGTTTGCCTGCATTCCTCTGGATTTGTCATTTTTTTAAAATAATGTACTTAAAAATCTAGTGATACTTGTATGTTTATCTGGAATAAAATGATTACAGGAAGCATTACTACAGTAATTCCATAATTTCTCCTGAAAAAAGAAATGCTTCTGGAAACATAAAATATATCTAATTGGTATTTTAATTATATAATTTTGGCTTGAGTAATTATTTACATTTAAAACAAAAGTTTGTGGTAAAACTTCAAATGATGAGTTTACTTTTGCTACATAAATTGGGAGTGGAATTATTGTTAATAATTCATTCACATTGGGAAACCTTATATTCAAAACTTCCAGTGGTTCAGTGGACATCAAGGGTCCAGCTGCTAGTCATGGTTAGATCCTGACATCTGCATGAAGTCTAGTTGAATTCAGTGAGGTTTTGGAAAAGTAAAGTGGTCTGCCTGTGCTAATCAGCTTATGGGATTTGGCCCAAAGTTTAATAATTGTTCAGACAATGCTTCTGTTAAATCTAGTTTGTGCAATGGGGTTGGGGTAAAGGTAGGACCATGGAGCTGGTCAGGACAAAAAGCAGGGGTGGATAAGATCCAGCCCGCAGACCATACTGCCGGAACGCTCAAACACGCAGCAGCCACTGTTTTAAGGTGCAGGGCTGTTCCATGTGGCTGTCTGCTTTAGAGGGAGGGGGAAGCTTCATGTGACCTCTCCGCCCTCAGCCTAATCTTCAGCTCCTATTGGCTGGAAATAACCGGCCAATAGGAACTGACCCCAGCCAATCTCTAAGCTCCTATAAGTGGGCTCCTCCGAGCCAGAGCTTCCTTCTGGCACTCCTGCTCCTCAATTCCCTCCCCAGGTCACCATCTAACCACTTTGCACCCTCCTGCCCCTAGTCGCAACTCCCTTCCAGGCCCTGAACCCCTTTCTATATCTCTCCCCAGGCCTATACTCCCTCCCTGACCCTATACCCCAATACTGTGACCCAGGTCACAACCACCTCCTTCACCCAAACTCTCTCTCAGACCTCACACCATTTCCTGCACTCCAGTCCCTTACCCTGTGCACCCTTCTGCACCTAACCTACATCCTAGACCCCACATCCCCTCCACAGAAAAGTGTGGCTCTTGACCACTTTCAAAATCTTGGGGTGCCCCCCCCCAAAAAAAAATTATTGCCAATCCCTAACCAAAAGGAAGCACAAACTGTATTTTTTTTTTGGCATAGAAGCTACATTCCCTAGGAATTTCAGCTGGAGAAGTGATTGTTCTGTACTGCACCTTTGGAAAGTGATGTCTTAATATCACAATTGAGTTCTAAGAAAAGTGACACATTTTGTCAGCCTAAAAATCAAACAGCAGAAAAACTGAAAGCACCATATTTCTGAAACTTTGTTTTGAGTATCTTTGGAGATTCACTTATGGATCTTTCTGTCTATATGTGGAGGAAAAAGGCTATTTGTTATGCTAGGTACTTATAACAATTAGCATCCATTTAGATTGCCATTGTATTCTTTGGGCCTACTCCAGCTGAAAATAGCTGTAGCTTTCTGAGCCATGCCAGCTGTAAAAGACTGGATGTTGACTCTGTGGCCAATTTACTATCAAGGATAAAAGATTGGCCTGCTTTGGAAGTCAAGAGAATGCCTCCAGTTTTAAAGGAATGAGCTGTGGAGTTGATTAAACTGAATGCAAATTAGAGTTTGGCCTATGAGAAGGTGTTTCAAGCTGTGGAGTCCAAGAGCTCTAAAGAGTTGTCATGCTTCTTCCCTCCTCTAGTACTAAATTGTCATCATGGAGCAAAGTGAGCATATTCTCTTAAGAACCATGGAGCTCTGATTCCCCATTGCTTTGAATGTGTGGAGTCATTTGAACCTGCTAATTGGCTGTAAAATTCTAGCAATAGTGCTTTCTTGTACACTTACTTCATGTAGGTGTAAATGTTTGCTCAGGACAAAGCAGTCCCATATTGTCTAACATGACTCTGATTTTGCATATTATGTCAGAATATTGTATTTGCATGTTATATTAAGCTATTCTATCTCATTATGAACAGCAGTAATTTCAGAAAATCAAACTCACAACTTCAGCTAATGTAACAAATCCTGATATTGCATATAAATTGAGTGCCTTCTCTACTGATGTATATCAATTGGAATGTGACAGGCCCTCGTGAAAATACCTGGGGGCAGGGAAAGAACAAGGCTGTCTTGTGGCAACTCTTAAGGCCAACATAACCTAAGATTGCACATAACAAAAACCGAACTCCCATGTGAAATCCACACCACAGCGTGTGCTTGTGAATGCAGGCAATCTGAAACGGTAAGGCCGGGGTGGGGATCCTAAGGCTTGCCTGGATCGGGCCTCCGAGGGACTGATTGGGACATTGGGGAGCCTGTGCTGGCACTTCAGCCCCTCCGCAACCCACTCTGCTCCTTCCCCTGGTGAGGCTGGAGAAAACAAACTTCTAGCCAGGGTTCCTCTAGGCTCTGGTGTGTGAGGGGAATGTGGGGAGTGTCCTTCTCTTTCTCAGTTGGGAGCCACATCAGTGAGTGGGGTTTTTTTGGTGCTTCTCACTTTTGTACCACCCACAACTAATTTTTTCTGTGGGACAGTAGCTCCCCACAATGTAAAAAAGGTTCCCCACCCCTGCAATAAAGTAGGAACTGCCCCATTCTGCTCCGTATAAGATAATGCTTTTAAAAAGTTAAGATTAACTATTTCATGCTTGAACATTGTAGCAGACCTATGAAATGAATTGTTGAAGATTATTGTCGGATGAAGTGGCATTCATTGGGATGGAGTATGGCAGGTTGCTACCAAGATTTACTAGCATTGAGAATGAAATATTCAAATTACTGCCTCCTCTGAAATAATAAGTGCCCTCTATCCCTGCCTTGCTGTAGGAGGGAGGGAGCAAATGTATTGCCTTTCGAGTATCCAAAGTGTCAACTGCCTCTGAGTAACAAAAACCAAAACCATCTCCTACACTTTGGTGGGTGCCAAAAATCCCACCTGTCTCTTATCCATCTTCCAAAACCTCTAGCTTTTCTTCAGCAGCCCCTGCTGTGCACTTATGAATATTCAGTATAAAAATCTACAGTGTAAAATAAACTGAATTTACCATCAAAATAAGTAAACAGAAGGCACACAGAAAGGGCTAATGACAGGAGAAAGGACTTGTGGGGCTGCTATACTGTTTAAGAACTGGGGTTCTTAGTACATAAATTAGGCATAATGCACCACAAGAATGTGGGTCTCAGAAAGGTACGTTTGCATTATATGTGTACTAGAAATGCTAGGGCATACTGATTTTATTGCTATGAGTTTTGGATGGGTGTTACCCACAAGTCTCAAAGCCATTCACGAGTTATGCACATCATCTCAAACAAATGCCAATAAATTCATTTATCGCATAGTTTGTGATAGCTCACGTATTTTGCAGAAACCTGTTTTAAAAAACGTTTAACTTTTTTTTAATATTGTGATTAATTTCCATGTTATTACACTAGTGAAACCTTAGCTATCGTAAGTTCTAACTGTGAAAGATTTTGAGGGAAAGGAAAAATCCTAACTAACGTATTTTAAACAGATTTGCAATAGCTTTACTATAAATAAAAATGTCACAACTTTAAAATCCAATATTTTGGCACCTAACAAAGCTGGTCATTCCATTAGGAAGTTACCATTTTTAAAAGAAAAAGTGCCTATTTTCTGGAGACATATGGATGAGCTGAGTATAAGTAAGGCAGTCATACAGTTTAGTCACAGACAGAGTCATGTATCTATTTTTCAGAAAGTAAGATAAATATTATTTTCCTAGAAAATTCATTTTTTAAAGAAAAAGTCATCATTTAGATTTTGCTGTTTCAACACAGAATTCTCAAGTCCTAATTCAGTCATCCATCTTGATTAAAAAAAGCATTTAAGCAGGTGCTTAAAACCTATTGATGTCAATAGGACTAACACACTCTGCTTAAAGTTAAGCATATACTGATATGCTTTGCTGTATGGGGTAGTCTTAAGCATATGTCCAAATGCTTTACTCAACTTGAACCTAAAAGCCATGTTAATTTTCACATACTATTGAAGTTGTGTGGATGGAAGACAGCAGAGAATTTTGTTCTTTGGTAGCAGGTAAAACTCCGGCCTGTCATAAGTATTAGCTATTAATAATAGCTGCCTAACCCACTGAAATAATGCATCAATTACCAGCCCCACATATTTCATCCTACCCCTCTGATTACTGTGGAGTATTCCTTAAAATAAATCAGCCATAGCAAAACATTTCTCTTTCGTGTCTGCTCCCAAGGAGATGCTCAATATGAGGTCATGTAGTCCTAAACCTATTTAAGCAACAGCTTAATCATCAGTCTGGGAGACGTAAATGCTAAACAACTTGTCGACTAAGTGAAAGGCTTTCATGCCAATGAGCAGATGTGCCTAATAGACCAGCCCATAATTGCTGATTTAGAAATAGTTGCTAATACTGTAACAAAGTCTTCATTTCTCTTCATTCTCCACATACGTATATATACACACTCGCATATATATATATATATATATATATATATATATATATATATATATATTCTGCACATTAAATTGTTCTATATTCAGTGTGTGTTTTGTATATGAAATATGCTGTTTGCAGTTCTTAATATATATTCAAAGAAGGAAAGAGTACACACATATTTTTACTTATATTGTTAAGTATATATTTCTGGGAGGTACTAAATATCCTTAACTCCCTCTAAAGTCACCAGGGAGTTGAGGTTACATCACAAGAATATTCAGCAACCTATGGGATCAAGCTTCAAAACAGTAGGTACAGTATTAATTATTTTGGATGCACTGCAGTTAATAGGCTGTTTCAGGGATTCTCAGACTTCATTGCATTGTGACCCCCTTCTGACAAGAAAAATAACACCATGACCCCAGAAGGGAGAACTGAAGCCTAAGCCTGCCTGAACCCCTCTGCCCTGCGTGGGGAACCAAGGCCGAAGTCTGAACTCCTACTGAGGGGACTTTCAGCCCAGGCAAGGGACCTGTAACCTGAGTCCCACCAACTAGGGCTGAAGCCCTTGGGGTTTAGTCCCGGGCAATGGGGCTCAGGCTTTGGCTTCAATCCCAGACTCCAGCAAATCTAAAAACAGCCTTGGTGACCCCATTAAAATTAGGTAATCATGACTCAGTTTGGGGTCCCAGCCCACAGTTGGAGAACCTCTGGGCTATTTCAAACACACAAACTGAACATCATAGCTTTATATTGCTGTCGTTCTATCCAGTTTCCACCTCCTCCCCCCAGGTTTACTTCAGCTTGCTCTGACAGCCCACTCCTTTTTCAGTATAGCTAGTATGACATTTCAAGTAAGACACTTAACATTTTCAAAAGTGCTGTATATTTGAAAAGCATTGGCTTCTGTAAATTACAATCAATTGACACTCAAAATTCTTCAGACTTCCTGCCCATTACTAAAATGTATCTAGATCAAGTATTAATACCTATCCGCTCCTTTGTTTACTGTTCACAAACTCCAAAGGAAGTTCAGATTTCAGATATCTGAATCTGATCTCTAGAGGAAATGGCATGTGAAAAGCCCGTCTCGTATTATTATTAGCACATGAGCATTAAAGGCCTGATCCATAACCCGTTGAAGTCAATGGAAAGACTCTCATTACCTTCACTGGCCTTTGGATCAGGTCCTAAAGGCCTTTCAACACTATGTGTATTTTCAGTGTCTGAATATCTTCAGTTATAAAGTGTTCTCTCACTTAGCAAAGCATGTGAAATTAATAGCACTTCATGTAATAAGTAGATAAAGCAAATTAAAATAAAAATGAATTGTAGGTTTTATTTAGTTCTGAATTTCAATACATTAAATTTTTAGCATATATATTTTACTATTTTTTCCTAAACAAGAAAAACAATCCATTTGAAGTTATCTGGGTTAATCATTTTACAAGGTAAATTTACCACAGAGCGGCAGGTTATTTATAATCATTGTTAATGAGACATTAACACAGTTATTGCAGTTTTAAATTATTGCAACTCTGGTTTTTTAAGCTGACTGCCTTAAATAGTAGATATTTGGCACCAGATGTTAAACTCAGCCTGTAAAATGGAGCAAGTAAACCATACTCACCTCACAGGAGCGCTGGGGATTAAATTGACCCCTGTAAAGGGGGCCAGCACCACTTAAACTGCATTTGGAGGGCTTATATAGGATATAAGTGGTGAATAAGCCTTTTGCTGTTTCAGTGGCTAGGCTTCCCTAGTTATTGGGCCTAGTGCTCTCCCATGGGAGTCAACAGTCCAGATCAAAATTGTGCCAGAGCTCACTCAGTTGAAGAGCTTGAAGAAGAGATGTAATTACATTGCCCCAATTGTACGTTAACTTCCACTTTTTTCCAGCTGCTTGGTGTTAAATTGCAGCTTCTTAGCTTCTTTTTACACACTGCTGGAATGTAGATATAAAGTAGGTCTAAGGGAAATTAACTGACTGTAAGGGATAGGAGCAATTTACACCACTTAATACATTAACTCTAAATTTTGCCTTAAGGCAGATAAAGAGGGGAGTCTCAATTGGTTTAATTTTCACTTTCTCCCTTTCCTCTCTGTGTGTATGTCAGTGGTCTCC
This sequence comes from Pelodiscus sinensis, assembly GCF_049634645.1. NCBI lineage: Eukaryota > Metazoa > Chordata > Testudines > Trionychidae > Pelodiscus > Pelodiscus sinensis. Next base: position 204,172,839 of record NC_134712.1, read on the forward strand.
AACCTTTGTAACCACAAGATCACTTTTTCAATTTAAGTGCAATGTAAGATCTACCTCAAACCCAAATACACTTGGTCCACTTCCTTCCTGCCCCTGCTTTGAGGCCCCGCCCCTACTCTACCCCTTCTCTGAGGCCTCCCCCTGCTCACTCCATTGTCCTTCCTCCCCCATCCTCACTCACTTTCACCAGGCTGGGGTAGGGGGGTGCAGGCTCTGGTCTTGGGCCAAGGGGTACGAGTGTGGGAGGAGATCTGGGCTTAGCCCAGAGTGGGGGATTGGGATCCAGGAGGGGTTTCAGGGTACAAACTCTGGAAAGGAGTTTGGGTGCAGGGGGGCTCGCGTCTGGGGCAGGAGGTTGGGTGCAGGAGGCGGTTTAGGGCTGGGACAGGGGTTCAGGAAGCAGGCTCTGGCTGGGCACCATTTAACTGAGATTGTTTGTTTCCGGATGGCGGAGCAGTGGGGTTAAGGCAGGCTTACTCCTGCCCTCGCCCTGCACCACTCCTGGAAGTAGCTGGCATGTACAGCAATGGCTCCATGGTGCCATGTGCTGCCCTTCATCTACATGTACTGAGCTCACAGCTTTTGCTGGCCACAATTCCCCATTACTGATCAATGGGAGCTGCAGGAGTGGTGTCTACAGGCAAGGAAAGCATGTAGAGACCCCCTGCTCTGCCTTTCTCAGGGGCTGCAGGGACATGCCAACCATTTTCAGGAGCAGCAATTACCATAAGGATAATTACTCCAGCCATGACAGATTAGGCATTTTAGAACTCACTACTCAAGAATTAAATACAGGCAGTCCCCGGGTTACATGGATCCGACTTACATCGGATCCCTACTTACAAATGGGGTGAGGCAACCCCGCACTAGCTGCTTCCCCCCAGCAGACCAGGGAGATGCAAAGCTAGCGCCCCCTTCCCCAGCAGACCAGGGAGACGCGGAGCGGCTTTTCTCAGCAGACACCTCAGCTTGAGAATAAAGGACTGAGGGAAGTGAGGTGTGGGAGAATAAAACTGAGCTCTGGAGAAATGTTTGGTAGAGTTTCCCCTACAATATGTACCAGTTCTGACTTACATACAAATTCAACTTAAGAACAAACCTACAGTCCCTATCTTGTACGTAACCTGGGGACTGCCTGTATAAGAGTAAGAGAGAAATAACAATTATGAAATGCACAGACCAGTCACAAACCCCAAATAACCCACTTTGCAAGCAGTAAAAGAAGTAACAACAACCCTCCACGTATGTGTTGAGTCAGGAGAGGAGAGTGGAGGACAGTGTGTGTTTGTGAGAATGACAGAGACACACACAGTGTATGAGTGATAGATTTGCATTGCCAAGCTCCCTCTATCCCCTTCTCTCTGTGGAGATAGGATATAGGAGTGGGGGGAGGAGGGACACCCTGATATCAGCGTCCCTCCCCCCCCCACACCCTGCACAGCAAGCATGAAGCTCCCAAGGGGGCAGCTCCAAGACAGAGGGCAGGAACCCCATTGCAGCAGGTGGAGGGGCAACTGAAATGCCAATGCTTCACAGCTTCCCCCCAAACCAGTCAGGATCACCTGTCAGAAGCTCCAAGATCTACCGGTAGATCCGATCTACTGGTTGGTGACCACCAGTGTGTGTTATAGCAAAGAAGAGTCCCTACAAATTACTTAAACTAAATTACTTAAATTTAAATGAATTGCAGGTTTGCTGTTTCTCTTTGTAATCTGGTTTGGAAGTTTTTAAACAGCAGAACTACAATTCATTTGCAAATTCAGTATAACCAAATTAAGACTGAAGAAGGATTTAGATTGGGTACTTCACTACAAAGGCAATTTTCCCTCTCTTGGTATATGCACCTCCTCATCAGCTGCTGTGAGTGAGCCACATCCACCCTGACTGATTTGGCCTCATTAACACTGGTGAAGGTACATCACAGGAATGGTGACTTACTTGATAAGTAACTTCCCTGCAACAAACCCTGTTGCCAACTCTGTCCACATATCTACAAGCAACACCATATCATACAAGCAGCACCATCACAGGAACTAACCACATAAGCCACACCATCGGGGCTCATTCAGCTGCACGTCCACTAAAGCAATCTATGGCATCATATGCCAGCAATACCCCCTGCCATGTATATTGTCCAAATTGAACCGTCTCTGCGTCAAAGGATAAATAGACACAAATCAGATGTCAAGAAAGATAAGATACATAAACCTATATAGGAGAACAATTTAACCTCTCTGGACATCCAGTAATAGATTCAAAAGTAGCTGAAAGTTACCCACCAAAGATTATGCCCTAATAAATCTATTAGTCTTTAAAGGGCCACAGGACTCATTGTTTTTCCAGATACAGACTAACATGGCTACCATGACTAACCTTCTGAGACATAAACTCCCTCAGGCGAATTTATTTCCACAGTTGTAGCCACTTACCAATTTACACCTCCACTTAAACACAACCTTTGAATTTGGTCCCAATATGTTGGATTTGGTACTATTACGATACCTAATTTTTTGATGTGAATAGGCTTTAAATGTTTGTTTGTAGAGTTTTGTATGTGTGTGCATTCCTCTCTACCTACTCTAAGTCATTGTTTAGCCAAGCAGTTTCTATTTGGCTCTTTTAAAATCTGTTTTCATAAATCAACCCTCCTAATTACTGACTGCTGAACATCTGTAAACAGCTTCAAAATCTCTGTTTTTCTGGAAATAAAGTGCCCTAACATGAATGCATTTTCTAAAGTCTCTGAGAACACCAAAGCCTGAGAGAACAGGCCTATAATCTCTCTACTTAATGACATGGTTGCCTATCTATGTGTTTTTTTTCTTAACTGCTGTGTTTTATGACAACCTTCTTCTTTAATTTGACCATTCCTAGATCTCTTTCAGTGTTACTACTTCCTATGCTTCTATGTTGTTGAATGTTTTCCCCCAGAAGTATTAGCTTTGAGTTTTTCCAAGTTCAATTTTATTTATTTATAACCTGAAGTTATTTCCAAAAATCTAGATCTGTTTGAATTTCTGTTATTAATTTCCAACATCACCCAGTCATCTTTGATTCTTGTTAATATGGTGTTCTCTTGCTCTGCTAGAACATTATTGAGAACCGTAAGAAAAACACAATCTAACACTTTGTGATACTCTTACCAGACACATGCTCCAACCATATTGCTGTTTATTGGTATCTTAGTTTATTTTATACTGCTTCTGCTCAGTTTATGTTCATGTGATTGTATTACTACCCATATCTATTTTAATTAATTTGCACAGTCCGATTTTATTATACAAAATCTTTCTTGTATGTTTGCTTCTATGTTGACAATCCAAAGTGTTCTTTCCTCTTAATATATGTCCTGGTGCATTAGCAATGGAAATTAGACTTGTGGAGTGGCAATTGCCAGGATCACGCGCCTTCCTTTTCTGAAGACAGGTTAAGTCCTTCACTTGCTTTTCTTCAGTCTTCTGGTACTTTCCAAGTTTTCAATCACTTTTCCTCGAAAAAGAATTGTTGATGATTGCAGAAGTTTGTTAATTTTGTAAGCGTATATGTTCTGGATCCACTTATACGAATCTAAGTAGTCTTTTACCTGCTCTTTTATCACTAGCTATGTTTACAACATTTTCATTGGTCCTAAAGACCAAATCCTGGCAGGGGTGACTGATGCCTGCAGGGAGAGGGATGTAGGAAAGGTAACCCAAAGGGGTAGGGAGGGGACATGTGGGAGCACCCCATTTGGCAATTAAGATTTTGAAAGAGGCATAGGAGGGTGGTGCATCTCCTGAGTGTTATCCCGAGTCATTTATAAATCCTGGTTCCATGCATACTAACACTGCTAAATACATGAGCAGTGAAAAATTGTGACAATATGGTCCACACACTCCCGATCACTGAAAATGAACAATTTGCCCATACACATTTCCCACTTGCATTCACTTAATGACTGTTCCATGTCTCAGCATGGTTGTAAGAGTAGCTGGAAGTCTAGTTGAATCCTCAGCTTCACTAATTATATTCTCCCTAAGACACTGAAACACCAGCAAGCATGGACTTGCTTACTAGGCCTCCCAAATAGCAATAGGATTTTGAAAAGCACAGTGGTCTACTTGTGACAATTTTTTACACACATATATACCCTGAATAGTAAATGATTTTGCCCTAAACAGATATGCAAAGAATGGTTTCTGACAAAATAAAGGTGACACATGATGACTAGGATACACATTTCACATGATAGCATATTCCTTCATCTTTCAGAGCTGCAAAAATACCCTGAGATCATCTTTTTAAAATCTCAGTGGGAAGATTCCCATTAATTTCAGAGAGCTTTGGATCATCTCCATAGCTTCAAATACTACAGCGTTACTCCAGTGTTTGGCATCAGTGCTGTAGTGTCTTTTAGAAGAGGAATTTCATTGTAAAAAAAATGACATCAGTATCTTCCTATAAAGAGCTGTAAGTACAGTACTAATATTGTAGTATTGTAGAAGACACTGCTTTCATGGAAGTTTCTGATATATGGCCTAATTATAGTTCCCAATGTTATAGCAGCTTCCCTTTTATGCTCATTTGACTTTACTAGTCAGAGTCTTTTGACTTTGATGAGTAGTCTAAAGGAAAGAATGTCCTGGGATGTGAGGCTGTTAACCAACCTAGAATCATTTTGCCTTACTCCCAAATGATTGGCTTTAAGAACTCAGTTTAGTTGTAACGGCAATGCTAAGTACCGTAAATAAATTTTAAAAAAAAGTGAGTTTAAACATCAATTCTGTTTAAGTCAAATTCTAATGTATAATTCACAATTATACTAAAGGTTAAAGCCCGCAAGATTTCCTGAACATACAACATAAATTCTTCAAAACATCCATTTGTGGCTCTATTACTCATGTTGTCACAGCAGGACACATTGTATAACTCTTTGGCATTTCTCTTAAAGCTCTGAAATACATTCCACTTATCACTGAAAAGGACACATCAATATTCCAAGCTCTTATTTCCTTTCCAAGAGAGAAGTTGCTTCATGCTGTAGAATTTTTGGTTGAACTTTCATGTTGAAAGAGACACAAAGACATAGTTGGAATATTCCATTATAGCCGTAAGTGTCAAGGTGTTAAAATAATTATTTTTTCTCTTCTTCCCTTTTCACAAAATAAATTTGCTTTCAATATCAATGGCATAGGCTTATTTAGAATTTACACAGGATCAGATCAGGGTACATTTATAAGAGTTGACATGTTTCTTTAGTCTTTGGCAGTTGCAAAAGTGGCTCCCCTGTAGTTTGCAGTGATTAGCAGCACACCAAGGCTATGTCTAGACTGTAGGATTTTTTTGAAAAAACTTCACCTGCGTCTAGACCGCTGCCGTGTTCTTTCAAAATTAAATCGAAAGAACACGGTGGGGTTTTTGACAGCGGTAAACCTCGTTTTTACGAGAAAGAATGACTTTTTTCAAAAAAGCTTTCAAAAAAGGCGTTCTTGACCACAAACAGCGCTTTTTTGAAAGAGAGCATCCAGATTGCTTGGGTGCTCTCTTTTGAAGAAGTGGATCATTTTTTCGAAAAAATTGTGGCTGTTTAGACGATCTCTTTCAAAAGAAGCTTTTTCGAAAGCTTCTTTTGAAAAAGCTTCTTTCAAAAGAAGCATGTAGTCTAGATGTATCCCAAATTTGCAGGAAACAAGTACAGTTTCATACCAAAAAGGAAGACTGGTAACCATTATCATAAAAATAAATATTTAAGACAAAAAGGGAAGCCATTATAAATATTTCATATAAAAATTCTTCTAACATGACCTTGAATGTATTAGAAAAGGGATAGGGCAGGGCATTGAATTGGAATTGACCCATAAAAAATTACAGTTGTTTCTTACTCTTCCATATTCTTGTTTTTTAATACAAATTTCTTCTTCTAATGCTCATTTCCCAAGTACTCTGAAAACATACTTAGAAAAAGGCTAAAAATAAAAGGACGTAGAAGCATGATTCAATATTAAGGCACAAAACTGTAAATTAGAGAGAAGAGAATGGTTATTTTCTAAGCTCTCTATTAATTTGTGCTTGCCATTTTTCCTGACCAAATATCTGCATTTCCTCACATGCAAAACAGGGACAATATTTATCTCACAAGAGTGTTAATTTATGTTTCTAAAGAACTTTGAGATCCTCCATTAGAAAGTATGGTAGTAAAGGTTGAACCTCTCTAGTCCGACACTCTCTGGTCTGACAACATCTGTCATCTATCATTATTTTAATTAGCTGGACGTCCACTTATGATGGGGGTGTGGCCAAGTTTCCTGCAGTCCCATAACATTTGTTTACAGTCACCAGTCCTGGCTCTCAGTGTCCTGTGCTGTTATTTAGCTCTATTTTACCCCTAAATGTCTTCTAAGAGTCCAGTAAGCAGTGGAAATTGGTAATACTACTAGACAATATTGCTCTTCCTTGGTCCGGCAAATTCTCTAGTTTGGTACCCATCAGGTGCCATATGAGAAAAATTAAACCAGTAGTGCTAAGTATTTCATATAATCGCATTAACATACTTCTGTGACTCTATTGTTGCTTACTCTCATGCATTATTTCATGTTTAAAATTAGACTGTGAGCTCATTGGAGAAGGCAAGCTGCCTTTATATTTATACTGTAAAGAGCCTAGCATCATAATACATGATGCATTATTTATTAGTGTACAGAACACCATTAGCCTTTAGTGACCTTGTCTTCATTTTTATTTTTAAGGTAAAAGTTTGGTTCCAGAATAGACGAATGAAATGGAAGCGGGTAAAAGGGGGCCAGCAAGGGGCAGCAGCCCGGGAAAAAGAACTGGTGAACGTGAAAAAGGGTACACTGCTTCCTTCAGAGCTTTCCGGAATTGGTGCAGCTGGCCTCCAGCACACAGGGGACTCACTAGCGAACGATGACAGCCATGATAGTGATCACAGCTCTGAGCATGCACACTTATGATACACAGAGATGATCCCAGCTCCGTTCTCAGGAAAGAAATGCTATGATGGCACGCCTTACACAGGCATCGTTTACGTATGCAAGTGACTCTGGCAGTGATTTTTAAAAAAAACATTGTTATTAAAAATTCAAGCTTATTGTGTCTACTTTTCTTGATTTTTAGATGGTTTACAATAAGTGCCATGTCTTAAAGGTGCCTCAAGAGTGGGAAGCGGAAGATGAACTTGCTTTGAACATTCCAGATTTGTTTGTCATGTTTATGGACAGCGGGCAGGTATTTTGGCTTTAGCTTGCACTGAAAATTACATTGCTTTAAACAGAGATTATATTCTGAAAAAACCACAGTGCCACAAAATCACTGTCTAGTGAATAAGAAACTTATTTTAACTCTGTATATATTTACCTTACAGCATTTTCCTGTCTTCACTAATTTTAGTAATGCATTAATATTAGCTGATGGCAATAATCACTCATGATGATAAATGGCTTCTTGTTTCTTTATTTTTGTTTTGTTGTCCCAATGACAGACAATACATGTAGACACTTGTGTTCAAATAAAGAACTATACCATAGTGTCTGATAGGAAATGTCCTTATACCACAGACAAAACAAACCTTATGTTGCATTTATTATCAACTGCTGCTAATAGGGTATTATTAAACTTACCTTGCTCCTCAATTCTTCTTATCTTATAACTGCCAGAATTACTTTTAGGATCATAAGGATAGTCTAGTAATTTGCCAGAAATAACATCTTGTTCCACTTGTGTCAAGGAATTTATTTCTACCTCCCCCTCCCCAACTCCTAAAAATGTACACATTACTTCTTCATCCTAGTTGAGTAGATTTGTAAGCACTCAGCAGAAATATTGTTTCTTCATCTTCTGATTTTAAAACCAGCAGTTAAGTTGAATTGGCTGCTTATGTTGGGAGAAATAAAAAATATGGCGATAACTCTGATACTATGTCCCAAGTCTAAATTCAAGACACATTTTCTGTTACAGACTTATGTGTACATACAGGCAAACACCAAAAATAAAATCTAACAAAACACTGATTGTACTTTGTAAAGAAAAAATGTTTAATAAATGATCCTTTTTAAATAATTTCAGTCTGCCTATATTGATTTAATGGGAAACTTGAAAAATCCTTTAAAAATCCTAAGCAGCTGTAACTTCATGAATCTTTCTAAAACTTGTTTTGCTTTAGGCAATATAAATCTATGTGTTCAAACTTACACTTGATCTTGGATAAATCTTCTACCTTGATCCATTTGTGAAACTCTTTCCTTTATTAGGAAAAAGCAGCTCTCAGCTAACGATGATTTCAGCCAAGAATAATACAGAGACAATAAACTATTTTCCAAGATCTAAGGCAAATATTAAAGAGATATTTTGTCATGTGTTGTGGAAATGGAGAAAAAAAATTGTAACTGCTCAGGAAGATGATGTTAATTTACATTACTTTGCCTTTATAAAATAAACCTGTTCAAATCAGAGTTATTGGGCAACATTCCTCTTCATCAGAAAGGTAGGAGATTAACTGGAATGAAAAGCATCCAAAGTACCAGTGCACATTTACTGATGATTAACAGTCACGTGACTCAAAAGTATCTTAAATGTTAGACATGATCAAGAACTTTTCTAGTGAAATTCCCTTCTAATTCAGATTTATTCCCTATTACCCACTAATTAGTATGTAATCAATCTAATTTAAATGTCCGAATGATGGGCCATCCACCACTTACTTTGGAAGACTACTTCATATATTACCCTGTATCTATCAAATGCCCACGCTAAGGCTACATCTATACTGTAGCCTTCTTGTGGAAAAGCATATGCAAATGAAGCATGGCGTGGAATATCACCGTGCTTCATTTGCATAAGTAATGAGCAGTCGTTTTTGCGCAAGAGGCTTTTGCGCAAAAAGAGCAGTGTAGACTGCTCCTTTTTATGCAAACCCCCCCTCTTGCGCAAAAACTGTTCTTCCTTATTTTTTCAGGAAGAATGGCTCTTGTGCAAGAGGGAGTTTTTGGGCAAAAAGGAGCTGTCTGCACAGCTCGTTTTTGCGCAAAAGCATCTTGGTCAAAAATGGCTGCTCATTACTTATGCAAATGAAGTGCAGTGATATTCCAGCTCCGCTACATTTGCATATGCTTTTCCACAAGAAGGCTACAGGATAGACGTAGCAACAATGACTGGTCTCAGAGGGATAGCCGTGTTAGTCTGTATCTGAAAAAAAGAAAAGAAAAAAAGAGGAGTCCTGTTAGAAACTAACACAATGATTTAGATGGAATTGGACAAGGAAGAAATAATAAAAGATATGCCACTATACCATTATTATATGAAAATAATGAACCAGAGTAAAAACATGTTCTTATTCCGATACTCATCTTCTTCGCCTTTTCTCCCTACAACTGTTCATTGCTGTTACTCATATATGTCTAAAATTAGACTTTATATTTTTAAGGAATAAGACTTTTATTTGATTTGTAAAATACTCTGCACATTGTAGGCAGTACGAAAATAACAATTCATCATGTAGGGCCAGATTCTGTCAACCCAACTCAAACTGAGTAAAACCTTACTTTGTGACCAGTTCCACTGATTTTGGCAGGGATACTTGCAAATGATGGTAGCATCCAATGTGATTAAGAGTGGCAAGGACCACCAAAGTCAGTATGCAGCTTCATTTTATCATAACTTAAAGCATGGTAAGGATTTGGTTGTTCCAGGAAAATGGTATGTGTCTGGAATGGGATTGCTTCTCAGAAAACCATACAGAAAAGAGACCAGAACACCAGGAAGGTGAAAGGGAATGGCTGGAGTTGCACCTCTCCCCATCTAGGACTGCCCCAGCTCTGAGCCGCCCACCCCTAGTCACCTGTTAGGGAGCAGAGAGGGGAGCTGTCACTCATTCCTGATTCTTAGGTGAATATTGCTGGCTGTTCTCATCCTCGGGGAGCGAGGAGAAAGTGCACAGTTTGCTGCATTCCTCATTCTGACTGAGGAGCACAGGGAGCAGACAAATTGGCACCTGCCCCAGCCAGGGAACATGCACCCTTCTCCTGGCTGTGCCCACTGGATCTGTAGTGGCCACAGAGGGGCGCTTCTCACCTGGCCCCAAGCTACTGGCATGAGAAGGGTGGGGTAATGCTCTCTCCCTGGGGCAGCGTGAATACTGAACCCCTCATCCCCAACCTCACCCCAGAGAAATGGTTTAAATGAAGCATGTACATTTTCATTTTATTTTCTCAAAACTAAAAGGATTTGGGATAAGGACCTGAGCAGTTCCAGGTAACTCTTCTAGTAAGAAATATGCCATTCCTTGTATGATGAAAGTATGACATCAGTAGTATTCATGTGTGCAGTAAATTGTTTGCCACAGGAAAGGGCCATGCATTTAAAAATAATTTGTAACCCTTTAAACACAAATGTCCAGATTGTAAAACTAACATCATGACCAGCGTTTGGAACAGTTTGGAGGCACTTTGCTACAAGAGACACTCAGGGTATGTCTACACTACCCTACTAATTCGAACTAGGAGGGTAATGTAGGCATACCGCACTTGCAAATGAAGCCCGGGATTTGAATTTCCCGGGCTTCATTTGCATAAACCGGGCGCCGCCATTTTTAAATCCCGGCTAGTTCGAACCCCGTGCCGCGCGGCTACACGCAGCACGGAGTAGCTAGTTCGGATTAGGCTTCCTAATCCGAACTAACTGTACTCCTCGTGGAATGAGGAGTACAGCTAGTTCGGATTAGGAAGCCTAATCCGAACTAGCTACTCCGTGCTGCGTGTAGCCGCGCGGCACGGGGTTCGAACTAGCCGGGATTTAAAAATGGCGGCGCCCGGTTTATGCAAATGAAGCCCGGGAAATTCAAATCCCGGACTTCATTTGCAAGTGCGGTATGCCTACATTACCCCGCTAGTTCGAACTAGCGGGGTAGTGTAGACATACCCTCTGGTCTTAGGAATGATTTGCACCAATCCAAGGGAGCAGGTCTTCAGCCTCATTGAATGCAGAGCTTAATATTGTTTCTGGCCCTTTCTCAAAGGGTACAAAAAGATAGAGAAGGCTTCTTGCACCCTCATCATGCCTGCGAAAGGACCAGACCCATTCTGGCTAAAAATATGTTATAATCTATTTTGAAATCATACAGTTCACCACAATGACTGTTAATCACATAATTGGCAACAACTGGAAAACCCACTGAAATGTACTTCTAGCAGGGCTACATTTGCCCATATAAATTAGATGAAAACCCTGACTTATTGTTAACTCTTGTGAATGATTCACCAGTGCTTCCAAGGATCCAAAATGACGGCAGATGGAGAAGAGTTAGAAAAGGGAAGATTAAAAGGCACATTTCTCCATGATCATAGGGAGAAACAAACAAATCTGCATTGTATGGTTTAAAAATGACTGAAATCATACATTGCTGCTACATAGTGCTTATCATTCAAAGATTCCCAAAAGCACAGAATAGGTTACATGGAGAAGATGCATTTCCTGCCAATCGCACGAGTGATCTGGAGTGAGGCAGTAAAACCAAAATGGCTGTGGTGGTAGTAACCCCCAGGGCAGAATATGTGCTAGTTGCTCCCAGCTTGCTGAAAGATGGCAAGACCTCTGCTGGCTTTGAATAAGTGTTCTGAGTTGCTTTGCATCCCCTAGTTTTACAAAGGTGTGTTCATTGAAGTGAACGGAGATACTCACACTGCAGAAAAGTAAGTATGTATGCAACTTCTAGCAGAAATGGGGGCTCTGTGGTGTTAAGCCAAACCTGAAAGGAGGGCTTTGGTTTGAACTTAATTTCATGCTTTATTTGATCTTCTCTGGCTGGTGTATCCACCCACTGGTTTATTGGTGGCTTAAGCACATTTAACATTTTAAACATACTAACATGTGAGAGGTAAGTCTTTGGTTTACAGATGGACAAAAGGAAGCACATCAGGATGGTTACATACCCAAGATCACACTACCAGTCACTGGAGGAATTAGGAATGGAACCCTGAAGAACTAACTGACTTTCTGTTCCTGACTCTAACCACTAATTAGCTCTTCTGGAGCTGATGGTATTGCACTGTTTTGGGGAGATGCCATGGTATGAGTTAAAGACAGAATATCAATTTGAGCCTCCTTTCAAATTTTCTGACTTTAGTCAAACTGTCTCTTGAATGACATGTATTTAAGCTGAAACAAATAGATTATATGCAGTATTTAGGAAACAAGATTTAGGAAAATGTTAATGGTGATATTTAACCAATTATATGATATAATTTAGTGGTTCTATTCCAGGGCCAAGTGGTGGTGAGGGGGCATGAGCTGGTTTCAGTGTAATCTAGAGAGTAGGGCCAGCACTGGACTTACATTATTATAAAAAAGTCCCACTTTAATGTATTAAGGCAAACTGCTATATTTTCCCATCAAATGTATACCATACAACTAACTCAACATTTCTGGATTTCTGTTCCTTCACAGTATGCTGCTAAATGCACTAAAATACTCAGAAATACTCATTTAGGATTGATGCAAATTGATTATGCTAAAAAGAAAAATTTTAAATAGATATTTTTAATTTAAATTACATTTGAAATTTACAGTGTATGTTAAGGTGCAGGTTTACTAGTTATTAAAATCATTTAAATACAAAAAAATTAAGCAGGACATGTTAGCTAAATTTTAAAGAAATTCAGATCACTAAACTGGAGGAAGTAATTTGCTAAGCACTTGGAACCAGCACTTGTACATTCTAAACTAGCTTTTTAAAGCAGCAGTTCCATCAGCAGACACAAGTAAAATTTTTCTTCAGAGTAGTTTATTCAGTTAGTTCAGTTCAGTTGATAGCTCTTTCAAAATTTAAAATACAATGGAGAGTTGAAAAAAATGGAAAGCTTTGTATTCCTCTTCTAATCCATGAATTAAAAGTAGGTGTGAGAGGATCAGATCTACTAGTTCTAAAATCTTGATGGACATGGTGACCAGAAACAGGCTGACTGCAGACAATACTTCCTGGGTATGTCTACACTACCCTCCTATTTCGAAATAGGAAGGTAATGTAGGCATACCGCAATTGCAAATGAAGCCCGGGATTTGAATTTCCCGGGCTTCATTTGCATAAGCCGGGCGCCGCCATTTTTAAATCCCGGATGGTTCGAACCCCGTGCCGCGCGGCTACACGCGGCACGAACTAGGTAGTTCGAACTAGGCTTCCTAGTTCGAACTACCTAGTTCGTGCCGCGTGTAGCCGCGCGGCACGGGGTTCGAACCATCCGGGATTTAAAAATGGCGGCGCCCGGCTTATGCAAATGAAGCCCGGGAAATTCAAATCCCGGGCTTCATTTGGAATTGCGGTATGCCTACATTACCCCGCTAGTTCGAACTAGCGGGGTAGTGTAGACATACCCCCTTTGTTTAATGAATTAGTTAATTTTAAATGCAAAACATGTTTTGAGAAACTTTTTTCTCTTGTTCACCCAACACATTTAAAATTAAAATACTGGTTTTGTGCATTTTAATTGACTTTAGTTTTCCATCCAATTGGATTACACACAAATGACGAGCAAAAAATAATCATCTAATAAACAAGAATGCCTCATTCATTATTTTCTAACATAATAAAAATGTAAAAATAAAGAATCTGAAAGCAAGTTAAGCTACACAATTATTAAATAAAACATATCCCCCGGTAAGCAAAAAGAATTACCAAAATTAGAGTGAAAGCTATACCTAATTCCAAAGAAACATGTTTTAAAGGTTAAAGGTTACTAGTAAATTAAAATTAACCTTTCTATAGAAAAATAGCTAAAAAGGGCTCATTGCAAAACACGATTAAAATTGAAGATTTAAATCTTTACTGTTTGCTGATTTAAATATGATTAAAACTGATTATTTAAATTATCCTTATGTAAATCAATCACATTTATTCCAGAAATCTGCTGCCTAGATTTGACACAATTGTCTGTCTGTGTCAAAAGACCCGGTATTAAAGTAATCAAGGGGATTGCAAGTGATAATTTAAGTATGCTTGTAGGGCTATGGTGCAATTCTCTCTTACTCACATGTACACTGGTGCAAACCCATACATCCCTATTCAATTTTTTTCAGAAGTGTCCAAAACTGTCCAAAAGGTTAGAGACAGATTTTCAAACACACTCGTGAACCCAATGTGATAGAACAACAAACAGAATTTTCCTAATATCACAGAATGAATGATCAATTATTAATTCTATTCCAGTGGCACCTAAAATGCATTAAGCATTATTTACACATGGAAGAAGACACCGTCCTTACGCTGATATCTAAAACACCATAACATAATTTTCACCTTTGGAAATTTTATGAAACAGGTGCTTGTTTTCAAATTTAACTGAAAATAAAGGACACGTTTTAATGGCTACATGTATGGAAAGTCCAGCTGGACAACATAAGTAAAAAACTTGTTATGAAGTACAGGGAAATAATCATCATTAGCTTGTATACCATGCTTTTCTTCTACATATCCCAAATTCCTTTTAAAAAGAAAGGTAAGCATTATTATTCTATTTACAGATGGGGAAATGCAGCTCAGAGAGGTAAAATGATTTGTCTAAGGTCATCTGGCAACAGAGGTAGTATTCTGATTCTTATTCTAGCACCCAATTAACTGGCCCACACTAACTTGATTTTGATGTATTATTTGTAGAGGTTAGAGACACCCAACTCTGCTGACTGGGGTGAATTCAAGACTCTATTTTTGAATTACATAGACGCTTGCGTCCTTACTACACCTCTCTAATGGTATGTCTAGACAACAGTGCTGTCTAGATACTTTAGGTATCCTGAAATAGCTATTCCACATCTTTAAATGCACCCATTATTTCAAAATATATTTCAAAATAACGGGTGCACTATTCTGGCATCCCTGAAACCCTCGTTCCACGAGGGTAAGAGTAAGAGTAAGGGATTTGTCAAAATAGCACTTGTGTGTAGATACACCCTAAGTGGCCACCTTGGATAATGTCTCTAAACCAGTGGTTCCCAAACTTTTTGGCATCACGCCCCACTTTTGATTTTTGAAAAACCCTCACGCCTCTCCCCCGAATAGCAGCAAAACTTGTTGAGCAAAGAAGAAGAAAAAAAAAAAGGAAAAAAGGAACTGAACAGGGCAGCAAAACTTGATGGGGGTGGGGGGCGAGGATAGGTCGCCTTGCGCCCCCCTGGAATTTCTTCACGCCCCCCAGTTTGGAACCCATGCTCTAAACATTCCATACCACAATCACAACATTTACACCTGATACACATGAGGATAGCTAGCTTAGGTCATACCTTTCTGGGCCGACGAGGGGGCTCAGCTACCTCTATCAGCATCCATCCGTCCCTCAAGGTACATCTACACAGCAGGGCTTAACTCAAGATAAGCTATGCACAATGAGCTATGTCAATTGCATATCTTATTTTGAAATGTCTTATTTTGAAATAGGGAGCATCCACACAGCACTTATTTCGAAACAGAGCACTCTTCTTCCTTCTGACTTCCCTTATTACTCAGGTTTAAAGGAGTTGGAGTAAGAAGTCCTCCGTCTTGACAGTAATTTGACATTATTTTGGAATAACTGCCTGCTGTGTAGATGTGGACTAAGTTATTTTGGAATAGTGTTGCAGTGTAGGTGTGCCCTCAGTGGGCACTTGGAATACACACAGGAGGCAAGTGGAGAAATGAGTGGAGTGGGTGGGAAGGTGCACGGCACCCCACACACAAACACTATATTTCTGCAGTCTCAGGGTGCAAGGTAGTAATGCTGAGCTGTGTCATCTTTCTGCTAGATCACTTAAGTGCCAGGATTCTCCTTGTAAGACAGGTCTCACACCTTTGCCAGTGGCTCCAGAGCCCTTACAGCAAGATTCAAATTGGAACCAAGCTGTGAGGAAGAAGTAAAGAGTGGGGAGAGAAGGACTGTTTTAGGGCCCAGAGCCTGTGCATGGATGCCTCTCCCCTTTCACTGATTCCTGAATATCCATGTAGCTCTTATGGCTTGTCTACCTGGGAAAGTTAAGCCAATAACCAGTCTAAGATTGGGAATCAATTTAGGCGGTGACAGTTTTATCACTATAACTCACTATAGAAGCACTCTTGTTCTGGGATAAGGCACCCTTTTTCCCATTTAAATTACAGTGTTTGGGAAACAATTTACACTAAGTCAAATAAAGCCACATTTATCCTAGGAGTATCTACTGGAAATTTATATCATCATCACAATAATGGTTATACTAAGAGGCTATGTCTATACTGCGCTCTCTTGTGCAAGAAAATATGCAAATGAGGCAAAGCAGTGAATATCACCACACCTCATTTGCATACTTAATGAGCCACCATTTTGCGCAAGGAGCTTTTGCGAAAAAGAAGCTGTCTACACGGCTCCTTTTTGCGCAAAAACCTCTTGCACAAGAGCCATTCTGCTGCTTTTTTCAGGCAGAACGGCTCTTGAACAAGAGGGGGATTTTGTGCAGAAAGGAGCTGTGTAGATAGCTCCTTTTTGCACAAAAGCCTGTTGCGCAAAATGGCGGCTCATTAAGTATGCAAATGAGGTGTGGTGATATTCATCGCTTTGCCTCATTTGCATTTTTTTTGCACAAGAAAGCACAGTATAGACATAGCTTAACTGTATAATTGGAAACATCGCTAGTATAGACAAGTCCATAAGCATCCACTACCTTTGTGGAAAAACATCATATATATGAAATTTTAGTGATAAACATCCACCAGAAGAACCTCATGGAGAAACTCACTCAAGCAGGCTTGCCTATGGAAGAAGGTGATGAGGCCCTTTTTAATTTACAGGAAATCCCACCTGGTGAAAAAATTACTGCTATGTTAGTATATTAGAAAGTGTTCTATGATCACTCATTGCTTGTCATCATATTATAGATTAAGCAACTCAGCTATGTTATTCCTTATTCTTAAACAAATACAACATGATCTTATGTTAGAGGTAATGTGTTTGCTTTACTAACAACATGGGAATGTATTAACCACAGACATTTCACTAATATAAATGTTATATCAGTGAATTATAAAATGCTATTTTAATACCCTGTACTGCTAACCAGTAGAAAATTATATTTCTTTTTAGAAAAGGTTAACTAACCAGACTATTTTGATATTATATCGCACCACACCTGTTTATATCTTAGTCAATTATGGTAGCATATTGTAGAGAATGATTATTTTCATTATATAATGTGTTGCATATTGTAGATTTGTAGTTTTAAAATATAAATGCATATACTGTTATGACTAACAAAGCAGAAGGCCATTCCTAGTCATGATATAAGCAGGCACAATTCCATACATTTACACATGGGCTAGAATTTGGCCCTAAGTATTTTTATATAAAAAAAATTCAAGAGTGAAATTTGCAGATCCAATAGAATAGGGGTGGGGAACCTTTTTTAAACAAACAAACAAACAAACAAACCCCTGACTGAGAAGGAAAAAGACAGCCTGGGCTCCCCAATGCCGAGTGGGAGCCCTGAGCTTCGGGGACCATATCCAAGCAAGCCGGGGGCTGAAGCCAGCCCCTGAGCCTTAGGTTCCCCACCCTTGCAACAGAAGATTTGTCAGTGCTATTTTTATATTGTAATGGGAGATACCGTCAGAGAGTTATCTAATTGATTTCAAATGCTATGCATTCAATTCTCCAGTCCTGTAGCAGGCTTATGATTGATTCTATGGGAGTTTTGCCTGCTGCTCAACTACATGATGGGTTTCTGTGCCTTTTTTTCCTGTGAGCTGTAGAATCTTATTCATGTGGTGGTTATCAGATTCAAAAATATTATGTAATGTGCAGGGCAAATATCCATTAACAATAGGCAATTTTTAATATTTGTAGATATTTAATTTCTCTGGATATTTTTATACCTACATATGTCCAATGTTGGTGTTATTTCGGTACAGGCAGTCCCCGGGTTACGTACAAGATAGGGACTGTAGGTTTGTTCTTAAGTTGAATCTGTATATAAGTCGGAACTGGCATCCAGATTCAGCTGCTGCTGAAACTGACCAGCGGCTGACTACAGGAAGCCCGAAGCAGAGTTGCTCTGCCCGGGGCTTCCTGGAATCAGCCGCTGATCAGTTTCAACAGGCTGAATCTGGACGCCAGTTCTTACATACAGATTCAACTTAAGAACCCCAGGCGTCCCCAAGTCAGCTGCTGCTGAAACTGATCAGCGGCTGATTCCAGGAAGCCCGGGGCAGAGCAACTCTTCCTCGGGCTTCCTGTAGTCAGCGCTGGTCAGTTTCAGCAGCGGCTGACTTGGGGACGCCTGGGGCAGAGCAGCTTGGGTGCTGCTGGGTTGCTCCAGTAGCGCCGCTCCTCGGCGCTACTGGACCAACCCAGCAGCACACAAGCTGCTCTGCCCCAGGCATCCTGATTCAGCCGCTGCTGAAACTGACCAGCAGCGGCTGAATCAGGCCGCCTGGGGCAGAGCAACTGGGGTGCTGCTGGGTTGGTCCAGTAGCGCCCAGAGCAGTGCTACGGGACCAACCAGCAGCACCCCAGCTGCTCTACCACAGGTGTCCGGAGAAAAGCCTAGTCTGCTGGGGGAGGGAGGGGCGCACTAGCTGCGCCCCCCCCCCCCCCAGCAGACCAGGGAGACGCGGGAGGCGGACCAAGACGCACCGCGGTCCTGCCGCCCGGATGCTCCGCGGCTTTGCTCCGCGTCTCCCTGGTCTGCTGGTCTCCAGCAAACCAGCAGACCAGGGAGATGTGGAGCAAAGCCGCGTGGCTGTCCCTCCAAGGCTTTGCTCCCCGTCTCCCTGGTCTGCTGGTCTCCAGCAGACCAGGGAGACGCGGAGGAAAGCCGCGGAGCACGGGGCAGCGGGACAGTCCAGACGCGCCACGGCTGTCCCGCGGCTGGCGTCCTCCGCGGCTTTGCTCCCCGTCTCCTTGGTCTGCTGGACACCAGCAGACCAGGGAGACGGGGAGCAAAGCCTCGGAGGACGCTGGCAGTGGGACAGCCGCGGCGCGTCTGGGCTGTCCCGTTGCCCGCCTGCTCCGCGGCTTTGCTCAGTGTCTCCCTGGTCTCCCGGGGGGGACTCCCCCCCAGCAGACCAGGGAGACGCGGAGCAGCTTTTCTCACCCCGGAAAAGCCCCTGGGCGTCCCGCCGCTCCCGTCTTCCGGGGCGAGAAAAACCCCGTTTGTAACTGCGGATCCGACATAAGTTGGATCCGCGTAACTCGGGTACTGCCTGTATTGCCAAAAACACAGTTGAATATACAGACACAACTTACTTCAGTATTCACTATTTGTGTTTGCTTATGGATAGCAATTTTTAAAAGTGTGCCTGTTTTGAACATTTACCAAATTATTTGCCAAGCAAGTCACATGTGCAGCTGAAAAAACACTGAAATGTGTACTTGCCAAGGTAAAAGTTTATCCTGAATAGTACCTTTACAAAAAAATGGATATCACTGCCACAGAAATATATATTCCATCAAGTGAAAAATGCTAAATATAACTGTGACTCACTAAGAATAATTTTATATGTGTATTTTTGAGTTTCTTATCCATGCTTGCACATAAGCATGCATAAGAGAAAATGTTTGCAGTCTTTTAATTCAGAAAGCCTACAAATGGAAATTTAGTGTCATTCCTCCATACAGCGTATTTGCTTAACATATTTGATTTCTGAGGGTTGAATATTGATAACACTATTAAAGACTCCTGTTATAAGTAATGATTTTGCATTAAATGAGTAAGAACTATTTCTTTAAAGAAAAAAATGGGCCTGATCTAGAGCCTATTTAAGTCAATGTAAAGAGTCACACTGACTTCATTGAGCTATGGATCTGTTCCAAAATACACACTAGGTTTTAGTGAGTAAAAAGTGCAGCAATAAGAACACAGGCAAAGTTTAAAAATGACTACCGACTTTGGGTGCCTCAACTGAGGGTCCTAGTTTTCAGAATGCTCTGAGCACTCATTCCCATGAAAAATCAGGCCCCCTTAATAGGTTGTACATTAATAGTATAGTACCTTAATAGGATCTTAAAAATGGACAAAGTAAATCACTAGGCATGGTTGAAAATCTTGTTCAGAAGCTATTTTATTGCTTATGACGAGACTCTTATAATACTGAGTTCCTATATCTGGAAAGACATCCTTTATTACTGAAATGTTGATTTCAAAATCAAAATAAATTTGCTATGGTGCATGGAGTTTCCTTCAGCAATAATCTATAGTACCATTAGATAAGAAACAGTAAAGTACATTATATAGGGTCAGTTTTAACAGATGTTCATATATGGTAAGGAAAAAAACCCCTTTCCTTCCACTCAGATGTCTGTCTTGAATTTCTCACAGTTTTTGCAGACAGTTTGGCTAGCTTCCAACATACATTGTTGCCTGTCTAGTATGAAAAATGCCATCTGTGGTGTATGAAAGTCCTTCCTCTAAAAGTGGACAGCTAATTATATTCTGGGCAGGTGGTACCAAAGTGAAGTCAGGTGTCAAGCATGGTGTAACCTTGGAATTGTCTAAAATTACCATATTCTGTTGGGAAAGTACAGAATAACAGAAACTGAAAGGAATTTAAATGTAGGCCAGCATACAGCTTTCTTAGTATTCAGATGATGATAATATACATTGTGGTAACATATTCAAAACCATACATAAGGTTAAAGCAGGTGGGTTAAATCACGTGTAGATTTCCCCAAACAAATATCCTCCTTGACTCTTATATCTGTGATTGCAGTTCCTTTAAGCGTACACTGTAACCTTTAAGAAAAGTCCTGATGTTCTCACATTTTTCAGATAGGGCAAAAGATGCAGGAGGGAATTTTCTTTCTGCAGTTTAATGGTCTGGGAAAATTGTTGAAGAAGGAAGAGAAGATGGCTGCATTGTGTGAATGACCCCTGCGAATTCAGCCTCACAAATGCTCACCTTGCAAACATGCATTTTTGAGGTTGAGTAAGATTTTTTTATTGTCCAGAATCAACATATGCTTCATACCAGGAGATGATTAAGCTGGTTGCTTCTCCACTGAGCTGATCTACAAGATTCCCAACACCCAAGACAACCACCCTTGCCACATCTGACTTTACAACAGCTAATCCTGACTCCACTATAAGCTTTCTTCTAGTGTAGCAGCTCTAAGACAATGGGAAAGAAGTTCTTCCATTGACTTAATTAATGCACACTCAATGAGCAGCAGTAACTATGTCAGTGGGGGAAACTATCCTGCCTACATATAACTCTCCACACTGGTGCTTAGGTCAGTGTAATTTATGGTGCCCAGGAGGTGGCTTATTCACTTCTCAATGATATAAATTATACCACTTTATAGGCACAGCTATAGCATCACAACTCAATTCCCAGATATTACAACACTTGCTCTTTCCCTTTAGATGAATGTTATATCAGGGGTTAATGATTTACTAGCATAAATACAAGTCTTCAGTTTTCCTGCAAGAGATACCTTTGTATAATTTTTATATTTCCCTCTTTATATTCTCAGTTACCTGTTAAAAAGGGAGTGTGGGGTATATTTTAAAACAATTAAGCTGGGTGGTGTTTCAGGCCCATTCACCAAATGGTTCCCCTTATGTTTGGTAGTGAGATTTCAGGTTGTTACGTTTTCCTTCAATAATTTGACTGATCCCACTCAGTACAATCTCTATGGAATACTCAACGAGATACTTACAATAGACTGGCATAGTGGTATGGCACAGTGGCAGTGGTGGTGAACTACTTCACAGATAGTACTATTCAGTTTTTGCTTGGTGCTAGTACATCTGGATGATTCTGAATTACCATATCTCCACTGTGAAGAACAGTTCTACTTTGAGAAAGCATTTCCCCTGCTGTTTCAATACCATGTGTAATCTTGGACTTTCTTTGCAGCTTGCGATAATGTGATGTACACAACGCACTGGCATGCTGCATTATTACAGATTTCCTTTTTGGATGAGCCAAACTCCTGTTAAATGTTACTGTGGAATCTTGAGAGACTAACAAAAGAAGAATGAAAGACCCAACAATTTAAATAAGACAAACTCGATGAGTCTGGAGCCAGGTGTACTGGAATTAAAACCAGGCTTTTAAAAGGCTAAACTACTAAAATTATGTTACATTAAAATAAAAAAATAGTCCAGAAACATCACATTGTGACCAAGTTTTATACCTTTTGAAGGCCCTAATCCTGCAAACACTTATACATGTGAATTATGGTTTAAAGAAAAGCTTCTGTTAGCCTTTGTCTATATACAAAGATTGTACTGACTTTGCTGGTACAACTGTGTATGTTTTTATATTATTTTGAACATGAAACTGAAAAAAAACAGTTTGAACTGGAAATTTTGCACAAAGGTTTCATACCATTTTGGTGAAACCAATGCAACCTCTGAGTTTGGACCAGGGATCTGAAACTTCTGACTTGCATTGCTCTGCTTCCTTGCAGCTCCCACCTATGTGGAAAGTATGGGGGTCTGATCACTGCTGCCACCTCACACCAGGCCATCCCGGTAATCTACGAAGCTGCGTCCCTTGAGGGAGGAGTGCTATGGGGCAGAACAGGGCAGGGTGGTTGCGTGAAGGGGCAGGGCGTGGGTGATGGGAATAAACAACCCCTCCCACTGGGGGGTTTTCCCTCACAAAGACTTACTCCTATTTCCTCAAAGTTTGCTCTGCTGAGAGCTGAGTAGAAGGCAGTTATCAAAACTGCATGGATCCTGGGGGCTCAGCAGGAGGCAAGGGGTATCGCAAATTGGTGTTCTCTAGAGGTGAGTCTATATTTATTAACATTAAAAAGCATAGTCAAAAGTCTATATTTTTGGATCAGATCCTAAACTAACGATATTAAATTTAGATTAATCAACTAATCGAATAGTCGATGTAATTTGCATCGATTATTCGATTAGGAAGGCAGATGTGCCGGGGGGACCATGGCCAGTGGGAAACTCAAGCAGTACCCCCACTGGTCCCGTACTCCCTGCTTTCGAAGTGTACAAGAGCTCCTCCACTCCGGATCTTGTACATTTCAAAAGCAAAGTGTCACCGGGAGTGCGAGGCCAGCAAGGGACTGTTTGCTCTTGCTACATTCCCCACTGAGCCTCTGCCCCTTCTCCCCACAGAGATAGTGTTGGGGGGAACCAGCTCTCTCCAGCACCAGATTCTGCTCCCCCCTTGCTGCCTCTCTCTGATAGAGGCAGGAAGGGCGGGGGGGGGGGGGAGGAGAAGGGGAAGCGACTAGTCAAGTCACTAGTTGACTAACTGATAAGCATTTGCTTATCGGACAGTTGACTAGTTGCTTGCATCCCTATCCTAAACTAGTTAGCATTGTAGAATGGGTATATAAAATCACACATTTATAGACATCTTGATCACAGCTATTTTAAAAGTTATTCTACAGCATTAGAAGAATTTCTCACAACTAAATATGCCTGACTACATTCCATTCTTATGGCACTCCAGTATGAACGTCTTCATGCTCAATAAACATAAAACAAAATGAGAAATATTCTTGAATAGACGGAGACTCATTAATGACTTTTGGAACTGAAATGAAGAATAAAAATATGTATTTCATAACATGTTTAGTAATATGTAGTTATTTTACTGAAGCATGTATATAATATAGTTGTGATGTTTATTATCTTTTCATTATTATCCCTAAATCTCTTCTAAGAGCCCAGTAAGCAGAGGAAGTGTTGGTAATGATGCTAGACAATATTGACCTCCTACAGTCCAGCAAATTCTCTGGTTCAGCACTGGTCAGGTCCCGAGAGTGCCAGACTAGAGATATTTAGTGTGTATTTGCAACCTGCATTGGTCATTTATAACAATAAGGCTGTATTGGTCTGTTTTCTATTACCTTAAAAAACAAACAAACAAACAAACAAACAAACACGTTAAAGGAATATTAAGATTGCAAAGTCAAATATTAAAAAGTTAGGAAATGCCAGAATTTAGGTTGCTTGTCCTTTTGTGTGTATGTATTACAATAAAGTCTTATTTACATTATCACGTGCTAGTTTTTGCATAGGACCCTGGGCCAGACATCTGTGCGAGAGTCTTGTTCCATTTCATGCCTTTATTTATTTGGGCTTCTTTATAATCAGTTAATAATAGTTTTAAGATGATTTCATGTTTAACAAAAAAACCATATTTTTCTTTTGTGGCTAACCATCAGCTTTTGAAAAACAACAAATGGTCTGGTAGCACTTTAAAAACTAACAAAACATATGAGCTTTCATGGGCACAGCCCACTTCTTCAGATGACTGGAGTTTTGAGTTTAGGATGTGCAGATCCAAAATAAGTAGGGGAGAAGGGAGAGAGACGCAGGGAAAAAAAAAGGAGGAGGGGCAGGAAACAAGAAGCAGAGGGTATGAAAATATCAAAGGAGAAAACAAGCAGGCAGAACTGGCAATCAGTAAGCACCTGAAGATTGGAGAATTAAAATGAAGCAGATAAGGATCAAAGGCAATAGATAGGAAGGGTAGTAACGCTAGAATCTACACAAAGAGGTGTTTGCACCTTCATTGAATGTTAGGTTCATAATGTCCCAGCCATCCCTCATCACGATTAAAGCCATTAGCATGAGAACTGAACTTGCAGATGAATTGTAATTCCAATACTTCTGTTTATTTGACTTGAAGAATTTGTTTCCCACAAGACGGCGGCCTGGAGATCTTTTAAAGAGTGATTAGGTAGGTTGTAGTGCTGTCCAGTATGTTCTCTTTATGTATATCTGATTTGTGTCCATTGTCTTTCTCTTAGGGTGTGTCTAGACTACATGCCTCCTTCGACGGAGGCATGTAGATTAGCCAGATCGGAAGAGGGAAATGAAGCCGCGATTAAAATAATCGCGGCTTCATTTAAATTTAAATGGCTGCCCCGATCTGCCGATCAGCTGTTTGTCGGCAGATCGGGGGAGTCTGGACGCGATGCCCCGACAAAGAAGCCTTTCTTCATCGACACAGGTAAGCCTCGTGAAACCAGGTTTACCTGTGTCGATGAAGAAAGGCTTCTTTGTCGGGGCATCGCGTCCAGACTCCCCCGATCTGCCGACAAACAGCTGATCGGCAGATCGGGGCAGCCATTTAAATTTAAATGAAGCCGCGATTATTTTAATCGCGGCTTCATTTCCCTCTTCCGATCTGGCTAATCTACATGCCTCCGTCGAAGGAGGCATGTAGTCTAGACACACCCTTAGGGATTGTCCAGCTTTTGGTGAGGGACCTTGTCAAAGGCTTTAGCAAAGCTTTTGATACTGTCTCCCACAATGTTCGTGTCAGCAACTTAAGAAAATATGGATTGGATAAATGGACTGTAAGGTGGATAAAAAGCTGACTAGATCGTCGGGCCCAAAGAGTACTGATCAACGGCTCGATGTCTGGTTGGCAGTTGGTTTCAAGTGGAGTGCCCAAAGATTTGTTCTAGGTCTGGTTTCGTTCATCTTTATTAATGAGCTGGATGAGGGGCTGGATGAAACCCTCAGCAAGTTTGCAGATGACACTAAGCCAGGGGAAGAGGTAGATATGTTGGCAGGTAGGGATAAGTTCCAGAGTGACCTAGACAAACTGGAAGATTTGTCGAAAAAAAAATCTGATGAGGTTCAACAAGGACAAGTGTAGAGTCCTGCACTTGGGACGGAAGAATCCCATTGTTACAGGCTGGGGACCAATTGGCTAAGTAGCAGTTTGGCAGAAAAGGACCTGGGGATCACAGTACATGAGAACCTGGATATGAGTCAACAGTGTGCCCTTGTAGTCAAGAAGACAAATGGAATATTAGGGTGCATTAGGAAGAGCATTTCCTTCAGACCTAGAGAAGTTATTACTCCCCTTTATTTGGCCTAGGGAGTTCCCTAGGGAGGTGGTGGAATCTCCATTCTTAGAGGTTTTTAAGTCTCATCTTGACAAAGCCCTGGCTGGGATAATTTAAAAAAACAACAAATAGTCTAGTAGCACCTTAAAGAGTAACAAAACATATAGATGGTTGTGACGTAGTGGGGGGGAACTTTCTGGTTTCTATGGGTCTGTGGTAACCCCACTGGCTGCCGCCGGTACCACAGCCCAGAAGGACAGGGATGGGTCATTATGCAAAGGGATCTCTCAACCGGTCCGACCAGCTAACCCCCATGGAGAGGAATAAAGGAAGGTGGATGCTGCCCTGGCTGGGGGGCAGGGCTGGAGGAGAGTGGGTTAGTTTCTGTCTGGGAGCATGGAGGAAGCAGCCTCAGCAACAGGCTGGGGGGTTTAGAAGCCAGACCCCCCACCCCATATCAAGGGGGGCTGAGGCATCCTAGGCCTGCCCTGTAACCTGATGACATCTGTGCTGTGCTGTATCCTGAAGAAGCAATAAACCACCTCTATTCTACCGGATGGTGGAGTCTGTTCGTGCCATTACGGGGGTGCAGGAGGCGGGGGACCCCAGCGCGCCATCACAATGGTAACATGAGCTTTCATGGGTACAACCCACTTCTTCAGATGACCAGAGTATTGGAAGTCCATCTTCAAGAATAAATAAGAGAAGGGGGGGGGGGGGGAGTTTTACCTGTTACAGACTAACGAGGCTACCCCGCTTTTGGGATGATTTAGTTAGGGTTGGTGCTGCTTTGGGAAGGGGGCTGGACTTGATGACCTCCTGAGGTCTCTTCCAGCTCTAGGATTCTATTATTCTAATTCTCACAAATGGAGGAGGCATAATTTTCTTTACTAAAGCTGTGTTTACTGTCTCCCCCAAGAAATTTAGGTTTCCAATAATTTTGTTCAATTTGCCTCGTTAGGATTACTGCCCTGTATTTGCCAGAATCAGCTCTGTAACTTTTTTTGAAAAATTGTAATCATATTAACATACTCTAGTCTTCTGGTACAGAAATCAATTTAAGTGATAGATTACATATCACAGGGTATGTCTACACTACCCCGCTAGTGCGAACTAGCGGGGTAATGTATGCATACCGAACGTGCAAATGAAGCCCGGGATTTGAATTTCCCGGGCTTTATTTGCATAAGCCGGCCGGCGCCATTTTTAAATGCCGGCTTGTTCGAACCCCGTGCCGCGCGGCTACATGTGGCACGGGCTAGATAGTTCGGACTAGCAAGCCATTCCGAACTATCTGTACGCCTCGTGGTTCGAACAAGCCGGCATTTAAAAATGGCGCCGGCCGGCTTATGCAAATAAAGCCCGGGAAATTCAAATCCTGGGCTTCATTTGCACGTTCGGTATGCATACATTACCCCGCTAGTTCGCACTAGCGGGGTAGTGTAGACATACCCTCACTTAGTAATTCTGCAATTTCATATCTGAGGTTTTTTTTTTTTTCAAAATTCTTGGGTAAATACCATCTTGTCCTTATGTTGTATTCCTGCTTAATTTATCAATTTGTTACAAAATGTACTCTAATGACACCTGAATGGGGTTCAGTTCCTCAGACCTGTCACCCAAAAAGAATGCTTCAGGTTTGCCAACCTCCCTTACATATTTTTTAAGTGAAGATTGATACAAAGAATTAATGTAGTTTCTCTGCAATGGCCTATCTTGTCTTTTTGGAGTACTTCTCTAGGATCCTGATCATCCAGTAGCACCCTGATTCTTTGGCAGGCTTCCTGCTTCTGAGGCACTTAAAAAATGTTTTCGCTCTTAGTTTTTGAACCTTCTGCTACTTGCTGTTCACATTATTTTTTGGCCTGCTTAACTGTATTTGTACATTTGACTTGCCAGAGCTTATGTTCCTTTCTATTTTCCTCAGTAGGAACTGACTTCCAATAAAGGTTGCCTAACTCAGTAGTGGGCAATAAGCTGGAGGCATTTCACCAGGGTTAGCTCCTGGTGGGCCGCTGTCATTTTATTTACCTGGGCCTCTGTAGGTATGAATATTTGCAGCTCCCACTTGTCACGGATTTCTGTTTCTGAGTAATGGAAGCGGTGGGAAGCGGTGCGGACTGGAACACCACTTCCTCCAGCTCCCATTGGCTGGGAACAGTGCTCCACAGCCAACAAGAGCTTCAAATGTCTGTACCTGTAGAAATGCAGGCAAACATAGTGGTGGCAGCTGCTCTGCCCCGGGCTTCCTGAGTCATCCGCTGGTCAGTTTCAGCAGCGGCTGAATCGGGGAAGCCCGAGGCAGAGCAGCTCCAATTGTCCAGCACTTCCGGGTTCCAGATGGTGCCGGACCATCAGGAGTGCTGGACCATTGGATGCCAGACCACTAGAGTTTTACTGTACTACAGAGTTATCTGTTTTAGCAACAACATCATCAAGCCCCTGCAGCATCCACAACAAAAGACTAACATAGTATCTCACCAACCACAATATAATCTATGAAAGCCAAACTAGTTTCCTCCTAGAGAAATGAATCACAGATCACAGTTGCTCATTAACAAAAAAAAAGGGGGGGGGAGAGAGGATATTTACCTCCTTTGTGAACTTTAAAAGAGCTTCAGGCCTGCCACTTTTACTATGAGATGCAGGCCACACTTGGTAGAGATCACACCAACACACTGCAGCTCACTCTGAGAAGCTCGACAGACAGGCCACTACTGTGAACAGTGAAGGATGGAGGTCATATGATTTGGGGTTCCAGCTGTGCTTTCTCCTCAGTTCTGTCAGTCCTGCTACCTGAGCTCAGGTAGGCAGATGCAGGGAAAGGGACCTTGGGTAAGTGTGAGAGTGCATTTCCCACTACACTACTCTAAGATTGTCTTCACTGCCAGTTCTTCCGGCAGAAAATATGCTGAGGGCTTTTTTTGTGTGCAAAAACCCCCGTTTTGCACAAGATCCTTATGCCTGTCCTGGAGAGGCATAAGGATCTTATGCAAAATGGGGGGTTTGTGCAAAAAAAAAAAACCCCTTGCGCAAAAAAAATGGCAGCAAGTATGCTAATGAGATTGTGACTTATACTAATGAGTCCCTCATTAGAATATTTTCTGCCAGAAGAACTGGCAGTGAAGTCGTAGCCAAGATGTTCAGACAGTGCCCAAGCCCAAAAGTAAAAGGACATAGGTATTGACTTTTCATACAACAAACAGAGGTAGAGTTAAAACACAGCAAATACTCCTGCAGCACCTTAGAGACAAACAAAATGGCTATGTCTAGACTGGCATGATTTTCCGGAAATGCTTTTAATGGAAAAGTTTTCCGTTAAAAGCATTTTTGGAACAGAGCGTCTATATTGGCATGGATGCTTTTCCGCAAAAGCACTTTTTGCGGAAAAGCGTCCGTGCCAATCTAGACGCGCTTTTCCGCAAAAGAGCCCCGATCTCCATTTTCGTGATCGGGGCTTTTTTGCGGAAAACAAAACTGGGCTGTCTACACTGGCCCTTTTGCGCAAAAGTTTTGCGCAAAAGGACTTTTGCCCGAACGGGAGCAGCATAGTATTTCCGCAAAAAGCACGGATTTCTTACAGGAGGAAGTCAGTGCTTTTGCGGAAATTCAAGCAGCCAGTGTAGACAGCTGGCAAGTTTTTCTGGAAAAGCGGCTGATTTTCTGGAAAAACTGGCCAGTCTAGACACAGCCAATATGTAGATGGTATCATGGGCTTTAGTGGGCACAACCGATAGAGCTGTTACCTCTAGAATTAAAACACTAGAAGGAAAGAAGGAAGGGGAAGAAGAGAGAGCAATTTATTTATGTACACATGCATGGCCCTTTGAATCATCCTGAGAGATCTCAATGAAATTTTCATGGAGGCATTCTGCAATCCTTTCCCAAAAGTTTCTAGGAATGGCAGCCTTATTCCTTCCTCACATACTTACCGAAGGACACTTTCCCATGCCATCCACAGAGACTCTGGTAGGCAGATCGCAGTAAACAGGGGACAGGTAAATGGGCCCTTCGCTGCTCTGGAATACCAGCAGCAGCTGCCCTCTCTCTGCCCTTGTTCTAGCCCATACCTGGTTTTACTACTTCCTGATATTGTTCGGATTTTAATTAATTCTTTGCTAAATGACAACAGAAACAGCAAGCCCTTCTAATCCTCTTTGGAGACTGAAAGGCCTTTCCTGAGGGTCATCAGATGGGGGTGTGATAAGCCTTTCCCAACACTCCAAAAGCAAACATGAAACATGAAAAAGTAAATGTGTGACTAGTAAATACAGCCAAACTCGGACACAGAAAGCTAAATATCTGTAGAAATTAGAGCTAGTAAAAATGACATTTTTTTTCTCAAAAATTATGTATCCACATTTTTTTTAATTTTCCAGATATGTTTCCCACTTTACAAGCAGATAACCCCCGGCAAAAAAAAAAAAAAGTGGATTTGTTTTAAATAGCTGCAAGCTCAGAAATATAGACGGGGTGGGGTGGGAGTGGAGGTTGGAGCGTGGTTGTACTCATCGGGAAGCCCAACTCGCTGGGCTCTCTGATTGCCACAAGCCCGAGGCAGAGAAGTGTCTTAATGTAGCTGGAGCCGAAACATGTGCCTCAAACTTGCAACACCAGAAAAAGCTTCAGCTAAACCCCCTCATGAATCACCGGCAGGGCGCAATTAGGGGCTTTTCCCTACAAAGGGGCTAAGGTAGACAACACAGCCGGAAGAAGGAGAAACCGGAGAGCCCAACCCCTGAGTGCTCCGCAGGGCATTCGCGGCTGTGCGGGCCTGCAGAGGAGGGAGGGGACTCGCAGGCTTGGGCGCGGGCGGAGGGGGAAGGGAGCGGGCTGCGGTGTTCACCTGCTTAGCGGGCTGGCCTCGGCCTCGGCCTCCTCCCCGCGCACGGACTTTCCCCCTGGGCCAGTCACTGTTCTCCCCTCCCTCCGCATCGCTAGGGAGGCGGCCGCGCTGGGGCTCTGCGCAGTCGGGGCCATGGACGCTCCCGCGGCTCCGGGGGGAAGCCTCACTGCGTCCCAGCAGGTCCGCTTGATGTTCTATGCGCTGCAGCCCAATGAAAGCTCCTTCCCCAGCCTCCAGGAGGTGCCCGACTATGTGAATAAGGTGAGAGCTTGGCGGGGAGCTGGGCTGAGACAGGAGACTTCACTCTGCTGGCCACTCCCTCGCCTTCAGGCTTTTGCCTCGCTGCCCTTTGCACCCCTGCCTGCTCCTGCCTCCTTGCCCCCAGATGACCCTGCCTGGCCTACTCTTGTTCTCTCTGTGCTCTTTGCAGCCCCTGGCCTGCCCGTTAAACCCCTGTCTGGCCTTACCTACCGCTGTCTGTAACCCTTGTACTCACTCTCCACCCCCCCACCTAGTCTTACTTCCCTCTCCCTCTGTGCCCTTTGCCCCTCTCTCTCTGCCCTTGCACTCCCTCATCTGCTTGCCCTGGCTCTGTGCCCCCTGCCTCTCCTTCCCTCTGAGTTCCCTGCCAGCCCTTTGCCTCTGTCTGCCTCCCACACTAGCTGCCCTTTACACTCCTTCACTCTTTTCTCTGCTTGTCCCTCCCTGCCCTGAATTCATCTGCACCCAGTATTATCATCCTCAAGCCGTCAATGTGTTTACCTGCCCCTCACCCATGAGTTTGCCATAAAAATAATCAGTTTTTTAAATGTTGTCTGCTGGTTTCTGAGCCCTTAGGGTGCATACACTTCCAGTCTTCAAGCTGTCTCTGCAACTATGGGGGCTAGGTAGGAACATTTACTGTAACGGCTGAGACTTCCATGCTACCTCTGGGTACTGAACCCTGAGGTTTTAAGAGTAACCTCCAATACTGTGAGACCAGTGATAATGTTGGAAGGTTTGACGTCTTGCTGGAATTGGATAGCTTGAAAAAGGGGGAATCGATAATACTTTCTCTGAAGGAACTTCAGTTAGTAGTGTACAGTGCTTCACAGAATATGCAGATAGATCTCTTTGCTCTGAAGAGCTTGTAACCTGACAGGGACAAAAAAACCAAGACTATCCCCATTTAAAATATTTAGAAGACTTAGTGTTGCCCAGGCATGGCCTGGAGGCAAGTGCTGGGGAGGGGCACTAAGGCCACCCACTGGTGCTCTCCAGGCCAGGAAGGGATGCAAAGGGGGCTGCGAAGGCTGGTCGGCTGTGGCTGGGCTGGGAGGCCCAGCAGGGCAGGGATGAGGGGAGCAGGCTGAGGCTTCTGAGGCAAGTGGCAGGGGCTTTGTTACCTGACCCCAGCGATACTCTTGAGGAGGAGGGGGGTGCAGCAGTGGAGCGGGTGGGGCTTTCCTCCCCTCCTGGTCTGGTGTGCTGGGGTGAGGGTAGGGACTTGGGGCAAGAGGGTCATTTACCTGGGCCAGTGGCAGACAAAATAGTGAGCTCTGCCCCCAGCTGGCCACTCCCTTGGTGGTGTGGCTGCCCCTAATGGATAGCTGTCCCCTGTGCTCACTGTTCTCTGTGGTGGCTATGAGTAGAGCATCCCTCTGCTCAGCCCTCTCGCTTTCCATGTTATAGAAACCAGCTGGATTCCAGGTATGTGTCATTTTCTTGGACCAACCAAACCCTGACTCTGCTTTAAACTAGGATAAGAGGAAGCTGCATACCAAATTTGGTGGTCCTAGCCCTTGCCATTTAGGAGAGTTCTTTTGAACAAATGGACTTGCAAACAGACAGACAGACAGATGCACAAATCTCTAATAGATAGATAAAGACAGTTAAAATAAAGGAGCAGTAGTAGTTTTGGAGAGTTTGCTCAGACTTGTTTTGTGCCATGCTCACTCTAGCTTTGATTATCTTTCAAATATTCTGTCCCACTTCTGGAGCCAAAGACTTGCTGTACCAGATGTTAGAGATGGATTTTTTTATTATTATCTGTAATGCAAAACTGAGTGCTGGGTTCCCAATAGAGTGTGAAGCCCAAAACATCTAGCTACTCCTACTTTAATAACCTCTGTGTACAGTGGAGTTCTAAAGCAGTGCGTTGTAGAGAAGCCAGTCCCCACTTCCTTGCAAAACTTCAGGCAAAAGAAAGTGTTTGGATTCTGTTTAGGATCCTGGCCCTTCATCATACTCCATACCATTTTGGGTTTGTGAATGGTAAACCAATTAACTGGTAAATTTCACCCTTAATATTATGGTTAATCGGTGGGAGCTGAAGTAGTTCCCTGCCTGCTGTGGGCTTGGGGCTCCTCCAGCCCCGTGGGGCTCACCATAAATGTGGGGTACTTCAGCCTGGGCAAAGCAGCCCCTGTCCCTGGCGGGAGTGCTGCTCTAGCCCGCCTGCCCCCGTTTAACTGGTTAACTGGGAAGGTCCTTTCTTGGATTGAGAACTGGTTAAAAGACAGAAAACAAAGGGTAGGAATAAATGGTAAATTTTCAGATTGGAGAGGGGTAACTAGTGGTGTACCCCAAGGGTCAGTCCTGGGACCAATCCTTTTCAACTTATTCATAAATCATCTGGAGAAAGGGGTAAGCAGTGAGGTAGTAAAGTTTGCAGATGATACCAAACTGTTTAGGATAGTCAAGACAGAAGCAGACTGTGAGGGACTCCAAGAAGATCTCACCAAACTGAGTGATTGGGCAATAAAATGGCAAATGAAATTTAATGTGGATAAGTGTAAAGTAATGCACATCGGGAAAAATAACCCCAACTATACGTACAGTATGATGGGGGCTAATTTGGCTACGACAAATCAGGAAAGAGATCTTGGAGTTATCGTGGACAGTTCTCTGAAAACTTCCACACGGTGTGCAGCGGCGGTCAAAAAGGCAAATAGGATGCTAGGATTTATTAGCAAAATGCAGGACAATGTAGCACTTTGAAGACTAACAAGATGGTTTATTAGATGATGAGCTTTCGTGGGCCAGACCCACTTCCTCAGATCAAATAGTGGAAGAAAATAAAGTGCTACATTGTCCTGCATTTTGCTTCAGCTACCCCAGACTAACACGGCTACATTTCTATCAGGAATTATTAGGAAAGGGATAGAAAATAAGACCCAGAATATCTTACTGCCCCTGTATAAAACTATGGTACGCCCACATCTTGAATACTGTGTACAGATGTGGTCTTCTCACCTCAAAAAAGATATTTTGGCCTTGGAAAGGGTTCAGAAAAGGGCACCTAAAATGATTAGGGGTTTGGAACAGGTCCCATATGAGGAGAGGTTAAAGCGACTGGGACTTTTCAGTTTAGAAAAGAGGAGACTGAGGGGGGATATGATAGAGGTCTATAAAATCATGAGTGGTGTGGAGAGGGCCGATAAAGAAAAGTTATTTATTAGTTCCCATAATAGAAGAACTAGAGGACACCAAATGAAATGAATGGGTAGCAGGTTTAAAACTAATAAAAGAAAGTTCTTCACGCAGCGTGTAGTCAACCCGTGGAACTCCTTGCCAGAGGAGGCTGTGAAGGCTAGGACTATAAGGGTATGTCTACACTACCCCGCTAGTTCAAACTAGCGGGGTAATGTAGGCATACCGCACTTGTAAATGAAGCCCGGGATTTGAATCTCCTGGGCTTCATTTGCATAAACCGGGCACTGCCATTTTTAAATCCCGGCTGGTTCGAACCCCGTGCCGCACGGCTACACGCAGCACGAACTAGGTAGTTCGGACTAGGCTTCCTAGTTCGAACTACCGTTACTCCTCGTGGAACCAGCCAGGATTTAAAAATGGCGGCGCCCGGCTTATGCAAATGAAGCCCGGGAAATTCAAATCCCGGGCTTCATTTGCAAGTGCGGTATGCCTACATTACCCTGCTAGTTCGAACTAGCGGGGTAGTGTAGACATACCCTATTAGAGTTTAAAGAGAAGTTGGATAAATTCATGGAGGTTAGGTCCATAAAAGGCTATTAGCCAGGGGATAAAATGGTGTCCTTGGCCTCTGTTTGTCAGAGGCTGGAGAGGGATGGCAGGAGACAAATCGCTTGATCATTGTCTTCGGTCCACCCTGTCTGGGGCACCTGGCGCTGGCTGCTGTCGGTAGACAGGCTACTGGGCTAGATGGACCTTTGGTCTGACCCAGTACGGCTGTTCTTATGTTCTTAACTAATTTAATGGAATTTTACATTCCTAGTCCATTTTTCTGTAACAGTTTTTAGATAGCAGAGTTTGGAAGTCTCCCATTCCTATTAAATACTAGGAAAAAAGGGGATACATTTCAGAGTATCTCGGATGTTGCAATATGGAGTGATGGTTTTTCTGTCCCTCAGTGAAGCTTTCTTTTTAATGTGAGCCTAAGAAGATGGGGTAGACTCTGCTATTCAATCTCTCTCCCCAGAGTCTATTTCTTGGTCCTCCCGTAGCCCCACAAATGGGCAGAACTAATGCTTGACTCTGCTTCTGCTTATAGCTTTCAAAGCAGGCAGCAGCGCTTGCACTGTGCTTTGGCTACTTTGAAAAAGTATGAACAGCAGTAGAGACACTGAATGTCTATGTCCAGGGAGTCTCAGGTATACATATTATTGCTAGTTTCGAGTGTTCAAAAATCGTGAGTTAGTCCCCACTTCCAATTCATGAAGTTGTCTTGAAAGATCACGAGGTTTTTCTTTTTAAAGTGGCTTTTTATTTACATTCCAGTTTGTGAGCCTATTGAGTGCACTCTATTCATGTTTTTCAGACTTGATTGCTCTTCCATGAGAACTAGAAATTTTTAATTAATATTAATTGGGATTCTCATGAAATAAAGTTACAGGAGCTGAGACTTTACAAAAACCCCAAGGACTGTGAGACTCTCAGTCATATCACAAAGGTTTGTTCAGTGAAAACAGTGCAGTCTATTGCATCAATTCATATTTAGTTCATATTGGGAATATTATGTTGCAGAGATTTTTTTAAAATGATGTTTTGAAGTCTCCAGAAATCGATGATTTAAGTCCGGGTGAAGAATCTTTTTTGGGTCGGGCTGCAGACCCACAGAAAAATAAGTCGGGGTAGGGAGGGGGCACACACAAGTGAGGGGGGGGGGAAGCCACACCCTCATTGACGTTGCCACTGACTGAGGAGAAAGACACTTCCCATATTCCTCTTTCACAACAGAGGCTCTGGGGGGGCCATCTTAGTAGATTTTGGGTGTTCCAGCCACACAGTGGGGCAGTGGGAGGCTGGAGCACCAGCATGGACTCCCCAATGCAGTGGGGGTGACCATGGGCCTCGGGGGCTGGATCCAGGCAAAGCAGGGGCCGCATCCGGCCTGTGGGCCTGAGGTTCCCTACCCCTGATTTAAGTGCTTACTCAACTAGGACAGCTCACTCCTCAATGCCAACAGCGGGTTTTTCAGGCTAAATGAAGTGCATATCAACTACAAACACCATCTACATATCAACTACAACCCAAACCCACTTAAAGTATTTATGGTGACGAGCAAAAAGGTGGAAATTGGAAAGGGGAGGGCACTTTTGGAGATTACAAACTAGATTAGGTGATCCCTTCAGTTTGTTTTCTGGGAGCAAGGTTTGTAGGTAGGGGAGAGCAACAGCAGTTGACATGGATTCGGATGCTCCATTTCATACATGAAAACTCTTTCACTAGCAAGCTGCTTGCTTGACAAGTGGGTATGCCATGTGAATGGTGCTCTCTCTGCTTGCATAGGATTGTCTGACACAGTATTCCATGTCTGACAACCAGAAAACACTGTCAGATGGCTGGATGTGACTCAGTTGGAAATCAATACTGAAAGCGGTAGCTGTAAAGGAGTGTACAAATATTTCCACCAGCATAGTTGTTGGTAGGTAAAGCTGTGTGCACAACATAACCATATGTTTCTTATTCACCATTCCCCTTTATCTTTAAAGGACCACAAAGTGGTGTTCTTCTCTTGATCTGTGCAATTTTCAGTGCTGAGCTTGCTGCTACATTGCTCAGGTGCATGGATTAGTGTGCATGCCCAAATCTGGCTCTCAGTATTTAGGACAATGGGTCTTAATGAGCTAATTCTTCTCTCTACTGTCTATATACTCATTTTTTAAAATTTGTCGCTGAGCGGATGGGAAATGTATTTGACATAGAATTTTGTTAGAAAAATAGTTATTTTTAATTGTATGCCAGAAAAAAGTCATGTTTCCTATTTCCTAGTACTGAAGCAGATTTCTTAAAAAGGTGGGGTGGGGTATAATGTGGGAATGTGGTTTGAGAAATGTCTAGGATTGGTGTATTTCAAACGAAAAAAATGGGCTACTTATATTTGTGTTTTTTATGATTTATTGGTTCCAAGTTATTAGTGTTGCCTGCAGTGCTTTTTTTGTTTTTTGTTTTAAAAAGGTGCTGGTACTCCAGTGGAAAAGTTGTTGAGGTCTCACTGGAGGTGCCGGTACTGCGTACCAGGCAGTACTGTCACAAAAAAGCACTGCTTGCATGTATATATTTATTTTTGTTCCAGAAGGAGACTTGAGGCATTTTGTCTGCTTTAAATAATTGGCTCTCCATTCTTTGCAAAAGATTTCATGTAATATTTCAGAGTCCAGTCCTGCAAGCAGTCATTGTGGGACATAGTGCTTTAAAAGCTTCATTGCAACAATTCATGACAGACAAGGCCTGTAATATTGTAGTACTGTAAAATTTGTCACAGAATTCATCCCTTCCCTCATATTTGGGAAGATATGAAAACTAGAACCAAATACAGTAGACTTCCGATAATCCGGCACCCTTGGGACCCAGGTGGTGCCGGATTATCAGAAATTCCGGACTATCAGGAGGTACTCTGGCAGGGCCGGGTCTCGTCGAAGGAGAAGCGGAGGAGGGGGCGGGGGTGTGCCAAACCCTCCCTCCTGCTGCAGGGAGGCAGAGCCTGCGAGCGGAAGAGGAGAGGCGGTAACAGGCAGGCAGCCGCATTCAGGACGTTCTGGTCAGTTACAGTCACTCCGGCTGGATCCACAGCCGACACGCAGTTCATGTAATTTTCCTCTCTACTGGCAGTAGAGAGGAAAATTTCATGAACTGCGTGTCGGCTGTGGATCCAGCCGGAGTGACTGTAACTGACCAGAGCGTCCTGAATGCGGCTGCTTTGGCACACCCTCGCCCCCTTCTCCTTTCCCTCCCCCTCTCCCACCGACCCCTACCTTCCCCTGGCCCCCCTCTTCCGGCAGTAGAGAGGAAAGTTACATTTAACTGCGTGTCGGCTGTGGATCCAGCCGCAGTTAATCAATTACTCTAACAACTTGAAGCAGCTGCTGGAGCACTTCCGGGTTGCAGTTGGTGCCGGACCATCAGGCGTACCGGACCACTGGATGCCGGACCACCGGAGTTTTACTGTACATTGTTGCTTTCTTGGGACTTCCCACATCAGGAAACACTAAATTCTGAGTGGTTTGAGCCACCCACATTAATCTCAATTGGTGGTTAATTCTGAATTCTAATGAAGGAAGCATACACGTTTGTCTTGTTATCTATTTGACACCAGATCCTTTAGGCAGAGACACCATGTGCTGTGCTTAACCCACAATCCCTGCCTGCCTCTTGTGCCTTCCCTACACCAAAAGCTTCAAATGACCCTTCAACCAGCTGTGCAAACCTCCAGTTTCCTTCCTGACAGCATAGGTAATTGAGTTAAACCTTTTTACAGCAGTACAAAAATCTGCTGTGCATTGAAAACTGGAAATGTGTGTAGAATAAAAAATAAATTTTATTCAATATAAACAAAAATAACAGGCAGTGTGAATTAAGCTCTGCCTTTATAGCAGCAAATGTATTTAATTTGAATGTTTGCAGGATTAAGTCTTTTAATCTGGCCAGAAGTAACTGATGGTATCAGACCTGGTTTTTTCATACCTCCATGAACTCAAACAGTGACTGCACAAACATAAGCAAGCATAATCATATGTTTATCTTAAAGTCAAATAAAAATCAGTGGAGATATGCCAATGTAACTTTTTTAGTTCTTCTGTGTTTTGTGTCTTGAGGTCATTATATTTCCCCCAGTAAATCACAATATATACAATGCCCGTTCATTCACTTGTAATCTGATGCTGCTGCTGGTATGTCTAGAAAAAGATTTTGGCTGTACAAAACAGTCTATGGGCCTTACAGAAAAGTTCCTGTAGCCAAAGTCAGCAGTACATAGAAATTAATTGAACAATTGTCAAGATAGCATGCAATAACCCACTCATATTTGTTTACAAATGAAATCAATCTGTGTTTATTCAACTTTTCTCAGATATAATTAATTTTGTTATTCATATCAATTGTTGCCTTATGAATGTAGCTAAGATTTTTCACATCTTAGCCCATTGTGTTCTCTATACACAGTGATGATATAAATAATAAATAAATGGCTCTAGGAAGGCCATTCTAAAATGTCGTTATGATATCTTCTAACATATGCTGTTTTGAAAGTCCTGCTTGGTATAGTCTTCAGAAATTTATGCAGAACTTAACTTGTGTTATAGTAACTGCTCTTCTCATCAAATCCCTTTTCAGGCTACGCCACTTTTCATTGTCTTGATGCTGTTGGAGTTTGTTGTCAGTTGGGTCTGGAGGCATCAGGCATCAGTGCGGGTCAATGATAGCATAACTTCTCTCTCTGCAGGAGTTCTGTCTCGACTTCCAGAGTAAGTGTTACTTGTGTATTGGTTTGATTCATTCCTCATTTGAATTCATTAAAATGTTGTAGTGAACCCAAATGAATTAGTCAAGAGCTGGATGGAATGCTTCCAAAAATTGATTTTGCATTAAAAAGATATATATTTCTTTTTGAAGTGTAACAGTACATTTAATATTTAAACAACTTGATCTTGAAATCTGTTGGGCTTCAGCTATTGAGGAATCTGTGACTTTGGTTGGGAGGTAGACTACTTCTTGTGTTACTATGTACATTTAAATCTGTTTTCTTCTGTTATCTCTTAGGCAAGAGCAATATATAATACAGGCAGTCCCCGAGATCCGCAGTTATGAACAGGGTTTGCTGCCCGTCTCCCTGGTCTGCTGGTTTCCAGCAGACCAGGGAGACGGGCAGCAAAGCCGCGGAGCACGCGGGCAGCGGACAGCCCAGATGCGCTGCGGCTGTCCCGCTGCCGGCGTCCTCAGAGGCTTTGCTCCCCATCTCCCTGGTCTGCTCGTTTCCAGCAGACCAGGGAGACGGGGAGCAAAGCCGGGGAGCACATGGGCAGCGGATAGCCCAGACGCGCCGTGGCTGTCCCACCGCCGGCGTTCTCAGAGGCTTTGCTCCGCTTTGCTCCCCGTCTCCCTAGTCTGCGGCGCGTCTGGGCTGTCCCGCTGCCCCCGTGCTCTGCGGCTTTGCTCCGGACGCCTGTGGTACAGCAGCTGGGGCGCTGCCGGTTGGTCCCGTAGCGCCGCTCTGGGCGCTACTGGACCAACCCGGCAGCACCCCATCTGCTCTGCCCCAGGCGTCCTAATTCAGCCACTGCTGGTCAGTTTCAGCAGCGGCTGAATCAGGACGCCTAGGGCAGAGCAGCTTGTGTGCTGCTGGGTTGGTCCAGTAGCGCTGAGGAGCGGCGCTACTGGAGCAACCCAGCAGCACCCAAGCTGCTCTGCCCCAGGCGTCCCCAAGTCAGCCGCTGCTGAAACTGACCAGCGCTGACTACAGGAAGCCCGAGGAAGAGTTGCTCTGCCCCGGGCTTCCTGGAATCAGCCGCTGATCAGTTTCAGCAGCAGCTGACTTGGGGACGCCTGGGGTTCTTAAGTTGAATCTGTATGTAAGAACTGGCGTCCAGATTCAGCCTGTTGAAACTGATCAGCGGCTAATTCCAGGAAGCCTGGGGAAGAGCAACTCTGCCTCGGGCTTCCTGTAGTCAGCCGCTGGTCAGTTTCAGCAGCGGCTGAATCTGGATGCCAGTTACGACTTACATACAGATTCAACTTAAGAACAAACCTACAGTCCCTATCTTGTACGTAACCCGGGGACTGCCTGTATTGTGCCCATTGGTCTTTTAATAAGGAGTAATAAAGAGATGTAATAAGGAGAATTCTCTATAATTTCTCACTGATCCAGTGACTATTGACATCAGTGGGGGTATTTTATTTAGTGGGTTTTTAATAGATGTCGAGACCAGAAGGGGCCACCGCGGGAATTTGCATATTTTCTTCCGATTTCACTTTCGAAAGCAGAGCTTGTGAAAGTAGTTTGGACATGTTTTTTTCAGCAATCCCCCATTTTTTTTTGAAAAGCCACTGTTAATCAAAAAATGAGGTTTATGCAGCTTTTCGAAAAAGGGGGGGATTGTTGAATAAACCCGTGTCCCAACTACTTTCACTTTCAAAAACTCTTTCGAAAGTGAGATCAGAAGAAGATATGCAAATTCCCGCAGAATTTGCATATCCTCTTTCGAAACTTCTGTGTAGTCTAAAGTCTCTGTGGGCTTGTCTAATCTGACTTCCTGTATATCACAGGCCATACAACTTTCCTTTATTAATCCCTGCTTTAAATTCAGTAGCTGTGGTTACTTGATATCTTTTAAAAAACCCATCCAATCTTGATTTTAAAATTCCCCGTGGTGGGGAATCTGCAATAGCCATATGCAAGTAGTTTTCCTATGTTTGATTACCCTCATTGCTAATAATTTGCATCTTAGTTCTACTCTAAATTTGTCTAGCTCAGATGTGGGCAAGAGGCGGGCAAGAGGCAGCCAACAGGCTGGATCTGGCCCGCAAAACCACCATATCCAGCCCACAGCTACTTCACTGGAACCCTTAGGCAGAGAGCTGCTCACACTCTCCTCTGGGCGCTGGGGAGGAAGAAGAGAGGCTTTGCACGTTGCTTTTTCCCCCAGTAAAATCTCCTCTCTCTCTCCAATTTCCTGCCCCTGACTACCACCCAAAAGCCTCTGTACTCCTTTTCCCCCTTCTCCCAGGTCACAACTCCCTCCCAGACTCTGTGCCACCTCCTGCACTCTCCCTTAGGTTAGTATCCACTCCTGTACCCATATCCCCTTCTGCACCCTGCATCCTAAGCTCCTGCCCCAGATCACAACCCCCTCCTTCATCCAAACTCCTACATCTCCTCCTACATCCCATTCCGCTACCCCAAGCTCCCTTCTGTATCCACCATCGTACCAGAACCCCCCTCAGAAGTGTGGTCTTTGACCATTTGCCAACATTTTGGAGTGGCCCCATCCATTAAAATGTATTGCCTACCCCGGTTTAGCTTAAACTTCCAGCCACTTGGTTTTGTTAGTTTCAGTTTAGGAGTCCAAGATATATCTATTATCTAATTCCTGTTCCCTATGTAGGTACTTGTAGACTGATCAAGTCACTCTATTCTTTGATAAAGTAAATAGATCAAGTCCTTCAGTCTTTCTCTGTGAGGAATATTTTCAGTTCTTTAACCACTCTTGTATCTTATTGAAATATCAGAGGTTTTTAAATATCTTTGAAGTGTAAACACCAGAAGTGGACACCAGATGTTAGAAGTGACTGCTAAGTATGGAGTTGATGTCACCTCTTTTCCTACTTGATACTCTTGTTTATACATCTAAAAAACTGCGTTAGCCCTTTTGGCAACAGTATCTTCCTGGACATGTCCTTTATCCACCATGACCCCAAGTCTTTTCTAGAGTCATTTCTTCCCAGTGTAGTTTCTCCATGCTGCAAGTTTGTTCCTAAATCAGAGGTTCTTAAACTACATTGCAGTACAAATATCTTCTGATAAGAAAAAATTACTAGATGTGCCCAAGAGGGGGGACTGAAGCCTCGCTGCCCAGGGTGGGGAGGTGTTAAAACACAAGTAGCTCTGGTGGGGAGAGGCAAAGCCAAAGCCTAAGGACTTCAGTCCCAGGCAGGGGATATATTATGCCAGTGCTGATGCCTGAGCCTTGCTTGGCGTTGGGCAGTGGGGGTCAGGCTTCTGCGTCAGCCCTGATGTTGCACTTAGAGAAATAGAACTAGCAGAATCTCTTGTTTTGGGGGTAGGCAATATGCCACATTTTTTCAAATTCAGAATTCACTTATTGTCCCTTGCCACTAAAACTATCCACCACACACATGCACACACAGTTCTATAGATGGAATACAGGCAGTCCCCGGGTTACATGGATCCGACTTACATCAGATCCCTACTTACAAACGGGGTGAGGCAACCCCGCACTAGCTGCTTCCCCCCAGCAGACCAGGGAGACGCGAAGCTAGTGCCCCCCCTCCCCCAGCAGACCAGGGAGCGGCTTTTCTCAGCAGACACCTCAGCTTGAGAATAAAGGACTGAGGGAAGTGAGATGTGGGAGAATAAAACTGAGCTCTGGAGAAATGTTTGGCTAGAGTTTCCCCTACAATATGTACCAGTTCCGACTTACATACAAATTCAACTTAAGAACAAACCTACAGTCCCTATCTTGTACGTAACCCGGGGACTGCCTGTATAATTACCAGCCTCAGTTGCCCATGCTAGTCCACTGGCCAGGTAGTTTAAGCATGAAGAGGGGAGCTGGGTCATGTTAGTGTGCACCAGTACTCCTTGAGGATGATTGTAGAACTGAAAGACCTAATTCTATAGTTTTTCATACACCTCTTCCTCCTCCCCACACAGTCACACTTTTAAATGAGATTATATAGACACACAATTAACTTGAAACAAAATTAAGTCAGTACAAAGTTTAAAATGGGGTTTCATTTACAATGTGGAGTCACTTTAGTTGCAATATGTTAAAAAGGAGTTACAATAATAGATTCTTCAAAGGTAATTCTGAACAGGATACTAATAAATTAATTAAAAAATGGTTAACACTGTTTCATTTATAAAATCCCATTCATAAACATTGGGCTTCAATTCAGGAGATTACATAATGTCACAGTGGTGATATAATTTATTAAAAGGGCAATTTCACTCTTCAGCCCTAAACCAGGCCCCAGCAAGTGTACACCAGGCCTGGGGACCCCATTAAAACAGGGTCACCACCTACTTTGGGGTCCCAACCCACAGTTTCAGAATCTTTGTCATACATATATGAATTACATTTAGCTATATTGAAGCACATGGGCTGAGCAATCCAGATCATTTTTTCTCAGTGACCTGTCCTCTTCATTATTTATAACTCCCCCTATTTTGGGGTCATCTGCAAACCTAGTTAGTAATGAGTTTGTTTTCTTCCTAGATGTTGATAAAGATGTTAAATAGGATAGGGCCAAGAATTGATGTCTAGGTGATTCCACTAGCAACCCAGCTGCTCACTGACAATTCCCTGTTGGCAGTTACATTGAGTTAGACAGTTTTTAATGCCTTCAATGTGTGCCATGTTGATTTTGTATTGTTTTAGTTTCTTAATCAAAACGTTGTGCAGTACCAAGTCAAATACCTTACAGAAGTCTAAATATATTACATCAACAACACTATTAGCTTTATAAACCAAATTTGTAGTTTAATAAAAAAAGATATCTGGTTAGTTTGACAAGATTTATGGCTATGGGTTTGGATCAGTCCCCCAGATAGCATGTGGTTATTTATTTCAGTTTTCACTAGGATTAGCCTTGGCAGTTGTCATTTAAAGAATTAAGCAGATACATAGAAGATAGCTATTTCCCAGTCCTGCATGCACATACACGAATAAGAGATGTGAACTGTCAACATCAGAAATACTCAAAAAGAAAGTTCTTTAATTTATTCATTTGGTTATTTTATGTTACTATTTTTGAAGGTGCTAATATATTCAACCTGTTTTGCGTATCAGTTTTTATATAGACAAGAAATTCTTTTAGTAACTGAGTAGTGAAAATGACTCTATAACTGAGAGATCTCAATCAGCTCCTATTATGCTATGTTTTCAGTTGGAGTTTGTTGTTTTCTAAAGATTCATACACATCACAAATTTACCTAATCAAGTAAGCATGTTTCTGATCTGGAAAAGCCAGGGTGAATTGTGCTGAAGGTCAGGATGTATAAGGAAGTTAGCAGACTGGGTACATTTTATTTTAAGAGCACTAAAATTCACCAGATTCATCCATCCCTGCAAAAATATTTATTAACAAAAATTGCATTGTATGCATATAGCTCAATTTTGCAAGGTGTTGAGTGCTTTTATCGCACTGACCCTCAATATTTAGCAGGCTTTGGCTCGCTGCATGTTACGCACATAATTATTTTGCAAGGAGAATATGGTGAAGTGAGTGATCACTAAGGACAGTCCGCACATTTCAGGATCTGGCCTTTGTAATTGGCACTGAAATGAGTAAGCATCCTAAGAGTCTCTTCTAGCTCACAGCTATTTTAATACAGTAATTCCTCATTTAACACTTG
Source organism: Pelodiscus sinensis (assembly GCF_049634645.1). Lineage (NCBI taxonomy): Eukaryota > Metazoa > Chordata > Testudines > Trionychidae > Pelodiscus > Pelodiscus sinensis. The sequence continues at coordinate 204,217,780 of NC_134712.1, forward strand.
CCCGCTTAACACGTTTTCGCGATAGCATGATTTTTTTTGGGGAACGTTTTTTGAATTACACGACCGTCCCGGAATTACACGATTTTCCCAGCTGGCCCATTGCCGGCGGCTGCGTGGCGCTTCCCCTACCTCCCTGCAAAGCAGCGGAGGGTTCACCACTCGCTGCACCATTCCCCCTTGCCGGATGCAGTGCGGGTCCTGGCGGATCCGTCATAGGAGCATACTCCCAACCCAATCCCCCTCCCCTCTCCTTGCCTTCCCCAGATCCAGACACCTCCCCTCCCTGCTGTAACCCAGTCCCCTTTCTCCCCCAACCTTATGTCCCAGTCCCAACAGACACTACCACTTGAAACGCAACCCCTACCTTTTCCATTATTTACAATGGGAAAATTGACCCTGCATAACACGTTTTCACTTAGCACGATCATTTTCTGAAACATGTGTATAGTGTTAAATGAGGAATTACTGTATTACTTTGAGATCTGGTAACACTGTAGCTCTTTTCACAGTTGTCTTTTCAAGCAAGAGCTATGAAAGGCTCTTAGCTTTCTGAGAGTACATTCACAAAGCAGGTACAAATCATATAATTTAAAGTTTTAATTGCTAGTTTCTAATAATGAACGCTTGACCTAACATTGTTTTTATCAAGACATTAGATAAACTAGACAGGACTGAAAAAAGCATTCTGTCCCTCTTCCATTCTACCTTTTGATGGCGTATAGGGTAAAAAAAAAAAAAAAAAAAAAGCACAAATTTGTTGCTGAGCTGTTCCCTTCAGTCAGTCCCTTTTCAGCAAGAAAAGGGTAGGGAAATCTGACAGAAACTGCTAAAACAATATTTCAGCAGAACCCACAGCATCAGGGGAAATCCTATTGCAAATCATTAACAGCTGAGGGTTAGATTAACACACCATTGATTGCATCCTCTCCCAGGGACTAATATTCATTTTCTCAACTAGTAGAAATAGTTTGCCACTTCCTTACAAAAATCTGTGGTTGTAGCTAAAATGGTGTGCTTCAATCTATTAATCTATTAGTTAAAGTGAAGCTTCACATGCATCATCACAAAGAGGTTTTTGGATCATGGGGAAAAATGAGAAGTCTGAGTAGAGTTTTCCATTTCACATCTGGGTAACAAAATGTAGCAGACCTGAGGGAAAGTAGTTTTTATTCCGTCATTTTGTACTTGGTTACTAGAAACAATGAAAAACATAAATGTGGGTATTCGTGAATGTGTGTGTATATAAACATATATACATTTGTGTATACAGGGGAAAAATCTTATTAAACATAGGAGTGCATCTTGCTTATAAGCACTTCCCTGTCTTTGCACCATGTGATAGAGAAACTTGCTGTGAATTCACTACCATTTGCAACATAACCTGTGCACTCTTTTAAAAAAACAATTATTTCCTCCTAGTAAGTATGATATTTGATGAAAAGTAGTTATTCGGGGATAAACCGGATGGGCTTATTGAACTTCCTTTCAATGGGAATAGAAGTTGCAAAATTTTGTCATTAACTTTAATGGTGAAGGGTAAAATATATTTTGAGAACTTTTATTATAAATAACTATTTTCCCCAACAAACTGTTGCCAGGATGCCTGAAATGTTTCTGTTTTTTTAAAAATATATTCTCTCAAGAGAAGTTTATTCCAGACACACATACTTGTTCAGTAGATATTTATATTATTTCTTAATGGTCCATTTCTTCTGTTTAAAGCAGTAGAATATAAATCAATTCAAAATGTGTTTGGGGGATAATTTAGGTAGGTACATTTTTAAAATAGTCAGGGAGCTCTCTCCATTTAATGTGCAGCTCTCCAACACACATTCATATATAAGCACACACAGAGTTTTGTTGGTCATGTCTGCAATCGTATTTTCCATTCCAAGGAGAAAGCTGCAGTTTATCAGCTGCATGTTTTTTAAAAAGAAGAAATTAAAGTTATTTTAAATATTGTTGACCTCAAGAAAAAAAAATGACTTCTAGATTTTTTCATACTATTGTTTGTTTCATAAGATTTTTGCACCTTATTAGTGGCAGTTGTTTGTGGTCCAGTAGGGATAAATTTAATAAAGTTCTTTCGTAACTTACACATTAACCAATGTAATTGAGTTTGTTTACCAACACTGCACACATTTCTTTTTTCATGTTCAATTTAAAACCTAGCAAGAATAAATTCCAAATTTTTACTTGTCAAGTGGGCTTTCTATTAGGGGTGTTTGAGTGTAAACGACTAACTGTTTAACCAATAAGTGGATGCTTTTTTGGTTAAAGGTGTCAGTTACATTCAGCGAAGCTGCCTCCACAGGAGTGGAGTGGGCAAGGACTGTTGACTCTGTTCACAAGGAGGTGGCTTTGCTCCTGCAGTGAAGCTGCCTCCCTGGGAACAGGGCCACCAGCCCCTCCCTGCTCCACTCCTGGGGAGGAGGCTTCACTGCCACAACAAAGCCTCTTCCCAGGAAGGAGAGCCAGCTGAAGAGTAGGGATGTTAAATATCGGTTAATTGAATTGTTGATGAACCTCATGAACTCTTATTGGTTACTCAACTATTCTATAGTCCGTGGGGGTGGGGCTGGAAGCCAGTATGCTCCAACTCCACTCTCAAAGAGACCCCTGTCACTTGGGAGTCTGATCCAAACTGTTGATTTAGAAAATCCCTATGAACATATAAATATGTTTTTCCTCATTTCACCATATGACACCAAATAATGATGCATTACAGTTATTTTATTAAAGGGCTATTACTCCTTTCTGTGTTCTCGGAAAATCCACATGATTTATTCTGGGCTGAATGGGACATGTCCATTTCTCGTTCCCAGTGAATACGGTACTGGTGAATACCATGAGCCTGATTCAGGTCTCACCAATTAAGTGTTAAGCCCTTTGGGTTCAGTGGAATCACTACTGATTTCAGTAGTGAGTTCTGAATCAGGCCTAATGTTGAAAGAGATACTGTAAGATAATTGCTTTTTCCATAGCATCATATATATATATAAATAAAATTGTTAAGGTTCAGGCTGTTAGTCTGTTTCAGAAAAACAATGAGGAGCCCTATGGTACTTTAAAGCCTAACAAATTTATTTGGACATTAGCTTTTGTGGCCTGGAGATGAATCTGATGAAGTGAGTCCATACCATGAAGCTAATGCTCAAATAAATTCATTAGGCTTTAAAGTGCCATAGGATTCCTTGTTGTTTTTGCTAAAATTATTAAGACAATTATCTGTGGAGGAATGTAGCGTAGGAATCCATCTGAAAATCCTAATGTCTTTTCTGAATAAGCAGGTTGTGCCAGTTATAGTTAAAGCAGTACAACCTCTCTAGGCCTTTAGAGTTTTGTCAGTAAAAGTCAGCTTTTGATGGCAAAATAGTGGAGGCATGTACATCCCGCTAATGTAGTTCCTCTGATAGACTGACGTGATAAAACCACCATGAAGTGCAGCATAGAACAATTTGTGACGTAGTTAATACAAGAATATAAACATATGCACTCCCTTCCGCGCGCCCCCGCCCCCCCCATTTAAAGATCCAGGGATTTAAAAATTCCTTTTCCTGCTTGCTTGGTGTGCATTGGTCACCTAGCATCTTCCCAATTTACCATTGCATCTTTTTGCAACAGATGCTGCTCTTCTGCATGGAGTACACTGGATCTGCTGAGTCTGAGGAGAGGAGGCTGTGCAGTCACAGCTCTATCCCAGCCGTAGGAACTTTGATACCTATGGTCTGTTTGCTAGTGGATGCAGGAGAAGAGGCACCTCCTCCTGAGCTCCACTAATTGCCCTTGTAATTGGCTGCTCAAAATCAGCAGCCAGCCAATCAGCCTCTGTTGTCCACTCTTGGGAGACTTTTCCCTCTTTGCTTTGCAAATATTATGCAGAGTACAGCGGGCCACAATGACTATTGGAGTATTTTCCTCATTGAGGTCCAGCCAGACAAAAAGCAAAATCAAAAAACAAAAACCCCAGTGCCAGTGATGTTTTAATTGGACAAAGTCACATTCATTGGTCATGTGGCACCTGGTGAGTCTGTTGCTGAAGTACTCCTTGCTGTGTCGATCTTCCTTCATGAGCAGTGGGAGCAAGGGCTAGGGTGGGTTTCCAGGGATCACTATGGATATTTCCACATCCCCTGTTGGAAACTTTGGTCTGGAAAGAAAGTCCCAGTGTGCAGCTTTGGATATAATCCAGTGTGTCTTCTCTGCTTAGCCCACATTGATGTCAGTGAAATGACTCCATCAGTGCTTGCAAGATCAAGGAGAAGTAGTCCTTTTGGTTGATATACTCTATCACAAGACGGTTGGGGGTCAAATTTGGGATATATGTGCCATCTATTTCCCTGCTGCAGTTAAGAAATCCTTTTGCCTCAAAGCCATCAGTTATTTCCAGGAGACAATGAATGGCCTTGCATCACTGCATCCATCATGGAGGTCTTTCCAATTTTAAACTAATTCAGAACTGACTGGTGGGAATCTGAATTTTTCAGCTTCCAAGCAACAATCATAACTCTTCCACTTTTCCCTCATGAGAGAGCTGCTCTCTTTTTGGTGTCTTTGTGCTTCAGTGCTGGGGCAAGTTCTGACACAGTTCCAGGAAAATGGATTTGTGGATTCAGATGTTCTGCAGTCTCTGCTCATCATCCCATACCTGCATCACAATTTAATTCCATCACTCAGTGCTTGTTTCATGAACCCTGTACCAACAGTTCACCATGGCAAAATGTTCTGTGAATTCCAACAGCAATCTTGAATTATTTTTTTTCCCAGGGCAGACAGCATGTTGGAGTAAGAGTTTTATACTTGTATTTTAGGTTTAATAATGTTGTAATGTATGATTTATGTTAAGGTAGAGATAGATTTTTAGGCTTTGTGTTAAATATATATTTCTTTGTTCTAAGGTTTAGTAAGTGAGACACAGAATCTTGTATTGTGTATATGTTAATGAGATTAGAGGAATGCTGAAGACACTCTTGAGTCTGTGTGAGCTGTTTTGATTATAAGATTTAGTGGGGTCTAATTTGCAATGTCTTTTGCATTTACTCAATATAAAACACTGCTGTTTGTATTCTTCTTTGAAGGTCTCTGTAAAAGCAGGGCTGTTTGTGTGTGAATGAGGAGTGTGTGAGTCAAGATAAGGTGTGAAGGCCATCCTTAGAGCCAGATGGCCAAGAAAGGAGGGGGTAATGCGGGTGAAGACAGACTGTCAAAAGATCCATCAGCGTGCATCCATGATTAAGGAGGGGCAAATTGATGGCTTTAAAGGTGAAGGTTGGCACCCCCGAAAACAACGCATTAAAATCCAGGACAGGATAACTCTCTCAGAGATGTTGGAATGGTAACATCAAAAGATAACACACCGGACACAGACTGACACAGCAAAATCCATAGACTGCAACAGAGAAAAGGATTATAAAAGCAAGGTGCTTTGCCACGAAACTTTGGGTTCATCTTGCCACAAACTCCAGGAGCATCGGATTGCGACAGACAAAGCCTGGCTCCCCTCTACGATCTATCTGGCTGGCCACTAGATTGATTCAGACTCTGGACTGGTAATTATAACATCGACTGGTGGGACTGTGGGTGGGTGGGTGAGTGACTGACTGAAAAGTATATGCTACTGTTGTATTCTCAATAAATGTGGCATACTGCCTTTTCCCCTATAAAAGATCTCGTGTGCTTTGTTTAAGCATAACAAGCAGGGCACTCCTCACTGTGAAATAATGCGGGACCAGCCACATTGTGTTCATAATGCTCATTCCCAGACTGGTCAGGAGCTCCAGATCCATGCTGTCAGGCAGAGATTGTGGGTGCACAGTTTAGAGAGGCTGTTGAAAAACAGTGTAAAATGAAGTAGGGAGCCCATATAATGGGATGTCAATCTGTTACCAGAGCTCCCAGTGCTAGAGGGAGAGAGAGGATGGCAAGTTGCACAGTGGGATAGCTACCCACAGTGCAACACTCTCGGTTGATGCAAGAACAATGACTGTGGAGGTACACAAGGAACATTGTGTGGACATACACAATGGATATTAGGAAAGTGACTTATGAACATCAACATAATTCAGGATGACTGAACTCTATAGTTTAGATATGGGGCTAGTGTGGGCACAGTAATATTAATAAAAACAAGCTTATACTGGTTGAGCTTACTCTGTATAGGAAGTATAATATATACTTGCATAAACTAGGGCTTGTATTACCATAACTGAATTGGTAAAAATTGATATATAGTTGCACAAAGACTATGTAGACTCATGTCAGTAGGCTTTGCTCACATAAATAACACCTCTGAAGTCAGTGGGACTGTTTGTGAGGATAAAGATGATGTGCACAAATAAAAGGCTTTTAAGAGTTAGGTGCTAAATTGTACGAGGGATAGCAAGAGATGAAAAAGAGGTATGTGGGGGGAAAAAAAGAGGTATGTGGGGGGAAAAAGAGTTTTCTGATAGTAAGATCATGATAAACTTTTGCTTCTTATTCTTCCAGAATTTAGATACTGTTTTTTATATCTTCTTGCTCTAAGATAGTTTAATATTAATATGTTAAATTAATGGTTTGATAGAATGAATCCTGATAGGAATAGATATGTGAAATGGAGGTCAGTGGTGGAAGACAACAAAATACAAAATAGAAGATCTGTGTGAGTACTCAAACTTGCCACATATATTTTACTTCATTGTGCTTTTTGATAATTTTTTTTTCCTTTTGAGGAGAAATGGGAATTTGGATTATTTAGGCTAAAATTCCAGAAAACAAAATTGCATTGCAGCAGTGGCTTTGTTTCAGATTCAGGGTCCAGTGGGAATTTTAAAAAAAATGTAGGGTGCTATTTCCTGTAATCAAGTGCTTTCCAGAGCCTGATGATGATTTTCCAGCTGTATTGCTTTGGTAAATTGTTTTTAGCCTTGGGTTATTTCATGACTGGTTTTCACATATTAAAATGGGAGAGAATAATATTCATCTTGCTGATAGAAAACAGGGAATAGAACTCCCATAACTCCCTCTCCCCTTCCCTCCACCTTGTGAAAAGTTTGGCTTCGTGCTAAAGTGTGAAAAAAGCCTTGACTGTAGAACGTCAGGCATATTTCACCTCGATTTGTGTCAACCCTAATAAGTCAGTTGACAGGGTAATAAATTGGGTGTCTGTTCAAGCCCTGGCACCTGTACAGGAAATAAAAGGGGATTTCAGTTGCAGGCGGGTTTACTTTGTTCTGCAAATGGAAGTTTTCACAAGGCTTCTCCCTCTCCCTCCCTTTTAGTGAAGTCATATTATCAAAATGTTTCTTCCAATTTGAGATGTAGCCAGTTTTTATCTGGAAAAGAAAGTTTCATAGTGTCTTTTGAAGTGTAAAACCTCAACCTTTCTTCTCTAAAACAAGGTTTATTGAACTTTTAATTATTCATGCATCCTGATTAGGGCTCTCGATTTAATCACAGTTAACTCATGTGATTAACTAAAAATTAATCATGATTAAAATATTTTATCACAATTAATCACAGTTCTAATTGTACGATTCTACATTTTTTTCAAATACATTGATTTCAGTTACAATACAGAATACCAAATGTGTAGTGCTCACTCATATTATTAACTTTTATTACAAATATTTGTACTGTAAAAATGATAAAATAAATGATAAAAATAAACAGTATTTTTCATTTCACCTCATACACATACTATGCTGCAATTTCTTTATTGTTAGAGTGCAACTTACAAATGTCAATTTTTATGATATAACTGCACTCAAAAACAAAACAAGGTAAAACTTTAGAACCCACAAGTCCATTCAGTCCTACTTCTTGTTCAGCCAATTGCTAAGGCAAACAAGTTTATTTACATATAAAGGAGATAATACTGTCTACTTCTTATTTACAATGTTACCTGAAAGTGAGAAAAGGCATTTGCATTACACTTCGGTAGCCCTATTGCAAAGTATTTATATGCAAGATATGCTTTTGAATGTCCCTTCATGCTTTCAACACCATTGATGAGGATACTTTTCCATGCTGAAGATGCTTGTTAAAAAATACATTAATTAAATTTGTGACAACTGTTTGGGCAGAATTATATATCTCCTGCTCTGTTTTACCTTCAGTTTGCCATTTATTTAATGTTATAGCAGTCTCATGTGATCACCCATCTCATGATGTTCTTTTTAGGAACACTTTCATTGCAGATTTGACAAAACACATAGAAAGTACCAATGTGAGGTTTCTAAAGATACCTACAGCACTTCACATTTTAAGAATCTGAAGAGCCTTTCAAAATCTGAAAGGGATGAAATGTGAAGCATGTTTTCAAAAGTCTTAAAAGAGCAACACACTGATGTGGAAATTATAGAACCCCCAAAAAAGAAAATAAACTATCTCTTCATGGCATCTGACTCAGATGAACATGTGTGAGTCCGCACAGCTTTAAATTATTACCAAGCCTGCTTTAGCCCAAAGTTGCAACCCATTATCAGTAAGGATGCATAGCCTCTGGAATAGTGGCTGAGGCATGAAGGGACATATGAATCTTTAGCACATTTGTCACAACTCTCTTGTAACATCAGCTACATCAAAAGTGCTATGGAAACACTTTTTCTCACTCAGGTTATATTGTAAATAAGAAGCAGGCAACATTATCTTCCATATATCTAAACGAATGAGGTAGGACTGAGTAGACTTGTAGGTGCTAGGGTTTTACATTATTTTATTTGTAATAATTTTGTTTGAACATAATTCTACATTTCTAAGTTCAACTTTCATGATAAATAGATGGAACGACAGTACTTCTATTAGGTTAATATTACAGGTTGGACCTGACTGGTTCCACACAAGGGGATTTGTTGGAATAGGAGACATCCTCTGTAATTGGCTGGAACTCCCCGCTGCACTGCCAGCCCCCCCTCCTGCCATGGGTCCCCCACCACGAACCCGGCCTTGCTGCCTATTGTCCCTATGCCTGGGCTCTGTGATCCAGCAACATCCGTGATCCTGCCGGACCATGGATGTTGCTGGACCAGAGAGATCCGGTTTAGGGAGGTCTAACTTGTACTATTGTTTTTTACAGTGCAAATATTCATAATAAAAAATATAAGGTGAACACTGTACACTTTGGGTTGTGTTGCAATTGATATTGATATATTTGAAAACGTATAAAGTATCTCAGTAAATGGTATTCTATAATTATTTACCAGCTCAATTTTAATGTTGCAATTAATAACAATTATTTTTAATTGCTTGACAGCTCTAATCCCAGTGTATAATGTGTTTGACTGATGTATAATATGTTTCTGGCTAATTGCAGTTCATTTTAAAAACATGGCTGTCTTGTTTATTCTGAAATTCTGTACTGCTGTGACTTTGTTTCTTCCAGTAATTGATTTTCATGGTTGATCTTCAACTTCAAGTTTCACAAGAAAAGCACAGGAATCCTAAAAAAGTCCATGATCAATTTAACATAGTCTCCATGATCAATTTAAAATTCTTTTTGTTTTATCATATAATAAACTAGTAATTATAGAGGAATACCTTTCAAGATAAAAGGCGAGCTTGCTAGTTACATAATACTGGTGAGTTCTTCTCCTCTGGAATAATGCACACAGTTCTTTTACCTTCACTTCTAGTAGTTCTCAAACTATTGGGTGGGCCCCTGTTTAAATGGGATCTCCCAGGCCTGTGTTAAATTTGCTGGAGCTCAGATCTGAAGCGGAAGCCTGAGCTCCAAGTTACTTCAGCCCAGGGTTGCAAGGCTCACGCTTCAGTTTTTCCTCCCTCTCTTCACCCCTCCCCCATCCTGGATGGCCAAGCTTATGCTTCGCTCCTCTCCTCCACATGCACTCAGGTCATGTAATAACTTATGGTCAGTGTGTTTTGTGTCACCTTCTGTGTCCAATTCTGACAGGCTATGGATCTCTTTCCACTCTTAACTTGAAAGCCTCGCTTTTAGTTCAAGTTGTAAAAGCTCTGAAGGTCCCAAGTTCAATTCCTAGCATCAGGCAAGATGGTAGCTGTACCTCTTGCTTTCCCTGAGATCTGCACTGGTGAGGGCAATTATATGCATTTATTTCCTCCTTTGGCTCAAATAGTACCCTTCGTCCAACTTCTACTCACACCCTTCTGTGTCACCAGCCCCCACAACTCCCATTAGTTGAGATTTCCAGTTAAGAGGCTCTCTGAAGCCAGTGCCAAGGGCGGGGGTAGCGTGTATAGCTTCCTTGGCCCCCCGTATGCCTAGGAGCCACAGGAATCTGATGTCTGCTTCTCAGGAGCCATGTGGAGCCAGGGCAAGCCCTGCTGTGACACCTATCAGACTTTGAATGGCTTGGTTAGTGATGCTGATCAGAGCAGCCAGGATCCCTTTTTGACTGGGCGTTTGGAAACCTGGTCAGCCTAGGTCAGGATAATTGGACAACAGTTTGTCTAGAATACTGAATTCAGCAGAGAGTTTCAAAATGAGACTAGATAAGTCTGTGGAATATACAGGTTAGGAAAGACTCTCTCTCTCAGGTTTTCATACTCCTTGCAGAAGAATGGACTAGATGATCCAAAATGGCTGGCATGCAGTTCCAACCCTGTGTATGATTAACAGATATAGCATAATTGTGGGAACTAAATTGGTTTCAGTTTTTTCAAAAAGTAAATTGAGGCTGCGTCTAGACTGGCATGATTTTGCGCAAATACTTTTAACAGAAAAGTTTTTCCGTTAAAAGTATTTGCGCAAGAGAGCGTCTATACTGGCATGAGCCTTTGCGCAAAAGATTTGCTTTTGCACAAAAGCATCCGTGCCAGTGTAGATGCTCTCTTGCGCAAGAAAGCTCCGATGGCCATTTTGGCCATTGGACTTTCTTGCGCAAGAAATTGATGTTGCTGTCTACACTGGCCCTCTTGTGCAAGAATATTTGCGTAAGAGGGCTTATCCCTGAGTGGGAGCATCAGAGTATTTGCGTAAGAACCACTGTTTTTGTACATTACAAAGTCAGTGTTCTTGCGCAAATACTCGCGGCCAGTGTAGACAGGCGGCAAGATTTTGTGCAAAAGCAAATGCTTTTGCGCAAGATCATGCCAGTCTAGATGCAGCTTTAGGGTTCAGAAGAAAAGGAATTAAATTTTAAAAACTCTGAGTGAGCTTTAAAGTTATAACTAAATGCTAGCTCTGGACTTTTCTGTTTATCACGCTGTAAAGGAGCAAATAAAAACTATTTAGCAGAACAGTATCTGTTTTTTCTGAATTACATAGTGATATGATGGATTACTCTTCACTAATTATGGTAATCAACTAGTGTCATGTGCTATAGATTTGTGGTTTGAGCATAAAGGGGAAAAATAAGCAGCTTCTGACTTGTGCTGAGAATTGTATATTAAAAAAATATGTTGCATGGCTAGATTGAATTTTACACCTTCATCCTGCTCATGGAACAAAAGGACTCAAGGGGAAATGCTGAAAGTTGATCAAAATGGAGGAAATGTATCAGTTCACATATCTTTCGATGTAGTGCAGAAGCATTATATATGTTAATAAAAGGCAAAGACCCAAGTGAGAAAACAGTGTGTAATAACCGATACTGTATGTTGCAAGAGGTGTTTTAAATTTCCTGGTCATTGAAAAGATGTTAAGAAATACCTTTTCTGTGTATATTTGGATAGATCAGTTCCCTTCTGACCTGTTGTGGAGGTGATTGAAAATTTATGTTAAGCCTTGTATATGCCTCATGAGGTGAATTGCAAAAATCTGGTTGGAGACATAAAATCATCTTTACAAATATTTCTGTTACATGACTCTGATGAAAGTTAAACATGTTCCAGGTGTGTCTATTGCAACTTCTGGACACAGCTAAAATGTTTTTGAAAGTGGCAGGTACACCTGGTGTTGCTGCTTGCTGTGAAATTCTTAATCTACCAGCTGCCAAAGTGAGGGAGAGCAAACTTTGGAAGTGAGAAAATAGGGCAGCTGTTGCAGGGATGGAGGTGAAATGCAGGTGTGTTTTTGAAGCTGACTCCTCTGCTAAATATTCCTGGCATCTTTCTTTCCCTAAAGCCTTCTGCCTTTTTCACATTAAAAATGAGGACAGATTGATGCTTAAAACTTTACTGTAGTTAAAGTTTAGGATATTCAGCTGGGTTGGCTCTTTATTAAGAGAGAAGATAGCGGTAGAGAGACTCATGTTTTCTTCTAATGTTACAGAAACTATTGTGGCAACAGGTGCTAATGTCACTAATTTTAAAACATTTGGGATGAAAGTCTCAAAAAAAAAAAAAAAAAAAAAAAAGAGAGAGAAAATGCAGGAGATAAAATGCAGCCTGTGTACTAAAACTGTTAAGGGAACAGTGTGAATTGAAATAGAAGGGTGGTTAACTTTTTTGAAGTTCCTTTGTGCTACAGTACAGGTGCATTGTGTGATCCTATGTTAGCACTTTTTGGTCTAACAGTTTTCCTAGGTAAAAAGCATGGGAAGTGAAGGAATTAAAAAACAAAAACAAACAAAAAAAATCCACCACCACCACCAACAAAATCTATATGTTAGGCAGGGGGATTCCAGGAGAGACCTAGATCTAAGACAGTTGTAATGCTTTTACTGAGGTTTCTTCAAGAGGGAGTTGCCTGTGTGCAGTTGGTGACTCCACCTCTATTCAAGGAAACAGAAATTGTGTACATTATGTAAATAAACGAATGACACCAAAATACCTTTATTTTGATCAAGAAATCAGTGATGAAACTGAGAAGGTCTTCTACCACTCAGCAAAGGTGTAACAGTATACTCACAAGTCCTCATTACTTTGAACAAAAATAGGAAAGACAGCAGCAAATGTCAGTGAAAGTTTTAGCTGTAGCACAATCTTTAACCCCTTTAACTGTAGTTTCTTGTCTGTAAGTTGTCTGACTCCCAATAGTGAATAGGGTTGCCAGGTGTCCGGTTTTGAACCAGACAGTCCAGTATTTGAGCTTTCTGTTTGGGAAACAAATTGAGAAAATATAAATGTCCGGTATTTTCTAAGTAAGATGTAATGTAGATTGTGATGTAATGTCAAGTGTGTCTGGTATTTTTGTTGAAACCATCAGGCAACCCTATTAGTGAACCATGGCCTAGAAACCTCAGAGCCTGAAACTAAGCTTTTTCTCAGTCATACCAACAGTTTTGTACTCCGCACTGATTGAGGTTTAGGCCAGACATGTCGAGGAGTATAATTACCCATTGTCCTTCTACCACTCAACAAGTGAACTCCTCAGCCAACTTTTGTCACATTTTCCCTTTTCCCTCGCTTTCTCCTTTGCACATTCTTTCTCCTTTCTCTCTCTCTCTCTCTCTCTCTCTCTCCCTAAATTTCCATTCTGCAGTACTTCTCCTTCCATCACGCTTTCTAATATTTTTCCTCCTGCTCTCTTCTTGCCACGCTCATTGTTTCTTATTCATCCTCAGTCCTTCATGTGACTGTATTAAATTTATAATGAAACTGTTCAGTGTGTTTAGATTTACCTTGGTATTACTCAAATAGAAATACTTTTAGGATACTACTAATTGTTAACTTGCAGATTACAAATGAGTTTGTCAATCACACGAATACCTTGCCATCTCTGTGCACAATAAATGTGGTAAAAAAAATTGTCCAAAAGACTTCAGGTAATCTGAAGCCAAGGGACTATTGATCTTCAAAGAAACACACACATTCTCTCTCTCTCTCTCTCTCAATGGAAAAAAAGGTTAAACAGGATGGGGAGTGTGCTATTTTTCAGTTTTAATTGGCCCATTGGGGCTTTGTGTTAGGGGGGAAAAAAAAGCTGCAGATTGAAAAGTATAGTTCTGCAATGAAAAAAAAATTGTAACTCTAATTAACAAGCTCGTTGAGAATTATTTTGTTGTATTTTTCAGTGTTTTTTCCAGAAGCCTGGAGTTGACTACTTACATCTATGTATGGGATAACTACAGGCTCTTTGAAATGCTATGGGACTCACCATGGACTTGGTATTTGACATTCCTAGGAGTAGATTTTGGATACTACTGGTTTCATCGCATGGCACATGGTAGGGTTTTTTTTTATTTTGTTTGTGTATATACATATTCCATTTATGTATTCTCAGCAATCTACGAAAATTCTCTTGAATGTTGAGTGGGGAAAACTGATTTTATAGTTTGTTTTTTAAAATGTAAACATGAATTTAGTAAAATGTAAGACTTAGAATTTTAAAAATATTGCTCCTATGCTCAAAGAATACCACAGAAGGAAACATTTGGGCAGAAATGTGGGTAGGACATTAATTCTATACGTACTTCTCTAATTTTTACTTCTGGCATTAGTTGAATATTCTGAATAGAGTGGCATAATGGGTTGAATATAAAATTGTATCAGCATACTTGATATTTTTTTATTACAGTAATTCGCAGATAGGGACCTGGATCCCTTGTGTTAAGCTATGTACAGTATCAACAAAGTCTTTGCTTACAATTTCAAAAGAGATATACACCTATGTAAAAATGGTGGGAAGTAATATGTAAACAAAGTACTAATGAACACAGCTTGTTAATTTAATCTTTTTGCAATATATTCAGTCTGTACTTAGTTTTTAGGAAAGGGGAAATATTAAAATATGTTTATGCCCAGTTTTAAAACAGGTTTTGTTTATAGTTAACACACAAATGTACAGTTACTTTAATTTAACACTTGCCTATTTATAATTATTTAAAATTCATACTTAATCCAAGCTTCCCTCTTTCTCATAAAAAAAGTAAAAGGTTTAAAAAGAATAAATCTGTTATTTATTCTGATGGTGAGGGTCCCTGTAAATACTTTGGAAGACTGGATAGATAGATATTTCTGTACATGCAGTATATTTTTAAATATTTGTCCCTGGGTTAATACCTGATTTAGAACTTGTCTATAAAGTCCTGAAGTTCAGACTACAGGGTATATTAACTGCAGAGAGTACTACATGTTACACTGTAACTCTCCTGTGTGGATATTGAGGGCCCAAACTAAAAAGCAACTACTTCGCATTAACATGATCCTGCCTGAAAGCAGACTAATTTAACCCGAACTAGGTACTTTTAAAATTTGTACCAGTAACTCATGTGAGTTATGTCACAGCACGCTATTATTCAGACACCCATAATCCAAATTTCAGGACTCTGTAGACATAGCCACAAAATGGATCACACTCATAATTAAAATGTTGAGTGGTAAACATCAATATGAAGAGTGTTGAAAAAATCAATATCATAATAGGGAAATTGCTAAACAATGTATTATTTCAGAACTGAATAAGCAAAATCTAATGAAAGGCATTTTTAAAAAGCCTCTCAAAAACCACTCAACATCTCGATATATTTGGGCACTGAAATGTAATTGTGAGTTCAACAGCTAGGGTTGCCAGCTGTCCGGTATTCACTCAGACAGTCCAGTATTTGCAGACTCTGTCCGGTAAAAAGCAAACAGGAAATACTGGATATGTGAAGTGTCCGGTATTTCCTGTTTCCCTCAGACAGAAGCCCAGTGGGGACAATTTTCCCATGCCACACCTGGTGGGGGCGGGGGAATGAGGAGCACGGCAGAGTCGTAGTGAAGGGGGGCTGGAGGGGACACTTGCCGGGCTGGGCTGGGGTGGGAGCGGAGGGCACGCTGCTCTGGCCCATGTGACCAGCAGAGACCCGGGAGCTGGTCACGTGATGCCTACCTCAACAACAGCCATGGCCAACCCATGGCTTTTGCCCCCCCAAAAGTGTGGCTTGTGAAGCTGCTCCTGTGCACCCCTCCCCCCCCAACAACCCCCACCAGCTCCCCCCCTCCCAGCTTTCCTGTGCTTACCAGGAGGAGCTGCGAGGTTTTAAAAATTGCACTAAAGATGGTGGCTGTCTTAAAGGGGCAGCCTCCTTTTTACAAATTTTTTTTATATATATAAATTTCTTTTTTGCTCCACAGTTCTGTTCTGGGGGAGGAGGTGTGCTTTTTTTTGTTTGCGTAACAACTTCTCCCCCTCAACAGAATTCCCCCCCCCTTTTTTTTGGGTGGGGGGGGGGAGTGTGTTTGGTATTTTTTGATTAAACCATCTGGCAATCCTATCAACAGCTCTTGTTGATTGTAATAGAACTTTAGTGAGAGACTCTGTGAAATTCGGGAGCGGGCCGTCCAATGGCAAGACCAGTTATAAGAATGGTATACCCGAGTAAATGGAGTTTTAAAAGATATGAATGACAGCACTAATTATCCCAAAAGAGTAAAGGACTATGACTTCCTGCATTTGAAAGTTGTTTTCTTACTGATGTTTGAGATAATACAGTTGCATCTACAATTAAGATTTAAATTCATTCTGTTCTGATATAAAAGTTAATGGAATGTTGAAAGGACTATACACCTCACAAGGATACATTGTCATTTGTGGGACTGTTAATTTGATGATAAACAACAATATGAAGTGGTGTGCGATCTTCGGGATTGGAAATGTGATCAGAAAAAGAATGTTTACTCATCAGGAGAGAATTGCTTTCCTCGTGAAATCCCCAAAATTTGGGGATATGCCAACTGTCTCACAAAGCAGTAGCTTCAGTTTTTGAACATTATCCATTTCATATATGAAAAAATGAAACTGACTGCACGAATGAACACCAGTTCAGTGCTGTTACGTTTAGGAGTGATATCTGACATAATGCAGACTGAGAAAGATGTGATTCTAGCAAAGAAAAAATAGGAAACAGGGTGAGGTGTTAAGCATCTGGGTAGTAGTCTGCTCTCATTCTTCAGGAGGCCCTGGAAACTGCTTCTTGCAGTGGGAATTGATCCCCAATGATAAAAGGAAATGTATATGCATTTTTAGCAATTTAAT
Organism: Pelodiscus sinensis; assembly: GCF_049634645.1. Lineage (NCBI taxonomy): Eukaryota > Metazoa > Chordata > Testudines > Trionychidae > Pelodiscus > Pelodiscus sinensis. Next base: position 204,234,578 of record NC_134712.1, read on the forward strand.
CTCACCCTATAGACAAACATACATTTCAAAGCATATGTATGAATATTTTAAATGATAAAGGATCATGTTCAGTGTTAACAGGCCAAAATATTATCCTTCCCACACACACACATTGCCAAATCAATATATATATATTTATTTTAAGAAGTTAATCTGAAAATTGTCAGCCTTTCAACACAAAGGATAGCATTGTAATACTAGGTACTTGCAATTATAATGTTTATCCAATATATTTCCTTGTGCTGAGACCTCCAGAAAGGGAGTGGTAACATAGAATAATGGACTCCAGCTTGTTTTGCTTTTAGCTTGTGACTGTACTAGTATATGCCTGTTGCTTAAGAAGGGCTATGGATTCCTATATTAGGTCAGTAGCTGTGTTAGTATCTGCTCTGGGAGTGGTAAACTCACCTAAGATGCTTAGTTTGTTGCGATACGCACAGATAATCACTATCCACTTTTCCCTAAAAGGGTACGTCTACACTACAGAGGAAGATTTCTACGCTACAGAGGAAGATTGAAGCTGCTGCTGTCAAACTTCCAGGGTTCAAATTAGCGGTCTAGTTAAGACAGCCAATTTGAAGTGAGAGAGGCACTCCCATTGATGCTGGTAACCCTACTTTCACGAGGAGTAAGGGAAATTGAAGGAAAAGAGTTCTTCCTTTGACTTCCTGCAGTTTAGAAAGTGCCAAAAGTTAAGCTACATCAACTTCAGCTACACAGTTAACATAGTTCAAGTTGCGTATCTTAACTCGACTTTGTCCCATAGTATAGACATACCCTGTGAAGGTAGAGTGAGCCAATAGGTGGCTGTAACTAGAAAGGCTCCCTTGTGCTGAAGAGTTTGGTGGACTGGAATAGAATAAAACTTAGGTCACATTTTGTATTAAATTTTCATTTGTAATAGTTTATAAAAGATTAATAAATGATTAAGAGATGTTATAAGCATGTGGCAGACCCAAGTAGTATCTGTTATAGTTAGAAGTACATCAAAAGAAATTATATATAGTTCTAAGCCATGGTGGTTGACCTTTTGTTGACTTGCTAGACTCAGTACCAACTGATCAGCCATTTACTTACACACCTATTCATAATGTATTAATCTTTTTATAACCTGCTTATAAATAGGGACGTAAAATGTGTTTAAAATGTAATTATGTAACTGTTAAAAAATCATAGCGGTTACACATGCTGCCGGCACTGCAGTATAAAGCTGAAATAAGTCTGTGGCTGAGACATAGGTAAGAGAGATTCCAAGTGCACTTGTGTGAAGGCAAGTTGTATTATGGCCCTAAGTTATGTATTTTTTCCATAAGTCATTACGAATTGTAAAATATTTGAGCATTCAAAAAGTAATGGCAGGAGGGGAAGTCTTTTAACTCATCCAGTAAAACAGCTAAACACAGATTTTTAAAAGCTGAAATGAATGTCAACCATCATTTATAGACTCCATCCTTTCTCCCTCCTTGCCGTCAGTCGCCTCTGAAATTGGTTTGTCTAGTACAGAATTGTGTAATGCCACATACCTGAGATACTACAATTGTGTAGTACTTGCTGCTGACTATTAGACTTGCCTGACAATCATCTAGTTAAAAAATATTTTTTGTTGAATTAAGTGCTCAGACTACAGCCACCATCAAGCAGCTCGACTGAACAACTAGAGAAGGGAGCCACGGAGATTCTGGCTCAAAAGAGCACTGACTACAAATAGGGTTCCCAGGGGTCCAGTTTTTAACTGGAAAATCAAGTAGAAAGGAGACCAATACAGTGTTTGGTTAGATGTGTACTAACTGGACACCAAAAGTCTGGTTACCACTGGTGGGTGGGAGGCTCTGGATCATCAACCCATGCCAGACCCTGCTGAGCTTGAGCCATCTCTTTTATGCATCTCATGGGAAGGTAGGCTCTGTGTCAGGGACTGCAGCTCGCATCCGAGCTCTGAGACAGAAGGAGCTCAGCTTGGGAAGCAGGGAGGAGGGAGAAAAGGTGGAAAGGATGGAATGAAGGGGGAGGCTGAAAGGGAGAGCAATGAATGATCTGGGCAGGTCTTTGAGAGAAATGGGAAAGGGGTAGAGCCTCAGGGGAAGAGGCAGGGCCAGGTGAGGCCCGGTGCTCCTCCTGTAATGTCTGGTTTTCAGAAATTAGACAGTTGGCAACAAAATTCCTAATAGTGGGACACATTCAGCAACACTGATTGGCTGGGAAGCTCTCTTTAAACCAGAAAGGTACAGGACATTGTCCAAGTAACTAGAGGAATTCCCAAATGGCTACTACTACAATAGATCCTGGCTATTTATTTGACTTATGAGTGCTGCCTTCCTGTCTGTACCTGCATCCCAGTTCCTACTTTCCTTCTGCTCTCTAGGTCCCTACTCCTACACCTTACTCCTGACTCTGGCTCTGGCTTTTGACTTGGAACCTGATGTGGTCATCTTCTTGACACTTGTGCTGTCTTCAGCTCTGATCTTGGCATCTCACTCTAACCATTAGTCCATACTGTCCACATCCAGGCCCTTACACTAGGTTACATATTTGAAATGACTGCTGACTTATAAAAATCCTAAACTTTAGCTACTGCTGCCCTCTAGTTGCCCATGAATTTTAAAAAAGAGAAAGTGATTTTTGTTTTTGGTTCTGGGATTGGGCACATGGGTTTGAAAGCATCTAACTTACTGTGCATAGAAACATTTCATTTGACGTACTTTTCCCAAGTATTTTGTTGAAAACCTATGTAAATAATGCATAAAGTAGAGCTTGAGCTTTTAACATACATGAGCAAGAATCTGAAATATTCTTGATTTGAGAGTTACGCTTTTTACAATTTGGGGTTTTTGCTTTTGTTTTTAATAACTTTTGTGTGTATGGAGTTTTTAAAAATAATCCATTATGCATGCCTATAAATGTCATCCAGCTGGGCTACCAAGCTCACAACATTCTTTCAAACAGGCACTATTACAAAACTGTATTTTGGAATTTCTGCTAATTATCCATTTAAGGCATCAGATACACATTTCTCTTCCTTTTTGGACTTTATCCATATCTTCGTATGTACATTTCTGTCAAACTACATGGCAAAGATTGGTATATGAAACCAAAGTGGGAGTGTGTGCAGTGCCTTGATTTCCTTGATCTCATTTAAGCATGCGTTTAATCTGTGTTGTTTGTTTTGATTCAGGATATTCCATCTCTATATATTTACCTAAAAATGAATTATCCAATAATACCACAGGTTTCTAAGCCTACCAGCCTTTCTCCTAACCTAGAGTCATGATCAAGAATGTAGGATAGCTAGTTGTGCTGCATTGCATGTCCATTTCATGCTTTACCTTTCTGCTGAAATTTCCAATAAGGCTGCCAAATGCAATGGTGGTTTTGTTATGAGGAAATTTGCTTTTGAAAAATTAGATTGAGAAGAAACCCCTTTCATTGACCCCTACCCCCATGGTACTAACCTCAGGTGTATACAAATCTGAAGTAGGACTGGGTACCTAGACAAGTGATGTTGACTATTTTTATCACAGCTAATGGCCCTTTGAAGTATTTAGGCATCACCCAAACTTGCTGTAATGATAAATAAGTAAATGATGTCTGTCTCCTGTTGCACTAGCAAAAATGTCTGCTCTATATTTATTGCTATTTCTCTGACTGTATAGCTGCTGCAGCAAGTTGGCATTGAAATACACAGTAATGAAGACTTATCTTGGTTATCTCTACTGTTATATGGCAGATAGTTAATGTATGTTATGATGATGCTTTAGAACTTTTGAAATTTTTATGGGAGTGCTTTACAAACATTTTTTAATTTGGCCTAGCAATTTATTTGTGAGATAGGTAGGATGTGTCTTTATTCCTGGTTCATAGATTCGATTTGTGTTGTTTCTTTTACTTTTTCTTAAAGGTCCTGGGATGGGGGAGGGGTAGAGTTATGGATTCTGGGGAGGCTTTGGACTGTTGTAGAAGGCTCTAAATTCCTTCCTCAGAGGGCCTTTTACTTTTGACTCTTGTTTTGTGTTGCATAATACACATATAAATTCCCATTTCTGCAAAACCACAGCTAGGAATTATCCATAAAATCTCCCTATGTTTCATGCCAGTAAATAGATGTGATAAACTACAGTAGAAACAAAATTGGACATACTATTGTGTTCTTTTCTTTCCAGGACTCTGAAAACTTGAATCTAAAATGACTCTGATTTCAGTGGTCCTAGATATTTATAGATTTGGAAGTTACTGTGACTTTCGTATATAACTTTTTTTGAATAACTGAAATATTTTTAAGAGGCTGTGCAAATTCAGCACATCAGAATTACCCCAAACATGATTTGGCCAGGATCTGGTTAGACCCTCAGACTGATAACTGACTTTTCTACATTACATTTATAAATATAACAAAAAGGGTAGTAATAAAACCTTAATATTTATAAATATAAAAAGTGTGTATGTGTTACAGTGAATAAATATAATCAAATAAGCTTTGAAAGCACAATGAATACAAGTACAACTTGTTTTATTTCCAAGTGGCAAGCAATTCTTTTCAGTATCTTGATTTTTAGAAGCTGGATGACTGTGAAGATTTAATTTCTTTGATAAAATTGTAGCAAGACCATAGTAACTTAAAGTTCATTGTTATACATTTTTTAATTGACAATTATCATTTAAAATGTGCATGGAGTAAAGAAAACATTGCTGCCTCTTGACCCTGTTTTTTGCATGTATGTTCCTGCAATACATCTTTATTTACTTAATTACAATTATTTAAAGTTGCCAAAATTGTTTTTTGAGCACAAGAAAGGAAGTGTTTTCCCCAGGACTCTGTATAAACTAAGAATATATTGCTGAAAAATGTAACCTGAAAAAAATGGCCAAAGCAGATTCCTCCCCCCTCCTTTCTTCTGTATATTTAATACATAGGAATAAGATGAGAATTGTTTTGATGCCTCTTCAAGGTTTTACAGTCTTTTTCAATCCCAGTCCAATTACATAGGAAATTTCAGTAAAATATATTAATTCTCAAATACATTTCTAAAGGGTCAATAATTCTTCAAAATAACTGTTAAGTGGTTTAAAATATTATCTATTTAGCCTTCATAATCAAATCACATACTTAAAGCATAACAGAACACAGGCAGGTTATTATGAGAATATATCAGTGATGCACACTTCCATATGCAGTATTACAAAGCTATATTGGGATATCAGCACGTGAAACTTCAGGTTAAGTTAGTGAATAGTTAAAAATAATCTTGAAATTGGAACATGGCTGAAATGTTGACAATAAAATAATTGACTTGTACTCCTCCTTAGTTAATTCACATATTTAATAATAACAATGCTTAGCTCTTACATAGCCCTTCTCCTTACTAGGCCTCAGAATGCTTTACAAGGGGAAGTCAGTGTAATTATTCCCATTTTAGTAATGGAGAAACTGAGGCACAAGGAAGTCACGTGATCCGTCCAAGGTCAGCAGCAAATCTGGAAATAGAACCCAAATTTCCTGAGTTAGTCTAGTGTTCAGGCCCATAAATCACATTGTCTTCTCCCTAATTTTATCACTTAAAGTAATCACGTTATGAAACAAAGTTAATATTTTTGTAGTCATCTTAATATTTGAATGTCATGTTTTATGTGTTTCAAACTATATTTCATTAATGTAGGATTTAACACTTACTATACTTATAAAGTATAGAAATTAGTTTTTATTTTTGTCTGGGTGCTAGGGAATTTAATCTTGAATTTATTTAATGTCTATATTTTTAATCCATAATGCATTTTTTAAAGAAAAAGCCCTGTTAGAATCTAGGAACCTTTGCCGTATACTGGAAATAAACACAGTCACATATGTATGTACACTGTGGTTGCAGAAGTACATATTCACAGACTGAAAACCATAGTCAAAGGAATCCAGACTGCTTATTTTTATACTTACTGATATCCCAGGGAAAAAGGTAAAGATCAGTTTATAAAACCTAGACAAAAGAAGGATGTAACTTTTTCTATTCTCCCTAGGGCTGAATCTCAGCTGAAATAACTGACAGTTTTTGGACTTACAGAAGGAAATGATGAGCTAAGATAAATATCCAGATGTTTGCTGGCCAGATGGATAAGCTTACAGTTTGGAAGACATGACTGTTATACCTGTGTCTTCTGAGAGGAAGTTGTAAATAGTAAACATACAAATTCTTTTACTTTGCAGCCCTGAAAAATTTGACTTTCCAATTAAAACTTCAAGTTTGTCTTTTTGTTTCTTCTTACTATACAACTTCACAAAAGCAGATCTTATAACTAGCTTCCAAATATAAATCTGTACAGTACAAAAAGGGATTTTTGAAATAGTCATACAAGACTAATTTAGCATGTATTGTTGGTACATTGTTTTTAATTTAGGGGTAATCTAGTTTACTGAAGTGTCTTGGTTTTCCACTTCCAGAACAAGGAAATAGGTGTGCTTTTTTTTAAAGGTTTCCTATGTTCTATTTCATTGTTTCAAGCCATTTATTTACCAAAATGTAAACCTTGACTTATACCACTCTTTCACCTGCTTACACTAATTCTCTCCTTGTCCCAAGTAGCACACAGATCTGTTTCTTTTCAAGTAAATTGGTAGAAGTAGCTTGCTGCACATGTAGCTGTAAAGCTCATCTATGTGCTTGCTTTCAGGCTCTGGGAGAGAGGAAGGGACAGACTCATGTAAGTCATGTAAATAAGTTAACTGTTAGGACTTGTGACCCAGATGTAGCAATTTGAGGAAAGTATTAGATTGAAGGAATATTCTTCCCAATATAGAAAGAGGTATCTTAAAATTGGCAAAGAAAAACAACTCTCTAAAAACTTGCAGGGATAAATTTTGAAAAGTGGCCTCAAAATGTGCACCTATGCATTTTTTTTGTTGCCTATGCATTTTTGGTAGTTAATAATGTAGACGAGATTTCTCTGTTGGTGACCAGGAACAAGAGGCGTTTGTCATGACTCCAGGACTGAAGTAAAAATGACCCCTTCCAGAATTCAGGCAAATAGTTAGCAGCCAGAACTCCCTTCTAGGACTGAAATAACTCCCATGGTTTGCATGGTCTGAGATAGGGGAGAAGATTGAAGCCTGGATAAGAACGTATGGGAGGTGATGAACTCATTATATGAAGTTCTCACTCCTAGAGAAGCTTCAAAACAAACGTGCAAATCTGTATTCGGGCTCCCTCTTTTGAGGCTTATACCATGGACTGATAATTTCCTGGCAAAGTGGTCTCACTACACCCGCCAGAACATTTAAACTTCCATGGCTTGCATGGAACCCACAGTTTCAGATTGATGCAACCCTTAATTTTATTTATTTATATGTTAACATCCTCTATTGTGCACGTACATCATAAAAACATGAAAACTACAGTTCAATAAGGTGTCATCCTCACCCCAAAAACTGACCTTCCAAAATTCCACAGCTGAAAACCATAGACTGTCACTGAGTTATTTGTTCCTCCCCAGAGCCCAAAGAGAACCGAAAGCCCCTGCAGCATGACCTGAAGGTAAACAATTCTAGCCTCAGTAAGAATATAGAATAGTGTAATCCTGTGAAATGCTGTTATGAAGAATATTATGGACAGACAAAGGGTGAGGGAAAGGGGCAAAATGTATAAGTAAGATGATCAGGGCAATATAGGGCACGCTCCTTACTAGTTCAGTGTCTTTTTCTATAGGGTCTAGAAAGAGGAAAGTGGAGAGATAAGAGGTGAGGACAATGGATGAGAAGAGTGAGGACAATCAGCTGATAAGTTACAATGGTAGAAGTGGGGTTGAATGAAAAAGGAACAACCACCAGTGTGGTAAATGAAAAATCATGAATCATCTTAAAAATTAGATTGCTTTTTAATGGGGAATTTTTCCTTTGTCTGCTGTCCGTACCATTAGAGTACATGTTTTCAAACCTTTTCCCACCACCGCAAGCACTAAAAACTTACTTAAAAATAATGAAAGCTGAGAATCTCATGCAACCAATAGACTTATAGGGTTGGGAGAGACTTCAAGAGGTCATGAAGTCCAACCCCAGGTTGAAAGCAGGACCAGTCCCAACTAAATCAACCCAGCCAAGGGTTTGTCAAGCCGGGATTTAAAAACCCTTGATTCCAGGAATTGTGCCTTAAGAAAAATGCAAAATGATCATGGCACTCTCTGTAAAATGGTAAGGATTGGTATCTTTGCAAGCAGGAGGAGAGACGGAGAATGTTAGGGGGGAAGCAGGAGGAGACTGAAAGGAGCAGAGGGGAGCAGAAAAGGGCTGTAGGTCAATGGGTATTGGGTAGGGATGTGACTGTCTAGTTGATTGTCCATTAAACAAATGCTTATCGGATAGTCAACAAACTAGTCGCCAAGCACTTCCCTCCCTTTCTGCCTCCATCAGAAAGAGGCAGCAAGGGGGGGGGGGGGGGAGAAAGAGGTGATTCAGGGTGTGGGGAGAAGCAGGAGACAGAGCAGGGGAATGATGGGGCTCAGGAGGAAGATAAGGGGAATATCAGAATGTGAGGATTGGGAGTAGATGCAGAAGGAGGGCAAAATAGTGATAATAACAGGAGATGGAGATGGGTAGAATCACAGCTCTTGTATTCCTGGAAGATTAATGGTGAAATCCTGGCCTAAGTCACTAGCAGTTTTGCCATTATCTTCAAGGAAGCTGAGACACTGCCCCAGAAATGGGTAAATTAAGTTTTTGTGAATGTTGCCAACTAGGATGTATTTTTGCATGTGCATTTACGATAGAATTTTGAATCTGAACTGTTCACACAGCTTGTGGGACAGCTTCTTCCCCAAAAGGTCAAAAACAAGATAACTGTAGCAAACACACTCCTCCTTCAACAAGTTATTTAAAAACCTCACAATTTTAAGACAGATTAATTAATTAATTTTTGAATGCATGCTGTTGGCACTCCTAGTATCTTCCTGGAAGATCAGGCAAACTTCCACTCCACTTTACTTCTTATAGGTGACATAGCAATAGTGAATGTTGAGGAATGATTTCAGTGTAATATTTTCTGATTAGCAGCACAGCCATTCTGAAATATTTACCTTTTTAAGCTTCATTTAGCCATTCCTGAACAGATGCGCTATTGATTATATATGGTACTGAGGAGTATCATGCATTTTTCTATAAGAAAATTATGTAACGGTTTCTTCATGCTGAAAAATCTCGGTGTTTTACAAATGTACCAAACTGATACAGAAAGTCTGTGCAGAGATCTCTTCATCTACTTTTGTAGAAGAACACGGTTGCAACACAATTTAGGACAGGACGTGAAGAATAATACTGTAATCAGCTGAAATTACAGGGGAATTTATATAGTCAAAATGTAATTATGCAAGGCAGAACTTGGTCAGGAAGCAGGATTAACTTTTGTGCTCTTTTGAAAGGCCAGAGGATCGTTAATAGCTATAAATGGTCAGGATGTTGGTTTTACGTATCACCCAAATGATGGCACTTGCAGCAGAGGGGTGCTCTTTAATATTGTACTGAGGAACTGATTAATTTCTGACTCGGTGATGAAGATGTATCCTACGGAAACAGGATCTAAACTTCCTTATGCAGTTTAACTTTCTTAAAGGTCTCTTGTCCAAATATCGACCCAATCCTTATTAGCTTGTCAGATCTAATGTGATCACAGCACATTCTAATGTAGCTGCAGGCTTGAATAAGGTAAATAGGAAATTACTTCACCAAATTTGTAAGCAAAACACTTTTCCCTATGTGTCTGTGGCACAAGGGCATACTCACAGCTGTTTGTCTGCAGTGTTTCTTTCAGTCTTTGCCTATTTTGCTACTCAGACAAAATACGCTGAATTTTTAATTCAGTGCTTTAGAGTAGGAGCAGTTTTTCCCTTTAATATTTGGGGCTATATGTCAATCACTGAATCTCATAGCGAGATAAATGTTTCTCTCCTAATGTTTCAAAATAGTATCTGACTCACCCTAACATTGGTGTAATTATGTGGCTATTACTCTGCACATTATGTCAAAAATGTACACTTTCCAGTTTCAAGAAGTAACGTAATAGAGGCCTAATTTCTAACAAAGAAATAACAAGCATGAGTAGCTACTAAATATTGACTGTCAAAATCCAGATGTAGGGAGTAAGGCCTACTAGAAGCCGAAATTTGCTGTATCTGTTTTGTTCTAAGGAAACTTAGCTCACTTTAACTTTGGAATGTTAATTGAAACCAAAATATTGCAGTCCACCAAGTCTGACTCAGGTAAATGCTATATTGGCAGCTGCTTTGAATATTTAACACTAACAAGGTCAAAATGAACCACAATGCAGCCCTACTGTATCATAGTTATTCCCATACATCAGCCACATTGTATTTAAACATTAATTTTAAGTTCAATGTTATTCTTCAGGGAAGTCATAAATTTAACCAGTGATTTGCCAAATTTAGAGGTGCAAATTTTTAAAATATAAAAAAATTAAAAATGATTCCTTTTCCTTATTGTTTTAATCATAATCATAATAACATAAGCCTTTTCCGTGGTTAGAGCTAGCAGTTCCTTCAACATTTGTTTTTCTGCTTTACCTGACCTTGCTGTTAGGTTTATAGCTTAATTTGTGAGGGAGTGACTCATTTATGCCCACTTTCATTATAGCATTATAAAACTGGTGCAGTTCACTTAAGCAAAAAAAGCAAAATTAGGTTTCCACCATGAACACATGCTTCTGGGGGAAAAAAAAAAAGCTAAGTACTTTTATGGCAGCATTTCTCATTAGCATAACCAAAAGATGGCAGTTGTCCATCCACTCAATATAATCTAAATGTATTCTCTTAATTCTATAATCTGCTAAATTAATAAAGTAAATTTGAAAATTAAGATTATTTAAAAGATTAAATAATGTAACAATGCAATATATGTGCATTTTACAGATAAGTGCAGTTTAATGTAAAATTAGTACTATAAATGCTTGTTTGAATCTGCTACTGAAAAAAATCACAAGACGTTAAATTGCTTGATGGTAATGCAACTGGCCTTACTATATTGGTACATTTTGTAATATAGGGATAAATAACAATCAATGCTCTACCTATTTAATGATTCCTTAAGGTCTAGTCCAGCTTTTAACATGTACATCATCATGGATTTTGGTAGGCAGTGTTATTTACATCACATGTCCTTCTGATCAGATAGCATATTCAACTCAAGAGTATGAGTGTGACAGACCCATATCCTGTTTTAAAGAAATATAACAAAAAGCTAACATCTGCCTGCTTGGCTTCATGTAGTGGACAAAAGTTTAGCAGAAAGTAACAAAATGTTAATCCTTTGTGCTCACTAAAGTATGCCTGACATCATGAGCACAACTCTCTGGTATTTGTTAGAGTACAACTTGCCAAGCCTGTAAAGAAAATGTTTTTGCAAGGCGTCTTGTTTTGTCCTGACATTTGCATGAGGACACAATTCAACATGAACCTTTTACTCTTCCTTTTCCCTTGGGGAATAATGAAAGGAGTCTATTCATTGCAGTCTCTTGGTGTTTTCACGGAAAAATCATACATAACAGTCTATCAACACAGGCCCACTCCTCATCTGAAACATGAGTAAAGCTTGGAATTGAAGCACTTTATGCCGACTGCATATTTCTACAGGAGGCTGGACTTTTGCCATTGTTAATAATGTTGAAACTAGAACTGACATCCCAAAATAAAAGAAACCGTTTGTGAAAAGAATATTTAAAAAGAGCAGTTGTATTGGCACTTGCTTATCTGATACATACCACATAGTTACGCTGGAAAATGTGGTGTTGGTTGGTTATTGTGCATAGTGGTTCTTGTTGTTTTTTTTGTTTTGTTTTTTTTTTTATAAAGAATATTACTCTTAAAAATGGGCTCTTCTCAGTTTGCAGGTTGAGCACATTCCTTAGGGAGTTGTGACAGGATGTTTTCTGTTAACCTCGTTTTTACCTTTTTTTAACTAGAGAAGGAAAATGATTTCTTACCAGTCATTTTCCCTCTGTATGACTAGATGGTAAAGTTGTATCTTAAAAAGCATTTGCTAGAATGCAATGTTCTCTATTTTGAAGTATGGAAACTGTATTTACCTGATTTTGAATTACTGAGGTATTCCCCCAGAAGAAATATCATAGCTCTTCCAGTGCAAAATAAGTCTAATGATGTGACATGGACAGTAAAAGACTTCAGAACCAGTGGAATCTAAGGGCTACACTTGCAAAGCATAGTATGAAATCTGAGCTGTATGACTCCATACACAAAGCAGGAGTAGTGAGGCTGTAATGTCACTTAAACACTTACAAATATTACCTTGATGTAATATGCTACTGTATCTTAGTACACCTCCAGGGTCAGTGGAACTCAAGCCCACTGGTTCAGCTTTTGCAATCCTGGGTTTAAGCTTCCACAGTGAATAATGACCCTAGGTCTAGAGTTTCCTAACCTGGGTCTCAGGCATCTATGTTGTCCTGAAATATTGGCTGTCTTGAAATTTGGGATTATATCTTCATGGTCAGACAAGCATAATATTCCCAGCAATTTACAATTTCATTAATGGAATTATTGTCCCCACTGTTATAGTAGGGGACTCGTTTACGTCCTTTCACCTTGGTTTATGAAGCCATATCCTGATCTCAGAGGGTCTGGCAAAAGATTCACAGCAGGTACAGAATGGTGGTTGAATGTGTGTTTGGCAGATTGAAATCCCGCTGGTGCTGTTTACAGAACCATTTGGATTCCAGTGTCATCAATGCTGTTTGCATTATCGTAGTTTGCTGTGCTCTTCATGATGTTTGTGAAGCCAAAGGTGAGCCATTTGCCCCTGAATTGGCCCATGACAGTGATGGATTGCTGAAAGTGCTTGGATCACAACTGGAGCAGGATGCACCTGGGTGACAGAAAACAGGGATGCTCTGTGCTCCTACATTATGGACTTGCATGGAGGAATGGAAGAGGGAAAATAGTATGATTATGAATGTGTTTGTACAGCAGTGTTCACAGTAGACGAGGAATTGTCACTGAACACTTTGAATGGGGAAGGATTGATTGTTTTAATATTTAATTATGGATGAGAGAACTTCTTTTGAATTGGGGAGGCAGTGCATTGTATGGCAAAAATTGTTGATTTTCATTATGGATTGATGCAAATAGATGTATTGAGAAATGGAATTTTGAAACAATTTCCCAATTGTGCTGTATCATGTTTATCTTTATTATCTGAAATACACATTATAAGTTGTGATGAAGTGATGGCAATAACCTTTCTGAATAAAAGACATTATTTACGAACGTGCCTATATAATAAAAAAAAATAACACTCAAGTATTGTTAGGCAGGCCAGTGGCATTATAGCACCAAAACATCAGTGAGAAACCAACAACAGACCAAATAATAAAACAAATTTCTCTTTTGGGCTCAATCAAGTCCCGAGGGTGCCGGACCAGGGAGGCCTAACCTGTACTGTAAAATGGATGTTTCAGTTCGCAGATACTCCTGGATACAACTGATATAAACAAAGTGAAAAGAGAGTACAAATATTGGTAAGTTTAAATTTACAAATGCTTTATGTTCAAAAATTGCAGACTGTTTTGGGGTTAGTATAAATTGGACCTCCCTTGTCCAGCACCCTTAGGACCTAACCAGTCCCAAAAAGGGGCTTTGCGGGACCAGTGGAGGTTCCTCTCCTCATGGTCCATGCTGCCCTGCTACCACTGGGCTAGGGATTCATTCTGGCCCCGCTGCTGCCCCAACCCCCGCTGCTTCCCCAGCCCCCAGCTCTCTGGCTGCCACTGACTGGGCCAGAACTCTTCCCTGTTGCCAGCTTCCTCCCCTCTCCCACACACTGGACTTCTGGCTGAGTCGCTGGTTCACCCTGTGGCACTCCTGTCTTGCTGCCAGACATCCCTGTTCCACGGCTCTGTGGTCCAGGAACATCCATGGTCTGTGCCACACCATGGATGTTGCCAGACGAGAAAGTCCCCGTTAAGGGGGAGGTACAACCTGTAGCTGTGGCTTATTAGCTAACCCTTCTCTGCGAAGTGAGATAGCAACCTGCAGAGGAGAGCCAAGAAATTTGCTCTCTGAAATATGATTATTTATCTGGTGTTCCTACTGCACTAAAAGTTTGCAGCTTTCAGCATATAAGATTGTGTCAAAATTCATGGGAGAAACAACAGAATCCTGCGTTAACATCCACATGGATACTGCCTCCTTCTGGTTTCCACAATAGTCTAGTCTGACTTTTTTTACTACATGAAAACACACGATAGATGGACTTTCAAATTGCTATAGAGCCATCTCACTTTCCAGCCCCAGAATACTTCTCTCCAGTTATGTTTTGGAAATGGATGTTGTGACTCCCTGGTACAGTTTCCTGTTTTTAGGGAGCTTATTTTGCTAGTGCATGGCTGATTTGAACGCAGCAGCATACTGAATGGGAAGGCAGTATAAAGTTCTTGTTTTTAACACTTGGCATATCTGTGTAAAAATGTGTGCGTGTCAAGTAAAAATGTAAATGGAAACTTGCCTAGCTGTTGTTTGTGCTTCCTGACATACATTTTGAATTCCTCATGGTGGCGTGGGGCTATGCCAAGGCAGTGGCATGCATTCTGACACTAGTGGTCACACACAGCTATCCCTTAATAAAGGGATCTGCATCTTATACTGCATCTTAGAATAAAAATTGAATCAGTTCATCAACTGGACAATCCCTTTCATTTGTAAATGTGTACAACAAATATGGAGCCAAACACTTATCAGGCACTGGGGTAGTTTTGGGGCTGCTCCTCCTGGGGCAGTCATTATACAGCTCCTCCAAAAATGGACCCAAGATATGCTGCGGCTGCTCCTGTGGCAAAGCTACCTTGGGGACAGGTATGAGCACCGCATTCACTTAGCTAGCTTAATCTGGTGCCTGCTGTCTCTCTCTGGGTCCAGTACGAGATTTGTGGCCTGAAAGTTACCATGACAGCTGACTAGACTATCATGAACAGCGGTTGGCTCGGGGCGTGGCATATAATTTGGTTAAGTTCCTGATAAAAGAGGAAGGATGATGGGAAGTTGACAGCATTACAATTTTTATCCCGGTAGTAGTCTCTTGTCATGCATGCTGCTCTGCCTGAAGTTGAATGTTTTGCTTGCCTTGCTGCCTGGTCACAGGATCACAGACAAATTTTGATAACAGTCCACTTTGAAAAGGACTACTTGCCCATGGCCATTAAAAGTGTAGGAAAAGGTTCATTCTGTTTGCAGTTCAGTGGTCAGGAAAAAATGGAAAGAGATAAATGCTGAGCAGATGGACTTGAAACAGGGGAGTTGCTTCCATTCCTTGAGAGTTGATTGCCTAATTTTGGGATAGAAAGGACAAGCCCATGCGATTGTGGGATAGCATTGATGGAGTCTCAGGACAAGCTGTGTCCTCACTGCAAAATAATGGAGCTTGAACCTGAGTCCGAGTTTGAGTTCAGCCTGAACCGAGACACCTTGCTAAATTTGGGGGCCCAGGACTGTAGGACTAGAGGGCTTGTGTGGACCAAGTCAAACACAAATGGCTGTAAATGGAAATGGGGTTTCGGCTTGGGCCTGAATTTGAATCTTGGTTTATGCTACAGTGTAGATGTACCCTATTGGGAGGGGGAGGAGAGAAAGCTGCCTGGGGCTTCTCATGCCCTGGGAGTGGGTTCCAGTTGCGATGGCTTCTCAAATCCCCTTCCGCCACCCTGATCCCTGCCTTGCCCATTTTGCAGCTTCACTAGAGTCTTGAAATTGACAAGAGAACTAATAGCTGATGTAACAGAAACTACACAGACACTGCATCATCCTCACTACACCGACTTAAGCCCTATGCTTCTTCTGGAGGTGGAGTTACTACATCAACCAAGGGCACTAAGGGTTCGGCTAGACTGTGGAGGATAACAGGAATCCGAAAAAACTCTGCCGTGTCCAGGGAATGCGCTTTTTTGGAAGCCCCTGTATTCCCCCCCAAAATTTCGCCTTGTCCAGATGGGCCAAATTTTGAAAAAGCCTCTTCTGACAAAAATGCGGAGCACATTTTGTGTATTTTTTTTCTGATAGAGCCTCACAGTCTTGCTGTACAGTGGGACAAGATTGTAGTGTAGTGACATAATTAGGTTGATGTAAACTGCAGTTCGTTGACTTGTGTAGTGTAGGCCAGACCTAAGAAGCTGGGCAAACTGACTCAGATGTATGGGGCTTGGACTGTGGGGATAAATGCTGCAGTGTAGACATTTGAGGTTTGGGCTTTGAACCCCCAGCACAGTTGTGATGGAGGGGGGAGCAGTGATTGAGAGATTCCTTCTCTTCCACTTGCACAAGAAGGAAAGAATTCAGACCTAGTTCTCCCTCCTTCTGTATTTCATATCATTTTCTTTATTTCACCTCTTATATACCTCTATCAAGATTTTCAGCCTCCTTTATATCATTGCTGCAACTGTTATCACCTACAACTAGTCCTCTTTAGATGCACACTAGAACATGTATCTGTGCTCTGAAGCTGCTTCTAAGACGTTACCTTAACAGGTCTTACCCTGGCAGGAATTTGCACTGTATTTATGTGGCACTCTGGTGTCTGAGGAAAACTAATTGCAAGTGACTGAGCCAATTCTCTTCAAAAGAAGGCATAACCCAGGAATGGCAGTGAACCAGAAACCACCACATCATATCAACTGCTAGTGACCTATTTATGGCCTTTAGATTAGGAACTGCTACCCTAGCTATGAAGATGTAGTGATGCCATTTGTTAAGACTGTGTGTAACTGCCACTGGGTGGATTTGAACCTGTGACTTCTGAAGCTTAGTATAGGAGCCTTTGAGCTGAAAGTCAGCTGTCTCTCAGCCCATGCTGTAGAGGTCTCTTATTCTTATCTGTTGCTGTGGTCTAGGTGCCTCTCCATGGGACAGTGAACCACATTAGGGCTATGTCCATACTGTAGTCTTTTTAGCAAAAACATATGCAAATGAGGCTAAGCATGGAATATCGCCTCATTTGCATAATTAATGAATGTCCATTTTGCGCAAGAAGTTTTTGCCTCTGCATGGTTCCTTTTTGCACAAAACCCCCTCTTGTGCAAGAGCCATTCTTCAGAAAAAAATGCAGAAGAATGGCTCTTGCATAAGAGCCTTGTGCGCAAAAATGGATGCTAATTAATTATGAAAATGAGGTGCAGCGATATTCCATGCTTAGCCCTATTTGCATATATTTTTTTCGCGAAAAGGCTACGGTATAGATGTAGCCTAAGTGTGTGGGTTACATATATTGAGTATTTCATTTTGGCCAGGATTAAAACCATTCCTCTCTCCTCCTCCCCCCAAATAATTGAACGTAGACAAACTTTACACACTTCTTTTAACATAATTGATTTTTAAAAAACAGTGTTTGTTTCTTTAAAAAAAATACCCCAACCGTAGGAAGCAATAATTAAAAGTGCTGCTTTATTTGAAATTTGGATTGAGATGCTACCTGTGAATTGCAAAATACCTCTCTCTCTCCCTCTTCACATCTGTTCTGCAGTACTTTTTGCATGAGATTTATAGTTCCATTCACAGCAGCTGTTGGAGCTCCTTACTTATATGGCAAGAGAAGAGGTCTTTGTCCCTCCCTACCAGTGCTATGCCCCCAGGGTTCAGTAAACATCCTTCCCTTTTATATAACCAATGGCAGTCTGATTAGCCTCTTTTGAGCTTCTTGGTTGATCAATGACAGGGGCTAAGGAACATGGCTGGTAGCTTTGCTCCTGAAACAGCTTTCAAAATAAATCTCTGTCTCTCCCATCACCATGAGGGTTCCTTTATATTGGGATGGAACAAGGGTGATTGGAGAGACGTGCCTCAGCAACCAAGCTACCAACCTCATTCCTTACACAACCGTACTAGGAGAGAGTCCCATTCTGATATGCTAAATGAGGCTCATTGGATGGGCATTGCAGGTAGAATGGTTGCACAGGCACCTTCAAGTTTTCCTTTTGAGTGATTCTACATCTGCTCCTCTCATGTATTTCCTGGCCTCTGTGGAGAGATCTAGCACACGGCCTACTACTAAGATTGGGTTCTGGATCCCTTTGTTTGGCCCAAGTGTATAATTTGAGGACTATATCCAGCTCCGTGTAGATGATAGTTATTAGAAAGCATCCAGAAATTTTCTGCTGTGTGTTGTATGGATCCACTGAAGAAACAAAAACCTTTTGAACCATATAAACACATTCTCAGTCTGTTACACTGAGGCATGTCTGCATTTAGTATTATATTACTTTTTTTGGCTATTATTTGATTTATATAAAAATGATTGGAAAAGTCCAGAGATAAGGTATATAACTTTTCTCTGCAAATGGCCTAATTAAAACATATAATATAACTTTATTTTAAACTGTTTTGATTTCTTTTTGTAATTCTCACACAAACAAAAATCCCACATTTACTTTGAAAAAGCATTAATTACACATCATCTTATAGTAGCATTTAATCTGTCTACATCAGTGTGAAGACTTTCATATTTGTTAATATATTCATTATTAATATTAATCTAGAGACATGGAAGAATTTGTTTTAAATGCACTTGTTTATCTAGATTAAAAATATTCAAAACATCGTATGAATGCCTGTAAAATATGATAGATGTTTCCAGAAAATCTTTACTCGTTTATATTCTTCCAGCAAAGTGAATCAAAAACCAAAGTTCCTTTTACTATTTCATATCTCTGATTTTTAAAATTAAGAGATAAATTAAATGGCTGTTGGACTGAAAATTTTTAGAAGGAAAAAGCATGTTTTCATTTAAGGAGTGCGTTAATATATATAATTTTCCAAATGGCTAGAGAAAGGCAGTAATACCTTGTACAAACATAGTTTGCTATCTCCTGACCTCCACACGGTACATATGAAATGAAACTATTTTTCATTTGTAACAAACTGCAGAAACTAAAGTATGGAAAATTCATTCTGTGCTTCGTCAGTGGCTGCAAGTGACTGAAGGAGCATAAATAAGCTTGTCTCAGAAGTCACTCATCGGTAGGTTGTAATCCCACACCAGAACACAGTGAATAATTACTATAGTGAATTGTTATTTTTGTGACATCCTGAATGTTCTGTAGTAATCAAATTTATTTTTACAGCATAATGTGCAAAATATAATTTATTAAGTTAGTTTGTTTATGTATAATTTCTATAATGTTGAAATCCTCCTTGCTATTTTTAAAAAAATAGTGTTCAATAATTATTTTATAATGATACAGTAGTAAGGCTTCATACTGTATTACTGTTCTTAATGCGGTCACATAACTAAAGCTTTTCCAAAGGCTGACAAGCAGAGTAAAAAAAAAAAAATTGAGAACGGCTTTTAATTTGAAAAATATTAAGAACCTGAGACAAATGTGTACACACACACACAAAGACTGTCATGATTAACACGTATAGTATTTAAACACAATGGGAAATTTAACACTTTCCATTCTAGCAGATTATCTACATTGGCAATCCAGGTTGTAGCCCTAAAATCTGGGATTCTCTGGTCCGGCAACATCCGTGGTCCAGCATGACCATGGATGTTCCAGGATCAGAGTGTCACAGCATGCTGCAGAAGGCTGGGGGCCTGGGAGCTGTCGCGTGGCATATTTGGGCTGTGAGGGGGAGCAAGTACCCAGTGCACTGCTCAGCTGGGCTGTGGGAGCCCACACTGACTTAGTTGGGCTGAAATGACCTCCTCTGGTCCAGAAAAATCCCTTATTTGGGACCAGTCAGGTTCCGAGGGTGCCAGACCAGGGAGGTCCAACCTGTAGTTTGAAAGAATGTGTTCTAAAGTTTGGGGCATAGGACAAATATCTTAATGAATATCTGTCCATATTAGAAGAGAATACCTGAGCCTTGGAACAGATTAATCCTTTTATGTGGTATATTTTCAATTTTAAAACATGGACCTAAGTCAAATAAAATTCTGTATAATCTTGCAGGTATGAAGCCATTAGGGCTCCCTAGAAAGCTTATCTTTGTCCACAGATGTGTTTTTAAAATCGAAGATGTAAGTCCACTTATATGATTACATCAAACAATAGTAAAACCCCTTTCTGTCAGGCAGCTTGCAGTTTGTAGTGAACACTTCAAACTATTGTCACAGTTTTCAGTACATATTTGTTAATTTGTTCAACATTTAGTTAGAGTGATGGTTTAAGACATATTAACTCCCAGAAATATGTATAAACTTTGTTAGGAAATCTGTTTCTATCATCATTCTAGGTCTTTTTCAAACCTTTTTTGTAATTAGTAGTGAAGTAATTTGTATAATTATATTAGTGCTATCCTTGGCATAAAGATACTGATTGAAAATAGAACCAAATGGGGTATCTATCCTTAAGATACATTATATTTAATTCTGGGGGATTTCTGTGGATTTTGGAGTCACTCATGCTGTGAAAGGCTGAAGACAAAGAGATTCTATCTGTCACCTATCCAGAAGTCAGGCCAACGCTTTGAATTAGATAAAAAAGATGTCTCCATTACTCTTTAATCCCTTTGCATAATCCCATGCTGCCTAGGAGAGTTAAGGTACTGAAGAAAGATGCATGGACCTAGATCTGACCTTAGGGTCCAATTTCTGTTATGTGAAAGGTTTTTTTAAGTGGATTTATGGGAGCTTCACCTGCTCACCTCTAATAACTGGAACATTTCTCAAGCATTTGTGTTGGACAGAATCATGATTGTGCCTTTGGGAATGTGATAATTTAAGGTAGATTGCTGTCTAATTCCCAATGGTCTGTTGCAAAGGTGACCATATTTCTAAAATAAAACATAAGGAACTGTACTGGCAACTTGTGTTGTGTTGTGTTGCCCTGCCCTTCTTTACCTGCAACTAATGCCAGGCCTGGAGTGGGGCGAGGGATGGGGGGAGGAGGAGGAACTTGGCTCAGTTTGGTGCTGACTAGAGAGAAGGGGGAAGGCAGGAGCTTGGTCTAGTGGTCTGAGGGCCTGAACCAGAGCCTTTCTGCCCAGAATCCACGGGAACAAATAAGCTCCACCCATACCCCTTTGGGGGAAAAAGAGGGGATCTGGACTCTTAAGGTCACACCCCAAATTTAAGGACTTGGACAGGGAGTGGCTGAGACTTCTTGGGCCAGAAACACAGGGGACAAGGGGACAACCTTCCCTCCTTTGGCCCCTACCTACTCAGTTACGTAACCACTAGGCTACTCAGCCTCCAGGGACTTGGTCACACTTGTATACTTTTTAAAAAGAATTAGCCCTTGTGTCACCACTACCAGCTTCTGACTCAGCAACAACACCTGCATACAGGCAGTCCCCGGGTTACATGGATCCGACTTACATCGGATCCCTACTTACAAATGGGGTGAGGCAACCCCGCACTAGCTGCTTCCCCCCAGCAGACCAGGATGACGCAAAGCTAGCGCCCCCTCCCCCAGCAGACCAGGGAGACGCGGAGCGGCTTTTCTCAGCAGACACCTCAGCTTGAGAATAAAGGACTGAGGGAAGTGAGGTGTGGGAGAATAAAACTGAGCTCTGGAGAAATGTTTGGCTAGCGTTTCCCCTACAATATGTACCAGTTCCGACTTACATACAAATTCAACTTAAGAACAAACCTACAGTCCCTATCTTGTACGTAACCTGGGGACTGCCTGTATATCTCGGAATGGAAGTCTTCCCAGTAATTTGTGTAATGTTTACTCTACAGCTGGGAGTGAGCATCCCAGCCTGAGTAGACAGACTTGTGCTAGCAGGACTTGTGCTAATGGCTCAAAATTACTAAGTGGACGTTACAGCACTGGCAGAGGTTTGAACTATCCACCCAAGCTTGAACCCACAGTATAGAGGTTCCAAGCTCAAATTTCCTTCAGTGCTTCAATGTCCACACAACAATTTTTGTGCACTAATGCAAGCCCCTGTAGCACAAGTCTGTTTACCACAGCTGGCAGGCTTACTCCCAGCTGCAATGTAGATATGCCATTAGTGTTCAGAATTAGTTCACTGTGAAATGGGCAGGCATTCTTACCATTCTCTTTAAGCTAAACTGCTTTGATAAATGTACACTCATCTGATTCCCATGTCCTTCCCCTGCAAATATTTGTTCATTACAGTTAGCACTTGTTCCACTAGATTTTGTTTCTGATAAACAGAGCAAATTCTGTTTGTGTCTGGAACATACATTTTGTAGTTTTAAAATACTAAAAGACTTACTGGGTGTGCAGGAGTCAGGGCAGGGCAGAGCCTTGGATTATGCGGGGCTCAGGACAGGATGCTGGAGGTGTGGGGGATGGAGGAGCTGCAGGGGGCTCCCTCCCTTCTCCTTGGCTCCTCCTGGGTTGGGAAGGGGAGTGCTGGGGACTCTCTCCCTCCCCCCGACCTCTCCTGGGAAGGAAGGCCCTCTTTCTCCCCCTTAGTCCCTCCCAGGGTGGGGAGGAACCTGTGAGGGTTGGGCTGTCTCGTGAGCAGGGGGACCCCATTTACCACATCTGGTGACAGGCAAGATGGAAAACCCCAGTCCCAGCTGGCCACTCCCTTGCTGGTATGGCTGCCTACAGTGGTACCTCTGCAGTATAGCTCTCCCCTGTGCTTACTGCCCCCAATGGTGACTGTGAGAATCATGTCCCTCCTCACTCTGCCCCCTTTCTTTCCATGTTCTGGAAAACAGTCCCCTTCCCCACAGTTTCCATTTTCCTGGCACAACCAAACCCTAACCTTGCACTACATTAGGAGAAGAGAAAGTTGCATACCAAATTTGGTGGTCTTAGGTCTTACTGTTTAGGAAGAGTTTTTGAACAAACAGACTCATAGACAGACAGACAGATGCACATTTCTAAATATTGATAGATAGATAGATAGATATGGAATAACTTCTGTAGCTACTAGCCCTGGGGCAATTCTGAACAGAGTAAGTACCCTTTAAAAATTTCAAGGAACATCCATATAAGGCTAAACTATTGTTCAGATTGCATATTAGTACCTTGATGTAAGGGAAATTAGGCCTCCATAAACGCCTCCATGGCCTTTGTACCATGTACCTCCTTGCATACACCAGGGGGCAAAGGGAGGGGGAAGATGGGCAGAACCAGGGCTGGCCCACAACATTTTGGCACCTGAGGCGGAGAGCTCAAATGACACCTCCATGCATCCTCACTGCACAAGCAGCAGACACAGTCTGGGGCATAGGAGATTCCATCTGGGGCATAGGAGATTTCATGACAAGCTGTGGCCTTACCATGCTGTTCCATCTGTGCACTCACTCCCTTATGGAGCCTCATTGAAATCAATGATTCTCTGTCAGAGCCAAGGTGTTTGATATAGTGAATACAACTCAAACTGGTGTGTTAGAAAAAAAATGAATCATTGTAATGTGTCTTGATGTGAGAGCATACTGGAGACTTCTGTTTGCTATATAGAACATTTTGCATTATGTAGTGCTTATGCTTTATTGTTTAGAATTTTTTAATGTTGTTGATTTTTATATTAATTTAAAAACTTGATTTAAATTCCTTATGCCTTTTTTGCTTTCAGAACTGTGCCTTACCAATAAATGTTCTTCTCAGATTGTTCAGTTTATAGCACAGAATATTACTTTTTTATTTGTAATTGCACTGCAGATTATGATGTGGTGGAAAAAAGCTATTCTTTTCTTAAGGCATAAAACCAAGTTCCTGTCTGTTTTGCGGATGTTAAAAATCCCATGACACTCCAGAAAGAAGAGTGAGAGTATTAACTCTCAGGAACCCTTGGCTAAATACCCATGAAAAGATCTTTTTCCTCCCAACACAGGGGGCTAAGCTTGTTAAGAATGCTCCCTGTGAAAGAAACACTTTAATAAATAAAATAAATTTAAGAGCATTTTCTTTGGAGAAGGAGGAGAGCAATGGGAATCAAATCCAGCCTTTTATCTCTCTCTTAAGAGTGTTATGGAGTAGGACAGCTTTTTTGAGGAGTGCCCTGAATATGTAAGAATGAACTGCTAGGGAAGTAATGATTGCTTAGAAATATTTTTTTACCTATTTTTACATTTTACAGCTTTGGGGAGAAGCCTTATATGTAATTTTTTCTCTAGAAGTTGGGTGTCTTTTTTAACTAAAGCACTAAATCAAAGGTAGCGTAAAAAAATCAAAAAAGTTTTTTGGACCAGATTTAGACCACTTTAAGAAAAGAGCAGCTTTCATTATTTTAAACCACTAGAACTTTTACTCAAGTTAATTGTGCTAAGTAGTTATTTAAAATTATTGTGTCTCATAAAAATACGCGTCTTGCAGAGAAATTTCACTCTTGTTAAAGGTTGTGAAATTGCTTAATATGTTTGCTCTGTAAGGTGGTGTGTATTTTTTTTTTGTTTGTTTTTGTTTGAACTTTGTCAGGCAGATGGTTTTCCTGGAAGAGATCGTCTGATGTTAAAGCATCTTTAAATGTTAGTATACTTTCTCAGGGTGCACTTTGCTACCCTTTAGAAATGTGGAGCAGTTCTTTGAAAATATCAGTTATCTTAGATGACATAGGGCTGACAGATACCGGGAGTCTGAGCTACTGTGCCTAACAATTGATAGACACCCCTCACTGGAACTGGGGGCTTTTGTGTGCTCTGGTTGTTAAGACAAACAGAAAATGCTTCTGCCAAAAGAGGCCACCCTACAGAGCTGTGGATAGATGTTGTTATTTTTAAGAAGAAGCCCTCTGGTGATATAACAGGGCTGACCCTGTTAGTGGGGGCTCCATAAATCTTTCTCAACCAAAAGTTCCTGGCCGTGCAGGTTGGAGGGTGGACAAAAGAATCAAAAGAGCCAGGATGTGAAGTCTCTGTACTGTACATGTGAGGATTGCCTATGGGACTTTGCAATAATATAACAATAGCCAAGATTGCAAGGCGCAGCTTCAGTTCACTGCCTGCTTTCAACTGCTTCTAATAACAGCTTTAATTTTAGATTCCTCATGTTATTCTACATAAAATCTCAAGGTTATATTGGTACTTTTCAGAGTTTTAAAGAAAACCCCAGAAATCTTGCATAGCTTCTCTCTGTTAGTAAGAAACTCTATTAAGAAGTGTGGCCATAATATAAAAAAGGTAATAGCTGGACTAGAAATGATGGTGACATGTATGATTCTCCATATTTTAGGAGATTCCCATTCTCCCCTGTTGAAAAGAATTCCATAAAATGTAACATGTCTACCTGTCTACAGTGGATGTTTTACCATCCCATGTTAATGTTTGTTAATCATGTACTTTATTTAGAATTTTGCTGTACTGTAGCTACTGAAATGTGAACGATGAGGCCTTTCTTTGAAGATGCTGATGAAAAACCAACCTCTAGGTCAGAATCAAGCTGTGAAACCCACCTAGTGATTCCAGAAAAAAAAATCTCTTGTTTTCCACCTAATGAAGCCATGGGCACAATCATTTGCCACCTGCGAACAGGTGACATCACAAACAGAAACTAGAATTTTTAGTTTGAAATACAGGACTGAACATTTCAGTTAGCTTGTAGAGGTGGTTAAGGTTTTTGCCTGGTTGCAGGAACCAGCTAGAGGCCAACATAGTCCCTAATTCTGAGCTATAGTCCATTCCCTTTATATCTTTCCATGAGGGACACAATTGTGTCCCCCTAGCCACCAGTACCTCTGGTGCAAGGGGATTTTCTGTGTGGCATAGGGCTGTTGAATTAGCTCCATGCTACCTCCTCCAGATGTGACATAGGGCTATGACTACAATTCTCTGTGTTCCATCTAATCTGGATCACAGGTAGTCCCTGAGGAAGTCAGTGCAGAGAATACACGATATATTGAGCCTTCTCTAAATTACACTAAGGGCTATTTTGGTCCTTGGGCAAGCCCAACATTTCAGAAACACAAAGGTGGCATAAAGTCACTTTGCCTATCTTTCTAATGGGCAATGTCTCCTGTAAGGCATGGTGCAGAATCTGTCTCTTACGTCTAATCTCCATTTTATCCTCCAGCTGTAGGCATGTGCTATGTATTCCTTACCATTAGGAGAAGTACTTGGATGAGAATAATTACAGTGGCTCTTACTGGAATGCATCTGATATCTCAGCACTCCTCAGGAAGCAATTCAGAATTCTGCAACAAATGTACAGTTGATGATATTGTGTAATTATCTGTATATAAACAGGAACGTTCTCATTAATAAAATTCTGCATTTGAACACAGTGAAGTCAATAGGTTTCATTTGGTTCAGACTGGCTTTCAGTCCAGGCTTTCATATGAGGTACTCATTTATACACTGTTGGAGCTGAATTAGAATCAGCCCCCTTGTCACGGAGGTCTGGGAAAGCTCCTAGAAGTCCTTGACCATCTTTACGCATTAGAAAATTCTACCCCTTGATGCAGAATACAAATTCAGTTTAAAAATGAAAAGGCTTTATTTTGGTTGGGCAAATAGGCCCAGATCCTCAAAGGTATTTAGGTACCTAACTACCTTTCAGGAGCTGGGCCATAGAAATACTTTAAGGGCAGTTAAAGTGAATGGTTAAGACTCCTATTGTTTTCAGTAGGCATTGAGTTAGACCCATGAAGCACGCGGGCAGACTTTTTGCTCTATAGTTGTGCAACAGCTAGTTCTCCTTACCATTTTAACATCTCAGTATACCTTCATTCCACAAATGCAGAACTCACATGGTGTGCCTTCATGTAAAGCACAGTGAAAACAAAACCATATAAATAGCTCTTGTTTGGAATAAAGTAAAGTTCTTGCAAGAATTATACTCAAGAATCTAAATGCCCAAAGGACCAATAAAAATAAAATAAAATTTATATAAAATGTCATTAGGATTCCATTTTTAAAATCTAATTATCAGTGAGAAGTAGTTCTGTGTCTTATGTATCAATCATCAGAGAAGGTGGAGGAAAGAAAAGCATAATGGAAATCTTTGGAAAGATATAGTTTTGAAAACACTCTAATTAGATAATATGTATTTATAATCTGTATTATGGCACTGACAATATTTTGTCACAAATACAGTATTCAGAAGTGAACAACTGGGACTAAACTGATAACCGTGACACTACCATCTATTCATATTGTAGAATGAACTGTTCTAGTCACCCTTAAAAGGGCAGGCTGCCATTGAAGAAGTCGTCAGTAGTATAAACATGTACTATGTGTAAGGCAGAACCTACTCTAAACAGAAATATTAACAAACATGGCTCTAAACAGAAATATTAACATTTCATATCTGCAGTATTTACAAACATGGATTTTTCTTATTCACACATTAACATTTGCTAAATCATCTTTTAAAAAAGATTAAGAAAATATCGTTTTGGTGAAGCAGTCTTATTTTTAGGTATGAGTTGCCATTTCTCAGCATTTCAGTTATTCCCTGTAGACTGTCATGATATATTTCCCAGAGATATCCCCAATATCCATCCATTAACTTTGATGTCAATCGACTTTTGCTTCCACAAGGTAACAAATGCTATTGTTACATGTCAGAAAATAATATAGTGATAAATTTGTTAAGCGCTAAATGGAAGTAATGGAACCGAGAGGACGTGAAATAATGAAGCGAGCATAATATTGCTAATTTGATTGAAAGATCAACTGCATTCAAGATTTAGAGACTTGCTGCAGATTACAGGTTTTGCAAACAACAAGCAATTGAACAAATGTAATTAAAAAAATAAGGGCAGTGCATCAGATATAATACTTCATTTGTTTCACATGTAAAGTTTTATTGTTTTGTTGATCATTAATAATGTACAGGCAGTCCCTGGGTTACGTACAAGATAGGGACTGTAGGTTTGTTCTTAAGTTGAATCTGTATGTAAGTCGGAACTGGCGTCCAGATTCAGCCGCTGCTGAAACTGATCAGTTTCAACAGCGGCTGAATCTGGACGCCAGTTCTGACTTACATACAGATTCAACTTAAGAACCCCAGGCATCCCCAAGTCAGCTGCTGCTGAAACAGATCAGCGGCTGATTCCAGGAAGCCCGGGGCTGGGGCTTCCTGTAGTCAGCCACTGGTCAGTTTCAGCAGCGGCTGACTTGAGGATGCCTGGGGCAGAGCAGCTGGGGTGCTGCTGGGTTAGTCCAGTAGCACCGCCGCTCCTTGGCTCTACTGGACCAACCCAGCAGCACCCCAGCTGCTCTGCCCCAGGTGTCTTGATTCAGCTGCTGCTGAAACTGATCAGCAGCGGCTGAATCAGGACTCCTGAGGCAGAGCAGCTGGGGTGCTGCCGGGTTGGTCCAGTAGCGCCAAGGAGTGGTGCTGCGGGACCAACCGGCAGCGCCCCACCTGCTCTACCACAGGCCCGGGGCTTTGCTCCACGTCTCCCTGGTCTGCTGGGGGGGGGGCACTAGCTGCGCGCCCCCCCCCCAGCAGACCAGGGACACGGGGAGCAAAGCCGCAGTGGCGGCGGGGTGCCGCACCTCTGAGGCTTTGCTCCAGCAAAGCCTCAGAGGCGCGGGACCTCTCCGCCTCCCCGGCTTTGCTCCAGGTGTCACTGGTCTGCTGGAGACAGTCCCCAGCAAACCAGGGCACCTGGAGCAGCTTTTCTCGCCCCGGAGGTTGAGGTGGCGGGACCGCTGCGCTCTGGGCGGTCCCGCTGCCTGCGAGCTCCGGGCGAGAAAGCCCTGTTCGTAAGTGTGGATCCGACATAAGTTGGATCCGCGTAACGCGGGGACTGCCTGTACTAGTAAATATTCTGTAGCACATTTTGCAAAGCTGTGGGTCCAGCTTCTTCTCTAATTTATTCCTGTGCCACCACCTTCACGTCAAAGTTCAAAAAGGATACATAGGAAAATAATTTGGTCCACTAATTTTCAGCAGTAAGAGGAATCATTAAAGTCCTATAATGTTCAGTCTGTACCAAAAATTTCAAGAGCTCACTGTTTGTATGTGCACAGTGCAAGTTACAGGTAATACAGATTAGTGACATGCAAAATGAAATGATGTTACTGTACTTATACTATCAAATTCCTGAATTTGTATCTGCACCCATTGCTCTGTAAGAAGACAAGGATACCAAATGTATGGTTATGTTAGTAACATGTGAGGCACTTGGCCAAATTCTGATCTCTTTTTACACTGGTGCGAATGTGGAATAACTCCCTTGATTTGAATGGAATTATTTTGGATTTACACTGGTGTATTTGAGCACAGATTTTTGCCCCTGTGGAGTTATTCTGGATTTGCACAAATGTAACAAAGACTAGAATTTGCTTACTGTGTGATAGAGTGTGTCATCCGATACTCTGTCACCTGCTGGCATGTGTGGTACTCTCATGCTGAAGATAGGATTTTCTTGTTTAAGAAACTGTGGACCTTTCACAAAATAGGGAATAGTCAATAAATTATATGCTAGCTATGGCTGTTCCACATATCAAGTCATATTTCTGTGTGTCATTGCCCAAACTGTTCTAGGTTGTTCACATGTTTTTGTTGCTCTGTCTTTTCAGGTTCTTAGAATTAGTTTTTGTTGTATTTTGGTCCATAATAATTTAGAAAAATAATTTTCCTTTCCTTCTGCCAAAAGAAAGAAATGGAACGAGGAATTCAACAGACAACTTTGCTTTCCAAATACCAGTGATTGCACATAATTGTGTCTTTGCTAAGGATATATTGCTACTAAATTATGCAAGTTAAACTGCAGCCCCGGTAAGAAATAATAGAATCATAGAATACTAGAACTGGAAGGGACCTTGAGAGATAATCAAGTCCAGTCTCCTGCCCTCATGGCAGGATCAATCACAGTCTATATCATCCCTGATAGATGTCTGTCTAACCTGCTCTTAAATATCTCCAGTGATGGAGATTCACATCCTCCTTAGGCAATTTATTCCAGTGTTTAACCACCCTGACAGGAAGTTTTTCCTAATGTCCAACCTAAACCTCCCTT
This sequence comes from Pelodiscus sinensis, assembly GCF_049634645.1. Taxonomy (NCBI): domain Eukaryota; kingdom Metazoa; phylum Chordata; order Testudines; family Trionychidae; genus Pelodiscus; species Pelodiscus sinensis. The sequence continues at coordinate 204,264,398 of NC_134712.1, forward strand.
GCTGCAGTTTACGCCCATTGCTTCTTGTCCCATCATCAGAGGCCAAGGAGAACAATTTTTCTTCCCCTCCTCCCTGTGATACCCTTTTAGATACCTGAAATCTGCTATCATATCCCCTTTCCGTCTTCTCTTTTCCAAACTAAACAAGCCCAATTCCTTCAGCCTTGCCTCATAGCTTATGTTTTCTAAACCTGTAATCATTCTTGATGCTCTTCTCTGGACCTTCGCCAATGTCTCCACATCTTTCTTGTAATGTGGTGCCCAGAACAGGACACTGTACTCCAACTGAGGCCTAATCAGTGCAGAGTAGAGCAGAAGAATGACTTCTCGTGTCTTGCTCACAACACTCCCATTAATGCCTCCCAGAATCATGTTTACTTTTTTTGCAATGGTGTCAGTGTTGACTCATATTTAGCTTGTGGTCCACTATGACCCTGAGATCCCTTTCTGCAGTTCTCCTTCTAGACAGTAATTCCCCATTCTGTATGTGTGAAACGGATCGTCCCTTCCTAAGTAGAGTACTTTGTATTTGTCCTTATTAAACTTCATCTATTTACATCAGACCATTTCTCCAGTTTGTCCAGACCATTTTAATTATGACCCTATCTTCTAAAGCAGTTGCAACCCTTCCCAGCTGAGTATCATTTGCAAACTTAATAAGCATACTCTCTGTGCCATCACCTAAATTGTTGATGAAGATATTGAACTGAACTGGTCCCAAAACAGACCCTGGCAGAACTCCACTTGTTATGCCCTTCCAGCATGACTGTGAACTGTTAACTACTCTCTGAGAACGGTTATCCAGCCAGTTATGCACCCACCTTACAGTAGTCCCATCTAAGTTGAATTTGCCTACTTTATTGATAAGGACATGCTAGACCATATCAAATGCCTTACTAAAGTCTAGGTTTACCATGTCTACCACTTCAAAAGACTTATTATGATATCAAAGAAAGCTATCAGATTGGTTTGACATGATTTGTTCTTTACAAATCCATGCTGGCTGGTACCTGTCACCTTATTTTCTTCCAGATGTTTGCAGATGAATTCCTTAATTACCTGCTCCATTATCTTTCCTGGCACAGAAGTTAAACTGATTGGTCTGTAGTTTCCTGGGTTGTTCTTGTTTCCCTTTTAATAGATGGCCACTAGATTTGCCCTTTTTCAGTCTTCTGGAATCTCTCCCAACTTCCATGATTTTTCAAAGATGATAGCTAAAGGCTCAGATACCTCCTCTATCAGCTCCTTGAGTATTCTAGAATGCATTTCAGCAGGCCCTGATGATTTGAAGACATCTAACTTTTCTAAGTAATTTTAACTTGTTCTTTTTTTAAATTTTAACTTCTAATTCTACCTCATTTCCACTAGCATTCACTGTGTTAGGCATCCCTTCATCATCAAATGTGTTGGTGAAGACCAAAAAAAAAAAAAAGTCATTAAGCACCTGTGCCATTTCCAAGTTTCCTTGTATTATTTCTCCCTCCTCACTGAGCAATGGGCTTACCCTGTCCTTGGCCTTCCTCTTGCTTCTAATATATTTATAGAATGTCTTCTTACCCTTTATGTCTCTAGCTAGATTGCACTCTTTTTGTGCCTTTAGTAATATTCATTACCAGTGAGTTAATGACACTTCTGTGCTCAGCATTGCAATTTCTAATTGGTTTAGAAACAAATCTCATTTTCAAGAGAAAGTCATGACATCTGAGAAGTTGCATTTTTAAACATAAGAATTAAATGTACAAGAGCCAGTTTTTATGGTAAACTACAGAAAGTTGCCAGCAGATTTGTTTCTTTCAACTTTATACACTACATATTTGATCAAGATTTCGTATACAATAAATTAACCCCTTAAACAGAGATGTTAGTGTATCCTGGTTTTAAAGAAAACAGATGGTTCAATAAATGAAGTGCTTAAGAAATACCAGATAAGCCAGGCTACACTACAGGAGCACATTTCTTGGACCCACCCTATACATTGTTCAGTAATAAAGTAACTAAGTAGGGAGGAGGAACTATTATAGATATAAGATAAAAATGACTTAGATATAGTTTTTATATCTAATGATTAGATAGTGAACTGAAAAGACAGACTTTGTGATTTAATCAAAACAATTGCTTGATAGTTAATGCTGTTACACTCAAGTAATTTTTTTATAAAAATTGATGTTACAGTCTTCATTTAATATAAAAAGGCTCTTTTTCTGGCTTAGGAGTGAGAACAGCATTGTGATCAGTGATGACAGCTCATGACATGTCCAGTATCATAGGATCCAATGGTTGTTTTGATTGGCTGACTTAGTCCAGCAAGCTTCACAGGATTCTGTACCCCATTGACTGTATTTGTGAAGTTCTGAGATTAATCAGCAGAAAGAAAATCAACAGTTATTCAGCATATTACTTACATGTACTGGGCTCTACCATCTGTTGTAAACTTTATTAGCTGCTTTCATTTTGTGTAGTAAATATTTCACGGCCTGATCCAGAATAAGTTCAGAAACCAATTTTATGAAGTTTGTATGTTGCATCTTAATATTTTAGCTGACTATAAAAGTAGAAGCATGTGAAACTTTATTGGTCTGCATTGATTTTAATGAATTCTCAATAGCTTATCTTGGATTTTAAAAAGTTGGTTTCAATGAGATATGAAATTTCCTTCTTTAGAGGCCTCTCATCAGTTAGTTGTTCAAATTACACTATAAAATAAGATATTTCCTTTTTTTCTTTGCACTAAGCATTGGCAGAAAGTTTATTTCTTAGTGCTCAGAAAATGGTCTAATACACATTTTAAATTCTCTTTCACTCTTGATACTCGCAAAGAATTCTCAGTTGCATAAATAGGAGTTACTCTACATAAACGTATAAAAAGGAGAATAGTAGATCCAGAGCTGAAATCACCTGGTTAATTCAGGAAATGGCTAAATTCTATTGAAGTAAAATTGATGTCTAATTGTAATTGTATTTTTAATCCTAATCTATTTGTATGAACCTCTCCACTGCAGTATTTCACAAACATTACAAATATTCATACAGTCTCTGTATTATTACTGTTCCAGTAAACGCATTGCAGACAAAAATATAGTATTGCTGTAAACACATTTTTAGTGAAATATTTAGTTAAAATATAATCCATAACTTCCTCCCCCCTCCCAGGTAAATAGAAGTCTAAGTGTGAGTCTACAGTGCGGGGCTTAATTTGACATAAACTACGCAAACAGAGCTACGTCAATTGCATATCTTATTTCGAAATAAGGAGCATCTACACAGCACTTATTTCGAAATAGAGCACTCTTCCTCCGACTTCCCTTATTCCTCGTACAATGAGGGTTTCAGGAGTTAGAGTAAGAAGTCCTCTAGCTTGACAGTATTTTGACACTATTTCAAAATAACTGCCTACCTTGTAGACACGGACTAAGTTATTTTGGAATAGTGCTAGTTATTTTGAAATAATGTTGCTGTGTATATATACCCTAAGCAAACTATTCCTAAAATATATAGAATATCTAATTGCAAATTGGTGTGACAATAAATCCTGTATTGTAAAAAGTGTAGAAATAGTTGTTATTGTCTTCTGCAGTACAACTTTGTAACAGTTATTTAAATTTTCTATACTGTCTGAACTTTTAAAACTTTTGCTTTAAAAATTGCCCTTTTAAGCTGAAATTTAGTGGATTTTAGAAGCATGAGATAAAGGCAAATTTTATGTGTGAAAATAAGAGGGCATAAAGAGTATGCACCAAAATTGTTCTCTCAATAATCAACAAAAGCTATAGTAAGGATCACAGAATCCTTAAATTGATCTGTTTCCCTCTTTGGATTTTACAAGAAGTGTTGTCCCCTGTCTTACAGCCAGGGAGACTTGAAGATTGGTGTGTGTTCAGATAACATATTGTCATCACCTTCAGTTCTTGATGTTTTAAATGGCACTTGGTAATTTACATTTACACTTGTAATTGACTTTTTTGGATTTAAGGAATCCTTGGCTTTGTGTGAGTGCGTAATAGTATTAACTGGTATCTCTACAGTGTGACCAAAGGAAGCTGTTTTTAGGTGTGGTATGATGACTGTTAAGGAAACTTCCATATTGCTCAAATGGTAGATAATGGTATTATCAATAAAACATCTGCACATATGCACTCATACAAATAATTGAAAAATAAAACAAAGTTCCAGATAATACATCCACTTTAACATGGGCACAAATGCATGGCACTGACAAACTATTTTTTTTTCAAATAATGTATATTGTCCCTTTTCCATTACTTTCAAAATTGTGTATGGAGTTTTAACTGCACAATTCTAATTGACACTGGGAGGCTTCCTCAGTGATGAATTTTAAGAGACCTTTTATCTTACTGGTATTACTTACGTTATTTCACAGATATTTCTTCAAGTGTGCATAGGCACTGTGCCAGCATTACTAGCTGTTCTTTACCGACACACAATTAAAGATGTATACTGACTCTTAATATGTATATTTATTTTGTACAGCTTGAAATAAGGTCATATGTCTTCCAAGAGGTGCTGGAAACTTTTCCAAGGGACACTTCTGAACTTCCAAATATTTCAGCTTGGTTTTGCTGACTTTCATGCTGGAGATGAGTAAATCTGAGATGTATTTTAATATTGACAATGTGAAGTGATCTGGTGTTACCAAGGTCTGCGGAAAAAAATGAGAAAAACAGGATCTGAGCCAACAAACCTCTCTGGATTTAGTGAATAATATTTTCAGAAAATCACCAGATCTTATCTCCAGAAGTCAGCGTGTATAATTTGGAATTACCTTATTTCAAAAGAAGCAAAATAATACCAACTTTGTGGTGCTTTTTTTGTTTTGTTAATTTTATAAAATATATAGTTTTTTTCTTGTGGTTCTAATAGGAGAAGCTCTATTTATTTTGTTTGTCTCAGGAAAATGGTGAACTACAGACTTGCTAGGTGTTGAAGCTTTATAAATGAGTCAATACAATTACCCTCCACCCCCAACTTTCTCCAAACATCTCAGGGTACCAGTCCAACAGACAGCAGGTAGTATGACTTGCCAGCAGATGGAGACAGGAAACACACAAGATTGGTCAAGCCTGCAATGGAATGATGCCATGCTATGCTCAGAGACCATTTATTCATTTACACACGTTGTTTTATTTAGCAGTGTATGGTACAATTATTTTAATTTAAACAGCATGGCTTAATTGTTAGTTATCTCTGATTATAACTTTTAAAAATAATGTGGCTTAATAGAATACAGCTTATTCTATTTTATGTCCATAAAATAAATGTAAGTAATGAGTGATTTTGGGGGCTTCAGTTTTTGGTTGTCCAGAACTTTCTGAAAATGGGACCCCTTTCACACCCTGAGACTCTTAAAATTAACAGATAAACATGTAGGTCACTGTCTCTAAGCAACCGAGTCACTTAGAGATTCCGAGATTCTGTAGAAAACCCATCAGCTGTTAAGCAATAGGCAGCAATACAGTTTTGGTCTTGTGCTAGAGGTGGACAGCCTTCTGCATTTTTTCTTCATAATGTTGTAATATTAGATAACATTAAATATTTTCTATGAAATCTGTTCACAAATAAGGGGGAAATTGAGCTTGTAATAGCTTCTACTCATGGGAATTGCACAAGGCCAGAGCCTGCAATCCCAAAGGTGAATTAAGAGACTTATAAATTGAGCAAAATAATCTGCAGAGGAGAATGCTCTCACTAGGGAAGGGTTTTTCATTACTTGTCTAAAGATAAAAATAGGGGGAAATGTCCTCAGAGTCATTCAGCCAAGAAGTAGTCCTTACAACAATATCACATCAATACTCTGTGGGTAGGAATTGAAGATCTCTTGATAGGTGATCCATTATTCTGCTTCTACTGCCCCTCTGTAGAAGATCTCTGTGTAGTACCACTCAGCACAACTTTGCACAGCTTTGCATGGACGTCTGCAAATCAAGATCCTCATCTTTTGTAGTGGAACTGCACTAGTTATACTGCCAGAGAAAACAGAAAGGCTGCAGAGCAAAATTCTGGATTTTCTCCTAGTGTAAGAGCGTGCTATTATGGTAAGCAAGGGGCAGAGGTAGAAGTATACTTTCATGTCCCCTATTTCTGTTATTAATTTATAGAATTTGTGTTTTTAGTGTCACCAACACAACTTACTTCCCTTACTTTTTGAAAATGTGATTTTTTGCACGAGTGTCTTTTTTTTCCTTTGCACAATTTATTGCAAACAATCTTAAATCCTGGAAATGATGTAAAATTCCCAGATACAAAGTCATTCAAACCAAGTTGCTGAAAATATTTGCACTATTTGTTGAAGGTATTTCCATTAATATTGCCCCACTTTCTTTTGGATGTGAACATTTTCTACACAGCTTCAACTAAAATCGGAATTGTAGGAACTTTTGTTTTTGTGTTTGTTGGACAGTTGTTTTTAATGAGTGAGCAAGAGAGCAATAATTTAAGCTATCTTGCTGTTATTCTGTTTAAAAAGTGTCACTGAGCTCTAACTTTCACTAGGTGGATGCCCACCAGAGATACAAAAAGAAGAGTTAAATGAATATCTCCTCTGAAAAATGGCACCTCTGAATGTGCATCACTGAATTCCTGCCTCTCTTGTACTGCAAAGTCAGTATTTTGAAAGAGATTTCAAGATTTAAAAAAGTATATTTAGAAAAGTGTTTCATATTGCAAAGTACTGCAAATTAACATGAAACTTTTGGACAATCAGCTCTGTAATATATCAACTACACAGAACCACGTCCAAGATTATTTCCAGTTCTAATTAAATTCAGAAAAATAAGGAATTTCAGAGCTGCTTCTGAAAATCCAAACTAGGGGCCTGATTCACCACCTATTCAGGTGTTGTGCTTATATAAAACTGGAGCAATTCAATGGGGAATTATACCTGTGGACTCTAAATTTTAGCTCATAAATAAACGGTAGTAACAACACAAAAATGATACCCAAACCTATCCTCTAACAAATAAGTTATATTACCAGTGGATAAGACAAGAATATTGGTCTGTGTCTGTCTTAAACAGAATTCTTGTAGCTGAAGCAATATACTTTCCTTTATCCAAAACCAGGAAAGCAGGTAAGTTTGTGTGTAACTCTAAGTAAGAGCACAGTTCCATTGATTTTTGAGTGTGTCTTTGTTTAAATATGTTTGTGTATCTTTTAAAAGAGCAAAAGTAGTTAGTCTCTGTTATGATCTATTTACTTGCGAATTTCTATTTAAAAGAAATGATGAATAGTCCCATATGGGCCTATGTAAAATAAAGCACATGCTTCACTGTTTGCTCTATTGGGGCCTCAAACAACATTCCTTCCTATAACATAAGTAGCTTGAAAAGGTTATTTTCCCTTCCAAAAAGTAGTTTGATCCCTGGTTGAAATACCACATTCCAAATTTCAGCTTGAAGATGTTTAGAAGAGGAGTTTTAGGCTTGTCCACTTTAGTCCACCAGCTAGCAGAAAAGGGGACCATTCCTGAATTGGGTTTTCTGAATATTCTCATAACATAAACATGAAAAAAGCAATGTGTATTTTAAAATTAATACAAAGAGGATGTTATAATATTGGTAGATGATTATCTCTAAAGTTCTGATGTGTGCTATTATAGTATTCATTTTACGAGTAAAAGAAATGCCATATTAGAATATTATAATGCTAATGTCTACTGGACTGTGGCCTTTGCTTTTTGTCACTAACTTATCTGTTAATTTAGTAAACATTTTTCCCACAGGGGAAAATACTTTATTTGTTTGTTTCCTTGTTTGTTTGTTTAAAGCTTAAAAGAAACTTGCAGTCTCTTTTTTTCAGCGTAATAAAACTACATTCCCCCACCCCAATTTTCTAACTGGTGCCGCTGATTCTTTTACATTAATCATGCCACTTTGTAGTATGACAGCTCTTCCAATGTGTAAGGTATCATAGCCAGAGTATCAAAATAACTAGTTACAGGGAAATATTGCAAATCTCCAAGGTTAAAGGGCAGCATTCTGATAAGAAAACCAGGTAAGAGCGCTGGTAAATGCTGGAATTCTTACCAGGGTGCTGACTGTCTGGACACTGATCAGTTCAGGTCAGATCTTCACTAGTAGATGTCTGATAAATTTGAAGCTACCATCACTTTCTGAATAATGGAAAGGAGAAAGCAAGTTTCTTCTTGTGACAGTTCCTCAGCATCTTCACTTGCAACCTTTTGTATACTGAAGGTGGATCTGTTTCTTTATCCCTCCTAGTTTGTCTTTGTTGATGATGGGGATTCTGTGCTGTTTTCTATCTCTTCAAGACATGAATGCCTTTCCTCATCAACATGGGTGTGTCTAGACTACTGAGTTTTTTTCGAAAAAAAGTCATCTTTTTTTAAAAAAACTTCACTTGCATCTAGACTGCCATCGCATTCTTTTGAAATTAAATTGAAAGAATGCGGCGGTTTTTTTCGAAATCGGTAAACCTACTTTTACCAGGAAGAATGCCTTTTTTCAAAAGCACTCTTTTGAAAAAAGGCATTCTTGACCGCAAACGGAGCTTTTTCAAAAGAGAGCGTCCAGATTGCCTGGGTGCTCTCTTTCGAAAAAGCAGCTCACTTTTTCAAAGCCGCTTTGTGGCTGTCTAGACAATCTGTTTCGAAAGAGGCTTGTAGTCTAGATGTACCCATATTGTGTTCCTGCCTCTATTGTTTTTTGTAAACTTTCCGAGCAGTAGAAGAATCTGAATACATGCTTAAGAGGACACAATTAGAATTCAAAACAACCGTGACAAGTTGGAAAATGTGCCTGAAATCTACAAGATGAAATTCTGTAAAGATAACTGCAAACTACTTCATGTAGGAAGGAAACATGCCTAATATTTTTTAACTTTACCTCATAAACTTTTTATCGTGTTTATTGCTCTCCTTTTATTCTTTTCATTTTGTCCACATCTTTCAGAACTAAACACAGTATTCAAACTGATACCTGACCAGTGCTATCTATAGTGGGGGCAGATCTCTCCTTTATCTTACATACAGCATCCTGCTAATGAATCTCAGAACTATATTAACCTTGCAACTGTTGATTCATATTCAAGTTCTGCTGTACTATAACCTGCAAATCCATTTAATCAGTATTATCATCTAGCCAAGAATTCCCCATTTTGAAATTGTGCACTTGATTTTTCCTTCCTAAGAGAAGGATTTCAGATAAGTACAGTCTTCAAATATATTAAGTGCTATTATAAAGAGGACAGTGATCTATTGTACCCCATGGCCACTTAAGGGAAGGTCTAGGTTTACTTAATCCTGCATTAGTGCAGGGGACTGAACTAGATGACTTCTCAAGGTTCCTTCCAAATCAACTATAATTCTGTAGGCATTTGTGATGGTTGGCACTTGAAGGAAGCATCACCTATTAGTTAAGGGGTCCATTCCTTAATAGTGTAGACAGATATTGGTAGGAGAGACTGGGCTCTCTCACTTCACTGGGCTCCAGCCCAAGGCATGTAAGTGTTATCAAAGACTAAGCACCTAAGAACACTCTACAGGTCTCCCCTCTACCCCTAGCGCTATAATTCAAGGTTTGCATTCTGTAGCAACAGTTATGGCATAAAAGATATCAACTGCAGCATTAGTCTGTCTGGGGCTATCAGGTAAGCTTCCCTCCTCTGAGGGCAGAGCAGAGCCTTCTCTCTATCTTGTCAGCCAGTTTCTTAGTGGTCTGGTTTCATTTATGCTCCATTTGCTTCTGGGCTCAGCTATACTTTTATCCAAGTGACGGGTTTATACACCTGGGCTGTGTCTACACTGGGCCACTTATTCCGGAAAAGCAGCCGCTTTTCCGGAATAAGCTGCGAGCTGTCTACACTGGCTGCTTGCTTTTCCGGAAAAACAATGACGATCTACTGTAAAATTGTCAGTGTTTTTCCGGAAAAACTATGCTGCTCCCGTTCGGGCAAAAGTCCTTTTCCGGAAAAACTGTTCCGGAAAAGGGCTAGTGTAGACAGCACAGTAGTCTTTTCCGCAAAAAAGCCCCGATCGTGAAAATGACGATCGGGGCTTTTTTCCGGAAAAGCGCGTCTACATTGGCCACGGACGCTTTTCCGGAAAAAGTGCTTTTCCGGAAAAGCATCCTGCCAATGTAGACGCGCTTTTTCTGGAAATACTTATAACGGAAAACTGTTCCGTTTTAAGCATTTCCGGAAAAGGCTGCCAGTGTAGACTTAGCCCTTGCTTTGGTGCAGTGGGTTATGTCACATGTAATTTTAAAGAAAAATCCTTGATTAAAACAGAATTTTACAAAACAAAGAAAATGGTCCAGTGGTCACAGCCACACATCAATTTAATTTTCTCAGTGTTATTTATTAGTATGTATTAAAGTGGCAGGGTAGCAGTTTTCGTGACTTTACACAGGAATGTGTGGCTTATCTGTCAAGTCGCTCTAAATTCTGGTGTTAAAGATGCTGGGTAACTGCTGCTGAGTCACACTGATTGGTGAATTTTGTTAACTGCAACCAAGATATAAAAGGAATGCATGGCCTTTGTCCCCTTCCTCATGTGTGTATCTCTGGACCCTCAGAAGATTCTTGGTAAAAACAATAGGAGGCCACAAGTGCAGAAACACTGCTGAAAATCAGGCCACTTTTACTTGAGACATAGTGACAGCTTTAGGATCCTAATTTCAGGCTGCCGGGTTTGAAAAGTTTTTATGTATGGATATAGTATAAAGTTGTCATTGTTTCTTTGAATCAGGCCCATAGAAACCATGTTAAGAAAAGAAATCACATCTGGCAAGTTATAGCAGACCCCATAAGTATACCTCAGTAGACCCCCATGAATTTTGAGTTCCATTACATCCTAAGCCCGTTAGTGGAACTTACAAGGAATAAAAAATATTTCTACTAAAAATCTTTCCTAGATTTTCTCCTGAGTTTGAAATAGCTGTCTAACCCATAGTCACTAGCTTCCTAAGCTAATGGATCAATAATATAAAAATCTAGTGTTTAATGCTTGTTTGTAATTTGAAGATGTTGGCCCTAATGCTAAAAGTGTAGTCTTTTGTATTATTCATAGAATATTATAGATGTGGAAAAATTTCCTAATAAGAATAGAATTTTTAAGACATAAAAAAAGCCCAAACCCAAATCCCACATTGTGATTTTCCTATCACCTCACATCTGGAATGTGTAACTTGCTCAACCATAACTCCTGTTCTGGTGGAATGTGCAAGTGAAAAAGTGTGCATTTGTCAGGGAGAGGGAGTAGAGTTGGCACTGATACAGGCATTTCTGGTACTTTAGTTCAACTTAAGCTTTTGCTTAAAGAAAAAATAAAACCCAAAGAAAACGATCAATAGCTGTTTACCAAAATCCATGAGAGCTCAAGTGCACACATCTGGCCTGTAATAAGGATTGACTGCACTCTACGTTGTCCAGAACACTTACCATTTTTAAAAATCTTTTAAACAATCAAAGTAGATTGGTGCTGGGATATACCATGATTTTGGGCACTGAATAGCATTTTTGTAGTTCTGGGTAAATTAACAAAGGTGCTATTGAGTCAGAGTCTCCGTTTGCAGTCCATTACACAAAATTCAGACTTTCAGTAGTAGTACTTGAATGCCAAATTGGCAATACATTACATGGAACAAAACAAAAACCTAAGTAAAAGAGTACATGTTGCCTTCCAACAATATTAAAGTTTAAAAATATTATATTGTACAGTACACTAGAAAACTAAATGCAAACTTCACAGACAAAATTTTATGTATCCCTGGTGGAGTTCCATTGAAATCAGTATAGTTATGCTGAGGATGACTTGGGACCTGTATTATTTCCAGCTAGCAAGATAAAAAACCCACACTGTGCAAACATACTCTATCAGAAATCCTGATTTATCTGCAGATGTTGTGCCAATGAATAAGTCCTAATCAGTTACAGTGGTTGCATTAATATATCTCCTATAAAAAGCAAACATTAATATGAGAGGAGAATAGAAATAGCCAGGAAAAGTTCAGTCTAGCATTTGAGTGGACAAACTCAACTGCTCTCATTAATGCTGCAAAATGTGATTCTGCTCTGTGTCTTTGCCATAGATATTCAAAAAGTGTGTCAGTGGTCTTATGTGTCAGTTTAACAGCACCACTCACATTGTCTCTCATACACCAACTGTATCTGCTAGATGACCAGGGTTGCTCTCAAGTTATGTTTCACAAAACTCTTGATCTGAACAAGGGTTATGTTTGTTTTCTCAGTAGATTGTGCCAGGCCAGCACAATGCCAAAGCAAGTGCTAATGGATTGCAAATGGTTTTTCTTCTTTTCCCTTTTTCTTTCTGGATCAGATATGGTAAATTGTTTATAAACTACTCACTGTATAAACGCTGCATGAGTATGGCTGCTCTTGGCTTGCTCCATGCAGTTTTTGAGGCCCTGTTTTCTCATCTGAACAGCATTGTGATACATGTTGTTCTTTTTGCTGATGATGGAGTTGTAGTCATTTCATGTTCTCATCCACAGGAAAGTGCTTAATGTAAATGTCTCTATAAACAGCAAATGACCTTACTTTACTTTTTTCTATAAATTCCTTCTGTTCACCTAATATGGTTGAAGGGATGGTAACATTTTACAAAGTCACTAAAATGTCTTGTGGAGAGAGGTTGAGAAGTCAGTATTCAGTAAAAGCTCCTATGAAAAGCAGTCAGTGAGGACTACAGGATTTGGCCCATAAAACGCACATACAAGAGATTTTAGAGAAAGAGTTATGATTTTTTTTTTTGCAAAATTTGCTACAATACACTTGAATGATCCATAGTTTTTTCATAGCTAGCTAGCTAGCTTTACCAATACAGGAATGCCATGACCATATGCAATGCATATGTGTATGTATGTATATCTCCCCAAATTAGATAAAGGTAAGAGGCTAAAGCAAACATTTTGCTTTTGAACCTCTGCCAAAAACCCTTTCAAAATCACCATAACAAAATTAGTACCATATTAATGCTGGTGCAGTATATAATTCACAATCGCATCCTATTATGTATTATACAGCATGATCAGATTCAACTCAATACACTGTGTCTGCTCCTGCTTCCTTAGAGTTAGAATATGTGTAGCTCTAATGTGGCCACATAGGGAATTAGGGTGAGGTGAGTCCACTTTTTTAGGACTGCTTGGATTGCTGCTGAGAAATCTGGGGAAGTATGGGGATTGTGCATTAGATGCTCCTTTCCTGTATACAGGTGGGTAAGGAGAAGTAGAGTGATGACTTCATCCCCTATGAGCTGGCCAGCAGAGCCAGCTGCATGCATGCAGGGAATATACTGCACCCCCAAAAGGGATGTCACAAAGTACCTGTTCCCCAAGTGAAATCAGGGAGTGAAACCCAAGTATGCTTGTGGTACTGCATTTACTCAGAAAAATGACTTAAAGGCATTGCAGAGAAATTGATGAAAGGCTTGCTCATTGACTTAATTGGGGACGGGATCAGGCTCTCACAAACATTGTTTCTTGTGTTCTCGGTAAGGGAAAAAGATGTTGCTTTTTCAGTTTTTAAAGATGAAAGCAATAAGAATTTCGCTGCATCTCTGCAAAGAGGAGTAAATTTTATAGTCCTTTTGTTCCTCCTGAAACTTAGTTTTCAGTATTGATCTCCCTTTGGACATAGGGATGTTAAATTGAGGTTATTTTAGTAATCAAGTAGTCAACAGAAATTTATTGACTACTCGATTACTTGATAGGGGAAGGCAGCCCCACTCAGTCCTAGCTCGCAGTCGGACCAAACTCCTGCTCTGGCTCTGCAATTTAAAAGACAGTAGGAGTTGGGCAGTAGTAGGAGCTGGGCAGGCAGGCAGTCCAGCTCAGTCCCTGCTTGTGCTGGGTCAGGGACCGAACTCTGTTGTGGCTCTGCAATTTAAAACACAGTAGGAGCCGGGGATGGGAGCGGGGGGCAGGCTTCCCAGCTCCTACAGCCTTTTAAATTGTAGAGCCACAGCGGGGTTGGGTCCCAGCGCAAACCAAGACTGAGCGCGGCTGCCTGCCCTCAGCTTGTAGCAGCCCTGTCCACTGGGGACCTGCTCAGACAGGTGCTGCTGCCTATGGTGCAGAAGCAGCCTCTGTTTGTAGAGGGTCCCAGTGGGAAGTTGGGACCTCTGCGGACAGAGGCTGCTGCCCGTGAAGCAGCCCTTGGCCGCAGGGGGTCCCAACTACCCATTGGGACATCCCACGGCCAGGGGCTGCTGCTGGAGCAGTCTCCCCTGCCCCTCTTGCTCTTTTAAGCTGGTTCTCCCTAGAATCAGCTCTTGCTCCTCCCACCTTTATATAGAGGCAGCAAGGGGAAGGGAGAATGTGAGTAGTCGACTCTGGGTAATTGACCAATTGACTCTATTACATCCCTATTTGGTCATTCATTGTTTTTCAGCATTTACATATTAAAATATTTCCAGCATTTCAGGCACTTTCAATATATTTCTGTATAATTAATAGCCTAATATAACAGCCCCCATATGTGTTAAATACACATTGCACCATATTCTGTCCTGAGCTGACGTGGTATAAATCCAATGAAACCCTACTGAAAGCAATGGCAATAATCATATGTAACTGTGAGCAAACTGTGGTCCATTGACTTCAATATGAGTTATGTACTTAGAAAGCATTGTAAAAATAGACCCTTAATGTATGTCTACACTGTGGTACTGTGTCTCAGAGGCTTGCAGGGCTTAGGCTCCTGAGCTAAAAATAACTCTGTAGATGTCCAGGCTTGGGATCTGAGACCCAATGTAGGGGGCAGTATCCCAGATCCCAGGCTCCATATGTGCTGAATATCTATCTCCACTGCAGTGTGATGGCGACGCAGCCTGACCCCTGAGCCAGCTGATGCCATGCTGTCGTTGTTTTATCGCAGTGCAGATGTATCCTCAGTAAGATTATTTTTGCTGTTTAATAGGTGAGAAACAATAATAGTTTGTCATTTTTCATCATTTCCAATGTACATTTTAGTTTGTCATTTCACAGCTATGGGCTTTAATTCCAATTTTAACACCAGATTTACTTTGTATAAACTCCATAGACTCCAGGGGAGATACTATTGATGTGCATGAGAGGAGGTGAGAATAGAATCAGGACTCTAGATATAAGTGGCTAAAAGAGGATGAATATACATTAAGTGATTTATTTTCTTTAAAGATCTCATAGGGTATGTCCACACTAGTCACCCTAGTTCGGACTAGGGTGGATAATGTAGTCATTCAAACTTGCAAATGAAGCCCGGGATTTAAATATCCCGGGCTTCATTTGCATGTTCCCGGGCACCGCCATTTTTAAATGCCCGGTAGTTCGAACTACTTGCCCGCGGCTACAGGCTCATTGCAGGAGGAGTAACAGTAGTTCGAATTAGGAGCTTTAGTTCGAACTACCTAGCCCGTGCTGCGTGTAGCTGTGAGCAGGTAGTTAGAAGTACCGGCATTTAAAAATGGCGGAGCCTGGGAACATGCAAATGAAGCCCGGGATAGTTAAATCCCTGGCTTCATTTGCAAGTTCGAATGACTACATTAGCCACCCTAGTCCGAACTAGGGTGGCTAGTGTAGACATACCCATAGAGGTTTTGAAAAAGATTTAATAAGTCTTCCATAAAGTTTCAGAATAACTTTTCCTGATTAGTACATTTTCAGCCAGATCCTGAGGTGTTCTTGTGGTGCAATGATGCAGGAATGTGAGAGAAAAGCTGGCTTGAAAATGACCTTTGCATGGACCTAAAGCTGCTGCTATTCTGTGCAGAATAGAGCCCTTGCATCATGTATGAACACCAGGGACTAATCTTACACTGAATTCTTGCCATAGTGCATGATTTTATCATGAACCCCTCAATATTTGCTGTTTTTCTTTAAGACTTTGTTCCTGGAGTCATGTGAAGGGAATCTGAGCTGTCATTAAACAATTATTTAAATCAGTTACTTTCTAGTCCACATGGATTTTTGAAAGTAGAGTGAGGAAATCACTGATATAGCAAAACATTAATGGAAACATTTAGGGTCTTGGAAACTGTGGATAGTAGCTGTTTCTGAGAAAAAAAATTACCCCTATGCATGTTTTAATTTACTTTGTGAACCTGGAATAATGGTTCTTATCAGCCTCTTGTAACTACAGTATTTAGTCTTTAAGGTGCTACTAGACTATTTGTTGGTTTTTTTAGTGTGACAGCAGGATCCACATAGACAGTCAGTGAATGATGGGCTAGTGTGAGCCAGCTTACCATGAACTACATGTTAGTAGAGACAAGCCTTCTGGGTAGCAAGCTAAGCATACCATAGGCACTCAGCACCTAATAAATACTGTTATATTTTCTGTGTTCTTGAACCATAGGCCATATTTCCCCATGCATTTTGATGCAAGACTTCATTTATTTCAATATGGCTGAATTTAGTCTTTAAATAATATGTGTTTTTATAGTTTCACAATCCAGGCCACATACAGTAAACTTTTACTAGGAACTATCTAATTTCATTCCTTTGCATCACACTGATTATTTTCCTCTAAATATTTAACTGAGATCATCATACTTCCTTCAGATATAAAGAAAACAAAGTAGGCTTGACCTTGGTAATATAAAAGAAGTTATAAAAGTAGACTTTTAACATGGTGTCCAGTTAACATTTCATTTGATTTTTAGATTTAATATATTTATGTTCTTGTTTATTGGATTAAATCATTAGGCTCTGATCCAGCAAGTTTGTGTGCATGGGCATAGGGATTCATTCAGGTGCATCCCATTGCAGTACTGGGGCTACACACAAACAATTTGTATGTGTGCATGTTTATATGTAAAGTGTTTGGCTTATTTCTTATTTCATTACTTCTCCATGATGGCCCATCATAATCTCACTAGTCTACTCCTCTCACAACCTTTTCAATCCAGTCTTGTAACATTCTGCATGTCTCGGGGAAGGTACTTAGCATGTGCTTGTATACACGTACGTGTGTGCATGCGTTCTCCTCATTGTCATAATAAGGGTGGGTACATCGATTTTGTGCTTTAGGTTGAAGATATTTCATGACAATTGTGAAAGGCTGCCTTAATCCTTAATCTTAACAGGCTCTCTCTGCCATCCCCTGCCTGTGACTCTTCCCCTTTCAGCTTTCCCGCTCTGAAAATGTTTCCTAGTAGAACCCAGCAGGTTTTTCCAATGATAAATTGCAATTTTGTATTGCAGCTGGGGTTCTCATCAAATCTGCAGTTTGCTCTGGAGCTCATTCATTAATCCGATAGAGTAGCTGTCGGCAAATCCCTACACACACATTTTAAATTTTTTAAAGTGCAGTTGTACTCTGAAAAGCCACTTTAAAAATGGGATTTTTGGGGATCCGTGTTCATTGTACAGGTAATTAATTGATTTCTGTATAAAATGCACTTGCTTTACTAGTAAAATGGGAATCCGTTTACATAGAATACAAAAAAGTAAACGTGGACATATGTACAGAAGTATGATTCCCCCTGGGGGGGAAGAAAATCTATCAGATGATGGTTCATCACCAGTATGACATGCCTTTGCATACAGGAGATCATTCTTGTAGACCAAAATAGCTCATGGGCAGGAGGATGAATTCACTTAGGCTATTTTCACATTAGTGTGACTTCACTGACTTTAGAGGCGCGACTTCTGACTCTCACCGTCATGAGATCAAAATTATACCCAAAGCATCTGCCCTATGTGTGGCCTGTCATCTGTGTACCATATTCTGCCACCCATTGTAGTTTTGTGCTATAATTCTGGGATAAGCAGTTGTAAAGTCATCTTGACTAGCTACTCACAGATTCCCCTGGCATGAGTGAATTCCTGAATATCCTGGAGCTGGAATAGTGGTTTCTGTATCAACTCCTTTTCTTGCCAGTACAAAGGGCCATGACTGTGTAGATGCTATTTTTGACCAGTGCTTAACTACCACAATTGCCCTTTGTGGGATCATTACCAGCTGCCATAATTTACAACTCTGGAAGGCTATAAAAAGTCCAGGCTTGGAGATCTGTTCCTAAGACTTAATACTCAAAAATAGACTTGTAGATATGTTGGTTCAATTAGTGGAATGCTTTGTATTTGAAAACTCAGTAACTGGGAGCTATATTTCCAAATTATCTTGTCTTTTTTGATGTGGCCACCTTTGGTATATAAACTTTTCCTCCAACATTTTGTAATAGCAGACAGATTTTTGGGGAAAGGATGTTCCCTTTTTTTTTCAATGGTTTGTTATACGGCATCTAGCTTCTACTAGAAATGGTTAAATTAGTATGTCACGTATTTTGAAAGATGGCCTTTCTAGTTGGAGGTCAAGGATCAATTGTATTGATTCTTTGGCCAGATCACATTGTTTGAAAAAAAAATCCTGAATGCAAAGAAGCTTTTACATCTTTTTAAAGCTTAATTTTCAAGTGTGTCATACTTGGTGCACAATCCAAGGCAGGACTTTATGCGTGAAAATTTCATGGAATGCGAGGACCTGTCCTAATGATCATGCAATTGACAATTTGTGGACAAACTCCAATAGCCAAACATCCACAGCGTATCCAAAGCTGTGAAATCAATACAATATTGTCATTTAAGAAAGTTTGGTATTGGTGTTTGGGATTCCCAGAGAGACCCATTATTTTACTGGCTCTATTATCTCATGTTACCAAAATCTAGTTATGTATTACAAATAAAGTTTAGAGCAGTGATTCTTAAACCAGTGTGCCGCGAGGCAGTCGGAGATGTGCCGCAGAGAACAACAGAGTTCAAAATAGCCACCCTTAAATGGGCAGGTAACCTCTCTCTTTTTTCCTTAATAACTTCTCCTCCACCCCCCGATCGTATTTTTTTTCTTTTGCTCAATAACTTTTCCCTAGTCTCTTTTTTTTTTCTCAACAAAAAAAATCCTTGGTGTTCCTCATTAAAAAAAAAAATATTGTTTGGTGTTCCTCTGTCTTAAAAAGTTTAAGAAACACTGTTTTAAAGTGAGGTTGAAATGTTGTCCTTGATACATCCTGGTATGCTTAGTTCTTGTAGAGCGAACTGAGTTTGCACATCAGCTATGCAGCATGAGCTAAAGATCCCATGTTAGCTATAATTTCACACAATTCTTGAATTCCCTCCCTTTTAAATTTAAAAATCAATGTCACTTTTATGTTAACATTTGTTTTTTAATTACAGGCAGTCCCCGGGTTACGTACAAGATAGGGACTGTAGGTTTGTTCTTAAGGTGAATCTGTATGTAAGTCGGAACTGGCGTCCAGATTCAGCCGCTGCTGAAACTGATCAGTTTCAACAGCGGCTGAATCTGGATGCCAGTTCTGACTTACATACAGATTCAACTTAAGAACCCCAGGCATCCCCAAGTCAGCTGCTGCTGAAACTGATCAGCGGCTGATTCCAGGAAGCCCAGGGCACTACTGGGGTGCTGCTGGGTTGGTCCAGTAGCGCCGCCGCTCCTCGGCGCTACTGGACCAACCCAGCAGCACCCCAGCTGCTCTGCCCCAGGTGTCCTGATTCAGGAGCTTGGGGGGGGGGAGCGCCGGCCCCGGGCGCGCGGTGCTTGGCGGGGGGAGAGCGCCGGCCCCGGGCGTGCGGCGCTTGGCGGGAGGAGAGCGCCGGCCCCGGGCACGCGACGCTTGGGGGGGGGGGGGGGAGCGCCTGCCCCGGGCGCGCGGCGGTTGGAGGGGGCCCGGCCCCGGGCGCGTGGCTATGGGGGGCCCCGGCCCCGGGCACACAAGTGTCCCCGCCCCCTGTCACCCGGCGGGCGAACGGCCACGCCCCCTGGCGCCCGGCAACCTCTAATGTTTGGGGACCACTGGTCTAGCAGCATTACCAACACTTCTGCTGCTTACTGGGCTCTTAGAAGACATTTAGGAGCAAAATAGAGCAAAATAACAGCACAGAGCACTGAGAGCCAGGACTAGTGGCTGTGAACAAAACTTTATGGGATCGTGGGAAACTTGGCCACACACATAAGTGGACATCCAGCTAACTAAAATCATGCTTGACCACAGATGTTGCCAGAGTGACACACTAGAGAGGTTCAACTTGTACAGGGTCTTTGTTTTCTATGGAAACCTTCAATAAATGAAAAGTTCCTGGAATAAATCCTTAAATACCAACCCTCATGTTTAAAATAGTACAAGTAGCTTCTCTTGTCTGTTAAAAGTCCTAATATAAAATAATAACTGGGTGTTAATGTAAATGCTGTTTATAAGCATTCAGTTTGCGTTAAACTAATGTCCATATTCATTTGAACAAAAGAGAAAAAATAAGCTCCTCTTATTTGTTATGGGCTTAGTCACTAAGTGCTTTGCTGGTTTTGAGCCAGAAGGCTCAGCACCTTGCAGGATCAAGTCTCATCTGAAGAAAAGCTTGGGAGGCAAAGGAGGGAATAGTTCTTGAGTTTATCTCAGTCCAGCTTCAAGCTGAGAATAGATTCCTAATGCTAGTTTGAAGAAACAGTTTGTGATGGAAAAGCTGGTGAAATACAGGGCAAACTTATCTTGCGGAAATACAGAATAAAATAATGATACCATCTTATCTGAATTTAAAGAAGGCTGTCATCAAAATTTGTTAGAACAGTTTTCACAAGACAAAAATGAAAATTTTTCCAGTGCAAATTGTTATTTCATCATGTGCAGACTCAGATTTCATCATGCACAAATAGTCTCCCATACTGAGCTCACTGTACTTCACTAGGGACCTGTGTAGCTACATGGGCCTGCCTGTTACAATTATAGAGTTAGGACCTAAATTTGCTTTTGATACTATTAATCTGATTCCTTTGCAGTTCTTAATGCAGAAAGTGAGATGAGTTTAAAAACAAACAGTACAATAAGATTTTGAGTCAACCAAAATCTTAGGCTATGTCTACACTGTGGAGCTATTTTAGGATAATTTCGCATCTTTTGAGCAATCCTGTTATTTCGAAATATAACAGATTCGCTTTTCCAGTGTCCCCGTACACCTCATTCCATGAGAAGCAAGTGATGTTTCGGAATAGCGCCAAATTTCAAAATAAGCTATTTTTAAATTAAATCGAAATAAGCTATGCAATTTGTATAGCTCAAATTGAGTAGCTTATTTCAAGCTCCAAGTGCAGTGTAGATGCACCCTCATTTAGAGTATTAAGAGCAAATGTTTGTGTTATGTAATTTAATTTACAAACAAAAACTATGCATTAATCTATTGGCATAATAAAGGAAAATTAAATATATGCAACCCTGTACATGTATGTTTAAAAGGTCATATTTATACCTTCCTGAAGAAGACTGCACAGAAAGCAAAACTCTGTGTAGAATCTTTTTAGAGCCTCCTGATCCGTTCCACTTTCCTCTTCTGTGTATCTCTCCCTCCCAATGGCCCAAGCTTTCTCCACATGAGATACTTTTTGTGCCTGTTCACTACATGAAAGCAGACAGGAACAAATGGCCCAGAATAAATAGCACTGTCAAAACATTCATAGGCAGAATCAAATCAGCATAAGTCAACATATAAAGGGCATTAATATAATATTTAGTTAGATGATCACATACTGATTATAGATGTAGCCTTCAAAAATGTCCAAAAATTGTATTACTATATAATTAAATTTGCAACTGGATTCCTCACATTTAAATGTTAGTTGGTGTTTTGTTATGTCAAGATATAAATTAATTGATATAATGGGGTAAAGCAGATAAATATTAACCTATTTCAGTTGTAAGATTAAGAAATACAGTCAGTCCCCGGGTTACGTGCAAGATAGGGACTGTAGGTTTGCTCTTAAGTTGAATCTGTATGTAAGTCGGAACTGGCGTCCAGATTCAGCCGCTGCTGAAACTGATCAGTTTCAACAGCGGCTGAATCTGGATGCCAGTTCTGACTTACATACAGATTCAACTTAAGAACCCCAGGCTCCGCGGCTTTGCTCTGCTTTGCTCCCCGTCCCCCTGGTCTGCAGACCAGGGGGACGGGGAGCAAAGCGGCAGAACATGCGGGCAGCGGACAGCCCAGATGCGTCTGGGCTGTCAGCTGCCTGCGTGCTCCGCGGCTTTGCTCTGCAGACCAGGGGGACGGGGAGCAAAGCAGCAAAGCCGCGGAGCACACGGGCAGCGGACAGCCCAGACAGGTCTGGGCTGTCCACTGCCTGCGTGTTCCGCCGCTTTGCTCCCCGTCCCCCTGGTCTGCAGACCAGGGGGACGGGGAGCAAAGCAGAGCAAAGCCGCTGCCCGCGTGTTCCGCCGCTTTGCTTTCTCTCCCTGGTCTGCTGGAGACCAGGGAGACAGGCCCCGTTCGTAACTGCGGATCCGACGTAAGTCGGATCCGCGTAACTCGGGGACTGCCTGTAAAACAATTAGTATGCATAAAAGCTAGAATCAGTGCAGGGTGTGAGAATAATGAAAACATTTTTAATTTTTATGGCCCAGACTCAGCAGAGCACTTAAACGTGCTTAAAATTAAGCACATGAGTAATTCCATTCTCATGCGCAAAAGTACTTTAACATATGCTTAAGTCCTACTTAAATAAATGGTAAGTCAATGTCAAGCACCTGCATAGGAGCTTTCCTGAGTTATGGTTTAAAGTGTCAATCATAGAATACTAAACTGGAAGGGACCTCAAGAGATCATTAAGTCCAGTCCCCTGCCCTCATGGCAGGACCAAGCATGGTCTATATCATCACCGTCTTTCTAACCTGCTTTTAAATATCTCCAGTGATGGAGATTCCACAACTTCCCTAGCCAATTTATTCCAGCATTTAACCACCCTGACAGTTGGGAAGTTTTTCCTAATGTCCAACCTAAACCTCCCTTGCTGCAGTTTAAGCCCATTGTTTAAGGCCATTGCTTCTTGTTCTATCATCAAAGGCCAAGGAGAACAATCCCAGGCCCCCTTCCTGTGACACCCTTTTAGATACCTGAAAACTGCTATGATGTCCCTTTCAGTCTTCTCATTTTTGTTGCTCTTCTCTGTACCTTCTCCAGTTTCTCAAAATATGGTGCCCAGAACTTGGACACAGTTCTCCAATTGAGGCCTAATCAGTGCAGAGTAGAGCAGAAGAATGACTTCTCGTGTCTTGCTCACAATAGGATGTTAAATATTGGTTATAAATATATACCTATCTCATAGAGCTGGAAGGGACCTTCATCAAGTCCTCTCCCCTGCTCTCACAGCAGGACCAAGTACTGTCTCTGACAGAATTCCCACAGATCCCAAGGTGGTCCCCTCAAGGATTGAGCTCACAACCCTGGGTTTAGCAGGCCAATGCTCAAACCACTGAGCTATCCCTCCTCCCGTAATTTAATAATCGAGTGACCTCATGAATTCTTATCAGTTAGTTGACTATTCTATAGTCCCTTGGGGTGGGGCCAGCAACAGCATCGGGTGCCAGGTGGGAGCTAGTCCATGAGGGGAGCCAGTTTAAAAACCAACTCCTCTTGCAGACAGCTGCCTGTTGCCCTGTGCTGCTGCCTCTGATAAAGAGGCAGCAGTGCGGGGTGGCAGCAGCCCTTGTCTGCGGGGGTGGGGGAGGGCGGTTGTCTGAGCTCCCGGACCCAGCGAGAACAAGAACTGAGCCCGGTTTCCTGCCTGCCTGGCTCCTAATATACTTTAAATGCAGTCACAGCTGGGGTAGGTCTCAAACCCAGCGTCAGCCCAACCTGCTGGCCAGCCTGCTAGCTGCTGGCCAACCTGCTAAAAAATGTACTGATTGAGGGAGGGTAAGGGAAATGCGTGTAGTCTATAGCATTAACCTATAAGCTTTTGCTTATCGGTTAATCGGTTAGTCGACTACACTATTACATCCCTAGCTCACAACATGCCTGTTAATGCATCCTAGAATTGTTTGCTTTTTTGCAACAGTGTCACACTGTTGACTCATATTTAACTTGTGGTGCACTATGACTCTTAGATCCTTTTCTGCAGTACTCCTTCCTAGACGGTCACTTCTTATTCTGTATGTGTGAAATGGATTGTTCCTTCCGAAGTGGAGTACTTTGCATTTGTCCTTGTTAAACTTCATCCTATTTACCTTAGCAATGATGGTATATATCCAAAATTCTTTTGGTAAATATGTAAATGATTACATTGTATAGTAGCAATGAAAATTGTGTGGCATGCAGTAATAAAATCATAATTATTGAAGAAATTATTTTCCTCATATTTCAGTAATAAGCAGGAGCCTGAAGTAGGTATGGGCTACCTAAAGTATGGGATGTGGGATGATGTTACTCCCTGCCTGGTTTTGCAGTGTTTGACGCCCCAGTCATTAGACATCAAAGTAATGTTTTTTGCCGTCCCTTTTATTACTATCAGTGCATGTCTATGGGAGCTTGACAATTATAGAAGCAAGGCTGTATGTTTCTGTGTGTGGGATAACTACTTAAAGGAACTAGGGATGTTAACAGTCGACTAGTTGCATAAGCTTATCGGGCAGTCAACTGGAGTATCAACTACTCGTTTCCCCCCTTGGTGCCTCTGTGAGTGGCAGTAAGTGGAGGGTGGGGGTGTGGCAGAAACAGGTGCCACCTGCCCCTGCATGCTGCCTGTATGGGGCTGCTGGACTCAGCAAGAGCAGGAAACAAGCAGTCTCAGCTCGCGCTTGTCCGGGACACTGTACAAGCATTGTAAATGTAGTAAGAGCCTGGCAACTCTTACTACATTTAAAATGCAGAGCCACAGCGCGGGTGGCTTCCAGAGCCAGCATGAGCCAGGACTGCTCAGTCCCAGCTTGAGCCAGCTTCTGGAGCTATCCCTGCTGTGGCTCTGCAGAGCAATCCTTATTGACTAATTGTGTAGTCAATACAAATTGTATTGACTGCATGATTAGTCGGATAACCGCAATTTAATATCCCTAAAAGAAATGCTGAATACAGGCAATACCCATTACCTACATTGCAGCATCTAATCTGCTCGCAGATACCTGTTAATGAAAATATACATTATCACAGAGCAATTTATAAGAGACAGGACGGGGTAGTTTCCTATACCTATTTATTACTGCTGCCGATATAAACATTATGAGGGAATGCTCAAAGGCACAAATACAATCAGTTACCTAGAGCAGTCAGTAATAGTATCAGTATGAACATTTCCCTGCCTCATGACTTTTTCCTCAAATGGTTTGTTACCTGTGCACATTACATCATATCTAATTTTAGATTAGAGTCGTCAGAGTATTAGGTCAAGCTTTGTATTTATTCGTTAAAGTATCACATATTTGTGGGATTGTATAAATTATAATGTAGATCCCTTAGCAAGGCATATTTTTCAATATAAAGGCATCCATTGTCTTACTGTTTAAGAAAGCTAAAATATGCTTTGTTTTCATATGGGAGAAATTGTGTAGTCTTTTGAAAGAAATTCATACAGATAGGAAATTTAAAGATGTTAAATTTCTTCTTGAACCTGTGAAATGCCTTCCTGAAATTGAATTTATGGACTCTGTAGTCAGTGACCCATGTTAGATGATGGACAGATTTAAGACATGGTTGGTACAGTTGTAGTATTATGTGTTGTGCAGTCTGTGTGACTGTGGGTTAGTCATGCCCATTAACTTTACTTCTAGAGTTCAGGAGACAAAATGAATTTGTTTGATGCAAGAAGTGTGGTTAAACTTTAGATTTTCCTTAGAATCTAGTGGCACTTAATCCAGTAGATTAATGTCCCCCCCTCCCTCCTTTTCCAAAGATTTATGTTATAAAACACAGGACTTCTTCAGTTATACCTAGAGATTTCTCCTCTGGGCAAGCAGCATTGTAAATTATTAAATACAGCTACAGACAGTGTCATGATAACTTTTAGTATGATGGTGAAGTGAGAACATTGATCTTATGTAATTTGAGTCAGAAAAATCTTAACAGATAAACTATTTGTAACTTTTTGCAGCTGAATAAGAACCTAAGTAATATTAGTAACAGAAAAAGGCCATCTGGTCCAATTTGCCTGCTGTTTTTTGATTGATTATAATCTTAACCACCTGCACCTTCACTATGCCCCCTGCCCAGTCGCATCCTATTTCAGAAACAACTATAGCCATAATCCACTTTACTGGCTCACTTTTTCCTTATAACTTTGCATAAAATCTGAATAACCGGTGTTATTGTTTGTAGTACAGTAACCCCCAAAATATCTAATCATATCAGGCACGAGTTATATTCAGTGCAGTACATAGTGTTGTAGAAAGACAGCAAGAGACATCCTTGCCCAAAGAATCAGCTCTCACAAGCTGACTCCTTATATGTCCCTGGATTCAGTAGGTTGGGTTGTACAACAATGCTGAGCTGTTACCTTCATGTGCTCTCAGGTTAGGTTAAACATACTTTAAGATGCCATCCTCATACCCTCCCCCCCGTTCAGCACCTCCTTCTCCCCATTTTCTTGGCACAACCATTCTGCTAATAACTCACCTGACAAGCAAACCCCCAGGATTTTGAGGCATCACAGGGATCTTTATCCTAGGTACAAGGAGCATTGCTGCAGAGTGAATAGGGAAGTCAAAAAGAACTCACTGGGGTGGGGGAACAGAGAAAGAGAGAAAAGCAACCAGTTTAACCATGAAAGTTATTTATTTCCAGGTAGTAACCGTACAAAGGGAGTCAAGCAAACAAAACAGTTACAATATTAAAATTAACTTAAATCTGATTACAAAAGAGAGGTTAGTGAACCATAACTGACCACATAAGGCAGGGTCAGGAGGCTATACCTAGAGAGAAAGAAAGAGAGAGAGAGATCTCGCAACGCCATAAAGCTTGAACTAGTTGGGAGTTCCTAGGAGATGGTAGCTGGGGGTCCAGAGTGATGGAGATGGGAAGAGCAGAGCCTCAGAAGATGAAGTCCCAATGGAACTGATTCAGAATTTATTTCCAGGTGTCAGAATACTTAACTTGAGCATGGGTAGGGGGCTTTTGTAGGGAAACAACAATGGTTCAAATGGAGGTACACCAGATTTGTTTATAGGTAAACTGAAGATTCAAGGGAGTATCCCAAAGCTGTTTTCTTTAGGTTAGACAATGGGAACTGACCATTCCTGGCTATGAGCAGTGTTCCTTCGAGGGAGCGTCAGTATTTTGGAATCCAGTAGATGATTTATTATTAGATTTGGTCTACTAATTATTGATCTGGGTGTGTGCAGGCATGGGTTCATTAGCATGTGGAGCAGAGATTTCCACTTTTCTGCTTTCTGTGCCCCAAAGTTCGATATGGTTCTTGCCTTGGAATTGTTCTCCAACCTGTCAGCTAATGGAAATGTCTTTCTGTCCCATTTTTGCTGTAAATGGGGATTTCCAGAAGGATATGGGTGTATTTTCTCATGCCTTTTTATTGCTTTTTGTAAGTCTTTCTTCTGATGGACTTTGGTCCAAGCAGAGGCTGGGAGAGAGGGGGAGATCCTTCATGAGTCAGACAGCCTGGATACTATGACCTGGTTCCCCAAAAACACGGAGATGAGAGATACCACAAGAGAGTGTAACAGATAAACAGAAGGAGTGGAGAAAGGAGGATAAGATTAAGAGTCAATTGATTTCATAGACCAGTGGTCCTCAATGCGGTGCCTGCAGGTGCCATGGCGCCCGCCGGGCCAGTTATGGGTGCCTGCGGAGCAATCTGGGCTGGCCGCGCCCCCGGGCGCGCGGCAGGTGCAGCCCCGGGCGCATGGGCGGCCCCTGCCCCGGGGTCATGGCGCATGCCGGTGCTGGCCCCATGCATGTGGCGCCTGGACGGCCCTTGCCCGGGGTCGTGGCACATGCTGATGCCGGCCCCGGGCATGCGGCGCATGCTTGGCCCTGCCCCCAGGCCCGTGGCCCGTGAGCGGCCCCGCCCCTGTACGCATGGCGCGTGAGCGGCCCCGCCCCCAGGCGCCCGGCAACCCCAAAAAGTTGGGGACCACTGTCATAGACTATATGCACAGAATGCAGATATGATGCTTTCTTGGAGTTCCCAGAACTGAGAGTAACCATGTTCCCCCTTCTTAGCATGAGAGAAAATGGCTGGTGCTAACATGACACTGTCAGCTCCCTGACACCCTCAGCTGGTAAGTCACTCAATATCCCCAAGGTTCCTTAAGCCCTTATTTTGCCTGAGCAGTTAACACTTGGGCTACGTCTACACTGGCATGATTTTCCAGAAATGCTTTTAACAGAAAAGTTTTCTGTTAAAAGCATTTTTGGAAAAGCACATCTAGATTGGCAGGACGCTTTTCCGGAAAAGCACTTTTTCCGGAAAAGCATCCGTGGCCAATCTAGACGCGCTTTTCCGCAAAAAAGCCCCGATCGTCATTTTTGCGATCAGGGCTTTTTTGCGGAAAACACGACTGTGCTGTCTACACTGGCCCTTTTCCGGAACAGTTTTCCGGAAAAAGACTTTTGCCCGAACGGGAGCAGCATAGTTGTTCCGGAAAAGCACTGATGACTTTACATTAGATCGTCAGTGCTTTTCCGGAAATTCAAGCGGCCAGTGTAGACAGCTGGCAAGTTTTTCCGGAAAAGCGGCTGATTTTCCGGAATAACTTGCCAGTGTAGACACAGCCTCGATGTACTCCAGCCCCTGAACTCCTCTGCAAGAACCCCCTTTAACATACAACACTGTCATTGGACACTCAGAGTAATTGTCAGCTTCATTATTATACACACAACTTGATTAGCACAATTCAGGATCAGGTCTTTTGAATAACCACAGCCTGGAGAGGTATTTATCGTGGAACAATTGTAAGCTTATTATCAAAGATTGATATTTAAGAGATTTTGAGTAAAGATAATGGAAACAAAAATGGTTACATCTATAAAAAACGTGAAACATGCTTCTTAGAGTCTAAATTTAATTTTAACAAGCTAAAATCCTTGTTAATCCAGTTTTGCCCTACGGCTGCCTTGCAGCATTTCTCCATCCAGTAGGATCCTGTTTTCATAAATGTAATTGCACTGCCCAGTTAGTTCCTCAAATAGATGATAAAAATTGTGGTGTTTTTCGTATTCCTCTGAATATCCATTGTTTCTGACCTCCGTGATTTCTTTCCTAAAGTTCTGGCTCCAAGATGTCATCATATACTCTTGTTTGTTCCATATGCAAAAAGGCTTCCATTGTGTTGATTTATAATGCTTAATTTATATGGCAGAGAGATACACATCTTATCTCCTGTGTGTAAGAAACCTGTTTGTCAACACTGTGGACTATTGGTTTTAGCACACAAGTACACAACTTCTTAAATATTAACCACACAGACATTTCGTAGTGCTAATAAAGATCAAGATGCTATAAGCTTTTATTAGACAGGAGACATGACTCTTTTTGGATAAGCATCATGTTGGGCACTGTGTGTCTTTTTTTTGCTATCGGGGTCCTCTGCCAGCAGAAGCTACGCTTCACCCCATGATAAATGTGGGCAAGTTGTTTAACTTAGTACAGTAAAAGCCCTTTTATCTGGCAAGTTGGAGGGCTAATGAGAGCCAGTCAGTTGAAAATACTGGTTAACTAGGAGAGAGGGCTTTGGAGTGCAGGGGGAAGGGTGCAGGGCAGAGACATGGGAGGGGCTGTGAGTCACGGACTCTGTGAGGGAGTTTGGGTCCAGGAGGGATTGGGCATGGAAGGGGTTTGGGATCCCGAATGGGCGGTCCCCATAAGCAGCTGCCAGTTCCTACTGCTCCTGGCAGAGGCAAGGCCAGGAGACTCTGTTGCAAGCAGGTACATTGATTACCTCTGTCAGCAGACACCTCCCCTCACAGTTTCCATTGGCCATAGTTCCTGGCCAGTGGGCTGGGAGCTGCAGAGTAAGCACTTGTGGAAGGGAGACAGAGGCAGCATGTGCCTGCAAAGCTGCCTGGCCATGCCTCCGTGCCTCTAACTGCAGGGACAGGGAGCCACTTGTAGAGCATCCCTCGCATCTGGTACCTAAACCCCTCCCATACCTCAAACCCTTCCTCTAACCCCTCCTTGAACCCGAATTCTCTCCCATATCAAGCCTCTCCTGTGCTTCAGCACCGTATTGGCCCTGTGCCAACTGCACTATAAACTGGACTTGTGCTGATCAGAAATGCAGATTTATTGAGTTTACCAGTTGGTGACGTGCTGGATAAAAGGGCTTTTACTGTATGCATTTTGAGAGCTCCAGTGCTCTTTTCACAGATACCATATACTGCCATTCAGAGAAAGAAATGTTAAAACACTGTGAAACTTACTACTTACAAATATGTTTTCTATAAACCACCCAGTCCCATAGCATCTCATTTTCAGTGAAAGACAAAGGTTTGGTGCCTGGTTTTTAACTGTGGGAGGAAATTAGTGGCTATAGAATAACAGACAATTTCTTCAGTATACTGGAGATATAATTGGCACAGTCCACCTAAGGAGGGCAAGAACAGTCTCTACTGGAACAGTTCTGAACCATAGGTCTCAGAGGAACAAAACAGCTATTTCAGCATTTATTACAAAGCATCATACTCAAGTCGTATAATAACACAACTATGATACTTTATAAAATAAAAGGCTGTTTTCTTCAAGAAGACCTGGTTAGTATATAGATTGTGTAGGCTAGGATCCATCTCCCCATATTTTAGTGCATTGTATTTCATAGCTTTAGTTAATTCTTGTTCAATATAAGCCCTATGTTACAGTTGCATCCCTGCTCTGAAACACTAATCTCAGGTTATGTTTGGGGAGAAAAGGTAAAAAATCTGTGATTTAAATGTGAAACATTATAAGTTGTTATTCAGCTGGTTCTCAAAAATCTGCTTTTCCACACTTGACACCCTTCTCATCCTTCCATCTCTCCCTTCTCCCTTCTCCCGCTCGCACTAAAATGCCCTCTGACTTAGAAACCCAGCCTGCCTGTTGCTAGAGAAGCTGCAGAAGGGGGCTATAAGTGCAAGAAGGTTGGTGCATGTAAGGGGTACTTAATAGTCTTTCTCTTCGTTGCTAATCTGAATTTGCTCCACAGATGTTTGTCTATATTCCCTGCTCCCCACCAGCCCTCTTTCATCTGGTGCCTGAACAAGTCTATGTGTTGCAGTGTTTCCAGGAATCCCTGGACTTCCCCAGTGGTATGGAATCTGGAGCTATAGTGGCCAAACTCCAGTTTATCTGTAGTGTGTCTGCCATGGCAACACAGGGTGCAAGCCCCACTTGGGGTGTAAATGAGGGTAGAATTTACCTCACAGACTGTACTGTATACTTGTTTACCCACTCCACCTGCAGTACCTACCTAATTATATATTTTTAAGAAAATAGACTATTAACCACTCCCATTTCATGATTAAAATGCAAGAGCAGATAATATCATAGAATCATAGAATACTAGGACTGGAAGGGACCTCGAGAGGTTATTGAGTCCAGTCCCCTGCCCCCATGGCAGGACCAAATACTGTCTAGACCATCCCTGATAGACATTTATCAACCTACTCTTAAATATCTCCACAGATGGAGAGTCCACAGCCTCCCTGAGCAATTTATTCCAGTGTTTGACTACCCTGAAAGTTAGGAACTTTTTCCTAATGTCCAACCTAAACCTACCTTGCTGCAGTTTAAGCCCATTCCTTCTTGTTCTATCCCCAGAGGCCAAGATGAACAAGTTTTCTCTCTCCTCCTTCTGACACCCTTTTAGATATCTGAAAACTGCTATCATGTCCCCCCTCAATCTTTTCTTTTCTAAACTAAACAAACCCAATTCCTTCAGCCTTCTTTCATAGGTCATGTAATCCAGACCTTTAATCATTCTCATTGCTCTTCTCTGGACCCTCTCCAGTTTCTCCACATCTTTCTTGAAATGCGGTGCCCAGAACTGGACACAGTACTCCAACTGAGGCCTAACCAGCACAGAGTAGAGTGGAAGAATGACTTCTTGTGTCTTGCTCACAACATATCTGTTAATGCATCCCAGAATCATGTTTGCTTTCCTTGCAACAGCATCACACTGCTGACTCATATTCAGCTTGTGGTCCACTATGACCCCTAGATCCCTTTCTGCCATACTCCTTCCCAGACAGTCGCTTCCCATTCTGTATGTATGAAACTGATTGTTCCTTCCTAAGTGGATCACTTTGCATTTCTCTTTATTAAACTTCATCCTATTTACCTCAGACCATTCCTCCAATTTTTCCAGGTTATTTTGAATTATGACCCTATCCTCTGGATTAGTCACAACCCCTCCCAGCTTGTTATCATCTGCAAACTTAATAAGTGTACTTTCTATACCAATATCTAAATCGTTGATGAAGATATTGAACAGAGCCAGTCCCAAAACAGATCCCTACGGAACCCCACTTGTTATGCCTTTCCAGCAGGATTGTGAACCATTAATAACTACTCTCTGAGTATGGCTATCCAGCCAGTTATGCACCCACCTTATAGTAGCCCCATCAAAGTTGTATTTACCTAGTTTATTGATAAGAATATCATGTGAGACCGTATCAAACGCCTGACTAAAGTCTAGGTATACCACATCCACCGCTTCTCCCTCATCCACAAGACTCGTTATCCTATTAAAGAAAGTTATCAGATTGGTTTGACATGATTTGTTCTTTACAAATCCATGCTGGCTGTTCCCTATCACCTTGCCACTTTCCAAGTGTTTACAGATGATTTCCTTAATTACTTGCTCCATTATCTTCCCTGGCACAGAAGTTAAACTAACTGGTCTGTAGTTTCCTGGGTTGTTCTTATTTCCCTTTTTATAAATGGGCACTATATTTGCCCTTTTCCAGTCTTCTGGAATCTCTCCTGTCTCCCATGATTTTCCAAAGATGATAGCTAGAGGCTCAGATACCTCCTCTATCAGCTCCTTGAGTATTCTAGGATGCATTTCATCAGGCCCTGGTGACTTGCAGGCATCTAACTTTTCTAGGTGATTTTTAACGTGTTCTTTTTTTATTTTACCTTCTAAAACTACCCCCTTCCCACTAGCGTTCACTATATTAGGCATTATGTTAGACTTCTCGGTGAAGAAGTCATTGAGCATCAGAAGTCATAGCACTTCAACTAAATATTATTGGGCCATGCCCGCTAAGTGTGGTTGTGCCAATGTATGCCCTGTTGCCAGCTGATCTTAATGCTAGTATATCTGACTTGGGACCCTTATGCGCTAGTTCAGACACAGGGGATGTGGCTTGAGAAAAGGAATATGGCTTAGATAGCTTCAAGGCTTTACTGATCCTTCGCCACCACATCAATCCTTTAGAACCATTAAATTAGAGCTTCCACTCCTACTATTCTGAATTTACACTTGAGACTAATACTAAGGTGAACTTTATGCCACACTAGCAGCTTTGCCTTTTAACTTGGACTGTTAACTCCAGGGTAGGAACTGAAGATCTGGCGCATTTATCTAGCCCATCTGTCAATACAGTTTTCATCACCATGTTGTCTGAGTGATAATCTCACCTGCACTGCAATTGATACTGGCTGGAGTCAGCGTGTGGCCTGAAAGTTGCAGCAGTCAGTAGTTTAATGAATGGCACAAAAGATCCAGTGTTGTATAGGGGGTTTTAGGAGTGGGAACAGAATATAGGCATTGAGAGTAAAGAAAATGATGTCTCTGGTGATGCAAATTCATTTGTACATGAAGTGTTTTGTAAATGGGCTAATGTGTGACTACCAAACTGTGTAATGCAGGAATTGTTGTGTGGGTTCATGTTCTCTCCTGGAAGAATAAGGAATGGGACATTTTGCAATGACTTCTTATATATTTCTGGGTGACTTAGAATCCCTGCAGTATATTGATAATATGACTGAATGTTGTAAAGTCTAAAGTCCTGTTGTTTTGGTTGGGGTTATGTATACTGAGCTTGTTTGAAAGCCCATTGCAGTCAATAGGGAGTATTTCTGTTGAGTTAAATGGGCTTTGGATCAGGCCCATATAGTATAACATTCAGAATTTGTCATGCTTCATGTTTTTAAAGGTCTGTTTGACTTTCTTAGGGGACATCTACACCGCGGGCTAAAGTTGAGTTAAGATACTCAACTTCGGCTACATTAATTGCGTAGCTGAAGTTGAAGTACCTTAACTTGACATTTGGTGCTGTCTACACAACAGGAAGTCGAAGGAAGAACACTCGTCCTTCGACTTCCCTAACTCCTTGTGAAATGAAGGTTACAGAAGTTGGAGTAAGAAGCCTGTTGTTTTGAAATTATTTTGAAATAATGGGCTTGATATATAGACGCACCCTGATATGTAGACGCCCCCTCTGTTATTTTGAAATAACATTAATTAATAACTTGAGTTATTTCGAAATAAGCATTTAGGGTAGACCTAGCCTTAGGATTTACAAATCTAAAAGCTCCAGCAGGCATGACATTCACCATATATATATTTAACTAATGTAAAAGTTTATTTAAAAGGAAGAAAAAAGAGAAAATAATGTATTTTTATTATTTAAACTATTTTGTGCCACCTGCTTTATTAATTGTTATCAGAACCTGGAGCTATTTTTTGAGTGGAGGCAATGAAAACGTTGAAAATTAGTTTATTTTTTAAAAATAGAAGGGAATTTTAAATCCATCCAAATTGTTATAAGCTTTTAATGCTTATGATTAGGACATGCGAATCATGAGTGAATGTGGTTTGTTGACAAATCAAAGGTCTATTGAAGTCACTGGATGACTTTGGAATGTATTTGAAAAATGAAGGGCACAGGGTTTGCACTAGCTGATACCAGTGCAGGATGTGGGTTTTGACTCTGTTCTATGTTTCGATTTACCTTAAATGTGTGGTAATCAAGCTATTTTTTAACCATGTAGGATTCATTGTATTGTGGGGTCCAGTGGTGGCCCGTCAATACAGGCGAACTAGGTGGTTGCCTAGGGCACCAAGTTAAACGGCCATTGCAGGCTTTGGAGGCGGGGTGCTGATCGTGCGCCGATTGCGCGTTTCACCTAGGGCGCCAGTTGCCGGCAGCTCATTTAGGGCCGCTCCTGGTGGGGTCATAATTGTAATAAGTCTTTAAATTGTTTATATTTGCTTTAAATATGATGTCTTTTACCCAGGATCCCAAAAGACCTTGAGAGCTAAGTAAGTGACCCATATACATTTTGCCTGATTGACGCTCCTCATTGTTCCTAGATGTTGGCAGACTATTATTTACTATAATTTGTCATTTTTTGTAATATCTCCTAACATTCCTTGAATGTTGTGGTGTGGGGGGACAAATAAGTAACATGAAAGTTTCTTGAGTTAATATCAGTCATGGTTTCCTTCTTAATATCCTGTAGCTTTATGTTGCTTTAAATGCATGCACATTCATAGGTTTGAATGTTGTGGGAAAAGGATTCACTGGCATCCATTCCTGCCATTAAAGTACTTCCCATCTGAATATCGTCTGCCAAAGTATGTGGTATCCTGCTGAGCAAGAGGATGAGGACATAGATTGCAATGAAGCTGAACAGTTTGCACTTCCTAGCAGTGACACCAGACATCAATCTTTCCGAGAGACAGCCTAGAATACAGAAAAATAAGAACCCTCAAAAAGAACAAAAGGAGAATTATCTTCTCTTTTTCCATTTCATTCCAGCAGTTTCCTTAGATCCTCCAGGATGAATATGTTCTCAAATTCCATATGCTGACATGTCAGTGGCTCAGTTTTTTAATGCAGCAGCAGCTTGTAGAGGTAGCAATGTAGGCACTCTAAACTACCAATTATCTGATTTTTAAAACCCATTTAATTTACTGTCAGGTCGTCTTTTCATTGGGAAATGGAGCAAAGTGCCTGTTTGGTCACAGATAATGTTTCTCACATTAATGCCACAGAGTTTGACATTAGCATGCATTATCACCAAGGTATATTATGCAACTTGGCAATACTCCAAAAATCTGAGTTGCCAGTAATACTA
The DNA here is from genome assembly GCF_049634645.1 of Pelodiscus sinensis. Lineage (NCBI taxonomy): Eukaryota > Metazoa > Chordata > Testudines > Trionychidae > Pelodiscus > Pelodiscus sinensis. The sequence goes on from NC_134712.1 coordinate 204,300,161, forward strand.
ATCAGACATATTTGGAAAAGCTTTGAGTCAGATTTTAAGTTGGTGAAAAAAAAGGTATAACTCTTTCGATTTCTGTGGAGCTATGTTTGTTTATTCCAATTTTCATGAAGTAGGAATTTTATTCTTAACACTAAAACTTCTTGCTCGCTCTTATTTTAATATATAAATCTGGTTTCACCAGCAGAATGATTTATGGCATTCAATTAATGAGCCATATGCTCCTCTTTGCAGTAAAAAGGTGCAGAAAGAACTAAGAGCTGTAAAAATTTGCTGCATAAATGAGCTTCATGAGTTCATACATACCAAATCACTCCATCAAAGGGCACAAAATAAACTTTGCAATAACCAGCGGGGTGTGGCTAGAAATACCCACTGAAGAGAGAAATAACTGAGGATTTGGGGCCAGCTACTAGACGGCAACTGTGTAATGCTGAAAATCAATGAGGATGTTGGCAAAAAGGAGATGTTAAACTACTATTAAGCCAGTTTTGGAGCTGCCTTATCACTAGTCCATTCCCTGGTATAAACCAAAGCAGACTACTATTGTGGTCAAAGAGGACTTGAACTGTTATGACAACAAGAGATTGCAAGGATGCCCCAACCACACCCCTGCAAGTAGGATTGCCAGATGGTTTCAACAAAAATACCGGACACACTTAACATTACATCACAATCTACATTACATCTTAGTTAGAAAATACTGGACATGTATATTTTTTCATTTATGACTTCTCAATTTGTTTCCTGAACAGAAAGCTCAAATACTGGACTGTCCAGTTCAAACACCTGGCAACTTGTACAGGACACTTGGCAATCCTATGCATGTGCAGTTGGGATGAAGAGTGGCATAGGCTGCTGTGGTGGCTCTGCACCATCTGAAGATCCATCCTTATGCTGAGAAATCCTCTAGGCATTCACACAGTCCAGCATTAGGATGCCCTTATTCCTATGGAGATGGTGCAAAGCTTCTTCACGAGACCAGAGAATCAGGTCTACTATCTTGAGGAGGATTTGAAACACTGCACTTTGAGCATATGGGAGAATTTATAGTAGGGGACTATAGTATACAGAAATATACAGCAAGCTTTTGTGAGATGAAACATTTGAAGCTTCAACACTGTGCATATGGCCTTTCCTACTTTACCATCTTCTAAAACTTGTGTATTTTTCCTGAGGTGTGGATTTCTGGCAATAGCAAGTTAATGCTGCTTTGGGATATTTATCCATTCAATTTTTTCCCCCATAGACAAGGAAATCTGTTCCGTTAGCCTTGGAAGAATTGGAGTTAGCGGAGATTGAGTCAATGTTGAATGACTTCATTTAACATCTGCTGTGCATTTGTGAAGTCCATAGCATAGGGGTGGGGAATTAATATGGCATAGCTGCAGTTTGCAGCATTATCCTCCAGCAGCCACATGGAGACTCCCATACAATATAAGTTAATATTGACCTTGTCATAATTGACTTAGTTAGGCTTCTACTTCTTGCCTTGATCTATTTGGGACCACACATAGGCAGGTTGACCATGGCAGCCTTGCTCCTGAGGATGACAACAGAAAGCTACACTACATTGGAGAGACAGTGGGCCCTGGGAGGTATTGTGGGTATGCATGGTCTTTGCATGAATAGCCAAAACTTATAAGGATGGCAAGAATTCCCCGCAGATCTTATGACGTCTTTGGTTTGGGAGGACCACTGCTTCTAAGTGTTTTGCAGCTGCTAGTGTCTGCTCCCTTGATCTTCTTTTATCTCAGAAATTTTGCAAGATTAAATTGTATCTGAGTTTTTGGAATATATTTTGCTATCCCTTAGGATTTTGCTGTAGGGGGACATAATCCGCCCCTTTTTCCCCTGGGTAGTATATGTAATACTTTGGTTTCACTGATTCTTCCCACGTTTCCTTAGAAGACCATTCTTTCTGTTTTGAGTTTTGCAGATCTTTTGTGTGGGAGTGGTTTTTTGTTTTCAACTGGTATGGCAGCAGATCAAGTAGGAGGTTTTGGCTTGTGCACAGCTTTTGAAGGCAGGTTTTATACTAGGTTCCTACAGCTTTTGGCATGTAAACCATGGGAGTATATAGCCCAATGAACTACTTGATGATAAGTTAGCCCACTCATAGAATATTTCACTGACCACATACAGTAATTTAAGAAGAGGAAAAAATACGGAGAAAATTTTGAAAAAAGCAGAAAAAACACCTCTTTTCTCATCAGAGAAGAATCATGCATTTGATTGCCTTATGAAATTAGCTCATTACATTGGTAACAAGTTAATTGCTGAATCACTTTGTGCTGCTTTATTATGACACATCATACAGTAACTTTATTGTTGAATGCCTAAAAGTTATTGTGTGACATGTCTTATGATATAACACAAGGTAACCTGGACATTAATTTCTGTCACCACTGCACTTTGTAGAGAAGAATAATGCTTTGCACATATATTAGTGTAGCGTCTTTCATCTCAATATTACAAAATGCTGTATATACAATGAAGGTTAAATTGTGTCCTTGGCAAAGGTGTGGCATGGAGTTGCCCTGCCTCATCTTCCTGTATAAGAACAGTCCAGTGTGGCTCCTGCTGTATGTGTCCACAGGATGCAGCATGTTCTTCCTTCTCATCAAATCTTGCAGATTCATCTTTGCTAGCTGATGCCCTTTTCTACTGAGATGAGCATCATCCTCAGGACTAGCCTGTAGTAAGTCTGCCTTCTTTCTGCATGCAAAGAGTGGGACTGTCTGGCCCCTGCTCGGGAAAACAAGGTGAATGGGTCACTCCTTGCATCCTCTTTTTTGTACCTATGTAGGATTACATGCAAATGCTGGACCTAATTAATTTATCCTCATAAATGTTCTGTGAGGCATTGTCAACTGTTCTTAGTATAGTCTCAGTAGGGGTCTCAGCTTTTCTTCCACTAGTTCACTTCAATTTGTCTGCCATTGGATGTAGAAATAAAATCTTGATTTATTGAATCTATCAGCTGTAACCTCCAGGGATTAAAGTCTCTTTTGTCTCCTTGTTTGTTTCTCCCTGGCATAGGACTGTTGCCCCCTACTCTCCCAGGCCTTCTGCCTGCCTTTACCTCTTTGTTCCCTTTCCTTTATAGCTGGGTTTATTTTCTTTATTGGTCCTAGCTGTGGGTGTATGTCTCCATGGCCATGTCTGTACTAGGAAAATATTCTGAAATTACTAAATTCAATTTAATAACTCTTGATTTAACAAATTCAAACTAGCGTGTCCACACTACGAGGAAGCCTCGAAATTAGTCCGAGGCAGACGCAGTAATGTGGATGCGCAACCTCAGACTTAGAGCCCCAGGAAGCACTGGGGAGTAATTACTTTGAATTACTCTGGGAAGTAATTAGCAGCACCAGAACGTCCAGATTACTTTTGTTTCGAAATAGCTATTTTGGAATTAGCATTATTCCTGATGAAAAGCAGATATACAGATTTCAAATTCCATGGCCCATTATTTCGAAATAGCAGGCTTGGTAGTGTGGACACTCTGCTCATAAATTCGACCGGGCGAGGAGGGGTTATTTTGAAATAAAATCCTGGTGTAGACCAGGGCCATGTATGGTAGTTCTGGCAGCTCTGCAGGGGGTGTGGTCAACCTGACTGCTGGTATGCAAGGAAGAGTCTCTTCTACCTGTGCCCAGTATGGGGTTTGTAAACGCTGTTACAGGTACCTAAAGGGAGGGAGGTTAAATGATTTGCTTGAGGCAACACAGTGGTTCAGTGGAAGAGCAAGAATTAGAACTCAAGAGTCTGTATGCCTAGGTTTTGATTTAAACACAATATTAATGTTAAATGACTTAAACACAAACATGTTAAGAATATTAAACTCATTAAACTAAGTCTATGAGTAAGAAAAAATGTCTGATTTAAGAGAAATAATCAGATTAAAGGCCATGTCCTTCTGCATTCCTATCTTCCCCCAGACTAATGTAGTGGTATGAAGGCTAGCATTCAGTGAGAAGATATAATATATATATAATGCTTTGAGTGTGGCACATAATACCCTCTACCACATAAATTCCTTATGTCAAATCCTGCTCTTATTTAAACTTGTACAGACCTATGGTTGCAGTGGTGTAACTGAGGGAAGAATTTGGCCTTGTGGGAATAAAATTTGTGGGGTAGGAAGGATGTGGAGGTCCTTAGTGAATAGGGCATTTTAGTGCTGTTATTCATTTAACAACAATTTACAAGACATGAGGAAAATAATTCCAGCACAGATGAACTAGAGTATATCTACATAGAATTTTAAAGCCCATAGCAGTGAGGCTCAGAGCCTGGGACGACTAGAGTTGATAACCCTTCTGGTTTCATCGGAAGTCACCTGGAATCAGGTTTGGTCTCCTGGACTCCTCTGAAGCCAAACCAGGAGATCAGCTGCTAAAAAATCTGGTGGCACAGTGGGGCTAAGATAGATTCCCTGCCTGCCTTGTCCAGGCGCTGCTCCTGGAATTGGACAGCACTTCCCTCCCTGCAGCCTGCAGGTGGGGGAGGACTGATGGCTCTTTGTGTTGACCCTACCTGCAGACATTGTCCCCACAGCTTCTATTGGCTACAGTTCCTAGCCAGTGAGAGATGCAGAGTCGTCATTCAGGGCAGGGGCAGCATAAGGAGACACCCCCCCCCCCCTTCCTGGTGACACAGAGAGGGACATGTCGCTCCTGGAAGCAGTTGGCAGCTGCTTCTAGGAGTGATATTGGCCCAGGGCAGGCAGAGAGCCCGCATTAGCCCTGCTGTGTCACCAGACCAGGGGTAGGCAAGATGCAGCCCACGGGCCGGATTCAACTTGCCAAGCTGTTTGATCCAACCCGTAGCCAGCCTTGCTGCTGCACTGCCCCCAAGCCAGTTGACACCTGTTCAAAGCAACTGGTGGCTCTCCCCCCCTCCCCACTAGTGTTGCATGATACCTAGATCAAGCCGCCAACCATTTTGAACAGTGAATGACTTCACGCACTCCCCCATCCCTCAGGTCCCAATTGGCCTGCAGGCGGGGAATCACACAAAATCTCCTCTCCACAGTAGGGTAGGGGTGCGTGGCACTTAGAGCGAACTGCCAGCTGTTCAGAATAGCTGATGGTTCCTTCTAGGTGCTGCATGCCCCCTAGTGGGGAAGTGACAGGGTTGGGGGAGAGACTTCAGGTGCTCCCTAGACCCCGATTGTCCTGGGAACAGGGAAAACATACAAAGTCTTCTCCCCCTGCCAGCAGCAGGCTGCGTTTAGAGGGAACAACCCCTTTCTAAACCATCCATCAGTTCAGACAACACAGAAAATTCTTCTTCTAATAATTAATTAATTAATTGAGACCAAATCCTGCTCTCCTTAGACAAAACTCCCCTTTGGCCTGTACTTATGTACTATAAGTTGTTTGGCATTATTTCCCAAAATGAAAACAGATTGCAAAACAATAATGTTTCAAAAATATGACAGAACTAATAATTTCCATGATTTCTCATCTCCCCCGATTTCACTATCTTAGTTTGGGAAAGCATAAGTGACAGATTTTTACTCTTTTGTAGGTAAAAGTTTCTCCTAAATGTGGCACTTAAAAAATAAGAAAAATATTGTTAAAATGATATTTCTCTGCTCAATCTTTTGGATAATTCTATAAACCCGTATCTGTTGTGATACACACAGGGACAGTAATGGTAAACTGCTTCAAATAAAAATAATATGAATATTAGTGGTGATCAGTTTATCATCTAAAATAAGATAAAATTTATTTCAGATTATTGTCTTCCTTTTGATAGGGTGACTAGATAGTAAGTGTGAAAAATTGGGACACTTTTTGGAGATGTGGGTGGGAATGGGATGTGCAGGACTATTTGTATACAGTATATAAGACAAAGCCCCTAATATCATGACGATCCTGATATTATCAGGATATATTCATGGTAACCCTTTCTCCCAGTGAACTGAAGGTAAATTTTGCCATTAACTTCAATGAGAACTGAATTAAAGCTTTAATAGAGTACAACATAAGGATGAGAGACTATTTTTAGACTGAATTACTCATGGCAGTATTGTTTGTTTTTTCTAATGTCACTTTCCTGTGTTTTTAACTGATCTTCTAAATAAATTGGCTTACATTTGAGAAAATGAACATTTTATTAACATGCAGTTAACCTACTCATTAAATTAAGAGGCTTTTAAAATTTTAAACTCTTTTAATAAAATGTCATTTTAATAATTAGTTTTGAAAACCATTTGACCTTAACTAGAATGAATGTAGACTGTAAAAATCATCACAGATTCCCTTCCTTGAACTTTTCACAATGCTGAAAAATGACTGAGGGAAATAAGGAAGATCCAGTTACTGTACCTTGTTTGCACAGCTGTACTTCATTGAGTGAAGGCTTGTGTTACACACAGTTTGTGATAGGAAGTAAATGCTTTTAAAACAACTAAGGAGACAGGTTTTTAACCTCCACCTTTTTAGATTCTTTTTTCACTCAGCTTCTGTTGAGGTCTTGGGAAGCATTTCGAATACAAATTATTACACAGTATTGAAGCTCACCTGAATAATTCATCTCCTTGGGCTCATTAAGGCAGCATGCATTAAGATGTTCCTCCCCACCCTCAAAAGAAGACAAATGTTAGATAGATTGCACACTTGTTACTTTAGTAGAAGTAATGTTTAAGAAATAAATATTGAGTGTTAAGTATTTTTTGCAATAGGTAGTTTATAGTTTCAAGCCAGCTATCATAAGGATTTTCAAAGGCTTGGAAGACAGACAGAAATGATGAAGTTGCCTCATAAATTACTAACATGTCACAGTTTATTAGATACAGAAATTCTTATTTCTAGCACACTAGGCATCCTTTTATTTCTCTAGTCCCTTGAAATGATGAAGACACCTTGAGATTCTTTGAGGTATTTTATATGACATCTGTTTACTTTACAGTTATGTGCCAATCATCTGTCCTGAACTATTTGACATAGTTTTGGCACTAGATAATTTCAAGGCATTTCAGTACACATTTGTAAGCTCACTCTTGTGGATGGGATCCCAATATCTGCCAAAGGCAGTTCCCTAATTGTTCCAGTGAAACATTGTCATTAGTGGGAAGGCTTTAACTGGCTGTCAACCAATAAGTAGAATTCTGCATCATCTCAAACTGTATGCAAATTTCACCTCCCCCCCTTAAATATATGTGACCTTTAATATAGTTGCAAGCTAAAAAAGCATCTTACAAGGCTACATTAATGACCCACCTTCTCATAGTGTAATTAACACTTTCCTCACAGTCTCCTGCTGTTCATCTGATAGCCGTAAAAGATTTTGGCTTTCCTTTCTGCATGATAATCTTCCACTCAGTATTGTCCAAACATCTTTAGATTTTCAAAGTTCATGATAAGGCCACTCCGGCTGTGTCCAGACTCCATGCCTCCGTCGACGGAGGCATGTAGATTAGCCAGCTCGGAAGAGGGAAATGAAGCCGCGATTAAAATAATCGCGGCTTCATTTAAATTTAAATGGCTGCCCCGATCTGCCGATCAGCTGTTTGTCGGCAGATCGGGGCAGTCTGGACGCGATGCCCCGACAAAGAAGCCTTTCTTCATCGACACAGGTAAGCCTCGTGAAACCAGGTTTACCTGTGTCGATGAAGAAAGGCTTCTTTGTCGGGGCATCGCGTCCAGACTCTCCCGATCTGCCGACAAACAGCTGATCGGCAGATCGGGGCAGCCATTTAAATTTAAATGAAGCCGCGATTATTTTAATCGCGGCTTCATTTCCCTCTTCCGAGCTGGCTAATCTACATGCCTCCGTCGACGGAGGCATGGAGTCTGGACACAGCCCTAGAGTGGTTCTTAATTTTTAAAAAAAATGCTCTGGTAAACTTTATTGCTCTGATACATTCAGCAAATCAAAAGTGTCCTACTTTTGGGGCACATAGCCGACAGCCTCACCCAAACCTCACCCTAGTCACTGTCCTTTGACTGAATCCAACCAAGGTTCCTAGGCAGTAATATCTGATTTGTTTTTCCATTTCTTGTTAGTAGGCAGACATTGGTGATATCCTTGTGGTGTGAGTTTCCAAGCAGGCTTTGAAGGCATCCCAGAAAGCCTTTTAACAGCTACTATTTAAATTATTTCTTTACTATCAAGCACTAAAACTTTTTCAGTATCCAAGTCTGAAGGAAATCCAAAAAGTATAGTACTTGAGCACATAAATGCAAACAAATTAATGGACACCAAATTTGAAGTCAATGACAAAATTCCTGGAGAAAGTAGAATTTAAACAAGGCTGCCTTGAACTGACCCTTCATCTCACGTTTTCTTAAACCCTTTCATTGATAGCTTTACTTTTTTTTGTAACACCATTCTTCTGCTTGATCAGCATGTAGATTACAACCACTTGTGTCCACTTACTAAAGTGTGAGCCTACACCACTCTCTCCATTACCTCTGAATTCAACTCTGCTAGTTAGTTTTTATTACCTGCCATATTGCAATAAAAGAGCAAAATGTAAATTTTGGAATTAGTTGCTTTCAGATTTAAAAAACTATCATGGGAGACAAATGCTGATTTGTTATTACTTTCATGCCTCATTAGAAATTATGTATTTTGCAGAGGTTAATATATTATGGGCAGCACACCAAACACATCACAGTTCTGAAGCTTATAACTTATCCACTGCACTGAGACAATCTGCACTACAGAGATATGCTTCTTGGGTAAGTTTTGCAAAATGCAATTATATAATTGAACTTTATTAAAAATCACTGAGGTATTTCATTTTGTCTGAAGGAAACCAAAATAAAAGTCACAGAAAATGGTACACACAAAGCACAGTGCAGAAAGGTAATTTGAGGCATCCTGAGAATTATGTGAATAGGAAACAGGTATGCTCACACTTTAATTGAAATGTGTGAAAAAGAGGAAATAAAGTCAACTTGGAGGAAGCCAATTACAGTCCCAGGTTTTCACACAGTCATCATTTTTTAAAACATAATGGGACATATTCCTCTTTGTTATGCCAGCACAGACACAGAATAACAGCAATGAACATAATATGTGGATCTATGCTGGGGTTAATGAAGGCATAACTTCAGTCAGTCAGAGAATTGCTTGTGTAAGGACAGGATGGGATGCCTGTGTGTGTGTGTGTGTGTGTGTGTGTGTGTGTGTGTGTGTGTGTGTGTGTTTCCATTAATTATTCATACCCAAATGTTGTTGGTAAGCATTACCCTAGTGCCTACAGTATTCCCTAAAGCAACTGAAGGAAATTGAATTTCGGAATGGTGATCACTCTGCATGTCAAATATAAATTGTTACCAGGGCTTACCCATGGATTTTGTGAAAGAATTTCATAGAACCAAAGAAATATAGGACTGAAAGGGACAGTGACAGGTCATCTGGTGAGCCCCTGCAGTGAGGCATCAGTATTATCTAGGCCCTCCCAGAATGGTGTTTATCTAACCCGTTATTAAAAACCTTCAGAGATGGAAATTCTACACCCTCCCTAGGTAATTTGTTGCAGTTACCATTACAGTTAGGAATTTCTTCCTAATGTCTAATCTAAGTCTCTAGGGTTGCCAGGTGTCCGGTATTGACCTGGACAGTCCAGTATTTTCGCCTCCTGTCTGGTAAAAAAAAATTCAGAAAATACCGGGCACCTAAAATGTCTGGTATTTTCTGATTTTTTTTTTCCTGGCCAGGAGGTGAAAATACCAGGGTGCTTACCTGGTTCTGCAGGGGAGCTGTCTGGACCGGAGCAGGGAGACAAGATGGCAGATGGCCGCTGGCAGCCTGTTAGGGCCAAAAAGCCTCAGAAGCATGTCTTAAAAGGGCCACGCTTATTTTTAATTTATTTTTTTATTTTCTTTGCTTAACTCTCGGGCCCCCCCCCTTTTTTTTTTGCTCAACAACTTTGGTATCCCCCTTTTGTTTTCTCAACAGAATTTTTTCCCCTGTGGTTTTTTTTTGGAGGGCGGTGGTGATATTTTTGGTTAAATCATATGGCAACCCTCTAAGTCTCCCTGAATCAATATAAGCCTGTGACTTCTTGTCCTACCCTCAGTGGTTAAGGAGAACAGTATATTGCCCTCCTCTTTGTAACAACCATTTATGTACTTGAAGACTGTTAATGTGCCCTGACACAAAATCTAAACAAGCCCAATTTTGGTCAATTTTTCCTCATAGATCTTGCTTTCTATATCTTTAATCTTTTTTATTGCTCTCCTCTAGACTTTCTTCATTTTGTCTACATCTCTCCTGAAGTGTAGTGCACAGTATTCTGCTTGAGCTCTTATCAGTGCTCAGTAGAGTGGAAGAATTTTTTCTCACGTCTTGCTTACAGTACCCCTGCTAATATGTCTTAGATGATGGTTGTGTTGTTTGCAATAGTATCACTTTTTTTTACTCATGCTTAGTTTGTGACCCACTATAACCCCCAGATGCTTTTATGCATGGCTTCCTAGGCAATTATTTCCAATTCTGTATTTGTGAAATTGATTATTGCTTCCTAAGTGTAATACTTTGCAATTGCAAAAGTGAACTCTTTATGTGATTATATAAATTGTTTATGAAGATATTGAATAAATCCAAACCCAGAACTGGTCCTTGCGGACTTCCCCCCCAACCCTCAATATTTCCTTCCAACTTGTAGCAAAGTGGTGTAGTCTCCCACCATGACAGATGAAAAGGGAGATGTAATTGCTCTCCGGTGGGCAGAACCAGGCTATCTGAAGCTACTTGCTGGAAGCAGAGGAGTGGAACAGGAACAGGAAATGGTGCTATAAAAAAAACCCATCCCTCTAGTTAAGTTAGGGAAGAGCTGACAAAAGAGCAGGAGGTCTCCTCTCTGCTGTTGCAGCTCAAACTTATCAGGAACTACTTTGGTGCTCTGGACCTGCAGAACTGACAGAACTGCTAGATCCCGAAGAACTGTTGGGACAGCTGCTTGTCATCTACACAAGCAAGACCAATGACAACTGTGGAGCTCAGATACATCAGAATGAGGAGGATAGGAAGGAACCCCAAGGGAAATGGAATAGATTTCAGTGGAGTGACTGTGTGCAAGCTAGTCAATGTGTTGCAGTTGGATTTCTCCACTGATCCAGTAGCAGACCACTTTGATACTTAAAAAACAACAAATAGTCTGGTAGCACTTTAAGCACTAACAAAACATGTAGATGGTATCATGAGCTTTCTTTGGCACAGCCCACTTCTTCAGATGACCCTCTTTGATACTGTTAGGACCCTGGGCTGGGATGCAGTGGAGTAGAAGGGACTGTGTCCCTCTACCCCCGCTACTCACTGACAGGGGTAGCTTCCTTCTTTTACTGAAACACACAGCAACCCTAAACCCTACCAAAAGCAAGACACTCAATTGCTATGCAGGCTTCTTCCTCTGGGTGGAGGATGGGAGAACAAACAACGAGGGCACGTCTAGACTATGTTTTACTTTCGAAAGAAGATATGCAAATTCGGTGGGAATTTGCATATCTTCTCCCAATTGCTTTTTTGAATGAGTTTTTTTTAAAAAGCAAGCAGTCTTGATGTGGTTCTTTTGAAAAAAAAAATCCCTTTTTTGAAAGAACCTGTAAACCCTTTTTTTGAAAGAACCTGTAAGCCTCAATTTTTGAGGAAGAAAGTTCTTTAGAAAAAAGGTTTTTTTTCCCTGAAAGAACCACATCTAGACTGCTTGCTTTTTCCAAAAAAAAAATCTTTCGAAAAAGTTATCAGAAGAAGATATGCAAATTCCTGCCGAATTTGCATATCTTCTTTCGAAAGTAAAATGTAGTCTAGCGTGCCCTAAGTGAAAAAAGCATTAAGTTGCTTAAGGCACTGCTGGCAGGCACTTGGGTATCCCCATGATGCACATGATTTAAAATGTTACATATATTAGACTAGAACTAGCTAACATCATGGTGTGCATTATGTTCTCATCTGACAAAGGAAAATAGAGATTTAATGTGTTTGTCTTGTAGTTGGAATTGCAAGAGGATGGATGAAAATTCTCTCTAAAGCATAGTCATGACTTGAACACAAATTTTGTAAATACCCATGTTCTAGGAACCCCATGCTAATTCTTAAAAAGCTACCATTTTCTGAACTGCCTGCATGATGAAGAACCCTTTGTGTGTGTGTGTGTGTGTGTGTGTGTGTGTTTGCCTTTAAACATACTCTAGTGAAGGGTTATTGTCAGTCAAGCGTGATCTGATGTTTGTGATCATATGCAATTGAAGGCAGCTTGACATCTCATTTTGTTGACGCATATGAAGAGGCGTGTGAGAATGTTGTGGTGAATGATGTGGGATTGTGGGACTGTTCTGCTGCCAACTCTATATGTGGTTTAAGTTAAACATTATAAGATAAATCTGTATATTAATCTGGGTTGAGTGGGTTCTGTATATGCAGATTCTGTATATGAAGAGAGAGGTAGACATACTTTAAGTGCAAGAAGTGGTGTGAATTTTGAATCAAATGCTTATAATTTTGTTATGTGTGTAGGCTGAGAGGATGGACTTGAGGCTTGCACTGAGTAGACCCTAGAAAATGGCCCAGGATCTCTGGTACAGATTTTAGGAATGAAATCCTCTGTTTCTTCTGTATGGGAAGAGTAGTCATCCCTCCACACATCAAACACTTGTGCACATGAACCTTACAGAAACATTCATATTGCAGTCATTCCCAACCTTTTTTATACAGCGGACCAGCAAACCCATTTGCAAACTTTTGGCAGACCAGTAATATTTTATTTGCATATTTGCATATTCATTATGCAAATAAAATGTTACCAGAATGCCAAAAGCCCCGGCCCACAGAACCACTGCGAACAATTGACTTCAGCTCCAGCAGTTGCCATGTGGCAGGCGCCTGCCGCAGCTGAAGCCGATTATTCTCAGTGGCTCTGGAGGCTGGGAGTGGGGTACACCCCTAGAGCCCCTATCCCTCCACTACCTCCCAGGGCCAGTCACTGACCCCAGAGTCCCCTGCACCCAACCCCCCCAGTACCAGCCTCTTGCCCTTAGATCCCCCAGTGCCTGCTCCCCATCCCAAATGCCTCAGTGATAACCCTGCACCCCTTAGAGCCCGCCAGCACCAGATTCCCCAGTGCCAGCCTTGGGTTTCCAGAGCCCCACTGCACCCAACTCCCCCAGAGTCTCCCCCAGTGTCAGCCCCCAGTCCCCAATATTAGCCCTGCCTCTAGAGCCCCCAGTGCCAGTTGCCCACCCCAGATGCCCTAGTGCTCCCCCAGCATCAGCCACTCGCCTATTAGAATCTCCCTACCCCAGAGCCTCCCAGCACTAGCTCTGGCCCTGGAGCCCCGCAGTGCCTTCCCCGCCCACTCTCACCTAGCTTTGTGCTGCCTCCCAACCACCATCTGAACACTGCTGCTTGGGTCACAGCTGCTCTAAGGTGGCCCTGTCGGGCTCTGGGCAGCCCTCCTGCCACTCTGCTGGGAGGAAATCCCGGCCTTGCCTGATGCTGGTTGGCTGAGAGGTGGGGCAGGACATACCTCTCTCAACAGCTGTGGCAAGAGGGGAGGCGCTGGGTGGTGTGTCCCAGCCTAGGCCCCCAGATCTGCGGTGGTCCAGCAGCCAGCGTCTTGCGGACTGGTAGTTGGGAACTGCTGCATTATTGGATACAACTTAAATTGCAGAGAAGCATAAGGCAATTAAGAAAATGTGCTGTGTTATCAATCTTAAATTTATCTAGGGTTTTTTATAAAGATTTTCCCCAGCCCATTCCTTACAAGAGAAATCCATATACTCATAATGACTCATAAATATGACGATGACTTAATTCCTCTGCACATCATCCACAAATACCTCGAAATTATCCTTGCTACCTTCAAACAAAAGGAGATAATTAAACGTGTCATTAGAATGGTATTAGATTGCACAAGTGTCATTGCACTGGGCTCACTTAAGTCTTGCCTGCGTGCTGCTCTTCCTGTGACCTTTGCATAAGGTGTCTTTTGAGAAGTTGCATGTATAAAAGGTCATAATTTGGCATTGATTTATTCTTTGTATAACCTCTTGCATGAAATGTGAATTATTACAGAATATGGCCCAAGGAATCCAACTCTTGCATAGAAATGCCTCCTGTAGTCCTCCTTTTTATTCATAACAAAATGGGTTCTTAAAAGTGCTTGAAGTAAATAGCCTGAAGAAATCAATGAAGAAGAAAAGTCACCTGGTGTTTTGCAAATATACAAGGTTTTGTGTTCAGAAAGACCCGAAGAGTGGAACTGTGGATTTTTTTCTGTTCTGTTCTACAATGAAATATTTTCTTTTTATTTTCATTTAATAAAATATTTTTGTCAAAACATCAGCCTCTGAGGATCAGAGTGATTTTAACAAAATTGCAGATTGGCTTGTTTCCTGATATTCTAACCATTTTTATGGTTTAGGCATGCAGGACCATAACATGAGGCTGCTTTTATGACTGCACATAGTGACTAACAAAGTACAGATTGAACCTCTAAAACTCAGGACTCTCTGATATAGCAACATCTGTGGTCCAGGGCCAGCAGCAGCCGGGATGGCAGCTGGCCAGGGGGGCAGCAGTGGGGCTGGTGGCCTCGCTCGGGGGGAGGGGCTGCCCAAGCAGGGCTAGTGGCTAGGGTTATTTGTGGGCCAGAATTGACCTCCCCAGGTTCAACAAGCTCCCTTGTTCAGGACTTGTCAGATTCCAAACGTACTGGACCAGGGAGGTCCAACCTGTAGGAACATTTATGTTGCTTGGAGCAATGAAATAATGCAGTGGAGAACCATCAGATGTGGCCTTTTTATTTTAAGAAAGTCTGTACTTTTAGAAGAAGGTTAATGTGTCAACTATGTGCAAAACAGACACCTGCCCCATCACCTTCCTGTTGAAATTATTACTAAATACTGTATGGATGCCTTCTTTAACTTGCTAGTACCAAGACAGTCTGAGTTCACGATACTTACTGCTGATAACAGCTGCTTCTTTTAACCCAACATTGGTTTTGTAGTTTGTTCTCCCAACTGTTGTTTGGTTTCAGATTTTTAACAGTTAGGTAATTTACCATTGGGACAATTAGATATTGCCCAACATTGTGAGGCATCTTACCACTGCCTGTCCTTTGTGTGAAACCATCTTGTCAGTGCCTTCTGTGGATCAGTTCCCTGAATTTCCCAGCCTTTAGCATCACAGGCACCACTTTCTAAGCTTCCTCTGGCTTCATTCTCTGTATACAGGTAATTATAGACACAAACCAGGCCTTGAATACTTGGAGCATTCCCTGTAATAATTAGCCCCTCCTCTGAGCACTCTCAAAATTACCAGGTGCCTGCAGTTCCCAAAAGAATGGCACACACCAGCTTGCAAGATTCAACTCAGGACTATTATTTTATTTTTAAACCACAGCACCTAGCTATATTCAATCATCAAGAATAAAATTATTTCCAGAGAAATACAAAACAAATTCACAACACACTTTCTAGATACTAAACTTAACTAACACATTACCGTCTTGTCTAAAGAAACTTATTTCACCCAAAGTTCTCTCTAGCATTTCCAGCCAAGCCTGATTGAGACCTTTTTTTCATGAAGCAAAATCACTGTCCTCTTACTTCCTTAGTGGAAAGTGAATGGGTGACTCCTCTGTCCCCCAGGCTATGTCTACAGTACAAAGAAAAGTTGGAAAAAGATACACAACTTGTGACTGGCAATTTGCGTATCTTTTTCTCCTTTTCTTCCGAAAGAGGCTTTTCCAACATTTGGCCCATCTACATGGGGCCAAAGGTTGGAAAAAAACCCCTATTTTGTAATATCCCTTCTTTCTCATGAAACCAGGTTAACAGGGATGCTGACAAAATGCATCCACTTTTCTGACTTTTTTTTTGGAAAAGTGGATGCATTCCTTGGATGCGGCAGAGTTTTTCCGGGATACTGGAAAAGCTCTGTAGTCTAGATGTACCCCCAGATATACTCAATCAAGTCATTTGATTTTGGAAGCTAAATTAGGGAGCCTTTATGTCTTGCTACCAAAAGTTGTATTTGTGCGCTTACCCATTCTCCCATTTCCCTGAGATATATCTCCTGGATTGTTTTGTTTTGTTTTTTGTTTTTGTCTAGAAAAACTTCTCTTCCTAATGAGGACTTATTACTCCATGTGGCTGTTGTTTCATCCCATGTCCAGTGAAACAAAATCAATGACATACTTCCTATTTGCAAGGAATGGGGACTATGACCTATTTTTTGTGTGTGAATGTCCCAGGGTTCTCTCTTGATGACATTGTTTAAAGAGCCATTAGAACATCTAATTGTGAAAATTAATATGACTTATTTTCCATGTATTATCTTGCCTAGATAGGTAAGTTAAATTTGTGGCAGTGTGATAAGAGAGTGAGGTAGTTAAGATCAGCAAATACTAAAAATGTGGTAGTTGTTTAGTTATAGCACATCTTTACCATCATTAGAGGCAGGAAAATGTAGTACTTAATGTCAAATATATACTTATAGGAGTATTGTCAAATCATCACAAAAGGAATATGGGAGTCAGAATTTCTGCAATCTCTTCGTGACATTGCCATTTGCTTATTGTGTGACCATTGACAAGTCATTTATATAATCTTTTTGTCTCTCACTTTACTACTGTTAATAGCAAAATTTAATATAATATTTATTGCTATCTATTATTTTTCTATAATACCCATCTGACAGAGGTGTTGTAAGTTTCATTTAATATTTGTAAACTCCTTTGAGAGTATTTATAATAGCTGAACAATTTTGAACCATAAACATGTGTATATTTCCTTTCTCATATTTCAGATTTTCTACTTGCCAATGGCTCTTTTTATTCCTCCATCAGTATATGCTGTTCATCTCCAGTTTAATCTCCTTTACCAGTTTTGGATCCATACAGAGGTAAATCAGGTTTTTAAGCTATATCTAAACAGTTTGCCTGGAGCAGTGTCCTGGAAAGTCACTAGCAGCTGATTTATTGTGTAAGAAAAATCTTTGTCTGACTTCTTTAAGGAGAAACATCTGGTCATTTTTATTTCTTTTTCAGAATATATATTGCAAAGTTTATAAGAAGCAATGAGGCAGTTGGTCCCAATTAGATTTAAAAAAAAATTAACTGTAAAGAATCAAACTTTTTACTATTTTAATACTATATTTTCCTATCTTGCAGCTTATTAAATATTTCTGGCAAATATTGAAACTGATTTCATTTCTAAGATACATATTTTAGTGAAACCAGTTAGAAAAACAATAGTGCTTAAATATTTAGTTTTGATTCTAAGGCAGATATGGCCTTTTCTCTAATTACATCTAAATTCTCAAATAAAAACCCATTCTGAGATTGTGTGAGTGCACTTGAATGTGTATATATATATATATATATATATATACACATGCATATTCATGTGAATGGTAGCTATATTTTACATACTTTAATCCATTGTAATTAGTAAGTAGATTCCTATACTTCTCAGACAGTTGAAAGGGCCTTGCCTTTAACTCTTCTCCATCACACTACACCATAGATGCTTATGGCTATCCACAAAAGCTCATTATCTAATCAATGTGTTAGTCTCTGAGGGTATGTTTAGACTACATCCCTCTGTCGCCAGAGGGACGTAAATTAGACATACCAAAATTGCTAATGAAGCGGGGATTTAAATATCCCACGCGTCATTAGAATAAAAATGGCCGCCGCTTTTTGCCAACGCGGCAATTTGCTGGCAAAAAGCGGCAATCTAGAAGGGGATTGGTCGACAAGGAAAGCCTTTTCTGACCAATCCTGTAAATCCCGCTTCATTAGCAATTTCGGTATGTCTAATTTACATCCCTCTGTTAACAGAGGGATGTAGTCTAGAGATACCGTGAGGTGCCACAGGACTGCTCTATGTCGTATCTGTGTAGCACACTGCCTGTTGAGCTATTGATTAATTATCTCTGCCATTGTTAACATCACAGCTTTGGTTACGCTGGCACCTAAAGTGAAATTTGAGAGCAGGGTGCATCACTTAAGCCCCACTAAGCCCTTAAACCCTTAATAGGATTTAAGAGGGATTTATATGTGCAGTGTGTTGGCACTCAGCACAAGAGTGAATTTCACTCTTAATTAATCATTAAACCCCTGATTAGTAGATTATTGAGACATTATTGCTTTGGAATGGTCACAGTTCTTTGTTTAAATACCCTGTTTAAGGGACATATTATTGATATGTCTGCTACCACTGTTACTACTAAGTGTACTAACAACTTGTATTAAATTTAGTATTTGCTTTGTTCACAGCCTTGTTGTGCTAGGCGATGGATAAATACAGTCCGTGGCCTCAAGACTTGAGTAGACAAGACAGAAAATGGGAGGGGAAAATGCAGTAACCAATGGACTATTATTTCCTTCTTTTATAACTATGATATTATTAAGATGTTGCTGTAATTACTGTGAACAGGAACTATGGGCATAATCCTGCAAAGTGCTATTTCTGTGAGACTTGGAGTGCTCTGAATTCTCCCTAACATTGACCTGAGTCAAGGGAGCTTTATATGTCTTTGCTTGTCTGTGCTAGAGAACGGTGGTTTTGGAAAATCCTTATGATTCCAGTCACACACACACCAAACATACAGGGATGTTCAGCCATTGTTGATACTGCACTGAGGGTGTGTCTAGACTACAGAGTTTTGTCGACAAAAGTGGACTTTTGTTGACAAAACTATACCTGCGTCTACACTACCGCTGAGTTCTGTCGACATAACGTCGACAGGACTCAGCAGTTTTGTCGACGCTGGTAAACCTCATTTTACGAGTCATAACACCTTTTGTCGACAGAGTTCTGTGGACAGAAGGTGTTATTGCATGTAGGGTTGTGTCTAGACTACAGGGTTTTGTCGACAAAGCAGCTTGCTTTGTCGACAGAACTGAATGTGTCTAGACGCTCTTTGTCGACAGAAGTTTTATCGACAGTATCTGTCGACAAAACGTCTGTCGACAAAACTCTGTAGTCTAGACGTACCCTGAGAAAAGCTAAATGTGGCGTAAGCCACTGTTGTGTCAGTCTGCACCATTGCAGTTCTAGTTTAGAGAACAAGGACAAGGGTGGCAGCTGCAACAGTTCAGTTGGCTCTACTGTTGCTATGTTGATATGCTGCCCCTGTCCCCAGATCCTTGTGAAGAAACAAAAACAGAGGAAAGTATTTTGAAAAAGAAGAAACTTCTTTTTAAGAAACCTCTTAAAAAAAATCCGTGCCCCAAAATAAAGGACAGTTTACTCCCTTTCTCAAGTACTGACATCCACCTGTCAGTGTTCACTGTAATATATTCTTGTCTACCAGGATTACATTTGAGTGGAGGAAGAGGAATGACTTAGGCAGCCTCCGCAAAAACAATATAAGGGTGTGACACCTGCCTTTGAACCAGGAATCGCTAGGGCTGAAAGCAAGAGCTGCTATGGCTTGAACTAACACTCCAAGGCTTTCCAGGTGAAGCTGGAGCAGATTTGTAGCCTCTAAGGATCAGACCTGGAAGAAGGGACATGGAGGGATCTGTAATACAAGTACACCTATGGGTTGCCATTAAAGGCTAAATACATGGAACTGCAGTGTCTCCAGTCACATCAGACACAATTGGAAGCAATATTGAATTAAATTACTGGGGCTGGCAGCCAAATACAAAACAATTAGGAAGGAAATTGTAGCTAATAATTTGTTAAACTGTTCGTACTTTATGTGCGATATTGAATTATGTGACAATCTTTGTTGTTTTTTTTAACCCATTCTAATTATTGTACATAGGCTATAATTATATGAACATATTTATTATATTGTATTTTATTATATTGTATTTTATATATGGCTCGGTACTGCAGTAAGAACTCTATGAACAGACATTGTATCCTTGTAGAGGCCCATCTCATAGTGTTTCATCTGAATGTAGAGCCCAATAAGAGTACAGGCCTCTCGTTACAAAGTCAGGACCCAATTCATTTCTACCATTGCCTGCAATGGTCCTATAAAGCACCTGCTGCAAGTGTGGGCAGTGACTTATATGAGCCCATGTTATTTGGGCAGCAGAAATATTCCTGGCCTGGGGATCGGCTCCAGTAAATTTGGAGCAGGGTATCTCCCCGACCCTTCCTGCTGCCCCTGTACATCTAAAGAGGAAATTACAGGATTAGTGTCTTAATACACCCTGGCTCTTCCACCAGTGCAAATTGTAACAGTTCAGCTCCGCAGTGTAGAGCACTTCCCTACCAAGTCCAAAGTTTACTTTTAGAGACTTGGCTTATATTACGCGTAGATGTCTCAGAAGGCAGGATTATGTCCTAAGGAGACATGGACAAAAATACTATGAAATCTTAAGTTTAAAGTTTTTGTTCACATGCATTTGTTGTTTCTCGGTTAGAAAAACAAAATATGCCCAATCTGTAGATATTATTTTGTTCCAGAATATTGAAAGATTAGTTTAGGTTATATAGTAAATATTAGTATAGATTGTTCACTAAAGACAAACAATTTCCATCTTAAACAAAAGTGAAATGATGAGTATTCAGTTTGAGTATTAGGAGAGAGGAAGGAACCTGACTTCTGATGGAGGTTTTATTACAACTTACAGAACAATTAAGTATTTACTTTCAAATTCAGTCATAATTTTTAAAAAATAAAAGACGAGATCCTTCTGTACTGAGACTTTGTATGCCACGTTTCAGTTTGGAGAAAATGTTTATAGCTGAAGTACAAACTCCAACCCTTCCCCAAACCAGAACTTAGATTTTCCATTATTACATCACATGATAAATGAGGTTTCTTTCAACATCACAACTTTCAACTTTCTCCATATCTGTAGTACTAGTTTCTGTCCAGCTTTCCCACCAGAAGGGCAAACAAAGATATATTTTATTTTAAATAATGAAGCTCATGTAGTTCTGTCAAAACAACATTCAAAGTCCCGAGGTTTGAAAATGTCCACTCTTTGCTTCCCATTTGGAGTAGCTCAACCCTCAGAATTTTTGTCCATATTCCTCCAGTTTTTTAAACATTAGAAATCTGAACATTATACTAAACTGTTCTGCTAATTACAATAAAAAATCCTAGTACCAAAATCATAACAGGCTGTTACAATGGATAAAGCATTCCTAGTGTTTGATAAGATACAATGAAGATGTTACATAGTGATAGAGATGCAGCTGTGTTAGTCTGGTCTAGCTGAAACAAAAGACAGAAGTATGTAGCACTTTAAAGACTAACAAGATGGTTTATTAGGTGATGAGCTTTCGTGGGCCAGACCCACTTCCTCAGATCAATATATGGAAGAAAATCAGCACAACCTTATATACCAAAGTGATACAATCAAAAAAATGAACGCATGTGAAATTGACAAATCAAATTTTAGAACAGAGTGGAGGTGAGGGGGGAAGGTTAGTGTCTGTGAGGTAATGATATAGGGGTGATAATAGGGGAAGTTTCTGTGAGGTAATGACATTAGGGCTACATCTAGACTGCAAGCCTCTTTCGAAAGAGGCTTTTTCGAAAGGACTTTAGAAAAAGCCTCTTTCGAAAAAGAGCGTCTAGACTGCAGCAGTACTTTCGAAAAAGCAAGCCGCTTTTTCGAAAGAAAGCACCCAGGCAGTCTGGATGCTCTCTTTCGAAAAAGCCCTGTTTGCATTCAAGAACGCCTTTTTTCGAAAGAGCACTTTCGAAAAAAGGTGTTCTTCCTCGTGAAATGAGGTTTTCCACCGCCAAAAGAAAAGCCACATTCTTTCGATTTAATTTTGAAAGAACGCGGCTGTAGTCTATACGCAGGTGAGTCTGGACACAGTCTAGGGGTGATAACTGGGGAAGCTATCTTTGTAATGGGTGAGATAATTAAAGTTTTTGTTTAAACCCATACATAAAGTGTCAAATTTAAGCATGAATGACAATTCTGAAGCTTCTCGTTGAAGTCTGGAGTTAAAGTCTCTTTGAAGCAATATGCCTGTTTGAAGGTCATTGAGGGGAATGGTCAGTCTGCTGAAATGGAAAGCAACAGCTTTCTTTCTGAGAGAGAGTCTTATGTCTGTTTTGTGTGCATTGATTCTTTGGCGAAGTGTCTGAGATGTTTGTCCGATGTACATAGCAGACGGACACTTTAGGCACATGATGGCATAAATTATATTTCTGGATGAACAGGAATATGTGTTCTTGATCTTGTAACTGGCATGGTTAGGTCCAATAATGGTGTCAGCAGAGTAAATATGTGGACAAAGCTGGCACCGGGGTTTGTTGCAAAGGAAAGTTCCGAGGTTGATATTAGTGTGATATGTCCTGTGGGTTGTTGGTAAGAATCATCCTGAGGTTAGGTGGTTGTCTATAGGAGACTATGTTAAAGTGACAGAAGAGGAAGTAAATTTATTCAGACGTTACTCTGTGACAGATGTGAGCTATCTATTTATAGTCAATTGTATACTTTCATTATAAGAATCTCTTATCTGAGGGCTATCCGTATTGCAAGGTTAAGTCATATACACATGCTTTTCTGAAATGCAGTCAGGAAGTCCTGAAAAAAACCCTTTTAAAATAGATAGATGGCAAAATAACATAGGCCATGTCTACACTACAAGCAGTTATTTCACAATATGTCAAAATAATGTCTAGCTGGAGGACTTTTTACTCTGACTCCTATAACCCTCATTTTATGAGTAGTAAGGGAAGTTGGAGGAAGAGTGCTCTTGTACTTCCTCCTTCAGCCCAAATCTGAAATAAGCTATTTTGTCTTACGCTATGCAATTGACATAGCTCAAGTTGTGTAGCTTATTTTGGCTTTAGGTCTGCTGTGTAGACATGCCCTCACAGTTGTAGGATTCTGAAATAAATCTCATGATTGTGTGTTCATTGACTAATATTAAAGAGAAATGCTGAAAGACTGTAAATACATTTTTGTAATGCTACATAGGAATAGGTAAAATAAGTCAAGAAAATAAAAGGACTCAGTTTATATATATTTAAGTCAATTGAGAGACTCATTCAGTAGGACTAAGATTAATTCCTTAATGAATTGGTAGAAATGCCTATCCAGGTAAACTATTCTCACGTCAAATGAAAAAAGTAAAACACAATTACCTTGGTCAAAAAGCATTATAATACAATTTTTCAATAGCTACAAAATATTTTAGGCCAACTGGTAACAGACAGAAATACTTTATTTCAGTTTCTTCCCAAAAATGATTCAGAAGATTTGCATTAAATTATATTCTTCTACTGTGCCTTTATTTGAGCAAATAAGTTAGTCCCATTTGTAACCTGACTGCAAAATGCAGAAGCTAGTTTCTGTGTGTTCAGCTGTAACTCCATGGATCTCAAATTGTATTTGGAAAGCAGCAACTGAAACAACCCCTGATAGTGATGTGGTGACATAATCTTTGCCTTTTTTATCTTTGACACGCATTGGTTTCTGCTTAATTTGCTTATCTGAGGAAAGATTGTGAGTTGCCTCACACTGCCATGTATGGCAGTAAACTTGCCGAAGGTGTCTTAGCCCTCTTTCCCATCTTCTTATATGAGGAGGAAAATGAAAGCTTATGGGTCCATTGCTAGTAGCTTCAAGTGGGTTGCAGGAGGCAAAGGCCTTGAATCTGTCCTGTGTTGGCTGGCATGGAAGGGATGTTATCTGTTATTGGTGTTGGCCAGTTGTAAATTAACAGAAGAGTAAGGGGTGACTTTATTATATCCTGTAAGTATCTTTATGGGCAAACAAATGCTAAATAATGGGTTTACCAATCCAGCAAAGAGAGGTACAATCCAATGCCTGGAAGATTAATCTAAACATATTCAGAATGGAAATAATAGTGAAGACAATTAATCAATGGAACAGTTTGCCAAGGGTTGTGGTGAATTCTCCATCATTTTTTTTTTAAAGATGTGATCTAGGGTAAGTTCTCTGGCCTATATTATGCAGCGGGCCATCAAGATTATCACAATAGTTCTTCTAGCCTTAGAATCTGTGACTCTATTACTAGCTTCCTGCCTTGGAGCTCGGGGAGGTTTTGGGGAGAGAAGGGGCAGAGGGGAAGGAAAGTGGGAAGGAGTTTTGCACAAAAGCCCTCAGAGTGGCAGATGAGTCTAGGGTTGTTTAATAATTATGATGAAAAAAAGTAATCATAGGCTGATAGAAATGGACTTATGAGTAGGAGTAGTTGAAAATTTTCTTTATTTTGGTAACTGGGTTTGGTTCTTTAAAGGATTTGAAACCGCAGACAGAGGAATACTTATTTTTAGGGTTAAACAAAGATTTTTATTTTTCTATTTACTTTATTTTTTCATTTAAATCAATTCACTATCTTTGATTCTTTTAAGACAGTGTAATATACAAATAAAAAGTAGAAAAACAGTACAGTTAAAAAACAAGAAATAATAATTCCTCCTACAGATATACCCTCCTGATTTACCTTTAAACAGTTTATAGAATTAACAAATATATAATACTTACGTTAAAAAAGATTGAAGCATTGCTTAGATTCAGGAGATATTCTTTTCTTTATGTTTCTCCTTTTTTTTGGATTTTTCGTTGCAACTTACGACCGGAGTTGTTCCCCTTTCAGAGCTTATGTGCGGCAGCGAGATTCAGCACCGGGGAGGGAGCCCTGGTTGATCAGACCTAGCTTTTTGGATTCGCAACCCGTCTGCTCTTGGTCTGTTCCATCCAATCTTATATACCCCGTTTCGGTATTTTGGTATTCCTCCACTCACCTGACAATTAGGGTATGTCTACACTACCCTCCTAGTTCGAACTAGGAGGGTAATGTATGCATACCGCACTTGCTAATGAAGCCCGGGATTTGAATTTCCCGGGCTTCATTAGCATAAGCGGGGAGCCGCCATTTTTAAATCCCCGCTGCTTCGAACCCCGTGCAGCGCGGCTACACGGGGCTCGAACTAGGTAGTTCGGACTAGGGTGCCTATTCTGAACTACCGGTACACCTCATTTCACGAGGAGTAACGGTAGTTCGGAATAGGAACCTAGTCCGAACTACCTAGTTCGAGCCCCGTGTAGCCGCGCTGCATGGGGTTCGAAGCAGCGGGGATTTAAAAATGGCGGCTCCCCGCTTATGCTAATGAAGCCCGGGAAATTCAAATCCCGGGCTTCATTAGTTCGAACTAGCGGGGTAGTGTAGACATACCCTCACTGACGTTAGATTTTTGTAATCTCATTCTGCTCTTTCAAAACTTTCGTCTGCTCCATTTGAGGTAATCAGCACTTTGTTGCATATTTCTGTCCGTTACTTACTTCCCTAAAAGCGGGGTTACTGTTGGTTATCCAATCAAATTTTGTTTTTATTTTATATCTCCTGTATCTCACAATGCTGCCTTTCCTTTACACTTACAATTAAATTGGTGCTCATTTGACATATTCTGGGTAGGCCTCAACACCTTCCTTTCACACTGTAAAGACTGTTTTTCATGGGGAAATGGACATTTTTATTTTGGGGAAAGATTTTGCTTTCTACAGAAAATGTTGCCTTTTTTTGAAAACATAAATACCCCAAAATCTAAAATATTTTAGCCAAAACCAACATTTGGGTTAATATACAAAATTATGCTTCATGGAAGTTATAGTTGGAGTATCTCATTTTCCCATTGTTCTTGAAAGGCTATGCAACTTAACTGAACTATATCCCCTATGATAGATCATCATTAGGACACACATGTAGCACTAATTCTCTTCACCAAGAGGGGAGACCATGATGCTTTATGGGAGATTTAGTTTAGCCCAGGCTTGCAGTGGAGAATAGGGATATGTCTATACTGCACAGCTATTTCGGGATACCCTGTGTAGCGCAAATTGCGTATCTTATATCAAGTGTAGGATGCGGTGTAGACGCACCCTAGGAGCTAGAAGTATACTAACAATAACTCCCATAAGTCATCCCGTGGGCATTTCTAAATTGAAATATTTTGGATTTTGGATTATATTTGTCAGTATTTCCTGTACACCCAGTATACTCTGGGAATGTAGAATTGTTCTCTAGAATGTTTCTTCAACAGGTTGAACCTCTGTGGTCTGGGACTCTCTGGTCTAGCAACATCCATGGTTAAGAAGGACCACGGATGTTGTAGGACCTGAAAGACCCAGCAGCAGAGGCTACAGTGGCTCAGAGCAGAGCTTGCCAGCAGGGCAGTGGCACCGACAGGGCACTAGAGCCTGCAGCCAGTGAGGCAGAGAGGCTGGAGCTCACCGGGTAGTGGAGCCTGCAGCTGGTGGGGGCAGTGGGCTGCTGCAAGGTCAGTGGGGCTTCTGCGAGGCTGGCAGGGGCATCAGGAACTCCCGTGGGACTGCTACAGGTCCAGTGGGACGAGTCAGGTCCCACCAATGCCAGCCCAGAGAGGTCCAACCTGTAGTGTTTTTATTCTTCAGGAGCCAAATTATAGTTGTGAATACTTCAAAAGAGCTGCAGTCAGAGGGAATAGTTATGTCTTCCTCAAAATCTGCAATAATATTCCAGTCTCTCTGCTTGTGCTCTGGGCAAAAGAGAAGATGTAGAGTCTGTGGGCATGTTCTGTATATGCTGATGTGCATGCTTCCTGAGCAACCTCAGCCCCTTGTCCCATGCTGGTGATCCTAGATCTGAATAGGACACAACTTGTTTGAGAACAAGTGCACAACTCTGATCAAATCCAGAAATTTTCGCATTGGTAAACTCTCATCTGAGTAAGAAATGCATAGAAACTAACTGCCAGATTGAGGAACACTTTCTAAATCCTAATAAATTGCAATATATGGCCAACAAATCCCAATTCATAAGTAAAATACACACTGCTAGTTAAAGGAAGTGCAGTATTACAATAAACAACCTAGTCATTATAATGTAATTGCTGTAAGTTTGCACAAAGAGAGCGAAAGAGAGGGGTGTATGTTAATAGCAAACAGACATCAATATGGTACTGTAGGAAATCTGTTTAGGACACAGCTCTGATGGTCAACACATAAAAGAATTATAACATCTGACTTGGAAGTCAGCAATAGCATATGGGAAAACATTGGATATTAGAAAAAATAATGATATATTGACCCACATTTCTTAGTCAACGTGATCACATTGATATTTATTTGTGAATTTTGGATTTTTTCATCTTTATATATTCCTTATCCACTCTGTCTATGATACTCCCACTGAAGTCAATGGAAGTTGTGTATGAAGAATGGTTGTAGGAACAGATGTGAATAACTAATAATTTATTCATAAGTAATCCTTTTTTTAAAGGAATACTTTCAGGTCAGATTAGTCCAGAAATGCGAATGAATGACCGACCGAACGAATGAACTAACTAACTAACTTAGTTTGGCAAAACATTAGGCTAACATAAATTATTCCATTTCCAATTATTTCAAGAAATAATAATATGAATTTCCCAGCAGTGTTTGCAACTCAAAAATTGAAGATCTGTATTAGTAGGTAAGAATTGAAGGGCATGAAATTTCAAAGGCTTATCCATGTGCCATATGCTTATGCACCCATGGAGCTATTTGGGAATAGCTATTGCACCTCTCACCATACCTCAGTCCAAATGAACTTTCAAGTGTAGACAAGTCCTAACTTTATACATTGTGGGTTGTCCCAGTTAAGTCAACGATATTGTCCATGGTGAGAAAACTTAAGAATGTGCATAGATCTTCGTAGGTCCATGGCTTTCAAGTGGTATTGAACTGAATGGACTAATAATAAAGTGGAATTGACCAAGTTGTTTTATTGTGCAAGTTGAGAAATATGCAAAATGCAGATAGTAAATACAACATAAACCGTACCTGGGCAAAATATGGCCCGCGGGCAAGATCTGATTCGCCAAGCCACCAGATCCGGCCCACGGAGGAAGTGGGGAGCCCCAAGCTTGCCCAGCACACCACACAGAAATGCAGCTGCGGGGCACTTTCTCTTTGAGTATGAAGGGGAGGGGGAAAGATTCAGACGTTGCTCCCACCCGCAGCACAATCCCATTGTCTGGTTTCTGGACAGATACTGGCCAATTGGAGCTGCCTGTTTGAATAACAGGCAGCCACAAAACAGAACCCTCCAGCTCACTCACTCAAGCACATGGCTGAGCAGGCAGAAACATTTTAAGATCTGCAAGCCTTTAGCTCTGCAGGCAGGCAGGCAGGCTGGTAAGTCTCCTGGCGAGAACCTGCGTCTGGCACACCTCAGTCTCTCCCTTCCCCAACACTTTGCCCCACACTCCTGCCCCACTACTCCACATGCAAGTACCCCATCCCAGATCTGGCACCCCAGTCTCCTTCCCAAGATCTCAATCCCTTCCTATCCTAAGTCATATCACCAAAACCCTGCACCGCAGTTCCCTGCCCCAGGTCACGACTGCCTCCTTTGTCCAAACTCGCTCCCAGACTCCATTCTCCCTCCTGCACCCCAATCCCTTACTCCAAGCTCCCTTCTGCACCCACATTCCATCCCAGACCCTGCACCTCCTCCATTAATACCAAGGAAGAGTGTGTCCCTCAACCACTTTCCAAAATCTTGTGAGTGGTCCCTCATAAAAAATTATTGTCCACTCCTGACATGAACAATGAAAAATAATCTAAAATAACAATGTGGGAGAAGCAATATCAGTGTAACTTGAAATTTGTCTCTCCCAATAGCTTTGGTTGGACCAATAAAAGATATTATCTTAGTCATCTTTTCTTTCTACTATCCAGGGATGCAAGTGTTATTTGTAAGGAAATGTTATGTATGATTATTAATTTGAGAGTTTTCATTTGTCACTGGAAAAAGCCATACATCTTAACTTTAGTAAAGACATTGATGAATTCCAAGAATTAATTTCTGCTTAATCAAGATTGTATGGAAACAAAATGTAGCTGCTAATGAGAAATATGGAGGTTAATTGTTGAACGATTAGTAAAGCTCTCCATCTTGTCTAGTTACAGTAAGTTTGTTCCTTTAACATGGGGTGTTTCTTCTCAGTTCAAGAGTTGAGAGGAGAAAGTCCTGCAACTATGTGTGCTTAGTTCTATTTGGTGTGCCCAGTACAAACCAGAGATAGCAAGAAAGTCACTAAAGTCGGGAATAATTTAATGGTATCTGTGATTTAGAGCCTGAAAACATTGACATTTTTGAGTTTGACCTTTAAAGTGTACCACTTATACCCCACTGAGACAAATGATTTCAGTGAGCCTCTTAGAAACAAGCCACTGTAGTTCCTGAAAATATTTTGAAATTGTGTTTTTTTGCAATATTTTCACACATCAAAAAAGTAGCTTAACAGTCAATTTGCATCAGTGTCCTGTCACAAACGAGGCGCTTTGGAACAGAGCAGGACAAGAACCCCTTGATGTTGAAATCAAGAGAAGAAAGTGGGGATGGCTAGGCCACACTCTCAGAAAACCATCATCCAGCATAGTCCATCAAGCTCTTACATGGAACCTTCAAGAAAAACGCAAAAAAGGAAGACCTCGGACAATGTGGAGAAGATCTACTGAGATTGAAGGACAACAAGTGGGGTACTCCTAGAGTCAGCTAGAAGTTTTGTCTCAAAATAGTGTGAAGTGGAGGAGACTTGTAGATGACCTGTGCTCCACTCGGAGTACAAGGGTTTAAGAAGAAGATATAAATTGTCAATTTACTGTGAATGTCTGATTTGGCCAAGGTCTCTAAATATAAAGCTCACACAGTAAATATCCAGTCCCATTGACATTTTACAGTTTTATATTTAGAGACCCTGGCCAAATCAGATACAGCAAATAGACAATTTATAATTTCAATATAGAAAAAGAGAGAGACTTAAAAATTGCACTGAAAAAGCTAAAAAATGATTGCTAAGATTGGCCAGCAACCAACATTTCAAGAATCATTTGGTTTTCTAACTGCTTCAGTACATTAAATCCATCCAAACAAGCTTTTCTTAAAATCAATGAAACATACTCAACTCCAGTTATGTGAATTGCATAGCTGGAGTTGATGTACCTTGCATCGATTTTTCAGGGGTAGCTCCACAGTGGGAGATTGATGGGAGAAACCCTCCCATCAACTTCCCTTACGCACATCTACACTTCTGAGAAGATTGACACTCCGGGGATTGATCTTCCAGTGTTCAGTTTAGTGGGACAGGTTAAGACCCACTAAATTGAACGCTGAGAGTGCCCCTGTTGGCCTTGAAACACTGCGAGGAGTAAGGGAATTCGAAAAGTGAACATTCAGGCTTGATGATATGAATCTGCACTCCAGAGCTAACTGGACATGAGGAGAGATTGGGAACAGTCTGCTTGCTCCCTCCTGAAGAAGGAGGAATTGTATCATCAAATGATGCACACTCGTGGCCTCTTTCCCAGTCAGTGGAATTGGCATAATTTCTGTGCATAACTGGTCTTTGCTTTTTTTTCTTCTTCTTTTTCTGCTGGGAAAAGCTATATGTTGGAATTGGTGAAAAAATTCCATTTTAAATATTTTGGTGAGAAAGTAGTCATTTTACATATATAAAATTTTAATTGTATTTGAATTTTTGTGATTCTTCAACAAACTGGAAAATGATAAACATGGACATTTATAATTTTTCAGACTACTAAAATGATTTTTTAAAGTTTTATTTATTTATATATTACTTTTCTCCTGCCATCTCTACTTCTTTCCATTCTTGCTCTATCAAATTTGGCGTGGGGAAAAAAGTAGGAAAAAAAGGGAAAGAAAAAGGGAGAAAAAGCCAGAGAAAGGAAAACTAAAACTAAAATTTATTTGATTTTTATTTAATAAAATTAAAAATGTAGTGTAACCCCCTTTTTCCTCCCCGGGTTACTTGGGAGCAGGTCACACTCACAGGTGAGCCTGGGTGCTTGATGGTCTTAACATAAAAGGAGATCCTGAGTAACCCCGAGAAGATGTTGTTTAGTTGGGGCTTCCCTATCCACCCCCTTGCTGCAGTCCCTTGCTCATAAAGAATATACAATGGTGGTGCCTTAACCTGGCTGGCCCTGTGCACACACTTAATGGTGTGCCTTGGGAGCCTCCAAGAATAAAATTATTCTAACAGTAATCTGGATCTAACTCCAGGACAACAATTATAAATAATATACATCTAATTGATTACATTAGAATGAACACACCTTTACTTAACAACTTAAAGAAATAGGGTTTAGCAGATTAAAAGTGAATAAAATCAATTAACAAAATACACAAATAAGAGGAACTTATGTATCTGGCATTTGCACTGTCACCATTTATCCCACCCCAGAGTGTGCACTCCTCTAGATTCAGAGACCCAGATGCTTGCTTGTGTAGGCACGCTTGAAGGTGTGGAACTGGAATGGAGAACAGCATCGTGCAAGTCTTGTGTGTGTTAGTCCAAGCTGAACAGCCAGCTGCAAAATCCCTCTGCCACTGGAGCAGGCTCCACCAAACGCCAGCAGCTCTGGTTCACTGGGCTAGATACTCTGCCTCTCTTTGGACCCAGAGTTAGTCTATATCTCTGAGGTCTGTCCCAGGCAGCACTTTCCCAAAGAGCCCATTTACTTATAGCTTCCTCCTGTGTGCCAGTTTCTGTAGTCCTTCTCAGTCACAGGTACAGTCAGAGTTTCTCCCCTCTAGGACTATCAGCAGCCGCTGAAGCAGCCTGTTAGAGCCAAGCCCCACAGGCTCTCAGTCCCAGGCTGTAGCGGCAACACAACAGCTCCTGGACTGGATAAGACTCCTCCATGGCAGCCTGGCTCCTCTGTCCCAAAATGGAGAGCACCCTCTCCTAAGATGCCCCGACAAGCCCCACTTCCCCCTTTTTTCCTCAAGGGCTCATGGGAGTTGTAGTCTCTAGTGCTAGATTGCAGCACATAGGCTCCTCGCAGTAAAAGTCAGAGGCCTCTTCAGTAAGGGGACTACATTAGTTAAAGGTAGAAAACAAATCAGAAAATGAAAAAAGTTAAAAAGTTCTCATGGCAAAACAACTGATAATTTTTGACCAATTCTAATGAAAACTTTTTCCCCCCCAAAAAACGACTTTTGCTTTGAGCTGAATGAGAGTAAATTTAGATTGGCCATGTACAATGCAATTAATATGGGAACAGGAGTTTGGTCTTTTGAATTCAATATTTTTTATGATGGGAGTAACCACTGTAACACTATGTCTATACTACATCGACTCTTTCGAAAAAGCGCGATTTTGAAAGTAAAACCGCAGTCTAGATGCGGTTCCTTCAAAAACAGCAGGCTTTTTGAAAGATCCTGTAAACCTCATTTTTTGAGGAGTATGGGATCTTTCGAAAAAGCCTGCCGTTTTCGAAAGAACCACGTTTAGACCGTGGTTTTACTTTTGAAATGGCACTTTTTCAAAAGAGCGCTAATATGTGATTATGCAAATGAAGTGAAGGATATTTAAATCACCTCTTCATTAGCAATTTCGAAGTGTCTAATTTACATCCCTCTGTTGAAAGAGGGATGTAGTCTAGACACAGCCAAAGAGATAAGAGGGACAGCAACAGACTCCATTATTGTGCCGAAATCCTCAGTCACAGCAATATACACTAGATTGAGCACTATAATGTTCCATTAATTTTCCTTATAGAGACCTCCATGAAGTGGAAAGGCCCATTAATATCTGGGTGCTTTTCATTTCTTTTGTTGATTGTGGGGAATGAACCTGGGTTTTTGAGAGTAATAAAATGTGTGCGCTTCTTATCGTGTATGAAAATGAGTCAAGTCAATCAATGAAGGAAATCAATGAAGTAGTATAATAATAATAAATCATAACTGTCCATCAAATTCTGAGAAGTGTTGAGCACCTGTAAATCACATTATGCTGAATGGTGCTGCAAATACTCAGCTCTTTATAAAATCTGTCATGTTCACTTACAGGGGACATGAATTTCAAAAGTGACTAGGGATTCTTGTTGCTCTCAATTTTCAAGTGCTCAACTTGAGAAACCTTTGAGGGCCCTGACTTTCAGAGGGAAGTACTCAACATTTTCTGAAAACCCAGCTTCTTTAAGGTATCTTCAGCTCTTTTGCAACAAAGCAAACTCCCAGTAAACCATCATCTAATCACATAAAACTATAAAAAAAACTTTAAAAAAATTGATTTTTGACTGCAAGTATACCCATATAGTGCTTTGCTGCTGCTGCTGTGACTACAACAGAGGGAGAGCAAGGTAGAGGGCCAAGTCCTTGCCAGAAAAATTCCACCTTCTGTGTTATAGTTATATGAGGCAATCTTAGCTATTGCCATGAGACCCAAGATAGCTGATAGTCCCTCAAGGAGATTATGCTTATATCAGTTAAGGTTTTAAGTCCAAACTGTGAACTTAAAGGGCACTTCTTCTATAAACAGCTGCCGGTGCTAGTCCCTGGCTATGCTGCATCACACACAAATAAAAAGTGCAAAGGGCTGCTCTTTAGTTAGGTTGGAACCTTAATCATATGTTATTATTTTGAAGCTGAGTCCGAGGGGTCTAGAACACTCAGTCTTCTTGGTAGGCCACTCTTTTTTGAGTGCACATAAAGCTGATAAGTCAGATCAAGTATGTCTTTCACATTTTATGTGATGTGTAGGGGTAATCAAGTTGGCTAGCACAAGTTCTTCCTGGAGTTGTTTGAAACATTTAACTTAAAAAAGTAGTACTGTGTAGTAATACACATAATTTTCTCATGTGCTCACTCTCTCTCGACAGTGACCAATTAATGTAGGTTTTCTGTCATTTTTAGTTGGCAGTATTGATTGAAATAACACACATTTACATGCTCATCATCCCTTAAAGAGAAGGACTGGAATAGGCATTTTTTCCCAAAGAGAAGTAGAATTCCCTATTGAAAGTGTTAACTAAAATATTCACATCAAATGCCAACTTGATTCAAATCTTGACCTCCTGGTCGAGAGGTAAAACAGCTATGAGTGACAACAATCTGCCTTCAAGATAATTTATTATAAACACATTTCTGAAGCCTGTGTGTTTATTATATAAACATACCCTAAGCCTGACTGTCCATTAAAGCTAGGCTTTTACCTCCTTCTACAATACAGATTTATCAGAAATTCACCCCCTATGAAACTCTTTATGATCCCAACAGGCCTGATTCCTTAGCTTGTTTTATTTCCAAACTATAAATATTGTTTTTTCACTCCTCAGTGTGGAAATTTGGCTACCTCCATATTACATGCTTATTGGAGTAGAAAACTGCCTAATCAGATAGGAAAACAGTTGGCGGTGTATAAATCAGGGTTTGCTGAGGATTTCAAAGTGTGAAACTGGGCAGACAAGCGCATATCCTAGGAGTTCTGCCTTTCCCTAGCTTCCCTGTAGAGACTTCACATGGTAAATATGGTCACCAAGGCCATCTGTAAAAATACATGGGAGTGTTGTCTTGAATTAACACAACAGTGTTAGTGAGGAATGCAATATTTTTATTTTTACATTTCCTCACCAGATGGTCTCAAATATAAATTCATCTAATAATAATAATTAATAAATAATAATAATAATAATCCTGATTGTCTTGATATGGTGCGGAAATTGATAGTATAAGTGCTTGATTTCCTGTTACACTGGCATATGTACGTATTAGCTAACCCTTGGTTCGTATTCATCCATGGTGTAATTTCCTTGACAGCAGTGGTGTTGAACCAAAGATGAATTTGACCCCTGCTGTCTATAGGTCAGTAACACTGAAGTAATTGAACTACCACCAAGTTATAAGCAGTCTCTCCTAGAATTATGGTAAAAATTTGCCTTTGTCACAAAAGGTTTTACTATAATATCGTTTGTTTTACTTAGTTTACATTCTTTTCTAACTTTCATGTCAAAATAGAGCTGAAATAAAGATTCATGTTGTAGTGGTGACAGAAGGAGTTGTTACAAGATGGAAAGTGTCCCTTGGATTTTTTCTCATTATTTAAACAAGAACAGCATTGAAGTGGTGCAGGTACCAGGCAATAAAGATTTCCCAGGGTGCTGACAAACCTTGAGACCGCAAATGGAGGTGCTTACATGCCACAAGAGAGGTTGATACATTTATGTTTTTTTCCTTCCAGTCTAGATTTTGCTGTCACAAAGGAACCATCTTTATATAAATATGTTCCTATATAAAATATATATTTCCAGTTATGTACCAAGACTTTATTTAATTGCCAATAGGTTTTTGATTAATAATAGGTGGAGGGAGTTTCTGAGGATATAGCTTGGAACCTATCAAGTGTATTAAATTGGTGCTGGGAAATCATTTTAAAATATTTTCATAGTAAGTCTATTATATTGTGCTATTATATTGTGTAGCAATTGCTAAGCATAATAAAAGAGAGGTACTCTGTTAAAAAGAAATAAGATGCAGAAGTATATTTTCTGAAGAATTCTGAGTAGAAGCTTTTTTTTTTTTTTAGTGGCACATTTAAAATACCGGTGTATTTGGCAATTAAGCAGTTTATTTATAAAGTTCATTTGCAGGAGGACTGTCAAACGAGACTTTTCTGTGGCTGTAGATTTTTATAAAAACCAAACAAAGCAACAAGCAAAATACACTTTTATTGGAATCCTGCAGTTCATCTAAGGGTCACTGATAGGGGAATTGAGGTGTACGTAGTGTGCTAATTCAGGGAGGAGAAATGGGAGACATCACTTGATTTTAGAGCAGTGGGTGGTTGTGCATGAAAGACAAACACAGGCATAAGAAAACAGCCTTTTTGTTCAAAATAGGGATGAGGTCACAGTTTGACAACATATTGGACTATTTAAAATATTAGTAGCTATTGTTTTGCTGCATTTCTAAAATAGCTGCAAAAGGATGTTGCAGAGAACAGGCATGTTTTATATAAACACATATACATGTGAACTGCCATGTTTTATATACATACTCTGATTCTCACACACATATGGGCATACACACACTTCTTCCACATATCCTATACCTCAACGTTTCTTTTTAGTACCTTCTAATCTTTTGATGCTTAGAAATTATGATTTCAAGGGTAGAGATCAAAGACTAGTAAAATTGCTTACACCGCATGCATCCTTTTTCCTTAATTTTTTTTTCACAAAAGTTTTTTTCATGGCAAAACATTTTCCCTCTAAATAATATTACATTTTGTGGCAAATTATGGTTGTTCCATTTATAGAGCAAACTAAAAATGAAAATCTATTTTCACAAAAAAATCAAAATTTGAAATCAAAGTGTTTGAAACAGCATTTGAAAAAAGTAACCTTTAAATAACATAAAAAACATCTATTTGAATCTTTTAAAATGACAAGGTGGAAGAGGTCAGATCTTTTTTTGTGTCAGTTTTGTTGGTGGGAGACAAGTTTTTGAGTTTACACACAGCTCTTTCTCAGCTTGATTTTTTTTCTTTCATCAACAGAAGATAACCCAACAGAAGTTAGCCTCTACCACTCTATAATAGCCTGAGACCAACATGACTACAATAGTACTGAAATCTTTTGTTTACTGAAAATCCTAGTTATAGTAAGTGGGGAAAAATAGAAATAGTAACATTTTAAAATTAAAAAAATTGTCAAACAGGTATGATAAAATTTGTAGAAAAACAAAACTGGTAATTTTTGTGAAAAAATTAAATTACATTTTTGAAAATATTTTTTTTTATTTAACGTTTGAGCCAACGCTATTATTTGGGATAAAGGAACAGTTAGCAAGACTCAGCCATTACATGAGCATAAGATATTATGGCCACTGATATTATCAACAGTAATCAGTATCTTACAAGGGGAATAAGAGTAGAATTGGGATGTGGTAATACGTCTGTGCTAGAAGCTGTAAGATTGTTGCTAAAGAGACTGCAGTAATCAGTATCTTACAAGGGGCATAAAAGTAGAATTGGGATGTGGTAATACGTCTGTGCTAGAAGCTGTAAGATTGTTGCTAAAGAGATATTACACTATCTCTGTTTTACAGGTGAAGTAACTGCTACTAGTGCACTTATGTCCCCTCTCCTGTTTGTCGCCTACTAGCTCTTCATTTTCAAGGAGTTCATTATAACTTGATATGTGTAACATGTTTAAGATTGTTGCACGTTTATTCATGTACAGTTAAATCCTTTTATCCTCACTGAAGCGAAACTCCCCTTGACCTCATTTGATGAAGGGGGAGGCATATCCTTAGGCTCTGTAAATTATCAAAGGGCCATAACTATAACAGTTTACTCCAGCCAAGGATCTGCCCCTGGGAGTTTTGCCTGAGTAAGGATGGCAAGATTTGACTCTTAGAATCCAATTCAGCAAAAATGTCTGGCTTCTTTGCCATGCATGACTGCAGGAACCTTGAAAAATGAGCTTTCCAGATGTGTGCTTTTCTGCTGGACTAGAGCCCTAAATAGTGTCCACGAGGATAATATTTATATCATATTTTATTCTTTAGTAAGAATTCACAAAAAAGTAAAAATATAATTTAGCACAAATGAAGTTTCAAAACTCAGTTTAGTTTTACTTCTAGATATTCAGTAAAATTGAATTTTTGTTGTATCTTGGCAGAAACTTAGGTTTATGTTTTGGTACTTTTAACATGTCAGGCATTTGTTAGATGAGCTCTGCAAATCTTCAAGAGCTTTTCAGGTTGAACTTGAAAATGGGATAGTTATTATTACCATCTTAGAGAATTTTTTCACCAGTGTGCACTACTGTTTCTCTACAGTAGAGGTGAACATGATTGAGTAATACATTGTATAATGGTACTTGAAAGCATTAATCATTAACAATGCAGACTTGCAAATGTCATTGCTCAAGAAAAGCTATTCTGCCTTTTGGGGTTATTATCATGATTGCATTTTCCAAAGACTATAGTCTCATTAACATTAGTCAAATGTATATATTTAAAATGTTACTCATATATCTGAGATTCCCAAGGAGGCAGACATAGAGGCTGTGTCTACACTGCACCCTTTTTCCGGAAAAGGGATGCAGATTAGACACTTTGGAATATTTAAATCCCCTGCGGATTTTGCTATTCCAAAGTGTCTAATCTGCATCCCTTTTCCGGAAAAGGGGTGCAGTGTAGACACAGCCAGAGTGTCTTCAGCACACTTGGTGGAGCATAAATTTTATTAGCAATTTTTATGTACATATTTAATCAATTGGAAATTAAAATAGTTAAGGTATCCACGTTGTCAAGGACTTGTTATTTATAGACTGACAGTTGAAATCACTAACCCATCACATTTAGCTCCTTGCTACAGTATTCTTGTTTGTCCTTTTAAAAAACCACACATTTATTTAAATATTTAGTTAAAATCATTTTGAAAGAAAGTGGATCATAGTTAGGTGTGGTCTAGTAGATAAATCACTTCTCACTTCCAGGTTTTGGACTACAGCTCAAGCCAGCTCTTTGACTCAGATTATATTAATTTAGTGGTCAGATCTCACATATTTTGAAACAGTGGGATTTGCTGCTTGAAAGAGAATGGAAGCAGAGCTAGCCTGAATGATGAATTGTTTCTCACCATTAGGTGGTCTTTTCAAGCTTGAAGTTATTTGGAAAAAGCATTTGGAAATTCAGATGTGCCTGCTTATGTTGTCCTTGGCTTATGAATATAAAATACAAATAATAAAAACCTCTTTAGTATTCCAGCCTTCATGTGCAGAACTTTTCCCTCACAACTAAGGGTGGGAAGGGAGAATGTGACAGGTAAAAACCAGTAGAGTGAGAGCGTTCTTCACCTGAACCAATCTGCCCGTTTCCATATGTTCAAATCTTCTGATGCCCCCCATCCACAATCTGTTTGCTGTCCATCTGTAGTTTTTGTTTGTTTTTAGTTTTATATCACATATGCAGCCAGGAATAGACAAAAAAGTAAAAAAAATTATTCTTCTGATTATGGGGGATGCAATCTGTCCACACAAGCTTCAGTTGATGCATTTTGTCTTCCCTCGCACATATGCGATAGCTGCAAGCAGGAATGGAATATCTTGAAGTTTAAGGGATTTATTCTTTAATCTTACATGTAAACCTTACCTAGTTAGACCCATTGAAATGGGGGTGTCTGCTCTCAAGGGCAATAGCTATCTGCCTCCCTATTTTATCTGGAATCTGTGAAATCCAGCTTTATGACAAATTACAGAGCACCAGTCACTGTAGTGTTTAAACATGAAGGCTGTGTCTAGACTACATCCCACTTTCAACAGAGGGATGTAAATTAGATACTTCGAAATTGCAAGCGAAGTGGGGATTTAAATATCCTGCGCCTCATTTGTATAATCGTGTAATGGTGCTCTTTCAAAAAAGCGCCATTTTGAAAGTAAAACCACAGTCTAGACACGGTTCTTTAAAAAATGGCAGGCTTTTTCGAAAGATCCAGTACTCCTCAAAAAATGAGGTTTACAAGATCTTTCGAAAAAGCCTGTAGTTTTCGAAAGAACTGTGTCTAGACC
Organism: Pelodiscus sinensis; assembly: GCF_049634645.1. Lineage (NCBI taxonomy): Eukaryota > Metazoa > Chordata > Testudines > Trionychidae > Pelodiscus > Pelodiscus sinensis. Next base: position 204,339,432 of record NC_134712.1, read on the forward strand.
GCGGTTTTACTTTCTAAATGGCGCTTTTTTGAAAGAGCGCCATTACGAGATTATGCAAATGAAGTGTGGAATATTTAAATCCCCGCTTCATTTGCAATTTTGATGTGTCTAATTTATATTCCTCTGTCCTAAGAGGAATGTAATCTAGACACAGCCGAAGTGATTAGGTTCATAGCAAAATGTCCATAGAGGGTGAAATGACAGATTCTGCTCTTCATATTTCCTAGGTTCTAGAAAGGTATACATAGTGGCTGTGTCTACACTGGCCACATAACCTGTAATAGCTATGGAAATGAGAGAAGTGAGAATAGGGAAGTGCGTGGGGGATTTAAATATCCCCCGCGGGATTTAAAGAAACAAGGCCGCCCTACTTGCAAGTAGGAATAACAGATCCTTCAGAATAGGGCTTTATTCTGGAGGATCGCGCCAGTTTGGACGCTCTTTTCCGGCTTTTCCCCAAGCCGGAAAAAAGCGGCGGCCATGTTTATTTAAATCCCGCGGGGAATATTTAAATCCCCCGCGCATTTCCCTATTTGACTTCTCTCATTTCCATAGCTATTACAGGTTATGTGGCCAGTGTAGACACAGACAGTGAGTTTCTGGGTTTTTTGCTTCTGGAAAGTAATCACAATGTCAAATATTCAGTCCTGGAGAACAGATATTATTGTGGAATTTACTCTGAAGACTGATACATTCTCCTCAGAAGATGGGAAGGTTTACTTATGGCAATGAGTGTTTCTGGAACAGGCTCTAATGAAGATGACTTTGCAGCATGAATTAGAATTACATTTAGTCTCTGAGGCGCGTGGGTGACAAGGCTACATGAACAAGTAGCAAACATATGAGCCCTATGGAATCATGAGCAATGTAATAAAATGTAAACATGCCAGCAATTTATTTTATGTATTAAGCAAGCATAGAAAATAATCCCAATTTTAGTTTGCATTATGGAGATTTTATGATTCATGAGTTTTATAAAAATTCCTACTACGTAGTAGCTGACAATAGAGTATAAGAGTTTTAGTGGATTATTTTAACTTGTACAGTGTTCCTTTATGCAAAAACCTTTCCAGATGTAGTTCTCTTGTAAGGGAAAAATTAGCCTCCTTATGTGTCCCCCTCCTCCAACTTTTCCTCCTCTTTTTTCTTGATTTTACACAGTCTGTGCCAATTCATTTATAAGTTAATTTTGTTTAAAGGTAGTTAACAACCTTGGACCTCTGGAGTTGATTCTTAATACTCCCAGTCACCACAGAGTTCATCATGGTAAGCAATAGGCATGTCATCTGATTTTCCGTTGTTTGTTTTCTTACTGTCATTATTTATATTATATGTAAAAGGTAGAGAAATGAGGAAATGTGACTGGTGTTTTTTTAAAATAATAGGAGAGGTTTCATAAAGAGTTTTATAACAACCTTTTATTCTCAGTGAGTTATAACTTTAAAACACTTATTTCTCAGACTGAATTTTTTCAGATTTGTTCTCTGTCCAAATGTGAATTACTTGCAATTTTGCAAAACAGTTCAACATTTTTGAATATGAGAAGAGTGATGGGAATAGCAAACCTTTTCTCTTCATTGTTTAAAATTAATAAATATTGTAACCCATTTTCATCTGTTCTTGCACCTTAAAGTCAAACATTCAATATTTGCATAGAATTGGCCCATTTAAAAAAAATCTGCATTTGGCTATTTCAGTGAAACTTCAGTTTTCATTTCACTGCATTATTGAAAATATCATTTTGCAACTGTTCAATACAATTGATATTAATTTTTTCACACTTTTCAACAATAGCGTAAGGATAGGTTGTAGTGTACATATGTGATTGGTTAATTTAATGGTGTAGTGTAGTGGAAAAGGCTTGAGAACTTGTACAGGACATGGAAAAAGTTGGGACTCTAAAAGTGCCTTTGGCTTATCCATTGGGCAGTTTGCAAGGCTCATTCATTATCTTGTCAAAAGCAACGATAATAAGTAGAACAGTAATGGTGAGATGAAGACACTTAATTTACTAATTTGAATCAGGCTCAAAAATAACTAAATGTGCAGTGGGTGTTATAACTGTTTATTAGAACGGTGTGTTAATTTTTATTTTACTGTATAGACATTTAAGAGGGTGAATTTTTGTGAAGATCCAGTCCTTCAGATTTGCACATGTATTGGCAATCCCAGTGTACCAAATTCTGTTTTCACTCAGTGAGCCTATTAGCCACAAATCTCGTCAAGTTCATTCTAGTTATGCACAGGTTTAAATCAGTTGTGGGTAACTGAGGGCAGAATTTAGCTCTTTGATTTTAATGGGACTGAGTAAATATGAGTAAAATTTAGGAATGTGGAACCCTGTACTAAATAGAGAGATTGGTCCTATTCATAATTAAGTCCCTAGAAGCTCCCCATGATTTAAGTGAGGGTGAAACCTGAGCTATAGTATAGAAGGCGTACAGAGGTCACAGGAAGTCATTCATGAGATTGTTGTACACATCTTGTATATATTAGGCACATATCTTGTTAGCCACAATTTGATTAATTGTTTATGATTTTTTCTATTTGTTTTTTAACTTTTGTATGTATATACAAGTTGGGGTGAATTCATCCCAGATATAATTACATTGATTTCAGGTAAATTGCAGCAATAATGAATTTGAATCATACATTTTCATCCCAAGTTATATTTTAGTATTCAGATGAGAGGCATAAGAAAATGTGTAGCTGGTTAACAATGAAAAGTTAGTTACTTCCTGTCTTTGTTATTAAGTAAGCAAGTCAGATTTACAAAGGCTTACTTTTGGAGTTCAGTTGAAGTTAGTACAATTCACCGATTTTTCATCAGTGTACTCTTTTGTGTGTGTTCTAGGCAGAAATCCTTACTGCATTGACAAAAATTATGGTGGTACTCTGATTATTTGGGATAGAATTTTTGGTAAGTGAAATAAGTTGCAGTTACTAATGTTAATTAATGTTGCAAACAGGAAGTTTTATGCTTTTAAACTTGATTATTTTTCCTTCTCCCAGGAACATTTGTGGCAGAAAATGATAAAGTTATATATGGCCTAACACACCCAATAAATACATTTGAACCTTTCAAGGTCCAGGTAATGTATTTTGCTTGATAAATTTTTATATTTTAATGTGAGTTTATATTTCAAAGAACCACATTTTTGAGAGATATGGCAAACTATACTGTACTATAGATAGTTTTGTAATTATTTGAAGTGTTTACTGTAGTGCTGTCACATGTTAGTGGTTTAAACCATTTCATATAAACCACATATAATATATTTCTGTAAATCTCAATTGTTGTTGGATCATATTTCTCAATGTAGTCCATTTCTATGCTCTCTTTGGAATGGTGGGTTCAGCAGTACACCCTGGGGGTGAAAATGCAATGGGTAAAAATTATTCATGTTATTTTTCACTGAAGTCAGCAGATTTACCCTAGTAACGAGTAATACTCCTGTCATAATAAGTTTTTTCTTTCCTGCTTAATTAGGATGACATTCTTTATCAGCAAATGGTAAAGATACAAAATGTATTATATTTGTTACGTATATTCCTCTTTTAAAATAATTCCCCAGTCTAAAGGCTTATATAATTTGTTTTTACCACATCTCTTCATTACATTTGATATTCAGGTTATCCCAGAATGATTTATGAAAACAATGAATTAATGTTACTATTGGCAGTAAATGCAACAGCCAACATGCACTGAATAAACGCTGAGATACAGTTTGAACGTTAAAATCTGTTTTATTGAGGAAGATTGTTAGCTAAGGCATGACATTTATCCTCACCTCTCTTCTCAAAACCCAAAAGGTTGTTTATCTTCCACTTGGACAAGCGCCAGAAGAATAGTTTTCAATTTAACATGTCATTCCAAAGCTAATGGGGATGCTCAGGAATATCAAGACAGAATTTTGTCTAGTTCCTCTAATGTTGCAGTGCCTCTTATAACACTGATCCCTGGGCCTGGGTGCTACTGTGGGATGTAAACCTCTGTCCTGGCATTGAAAAGAGTTTTCTACCAATACATTATTCTGATGCCTGATGTGAAAGATGGGGGTTTTGTTAGTGGCATGTATACCTAGGTACAGTTACACCTAGAAGATTCCGTTCAGAACTTTTAGTGGAACATTTCAGCATTTTCAATGGAATTATGAGTTCTCAGTACCTCTGAAAATCAGTCTCTTGGTAAAGCAGGGTAAAGTATAATGTTTTGTTAAATTGCAGTTTTTTTACTAATGAATATGGACAATTACTTATGTCTTCACAGTTATGTCACTTGGTTCATATATGGAGAACATTTTGGGCCACTCCTGGATACTGTAATAAACTCTCTGTAATATTCAAAGGACCAGGTTGGGGACCAGGAAAACCTAGACTCGGCCTTCCTGAGGAAATCCCAGTGGTAAACTGAATATATAGAAGGATTTCAGTTGCATATAAGTTACTTACCCTATACGTGCTGGTGGATCAAGGTTAAAAAAATCTACGTCTACTATCTTAAACTAGAAGCTTTAAAGAAGGGTGTGTCTAGACTACCTAGTTTTGTCGACAAAAGTAGACTTTTGTCGACAAAACTATACCAGCGTCTACACTACTGCTGAGTTCTGTCGACATAACGTCGACAGAACTCAGCAGTTTTGTCAACGCTGGTATACCTCATTTTACGAGGCATAACACCTTCTGTCGACAGAACTCTGTCGACAGAAGGTGTTATTGCCTGTAACATTGCGTCCAGACTACGGAGTTCTGTCGACAAACCAGCTTGCTTTGTCGACAGAACTCAATGTGTCTGGACGCTCTTTGTCGACGGAAGTTTTGTCGACAGTATCTGTCGACAAAACTTCCGTCGACAAAATGCGGTAGTCTAGATGTACCCGAAGAGGGAATTAAAACAGACTTAAGGGAATGGAAGTTTTAGCTGCGTGTTCCCTTTGTATTTGAATTTTAAAAATTAGTCATATATAGACTTATTCGTTTTCCAGAAATTTTCAGAAGTTTTATATAAAGTGGCACTTAAAACCTTTAGTTTAACCTGTTTCTCACAATAGATCATGTATATATTTAGATAACAAGTACTCCTCAATTGTTTCTCCCATATGCCATTAAACATGACCCTTCATCACTTGGTATTTGCAGTTAACATAGGGACTAAAGGATAACATGATGGAGTAGGTCACTAATGAAGACTATTATCTGTTTTGCTGTAGATCACTGGAAAAGAAGTTAATTTCGATCCCAAATTACCTATATATCTTTCTGTCTATGCAACAGTACATTTTGTCTTGATGCTGGGCTTTTATATGGATCTTTTTGAGAACAAGGCTGTAAGTAATTCATACTTTAGTGAAGTGCAATGTGTCGTGTTAGCAAAAAAATGTCTGAATGAGAGATGTTTTGAATGTTAAAATGAAGTATTCAATTCTGCAGAGGCCTGATCCTACTCTCACTTACTCTGCTATACTCAGGAATAACTCCACCAAAGTATATAGAGTCCTACCAGTTGAAAGCAAGTGCAACTGAGTTTGGATTCAGGCCTAAGAAATGTATCTATAATGATTAAACTAAAATATACCCTCTAATATGAACAATATTTTCCTTTTCACAAACAAATTAGGGTTTAATATTTTCCCCCAATATCAAGAATTCCCCCCGCCCCCTTGAACTCAGATATTTATCAGCCTGTTCTGAAGATTTTAGCTTGGCTACATAGCTGTATAAATGCATAAAAGTTAGAATATTTCAAATAAAAAGTAGAACGAAGCCAACTTATTGGAATTACAGATAAAATAACTAATATTAACTTTTCCAAAAATGAATTTGGGTGCTTGAGATTCTAGTTGACCAATGGTAGAAACGTAGAGGCATGATTCTTTAGTGGATAAGTGCTTGGCGTTTTCTAAAAAACAGTCCTTTTTGAAATGTCTGAAGTTGGGCACCCAAAAATGTAGGCTTCCAAACTCAATAGTCACTTTCAACAAATCTTGACTGAAATATTTGCGTTGATTCTAATGTGAATGCTCCTTCTCAAGTGCATGTCGTGCAGGGCAGGGAGATGGTCTGCAACTATAACAAGGAGTTGGGGCCTGCGTGGTGGCAAGCTATGGCAATATGGTATGATCCCTTGGCACTGTATAGCCTCCCAAAGCCATTCTATACCAAATAGGGAAAGTTTGACTAGAATACAGAAGAGAGATTGTGCCATTCTGGTGGTGGAGGAATTAAAAATAACTACTTTACACCTCATCCCTGCATAATTTAGGTGAAAAAAATTAACTCTGCTTTAACATCAACTTATTTTGTGTACCTTGTGACCTTACCAGAGGGTCATGTGTGTCTCCATAGTTTGGTGATCCAAAGGTAATATGCTGACTAGCTGTGATGACATTTCTGAGGACTTGGGCTGGACTAGAGCTATGCAGAATTAGGATCAGCATAGCTGCATATGGAGCATATGAGAGAGAGAGATCAGTTACTCTTTGTGTCATGTGAATTGTCAGGCTATGAATGATGTTCAAGCCTTGTCCTCTGGCACCAGTAAATCTGATTGACCTAGATGAACATACAGTGGGTCTTTGCAGCAGCAAGAGCTATAGCATACTGCATGTGAATTTCTTCCTGGTTTTGTTTTTTTTCCCTTCAAGTGGGGGAATATATGGCTCAAACTATTTTTGTACTATCATTTACAAGTGCAGCTGTTTAAGAACTGTCAAAGGATTAAAGGAAGTTTAAATAAAACCTGAAGTCCTTTAACGTTATTATTATTCTCCACAATCTCACAAAAGTATCATTCTGAAGGGTCAGTGTTGTAAACTTAAAATTGCAAAATGAGCAGAAAATGATCTGCACAAAATATGAGGTAGTGGGGTAATAATGATAGAAAGGAAAAGAGAAGACAGGAAGAGAAGTGTCCGCACTTCTGGAAATAAACTCCAAAGATGGTGAAGAAAGCAGTGCTATACAGAAGGTCAAGTTCCTGGATATTTCTAGAAATAAAGAGGGAAAACTATCTCCAAAAGAGAACACATATACGAATAACGTAACTTGGCAAATTCTTCATTTAGTATCAGTTTTCCTGTACGTTGAGGTTTGAAATGGCTATAGACACAACTGGAACTTTCTGCTTGTCTATGCATTATGTCATAACCATGGCATAGCTCCATAAATGGAAAGAACTAACTGTTTTCCTAATTTTTGGGACTAAGTTCCATTGCATAATAGCAATAAGACATTCTACCAGCACGCCGTTGTTACATTCCTCGTGTGATTAAAGTCAGACTTTGATTTCATGTCCTTTAAAAGTGTAAGATTTTCCATACACAAAGAGCAGCCATAAACCTTCAGTTGAAATAACCTTTAATTTAACTTAAGAAACTAGCAGAATAAGAAAGAACAAATTAAACATTTTCTGCAAGAGGGAGCAGAGAGTCTTTCTTCCATAGCAATCTGCACAACATTCTGAGAATAAAAGTTACTGCTAAGCTCGATACACCATGATTTGACTGAAATTTTGCTGAAGTTAATGGGCTTTGGATCATTCCCAAAGAAAATGCTAGAAACGTAAAACTGCAGTATATTAAAAACAAATGTCATCACAGTTTCATAATTACATCTACTGCAAAAATCACTCAAAATGTAACTTGATCAACACTTTCTGGAGTGTCTTATTGCTGGTTGTTACTATAGCACATGTTAATATATGTACTTATGTTAGCTTGTTTGTACATAAGCAGTTTTGATGTGATCAAGAGAAAAGATAAGAGATGTCTCTCAAAGACAGGACAACATTGAGTGATGTGCATAATCCTGTATTTTTAAACACTCCAAGACATTTTAAGGGTTTTAATAAAAGCTTCTAAATCAAGAAATTTAACAAGTGACCTCCTTAACACTGAAACTAAATTCTTCTTTAGTGCTGCTAAATGAGGAAACCTAAAATCTGATGCAGATTATTAGCATTTGGTAAACTGTGAAAATTGCCAGACCTTTTCATAGGGGCTGATGTTCTGCAATATGCCAGTAGGAGAAATATTTTCGTGGAACACATCACAAAAATAAAATAATCTACAATCCTTTTAAACATAAAAGTAAGTTTGGAAACAGGCTCTTATCTAAATACTCTTTCACTCTGAATGGTTGAAGCAAAATGCAGGACAATGTAGCACTTTAAAGACTAACAAGATGGTTTATTAGATGATGAGCTTTCGTGGGCCAGACCCACTTCCTCAGATCAAATAGTGGAAGAAAGTAGTCACAACCATATATACCAAAGGATACAATTTAAAAAAAAAATGAACAAATATGAAAAGGACAAATCACATTGCAGAACAGAAGGGGGATGCGGGGGGGTGGGAAGGGGGAGGAAGGAAGGTAAGTGTCTGTGAATTGCTGATATTAAAGGTAGGGAGAGTGGGATGTTTGTGAGTTAATGGTATTACAGGTGATAATTGGGGAAACTGTCTTGGTAATGGGTGAGAAAGTTCAAAGACTTGTTAAGTCCTTGTTGGTAAGTGTCGAATTTTAACATGAATGACAGTTCAGAGGATTCCCTTTCAAGTGCAGATGTAAAAGGTCTTTGTAGCAGAATGCAGGTGGCTAAGTCATTTAGAGAGTGTCCTTTCTGGTTAAAGTGGCAAGAAACTGTTTTCTCTTTGTGATCTTGTCTGATATCTGTTTTGTGGGCATTAATCCTTTGGCGAAGTGTCTGAGATGTTTGTCCAATGTACATAGCAGGCGGACACTTTCGGCACATGATAGCGTAGATTATATTTCTGGATGCGCAGGAATATGTGTTCTTGATCTTATAACTCACTTGGTTAGGTCCAATAATGGTATCAGCAGAATGAATATGTGGACAAAGCTGGCAACGGGGTTTGTTGCAAGGGAAGGTACCAGGGTTGGTATTAGTGTGGTATGTCCTGTGGTGGTTGGTAAGAATCATCTTGAGGTTAGGTGGTTGTCTATAGGAGACTATGGGTCTGTCTCCCAGAGCCTCTTTGAGTATGGTATCCTGTTCCAATATAGGCTGTAGTTTATTGATAATGTGTTGGACAGGTTTAAGTTGGGGGTTGTAGGTGATGACAAGTGGTGTTCTATTGTTGGTTTTCTTGGGTCTGTCTTGAAGTAGATGGTTTCTAGGTATTCGTCTGGCTCTTTCAATTTGCTTTTTTGTTTCTCTGGGTGGGTAGTTGAGATTTATAAATGCTTGGTAGAGATCCTGAAGCTTCTGGTCTCTGTCAGTGGGGTTAGAGCAGATGCGGTTGTATCGAAGGGCTTGGCTATAGACGATGGATCGTGTGGTGTGTTCTGGATGGGAGCTGGATGCATGTAGGTAACTGTATGAGTCAGTGGGTTTTCTGTAGAGAGTGGTGTCTAATTTTCCATTGTTGATTTGTACGGTGGTGTCCAGGAAGTGGATCTCTCGTGTAGAATGGTCCAGGCTGAGGTTGATGGTGGGGTGTAGGTTGTTGAAATCTCTGTGGAATATCTCCAGTGTTTCTTGGCCATGTGTCCAGATCATAAAGATGTCATCGATGTACCGTAGGTAGAGGAGGGGTGAAAGGGGACGGGAGTTGAGGAAACGTTGTTCTAGGTCAGCCATAAAGATGTTAGCATACTGTGGGGCCATGCGTGTACCCATGGAACCCATGGAAACCATACCTAGAAACCATCTACTTCAAGACAGACCCAAGAAAACCAACAATAGAACACCACTTGTCATCACCTACAACCCCCAACTTAAACCTGTCCAACACATTATCAATAAACTACAGCCTATATTGGAACAGGATACCATACTCAAAGAGGCTCTGGGAGACAGACCCATAGTCTCCTATAGACAACCACCTAACCTCAAGATGATTCTTACCAACCACCACAGGACATACCACACTAATACCAACCCTGGTACCTTCCCTTGCAACAAACCCCGTTGCCAGCTTTGTCCACATATTCATTCTGCTGATACCATTATTGGACCTAACCAAGTGAGTTATAAGATCAAGAACACATATTCCTGCGCATCCAGAAATATAATCTACGCTATCATGTGCCGAAAGTGTCCGCCTGCTATGTACATTGGACAAACATCTCAGACACTTCGCCAAAGGATTAATGCCCACAAAACAGATATCAGACAAGATCACAAAGAGAAAACAGTTTCTTGCCACTTTAACCAGAAAGGACACTCTCTAAATGACTTAGCCACCTGCATTCTGCTACAAAGACCTTTTACATCTGCACTTGAAAGGGAATCCTCTGAACTGTCATTCATGTTAAAATTCGACACTTACCAACAAGGACTTAACAAGTCTTTGAACTTTCTCACCCATTACCAAGACAGTTTCCCCAATTATCACCTGTAATACCATTAACTCACAAACATCCCACTCTCCCTACCTTTAATATCAGCAATTCACAGACACTTACCTTCCTTCCTCCCCCTTCCCACCCCCCCGCATCCCCCTTCTGTTCTGCAATGTGATTTGTCCTTTTCATATTTGTTCATTTTTTTTTTAAATTGTATCCTTTGGTATATATGGTTGTGACTACTTTCTTCCACTATTTGATCTGAGGAAGTGGGTCTGGCCCACGAAAGCTCATCATCTAATAAACCATCTTGTTAGTCTTTAAAGTGCTACATTGTCCTGCATTTTGCTTCAACTACCCCAGACTAACACGGCTACATTTCTATCACTACTCTGAATGGTGTATTTGCTTGATTTGAGCAAATTATTTCATCTTTACTAAAAATATTTTGTGGTAATCTGTTGATTATGCAGCAGTGTAAATTTCTTCCCCAAATTCCATAACTCTTTTTTTTAAACTTTGGGACATTTTGAAAGCTTGTAGTGAAATCAAAATCCAACAGAAATATTTTTTTCTGTTTGATTGCAGCCAATAACCACAATGCAAAAGTTGTGGCTGATGTGTAAGTGAGGGTCCTGCTGTGGTCCCATAGGCTTCTCTGTTTATACAGATACTATAGTATATAAATACTCATTTATTTTATCTAGCCATGCATATATATAATTTTTGGTGTGGTAAGAGAGTGCTAGCCATAATGCTAAATTGTAAAAGGCACATTCATTTCTCACTGCTATTTGCAATGCCTACATTTAACATATAATGTTTGGTTTAGTGAAATAACCTACTGACTTTTTTGTTGATCTTGGTAGTTTAACACTTAGGAAACTGATGTTCAGCTGCCAGCGTCCACTCATGGGGTGATGCTATGAATAAAAGTTTGAAATGTAAATTGAGGAAACATGTTATTGAGTAACTGCAGGGCTAGATCTGTAAAAATAAAGATATAGTTGTTCAGTGTAATAAACGCATATTTACACTATGTAGCTGATGTTCTCAACAACTCTTGTTACTACAAGAATGATATTACAATATATTTGGGTGCAGATTATTTTGAAGATAGCCGAGAGTATCACTACAAATGTGGGAAAACATATTTGCTATGCAAAATGGCTTGAATATAGTTCTCAATTTCTCATCTTCTGTGAAATATAACTTACTGCATCTAAACTTACCTGAATGCTCATTAATAGATTTAAAAATAACCATTCTTCTACAAAGGAATTTCAAAAGCCAACTATAGAGAAAGCGAGCAGAATTTGCCTTGATATGCAAATTAGACACTGTCTCTCATGGCTTGAATGAAGACTTGAACGGGATGGCCCATTATAAAACCTGTTTTCTTTACATGCAATGTTCAATTGACATTAAACTCTAAGTATGGGACACTTCCAGCCCATTCAGTTAGCCTCATTAGCACCTGCACTACAATTGACAGGTACTTTCCCTGAGCCCTCATTTTTTTTATGAAGGTTCCCCCTTTTTTTGTCTGCTCTGCTCATCTGAAGAAATGGGTTTTGACCAAGTCACATGGTTCACCCTTCACCACTTCAGAAAGCAGTGTACTTTGAGAATGGGAGACAAGTGATGCAGTATATATTCTTCCTTTCAGCATGTTTACACAGCATAAAGGAATCAGGATAGGTTTGACTTGCAAATAATGGCAATCTGTAGGCCACCATGTTCTCAAGTGTGGGGCCTGAATCAAGTTTGACAGAAGATACAGATGCCATTATAAAGTATACTTCCCAATTGACAAAGTTGCTAAGAAGAAATAGAAAGTGGTCCAAAGCAGAAACTGTAAAATAGACAGCTTATACCCAGGCCCAGATTAAGACATGCTGAGGCACTAAATTATGTCAAGTTTAAGAGGTCCCATAGCATTGCCAAAAAAATGTGTATTATTCTAATAGAAAGGACAATGAAAACAGGAATACAGGGCATCCTCACTATAAGTCACCTGGTATACATCTGCATTAAAGTTGTTGACGCTTGTAGGAACTGATGCATTATAAATTCTCCCATTACCTGCTCTTAAGTGGTGCAAAACAAAAAACCAACAACAGTTTGCACAAATGGAAGTCAGCCATGGGGAAAAAAAAGCTTTAAATTGTTTCGCTACAAGTCCAAGTTTTTTTAAACGTATCTTGGACTTATTGTGAGGACAGCCTGTAATAAAGTTTTATATTTGCACAGATAGTGGTATATGGGGGAAGATGTAACTAGAAACTAGTAATTTTTTTTGAGGGGGGAGGGTATTTCGAGGTCCTAATTTAATTTATTTACTTTGTGCATAAATATGGCACTGCTGGTACCTCTTTTTTCACCTTCTTTATTATTGTAAAGGAGCAAGGGTTTTATACAGATGAACTGCATATAATTTTAATCCAGATGCTAAAAGCCTGTTGTTCGTGAAATATATCTATACTCCCTTCTCTTTGCCAGAATCTAACAGTTATATAGGTGTAAAGCTAAACTGCATTTAATTCTCCCTTTGGAAACTGAGATTAGGGAGAACAGAAGGAAACTTCTTGGATGACTGAGTCCCAATCCTTCAAAGATTTACACACACACTACAGGAGATTATTCTCATAAGTGACATTTTTCGTGTATATAAATTTTCACAGGATGAAGTCTAAATTTCAATATTTTTTCCTTCTCCAGTGCTGGGGAGCAAAATCTGCAATTTAAACCATTATTTCGATCCCCTCTAGCTCAGATTAGGTCCATCAAATGGAGACAAATGAGGACTTCAGCTTGTCAGAATTCTTCAAGTGAAAAATGGCTTAATGAAAACTGTTAACATCTTTAAAACTGTAACTGTTTAATTTTTTTCCAAAATATTTTCTCTTTTCCTATTGAAAATTGTGGTTTGGTAAACAAATGATGTTGATAGGCATTTAAGATAAGTCATCAGGTGTTTTTTTTTTTTAAATGAAGAAATGCCCTTTTGATTCTGGAGGTTTTCCAGACGGCAAAGTGCCTTCCTTCCCAAACAACCTTAAGGCCCCTCGCAACCAAGGCAACCAGGGACAGAAAGGAACATGTTATGGAGAGTTTTACTGCAGCCCCAATCACTGCTATAACATTCAGGGGCAAATCTTCCATGTTCTTGATGCAGTAGTCAGCTGCCCACTGGTCCCTAGTTTCCCAGCTCTTCTCAGAGGCGTAAGTGGGTACTGCCACACCATGGTCTCCAGAGCTGTGTCTAGACTGCAGTGTTTTTTCAAAAAAGGTAGCCTTTTTTCGAAAAAACTTCACCTGCGTCTAGACTACAGCCGCGTTCTTTCGAAATTAAATCGAAAGAACGCGGCTTTTCTTTCGACAGCGGTACTCCTCATTTCACGAGGAAGAACGCCTTTTTTCAAAAGTGCTCTTTCGAAAAAAGGCGTTCTTGAATGCCAACAGGGCTTTTTCGAAAGAGAGCATCCAGACTTCCTGGGTGCTCTCTTTCGAAAAAGCGGTTTGCTCTTTCGAAAGTACTGGTTGCAGTCTAGATGCTCTTTTTCGAAAGAGGCTTGCAGTCTAGACGTAGCCCAGGAGAGGAATCCTTTTCAGAATCTAAAAGGGAAAGCTCCTCCCAAAGCTGACTGGCACTTGGCCTACATGTCAGACATTGGTATCATCTGTGTGCTGGTGCCTGGGCACTGGCTGATGCAGTGGTAGTACTGGAATCCCTAGGTCTTTTCCCTAGTTTAGGGGCTCTCTGCCCATCGCTCACGGTCTACACATCAGACTTTGGAGAGCTAGCAGGGACCTTCTTGTGCAAGTCTGTCAGCCCAGGCTTGATGGCTTGCTCCTGTAGGTCCCAAAATGCTGTATTAGATATATCCTGTGTAACACTGACTTCAGACTGCAAGGCTTGATGAAGTAACAAAGCATGGACAAGCGTTTCTGCTTCCTTGAGTGCTGGAAGTTTAATATCATTTGGAAGGTGAATTTTTTTAATCACAATTTTTATTCACCTGGAGATAAATCTGTGCAGTGGAGCAGCTTGACAGATGCAGCTAGAAAGTAGTACGTGTTTGCTTGTAAACTGGTTAGACTCTGGTTATCCCTTTGCTGGAAATCTGTTTTCTTTATCTGATAACTTTTTATGAATGATATCAAAGTAAGTGCTTTCTGATTCTTCAGTAAAACAATAGAATCCACTGCAACCTGAGCCTGTAGTCTCAAGTGTGCTGGAAATATGGACCATGGAAATTTGTACAAGTGTAAAATTTGAGAATTCCCCCCACCCACACAGGCACTTACCTTAGATCTCTTTTGGATAGGGGCCACCACTGGAAGGAGAAGTGGTGATGTTGCAGAATGGGATTTTTGAACTCATACTTTTGAGCATGCATATATGTATTTTGATTTGTTTTCAATACTTGAAATCTTGAGGTTGCAGTTTATAAACCCTGCAGTTAGCCAGACCTGTGGTGGATAGCTATTTTCTTTTGAGCACCAATATAAAGGGTTCAGATTATCTCAGGAGAAAAGCAGAGAGATGAAAATTAAAAATAATTATTTCAAAGTTTAATCCTACGAGCAGAATTATTTTAGGAAAAATCTGATTCCAGTAGCTTCTGAACAGCAAAAATAAGGACATTTAGGAAACAGGCTGGAGAATCTGGCATGGGTTTTTTAGATACAAATTTCAAAGTATCAAACTACTTTAAAAGCAGACACTAATGTATAATTGAGAGTGAAAGTTCAGTCTGCTCCAGTGTCAAGCTGAGAACCAAATATCCCTGCAGAGAGTTACCCAAAATGAGAAATTTGTCTCTTTGTTGTTTTAACAGACTTTATCACAGGTGACTCTTCTCTTGAGGATTGGCTACATTATCCTGACATTGACCTCTATTGGATTCCTTATGGAGCAAAGGCGAGACATGAAACATTTTCTTTCTTTTCTTATTTCCTGGCTGTGAAAAATATAAAAATTCTATTGTGTACCACAATCACTTATAAAATATGACAACCACACAGTATCAAGAGGCCATCTTTGTAATCAAAAGCATGCATTTAATACTTGCTCAGGAGTGGGCAATAAGATCAAAAGTAGTTTGCCAGGGTTAGCACTTGGCAGGCTGCCAGATGCTTTATTTCCTTGCGTGTCCACAGGTATGGCACCTTGCAGCTCCCCGTGGTCATGGATCACCATTCCTGGTCAGTAGGAGCTGTGGAAAATGGCGTCCCAGTTTGTGCCATTTCCTTCAGCTCCCATTGTGCAGGAATGACAAACCACGGCCAATAGGAATTGCGAGTGGCCATACCTGCAGATGTGTAGGTAAATAAAGTGTCTGGCAGCCTGCAAAGAACTAACGGTGGCAAACTGCATCTGGCTCATGGGCTACTTATTGCTCACCCCTGTACTTGCACACTGCAATATATGGACCAAGCTGTGATGCATTTATAAGTAGTACCCAACACCGCAAGTACTTCTGTTGGAGTCGGTGAGGGTTCTTTTGGACTGTTGGGCTACTCAACTTGAGTAAGGAGCTAAGAAATAATGGAAAACAACTATTGAGGGAAATGGTATTCATCCTGCTTGTAAACTAAATAGACAAAATTATTTATCTTTAAATATATAGTCATTTTTCATTTAACATTCCAGTGACAACTGCTCTGTTTGACCTGCATTATTCATTCAGAGATAAAATGCCTTTGATCCTTACACACTAAATTGTTTAGTTCAGCATAGGGAAATAATTTGCCAATGTACAGAAGAAGTTCAGAATTTATGCAACTAAAAATGTGGATGGGTGTAAACTCTATATATAGTCACCAAAAGGGATTAATAGGTTACAGCTTTATTTGTTGTTTCCCAAGTAAAGATACATTAAAATAGAATTAAGATTGAGTGCATACATCAGAAATTCTAGAACATGGGTTCTTAATTTTCATTGCACCGTGACCCTTGCAACAACAAAAATCACATTGGGTTGTATCTCCCTTAACTGAGACTCCTTAGTCCAGCCACATCCATGATCTGTGGACCACAAAGCCCAGGAAGAGGATGATGGGGCAGGAGTGCCATAAGTGGCACCAGAGGCTTAGATGGGAGCCCAGTGTCTGTGAGTGGGGCGGGACAACATGGGGGAAGTTCTGGCTCCATCAGAGCAACCTGACTGCAGCAGCTGGGCAGGTCTAGCCTGTCTGTGACCATGGACCTCTGGCTCCGGCCAGGGAGCTCTATCCCTGTCCTTGAACGTGGAGGTCCGGACGTGTTCTGGATCCAGTGGTCAGGGAACTCCAGCCCCAGTGGCAGCCAAGGAGCTCTGGCCCCAATCCGCCACTTGGGCCACAGAGCTCTGGCTCCAGCTGTGGAGCCAGGTGGCTGCGGAGCTCTTCTCTTTCACATCTCTGGCTATGGCACTCTAGCCCCAGCAGCAGTGGGACTGGGGAGAGCCCCATGGGGTTGAGGCAGCAGTGGGGACAGGTTGGAGCCCTAGCCTGGTGGCAACATGGCCACAAGAGGAGGGACCTTCCTTGATCTGGCAAATATCCTCATTCGGGACCAGTCAGGTCCCAAGGGGCCAGACCTGTGAGGTCCAACCTGTACATGACCTTATCGGGGGAGGGAGGGGGGTTGAAGCCTGAGCTCATTTGAGCCTTTTCACCCCGGATGGTGGAGACAAAGTCTGAGCCCCACCACTCCAGGCTGGGGAAGCAGAAGTCAAAGCCCCAGGCCTGAAACCCTCTAACTTGATTCCCATGTCCGAAGCCACTAGGCTTCAGCTTTGACTCAGGGCTCCAGCGAATCTAATGGCAGCCCTTATGCCCCCTTAAAAGCGGGTCACAACACAGTTTGGGGTCCTGATCCACAGTCCAAGAACCACTGAGGCAGAACACATTACAAACATGTTGATCCTCAGACCAAGTTTACTAATCCAGGAAATTCAGAGCTAAATTTTAAATTGTAAACTTAAATCAGATTTTTAGTGAAAATAACTACAGGATGTCCTCAGTGCCTCATATTATATCCCTATTTGCCAATGACATACTGAACAGAGTACTCAACATGTAATGAAGAAAAGATGGAACAATAATTTTAATTCTTATTTCTAGGCCCAAAGGAGCTAGTTTGGAAGCTGTCCGCTGCGCAGTTTTTCTAGTTCTGCACAAAGTTGGCTACCTGAAAACATACATTGCTAGCTTGGCATTTACTTATGAGGTAAGATATTTGTTTTTAAGAGTGCTATATGCAGATTGCAGGCCCTAGGGACTCTTGATTTTTTTCCCTTTTCAGAAAATAATCATTTTGCCAATTTAAGATTAAGGGTTGCCTTTAGAGTTATATATTTCTGTTATATATTTTGACTATACAGTTGATCAGAATTTTGGAATTTTTTCTTAGCCTTTTATCCTGTTTCTCACAGATTGCTATAGGGGAAATTGTTAATTGTGGTTGGTACCTAATGTATCAATTTAAAAAAAAAAGTCAGACACAAAAATGTGTATAATATATTAGTGGCCATAAACTTTTAAAGAAATTCCTTCATGTGCTGCCCAACCTCCAGATTTAATTTATTGCATGATCTTAATTATTCTGAAGGATTTAACAATCCACCTGAAGTAGCATACTCAGTTGTCAAGGAAATCAGATTCAATTTGTGTTTCCTGATTTCACATCCTCTTTAGCATTTGTGTTTAGAGTGTAGGATTTTGGTGGTGGGGGGGGGCGGGGTGGTCTGGACTTAGAATACATAGGTGTATATTTTACATTAGGAGCATTGCCAGCAGATGTAGAGAAGTGATTATTTCCCTTTCTTCCGCACTGGTGAGACCACATCTGGAATATAGCATCCAATTCAGAAAGGATGTGGACACATTGGAGAGGGTTCAGCGGAGGACAACGAAAATTATTAGGGGGCTGGAGCACATGACTTACAAGGAGATTTTGACTTGTTTAGTCTACAGAAGAGAAGAGTGCAGAGGGATTTGATATCAGACTTTAACTACCTGAAGGGAGGTTCCAAAGACGATGGAGAGAGTCTGTTCTCAGTAGTGATGGATGGCAGAACAAGGAACAATGGTCTCAAGTTGCAGTGCGCAAGGTTTAGGTTGGATATTAGGAAAAATTATTTCACTAGGAAGGTGGTGAAGCATTGGAATGGGTAACCTAGGGAGGTGGTGGAATCTCCATCCCTAGAGCTTTTTAAGTCTCGGCTTGACAAAGCCCTGTCTGGGATGATTTAGTTGGGATTGGTCCTGCTTTGGGCAGGAGGTTGGACTCGATGACCTCCTGAGGTCTCTTCCAATGCTAGGATTTGATGATTCTATGAGGGATTGCTGGCAGCGTGTAGCTGGGGTTGCCAGACCCTGCTCTCTGATGCAGTCACCTTATGCAGGGAAGGGACTGGGAAGGGGAGAAGCTGGCCCCGCTGTGGCCTCCTCTTCTTCCCTAGAAGTGCCCCATGCTGGGAAGGGTTTTGGAGGCTTCCCGCTCTAGGGACAGATTTCCCCCTTCCTCTTCCCTCCTGGTCCCACACGCCTCCATATGGGCAGGAGTTGTTGTTGCTAATAGCGTCTGCAGCCGCCCAAAGCTGGGAAGCAGCTCCAGCTTCTTCTGTGCTGCCTCCTGGCCACCCGGTGCGGGGGAAGGGCGGCAATCACTGAAGTACTGGAGGCACTTCTGTTTGCACAGGGGCTCCAGCACATGGAGCCTCCTCTTCTGGCCAGCTCTCTTGTGCGTGCCTCTCCTAAGTGCAGGAGAGGAGCCAGTTGTGTCCCATCTGTGCTACAAGAGAGGCTGGGGGAAGTCTTTAAAGTGGCTCCCAGGACTGCAGCGTTTCATGGCTACTGGACCCCCTAAGGGCTGGATTAAAATGTGTGGTGGGCTGGAAGTTCCCCACCCTAGCTCTAAATCTTGAATTTTTAAAAAATCCATTTTGTTTCTTAGTTTTTTCTTCATCTTTTTTCTTCACTGTAATATTGATGTCCTTTGGTCTCTGACTTCTGTAACTCTTCTTCCATTGTTTTTACCCTCCCCTTTTTGCTTTTTGGTTATTTCTTTCTGTGTTCTTTAGTCTTTTTATCTTTTTTCCTCATATTGGTCTTCCCATTTGATTACTTCCCTGGCCCCTTGTCTTTTTTGTCTCCCTTCTTATTTTGCACTAGCAGGTTAGTCATCACTGGTAGTATCTCGGGAACAGATTGTTCCGTGATGTTTTCTTTGAAAATACTATAAGCGCAAGTGCCATCTAAATAATTTTCCAGAGAACAAATCAAAATATGAAACAGCAGATATAGAGTCTTAAAGTTAATATAGGGTTTGTTAACTGTCTCACTGGACACATCAAGTGTTCCATTTACTACAGAATAGATACATTATAGGTATGTCTATACTGCAATTAAACACTCACAGCTGATTCAGGCTCTTGGGGCATGGTCTGTAAAATTGCAGTGTAGGTATTTGGGCTCAGGCTGGAGCCTGGGATGTGGGACCCTTCTTCATTCCGGGGTCCTGAAACTTGGGCTCAAGCCCAAACCTGAACCACCTATACTACATTTTTCTAGTCCCTCTCTAGCATCAGTCAGCTGGTGTGGGCCATGGTGTTTTACTACAGCATAGACATACCCCAAAGATATGGTACAGTTCATCTAAGGGTGCCAGGATCTAGAAGATTTACCTTCATAGATAAAAATAAATGTTTAATTCTACATGCACACTGCTTTGAGTGTTACTAAAGGATTGTAATTTGTGCTAGTGAGTTTTATGATGCAGTCACCTAAAAAGAAATCGACAGATCACAAACTCATAAAACAAAATCAAGAACCCTATCAAACAGCTTTCAGGTGGCAATAGTTTCTGATTGTTATTGATCTGGGTGAATTTGAAACCAGTGACCCAGCAGTAAAAAATTTCGACAACTTTCCCCAGAATTTCTCAGATCTTGAGGTTAGGTCTAAGGTAGATCAGTGAAAACTACTCACTTAACTTGGCTATGTATGTACAATGATATATTATGACACACACAAATGTTAACCTGTCTAGTATGTGAAATGATTATCGTTACTTATGCCACCTTTGTCCTTTTAAATTTTTCATCTGCTCATCCACACATCCCTCTTTCCCCCCTCTATTTCTCTTGCACACAGACACCAGTCTTATTTACAACTTGAGACAGATAGTTGTTTTATCATTTTCATTCACTCTTTTTAATCTGAAGGACCCATACGCACACACTCTTTCTCATTCTCTCACTTGTCCACCACTAATGTATCCCCTACGGAATATATTTGTGTATCAATTATAGATATTTGTGGTGGTAGTTTGAATATCTCTGACTCCAGTTTCTGTTGACTCACTTGGTCAGTACCTAAAAGTTGTCTTTTTGGATGCTGATTTAGGAAAATAAAGAAAATGATTGTAAATTTTAAAATGTACATACTCTGTACACCTAGAATGTAGTGGATAATTCTGCCCCAGAAGTTTGTGGTGCTCACTGGAGCAGTTCTATGGCAGTTTCTGTTTGCTAAGCACTATCTTGAATCATTTGAAATGTGCTTGGGTAAGTATAAATATTATTCATATTTATTCTCTTGTAGTCAAATATGCATTACAGAAAATTATGTGTTTCTATCTGAAATGGATGAGATTCATGAGATTTTAGAGTGATGTAAAGATGGCTCACAAGATGGAATAAGTATCAATTCTTCAGTGCCAGATTTAAGGAGCTTCAAGCAGGCCTTTATACCAGCTGAGTAAGGGGAGTTATTTTACAAAAGTAATCTGCCTACTTGCACAAAAGCTAATCAGAATCTGGCCGTAGTGTTTTCTTTATTCATACTTTTGGGCTGAGGGAAACACTAAGGAGGCTATGGATTTTTTTCTCAAGGTGATTTTAAATCAACATTGTTGACTTGAACATGTGGGTTAATTCTAGTGTAACTGAAAGGTTAAATAAAGTATAGATAAACAGGAAGAGTATCTGATATAAATTGTTAAACAATTGAAGATAAGATCTCAGAAACAAATATCTTCTCCATAGTAGGTTCAGGGCATTTTGATTAGTAAAATTAGATGCCTTAAGTTCTAAGGTTGTGACTTTAAATAAACCATTATAAATGCAAATGAATGTTTGGTATTGGCACTGCTCGCAGGGTATTTCAAGGAATAATTGTAGCAATATCCCAATGATAAGAAGATGTTGAAATTATAATGGATACTAATTTACTTTGGGTTAGGGACTTTAAAGAACATACTGAAAAAACTTAAGAAGTGTTTCTGTGAACAAAATAAAAACATCTCACAGAAATTAAACTCAAAATTTGGTTCAACAGAAGCTGTCTATATTAGACTTGAGCTGAATATAATGGTTTTAAACAGATCTGCATTAAATTAAAGCAATATTGGAATGCTCACTCCACATTTTAACATAGCCTGACCATGTTTTTTTGAGGGGGAGGGAGGCATTTGATCTGTTGGTGCAAAACTTGCCTGTTAATAGCTGTGTAAAAACTCTAAGACTAAACATTGTGACTGAACCAAGCTCTATGCATCCCTGCAACCAAACTAACTATGGAAGACTTTATTAGCTCTTATAAAAAGAGAACACTACAGAGCTACAAAACTTCCAGATATGAGGCCTTGCTCTCAAATATTAAAAAAACTCTAGCTGTGTCTACACAGTATTATAAATAAACATGACTACCATGTGGCTACCACAGCAAGCAACACTTTTAAAATAAAGTATTTCTGTTTTCTTTTCAGTTTGACTCAGGCATGGGTTGTATATGGATTAAAGAATAATAAGAGTTTTAGAAGGAATGTAAAACTTCATGCTTTAGGATGTATCCTAGATTCTAACTACTGAAGGCTAAGAGAAACTTCCTTGTGATCTGGATATTCCACAACTGACCTCTGTAGGTTGCCAGCATCTTTTTTTTAGAAGCAGCTGTACTTGAATGCTGTTGTTGATGGGATTCTGGACTAGATGAGACACTGTCAGATCTAGTGTGCTGTTCCTCTGTTTTTGTCTGGATACAAATATATAATTGATATATACTTAAAAGTTAACTCACGATGGTCCCTCTGAATGTGATGTATTACCATACTACTGACTTTCATCTTCTTACATCTCGCAGAGACTTGTTACCTCACTTGTTTGTTAATGTAGTTTACCAGCATTAGAATGGAGACTTAATGGCAATGACTTAAAACAAACCTTTACTTAAAAGGAATTATTTGCACATCAACTTATTTTTTGCTCTGCTCCTCATTATGATCATCAGTGCCATATTTCAAGAGCAGCATATCTCATATTTGGCTTCCATTATGTGGAATGCTCCATGCCCTGGGCTATAATTTATGACTTCAGCATTTGTGCAGTCTCCATGCACTAACAAGGTAGGCTGGTGCATATGAAATATATTTTAAAAATGAAGGTGGAAGGAGGAGGGATGGGAGGAAACCCTACAGCCTCATGATAAAAAGCCTTGTCAACACATGTGGAACTAAACAAACACAACTTGTAATCTTTATTTTATATGTTACCTTTGCTCATAAAAGTCTGCCATAATGTGTCGTGAGCATTCAGTGGCCTGGACTTTTAATATTCTTGACAACTGCCCTAAGAGAAATAATGTCCCTTAGAAAAAGTCTCAGTTAAATCTGGCAATAGATTAAGTTAGTTTCCATTTCAGTGTGACAGCAGAATCATTACTGGTTTTAGCCTGAGCCAGTTTGTGAGTCGGCTTCACCACCATCAACTAAAGACTATGATGTATGGTTCCAGATGCTCTGGCCAATTGACCGTAAAATTGCTCCGCATTTCTGGCAGAGTAGCCAAGCTGGAGCTTTTTAAAATCTCCACTCCCCAAGCTCAACACCCTCCCCCTGCCCTGCTTAAAAGCTCCTCATTATTCTTCCTTTGCCCCCTGATCTTAGCAAAAAGAAAAACTTCTGGAACCAATTAGAAATGTCTGCACTTGATGAGATTTGCACGTGAGTTTGGAATTGTGAGGCTTTGATAGTGTCAGCCAACAGCTGCAGTTTCAGGTGGTAAAATCTTGGAAGGAATTTTCCAGAGTTTATTTACAATCATCAAATAAAATAAAAATCAAGGCAAGTTGGAGACCATCTAATGTGCTATTATAATGAGATTGAAATTTGGTTATGTATTTATTTAATCTGAAAAAAGCAAACCAGTGGTTTTAGTATCAGGATCTTTTTAGTTACCTTACAATCATTAGTCTATGTCAAGCAGTTGCAATAAATTGCAAAATATGATCTTCCTGTCATAGGTTTATCTGTAAAAGAAGCATCTGCTATTACTTTTGTCACTTTAATTGCTTGACAAGTCAAGGAGATAGTCAGGGCTAATAGAAATCAGAAACATTCTATAAAAATTGAGAAAAAAAAAGTGGATTCTTTCCCGTGTCAAATATAAAAGTGGTGGTGGAGGAAAGAGAAACATTCAAAGGTATAAATGCTATCAGCATCCATTTAAAATAATGTATTGCACTTTTAATGTCTCTAATAGATGTGAAAAACATTATTAATAACGGCGATACTATCTTTCTATTTGTGAATGGTCTCCAATCTGTCCTCCAAGGAGAGCAGGGCTATGGAGGAGATGGGGCCTCTGGCAAGTGGGGGGCACACTTGCTCCGATCTCCTGTCTGGCCCACCTCAGCCTCCAACCAAGAAGAAGCAGGTGCTGAGCTGAGCTCTCCATAAAACTGAAAATTCTTTATCTCAGCTTCTCAAAACAAACATTTTCTCCAAGTGAAAAGCTATACCTGAAATCCCACAAAACATAAACGTCCCTGAAGTTCATTTGTGCTGTGCCCTTCAGGGCATGGTCTGTTTTGGATCCAGTGGGAGTGCATTCCAAGTCCAGCCCCTCTCAGGGTATGCCCTGCCAAAAGTATCATCTCCTCTGTGCAAAGGAAGCTCCACATCCTGTGCTGTGGCAGACTCACCTGTACCAGAGTCATCTGAGGAGCCTCTCAGTGTATGTCTACACTAGCTTGTTAATTCGAGCTAGGTAGGCAAACGAGGTGACCGGAGTTGCAAATGAAGCCCGGGATTTAAATATCCCAGGCTTTATTTGCATATTTCTGTCAGGTCACCATTTTGAAATTTCACTAGCCCGAACTCACTGCCGCGTGTTAATTTGAACTAAGTCCTTAGTTCAAATTAACTGTTACCCCTCATTCCACAAGGAGTAACAGTGAATTCAAACTAAGAACTTAGTTCGAATTAACTTTTCGCTGCCGCGTGTAGCCGTGCAGCAGTGAATTCGGGCTAGTGAAATTTCAAAATGGCGACCGGACGGGAACATGCAAATAAAGCGCAGGATATTTAAATCCCAGGCTTCATTTGCGACTCTGGTCACCTCATTTGCCTACCTAGCTCAAATTAACGAGCTAGTGTAGCCATACCCTGAGATAGTCAGATCACAAGCCATTGTGGACGCCATAGGTCAGAGCCAACAGATGGTGCAGTGCAGACTCAGGGGTATTGGTGTTATGCTCACATTGAGACTCTGCTTAATTATGCCATTGCCCTTTGTCACATAAAAAGCCATATGTGGGCCTGCAGGGGTTAAATTTGTATTTCTCTAGGCCAACCATGAGCCCTGCTGGCAAAAATAGCAGGTGTTCTTTATCAGACAGCCTTCATTAGCCACAACTGCCTGTGCTTGCTAACTGAGAACGGAGTATGGGATAAATAACATGACCTCGGTTCTCAGCCCCATGGAAATGTTGAGAGTGGCATTGGGCCAGTATGTGCATACCCAGTAAACAACTGTAGTATAACTAGTGTAGGGAGTCCCGTGTCCGGTGAGTCTCACCAGGGACCTAGACCTCAGAAGATGCCCTAGGTTCTCCTAGCGGGAGCCTCGTCCACTGCAGCCAGGTGCGAGGTGATAGGAACGGGACTCCCTACAGACTGAAGGGGCCAAAGCAGTTCCAAGTGCTGGTTGCTCGCTTTTATTCGTTGTTCTGCCTATGCTCATTGGCATATTACTTTGTAGTAGCTGTGTAACCATCTGGCAGTATTAAGCCTGTAATAGTAGTGACATAGTGAGATTAATAAAAGCAACTATCCCTAATCGACTCTGTCTTGAAGCGAATACAACCCTGTTGGGCCCTGGCCCTGCGAGTTAACACCCTCTGCATCTTCTTCTGTTTTAGAGTTGATTTAAACTGCAATGCTATGTGAAGAATTTTGCAATACTCTCATCTGTTAAGTGATAAAGTCATGGGCAATACTCATGAAATCTGCTTTCCCTAAAAACGGGTCACGGCTTCTTTCCCACATACAGAAGATTAAAAAGCCATCATAGAATACTAGGACTGGTAGGGACCTCGAGATGTCATTGAATCCAGTCCCCTGGCAGGACCAAATACTGTCTAGACCATCCCTGATAGTCATTTATCTAACCTACTCTTAAATATCTCCAGAGATGGGGATTCTACAACCTCCCTGGGCAATTTATTCCATTGTTTAACTACCCTGACAGTTAGGAAATTTCTCCTTGCTGCTTCCTGCTGCTCTCTGATTGTCTTACTGCCACCCTGTCATGCTGCTCTGGTTGCCCTGTCCACTTCCCACCCCCCTTTCGCTCCCCGGCCGCACCTGTAAATGGAAGGAGAACTCTTGCCCGTAATCCTTGGGTTGGACAAAATAGACCGGAGTGTCATAAGTATAGATATTTATTTACATTTTAAACGTACTGACCCAAGGCATCCTCATTATTTCTTCTGACAGTAGCATACTCAGATTAAGTGGGAAGGATGATCTTGGGAGGAATCTTGTAGCACTCTACAAGAGCTCTGAGGCAGAAAAGCAATTGCCCCCTTGGTGACTTTCCAAATAAAAAATAACAAAACCATTGCAAAGTAGATCCAGGAGCCCCATACAGGTCCTCAAGCAAGCTAACAGAACATTCTTATCAACAGCATCAAAGGCAGCCAATCGATATATTGATATCAGTAATGACATTGAGCTATCACCTTGGTAAGATTATCATCCATACTCCTAACCAGGCTGGAAGTTGGACAAGACCCACTGAAAATTGTCATGTCTCAACCATGTCCATAATTTTAACCACAAATGGAAATTTAGAAGCAGTCGATCACATACCCAGCATCACATCATAGTTTACTGACCAAATTTGCTGCATGTGCTTCCTTACGAGTATTTGACACTCTGGGTACATCTAGACTACAGGGTTTTGTCGACAGAAGTTTTGTCGACAGATACTGTCAACAAAACTTCTGTTGACATAGAGCGTCTAGACACATTCAGTTCTGTCGACAAAGCAAGCTGCTTTGTCGACAAAACCCCGTAGTCTAGACGCAACCCTACAGGCAATAACACCTTCTGTCGACAGAACTAGACTACTGAGTTTTGTCGACAAAAGTGGACTTTTGTCGACAAAACTATACCAGCATCTACACTACCACTGAGTTCTGTCGACATAACGTCGACAGAACTCAGCAGTTTTGTCGACGCTGGTAAACCTCATTTTATGAGGCATAACACCTTCTGTCGACAGAGTTCTGTCGACAGAAGGTGTTATTGCCTGTAGGGTTGCGTCTAAACTACAGGGTTTTGTCGACAAAACAGCTTGCTTTGTCGACAGAACTGAATGTGTCTAGACGCTCTGTGTCGACCGAAGTTTTTTCGACAGTATCTGTCGACAAAACGTCTGTCAACAAAACCCTGTAGTCTAGACATACCCTCGTAAAATGAGGTTTACCAGCGTCGACAAAACTGCTGAGTTCTGTCGACATTATGTCCACTTTTGTCGATAAAACTCAGTAGTCCAGACACACCCTGAGTCATCATTTGAGAAGACATTGAAAGCCCCTATCATCACAGGAGTCAACACTTCCCTACAGGCCTTTCCAGGCAGGAAGATTATGGGTCCAAAACATCATCTATAAAACAAAGTTCTCCCAATATAAACTAGAGCCTTATTGAAGAACTTAAACTGAAGAAGATGAAACTGTCCTCTCAAGATCATGTTCTGCCCTCATAAATGCAGGTAACTTGGTCTGATTTTTTTCCTCAAAGAAATAAGTTGTTTCCTCACAACAGAATGTTTGAATCAGCTCCTCAGGAGAAGACAGTCTGGATTAAGCTGCTTGCTGTCCACATGGGATAGAGCAAAATTTTGCTGATGTTGGACACAAAAAATCATGGCACTTTTGAAATATTTTAGATGTTCTTTCAATGAAGAAAACTTAACATGAAAAGGAGAAATAAAACGGTAGGTCACTTGATTGTGTCTGACTCTTGCAAAGATGCCTAGGGAGAAGAAGCCTTCTGCCACCCTGTGTCCCAAAGACCTCTTAATGCCAAGTGTGTGCAGAGGTGTTACAAGAATCTCTTTACTAATGTGTGCGTACAAGTTCACCAAAGAATGTCATGTTAAATCTCAAAGGAAAGCAGTGTCACACTGATCATCAATATAATTGTGAAATGTATGTATAGAAACAATTTTGGGAAAATATTAAAAATATATTCTTATAGGCTGTATCAAGGCATTAGTAACCAGCAAAGGTGAAAAACAGATTTTCTGTGAGACACCAGATGTTCAGCCATGTATCTGTTTACATATATATTAAGTATTGTCTCATACTCATTGGTTCATCTGAACGAATGCATGTGAAAAAGTATAAGAAAGAAGCTAAGCTAATAAGAAGAGAAACAAAGCAGAGGAAGAGAAATTTATCTTGAGGTACAAACATTTGTTTGAGTATATTTGGGGGGACCAAGGGGATACCCAGTCACCCTCAGTGGAGGAATAAAAACAGTGGTTTGGCTTCTTAAAAATAGGTCCTAAACCAGGCATGTTTGAAAATGCTGGAGAGAACTTTGAGTGAGATAAATTTCCTTAGATAAGAGAATAACTGGTTAGTTACGTTCATTGTCTAGAAAACATCTTATTTTATTTCATATATAACCATTTGTTTTTAGTATTCTTATTCACTCAAGTATGTGTTCTTTGATAATAAATGAATGTTTGTTTACACTATGTCTATATCTAAATGTTGTGGGGTTAGGCAAAGTGTTTATTCTGAGTTGAATCTCAGAAGCTGCTGGGGTACTGCTCCTTTGGGGAACAATTGGCTTGATCAATCCTTGAGTGTTCAGTGGATAAAGGGGCTGAATATTGAGGGTTGGTGTATGCTTGTTGCTATCTGTACAGAGTTGGTAGTTCTTGTACTGCCAGAAGTTATTGATTACAAGGAAATGATCTATAGCAGGCATGGACAGGACTGTTTTACGCTAAGGGCAGGTACTGGTGAGATGCTGCACAACCCGGGGAGCATCGCACACCCTTGCACAGTTCTGCCTTTACAGCCAATCTGGGTGGCTATCCTAGATGTGCTTCCTGTATGGGTCTGGCCTTTTAGGATAATGTGTCTCTGCACATGGTAATAAGTCACAATGAAGCACTTACATAGCATCAGTGTCTAAGTTTGGAAGCAGATTGTTGGGGAGGAGGAAGAATTAAAATACCTCCTCAATGGGGTGAATAAGTTAACAAATGTAACAACTGATAGTTGCTAGTAATTACTTAGTTCTAATAAAAAAGGGTACATCCATTAGATTGTTTTTGACAATGCTAATGACATCTTAGATGCAGTGGGTATGACTTTTAAATTATTTGCCTAATAACTGCACCTGAAATAACCATATCGTTTGAAAGCTGTTTCATGACATCTGGTGAACTGCAGACTGATTTCTAATCATCTAAATGTTTCTTTGTCTAAAGTGGGAAATGGATCGATTGGCTAGAATCAAGCTGTTGTAGTTTCTGTGATTAATCTTATGTATTGCCTTGCCATGTTTGTCATTCCTTTCCTGAGGATCTGTTTGATATGCTGTTTAGAGTCAGGAAACATAAAGAAAACAACAATGCAATATTTATTTTTGTGTTTTGTATATTATGCAAGGAAGAAAGAATGTTTGAAAGATTTTCCTTTTCTTGCCATTGCCAAATAAAAATTGCCTGATGAAAGAAGATTAGCAAATGTTGTGTTAGACAACTGGTTCCCAAGCACAGAATACATAAAACACTTTGTATGTTTAAAAGTTGGAAATAGGTGTTTTGAAGGGAAATGAATATACAAAGTCCTAGTTATTTACTAATACCTCACTTGAGACAGGCAAAACAATGGAATCACCCCCCATGGAGTCTGAGAGTGATCCCATCTGTCCTGACAGAACTGATTTGGTTTATCTTCATGTGGAGCCTGTGTAATGCTTAGATTAGATTGTTTATTTTGCTGATTGAGTGCTAATGTACAGTTGGAAATGCTCTTTTCTAGATTTAAAATTTTAGATTTTATGGAGAAGAGGATCTATATTTTATCTTTAGCTATTACCTTAATTTACAGCACATCAGCATATGACTATAAATCTCTGGCATGGATTCATTTTTCCCCCACTGTTGGCTTCAGAAATATTGGCTACAGAAAACAGGAAGAGATTAAGTAGCAATAAAAAGTGGCAGTTAAATGTGTGATTTAATAAATACATTGAAAAGAAAGGAAAATAAATAATACATTTGTCTCTCTCTCTCTCCCTTTTCTCCTTTGTGTACTAATAATCTTGTTAGATTATTAAAACCTTTAGGGATAGAATTAGATCTGCTTGCATGTTTAAAAAATGTCCATCACACTTACAGTGCTATATAATTACTATATAATAATGAATAGGAATCATCATCAGACTTAAATTCCACAAAGTACTAGTTTTTTAAATTTATTTTCTGATTACCTTTGCACTCAATTGTGGCCCACCAAATGATTGCTAGGTTCAGCAACACTTGGCCTCCTTTCATCCATGTGGATGGTTTGGCTTTGTTTGTTTGTTTGTTTGTTTTAACATTTCTGAGGGTTTTAACCTGGATTTGGTCCTGGATATACCTCCACTCTTACATAGACTCTTTACGTCAAATTCTCTGCTGAGGCAAGTGGGTTTCCCAGAGATGTTCCCAATTATATTGACATTCAACTGGTCTGTTTGTGTTATTAGTGGCTGTTATACAGTCTTGCTTCAGAGCAAGCCCCACTTGCACAAAAGCAATGTTTATGGGGTTCACAATTTGTAGGGCCCTCTTTTCCATCCCAATTCCATAATGGTCTACTTTTTCCATGCCTTCTTACAAGGATGTGCTAACCTAGGCTGCACTACTCTTAAGGAGGTAAATTACCCTTTCATTGTGTCTCTTAAAGCCAAATTTACTAAGAGCCAGTAGTTTAATTGAACCTGCTCAATCTCTCTCTCTCTCTCTCTCTCTCTCTCTCTGTCTCTCTCTCTCCATATATACACACACATATATATAAAAGATTGTGTCCATGTATCTGTGAGTCCATTCATTCAAAAACTCTTCCTAGGACCACCAAATTTGATATGCAGTTTCCTCTTACCCTAACTTTAACCAATGTCAGGGTTTGGTTGTGCCTGGAAAATGGGAAGTGCCAGGAATCGGACAGTTTCCATAGCATGGTTTGTGTCTCAGCTGGCTCACTCCCCAGTCACAAAAGGAAGGGGCACAGAGAAGAGGAACACGAGGAGCCTGAGCAGTGCCACCCTTGCTGTGACAGGCAGCCCCAGTAAACCCCTCATCTCCTAACCTGTTGTCCTGAGCCGTCTGCCCTGAGTCCTGTACCTCCCATCTCCCTTGATTTCTGCACCCCCAGCTCCTTCCCACTGAATCCTCCACCTCCTTTCCCCTGCCCTGAGGTCCCCACCTCCTGTCTTGAGCCCCCACGCCTCCAAACCCTTTGCCCGAAGGCGCCCACCCCCTTCCTCTACTTATCTCTGAACCCTCACTTCAGCCTTCTTTTTCCTTAATTTTTAAAAAATACAATCATTGAAATAAAGCATGTACATTTTTCATTTATTTAAAAAATGTTTTTACTTCAGTTAAAGACCTGAGCAAAGCCAGGTACATCTGCTAGCCACGATAAGAGGGAGGGATTCATAGCTTAATCTGTCAAGTAGAATAATATCTTGGCAGGGAATTATCAACAGAGGCTACCATTTCAAATACTTAAAAAACTATGGAATAAAATCATGTCTCCTAAGGCCTGCAGAGACCTTTGTGATTATCTAGTGATGAAGTCTGACCTCCAGCACAATACAGATCATAACATTTCTCAAAAAAATTTCTTAGAGCATCTCTTTAAGAAGAACCTCCAATCTTGATTGAAAAATCTTCAGTGAGGGAGAATTAATCAATCACCCTTTGGTGATTAATTACTGATGGTTAATTACTCTTACTATTAAAAGTTTATACCTTATTTCCACTCAGAATTCAACTTCCAGCCATTGGATTATGTGTTAACTTTCTTATGCTTCAGTTCCCATGCTGGAAAGATCCCATTGATTATTTACTCTCACTGTTGTCAGCAAGTGATATTATGGCTTGACCATGAGAACCAAGAATTTTCCCATTAACAGGGAAGAAATAGGTCTAGTAATATCTTACTTATGTTAAAATCATGATAGTTATGTAAAAAAAAATCTTTTCTAGCTGTAGGACAACCCTCAACATTGGCAAGACTTCAGAGACTCAAATTCCAATCGGTTTTTCTGTTGGTGATTGCCAGCATACTTGGAATATTCCTGAACACCAGGAAAAGTAATACATTGATATTAAAAGGTATGCACAGCAAGGGGTAAAGCCTTCAACACTTCCCTTTCTTGGAAACAGATTTGGAAGGAGATAGCCAAGATTCCCTGATCCATATTTCCACCATTTATTCCTGGAGACTTTAATACATTGTATGCTGCATGACTAATTCAGATACAACTGTCAATTTTGCCATGAAAACTAGAGTCTAATGCATAGCTTCTGTTTGAAAAAATAGATTCTTCTTTAACAGTAGCATATTTTGCTGCTGTCAGAAAGGAATGGTTGATTGTTTGGGCTTCCTAAGGTTACAATGTGCCATGACATATCGGAGGTCAAGAGTTATCCATCTTCCGTTTTATAACTCACTGTCAAATGAATATCCCCATGTCTCCAATCTCCCTCTGCTTTCAAGATCATCCTATTGTTTATTTTGGTAATTATGGGCCTTATTGTATCATCCCTTGTAATAAAATTTTACTCATGAAGTAGCCCCATGGAAATCAATGGGGTGATTCATAGAGACTATGTCTAGACTGCAGGCTTCTTTTGAAAGAACCTTTTTTCAGAAGAGATCTTACGAAAAATCTTCTTCCAAAAGAGAATGTCCACACACAAAAGTGCATCAAAAAAGCGATGCTTTTTCAGAAGATAGCGTCCACACTGAACGGACGCTATCTCGCATTTAAGCTGTGATTACTATGGATGGAGTGGCCACCAGGGCACCTGTGCTTTTTCCTCTTTCCTCTTCTTTTGAAAAAACTCCCTCTTCCCGGTCCACACACGCCTTTTTCCAAAAGACCTTTTTCGGAAAAAGGTTTCTTCCTCATAGAAAGAGGAAGACCCCCTCTGTTCTTTCAATTTACTTTTGAAAGAATGCAATTGCAGTTGTTTTTCCGACAAAACTCTGTAGTGTAAACATATTCAGAGTTAAGCATTTTCAATGTAGGCCCGAACCAAGTCCTATTAAAGACTGAGGACAAACGCCCTTTGATTTGAACAGGAATTAGATGAGGCCCTATGAGAGAATCAGCCTCTGGGTATTTGGTGCACTCCTGCCAATGAATTCTACAAAATAAACAACCAGAAAAGCAAACAATAACATGATGTATTTTTATATACTCTTATTTTCCATGCTATCATTCCTTTAACCTCTGCTGTTCTATTTTAGCCCCCTAGAGGAAGATAGCTTTGTCTTTAGTTTTGTTCTATAACCTTATGTAATCTTAACTTAAGGTTTTTAAGTGTCTTGATGTAGCAATTATAGTGTACTCTGTATTTAAGCATTTGCTAATTTCCAAGTTCTTATAATAATTATATATTATTTCTATAAAATGCACACCTGTATGATTCATATCTGTTCCTCACAGTGAGAATGATAATAACTAGCCATTATAGCTAAGACTAAAGGCCAGAAGGCCCAACTTCTGATTCAAGGAGATTTAAGAAAGTGAAAAACAGAATCTTTAGTGGATCCAGGTTTATTTTTTTGGCTTTGTGAAATATCTCCAGCTTTCAGGACCTATTAGCATCAAGTACAAATCAAAAGCATCAGATTGCAAAACTAACAAAAATTATAGCTGTGAAAACAGCATGCAACCCAAACTGGTCTGCTTTTTAGGTTTGTCCCTCCACAGTCAGTTACTTCACTCTGTTCTATTACATTCTGAACCCTGTATGGATGAAATTACACAGTTTTCATGATTTTAGTTTGCTTTCTGCTGTGCAGTAATTCATACCATAAAACACCATACAAAATGCAAATTACAGCTGAGAAACTGCATTTATTAGACAGTATTTCTTAAAAGGAAGAGTGGAGGCATATTTTTAGTCAGTGTTGATAGTATAGGTTATATCAGGCATTTGGGCAATCAAGACCTTTTAATGTTCTGAGATTTTCATTTGGAGACAAATTAGGCTTTGAGTTGCATGTAGTCATATTATTATTTTATTTTATTTGTTAAGTGCTGCTGCTGTGCTTAGCACTGGACAAAAGACAAAAAAGATAATAAAAATATTGAATTAATTTAGATGGACTATACGGGCCAATGATATTATCCCAATCACCATTAAATAATGTTAAATAAGGGTTTGGTATACTGAGGCCTCAGCCTGTTTGGCATATTGGCAAATACCATTACAAATAATTTTCACCTTTTAGTAAAGATACAAAAATGAAGGAAAAAAAGTTAAGGTGTTTGAAATAAAAGCTATTAAGTACTCAGGATTCTGCTGGAGTTAGTAGACGGGGCAATTTCATCTGGATTCTTCTCTCTGGCCCAGGGTGGACAAGACATCCCTCAATTAGGATAAAGTTGATCTAGGGTCCTAAGAGATGGTGGGATGGCAGCAATGATGGTGATGCTTGCTCCACTAGCCTCGATCTGTTCTTCTCTTCCATTTGTTCTTCCATTAAGGACCCGAAAGGGGAATAGTGGAAAGAATAGTCCGGCCCCTCATTGTGGCCTAATATCTAACATACTATCTTTGGCTCATTCATTTTTGGTTCCACATCTTCTGTCTTTATGATTTCAGCACAAGTCCTTGAATTATATTCATGTGGCCTTTTTTGTTTGTAATAATTTAGTTTATTCAGTTCATTTGCACCTGTTTATACTGTGCATCACTGAAAGCAACTTGATTTACTTTCAGCTAACATTTGTTTTTGGTTATTGTATGGTTGGTTATTTTGTGATCTTTCATGCACTATTTACAACTGATCTTACAATTAGGTTACGTTTTCATGCTCACTTATCATAATGGCACCCAGAGGCATCTGCTGTTTAAAAGAAAGATACAGATAAAAAAGGACACAAACTTGGACGCTGTCATAGCAATGTTAGCGTTTTGGTTTTTGTTGGGTTCTCTTTTATACAAAGTTGAGTGAAGAATGCATTTGACTGACATAATTTTAGTGTTCTTGAGGAAGAAGTGTGTCCTGGGGAAAAGGTGTAGTAGGCTTTACAATTCAGTCCATGTGTTTTTCTCCCAGTCTGCTGAGAAGGCTAAACTCATCATCTTCTTATTCATGTTCATAGTCATATTCATTAGCAATAAAATTGTTGCTCAAAATTTGTTTGGAGCATTGAAAACTAAGGTTCTTTTAATGTTCGAAACATAGCAAGACAGCAAAATTAACATTAGACTGGGCCAGTTTGGGCCATTAGACTTCAATACTTTCTTTCATGGTAATTGTCACCATGCAATGTATAATTTATATTCTGCACTCAAGTGCTTTTTTCTTTTATAAAATTTGGAAACCCATCCTTTTGTAAGATTTGTACAGATTGCATACACTACTAACAGTCTTCACTATGTGCTACTGCTGCCATCAAGTGTAGTTATATCATTATGCAAGTGTGCCTGTTCACATACTGCTGTTTTTAAGGTGTGCCAACTTTCTAGAGTGCATTCTTGCAGGCAAAATCCCAGAGGACCGAGAAAGGGTAGATATATTATCTATTTATACAAAAGGGAAGAAGAACAAACCAGGGAATTATAAAGCAGTCATCTCAGCTTTGGAACCTTGGAAGATAATGGAGTAAATAAACAAAAAGAACAATGTATAAGGATCTGGGGGTATGTCTACACTACAGAGTTTTGTTGGAAAAATTGTCATTTTTCCAACAAAACCTGAGTTACGTCCACACTGCAATCGCGTTCTTCTGCAAGTAAATCGAAAGAACATAAGGGGTTTTCCAGTATAGGTAATCCTCTTTCTACAAGGAAGAAACCTTTTTCGGAAAAGAGCTCTTTTGGAAAAGGCACGTGTAGACAGGGAGGAGGTGGTTCTTTCAAAAGAAGAGGAAAGAGGAAAAAGCACAGGTTCCCTGGTGGCGATTCCATCCATATAATCACAGCTTAAATGCGAGATAGTGTCCATTCAGAAAAAGCAGATCATTTTTTGATGTGTTTTTGTGTGTGGATGCTCTTTTTCAGGAGAAGTTTTTTTTGGAAGATCTCTTCCAAAAAAAGGTTCTTCCAAAAGAAGCCTGCAGTTTAGACATAGTCTAGAAGATAATAAGGTGATAGGTAACAGTCTGTATTTGTCACGAACAAATTGTGTCAAACCAACACAATAGCTTTCTGTGATAGGGTAATAAGCCTTATGGATAAGGGGAGAGCAGTAGATGTGATATATCTGTATTTAAGCTTTTGATACAGTTTCACATGACCTTCTCGTAAACAAACTAAGGAAATGTATCTTAAACAAACCTACTATAAGGTGGATGAACAACTGTGTGGAAAACCATGCTCAGAGAGTAGTTAACAGTTAAGCTTCTTCAAGGGCATATCAAGTGAAGTCCTGAAGGGATCTGTTCTAGTCCGGTTCTATGTAATATCTTCTTAAATGATTTGGATAGTATTATAGAGAGCACACTTATAATGTTTGTGGACGATGTGAAGCTGGGGGAGGTTTCAAGCACTTTGGAGGTCAGAATTAGAATTGAAAATTATCTTGACAAACTAGAGAAAAGGTCTGAAGTAAATAGGATGAAATTCAATAAGGACAAATGCAAAGTACTACACTTAGGAAGGAAAAATCAATAATACAAATACAGAATGGAAAGTGATGCCTAGGGAGGAGTACTACAGAATAGCAGCTGGGAATTATAGTGGATCACAAGCTGAATTTGAATTAACAACATTGTAAAAATTGTAAACAGTATTGTAAAAAAAATGAACATTTTGGGATATAATAGCAGGAGTGTTGCAAGCAAAGTAGAAGAAGTAATTCTTCCACTCAACATTGATAGGCCTCAGCTGGAGGTCCGGACACCACACTTCAGGAATGATTTGGACAAATTGAAGAAAGTCCAGAGGAGAACAACAAACATGATTAAAGGTCTAGAAAACGTGACCTATGAGGAAAATTTGAAAACAAAAAATGGGTTTGTTTAGTCTGAGGAAGAGAAGACCGAGGGGGTAACATGATTACAGACTTCAAGTATGTAAAAGGTTGTTAGAAAGAAGAGGGTGATAAATTACTCTTTTTAACTTCTAAGGACAGGACAAGAAACAATGGGTTTAAACTGCAACCAGGGAGATTTAGGTTAGACATTAAGAAAAACTTTCTAACTGTAAGAGTATTTAAGCATCAAGGTAGATTGTAGAATCCCTGTCATTGGAGGTTTGACAGACATCTGCATGGAGTGATTTTGATAATACTTACTCCTGACTCATAACAGTGGACTGGCCTATATATTGTATCTATAAAGAAAGCTAAGGATTCCATGAAACACCTCATTTTACATTAATGGGAGATGTACCTTTGAGAATCACTGAATCATAAAACTGGAAGGAACCTTCAGAGTTCATCAAGTCCGCTCCTTTATACTCATGGCAGGATCAAGGAACTTTATAAAAACACTGGTTCAATATATTCCTTGAAGATTGTTTGCCTTGATAATGAGGTGAATCCTCTGAAGCTTAGTTACTATGTTTCTTGCTAGTTTGGGGCTAGTAAGGCAACCATATTTTTCTTACAGTAAATAAATCCATCTAAAGGTTGTACCTTGCTAAACCAGGACTCTCTGGTTCAGCAATATCTGTGGTCCAGCAGGACTATGAATGTTCCTGGACCAGAAAGCCAAGGAACAGGGTGGTCTGGTGGTGTGGGCAGGTGCCCAGAAGTGGGGGCTAGCACTGTGGCCAAGAGCCCAGTGGAGGGGAGGGGGCCAGGAGCCCCATAGCACAGCCAGGAACCTCTCAGGGCCCATAACAGTGGAACTGGTGGTGGCCAGGAAGTTCCGGCCCCAGGGAGCCTCAGCCAAGCCAACCGCAGCAGCTGTGGAGTTTTAGCCCCGGGGAGCCCCAGCCAGACCAGCCGCAGGTGTTTCTCTGGAACTCTGCCCCTGGGAAGGCCCTAGGGTTGCCAGGTGTCTAGTATTGACCCGGACAGTCTAGTACTTTTGCCTCCTGTCTGGTAAAAAAATTCAGAAAATACTGGATACCTAAAATGTCTGGTATTTTCTGATTTTTTTCCCATCGGGAGGCGAAAATACTGGACATCTGGCAACCCTACGACACAGTCAGCAGCTGGGCCTAGCATCTACACAAGCCAACTGCTATTTTGAAATTAATTTGAAATAGTGGAGGGCTTATTTTGAAATTGGTAAACCTCATTTCACGAGGAATAGCGCCAATTTCAAAATTGCTATTTCGAAATAAGTGCTGTGTAGATTCTTACTTGGAAATAGGGGGCCTCCAGCTCTTCCCAGGGTACCCTGCTGGCCGCCCTGGCCACAAGGTAACTTATGACCTGATGCCCTGCTGGAACCTTAAATGCGATTCAGTGTCCAATCAATGTGGATGCGCAAGTTCCAGCTGGCCTTAAATGCGATTCAGTGTCCAATCAATGTGGATGTGCTATTTCAAAATAGCAAAAAGCTATAACCAGAAGTTAAACTGTCTGGTCTATAGTTCCCTGGGTTTTTCTTATTTCCCTTTTTATAGATGGGAGCTATATTTGCCTTGTTTCAATCTTTTGGAATCTCTCCTGATTTCCATGGTTTTCCAAAGATGGTAGCTAAAGGCTCAGATACCTCCTCTATCAGCTCCTTGAGTATTCTAGGATGCATTTCATCAGGCCCTGGTGACTTGAAGACATCTAACTTTTCTAACTAATTTTTTACTTGTTCTTTTTTTTATTTTAACTTCTAAATCTACCTCATTTTCACTAGCATTCACTATGTTAGGCATCCCTTCATCACCAGACTTGTTGGTGAAGACCGAAATGAAGACATCAAGCATCTCTTCCATTCCAAATTTCCTGTTAACATTTCTCCCTCCTCACTGAGCAAAGGGCCTACCCTGTCTTTGGCCTTCCTCTTGCTTTAATATATTTATAGATCTTCTTGTTACCTTTTATGTCTCTAGCTAGACTGAGCTCATTTTGTGCCTTTGCCTTTCTAATCGTGCCCCTTTGTACACGTATGTTGTTGCCTTATATTCATCCTTTGTAATTTGACCTAGTTTCTACTTTTTATATGACTCTTTTTTTATTTTTAGATCATGCAAGATCTGGTTAAGCCAAGGTGGTCTTTTGCCATACTTTCTATCTTTCCTATGCAATGGAATAGTTTGCTTTTGGGCCTTTAATAATGTCTCTTTGAAAAACTGACAAGTCTCTTCAATTGTTTGTCCTCTTAGGCTTGCTTCCCATGAGACCTTACCTACCAGCTGTCTGAGTTTACTAAAATCTGCCTTCCTGAAATCCACAGTCTCTATTTTGCTGTTCTCCCTTCTACCATTCCTTAGTATTATGAACGCTATGATTTCATGATCACTTCCACCTAGCTTGGCTTCATCTTTCAAATTTTCAACCAGTTTCTCCTTATTTGTTAAAATCAAATCTAGAACAGCTTCCCCTCCCCTCGTAACTTTTTCAGCCTTCTGAAATAAAAAATATATATACCTTGAACAATTCCATGACAACATGTTGCTGAAAATAATTTTGTTTTCTTTATCAAGTAAACTCTTCATAAGTTCACTACCTGAACTTGTGGCTAATTTAAACAACTATTGAAATAAATGAGCAAGAATCTTCTCTTCCTTTTCTGAGGGAAAGAAAAAAATAATTTTTCTGATGAAAAGCTGTTCTTCTTTTCTATAAAAAGAGTAATTGCCAGATCCACAGCTGGATTAAAGACACATATCCCTATTGGCTTTGCTGGAGCTATGTTGATTTGTGTTAGCTGAGTGTACCAAAGTGTAGATATGAGGCTTTCTGGAGCCTGATCCAGAACCTGGCTCATGATAAAATCCCATTTTGCTGCTCTATCAGTACAAATGAACTTTAATATTGTTCTAAAGAGTCAGCTGAGGATTTCTCTGCTACAGTGTGCTGTGCTCTGCATCATCTCCAGATAGCATGACTCTCTGTGAGGAGTGCTACATGCAGGCACAAGTTAGAGAAGCCTTGAGACTGTTCTAATTAATGTTAGACTAGCCCCAGCTGGTCTAGAGAGCAGGATACTGCAAAGATGACTTAAAGCATCCTTTGCTTCTCCCTGCATCTCCAACTCGTTAGCAGTTCTGAATGGAGTTGAGAATCAAGGCACGTGCCTTTAATACCAATTTATTTTGAAAAAGGTATCCGAAAATAGTATCTGGAAGAGTTGTAGAGATAACAAACAAAAAGTACCAACCACACTGCAGTATTACTTTCCCCTGGCTCACTGCCTTCAATGATAATTTTACAGTATAGCATGCCTCCAAATAGCCCCACTCCTTTCCATGTTATAGAAAACAGTCCCATTGCAGGGACTTTCCATTTTCCTGGCACACCCAAACTCTGACCTTGCTTTATGTTGGGAGGTGAGGAAACTTCATACCAAATGTGATGGTCCTAGCTCTGACCATTTAGAAGGAGTTGAAAAATGGACTCATAGACAGATGGTCAGAAATACAAAGATGCACATTTTCTCAACTATTTAGATAGATATTGATTAAGTAGAAGATACACGGAGGCTGTTCCTGATGACAAAAGAGGAGGAAGTGGTAAAATTGTGAAAAGTGACATAACATAGGGAGAGGAAAGGGGAAGAGACAGTATTCTAGTTTGTAAAGTAGGTTGGAAAATGTCTAGGAAAGATTGTGGGAATAAGTGAAATACTCTAGTCAGAAAGAGAGGGCAAACAAATAATAATCTTTCAGGAATTTGGTAATAATGGATACCCCCATATGATTTCCAGTGTGCAGTTTTTCTGATAAATTAAGACAGTGTTAAGATGAATGCTGAAAGAAAAAGAATGATTAAAGTATTTTTAAATAGGCAAGTTTGATGTGCTTTTGAAAAA
The DNA here is from genome assembly GCF_049634645.1 of Pelodiscus sinensis. Taxonomy (NCBI): domain Eukaryota; kingdom Metazoa; phylum Chordata; order Testudines; family Trionychidae; genus Pelodiscus; species Pelodiscus sinensis. Next base: position 204,380,197 of record NC_134712.1, read on the forward strand.
GGGATAGTACCATTTTAAGCCTGACTCAGCTGCCTCGTGATTTCTCAAATAGGAGAGGGAACTGTGTGGACATATATTTATGGTGAGAGCACCATGTGCTAATTCTTCTGTAGGGTGTGGCATGCTTTTTATGCTGTCACAGCACATTCAGCCTATTCAGTGTATTGGGAAGGATGAGCCAAAAGCCATTTAGAAATTGCTATGCCCGAGGAATCAATTATACACTCTCACCATTAAGAAATTAGAAATCTCAGAGGGGTTAGTCTTTAACTTTAAAAAATGAGTAGTTGTGTAGCACCTTAGGCCATGTCTACACTAGAAAACTTTCTAAATTACTAACTTTGAATTAAGAACTCCTGATTTCACAATTTTGAACTAGTGTGTCCTCACTATGGGGAAGCATCAAAATTAGTTCAAGGCACACTCTGTTAATGTGGACATGCTACCTTGCATTTAGAGTCTTAGGAAGCACTAAGGGGAGTACTTAGTTCAGATTAATCTGGGGAATAATTATTTTGAAATAGTGGCACTGGAGTGTCCACCCTGTCATTATTTTGGAATAACTATTTTGGAATTAGCATTACTCCTGATGAAAAGCAGGGGTACAGATTTCGAGTCCCACAGCCTGTTATTTTGAAATAATGGGTTGGGTAGAGTGGGCGCTCCGCTTCTAAATTCGACCCACAGCCTGTTATTTCAAAATAAAGTCCTAGTGTAGACCAAGCCTCAGAGCCTCTGCTTATCTGAGTCAATGGGTTTTTTTCCCAAAGCTCATGATACTATATATTCATTAAGAAATTAGGTGTGGTGTGATTTTTTTACATCATTGATATTATGTCAAAGATTTATATAGGTAGAAGAGAATACTAGTTGATTAAAATTGGGATGGGCTATTATAAAACCAGCTAAATTATTAACTGCCTGAAGAACTGTCTGGCACCCGTGGGCATTTGGATTACTTGTTACATTTATTATGTGGTGTTTTTCTTATGATGTGAACCTGTTAAAATCGCTATAGTAGTTTCTCTCTGGATTAGTTAAAAAAATCGGAAATTCTTGCATTTGGTGTGGAGGGATCTGTTTTAAGTAAAAAGAAAAATATTGCTAAGCTACTAAGGAGAAGTGTGAATGTTGTGATTGGCTACTGCACCTAAACCTGTAGACAGGTAATACGTGGAGTGCAAATGAATTGCTACTGTATAATTTTAAAATTGTAGATGTGAAAGCTAAAAAAATATTTAGCTATATATGCTATAATGAATCTTTATTGGCAACTGTTATTCATAGACTATTTGAAAGGCTGTGTTGGCCAGACATAAGTTATTTGGCAGAGACCTAGCCTAAAATATATTTGCAGAGCCTGTCTGAATAAGGGTGCTGGCAGGTTTACCCTGATTTCTATTCCAGGTGACAAATTTTGGTCCAAGCCTATGAGTGACCAAATATTTTCCAGTGGAATCTGGGCACTGTAAAATTTCTGAAGCTGAATAGAAAGAATCACAGGACTTACTTGAACTATATTAGCCTCTGCATACCAACATGACGGCAAAATATTTCCACTTGGACAACACAGGGATTAAATGCGGTGAATTAAACAGAACATTTCTGTTTAATACAGGCTGCATTTTATTGTCTCTTGTCAGTGGTGTGTTCTCTTAGAAAGCAGGTCATGATCACTTAATTATCTTCTGTAGTTAATCTTCACAAGAAAATCAAGAAGCAGCAACTGAAGGCAATAGGAACCTATTATCAGTTGCCACAAAAGGAAAGAAACCCAGGCCAAACCAAACGAAAGCCACACCATAACCACATTAGCTGATTTGTTTTTTTCTGAGCAAAACCAATTAAGAAATAGAGGAGTTTCCATTAGTTTATTTATCTTTCCTGGAGCAATTACAGTCGAATATGCTTTCCCAAATGACATAAATGTGGACTCTCCCCTTGCGACTGGCTGTTTAAATTTATAACATAAAGCTAGCATTTCCATCTCCAATAAAAGCCAAACAGACATTTAATTATGGTGCGTGACATTTCTGACTAAAATAGAGCCAGCAGGGCCTGTCAGACAGCTCTCATTGTTCATGAATTTTGAACAAATTGGGGATCTATAAATTTATAGCCAAGGTTTTCTCTAGCATTGTTTAAAATAGCACACATGGAAAACACACCATGGGTGTGTTGTAATTCAGCTTTAATGATGTAACACTTGGTTCTAGTCAATAGTTGGAGGACTGCAGCAATGTTGGTTCAGTGGTTCAGACATTGCATGTTCCTTAGCAATTATAGTCCAGATTTCAATAATGGCTGTTGGCAGGCTATCCACAAGTGAAGTCATAGCAATTTTGAAAAAGAGCTAATAAAAATACACCTGCTTTGTAGTGGAAAATGACTCTTTAATATCACTGCTTTGAAGTAAGGTGAAGCCCACAACTTTAACTAACGGATACCTCAGTGTATTATGATGCAGTAATCCCCTCCCCCAGAGGAAGGCAGGGATTGAAGAAGGAAAAGGATGCAATTTTCTGATCACATATTTTTTAGTTACTATGACTTCATGAGGAAAGAATGAGAATAATGAGGTGATAATAAAATCTGGAAGGGATGTTAGCAGTAAAGTTAGTAATATATGAAAATGAACTATCACAAACTGTAACTTGAAAGTGATAGAATGTAAGTTAACTGTGTACGTGGCATCAGTCATTAATTTTATAATAATTCCTCATTTAAATAAATCAGATACATGTTTGTTATCTCATTATATGGAATTTTGTAAGGGCTCTTCATAAAAAAAACATTTTAAGTAATATTTGTCAAAGAATATTTCATTTTGTTAGGGAATTAGTTTGGCTTTAACAAAATTCTAGCTCAGCTACTGAATATTTGCACTCTTCATTGATTCTTGGTGCTCTTCTGTTGGATGCTTTGTGAATATGCTTTTTCCTGCTGCATCTCATATGCTTTGACTTATTTTTCATTATGAGAACTATGAGTGTGTTATGCTTTTGCACATAAGTTCATCTATCCTATCTTTTAAGGAGAGTCCATATTCCACTGGTTATAAGTAGAGCTCTTTGAAATATTTTAATCACAAATATTTTTAGTGAAAACTGGTGAAAAATTCCCACAATTTTTTAACAGCTCCAGAGAAGGGGCTGGAAATAAGGACTTGTGGATTCTATTTCTGCTTCTACTACTAACTCATTTAGTTACTGTTTTCACAAGTCATCTAACCTTTCTTTGCTTCCATTTAACTATATGTGAAATGGGTATGATAATGCTTATCTCAAAGTAAATTTATTAATGAATGTTTAAAGAAATCTTCTCACAGGACTGCCTTAAAATATGTGTAAAACATGGTGTGTGAGGAAAAAAATGTCCAGTGCTCATGTTTGTGTTCTGTACAAGCCTTCATGTTCCCTTAGGCATACACATTCCTCCACAGAGATGATTGCATACTGCCTTAGTCCTGCAGTCTTCATGGAGTGGAATCTACCCATGAAACTTTTAAATCAGGACTAAATTTAGGTCTACAGCTATTCAGCATAACTTGATTTTATACAACTGGTTTGCAACCACTTGGTTTCTTATTAGTGAATCTTAAATGCAATGTGGATTGTCGTCATTCACCATCGATCAGCAAATAAATCATAGCAGATCTGCAGAAATGGCCTTTTCTTTATCTTGATTAGAAGGGTATTAGAAATTCAAATGATTATGTACTGTCTGGTGGGTTGTACCCACTGCCACATATATTTGCAAATCAATAGAGAGACATACACTAAATCAGTGGCCTCCAACCTTTTTAACCACAGGATAATTTTTTCAATTTAAGAGCAATGTAAGATCTATCTCAAACCCAAATACCCTTGCCCCACGTCTTTTCCGCCCCTTCTTAGAGGCCCCATCACTGCTCTCCCCCTTCTCCGAGGCCTCACCTTCTCACTCCACCCCCTTTTTTCTCACATCCTCATGTACTTTCACCAGGCTGGGCTGGGGTGTAAGCTCTGGTCTTGGGCCAAGGAGTTTGGAGTGTGGGAGGGGCTCCAGGCTTTGCCTGGGGCAGGGGATTGGGATTCAGGATGGCTTTCAGGGTGCAAGGTCTGGGAAAGAATTTGAGTTCAGGGGGATTCACGTCTGGGGCAGGAGGTTGGGTGTTGGAGGAGGTTCACAGCTGGGATAGGAGTTCAGGAAGCAGGCTCTGGCTGAGCACCATTTAACTGAGATGGCTTCCAGGTGATGGAGCAGGGGAGTTAAGGCAGGCTTACTTGTGCCCTGGCCCTGCACCACTCCTGGAAGCAGCTGGGATGTACAGCAATGGCTCCATGGCACCATGTGCTGCCCCTCATCCACAGGCACAGGATCCACAACTTCTACTGGCCATGGTTTCCCATTACGGATCAATGGGAGCTGCATGAGTGGTGTTTGCAGGTAAGGACAGCCTGTGGAGACCCCCTGCTCTGCCTTTCTTGGGGCTGCAGGGACATTCCAGCTAATCCAGGAAGCCCCAGTTACCGAAGAAATAATGACTTCAGCCATGACAGGTTAGAATTTGAGAACTTATTACTTAAAGAATTAAATTTAAGCTTAAGAGAGCAATGAGAATTATGAAATGCACAATCCTGTCAAAAAGCAAAAATAACCCACTTTGCAAGCAGTGACAGAAGTAGCAACAATCCCCCACATATGTCTTGGGTCAGGAGATGAGACAGAGACACACAAACAGTGTGTGAGAGTGACAGAGATTTGAATAACCAAGCTCCCTTCATCCCCTTCTCTCGGTGTGAGGGTAGGATACAGGACTGTGGGGAGGACGGACCCCTTCTCCCTCTCATATCCTGCACAGCAAGCAGGAGACTTCCAGGGGGACAGCTCCAAGGCACAGGGCAGGAGTAGCATGGCAGTGGGTGCAGGGGCAACTGAAGTGCCAGTGCTTGATAGCTTCATGGCCAAACCAGTCAGGATCCCCTGTCAGAGGCTCCAAGATCTACCGGTAGATCCCAATCTACTGGTTGGTGACCACTGCACTAAATGAACCAGTAAAAGTGGTTGAAGAGATAGAAAATACGGTGTGAATCAGAAATTGCTTTGAGCCTAAACTTAAAGCCAGCCTTCAAATTACTAACATACAATGCAACCACAGATATGAGGATATATTAGTATAAGCAGGGCACACCAAGCGGCGGTGAACCTTGCTTGCCAGCCACACGGTTCTGCACTCAGCGTATGCGCAGATCGTTCTGCGCATGCGCAGATCACTCTGCACTGACTCTTCCAGGTTGTTATCTACTCGCCACGGGCGAATAGATTACATTATTTGTTGAGCCCTGATTATAAGCTAATTGGTTTTCCTAAAGACAACTTAATTGGACTTCCAGGCTTCATCTACACTACGAGGTTTTTTGGCATAAGTATGCTAATGAGAGACTCATTAGCATGAGTCACGATATCATCAGCATATTTTGTAGACTTTTGTCGACAAAACTATACCTGAGTCTGCACTGCCACTGAGTTCTGTCGACGTAACGTCAACAGAACTCAGCAGTTTTGTTGACGGCTGTAAACCTCATTCTACGAGGAATGACGCCTTTTGTCGACAGAGTTCTGTCTACAGAAGGCGTTATTGCATCTACACTGTCCTTTGTGTCTACACTGTCATGTCGACAAAGCGGTTTGCTTTGTCGACAGAACTGGATGTAGTCTAGATGCTCTTTGTTGACAGAAGCTTTGTCGACAGTATCTGTCAACAAAACTTCTGTCGACAAAAGCCTGTAGTCTAGATGTACTCTGTGGTAATCACTGGGGCTTATTCATTCTCTCCTGTGAAAGCTCTTCCAAAGTGAGTATAGATTTAAAGTAATGGTCTCTAAACTCTTTATGTCAACTCCCCCCCAAAGCTTATTATGCAAGAGGTCCACAATCCACCCGTCTCCCAATGGCTGTGAGCAGGGCTGGGGAATGAGCTGGGGCTTTGGCCAGGAGCAAAGTTGCAGCCGGGCGGAGGCCAGAAACCACAGCTAGGGGCTGGGCCACAGAGAGGGCCGGACTGTGGTCAGGGCCAGGAACTGAAGCTGGAGATAAACTGGGGAGCACTCTCTCTCTCTCTCTCTCTCTCTTTCTGCCCCGCAAGCTAGGAGCCATAGTTGTAAGTGTGACTGGGAGCTTGGTCATGGCCAGGGGCTGAGGCTAGATGGCGGTTGGGGCCAGAGTCACAGCTAAGCTAGGTAATGCTTGCTCCATAGCCCCTGGAGGGAGAGGGGCTGGGGCTGGAGTGGAGCTGGGGGCAGAGCGGGCCTGACAGGGGCTTCCTTCCTGCTTGCAGTGGGGTCTGGCCAAATATTCCTCTGTGCTGCTGTAGGTGGCAGAACACACAGCGTGGGGATCACTGATTTAAAAGAGTCATTTGGATCACAGAGCATGCTCAAGCATGAGAATGACTCTATGGCCTGATTGTCAGAGCACTCAGACAAGATGTGGGAGACTGAATCCACTCCCACTGCTCCAGTGACTCTCTCCTCTTCCTGAATATGCCAGATAATTCAGGCCCCACACGCAGCACAGACATTTGGATGCCTGTCTTCCCCTGGTTTGTGAATATCTGAGACTTAGGCAGAAGACAGGCATCCAGATACCTAGAGTGAGGCAGCAGTGTGTATGCCTAGAGACTGAAACATAGGTGCCCAAGAAAATTTTACAGCAAAAATGTAGGTGCTTACAGGGTTCAGCAGAAGTTTCCTGAACACCAGTGGAGCCTAAAACTAGGATTTAGTCATCTACCCCCCATATTTAGGCACCTACATCTAGGATTTGACAGCCTATGAACCTTTTTGAATCTAGCTCTATGATCCTTCATGTTCCTCTATGATCCAGATGTCCTACGCATCCAGGGGAATATGCAGATATACATGTTTAGCCTTATGTAACTCCTTGCAATACTCAGGACCTGTATTATCCTTCCCTCTTCTTTTAGCCCTTACATAAGTTCTACTTTTTCATATTGGCTTGTGCAATTCAAAACAAGGGAGCGAAAACCAATTAGACACGATCCTCATCTGGTGTTAATTAACTAATTGCCTGTCAGCCAGCAAAAGCAAAGCAAAGCTTTATCAGTGAGGTACGCCAGTGGTAGTGGAATGTGCGTGCGTGCAGAGGACATGTCCTATTGGTGGAGAGAAGCCATAGGATAGATTTAACAGACAATAAACAATGGATAAAGAGCTCTACAGGAGCAGGTTAGACTCTGGCCATGGGACAAACAAGGGAACTACAGTGAAGCCAGAGGAAGGGGAGGGCTATTAGTCTGCAGTTTTGTTTGGACTTTTATTTAGACTTGGTGCTCTCTGGGTTTTGCCTGATGGGCCAAGTCACAGAACACGCACAGGAGGAGTAGGTGCAGGCAGTACGTGCCCATGAGGAGAGAATGTGCTTATATCTTGAAGAACTGAAAATTCTCTGGTGCCACTAAGGTGGCTTGTATGTTCAAGCTCATCTCTTTTATGTACTCTAGTCTGCGGGTTTTTTTACCTTCAATTTATTTATTGTTTGTGGTTATTATTACATTACAAAGTAATACAACATTAAAACCTATGTTGTCTTTTATTTCATCAAAGGCCATACACATAAACAACAATTAAACTAGTCCTTCTTTCTTTAACAAGGCAATAAAATAAAGAATTGCATATGAATGTTCATTGTGTACTGTTGCTTTTTAGGACTGGGCATGGGTTTCTGCTTCTGTTAGAGGAGGATATTTTTTATTAATCTATATTTAACGTGTGAATGAGAATAACAAAGATACTTTATTCAAATCCTAATTTGGGGGGATGAAAATTGAAATCTCCCTAGTCACACGATAAATTTGAAGTTTCCAAACCATTATAAGGATCAAAGGAATTTTAAATGTCAGTTGCACTACTGTTGTCTACTCTTCACATTGAAGAAAGTATTCTTTGTATTCTTGTCAGTCATAAGAGCTTCATTACTGTGGGCAAACCTGATATTTCAGGAAGTTAATCTGTTGTACCTCTAACAAATTGCAGAGTGGAAGTATTCCATGAGAGAATGAGGGGTTTTTATTTGTAGGATTTAAATGTGTAATTTGCATCATGACTTTGAAATGTATTGCTATTGAGTCTTCACGCCTGCCAGTGGTGGTTTTCATTTCAAGCTGTAAAGCACTGCTGAGAAACAAATATTGGGGAGCTCATTAAATTTTGGATCTGATTCAGTATCCTATACATTAGCACAAACTAGCATGGTAAAATATTTCTGGATTTATTTTTCCTATTATGCATGGAACCTAACTCTATCTGAATCATTTCTGTATACTTTGTGGGCATTTTTTCTCTTTAAAAAAGTCCTGTATTTTCCATGTTTGTCTGTTTCATATGTAGGTAAAATAAGCTTTTTAATTGGCTTTAAATAAAGTTGAACTGGGATATATTGTAATTAAAATATAACTATGACTACACAAAAGAAGCATGTTTGTAATTACATAAATCCATCAGAAGAGATGAGCTGGAAAATATGAATATTTCCTTTCCTGCTGAAAGTGCTCATGGCCTCTTCGAGCATGTTTTTTATAAGTATATACTTTTTAATAGTGTATATTTATAAATATATAATTATACCCTTAATGGTAATCTAATAATTATATTTTATTAGCATATTACATTTCTGCAGAAGTAGGCTCATCTCTGTGGCTCTAATCATTCCATAGTTAATGACATAAAGATGTCCTGAGAATGTTTCGGGGGGGGGGGGGGGGAGGCTGCCGTCTCTGTGATACTGAACCCCTCACTCTTGGTCATGCAGAGAGTGCTTCTTTGGGCTTGGAAGAGGATTGAAGTAATCAGTGCACAGTGTGTTTTGTTCCTGTCGTTCTCTGCTCTTCATAGGAAATCAGCAGGGAATCAGCAAAAAGCGATTGCTGCCTACAGATATATCAACCTTTCTGTGGAGCCCTTCTGTATTATGGACTCTGTACTTCACAGAGGGTACTGAAGGCAGTTGGAGGTAGGGGAAGTGCTGATTGGATTTGTACTAGAAGAGAGGTACAGGACACAGCACAGGGCATAGGGTTTCCCATCCACATGGAAGGCACTGGCCTATAGCACTTGAAATCTATGTTATTGACTTAACTCCCTGCCTAATAACCCTGGGGCCAAATTCAGCCGTCCTCATGGAATGATCTGGTGGCAGTTTTGACCAGGGAATCATGCAGAGGTCATTGTCTCCTGTGCAGGTTTTCTGGCAATATACTCTCATTGTTGTTGTTTTTTCTGGGTGTAGTATAGTTCTACAGTATGTGTGCTTTGTACGCAGATACACAAATGGAAACTGGTATGGTGCTTGTTCAATAAGATTTCTAATTGCAACAGTAAACCGTCTAGACCAGTGTCTGATTCTGATAGGATCTAGTATCCGATGCATCAAAGGAGCAGAACTGATTACAAGTCCTAGTATTTAATTACATATTTATAACCACAAATCAGATAGAGAGTTCACTATTAGAATTTCTGCCTATAATTATTGTGCCTGCAATTTTGTTTCTATAACTGTTTGCAAGATTACAGTCATGGCTATGGAACTGGAAACTAGATCAAGACCCTTTTAAAACTCTATATTGCCCTAGATATGCATAATAAATCATTGCTATCTTATTATATGGGCCAGGTATATGCCCAAGTCTGTGAGTTTCAGGCATAGGTCCATGGAAAAACACCTCCATGTTGTTGTTATTTCAATTGTAAAACAGGCCTTTATTTAAATTTTTTGTTGTACATGTCTTATATGTAGGGGGTCATGTGTTTCCATGATGTATCTTTTATATGTATACTATGTAGTGTAACCTGGCTGTCTGACAAGGTGTCAAAACAAATGGCTGGAATTAATTACCTTTCAAACAGAGTAAAAGTTAAATTGGGATGCAGAGCCCAAAGGGGCTTAAGAGTGTAATATACTCTTCTATGGCTCTCCAAGTTATGGTTCATTAGGTGTATAAATAAATCTTTGCCGTACACTTTGGCAATATGGAAGTAAATTGTCATTTTAAATTAAACTCTCATTAAAAAGAGAGTATAAACTTTTCAGTAACTTAAATATGTTTATTTTTGTAGTGGTGCTGTTTCATTAAGTTAACCAGCAGCTTTCTTTGGTCACCTGAACAGCAACAACAAAATCTGAAATGATCATATTCATTTTGGATTTTGAACATTCTTATACATCTTCCCACTGTTGCAAACCCAAGGGAAAATAATTTCTTTTTAAATCTGAGGCCTAAAATTCCACTGCCTCAGCTCTTAAGAGGATTTTAGAGAATGAAAAACTCCTCCTACAAGGGATGCTGAGGAAGTGGAAAATAGCCAGTTAAAAGGCCTTGTGGGATTAATAAATCTCATATTCCTTGGAATTCCACTGAACTGAAGTTAGAGTGGCCATGGAGACAAAGATTTTAATGGCCCTTTTTTTCCTCATTGCACCATCAAAGTGGAATAAGTAATTTTTTGGACAGTAAATGGTCCCTTTTTTTGCTATCTTTAAACATTGTTGACATGTTTCTTCTATCTTTAAATACTGTTGCTAGGGTCAAAATCAGTACAGATCTACTTCCATGACTTAATATGGGTATGTCTATACTGTGGCGCTATTTCGGAATACTTCTGATATGCCAAAATAGCTATTTTATGTCTTTTGAACAAGCCCACTATTTCAAAATATAACGGGCTTACTATTCTGACATCTTTGTAAATCTCATTCCACAAGGATTAAGGGATGTTTCAGAATAGAGGTTTATTTCAAATTACGAAATAAGCTATTTTGAAATTAACTCAAAATAAGCTACGCAATTTGCGTAGCTCATATTGTGTAGCTTATTTCGAGCTAAGGGTGCAGTGTAGAAGCTCCCTTATATGTATTTAGCTGAACAGAAATTAAATAATATGAATGATACAGTATAGATTAATGAAACTGATATATGCTGGAAAGTGTTTAAAAATATTTAAAGTGTTTCTGTGATTGTGGAAGAAAATATGTCCATAATAAATCAGCCAACTTGATTTTTCTCCATACCAGTAATACTGAAAGATGAAGTATGAAGGAGTTAAAGTTTCTGTACTGAGACTTTTAATTTGTTGATGACTTTAAACAAAAGAAAACAAGTGACCCTTAGAGTACAACGGAAGGGTTGGGTAAACTGTAATAAACCCAGCTGGGAAGGGCAGGGAAGGGGGGTGGTCAGTTGAGAATACTTGCAAAAACAGGAGAGAGATTTTGGGAAAAGAAGAACCAAGGAAAGAACATTTTTCAGGGCAGGTCTGTGTTGGAGGGAATTAGGAAAGGGTGGGGAATAGTATACCAAGCCAGAGAAAGAAATAAAAGTATGTGCGTGCATGCGTGTTTGTGTTTGTGTGTGTGTGTGTGTGTGAGAGAGAGAGAAAGAGAGAGAAAACGTATAGCGGGAGAACCATACTTCTATTCCAAGAGGGTTTTAACAATAAATAAAATTGAACTCGGAGTTGGGCTGAGTGCGGAGGAGGCAAACAATAAAATGGCAGAGCATGCAAAGGCATGGTGTAGAAAATACTCTAAGTGGTAATGATGACATAAATAAAGGGGCATGAAGAGGGAATATTCCTAAGAGTAAAATAATGGGGAAAAAATGGTTTGTGGTAGTTCAACCTGGCTATGTGACCATCTTAAAACAGGCATTATTGCACTCAGGATGGACAGAGTTTGACACTTTGCCCCTGGAAAAAGAACCCCCTTTTTGGACCCTCAGAATCAGCCATATTCTTCTTCTTCTGAGGGGAGGGACTTCAGCTAGAGGGTATAATCTTTGGCTAAGAAATCTAGGAGGCTTTTGGTGGAACTATGGACCGAGGAGAGTCCAGTATTTACAAATGTTAAAGAAAGTGTTACAGATTTTTATACTACACTCAGTTGTGAGACCTGATTCCTTCCTTACATCTTGTGCAGCCATTCACACCTGTGTGAAGTGGATATAGAATACTACCATTTTGGAGGGCTGGACTGCCAGGTGTGACCCAACTGGGCTTCTCAGCAGGCCCATAGCCCAGTATGCCACAGCGGGGTTGCCCAATGGAGCTGGGAGCCCAGTGCGCTGTAGCAGGGCAGCCTGGTCAGGATTTGGAACCCTTAGCAGGACCAGGAGCCCAGCATGCAGCTGCAGAGCTACCCAGTGGGACCAGGAGCACACTGTGCCCCAGCTGCCCAGAGGGTCCTGAAGTCCAATGTGCTGGGAGCTGGGAAGAGGAGGGACCAGCAGGGCTGTTGGTGACTATGGGAGCCATCCAGAAGGCTGGTGGCTAGTCCAGGGTAGGTGGGGCGTTAGCAGTGAGGCTAGATATGACCTATTGTGATCCAGCAAAATCCCTCAGCTGGGACTGGTCAGGTCCTGGAAGGTGTCGGACCAGGGAGGTCCAACCTGTAGTTAATTTTTGGATGATAATCCAGCACAACTTTCAAATCTTTTTCAGTGTCATTGCTTCCCAGAACAGTCCCATACTGTAAATGTGGCCTACATTTTTTGATCCTAGATTCATACACTTTCTTTTATCCATATTAAAATACATATTGTATGTTTGTGCCCAATACTAGAAACACATCCATTTGATAATTCCCCATTTATAATTAAATATATATTTAATGAGACTATTTTATCTATTTAATATGTTGTGTTAATTTGTATTTTCTATTTGTATTTTTCTAGTTATTTTAACACAGTGTCATGCAGTGTCAAGTTAAATACCTTGCAGAAGTTTATGTACATTACAGCAACATTTTTACAGTTATCAGCCACACATGTAATCTCATTTTTTAAAAAAGATATCAAGTTAGTTTGTCAGAATCTAGTTTCTACACTCCCAGGTTTATTGCCATTAATTACATTACCTTCCTATGAGTCTTTATTAATCAAGACTCATATCATCTGCTCCATTATCCTGATGTCAGACTGACTTACCTATACTTACCCTTTTAAAATGTTGGCACAACGTTAGCTTTCTTCCAGTTTTCTGGAACTTCTTCAGTGTTTCAAGACTTACTAAAAATATTGGCATTAATGGTCCAGCAAGCTTCTCAGCCAGTTCTTTTTTAAATCTCTTGGATGCAAGTTACCTGATGATTTTAAAATGTCTAACTTTTGTAGCTGCTGTTATCCAGAGATACAAATGGAATGGAAAAAGTGTCATATAAGATGACTACATCATCTGATTCCCCCAAAATATGGAATAGAAATATTTATTAACACACCTGATTTTTCTGCATTATTATGATTTCATTCTATCATTTCCAGGTAGTAATTAAGTTTTTTTTCCTAATATATTTAGAAACACCTCCTTATTGTCCTTAGCTCTGCTAACAATAGATATCTCTGCATGTCGTTTTGCTTCTCTTATCAGTTTTCTATTATCCGTAGCTTCTGATTTATTACTATCAGCTTCCGTTTTTTCACTCACACACACAATTACAATTTGTTGATGTCTTCACTTTCCCTCTAAACCAGGTTGTTTTTTAAATTAGTGTAGCCTTCTTTCTCAACTGTGGCTTTTTGGACACTTAGTAAGGGTGTCTTAAATAATTCCCAATTATCATTCACATTTTTCAAATTGATTACATTCTTCCTCCCAGGTGATTTGGCTCATAATTGTTTCCAGTTTTATGGGCTGTTTTAAAGAACTATATATATATATATATATATATATATATATATATATATATATATATATATATATATATAAAAATCAAGGGTCTGGACTGCATTCTGACTGCACATTATAAATATGATCAAGTCATGAATGCTTGTACATAAACTACCATTCTTTTTTTGTTCTATAATCAGTTCCTCTTTACCTGTCAAGGCAAGATCTAGTATAGAAATCCACTATGTTGGCTGCAACACTATTTGAATTAGGAAATTTTCATCCCATCTCCATCTGTTGGCACTCAGTTTGCACATATAACTGACTGAACAAGGTTTAAGGCGGACACCTCTGCAAAAGAAGTTCCTTATTTGGAAAGGCAGAGAATGTAATAGAGAAAGTACATACATTTATGTATGTAAAAAAGTATTACAAGAGTTGGTTTTCAAACTTGCACACTCTACTAGACAGGTATGTATACTTACCGTACTAATGCTTGCAATACTATCAAACTCCAGTGTTTATTCTAGTAATATAGCAATTTCACAGGAAATCCTCTATTTATTTAGGTGGAGATTCCTGAGTTGACGTATGGGAAGTTAAGAAATGTTAAAGATGCTGATGCCAAAAAACAGAATAGTGAAAGTGGTTTAAAGTCAAAAAGGAAAAAAAATGTTGAAGAATATTACTTTTCTATGAGTTTGTCAGTGTTTGATGGTATTAGAAGAAACCTGCTTGATACATTGTTCAAAAATCAGAAGTCTAAATCCCTAGGAAAAGACTCACCTACCCTTTTAAAAGTGACACATAGTCACTGACACAGAGTATAAATATACTCAAAAAAGAAATGGGTACAATCATGGTATAATTCATATAGCTACATTCACCAACAGTTAGTAAATTGAACATACACATATTGTGGTTTTGGAACGCAGCACTGTAAAGTGCTTTCATTGCTTATTCATGGCATTAGAAAGAAGGTCTGCCTTTGGGTCAAATTGTAACAGTGTGGAATAGCTTCTTTCTTTTTGTGTGTTTCATAAGATGGGGGCAATTTAATAATAACCTTAGAATTTATATGAGGGTTTATATTTCCATTGCAAAACAAATATTTTTCCTAACAGCTCTGTAATATAGGTAATTACATGTAATTATCTCTATTTTATGTAGGGTATGCAGTTGAATGAATAACTTTAGCACTTGACTGAATTTTGAACACTTTTATTCTCTTAACATAGGATAGAGGAAGTATACATCCACCTATCTTGCTTAAGTATGTCCAGTGCAGGGTTACCACGGAAGAGCCCAGAGTAGGCCTCTCAGCCTATCCCTAGGGTTCAGGTAATTTCTGAGTCCTTTTAACCTTCTCCCTACTCATGAAGGGAATAGATAGTACAAAAGAGATACTTCAGTTTGTAAAGACTTCAGGCCTTTTCTTTTCCTTACAGACAAAATCCGCCAGGAAAAATCGTAAGTCACATTTGCCTCTGGTAGCTGGCCCTATTAAGTCATAAGTCAATAAGAATGGCCATATTGGGTCAGACCAAATGTCCATCTAGCCCAGTATTCTGTCTTCTGACAGTAGCCAATGCCAGATGCTCTAGAGGGAGTGTACAGAATAGGTAGTCATCACGTGATCCCTCTCCTGTCATCCATTTCCAGCCTCTGATAAACAGGACACCATTCCTACCCATCCTGGCAAATAGCCATTGATGGACCTAACCTCAATGAATTTATCTAGTTCTTTTTTGAACCCTATTAAAATCCTGATTCATGACATTCTGTTTGCTTTTTTGACTGCCGCTACAGAGCGAGTGGTTGTTTTCGGAGAACTATCCGCAGTGACTCCAAGATCTCACTCTTGAGTAGTTGTAGCTAAATTAGTCCCCATCGTATTGTATGTGTAGTTGGAATTATTTTTTCCAATGTGCATTATTACTTTACATTTATCAACGTGAAATTTCATTTGCCATCTTGTTGACCAATTGCTTAGTTTGGCAAGATCTTTTAGAAGCTCTTCACAATCTATTTTGGTCTTATCTATCTTGAGCAGTTTGGTATTATCTGAAAATTTTGCCACCTCACTGTTTACCCCTTTCTCCAGATAATTTATAAATAAGTTGAATAGGATTGGTCCCAGTATGGACCCTTGGGGGCCCCACTAGTTACTTTTCTCCATTCTGAAGTCTTACCATTTATTCCTACCCTCTGTTTTTAATCAGTTAACAATCGATGAAAGGACCTTCCCTCTTATCCCATGACAACTAACTTTTTTTAAGAGCCTTTGGTGAGGGACCTTGGAAATCTAAACACACTATATCCATTGGCTCCTTGTTGTCCACATGTTTCTTGACCCCCACAAAGAACTGTAGTAGGCTGTATCTAGGCTACACAGTTCTTCCGGAAAAAGATATGCAAATTGTGAACCTCAATTTGCATAGCTTTTTCTGCTTCTTTTTTCGGAAGAGTCTTTTCTGACATTTGGCCCATCTATGTTGGGCCAAATGTCGGGGAAAAAACCTTTTTCGGAACATCCCTTCTTCCTCGTCAAACAAGGTTTGTGGGGATGCCCAAAAAATGCACCTGCTCTTCCAAAAAAATTTTCAGAAGAGTAGACACGTTCTTTGGATGTAGCAGTTTTTCCAGGATATCTCTAGTATCCCGGAAAAACTCTGCAGTCTAGACGTACCCGTAGATTAGTAAGGCATGATTTCCCTTTACAGATACCATGTTCACTTTTCCTCAACAAATTATGTTCATCTGTGTGTCTGACAACTTTATTTTTCACTATAGTTTCAACTAAATAGCTTGGTACTGATGTTAGACTTACTGTTCTGTAATTGCCAGGATCATATCTCTAGAACCCTTTTTAAATATTGGCATCATATTAACTAACTTCCAGTCATTAGGTATGGAAGCCTTTATCCACGTTGGGGGCATCAGCTGTTATCTTGGTTGACCCGTCTTTATTAGCCTTGATCCACCCTGGGGGCATCAGCATTTAGCTTGTTGTACCTGCACCTCCACCCATATTGCTATATTGTCTATTTTCTGCCTAAGCCCCTATGTCCCCAAAGCCATTTTTAAAAGCTCTAGATCATTGATTATCCCTGTTCACAATATTTGTTACCACCAGATTACCTACATCTGAAAAAGACTCTGGGAACCTTCCAGTTCCCATTCTTCTGGTTAGAGCTAGTTGCAAGTGGGAAATTCCATTCAATAGGCAAATTCAAATTTATTGAAAAAAATTCTGTTTGAGAACAAAAAAAATAGAATTTTCAAAATTTCCCACAAAAGGGGAAGAAAAGTTCTGGGAATAATTTGAACACTTTTGTTTTAAACATTTCTGAAAGAAGTGTGTTTAGGAGCTCAAGTTGTGAGTTCTCACAGTTCAGCCTGAGTTCCCAGTTCTTTCAGACTCTTGGCTTCCTGTCGTTCTAGGCATCTAGAAACTCTGTATGTGGCAGCTGAGTCAGGTGCCTCTGAACTGGGGATGCAGGCCCCGTCTCCTGTCTGAATGGTAGGACTGATCCAAACCTGCAGACCCTAAAACCTGTACTCCCAGAAGTATGTCAGGCGAGCTGACAGGAAATCAGGCAGGTTTCCAGTGGAAACCTGGCTGTGTTTTGTTGAGAGTTTGATTAAACTAATACATTTTTGTGAAACATTTAGGATTAGAAAAATTGGCTCTTTCTGACAAAACCTTTGTCTTGGAAAATTCCCCGCCAGCTCTTCTGCCAGGCTCCATCTACACACCAAAACTTGCCTCACAAGCATTTTAGAGTAAAGCAGTGTTGTGTTCAGTCACAATTGTCTTATCCTTCCATGTCCTTTTGAAACTTAACTCTCAAATTAACTGCAGTGCAAGGTCTCAGGTAATTTGCCCCAAGATGAATAACTGGGACTTTAGGTGGTAAGAATAGAAAAAATATGAACTGATCTCACTACTTGCCCCTTCTGCTGATTCATTGAAAATGGATGGCTTCAGTCTTGACGCTCAACTGCAATCTTCCTTCCAGCCTGGCTGATCCTTGTGGTCCCAATGCATTATAGAATTCCTGTAGATCCAGGCATTGGCCCTGCTTCTTTTATCTATTGTAAACTCAGATGGAAAAGGTTAGTTCATACGATAAGCCTGTGTCAATAACCCATCAATATGGAGAACAAAGATTCTGTTAGTCCAGTTTCCAGCAGCCAGGTGCCCATGTAACCCACACATCTTCTAGGTATGGTTCACTGTCCCAGGTAGTGACACTTAGCTCACTTACAGAGAGAGAGGTTGAGTTTGCTCTACTGCCTTAGCTGAGAACCAGCTGGCTTTTAGCCCCTGTGGTAGAGGCTCATGCACTAAGCTCCAAAGGTTCTAGGTTCAGTTCCACTTGTCAGTGTTATACCTGGGTCCTCTGAGGGTCAAAACCCCGCCAGTGCTGTAGACATCATTTCACCAGTCCTATAGGTATTAATGCCAAGATTGATTTGTTTGAGACCTATGCCCTCCTCACTCCCCCCGCTTTTTTTTACAGCAGCAAACTCATACCTGCTGAGGTAGTGATCACCAGCACGTGCACGTCCTATCTCCTGGTTTGGTATGGCTTAAAAGGCTTTGACTGCTTTCACAAGATATACTTATTCATCTGTGCATTTCCTTAATTCTACCAAAGCCCCTCTCCTATTTTGATTAGTTCTGGAATATTTCAGTTTCCAAGAAATTGCTCCTTATGGAAACACATCCCTGGAGCTCTGCCCTGCTACCTGTTGCACACAGAAAGCACAAAAAACCTGCATTAAATGCTTCTTTAAATAGAACCATCTCCATCTCACAGCTGCATGCCTTAAGTGAAACGTCCAATCACGCTAAAAATTCCTGTATGTCTGTGGGCTGCCTCTTATTGTTCTTACATCTTTTACCTCTAGATAATCATTCCAATGGCTCCTTAAAAGTCTTGCTGTCCAACACGCTAACCACTATCCGCATGTGGCTATTTGGCTGGTTGAGTGAGGCTAGTTGGCTTGAACAATTATTCATTATTTTAGAATAATGTGGCTAGTTCGCTATAGCAGTAGCCACTCTAGTGGCAACTACTTCAGAACTGGTTGGACACCATGGCTTAAAAGGATTCTGTACAAGAGGCTGCAAATCCTGCGGCAAAATGGCAAGCTCACAAGGGGTGTGTCTAGACTACATGGCTCCGTCGACGGAGCCACGTAAAGTAGTTTACCCGACATAGTCAATGAAGCGGGGATTTAAATAATCCCTGCTTCATTAAAATAAAAATGGCTGCCGCACTGTGCCGATGATCAGCTGATCTGGCACAGCATGGCAGTCTAGATGTAAATCGGTCAACAAGGAAATCCTTTGTCGACCGCTCCTGTAAACCTCATTTCACGAGACATAAGGGAGCAGTCGACAAAATCTTCCCTTGTCGACCCAGCTGCATCTAGACTGCCATGCTGTGCAGGATCAGCTGATCGTCAGCACAGCGTGGCGGCCATTTTTATTTTAATGAAGCGGGGATTATTTAAATCCCCGCTTCATTGGACTGTGTCGGGTAAACTACTTTGTGGCTCTGTCGATGGAGCCATGTAGTCTAGACACACCCAAGGGGTTCAAATACTGTGGATGAAGCTGATCTACAGTGCTCCAGAGACACCACATAGCACAGGAAGCTCAGAAGTCCTTCCTTAATTCAAAATCCTATGCATTTCACAAGTCCAATCCTGTAAACCCTGAATGTACTTGGGGGATTGGTGCTTTCTGCTGGTCTTAAAACTTTTGGGAGCTATGTTTCCACAAAGGAGCAAAATGGCACCTGGATCTAATCCAACTGAAACAAGAGTCCTCCCACAACAAAAGAATGCTTCTCCTTCCCCAGAGAAATGCATGCCCATTCTTTGCATTTGCTTATCTGATTCTCACAAACTTTATAGTTGCCTGCAGAACTGAGCTAGTGAACATCATGGGCACTGGGAATCTGTTGTCCTGAAACTGACAGTCGCAGCAATCAGTGGAGGATATAGGGCAGGGTTACTGCCCCGGGCCCCGCGCTCAGGGGTGGACTGGCCGGCAGGATACCGCACTTTAAATTCCCCAACGCTGCATGGTGGAGGAGCGCAAGCATGGCGTGCTAAAATGCCGCGCAACACAGCTGAGTGAGGAAGCGCCTGGTGAGAGGTGAGAGGGGCCCCACGAAATTGTGCTGTCTTGGGCCCCACAAACTTCTCATCCGCTCCTGGCAGCAATGTCACTGTCTATGCCAGGAAGAGCTCTTTCGGAAAAAGACTTCTTCCTCACCGAAAGAGTATTACCAACCCCAGAAAAACCCCTGTTATTTCAATTTACTTTCGGAAGAACACGATTGTAGTGTGGATGTAACTCAGCTGTTTTTCTGACAAAACTCTAGTGTAGAAAACCCTCAGTTCCCTGTTTCTTTTCCACATGATGGGACTGCCCCAGAGCTGCAGACCTCTGAGAAGCATGTCCCTTACCCCTGTGCTGTCCAATTTTCAGGGTATTTCCCTTGGTAGTGCACTCTAAAAACCAGGTCCCAGAGGCATCTCACTGAACCTAAGACTCTGTTCATAACATCCAATCAAACTGATAGATTGAAAGCCCATGTAACTGTTCAGTCAATATTTCCCAACATGCCTGTCTGGTAGGTAGTTATGTATTATTATTCCCATTTTATAGATAAAAAATAAACACCAAGTGACTTATTCAAGGCTTCCCTAGATAATTTCTTAGGGAACATATCCACAGCAGCGTTATATCAGAATAATAGATGTTATTCTGAATTAACTATCAATATGTCTACACAGCAAACCATTTTTTTTAAAATAATGGCAAGCTGGAGGACTTCTTACTCCAACTCCCGGTAACACTCATTTTATGAGGAGTAAAGGAAGCTGAAGGAGGAGTGTTCTGTCTTCGACTGCTGTGTAGACAGCGCCACAAGCTGGGCAAAGCTATTTCAATTTAAGCCTTGCAACAATGAACATAGCTCAAGTTGTGTAGCTTAATTCGACTTTGGCCCTGCTGTGTAGATGTGCACTCATTGTAGATCATGTTCTAATTGTAAAAGGGTGTGTGACCAGTGGTGGTTAATTAAAGCAAAATGGGACCTGGATCTAATCCAATTGAAACAAGAGGGTCCTCCCACAATAAATGAATACTTCTCCTTCCCCAGAGAAATGCATGTCCATTAGTTGATTCTCACAGACATAATTTTCTGAATTTAATGAGTATAATTTTAATTAATGGTTAGGAACTGCTCATTCAGCTGATAACCAGTTTTCTATTTAAACTTCTTGTTGTTATGCTTTATATGCATGTTGCAACATAACGCACACAGTAAACATTGGCACAGTGTCCTGACTTTCAGAGTTATTGCATCCAGACTAAAGACAGGCTTAAATACAAATTCTTTTCAAATGTGTTTATTACAGTTTTTCCATGAAAAACAAATCGGGTTCTTTTAGTATGAAGTCTCTTTCTCCCCTTAGATGATTTGGCCAGGAAGATTTAACAATACTTGGGACTAGCAATTAAAATTGCATACACTGAAGAAGACTATAAACTTCACAGAAGTACACATTATTCAGCTGTCTCTTTTCTGCATGTAGTGACAACAGAAATCATCAATCACATTATTTCTTCTTCCCCTCCAGTTGGTGTGTGTGTGTGGGGGGAGCCATATGTTAAATCTCCGGAAAAAATTTTAAAATAAAATGTATGGACAAGAAGGCTCAATGCAGTAGCTTTCTACTGGAATGAGGAAGGATCACTTACTCAGTCCAATAGCTGGCAAGATGGTGTGGGTGCCCTCCTATGGTCACCCTGCAGTGTAACTGCCCCCTGTGCTAGCTGCCCCTGGTGGTCACTCTGCAATATAGCTGTTCCTCTGATCAGTCCCCTCCCTTTCCATGTGATGGAAAACAATCAGATTCCAGGCACATCCTATTTTCCTAGCACAACCAAATCCAGACCTTGCTTTAAGTTAGGCTAAGAGGAAGCTGCATACTAAATTTGATCATCTTAGCTCTTACAATTTAGGAGGAGTTCTTGAACAAACAGACTGACACCCAGGCAGGCAGACACACGTTTCTAAAATATATAGATAGCTTTGGGCCAGGTCTCTTCATATGAACATGCTTCATTTTAGCAAATGTTCTTGTTTCCTGCTTTGATGCAGATGGTAAATTTGTTTTCCATTCGAAAAATCATATGGAATGGATAGATTCCCCTGCTTTGTTCCAAACAGAGACCAGAAATATCTATTGAAAACTTCTGTCTTTTCTGCATTTATTGTTTTATGACATCTGCATCTAGCACTGGATGTGTGCCAGACCTATGGTTTTTGTTGTCATTGTTGTTGTTCCTAATATGCTTTTACAATGTCTTCTTATTGTCTTTAATCTTATTGACCATTGATATTCCTTGATATTCCTTGATTGATATTAATTGATTCCTTAAGTTCCCTTACCAGTTGCCTACATTTTTAAAATTATAATTTATATTCATTACCATTAACTTGCCCCTTTTTCGCTTATTATATATTGATTTTCTGTTTATTTTAACTGCTTTCACATCTCCTTTTTGCAATGATTATTTTTGTCCTTTACACCTTTTTTCATGGCTTTTTGGGCAGTCAGTACGATGTCTTTGAACAATTGATCACTTTCATTAACAGTCCAACTTTAAATTTTATTTTCTCCATCAGTTATGTGGACAATTGCTTTAAATCATTTGTCACTGACTGCACATAACTTTGCAGTTGTGTATCTCGGTAGAAACATTATGCAGTTTTTCTAAATAAAAACAAAAATACCTAAAGAGAATTTTAAGGAGCTACAGTTAGTCAACTTTGAGTCAGTGAATGACAAAGTCAAAGCTGCACATAGAACTTTAACTTTGTTCCTGTCTGTGTATGTATTATAATTATATAGTTTTTAATTACATGATCATATATAGGAGTGTTTCTCAAATAGTGTACTATATCATAATTTTATAGCTATAGATACTCATGTAATTATTTTTACATTCTTGTTTACTTGTCATCTTAATCAAGATTTTCTTAAATTTACATTTAATTGCAAAATTTTGATCTAAAGTATGTAATGTTACACAGTATTATATACTGTCCTTTCAACCTGCAGACTGACATGATTTATAATAATTAATACCACGGCTATAAACATAATTAAACACCATAGCATGATACTGGCAATTATCAAGCTAATTTAGTGACATACATGTTGACATGATAGCCTTCTTTAGGTCCAATTTAGGAGACGAATCAGTTAATTCAACTGAAAAACTGCCAGAGTTACTGTGTAGAATTCAAAGTCTAATAATAAATGATCTTTATTCATTGTGTGCTAATGAAATGGAAGTTAGATGTCCTAATTGTTCAAAAGATTATTTTAATTCTAAATGTAAATTTTCCAGAGAACACTCCGCACATGGTCAGAAGTGTTGTGGTTAATCTTTAGAAGATATGAAGTGGTCTGCAAGATTGACCTTCCTCTTTATCTATGGGCATCAGCGTTATTCAATGGAAACTAGATACTAGCTTCTCTAAGTTAAAGGAAGAGAGCCAAAGAAATGACAGGCTAACGTCTGATTGAAAAGAAAAACTATTATGTGGTAATAAAATGTTCTTTCAGTGATACCTGGGAGTTTTTTTTATCTGAAAAATAGATTCTGATTTTCACAGAATGGAGCAGAAGCCTGAGGTAACCATAGGAAAAATATTTTTAAAAAATTAGGCCAAAATTTTCAAGGAATAAGAATCTAAAGTTAAGTCTCTAAAAGCATTTTTAGTCTCACAAAGATGAAAATTTCAAACACTCCTAAGTAACTTAGGACCACTGAAGTTATGGGGACTGAATCAATCCCCATATGCACTGATTTTCATGCAGCCTGGTTAGTTTCTCCCTTGCTGAACAGCCCCTTTTTAAAGGAGTCACTCTGTGCGTATATGCAAAAAATGATGTAATTAAAAAAAACTTGCAGCCATTTAATCCTTTTTTAAGAACTGCATTCATATCAACCCTAGGTTTCTAAAATAATCAGATGCTTTTTAAAAATAAGTAAGATACCCAGATTCCGGCTTGAAATTGAAGCGCTAAACCAGCATAAGAAAGCTGCCACTCTCTGCATTTTTAGCTCAGTTTTGCAAATTGATAGCTTAGCTGATATCTTAATTCCCACCCATAGAAGTTCTGGTTGTGCAAGAAGTACAGAATGGGGTACAGTATTCACATAATTTAGATAGGCTTTGGATGTCTCAAGCTTCTAACATCTTGAGTATTGTTCACTTATATTGTGCTATCCTAAAGCATGAAAACTTAAATGATCAGACTAATACATTTGGCTTTTTTCCCTCCAGAGCTTTCCCAAATCAGATTTTCATTAAAATGATTTAGAAATAGAAAATATCACATTTCCGCTCTACATGATGAAATCAAGACATTCACACGCTTCTTGTGCCTGCTGAAAGACCAATAGCTGTTTTAAATTAGAAATCAACAGACATGAGTCAGTACCAATATATCTGAAAAGTTAGAAACAAGCAGTTTTTTGATGTGAGGTTAACCCTCTAGAACCCTGATTTTCTCTCCTCTCCTGCTGTCTTGAGCACATGTGAAAGTTCTAAAGATACTTAACATTCCACTAAGCATTAAAAGTACTTACATTTATCTGTTATGATACACATCATTCTGAAATGGTTATCCCTGCTTCCTTCATGCCTGAATTTGGCACAAGGTTCATTAATGTAACCCTCAAATTTCAGACGTGTACAAATTATGCATACTGACATTATAATTGATATAGCTGATATTTGGCTATAATTGATTTCCTAATTTTCCCACTAACTGAGAACAACTGGGATTTCTGTATGCCCCTAGCTCCTATGTAGTAGCCAGTAAAATATTTTTTCCCCACTAGCTACAGATATTATTTACTTAAAGCAAATATTCAACTTTATATGTTTTTTTAATTGACAAATTTAAAAAATCAATTTCTGATGAAATAGCATGCACTGCTTTTTAATAGAATGTGCTTTTAAAAAACATTTTATCACTTGTTTTCCTTTAAAAGAGGCCATTCAGCAAGGGAGAAACTGAATGCCTAAGATATGGAAACAGTGCAACTGATCATTCTCCAAATCATGTCAATTGAATAATATAAACAAAATAGAAAAAGATAGATACCAAAATATTTTTCATTAACTTATTAATACTCCAGTCATCTGAAGAAGTGGGTTTTGGCCACGAAAGCTCTTGATACCATCTACATGCTTTGTTAGTCTTTAAGGTACTGCTTGACTATTCATTATTTTTTAAGTTTTTCCAGTTGTATCATTGGCTTTTGTAAGTACAATAAGTATCTGATTTTTCAGACAGAAAAGTGATTTTTAGTTTAACTCTTTGCATATTAGGAATATTTACCACTAAACCCACAGTTGAATATGAATATTAAATATACATGGAAGTTCAAACATATTTGACATTTCTGAGTTAATAATGCACATGGCATATGGAAATTACAGAAGCTGAGTCAAATCCATATAAATGTAATCTTCCAAAAGCAAGGTCTGTAAGTATCTGCATACGAGATCCATAACAGAAGAAGAAACTAGCTAAGTCGGGACTAGAAATATGTTTTAACAGTTTACCAAAAGATGCGATAGATTCTCCTTTATGTGAAGTCTTTAAATCAAGATTGGAAGTCTTTAAATCAAGATTGGAAATCTTTAAAAAATGAATATGTAAGTGATCTAAGTGCCACTGCATGTAACCCAGAAACCTACTGAATGTGGTTTAATTATTCTCTAACTCACTGCTATATACACCAGTCTGAGGCATACTCGATACTGTACACTCTGACTCACTGCTGTTCAAATCTATACCACAAGGTGCTTTTGAACAGACCACAAAAGCTTTTTGCTGACTGACTTTTATGATTATTGCAATTATTTTTGTATTATTATTGTTAATTTGTTTATTATTTTTGTATTATTTTCTTTGGAGTCTGGACTTCAACAAAACCCTAACCAAGAAATTTGGACGGGGGGCGGGGGGACGGCGGAGGGAAGCAGATTACCTCTGCTAACTTAACTAGAATTTATGGACTTGATGATGAATCACTGGTGGAATTTTCTTGACTAATTTATGCAGCAGTTCAGTTGAGATGAACATAATAGTACCTTCAGGTCTCAGAATCCCCAGGTGGCAGATGATCCTTTTTGGCAGGGTTGGGGAAATTAGGGATCCACTGGCTTATCTTGATGCAACCAAGGCTTGGAGTTTCCCTCTACAGCAGGGTGAGGCTTGTCACCCTGCCTCCCCATCTCCTCCCCCCAAAGGGCTGGAGTGCAAGAGCAGCCCAAGGCCCCAAGTTGTATGAGTGGGAGCCAGGTCACTGAGGGTTTTTTTGTTTTGTTTTGTTTTGCTTCTCACTTGGGGGCCAGATTACTGTGGTCTGGGTTTTTTGTTTGTTTCTTTTTTGTTTGCTTTGGGGAAGAGCAGGTCAGTGGGATTTAGTTTTGGGGGGCAAGATCAGTGAGCATTGGGGGGCTTTTTTATGGAGGGGCGGCCTTCTCACTTGTGTGTGGCCCCTGACTGATTTTTCTGTGCCTAAACAAGGTTCTCCACCCCAGTCTTAGAGGTTCTGTTGTGAGATGATACTGAGTAAAGGAGCCCTTTGATTGCTCTAATGTGCACTGGGGGGTGGTAGAGAGTAAGGATGTTAAAATGCTGTTAATTGACTAGTTGATGGAATTTCCGTCGATTAGTCAATAGGCACTTCCGCATTCTTCCTTTGAAATGTACAAGAGCCCCAGTGGGGGCTTTTGTGAATTTCAAAGCCATGGAGGCTTGGGTCAGTAGGGAACTCACAGTCCCCCTCTGACCCCGGGCTCCATGCTATGGGCTCCTCTGACCCCTTTCAGTCACGCGGAGGCAGCAGTTTCAAAGGCAGCAGTTTCATTCGTGAAATGAGGTGTACCGGTAGTTCGGAATAGGCACCCTAGTCCGAACTACCTAGTTCGAGCCCCGTGTAGCTGCGCTGCACGGGGTTTGAAGCAGCGGGGATTTAAAAATGGTGGCTCCCCGCTTATGCTAATGAAGCCCGGGAAATTCAAATCCCGGGCTTCATTAGCAAGTGCGGTATGCATACATTACCCCGCTAGTTCGAACTAGCGGGGTAGTGTAGACATACCCTAACATCCTTAGTAGAGAGTCAGGGATCTTCAAGCAGCTCCATTTCTGCATCTAGGAGAAAATGAACAGAAGGTCTGTTCCTATATTTCAGCCAACTGAACTCTTCTGAGATTTGAAAGAACCTTGAAAATCACTGTGATTGGACATAGTTTTTTTTTTAAATGAGCACAAATTAATTTTTTTTATTTACTGGCCCCCAGAAATGTTGTTCTTTTCCAAGAAAGTCACTACCAACAATAAACTGTTCTGCCAAACTTTACAGCCATTTAAACTTTCTACCTCTTTCTTATTGCTATAGTTCTCTCAGTTGTCTTCTGAAAAATCTTAAGAAATTAACATAACCTTAATTTCTCCATGCCTTACTAGAATAAATGAAAAAATATCCTCTTTTTAGAAAAATGTCCCAATATTTAAAGAAATGACTTGACTACTAACCAGCAAGTGATGAGGGTAGAGTGTGCTATTTTTTCATATGAAATTTTGATGGCATTACTTTAAAAAATTAAAATCAAAGATGAACCCTCTAGAATTTCAGTCAAGTCAAAAAACCTGTTTATTATCTTTAAAAACCCTCAAAAGCATAGTAACTGTAGTGGATGAGTGAGGATTATAGTCAAGACACTGCATTCTCCTCTGCCTTTCCAAAAAAAAATACAGCAGAGCTTGGGCTTGGTTTTGTGAAGCTCATAAGCTAAACTGGGTTGGAGAAGAAATACAGAATATCTATGAAGATTTGGTATCACGGAGTACTTCCTTCAAAATTTCTTAAGCATAGCAGTGATTTTTAACAGGTCCCAAATATTCGTAAGTAATTTATGTTTATGACCGTATCTATAATATATATCTATATTTTAAGTTAATTAAACTATCACCCATTGCAGCTTAGTTGCCATGTGATTTTTACCTTAAATTTGAATGATAATTTATAAGCAATAAGAACTAACTCAATCCTGATTAATTGGCATTTGTTAGGAAGATCATAGAAAGTAATAACAAAGCCAGAAAGAGATTCTTAAATACTGTGCTATCTGGAACACAAACAGCAGGCAATAGAAATTCTGTTTACTAGGAATTTTGCCAGACCTTCTGAGGCAGAAATCCAAGTGATTTTTTTTTTTTTGTATTCCAGCTAGATTTTTCCATTTTGAACCAAACAAACTGATGACCAGTGGAATCATATAACTCTTGCCTGCATTTTATTAAAAAAATGAAGCTCTGACTTTTTAGGAGTCTCTATTAGGTACAAACAAAATAGTATCATAGCATCCTGAAAGAAAGTGTGATGTAATACTAAAAACAATTAACATTAAAGTATTGTAAGTTGTTATATGTGATATACCTAGTATGCAAACTATGTCCCTGATTCTGCAAAGACTTCTGCATGTGAGTATAGGCCCAATCATGCTAGGTATTGAGCTCCCAGTGAAGTCAATGGGAGTTGAATGTGCTTTGTGTTCTTGCAAGATTAGGGTTCAGTTAATCCCCATTAATCTTTTTATGGGGAGAAAGAAAGGAGTCTGGGTTCCTCTGTTAATTATTTACACTATTAAAGTTCTGTGTAATAAATGTAGTGCATTCAGAATAATTAACTTGTGCATACTTGTTCTCATCATACCACAAAGAAATCTTCTGTACTTGATTATCTCGTCTCCGGAGCAAAAAATATGCTGTATGTCAATTTAAGGGACATACTAAGCTGTCTGCTTCAATGTGCAAGGGTAATTAATAAGCATTTCTGTTTCATACCACAAAATTAATGGACTTCACTTGAGTTCTTTATTCATTGAATTGAAAAGATTTTGCATCACAAAAGTAGCAGCCATGCTAGAAGCCCTCCACAATACAGCACTAGTCAGAATCTATTTAGCAAGAGCCAGGCTAATAATCACTTGCTTCCATGACAATTAACTTTCAAGAACTCTGCCTGTCCCTGAAAAAAAAGTGAATTAAATATTATTCAGTGCCAGATGTTGTGAAAAATGGCAAAAATGTATTTTCTTGAATTTTGCTTTTCTAAACTGTTCACTATAAATAAAAAATACTTGGGGACAAAATAAATGCATAATACAAGGTTAATTAAATATTAAATGGGACTAGAATCTCAGAGATTTGCCAAAATGACCCCTGCATTTTGCAGGCCTACTTTTATGAGTGCATTATTTCTGCTCATGGTTGTACATATCCTTTTCTTGAATATCCTCAAAGACATCCCAACTCTGTGTGTGAGATGACTCTCAGTCACACCCCATGAAAGCGGAAACCTTGAGTATGATTTGGTGGGCTCGTTGAGGAGTGGGCGCTACTGTTTTGCAAAAATCCCCAGTTAATATGCTCCCAGCCCTATCTGCCCCCAAGGGATATTGGAAAAGTAATTCTCCCTGCACATGGAAGATGAGAGTACAGTTATGTTTCATTAGTTAAACCCAGAAACAAAGACTTTTTGGAAACTAACGTCTAATTAAGTCTGGTGAAAGGGAGCAAGTTCTGATGAGCAGTGGAGGAACATTTCAAAGTAGAGTAAAAGAGAAGGTCCATAACAAAATCCTCTACAGTGCTAGCTAAAATCAAGCAATTACACTCTGAGGGGATAAGTGGGCAAAGGAAAGCTTTGTCTGTCATGATTGTGGGGACAGAGGTGAGCTCACTCTTTAATTACTGGGCTATGCCATAAAATTATAACAAAAGAAGAATGGAAATCTTTACTAACATAATTGTAACATTCCAATGAAATAAGGAGTCTAAATGTCGACAGCTTTGATCACTTACTACAGCTGAATCCTTTTGAAAGCTTTTAATGTTTGTTTAAATAAAATTGAGTTAAAAATTATTTAAATGCAAACCAAACCTGATTCATTAGATGCGAGCCAAGTTGCTCACATGGCTACATATCTGCTCTCAGCAGCTGTTGCTCCTGAAAGAATTACCAGGAGAGAGTGTAGAGATAGAGTTTGGTATGACATTTACTGCTGAGTGATGACTTATTTCACTGCAGTACATGATTTATGTTTTCAACTATTAAGTACATATGGTTGTCTGTATTGGAGGTATTCACGCACCCAAGACGTGAGCATTCAGTACAACCACACCCCCAAGCATGACTCCAGTGGGAGTTATTTTTAGTCTGTGGTGGGAGTATAGGCTTTTTGTGGGTATATTTTTTGTATTGCTTAGAAGAACAAATTATGTTGCTTGCACTTTTTTTGTCATGTGTGTGTGTGTACATGTGCACATGCACACACGCAGGAGAGATGTAGCTATACAAAATGTTAAACAGCTAAGAAACATACACCGTTATATATTATATTAATTATCCACACTTCTTGGGTGCATGACTGCTTTCAAATGCCTGAGATATTCAGTAATCTTACATAACTACACCCCCTGAGGTTCCCTAGCTTTAGTTAAGCAAATTCATTGATATTCACGAAATAGGAGGAAAACTACAATGGCCAAACTCTCAGTTATGTGGCACAAAGGGAGTGGGAACCTTCTGAAAGTCCCCTGCAGGGTATCTTTGCAATCTGGGGCCATGTGTTGTTGCATCCCCAGATGATTATGGTCATGAGGCCATTAGCCCTGATACATTTTAGAGCAACCCTTAAGCTCTGATAGTTTGTGCATGAGGCTAGGGAGAACATCACCATGACCCACTCCTTCACAGTGGTTCTCTCTGCAACACTCAGGCTTTGCCTCCATGCAGAAGTAACCCTGGTTTAATTCAAATAGGTACAACCCTCTTTGCAGACACACTTCAGTGTAAGAATGGTTCATTGTTGGTTAGCTTAAACTTGTTCCTGCTTGATTTAAAGTAACATGAAATAAACCTGGTTAAACCAAACAAAGAATGTCCACAAAGCTGTCTGTGCCATTTTTATGGAACCAATTTTAAATCGTGCCATAAGTTAAACCAGTGCAACGTTGTCATGTAGAAGAGCTCTTGACATTTTTGTTTTTATTGTTGTTTTTAGTTGCAGAACTTTATGTATCACATTTAGCCTGTTTCAGACTTCAGGAGCTTGTTGAAGGATAAAGGTAGGGGTTCTGTTGGAGAGCCACCATACCTCCAGAGACCACCTTGCTGTCTGCATTAGATGCTCCTCGTGTTGCCATGAAAACAGCTATTGGCTTGTCAAAAGGGAGAAGGGTGACTTTAGGTAGGCAGCTTTTCAGAAAAGCTTGATCATTCTTTTTGTACTTTCTTTTGAACGGTGATTATCTGAAAGCAAGTGGCCCCGTTTTCTGTGCTACACTGTTCATTTCCATGGGAATAGAAGCAGCACGCAACAGGAGAGTGGTCACATCTCTTAAATTTCATGGGCTGGAGCAGACCATTGCAAATGATTTTCCAGCAACTGACAGAAACAACTTACAGTGAAATGGATTCACTTGTGGAATGGTCTCTGTTGAGTAGTCAGTAGACTCTTCATCCCTTCTGACATTTAAAACATAACTGTACAAGGTGCTAAGAAATATAGCATAGTGGAGGACATCTCTGCCCTGGTAGGAAGATGAGATTTTTTCATCTCATAACCCATAATTTTATTATTCTAATTCTTTTGGTTTCAACAGTGGATTATTCATGTGTGCAGTGATACCAGGGACATAAGTGTGTGCAGGAAGGGAACCTAAGAGTGTGAAGGGGGAGATTATGACATATATATAACTTTAATACAGAAAGTTCAGTGGAATTAGTGAAGTGTATAACTGTTGCAAGAGCAAGGCTTGAATTAGCATCTCTCATTCTCCTGTTGTAGTCTTGTGACTAGCCCACCTGAACATGAAATGATGATTGTGAATTTGTTATTTATTTATTCTTTGCATTATGGCAGTGCCCATAGTCTCACTATGATAGTCACCAGGATAAACATATAACGAAAGGATGGTCCTTGCCCCAAAGAGTCTGCAATCTAAGGGTGTGTCTACACTACAGAGGAAGATCTTCCAGGGTTCGAATTAGCTGTCTAGTTAAGACAACTAATTTGAACATAGAGGGGCACTCCAGTTGATGCTGGTAACCCTGCTTTCATGAGGAGTAAGGGAAGTCAGAGGGAGAGTGTTCTTCCTTCAACTTCCTGCAGTGTGGACAGCACCAAAAGCTGAGTTAAGCTACTTCGACTTCAGCTATGCAATTAATGTAGCTGAAGTTGCGTATTTTAATTCAACTTTGTCCTGTAGTGTAGATATACTCTAAGGCAGAGAAGCTATAATTATTGGATCAGGAGAGAATCTAAGCAGACCTCATTTTTTTCCAAAGTTACATATAATATTGAGTCCTTACTTCTAATAGGTTCAGGGCACCCTTTTGGAAGTTAACTTTTACAGAGCAGTTGTGGGGTCCTCATTGGGGCTTCTATTGGAAGAAGATTAGAGGATGTTGTCATGTTGTCTAATTTATAACAGAATCATGCTTTTTTTTTAAACTAAGTTCACGGTCTGCTTTTACCTCTAGTATAATAAAGTAACTGTCATTTTATGTTGTGGAATTAACATTTTTGTGATTCTCAACGTGAGAAGCTGATCTTAAAAAAAAACATTTTAACAACTTTTAATTTTGTCATGCATCTTCTCAAATCTTTAATGTTGCAGTTTTTGTTACATATTGTTTCTCCATAAGACATTCTTAGTTATTCTAAAATTTGGCCTGGGACCAGGTTGAGCTGTGGAGAGCTGTTAACTTTGAAATCCTGTCTCACAGCTGAAAAGCTCCCCAAAGTGAAGTGATCCCAGAAGAATGTTTCCCATTATCCAAAATTTTACCAAATCATTTCTTGTAGCTCTAAAATAATTAAGACTTTGGAAGCCCTAAGAGGTCTTTTTTGATCCATGAAAATTACCCTAGTTCAAGTAACTAAAACCTGACTCCTTCTCAGCCAATGAAACACAAAACTTCTCTTTTTGTTCATGTAACCTAAAGAGACTACTCCAGGTTGTCAAAACCTTTAAAGTATTCAACATCAGGATACCTCCAGAGTTTTGATTGCATTTATTGGGGATCAGGATGAGGTGATTGTGTAGTCCTGAGAGTAGAAGATGTAAAGTTCTGTATAAAATGGTGTAAAAAAACATACTGAACTTGGTTTAGAAGCATGAATTAGGGATGTTAAATATCGGTTAATTGAACCGTCAGTTATCCTCATGAATTGTTATCAGTAACTCGACTATTCTATAGTACTTGCGGGTAGGGTTGGTAGCCAGTACTCTCTGGCCCCCATTTCCTGGAGCAGCAACATGAGGTGCCAGGTAGGAGCTGGTCCAAGAGGCTAGCCAGCTCTCCTCGCAGACTGGCTGTCTATAGCCCCACGCTGCTGCCCCTGATACAGAGGCAGCAGTGCGGGGTGGCAGCAGCCCCTGTCCCTGAGCTCCCAGACTCAGTGTTAATACACTTTAACTGCAGAGCCACAGTGGGGAGGATGGGGAGGGGTAGGAGTGAGCTGGGCTGCTGGCTAGCCTGCTAAAAAATATACTGGTGCATGCGGGGAAGGGGGACAGAATGCTTGTAGTCTATAGCATTAGCCTATAAGCTTTTGCTTATTGGTGTATCAGTTAATTGACTACACTATTAAATCCCTAGCATGAATGATGATGAATTTGGTTAGAACAAAATAAACCTTAATAGGCCCTCCAGCTACTAATAACTGCACATCCCTTGGTATCTACCCCAATCATTGTATATGATTTCTGAAAGCATACACTTCACCTCTTATGAAATAATGGTGGGGAATAGACATTTCTTTGAAAGAGTAATGCAGCTGAGTATTTATGGAGCTAGTTATTTTATTACTCAATTTAAAATGGTATTGTGGCTTCGAGATGAATGTTTCTGAAGTACCAGATAATGATATCAGAGACTCACTTGATTACGTGTTCTGTTAAGTACCTCTGGGGCAGCTGACCGTCACTGCTGTCAGAAGACAGATACTGGAGTAGATGGACATTTCATCTGACCCAATATGGCCTTGGTATATTCTTAGAAATAGTAACATTTCTAGGAAGCATTTCTGGATCTACTGGGGGAAAATTAAGTGATAGGCTTTTTCTAAAGTACATGTAGGTAGAGTCGTTTTAGTTTAATGAGTACATATTAGCCCTAGATTTTCATTTTCAAGTGCATGTTAAAAATTGTTACACTTACAAAAACTAAATCAAACCATGAAAATAGTAGTGGTATTACATTCATTATTGTTGTTGTTATTATTATGCTTCAGTCGTGACTCCATTCTGCTACCTGCTTTTTATACACATAATGAGAGAAAGTTGCTGTCCTGTAGAGTTTTCAATCCAAAGAGACAAAAGGAAGATTTATAATCTCATTTTTCAGAATTGGAACTGAGTCACTGCGGGTATGTCTACAGTACCCCGCTAGTTAGAACTAGCGGGGGTAATGTAGTCATCCGCACTTGCAAATGAAGCCCGGGATTTGAATTTCCCGGGCTTCATTTGCATGAAGCCGGCCGGCGCCATTTTTAAATGCCGGCTAGTTCGAACCCCGTGCCGCGCGGCTAGACGCGGCACGGACTAGCTAGTTCAGATTAGGCTTCCTAATCCGAACTAGCTAGTCCGTGCCGCGTCTAACCACGCGGCACGGGGTTCGAACTAGCCGGCATTTAAAAATGGCGCCGGCCGGCTTCATGCAAATGAAGCCCGGGAAATTCAAATCCCGGGCTTCATTTGCAAGTGCGGATGACTACATTACCCCCGCTAGTTCGAACTAGCGGGGTAGTGTAGACATACCCAGAGAGAATAAGTGATCTCCCCAATGCAACAAAGGGAGTCAGTAGTAGTCCTGTTTAGGGTATCCTAAATCCCAGGCTGTACTTTAGCCACAGGATTATACTTCCTCCTGAGTGCTAAATAAGAAGCATTAGCTTATGACATCTGATTGGATTAAATTCTGAATTAATCATATTTGACAGAAGGCCTAGGCACATGTTATATTTATAATTTACTGCTTCTGAGATCTACATAGAGAGTAAAGAAAATATATTATGACATAGAATGAGGGCTGGCTTTGAATCTATGAGATTCCTATACTGCAGGTAAAATACATTACCTGTAATACATTTTGTAGGTATGCACCTAATTGACTAGGTGAACGTAAAATGACGGTGTGGAAGAGCTAACAAATCAAAATCTATGATACACTAATCTCCAAGAAGCACTAGATTGGTTTGTATTTTTTAAACAGGTATCTTTAGAAAAGATGAAGCAGCCAACATTTAGCTGCAATAGATGGCTACTGAGTTAACCACGCTGTCTGTAAATACATATACAGGTTGAATCTCTCTAGTCCAGTACTTGGTGGTCCAGCAACATCCATGATCTGGCATGATTTTAGTTAGCTGGATGTCTACTTATCGTGGATGTGGCCAAGTTTCCTGCAATCCCATAAAGTTTGTTTACACCACCAGACCTGTCTCATCTTCTAAGAGCCCAGTAAGCAGTGTACGTGTTGGTAATGCTGCTAGACAATATTGACCTCCTGTTATTCGGTAAATTCTCTAGTTTAACACCAGTCATGTTCCAAGGCTGCCAGAGAAGAGAGGTTCAAATTGTATATATTGTAGACTTCGTCATTCTGCCAGATTCAAAATGTTGGTGTTTAAAATTGGACTGAGGATATGTCTACACTTGCTCCCTAGTTCGAGCTATCATTAACATAATCCTGCCCATGCGTTATTCTGCTCAACAGATGATTCAAACCAGGAAGTGTGCTCCGGGACGCATTGGTTCGAATTAAACCCTTTGGTTTGAGCTAAAGTTACTCCCCACTTCATTAACAATTTCGGTCAGCTACATTTGCATCCCTAGCTTGAACTAGGGAGCAAATGTAGATGTACCCTGAGTGTTTTCACAGAAAAGAACAAGCCAATGGTAATTTTTAAAACTTCTCAGTCATGTAAAAGAAGAGGTAGGTGAGTACTTTGGTAGTAACACCATTACCTGGGATAAAAAATAGAATAAGCCACTCTATTTCATTCTACAAAAGTGACGAGGAGTCCTGTGGCACCTTATAGACTAACTGAAGTGTAGGAGCATAAGCTTTCGTGGGCAAAGACCCACTTCGTCAGATGCATGACGTGGGTCTTTGCCCACGAAAGCTTATGCTCCTACACTTCAGTTAGTCTATAAGGTGCCACAGGACTCCTCGTCGCTTTTGCAGATTCAGACTAACACAGCTACCCCTCTGATACTTGACACTATTTCATTCTAGTATTCCTTTCCATTAGCTCTTCTATTTTTTTATTGAAGAAAGAAGTATTTATGGGAGAAGAAAAAGCTTATTCTTAATATTGTTCCTACAATAGAAATAAGGAAACTGATTGAGAAAAGCATCAGGGTGTTTTCTTTGTTTTTACCTTCACTTACCTCTCTTCCTCCTTTATTGAACCTCTTCCACATGGATAGCCAAACACCCTTTCACTCATCAGACATTCACTTACACAAGCCATATTTCATTCTTCTGAATTTCAGCGCCATTCATATTCTTCACATTCCTTTATGGCAGTGCACCACTTGCTCACTCTTCCTAACAAGAAACACACGTAACCATTAAACAGCAGAGGTCAGCACCATGCTTGCATCACAGGTCAATCAAGATCATTTACATTCTTTATGAGGGTCATTTCTTCTCTCTGTGTGGGATGTGACCTTTGCTTTTTTCAAAAAGAAGAAACAACCCCAGATGCTCACCACTCCTTATGCAGAGAGGTTGCTAGTTGGTATTCCTTCATTTTATCTTGTAAACTTGCAAAATAACCAAAGATGCATTTGGAAAACCAACCCTGTAGGGGTAACACTAAATCAAACATTTCATTTAAAGACCAATACACCTGATGGTCAAAAATTTGAAAGATCCACCGTGAAAATATTCTCTTCCGTTTTTAATAGAATTGTATGAATTGAAGAATGTTTTTGTTTGGTTCTGTGGAATTTCACAGGAGATATTTCTTTTCATGTTAGTTGTCATTACCCTAAATAAATTTATTTACAACTTTAAAAATAAATGGGTATTCATTTTTAAATTGTGCATGATTTAATATAAAAGCTATATTTGCCCAATAAAGTGATTCTCAAAGGAAATAATTTGGGAAGGGAAAATATTGTGTCCATCATGATTTCCCATATCAATGTAAAATGAGACATTTTTTTAAATTGTGGACAACCATTGTTACAA
Source organism: Pelodiscus sinensis (assembly GCF_049634645.1). NCBI lineage: Eukaryota > Metazoa > Chordata > Testudines > Trionychidae > Pelodiscus > Pelodiscus sinensis. Next base: position 204,417,256 of record NC_134712.1, read on the forward strand.
TATTTTCCACTATTCTAATTTTAGGATTATTAAGAAAAATTGTTAACATTTGCCTGGTCAGATTTTAAGAAGAGCATCACTGCAAACCTGTGACTTGCCCTAAAGGAACTGAGAAATGATGTATTTCTCCTCCTAGTCCACCTTTACAGTGGATGAAAGGTATACACGTGTAACAGAGCACCAGGAGCTTGCTTAAGAGCCTGCTTCAGTTTTCTTCAGATATGCTCTAGTCAGACAAAAGTTGTTGGCCTCCATGCAGGGGTAACTGAGTGAAATTTAAGAGCCTTTTATGGACAGAAAGCACTCTAGATGATATAATGGTTCCTTCTGCCCTTAAACTCTGAGGGCTCATCTAGACTATGCAGAAGATTCGAAAGAGGATATGCAAATTCTGCAGGAAAGTAGACAAGACGCGTTTTTTTCGGCAACCTCCCCTTTTTCTAAAAGCCGCGTAAACATCATTTTTTGAGGAAAAGCAGTTTTTCGAAAAAGGGAGGGTTGCCAGAAAAAACATGCATCTTGACCACTTTCACTTTCGAAAGCTCCACTTTTGAAAGTGACATCAGAAGAAGATATGCAAATTCCCACAGAATTTGCATATCTTCTTTCAAATCTTCCACGTAGTCTCGATGAGCCCTGAATTTGTTACAAATGCTCCTTTTCATGACTAATTTTTTTCACATTACATAGTGTTAAAGTTAATGGACATTCTCAGTTTGCTCAGGTAATTTTTGTTGTAGAAACATGCAGGTTCAGATGCCATGTAGGTGATGACTATGATGTTTATGCCATTTGCATGCAGCATGCTGACCCGTTACGGCTGAATTCCTTTTCAAAGCATATCTCTGAGTGTAGATTTTGCATGCGCCTCTCTTGTGCCTTAGGATTTTTATGGCTTCGCTTTGTTGTTGCATTGGGGTTAAATTGAAGCACTGTCACTTTCAGTATAATTTCATACTCAATAGGTACACAAGTTTGACCAACCAGAATTAGCACTTCCACTTTGATAATGTTACTTTTAAAATACCAAGATTCAAGGTCCAACACACAGTATTGTTTCAGTCTGCTCTGACAGAGCAAGAATCTTTTCTCATTTTCAATGGTGTATATTCAGCATAACTTTCATTACCTCCCCTAACTTGAGTTTTTTTCAGTTTTGATGAGTATAACTGATTTTACACTATTGCCAATTCTCATGGCTTTATTGCAAGTTTCACAATATTTTTTTTGTTGTTTTTCCTAAAAGCCCAGTCCCTGGAGTCAAGTTGTTATGTGAGAATCTTAGCATCGTTTAAAAAGAACCCAAGGTTTCGAGCCCTCATGATTGCAGCAGTGAAGATGAGAGGGTCTGCTATTGAGCAATAAGAAGTACAGCAATATTGCTTTGATCCAAGCCAAATGGCAGGCCACTTGTATAGAAGCCTGAGAACAGGCATAATTAAGTGAACTCTGAGAGAAACATTCAGAGGAGTCTCTGAAATGATGTAAAGGATGAGAGTACTTAAAAGGTCATCTACTGATAGACACGCTCATTTTTTTCTGTTTTCTGTGATGGTTTTTTGTAAGTGAAATAAGAGATTTGGACGTTCTTATGACAATCTGGCCCTTTTAAATTACTGAACTTTTCTGAGTGGGACGCATCATAAATTCAGCACAGATGACCATGCTGTATCCTGATATGAACTCCCAGACAGCAGCTTGTTAAACATAATGTTCGAACGTACACCTGCAGAACTTGTTATTGTGGAAGTGTCAAGTTATGCTTACCTCTTCATTGGTCTGCCAGGAGGGGCTTGGGAATGATATTGTTTGCATCAGTATTGAATGGTATGACTCTGGCTACATCTAGACTACAGGCTTCTTGCACAAGAAGCTTTTATTGGAAGAGAACTTCTGCAAAAACTTCTTGCGCAGGAGCATGTCCACACTGCAAAAGCGCATCAAAAAAGCAATGAGCTTTTGCGAAAGAGAGCGTCCAGACTGCATGGACGCTGTCTCGAAAGTAAGCTCTGATTGCTATGCACAGAATGGCCACCAGGGCACCTGTGCTTTTTCCTCTTTCCTCTTTTTGTGCAAAAAACTCCTCTTCCCAGTCCACATAAACCTTTTTGCGAAAGAGCTCTTTCATAAAAAGCTGTTCTTCCTCATAGAATGAGGAATTCTTACGCTGGAAAAACCCTTCTGTTCTTTCAATTTTTTTGTGCAAAAAAGCATTTGAGGTGTGGACGCTCCATGAGTTTTTTTGGAAAAACAGCCATTTTTCTGAAAAAAACTGTAGTATAGACATAGCTTAAGTGGGCAGGTTCATGGTCCCAACTCTATTGCACTAGTAGCAGCAGCTAGTGACACTGAATGCACATTCCCTAGGTGTCCTGGAGCTAATGTCTGCACTGCACTACACTGTTGTATAGAGCACAGGCTGTTCATCTTCTTCCTGTTCTTCACAATGCACATATCTATATTTTGTCTGTAACTATACAAGAGACAAAGTCTCACATATCAAATTCACCCATGTTTAATTCTGAAAATCTGCCATCTTGAATTAAAATGTATTGTCTTAAACCAAAACTGTTTGGAGATACAGGTTGGACCTCCCTCTTCCAGCACCCTTGTGACCTGACCAGTCCAGAAGGAGGGAATTTGCCAAACCAGAGGAGGTTGGCCCCTCTGCTCTTGTACTCTGGGCTCTCCTGGGGTCTGTCAGCAGATCACCAGGCTCTGCTGTCCTCAGTCCACCTGCCTCCTAGTTCCATGAGCAGCCCCTCCCTCTCCCCTCCAGGGCCACTGAGACTCTGCTGCCCCAGGACCACCAGGGCTCAGCTGCTCTGGGACTGCCAGGGCTCAGTTTCTCTGGGCTGCTGGGGCTCAGCTGGCCTGAGCTGGAGCTCTCTGGTCCAAGGGCTGTCTGGCCAAGCAACATCCGTGATCTGAAGTTGCTGGACCAGAGAGTCCCAGACCAGAAAGCTTCAACTTATACTATAAGTGTGTTAAATAGTAGCTGGTGCATGGGTAAGTTGGCATGTAGTTCCATTTAATAAGTATCAACAAGTATTAGTTGTTTAATAAAAATCGTAAGTAATGCAGGAGATTGTTCACATCTGTAAATTGAACAACTGTGCAACTTTTGAGTGTAAGGAAATAAAATGCAGATATCTAGAGAAGTAACAGACTCATCATCACTCTTGTATCAGATTGTAATTCTAAAAGAGCCTGATCCTCAATTTCTACTAATTCAGCAATTTTGTTTTGCTGTTGTATTGTCCAAATCAAGCACAGATCCATGGCATTTCATTTTCTAATTTATAAGCTCTGAAAAAATGTACAAGGCAAGAAATAGTCATTGATTTTTATACTGTGCCTCAGAATTACATTTTTACAGCTTCCATCAGTTTTGGCAAAGTGAAGATTAGTTTGATCCAACTTCTGAAGCTGGGAACTAGTCCAAAACACTGGTAGGCAGAAATCTGTGAAGTGCATTGGTGCTATATTACCTGACACATTTGGCCCTATTTTGAACATTTTCATAGACTCTTTATATTTTCTTGTGTGTGTGTGTAGGATTTTTTCCCCTAAGGTTACAGTCAAGGAGCATTTTCACTTAGTGTCTTTTCCACGTAATTAAATGCATTGAACACTAGTTCCCCAGCCTTAGCCATGCACCTCTGGGCATATTCAGCCAAACAAATGAGTGGAGTTGGCTCTAATACGGACATTCCCTATTCTCCTGAGCATTTCACCTTAATTAATAAAACAAACCTGAACATTTCTGAAATGTTTATATGTACAAGCCATTTTTTCACCTCATCAATTTTCTAGACACCTGAAAACTGATTTTGTGTGGAAAAAGTGATTCACCAAATCTGCAGACCCACACAGGCATTAACAACACAAGTATAATCTGTCAAAAGTAGAAATGCTCAAATTATTTTATGAGTAACACCACATATTTTTAAACTTTTTCACTTAATTATTATTTGTGAATGAATTTTGTCATTTAGCTAGCTTTCCAAGCTTTCAGATATGTATGATCAACAAGCATGTTGTCAAAGAATAACACCATTTGCCATTCATATTTATATATAAACTGATTTATCAAGCTAGTACAGTTAAATTCTAGTTTAAATTTGAAATTTGGGAAACTTAATTCCGGGGCAAAGGAGCAAAGCCGCACAGACAGCGGGGTCCCACCGCCTGTGCGGCTTTGCTTGGGTCTCCCTGCTGTGCCGGGGAGTCTCCCCCAGCACACTAGGGAGACCCGGAGCAGCTTTTCTCGCCCCGGAGGACGCGGTGGCGGGACCTCTGCACTCTGGGCCCTTCTTGTTTCCAGTTTCTAACTTGAATTTAAAAACATCTAAAATAAATTCAAAACTTGTAAAATATCACTTTTCTAAGGATGCAATTGCACTAGTTGCCACAATGATGTTATGTCGACCATTCCTTCAGACTTGTAGTCTTTCTGGAAAACTGTGGTCCATTCTAGGGAAAAAAAGGTTGAAAACCCCAGAGCTAAGCAAAAATAAGGTTACGTCTAGACTACAGAGGTTTTCCGTGGTACTGAAGAATGACAGACTGCTGGCTAAGCCAGAGCTCTATCACTATAGCCTGGCTAAAGAGGCTGAGGGGAAACAGCTGAGCAAGCCAAGGCCTGAAAGGATATTAGACGCAGTCGTTGGCCTCACTGGGAGAGGGCTATATAAGGCAGAAGAAGGAAGCCAGGAGGGGGCAAGGAGCCCTGGTGTGGCTGAGTGTGCTCCCAGGCAGACAGAGGAGCTGGTTGAATTGACTGTAAGCTTTGTATATAGAAGGTGGTGCGAACTAACAATAAAGTCACGGGTGACTGCACCAGAAGCATCTCTGGCTGATTTGTGACCAGAAGGTGTCCCAAACCAAGAAGCCTGAGCGGGGACTCCACCACACGAAGGTATCCCGGAAAAGCTCTGCTGAGTCCAAGGAACGCATCTGCTTTTCCAAAAAAAAAAATTGGAAAAGAAGACATGTTTTTCAGCATCCCTGTAAACCTTGTTCTACCAGGAACAAGAGATGTTCTGAAAGAGGGCTTTTTTCTGACATTTGGCCCCATTTAGACAGGCCAAATGTTGGATAAGCCTCTTTCAGAAGAAAAACAGAAAAAGATACGCAAATTGCAGTTTGCAATTTGCATATCTTTTTCCGACTTTTCTTTGTAGTGTAGACATAGCCTTAGTAAACTGATTAGATAAAAATGAAAGGAAAACTTTTGTTATTGAGCAAAAATACTTAGTGGAAATATCATTACTGGTAAGAAAACTTGCATTAGTCTTTGATATACTAGTTTTACGTTATTTTACCTATGTCCCTTTGATGGCAGAATTGCCATGAGTGGGAATCTTTCTGTGTAGTATAAGATATAAGGAGTTCGTTAGTATTTCTCTGAATTCAGAGGTGTCACTATATTTTAGGCAGTACTCTCGCTCTTGCAAAGATAGAGAAATTGGAAAGAAACAGTGACAATATAGAAAAGGGACGGGAACCAATACAAGTAAGGCTTAGGGATTCCAGAGAAGAATAGAAAATCTCCTATAAAAGACATCAAACCCATCAGGAGATAGGTTCTAGGATTAGGACTCAGTTCTCTTATTTAAAATGAAAGGAAACCTAGTTCAATAGATGTTGCTACTTCCACATATTGCACCAAATGTATGAGAGTAAATGATGAAATAGTCTGATGCCATTGCTTTGCCTCTGATTTTGCATGACTGAAGTCAGTGGGAACTTTGCACTGATTTCATTGAGCATGGGATCAATGTAAAGAGGAAATGACTGTACAATAATTTTCAGGTTTTCCTTCCTGGAATAAGTTTCTTTTCACTACATTATCATCCGTATGTTTGCTTGTTTATTTTTTGGGGGGTCGTGGGGGTTTTTTGTGATTAGATAATTTATCCATCTTCAAAATAAAAAAATCTTCTCTTAACCAGGAACATTGGAATTGGGGTGGTGGACACCTCTGAAACCCTTTTTTAAAGAAGCACAATAATGAGAAATAAATCTAACTTGGATGACTTTGCCACTTCATTACAAATGTTTTCAGTTTATTCTCTGGGTTTCCACTTGACACCAACACAACCTTCCACCTACTCTAGGCTCTTACCATTGCCAACGACCACTGTATATCACATAGATAAGCTAGCTTTTTACCTTCAGCTGCCCCTCCATTCAGTTTCCTCTGAGCAACACTGTTCTCTGTAGCTAAACACTGCTTTTCACATACAAGGAAATTCACAAGTGTATTGATTTTTCTGCCCCCACAATAGCAGACTATTCCTTTAAAAGGCAAATTGGAGAAGGGAATAACTTTGACAAACTGGAAATATAAAGACAGGAAATGAGTCTGTGACTGTATAAATGAGTTTATAAATTGGCCCTTATTTTAATATGAAACTAGCCTTTTACGGTAGAAAAATCACCTATTGAACAAAGCCATCCCATGGTTCAGCACTGTAGGATCATGAAAAAAAATCAAGTTTCTTTCAAATATATTATTTAGTCTATCAAACTGTTTCCAACAACTGGAGTGCTGTTGGCTGTGCTTGAGGTCCATAGCTTTGTCAAAATACTGAGATTCTACATAAAATCATCTTAATTCTTAACCCACTGTGTGCTAGAAAGATGTCTATAAAACAATCGTTTAAAACTAGTATGTCATGGGAATATATTCTTTAACATTGTAAAATGCAAGTATCCTAAATTTCATCAGTGACCCATTTGATATGTGTTCCTTTAGTTTCCCTTTGCCATTATTAAAAGAACTTCTGCATTTAACAACTGTTCTGATGCATGCGAGAATTGTGTTCTGTACAAATCTTGGAGTAGCCAGATATGTAAAAATCCATTTCATTGTTGTCTAGAACAATCACAGCATTTTATGCCAGGTAATTTTTGCAGGCATGACCATAAAACCCATGTTTTCCCAGTCTTGCACTATGACATCAGCTAGCATTTTTTGAGCTTCCATATCAATTGCTGCTGATATTGATGAGGGAAGCTATACTAGCAACTATCATACTTAAGTACAGTTGCTTGCTAGCATGGTTCCAATGGGAAAATATGTAGATCACTTGTTATCTTTTGGTTTGACTTTTCTTTTAGTTAATACATTTTAGACATGTAGATGAAAGACCCAGAAGAAATCAAATGAACAATTGCATGAAATTCAGACTGATTCTATTAAAGAGCTTTTTCCCTCAGGTCTTCAGATTTTTGTATACAGAGGTGTAAAGTGCTTCTCCCTAACTCGCTATGGCTATGTCTACACTGCAGAGTTTTTCTGGGATATTGTGTCCAAGGAATGCGTCCGCTTTTTCGGAACCGTTTCTGAAAAAGTGGACGCATTCTTTCAGCATCTCCGTATTCCTTATTTTATGAGAAATAAGGGATGTTCCGAAAGGGGAGGTTTTTCTGAAATTTGGCCCCATCTACACGAGGCCAGAAAAGCCTCTTCTGAAAAAAAAAAGCAGAAAAAGATATGCAAATTGCGTTTTGCAATTTGCATATCTTTTTCCAATATAACTCTGCAGTCAAGTCATAGCCTATCCCCCTTTATTCCATTACTAGCTCTCACCAGGTTCAGAAGTGACAAACGCTGAAAAAAAATTAAGATTACAATTGTCAGATATAAGAAAAAGAGCATGAAAACTAGACAGGCCATCATAATATATTTAGCTTTTAGGTTGTGGTTAGCTGCAGAGAAAGAAGCTATAGAAAAATGTTTTGTGGGACACTGGCCAGAGAAGGTGTTAACTGGAAGCTTTGCATTTTTCTTTGATAATGGCATGGGCAGTACTTTGATGATTCATAGTCTTATTATGTTCTTGAACAGGGCAGATCAAAAAGCTACTGGTTGTATTGGATTGACATTTTTTATCAACAGTATTATGGGCAGTGTGGTCTGTGAAGCTATCATATTCCTTCTTCATTTAATTTTAGTTTAAAAAAAGTTTTGTCCATATCATGCTAGAATATTTTTTCTTCTTTATCTCAGACATGAAAGGTATTTTAGTTACTCTTACTGAATGAGTCTTTGAGAATATTATAAAAATAAATGCATGGAAGATGAATCACACTTTTTCTGTGGGAAAATAGACTAGCTTGGATAACATCTTAAACTTATTTAAATAATGTCCTCCTTTACTATGTTTTTAGAGGTAATAAATGTCTTCTTGAAGGTAATATAATAAATTGAACATATCTTAAATTTATTTAAATATGCTTCTTCTTTAGTGAATTTTATGGGGGAGGCTTCCTTTATTAATTCTGAGCCAATTTCTATCAAGTGGTATGTATACAATTCCCATTGATGTTGTACATGCAAAATATAATATAATATAATATAATATAATATAATATAATATAATATAATATAATATAATATAATATAATATAATATAATAGCCTTTGTGTGCAATGTTAGGGCCTACTGTCCAGGACCAAGCAACATAATTACTTAAAAATCAGTTACTTCTATCCAGTGTTAGATTTTTTAAAATATGAGGTTCTCATGAACTAATCCTTATTATGTGGTTTTCAGAACACATTAATGTAAAATTTTCAATAATTTAAAATTAATTTACATCTTTTTGTTATACATGAAATGTCTGTTACTCATATCCAATCATTTCCTATTTCTCATGTAACCATGAGAACTTAATTTCAGAGATGTCGAACTCCCAAGGCTATGTCTACACTCACAGCTTCTTGCGCAAGTAATATGCAAATGAGGCTAAGCGTGGAATATCGCCGAATCTCATTTGCATACCTAATGAGCCACCATTTTTTTCAGAAGAGGCTCTTGCACAAGAAGGAGCATCTACACTGCCCCTTCTTGCGCAAGAAAAACCCTCTTGCGCAATGCCGTTACAGCTATTACTTTTCAGGAAGAACGGCATTGCGCAAGAGGGTTTTTCTTGCGCAAGAAGGGGCAGAGTAGATGCTTCTTCTTGCGCAAGAGTCTCTTCTGAAAAAAATGGTGGCTCATTAGGTATGCAAATGAGGTTCAGCGATATTCCACGCTTAGCCTCATTTGCATATTACTCACGCAAGAAGCTGTGAGTGTAGACATAGTCCAAGTCTTCACTACTGGAAGTACTTTCTTTCAGAGTCAGAATTCCTTTTATTGCTGGATAAATTTTCTCTGAGATATAGTTGAAGGGCATAATCTTAACTTTCAGTGAATACTTCCATAATGTTTTTCATTTGGAGCATAAATATGATTATACGTAGTGCTACTGAATAAATAATAAATTCAAGTTCTGTTTTCCACTTAAAGGCAGCTGTCTAATTTGAGTCCAGTATAATTCCTCCACAAAGGACTGATATTCGCATGATATTCTTATTGATAAACTAGGCAAATATAACTTAGATAGGGCCACGATAAGGTGGGTGCATAATTGGCTGGATAACCGTAGTCAGAGAGTTGTTGTTAACGGTTCTAAATCCTGCTGGAAAGGGATAACAAGTGGAGATCCTCAAGGGTCTGTTTTGGGACCCGTACTGTTCAATATCTTCATCAATGATGTAGATATTGGGATAGAGAGTACGCTTATTAAGTTTGCAGATGATACCAAACTGGGTGGGGTTGCGACTTCTTTGGAGGATAGGGACATAATTCAAAATGACCTTAGCAAGTTAGAGAAATGGTCAGAGGTAAACAGGATGAGGTTTAATAAAGAGAAATGCAAAGTGCTCCACTTAGGAAGGAACAATCAGTTCCATACATACAAGATGGGAAGCGACTGTCTAGGAAGGAGCATGGCGGAAAGGGATCTAGGGGTCATAGTGGACCACAAGTTGAATATGAGTCAACAGTGTGATGCTGTTGCAAAAAAAGCAAATATGATTCTAGGTTGTATCAACAGGTGTGTTGTAAGCAAAACTCGTGCAGTCATTCTGCCGCTCTACTCTGCACTAGTTAGGCCTCAGCTGGAGTACTGTGTCCAGTTCTGGGCGCCACATTTCAAGAAAGATGTGGAGAAATTGGAAAGGGTACAGAGAAGAGCGACAAGAATGATTAAAGGTCTAGAGAACATGACCTATGAAGCCAGGCTTCATGAACTGGGCTTGTTTAGTTTGGAAAAAAGAAGATTAAGGGGGGACATGATAGCGGTTTTCAAATATCTAAAAGGGTGTCACAAGGAGGAAGGCGAAAATTTGTTCCTCTTGGTTTCTGAGGACAGGACAAGGAGTAATGGGCTTAAAGTGCAGCAGGGGAGGTTTAGATTGGACATTAGGAAAAAATTTCTAACTGTCAGGGTGGTCAAATATTGGAATAAATTGCCAAGGGAGGTGGTGGAATCTCCCTCTCTGGAGATATTTAAGAACAGGTTAGATAGACATCTGTCAGGGATGGTGTAGGTGGAGCTTGGTCCTGCCTTGATGGCGGGGGGCTGGACTCGATGACCTCTTGAGGTCCCTTCCAGTCCTATTATTCTATGATTCTATGATTCTATGACTGTGGAACAGATTTTTGCAGGGATATAGATGCATATATGCCTAAGCATTTTGAAAATCCCATTGGGTGCTTCTGTATTGCTTTATTTATATGCCTAAATATCTTTAACAAACTTAAACAATGGAGCAGCTATTTTAAAGTTACTCAAGTGCATTTCCTGTCAATGCAATCCCTAAAATTCCAGGATATCATCAATTAAACTAGTATCTACCTCTGTGCTTGTTGGAGGTCATCACCTCTAGGGTATCATTTTCATTGATTGTGGAATAATGTTCAAAAATGAAATACAATTGCAGAAACTGCAATACTACTTTATTACATGATTTGATTTGCTTGGCTTATGCAAATAAGTTGAACCAGACTAGTTCATAGTTTTAAATTTGTTTTTCACAGTTTGTCCCTATCTCAATGACTAATTAAATTATGTTATAATCTGCTTTGTCACAACCAGGTTTCAACAGTTTTTCAACACTGTTCTGCTGAATAGTGATGCAAGAAATTTCTGCTCTCACATTTAGCCTCTGCAGATTAGTAGGAAAAGGCTCTTTAGCATGTAGATGCCAAACAACTTCAATACATTTTCTTCTCTATTAGTCTCAATTCCAATCCAAATTCCTTGGTCTAAAACTTTCTCATGTTAAGTGCATGATCCTCCTTCCACTTGCCACCTTCTGACCTCAACATGCTCCCCTCTTCCACCTAGCTGAGGGGGGGAGTGGCTAGAAGGTAGGGAATATTGCCAGGATGCCATGGACCTTGGGATAGTCATGTAGGTAATTTTATAATATTTTCTGTAAGGGATGATGGAAGATTAGCAAGGAATATTTCAATTATCAGTGCAGGCCATTCAAGACAAGAAGAGAAGACTTCAAATCAATAGCTCTTTCTACATCTATCCATTGTACCAGAGTTTCTGTTAATGCTGATGCAGTGATTCTCAAACTGTGTGTTGGGATCCCAAAGTGGGTCACAATCCAATTTTAGTGGGGTAACCTAGGACTTGCTGGGACTCAGGACTGAATTGCTCCTGGGTGGTGGGACTCATATTACAGGCCTCCTGGCTGGGGCTGAAGCCCTTGGTCTTCAGCTTTGACCCTTTCCATGCCCAGGACAGAGGGACTCTGGCTTTGGCTCCCTGACCTGGGACAGTGGGAATCCAGTGGATTCAGGCTTAGGTCCCCTCTCCTGGGGTTGTTGTGCAATGAGGTTTGAGAACCCTTGCTGTAAAGCGATCAGATTACTCACTCTCAAACATCATTATTCCGGGATAAGGATACATTACATTCCTTCACTCCATTTGGTTTCTTCTTATTCCTTTTGATGGCTTTCCTACATTCCAACCAATGCCTAATTTGAACATGCTTAAGCGAATGACTCTCTTTGGACCTTAAAGGGTTGCAGATGTGTGTATACCGCTTAGAGAATATTACATCTCTGTCATTCCTCCTTTCAAGAATTGAATAGATACAAATAATCACATTGTTTTCACTGAAAATCTCCCTGCCTTTGGATAATCCACATTCCTTCACCCAGAGTAAGTTAATTACAGCATTGAAAATACAAAGCTAAATCATTCATACAACATGGAAATTGCCCTTGTGAATACTCCCTTTGATGTACTCTTGTTCGTTAATTATATCTTACCTTTTTAGGATATAAATATAAATATATTTGAGAGAGTTTGTCTCTATCCATGTGTCTGTCTGTTCAAGAACTCTGCCTAAACAATAAGAGCTAGGACCATCAAATGCAGTGTGCAGCTTCCTCTTACCATAACTTAAAGCAAGGTAAGGGTTTGGTTGTGCTAGGAAAATGGGATGTGCTTGGAACAGGATTGCTTCTCCTAAAACCATACAGAAAAGAGACAGACTCACCAAGCGGGTGAAAGGGGTGGATGGGGCTGTCCCTTGGGACTGCCCCAGCCCTGAGCTCCACCCCCCCCCCAGGTGCTCTTTAGGGAAATAGGTAGCACTGGAGGGGCTGAAGCTCCCCTCCCCCAGATTCATATAGGAACATTGCTGGCTGTTCCTCTTTGTCAGGAGAGAGTGCACAGTTTGCTGCATTCCTCATTCTAGCTGGGGAGCACAGTGGACAAATGATCCTGGATCTGGCCCAGCCAGAGGACATGCACTCTCCCCTGGCTGTGCCTGCTGGGATTGTGGATTGCGTCTCATAAAACCAAACAGAGAAGAGTCAGAATCACCAAAGAAAGTAGAGTCCACAAAACTGACATAACTGAGTGAATGTTGAAAGATGTCACAGGCGGGCTCAGGAAGAACAGGGGCTGAGGGAGGGTGAGCAGTCTGCTATCTCTACTCACCGACCCTAGCACAAAGTTGCCACAGCAGCTCCATTCTGGACCGGGAAGCGGGGGGCTGTGTCCCACCTACGCTTGGCTACTCTATGCTGGAGCCAGGGGAGGAGGGACTGCCTCTTCATCCCCTGCTGTGTTGCTTCATGATAGAGCCAGAAGAGGGGCACCCCTCCAGCCATGACACCCAAACCAGTGTTGTCCCAGAGCTGCTGCTGCTGGGAGACAGGTAGTTTCTTCCATGGCTCCCACCCAACCTAATCTGTCCCAGTCAGGGGACATGTACCCTTCTCCCCTAGCCGTGCCTGCTGGAGCTGCAGCAGCCATGGAGGAGTGCTCCTCACTTGGCCTCAAGCTGATTCAGTAAGAGTGCATTGTCCTCTCTCCATGGGGCAGACTGTGTACTGAACCCCTCATCCCAGCCCTTTCCCAGAGCAATGATTTAAATAAAGCATGTACATTTGTCATTTTATTTTCCAAAAATACTAAAATTAATTGTTTAACAGACCTGAGCAAAAGCCGGCCGGCGCCATTTTTAAATGCCGGCTTGTTCGAACACGCGACACGGGCTAGATAGTTCGAACTAGCAAGCCATTCCGAACTATCTGTAGACGTTCTTTTCCGTCTTTTCTAAAAGCCGGAAAAAAGCGGCGGACATTTTTATTTAAATGCCGTGGGGGATATTTAAATCCCCCGCGGATTTCCCTATTATGACCTGTGAAATTAACATGCCCCTTTCGGAAAAGGGGCCAGTGTAGATGTAGCCTTAGGGTATGTCTACACTGCAAAGCTTTCCTGGAAAAACTGCACTTACGTCCACGCTGCAATTGCATTCTTTTGACAGAAAGATGAAAGAACACAGGGGTTTTTCTGACAGCGGTAAACCTCTTTCTACGAGGAAGAAGCCTTTTTCTGAATGAGATCTTTCGGAAAACGGTGTGTGTGGACGGCGAGGAGGGGTTTGGGCTTATTTAGTCTATAGGAGAGAAGAGTGAGGGGAGAGTTGATAGCAGCCTTCAGCTTCCTGAAGGGAGGTTCCAAAGAGGATGCAGAGAGGCTGTTCTCAGTAGTGATGGCAGAACAAAGAACAATGGTCTCAAATTACAGTGGGGGAGGACTAGCTTGGATATTGGAAGAAAAACTATTTCCGCCAGCAGGGTGGTGAAGTACTGGCTTTGGTTACCTAGGAGGTGGTGGAATCTCCATCCCTAAAGGTTTTTAAGTCTCCGTTTGACAAAGCCCTGGCTGGGATGATTTAGTTGGGATTGGTTCTGCTTTGGGCAGATGGCTGGACTTGAAGATCTCCTGAGGTCTCTTCCAGCCCTATGATTCTGTAATTTTTTTTCGAAAGAAGAGATCTGCCGGAAAAAACACAGGTGCCTGATGGCCACTCCGTTCACAGCAATCAGACCTTAAATGTGAGATAGTGTCCAATGAATGTGGACACACATCACTTTTCATTGTGCTTTTGCTGTATAGACACTCTCTTTCGAAAGACCTTTGCAGTCTACTCTAGACATAGCCTTAGGGATAAATTAGAGCTAAATAACAGCACAGAACACTGAGAGCCACGACTGATTGTTTTAAACAAACCTTATGGGACTGTGGGAAAGTTGGCCACACCCATGATAAGTGGACATTCAGCTAACAAAAATCATGCCGGACTCTGGATGTTGTTGGACCAAAGAGTGCTGGACTAGAGAGGTTCAACCTGTAGTAGAAGTAGGAAAGTCATTTATTTCAAAATAAATTTTAAAATGTTTTGATAAGTCTAGTTTCTCTTTCAACAGGATATTTTGGGGTATGTCTACACTACAGCGCTAATTCGAACTAACTTAGTTCGAATTAGTTAATTCGAACTAAGCTAATTCGAATTAGCGCATCCAGACTTAAAAACTAGTTCGAATTAGCGTTTTGCTAATTCGAACTAGCATGTCCACATTGAGTGGACCCTGAACCGAGGTTAAGGCTGGCCGGAAGCAGTGCCGGCAGGGCATCAGAGTAGGACTTAGAGCACGGAGCTGCTGTCCAGGCTAGCCGAGAGCTGTGCTTAAAGGGACCCGACCCCCACCCCGGACAGACAGTTCTCAGGGGTTCCCCGCTTGCAAACCAGTCCTGGCTTGGAGTGCCCTGAGTGCCCACACTCGGCACATCACAGCACTCGGCCATCAGCCCGGCTGCACTTGCCACAGGCTGCCATCCGGGGCGGGGGGCTAATCGGGGGGCTGCAGGACAGCTTCCACCCTGAGGAGCCCACAGAGCCACCCCAGTCCTCCCCATCGGGGGCTCGTACCCCATTCCTCCCTCACCCCCTTCCACTTACCCCTCCCTAGCCCCCCTTCCTGATGTACAAAATAAAGGACACGTGTGTTCAAAAATAGAAACTCTCTTTATTGAACAAAACTTGGGGAGACTGTGAAAAGGAGGTGGGAGAGGGGAGGGCAACTAAAACGATCAGGGGTTTGGAACAGGTCCCATATGAAGAGAGGCTAAAGAGACTGGGACTTCTCAGCTTACAAAAGAGGAGACTGAGGGGGCATATGATAGAGGTCTATAAAAGCACGAGTGGTGTGGAGAGGGTGCATAAAGAAAAGTTCTTCATTAGTTCCCATCATAGAAGGACTAGAGGACACCAAATGAAATGAATGGGTAGCAGACTTCAAACTAATAACAGAAAGTTCTTCTTCACAAAGCAAATAGTCAACCTGTGGAACTCCTTGCTGCAGGAGGCTGTGAAGGCTACAACTAGAACAGAGTTTAAAGAGAAGTGAGATAAAGTCATGGAGGTTGGGTCCATGGAGTGCTATTAGCCAGGGGGGAGAAATGGTGTCCCTGGCCTCTGTTTGTGGAAGGCTGGAGAAGGATGGCATGAGACAAATGGCTTGGTCATTGTCTTTGGTCCATCCCCTTCAGGGTACCTAGTGTTGGCCACTGTCGGCAGACAGGCTACTGGGCTAGATGGACCTTTGGTCTGACCCAGTACGGCCATTGTAAGCTCAGGGCTCAGGGTCGGGGGTCTCACTGGACCACCTTGATTTTCCTGCACACCTGCTCCTGGGTGGCCAGGCTGGCAGCTCTCCTGCCCTAGACGGCCACTTTCCTGTGCCTAGTGTGGAGGTCGTGGATGAGGTCCACGATGTCTGCACTAGACCAGGCGGGCGCCCGCCTCTTGCGGACCTGGGCAGGCTCCCGGGAGCCGCCAGCCTGGTCCCGGGAAGAGGTGGAGGGCTGGGTAGCAGCAGGTGGCTGGCTTGAGCCGTGCCAGGTGCAGGGTCTGCTGGCTGGGTGCTGGCAGGCTTGCACCTGGCATGGGCACCGTAGCCAGCCCGTGCCCCTTTAAGGGCTCCAGGGCCAGGAGCGGGGCAGAAGAGTTTCCCTGGTGGTGCCCAAAGTGGCCACCAGGGAAAGCCGGGGAGGGCTAGCCTCCCACTAGTTCGAATTAAGTGTCTACACAGCCCTTAATTCGAACTACTTAATTCGAACTAGGCATTAGTCCTCGTAGAATGAGGTTTACCTAGTTCAAAGTAAGCGCTCCGCTAGTTCGAATTAAATTCGAACTAGCGGTTTGTATGTGTAGCGCCTATCAAAGTGAATTCGAACTAACGTCTGTTAGTTCAAATTAACTTTGTAGTGTAGACATACCCTTGCTTGCATAAAAAGCTATACTGAATTCAGGTCTGAGATGTCCAAAATCTCTATGATTTTGGAGTTAATAAAATGGCCAGGTTGAATTCAAACTGCTTCACTCATGCTTTAACCATGAATGATGATTAATCTGACATTTGACAAATAATATTTTAAAAAATTGTAAACCATTTAATTGTAGTAAACCCTTTTGATTAGACCACCACTTAAATAGTAATAAAAACTTCAGAAACAGTTTACATTCATTCTGAAAATAATTCTTCTGGAACTCATACCCTATGATTCAGCAAAGCGTGATCGTTTTTTAAATAACACTTCATCATTAGGAGTACACCTCTTCAGCTGATGAGCCGATAAAGTAAGTGGGGAAGGGGGGGGGGAGGAAAAAATAACTTTTTAAAAAAAAAGCTGTAATAACTGTTTTACAAAACCTTATCCGGGCTTTTATTTATGGGTTTTTTCTTCCTGTAACTTGAGTTCTATAGATGATATGAGTAAAGGCTTATTATCAAGCTGACTCACTTCTTATGAAGGTGTGGTGATCATAGATCGTACAATTGTTCCTTTTGTTATGTTAAAGTTCTAATGACAGCAAGCCTTAGAACAGTGTGTCTTGTATTGGGAAACAATACAAACCTGCAAAGCTAAAATGAAAAGCCACGGGGTCAAATTTATCCCCAGTGCAACTCATCTAGAATGAATCTGACCCAATCTGTCATACATATCCTGCAAGATTTGCTGTGTAAAGCAATACTAATTAACACCACTAAGAACTAATTTATTCATCATTCAAATCACCGTCATTGAGTATACAACATTAGCAACACTCAGTTTTGCAATGTTGGTTTGATTACAGAAAGACACTTTTCTCAACACTGAAAGGCTACGTCTACACTGGCCCCTTTTCCGGAAGGGGCATGTAAATTTCATGAGTCGTCGTAGGGAAATCCGCGGGGGATTTAAATATCCCCCGCGGCATTTAAATAAAAATGTCCGCCGCTTTTTTCCGGCTTTTAAAAAAGCCGGAAAAGAGCGTCTACACTGGCCCCGATCCTCCGGAAAAAGTGCCCTTTTCCGGAGGCTCTTATTCCTACTTTGAAGTAAGAATAAGAGCCTCCGGAAAAGGGCACTTTTTCCGGAGGATCGGGGCCAGTCTAGACGCTCTTTTCCGGCTTTTTTAAAAGCCGGAAAAAAGCGGCGGACATTTTTATTTAAATGCCACGGGGGATATTTAAATCCCCCGCGGATTTCCCTACGACGACTAGAGAAATTTACATGCCCCTTCCGGAAAAGGGGCCAGTGTAGACGTAGCCAAAGTGTTAGTGTTGAATTTTTTAATAAATGTGATGAAGGCATTTGTTTTAAGAGAATGTACATATATTAAAAATCAAGTTATAAAATCAGATTTTCAGAACTGCACATGTGTGGGCATAATCATTTCATTTTGCAATTGCAAACAGGAAAAGAACAAGTTAAAAATTACTTAGAAAAGTTAGATGTCTTCAAGTCTCCAGAGCCCGATGAAATGCATCTTAGGAGCTAATTGAGAAGGTATCTGAGTCATTAGCTATCTTCTTAGTTATGCCATGGAAGATGGGAGAGATTTCAGAAGACTGGAAAAGGACAAATATAGCTTCCATCTATAAAAAGGGAAATAAAGAAAATCCAGGAAACTATAGACCAGTCAGTTGTGCCAGGAAAAATAATGGAGCAGATAATTAAAGAATCTATCTGCAAACATCTGGAAGATAGATAATAAGGTGATAAGTAACAGTCAGCATGGATTTGTAAAAACAAATCATGTCAAACCAACCTGATAACTTTCTTTGATATGATAATCCTTGTGGATAAGAGGGAAGCAACAGATGTAGGATACCAGACTTTAATAAAGCATTTGATACAGCAGGGGTCAGCAACCTTTCAGAAGTGGTGTACTGAGATTTAACTTATTCACCTTGGCTGCGTCTAGACTGGCCGCTTGAATTTGCACAAGAACACTTACAATCTAATGTAAGATTGTCAGTGTTCTTGCGCAAATACTATACTGCTCCCGTTCGGAAAAAAGCCCTCTTGCGCAAATGTATTTGCACAAGAGGGCCAGTGTAGTCAGCTAAAAACTGTTTTGCGCAGAAAAACCCCGATGGTGAAAATGGTGGTCGGGGTTTTCTTGCACAAAACCGCATTTAGATTGGCACGGATGCTTTTCCACAAAAAGTGCTTTTGCGGAAAAGCGTCCGTGCCAATCTAGACGCTCTTTTCCGCAAATGCTTTTAACGGAAACACTTTTCCGTTAAAAGCATTTGCGGAAAATCATGCCAATCTAGACGCAGCCTCAATGTATGGGTCTGAACGCTGGTGATACTTTTTAAAGTCAATAATAGTTCTACTTACAGCAGCTTCATCAATGAATGAATGAAGATGCAGATCTTACCATTTAGCGTAATCTTAGGCCTTGTTTTGTCTTGCTGAGTTCTCCAATCCCGGGCTTGTAGTTTAATACTTTAAGCAGCACACAAGCCTCTGACAGTTTGGTCAGACACCCTAAATAAACTGTCCCCTGCTTCCACCTTACCACATAGATGCGATCACCCTCCCACCCCTGTTTTCCCCACCCACCTCTGTGGAATGTGCTCCCCCCAGCCCAGGTGGGGACTGGGATAAAATCCTGCTTCTCAAAGTAGCAGGCACCAGCAGTCTTTCCTGTCCTAACTCCCAGCTAAAGCACAAACAAATTTTCCACACCTCCCCCACCTCACAGCACAAACTACCTTCCTACCTCCACCTCACCGTAATATCAGCATCCGTCCACCCCCTCTTTCTCCCACCCATCACATGCAGTCACATGTATGCTGCCCCTGTCCCTAGCTGGGTTGCCAGGCTGCCTCTGCCCCACTACTGTGGCTCCATTACTGGTGGAGCAGCCCATGGCCCAAGCCCCAGTCCCGGCTGCCCAGGAGCAGCCCCCTGCCCTGTCTCAGCCCCGCTGCCAAAGAAGCAGCCCATACGGCCCAATCCCTGGCCACCAGAGCTTGGCCAGCTGAGCCCCCACGCGCCTACCACCACCATCAGCAGCTCACCTGCTTTCAACGGATCACTTCTGCAGTGGACTTGGGCGGGTAGAAAAGCGGGAGAGCACTGACCACTGGCTGGCGCACAGCCCAATCTGCAGCCTCTCTGCCTGCACCCCAGAGCTGGTTCTGCAGCTGAGTGCCGGCCGCTCCCACAGCCCAATCAGCAGCTTCCCCACCTGCCCCCAGAGCTGGTTCTGCGACTGTGCACTGACCACAAGGCTCAAGCAGCAGTGCAGGCTCTCACTGTATGGGGAGGAATGTAGGCTCCCGCTGTGCAGTAAACATGGGCTCGCGTGCCGCCTGTGGCACACGTGCCATAGGTTGCTGACCCCTATGATACAGTCACACATGACCAGGACTTTAACAGGGTTCAGAAAAGAGCTAGATAAATTCATGGAGGTTAGGTCCATCAATGGCTATTAGCTGAGATGGGCAGGAATGGTGTCCCTAGCCTCTGTTTGTCAGAGGCTGGAAATAGGTGACAGGAGAGGGATCAGTTGGTAATTGTCTGTTCTGTTCACTCCCTCTGGAGCATCTGGCATTGCCTACTGTTAGGAGACAGGATACTAGGCTAGATGGACCTTTGGTCTGACCCAGTGTGGCCATTGTTATGATCTTTTTTTTCAATAAACTAGGGAAATAGTTGGGGCTACTATAAGGTGGGTGTATAACTGGTTGGATAACTTTTCTCAGAGACTAGTTATCAACGATTCATAGTCATGCCAGAGGAGCAGAACAAGTGGAGTTCTGCAAGGATCAGTTTTGGGTCTGGTTCTTTTCAATATCTTCATCAAAGATTTTTAGATAATGGTACACTTATAAAGTTTGCAGATGAAACATGCTGGGGATGGCTTGCATGTGCTTTGGAAGGTATGGTCATAATTCAAAATGATCTAGACAAACTGGAGAGATGGTCTTAGGTAAATAGGATGAAGTTTAATAAGGACAAATGCAAAGTACTCCACTTAGGAATGAACAATCAGTTTCATATGTACAAAATAGGAAGTGATGGTCTAAGCAGGCAGAAAGGAATCTAGAGGGCACATGCAAAATACTAGACCAAAATCTGACACTGTTGCAAAAAAAGCAAATGATCATTCTGGGATGCATTAACAGGAGTGTTGTGCGCAAGACACCAGACATAATTCTTCTGCTCTACTCTGTGCTGATTAGTCCTCATTTGGAGTATTGTGTCTAGTTCTGGGCTCCACATTTCAGGAAAGATGTGGAGAAATTAGAGAAGGTCCAAAGAGCAACAACAAAAATGATTAAAGATCTAGAAAACATGACCTATGAGGAAAGACTGAAAAAATTGAGATTTGTTTAGTTTGGAAAAGAGAAGTCTGAGAGGGGACATAATAAGAGCTTTCAAGTACAGGTTGAACCTCTCTAGTCTGGCAACATCTGTGGTTTGGAATGATTTTATTTTGCTCAATGTCCACTTATTATGGGTGTGGCCAAGTTTCCTGCTGTCTCATAAAGTTTATTTACAGCCACCAGTCCTGGCTTTCAGTGTTCTGTGCTGTTATTTAGCTCTAATTTACCCCTAAATGTCTTCTAAGAGCCCAGTAAGCAGTGGTAATGCTGCTAGATTATACTGACTTCCCGTTGTTCTGCAAAATCTCTGGTTCAGCACTGGTCAGGTCCCAAGGGAACTGGATTAGAAAGGTTAAAACTGTTCTAAAAAGGATGTTACAAAGGGGGGAGATTATTCTTAATGTCTGATGATAGAACAAGAAGAAGTGGGCTTAAAGTACAGCAAGGGAGATTTAAGTTGGACATTAGGAAAAACTTCCTAACTGTCAGGGGGGCTAAGCACTAGAATTAATTGCCTAGGGAGATTGTAGAATCTCCATCATTGGAACAAAAGGAAAAACTATGTAGCACTTTAAAGACTAACAAGATGGTTTAATAGGTGATGAGCTTTCGTGGGCCAGACCCATTTCCTCAGATCATATTCTGAAAGGGAATTGGCATGACCATATATACCAAAGGAATACAAGGAAAAAAGTGAACACACTATTAAACTGACAAATCAGATTTAGAACAGAAGGTGGGGCACGGGAGAGGGAGGGAAGGAATAGCTGTTTATAAGTCATTGAATGGCTAATCAGGAGTGATAAGTGGAGAAGCTGTCTTTATAATGTGTAAGGTAATTAGCATCAAGCTCATCACCTATTAAGCCATCTTGTTAGTCTTTAAAGTGCTATATAGTTTTTCCTTTTGTTTTAGTAAGATCAGACTAACACAGCTACCTCTCTACTTCCATCACTGGAGATATTTAAGAGTAGGTTAGATAAACATTTGTCAGGAAAGATCTGGATGGTGATTGGTCCTGCCATGAGTTCAGGGGATTGGAATTGATGACTTCTTCAGGCCCCTTCCAGTTCTGGTATCTTATGATTCTATATGCAGATCACCAGCTAAAGATGTAACTGGCTGTTCAGATGTGCAATTAGCACATTTTCACATGATTGTGAGGTAATTGTCCTACATTAAACAAATTTAGGGTTTTATCTCTAATTGGTAAATTTTCCAGTGATGCTGATCCTGTTTTGTGCTATTAGTAGCTACCCTTTTATATATATATATATATATATATATATATATATATATATATATATATATATATATATATATATATATATAAAATATGGTCTGTAAAAAGATTAGATATGAAGGCTCAGATTCTGTACAATAGAAAATACTAATGTAACCTTAACTTTGGTCTTGCTATTGCTATAGCATAAAAACATGTAGTCAATATTTTTTGAAATTTGAACAGATTTTTTGGTAACAACCTTTTTCATCATTTTTGACCCTCCCAATTGATACCGTTATATATATATAATTGATATATAACGGTATCAATTGGGAGGGTCAAAAATGATGAAAAAGGTTGTTACCAAAAAATCTGTTCAAATTTCAAAAAATATTGACTACATGTTTTTATGCTATAGCAATAGCAAGACCAAAGTTAAGGTTACATTAGTATTTTCTATTGTACAGAATCTGAGCCTTCATATCTAATCTTTTTACAGACCATATTTTTTGTAAATATGCCAAGAAAATTTGATAAATAACAATATCTAAAGCATACTGGTTGACAGTCCATGCTGTGCCTTTTGGGGCATGACTGCCCTGCAGTTAAAAACCTGTGCCTGGTATGTGCCAGCTAACTTGGGCTTTTGGGCTGTTTAACTGCAGTGTGGAGATTTAAATTTGGGCTGGAGCATGGCCTGTAGGACATTTTAAGGTCAGATGATCCCAGAAGTTAGGCTTCAGTCCAAAACTGAACATCTAAACCGCAGTTAGCACAGTCCTTGTCAGACTGAGTCAGCAGGCCCAGAGCAGCCGCAGGTTTTTAATTACAGTGTAGACATACTCTTAGCCCTGGTCTACACTAGGACTTTATTTTGAAATAACTCCCTCACCTGGTCAGATTTATAAGTGGAATGTCCACACTACCAAGCCTTTTATTTTGAAATAATGGGCCGCGGAATTTGAAATCTGTACTTTTGCTTTTCATCAGGAGTAACACTAATTCCAAAATTGTTATTTCAAGCTAACGGTAGTGTGGACACTCCACTGCTGCTATTTTGAAATAATTACTCCCCAGGCTTCCTGGGGCTCTAAAATGAGGTAGAGCATCTACATTAATGGAGCCTGCCTTGGACTAATTTCAAGACTTACCCACAGTTTGGACATGCTAGTTCGAATTTGTTAAATTGGGAGTTATTAAGTCAAACTTAGTACAGGCAGTCCCCGACTTACGCGGATCCGACTTATGTCGGATCTGCACTTACGAATGGGGCGAGAAAAGCAGAGCAGCTGGGGTGCCACTGGCTTTGCTCCCCGTGTCCCTGGTCTGCTGGGGGGGGGGGCGCAGCTAGTGTGCCCCGCCCCCCCCCCCTCCAGCAGACCAGGCTTTTGTTGTGGATCCTGGGGCAGAGCAGCTGGGGCGCTGCCGGTTGGTCCCGCAGCGCCGCTCTGGGCACTACTGTACCAACCCGGCAGCACCCCAGCTGCTCTGCCCCAGGCGTCCTGATTCAGCCGCTGCTGGTCAGTTTCAGCAGTGTCTGAATCAGGACGCCTGGGGCAGAGCAGCTTGGGTGCTCCCGGTTGGTCCAGTAGCGCCGAGGAGCGGCGCTACTGGAGCAACCCAGCAGCACCCAAGCTGCTCTGCCCCAGGCGTCCCCAAGTCAGCCGCTGCTGAAACTGACCAGCGCTGACTACAGGAAGCCCGAGGCACAGTTGCTCTGCCCCGGGCTTCCTGGAATCAGCCGCTGATCAGTTTCAGCAGCAGCTGACTTGGGGTTCTTAAGTTGAATCTGTATGTAAGTCAGAACTGGCGGTCAGTTTCAGCAGCGGCTGAATCTGGACGCCAATTCCGACTTACATACAGATTCAACTTAAGAACAAACCTACAGTCCCTATCTTGTACGTAACCCGCGGACTGCCTGTAATTTCAAAATACTTCCCTAGTGTAGGCATGGCCTTAGAGACACATCATAGAACTGATTGGTGGGGAGATGAAGGTGTATGGTTGCTTTCAGTCACCCTTTCCCCTTCTGATTCCAGACCCTAGTATAATTTATACAGTTCTAAATTACAGCAGCCTGTCCCCTCCTACTTCTGGGCAGCAGCATAGCCTAGCAACTCTGTCCTGCTACTGCTTTACTCTCAATCCACACCTCCCTCCTCCCCCAGACAGTCTTTTGGTACGCTCCCTTGTCCGGGTTTCCACGGGATTCTGGAGTCCTGTGCTCTGCTGGGTAAATTCTACCTCAACTGGAACTGAGTTTTGAGAGCCCCTTTATACAGCTCTGATATGTTTTGCAATGAATGGAGAGAGGGTGAGGGTCTCATCTGCTATGATTTTTGTCATTGAGGCTAGAACAGATGTTTACTAAAAAGGCGGAAAATAGGAAGAAATAAATTCAGTGAAGCATGTCACGAGACAAGTTCTTAATTTTTCATGCTAAAATATCTGTCCACCTAATCAAGTTGGCTTATCTGAAATAATGGAATAAAGGGCTATTATTATGTGATGAGGAAGACATCCGTGTGCAAGCTACTCATTGTTTAATAATATGATTCTGATTAAAATCTCCAGCAATGCATATTTTCTCTCTCTGTGTCTCTCTCTTAGACACACACACACATACACACACTCATTATAATACTGAGAAAAGAAGGAGTATTTTGTCAGTTTATTGCTTTAAGAATTGTCACACTTCAGCTGTTTGGTTTGTAACTAATATTCATCGTTCGTCAGACCAAAAACAAACTAACCCCATATTTAATTGAAATTGTTTTTAAATACCTCCCACTCATCAGCTTCTTCCACCCCATTGTTAGAGTAAAGATTGCAGTTCAGTGACTTACATGCATTTTAACTTGTGATAAAAGTTAGAGTTTGAAATATTTATGTATCTCAAACTCAAGCAATGAGCACCAATGCCCTGATTCAACAAAGCACAATGCTTTGGTAAATTGCTGGACCTGCAAAGGCCCAATACACAGATGGCCAATTGGCATTTGTCAACTTTGCCTACTCTTAAATCAATCCTTCGGGAAGTTTTGTGTCATTCTTTGAACTGTGCATGTTTCAAATAAAGAAGTGTCTGTTCTGGTTTAGAGCCTTTTGCATTCCTAAAGAATTTTGCTACAGTTTGATCTGAGTTTCTTATCATCAAATTGTATTGGCTTTGATTTCAGCTTCCAGAGATAAATTCTCTGTTGTTATTTTCCTGTCAGTGAACATTTTTTTGAGGGAAAAATCCTCTATAATTACGCAAAGAGAAAGATGAAATCAACTGGAAATGCAGACTCCAGAGGAGAGAGATTTGTTGCATTTAGTTTCCAAAATCAGTTGTTATTATCTATTCTGAAATCTGAACTTTATCAACTGCAAGTAGAGTAGGAGGGGGTGTGAGTGAGAGATGTGTGTGTGGAGAAGTATTTTTTTGAATGTGTTCCACTTTCCCATAACTCCAGTTAGGGCTCATGATAAAATTATCAATGAAATGTCCTAATTTGATCCTTAAGCAAAGAGATCTTGTCCTATGAATCATTTGGGTTTGTGGGAGGCAACAATGGAACTCACAGAGCAGGAATGGGACCCAGATGTTTTTTTGGGGAAGCTAGTTGCACTGTAGGCTGTGTGCATTACCTAACGTAGGCGGCCATATGGAAGAAAAGGTTGGAAACATCCCATTACAAGTCATATATCACTGGGTTGACAGCATGGATTTCAGCTTGTTTTTATTTAAATCATGAAAGCAGCTGCTTAGCTGTCCAGCTGCATTAAATTTAACCCTTTTTTGAGCATATGAATTTAGTTTTTTATGCAATAGCAGCCAAACTGTGTGGTAAGCTCACACCAAAAACAGTGTTAGCGGAGATCACATTTATTTTTGGCCCATAATTCACTTTTATGACCACAACTGGCTAAATCTACTACTGTTACTGTGAAGACAAATAAATCCCAATAAGCCTCTCATACTGGGGAGGACACAGAGCAATGGTAAATATCAGAGCTGGTAGCAAGAGAAAGGATAAACAATTGTAATGCTGTATGCACTTGGGTTATCTTGAAATTATTTTATTTGTAATTTTTCAACAGCTTTTATTATAAGCCAATAGTTATCCTTCATATTTACTATTTTACCCCTTCTATCTATTCCCTTTTTTTAATATTATTTTTTCCTTCTTCGCTAACTTTCCCCTCCTCCTATCTTTCTGTGATTCTATTTTCATCCTGCTCCATCTCTTACCTGTTCTCTTCCTCACAATTTTCAAACCAAGATTAGATTATTTGTAAAAGATATGCTTTAGGAATGATTTCAGGGAAATTCTGTGGTCTGTTTCATACAGGAGGTCAGATCAAATGATCAGAGTGGTCTCTTCTGACCTTGGAATCTATGACTCTCTCTCTACTTTTCTCTCCCCCGTCTCTTTTTATTTGCCTCATCTCTTTTCTCTATCTCTTCTGAATGTATTTCACTCTTTCTGTCTGATATCTGTGACTCCCTTCTTGGCTTCTTCCTTCCCTGCTGCTCCTTCTCTTTGCTTTCCCCCTCAATGTAACTTATCTTTCCAAAGGATTCCTCCTCTTAACCATAAGGGTTGTGACCACCATGTAAGACCTCCAGGATGAAAGATGTAGAAGGGGAAGCTTCTAGTCTCTGATGGAAAAGTGGCAGTGCCTGAGTCCTGGCACTTATAGTTTTACAGTTCATAGCCCTAGGGTCTTGGCTACTGGCCAGCAGCTCCCAGTGTCCAGCCACCCCGCTCTGAAGAGAGCACCACGGCCAATACCAATGCAAAAGTAAGGGTGATAATACAGCATACCATGCCACCTTTATTTCTGCACTCTTGCTGGTGGTGCTGCCTTTATAGCTAGCAGACACTGCTCTGTGGGTAACTCTAAGCCTGGGCACCTCTTTCATTACAAATTAAGCACTGGGAAGTGGAGAACCCATCATGAGGGTGAAGAGTATGAAAATAGGTGATAGATCCCTTCCATCCCTGCCCCAAGCCAGTGATCTGTTCTTTTGTATGGCTTGGGCAGGTAGCAACAATTACAAATGCATATCTAGATTTGATAGCCATCACATTGCCACAGTAGTGAACTGATGAATGCCTTTCAGCCCCTAGTAAAAGAACAAAGAGGAAACTCAGATATGATGAGCTCTATTTTTGTGCCTAGTGATCATAGTTGCATTCAGGTCTTTCCCTCATTTTCAATTTAAAAAGAGGTTGTCCTCATCTCCCAGGAGATATCCTGATGCAAATCAATCTGTATCAGATTTTCCAACATAAATCAAACCCCGTTGGTTCTTCGGCTGGGTCAAAGTTGAGCTGTTGGTTTTGAGTGGTCAAAATGTTCCCTGGAGCTCTCCAGTGAGTCTTAGGGGCACATCTACACAGCATCATTATTTCAGAATAACGTCAATTATTCCGAAATAACATAGTGCGCATTTACACAGGAGGCCTGTTATTTAGAAATAAATTTGAAAGAATGGGCTTCTTACTCTGACTTCTGTAAACCTCATTTCATGCGGAGTAAGAGTAGCTGGGGGAAGAGTGCTCTATTCAAAATAACTGCTATCTAGACAGCGCCAAAAGTGATCACAGCTTTGACCTTGCCGAGGAACCACTGGGGTTTGATTTATGTTGGAAAAGCTGATGCAGATTGATTTGCATCAGGATATCTCCTGGGAGATGGAAACAACCCCTTTTTAAATTGAAAATGAGGGAAAGACCTGAATGCAACTGTGATCACTAGCAGCTATACAATTAGAGTAGCTCAAGTTACGTAGCTTATTTCGAGTTTAGCCCTGTTGTGTAGTCATGGCCTTAGTGTTGAAGTTGAGTGTAGGAGTCTTGATGTGACTCCTTAGAGCTTTTGGGGGGTGAGAGGAAAGAGCTGTGGTTGGGGGAGGAGCAGAGGCACAGCTGGAAAATTTCCTCCTAGTTTCTTCCTCAGCATGTAGGTCACAGACAGCAAGAGGAGGAGGGAGGATACCATTGTGCAATGGGAACGTAGTCAGATGTTTTCTGCTCATGTGTATTGATTCACAATGTTGTCCCAGCTCTGAGCAGATAGCTGATACAGCAGACCTTGATCGAACTGCCCAGTAAGACCAGCAAACTTGACTTGGTAGCAAAAGTACTAGGTTTATTGTTGATGAAGTATCCTGCAGACTGTACTGGACCACTAATACATGTATGCCTGTAACAATGGACCAGCTCAGTGAATGGTGGGCAATTTCATTCCCCCCTCGGCCAGACAAAGATACTCCCTCTGACCCTCATCTTTATATACCAATACAAACAAGTTATGTATTGCCCCTGTGATATCATTAGTTACCATTCTTTATCTTGCAGATGTTGATTCTATCAAAACATCTCTGCCCATTATTACAATGTCATCTTACTTTTATCTGTAAGAGAGACCAATGTCTTCCTGTTATCTTTGGGAAGTGTATTTGTACTAAGGGTCAGTAACATGTCCATACATGGATACAAATATCCATGGTAGAAATGTAAAAGGTTAATAAGTTAACCGGTTGCCTTGTAAGCATTAGCCTCTCTGACATGCTTACTAGGTAACTAGTTAACCAGAAAGCTGGGCCCAACAGGAGTAGCTTCCCACCCACGGTGGCCCAGCCAGCTGTACCCCAGCTGCAATGAGCCTGGTGAAGGAAGTGGACTCCATCCACAGTGGACCCAGCCAGAGGAGCCCTCTGCCTGCAGTCCCCCCAACCGGAATAGCCCCAGCCTGCAGTGCCACTGAAGTTCTGGTCAGCAGTACAGCAGGACTAATGCAGGCTCCCTTCCCTGGCCTGACTCCTCATAGCTCCCAAGAAGTGGCTTTTATGTCTGGCTCCTAGACACAGGCACAAAGGTGGCCTCAGGAGCTACACACACTGCCCATGCCAAGTGCTGGCTCTGCAGCTTCCATTGGCTGGGAACAGCAGCCAATGAAAGCTGTAGGTGCAGTGTCTGTGGAGTGGTGCCTCCAGGCATGAGCAGCATGCAGATTCCCCTCCTCTCTGCCTAGGAGCAGAACATCCCAGCCACTTTTGGGAGCCACCTAAGGTAAACACCACCTGGCTAGTGTCCTCATCCTGAACCTCCTCCCACATCCTAACCCCCTACCCCAGGTCAGAATCCCCTCCGACACCCTAATGCCCTCCCAGAGGTACACCCCAATCCCCTGGTCCAGCCCTAAGCTCTGTTCTGCATCCAAACTTCCTGGCCAATGGGAGCTGTGGAACTGGTGCTTAGCATGGGATAGCCCCTTGATGGTGCCTGTACTTTAGTAGCTGGACATGCCAGCTGTTCCTTAGAGCTGTGAGGAGCCAGGGTAGGTAAGGAGTCTGCCTTAGTCCCTCTGGGTATGTCTACACTAGCCCCCTACTTTGATCTAGGGAGGCTTATGAGGGCGACCAAAATTGCAAATGAAGCACGGGATTTAAATATCCCATGCTTCATTAGCATGTTCCTGGACGGTCACCATTTTAGAAATTGACTAGCCCGAAGTAACTGCCCACGTCTACACACGGCAGTGAAACGGGATTCCGAATTAAAGCCCTGAATCAAATTAGCTGGTAAACCTCATTGCAGGAGGAATAACAGCTAATTCGAGGTAGACGCGGGCAGTTACTTCGGGCTAATCAGTTTCTAAAATGATGACCGGCCGGCAACACGCTAATGAAGCGAGGGATTTAAATATCCAGAGTTTCATTTGCAATTTCGGTCACCCTCATTAACCTCCCTAGATTGAACTAGAGGGCTAGTGTAGACATACCCTCTGAGAGGCCAACCGGACTTTTAGTGACCCAGTCAGCAGTGCTGAACAGAGCCTCCAGCATCCCTTTTCAACTAGGCATTCTGTCATAAACCAGATTCCTGACAACACTAGCCTAGACCAATGTTTCCCAAATGGTGCTCCGTGGAACCCTGGGGTTCCGCGAAGTGAACGTAAGGGTTCCGCGAGAACCCAAACGCTCCCCTCCCCCCGCCCATAAAGAGACAGAGAGGAGCCCGGTGTGCAAAGACACTGGCTCCTTCCCCACTGCCCTTTCAGACATCTCCCGTCCCCCGCTGCCACTCTGCTTTTACCACTGGACTTAGCAGCAGCAACAGCTGCTTGTCCCGTTTCTGCCCCATCAACCCAAGATACCTCTCCTGCGTCCCCCACTGCTGCTCTGCTTTTACCAAGGGACCTAGCAGCAGCAACAGCTGCTTGTCCCGCTTCTGCCTGATCGACCCAAGATACCTCTCCCGCGTCCCCCGCTGCCCCTCTGCTTTTACCACCGGACTTAGCAGCACTTACTACATCCCTTGGAAAAAGCAGAGCGGTAGCGGAGGACACAGGAGAAGAATCGGGTTGATGAGCAGAAGGAGGACAAGCAGCTGTTGCTGCTGCTAGGTCCAGTGGTTGCTGCTAGGGGGTTCCTTTAAATTTTTCTGAGTTTAAAAGGGTTCCGTGGTCAAAAAAAATTGGGAAACACTGGACTACTGTGTAATGGCTTCTTAGTGATAGGCCTTCAACAAAGTATAAAGCATCCTTCTGAGAAGGATAGATGTCTGAAATACTATAGGCTGCCATCAGACAACTTTAGACATGTTCAACACATAATATAAAATAGAGTTCGTAATTTGCCATAGAGAAGCTCCACTCTGTCACATCAAATATTTGCGATGAACAGTGTGTGATTGATTTCAAACCCAAAATTATTCACTAAACAGATCCACGAGTAATTCTGAACAATGAATACATTTGAGAGCTCAATTTGTACCCACTAAAAAAGAAAATTGTTGTATAAAATATTCCTTCTGAATATAATTGTAAATATATGTGACAGAGATGCAATAAACTATCCCATAAAGGTACAACATTTTCAAAGAATTTATGTAGAAAAAAGTGGAAAGCAAAATCAGAGTCTACAGTTTTATAATCCTTTGTGTTTATAAATCCTCATTACTACCTGTAATAAGGCTCCTGTCATTTCAGGCCCACACAAGAACCCCAAAGTACATTTTTGACAGAATAATGATAGATGCGTATGCATTCACCTAAATCCCACATATACAGATTTATAATAGTTGTCATAATACACAATTTATTTTCTTTTAAACCCAGCACTCACTCCTCACGACTCTCAAGTTTAATTTCCACAGCATCATGATGAAACTCCCACACGGTTTGCTTTTTTAATGAATACAACTCAGTGCAATTCTTCATAAACAAAAAAAAATAAGGTGAAGGAAAATCTTTAATATAATTTCTAAATTGCTTGTGTAATAGGCTTAAGGAAAGCACTATGCTAATATTAAACATAATATTTCTGTTCCCTTCTGCTGTACATCAGTTTTCATCTCTGTTAGTGTTTAGTCTTTACAGGCCTTAAATGTCCATCTATCTATAATATCCCAAATTATATCTTAGGAAAATAAAACTGACACAAATATCTTAAGGAAAAAAGCTTATTAACTCTGTGTGTGTGTTGTGAATATTGTCAAAAATAACTTTTTTAAAGATAATGCTTTCCTGGGATATTACCCAAGTTTTAGTATTCATTAGTATCACAAGTTAAAATGCAAAATATAATTATGCACACACACATACATATGATCCCCTAGGTCATGTTTCTTGTACAATGTAGCCTTCTCAAGAGAAGCCTACACTGCAACTCGGAGGTGTAAGTCCCAGGTTGGGTAAACATACATGTCCTACCTCTTCTTGAGCTACCATGCCAAATATAACAATATGGCCATGGCTGCAAAGTTAGCAGTTTGGTTTAGGAACTTGACTGGGATTGTATTCCAGTGTGCAGCTAGCTTGAACCACTGTGCATGCCACCACATGCCACTCCTCTTACTCACTAGCTCAAGCAGAGCTAGTGTGTCTATCTGCTCAATGAGAGGATTATATCTCCAGGTGCCGCATGGACATAGTTAAATTCAGGACACATGTGCTAGTCCCACGGTCTCTTTCAAACCCCTCTTGAGTCTTTGCTACATCAGTCTGCAATTTGCACAGCCTGCAGCAAATTCTAGTTGTCATAATCTTCTCCAGTGGGATGAGAGCCCACAATCTAAATCCAGCAAGGTGGTAAAGTCCCTGGAACATAATCCTTACTGCCATCGGTGCTGACTCTGTGGGTGCTCCGGGATTAGAACACTCAGGGCCATGCGAAGTAGTTCGCAGATGCTTAGCACTCCCTGGCAGCCAGTTCCCCCTTCCCTCCAGCACCTCCTGTTTGCTGGCAGCCCTGCTCATTAACTCTCCCCCTACCCTGCTTCTTGCCTCTGTGTGTGTGTGTGTGTGTGTGTGTGTGCGCGTGCGCGCGCGCGCCCACCATTCACTGATAATACTTTCCTGGGATATTACCCAGGTTAGCATTTGTAGTATCACAAGTTAAAATGCAAAATATAATTATGCGCACACATATATGTATGATCCCCGGCCTAGATCATGCATTCTGCCTGCTGCAATCAGTTGTTCTGCAGTATGCAGGAGGCACTGGAGGGGGTACCAGGATAGGGTTGTTCAGGGGAGGCAGTGGAACTGGTTAGGAAGAAGTGAAACAGGGGTGGGGAGGTCTCAGGGAAACGGTTGAAGGACATAGGGGTTGGGGCTAAGCAGGGTGCACCCACAGGTAAAGGAAAAAGCTGGCACTTGTGTTTACACAGATCTTTCTGGTCCTTAAGCTGCTTAGGAAGAGTACTGCACTGAGGGTGTGTCTAGACTACATGCCTCCTTCGACGGAGGCATGTAGATTAGCCAGATCGGAAGAGGGAAATGAAGCCGCGATTAAAATAATCGCGGCTTCATTTAAATTTAAATGGCTGCCCCGATCTGCCGATCAGCTGTTTGTCGGCAGATCGGGGGAGTCTGGACGCGATGCCCCGACAAAGAAGCCTTTCTTCATCGACACAGGTAAGCCTGGTTTCACGAGGCTTACCTGTGTCGATGAAGAAAGGCTTCTTTGTCGGGGCATCGCGTCCAGACTCCCCCGATCTGCCGACAAACAGCTGATCGGCAGATCGGGGCAGCCATTTAAATTTAAATGAAGCCGCGATTATTTTAATCGCGGCTTCATTTCCCTCTTCCGATCTGGCTAATCTACATGCCTCCGTCGAAGGAGGCATGTAGTCTAGACACACCCTGAGACAGGAACAGAAGAAACTGTCCTTACAGTCTCCATCACAAGAACCACTCTTGTCTATTAGTAACTGAGAATAATTCCCTTTACAATCAGTAGAGGACATAGATATCTTGCTCTGAGCTGACTCTAATACTCTCTCCTCAGGTTCTAACATCATCTGTCATTGTTATGCTACCACTAGTATTGCTGTATAAATCTTATATAAGATTATCTTGCTGCCAAGCCATTTTATCCATCTGGACATAATTTGGTTTCTGACACAATATTTACTCCTATGTCTTTGTGACGACAGTGAAGCAAAGATAGATGGCTGGATCCTTTTCATTTTTAAAGGACTGGGATCTGACCCTGCTTCCTTTAGTTCACTACTTCCATAGAATTCAGTGGGACCTCACGACAGCAAGGGCAGCAATATGAGGCCCTGCTTTATATACTGTTATATACTATTTTTGTTGGAGGTATGTGTGTATCTTTATGGCCTCCCAAGTCAATGGTATGTCACTGTGAAGTTTTAGGGAACTTAGAAATTGGTGTTCATTGTTACTTGCAAAGCAGGTTTGGACTAGAAGTCCTGAAGAGTTTGCCAGGAGGGCAGACAAGCTGATGCATCAAAGAGCAGATACACATCTTAGCAAGAACAAAAATCTCATTTACTGAACCTGAAAGAGGTAACACAGTGTGTCATAATTCTGGGAATTGTCACAACCAGTGTTCCAGTGTGCACGTGTGTGGCCGCTCAGCCTCTCCCTGACCAGCTCAGCAGGATGCTTCCAGGCCAAAGCCAGCCCCTTCACAGCCGGTCTGGCCTGGGAGTTCCCAAACACTGCTGGCCTCTCTGCTGCCAGCTTAGCTGGACTGGACCCACTGCAGCCCATCTGCCTGCTACCCTGCTGGTGGACTCCCAGTTGGCCCCATTCCCAGCTGCTGGGGCTCTCTAGCTGGACCAACATTGTTGCTGGATCACAGAAGTTGCTGGACCAGAGAGTCCCAGTTTTTGGAGGTGCAACCTGTAGTATCCTTTTCCAGCTGTGGTGTCAGATAGTTGTGGAGAAGGTGCCTTTTAGGGATGATTGGCAGTAGCAGGAAATTCATTGCACAACAGCATCGTCAAACAAAATATCTTGACTATCTGTGGAGAAGAAAGGAAGAAACCTACAAACTCTTCTGTGGCTGTATAAATTGCCTCTTGTAGGTCTCCAAGCAGACAGCCTAAAGGGTGCCATATCTGTCTCATGGCTACCTCATATTTGACACACTTCAGCTCTATCCAACAGTCTCATAGGACCAATATCAAGGAGGGAGCACCATGAGAGTTTAGCTCCACTTGAAAAGGAGTCCTGTGGCCCCTTCCCTATGGCCCAAGTAAAGTGTGCTTCAGCCTCTGCAATGGTGGAGCTGTCATCAAACATCTCTTTCATTCAGGCCCTCTCAGAGCTCCAAGGAGCCCCCGGCCACTTTCAGCTTTTGAGGCCCCTGGCCATAATAAAAATAAAAAGTGATGACACACGAAAACAAAATAAGGCACCAAAAAAAAAAGTGAGACATAATCTGAATATTTTTTATTTAACAAATACTTTTCTAACCTGAGCGTGTGTTCCATTTTGGTCCAATAGGGATGTGCATAAAAACAAGTTGTGCAACTTCTGAAATGCAAAAAATTAACAAGTGTCTACATTTGAGGCTTTCTTTCTTTCTTTCTTTCTTTCTTTCTTTCTTTCTTTCTTTCTTTCTTTCTTTCTTTCTTTCTTTCTTTCTTTCTTTCTTTCTTTCTTTCTTTCTTTCTTTCTTTCTTTCTTTCTTTCTTTCTTTCTTAATACAGATAGGGTTGTTAACCCTAAGCCAACCCCGTTTACCATGGGAATAGGTGATCCAAATTTGTCTGGTCTCTGCCCTTTGACCTGTCCAGTTTGGGTGACCCTTCCAGGAGCTGTAGCTCCCACTGATATAGTTCTCCAGGTCATTGTGACACACAAGCCACCTCACCACTTGACGTTCAAATCAAGAGAAGAAAGTGGGGATGGCAATGCTCCACTCGGAGTACAAGAGTTTAAGAAGACGGCATTTGAGGCCCCTTTGAGCTTGAAGTCCAGACCAAATGGCCTTCTTCCCCTCCTCACTGATTGGTCTTGCTTTCATTGACAGGTGTTACAGTAAGCCAGGACTGCTTACTCTGTTCCCCTCTTGTGATAGCTAGGCCAGATAGAGATTGTTGAGCCTGCAACAGCTTTGGCTAACAGTCTTTTAGAGCAGGCAGCAGCAGCTCATCCATTAAGAACAAAAGATCCTAAGTTTAATCCTCACTTCTGCTGCCCCACCCTGGGGCATTGGTGTTATGCAGTGGAACCAACAGCATCCCTGGGCCCCTGGACAAGGTGGGTGGCGGGATATCTCTGGGTTCCCAAAAGGGGTAGAACAAAGAATGGAAGAGGCAGAGCTGAGGGCAACCAGTCCTCAGTAATGCCTGGAGCATGGTGCACCTCCCCCTCCAGCACTTAGCTTTGGTCGGGGTACACTGCATTGCACTTGGGCAATGATATAAAGGTCCCAGGGTGCCAGCCATTACCACTGCTACAGTGGTGGCAGGCAGAGCCCTAGGGCCATAAGGCAACTCCCCACTTTGTGCCTCCTGTTCCTTTTCCCTGTCATCATATCAGATATAAATCAGATATAAGAACAATTAGCAGTCAGATCTTGGCAGATCTTTTGTGAAATATCAATATATTGCTTTAACTTGTTTAATAAAACTCAATCTTGAAAATACCGTGGATGCCAATTACATTTTTTGGGAAGAGAGGAATTGAAAATGTGTGGAGGAAAGCTAGAATCAGACTACCTGAAAACATTTTTAATTATTCAGCTCAGGGAGTCTGCTGATATTTGTGTCTTTAACCACTCTCAGCTGATTCTTAGCTCTTAATAAAATGATACTAATAACCAAATAATTGCAGTAAAAGATAAAAGCCATAGCTGGTATAACTGCATCATAGCTGGTATAACTGCGCTGAAATCTGTGATATAGCTGTACTGTAAAATATAACGGGACAAATTCATACTTGGTATAAATATCAATGTACCTTTATTGCCCTCAATGAGCTACATTAGGAATAAATACAACTCAACATTTCAAATTCAAATGCACATTTTGATCTTCATCCTATAACTTAATATAAGAAACTAATCTTCTCTATGCAAAATGGATAAGTGTATAAGTTAAGATCTTTTGGAGTAATATGTGCTATCCTCTTTCTTGAATGAATATCTGCTTTCATAATGAAGGGCTTTATTCTGGTCATTAAATTTCTGTTTGAGATGGAGAGTGTTAGAGCATGCTCACACCTTTTTTATAGTTTGAAAGCCAGAAAAAATCTTTTGAATGTTTTCAGTGTTTATGTAATCAGTACCCATGTTGCCAAGGCTTATTTAAAACAGCTGGATGCCTTCTGCTTTTCTCCCCCTTTGTTGGAACTGCCGCCAGAACAGGTAGTCAGAAACGGAAAGTAAGGAAAAATTCAGGCATCTGTGTTCTCTCTCAGGAAAACAGCTGTGGCTTCCATAGGAAGCACTCATTTTTTCCCATCAGCCAAGACTCTGGATACCCTTGGGTCCTCTTTTGGCATAGTTAGCCAAGTAGGATGCAGTTTATGGCTTAGAACTTATGAGAGAAACTATTTGGGCAGGCCCATCCCTGGCAGAATGCTGAGAGAAATTCTCCAAGCTGCAAGCCACATGTGAGCCTCTGACCTCTTATTAGCACACCATGGGA
The DNA here is from genome assembly GCF_049634645.1 of Pelodiscus sinensis. Lineage (NCBI taxonomy): Eukaryota > Metazoa > Chordata > Testudines > Trionychidae > Pelodiscus > Pelodiscus sinensis. The sequence continues at coordinate 204,454,220 of NC_134712.1, forward strand.
GAGGTTAATAGTTGCTGAGACTTCAGTCATCCCTTTGACATACAAATAAAACAATACCAAGTAGCCTTCCCAAGATATAAGCATATGCCACCTATAGTGTCCTTTTAAATCTAAGATTCAATTTTGCAAAAAAAAACCCCAAAAACCTTGCAATAGCAAAGATGATATATGTCACCAAAAAGAGAACCTGGATTTCTATTGCTAAAATATTTACTACCCTTTTTGATATAGGGGGAGTGTAACTTTTTTAAACACAAAATGAATCATGAAATACCAACTTATTCTTACATCATTATTAGGTCTTGCATGATTTAGCACAGATATGTGGGAATGGTATTCTTAAATGTCTGGAGTAATGTAAGAAATACATAAAATCAGATTGCTGGTAAGGATTGGACTCATTGATCATGTTATTAGAAACTGTTAGGCTGTATTGGTATGGGAAAATTGATAATGGAAAAACTAGTTACAAATTATCTCTATGAAGCTCTTCACAGAATGGGTTAAATGTAGAGGGCCAGATCTATTTTAGATACATCAATGCCCTCCATTACTGTAGTATAGGAGCACCTCACAATCTGCAATGCATTTATCCTCACAACACCTCTGTGAAGTAAGGAAATGCTGATATCCTCATTCTACAGATCAGGAACTGAGGCACAGAGAGATTAAGGATATTTTTACACTTTTTGTTATTCCCAGTTCAAGTAGATGTAGTCACTCAAGCTCTCATCAAACTAGCATGCTAACAATAGAAGTCCAGGGATAGTAGTATGGATACAAATCCATCCACATCCTATCTCCTGCCATGCCTTATGCTACCATAACACATCTACTATTTTTAGTGAGCAACCTTGATGAGAGGTAGAGCAGGTGAGCTGGGAATCACGTATACAACCCCAGCTCAAAGCATAGATGTATCCCAAGTGAGTTGCCTACGGTCACACAGGAAGTCCATGGTACAACAGGAAATTGAAACTATGCCTGTCATCTACCAGAGGGTTGAAGTTAGTTGACTATTTACCACCCACTCCCTTCTAATTGGTGTAGAGGGTATGTCAGAGGCTTGAGAAAGGTGAAGTCAAACCACACTGGAGCTGCTCTAAACTGTGACAGGCTGGTTCTACCTTGACCAACCTCAGAGGAAGGAGAAGATAGATTAGATTAGAGTCAGATTGTCTCCGCATCTCAGCTGTGCCAAATACACCTAAGATCCTTGTCCAAAGCACCACACAAAGGCTGGCTACAACAACCAAACCCAGATAATCACTATGAGATATTGTCGAGGGTAAGAACATAAGAACAGCCGTACTGGGTCAGACCAAAGGTCCATCTAGCCCAGTAGCCTGTCTGCCGACAGTGGCCAATACCAGGTGCCCCAGAGAGGGTGGACCGAAGACAATGATCAAGCGATTTGTCTCCTGCCATCCTTCTCCAGCCTCTGACAAACAGAGGCCAGGGACACCATTTCTATCCCCTGGCTAATAGGCTTTTATGGACCTAACCTCCATGAGGTGAACATCCTTATTTCTCTAGATAGGGAATCATGAACAAGCTGATTTCAGGGACCTGTTGTTAGAGTTGAGGACTTCCTGTCAGACTATGTTATACTACAAACACTAGCATTTGCAGTGTAGATATTTCCTGTGTCAATGGAAGTTTTTATGTTGATGTGGTTAGTCTACCTCTCCAAGAGGTCAATAGAAGAATGCTTTTGTTGACTTAGTTGTACCTATGCTGGGGGTTAGGTCAACTAACTAAGGTGCTCATGGCGTAACATGTCTCATAGCACTGAGTAACATAGCTAGGCTGACAAAGGGGGTGCTATAGTCATCATTAAAAGGTCAAATTATGAACAGGAGTCTGCCAGACAACTCACCAACACCACATTCTACAGGCCCCTTCCTCTGATCCTACTGAGGAATACCATCTGCTCAAGAAACTCCGTAAGACAGCTCAGGATCATATCTACACAAATCTACACAAAAAGACCCCCCGGCTCTCCAGAGCCTTGACAAGCTGTATTCTGACTGCTGCCCAAAATCCATAAACCTAGAAATACTGGACGTCCCATCATCTCAGGCTTTGGCACCCTCACAGCAGGATTATCTGGCTATGTTGACTGTCTCCTCACATCCTATGCTACCTCACTCCTAGCTATTTTCAAGACACCACTGACTTCCTGAGGAAATTACAGAACACACTAATCTTCCTGAAAACATCATCCTGGCTTCTATGGATGTAGAAGATCTTTACACCAACATTCCACATGAGGATGGACTACAAGCTGTCAGGAATACTATCCCCAATGATGCCACAGCATGACTGGTGGCTAAGCTATGTGAATTTGTCCTCATCCACAATTATTTCCAATTTGGTATACTTTCAAATCAGTGGCACTGCTAGGGGTACCCACATGGCCCCATAGAATACCAACATTTTTATGGCTGACCTAGAACATTGTTTCTTCAGCTCTCATCACCTATCACCCCTCCTCTACTTATACTATATTGATGACATCTTCATCATATGGACCCACAGGAAGGAGACCCTTGAAAAATTCTATCAGGATTTCCACAATTTCCACCCCACTATCAACCTCGGCCTGGACCAGTCCACACAAAAGATCCACTTCCTTGACACTACAGTATAATTAAATGATGGCCACATTAACAGCACCCTATAGTGGAAGCCTACTGACCGCTATTCTTACTTACAAGTCTCTGCTTCCATCCAGGACACATCAAATCGATGTATTACAGCCAGGCCCTAAAATGCAACCAGATTTCTCCAATCCCTCAGACTAAGATAAAAACCTACAAGACCTTTATCAGGCACTCTTAAAACTTAAATACCCACCAGGGAAGTGAGGAAACAGAGTGACAGTACCCAGAAGTCAACTGCTTCAAGACAGGCACAACAAAGAAAACAACAGAACACCACTGGTCACCACCTAGGCTATGTCTACACTGCAGCACTATTTCAGAATACTAGAGGTATCCCAGAATAGCTATTCTGCGTCTTTTGAGCATGCCTATTAATTTGAAATATAATGGGCTTGCTATTCTGACATCCCTGTAAACCTTATTCCACGAAGAGTAAGGGACATTTTGGAATAGTGATTTATTTCTAATTAAGTGCTCTTTTGACAGCGCCAAATTTCAAAATAAGCTATTTTGAAATTGACTCAAAATAAGCTATGCAATGGGCATAGTTCAAATTGGGTAGCTTCTTTTGAGCTATGGGTGCAGTGTAGATGTACCCCTACAGCCCCCCGTTTAAACCCCTCAAGTATGTCATTGACAATCTACAACCTACTCTGGAGAATAATCCCTCAGTCTCACAGACCTTGGGAGACATGCCAGTCCTCTCCTTCAGATAACACCCCAACATGAAGCGAATACTTACCAGCAGCCACACACCACACCTCAGATGCACTCACCCAGGAACCTACCCCTGCAATCAATGCTGGCCACATATTTACACAAGTAACACCATCACAGTATCTAAACCATATAAACTACAACATCAGGAGCGCATACAACTGCATATCCCCTAATGTGATATATGGCATCAAGAGCCAGCAATGCCCCTCTGCCATGTATATTGGCCAAACTGGACAGTCTCTATGACAAATGGATGCAAATCTGACATCAGGAATGATACCATACATAAACCTATAAGGAAACATTTAACCTAACTGAACATTCAGTCAAGGATTTAAAAGCAGCCATTCTTCTACAAAGGAACTTTACTACCCAATTACAGAAATAGACTGCTGAATTTGAATTCATTCACACAGATTTGACACTGTCAACCTGAGCTTGAATAAATATATTAACTGGCTAACACACTACAAAGGCAATTTCTTCTGCCTTGGACATTCACATTTTCACATCAAAAGCTATGAATGGGACACATCTGTCCTACTTAATTAGCTTCATTAACATGGGTCCTACATTTGACAGGTAACTGCTTTTACTTTTATGTATATCTTAGATTCTGTTATTTCCACTTCAACTCAGCTGATGAAATGAGTATTACCCATAAAAGTTCATGATCCTATATATTTGTTCATTTCTGAGGGTATGTCTACACTGCACAGCTATTTCGGGATACCTAAGGTATCCTGAAATAGCTACCCCACATCTACACAAACTGCCCGTTATTTTGAAATATTTTTCAGAATAATAGACACTCTATTTTGGCATCCCGGTAAAGCTCACTGCACAAGAGATAAGGATGGCTCGAAATAGTGCATTATTTTGAAATTTGGCACTGTGTAGACACGCCACATTTCAAAATAAGCCATTTTGAAATAGTTTCGAAATAAGATACACAATTTGCATAGCTCAAATTGCGTATCTTATTTTGAGTTTAGGTCTGTGTAGACGAACCCTAAGATACCACATTTTAGAGCTAGGTGATCTAATTTCTAAGTATTGATCAGGCCTCAGTTGCAAAGCAGCTGCACGAGGGAAAGATTAGTAGCTTTTCCCATATGAGTGTGGTATGCTCAATCCTGAGAATAAGGGTGTGGTCAAGAAATAGTGACTATTAGTCTCAGGAGTTTCCCAAGGGCCAGAGCAGGGCAAGAGAACAAATAACATGCTGAGAGTAGGACAGAAAGATTTGAAGAGGTTGGACATTGTGAGAGACCAAAACCCAGAAAGGGAGCCATATTCCAAACTAGGGATGTTAAATTTCAATTAATCAGCTAATCGAGTACTGTAGTTGATGGAATTTCTGCGCTGGGTCCTGACAGCTGGGTCTCTGCCTTTTAAATGTAGTAAGAGTTGGGACCTGGTGCAAGTGCCAGGTTCCCTTCTGTTTCTCTGCCTCCCCTGTCCCCCACCTCACACTGTGGAGATGGTGCTGCGGGGAACTGGTCTTTAAGACTGGCAAAAACCAGCACCAGCACCAGCGCCTGCTCCCTCACCTTGCTGCCTCTGATATAGAGTAGTTGATTCGACTACCTGATAAGCTTAGGCTTATCAGGTAGTCACAGATTTGACTACTCTTTTACATCCTTGTTCCAAACAGTGGGGCTGGACTAACCCAAACACATTTTCTTTGCCTTGAAACTAAAAAACTCACAATTTACTGTTCTTGGCCTTAAAAGGATTTGGCCTGTTCACTGGGATGTGTCTCGTGTGTTTGAAATTTGGATATGTATTGTTTATGGCAATTTTCCCTTTAGAGCATCAGTGAATATTAGCATAATTTCCATCTCTTCATCGGTCCAAAAAAATCCTCATTTTTCAACTTGTTTTTGCAACATTTTAGATTTAAGAACAATTATGGTCTGGTCTCACGTGAACTTCTCTCCTGGCTTGGTATCTCTCAATCTTCTTTCAAAGCTTTTCTGGTGTACATTCCCTCTGCTGAATCTCCCTTCAACTTGTCACTCAATTGCTTCATCCCTCTCTTCACATTCTGTCCCTAGGTCACACATTGCCTTTGTCTCTGTAGCCAGCTGTGGAAGAAAACATTGTAAGCAACAAGTAGCCAGAGGCAGTTTTATTATGAGCTGCAGCAAGGGAAAAACTGGTTTGGGCAGGGGGGAAGCCCCGCCCCCCCGAGGCAGATATTCGAATACAAGCAATTATGAAGCAGTTTATATACTGTCTATTAGATATAATAACAATAACAATTAGTCTCCTTCCCATTACAAACACTAATGGTTAACAGTTATTTAGTTCCACCCAGATGCTCCTTATCTCAAGGTCCCTGCCAGAGTCAGTATTCTATCCTTATTTCCGTATAGAGGCAAGAGGCGACGGTAGCGTCTTATTACAGATCTCGCGTTGTCAGGCCACAGACTTAGCCTGACTCTTGCTCTCTTGTTAACAAGACCAAGATGGCTGCACACAAATTTCTTATTCCCTTTTCCTGCCTCTTTCCTCCCTTTTTCTTTCTCCCCACTTCTCTTAGACATCTGCAGCAGAGTTTTCCTGCCAGAGTGCTCTGTCTCAGCAGTAATCTGGGACTGGGAACTCTTTTCAACCCAGGGATTAACTTGTTCTGGGGTTTGAGGCAGAACAACCTTTTCTCAACAGGACAGTTATACTGAATCTTTTGCTTTTTAGGCATCTTGGGTCATTTTTCCTCCCTCTTCCTCCACCCCATTCCAAATAACTAGTTCTTGGTCTTGTTCACCAGCTTTACTTTAGACTTCCATCTCATGTACTGTGACAATGGTACCACTGCAAAGTGAAATTAAATGAAATACTACTGTTGCTAACACTATACATTTTCATTGTGAGGTTGGACTGTTTATTATTCTCTTTCCTAGTGGTTCTTCTTCTTCATATATGAGTAAAAGACTTACCTAGCATTGCTTGAGTCCTTCAGGGCAGGGAGCTGGTGATGTGGGGGGTGTAGGATTCAGGGCAGGTTCTTGAGGGTGTGTGGAGGAGTGCTCAGTATCACACCACTCCAAATAGCCCCTCCCTTTCCATGTTATGGAAAACAGTCTCTTTCCCGGTGCTTCTGGTTGTCCTGGCACAACCAAACCCTGACCTCATTTTAAGTTAGAAGAAGAAGAAGCTGCATACTAGTTTTGGGGGTCATCGCTCTTACCGTTTAGAAGGAGTTCTTGAACAAATGGACTCACAGACAGGCACACAGATTTCTAATTCTATGTACATACACTAGAATATTTACCCAACATTATTGCTTGAGTCCTTAACTCAAAGAAGTTTTGGTTTTCTTGATTTAGATCATTGCTCTGGGGTATGGCTGGGGATGAAAGGGTCAGTATGCAGACTCCCGGTGAGAGAGGACTACCCCAGTCCTTTCTCACTGCAACAGGTTGGGACCACATGAGAAGCACCTCTTCATGGCCCCTGCTGCAAGCACAGCAGAAGAGGGTGCATGTCCCCCACCGGAGGAACAAACAGACACACAGACAACTAGGCACACAGACAAACTCTCTGAAATATGTAGAAGATAGCTACCCCTTTCACCACCCCTGTCTCCTACTGGCCCAATGGGGTTATAGTTGTCCTGATCCCCATCTCTGACCCCTTGCTTTCCCCATTGCAGTATATTTTACAGTATAACTCCCTCCTGCCAGACCCCTCCCTTTCCATTTTATGAGACACGATCAAATTCCAGGCACATCCCATTTCCCTGGCACAACCTACCCTGATCTTGCTTTAAGTTATGATAAGATGAAGCTGCATACCAAGGCTACATCTAGACTACACCTCTCTGTCGACAGAGACATGTAGATTAGACACGTCGAAATTACTAATGAAGCCAAGATTTAAATATCCTGCTCCTCATTAGCATAAACATGGCCACCGCTTTTTTTCAAAATGGCATTTTTTTCCGAAAAAATGGCAGTCTAGATGCGGATCTGTCGAAAATAAAGTCTTTTTCGACAGATCCTGTAAACCTCATTTTTTGAGGAATACAGGATCTGTCGAGAAAGGCTTTATTTTCAACAGATCCGTGTCTAACTGCTGGGTTTTTTTTTGAAAAAACTCCATTTCGAAAAAAGTGACGGCCATGTTTATGCTAATGAGACATGGGATATTTAAATCCCAGCTTCATTAGCAATTTTGATGTGCCTAATCTACATCTCTCTGTCGGCAGAGAAGGGGAGTCTAGACGTAGCCCCTAGACGTAGCCCCTCTTACTGTATAGGAGAGCTAAAGCATTGCTTAAATTGAAATTGACTCCATGTGTTTTCATTTTCATTATCATTTGGGAGTTTTTGAACAAATAGACTCCCAGACAGACAGATGGACACACATTTCTAAAATATATAGTAAGATTATGGAAATATTGTACAAGCTGGAAAGAAAAATAAGGTGATCTATTTACTGCTAGGTCTTTAGCTGTAGCTAAATAAATATTAACTATTCAGAAGAGAATCCACTCCAGAATTCTGTAATTTTACCAGTTCAGTCTTTTTTTCCCCTGGAACACACTAGCTGCAACTCATGTAAATTTATGAGTTATATGAGGTGATCATTGCAACAGTAGGTATATGGATGAATTAATCTTTGGTGCCAACCCACTGCAGTGAATTTCTCCCATCATTCCAATAAAAGTTCATTTCCTCCAGAAAATAATTAAGAAAGGTAGTATCTAACCTTTTTTAAAAATCCATAATCCTAATAGGCCAATAGTCCTAACTGTGATCTTGGCAATGTACATGTTCAGTGGTTCTTGGATATAGTGTTGCACAAAGAACAATTCTGAATTTGATTAACTATCAAAATTCTGCAGTAAACCATTGATTAAACTGAAATTGATTCCACGTGTTTTCATTTAAAGAGAAAAAAAAAGGTTCTTCATATATAATTTAGTTGATATTTTTAAAATGACAGTGTTCTTCTCAGGTGTGTCTTTTTTACCCTCTGAGTTATAAGTGATGTAGTGATGTGTATATAATTTATGCTTCAACGGCTGACAGGCATAAAACTAAATGAGATGTTGCATCTCACTGGGTGCATTTCCTGTATAAATATTTAAGAAAATAAACTCCACAGTCTTTGTAGTCAAAATGGAATGGGGCTATTTCAAGTATTACATTTCTACAATGAACAGCTTCTAATAAAACTTCCAGTCTCACTTGGCTTCTTAATGTATAGCAGATTAAATCAATATGTTTACTTGTTGAGATATTTTGAGGTTTTGCCTACTTGGCGTCTATGAAAGTTTTATATATTAATTTTACCTTATTTGAAATCAGGTCAGATTTGTGAGAACTACTGGCAGTCATCCACTCCTATTGATTCTTAATGTTAGAATTTTAGGTGAAACTGAAAAATAGAAGATTTCATAAGAGAAATGTGTGATGGCATTCAGGCTTTGCTACCTTTACCAAGGTATTATTGTAGATAGAAACCCAATAAGTTTTTCAGACTTGCTTACCAGTAATTGTTCATTGGTATATTAAAAGCACTCAGAGGGTACTTTTTAATGTTCAGTGAGCATGAACAGCAGTCCTATATGAGATGAAATCTGCTAAGCAGTAATGCGTCAATTGAGGGCAATGAGATGAATCAGTTAATAGTGAACCTGCTGCTGATCTCTTGTGATTTTTATTGTAAGTCTCTTAAACTGTTTTCTCTTAAAGCCACCTACAGTCAGGTGGCTACATCAGAATCTTAGCTTCCATTTTTTAAAGAAGTAAATTTCTAGCCCTTGTGGCTATGGAGGCAAACCTGAAAATGTGAATCTCAACAATTCAAAAACCAAAAGGCAGATAAATTGATCCCTAAACATATTTTTACAGTGCTCTCCTGATTTGTGAGAGATTTTTGAAAGCTTGGAGTTGGTAATAGAATCATATATATAGTAGTCCAGTGTCTGAGTCTGTAACGCCGAAATGCTGGCTGTTCCCTCTGGGGGGCGCTGTTGCCTGAAATGCTGGCTGTTCCCTCTGGGCAGCGCTGTTGCTGAAATGCTGGCTGTTCCCTCTGGGCAGCCCGTGCTGCATGAGGAGTGTGGGGCCCAAACAGCCGCTTGCGCCGCTTGCTGCCCCGCGGCGGCCCGGCTGAGCGGCGCAGAAGTCAGCCGCGTGCCACAGTGGGAGGCGAAGGGGGGCAGGGCGGTGACGTGCGGCGTGACAGTGGCTCCAGGCCCCGCCCCCTGGCCATGAACATCATCGCCCCGCCCCTCTTCGCCTTCCACCGTGGCACTCGGCTGACTTCTGCGCTGCTCAGCCAGGCTGCCGCGTGGGAGCAAGCGGCGCAAGCGACCATTTGGGCTCCATGCCCCCCATGCAGCACAGGGAGTGCGGAGCCCAAACGGCCATTTGGGCTCCATGGTCTCCCAAGTGAGAGGCAGGAGGGGGAGGAGAAGTGAAAGAGAGAGACAGAGAGAGAGGCAGGAGGCGGAGGAGAGCTGAGAAAGAGAGGGGGAAGAAGACGGAACAAGAGACCGGAGGCTCAGGAGAGAAGACTGACGTGGAGGAGAGACCTGAAAATCCCGTTTTATGATGGGCTAATTGACTAGTCATAGAATAATAGAGCTGCCCTCATGGCAGAACCAAACACCATCTAGATCTTCCCTGACAGATGTCTGTCTATCCTGCTCTTAAATATCTCTTGAGATGGAGATTCCACAACCTCCCTAGTCAATTTATTCCAGTGTTTAACCACCCTGACCATTAGGAAGTTTTTCCTAATGTCCAACCTAAACCTTCCTTGTGGCAATTTAAGCCCCTTGCTTATTGTTCTATCGTCAGAGGTTAAGGAGAATATTTTTTCTCTCTTCTCCTTGTAACATGCTTTTAGGTACTTGAAAGCTGCTGTAATGTCCCCCCTCAGTCTTCTCTTTTCCAGACTAAACAAACCCAATTCTTTCAGTCTTTGCTCATAGCTCATGTTTTCTAGCTCTTTAACCATTTTTGTTGCTCTTCTCTGGGCCATCTCCAATTTTTTCACATCTCTCCTGAAATGTGGTGTCTAGAAGTGGACACAATACTCCAGCTGAGGCATAATCAGCACTGAGTAGAAGGAAGAATTACTTCTCATGATTTGCTCACAACACTCCTGTAATACTGCAGTGTGTTATAGTATGGTGTACAGAGCAGGCTACCAGGGACGATTTCAGGACAAAGTCTATTGTAGCGCACTATACCGGTAAAGATATGTCATATATTTTATCTCCCTTGTATAGACAGGAACCTTTACACTGTTCATTCTAGTGAGTCAGCAAAGTCACAGAGTATATTTTTGTAGTACATGTTTTACCATCTACCTGTTAAAATAAAGGACCAAAGCTGATTCCATTGAAGCCAGTGAGATTGTTGCCAGGGAATGCAATCAGCAGAATCTCTGGTTAGTTTATTTATCAGAATTAAGCTTTCAAAAGGATGAGATGAATATAAGGTGAGAAAACTTTGTACTATAAATCATTACCTCATAGCAGAGTTATAGACCACTGTCTAAAGTTACAGGGTTGGGCTGTACTCTTTTTCTAAAAAAGAAGACAGTAGCAAGGTCTGATGGAAAAAAATCCATAATAATACTGTGATCCAAGATTAAGTGCTTGTGGGTGGATGAATGTATGTGGGTGTGTTTTGCTGGGATTTGTAAATTTTAATGATGACTGACAATTTACAGCTACAAAAGATATTGGGTTCTTGGAATGAATTAGCACAAACATAAAGCATAAGCTTGGACCATGTACAGAAATGATTTTTAATAGGTTTTATAAATGTGCAAGCAGAATGTTTTGTTTTGTTGGGTTTTTTTTTTAAACAGGAAATTGCCCCAGAGAAATTCAGATATTATTTGGGTTTGGAAAAAGGAAGTTTATCTCCAAGTATCAATATTATTTATTATACTTGCAAATCCTACATATTTTAAAGATGAATTCAAAATGTATGGAGTGGAATAAGATCACTTCCTGGAGGGAGTAATCTAAATGTGTATTGCAATATAATATTTTCAGGCAATCTGCAGACTTAACAGCAACAAACAAAATTCAGAGGTTTGTTTTTTGTTTTTTTCATTTGTTAGCAGAATAGAATATAGGTGCAATCTCCAGCTTGCATTAACTCATGTTTCATTATTGCTTCAATACAAGATAAAAGTATAAATCACAAGAGAGTCCTTTGAAGATAGTATTTACAACAAGATAGTGGTGGCAAAGCTTTTTGTTTCAGCTTATAGGTACAATCAAAAGATCAGCAACATAAGCCAGAGTTTTTGCGAGACATGTCAGTCCAAAATAAGATAATAGAGGTGTTATAAATTCCAAATCAGTAGATATATTTGACAGATTTTAAATGGGGATTATGTCGATGCAAAACCATCCTAACTTCAATTTTCTAGTATAAAAACTCTTGGGAGGCACAGTGAGCTTGTGTTCAAAGCACTGGCTTGACACGCAGTAGATACAGATTCAGTTCCCAGCTCTGCCTCAGATTTGTGATGAGTCTGGTATGGTATGGGTATGGGAAGACTGGGGATGAGTCACAGTTTCCCAATCCTGCATCTGTAAAATGGGGATACTAACATTTCCTGTGCTCTTTCAGGAACAGGAACTCAAGGGCAATGTATACTGTGGCTAGCACAAGAGATTGAGAATTTAGCTGGGGCCTTTTGAAGCTACTATAGTACTCTTCAGTAAGCAGGGAGAATTTAAAACTATCTTAGTGTATGTCTACACTACCCCGCTAGTTCGAACTAGCGGGGGTAATGTAGTCATACGGAATTGCAAATGAAGCCCGGGATTTGAATTTCCCGGGCTTCATTTGCATAAAGCCGGCCGGCGCCATTTTTAAATGCCGGCTAGGTCGGACGCCGTGCCGCGTGTAGCCGCGCGGCACGGGGTCCGACCTAGCCGGCATTTAAAAATGGCGCCGGCCGGCTTTATGTAAATGAAGCCCGGGAAATTCAAATCCCGGGCTTCATTTGCAACTCCGTATGACTACATTACCCCCCCTAGTTCGAACTAGGGGGGTAGTGTAGACATACCCTAAGCTAGTAGAGTCAATATAACATTTTCCTATTACTTTTTCATCATTTGTTAGAAATTGAATGTAAAACTAATAAGCTATGCTCTATTGTAAGAAGAAGACTTCTTACAATAGAGCATAGCTTATTAATGCTGCCACTACACATCCAAGGGATAAATTAATGGTGCCACTACACATCCAAGGAATAGTCTGCTAATCCATATGCTATCCAGGCTTACTGCTGTGTTATAAACTGTTTGGAGTATTGAGAAGATCAACCACAGCAGTGTCAATTTTCCATGTGGTATAGACATGCCTTCAGAGTGTGGGGAAAAAACCACACTGCCATGCACCATAGCTAGACTAACCTATAAACCTCAATTTCTGAGGAAGAAGGTTCTTTCAAAAAAACGGGTTTTTTTTAAAAGAACTGCGTCTAGACAGCTTGCTTTTTCGAAAAAAAACTCTTTCAAAAAAGCGATCGTAAGAAAATATGCAAATTCCTGCCAAATTTGCATATCTTCTTTCGAAAGTAAAATGTAGTCTAGACCCTATAGAGTAAACAAGGCCTGAATCTACAAAGTATTTAAGCCCATGCCTATCTTTAAATTCCATTGAAGCCAATAGAACTATTCATATTCTGATGGTTGGGTAAGTGTTTAAATACCATGCTGACTTGAGTTCTAGGGCCTTGGCTTTTCAGGACATCAAGAATTCCAGAGAGGTTCTGTGAGCCCGTAGCTGTCAAGTGGCTGTGCCCATGAAAGCTCATGATACCATCTACATTTTTTGTTAGTCTTTAAAGTGCTACCAGACTAACTCGGCTACCCCCTGAAGCTATTGAAATCAATGGGTGTTAAAGGTACTTAGCACCACACAGGAGTACACAGTATCTTACAGGATCAACCCTTCATTCTCTAGAAATGCCCAGTCTGTATGATCAGAGTTACACTGTCTAAAAATTGCAAATGAAATACAACTTTGATTTGTATTAAAAAGAGACACTAAATACATGGTCTACCAAAAAATAAAAAATAAATTCTTACTTCCTTTCCCACACCAGATACTGCCAAGCCCTGTAGCCAGCATGCAGCCTGAGAAATTGGACTGGGAACTGGGGAGATGAAGAGTGAGGGTAGAAGGAATTTCCCCACACACACGCACACCCACTGGTGGTCTACAAGTACTATTATGGCTTTTAGTCATAGCAGTCTCTGAGGCCTCTGTGTTCCACCTCCACATGGGAAATGGCTGCTAGCTCTGCATAGTTTCTGATCCACTAGCGCCGTGTTGCCTCAAAGAGCACAGAAGAACTGCAGACCCATGCACATTCTTTCCAAATCCTGATTCTAGCAGTGCTTCACCAGTTCTCCTGCCTCTGAGATTCATCATCCTTCTCTCTCTTCTAGTGTACGTCTACACTGCATGCTTATTTCAAAATAAGCAATTCTGGAATAGTTATTCCAAAATAGCTTATTTTGAAGTAGCACGTCTACACTGCAGGGAAGCCTCAAAATTAGTCCGAGGCAGGCTTCCCTAATGTAGACGTGCTCTCTCGATTTAGAGCTCCAGAGGGTACTGGGGAGAAATAAATTTAGAATGTCCCTGCTGAGGGGCTATTTCAAAATAGCAGCAGTGGAGAGTCCACACACACCTTATTTAGAAATAGCTATTTTTGGATAGGTGTTATTCCTTGTAGAATGAGGTTTACAGATTTTGGAATAAACTCTCCGTTATTTTGAAATTATTTTGAAATAATGGAATGGCATGTGTAGATGCCCGCATTGATATTTCGAAATTGCGCTAGTATCTCAAAATAACGGTGCAGTGTAGATGCACCCTTAGTGAACTTTGCCCCCTCCATCTGATTTACATATAAAAGCAGAAATGAAACTAGTGATGAGGGCTCATTTCACAACCAGTGAGCTCTTGTGTAAGAGGAATCTTCAGTGCTGTGCAGGGACCACAACATCCAGTTGAAAAGGAATTCTAGTGGCTTTGGTCAGCAGTGCTAACTGCACCATTAAAAGTTTGGTTGGTGTGAAGCTGACAGGCTCTCAGTTTGAATCCACGCAGCTCCCTGAAAGCAGTAACATATCCCCTGAGCTCCAGGGTGGAGGGACAGTCACGGGGGTCGTGTATTGCCTCCTTCGTAAGCACTAACTCCACAGCTTCAAAATGGGACCCTCTTGGCCATGCCTCTGCTTAGGAACCAAGGGAAGCTTCTCGGGAGCCCTCCCAAGGTAAGCATGGCATGGAGTCCACTCCCTGTACCCCAAACCTCTGCCTCAGTGCTGAGTCCCCTCCCGTGCTCAAACTGTTTCCTGGCTTCTACACCCACCTCTACACCCCAATCTCCTGGTTGCCCCAGCCCAGATCTCCCTCCTTCACCCTTAACTCGTCATTTATGGTCCCACCCCAGAACTTGCATTCCCAGCCCAAAGTGCACACTAAGCAATGAAATGCACATACTGAGACTATTCTGTGAGTGGAGACATAGACCTAATTCAGAACTAAATAGGATATAATGTAGCAATTATAAAACGTATAATGCATATCTTCAGACAAAGACTATGCAGCACCAGTGTGATCAAATGCTAAAATAGGAAATAAAAACCCCGTAGAGGATATAAGATTATATTTATTCCACACAAAAAAACCAAAATCCATCTTTTTATATATTGGCTTGATCTCTGCAAAAGTTGTTACAACATAATTAATGCTAACTAATCCTGGAAACACATTTCAGGAATATTGCTACATATGGTATTGTGTTCTGGTGAGAGGTCTTGGAGAGACATACTCATACAATATACATGTTTTTTTTTATTTTTATCTTTACTAGGGGGCTGCGCCCCCTGCTTACTACACTCACCAACACCGCCTCCCTTTGGGAGTCGGCAATCTCGGTTCTCCCTCTGGTCGCAGGGGAGTGCTGGGCCAAGGCCAAGGGCAGCCCCAACCCGCCCCTCCCCCAGCCACTAGGCCCTGGCTGCACCACCCTCAGCTCTCCTCCCACACCCTCCCCACAGCACCAGGGAGGACAAGGGGGAGGAAAGGAGGAGGCCATGAGGCTGCGGGCGGCAAGACACAGAGTGACATGATGATGTCACTGTGTCATCCTACTGAAAATGTTTATATATAGAGAGAGATTACTGTTGTGATTCAGCTGCCATGCAAAACAGACCTATTTATGGTAAATAAGTTATCTTCATTCATCAGTATAACCAAAAGGCAATATATCAGCTATTTAAAACATCAGCTGTAGTAGTACAAAAGGGGAAACCTGAATTCCATTAAGGATTTTAGAACAATTTACAATCATGCAAATATAAATTCTAATCCTGCCTTTGAGATTTCATGTGTACCTAAGAGCCCAAATCTGCAATGCCCTAGTTAAGTGAGCAGTCCTTATCCCCATAAATGGTTCCTTTTAGAGACCGGGGTGGGCAGTAAGCTGGAGGTGTATCTTCCGGCTTAGGCTGTGGTGGGCCGTCGGCACTTTATTTACCAGCATATCTGCAGATATGACCGCTTGCAGCTCCCATTGGTTGCAGGTCACAGTTCCTGATCAGTGGGAGCTGCAGGAAGCAGTGAAGACTGGGACAATGCTTCCCACAGCTCCCGTTGGTTAAGAATGGCAAACTGTGGTCCACAGGAGGTATAAGTGGCTGTATCTGCAGATGTGGGTAAATAAAATATCAGCAGCCCACCAGGGGCTGACCCTGGAAAACTGTATCCAACCCACAGACCGCTTATTGCCCACCGCTGATTTAAACTAATGAGGACAACTTGGAAGTATTTGAAAGAGTACAACCCCTTTCCATCAGTATAAATAACAGATATAAAATTTAATTTCATAGTTAGCTATATAATAATAATACCACAGTCACTGGTAGTAACTGTTAAAATTAAGATTGTAAAACAGTTTCCAATATAAATCTGTTTTCACTGGCTAGAGCATTCTGAAAAATTCATTGTTGGGGCTGAAATGTTTCATGCATGATTGCTGCCCACTGTACATTATTAATCATGATTATTGTTTATTAAAATCTGAAGATGAAACTATCAGCTATTTTGGGAGAAGGGAAAAAGTATTTTCCCAGTGTTTCAAAATATTCCTAACCATGCTTTTAAAAAAATCAGATTATGACAAAAGTGGTTGAACTTTGAAAATTGGTATGTAAATTATTTTTAGCAAGAGGCAAAATAAAGAGTCTGACGGGAATGGGAATTTCCAGATGAATACTCTGAAAAGTACATACTGTATATACACAGCAGAAATGGGCAGTAGGCTGTAAGGTGGGTACTATGTGGCAAGCACACTTTGCAAAGGTAGCTGTCCGATACATATCAGCTCTTCACATGGAGTGCTCTGTCCTATTGTTCACACCTTTTATTCTCCCCAAATAGCTCTAGTGTTATTTTAGTGTGACCATTAAATCACACCATTCCAACTTCACGGGTTCTGTTGCACAGAATGCACTACAGGCTCCAGAGAAAATGTAAATCTGTGACTACACAGCGGGATCTGCTTAGGGCAGCTTTGTGGCACTGGACAGGACAGTTACGATGCAGGGGTGGATGTGGCCCCGTTATAATTATATTCTCTGCTGTTTTTCCCCCACTGGTGCAGCCTGATTGTTTTGTGATTGCAGTACTTTGCATTTAATACTAGCAATGTTGAATTTAGTAGACATTAAATCAGTATTTTTTGCAGAACTTCGAAGCCAAACTAATTCTGCAGAATGTGGTCTCTCAGTCTGGTATAATAACTATAATTTGAAATACTCCCCCACAAGCATACATTGCATTCTTTAACAAACTCACAATAAAGAGTTTAATTTAAAAAAGGGAAGGGGAAGGAACTGCATCAGCCCATTTAAAATATTCGCCCATGATTTTTTCAACTTATAATAGTAATAACAATCTCAGCTGAGGACATTTCCTGGGGCTTAATGGCCCGTGGCTGTGTTTCAGGTGATCATCATCTGCCAGCCAGTCATTAATCCCCTAGAAATGCCCTGTACCTCAGTCATTATTGCTTA
Source organism: Pelodiscus sinensis (assembly GCF_049634645.1). Lineage (NCBI taxonomy): Eukaryota > Metazoa > Chordata > Testudines > Trionychidae > Pelodiscus > Pelodiscus sinensis. The sequence goes on from NC_134712.1 coordinate 204,471,695, forward strand.
AATATGTTTTTTCTCTGAATAAAATACTTCTATGTTTAATGGATCTTCCAGGGATAGATGTGTTCTTTCAGTGGTGGGGACTGGAGGTTTAGTAACATGTCAAGGAAGTGCTAACTTTGAGAAGGAGAGAGAACCTAGAAATCCTAAAGTCTATAAACTCCAACATCTACTTTTCATAATTTAACAATATGCTTGGAATACTTATATAGATATGTTCTCTTGGGAGAGTTCTTTTTATCCATTTTACAATAAATACTATACAACTTTTATTAAGAAAGCTTCTATAACATTTTTCACTGTGCTTTTTATTGTAGATTTTATTTTCACTCTGTATTGCATTCTGGGGAGTACAAATTATGAAGCAACTGGTCTCAAGTACAGCAAAACATCACTGAATTGTGGAAAGAGCTCTTTGGAATATGCTTTGAAGTTTCCTGGAATAAGTTGATGGTGCCTCTTTCTGAAATGCATTGGATAGGTAGGACTCAAGATGTCTTATGAAGATGCACTAAAAATGGTCATCTGTTTTCATTTGATCTTTTTAATATGTATTCTCCTGTACACCCACATGAAATTAAGGGTCTCTCTAATTTTTCTTGTGCTTTCGCAGCATTTTGTACATTCTTGAAAAATGTGTAAAAATAATAGCAGTGAAAAGCATTATTTACATTAGAAATCATTAAAGTCATATTTGTTGGCACCTGGTAGACACAGAAACTAAATCTAAAAGTATGTGAATGTAATTTTTTCTCTAATTCTTGAATTACAGTAGAATCTAATGCCATGTCCAATTGTGCATTCATAACATACAACTACATAAAGATGAGTTGTTGAGACAAGAAACTGATTTTAAAACAGAATGATAAAATAACTCAGACTTGTATTGATTGATTGTTTTTCAATAAAACTAGATGATATGTGTTATGTAATGCAAGATTGCAACATAGATTAATTTGTTTATGGAGTATACCTGCATTTGCCAACAACATTAAAACTGATCTTGCCAACACTGACCCAAGCAAATTGTCCTCTTGAAATAAAGTACCTCCTATCACAATATATTTGCAGATCAGCTTGTTGGTTTCTGACAAAGTGATCCTGAGGAAGTTGGATTTACTATCCTGTGCAAAGTGCTATTTTGATTATTTCTACTGATATAGAAAAACTGAATAAAAACAGAGAAGGGGACTCCGAACAGCAAGATTAGCAAATATAAAGGAACTCAGTTGTTTTTCTTTCCTTATGCTCTTCCAAGACTATAAAAATAAAAAAAAATTAAAGTCAAGTAACTAAAAAACTTTAGGATGCCTTGAAAGCTTCAAACTGGTAAAAATATCTGGATTAAAATGTAATTGTATTTTTTTTTTCATTTTTCTCTACAGTAATAAGTTATATTAATAGAGAGCTCAGATGTACATAAATACCCTGATTTTAATGAACTCACAGTTTTAGACTTCAGCTATAGCAGAGAATTCATGCCAGCATTTACAAGTTGGATGCCTCCAGTTGGCCACCTAACTCTGTATTTAAATAAAATTGGCTTGATTTTCAGTGGTGTTGCACACCAAGCCTGTTTGCATAGGTGCCTCCCTTGAGGCACCCAAGTTTGAGGCCAAAATTTTTAGTCTATTAGGCACAAGCAATTTGACTTTCTGTCATTTGGGGCTATGCTCAAAGCCTGAAATATATTGAAGTGGGAAAACAGATGTTTGAATAGAGATGAATCTAAGATGCAATGTCGGGTTCAGACTTCCCTAAAGTATGGGAATGTTTGTATCCAAGATTTTTAAGTCAGACTCTTTTCTAATTTGTTTAATTAAAACATGAACAAATTGGCCCTTAGAAAAGTTGAAAATCTTCAGGTTAAAAGTATTGTGTTTGTCTTTTTATTCATAGAGTTACTCATTCCTTGGTAGAATTCTAACCTCTGATAAGAGATTTGATAAATGAAATCATGAATTTCTAACTCTTATTGTGGAAATATGATCTAGCTGATAAAACACAGGATAGCAGCCAAAAAAATCCAGGTTTTATTCCTAGTTTGTGACCTTGGGCGTGTAACTTAATTGCTCTGTGCCTCAGTTTCTCCATCTTTGAAATGGGGATAGATGGACCTATGTCGCCAGAGTGTTACATGGTTTTATTTAAATTATATGGGTAGCTTAGAGATGGGTACTTTAAAGATGAGTGTGCTACAATGTGTGACATTTAGCAACAATATATATTGAAATATCACACTCTTGCAATCTTTGATAAATTTGTAAACAGAATATTCTTACTAGAGAACTATAGGCAGGAAAGGAGTCCCTCACTGGCTTTTAAATGTCCAACTGAGCTAAAACTTCATAGGTTCCTATGATATTGTTGCAGCTTATCTTCGGGTTCCTATGTTTCCAAATGCATTGTGTGCACCAGAAGTCTCTATTTGATATGTATAACAATGAAACAACCTAATGAATATTTTAATCTGATTGTAATTTATTAAATTATTTTAAAAATTACCTTAAGCAATGTCATTTATTTATATGTAGTAGTGAAAAGAACACGATGTCTAAGGTAAATGCAAGTTAAAGACTTTGGACTGTGAAAGTATGTCACATTTAACATGAAGTCAAGTATCAGAGGGGTAGCCGTGTTAGTCTGGATTTGCAAAAGCGACAAGGAGTCCTGTAGCACCTTATAGACTAACAGATGTATTGGAGCATAAGCTTTCATGGGCAAAGAGGGTCGAAGTGGGTCTTTGCCCACAAAAGCTTATGCTCCAATACATCTGTTAGTCTATAAGATGCTACAGGACTCCTTGTCGATTTAACATGAAAATGTTCGTAATTCACGTGGAGTATCCAAAAATAAATCCAATAATGCAAAGAAAAGGAAGTCAGAAATATAAAAAGGTAAAAATATTTATGATGGAACACAATGGTCAGATTCTGTGCTGTGCCTCTTAATACAAAACACTCCACCCTTCCAACTTGCAGCCGTTCCCAGAGCATGTCCAAATACTGGATTCTGTGAGGTGTGGTTGCTGTAGGGCTGTGTACTGGGCCTGTTCAAAATCACTGTAATAGGGTGGCAGCGGAGCCCACAGTCAGGCCCTTACTTCCTATATAACTCTGAGTATGAAAGTTGTGATGAAATTATCAGATGTCTACTATTCCCCCATTCCTCTTTAAGTTGCAGTAGGCCATAGCTATTTGGAAACCTTTAATAGACTTTTATTAGTCTTTAATTTCAATATACAAATTTTCAAGTACATTTTCCTGTCAAGTTACGGTCTAGTAGCCCTGAGCAGAACATGACACATAGAAATGCAGGATATGAATCAGTCAAGCAGAGAAAACCGGTCTCTCACATTAGAAAGAAAGCCAATAGCTTTGCATGGTCGCATAATACCTTGTTAGCCATCACATAAGGGGAAATGATCACCTTGTCTTAAGGTCTCTGTTTCTGTGTAATCTAGGAGGCTTCAGAGTCAGAGCTGGACAGTGATTTGAACAGAATCGATTTCATTAACTGAATTAATTAAATGTTAATAGCAAATATTACCTAGTGCTAATAGATGAAACAAGCAATGATCACTTATGGTTTGGTTATTTTTTTCTTTCTTGCTTATCTCCCCACTTTTCTTACAGGATTCATTGCTCCTTTTCATTGCATTCACCACCTGCTTTTTATTTGAAAAATTATATGGAAAGAGCTGATATCAGATTAATTCTGGAAGGGCATCTAGTGAGCAAAATACTATGCAGAATTTATGGAATTTTCCTCAGTAACTCTTTTACATTAAAATGCTGTCACCTCATGTCCCTGACAACTCAAATGTTCTGTATGCGGAGCTCTTAGCTTCATATATCTGGGTAAGAAACTTTATAAATATTTGTGTCACCAAGGTGTGGGGAGCCACTGGGCCTTGCACCTCGATCTACAGCCAGATGTGATTCTCAGCGTGGAGGTAGAACAGAAGGTTTATTGGTTTACAGGGACTCATCATAGAACAGACTTGTTAGCACAGCAGCCAGGAGCAGTCAATACAATCCACATATTTACTCTGGAGACATCATCACTGGACCTAACCATGTCAGTTATACGATCAAGGGCTCATATTCCTGTATATCCAGCAATGTGATATATGCCATCATCTGCCAACAGTGCCCCTCTGTGATGTATATTGGACAAACTGGACAGTCACTTTACCAAAGAAGTAATGCTCAGACATCAGAAATCTCCACGCACACAAACCTGTCAGCCAGCATTTCAATCAAATTGGTTGTTCTCTTAAAGACCTGACAACATGCGTCTTACATCAAAGAGACTTTAACACCAGATTACAGAGGAAGACCTCAGAACTTTTATTTATGCTAAAATTCGACATGTTGCGAATCGGCCTTAATAGAAATGATAATTATCTTACACATTACAAAGACAGCCTCCCCAACTTTTGATATTCGTAGTGACCCTAGATTAGCCACTTAATTGGCTCTTACAATAAGCAATTTCCTCCTTCCTTGTCACTTCCCCTTTCCTTCCCCCCACCTTCTATTCTATGTAGCTGACTTGTCAGTTTGTAATAATTTTCTTACCTTCTTTCATTGTCTCCCTCTGTTATAAAATGGTCATGCCTATTCACTTTCAGAATATTATCTGAAGCAGTGGGTCTGCCCCACAAAAGCTCATCACCTAATAAACTATTTTGTTAATCTTTAAAGTGCTACATGACTGCTTTTTTGTTTTACCAAGATCAAACTAACACGGCCACCTCTCTGTGACTATTCATTCAGTCTAGGTAGTGAACTATTATACTCAAAATCTCTATATATATTTAGAGTGTATCTGTCTGTCTATGAGTCCACTTGTTCAAGAACTCATAAAAATATAAGAATGGCCATACTGGGTCAGACCAAAGGTCCATCTAGCCCAGTATTCTGTCTGCTGACAGTGGCCAATACCAGATGCCCCTGAGAGAGGTAACACAACAGGTAATCATCACGTGATCCCTCTCCTGTCACCTATTTCCAGACAAACCGAGGCTAGGGACACCATTCCTACCCATCCTGGCTAATAGTCATTGATGGATTTAAATTCTATGGCTGTGTCTACACTGCACCCCTTTTCCGGAAAAGGGATACAGATTAGACCAGTAGGAATTGCAAATCCGTGGGGGATTTAAATATCCCCCGCAGCATTTGCATTTACATGGCTGCCGCTTTTTTCCGGCTTGGGGATAAGCCGGAGAAAAGCGCCAGTCTAGATGCGATTCTCCGGAAAATAAGCCCTTTTCCGGAGGATTTCTTATTCCTATCCCCCGCGGATTTGCAATTTCAATTGGTCTAATCTGCATCCCTTTTCCATAAAAGGGGTGCAGTGTAGACACAGCCTATGAATATATCTAGCTCTTTTTTGAACCGTGTTAAAGTCTTCACAACATCCTCTGGCAAGGAGTTCCAAAGGTGACTATGCAATGAGTGAAGAAAAACTTCATTTTGTTTGTTTTTAAACTGCTGCATATTAATTTCATATGGTGACTCTTAGTTCTTATACTGTGAGAATAAGAACATATTTTTTCCTTATTCACTTTTTCCACACCAGTCATGATTTTATAGATCTCTATCATATCCCCTCTTAGTATTCTCTTTTCTAAGCTGAAAAGTCTCAGTCTTTTTAATCTCTCTTCATATGGGACCCGTTCCAAACCCCTAAACATTTTTGTTGCCCTTCTCTAAATCTTTTGCAATGCCAATTTATCTTTTTTGAAATTAGGTGACCACATCTATACGTAGTATTCAAGATGTGAGTGTACCATGGTTTTATATAGAGGCAACTCCTACAGGATAAGAGCTAGGACCACCAAATTTGGTATGCAAATTCCTCTTATCCTAACTTAAAGCAAGGTCAGGATTTGGTTGTGGAAAATGGGAAGTGCCTGGAATGGGACTGTTTTCCATCATATGGAAAGGGATGGGGCCGATGTTTCAACAGTGGCCAATGCCAGTGCTTCAGAAGGAATGAACTGCAGAGGTAATCATCAAATGATCCATTCTCTGTCACCCATTCCCGGCTCCCGGCAAACAGCAGCTAGGGAAACCATCCCTGCCCATTCTGGCTAGTAGCCATTTATGGTTCTATCCTCCTTAAACTTTTTTTTTCTTGGTGGAACCCTGTTATAATTTGGGCCTTTCTGCCATCTCCTGGCAAAGAGTTATGCAGGTTGACTGTGAAGAAATAATATGTTTTGCTTGTTTTAAATCTGCTGTCTATAAATTTGATTGGGCTAGCTTCTTGTATTGTGTTAGTGAAGGAATAAGTAACATTTCCTTATTATATTTTCCCATACCATTCATGATTTTCTAGACCTTTAACATATCCCCCCATCCTTTAGTCATTTCTTTTCCAAGCAGAAAAGTTCCAGTCTTGTTAATTTCTCCTCATGTGGAAGTTATTCCTTCCACTTAATCATTTCTGTTGCCCTTTCTGTACCTTTTCTCGTGTGTGTGTGTGTGTGTGTGTGTGTGTGTGTGTGTGTGTGTGTGTGTGTGTGTGTGTTTCCTCTGGGACAACAAAATGATGTCATATTGTCATATCATCTGCCTCCACAGGCTTAAGGGGGTAGGCATGAGTGGTGAAAGCCCAGCTGGGAAATGCAAGCCCCAGCCCAGCCCCTGGAACCAAGCCCCACCCACTCCCAGTCCAGCGCTCCTCAGCGGCCACCTGGGGAGCTGGAGTTGCCACACACTGGCCCTGGCCTGGCTCTCCCCTCTTCAGTTGCTGGAGGAGGGGTTATGGGTGCCGCTTCGTGGCCTCAGACCTCCCCAGCAGCCAGGGGCAGAGCTGGGGCTGCTGCACTGTGGCATTGGCTCAGCCCTCCCCGGCAGCCAGGGAAGGAGACCCAGGGCTGCCATGGTCTTAACGCAGCCTACCCAGAGCCCGCACCCCAGCCTCCTCACCCACCCCCTCCATCCAGACCCCACACCCCCAGCCTGCCCCTGCTCCTGCCCCATCCCTCTGGCCAGACACCCTGCCCCCACCAAGAGGAGGATTGGTTAGCATAGCGAGCAGGAATTGTAACCCCCTTGAATATGAATATATATATAGGCAATATGATACTTTCTGTCTTATCTATTCCTTTCCTAATGATTCCCTCTATTTTGTTACTTTTTTAGTTTTTAGACTGTGTCTGCACATTGAGCAAATGTTTTCAGGGAACTATCCTATCAACAATGATTCTAAAATCTCTTTTTTGAGTGGTGACAGCTAATTTAGACCTATCACTGAATTCCATCTGCCCTTGTGTTGCCCAGTCACCTTGTTTTGTGAGATCCCTTTGTAACTCTTTGCAGTTAGCTTTGGACTTAACTGTTTTGAGCAATTTTGTATTTTCTGCACATTTTGCCACCTCACCATTTACTTCTTTTTCAAGAACATTTATAAGTTTAACAGTACTAGTCCAAATGCAAATCCCAACAGCACAACACTCATTCCTATTCTTTTTTTCCGCCTAACTTGTAAGTGGAGCAACTGGCAATGTTTTAATGATGATCTAACAATCCTTCAATTACTTGAATGACCAATCTTTTGTTATTCTTAATCACCTGCGTCGGTCTTTTTATAACAAACTCCCTGTCTCAAAGGCAAAGCTGCAATCAGCTCACACTCTGTTGCATTTAAGAACTGCCTCTGGAGCCAGGGCACGCAGCTTTAAGCAGACCTCAAGAATTAAATCCAGGGGTTCAAACTATAGGGGGGTTGCTTCCCCTAGCCCTCCACCCCAAATGATGCCTTTGTTATACAAACCAGGCAGGTAAATAGAAACAAGACATCTTGTATAGTGGATCAGCACTTGTATATTAAAGTAAGGGCTAATGGAAAGCTTGTCTTAGATCTTTATCATCTTTGCTCCACCTATGGAAAATAGCAGAAAAATGTAGAAGCATTGACTAAGTTAGATCTGTTGGGTGTACTTGGGTTTATAGTTTGGCACTGAAAAATTATACAAAAATAATCTGCTTTTCTCCCCTCCCTCTTCCTATTTCAGATACTTCCTTCTCTATTCCTTCTTGTCTTCACGTCTCTTTATTTGTCCCTGTATGTACATATGTTTACTTATTTATATAAAATATATTGGTTCTGCTCTGCTTGTTATGAGTTCCCGTCTGTGGAAGTGTATGAAGACATGCGTTTCATGTCCATAGATATTATATCTTGTATAGCTATTACATATGTCAGCTTACTACAACAATAAATATGCCCCCCTTATAAATCTACCAGAAGACTTACCCAGCATTGCTCGGGTCCTTCAGGATAGGGAGCTGGTGGGAGGGGTGCAGGGAAATAAGGGTTGGGGGCTGAGGAGGGTCTCAGGATGAGAGGATCCCATCTGGCAGGATTCTGCCCCCCACCCCCAGCGATGTCTTTTTTCCTCCCGTTCCCTGCACCACCCACCAGGGACCTTCTCTTCCCCCCAGCCACCAGAGGCTTCTCTCCCCCCATGCCAGCGCATGGCCAAGGGCCAGTGTGGGTGGGGAGAAGAGTTTGGGGCAGCGGGGCTACTTATCCATTCTGGTAGCAGAAAAATAGTGGAGCCCCAGCCCTGCTGGCCACTCTCTTGGTGGTATGGCTGCCCCCAGTGGTTTCTCTGCAATATAGCTCTCCCCTCCAGGCTCAATGCCCCCAGTGGCCACTCTAAGTACTGCGCCTCTCCTCTCTGCCTTTTGCTTTCCATGTTATGGAAAACAGTCCCATTCCCAGCACTTCCCATTTTCTTGGTGCAACCAAACCCTGACATTGCTTTAAATTAGGATAAGAGGAAGCTGCATATCAAGTTTGGTGGTCCTAGCTCTTACCGTTAAGGAGGAATTCTAGACTTACAGACAGACATTTCTAAAATATAGATACATTTTTACTCTTAAATGGCCAGTATTCAAAACATGGAGTAAGCTACTTATAGTGTTCACATATGTTGCATACTTTTCACTTCGCATGTGCCTGCCTGATTTTATCTTATGATTCCTCCTCTATTTCCACCTCAGTATTTTATCACTTCCCTTTTCCTGTCTTTCTCCCTTCCCCATCTCCTCTGTTTACTTTATACCGCAGAATATATTTTACATCCTATCTTGGAACATGTTGAGTTAGTGCAGTGAAGGCAGAGAACCCAGTAGCAACATGCCTGATTAAAGAAAAAAGAAAATCAAAGAGCATTTCAAGCACTTAGTATTTGGGATTTTATTATGACAGATTTTCCCACAGTCCTTGAATGTGAGACTTTATTAGGTCATAAATTGCAATTTCAAAAATGTTTGCCAGAAATGGAAAAGAACCATATTAATTTCAAATTCAAGTACTGTCTTTTAGCACAATGCATGTGATCATATCTCTCTCTGGCATCTGCCATGCATGGAGTATAACAGCTTACTTTAAAGATAATGAATTAACATTTTCTCAAGCAATAGCGAAGAGGAGTCCTGTGGCACCTTATAGACTACCTGAAGTGTAGGAGCATAAGCTTTCATGGGCAAAGACCCACTTCGTCAGATGCATGCTTTTGCAGATTCAGACTAACACGGCTACCCCTCTGATACTCTCAAGCAATAGGAGCTTATGGGTATAGTTTTGAGGATGCTGAGTTCTCTGTTCATGCGGTTGACAAAGGAAGCCTCGTGAAAGAAGGTTTACCGGAGTGGTTGACAAAGGCTTCCTTTGTCATCTAGACGCAGCTAGACTGCCGCACTGTGCCGGATCAGCTGATCGTTAGCACAGCATTGCAACCATTTTTATTTTAATGAAGCAGGGATTATTTAAATCCCTCTCCTTTACTACGCCAAATAAACTATTTTACATGGCTCCGTCGACGGAGCCATGTAGTCTAGACATAGCCTCAGTGTGAGCATGTCTACCAGCCAGGTAGTAAGCAACTACGTACTGATACTCATGATAATAATAAAGCTTACTTAATTAGAAAATACCAGATATTTATGTATCTGGTATTTTCTCAATTTATTTCCTGGATAGAAAGCTCAAATACCAGACTGTCCGGTTTAAAACTGGACACCTGACAACCCTAGATGCAGATTCAGAGCCTTTATACAGGCCTTCTGCATAAGGATTAATTGCTTCCAAAGCGAACAAGAACTGGATTTTGGTTCTCCTTTGCTGAGGTGAATGAGGGACGTCACAAGGTTAGTTGGACCTTCTCCATCCTTCCTACCTTTGCACACTCATTGGAGGGGCAATTAGAATCTTCATCATATCAGAGATTTTATTATTTGCATCCACATATTCTTAATTATAAAGAACAATGGAGTAAATATAACAGTCTATCATATAGCAGCAGAATTGTTTGTCACTAGTGAATTTTTAATTTTTTGTTGTTGCAAGAGGCTTTCTATCTATGCAAATAATTAGTAAATAGATAAGGTGACAGCATATGGTGCCAAAGAACACATATCTAGCTTAAGATTTTTGTAGGTCCAATAAAACTTCTTGTGTACTGCAAATGGCTTCCTCCCTGTGGTTCTTTATAACAGTTGTTAATATTTTCCATGAAGACTTATGAGGTCTTTAAGAATTCGCTTGAAACATAACCATATCATGTATTTCCAGGGGCAAAGTTGATAGGCTTGAACCTTCCTGACTTTTTTGTCTTTCCTTCTAAACAACCTAAACAAAATGAAATGCCAAGACTTCTCCCCCACATTTCCACACATGACAACTGAAAAGTGGGATTTGGAAGCACGAAGAGACAGGGGATTTTTGCAGTGTGTGAGAGAAACAGCTGCATAGCATGCAGCAGACCACCAGCGGTGCGTTAGGGGAAAGAATATGGTCTAGAGAAAAGGAGTAGGAGGATGACAACTACGCAAGTAGGACTGGGAGTAGACAGAGAAAGGCAGAAAGTGAATAGCATAAATTTCAGGTTATCTTTTCACTGAACATGTGGTCTTCAAACTATAGGTAGCATTAGCAAAGGAACAGGCATTTCAGGAAGAATCGCACTTGAGCAAATAGCTCATGGTCAGATAAGACTTGTGGTCATTAAAGTCCCCGTGGTGCTTTTTCATCAGCACTAAGGTATTTAACCCTGGTGCTCTTTCCAAATCTGGGTTAGGAGCGTTCTGTCTTTTAAATTGTCCATGCAGTTTCAACTTGCTATGCTGTGAGGGGGTTTTTGTTATTATTTCTTGACCTGAATTGTTATCACATTGCTGTGCATATTCTACCACCCAGCTGGCTGTATTTTGTCTGTGAATGATATAAACTGCACATACTGCAAAACAAGAAAATAGCTTTTTCTGATAGATTACATTGGTTTTCCACTTTTACACAAATCAAGGAAATGAAATGTTGTGTTGGTGATTTCGGGGAGTCTACAAGTACTTGCATTTCCTTTTGCTCCTGCCAGACTCTGCTGCTCCACTGGGTTTGTAAACATGCTACTAAAGATATGCTGAGGCCTCCCTAGTACTGACCATCATGCCTTTGAGGATTAACATCATCCAGCATATTTCTCAGGGCCATGGCCCAGCACTGACAACATGAGTATTACTAAGTAATGTGCTCCAAACATTGCCAGGTAGCCTAATAGAGGGGAAAATAGAATATTGCTGTTAATTATTTTAATGAGCTTTCAGATGCACAAAAATATAGAGCAGGATGTTTATATTTTACAATATTTTGTAAATATATAAAGTCAGATGTACTGTATGACATAGCAGCCACTAGGATGTTAATCTTTGCTAATTATAACCCCACAGTTACCAGAGGTGTTGTTTATTCTAAATATAAGGGCAGTCTGTGCAGCAATAGAAAATGTAGTCTACTGTACTTCTGACTAAATATTCAAAAGCGTAACACAATATACCAAATTCAGTCCCATAGCCTGTGCCAGTCATAATTGCCAAAAATATACATCAGTATTCTTGTGTTTTTTCCTGGACGGTTTTCTGGAAAAATGAAGCTCTGTAGAGGTCTAAATAAGCAGCAGGATATTCGCTGCTAAATATTCTGAACTAGTATCTGCTTTTCCGCTAAGGTGATCTCAGAACAAAAACATCAGTGTCAGCGTCCCTGAGAGTGCATTGCTAAAGTAATGACATCAGGGTGCTGATTTTTGGACCAGGAAATATACCATAGGTACATGTGTATAAGTGCTCACAATTGTTACTTATATAATACAATTTTGTTCTCCACAAGACAGATTTCTTGGCCACTATGTAATATATGTGGGTTATCTAAATTCTAAATATTAGAGTTTGACAAACTGCACACAGTATTTAATAACCCCAAGGGTCTTTTTTCTTGCTGTCTATCCCCCTTATTTTGGAGAAAATGAGTCATAAAAGGAAGGAAATGTGTTCTCAAGTCATGTGTCCTGCAACACTAATTGATTGTCTAGAGAGATACATTAGATGTTATATTTGCAGCATGAAGTCCCATCAGTTGTCTCCTTTTCAGCTTTTTATAGTTGTGACAACTGTGGTCTCTATGTTTATATCTACACAGCAGGGATAAAGTCAGATTAAGCAATGTGAGTTCAGCTACATCGATTGTGTAGCCGCAGTCAAAATAACGTATTTGGCTTTTGACGCTGTCTACACAGCAGGAAGTCAAAGGAAGAACACTCTTCCTTCAACTTCCCTCTTACTCGTCATAAAATGAAGGTTACCATGAGTCGGAGTAAGAAGTCCACCAGCTCAACATTATTTTGAAATAAATACTTGTAGGCTGTGTCTAGCCTGGCCAGTTTATCCACAAAATCATCTGCTTTTGCGGAAAAACTTTGCCAGCTGTCTACACTGGCCGCTTGAATTTCCGCAAAAGCACTGACGATCTCATCTAAGATTGTCAGTGCTTTTGCAGAAATACTATGCTGCTCCCATTCGGACAAAAGTCTTTTTCCGAAAAACTTTTGCGCAAAAGGGCCAGTGTGGACAGCAGAGATTTGTTTTCCGCAAAAAAGCCCCGATCGCGAAAATGGCTTTTGCGGAAAAGTGTCCTGTCAATCTAGATGCTCTGTTCCGAAATGCTTTTAACAGAAAACTTTTCCGTTAAAAGCATTTCCGTAAAATCCTGCCAGTCTAGATGTAGCCGTAGTGTTAGACACACACTATGTTATTTCGAAATAATGTCAGTTGCTCTGGAATAACTCTGCTGTGTAGACATACCCTAAGGCTATGTCTACACTGCTGGGATTTGCCAGCAGAGAGTATGCTAATGAGCACTTCATTGTTGCGCTGTCATTAGCATATTCTCTGCCCAAGGCTTTTTGCGCAAGAGATTTTCGCGCAAAAACAAGCAGTGTAGATGGGTCCATTCTGTGCAAAACCTCCCTTTTGAGCAAGATCTGTATACCTCCTTTTTTGAGGCATAAGGATCTTGTGCAAAGGGGAGTTTTTGTGCAAAACAGACTGGTCCACACTGCTTGTGTTTGCGCAAAAACCTCTTGCGCAAAAAGCCTCAGGCAGAGAATATGCTAATGATGACGTGACAAATGCTAATGAGAGCTTCATTAGCATACTCTCTGCTGGCAAAAGCCGGCAGTGTAGACATAGCCTAAATGTGGTACCTCTGCACAAATGTGAGGATGGAAGCACAGAGCTGGCACATTACATTGTTGCAGCAAGAGATTGTGTTACTGGGCGCATACTGTTTTTGATGCTTTGTTACTGGTGTTATTGTAAGAGCAGTAATCAACCTTATCTCTTTTTTGAAGAAACTACATGTATTTGATAATCAGCCAAACCACAGCATCCTCCTACTTGATGTGGGGCATCCATCCAAGAGCACAAAGAAAAAGATGCTTTGTGCATGACATATATTATGCTTCATTGCATTGCAACCCTCTTCTGACAACAAAAAGTTACTGCTTGACTCTAGGAGGTGGGACTGGAGTCTGAGCCTGCCCAAGCCCCATCACCTTGGGGAGCAGAGCAAAGCCCAAGTCTCATCACCCTGAACAGGTAGGAAAGGGACAAACCCAAGGACTTTGTCTCAAGGTAGGGTGCCTGTGTGACGGAGCTCAGGCTTCAGCCCCAGCCTCCGGCCCGTCTGATGTGAGCCCTGGTGACTTTGGGGTCCCAAACCACAGTTTGAGAACTGCTGCACTATGCAACTGGAGGAAGCCATCCAAGCAATCTATTTATGTTACGTGGCCCTTCACTCACGGACAGGATGGCTGCTATTCTCCCATAGATTGAATACAAAAGAGAATTCCCGGGATAAAGCGCCATTTGGCAACAACATATCAGACATGACTGAAGGGAGAGAAAAGAGAAGCTCCTTGTGTGAAGTTAGGTGGACTGTCCCGCTGCCTGCATGCTCTGCGGCTTTGCTCCGCGTCTCCCAGGTCAGCAGACTAGGGAGACGGAGCAAAGCCGTGGAGGACTTGGGCGGTCCCGCCACCCCCGTCTCCCTGGTCTGCTGGGGGGGGGGGGTGTAGCTAGTGCCCCCCCCCAGCAGACCAGGCTTTTCTTGCCTACCCCTGGGGTAGAGCAGCTGGGGGCTGCCGGGTTGGTCCCGCAGCGCCGCTCCGGACCAACCCGGCAGCACCCCAGCTCCTCTGCCCCAGGCGTCCTGATTCAGCCGCTGCTGGTCAGTTTCAGCAGCGGCTGAATCAGGACGCCTGGGGCAGAGCAGCTGGGGTGCTGCTGGGTTGCTCCAGTAGCGCCAAGGAGCCGCGCTACTGGAGCAACCCAGCAGCACCCCAGCTGCTCTGCCCCAGGCGTCCCCAAGTCAGCCGCTGCTGAAACTGACCAGCAGCTGACTGCAGGAAGCCCGAGGCAGAGTTGCTCTGCCCCAGGCTTCCTGGAATCAGCCGCTGATCAGTTTCAGCAGCAGCTGACTTGGGGACGCCTGGGTTTCTTAAGTTGAATCTGTATGTAAGTCAGAACTGGCATCCAGATTCAGCCGCGGTTGAAACTGATCAGTTTCAGCAGCGGCTGATGCCAGTTCCGACTTACATACAGATTCAACTTAAGAACAAACCTACAGTCCCTATCTTGTATGTAACCGGGGGACTGCCTGTATTTCAAAATTATTTTGAAATTACAGGCTTCTTATTTCAAAACAATAACCCCTGCTTCTGATGAGGAATAAGGCCTATTTCAAAATATGTGATTTCAAAATAATCTCATAGTGTAGACATAACCATAGGAACCAAACCCAGGGAAGAAATGCTTTGGTCTTTACAGGTAAATGACTGAATGGCTTTCCAGATTAGTTAATATTTATTTACTGTGCACTCTCTCTTTACAATGTGCCTGAATCCCTCTATGAACTTCAGGTTTTTTTAGCATTACATCACCCTATTAGGAATCCTAAATTCTGATGTAAACACTTTGAATAAATATGGCCCATCTGTCTTGTTAGGGAATTCCCAAGTGCTGTAACAATTTGAGCTTAACCAGAGACAAAAGTTTTTCTAATATTTCTGTCGCCAGCTCCTCCACTCTTGTCTCTCATACTCTGATGCACACAGGCATTTCTGTAGCCTGAGGTAAAGTGGGGGGCAGGGCAGATTGTCCCCCCATCTTTTTGCTTATCAGGGCATCCCCCAAAAGCTATCACAATTGCAGGCCACATGACCTCCAAAACACATCTCACAGGCATGTTTAAACGCAAAGATGCTCTGAAAACAACCACCAGCATATAAAGCCCAACAAATGTTATTCAGAGACTCCACTGGGTGTGTCAAGTAATAAACTGGCCTCAATCAGTGTGAATACCTGGCTCCCATTGTGTCAGCCACCACAGCCAGAACACACGATATGAGATGGCCCACTGAATTCCGTCAAAACCATTCATCATAGTTAAGCCACGTCATGCCCACAAATACGTTATATACCTGCTGGCTGTCCATATATTTCAATAAATCTGGGTTTCTTTTCAGGTACTGCTCCAAAATAATACCCACTTTGATTGAAAAGACTGCTTCACAATGGTTCCAGGTTTTAGCTACCCTCAATCATTTGGATTTGTCATTGCTTTCCTTGTGGTGTTTTCTCTTTGCTTCCATGTGGAGCAGTGATATAATGACTACTGTATTTTCTCTGAATATGTTACCGTTAGTGAACTCCCATTGCATGTGACACCCCTCCATAACCATACTCCCAAACCAACATAAATATGCAATTTATGCTATGCATGTCTTCCTCCTCTGCAGTTAGCCCAGACTGAACTGGGCTACTCCCTTTTATACTGTGGCAGTTGGAGCATGCCCGGAAGAACTTCTACAGCTGAGAGAGCTTACTTAACCCTTTCTCCCCCAGGGCAGGGCCTGAATCTTTCATCACAGATGGCAGCTCATGTACCTCGTACCAACTGAGATGTTGCTCTAGTCCTGTCCCCTCTCCCTTGTGTAGGAGGAGGGAATATACCTGCCAAACCATGCTTCCAGCTGGTCCTGGTGAAGCTTCTCCAGGGCTGCATGGAATAAATATACTCTTGCAATCAACTGGAAAGGCAGTAAAGTGACCTTTTCCTGACCTGGCTCCAGTTGCTTCCTGAAAATCCCTGTAAACCTTCCCCCTTCTCCCCACCTCTTCTCCCTATCCTTTGTAGGAGGAATCCTTAACGAGACAATGGCTTTTTTTCCAGCCATCCAGCCAAAGACCTCCATCCCACCCACTTTGAAAGTTGTAGTAAACACATTGCCCACAATATTCTGCTTTCCTAGTGGGACCAAATTCTTACCTGATGTAAATCAGTATGCTGCCATTGACTTCAATTTTTGGTTTGTTCTTCAGTTTGGTTCATTGTGTTTTTTCACTTCCTATATAGTTCATTAAAAGATGGTTACAGTCCAAATCACCATAAAGTGATTTAAAACACAACTGCCTGCATTGTGGCATGTTTGCACTCAAGAGATGTTTCTGTAAAATTAGGTATATTAAAAAACAAATGTCCTATTCCATGGAAGTCCCATGACTGTCACCACATTGAATGCAGAGTGCACTTAGTGATTTATTGTATTTCATTTACAGTTGCCAGCTATTAAGTAAGTGGCAAGAACTTTCCAAGTTTGTTTTGGGGCTTGAGATCTAGAAAAATAAATTCAGAACAAATAAACTCACCAAACAAGCCTTGCCTCTTTCCCGTCAGCCAACTGTCTGCAAACAGATCACAATTTTTGCAAATATATTTGTTATTCAAAACTATTTCTCAATTCCTTCTTCAGCGGCTTGGCTCACTGTGAGTATTCAATATATTGAGTATGAACTATTTCATTGGAATCGGACGTCACAGGTTCTAATACTTGTCGATTACTCTTGAGGGGATGCAGCATATATTTTGCACTTGTAGATTTTCATAAAAGGCTGTATGAATATACCAACAGGGTGGCCAGGGCATAAGGGACTGGCTATTCTTTCTGGGTTTTTGAAAGTACACACAAGCTCCCTGAACCCATGCACCCAGACAATTGCCACTGTGCAACCATCTCAAGGCCTTGGCTAGTCTAGGAGGCATAAATTAAGTTACTGGGACACAAAAATAAATAGGTGAAGAGAAAAAGGGGAAAAGTTTTTGATAGAGAATATGAAGTTTCCTGAGGGAGAGGTGGGGTGAGCTGGCCGACAAGGGGAACATTGGCTTATTCTGTTCTCAGCCTGCAACAGTATAATCTTTGGCTGCTTTTGTAAACTGGCTCTCACTTTATTTGCTAGCTTTGCCCCAGCCTGACTATTTCAGATATCTCTGTTGTCTCTTGATCAATATAGCACTTAAATAACCCCATAAACTGCAGTGAACCACAAAGGATTCTTGAGAACAACAAAGCAAATCAAAACACTACTTCTCCTTTCAGTGGAAAAATGATGCAATAGTGCTCAAATTTGAAAAATGACCTAAAGGAAAAAAAGGATCCGATTTGAAAATCAAATACAAGTGACAAAAAGATGGAGAGGTTTGAGGGAAATTGATTGTTGAACACTTTAGTCTCATTCTGTCCTAAGTATGGGTAGTTCCTGCTCCTAAAGTAACATTTTAAGCAACAAGATAGTGTTGCATAATTTATTTGCGCTTTACTTTGATCTATAGAATGAATTGCTTTGTCTTGTTGGAATCTGAAACACGCCTGCAAACAAGACTTTCCTCCGTGCCTTTCTCTTTGATAGCATTATACAACTTGCTCTCTTTTCTATTTTGATAGTGACATCTATTGGAGCTTTGAAGAATATTCTTTTAAAATATTTATCTTTTTCTAGATCATAAGGTAAATACCAAGGAAAATAAAAATCCCAAGCAGAACAAAAGCAAGTAAATTCATCTGAGTGATAAAATTTGATCAAATAGATAATATTTGCTTGTGTATGTATATGTCTCTGCAAATATCAATATATAGCTACGAAAGATGACAATACAGGTTTAACAAAAGAAGTTCCAAACTATATGATTCCAAAAGAATTTTGAAACAGTTATACCAGAACCGTAGGTATGTTTTTTTTTATTCTGCCCATTATGAACATATGGGCAATAAGAAGTTAGTGTCCGGATTTAGATTCTTAAGGGTATGTGCACATTCTTGGGTTTTGATTCAAGGCCATTTCTAACAATAATTCACGTGCAATTTAAAAAAGAACTGTTGGAGCGAGAGGGATGTCCATTGCTTACATTTTATTATCTTTATTCGTGCCACAATCTGTGTTACTGAAGGACATTTGTATATCAGATGGGAAAGCTGAAACAATTAATAAATCAGATAACTTCAGATCTTCATCCTCACTTGATGTAAAAGCAACCAAAAAATAAAGCTGGTTTCTTCCTTCACAGAGCTTCTAACCATTTGCTTTTGGGTAAGAACATCATATACTGGAGGGCTATATGCAGTAAACATGGGTCTACTAGAATTCTTTGTGTGGGTGCTTTTCAGGAGGACAAGTCAAGTTATCACTGAATTAAGTTCACTGAACTTAGACAGAGAATTTGCCCAGCTATAAAGAGAAAATGATTAGCAATTAGCAAGAGCTAGGATTGGTAGCAAAAGGAAAGAAAAGTTAAATTCTTGAACTTCAATTTTATGGACTCAAAATTTAAAAGTGAATCTCAGATAACAGAACCAACTGTGGAAATTTACAAATTTCACATCAATTTATAGGAAAATCATAAATTTGCTTGAAATTATGTAAATTTTTGTGGGTTATCACAAGTGTCACAATATGTGGTTTTGTCCCTTAAATCCCTTATTCCTAGAGTCATGTTATTACTTATGTATTTAAATAAAGCAAGTTTCTAGCCTTATAGTTGCAGAGAAAAGCTTGCAGATGTAACCCTTGGAGACCCAAAATCCAGAAGGTAAAAAAAGAAAATGCCTAAATTATTTTTCAAAATCTCATAATTGTTAAGACAATCTCATGATTTTTAGAGACTCTCTCAAAATTTAAAATGTGTATGATAGCTACTGAAATCTTGTGATTTAAACTGAGATAGTTCTTATCATGGCCTCCATTAAAAACCTTTACTGTGTGGGGGTTCCTAAGATACCACCCATTTTTATGTATGTATAATAGCAAATGTAGTTTTGTTAATGGCAATAACTTTATATATCCATATCCATTAGGTTGGTATATTGATTTTTTGTTTCTTTAACAATGTATCTCAGCTGGATAAAATTAACTCTAATTTGCATTAATCTTCTTGTTGCATTAATGGCTAAGAGACATACCCCATATATATTCCTGAGCAAAGTGGGATACTTACTATGATTTTTGAATGCCAATATCCAGAATGCGCTTCATTCATAAATGTTGTATCACCTATTGAGTGATAAGTTTAAATTTAAGGAGGCTTTATTAACTAGAGTAGCAAATCTCTCTTGAGCAGGTGACTACTCAAAATTTGTTATTTTGCAACTGCTCCATTCATATGATGAAGTGTGGATTTTATTTATGTGGTTTAATCCTTCTAGATGCAGTCTACTGTTTTCACAGCTTCTGATTTGGCTTATGTTGTTAAACTTATTGTAAAGTATTCCCTTCACAGACATGTTGAGTTCTGATTTACCTCTCAAATTAGGGGATTTGCTAAATACTCCAATTCACTTCTTTCCTTCTCCCATTTTTTCTGCAATATTTAGGATGTCATGCTAGTGAGTTTCTCCAGGCATCTCAACAGTTGCTAATTATACATTGTTCTACTTTTCACTGAAGTCTCTAAGAATGTAGTTGATTTTTAAACACCAGATTCTTATTTAACACAAATTGGTTTTGCACCTAAAAATACAATAAGCGTGATTATAAAAGGTACAACAATTTGTTGTTGTGTTAATTGCTGTTAAAAACCAATGAGGCAAAACTTTATATGACTATCCCTTTGTTTTCATATTTGAATTATTTTATGACACAGCTAGCAATGAATTGAACATGCCAGCTGCTGGCAGTTCATTAATTTTTTTATGCTCTTAAGAACCTAGATAGAAACTTCTTCCTGTCAGAGTATTTGCTACTTTGATCTCCTTCAAGTCATTGCCTTATAATGCATTGATCCATTAGCTTATTGCTGTCACAGTATTAGACACATTTTTCTAGTTGCTAAGCAGCTAGATACATGAGTCATAGGACATTGTTAGTTTCTTCCTAGTGTAACTGTTATTTTTTCTTGCCACGTAATTTTTTTTGGAATGAGAGTGTGGTCAAACAAGGAATTTAGCTCACAAATTAGAATAATATGATTGTTTTTTTTATTTCCGCTGCTTTGCCAGACCTAGAAAAAAGCAAAATAATATTCTGCAAGGGAATACTACCTCCCTGAAATGAAAACACTACCCGCACCTTTGCTTTGTTTTGTTGCTAATTTTTTCATTGTTTGAACTGGTGTAAATCTGGAGTTATTTCATTGACTTTAGTGCTCTTTATATTTCCTCATAATTTAACTAATTTCAAGCCAACATTGACTTTGATGAACTTCTATTCTCAAGGGGCTTCTACCTTGGCTCTTCATATTTAACTTTTACTCTGTACCTCACCATTTATTTCTTGTCCCCAATTTCTCAGGCCTCATTTCTTAGATGTAATTGGGGGTTGGAAGCAATTAGTTAATGGCTTTCTATAACTGTGTTCTTTTTTCTTGGGACCAGGTTTTCAAGTTGGCTCACATGAGTGCAACAGCTCCATAGATGTAACATTCTTTGCCCATAAAAGTTTTAATGATAGTCTTTTGAAATGACTTGCAAGATTCCAACATTACCTCTAACCATATTGGATCATTCTATACCATATGTGTCTAAACTATTCTGTATGTTTCTGCTCTAGATTTTAATCTCTTCAGAATAAGGACCATGTCTTCTTGCCAGTGTCATTGGCCCGCAGTAAGAATTCAATTATAATATCAATATACTAATTTCTTTTCCCTCTTGCACTCTTACACTAATTCAGTGTAATTTAAAGTATCCATGTCTTGACTCTATGAGTCTAGGGCATTATTTCTACACCAATGCATCACTTTTCATTACATCAAATTAATACTCATGTAATTTCCTATTTCGCCTCTGAGCCCATTTCCCTAATCTGTCAAGATTATCCTGTAAAATAGCTACATCCCAGGAGTCTTAACTACTCCCCCAATTTTAGTATCATATGCAAATTTAATGATCTGGCATATTACAGCTTTGTCTAAATCACTGAATAAAACATGAAAGATTGCCAGTGTTAATCTTGGCCTCTGTGGGACTCTACTCCTCACCAACTGTATTTCCACCTTTAACTCTCCACTTTCTACATATTAACAAGAATCTTGATCCCCCAGATGACTCTCTGTGGGCAGATTCCTGCACTCACATGGAGTACAACTGAAGCTAATGAGGCTCTACACGAGGTACAGATGTCTGTGTATGTGCAACAAATTACAGCTCAAGGACTGCAAATAGGTGCAGATCTGAACACTACTCGTAATTGAAAAGAACTTGGTTTTCAGGACTGAACTTTGTACCATAAGTCCATCTTTAGTCATGTCATCTATATGAATAATTAATTAGCAAACCCATGCTTACTGGCTTTTGAATGATCCGCCATTTCAGATTTTGTCTAGGGCTTTCTGCAAACCCAGAGACATCAGATCTTTTGGTTTTCTTAAACCAAGATTTATGTCATTTTAAAATGTAATCAGCTTTGTCTGACATGATTTGCCCTTTTCATCGCCATGACTCATAACTATTAAATTCTACTTACATTACTGTAAGTGTATAGCTATCTATAAATATCTCAAAACCATTTCTTCATTTAAGAGCCTGATTTCTGTGAGGTATTGTGCTCCCTCAACTCTAGCTTTAGGCAACAGACATGAAGGGAATCTTGCACAATTTAGCAGAATTGTTGGATTTATAGGTTTTTAATTATCAGTCTTTTCCCTAGAACTTTTATTTTATATATTAGGAATATTCCTGCCCTTTTCTAATCTGATTTTTCTTCTCTGGGCTCAAAATTCTCACAAATAATTAATGACACAAATATTTGATCTCTAATCTTACATGTTATACAAAATATGACTCTATTTAATATCTCATGCTTTATTTATCTCTTATCTAAACATTTCTTTACTATTTTTCTCCAGAAAATTCTGTTTCCTTCAGTTATTCTCATTAATATCGTAAAGTAGCTTTATCTTATTTATTTCACATGCTGTGCATAGTGATTTAATCTGTGCTTTATAGTTTGATCCATTCACTTCATTTTTATAAGTAGGTCTGAATAATTTTGTGCTACTAGCTCTGTCTGTAGTTGCCATATTTTTACCATTTGAGCTGAAACTTTCAATGCTGGATATCTCCCTCAGGCTGACTTGTTTTACTAAATTTCAGGGAAAAAAACATTTTTTTTTTCAGAGAATGAGATTACATTGTTTTACCCATATGAAATAAAAATCTGGTGACAAAAATCTGTTCCTTGTGACAAGTTAGCATCTCTGTGTTTTAGATCCGAGTCCTGAAATTTGGCCTTTTGTGTCAGGGGTGTTTTTCTTGCCATCCCTGGGAAAATCTCCTCAAATTCAAACAAGTTAAAGCACTTTGAAAAAAAAATCTCTGTTCACACATGCTCTATAGAAACTTGCTATAACTTTCCAGGTAAATTCTCTTAAAGATGCTGTCTGCAATGAGTACCTTCCAGCCCAGGGCTACAGGGGCTAAGCAGGATTTTCCTTGCAATTGCTTATGCCAGCTGCTGTAGGCTAAGCACTAGAAGGGAAAGCAGTAAGACTATCTCTTCTGGGATCTGAATGCTTTTCCTGCTGGTGCCCAGGCAACTTGGAGACAGATGCTTCATGATCTGTATGCAGAAAAGAGAAGAGCTGGAATTGGAGAATGAGGGATAAATGGAAGAGAAGAAATATGCAGGAAGGGATGGAAATTTGGACTGGAAACTGGTCAGGAAACTAGATTTTGGAGTTGGGGTTAGAGAGACTGGGACTGGCTAGGAAAGGAGTCTGGGACAGGGAGCAGGAAAGGGGAGAGACTGAGATCTGGGAGAAGGGAAACCAGCCTTTGCACTGAAAGTGTCAGGAGTCCTGTGGAGGAAAAATAATATATGAGCACCTAATTAAAGACTTCATCATAAGAAATGCATGAGCACAAATACCACCTCAGTTCTAGCTATTTCTAACTGTTGAGTGCTTGACTTTTCTCTGGAAATGTCACCATGGGATATGCTGAGTGAAAAACATTTTTCAAACTGTGACCTTTTATTTCAGTGTGAAAATGGAAACGTTCCTTCTGAATATCTGGTCGCAGTTGTTAACATGGAGCACTTGAAAAAATAGTGTCTAAAGTCTGGTAGGGCCTTTACATAACTGTAACAAAACTAGATACTGTCTCAAAGAACTTAGTCTAGTTTAGATATATTACAAATGATACTAGAAGAAGGAGGCTATTGGGAAGGAAGATCAAAGGTTATAATAAAGATCCTGGGATACTTGAGTCCTTAACTCAAATAAGTTTTTTGTTTTTCTTTATTTAAATATTTGTTCTGAGGTGGGACTGGAGATAAGGGGTGCCCCGGGAAGAAAGGACTATCCCAGCCTCCTATAATTGCAGCAGCTTGAGGCCAGATGAGAAATGCCTATCCATGGCCACTCCAGCTCCAGCAGGCAAAGCCAGAGAAGGAGTGCATGTCCTCCAGCTGGAGGATAGACAGACAAACTCTCTGAAATATGTAGCAGATAGCTGTCTTTTTATCCACCTCTTCCCCCTGCTAGCCCAGTGAGATTGTAGCTGTCCTGGGCTTCTTCTCTGGTCCCTTGCTGCCCACCTGTGGTCATTCTACAGTATAAATCCTTCCTGCCAGATGTCCCCCCTTTTCAGTTTATGGGAACAATTAAATCCCATTCACATACCATTATCCTGGCAGAACCAAACCCTGAGCTTGCTTTAAATTATGACAAGAGGAAGCTTTATTTCAAATTTGGAATGTAGTAACGGTCCTAGCTCTTAGGCTGTGTCTAGATTGGCAAGTTTTTCTGCAAAAGCGGCCGCTTTTGTGCAAAAACTTGCCAGCTGTCTACATTGGCCACTTGATTTTGCGCAAAAGCACTGACGTTCTACTGTCTGAAATCAGTGCTTCTTGCGCAAATGCTTTGACGTTCCCCTTCGGGCAAAAGCCCTTTTTCAGAAATGTTTTTATGCAAGAGGGCCAGTGTAAACAGCTAAAAACTGTTTTGTGCAAAAAAGCCCCGATGGCGAAAATGGCGATCGGGGCTTTCATGCGCAAAACCGCATCTAGATTGGCATGGACGCAAAAAGTGCTTTTAGATGTGCCAATCTAGATGCCAATCTAAACTTTTCCGTTAAAAGCATTTGCGGAAAATCATGCCAGTCTAGATGTAGCCTTACTGTTTAGGAGGAGTTCTTGAACAAATGGACTCACAGAGACCCACACGTGTGTTTCTAAAAGTTATCACCATAATTATTGGATGTGGGGAATGGAGGATAAGTTGAAAGAAGATAATTCAGGAAGGGATGGAAATCGCGACTGGAAGCTGGTAGGAAAGCAAGGGAGAGTAAGTCAAACTTGGCGTTGGGGTAAGGGAGACTGGGACTGGCTAGGCAAGGAGTCTGGGACAGGGAGCTGGAAGGAAGGGCTGAGAGGTTTTCAGGGTTAGAGAACAGTATCCAGATACAAATATCAGAGTGGTACAGAGAGAATGTATGATGCATTCACTGCACATAAATTATCCCTGATTAAACTGAGGCGCTGGCAGCATGGTTTTAAAAATGAAATCAGTGAGGATGCTCAGTGCCCAACAGCAAGAAATAAAATAAAATCTCTGCTACTTACCATAGTGCTAGAGACCAAATAGACCAATTAGTTTCAGAAAATGGCCTATACCAGATGTCTAAAGGGTAACAAAAAATACAATACTGTACTGTGATTAAGGTTTCAATCCTGTTGAAACTTCTGAACTACCAAGAGGCTAGAAAAGCTGGTGGGGGAGCTCAAGAAGCTAGGAAGTGTCTTCCACATCTCCAGACTCCTGTAGTCTTCCCAGGATTGTGCCCCACTACTTAGCCTCGCTTTTGTGAGGGATGAATTTCACAGGAGGCCCCTGATCTTGCCAACACTTATGCACATACTTACCTTTATTACTGAAAGTAGTACCGCTGATGTCACTAGGATTACTCACGGCAATTTCTCCCTCTCTCATATATATATATAAATTCCTGAGTGACATCATCTGTGTCCACAGGAGCCAAGCCTCACCTACTATAGTCTGGCCCTCCCCAGGGTCCACATGGAGAGCTGGGGCTTCCTGCTTCCCCAGCCCCCCCTCCACTTCTCAGTGGCAAGGGGGAGAACTGTAGCTGCTGTGGTATCAGCCCAGCCCTCCCCAGCAGTGGAGGTGGGAGGAAGAGACCGGGGATGGCATAGACTCAGCTTTGGACCCAGTGCTGCCTAGGTCCAGCCCCTCTGGTGACCAGGGGGAGAGAGCCAGGGCTGGTGTTGTGGTGGAGAATGGAGGTAGAGGTAGTACTGGCATGGCCTCAGCCCTCCCTGGTGGCGGGGGGTGAGGTGGTGGGCAGCATCTGGGCTGTCGTGGTCTTGACTGTGGCCAGGGGGAGAGCCCAGGCTGGTGTGGCCTTGTCCCTGTCCAGTGATGGAGTGGTTGGGGAGAGCCAGTCCATGGCAGCCTCAGGGCCAGGTCCTCCCTGATGGCTGGAGTTGGGAAGGACCAGGATATCCTTGGCCCCTGGTCCTCCCCAGCCAAGAGGAGAGTTGGCAGGCGTAGCAAGCAAGGGGCACAGTCTCCTAGTAAAGTTAAATACATGTATAAATTATTTTCGATTGTGGCTTAGGTGACAGTCTTTATCTATGCTCCTGCACAATCCATATTTTTTCCTTTTTCCCACATAATATTCAAGTACTTCCATCTATCTCCTTTTATCCCATATTCCTCTGCACATCCTTGTTTTCCTTCTGTACCCCACATTTCACTGTTCCCACAGGTTCCTGTCAAGGTTTTTAACTATAGTGCACAGGAGGCAGCAAACCTCCCTCAGGATATACCAGCTTCAGTCTCATTGAAAATAATTGGTGGTGGCGGCCATTGGTAATAGGGCCAGCTTCACTTACTTCTACAAAGACTTTCAGGGAAATGGTGCCCATCTCAGATAAGAGGAGTCTACAGCTACAGTCTACTTAGAAGTAATAGGAATAGAAGTGAAATCCCCTTGCACCCTTCATAACCTTGTCCTGAGGGCATGCTGATTGTTCCAGGAAGAGGAATTGCAGTACAGACTTTTCCACCCAGATATTTATCTAAAGTTCTCCTCGTTGAACTGGAGAACTAACTGTAGGGCTGGGACTAGAGTTTATTAGCACCATCCTCAACACAGTACACAGACTCACTACCCTGGTTCAGATGCCTTCCTAATAGGCTGGGGAGCTCACCTACACAATCACAAGGTTCAAAGCAAATAGCCTTCCACAGAAGTGAATCCCCTGCTCCCTCATGTCATTCTTTTGGACCTAAGTGCCAGCAGGAACTCCTATATATTTCTGCCTTTCATCAAGAACACGCACATGAAGGGGCTACCTTTAGAGGAAGAAAAGAGGGTGGGAAACCCTGCTGAGCCTTATGCAGGAGGTGTGGGAGTTCTCTGGTGGAGCTCTTAACTGGGACCCACATTAGTGTGAAATGTAAATTCTGAAAAAAAGTGCCCCTGGGTCAGGGAGTCAGTATTTTTATGTACAAATAGAGGCAGGGTGCCTAATTTAATCACCAGCCCTTTCTTATCTGAAGGATCTGAAAGTCCAGGCTGTAAAAGAGGAATCTCTCTGGGAGAAATGAGGATAACACAGGAGACTCAGAAAAATACAGCCAAGTCCTCTGAGCCAAAGTTACATTCAGAAAAGGAGGAGCATTGAGGGACATAGGTGAAAAGAAGGGGACAAAACCTAGGGAAGGGCCTGAAGTGGTACAGAGAAGTTCACAGTCTACTTATTGTACTTATGTGGCCCCATTACTATAGTATCTAAGTACCCCACACGGTCTAAACAATTTCTCCTCTCATTTTCTTGATGAGATAGAGCCGTGCTGTGATCCCCATTGTACAGATGGGGCATTAAGGCACACACAGACAATAGGCCAACTTTTTCAAGGTATTTATGACCTATGAAGGAAGATTAAAAGAACTGTGTTTATTTAATTTGGAAAAAAGAAGACTGAGAAGACAACAGCTTTCAAGTATCTAAAGAGGTGTTACAAGAAGGAAGGAGAAAAAATATTCTCCTTAACATCTGATAGTAGGATAGGAATCAATAGGCTTAAATTGCAGCATGATAGGTTTAGGCTGGACATTAAGAATGTTATGCTTAAAAGAAGCACACGGGATCTTTTTCAAAGTGATAAAGTAACATGCCACATTTATTGATAATATAACAAAGTACCATATGCATTCACACACACACACACACACACAAACATACACGCATCCTGCTGATGGAAAAGTTACTAGTCTGTTGCTCGACCTAACTTATTGGGAAGACAAATTGAGTATGAGGGAGGAGCCAGGTTCTTGTCGTGGATGATGCTCCATCCATGTTCGTAGCAAGCTGGAACCCAAAGAACCATTCTACACACCCCATCTTTTATAGGATTTTCCTTCCATGCCAGTCTACGCATTTTGCCTTGTCAGGCTTTAATCAGTCACTCAGCATCACAATCAATCTTCCTAAGACATACGCTTATCAGAAAGATAAGCTTCCTACGACATACACTCATGATCTTTTGATATCCACATGCTGACAACCCTTTGGGGGAATTGTCTTCTGGCGAAAGTTGTTAGTGGTTCCCTATAAAGGGGTGCTTGCCACTAACTTCAGGGTTTGTCAATCTGCCTTGGTCCAATTTACGTCTTCAGCGTGCTTTCACTTAGTTGATAATTATTTGGTGCTTCTGAGTCTCCGGACCCTCCTCTGATGATCTGGGCATGCAGTGGCCTTCACACTTATCTCTCCTAAAACAATCTCTCTTTTATTCACACAAAATATATTTACATAATAGCAGCATGGAATAAAGGGTACTTCTAGTCACTTTAACAAAATTATAGAGCCTTTCAACATTAAACTTTTTTCTATCTATTACAAGGCTTTATCTAATACTAACATCACTATGCATTACAATATTCCATCCCTTCACTTTATCATCAGAACATGCTAACAACAAACAGAGCTGGAGCTAAGTTAACAGAGCAGCCTGGCCTGTCTGAGGCCTACATCTTGTGTTTACGTTGAATCCAAACCATATGCTATAACATACATTCATTATAACTTTATATCCTTTAAATCGGCTTCCGTATCTACTGACTGGAAGATAGCTAACGTGACACCAATATTTAAAAAGGGCTTTAGAGGCGATCCTGGCAATTACAGACCGGTAAGTCTAACTTCAGTACCGGGCAAATTAGTCGAAACAATAGTAAAGAATAAAATTGGCAGACATGTACAAGAACATACTTTGTTGGGCAAAAGTCAACATGGTTTCTGTAAAGGGAAATCATGTCTTACTAATCTATTAGAGTTCTTTGAAGGGGTTAACAAACATGCGGATAAGGGGGATCCAGTAGATATAGTATACTTGGATTTTCAGAAAGCCTTTGACAAGGTCCCTCACCAAAGGCTCTTGTGTAAATTACATGGCCATGGAATAAGAGGGAAGGTCCTTTCTTGGATTGAGAACTGGTTAAAAGACAGGAAACAAAGGGTAGGAATAAATGGTAAATTTTCAGATTGGAGAGGGGTAACTAGTGGTGTCCCCCAAGGTTCAGTCCTGGGACCAATCCTTTTCAACTTATTCATAAATGATCTGGAGAAAGGGGAAAGCAGTGAGGTAGTAAAGTTTGCAGATGATACAAAACTGTTTAGGATAGTCAAGACAGAAGCAGATTGTGAGGGACTCCAAGAAGATCTCACCAAACTGAGTGATTGGGCAACAAAATGGCAAATGAAATTTAATGTGGATAAGTGAAAGTTATGCACATCGGGAAAAATAACCCCAACTATACGTACAGTATGATGGGGGCTAATTTGGCTACGACAAATCAGGAAAGAGATCTTGGAGTTATCGTGGACAGTTCTCTGAAAACTTCCACGCAGTGTGCAGCGGCGGTCAAAAAGGCAAATAGGATGCTAGGAATTATTAGGAAAGGGATAGAAAATAAGACCCAGAATATCTTACTGCCCCTGTATAAAAGTATGGTATGCCCACATCTTGAATACTGTGTACAGATGTGGTCTCCTCACCTCAAAAAAGATATTTTGGCCTTGGAAAGGGTTCAGAAAAGGGCAACTAAAATGATTAGGGGTTTGGCACAGGTCCCATATGAGGAGAGGTTAAAGCGACTGGGACTTTTCAGTTTAGAAAAGAGGAGACTGAGGGGGGATATGATAGAGGTCTATAAAATCATGAGTGGTGTGGAGAGGGCTGATAAAGAAAAGTTATTTATTAGTTCCCTAAATAGAAGAACTAGAGGACACCAAATGAAATTAATGGGTAGCAGGTTTAAAACTAATAAAAGAAAGTTCTTCTTCACACAGCGTGAGGTCCACCTGTGGAACTCCTTGCCAGAGGAGGCTGTGAAGGCTAGGACTATAACAGAGTTTAAAGAGAAGCTAGATAATTTCATGGAGGTTAGGTCCATAAAAGGCTATTAGCCAGGGGATAAAATGGTGTCCTTGGCCTCTGTTTGTCAGAGGCTAGAGAGAGATGGCAGGAGACAAATCCCTTGATCATTGTCTTCGGTCCACCCTCTCTGGGGCACCTGGTGCTGGCCACTGTCGGCAGATAGGATACTGGGCTAGAAGGACCTTTGGTCTGACCCAGTACGGCCGTTCTTATGTTCTTATGTTATGTTCTAACTAACTATGGGTATGTCTACACTACCCCGCTAGTTCGAATTAGCGGGGTAATGTATGCATACCGAATTTGCTAATGAAGCCCGGGATTTGAATTTCCCGGGCTTCATTAGCATAAAGCCGGCGCCGCCATTTTTAAAAGCCGGCTAGTGCGAACCCCGTGCCGCGCGGCTACACGCGACACGGGCTAGATAGTTCAAACTAGCTAGCTATTCCGAACTATCTGTACGCCTCGTTCCACGTTCGAACTATCTAGCCCGTGCCGCGTGTAGGCGCGCGGCACGGGGTTCGCACTAGCCGGCTTTTAAAAATGGCGGCACCGGCTTTATGCTAATGAAGCCCGGGAAATTCAAATCCCGGGCTTCATTAGCAAGTTCGGTATGCATACATTACCCCGCTAGTTCGAACTAGTGGGGTAGTGTAGACATACCCTAACTTATTACCTACAAAATTACAAGGCTACAGGAAAAACTTCCTAATTGTCACGGTGGGTAAACACTGGAAAAAACTGCCTTGAGACATTGTGGAATCTCCATCTTTGGACATTTTTAAGAGCAGGTTAGAGAAACATCCGCCAGGGATTATCTAAATGGTGCTTGGTCTTGCTGTGAGGGCAGGGGACTGGACCTGATGATGTCTCGAGGTCCCTTCTAGTTCTAATAGTCTATGATTCTCAAATTTAGGCACCTAGTGGGATTTTCAAACTGGCTAGAAGGTAAGCTGTTTGTAAATTCTACTAGATGCCTAGCTGCATCTTTGGGTTCCTAAAAAAACTTTTGAAACTCTGTCCCTCAGGCACTGGCCTGAGGATTACAGGAAGTTTATAAGATAGAGAGGCAGGTAGTACACAGGTCTCTAAGGACTAGTTCCCTATCCTGCAGACTTATCTACCTCTCTTTTGCATGCTGGAAAAAAGAGGACTCTGATAGATGGGAGCAAACCCAAGGCAGTCAGTTCTGTGTGATTCCAACAAAAAGTCCCAGGAAGCTGGGATGGATGTCTTGGCTGACAGCATGAAAAGTAGCACAGAATTCAGAATGGATACTGAATGAGTCAGATGACAGGAGATCATTTACCCCAAAGAGTGGCAGACTCTGCTCCAAGCAGCCTTGTAGAGCAATAACTGCTGTGAAATTTTACATTTGAACTGAAAACCATATTGTGGTCATTTTTTTTCTTGAGTTGAGAAAAGGAAGGAATCAGAAAGTATCATATAAGTATCAGATGTGTTTATGTCTTGAATTCTTAGAGTTTCAGTTATATCCAGGCTAATCCTAGAACAAAGAACAGAAATTTCATCCACAGAGTCCATGAAGTCAACAACTGTTGTCATTATTTGTAATATTCACTGGGCCCCATCTGTGTGCTCAGCATGTTCAGAAGGTTCCAGAAAATGCAATCACTGAGTCAATGGGCATAAAATGTGTGGTCCTGGATATGATGGCTCAGATATTTAAGTATGAAGTGCATAGTTATTGAGCATGTGTTAATATCTATGAATGGAGGCTTTGGTGGCAACAGAAGCTTTACTCAGTGGTCCTGAGATACCTCAGAAGTGCCTGTTCAATTTTCTTGGTGTTTGGTTGTAAATATTTTCCTTTTAAAAACTGCAACTCTAGTGTTTGGGTTCCAAGTGTTCTAGAAAGTAACTAACCTTTATATAGAAGTAAAAGTGTTGCCAAGTCTCATAATTTTGTCATGAGTCTCATGATAATTATTGTTTTCCTTAAAACCTGAGCTCCTCAAGTCAAGTGGAGATGTGATGATTTCTGCCTTCACCCTTAAAGAAAAAAATGAAGTTTCAGCCCTCATGGCTGTGGAGAAAGCCTCAAAATGTGACCCTCATGCACTCAAAAAGCAAAAGGCAAATAAAAAGATCACCAAAGCTGCTGTTTTTATATAGTCTCATGAGTTTAAAGCCAATCTCATGATTTTTGGTGAGCCTTCATGAGTTCTGAATATCTGGAATTGGCAATGCTGTGAAACTGACTTGAAAGAGTCACTTGTACTCATGTTTAAGGTCAGTTTCTAGTCTATTATTTGTAGTGAGGTAACACCTCTTCAACCTTGAGCAGCTGCATTATAATTTACCCAGTAGGATGTTTCCAGAGTTAAATGATATATTCCAAAGTTGGTGAACTGCAAAAAAGTGATAGAAAGTAATTTAGATTATTCTACAAGTGTTGTATTCAAGAAATAGTAACAAATTAAGAATATGTTAAAATTTTAAATCTAATCAGCAGCCCATAAGTGACTTGACCCAAGATGTGAAAACATGTTAGTATTAGAGTTGAGTGGCTCTAACATTTATTTCATTCTCTTTTAAAATAAATGAATAAGACACAGTGCTCAGCTAATTTCTAAGTTATCTGCAAAAAAAAAAAAAAAAAAAAAAAAAAAAAACAACCAACCAACCCCTACAGATTTCAGGGGCTTAAGTAGTATCTGGAGTCATGATTAAAGTTGCTTGCTCCTAGCAAAATCTGAAATGGCACCCCTATTACCATCTCTTGTTCTTTCCTTTTGTTTTATAACTTTAGTCTTAGATATTAAAGGATTGGCTGGCAGTACAATATTTGGAGTAAGAGCCAAACCTATACTGACCTCATAATGTGGCTGACCTACAGCCTGCATTGACCTTGGAATTTCCAGTATGGCCTGCCTTAGGTACACACCGGGTCATAAGACACCCACACCGCCTCCGTACCTTCAGAGGGTCCCTTATCTTGTGAGATTGCCGTGAACCATTAGAGTTTCAGGGAAATGCCAAGCAGCTTGAGGAAGGAGCAACCTGAAGCCCTGCGATTCCAAGGCTCATCAAGAAAGACCACAGACAGAGGTATCCCAGAAGGGCTGCTAGGATCCCAGGCTTAGTGCCCATCTGCATGGAAGGAGAATTTATGAAGCATTGCTAGACAGCGGATTGCTGGCCAGCATACTTTATGAATCCAGCTATGGATACTCTGAGAGGCTGTCCTGAGGCTAAAGGTAACTGATTAGAAAGTGAATTTTATTGAACATGAAAGTGTCAAGCCTGTTGTTTATTTTCTGTAAAGCTTGTGCATGTTTGCTTTTCCTTACTATTTCATCCTAGAATCTGTGGCTTTTCTGTTAAATAACTATTTTATTTATGTTTATGCTAAGTAGGTCTTTTCTGTGCATACTGTGTGTTGTATGTATGCCAAAGTGAGCTGGTAACTGGGGGCCTGGTTTCAGGTCTTTGGGGGTGATGAACCAGAAGGCAACAGTCAGAATATCTACTGATTAAGAACTTGATTTGTCCTAATGGGTACTACAACCTGGGATCCTAACAGGATGGATTTGGGGAGACCTACGTCTGGAAGGGCTCTTAGTATCACCCTGCATGGAGTAACTGGGATTACACCAGGGTAAGACCTTTTGCTTTTGGGCAGACCACTAGCATCAGAGAAGTGAACCATTGCTGCACAGTGTAAGGGTTTCCCCAGGACAGGTGGTGACAGTCCCTTACTAGTCTGCATGGACCCAAAAATATTATATCATCTTTCAGCTTGTCAACATCATTCTGAAGGCAAAGAATTTCAGTTAACTCCTCAAAAGCAAACTGTTGCATTTCATTGTCCACTCAGAGGACTGACATTTGTTTCAGATCTGATGTCTTGAAATAAATACTGTTTCTGAAGCTGTGTGAAGCATCTTAATAAAGCCTTCTCTGCTTTTCTCCTGTTCTACACACACTCAGTAATTAGTACTCTTTTCTTGTGTCTTGTTTGGAATGCGGACCTTCCATGTCACAGGTGGCATTGTTGCATTACTGGTTTTGAGTGCTTCATAAAACACTTCCAGCAGCAAATGCAGGAACTAAATGTAACAAAGAGGAAGACATTCCTGATTGTCCTAACCGAATGCTTCCCATATAAACTTGGCACATGCATTTCCCCCTGCTCCAAAATGAATGTGGCTTTTAAAAGCAGGCCAACCCAGTAAGACTCATTCTATCTCAGGCGGGAGGGACAGCCACATTGTTGGCACATGAACCCAAAGTCTCTTACAATGAATTTCTACAAAAATGGAAAATGAACAGAAAGAATCCATCTTCTAGCCCAGGAAGAGAACACACTACATAATTTCAGAATAAGACAGTCAATGTTATAACTCAATATTTCATACTGTTTTTAACATGGTTGTGAAATACGTGACACTTGCAGCCCTTCTGAATCATTCTATCATTCAGTTGTTTCAGCTTCTAGTAAACTGTTTTTCCCAAAAATAAGAGGTATCTCCCCTACATGAGATGCCATTCAGTTTATACTAAGGCAAGGGTGAGCAATAAAATGGTGGTGGTTTACCAGAGTTGGCCTTGGGTGGGCTGCCACAACTATATTTAGCTGTGCCTCTGTAGTACGGGCGGCTGCAGCTCCTGTTGGCTGTGGATCACCATTCCTGGCCAATAAGAGCTGTAGGAAGTAGTGTGCCAGTCCATGACACTTCCTGAAGTTTCCATTAGCAGGAACGGTGATCCACAACCAACGGGAGCTACAATCACCTGTACCTGCAGAGACACAGGTAAATATAATGGTGGCAGCCCACCGGGGATAACTCTGGTGAACCGGATCTGGGCCAGAGACTAGTATTTGCCAGCCTCTGTACTAAAATATAAGGTATAATTTAACTGTTGAAATGTTTTCCGTAATTACATTTTTCTCTCGTCGGAATCATCATAAAAATCAAGTATCAGAGGGGTATCCACGGCAGTCTGGATCTGCAAATGTGACAAGGAGTCCTGTGGCACCTTATAGACCTTATAAATATTGGCTCCAATACATATGTTAGTCTATAAAGTGCCATAGGACTCCTTGTCGCTTTCATAACAATCAAGTAAGTCATTTGTTATCCCTTGCATCTCTGAAAAGGAGCAAATAGTTTATAGGAGAAAACTTAATTCTCTTATGTGAGACATCCAATCCAGTTTAGAAAAAAAAAGCAGCACCAATTCAAGATCACTAACTAAAAATGTTCTCTATTTCAGCAGCAAAAACAATCTCAGATGCTTTTGTACATCTGAAAGACTGTTTGTTTACTTATATATAGATCCAATAGAAACTCTGGAAAAAATTACCACAATCTTGTCTAAAATAACTTAATGAAACATACAGTTGTAAATTTCTCCTATTTCTGATGTTCTCAATAGATTTTCCTGAGGTCAGTTCATTCTTTCTTTTGTAAAAAAGGATGTAACTTGAAGTGGTGTTCAATTCTGATTTTTCTTGGGGTCTTTATATTTACATTCCTTATGAATGGCAATAGGTTTTCTTCCCTCATATTTATAGTAAAATGTTTGATGATGCAAAATGTATTAGTTGTGAATTCATTGACCTAGGAGAAGCCAATTTTTATGTTCAGAGTTATTATCATAAGTATAGTAGTATTTTCACTATACCATCAAAACTCCTATGTTTTGAAGAGCCACCACTAAAATCATTCATTTTGGAAAACAGATCTGTTCCTTTGGAAAATGAGAAAAGCTGTTACTATTTTGTTATTTTGAGACAGCACTGACTTTACGGTAGCTACATATTTTTAGTCTCAGCTCTAGTACACCAATATGATGAATGAGAAAATGCAAGCACATATAACATTTGTATACCACCTGGACTAGAAAAATGTCTGAGCATGTATGAAATTAATGGAAAGGTGACAGCAAGATAAATTTTATTCAATATTCCACTCTCATTTTGAGATTTCCTTGTGATTTTTCTTCTAAATTGTTCACAGCAGTGTCCAGGAGATTAATCTTTAATTCTTGGAGACTCTAGGAAAATTCTGGAGAACTGGCAAACTTAGAGCATCAAGAAAACAAAACAACCAGCAAAGTATTCTTATAATTCATCCTGTTTGGCTGCTTGGATTCTAAATGTAACTTGGCCGCTAGTTAGCCTCAGTGACTCCTCAGCAAGGCTGCAGGAAATCCCTTATGATACAGTGGTAACTGACTGCAGTAGTTTCCAGTGCAGCCTGTCTGGACAGGCCTCTCTGGCAGGAACATCTTGGAAACCACAGGAATGCTAGCAGAAAAGGCCACCCCTTTCATCCATTCATGGCCGGGTTTAGAAGAGTTAGAAAGGGGGAACAGACCAGACATGGAGGAGCAATCAATAGGCAAAGGGATTCTTGATTTGCCACTTATTCCGTGCCATTTCCTCTGACCCTTTCACGAGGGGTGAGTGAGCCCTGCTAGGCCCACTGGGGAATTCACTGAGACAAAATGGCTGAACCATGCAACTAATTATGTAATAGTGCTTTCACTATGGGTGTGTCTATACCACAATAACAGACCCATGGCACAGAGTCTCAGAGTCAGGGTCAATTGGCTTGGGGTGTGAGGATATAATATTGCAATATATACTTCAGTCTTGGGCTGAAGCCTGGGCTCTAGGATTCTCCCCACCTCTGGCCTGAGCTCAAATATCTCCACAGCAATTTTATAGCCCCACAACTGTTTAAAAACAGCTGTTTTATAGCCCTGCTACCCAGAGTCAACCAATCCAGGCCAGCCATGGCCTTGCTGCTGGCCTTTTATTATAATGAAGACATACCCTATAGGGCTCAGTAAGTCAAAGTGGCTTCTCCACCTGAAGGCTTCCCCTGCCCTTTCCTTAGGCAGGGGTATAGACAGCTTCCATACAAGTCAAAGAGCCCACTCAGGGATCATCTCAAAAGAGTGAAAGTTTCTATTGTTACCCTTATAGCTGTAGAAGTAGAGCTCAGTGATACTGTTTGATTGAAACTTCTTTTCTACCGCCCACCCTACCAAAAAAACAACCACCAAGATTCAACATTTGGGGGATTTGTCACATTTGCCCTTCTTTGAGCAAAACAAACTGAAAAAAATCAAATGTTTTTGAAATGTCAAAATGATACATTTCAATCTTTGGATTCAAAATGATTTTTTGTGTTGAAATTTCCTTTCTATTTTATTTTTTTAAAATGTAAAAAGACAAGCTCAAAACTAAATGAATCTCTATGTAAGGCACAGAGCAGTGGTATTCAATTACATTTTCTGGTGGATGACCATGGCAATCCTGGTGCCAGCTCATGCCAAGGCCCCTAGGTCTGAACTCAACACTGAGAAATACATAGATAGAAGCCAGCCTGGCTCATTTCTGTGTTGGTATTGTTAAAATAGATGTTAAGATGACCATGTGTTTAGACTTTTTATGAAAGACTTGTAGGATGCTGCACGTATTATCTTCACTTATAAAATTTGTGCCCCATGTTATAAGAGGTTAGTAAATGATTGCATAGGAATCCTCTGGCCCTTTTGCTTCCCTGCTAGTCCCAGTTGCAGCCTCCCTCATAGGAGCAGGAAGCAGAGGT
Organism: Pelodiscus sinensis; assembly: GCF_049634645.1. Classification (NCBI taxonomy): domain Eukaryota; kingdom Metazoa; phylum Chordata; order Testudines; family Trionychidae; genus Pelodiscus; species Pelodiscus sinensis. Next base: position 204,509,377 of record NC_134712.1, read on the forward strand.
GTAGGGAGTGCTGCTACAGTCCCTTTTATTTGGTTAACTGGTTAAACATCATGTTTAACCCACAGGGCATTAGCTGTTCTGTCTTTCTTTCCTCTACCTGGCACCTGCTCCCCCTTTGGTCACAGCTGCAACATCCCTCCACTCGCTGACCTGCCTGCACATGTCCTCCCACTTGCCCAGACTGGCATCTGCAAATGCTATACATATAGTCAAGGAGCCTTCAGTGTGACTTATGCACTTTTGAAAATTTTGTCATTGTATTGATTCAGTGTAAGGAGATGTAGAGAGAATAGTTAGGAATCTATTTTGTTTCCAAAACAGTTGTTTTCCTTTCATATTGCTCTGCATAATCAAACTCTCCTCCAGGTGTTTATAGTTTCCCCATTCACCTCAATGAGTCTGCATTGCTGCATGTCTGCCACTATGGTGCTGTCTAAGGTTATAAATCAGTCTCACTCTCAGCTCTATTTGTCTGATTCAAAATGGTGTCTCTCAGCTACAAACAGGTGCTTCTGGCTTCTTCTCTGCTCTGAATCCAGAGAAAATCTGAATCGTTGGAGGCCATCTGTGTTACTAGCTCTCATGCTATGTGGAGCTCATTGAGTTATGTCACTGCATGAGAATCTCTACTTTAATTTTTTTAAATGTAAATGTCTAGATCTTGTATTTTACTATATATATATTTATTCATTGTGCTTTTGAAACATTTAGTAAGCCACCTAGAATATTTTAAATAGAGAGGCTGGGTAAAAATATTTTAAATAAATAATATTTGTGGAAAAATGTTTGAAAATGTGAACTTTTAAGGGTCAAAAATGAGCAGGCAAAGAATTTCAGATCAAATATGTTTAAAAAAATATTTTATGGTTTTAGATTAATTTCATTGGAGGTAAAGGGGCATTGATACCTGAGTTTGGCAGTGCAGTAATTCCCTCTTTGGGGAGTATTTTTCTGAGGAATAAGCATGCCCTTTTTCTTTAGGAAGTAAATAGAGGGACTCAACTCTGCCTAGTTTTCCACCCTCTGTGACTGTATTAAGCTGTTTTATGGAAGCTGTTTGAGGTAATTAGGTAATTGGGAAAAGTACTGTTCAATGGGTAGGGTATCAGGACATGAGTGCTCTATTTCTTAATCTGCCAGTGACATACTTTGTGATATTTTTTTTTTTGGACATACCATGTAGGTCCTGTGTTTTTGGAGGTGTTGGGCACCCCAAGTTGGTTGGTTGCTGCATGGTTTTTCTGAACTATCGTGCCAGTAAACCTCCCTATGCTTTGGTTGCCCAATACATGTAATGGGGATAATGATACTTAGCTTACTAAAACCATTAAGATGACAGGTGGAAAGTGCTGGGCCTCCACAGCCCTCAATGGTGTGACATCATCATTGGGTGCCCCATTTAAATCGGCACCCTAGGCAATGGCTGAATCGGCCTATACGCATGGGCTGCTCCTGAGTATAGGAGGCTTTACAGTTGGAGCTATAAAACTAGCTGGCTCTCAACCCAGATTGTAGACGTCTCTTGTTCTTATCTGTTGCTGTAAGTGGTCTAAGTGCCACTGAATGGGACAGTGAACCACAGCAGGTGTGTGGGTTACACTTAGGAGGAATATTGTAGTATGAAATAAGCCTTCAGTAACTTCCTCTTTCATAGAGGTTGGCTGTTCTATCAGACTGATTCAGAGACACTGTATATTTGATACAAAATAAGACATGGCAAAAGAGAATGTAAAGGTAATCTATAAAGGCTTACTTATTTAGGACCATGCTGTTTGTTTCCTTCCTTATGGTGTGTATATAGAAACCTTAAAAAGTGGAGGTGGGGCTTTTTGTTTGCGTTTTTTACCTTTGGAAATTTCAAGAGCATCATCTGACCTAGTTTTGCTAAGGAATTTACTAGAGTATATTTATTGTGAACTCTTCTTGGGCAGAATCACTGAATTTATATAAGCCTTTATTTAAAATATTAGCTATTTCAGTTAAATAGGTGTTAATAAAGATAAACTAAAGCTAGAGTTTGAAAAAGTCTCATTAAAAATCCCGTCTCCTTTCAGCTATGATTGAATTTGTGATGTCATTACTTGACTAGTTCAGTTATCAAAGTGTCTTGAGGGGTTAATAAAACCTAAATTTCTAAAATAATAAAAAGCCCGAACTTACTGAATTGACATCATGAAGAAAAAAGGTCCAAGTACTTCCCTTTTCAAATCATCTTTAATATGGCTCTCTATATAGGAATGAATATACCTATTATTACAATACATCTGGTTCCCAGCATATTCTTTACTCAGGTTTTTATTTGTACGTATTAAGAAAAAGGAAGGAAGAAGAGAAAGGCAAAGCATTCCAAATAATAGTAAAAAAATTGGCAGTCAATGTGCCCTAGATAGAGCATATTATTTATTTCTATATGCTGGGACTAGTTCTCGAAACTCTCCAATTCCCTTCATATAAATTTGCTTTCTGCTGATTGTATTAATGGATTTGTTTTCCAGTGGGGTGTAGGTGGATAATTCATCAACCAATCCTCAGAAGTAGGAGAATGGGTTTCCTTCTATTTAATTATAATACATCTTACAGTAGCTTCCACTAAAGCCAATTTAATAATCTTCTCCTTTTCAACTTGAAAAGATGCCGGAACAACGCCCCCGGTATTCCCACAGGAAGAGAGTCTGGACGTGCTTCCTGGAAATTCTTCCTCACTAGCACAATGATTGAAAAAGAACTAGTTTTAAAGTTTCTGAGCAATTCTACTAATGTGGTTAAGCAGTCATATGTAACTATGTCTTGATAAGTTTGCGACTCTCAACTCTTTCTTATATGATTTTGAAACTTATGAGCTAGGCAGCTCCCTAACACAATCCTCCTCTTGGCTGACCAAAATTAATTTTAAAAAAGTTTTTGTCACTCATAAACAGCGCGTGTGATTTCTTGAAGTTGCTTTTCTTCTAGTTCTCTTCCTGAAAAACCATGTTATTTGTTTCAAATTGCTAGTTCTAGAAGCATTTGTACTGCTTTGCCAAACTGTTTTAGTCTATCAAGTCACAAGCTGTTGGCTCTTTAGGTGTAGTATTCATCTGATATATTACATTTTGAGCATATTTTGTTGAAATTTTTACTATTAAACATTCTTGGTAGCTTCGCAAAGCCTAAATGTTGGTTTGTCATTTAATTAATGTGGCAGATTTTTTTTGCTCATGCTGTTGCTGACATCAAAAAAATTTCTGAATTCAGAGAAGAGGCTCGGATTCCAATAAGGCACTTGGTATCCAAAAGTGAACACTGCCTTTCAGCCAAATTAGTCAATATGAACTTAATTGCTATTTCCCATTGTTCCTTTCTGTCAACCAACGTTGTCTAACATGTTTTGTGTCTCAGCTAGTTTGTTCTTCATCCTTGTTGAAATCTTGATAAACTCACCCTTTGGGATTTATAAAGCAGACATTGAACTTGCTTTAATTGGCCTGCTGAAGACACATCAGCCCAAAGCTCCTAATTTACTCCCATAATAGCTTTGCATACATATTGAACAAGAAAGTGACAATCTTATAGCACTCCACACAGGAGATCATTCACAGAACAGATGAGGAATTGCCCGATACTTCCCTATGGATCCTTTCAGAGAACTAAAGAATAGAGCTACATAAAATTGCCTTGGCTGCCAGCGTCTGCAGCTGTGTCAACGTCACATCTCAATTGCCAAAGCCTCCATGCCTGTGAATGTTATTCAGCAGCTCTAATTCCACCTGGGAATAGAGAGTTATTTTCCATTAGATGTTGCCTTCATTTTAATAAAAGAGATATTAGGTTCTGCTAGAGTAGTCTAGTGGGGCTAACATGACCCTTTATAGCTCCCCATTTGGAAATTTTTGGGGCTAATACAGGTGTCTTGTATGGGCTAATGAAATCCCAGTTTGGAGGAATGAAGATGACCCTATTTCCACATTGCAGTCATGAAGGATGATTTGGTATACCTGTTGATTATTTCAGCTCTGCGCTACAGACATCTCATGTGTATATGAAATTGGTACAATATGCTGAGAGCAACCGTTCAGAGGAATTAATGAATGAATCATTTAGGCTGATCATTTAGGCTATGTCTAGACTATATCCTTCTGTCGGCAGAGGGATGTAAATGAAGCACTTCGAAAGTGCAAATGAAGCCAGGATTTAAATATCCCGTGCTTCATTTGCATAATCACGTAATGGAGTTCTTTTGAAATTGAAACAGTCTAGAAGTGGTTCTTTCGAAAACCTCAAAAAATGAGGTTTACAGGATCTTTTGAAAAAGGCTTCTGTTTTTGAAAGAACTGCATCTAGACAGCTTCAATTTTGAAAGAGCGCCATTGTGATTATGCAAATGAAGCATGGGATATTTAAATCCCGGCTTCATTTGCACTTTCAAAATGCTTCATTTACATCCCTCTGCCAACAGAGATGTAGTCTTACTAACCGTATTAGACAGAGAAGGTAGGTAAAAAAATTTACTGAACCCATCATGTGGCTCGATCAATGGGAAGTTAGGCTGAATACGCAATACTTGTGAGGCAGTAGCATCAAAAATGACTTAGATCTGATTCCCTAGAATTTCCAAACCCCCTGGTGGTGTTGGTATTGCAACAATTGGAGACTTAATAGGAGTATAAACCAGCAGGCAAATATAACGACAGTCATAATTTTAACCAACTTTCATTGTAAATGACACTCTGAGCAAGACACACAATTCAAGAAAGTTCGGGCATGTCTAAACTAGGAAATTATTTTGATAAAATTCCCAAGATGATAATTTCAAATTAGTCTGAGGCAGGCTCCATTAATGTGGACACTCTGCCTCAACTTAGAGCCCCAGGAAGCACTAGGGAGTAACTGGGGAGTCTGAATGCAATGCCACTATTTTGGAATAACTACTCCCCATAGTCAGAGTCCTCACTAATGCTATTTTGAAATGACTATTTTGAAATAAGCATTATTCCTCATGGAAAGCAGGAATTATTATTTTGAAATAATGGGTTTGGTAGTGTGGATGCTCCTCTTGTTGTTTTGACATAAGAGGACTTATTTAGAAATAACTCCCTAGTGTAGACCAGGGCTTTCTTGCAAACAGGGGCAGCTAACAGGGAGTTTCGAGAGGGAGTTCTCCAGGTGAAGGAGGAGTGAATACTGGACTGTTGAATTAAGAGGCTGTCTGTAGTGTGTGTTGGTGTTTGGGGGTTACTTGCAGAGGCATAGCAAGGGTGCTATGCACCCGGGGGCGAAGGCAAAATTGATACCCCCTACCCCTGCCAAATGGTGGGTCCCCGAACCTGGCTCTCAGATGAGCCTGACCCTGGGAGGAGTGGGGGGAGCTTATACCACGTCATACCCGATCCCCTCCAGTTTGGGGCTGGGTCCTGCACACACTAACCCTCTGGGGTTGGGCTGGGGGCAGAGAGGCGGGGAGGAGGTAGTTCCAGCTGGTGGTGGCAGGCAGAGGAGGAGTAGGTGAGCAGAGGGATGACAGGGGGAGTGTAGAGGAACTATACTGGCACCTCACTAGTGTGGCACCCTGGGGCCACTTCCCCTTCCCCCACCCCCCCACACCCTCCTCACTACACCACTGTAAATAATCCATCTCTTAGGATATTTATTGTTTAATGAATTACTTAATTTACTGACTACACACATATAAATTATAATGTTTTTGTAGTTTACATTCTGTTAAATATTTTTCTCTTTAATATGTTCATATCCCATTCTCATTAGGTTCATGTCTTTTACATAAAAAATGTCAAATTCTTAAATATGTAAGTTTTATAAAACACGAGAGAAATTAATGTTATACGACCTAAATATGAATTTCATCATTATATTTCATTCAAACATTTAAAACCACTGTTATAGCAAATGAGTAACACATTGCTTTACTGAATAAAAAGTAAAAAAGATTATGAGCATATCAAATTTATTGTAATAGAGAGGTAGCCATGTTAGTCAGATCTTGATAAAACAAAAAGAAAAAAAGCACTTTAAAGACTAACAAGATACCTAATAAATGTATTGTAAGCAATCTGTAATGCTTCCTAACTGCCCATTTACTTACCTAGTTAACCTAATTGTTTTTCACATTATCGCTCAGCGAAAAACTACATGAGAGTGATGAATGTAAGAGATGAACTTCCGTGTTAAAATAACACTTCGAAAAACTTTTAAATAAAAGTAACACACAACAGAAGAATCACCCTCACTTTCTCGAAGGCACTTGAAGCAGTAAGTAGCCTAAGGCTGAGGATACTCTGCAAGCGAGGCTTTCTGTCTGCCCTAAGATTCTGTCCTTAAGTAAAGGAGAGGTCTCCCTGAGCTGCTCTTCCAAATTTCACACAAGTCATTCAAATGAAGCAATACATGTCAAGATTGAAGGCCAACTTGTCCTTGAGCAGACTGCCTCTCTAGGTGTTCACAATCACATCTGAACAGCTACGTCTACGCTGGCATGGTTTTCCGGAAACGCTTTTAACACAAAGTTTTTCGTTAAAAGCATTTTCAGAAAAGTGCGTCTAGATTGGCAGGATGCTTTTCCGGAAAAGCACTTTTTCCGGAAAAGGGTCCGAGGCCAATCTAGCCGCGCTTTTCTGCAAAAAAGCCCCGATCGTCATTTTTGCAATCTGGGCTTTTTGGCGGAAAACACTACTGTGCTGTCTACACTGGCCCTTTTCCGGAACAGTTTTCCGGAAAAAGACTTTTGCCCAAACGGGAGCAGCATAGTTTTTCCGGAAAAGCACTGATGATTTTACATTAGATCGTCAGTGCTTTTCCGGAAATTCAAGCGGCCAGTGTAGACAGCTGGCAAGTTTTTCTGGAAAAGCAGCTGATTTTTCCGGAATAACTTGCCAGTGTAGACACAGGCCCCATGTATAAGACTTTTAGTTGAGAAACCCACGTTAATCCCAAATCTCTGCTATGACTGGGAGATGGAAAATCTGCAACAAAATGTGGGGTGATCGAACACTTAAGTAATGCCAACTCCTTTAGAATTGAGGCTCTGATTATCTAGCACCAGCTGAGGTAGAGTTAGCACTGTGTGCACGTCTAATACATTTTTTACTAAAACTCCTGCCTGCCCAACTTGCCAAAGGAGAAAGGAAATAGGGAGGCAAAAAGGAATGGTATAGCATAGAACCTTTTTTTATAAGCTCCAAAGGGGTAGCTGAGTTAGTCTGTAATAGGAAAAACTTTAAAAAACATAACATAAGAACGGCCGTACTGGGTCAGACCAAAGGTCCTTCTAGCCCAGTATCCTGTCTACCGACAGTGGCCAGCACCAGGTGCCCCAGAGAGGGTGGACCGAAGACAATGATCAAGCGATTTGTCTCCTGCCATCCCTCTCCAGCCTCTGACAGACGGAGGCCAAGGACACCATTTTATCCCCCGGCTAATAGCCTTTTATGGACCTAACCTCCATGAAATTATCTAGCTTCTCTTTAAACTCTATTATAGTCCTAGCCTTCACAGCCTCTTCTGGCAAGGAGTTCCACAGGTTGACTACACGCTGTGTGAAGAAGAACTTTCTTTTATTCATTTTAAATCTGCTCCCCTTTAATTTCATTTGGTGTCCTCTAGTTCTTCTATTTAGGGAACTAATAAATAACTTTTATTGGTCCTCTCCACACCACTCATGATTTTATATACCTCTATCATATTCCCCCCTCAGTCTCCTCTTTTCTAAACTGAAAACTCCCAGTCGCTTTAACCTCTCCTCATATGGGACCCGTTCCAAACCCCTAATCATTTTAGTTGCCCTTTTCTGAACTCTTTCCAAGGCCAAAATATATTTTTTGAGGTGAGGAGACCACATCTGTACACAGTATTCAAGATGTGGGCGTACCATAGTTGTATACAGGAGCAGTAAGATATTCTGTCTTTTATTTTCTATCCCTTTCCTAATAATTCCTAGCATCCTATTTGCCTTTTTGACCGCCGCTGCACACTACATGGAAGTTTTCAGAGAACTGTCCACAATAACTCCAAGATCCCTTTCCTGATTTGTTGTAGCCAAATTAGCCCCCATCATACTGTACGTATAGTTGGGGTTATTTTTCCCGATGTGCAATACTTTACACTTATCCACATTAAATTTCATTTGCCATTTTGCTGCCCAATCACTGAGTTTACCTAAACAGTCTAGTAGTACTTCAAAGACTAACAAAACATGTAGATCAGAAGCAAGCAAAAGGGCCTCTGTGGGTCGGATCTGGTTTGTGGATATCCTGCTGCTCCCCTGCCCCCAAGCCAATTAGGGCTTGGGGGACGGGGGAGAACATGAAGCTTTCTCTGCTCTGCCCCCACCTGCGAGCAGCACGTGGTGCTTCCAAGTGCCACGTACTCCTCACAAGGCAGGAGGAGGCTTCCCGTGCTTCCCTGCCCTCAAGCCCTGATTGGCCTGGGAGTGGGGGATCGCCTGAAGCCATCTCTTGCCCTACCAGAGACATGGGTGCCTAGTGGGAAGGAAGGGGCAAGGGGGCACCCCCACACCAGACCAATCATGATCTGGGTAGCCCCACCCCTTCCTGTTTAGGCCCGCCCCTTCTGCAGTGACCCACTTCAAAAATTTTGAAGTAGCCCCCTGGCAAAAAATATTGCCCACCTCTTATGTAGTCAAACAGGATTCTGTCAAACAGGCTTCTGCTGGGCTGCATGTGGCCCGATCGAATTTTTTTGTGGCCTGCCACTACATTTTATAAAAGAATAAAGTGCGTCCCGCTGGCTGCTCAGAGCACGTGGCCGAGTGCAGATCACAGCTGGCTGGGCTGCTCTGCACAGGCATCAAGTGCCTGCTCACAGCTGGCTGCTGTGCTCATGCCTCCCCAGTGCCTGAGGAAGAAATGTGTGGTGGTGGTGACACTGGCTCAGGGACACACGCATTAGGTATGGGGGGAGGAGGAGGAGAGACTGGGAGCCCTGGGTCTGGGGGAGGGAGGAGACATTGGGTTAGAGTGGGGAGGGCGCTCTGGGGGAGCGAAGGGGAATTGGGTTAGAACGGGGATATGAGTGCCTGGCTCTGGAGGGTGTAAGGGGATATTTTGTTAATGTTTTGGATTTTATGTATTTCCAAATAAAATCACACAATGTATATTATTTTTATATCAAATACCTATCAATTTTTTGCAATTGCACGAATAATTATATGCTTATGCAAAATCTCAGACTTACAAAGTATCTGAAATTTTCACAGAAGCCTGTTCTATTTGATTGACCATGGTCTATGCTTGTTTTTATTTCAACAAAACAAGCTCTGTATCATATAAAAAATGTAAAAGTATCTTAAATTTATATTTATATTAAAAATTATTTTATGAGTAAATAACAATTTTACACATCAAATTATTGTATTATATTAAAAGAAGACCTGAAAAAATATGATAAAATATACCTAAAACATAATCTATTATTTATATTTATATTTATATTTATTTTTTATTATAATTACAACTTTCTGAGAGAAGTACATTTTCTTTGGTGTCCCTGAAAGCTATCAGTTTTCATTTGTGTGGTTCTCAGTGGGCTTCAAGTTTGACTGATCTATATGTTTGTTAATCTTTAAAATGTAACCAGACTATTATTTTTTTCCCTTTTGTTATAAAGTATCTATTTTAAAAATATATTAGTAAAACCAATGCACCCAACTCTCCCCCAGAGCCAGACCCCCCCCAGCATCCCCCCCATCCCAATGCACTCACCCCTCCCCAGAGCCAGCTTCCTCCAGTGCCCCCCATCCCAAAACACTCAACCCTCCCCTTACGCCAGCCAGCCCCCCCCGCACCCTCCATCCCAATGTGCTCACCCCTCCCCCTGAACCAGGCCCCCCTAGCACCAGGAGCGCCCCCCCATCAAATCCTCCCACTCCCTCAGAACCAGGCACTGGAGGAACGGAACAGCTGGGTAAGGAAATCTAACCTTTAAAATGGCTGCTGCTTCCTCCCAGGCCTACTGCTATAGTTTGCAGTGTGTAGAGCAGGCATGTCCAAAGTCCGGCCCGCGGGCCAATTGCGGCCCATGTTCCGGTTTAATACGGCCCCCCAGGTAATTTGGCAATATCTATCTTTTATGGCCCCCAACGAATCCATATGTATTGAGATGAATACATTGTAAAATCTCAGTTAATGTCAGTTGGTCTAAATCAGTTATAAATATATTTGGACACAACATGTATACTTAGTGTTATGTTCCTGTTCATATTTTTTGAACTTAAAAGTTGACAGACAACCTTTATTACCAATAATATGTAATGTACTTTACAATGTTCCTGACATATATTTCAGCTTCCTGGATTTTTTTTTCATCTGGCCTTCAGATATGAAAGGCAGAGTGATTTAACACCTGTTTAGATTTGTCATCCATGTGACGAAATGAAAAGTATGCTGTTTGCAATAAACTTTGCATAAAATAGTTAATTTGTGTTTAATTTTAATGGTTCAAAGAATGTCAGGCAAAATGGTCGGCCCTCACGCACATTCACTTCATCAAATCCGGCCCTCTTTGAAAAAAGTTTGGACACCCCTGGTGTAGAGAGCCAGGAGCACTTAGCCAACTCCCGGGTCTCTGTTTAAAAGTGTCACGTGGCATGGGGTAGGTAGTTCGAATTAAAGCTCTGTTACTCCTCCTGTGGTAGTTCGAATTAGGAGCTTTAATTCAAACTAGTCCTAGCCCATGCCGCATGTAGCTGCGGGCAGGGGGTTTGAACTACCGGGAATTTAAAAATAGCGGTGCCCAGGAACATGCTAATGAAGCCCGGGATATTTTAATCCCAGGCTTCATTTGCAAGTTCGAATGACTACATTAGCCACTCTAGTTCGAATTAGGGTAGCTAGTGTAGACATACCCTAAGAGATTGGGCAACAAAAGAGCAAATTAAATTTAATGTTGATGTATGTAAAGTAATGCACATCGGAAAACATAATCCCAACTATACATACAATACGATGGGGTCTAATTTGGCTACAACTACTTGAGAGAGATATTGGAGTCATCATGGATAGTTCTCTGAAAACATCCACTCAGTGTACAGCGGCAGTCAAAAAAGCAAACAATGGTAGGAGCCATGAAAAAAGGGATAGAGAATAAGACAGAAAATATCTTATTGCCTTTATATAAATGCGTGGTATGACCACATCTTGAATACTGTGTACAAATGTGGTCACCTCATCTCAAAAAAGATATATTGGCATTGGAAAAGGATCGGAAAAGGGCAACAAAAATGATTATGGGTTTGGAACAGGTCCCATATAAAGAGAGATTTAAAAAAATGTGAACTTTTCAGCTCAGAACAGAGAAGACGAAGGGGGATATGCTAGAGGTCTATACGATCATGACTGGTATGGAAAAAGTGAATGAGGAAAAGTTATTTACTATTCCCACAATAAAAGAACTAAGGGTCACCATATGAAATTAATAGGCAGCAGGTTTAAAACAAAAGGAAGTTATTTTTCACTTAGTGAACACTCAACCTGTGGAACTCCTTGCCAGAAGATGTGGTAAAGTCTAGAACTTTAACAGTGTTTAAAAAAGAGCTAGATAGCCATTGATGGACCTAACGTCCATGAATCTATTAGCCTGGATGGGTAGGAATGGTATCCCTAGCCTCTGTTTCTCTGGAGGTGGGTGACAGGAGGGATCACGTGAGGGTTACCTATTGTGTTTCCTCCCTCTGGTCATCTGGTATTGGCCATGTTGGCAGACAGGATACCGGGCTAGATGGCCCTTTGATCTGACCCAGTATGGTCGTTCTTGTGTTCTTCTGCTCCTTGTATGAATCAGAGAGAACCCCTGTGTCATACAAATTTTTCTTGAGATGAAAATTATATTTGTTTTAGACTCAGTATTTGTATTCCATGATTCTATATGTTTTTGTCCATATTAGGCAATAATACAGGATGATATAGGGCTCTATTAGCTATTGTGTAAATTTTATACTCCAATCAAGCAACTTCAGTATAAAAATGTCATTATTAATAATATTGATGACCTGCCTAAATGGTAGCTGGACTGACCTCTTATATCTATTAAAATTACATGTTGAAATCAATCCGTTTGGAAACACCACGATTAAAGCTGTGGAAGGATAAATATTATTGCTGGACATCCTATATTTTTACAGGTTTAGGCCCTCTTCCTGTAATTACTTTTGCATGTTCTTAATTTAATGAACTTTGAATACGGTCATAGATTTACTTAGTAATGTAAGTTTTTGGAGGATTGAGGCCTTAATGAAAGAAATGTTGCTCTCTTCTTTCATAGAAAAGGGTCCATTTTGAAGAGTACGAAATTCAAACCACTTCAGTTTTGATTTTTTTCCCCCCTGTTAATGTTGACCAAATACTTTAAGGCAGTGGTGGGGAACCTAAGGCCCAGGGGCTAGATGCATCCATCAGCTTGCTTGGATCCAGTCTCTGAGGCTCAGAGCTCTCCCCAGGATTGCGGAGCCAACTTTGGTACTCCTGCCCCCTGCCATCCCTGGAGCGCACACAATCTACTATCCTGGGGCCCCCAGGCTCTGGTACGTGAGGGGAATGTGGGAAGTGTCTGTCTTCTTTTCAGTCAGGGGCCACGTAAGTGAGGGTTTGTTTTTTGCTTCTCACTTCTGTGTGGCCTGCGACTGATTTTTTTCTGTGGGTCAGTGGCCCCCAACCCAAAAAAGGTTCCCTACTCCTGCTTTCTGGGGTGATTTGAAGTCTTTTCATAAACAGTAGACCAATTTCTCTCTGTTTCCTAGGACAGATTCATATATTATCCTCCAAATAAATTTTAGCTATTTTAATTTTAAAACACTGTTTTAAGTAGAAGGGACAAGATGTCATTCTGAATCAAATGTATCAGCACTTCTGGAATCACTTTGTTCATTTTGCAACTGTGTGTGTTTACTGGTTTAACACAATTGCCCTCATGATGCTCTACAAGCCAATTTTAATAAAACATTAGTACAATTTTTAGAAAGCTAAATCAGCAAATCTGAAATTGGCTTCAATAATGATGAGATTTCCACAGTTAAATCCAGCAAAGAATTGGACTCTGTTGCTGACAGAGTTCCTTACAAATATACGTTTCCTTTATAGGAAACATTGTCAGTGCATGTCTGATAAATAAAAGCCATTTTGGAAAAAGTTCAAAAGAAATAGTCCAATGACTACTAAAAACCAAAAACATTCTGCCCTAAAATGTAAGGAAAATGTAGACCAAATGAGTGTATTCCTTTTAATTCCCATTAGGCCCAGAAGGATTTGTATTCTAGAGTGGATCAAGATTTGAAAGAGAGAATGGTGAAAAAGCTCCATAAAACGGCATAAAACTCCAGGGAATTTCTCTTATGTTCCAGGGAAGGGACTTTGAACTATTTTTAAAAGGTTCTTCTTTCACACCTTACTGAAACTATGCTCCATTTTTTAGACAGGGTTTTCCGTACAATAACAGTGTTTCAGTCATAATGCCAACAATCAGTTATTTCAATTTGTCTTATAAATTGTAGATGTGCTCCTTTTTTTTGTAATATGCCTTAGTTTTGTGCTGTGACCATTTTAATTTTGAGGCTCCATTATGAAATGAATTTTAACCATTGCAGAGCTTAGATAATCTTTGGGTGATCTTTTACTGTTCCCTCCTCATGTTCTATTTAATAGATAAGGACAGCAGCACTCTCCTCACAAAAAGGGTGCAAGCAATTTGGAAAAATAGGATGGAATTCATACAAGAATGGAGCACCTCACTCAAGGTTCTCGATACCTCTTTCACTCTGTAGTAGCAATCATATGATGAGGGTTCCTGCTTTAAAGAGAGGGAGGGTTGTAGAATAGGTTCAGCAGCCATGCACTTTACACCATGATCCCATAGGTCAACATGGGAGAGGGGAACTGTGGAGGTCATGCTATAAGTGATTACTGGGAACATGTCTACACTAGGAAATTATTTTGAAATAGCTCCTGAAATAACAAAATAGAAATAGCATGTCCCCACTATTAGCCTGAGGCAGGCTCCCTTAATGTGAATGCACTACTTCAACTTAGAGCCCCGGAAGCACTGGGGAGTCATTTCTTTGAATGACTCTGGGGAGTAGTTCTTTCAAAATAGCAGCAGTGGAGCACCCACACTAATGCTATTTTGAAATAACTACCGTTAAAATCTCGGGTATAATGCACACTTCCCCCTCTGGTTTTTAAGGATTAAAACCGGGGTGCACATTATACATAGGAGGTAATTTGTAAAGTTTTTACCTAACCATCCCCCCCAGGCTCCTGGATAAGGGAGCTGCCCCGCCCATGGCTCCTCACCTTGTCCAGGAGCCTGGCTGACCTCGTGCCTGCTGCGGGGGCCCCCTGCTCAGCTGCCGGCACACAGTGCTGAACTCCCACCTGCCGCAGGGGCCCCGTGCCCAGCTGAACTCGTGCCAGCTGCTGGGCAGGGAGCCCCCATGGCAGGCGCAAGGTCAGCGAGGCTCCTGGACAAAGTGAGCAGCCAGTGGGCAGGGCATCTGGGTGAGGAGGGAGAGATGAAGGGGCCCTGCAGCAGGCGCGAGCTCAGCCTGGTGCACGAGCAGCTGGGCGGGGAGTAGGTATCAAACTCCGCTGCCGGCTCCCCTGTGCTGCGTGCGCTTTCCCTGGGCGAGCCTGCAGGTGGGAGTGGGACAGTAAAATCGTGAGTATAATGGGGGGGGGGGCGCATTATAGATAAGAGCTCAGTTTATTCCGGAATTCTGACGTTTAAAAGATAGGTGCGCATTATACATAGGTGCACATTATACTCGAGATTTTACGGGTATTTCAAAATAAACATTATTCCCTGTGGAAAGCCAGGAGTACAGATTTCAAAATAACCAACTGGTTATTTTGAAATGACGGACCTGATAGTGTGGACACTCTACTTTTTGTTTTGAAATAAGGGGAGTTATTTCGGAATAACTCCCTTATATAGACCAGAGGTAAATGTATATGTAAGCGGGGGAATGGTCCCGCTATTGTGGGGAACTTTCCTGGCTTCTATACCACCCCGGTGAAATGGACCAGCGAAAGGATCTGAGTCCCCTCTCCCACTTCCTTTACCCTATGGCCTCCCTGTTCCTGAGGGCTCCCCCTCCACTTTCCTGAGTAGCAGAGTCCTCGAAACCCCAACAAGGCTGGGCCCAGGTTTCTTGGGGCTAAATCCCCGACCTTGTAGTCACTAGGGGCAGGAGTTAGGGTGTCCCCACTCCAAGGTGCTCTCTTCACACTGCATGCTTTCTTGGCCCAGTGATCTTTTCATAAGGTTCTAAGCAAAATACAATTTATTAAACATCAACTGATTAAAGAGAAAAGAATAAGAAAAAAATGAGAATGGTTAAATGAGAACACACAGCCCTGCTCTGTAGCACAGGGACATCAAAACAGCAGCCTGCAGAGTGTAAGGACAGTTCAGTCTCTTCCTTAGAGGCCCCTTAGAGGCCCTGGATGTGCTGCAGGGGGGCTGCAGGCTGGACACGCTTGCTCTGGCAGTGACCACACAGCCTCAAGCTCTAAGTGCCAGACCCCTCTCCCAGTCTGGCCTGCTGGGCCTCTTGGCTGGTGATATCTCCCTGCCCAGAGCCTCTCCCCACACTTTGCTGGTCCCAGCTGCTCACCACACCCAGCTGCAGGCTGTGCTGCCTTGTCAGTCTCCAGCTCCTTGCGTTGCTTCTCTGTCCCTTTTGGCTTCTCTGAGCACTGCCAGTCTGCTGCTCAACACAGAGTCTGCGCTCCTTGAGCTGTCTGTGTCTGGCTCTGTTGCTGCAGGACTTCTTTTGCACATAGCTTACACTGCTCTTAGCTGCCTCTCAGCTCTCTTCTTGCTCAGAGAGACCCAGAACAAAACCCAGCTCACAGGGAGGACGGGGCCTGGCCTTTTGCTTTCCTCACTGGCCTGTCCAACCTGTCAATCAGGCTGAGCTGGAGCGTTGGCTGCTTTCCATTGGCTCTGGGGTCTGTCAGTCTCAGGGCCCTGATTTCTCATGGACCCTTCCCCTTTTGATACTGGGAGCTGGCAACCCAAAAACTCCCACAGAGTTTTAGTAAGGGGCTAACAGTCCCCTTACATATACTTCTAGTGGTCCAAAACTCACGTTTAGTAGAGGTGTAGACAGTCAGCAGGTAGTATTCCAGACAGTAGGCTGCTGTAGCAGTAGGGAAACACTGTGTTGCATTCCTAGAGGCTGCTTGTGGTTTGAGAGGAAAGGGGAGATTCAGTTGCCTCTCATAAAACATCTTTGGAGTTTCTTGCACACAGACTGATTGTCTAGGCTGTGTGCAGAGGGATGTAACTGCTTATGGGGGAGTTTGATTAACAATGTTCCTTCTTGATCTACACCTGAGTGAGTTCTAGTTAATGATATGAAGACAATCTTCCTTTATTTTAAGGAAACAAAATATGAGATCATTGTACGTGTCAAATATCTACTTTGTCTCTACCCTACCTACGGTGCTACCCAGCTTCTAGAGATTTTCGTGAAGGCTTTAGAATTGGCCTGTAAATCTTTATAGAAAATGCCACTCTACACGGGAATATGTGCTGATAACCCATTCCCCAGTTAAGAGGTACATTCAAGCTGGAGGCCTGTGGCAAACCCCTCCTGCTGCAGACCCCCCCCCCCATCCCCACTTCACCTCTCCTCCAAACTCTGCCCCTGTTCTCTCCCTTGAGCAACGTGGCTCGAGGGATTAGGGCTGAGGGGCTGACATAGTAAGCAGCAGGGCTCCCACATTCACGCTTACAATGCTGGCAGCAGAATCTGGAGAGGCCTGGCAACCTGCTCCAGGCTCCAGCTGCACTCTGCCATGCCGTCCTCTTGGCAGTGGGAAGCAGAGTGACTGGGGGCTGGGGTGCTCTGCATACCTCTGCTGTTGAGAAGCCGAGCACAACCAGCCAGAAGACAGAGTTGGGGTGGGGTGGAACAGACTGCTGGGTTGCTCCAAATACTGCCATCTGCATAGTAAGTGTGTGGGGGATGCCAACTGCCACCCCACAGCAAGCCCCCATAATCTTCCTGGTCCCCCTCATCCATAGGATGATTGGGGTGGTTGCTGTGGGACCCCCAAAGTATGGGGCCTGGGGCAGCCCTCCCAGCCACGCTATGGATGGGATGGCTCTGTCCTTTGATACTGACACACTGTAAACTCTCCTTTCATTGTATTCAAAGTGTTTTGTGGGCAAAGCATTATATGTGAGTTGTACATAGAAATCTTTACCCCCCCCCTCCCAGTTTAGTGCCTTTATGCTGCATAGAAGGGCCAGAAAGTGACCTGAAAGCTTTGTGTTCAGTAGCAGGAGGAGTCCTTCAGTACAATGACTGTAGAAGACGGCTATCAGGCTGTCTTTGCAAACCCTGTCATAGAAATGTTCTGGGGGCAAAAAAATGTGTAGTTGCGGCACACTGGGTAGGCTACTGTAATTTACACCTGCCTTCAGGGAAGTTCAGCTTAAACTGGGGAGCTTCCTAGTCATTAACACAGCTCAGGAATAGGAGGTGCAAAGATGGCTTAATGTCACCATAGTTACCTTTCCTTCTTGGCTGTGAATTCAGTAGTGTGCCACTAAGGGGTGCAGTACAGAATGTCATCTAGTGTGAGACACACCATACATAAACAGGCTTCATTGAGAGTCTCCCTCCTGAGGGAAAGAGACTTGTATTTAACTGATCAGGTAATGTGTGCCAAGTCAGCATCTAGGCGCACTCTGATCAGTTTGGCTACATCTAGACTGGCATGATTTTCCGGAAATGCTTTTAACGGAAACGTTTTCCGTTAAAAGCAATTTCGGAAAAGAGCGTCTAGTTTGGCATGGATGCTTTTCCGCAAAAGCACTTTTTGCCGAAAAGCGTCCCTGGCCAATCTAGACGTGCTTTTGCGCAAAAAAGCACCGATCGCCATTTTCGCGATCGGGGCTTTTTTGCGGAAAACAAATCTCAGCTGTCTACGCTGGTCCTTTTGTGCAAAACTTTTGCGCAAAAGGGACTTTTGCCCGAACGGGAGCAGCATAGTATTTCCACAAAAAACACTGATTTCTTACAGTAGAAAGTCAGTGCTTTTGCGGAAATTCAAGCGGCCACTGTAGACAGCTGGCAAGTTTTTCCGGAAAAGCGGCCGATTTTCTGGAAAAACTGGCCAGTCTAGACACAGCCTTTAGGTACTATTTGAGAAGCTAATTGAATGACGAGCCAGGTCATGTTTACCAAGGTCATCCATGTATAACATAGATAAGAATCTAAGATGACAACGAAATCCAAGAATTTGGCAAGTATTATTTGGCCATGTTGCAATGTTTTGCTATCTTCCTATATATTCTATCATACGAAAGCTTATTCAGCCTCTGTTTTTGATGTCCTCTTTGGTGCAATGTAATCATGTAGACTGAGGATACTGGACAGAACAGGAAATTTAAACTTTTTGCCCACTCACAAACTTCCTTTCTAACTTAGGACAAGTCTCTTAAACTCTGATCCTTGGCTTCCCAATATGTAAAATGGTGGTGGTGATGATAATGATTTACCAATGTTTGTAAAGCCCTTTGAGACTGATGGATGAAAATATATTTAATGAAATAAGTGCTGAGTAGTTTTTCCACATTTTGTGCATTCTGTAATGATGCCCTTCTGATTTTGTGACCACAATCAGGGTTAAAAATGTGTATTACTGCTGACTTTCTCCCATTTAATCCCTTTAATTGCAATGTTTTATGAATTGAGATTTATTTTTCTCCAGCAGAGTGCAGCATTCAAAGGCCTTCTGAATTCACCACTTACCACTACTTCATTGTTTGGCTTACTGCCTATGAAGGGGGTACTCGAATAATAGTATTATTTGGAATTGGCTGCCAAGATTGTATGATATAAAAAACAATTTCTTATCTTAAAACTAAGAAATTCGGGTTTGATTTTAAATCTATATGTGTATATATTGTTAACTCTCCAAATCCAGCTTATAAGTTATTAACAACCACCAAAAAAGCCAACATGTAAAGATGTGAATGGCATATTCAGAGCTAATTAAGAGGAAATTCTGATTTCTTTCTATGCTTTTAATTCTGCAAATAAATCTTTGCTTTCATGAATCTTGAAATTCATTTAAACGTTCATCTTTTTTTATAATTATTCCAGGTTGCAATTTCCTGAATAAAGTAGATTAAATTCTCTGAATGTTTATAATACATGTAATAATTTACATGTAAGAATATTCTTGCACATCTGTACTTCACTAGGATCATTGTGATACCTTGGTAAAATTTGTGTATTTCATAAAATATTTTTAATTATCTAGTGGGCAGTAGGAAGGTAAATATTTACTCAGGTGATAGAAAACAAACTTGAAAATGTTTGTTTCCACTGACTACATATTCTCTAGAACTGATTGGAGCTTTTCCATTTAAATCAAAATGTTGAAGAAAACAAACGTGTTTTCTCCCCCATTATTCAACCAGTTTTATTTCTTCCATTGTCTGCTGTGTGAGAGAATGCACTGTAAACTTAATAATTTTATCCATCTGCAAATATAGGATTATTCCTATATTAATTGAACTGTTGTATGGTAGCTTTTACCCTATTATCTATTCTTTGTGTAATTGTGTAATACATTAAGTATGTGCTTTGCTTTCATGGAAGTCAGTAAGATTCTGTTATGAAAAAGAAAAAGGACATATTGGTTTAATCCAAAGTTGATTGATTTCTATGGGCTTTGGATCAGATTTGAATGTATGAAATATTTTGCCAAACCATAGTTTGTACTCTGTAGTTTAAAACTAAGTTTATTATCGTTTATGCCCAAAGCAATTATTTACATTGATTGTGCTACTGAGTACATGTATTTAGGGGGTACATCATGCCTCCATACCTCTATTCATTTAATAGGGCAATTTATCTGAGCAAGACTTTGTTCAAGATGGCTGCTATGAAGAGGAGAGAGTGATTTTTTTTTTTAAAGCAGTATTTCAGAAAACTTTGAGATGACAAATAGGAAAACTAAAATGCAGAAATTTCAATGGGCAGTTGTTGTGATAAAGACACCATATGTTTGCATTGTGTGCAAAGACTAATTGTAATCTTTGCCTTTGTAAAAGGCATAAAGTGGTATGAGCAGTTTGTGAAACTCCTATTCACATAACTGCAAATGTATACAACATATTGTATCATCACCTGCCAAAGTCTGTCTGTCGCATGTTTGGGAAACCAGGTCTGGTCTAGTCTATTTCAGTTCAGATTTGTAACCTGTGAAAGTAGATAGAACTTGTAAGGCAAATACAGCATCTGGCACCTGAAATCTACTATATATTTGAGACAGTTTGTCTGAATGTGTCTGTCTGTTCAAGAAATTCTCCTAAACAGTAAGAGCTAGGACCACCAAATTCGGTATACAGCTTCCTTTTATCACATGTTAAAGCAAGGTAAGGGTTTGGTTGTGTTAAGACAATCGGATTGCTTCTGATAAAACCACACGGAAAAGAGACAGAATTGCCAGGCAGGTCAAAGGGGCTGTCTGGGAACATGCCCCTCAGCCCCAAGCCTCCTATCCTCCAAGCACTCTTTAGTGAGGGTGTGTGTGTGGTGGGGGGGGGGGGGAAGGGGTGCTGAAGTACTGGTCCCCTCTCCCGTTCATATGGGAACATTGTTAGCTGCTTCCCTTAGAGCAGGCATGTCCAAAGTCCGGCCCACGGGCCAATTGCGGCCCGTGTTCTGGTTTAATACGGCCCCACAGGTAATTTGGCAATATCTATCTTTTATGGCTCCCAATGAATCCATATGTATTGAGATGAATACATTGTAAAATCTCAGTTAATGTCAGTTGGTCTAAATCAGTTATAAATATATTTGGACACAACATGTATACTTGGTGTTATGTTCCTGTTCATATTTTTTGAACTTAAAAGTTGACAGACAACCTTTATTACCAATAATATGTAAAGTACTTTACAATGTTCCTGACATATATTTCAGCTTCCTGGATTTTTTTTTCATCTGGCCTTCAGATATGAAAGGCAGAGTGATTTAACACCTGTTTAGATTTGTCATCCATGTGACGAATTGAAAAGTATGCCGTTTGCAATAAACTTTGCATAAAATAGTTAATTTGTGATTAATTTTAATGGTTCAAAGAATGTCAGGCAAAATGGTCGGCCCTCACGCATGTTCACTTCATAAAATCTGGCCCTCTTTTAAAAAAGTTTGGACACCCCTGCCTTAGAGAGTGAGGAGAAAGTGCTGAGTTTGTTGCATTCCTCAGTCTGGCTGGGGAGGGCAGAGGAACCTGCACCTGCCACGTATGGGGGATATGCTGCCTGCAGGCTGCAGGATCTGCAGTGACCATGAAGAGAAGCTTCTCACCTAGCCCCAAGCTGCTGTGGTAACAGGTGATATGATTAACAGAATTGTTAACTAAGTTCCAGATAGCTGAGGTAATATCTTTTATTGGACCAACTTCTGTTGGTGAGAGAGACAAACTTTCCAGCTCTTCCCCAGGGCTGGGAAAGGTGGGAAGAGTGTCACAGCTAAATAGGAGGTTGAACAGATAGTTCAGCTAAGTAGTTAGCGCGCACACTCTAAGGGACTATTCAAGGTGAAGTGGCCCATTAACACCCCTACAGAGGTGTTAATGAGCTATTTCACTTTGAATGAATAAAAGATATTACCTCGCCCACCTTGTTTCTTTAATTTCCTGGGACCCACATGCCTGCAACAACATTGCCTACATTTTTCAAGGAACTATTCAAAGCTAAGTGGCCTATTAACACCCTCTCCTGCCCCCAGATTTTTCCTGCCCTCCCCCTTCTCCTTATGCCTGGAGAGCTGTTAAGTGGATTATAGCTTGTAATAAACCATAAATCTGGCATCCATATTCCGTCCATGAATTTAAGTTCCCACTCTTGTCTTTTAATGATGTTGTACAGCTTTTCTTTGAGAATGAGAGCTGTGAGGTCAGATACACAGTGAATGCTCGTCAACGTTCTATCCAAGTTCCTCTGAGATCATAGTGATTGTCTGAGTTCACTTACCCAGGCTATGTCTACACTACAGAGTTTTTTTTCCCCAGAAAAACATCCTTTTTTTCCAAAAAAAACCTTCACTTACACACTGCAATTGCATTCTTTTGGAAAAAAATCAAAAGAACAAGGGGGTTTGCCAACATTGGTAAACCTCTTTCAATGAGGAAGAAGCCTCTTTCTTTCTTTGCATCTACTCTGGCGGGACCTGTTGCTGCTTTTAGTTGGTATGTCCTGGCCTGTGGGAGCTTATTTCTAATGATGAGCTTTGAGAATTTGGGGATTGTTTGAAGGCTAGAAGAGAAGGTTATTGTGGGGATTTCAGTATGCAGATCCTCATGAAGGAAAGTTGTAGCTTTTTGATGATACTCCATGTGGGTTCCAGTGTGTGGTGGTAGGTGAAAGCAAGAAGCATGCAGTTGGAAGGAGTTTATTTCCACAGTGAAACTGGATGTCTTGTATATTTGGGTGGGCCATTCTATGATGCTATCTACTGCTCTGCTGAAGTGTCCTTATTTAGTGATTGGTTTTAAAATGTGTTAAGGTGTGTTCTTTGGACTTTCTCCCCTGAGTATATTACATGGTATTTCAGTACCTGGCTATAGATAACTGATTTCTTGCTGTGTTTTGGGAGAGGCACTCTGCTGGATTTATGAAGATAAATTTTGATAATCCATAGGTCAGGAAGGTCTTGGGCTCAAGTCTGTAAATACTTAGTTATGCATATGCTTAAATATACACACATGAATAGTCCCATTTAGCTTGCTGGGTCTACTCACGTGAATAAAAATACACACACTTAATAAATCTGTAGGATCAGGACATGGTATGGAATGGTTAATTTCAGTGGCTCACTGGTATTTAGTTGTGCATTTCCCATTGATATGTTCAAAGGGGTAAATACTCATACACTATCTTTTAAAATCTAACGATTCATACTGATAAATATGAAGAAAACAAAGTGCTATAGAATATTCTTTCAGGTACTGTACAGTTGACTATTAACAGGCTAAATACAAATTGAACATCTTTAGATATTTTAGATCTGCTGAGTCCTGGTCTGTTTTCAACCAGTTAAAACATGGCCTATGGCTAAAAATAGGCATGGATATAAGACACTAAGAAAATGACTGACATCAGTTATTTAGGATACATTAAACAAAATATAATTGCATATGCAGCATGCTTGATTTCAGCCAAAGAAGAAAAAGGATTGGACAATAATCTCATGGCAATAATTCATATATTTTTGCTGCTACTCTGGATATAATAGTTTCTGCCTTGCAGCATAGGTAGTTATTTACATCTCTGTAAAGTGACTAAAAATGGCTGTCAATCAAAATGGAAACACTCCTCACTCAAATTGCACCGGTATAGATGCACAGAGCAGAACTGGGCCAAAAAAGCAGAAAATGACAAGGGATATAATGTGATAATACATTGATAAGACCCTTACCCCTTCTCTAGCCTGTTTTAAACCACGTAAAAAAGGCTTGTGTCCTATACATTGGCCCTAGATACCTAATTACTAGCTAGGGAAGGATCCTTAGAATATAGTGACTGTGCTAGACAGCAAGCTGCAAGCTGTAGTGTAATAGATGTGTTGATCTGTGGCTGGGACAGAAGATGCAGCACAAAGTACTATAGAGATTCTGGACCAGGGCTGGGCAAAATATGGCCTGGGGGCTGAATCTGGTCTGCAAAGCCACCAGCTCCAGTCCATGGACCACCCTCCGGAACCCTCAGGTGCACAGCTGCTGCAAATTTAAAGCAGTTTGGTGGCGCTCTGCTCTGGAGGAAGGAGAGGCTTTGTGTGATCTCCCCACCTCCAGCCCAATCCTTAGCTCTTATTGGCCAGAAACAACTGGCTAATTGAAATTGACACCAGCCAATCTCTCAGCTCCTATTGGATGGAAACAATCAACCAATAGGAGCTGAGAGATTGGCCTGTGGGCTGGATGCAGTGCTAGTCTCTTCCTCCTCCCAGAGCTGAGAGCCACATGGAGGGAACAGCCTGCAGCTCGAAGGGTGTGTCTAGACTACAGGGTTTTTTCGAAAAAAACCTTCCCCTGTGCCTAGACTGCTGCCGTGTTTTCGAAAGTAAATTGAAAAACGCGACAGTTTTTCTGACCACGGAAAACCTCGTTTTACAAGAAAACACTTTTTTTCGAAAGTTCTCTTTTGAAAAAAGGCGCTATGTAATGCAAACTGCTTTTTCAAAAGTACTGGTTGTAGTCTAGATGCTCTTTTAGCTTAAGTGATCTGGGGCAGCAGCAGACAGGGAATCCAGCCTTCCTTGGGGGTGCTGGGCAGGAGACACTTACATAATTACTTCCCAGCCTATACCCCAGCTCCTTCCCCCAGATCACCACCCAAACCCTCTGCACCCCTCCCCCCCCCCCGCACCATGTCACAACTCCCTCCCAGGCTCGGTACCCTCTCCTACACCCCTCCCCCAGGCCAGAATCCTCTTCTGCACCCATACCCCCTCCCAGACCCTGAACCCCAATCCCTTTTCCCAGGTCACAACCCCCTCCTTCACCCAAACTCCCTCTCAGACCTCTCACTGTCTCCTGCATCCTAGTCCCTTACCCTATGTGCCCTTCTGCACCCAGCCTCCATCCTAGATCCCACATTTCCTCCACAGAAAAGTTTGGCCCTTAACTACTTTCCAAAATCTTGGATTGCCCTCCCCCCCCACACACCAAAAATTACTTCCCACCCCTGTTCTCGACAATGCAGACACACCCCCAGCCAGCCAGCCTGCCTACGGGATTTCGTTAGTATCTTCTATTCTATAACTGTGGCTCAAAGGACACTTCACAAGCTAGGAGTAGTTTATGGCAGAAAGGCCACAACTTAGTTTTTTGAATAAAAATTAGGAATGGACACACTCGAAGGGGAATGGATGCAGGGTTTGCAGCACATAGCTGTAGTTGCTCAGCTAAAGCATATTTGGATTGGCAGATCCCAAGGTCAAAATAGCTACTTAGCTGGGGAATGTCTGGTGCAAGGTTGGCCATGTTTTTTGGACATTCATCTCATAGGGCATGGCTAGATTTGTTTTCACTTTTGAAAGGTATGCAAATTTGGTGCAAATTTGCATATCTTCTTCCGATTGTTTTTTCAAAAGAGGTTCTTTTGAAAGAAAGTAGTCTAGATAAATGCGGTTCTTTCGGGGGGGGGAGAACCCTTTTTCAAAAGAACTGTATAAACCTAATTTTTTAAGGAAGAGCGGTTCTTTCAAGGGGGAAAAAAGATTTTTTTTCTCGAAAGAACCGCTCTTCCTTAAAAAATTAAGTGCATACACTTCTTTTGAGAGAGGTTTTTTCCCTCCTCGAAAGAACCGCGTCTAACTACTTTCTTTTTTGAAATAACCTCTTTTAAAAAAGCGACTGGAAGTGAAAGCAAGTCTTTTGAAAGTGAAAGCAAGTCTAGTCGTGACCATAGGGAGGACTAGTTCCACTATTGATAGAGATCTTAGGCGCTCTCTGGTATAGAGTATCTTAGCTCAAGCTCTCCAATGACTGCCACAATTCTGGGCAATATATTCCTCTCTTTATTTACCATCTCAACCTAAATGGTTTATCCCCTGCACATATTATATCTTTCCCAAAGTTGTGTCAAATCATATTGCAATGCTTAGGAAACCAAATATGATTTAGGCTTGGTCAGAACAAATGCAAAGCAATCATGGTTAATCAGCATGACAATATTAAATGTCAATACAACGTTCTGAGGATGAGCACTGACTATTTCCTTCTGTCTTGCCATCCAATCAGTGTGTGGGAAAACAAGAGTGTAAAATGGTGGTGGAACTATTTCCTTCCTAGAACTATTTCCTTTCTAGCCAATCAGTGTTCCTTAGTGCTGAAGAGCAAACTCTTGCACAGACTAACAAAAAAGTTTGGGATGGTTGGTCAGAGGGGCAACCCCCATGGTCCCGCTCCCTTCGGCATCAGGGATTTGTGGCACTTTTTCCTGGCTTATAGACTGGCAAGGATGGGGGAAAGGTGGAGTGAATGATGGGAGTGTTAAGGGGTGGCTGTTAAATATCTCAGTTTTATGATAAAATATCTTGGAAAGAAAAAAAAGTCTGCTCTAATAATGGTGCAATGCTGTTGTGCATAAAGGGATAATAGAGTTGATAAATGGTTTTAGAGAAAATGTTTTTCAGCTGATGGTAAAGCAGTATCAGGATTTAATAATTCATGGGTAGAAATGTGGAGCTACAGTTGCAGGACAAACAATAGTATGCCAGAGAACCTTTGTTTCAGTAGTAAAGTGAGCAGTAGGGCTGTACACCCTGCAATTACAAAATCATTGCCAGTGTGTGCTGTATTTCGTATTCTACATTATTTAGAATATACTAAAGCAACGAGGTGAATTTCTATGAGAGGCTCCAAATATATCATAGCTTAAGAGGTGATCTAAAAAGAAATTGCTTAAATCGTTCTGAAACAAAATTGAGGAAATGTAGTGTTCATGAAAGTAAAAGACAAACCTTTACTTTCCGTTCGTGGTTACTATGTGCTGCTAGAACAGCACAAGACAGCTGCTCAAAAAGTGGTGAATCAAATTGTGACCCAAGAGCATCCCAGTGTCAGATGGCAAAGGGCTCTGAAATATAAGATACTAGTGATTAATATAATTGTGGAATGCATGTATTAACATGATGTAAAAACTCTGTGTAAGGCATTATGTGTATTCATTTGCATTAGACTATCCAATCTGCCCACACAGGAGGGAACATCTTTGAACAAGGGGGAGCTAAGCACAAGGGTAGGAGACATCTTTCACATCCATCACTAGAGAGATCCAAGGGGCCAGATTCTTACAAGGTAAAAGAGACTGGTACTTCAGTCAAGGAGGGGTTGAATCTCTGGAACTGAAAATGGGTAAGAAATCTGCTAAAGCTAAGATTTTTCACTTCAGAAGAAGAGGGAAGCTTGCACTTTTATGGAAGGTCCAGACCGGGTATGTCTATACTAGCCCTCTAGTTCGATCTAGGGAGGCAATGAGGTTTAACAGCTAATTCGAGTTAGGGCTTTAATTTGGAATACCGTTTCACTGCCGTGTGTAGACGCGGGCAGTTACTTTGGGCTAATCAATTTCTAAAATGGCAACCAGCCGGGAACATGCTAATGAAGCGCGGGATATTTAAATCCTGCACTTCATTTGCAATTTCAGTCGCCCTCATGTAGCCAGACAGACTGCCCCATCTCAAACAATCTTGCTTGCCCTCTGAGATGTCTGTATACAGAGCAGAGAAGGAACAATAAGAAGATCAGCATAGCCATTAAGCTTTGATCTGCTTTGACCAGGATATGCAAGTTTCTGACTCTGAGTAACGATTAAGGAAATAAGCTAAGCTCGAGGCTGCAAGAAGTGTCAGGCTGGCCTCCAGGCTGCGAGAAGTACCCGGCTGGCACCCATGTTGATACGAACACACAGTCCCTGGGAGAGGAATTTCCCACTGAGAAAAGAATGTCCAGTACTTCCAGTTTAATCATCTCAATTCTCTCTTACAAGTGTAAATTAAGTTCACAACTCCCTTGTAAGAACTGGTCTCACAAAAGACAGACCAGCCCCATTTGGCATGACAGACAAGAAAGAGAAATACGTGACCCCATGGGTATATAAGATAGGTCCAGCACACACTCACTTTGAGTGTCATTCTACCCTCTACCTGCTGGTCGGGTTAGGTGTTTGACCTCCTGAGGTTCTATGGGGACGCCCACCTCGTATTTTTGTCTTTCCTAGGAATTCAGGGACCGGCCCTGGCCTGACATGCTGGAGTCGAAAGGCACAGAAGGGGGTAAAAATTGTACCTGGATGTGGTCCTCTGTCTTAAGTGTACACATAGAAAGAGTAAGCTGTTACTTGGTACCGTTATTTCTATTTTTCTATCTTTATCTTCTTTGTAACCATTTTTAAGATCTATATTTTGCTAGTAGTTAAGAAATAGAGCAATAGCCATTGAAACCATATGATTTATAAGCTTCTTTAATAAACCTGTAACTGTTTAAGTTTTGCAAAAGCGACGAGGAGTCCTGTGGCACCTTATAGACTAACTGAAGTGTAGGAGCATAAGCTTTCGTGGGCAAAGACCCACTTCGTCAGATGCATGTAGTGGAAATTTCCAGAGGCGGATCCAATCAAGGAGGATGAGGCCCACTTCTAGCAGCTGATCTGGAGGTGTGAATTCCAAGAGAGCAGAAGCTGCTTTTGTAGTTAGCAAGCCATTCACAGTCTTTGTTTAATCCAGAGTTGATTGTGTCAAACTTAAAGATGAACTGTAGCTCAGCAGTTTCTCTTTGAAGTCTGGTCTTGAAGTTTTTTTGCTGCAGGATGGCTACTTTTAGATCTGCAATTGTGTGTCCAGGAAGATTGAAGTGTTCCCCTACAGGTTTTTGTATGTTGCCATTCCTAATATCAGATTTGTGTCCATTGATTCTTTTACGTAGGGACTGTCCTGTTTGTCCTTCAGACTAACACGGCTACCCCTCTGATGTTTAAGTTTTAACCTGACTCCTTCAGTTGCTGTAACAGAACCAAGCACAATTTAAAACAACTTCAGCCGGTCTTAAGGGACAGATATAGGGAGCCCTGACAGTCGGCTGACACCTCATTAGCCTCCCTAGATCGAACTAGGGGGCTAGTGTAGATATACCCACTGAGGGGAAGTCAGCTATGGCTTGGAAAAAAAGTACTGGTTAGAAAAACCATCTTGAGCAAAATATGTATTTTGCTAGATTGTTTTATAATTTATAAAGGCATATTTTCACTTTAAATTGCTTGTAACTTTTTCTAACTTTATTGCATTTACTTGGCATCACTTAAACCATGTCCTAGTGTTAATAAGTATAAATGTTTTGTTTTACTATAAACCAACTCAGTTTGGTGTTTACAGAGAAGGGTGTATGCACTCAGTCACATTAATAAGTTGACATGCTTTTCTATCTTTAGAGGAACAAATAAGCCTTATTACTTATCTCAGCAGGCCAGGAGAGGGCTGAACACATGGTTTGGATGAAATTGGGGACTCTGAGTATGTTGGGGTCACCCTGCTGGAAGTAACCAAGGCTGGTGTAAACTAGAGCAGGTCTGTGTACAGGTTGCTGGTATCAGAACTAAAGACCCAAGGCTATGTACTTAGGGTGTGACCTGCATATTGTGAGCAGCCCAGGTAGAGAGCTATAGCAACAAAACTTTGCAGGACACCCAAGGTTACAGGGCAAGTTGTGTTACATTGCTTTGCTGTATTGCTGGTCTGTATTGCTTTGCTCTCCTCCCCCACCCCCCACCAAGCTGTGGTACTTGTGACAATTCCACATGCTGCTGTTATATTTTTTTTAAATGTGTCCTGTAATATGTCATTTGAAAACGAATTGTATGTTTGTCTTTACTATCATGGTGAGCTGACGATGTTTGTGAAATTATGGATACTCTTAGATATGTTTTGCAGTCTGTAAACAAACAAGGGAGGCAAAAAGAGAGACAACCATTTCTCATGTGAATTAAGCAGAAAGAGTCCAAGGATATTTGCATCAGAGTTTGCAAGAGAAACATCTGCATCAAAGATTGGGGAGTGAGAGAGAAGAGATGGATGGTAACATGGTGTTGGTTCAAAGGGTACAGCAGGGCTGAACTCTTGGTGTTCTTCCTGGCTCTGGCCAAGAGGACAATGAAGTCTGGAAACATAAGGAACAGTTGACAAACTTATGTGGGTGTCCATTTCCTGAGGGAATAAAGAAACTAGCATTTGGATTCTGGCTGGAACAGCCGTCAGGCTGGAGAATGCTACCAGCTTTAGAGTACAGAACGATATTAGGTGAAGCTATATCTTGCTAGAATTAAGTTGTAGATACCAGAAAACATGCTGTGTTTTGTTGTCTGCACACCTTTCATGCCTCTTCTCTCTTGCTTGAAATCACTTATTCCAAGTTTTACTACAAACTGACTCCATGCTGTGTGTAAAGGTGGAATGTATAATGTCAGCTGATCTAACAGGCTATTGTGTGTATTGGCTCTTTGGAGGCTGCAAACTTGGTGTTACCTCTGTGAGTGCTCAGTAAGTGGGTCTGGACACTACAGAGATGGTTTTGGGTGTCTAGGTATTGGAAGGGGTCACCTTAAAATGAATAATTAGGCTTGTGATAGCTCAGGAAGAGACATTTGTGCAGTAATCTGGCTGCTGGTGTCAATGTTTTGAGTTAAAGCTGCATAGCCTAAGGGTTACGAATGCTGAGAGGACTCTCAAAACATAGCATTAATATTTTAGAAAAGCTATTAGGAAGAGAAGTACTAAGTAAAAAAGTAATAGTTTGAGCCCAGGTATCCCAATCAAATAGGTAACCTTATCAAAATCAAGAGGTGATGTATCTAGCTGGAGACATTCAGGCAAGTCAATACAAATTAACTAAGGGTACATCTACACTGCATGGCTATTTTAGGATACCTCCAGTATCCTGAAATAGCTGCTTCATTTCTAAACAAGCCGCCCATTTTTTTGAAATAATGGGTACGCTATTTTGCCTTCCCAATAAACCTCATTGCACAAGGTTTAAGGGATGGTTCAAAATAGTGTTATTTCAAAATTTGGCATTGTGTAGACACTCCAGATTTCAAAATAAGCTATTCCAAAATAGATTTAAAATAAGATACACAATTTGTGTTGCACAAATTGCATATCTTGAGAGTTTAGGGTGCTGTATAGACGCACCCTAAGAGGCTACGTCTACACTGGCCCCTTTTCCGGAAGGGGCATGTTAATTTCAGCGATCGTAATAGGGAAATCCGCGGGGGATTTAAATATCCCCCTCGGCACTTAAATAAAAATGTCCGCCGCTTTTTTCCAACTTTTAGAAAAGCCGGAAAAGAGCATCTACACTGGCCCCGATCCTCCGGAAAAAGCGCCCTTTTCCGGAGGATCTTATTCCTACTTTGAAGTAGAATAAGAAATTTAAGACACACAAATAATGTGAATAAATTAAAGCACACTAAACCCTTGTGTGTACCCTTGCATTAAAAGACTTTCATTCACTGTTGCTTTGTACTTTTAGGGTGCGTCGACACAGCACACTATGGCTACGTCTACACTGGCCCCTAAAAGCGCTTTTTCCGGAGGATCGGGGCCAGTGTAGACGCTCTTTTCCGGCTTTTCTAAAAGCCGGAAAAAAGCGGCGGACATTTTTATTTATATGCCGCGGGGGATATTTAAATCCCCCGCGGATTTCCCTATTACGAGCGCTAAAATTAACATGCCCCTTCCGGAAAAGGGGCCAGTGTAGACGTAGCCATAGTGTGCTGTGTCGACGCACCCTAAAAGTACAAAGCAACAGTGAATGAAGGTCTTTTAATGCAAGGGTACACACAAGGGTTTAGTGTGCTTTAATTTATTCACATTATTTGTGTGTCTTAAATTTCTTGAGTTTCCTCAGGCAGACAATCCCAAACATTTTTATTGCCACCCAAGTATTTGAGGCATCGTACAGGAAGCATATACACTGGCAAAAGAGAAAAAGCAACCATTGTTCACCTGAAATGAGCAAGATTTAAGTAGAAGGTTATTTTTCACCTAGTCTCTTACCAAACTACTATTCCATTTTGTAGGTGGTAACGGAAAGCGATGGCTAGTGACAGAGTGCAAGCAGGTGACATCCTGCACTCTGTTTTAAATGCATTGAAGTGGGTCAGAACTTACCTCATACAGAGGATGGGTTTTCACCACAAAGTGAACTTAATCAAATATAATGAAATCCAGCCAAAACCATTCCCTGCTGGTTTCAGCTGCTCCCAGAGTTCTTCCCCAACAAATGTGGAACTCTCACCCACAAGTTTGCCTGAAGAGCCACTATTGCTTGATTGATGTGCAGAGAAGACAATGAGCCACTTCCAGTGATAAGTCTGAAGAACTCTCCTAAACTGTGTTATTTTTATTCTAAATAGATGTGGGAGCAGGAGCTGAAGGAATGTGTCCCCTTGCCATTAAATGGAAGTAGAGAGATACCCTGGATATGTCTATGTAAATAGTTTGTTCCTGCTTTGCTTTGATGTGTTAGGTATTCAGCAGATGGAGTGGTATTTTGCTCATTGTAATCAGCTTAATTTGTGACCCAACACCAGCTATGTTTGTATTAAATGCAGGGATAGCTACAGTATGGTTACCATTAATGTTTGTAATTTTGTGCGAATACTGAAAAGTAGGATTGTGCTAAGGGCTTAATTAGCAGAAAAATCTTTCTAATGCGGGGGCTTGAGGGGAAGGGATGAGGAAAGGCTATTCTGGTGAGAAGTCTATATGGCTTCCCCTGCTTTGACCCATTTAATCTTAGCTCCCAAGAGCAGAGCTAACTAGGCATCACTAGCAAGGCCGGCTTTAGGAAGTGTGGGGCCCAATTCGAACAATTTTGATGGGGCCCTGCAGCAATATTGGTTGAGCGCCAAAAAAAAAAAGGGCACAAGTTTCAAAGGGAGGGGGGAGGAATTTTTTTAATTGAGCGCCCCCCCAAAAGAGCACAAAAAAATCCCCCGCCAACTCTCTCTCTCTCTCTCTCTCGTGCGCGCGCGCGCACACACACACACACACCCCCTCCCATGGCACAGGAAAACCCTGCACTAAACTCACACCTCCTATGGCGCAGGCGGCTGATGCACTCCTCCTCCGGGGCTGGCAGGGGCAGCAGATTTGTATAATTTTTGGTGGAGCCCCATTAGCCACACTCC
The DNA here is from genome assembly GCF_049634645.1 of Pelodiscus sinensis. Lineage (NCBI taxonomy): Eukaryota > Metazoa > Chordata > Testudines > Trionychidae > Pelodiscus > Pelodiscus sinensis. The sequence continues at coordinate 204,542,101 of NC_134712.1, forward strand.
CTGACCCCCATTAACCATGCTGCAACCCCTATTAGCCATGCCCCCTAACCCCTGTTAACCAGGCCTCTGGAGGTAACCCGCTCGGGGCAAGAAGGACACACAATACCTTTTACTTCTGGTCATGTCACCCCTATCAAAGGACTTTTCCCACCATTCTCCTACCAACAGGGATTAGTTTGGGCCACACCAAACCCCCCTCATGCAACTATCTTGCAATTGCATTAACCCAATGTGTGTGACATTAACTCGGGGGCAGAGAGGCTGGGGGAAGTGTTCCCTCTAAGTCTGTCTACATTCACGGCTTCTTGCGCAAATAGAGCCGTTCTTGCGCAAGAACCCACAGAGCAGCCACACTGCCTGCCTGCTCTTGCACAAGGAAATTTACAATATGGCGTGGTAAGAGAGGGTGTCTTGCGCAAGCGCTACACTCTTTTCTAACAGGTATAAGCTCTCTTGGAGAAGAGGGCACTGTGGATGCTCGGCAGGGATTTCTTGTGCAAGAAACCCCTATGGCTAAAATGGCCATTGGAGCTTTCTTGCTCAAGAGAGCATCCACACTGCCATGGATGCTCTTGTGCAAAAGCACAGCTCACACATGGCCATGTGGACATGTTCTTGCACAAGAAGCTGCCAGTGTAGACATAACCTAAGAGTTTCCTCCCATGAGCAGAATGGATTTTGTGTTGTGCACCTGTACTGAGTTCATATGGCTTGTTTGCATGTGCCACTGTGGCACCCAAGTTATTAATAAATATTTTATGAACCTTTACCTTTTCTCTGCTGCCATGTCTCCTTCCCTTGTTCTATCATCTCCCCTGGTGCCTGTTGCCCCCAACTCCTCACCCTCTTCTGCTGTCCTGACACCTGCCCTTCTCGCTGCCCTCAGCCCTCCTGCGACCTGCCCCCCTCCACCAGTCCTTCTTTCCCCGCTGTGCCCATTCTTCCAGTAGCCCCACTCTGATCATGTGAGCTACCCCTCCTCATCCCCTCTTCTAACACCTCCCTCTACACACCTGCCCTGCCTCTCTCCTCTGGTGCTGGTCCCTCCCCTGCAGGTGTCTGCCCTTCTGCTTCACCTCAGAATCCCCTGGCACCTGCATCTTCCCTTAGTCCTGCAGCCTCCTGGTGCCTCCCCCTTCTCTTACTGCCCTGCCCCCTTTTCCCCTGATGCCCACCCCCTCATCACTCTGTTCCCCATTCCCCTCCTGCCTCTCTGTGCCCTCACACATGACTTATTCCATACCCACCTTTCTCATGCCCATCCCTTCTTTTCAAGCCTTCTCCCAGAACCTCCCCCTCCCCTTCTAGTCCCCAATGCTCTTCCCCTCTCCTCTACTAGAATCACCCTGTTCCCCCCCCTCCCCCAACTGACACCTCCCCTCCTGCCCTTTTCCTCATCATCTGAGACTGGTCAGAAGTCAGCCAAGAAGTGGCTGGCACCGGATAGTGATTGACAGCCAGCAGAGGCAGTGAAGAGATGTGATGAGCTGTCAACGGCAGTGGCAGAGAGGCATAATGAGTGGCCAGCAGGTCAGTGGTGCAGTGAGGAGGCAGATGGCAAGTAACCAGTATGGTGCCCAAGATGCCTCTTTACCCCCCTCCTCACTTAAGATGGGCCATTGCCCAACCTACGTGGGGAGGGACTTTTACTCATAGTTTTGGTTATGAACTGTTTGTGGGGATTTCTCAAATTAATGCAAAGCTATTTCCCTCCCTTTTAATAAAAGTTTATTTACTATGCTTTGCAAGTGGGGAAGCATTGCCTTTGAGGTGCCTAGGGGTGGTGTGTGAATTTCTCAGGTTACTGGGTGGGGGCTCAAGCCAGTTCTGAATTGGATGGATGGAGAGGAACCCCTAGATATTGAATCTGGCCTGACTGTAGCTGGCTCCACCTGGCAAAAGAGTTACAGATGGTGGTGGTTTTTACATTCTATCAACTTGAGGAAATTCATATTCTCACTCTTTCTAGATCTTTCTTTTTCAAATTGACATCAACTGTAGTTGTTATAGATTAGAAACTCTGTTTATAAAAAACCTGCCTTTTGGAAAGAAAAGAGAGGTACTGTCCCACTTTTGCTTCATGGCCATCTTTGTTTTTTGAATTATTTTGGACATGGTATAGTAGTTCTTGAACTCTCAGTATATTTGGGCTATAACAATGAGTAAGTTTTCATTTTTGTTTTCTTAGTCCATTAACTTGCTTTGTATTAGAGATGAGATCTATAGGGCTTAAAATGAATTTTATTTAACTATTAAGAGCAGAATTGAAAGTGGAAAGTATTAATGAAGTCCACAGAAAATGTTTTAGTACTGAGGTACTAAAATGTGGGTAGGTGGAATGTCTAGAGTAGTTTCTGACTACCATGTATGTATTGCTTAGTGTATTTATAGACCATTAAAGAGAGAGCTGGAAGAATGTTACACTTAATGTCAAAATCAGAAATACCTATATCAAGGGCACCTACTTACTCATATGTAATAAATTAATCTCCTAGTTCAGAGACTTTCATATAAAGGTAGGTTGAGTGAGTCTCTCTTGTATAATTAATTTTAATATTAAGGTTGAGGGAGTCTCTCTTGTAATAAGTTTAAAACAACTGGACAAGAAGGAAGGACAACATAATTTATCAGACAAATTGACATGGTCTGAGTTCCTGGGTTTCTTTAGCATTTAAGTAATGCTTTAAAATGTCCAAATGTCTTAAACGGAGCCAGTGCATCCATATACACTGGGGAGAATTACTGCTTCCCTGCACAAAGCCAGGTATCAGATCCCTAATTCATACATACATCCCTAATTCATATGATTAATTTGGAGGGGAGAGGCTAAAATGAATTCCCCTTAGCCTTTCTTTTAACCCTCCTCCAGCAGGTGTTGCTATTGAGCAACATTTCTCCTCCTAACACTTGCCGCTCTTCTACTGGTTAATAAAGCTAATCAGATCATGAGGCAGCAAACTGGGAAAGACAACAGTCTCTATGCTGTTTGAAGTCAGCCACTTGACTACCACTGTACATTAGCAGAGCTATACTAACCAGATTGCCAGGGAAAGTACATTGTAGGAGTTACTGAGCTGGCTCAGATCTCATGTGAAAGCCATGATTAAGCCTAGGAGATTTAAGAGAGTAATTCAGCATTGTAAAAGTCATCTTTTTGGGTCTGCTTGATCATTTTCACTTTCTTTCTCCCCCTTCTTCTAGAAGCACTTACACCTCAGATTAGTGTTCCCTGATTTATGTATTTTTTGACATTTCCTTCAGTGCAGGCTTCACTTTATTGTATTTTCCTAGAGCAGTGGTGAATAATTTATTGTGTTGAGTGAGCTACTGGTTACGCATGCATAAAATAGTTCATAGCATGAAACTGAACAAAAGATATTTGTGCACGTCTAACAAATACATAAATCAACAGTAATTCTCAGGAAATACCAAAAATTCTAAGCACTGCAAGAATACAGAAAATCTATGAATGGGCCTGTTAGAAATAAAACTGGTAAATACATATCTGCATACCCATACACAATTATTCCAAAGTATAGCTATAGATCTGGTTTCTGATAAGGTTAAACATTACCCTCTGAATGTCTTCAGTATAAAGAATCCCAGAATATTCCTACTCCTTGCCAAAGTCAAACAAAAAATTCTTCTAGAAACACTTCTTGGTACTTAAAAACCCCCAGTCTCATCTGGATGGAATTGTGCCGCATCTGATATACTGAACTAAAGCCTTGACAACATTACCTAGTTTTGTCGTCAAATCTTACATTGACACCCAAAAATCAACAAAAATCGCTAAACAGTGTTGACACTTGCTCCCTCCTTCCACGTATCATATTTATATTGGGCTCACCATCACTCAGTGTGAGCAGTTTGGGTATGTATCCCACAGTGCAGTATTGTGGGAAGCCAGAGCTGATTGCTGCAAACCTTGGGGCTTCCTCTAAGTTCTCCCACAGCCTCCTCAGCTGCTAGCAGAATGGGCAGAATGGCAGCTCTATGCTGGGGCATGTCAAAGCAGTACAGCAGTCTGTCCCCCTCCCTCTGGCCTTGAAGCAATAGTCTGCTTGCTGCTGCATGCCCAGTGCAGGGCAGAACAGAGCAGTCCACTCAGCTGTCAGATATTTTCCATAGCTTTGAAAAGGAAAGGGCACCTACTTGCAGGGCAACAGAGATCAAAACACTGAGCAGAGCCATCACGGCCGGCATTGTTGAATAGTGGCGAATGCCAGTTCTGTCAACAAAACAAAAAGTGTTGTCTACACTAGCTCTTTGCCAACAATAAAGGGGGTGGGGGGGAGTCTTACGTAGTGATAGAAGAATTTTCTTGCTGACACTGAGCATTTTTCATGACGAGTCGCAGTGCAGTCTGTACGCTCTCACTGTTTCGTCACCAAAACACCATTTTTGGAGACAAGGCTTAAGTGAAAGAGGGTGTCAGACAGATATGAAAGTAAGCAGGTGCACCTTGGCACGCTGCTCCGGTAAAAGCCAGCTGGGGCGCTCTGCGACAGGAGGAGGTGGAGCATGTGCCCAGTCAGGCCTCTGGGGGGCGGTCTCTTTCAGGCTGCCACATGAAGCAGTAGGCAAGTAAAAGGAACTGTCTGGGAGTGCACCCCCTTCACCATTCTGAGATTGCCCCAGCTCTGAGACACTTACCCAGGGCACCTTTGTGTGCAGGGGTGAAGTCACCACCTCCATTCCTACCAATGCTGTTTGTGGCTTACTGTTCTCCTTCCATCACTGTCAGGGAGCAAGAGGGAAGTTCACCGCATCCCTGCATTCCTTTCCCTCTTGGCTGGTCCAAGGAGAGGACAGAGGAGAGAGTGACCTCCCCCCCCGCCCCCCCCCCCCCCCGCTATGAGCTTTTCCCTCACTCCTTGACAGTGATGGAAGGGGAACAGTATGCAACTAGCAGCATGGGTAGAAATGGGGATGGGGGGAGGGCTCAATCCAAGGGGCACCCTTGCCCCTCTGCACTTCCCATACACCCCAGTTCCATGCCCTCTGAACCTCCCCACCTTGACTCCTGCACTTCCGCATGCACTAACCCTTTTTTCCCTGAGCCCCTCCTCACATTCTCCAACCCTGTCTCCTTCATCCCCACACTTCTTAGCCCCTCGCCCCTCCTTACGCCTCCCCAACCATGACTCCTTCCCTTCCTCCAGAACTGACTCCTATATCTCCCCCCACATCCTCAACACATGCCCTGAGTCCCCCCCACAATCACCCACAGCCATGAGCCTCCTGCACTACACCCCACTTAGATTTCTTACAAATACTGTCATATCGCATCCCTCCTGCCCTGAGAAGCACCTCCTCCTGCATGTGGAGGCATTGCAACAGTACCTGTAACAAATTTAAGTAAGTTTCTCCCATGGAAGAAAAAGAAAAGTGTGTGTGTGTGTGTGTGTGTGTGTGTGTGTGTGTGTGTGTGTGTGTGAAAGAGAGAGAGATGTAAAAAGTTGTTTAAAAAATGAAACTGCGTAACTGCTAAAAATCCTAGCAGTTATACATGTTGCAGGCTCTGCATTATAAAGCTTAAATAAGCTTTATACTGCAGGGCCTGCGGTTTAAGCCTATTAACCGTCATTTGCCTTATTTTGGCCTATTAATATGATATTCCCTTTAGTTAAATAATAGTTTTGTTATCCTTACATCTTTTTAATATAGAAATATGAAATATGCTGGTAATGTAAGGGGCCTACAGGATCCATGTTCTGTAAAATGGCTGATGGCAATAAGATATAAGTGGGGAAACTATATGCCTTGTGTTTGTAATTTTCCATAAAGGGGTGAAGCAAGAGTCTGCGGTCAGGGCAAGTTTATTTTTTGAGCCTTACCCAGAATTTATGGTATAAATCTGCTAACACGACAGTTACGAATGTTCCAATCTCTTGGTGCAATCGCTAGCAGCTGGAAAGTTGCCAACCGCAACTTCTGTACAGCTTCCCGCCCTTGGTGTGTGGTATAGGGACAGCATCCAAAAAGTCATCTGGCACCCATAATGAATATTCATAAGATACCCAGAGATTTCTTCCAATCAAAGATGGTACCCTCAAATCTTTGGGTGCTAGGCCCAGTTATGGAGAAATGGGGGGGGCATATCTGGAATGCTTTGGCACCCAAAAGGGGTATTTAGGCCTAGTGATTTGGGAGATCGGGGCTGCTGTAATCTGGCATTTAGCGGAGAGAGCAGTCCGTTCCGGGGTCATGTGAGTATAAGGTCAGAGAAAGCTTAGGACTTATCTCTATTCCTCTCTTTTATAAAGGTTTCTTTTCCTTTCTTGCTTAAGTCTGCTTTTAGAAATCCTACTAGCACTTGCTCCCAGGTCTTCCAGGGGAAAGGAAGCCACCCTTCTCTGTCCTACCTTGGGATCCTCGTGTGTGTAGGAATTAGTCGTTGTTAATAATAATAATAAATAATAATAATAATTAATAATTAATAAATAAATAAATAAATAATAGTATTATTATTATTTGTACACTTACATAAGTTTGGAGTTAATTGTGTTAATGAAATTTTTGGAAGGAATTCAGGTGATTTGTGTTCTTACTGTAGTTTTTGCTGTGGTGATCATAATCATTATTCCACTAGCAATAAAACTGTTTTCCATTTCATTTTCTGACTTAAGTTGTGGCTGTTGTCCGTTGCCTGTTGACCTTCAAGAGGGGGAAGCCTTGTGGTTCCATGGAATTGTAATCTGGGATAAAGGATGAATTTAGATTTATTCTGATCAGATTGGCGAACCTTACCAATCCAAATGTTACAAAACTTTCCCAGGCTACACGGTGCAACCTCCCCAAGAGCAGGGCCAGCAAGGGCTGCCAGTCCCACTCCCAGGAAGGATAATTTGCTCCTGAGGAAGCTTCTTTGTGTGCTCTGCAGCCTGCTCCAGTGTGTAACGTACGTGTGTGTGTGTGTGTGTGTGTGTGTGTGTGTGTGAGAGAGAGAAATGTGATTCCCAGCTCACTCACCATTTGTGCTTATCTGAGCTGTCTCAAAAGGAAAATTAATCCCGGAAGTCCTCTGACTAAAGGGCAAAGTGCTCTGACTGAAGGGCACAAACACAGTATTGTTAGCCCTACACCACACATCTCTTAGTTGTAGGGCACATGGCTGGGGGCATGAAGGTGCCATGTCCAGCCATTGGAGAAGTGTCTAAATACCACTTAGCATTCTTGTAACTTCAATTGTCTCTAGGTTGCTCTTAAACAGGGTTTATTTACCTTTGGTAAAACTGTAGGATAAGGACAACCCATTTTCCAAGTTACTTTGTGTCCTTTGACAAGCCAGTATGGCTGAATCCAGAAATCTGCCCCCTAGTGTCGATCTGTATTTATGTACTTAAAGATCTCTGACCCGTACCTGCTTTGTCCTACCAACTTGTGCACGTTTCCTGAGTAATACTCCATAGGTACCAACCCTAGCAGCATTTCCTACCTCAGTGACCTTCGCTTTCTTTTCGCTTTATCTGTGACTGTGCCTTAAAGCTATGTGAGTGGAACACAAGTGTTTGGTATTTCAAAAAGAGAAAAAGGTTTTCATTGCAGGAGATGTTCCTTACAGCCTTCAGGGAACTAATTTTTTTCCTGAAAAATGCTTGTTTTCTTTTTTTTCCCCAAAGTTCTAACCAAACTTAAAAAAATTCTGATGGTATTATACATTACTTTGATAAATAGGGAAACATTGTGAAGATTTCTTTCAAGGAGTAAATCTCTGTTGAAGGGTTCTAGTGGAGGAATAAAAATTTATATTTAATGCTTATTTGATTAAACTCCATTGGGGAAGTACTATAATTGTTGTTTATAGATAATACCTTCAAGTTCAATATCCAGCAAAGGAACTATGAAACAATCTTTTGTTGACGAGGAGTCCTGTGGCACCTTATAGACTAACTGAAGTGTAGGAGCATAAGCTTTCGTGGGCAAAGACCCACTTCGTCAGATGCATGTGACATGCATCTGACGAAGTGGGTCTTTGCTCACGAAAGCTTATGCTCCTACACTTCAGTTAGTCTATAAGGTGCCACAGGATTCCTCGTCGCTTTTGCAGATTCAGACTAACACGGCTACCCCTCTGAATCTTTTGTTGGTGAGATTATATACCTCCTTACATACTCTGACCTATCTTTGGGGTTAATACAAGTCTGTTAGGGCATGTCTATGTGGCAGGGCTAAACTTGAAATAAACTACACAACTTACTAGAAGTAAACTAGCTTATTTTCACTTTTGGCTCTGTTTACACAGCAGACAGAAATAGAGCACTCTTTCCCTGACTTCCCTTACTCCTCATACAATGAAGGTTACAGAAGTCAGAGTAAGCAGTCCTCCAGCTCAACATTATTTTGATATTTATGTTGATATAACTCTTGTGTGTAAATGCATACAATGTTATTTCAGAATAACATCAGTTATTCCAAAATAATGCTGTTATGTAGACATTGCCTTTGATACTCCTTGACCTACGTTATAAGCCATTTGAACAAGCTGTCTTCCCCACACAGTAATACTTAATTTACTGAAGAAAATACCCTAGACTTATTCACACAATTAACTGTACTTTATCCCCACTAGAGCAAAAATAAAATAATAGATGCAGGATCAAATTGAAATGTGAAAGGAAGCAAATACAATTGTTCCATAGGCTACATAGTTGGAACTTGAAGGCATAAAAAGAATAAAATGATTAATGACAAAGGCTATCATTTTATTTCACAATTGTTCCTGCAGTGTGCAACACAGTGGGAATTGTAATTTATGGCAGAGGACCTACATATGCAAACAGGGAAATAAAATGCTAAGCATGACATTGAAAATATCTGAAACAATTAAGATATACAGTTTATTTTTTAAAAGGTTAGTCAATGAAAGTTTGACTTCATTGTCTTTATTATAAGGGAGGCATAGTGGATCCCAGGTCCTTTTTTCAGACAAATAGAGAGCTCACTTTAAGTGAACAAAATTCTAGAATATTAAGGTAACACTGAATTGCACAGAAACATAACATTCATAATTATTATTGACACAGTCTTAATAAAATATTTCTAGTTTGCTATTTCACAGAAGATTGACATAACTAATTCCCGATAATATATCTTGGAATTTACTGTGGAAAATTCAATAGGCATATTTTTTTAATGGACCCTCAAAAAAAAAAAAAAAAAAAAAGAAGAGGTACTAAAGCCAACCCTGTGGAGAAAACAAGATTTCCCTCACTGGCCTGTTCTTGGGGGCAGTGTAGGTATGCATAGACTATAAATTTTATAGTCTAGTCCTGAGCCATTTGTGGCTTGATCCAAACCCGACTAATGTCAATGAGAGCTTCTCTGTTGACTCCACTATGACTTATGTCTTGCATTCCTGCAGCAAAATATTATCGTCATAACAAAGCAGTTGCAAATAAATATTCTGCAGCTTTTAAAATCTCTAAAGAGTAGAGAGCACATACAGTATTCTGAGAGCTTTTGCTATGGTTGTTGCCCCAAGATGCTCTAACACTGTGAAAGTAATATTGATGTTACTATCTCTAAATTAAACTACTTCATTGGTAGAGAAAAATCACCAACCCAGACATTTGTTGTTTGCAAGGTTGTGAGCTTTAAAACTGTATTTTGATGATACTTCTGTGGCAGCTTCATTGAGTTTAGGAAGAAAATATTGAAAGTTAGTATCAATGTTCTTAGTCTTTTCTCATGGCACAATTTACCTGAAAAAAATAGACAGACAAGTGGTTTATTTTGTCCTGAAATTTGCTATAGATGAGTGGTAGGCAGTCTTCAGCCCATTGGAGTTCTAGGTATGGTCCACAAGACATTTTGTTTACCATTTCCTGTACACAGAGTTGCCAGATTCCACTTGTTTTCATCGATATAGGTTTTTTTCCTCCTGATATTACAAAAGCGACACAAACTTAAAGCAAGGACTTATATAGTGAGGTATGTGTTGATTGCACACACAACTGACTGAGAGCTGTGTGCTCTTTCTGCAGCCAAAGTGTTGCTACAGTTCAATCTGCACATCCTGCAAATTCTAGGTATGCAAGCACAGTTAGCAAAACTATCCTATTCAGGTATACTGTCTTGGTTACGATAATCTTGTGTCCCACTGAGAGGGAGGGCCACTCATGCAACCCACTCATTAGCCTAGGCTGCCCCTCACTGCTATAAATGTTTCTCAAAATGGCAAGATGAAATTCTTCAGTTTTGTGTCTTTTATAGCCAGAATGGATCATTATGATCATCTAGTATGGCTTCCTACAGGCAGGGGCGGATGACCATTTTGCGGGGCCCAGGGCAGCCCAATTTCATGGGGCCCCCCTTTTGCCACGGCACATGCACGGGGCTTCTTGAAGTGCAGGGCCTGGGGCGGCCACCCCTGCCTACAGGACATAAATTTTACATCATAATTCCTGCATCATACCTAGTCATTTCTTCTTCTTTGGGACTTCATGATGGATCATCTGACAATGAATTAGAAATGTGAGTGGCTACATAAATCTGACATGTCATTGTGTTGATGCACTATTTGCTTACGTTGCAGAGAGTGATAAGAATTGTTTAATCATAACCATGAGAAACTCCATATATCAAGAAAGATTGTTCCCACAAGGTCATTCAAACTGTTCTTGGTGGTATTCTGTTAGTGTTTTGGCAAGTGATTCTTAAAAATGCTATCTGTTCTCCTGGAAAGGAGGTATACTGTCAGCCGACGGTCAGGGCTCCCTATATCTGTCCCTAAGACCGGCTGAAGTTCTTTTAAATTGTGCTTGGTTCTGTTACAGCAACTGAAGGAGTCAGGTTAAAGCTTAAACAGTTACAGGTTTATTGAGGAAGCTTATAAATCATATGGTTGCAATGGCTATTGCTCTATTTCTTAACTACTAGCAAAATATAGATCTTAAAAATGGTTACAAAGAAGATAAAGATAGAAAAATAGAAATAATGGTACCAAGTAACAGCTTACTCTTTCTATGTGTACACTTAAGACAGAGGACCACATCCAGGTACAATTTTTACCCCCTTCTGTGCCTCTCAACTCCAACATGTCAGGCCAGGGCTGGTCCCTCAATTCCTAGGAAAGACGAAAATACGAGGTGGGCGTCCCCATAGAACCTCGGGAGATCAAACACCTAACCTGACCAGCAGGTAGAGGGTAGAATGACACTCAAAGTGAGTGTGTGCTGGACCCATCTTATATACCCATGGGGTCACGTATTTCTCTTTCTTGTCTGTCATGCCAAATGGGGCTGGTCTGTCTTTTGTGAGACCAGTTCTTACAAGGGAGTTGTGAACTTAATTTACACTTGTAAGAGAGAATTGAGATGATTAAATTGGAAGTACTGGACATTCTTTTCTCAGTGGGAAATTCCTCTCCCAGGGACTGTGTGTGTGTTCGAATCAACATGGGTGCCAGCCGGGGGCAGTTCTCACAGCCTCAAGGCCAGCTTATTGCCTTTATCGCTCTCTCCTCATATCTATGTTTTCAGCTTCTCAGGATCAGATGAGCCAGCATAGACTATGCTGATTTTACTGCTCCTTCTCTGCCCTGTATGCTTCAGAGAGGCAATAAGAAGGATGATATGGGGGGTTAGTCTGTTTGGCTACATATACATAGTGAGGTGCATGTGCTTTCGCAGAATCAGTTCATTTCCTCCAATTGAACAAAGATGTTTTATTGTAGCCAAGAGCTCTGCCATGGCTCTTGACTATTATTAGTGACACAATGACTACTGGGGTTCCCTAGTGAAAATACGGAGTATACCTCTACCACACTTTTTCTGAAGGTGCAATGTAGTGACTATGGGCTCCTCTCCTCCTTTATCTGATCAACGGGGTGCCCTCAGGGAGGAGTCTTTAAACCCAGTGAAGGACAAATAAATACAATAGTAATGTTTGGCCTTTTGCACACATGACTTGATAGAGATTTCTTGTGCATTTCTTTCCCCTGCCTAACACCTACAGGGGATGGATATATTGTGGCCCCAAATAAGGAGGTAGTGCCACTTGAAAAATAAGTTTATATTAAGTGCATTTCCTGGGAAGTTGTAATACATTGGTCTTGGAAGATACACTAGAATCATAGAACACTAGAACTAGAAGTAACCTCGGGAGGTCATTGAGTCCAATCCCCTGCCCTCATGGAGGATCCAGTACTGTCTAGACCATCTCTGATAGAAGTCTGTCTAACCGGCTCTTAAATACCTCCAGAGATGGAGATTCCACAATCTCCCTAAGCAATTTATTCCAGTGTTTAACCACCCTGACAGTTACGAACTTTTTCCTAATGTCCAACCTAAACCTCCCTTACTTCAGTTTAAGCCCATTGCTTCTTGTCCTATCTTCAGGCCAAGGAGAAATTTTTTTCTCCCTCCTCCTTGTGATACCCTTTTAGATACCTGAAAACTGCTATCATGTCCCCTTTCAATCATCTCTTTTCCAAACTAAACAAGCCCAATTCTTTCAGTCTTCCTTCATAGGTCATGTTCTCTAGACCTTTAATCATTCTCGTTGTTCTTCTCTGGACCATCTCCAATTTCTCCATATCTTTCTTGAAATGCGGTGCTGAGAACATGATACAATACTCCAACTGAGGCTTATCAGCGCAGAGTAGAGGGGAAGAATGAATAATGATATGATACAGCGTTCCACTTTTAAGATGGTCAGTGAGGTGAAGACTTTGTTGGGCCAACAAACATCCTTGTCTGGTATTGTGGTGTTTCTACAGTTTCACATTAACTTCCCTGTTAATCCCCTGTACATAGTAGTGGGTTGACAATGGCTTCATGGCACTGGACCCAGGCTCCAAGAGGCTGCAGACTGGCCTACTCCTCCTGGGATGTGCTCAGAGGCCCCACCAGATCTTTTCTGCCCCCATCCCCTGATCCCCAACCTCTCTCTCTTTCTCTCTGGCCGACGGTTCCTCTCTCCCTGTCTCCTTTCTGCCCCCTAGCTGAACCCCACTTGGACTTCATCTCCCAGTGGTCTTTGTTGCCCATCACACATGGGGGCACCACCTACATGAACTGGAGTTGCAAACACCAATTGAAGCTCTTCTGGGAGATTTTTTCCCCAACATGACACACAATATTCTTAATATAGCCTATTAAAATCCCCAGGATTGCTTTCAATAGTTACCATGAGATTTACGTTGATTCTGGGAAACTCCAGGCCAATCCTGTAGGACTGGCAATCCTAGTAGCCCCAGGTGGCCTCTAACACCTGCCTCTGATCCTGGAGCCAAATTGCCTGGGACCAGTGGAGAAGCTGGACCAATCTTGGCAAATGCAAGGGATGGTGTATGTGGGGAAGAGAGGGCAGAATTTGGCTGTGCTGCTCCAGGGTAACCCTACTTCCTCACAGGATGGCCAGGAGCTCACTAGAGCCGCGCTCACAGCTCCATGTCCTCATTGTCCCTTGACAGCCCATTCCTCCAGGGACTACTTTCCCTGTGCCACAGTCCATGGAAACTTACAAATATGTTCTGCGCTGGGCCCACAAAAGTCTAATCAGTCCCTGCCAGTACAGTCTAGTCCTAAAGACTCATTTCCTTTCAGGGGGGTTGATGTGCTTTGCTCTATAATTAGAGGCTTAATAAGGGATTGGAGTTTCCTTAAGGAAAGCAACCCAAAATCTCTTCAGAGAGAGGCTATAGGAAACATGTGGATGAGACAATGCTGAAGGAAAGAACGATTCAGGTTTACTAGTAACTGGAGAACCTTTATTGGAAAGCAAAGGTCTATACAGTAAGGATAGGCTCTGCCTAAATCAAAACACAACCTGATTGTTGGCCAGTAAAATTAAATCAGTTGTAAAGGAGTCTTTGAACTAAGCATTGGGGGAAAGCAGATTGATGTGGAGGAGCATGTGGTTAGTACATTCCTTCTGGGAGGATTTAAGGGGGATACTCGATATCCTACTAAAGAGGAGAGGATAGATGTTGATAAAGTACAGGCAGGAGCTGAAGAGAAATGATCAAATGAAAGAATCCTATCTGATTACATCACATGAAGGTAGACTACTAAAATTTGTCAATACTGACAAATTTTATTAGGGCTTGTATATAAGTGCAAAATGTTTAACACTAAGATAGGTGAATTTAAGTGACTAGTATCAAATGATAATACAGGCAGTCCCCGGATTACGTACAAGATAGGGACTGTAGATTTGTTCAAAAGTTGAATTTGTATGCAAGTCAGAACTGGTGCATATTGTACCTCAGGTATCCCCAATTCAGCTGCTGCTGAAACTGAACAGCGGCTGACTACAGGAAGCCCGAGGCAGAGCTGTTTTGCCCCGGGATTCCTGGAATCAGCCGCTGATCAGTTTCAGCAGCAGCTGACTTGGGGACACCTGGGGTAGAGCAGTTGGGGTGCTGCCAGATTGCTCCCTGCAGTGCCGAGGTGCAGCGCTGCGGGGACCAACCCGGCAACGCTCCAGCTTCTCTGTCCCAGACGTCCAGATTCAGCTGCTGTTGAAACTGACCAGCAGCGGCTGAATCGGACACGCCTGGGACAGAGCAGCTGGAGTGCTGCTGGGTTGGTCTGGTAGTGCCGACCCTTGGCGTGGCGGGACCAACCTGGCAGCACCCCAGCTGCTCTTGGGGACGCCTGGGGCAGAGCAGCTGGGGTGCTGCTGGGTTGCTCCGCCGCCCGCGTCCTCTGTGGCGAGAAAAGCTGCTCCGCGTCTCCCTGGTCTTTCTCGCCGTGGAGGACGCGGGCGGCGGGACCGTGGCGCATCTAGGCGGTCCCGCCACCTGCGTCCTTCGCGGTGAGAAAAGCCCCGTTCGTAAGTAGGGATCCGATGTAAGTCGGATCCACGTAACCCGGGGACTGCCTGTATTGCTGTAATAGGTTAGAACATAAGAACATAAGAATGGCCATACTGCATCAGACCAAAGGACCATCTAGCTGGTATCCTGTCTACCAACAGTGGCCAATGCCAGGTGACCCAGAGGGGGTGGACCAAAGACAATGATCAAGCTATTTGTCTCCTGCCATCCATCTCCAGCCTTTGACAAACAGAGGACAGGGGCACCATTCCTTACCCCCTGGCTCATAGCCTTTTATGGACCTACACTCCATGAATTTATCTAGCTCTTTTTTAAACTCTGTTATAGTCCTAGCCTTCACAGCTTCTTGTGGCAAGGTGTTCCACAGGTTGACTGAGCGCTTTTTAAAGAAGAACTTTCTTTTATTAGTTTTAAACCTGCTACCCATTAATTTAATTTGGTGTCCTCTAGTTCTTCTATTATGGGAACAAGTAAATAACTTTTCTTTATTCACCCTCTCCTCACCACTCATGATTTTATATACCTCCGTCATATTCCCCCTCAGTCTCCTCTTTTGTAAACTGAAAAGTCCCAGTCTCTTTAGTCTCTCCTCATATGGGTCCCATTTCAAACCCCTAATCATTTTAGTTGTCCTTTTCTGAACCTTTTCTAATGCCAAAATATCTATTTTGAAGTGAGGAGACCACATCTGTACACAGTATTCCTAATATCTGATGTGTCCATCTGTCCAGTTTGGCCAGTGCATAGAGCAGAGGGGCATTGCTGGCACATGATGGCGTATATTACAATGGTAGATGTGCAGGTGAATGAACCAGTGATGGTGTGGCTGATCTGGTTAGGTCCTGTGATGGTGTCGCTGGTGTAGATCTGAGGGCAGAGTTGGCACCGAAGTTTGTTGCAGGAATTGGTTCCTGAGTTACTGCGGTGCAGTGTATAGTTGCTGGTGAGAATATGCTTCAGGTTGGCAGGTTGTCTGTGAGCGAGGACTGTCCTGCCTCACTTTCAGAGACATTGTGATAGTATTCAAGATGTGGGCGTACCATGGATTTATACAGGAGCAGTAAGGGATTCTTTGTCTTATTTTCTATCCATTTTTTAATAATTCCTAACATCCTATTTGCTTTAAGTTTCACAGAAACTTGGTGGAATTATGGTAATTAAGACCTACCAGGGCACAAAACATATAGGAAGGACAGTAGGTTGCATTGGTGAAGAATGACACTATGTGTGTGTTGGGGTGGGGGGAAGCATAGAGTCAAATACAATAAAAATCTAAACGAATTGAACTGTGCCAATTCTATGCTTGAATAATAAAAGTTTAGAAATATACTACAAACCATGTCAGCAGAACAGTGTCAGCGAAATTATCAGGGATTTTATAAAAGGCCACAAAACCAGAAAACTTCATAACCGGAGATTTCAGCAATACGCATATTGACTGAGAACGTGTCACCTTGGGATGGGATGCAGAGGTAAAATTGCTGGACACCACTGATGGCTGCTTCCTGGAGCCTTTAGTCTGGAACTCACAAGGGGAGAGGCAATTCTTCATTTAGTCCTAAGTGGAGCACAGGAACTTTTTAAACAGGTAATGCAACGCAACTTCTCCATAATGGTGACTATTATGTTAATACATGTAATAACCGTATGGAGGGAAATACCAAAATAAACCCACCTCAGTAGCATTTGACTTCAAAAAACAGTAACTTCACCTAAAGAAGACTAGTTAAACCAAAGTTAAAAGGAACAGCCACAGTGAAATGCCTTCAAGCTGCATGGAAACTTTTAAAAAACACCATCAGAGAGGCTCAAACTACATGCGTAGCCAAAGAAAATGGAGAACAAAAAATATGCCTCCATGGCTAACCAGGTAAAAGGCAGTTAGAAGGGGGAAAAAGTCCCTTTTAAAAAAATTGCAAGTCAAATGCAGCTGAGCAAAATAGTAAGGAACATTAAACTCTGGTAAGTCATGTGTAAAAATGCAATTAGGCAAGCCAAAAAAGAATATGAAGAACGGCTAACAAGACTCACAAACTAACCAAATTTTTATAAAATAAATCAGAAGCAGGAAGCCTGCCAAACAATCAGTGGGACCACTGGATGACTGAATTGACAAAGAAGCATCCAAAGAGTACAAGGTCTTTGTGCAGAGGCTTAATGAATTCTTTTCATCGGTCTTCACTGAAGAGGATGCAAGGGAGATTCCCCACCCCCTTATTTTTAGGCTACAAATTTAAGAAACTATCTCAGAATGAGGAGACTGAGGAGTCATTAGAGCAGTTGTTCAAATACATAAATGGTCAGTATCATATATTAGTCCAAGAGTTCTGAAGGAACTCTCACATGAAATTGCAAAACTACTAACTATGGTGTGTAACCCATCATTTAAGTCAGCTTCTGTCAGATGACTAGAAAAGAACTAATGTAACACTGACAAATTCAGTACCAGGCAAATTGGTTGCAACTATAATAAAGAACATAATTATCAGACACACAAATGAACATGATTTGTTGGGAAGAGGTAACATGGCTTTAGTAAAGGGAAATCATGCCTCACAAAACTAATTCAGTTTTGAGGGTGTCAACAATCGTGTGGACAAGGATGATCCAGTGGATATAGTGTACTTGGATCTTCATACAAACTTTGAGGTCCATCACCACAGGCTCTTAAGCCAAATAAGCAGTGATAAAATCCCACTTACGGATCAGTAACTGGTTAAAAGATAAGAAACAAAGGGAAGGCGTAAATGGTCAGTTTTTGTAAGGGAGAGAAATAAATACCAAGTCTCCGAAGGATCTGTACTGGAATCAGCAGTACTCAACATTCATAAATGATCAGGGAAAAGGGGTAAATAGTAAGTTTACAACTTTTGCAGGAGATACAAAATTAGTCAGTATATTTGGGTACGTCTAGACTACATGCCTCTGTCACCGGATGCCTCCTGGGATGAGGTATACCTGGGTGGTCGACAAATACCTTTGATGTCGCCACCCGCGCATCCAGACTATCGTGCTGAGCCGACAAACAGCTGATCAGCTGTTTGTCGGCTCAGCGCGGCAGCCATGTAAATTTAAATGAAGCGGCGATTATTTAAATTGCCGCTTCATTTTCCTATGTCTGGTAGCCTAATCTACATGCCTCTGGTGACAGAGGCATGTAGTCTAGACGAACCCTTTTAGTCACAAGCTGACAATGAAAAGTTACAAAGGATTCTCACAAAACTGGGTGACTGGGCAACAAAATGGTGGATGAAATCCAACGCTGATAAATGCAAAATAATGCACATTGAGAAACATAATCTCAACTATATCTATACAACGATTGAGTCTAAATTAGCTGTTACCACTCAAAGATCTTGAAGTCATTGCAGATAGATGTCTGAAAGAATCTGCTTAATATGCAACCAAGGTAAAAAATGTTAACAATGTAAGGAGCCATTAGGAAAGGAATAGACAAGATTGAAAATATCATACTGCTTTTATGTAAATGCAGGGTATGTCCAAACCTTCAATTCTGTGTGAATTTCTGGTTGACCCATCTCAAAAAAGGATACACTAGAATTGGAAACAATGTAGAGGGCAACCAAAAATTGAGAGGTGTGGAACACCTTTTATATCAGCAGAATTTTTTTAAAAAAGTAGGACTCTTCTGCTTGGAAAAGAGACTGTGGGAGGATGGGGGGTATGATAGAGGTGTATAAAATCATGAATAATGTGGAGAAAGTGAATAAGAAAGACCCCCTTCACATAACACAAGAACCTGGGTTCACCAAATATAGCTAATATGGTGAACATACAGGCAGCAGGTTTAAAACAAATGTAAGAAGTACTTCTTTACACAGTAATTAATCAAGCCGTGGAGCTTGTTGCCAGGGTTGAAGTGAAAGCCAGAAGTATAACCAGATTAAAAAAAGAACTAGTCCAGTTTTCCATGATGGTCAGATGCAACTCCTAAATCACTGACTGCCAGAAGCTGGGACTGGAAAACATGGTAAATTCACTTGATTAAAATCAACCTGTTCTGTTCATTCCCTCTGAAGCATCTGACACCAGCCACTTTTGACTCTGTTGGAATACAGGACACTGAGCTAGATGGACTATTGTTCTTATAAACATACTTAAACACATCTCTGTATCAGAATTTTTGATTTTTAATTATTTGGACACCACCACCCATGTTCTTGAAAATAAAAATGGTTAGTGGTTCAGAACATGACTAATTTGTTTGGTTTTTTTCCTGTTGAATCACAAGAAGAAATGCGAAGTCCTTTCAAAAGGAAAGTATTATTCTCCCCCTCCGCTTCATTTTATGTTAAGAAAAAGATAATGCTGTGGAGTGGACTCAGGATTCAGAGGGAGATAATAGCTCCTGTATATAAAAGATAAAAAGTCTCACTGAAAACTAATCTCCTCCAAATACCCTTCCTTTTTTTTTTGGTAGCGGAGGTGGAGTGAGGAGGAGTTTCACTGCCTGTTCTCTCATTCCAAAACTGTTAATAGTAGCTATATTTGCTGTGATACCACCTCAGCATTCACTCTTATTTTTATTTTCTTCATTTTTGTCTTTTTTTCCCTTGTCTCCTTGCACTTCTGGGGCTGTTGCTCCCATTTTAGTCTAAAAATAGCTCTGCTGCTGCCGTTAAACGTGATGAATTCATCGCCCACGCACTCCCTGCATAGAAGCACAATCTCATCTCTCTCTGTACTTCACTAAAATTGCAGGCTGCTGTTAGAAAAAATGTACTGTTCAGAGGGAGATGATGGAGGGAGAATAAGGGGTTTATATATATATATATATATATATATATATATATATATATATATATATATATATATATATATATATATATGAAACATAATCTTGAATTCCCACTGTGGTCTCCCGAGGTACACGTGTGTGTTTGCGTGCAGCTAGTCTTAATTATTACTTCGTGGGGAAATATTATAAACCTCTAGTAATTTTCATGAAGGTCCCAGATGGAAAACTGAAAAAATTTGCTGGGGTTTCCCTCAGAAATAACGGCATAAGATGATGATATACCATTTGGATTAATGACAAAATTATAGTATAAGATATAGATTTGGGTTATGCAAAATAACAAGGGTCTAAGTAAAAAAACATCTAAAGTGTTTTTTTAGATATGAATTCCAATCCTCTTATAAGTTAGTTGTAGGAGATTCAACTAATTTAACCTCAATTTTCAGTACAGTTTTTTTGGTTGGGTATATTAATTAGGAAGATTAGATAAATAATTTTGGAAGTGGATTTGGTTTCAGATGACTGAGAAATGGCACTGTAGAACTACATTTCCTGTTGGTTTGCAGAGTTTTTAAAAAATCATGGTCAAATCACTGCAAATTCATGTCTCATTTTTTTTTCCCCTGCAAGATCTGTTCAGTCCACTAGATCTGAGTTTGGTTTTAAACTGTTTTTTCATCAGTGTAACTCCATTGGCTTCAGTTGAATTATTCCTGTTCGCACTGATGTGACATGAGAATCTGGGTTCACCAAATACAGCTAATATGCTAAATATGCCCCAATTTATTGCAAAGACAATATTTTAAAATTTTATTTTAAAAAGTTCTTGCAATAGGAATTCAAGGGAATGCTAAAACTCTCAGAGACTTAATAGATGTGGAATAATGGTCTCTGAATGTATACTTAATCAGACAAATCCTTCATGAGCGTGTAAGCTAAAACATGCAATATTGAGGATACTAAAAGACATTCAGCTGCAAGCCTCTGTTTCTTGAACTAAAGGACAATCTTGGTTGGTTATTATAGGGCTTCCTCTCTTCAGACTAGCCATTAGCATGGAAGACCTACTCTTGATGTTACAAATTGTGCTTCCCCATAAAGCAATTCTGTTAAATGTTTGAGAGATCAGGTGAATTTCAACCATTTGTTGAAAACCACAATAGAATTCATATTAATCAATCAAGTAAACAATCTCGCTCCCTACCGAATGGTCTATCGAGGTGTACCAGTGAACTCTCTTCTCTGTCACTTCTCCAAACAGGCTCTTCACTCCCCTCATATATCTGATCACAGGCCACATACAGGCAGGAAAGCTGGCAGTCTCACTGGGCCCCTGGACAATGTGCACAGGGGTTGTCCCAAAGTTCCCAGAAGTGCCATGGTCTTGGGTGGAAGGGTCGGGACTGGAGCAGCCAGTCCTTAGTGCCACTCGGACCACACCAACCCCCTAGCCCTCAGTGCCATCTGGAGTATATCATTGGGTGGTCTGGAGCATGTCACATGGGCCTCCAGCAGCAATTTAAAGGAGCTCCAGATGCCACAGTAGCAGCAGTTGGAAACAGTGCACCCTTTTGAATCACCTAACCTTTCCCCATTGATGGGCCTGCATATAGAGCATGCCTTGACATGTCCAGCCACATTCTTTCCTATTGCTGGACACATGCTAAAATGGTGATGACCTAAATATTAAAACAAGAATGGATAAGATGCCTCCTCCAGGGGTTACTTGAATGTCTAAGGCCTATATTGGGGCTCTTCAGGCCCCTAACAAAGATCCAGCTGGGTCTTTTTTCCATCAGACGATGACAGTATGGGACAACATATCTGAAAGTTTGCATGTTTTAGAATGTGAGGTTTTACAAAAAAATCAGGTGAAATAATGGCATAATGACTTCAACTCTTTCTAGGTAAAGATGTATTTGTCAAACTCAAATTCGGGAGGACTTCAAATTTTATGTGGAAGTTGCTGCTGCTTTGCAAGTATAAAAAACACACTTCTCTCCAGGGAGCTGAAAAATGATACTATGCTACTTACTATAATGAGTTGACCCGAATCACAAGTTGGAACTTTACAGTTACATTCCTGTTGTTGATTAAGGGGCAGCTTTAATTTCTAAGAAATAATATTTAGATTAATTGCCAATGACTCCTCATATGTGGTGCTAGCAGGACTTTATCTCCTCTATTGTTGCAAAACTGTGGTATCAGCTGAGGCAATGAAACTCAAGCAGCATCTTTTGTGATTGCAATAGATTGCCAGTAGCCAATTTTAAGTTCTTTTAACATAAGGAACATAAGAACGGCCATACTGGGTCAGACCAAAGGTCTATCTAGCCCAGTAGCCTACCTGCTGACAGTGACCAATGCTAGATGCCCCAGAGGGAGTGAACACAACAGGTAAACGTCATGCGACCCATCTCCAGACACCCATTTCCAGACAAACAAGAGGTTAAGGGCATCATTCTGAGCCACTGATGGATCTAACCTCCAGGAATTTATCTAGCTCTTTTTTGAACCCAGTTAAAGTCCTAGTCTTCATGACATCCTTTGGCAAGGAGTTATTTGCAAGCTAGCTAGCAGCCATCAATAAAAATCTTAGCCAATAATCTTTAGATTGGCTTGTGATCCCGTGTCTTTAGCAAACAACGCAGATAACACATGGAGTGGACTGTAAATGTGGTGGTTTGTTAGAATTGAATGTTGAAACTGAGAACAATAGCAGAACTACTTCTTTTAAACTCTGTCATGTACCACAGATTTTTAAAACAACTCATATGAATTTAAGCCAAATGTGTGAATATTTGTCTTCAATCTTTCTGTCATAGCAGGTAAGAGACCAAGTTATTGGAAAGTTTGGGTTTTAATGAAGTATTTTTAACATGGAAATAATTCCTTAAATCTACAGACAAGCTTGAGGAGAAATGTGATTGAGGAAGAAGCAGTCAAAGGAGGGGTCAGTTTGTACTGAAAACCATTTGTCAGAGCAAAGGTTGATGGTGAGGATTAGCCAAAGCTGGGGAACTCCTGCTGAGTTAAAGGAGAGGCCTTTCAGAAGACCAGAAGGAACCAGCGTGTGATTAGGAGTAGCTGAGCCCAAAACAAGAGGGTTGATGCTGGAGGATGGATCTCAGGCACACAGGGAGGACTCACAAGAAGAGAGGCCCAGGTGAGTGGAATGCTGATGGAAGCAGGTCTGAGGGGAGAGCCACAAGAACAAGCGGTTAGCCCTGGAGGGAATGTTTTCTGCACAGGGGTAGGACTCACAGGAAAGGCCTGACTGAGCGGAACATTGTGGGGAGTGGTCTTATGGGAGATCTGACTTGGGACTACTGGAGAAGACTCATGGGTGAGAAGCAGGTTTTGAAAGAAGGCCTTGAGTGGGGACCTGGAATGGGGCCAAAAGAAATGAGACAGTGTGGTTAATGATTCTTGGGTGGGGGGTTACAGTGACTTCCAAATAAAGAGCTTCAGCTTTTCACTTTGTTTTACTTTGAGCATTTGAGAACTTGTTTTTACTACAAGAGATCCATAGTGGGTGTCACTTGATATTAATAGAAGAGTTGCATTAGCCACTAAGACAATATTCCCTTGCAGAGGAGGATTCCTAGGGGATATTTAAACAAGCACATGCATAGTGACATTGCCTGTTCTTGTCTCCAGGCTGGGCTACCCAATAATACCCTCTAGGTCAAAACTCCCCATTTGGGCAATAGGGCCTTGGAGGAGGAGCATCAACCCTCCTTTTGCACAGCTGTTTTGCAAGACAAAAGAGCACCAGAACTTTAAATATCTGAACCCTTTAAATGAAGCCCTTTAGCCCACACAGTTTCCCTAAGGAGCGTCTGGATGCTTATACATTAATGACTCTTAATAAGCATGTTGTTAGTAGCACATTACAACAGAGGAGGTTCACATACGGTACTGAACCACTTGGATCATGTCAAAATGACAAAGATAAAATGCACCATCATCCAACATGCAGTGAAGTAACCATTGAATCTATATTGGAGCTGAATTCAGAAGGAAAACAGGAAAAAATGAATTTAAATCTTCCAGCACTTATAAATTAACAAACAGAAAACGACAGGTGTTATCAAAGAATTCAAGTTCAGCAATCTATATTGTAAATATTAAAGTGAATTCTAATTTCATCATTAGCAAATTGAGGATTATACAGTAGCTTTGCTTTGAGGATTTATTCCTGCCTTGTTTGCAGCAATCTGTGATCGTAGATTTATTTTAAAAAAATGTTTCCATGTGTTCAAACAGGCGATTCCTCTGCACACCCTTATTTATTCTTATTTTATAAGATCCAATTCTCCCACCCTTATTGATGATTGAAATGAAACAAGATTGATTTGATTTCAGGATTTAATCTGCAACAATTAGAGCCAATACAATTTATTTTCTTTTTAGGTTTTAGAAAATAATCTAATATAATTTACCTTGCCTTATGTAGGGCACAAATGGCTCCAAGTGTTTCATGCAATCTAATAAAAATTGAGCTATTCCAAAGAAAAGTCAATCTTATAAATGTGTCAGCCTTTTAGCCTTAAACCTCTAAATGTTTCACATTCTGAATTGGATGTTCCCGAGAATCTAAAAAGGTATAGAAGCAGAAAGATTTGTATTCCCAAGGACTAAGCCATAAAATGTAGGCTGGTTAAAAATAATCCACCATAATAGTGCTCAGTGATATAAAATAGACATTGAGGATCAGTCATGGTAGTGACTTAATTATAAAGTTTCAAATCAGTGTGATGCTACTTCTCAGGAAACCTATTCAAGGACTTCTAAATGCAGTGTGATGCAAATACTCTGGTTTGTTTTTTAAAAAAGCCGAAATGTATGATAAAGTAACTTCTAGCAAACTAATGAATGAAGAACTGCAACAGCAAAGACTACCCTAGAGAGCGCTACAAAAGAGGGTGGGGGAAACATTGAACAATGTCAACTGACTTCAGGAAAAAAAAAACTAATATAAAACTGGGCCTTGATATCCACTGACTGCCTGATAAAATAGTATTAGCAAAAGTGCAAACAGCCAGGAAGCAGCTATCCCAAGAAACATTGTGTGCCAACTACGAACTTTTCAGACACTTGGCTATCATCAAAATGAGTACATTTCACTAACACCAAAGTGATGCCTCAAATTGGAGGTTAGTGTTGCCCAACGCAATCTAATACTTTTGAGGCTGGAGATTTATTTAAGTACATTCTGCTCTAGGCTAACTGAATAAATATCACGTTTCTCTATACAATCTCAGAGCAATCATGATGAAGCAGAGCAAGAAAAGGAGACCGAAATTGTCAGGCAAGGGAATGGAGCTGGAGAAGAAACAAACACAATTAGCACTGTAGACAGTATTGTTGGAATAGCATGTCGGGGATGTGGTAGCGCTAGCTAAGAGAATGAGCCAGACATAATAGAAAATGGATAATTTAAGAAAAGGAGGTGGCTTCCATTGGTCTTCATTTCTTTACGTCTTTTTCCATTGCATCTCGCCTCCAGTTGGTGCCATCTATTCTTTTCCCCCTTCCCTCTCTTACCTAGCTTTTACCATTAACTTTACCCTGTTCACATCTCCCCCTTCTTACTCTTTCTATGTTTCTCCTCTGTTTTATTTCATTCCCTTATTCCTACCCCATGTCTTTCTCGTTAGCCTCATATCCACAGACCCCTGATTTGTCCCCTCCCATCTCTTCTGATTCTTGCCCACTGACGATTCTCTGCATTTTTGAAAAACCAAGCTAGTTATTTACATGCCTAAATTTGAATTTAGGAGTCTGACTTTTTGCACCCAGGTTTGAAAATGTTGGCTGGAATTAATGTAATTTGAAATAGATCATTTTTACATTTTGTCAGTGTGTTTAAATCCACACAAACTAATTCTAACTTTGGAAATATGGCAAACAAGAACTATGAGAAATGGAATGACTTTCTAGGTTACTGGCATAAGTGATGTACGAGAGAAATATCAATGTAACTTATTAATAAAACACAAGTGTTTCTAAAATCAACAAATTCATTTTATTGTATCTGCAGAAAAGATCATACAGTACCATGGACAGTAACCCATGAGCATCTAAATTCTAAAACATCTGAAATACTCACATACATTTTTGCTATGAATAAATGTATGAGCTTGCCCCATTTCCCATCAGGAACTTCTGATGGGAGGATCAGAAATGACTCAGCTCCTATATAGCATTTCTCATCCAGAATGGTACCTCTTCTAGAGTTTAAAATTGTCTACGAAATATTTGATTTAAACTCCAAATTTAAGGTGGGGTCTTCATAAAGCAGCAATGCTGGATTATAATTGTTTTTTCATATGCTAACTGCTGAAGGCCCCTCCCCCCAAATAAGGTTTCCAGGTGTCCAGTATTGACCCAGACAGTCTGGTATTTTCACCCCTTGTCCGGTAAAAAAAAAAAAAAAAATTCAGAAAATTCCAGACACCTAAAATGGCTGGTATTTTCTGATTTCCCCCCCCCCCCCCTCGGCCAGGAGGCAAAAATACCGGACACCTGGCAACCCTAGCACCTGGGCCCAGGCCCGGCACCCGGCCTCCCTCTCTCCCCCAGTGTACTGAGCAGTCCCCAGTCTAGCTGGAGAAGCGGGCAGCATGCCGCATGCTCCCCAGTCTCTTGGGAGCACTGGGGAGGAGGCAGTGCAGTGCACTGAGTGCTCCTTAGCTTCCCCAGAGCACCGTGGAGAGGAAGAGGGGGGAAAGGGAGCATGTACACAGTGTGGCTCCAGGAGCAGTAGGGGATGGGAGGAGGTGGTTCCAGCACCATGAGGGTGGGCACTGAGGCAGTGTCATGGGGTTGCGTGCCCCTTTGGGAGGGGAAAATATGGCCCAATGGTCTAGTCCGTGCTGCCCCCTTTCTGTGGGGTCAATATGGCCCAGCGGTCTAGTCCGTGCTGCTTCCAAATAGCACCCCTCTCTGGGGTGTCAGAGTAGAGGGGCCCGGGCCCTCCCTCTCCACTGGACCCTAGCTCAGAGCCCTGTCAGTGGCAGGTGGCTTCCACCACTGGCTTGGTGGAGAGCCATCCCCAAAGGACGCTGAGTTCACCGAGTGGTCTCCTGCCCCCTGTCCTGGGCTGCTTCCTACTCTCACCTGCTGGCTGGCCCCATTCCCACCTGGGCTGGTGAACGTGCCAGTACCGGCACTTGGCCCAGCATCGGCAGTGCCTGATGGCGTAGTGGTTATCGTCACAGCTGTGGTGGTAGCTTGTGGCAGGCATGGTGGTGGTGGTGGTGGTGGGGGGGGTGGCAGCAGCATCTGTGGCTCCAGCAGGTTCAGCATCTTCGGCTCCAGCTGGCATGGCCACTCCGTCTGATACCATGGGGAGCAAGGAGGGGGCTGCTCCTCACCTCTGGCAGGAGTTCCTTCCCCTTCAGTGGTCAGCCCTGACTGAGCTGCTCCACTGGCCTTTATACTGACCCTGCAGCTGGAGTATGCCCAGCAGGGCTGCGGGGGAGGGGCCTTCTCAGCCCGGCAAGCCTGATTAACTCCTTCACTACCAGTGCGGGGTTGGCGCACCCTATCACAGGCAGCAACACTCTGCCCCCAGAGCACCTATAGTAGGCACTCTGGGGGTGGAGTGTGGGCATGGCCAGGCTGAGGGTTTGGGAAGGCAAAGCCTTCCCTTGCCTAATCCACTGTACACCCCTGGCTACCGCTCTGAGATTTGTTAGGGTATTCAAGCATAAGTTTCCTCAGATGCTGAAGAGAATAGACAGAAAAAGGGGAAAAATAGGATACAGAAATGAGACTGTGATAACAGTGCTAATTAAATCAGAATGGATGTGGCTCATCTTCAACAGTGGTAAGAGTATCTGAATGGGAAATGACCTATTGTAATGCAAGAACCACTTAATATGTTAGTTTAGAGCAGGCATGTCCAAAGTCCGGCCCGCGGGCCAAATGCGGCCCGCGGTCGGATTTAATACGGCCCCCCACTTCTCCCGGCTCCCCGGTGCTTTTTTTAACTGGCGCGCTCAGCGCGCCGCTTCGGGCTGCCGCCGCCGCGGCGGTCCCAAACCCTGCCCCTGCACTCCGCTTTGGGGCTGAGAGTGCAGGGACAGCCCCCGCTTCCTCCCCCTCTCCTGGCTCCCCGGCGCTCCTCTGACTGGCGCCGCTTCCGGCCGCGCCGCCGCCGTCCATGGCGGCCGCTGCGGTCCTAAAGTCCTCCGTGTAGGGCACGTCCGCAGCCCCGCTCCCCCGCTTGGCTACGGGTTCGCCCTGCCCCCGGGCTGCCGTGAGGCCAGCGTGCCCTGCGCTCTCCGCCCGCCTCTGACCCTGCAAGCCCTCTACCTTGGGGCTGAGAGTGCAGGGACGGACTCCGCAGCTGCTGAGATCAGGGACTGCCTTTGAACCAGACCTAGCCTATGTACTGCAGTCCAGATCTCAGTTTCACCCTTCACATTAGTGTAGGCAAGTGTTTTTTTCAATTGAGATGAATACATTGTAAAATCTCAGTTAATGTCAGTTGGTCTAAATCAGTTATAAATATATTTGGACACAACATGTATAGTTGGTGTTATGTCGTTTGCCGTTTGCAATAAACTTTGCATAAAATAGTTAATTTGCATTTAATTTTAATGGTTCAAAGAATGTCAGGCAAAATGGTCGGCCCTCACGCATGTTCACTTCATCAAATCTGGCCCTCTTTGAAAAAAGTTTGGACACCCCTGGTTTAGAGTAAACTTTGGTTCAAGGTGACTTCCAGCATATGACTTCTAGCTCAGCAGTTTCTCTCTGCAATCAGTTTTTGTAGTCTTTCTCTGTGAGAGTGGCAACTTGAAAGTCCAAAATTGTGAGCCCAGGCAGGTTAAAGTGCTCCCCCTTTTGGTTTTTGGATGTTGCTATTCTTATGTCTGATTTGTGTCCATTTAATCTTTTGCATAGCAACAGTCCTGTTTGTCCGATGTACATGGCAGAGGGGCATTGGCACGTGATGGTCTATATAACATTAATAGATGTGCATGTGAATGAGCCTTTGATAGTAGCTGATGTGGGTGGATTTTGTGATGGTGCCACGAGGGTAGGCAATGGGTTGTTGCTGGGACAGACTCCTGGATTAGTGTTTCTGTTGTGAGGTGTGAAGTTGGTAGCATTTATCTCTAGCTGGGAGGCTAAGTGAGACTAGCCTGTCTTCCGAGGTCTGTGAGAATGAGAAACCTATCTATGATAGGTTGTACATGTTTGATGTGTAGGAGAGGTTTTAGTTGGGGGCTCTTAGTAATGGCTAGTGACTTGTTACTTTGTTGGTTCTGTCCTATAGTAGTATCTGTCTGATTTTATCAATCTTTTTCTTCACTTCTAGTAGCCTCCTCTTTGTAATCTGACCTATTCAGGATGATTATAGCATCTTCTTTGTCCATCTCTTTGATTATAATGTCAGAATTTTGTTTGATGTTGTGGATGGTGTGGTGTTCTGCATGGCTGAGGTTATGGGGCAAATGAGTGATGCTTCTGTTTAATAAACAGAAAAAATAAGGCTAGGCTTAAATTATTTGTTTTAAAGGGAAGCTAATCCATGGGGAAGGTTTCTTATTGCTATTCATTATAGATCATACAGTTGCTCTGACAGTTGTACGTGTACTTCACCAAGAGTACAGTTGCAACAATAGAGAGCACAGAAATAGCATTGCCTGTTAAGCATCACTGATGACAATATCTTTCTATGAAACTAGGTCTGTAAGAAACTCAGTAATTTCATTCAATTATTTGTTTGAGACATAAATAAAAATATAGTCACCTTGGTTCAGATACTTAAGTTTGATTTCCGTTTTGTGTTTGAATGAATCCAGGAAGTCAGCTTAAATCAATCAGATTCTGCTTGAATGCCAGTTGAAACCAAGAGAGAGTTCTGTAGTGCACAATTTCCGTCCCAAACCAATATATCATCCCAAATTTACTAAACTCCAGCCCAAGTTAGCTTCTTCATGAAAGCTGAAGCCACGTAAGTTTGGCCTGGTTTGGAGTTTCATTAAGAATGTTTTACCCAGTATTAACTACAGTTTAAATATTCCTTTCTCCTACCTCATTTTGTTATAAACACATTTAAATTGAATGATGCACATTGTAATCATAGTTTATAGTTCTGAGGAAGAAGAAAAGGAGGCAAATATTTGTTTCACATGGAATCCTGGCTCCTTGGAAATCAACAGGAGTTTTACCAATTACTTCACTGGGCTAGAATTCTATAGAAGAGAGTAAGGGACACATTTGGAGCAAAATGAGCTTTTCTGGTGCTTGAAGTGAAATCCTAGAATAACTAGAATTTGATTAAGTCCTGTGGCACCTTGTAGACTAACAAATTTATTGGAGCATAAGCTTTCGTGGGCAAAGACCCATTTCATAAGATGGACCATTAACACGGCTACCCCTCTGATACTGGAATTTGATTTAAATTTTAATTCCATATGGGTGGGTAGCTGATAGGAGGAAGTTCACGCACCCCAAATCTAAAAAGAGTTTGTATTGCTGTCATGCCCATGCGATCTTTCCAATTTATGGATTAAAATATCTGTTGCTACCCATCCAGAGCCACTCTGTAAAAGATTTTTCCTACTTAGTCCTCCTAGATTTTTTGCTTTCTTCCCCACTCCAGCCCTCAGTTAAGAACATAAGAACGGACATACTGGGTC
Source organism: Pelodiscus sinensis (assembly GCF_049634645.1). Classification (NCBI taxonomy): domain Eukaryota; kingdom Metazoa; phylum Chordata; order Testudines; family Trionychidae; genus Pelodiscus; species Pelodiscus sinensis. The sequence goes on from NC_134712.1 coordinate 204,572,312, forward strand.
AGACCAAAGGTCCATCTAGCCCAGTATCCTGTCTTCCTACAGTGGCCAATACCAAATGCTCCAGAGGAAGTGAACACAATGGGTAATCATCATGTAATCACTCTCCTGTCATCCATTTCCAGACAGAGGCTAGGGACACCATTCCTACTCATCCTGGCTAATAGTCATTGATGGACCTAACCTCTGTGAATTTATCTAGGTCTTTTAAAGTCCTGGTATTCACAATATCTGGTATGGAGTTCCACAGGTTGACTGTGCGCTACTTGAAGAAAAACATTGAGGGATCTTGTCAAAGGCTTTCTGGAAATCTACATATACTATATTCACTGGATTCCCCTTGTCAACATGTTTGTTGACCCACTCAAAAAAACTCTAGTAGAGTAGTAAGGCATGATTTCCCTTTACAGAAGCCATGTTGACTTCCCCCAACAAATTATATGTCTGACAATTGTATTCTTTATTACAGTTTGAACTAATTTGCCCAGTACTGACGTTGGATTTACCAGTCTGTAATTGCCAGGATCACATCTAGAGCACATTTTAAATGTTGGCCTCATGTTAGCTATTTTCCAGTCATTAGATAGAGGCTGATTTAAAGGATAGGTTGTAAACCACAGTTAATATTTCCGCAATTTTACGTCTGAGTTCTTTCAGAACTCTTGGGTGAATGCAATCTGGTCCCAGTGACTTGTTACTGTTAAGTTTACCAATTTGTTCAAAAATCACTTCTGACACCTCAATCTGGGACAATTCCTCAGATTTGTCACCTAAAAAGAATGGCTCAGGTTTGGGAATCTTCTCAATATCCTCAGCCGTGATGACTGAAGCAAAGAATTCATTGAGTTTCTCTGCGATGACTTCATTGTCTTTGAGTTCTCCTTTAGCATCTCAGTCATCCAAGGTCTCACTGGTTGTTTAGTAGGCTGCCTGCTTCTGATGTACTTAAAAACATTTTCCTATTACTTTTTGAGGTTTTTGGCTAGCTGTTCTTCAAACTCCCTTTTGGCTTTTCTTATTATAGTTTTACACTTCAATTTACAAAGATTATGTTCCCTTCTATTTTCCTCACCAGGATTTGGTTTCCAATTTTTAAAAGATGTCTTTTTCTCTCATTGCTTCTTTTACTTGGTTGTTAAGCCATGGTGGCTGTCTTGGTTCCCTTACTGCATTTTTTTAATTTGGGGTATACATTTAACTTGGGCCTTTGTTATGGTGTCTCGGAAAAGTTTCCATGCAGTTTGCAGGGATTTTACTTTTTAATGTACTTTTTAATGTTTAACTAACCTCCTCATTTTTGTGTAGTTCCACTTTCTGAAATTAAATCCCACAGTGTTGGGCTGCTGGCGGGTTTTCCCACCACAGGGATGTTAAATTTTACTACATTATGGTCACTATTTCCTAGTGGTCCAGTTATATTTACCTCTTGGATCAGATCCTATACTCCACTTAGGACTAAATCAAGAATAACCTCTCCCTTTGTGGATTCCAGAACCAGCTGCTCCAGGAAGTAGTCATTTAAGGTATCAAGAAATTTTATATCTGCAGTCTGTCCTGAGGTGACGTGTACCCAGTTAATATGCGGCTAGCTGAAATCCCTACCATTATTGAGTTTTTTATTTCGATAGCCTCTCTAATCTCCCTTAGCATTTCATAGTCACTATCACTGTCCTGATTAGGTGGTAGTTAATATATCCCTACTGCTATATTCTTATTATTAGAGCATGGAATTACTACCCATAGAGATTCTAGGGAACATTTTGGTTCATTTTAGATTATTCTACATTTTCTTTCACATATAATGCCATTCCCTCACCAGCATGACCTGTTCTGTCCTTCCGATATATTTTGTAGCCTGGTATGACTGTGTCCCATTGATTGTCCTCTTTTCACCAAGTTTCTGTGATACCTACTGTATCAATATCCTCCTTAAAAGTAGGCACTCTAGTTCACCTATCTTATTATTTAGACTTCTAGCATTTGTGTATAAGCACCTTAAAATGTATCACTATTGATCTGTCTGCCATTTCCTGATGTGTTGGACTCTTTCATTTGTGTCTCATAGGGTCTGATCCCATATTTTATCATCTTCCATCTTTTTCTCCTGACCAGAACATAGAGAATCTCTATTAATAGACCCTCCCCTAAGAGCTGTCTCTGTCTGATCCATGTGCTGCTCTGCACCCATTGGCTTCCCCCAGCCCTTACTTTAAAAACTGGTCTACAACCTTTTTAATGTTAAGTGCCAGCAGTCTGGTTCCAATTTTGTTTGTGGAGCCCATTCTTCCTGTATAGGCTCCCCCTATTCCAAAGGTTTCCCCAGTTCCTAATAAATCTAAACCCTTCCTCCCTATGCCATTGTCTCATCCATGCATTGAGACTCTGAAATTCTGCCTGCCTGCCTACCTGGCCCTGCGCGTGGAACTGGAAGCATTTCAGAGAACACTACCAGAGAGGTCCTGGATTTCAGTCTTTCCTAGCAGCCTAAATTTGGCCTCCAGAACCTCTCTCCTACCCTCTCCCATGTCATTGGTACCTACATGTACCATGACCACTAGCTCCTGCCAGCACTACACATAATTCTATCTCGACGTCTCGAGAGATCTGCAACCTTCGCACCAGGCAGGCAAGTCACCATACGGTTTTCTTGGTCCTCACAAATCCAACTATCTAGGTTTTAACGCCTGCCTTTTCCTAATGACTGGAGTTCCCTCCCCCGGAGATGTATCCTCAGTGCAAGGGGATAGCATAACATCATCTGGAAGGAGGATCTCAACTATGGGATTCTTTCCCTCTGCTCCAATTGACTGTTCTCCTTCCCTGAGCCTTTTATCCTCCTTAACAGCACAAAGGCTGTCTAACTGGAGGTGGGACAATTCTACCATGTCTAGAAAAGCCTTATCTACATACCTCTCGGCCTCCTTTTGCTCACCCAGTTCAGCTACCAGGCCTCCAAAGCCCGTACGTGGTTTCTGAGGGCCAAGAGCTCCTTGTATCTAATGCACATCCATAGGGCAGGTAATCATACATGCTACAATGGGTGCAATAAACAGGATAGCCCTCACTCTGCTGCTGGGCTTCTGCCTGCATAGTCTGACAGATAATTAGATTATTGATAGGCTTTTTATTTAAATCAAGTAGCTTTGGTTTTAGTTTAATTTAAAAGTTTTAAAGAATGTCAAGGGTACCTAGTCCCCTTCCAACTCTCCTTCTAAATTCCCTCACAAAACTCCCGGTTAGCTGCCTCTGGTCGCAAAGCTCCCTGGTCACTTACTAATGGGCTTTATAAAGCCCTGACTTTCCTAATAGCCCTACCCCCTGTCTAATGCTTGGCCAATTAACAGTTTTTCTCTTTGCTTTTTTTTTCTTTTACTGACCGGGGAGACAACCTACTCCCTTCCAGTAGTGGCTTACATAAAGCACAGGGCTTCCATCTGTTTTGCACTGTGTGAATGTCTCTTATAACTGTTAATGAAGTTCTGATTTAAATGTGAACTGTTTCAAGTACAGTAGACTTCCAATAATCCGGAATCTATGGGACCTACGTGGTGCCGGATTATCAAATATGCCGGACTATCAGGAGGTACTATAAACTGGTTATATATATACTGTATACATTATATACTGTATATAAAGTGGTGTTAACCCTTTTTATTGTACTGTATACTGTAATGTTTTAGTTTTTTTAAGTCTTTTTTACTCTTTTTGCTCAGTTCAGCTGCTGCCGCTGTTACCTTGTGACTCATTTTTTGCCGAAGCTCACTCACTAGGCTCTTGCCGTTTTGATGCCGGACTATCAGGAGTGCCAGACTATTGGATGCCGGACTATTGGAGTTTTACTGTACTGAGTTTTTCTTTATAAGGGTCTGGTTCCTTCATTCATAAGTATTGTGAAATATTTTGGTATTGGATACCTCCTTTTGATGGAAGTGTGAGTATAATTTATCATTTGATTGATTTGTATTATTTGGAGCACTTCTGACAAGTAAAGGCATGTTTCACACCTATTTCAGAGTGCAAAGAACCACTGGAGTGCACCAGTATTTTGTTTAAAAAAAATCATCTAAAGTCTATGAGCAAGAGAGAAACTAAGCAACTGGTTTTTAGCACACACAAAAAAATCTATACATTTTCTCTTGATGGGGAAAATGCAGTTCTTCTGAATAGGCATAATACAGTAATGTGCATATTAAATGATATATATTCCATCCTAAAAAATATCCACCAACAGTTTTCTCACTTGATGGAGTTAAAATATCCCGCAGTAAGTGGTAACAGACAAACAAGACAAACATTTTTTTTGCTTAATATAATCTACTTTCCCTAGGAGATATTAAATTTCATTTATACACCAAACAAACGGTGAAAGTAAGATGTACTGTTTGTTTCCCTTAATGTACCACAGACTTATTAAATTTTCAGACCCCAATAAAACAAAGATTCACAAATGTGATTAAAAATCAGTGCACATCTAATGAAGCAAATTTTTTCCTATTTATTTCAAGCAGGAATTCATTTCAGTTCCTTGCTAGAATGACATTGGCTTTAGATTTAAAAAAAAAAAAGTTGAATAGAAAATGTGTTATGAAACCGTAATGACCCAGTAATAAAAATACATGTTTTAATTATCACCGATTCTCTAGTTAGGTAACAAGGTTTCCAGGGTATCACCAAACTGAAAATACCTCATTGGCAAAGTAGGAAAACAAAGAAAAGATTTGAATGTCATCTTTGTTTCATCTTCGCACTGTGATAGGGCTTATGAAGATGGCTAGTTTTCAAACTATACATGAGTTAACAATTACAGGACAAGTAGCAATTCTTGAACAATGCTGTTTTGTTCTTTGTATTGCAAGATGACCTTAAAAAAAGGGCTAATGAAGATCTGCAAAAATCCCTTATTGTAGCATAACATTCTTAGCGGTCCCTACCATGCATGGGCAAATGGTTCTTGCTAATTACACTTTTCACTGAACTTGCACAGGTAAGAGACAGACAGGTAGATGAAAAGTCTTGTCTGCATGAGAATAATGTATTAATATAGAGCACTGTTCTTAGCATGTCAGACAATGAAGACACCGTACTTTCTAAGAGCTTATGTTCCAAAGGACTATTCGGCAAACCCTTACAACATGGGTGAATTGCTTAGGCTTAGTCTACACTAATACTACAAAGTGATGTAAGTTATGCTAATTAACTTAAGTTCTGTAACATCAACTTAAGTTCTGTAACACATCATTTTAACATAGTGCCTACATGGCACAATATTGACAGGGGGTGCTCTACCATTAACTTAGTTTCTGCCTCTTGTTGAGATGGATGGATTCAACAGGAGAGCATTCTCCCATCGATTTATTGCATCTTCATCAGACTTGCTAAATTGATGAATACGTGTGTCTTCCTTACTCAGACCCCAGCTGCCAAGGGAAAAGCATTTTTCAGCTTCTCTGGAAGAAGCATTTTATTATACCCCTTGCAGATGGTATCTGGTGTTCCACTTCTTGGGTTCATTTCTCTGGAGTCCACGGAAATTACTGATGAACCCAAGAAGCTGAATAGCAATATTGCCTCAGTTGCTCCAAACCTGCATGGGGCATAACAAATAAACTCTTCCCCCCCCCCCCCCCCGCCACACAAAAGCCTACAACCTGGGGCACAGAGGTCATGGCAGCATCAGAGGAGGCAAAGTCTCCTTTGGTCTAATATACCTGCTGCCCATGCTGCTGCATCCATCACAGTGTGCCAATTTTAGCAGGATCAAGCCTTTAATAAGTGAAGGTCTTTTAATTTTATTTTTCCTTCTCTTCTGTTCCCTCCATGCTAAAATAGACAAAAGTTCAGGAGAAAGGATTTCTTGGGCCTGATGTAATGCCCATTATACTCCATGGAAAGATTCCCATGGACATCAGTGGGACTTAGATCAGGCCCTTAAAGAGGGAGGCTGGTGCATGGCATGAATATTTTAACCACAACTAAGCTAGGGTGAAATTGACCTTTATGAACAGGTCTAACATCAGGTCTGTGCGCCACTTAAATTCCACCTAGTCAAAATAGAGCTCAAGTGATACACAAAGGTAATTGTGCTGGTTTTCCTCACTAGGGCAAATTTCACCCTTGGCTGGATCTCACATTGCCAATTTTTAGATACTGTTATAAAAGATACCCCCTAGGAATGCTCTTACAGCATCACAAGCTGTAGTTAGCTGGGAGTGAGTTCATTCCTTACATATTTCTGAGTCCATTTCCAAGACTTGAAGAAGAGCTCTGTATAGCTTGAAAGCTTGTCTTTTTCAAACAAAAGTTGGTCCAGTAAAATATATTATCTGATTTCCCCCTTGTATTGATGCACACGTTTCAAAAGTAGCTTCTAATTTTGTTTAGCTTTATATAATATCCATCCACATAGTTATGTAACTTGATGTTTAGGAGAAGTATTTTTAGCAGACTACTTCATTCATGAACATGCTTTTGAATGCTCTTCCCCCTTGGAAGAATTTAGATTCCCTGAACATGGTTTTCCTGTCCTTACAGTTCATCATCAATAACTCCAATCTCCAATTTGTACATGCTATAGAATTCAAATGGATTTTAACAAGAATTCTTCACAACAGAGACTGTTGTTCTGGGTAGCAATTTTAGATTTCTTTTCATGTAATATATTCCCAATCAAAGTGGGTTTGAGTAAAGATTGAAATTGGTATAATTATGGAATTGAGAATAGTTGAGTTTGTTAGATTCTGTGTAGCTCTGACATATGGGCAATTATTGGTATTTGGCATCTGTACACATCTGAGTAGTAAAGATCTCCATATGATTGTCTGATCTCGTTGCTATTAGCAGATTATTAATGGCAATTCTCTGGTTATATTCTTCTTATATCTTAATATATCACCTTATTTATATTAATTATGCAAGAGAAACTGTAGTGTTTCTGCCAAGTATACTTGTCATATATTTATTACTTTGTTCATAACTTTATATAATTAATTTAATCTGATTATTTATTTAGATTTTAGTTTTATGCTACCTACATGCCAAAAAGTGTTAGTGCACCCCTGAACAAACATTTAGAAGCAAAAGAATATGGGATTTGTTGGGTAACTATTGGCCAAAGCTGCTAGAATATGAGCCACAGAATGAACAGTATGATTTAAAGTTGGGTTGAGTTTCTCTTTGTACAGCATTTTAGAAGACTACCTGCCTTGTTTTTGTGCATAGCTGGTAAAACGATCTTCGTATTTTCTAGTTTCATATTGCTCTTTTTTAAAATTAACTAGCTTCACTAACTAAAAAAAGCTTCTCACCAATAATTAATTTCAAACATAAAATATTGCTGTTGATTCTACACAAAGAAGAGACTTGAGTGACTGCTAAAGGATACCAAAGGAACTACTTTGTCAGTATATTTTTCTGATAGAACAGCAATGTGAAATTGAGCCACACATTTTAGTGTGTATAAAATTGAGGATTTGTGTGCATGTGTGCGCGTGCACACATGCACAAACAATTTGGAGACTTAGTTTTAGTCAGTGATAAGTTTTGTGGGGCAAGGGAAACAATTCCATCAACCACTTGAGCTGGCAGCAAAAAAAAAAAAAAAAAAAAAAAGGAGATAAATAACTGCTGAAAGAGGCAGTCTCTTGTTCTGTGAGGAGGGGAGTGAACCTGGAAAATTGAGCTGACAAAATACTGCATTATTTAAGGATTGTTTATAGTTGACAGTAAGGAAAATAGTAACATAATTAGATGTGTTGCTAAGCCCTGTTGTCTTCGCAGATGAGGACCTAATTCACTCTGGAAATATTCAAAAATTAATTTAATTCTCTTCATTACCAGATATATTTACAACTCATGATTTCATCATTGATTTTACAGTTTTATCAGATAATGTCTGTCATTTTATATCAAGCAGACCTAATCTAAACAAATGGGTTACCCAGTACTCTGGAGCCCCATTCCTTCCTTTATCAGATTAAAGTGTGGAGATTCATAGTGTGCATTGGAGCAGGGGCACTTTTTTCCCTCCTGCTCTCCATGTATGTTGAAAGTAAATCATGAGTAATAGTCTTTGGAAACGAAATAGAATAACCCAGATTTCATATATGCTGAGAAAACCTTGCATGGTCTGTGAGCACACCACGTTCCCTGACAAGATGTACTTTCTAGAAAGACACATACAGCTATTTTTAGATGTCACTGCATTTTTTTCTTAGGTATATTATTTAAAAATGATGCATTCACTTTTCATGTTTTGAAGCTTTCACTTGGAATCAGAAAAATGCAAAATTAAGAAGGCCCTATATGTGTTTATTGTATTTGTATATTTTTTCAATTTAATATTGGTGTGACTTATATTTAATCTGTAGGACGATTTTCTGTTTATTGCTAATAACATGCTGGCTCTCAAATCCAGACCAAACAACGGCAAATTGAAAGATGTTCCCCCTCTGGATTTAACTGTTCTTCTTATAAATCTGAAAAGCAGTCTGATTTCATTAATTATGAAGGATGTACCGGTCCTGAGCAGTTCAAAAAAAATCATCCAAGGTTTGTCATTAACCACTTAAAGATGTTCAAGCCATAAACAAAGTTTATGAATAATTCATTTGAAAAACCAGTATATGAACAGATGATGAATAATCATGAACTTATCTGGAATTCATTATTAGCTTATGAATATTTATGCTCAGTCAATGCCCATGTGTTTCACGATTCTCTGAAAAAAATTACCTGTATGCAGACTTGTAAAGGAGGGGGGGCGGGGGAAAGGCCTGAGGGAACAAGAATATCAAAAGTGCATACTTGCAAAAAACAAGTGCTGAAAGAAGCTGGGTCAAAGAAGACTTTTAAATACTTCCAGAATATTATCTTAGAAGTGACAGACAAGTCAGAAAGAACAGAACACTTAATACCTTTGAAGTGCACACATCAGAAATAAAATATAAATTTACTAAATATCCCTATTAATTTTACAGGTATGTATTATTCCAGTATAATAATAATGATGCCTGGCACTTGCTCAGAGCTTTACAATATTAATTAGGTAATCTATCATCAAACTTTATTAATTTGCAGTGGGCATCTGAACATTCACATTGGTATTGGGGTACTTTACTTCATGCATACATTACACATTAGCTCTGGGACTGTTGTCAGCAGTCCCCCTAAGGATAAAAACTGAATTTCTAGTAGTCAAATTACTTTGATCAGCAATATGTTTGATGTCATTTCATTGTAAAATTCAGCCATTCACAAAGGGGGCTATTTATGCAAACTAGGCTGGCTGGCTCTGCTTCATGTTGTTTGTTCATTAATATTCCCCTCCTCCCAACAATATTAAACAGAATACGCATTTTAGTATAGAGTTTTCTTGCAAACTATATTAAATTTCATAAAGAATCTTGCTATTTTTTCTTATTTGCTATGCCTCATCCAACTACATATAAATGTGTAAATTTCTTATCAGCTTTAAAAGATTCTGAAATATGTTTAATTTGTGTATGTTTTCTAATTGTTTCTATATTAAAGTAAAATTTAAGACAAAGGATAATGGCTTGCCCAGCTGCAAGAGTGAAATGTTTCCTCTGTAAAAATCAAAACCATATCTTTATGTATTATGTTTGGTGAAATATTTACATACACATTTTAGAAAATTCAATCACACTCCACTGTGGCTGTCTTTAAGTAATTCTGCTTTCCTTTAGTTTTTATGTGAACTCAGTCTTCCTACACCTTGTCTTAAACCTGAGCCTTGTCTCAATTCTAGCTATTGGTGTCTTGCCACTGTTGGGCTGGGCTGGTGTAAACCCTATATTCTACATACTTAATATTTCTCCGCTGTATTGAATGCAAATTGCATACTTAAAATTGCAAACTTTGAAGCATTTATCATGTGTCCTGGCCCAAGCCATGGAACCATTTCCCAAGAAACCTCCAATTTATCACAGTATATTTATAAAGTCACTACTTACTAGGTTACTCCACAAACCCCTGGTCTACACTAGGGAATATTCGAATTAAGATGTGCAACTTAAGCTGTGTTGCATAGCTTAAGTTTGAAGTATCTTAACACAAATTTTGGCGCTGTCCATACTGTGGGAGGTCAAAGCACTTTCCTTTTGAATTCCCTTACTACTTGTAGAATCAGGACTATGAGCATCGACGGGAGCGCCCTCTCTGTTCGAATTAGTCTTCACTAGACCCGCTAATTTGAACCCCAGAAGGTTGACTGCAGTGCCTTTGATCTTATCTATACTGAAAGTATGGCCTTAATAAGAATCTTAGAATCTAAGAATCAGCTTTTTTTCCTGTTCTTTCTTATATATTGTGGTGAGCTAACTGTTGGTAAATTTGAACTCTTTAATGGCAACTGGATTAATTACAAAACAATTATATGTCTGATGGATCTTGTGCTTTAACTATAAAATTTTGTCCTCCAACCCAGCCAATCTACCAACAGATTTATTGGAGAGAAGAGGCCTTTAAAAATAAACACAAGCAGTGCAGGGAGATGTTATCAGAAAACAAGAAACAAAATAAATTCTTCAATTAGATACTGTACTTGAGCAACTGCACTGAATTCACCATGTCAGTGAGGAGAGAGGAGTATTTAGACCTTTTTCTTGGCATTCAGTTCTAGATAACATAAAACCACACAGAAATAAATGACTATCATTAAAACATTTACAATTAGGTGATTCATTCATTATAAACTTAGGGTTTAATTTAACTTGAGCTATCCATATTTGCTCAGTGGCAGTTCTTGCTATCCTACAGCTCAGTTAATACAGTTTTGTAAACTACCAGTTCTGACAAGCACATACTTTCTCCATATGTGTCCTTAGTTTTTAGGGAGTGGGAGGTGGTTAAAAGGGCTGTTTTTTGCTTTGTTTTTTTGGCAACAGTTTTATTACAATATATTTATTTATTTTTCTGTTGGTAGCTAGGGGCCTCAGAAAGGACTGACGCCCCACTGTACTGGGCAGTGTCCACTGCTGTAACAAAGAGGTGATCCCTACCCCTGTTTATGAAATGGCTTCAATAAACATATGGTAGGAGGTAGAGCACAAAGGTAAGGGTGAGACAAGTGCAATTTGGATAGCTAACAGCTTTTGAAGCACAGAAGCTGCCTAGCTGTTGTAGGTGTTGTATAACAGAAGTTCATGCTTGTTTGTTTGTGATGAGAAAAATAAAGCCTTGAGGAAAAAGAGAGTTACCAAAATTTAACCCAAGCCTGTAGATCTGGGCAGAGTGAAAAAGTGAACTGTGAAGTAGGTCTGAGGCATATCACAGTCCTTGATGCAGTTAAGGCTCAATCTGAAATCCAGTTTTACAATTGGCAGTTGGTTCTTGATATCTGTTATGCCCATCAGGATGCTGTTTAGAATTTTTAATGCTATTGGTTTGTATTTAAATATGTTGTCCTAGTGATTTATCAGGTTAATTTCTTGAACTGGTGACTGGTCCATTTGACAGAGAAAACCCCCAACAATCTCAACACAGGCCACCATAGGCTCTTTAATAAACAAACCAAAGTGCTTTTAGCATCCCAAGCATTTTGGATATATCCAGCCCCGAATATAACATCAAAGCATTATCTACAGCAATAAGGGTTATACATAAGGATAAAACAAATTTCCTTATGTTCTACTTACTTCCAAAGTAATGAGGTACAGTTAAGCTTTGTTATCCGGCACTCTGTTAACCAGAAAACTTTGAGAAGTCCTGTGGCACCTTATAGACTAACAGAAATATTGGAGCATAAGCTTTCGTGGGCTAACCTACTACTAAAGCAGTTTCTCAACTCTTGCTTTTCGCACCTCCACATCAGCTGCTAGAAGTGGGCCTCATTCTCCCTGACTGAATTGACCTTGTTATCTCTAATCTTACTCTTTATTGGAACTCTTTTTTTATGCCTATATATTTATACCTGTCTCTGGAATCTCCACTACATCTGATGAAGTGGGTCTTTGCCCATGAACGCTTATGCTTCAATATATCTGTTAGTCTATAAGGTGCCACAGGACTTCTCATTGTTCTTGCAGAAAACTTTAACCGGTATTGTCCCCAGACACAATACTGTCACACGTTCAGTCGCACAGGCCTGGCTTGGTTTACCACGATTGGCTTAATTTTTTTATTAAAGAAGTAATAATCATCTTTAACTCAAAATAGAAATATGAGACCAGCTGCCTCAGACTACAAAACTACCAATATTAAAAACTTGAGTTTTACTATTATTGTTTTTTTTCCCCCCTAGGTAATGGGGACCCTCAGATAACTGGAATTTTTAGATAACCGGAGTGCCCTAATCCCCGAGCATGCTGGGTAACAGGTTTTACTGTATTTTCCCATCTCAGGACTATGTTTCAGATATTGAGTTTGTTTTAACTGGTGAAGACCTTTATTTCACATTGCTTTGAAAATATTCGTTGCATCATGTCAATATTCATTGCATAAATTGCTAATAATATGGTCTGATGTGCTCGGCAGAGTAGTTATGTGCTTGGAATTGAGTTGAGAATTTCATAATAACTTGGATAAACTCCTTTAATCTCTGTTAACTTTCTAAGCATTTGATTAAATAAATGGTATTTCACTAAATCTAAAAAGATATACAGACATACTTCTGTGTTTGACCTGAAAAATGCTAGACTGCTTTGCAGTCCAAGTGCATGCAGTGATATGCATGGTTTACAGTAGGTACTCTACCATGAAAAAGACGGTACATTTGATTCTCCCACAATATTCTAATTTGCTGAAGAGAAAGCATCTTATAACAGGTTATTGTTGTAATCAGCAAATCTGTACCTATAACACACCCACTCTTTTCTCCTTCTGACTGGAGAGTAGTTAGCAGGCCACTGCACCTTGAATGATCACTTGCAATATGTGTTAACGACTTATGCTAAACAATTTGTTCCATCCTGTCTTTAGTTGTGAGATGGAGTAAATTTTCCAGACCTGAAGCAGAGCTCTGTGTAAGCTCAAAAGCTTGTGTCTCTCATCAACAGATCTTGGTTCAATAAAAGCTATTACAGTGGTTGTTGCATAACCATGAGAATAAACGGTAAAATGTATTTAACCATCTAGAAATTTGGTTTGCCCCTTGAAGACATAAAATAATACTATGTAGATGTAGATGTAGGCAGGAGATTGGGATGATAAGGAGGGGGAAGAGTGGCCAGAAGAGCTCAAAGCCCTTTGCTCGGGAAGTAATGAACTGTGAACTGTAAAGCTGAAGTGATTTTATAGCTGTGCAACAACATGGTGTATTTTCCTTTCTTACTGTTGATTTTTTTTTAATGCAGGATCAGTGTCTTTTGGCTAATTTATTGGAAGTGTCAGACTGATGGGATGAACCGCTAGAATTCTGAGCAATGTCGTTTGGATGAAAGCTGTTGTCAGGCTCAATAAAAGGGGCAGTTAAACCAGGCTACACACAGGAAGGGAAGATTGAAAGAGAAAAAATTACATTCCTACCTAGAGATTCTACTTCTTTACTGGCACATACAAACTGGCAGGTTGGAGTCAGCTGCTCTGATACTTTGGTTAGAAAAATAGCCAGCTCAGAAAGCCCAAAGAGAAAACAGAAGGTCTCCTGGGATTGAGAGGCTAGCAGTCTGGGCTAAATCACTCTGTTGCATCTTGTGAGAGAAGAAAAAAAACCCCAACATGAGGACATTCAGTTAGGGCTGTAACAGATACCATTAACCAGAAGGTGATGGGTATTGACATAGTTGCAACTTATGGTTTGGCTGGAGTGAAGAGATTTGTTCCCAACTGGCTTCTTTTCTTTTTAGACAGAAGACAAGATGTGATTATTCAATAGAGAATCGTATAGGTAGTCTATCACAAGATTCAATCTTTTCCCCTTTTCTGATTGCTGCATGTTATGACTGTTAGGAGAAGGCACGAATGAGGGTCTCCTATATAAACAACACATAACTTTTATTTCCTTTTCATTTCATCCTTCTACTGGGGCAGCGTAATACCAGAGATTGGAGCTTTTACATAAGCTAACTGGTTGTGGCTCAGTCTGGATGAAACAAAGGTAATTTTAATAGCATTGGCTGTGTTTATTTCAGAACCCTGACTGAGGGTATTGACACAGATTTACACTTCAGGAGTTCTGCTTGATCTTGGACTGCTACTAATTGCTTGGATTTGAGTCATCAGGCTGATGGTATTCACTCAGGAGTCTTGAGGTTCTCGCATGTGAAATTGCAGAACTACTAATTGTGGTATGTAATCTACCATTTAATTTAGGTTTTGTACTAGATGACTGAAGGATAGCTAATGTGATGCCAATTTTTTAAAAAAGACTCAGACAATCTCAGCAGTTACAGGTTGGTAAGCCTAACTTCAATACAGGGAAAACTGTTGAAACCGTAATAAAGACCAGAATTTTCAGACCCATAGGTGAACATGATTTGTTGGGGGAAGAGCCAACAAGGTTTTTGTCAAGGGAAATCATGTCTCCATCAGAATTTTTTGAAGAGGTCAACAAGGAGGAACCAGTGGTTATTGTGTATTTATATTTTCAGAGAGCCTTTGACAAGGGAAAGTTGAAAGAGAAAAACTTAATTACGCTCATATCTACAGTCTGCTTCTTTCAGTGGCTTATTGGTTCATACCAATTGGCAATATGGGGTAGACTCCTCTGATGCATTGGTTAGAAAAACAGTAAGCAGGTCCCTTACCAAAGGTTCAAAAGCAAAATAAGCTGTCATGGCGTAAGAGTAATGGTCCTCTCATGAGTAATTAGTTAAAATATAAGAAACAAGGGGTGGAAATAAATGGTCAGTTTTCAGAATGGAGGGAAGTAAATAGTGGGATCCCCCAAGGTCCTGTACTGGAACCTAATGGACATATTCATAAATGATCTGGAAAAAAGTGTAAACAGTAAGGTGGCAAAATATGTAGACGATACACAACTAATCTAGATAGTTAAGTCCAAAGCAGATTATGAAGCACTACAAAGGAATTTCACAAAACTGAGTGACTGAGGAACAAAATGGTTGTTGAAATTCAATGCTGGTAAATGCAAAGTAATGCATACTGGAAAACATAAGGCCAACTCTACATATAAAATGTTGTAGTCTAAATTAGCTGTTACTAGTTAAGAATGAGACCCTGGAATCACTGTGAATAGTTCTCTGAAAAAAGTGAACTGAGTATTGGGAATCATTAAGAAAGGGTTAGATAATCAGCCAGAAACTATCACATTGTACTGATATAATGTGTGTTTGTTTTAAACTTGCTACCTATTAATGTCATTTGGTAACTCCGAGTTCTTGTGTTATGAGGAGTAAATAGCACTTCCTTATCTACTTTCTCCACATCAGTCATGATTTTTATAGACCTCAATCATTTCTCCCCCGTCATCTCTTTTCTAAGATGCAAAACCCCACCCTTATTAATCTCTCCTCAGACAGAAGCTATTTCATACCCCTAAATCATTGTGTTGCCTTTTCCTGTACCTTTCCAATTCCAGTTTATCTTTTTTAGATGGAGCAATCACATATTCATTCAATATGTAGGCAAACACTGTACTGATATAAGTACAGTCAGTGCCAAACTGCATTGGAAGGACTGAGCTGGGAGAAGGGAGCAGAAATGAGACCTTATGAGTGTTTGAAATGTCATTAGTTCCTTCTTCCTTATTGTAGCAGCAACTACTTCAACAGAAGGCATTTACTGGAGGAATTTATTTTCAGCTGTTCTAAATGGCCTTCTAGCAAACAGTTCTTCCAACTTGCCATTAATCCATGCAAAAGGCCTGTGTCTTATGTTATGGCTTACAAGTATAAATCCTTCTTTTTGTGATCAATTGCCATTCTTCCTTAGTTTCGTTTTGCCTCACAACTGGCATTTCCACAGAAGCACATCTTTCTGTGAGCTTGGAGGCAGTGTCTAATTCTGAGAAATTGGCCTCTTTAGCTCATGGAATGAGTGATCATACTGTCTTCACAAGGAATCAGTGGGGTCTTATTTAATATTGACGCTGAAGCTGCTTTCTGTTAGATTCATATAATTGCAATGCAATGTATGATGGGGTGAAGGAAAAAAATGGCAGGAATAATATATTTTGCCATATTTTTAAGCAAAATTTATTTAGAGAAGAAAGATGGAAAATGGGGAAAAAATTGAGGGGAAGCCAGAAGATTGTTTTGCAAAATGAGCATTATAGACGTTTCCAGTTACTAAAATAAGATGTACTTTTTTCCTCTATATTGTTATACTGTACTAATTTTAGCCAGTGTGCAAGACTCCTAGTTTGTACCCTATCTCCTACATAACACTTCCCTGAATAGCTCACTCATAGAAAATGTCTAGGTTCAGCTTGAGTGTAGAATAGATGGGATTTAAGAGGCTCTCATAGAGGATATTTCACACTGCCAGAATGCTTGTGAGCTGTTTGAATGAGAACCACTTACACACAGTCCTGTAGGCACAGTGTTTCCAAGATGAAATAATCATTTATGTAGTAAACAAGAGAAACTCTTATCCTTGAATTTGTTGTTCTGTGCAGAATTTTGGGTAACGTAGAACTGCATAGATAGCTAGAAAGCAGTGTGATATCCAAGGGAAAAATATTAACCATCCTTTTTTTTCCAGTGTGGGATGCCAGATTTGTACATTCAGATTTACATTCAAATCTAAAACTTGCAATTTGGTTATATTATTGTAATGGGCCAAAATAAAACACTGGTATAATCCGATAAAAACTTTTCAGAAATTTGGACTAGGAGTCAAATCCAGATCTGAATTTAGTAACTCAGGCCAATTTCTTACCAACACAGTGTGGCTAATGCCACATTTTGTATAAATACATTTTACAAGTAGAATAGATATGTGTTCATGATGATGTGTGATTCCAGATCTATGTATAAGTAGACTTTCATCAGAAGCAAATATCTGAATGGGCCACTGGTTTAAAGTACACAGATAAGATGATATAGTTAGCTTACACTAGACATTCTAAAATAATAGAGTTGTACATCCCTATTATGGTTATATAAACTTGAGTATTATACCTACATCATAAAACAATAAACTTCCCATATCAGACAGAAAAACAAAAGCCAATTTTCTATCCAACAAGAACAAAGCTATTAATATATCACACCCTTTAATTAAGATATGCCCACTTGCATGCCTAATAGCACTGCAAGCTGTTTTGCTATTCCTCAGAGGAATGGAGTACTGCTACCCTGCCGCTGCTCAGACCCTGAGGTAAACATGAAGCCAGAATTCACCTAGCCTAGGAAATGGAATCCGCTTTTTGACATAAGCCAATCTGTTTCCCTTAGACTGCGTGGTGTGGAGATCATTCTTTCTTAGAGACTTCTCAGAATTCCTTCTCTAGCTTTCTAATTGCCACCTCCACAAACTCCCACTTTCCCAATCTCACCTCTTGGGTTTTACTGAAACTAATTGTGATAAAAGATGAAGTCTGGAAAGCACTGGCAGAAATTAATCCAAGGTGGGTGATGCCAAAGAAAATTCATAGTATGTGACACAGGCAATGCTGATGGCTACTGGGCTTATTTGTGTAATTGGCAGAAGTTTTTGAAACATCAGTTTTATGAACTCAGACCAGGATTATTCCTTCCATCCGAGTTTTGTTTGCCAGAAACCAAGCACTAATGTTTGGCTTTAGAGAGGTTATCCAGGATTAATTTCACTTTATACAACTGAAATTCTACCTGCGAGCAGAGCCGGCCCAAGCTACGGGCTGACCTGGTTACCTCCCAGGGTGCCCCATTGTAGGGGGCGCCATGCAGGGCTGCCAGGCCGGTCAGGGGCAGGGCTGTGCATGAGCCGGGCCAGCCCTGCCTGTGAGTATCGTTATGGCTTGATAATAAAACTTACTTGATTCATTATGTACTGTTATAAATGTCTCAGAAGGAATAATATTGTTATCTTCTAGCACCAGTAATATAAGTAAGGAGTAATCTTTTCCTGTACAAGAGGATAAGTTGAGCCTGAAGCTAAGCTGCCACTGTAAGTGATGCTTTGAGAAGATTCGACATTTATAATGTTGGAAAAGTAGGGCAACAGAACACTTTTTGACTAATTCCCAGTAACTCTCCCGAGCTAACCATTTGGAGGTTCCCTGCTAAAAAGTGTCAGGAAAAGATCTAGATTCTTTGTGCAGCTGAAAAGGATGAAGCCCACCATGTTTAGAGCAATGCTCATTAGGGTCAACGAGTGTTTGAGGGGTGGGGATTGTTTAATTTATTTCATAATCCTCTGTAAGGCTGGATGAACCCAACCTCTGGGAATTTATAAGTTTGCAGGTCTCTTAGTAGTCAGTGGCTTCTTGAAATAGAGCCTTCTGTAAAGTTTATGGAAAAGCCCAATAAAAATTCATAGAGACTGATAAACTTTCTACAGGTTGAACCTTTCTAGTCCAGCATTCTCTGGACCTGATCAGTGCTGAATCAGATTTTGCTGAGCCGTGGAAAGTCAATATTGTCTAGCAGCATTGCTAACACTTCCCCTGCTTTCCAGGCTTTTAAAGGACATTTAAGGGTAAATTAGAGCTAAATAACACAACACAACACTGAGGACCAGGACTGGTGGCTGTAAAGAAACCTTATGGAATCACAGGAGACTTGGCCAAACCTATGAGAAGTGGACATCAAGTTAACTAAAATTATGCCAGACCACATATGTTGCCAGACCAGAGTGTGCCAGGCTAGAGAGGTTCAACTTGCAGAAGATGGTTAAAGTAGCATATAGAACTCCAGAATTTCAATGGCAGGGATATAATTCTTCAGTAAATTCTATGAGTCTCTAGATTGCCATTCTCTTCTGTATTCTGTATGTTTTAAAAGTAATTTGTATAGGTTTAATATCCATTAAATTCAGTGGGGATTTTCTATAAGGGAAAAGAGGACAAAGTTACAATACAATTTTATTCTGCTGTTTAGCAGGATGCCGATCCCCACATCTATTATTTTTCTAGAACAGCCTTGAGTTACAGCCACTGATTGACAATACCCAACTTGCAAGAGATAACACTTCTAGAGAAGAGACAGTAGTTGTTGTTGAGCTGTATGATTCTATTAAGGTTATTTTGATCTCTTATTGTCTCTTGTACTTGCATTGTGTCTGAGTACTAGAGGGTTCAGGCCTAGCTTCTGGTGTCCTGAAGGATCAATATTTTAACTGGAAAAATTCTTCAGGAAAGCCCAGACTGTTACTCAGAAAACCCAGGACTGTTACTGCATGTGGCTGGAATTTCATAAGCTATGCAACAGTTAAAAAATAAAGATCCAAGAATGTCCCATTTTAATAATTTAGGGTCATCTCTCCCTCTCTTCATACTTGCTGGACCTAGGAGTGTGTGTGGAATGTTGCAGAAGCTCCATGGAGCTCCAGCTGTTGGGTATCTCTCTATGCCAGCAGCTCAGCTCCTGGCCCCACATTGCCACCACCTGTAGCCTCTACCCTTCTCTGCATTCCTTCCCCTCCTGAAGCAAGGGCCCTGCTTTCAGCAACCAGCTTGGAGAGGGGCTGTGTGTGTGGGAGGGTGCATACAGGGATAGGGGTGTAAATGAAAAGTTTGGGTACTATTTTGCAGTTTTGTTAGCTGGCTTTCAGCTGCCCTTACCTCCCCCCCTCCCCCCCCACACACACTATAAAAAGTATGCCAAGGCCAATGGGATCACAGACCAGGACCATAATTTATCACCCTTTCCTAAGCATATTGGCTGCTTTAGAAATGGGATTCAGCCTTTAGTACAGTTGTTTCTGGTAGATTGATACAATTTAGACACCCTAAGGGTGTCATTAGCTTCCTTTACGGGATTTGAGAAGAATGCAGTGTGGTCAAATGGCAAGGACACAGTACTTGGTGTTTGTTTACGCTGCAGTGTAAGTCCAGGGTTAGTAGAACTTGAGTAGCAGACCCTGGGTTTGTTAACTGAGAGCTTGAACATCTGAACTTGTTTGTAACAGTAGGTTAGGAATTTCTGTATCCTGGGGTATATCTGATGATGGTATTCACCAGGCCCTAGGGGCAGCCAGCTCTGGGCCCCTCAGAAGGGGTGGGGCTCCAGCCACTGCTGAGGTTATGGCAGCCAGCAGCCCTGAGCCCTTTTAAATCACCAGGCCCCAGAGGAGCTACCCTCTTTGCTGACCGCCCACCCCATTAGCAGCTCTGTCCTCAGGCTTCTATGCTGAAATATGTGGACTCCAGCCCAACCAGCCATATCCCAGACTTCCCAGAGACCTCCCAAAATGTGGCCACTCTAGCCCTTGGTTCATGATGCAGTGTGGGAAAACTTGACTGTCTTGAGAACAAAGAAAGTTGACTCATGAGATTCTGGGTTACTTTCAATGGGCTCTCACAGCACAAGACCAGGGGGCACGATCTCTGCATTGAAAAGCAATGAGGCTTGAATCCTGGGTTCCTGCTTGACTCAGGCTTAGATTGTCCACACACACATCCCCATGCAGGAATGACCAGTGAGGAAGGACACAGTGGGGGGACTCCAGCCATATGACCATCCCACCCCCAACATGTGTCTCGTCCTCAGGGCGCTCCTGGCCTAGGGAAGGGCTAGAAAAATACCCCTTCTGCACCAGGCCCTGCCTCTCCCTGACTCCATTCTGCCCTTGCTCCAGCCCTGCCACATCTCTTCCCCAGAGTGACATGGCCTGGGGAGGTCTGACTCCAGCAGCAGAGATCAGATCCTCCGTCCCCCCAAACACAGTCCTTGGTGGTGGTTGCGGAGGGAAGTGTAGTGATGCAGCTCCAGTTCACTCTGCTTTCCTGCCTGCTAGTTGCATTGCTCTGCTTCCTGCCAGTGAGTGTGTGGGCAGGTAGTCCTGCTCTTGTCTCAGGTGCTGTGGCCAGAGAGTGGAATCGCATTGCTCCACTTTCCCTGCTGCTGCTGGTGAGTGAGGGTGGGGAACACGATCCCTGCTGCTGGTGCCAGGAACCACCCCCCCAACTAATCCCTTCGCCTGTTGTTTCTCCTGGC